>NC_091268.1:5020000-7520000 GCF_042477335.2 Ovis canadensis
AAAACAGTATCCTCAGGAATGGACTGAGACATCTGGGGGACTCTTGGAATGGTGGCACGACGCTGGAGTTGCTCTCACCTTTCCTGTGGAGAGCCCCTACACTTGAGATGCGATGGGAACGCCAAGGAATCTCTCCTGAACAAGCAGCGAACGGATCCCTCATCTCGACCTACGAGGCGGAAACGGAGCTCTTCTGGATGTGGGTGGGACATGCGTGCTTCCTCTCGAGTGGAGAGGGGTATATAGGGGAACTTCTTGAGTTGCAGCAAGGGTGTCAAGGACCCTTTGGAAGTTCCAGAGCTTAGGTGTGATTAGCCTTGAGAAGCCTCAGCGGAAATGGGCCTCATCTCGCCTGGAGGGCAAATCCTAATGGATTTTCTCTAGTTGCGGCAGGTGCTCTCGACATACGACGGGGACCTCTGGGACCCGCTCTGGTTGCCTCAGGAAAGGCCAGTCCCCATGCGAGTTGCACGTGGGCCTCTCGGAATACCTTTCCCTTCGATGCCAGGGCCTAATACCTTGTGTGGAGGCGGGGCCGGAACCTGAGGATTCCTCTCCAGTGCTGACATAGATCTTGGGGTAATTCTGGAGTCTCCCCAGGGGAGTAAGTCCTCGTCTCAAATGGGGGCATGCACGTGCGCTTTCCTCCAGAGCAGTAGCAGCAGTGTCATGCTTTCCATCACCTGGAACAAGGGATCTGTGGCTTTCTCTCGAGGCTTTCCTACGAGGGTGTCCCACAGGGCTGTCACACGTGCCACTGTGGTGGGAGTCAATCATCGGTGTGAAAGTCGAGGCAGTGCAGGGAAAACAGGTTCCTCTGGAATGGACTGAGACTTCTGGGGGACTCTTGGAATGGTGGCACGACGCTGGAGTTCCTCTTGCCTTTCCTGTGGAGAGCACCTCCTCTTGAGGTGAGAGTGGAACGCCGGGAATTCTTTCCCCACAAAGCAGCGAAATGTCCCTCATCTCGAGCTGCGAGGCGGAAACGGGTCTCCTCTGGATGTGGCCGGGACCCTTGTGCTTCCTCTAGAGTGGAGACGGGTATGTCAGGCAACTTCTTGAGTTACAGCAAGGGTGTGAAGGAACTTTTGGAAGTTCCAGAAGTTAGGTTTGATTAGCTTCGAGAAGCCTCAGCGGAAATGGGCTCTTCTCGCCTGGAGGGCAAAACCTCCTGGATTTTTTCGAGTTGCGGCAGGTGCTCTCGATTTACGACGGGGACCTCAGGGACTCGCTCTGGTGGCCTCAGGCAATGCCAATCCCCATGCGAGTTGCTCGGGTGCCTCTCGGGATTCCTCTCCCTTCGATGCTGGGGCCTGAGATCTTGTGTGAAGTCGGGGCGGAACATGAGGATTCCTCCCCAGTGCTGACATGGATCTTGGGGGAACTTCTGGAGTCTCTCCAGGGGAGTAAGTCCTCGTCTCGAGAGGGGGCATGCACGTGCGCTTTACTCCAGAGCGGTAGCAGCAGTGTCACGCAGTCCGCCGCCTGGATCAAAGGATCTATGTTTTTCCCTCGAGTCTTTCCCACGAGGCTTTCCCACGAGGCTTTCCCACAGGGCATCCCACGTGCACACTGGTGGGAGTCGATCCTCGGCTTGAACATCAAGGCAGTGCAGGGAAAACAGGTTCCTCTGGAATGGACTGACACATCTGGGCGACTCTTGGAATGGTGGCACGACCCTGGAGTTCCTCTCGCCTTTCCTGTGGAGAGCGCCTCCTCTTGAGATGCGACGGGAACGCCGGGAATTCTTTCCCTATGAAACAGGGAAAGGATCCCTCATCTCGAGCTAGGAGGCAGAATCGGGGCTCCCCTGGATGTGTGCGGGACTTTTGTGTTTCCTCTCGAGTGGAGACGGGTATGTCGGGGAACTTCTGGAGTTGCAGCAAGGGTGTGAAGGACCCTTTGGAAGTTCCAGTGGTTAGATGTGATTAGCCTCGAGAAGCCTCAGCGCAAATGGGCCTCATCTCGCCTGGAGGGCAAAACCTCCTGGATTTTCTCGAGTTGCGGCAGGTGCTCTCGACTTATGACGGGGACCTCAGGGACCCGCTCTGGTGGCCTCAGGAAAGGCCAGTCCCCATGCGAGTTCCTCGGGGGCCTCTCGGGATTGCTCTCCCTTCGATGCCGGGGCCTAAGACCTTGTGTGGAGTCGGGGCCGGAACCTGAGGATTCCTCTCCAGTGCTGACATGGAACTTGGGGTATTTCTGGAGTCTCCCCAGGGGAGTCAGTCCTCGTCTCGAATGCGGGCATGCACTTGCGCTTTCCTCCAGAGCGGTAGCAGCAGTGTCACGCAGTCCGCCGCGTGGATCAAAGGATCTATGGTTTTCCCTCGAGTCTTTCCCACGAGGCTTTCCCACGAGGCTTTCCCACAGGGCTGTCCCACGTGCACACGTGGTGGGAGTCGATCCTCGGCTTGAACGTCAAGGCAGTGCAGGGAAAACAGGTTCCTCTGGAATGGACTGACACATCTGGGGCACTCTTGGAATGGTGGCACGACCCTGGAGTTCCTCTCGCCTTTCCTGTGGAGAGCGCCTCCTCTTGGGATGCGACGGGAACGCCGGGAATTCTTTCCCTACGAAACAGGGAAAGGATCCCTCATCTCGAGCTAGGAGGCGGAAACGGGGCTCCCCTGGATGTGTGCGGGACCCTCGTGCTTCCTCTCGAGTGGAGACGGGTATGTCTGGGAACTTCTTGAGTTGCAGCAAGGGTGTGAAGGACCCTTTGGAAGTTCCAGAGGTTAGACGTGATTAGCCTCGAGAAGCCTCAGCGGAAATGGGCCTCATCTCGCCTGGAGGGCAAAACCTCCTGGATTTTCTGGAGTTGCAGCAGGTACTCTCGACTTACGACGGGGACCTCAGGGACCCGCTCTGGTGGCCTCAGGAAAAGACAGTCCCCAAGCGAGTTCCTCGGGGCCTCTCGGGATTCCTCTCCCGTCGATGCCGGGGCCTAAGACCTTGTGTGGAGTCGGGGCCGGAACCTGAGGATTCCTCTCCAGTACTGCCATGGATCTTGGGGTACTTCTTGAGTCTCCCCAGGGGAGTAAGTCCTCGTCTGGAATGGGCGCATGCACGTGATCTTTCCTCAAGACTGTAGCAGCAGTGTCACGTTTCCCATCGCCTGGATCAAGGGATCTGTAGCTTTCCCTCGAGACTTTCCCACGAGGCTTTCCCACAGGGCTTTCCCACAGGGCTGTCCCACGTGCCACCTTGGTGTGAGTCGATCCTCTGCATGAAAGTCGAGGCAGTGCAGGGAAAACGGGTTCCGTTGGAACGAACTGAGACATCTAGGGGACTCTGGGAATGTTGGCACGACCCTGGAGTTCCTCTCCCATTTCCTGTGGAGAGCACCTCCACTTGAGATGCGACGGGAACGCCGGGAAATCTTTCCCGACCACGCAGGGAAAGGATCCCTCATCTCGAGCTGCGAGGCGGCAACGGGGCTCCTCTGGATGTTCGCGGGACCATCGTGCTTCCTCTCGAATGGAGACTGTATGTCGGGGAACTCTTGAGTGGCAGCAAGGGTGTGAAGGACTTTTTGGAGATTCCAGAGGTTAGGCGTGATTAGACTCGAGAAGCCTCAGCGGAAATGGGCCTCATCTGGCCTGGAGGGCAAATCCTCCGGAATTTCTCGTGTTGCGGTAGGTGCTCTAGACTTTGGTCGGGGACTTCAGGGACCCGCTCTGGTGGCCTCAGGAAAGGCCAGTCCCATTGCGAGTTGTTCGCGGGCCTCTCGGGATTCCTCTCCCTTCGATGCCAGAGCCTAAGACTTTGTGTGGAGTCGGGGCCCGAACCTGAGGATTCCTCTCCAGTGCTCTCATGGAACTTGCGGTACTTCGGGAGTCTCCCCAGGAGAGTAAGTTCTCGTTTCGAGAGGGTGCATGCACGTGTGCTTTCCTCCCGAGCTGTAGCACCAGTATCATGCTTTCCGTCGCGTCAGTCATGGGATCTGTGTCTTTTCCTCAAGGATTTTCCACGAAGCTTTCCCACGAGGCTTTCCCACAGGGCTGTCCCACGTGCCACTGTGGTGTGAGTTGATCCTCGGCGTGAAAGTAAAGGCAGTGCAGGGAAAACAGGTTCCTCTGGAATGGACTGAGACATCTGGGGGACTCTGGGAATGGTGGCACGACCTTGGAGTTCCTGTCGCCTTTCCTGTGGAGAGTGCCTCCTCTTGAGATACGCCGGGAAACCCAGGAATTATTTCCCGACCAAGCAGGGAAAGGATCCCCCATGTCCAGTTACAAGGCGGAAACTGGGCTCCTCTGGATGTGGGCGGGACCCTCTTGCTTCCTCTCGAGTGGAGACGGGTATGTCGGGGAACTTCTTGAGTTGCAGCAAGGGTGTGAAGGGCCTTTTGGAAGATCCAGAGGTTAGATGTGATTAGCCTCGAGAAGCCTCAGCGGAAATGGGACTCATCTCGCCTGCAGGGCAAAACCTCGTGGATTTTCTCGAGTTTTGGCAGGTGCTCTCGACTTACGACGGGGACCTCAGGCACCTGCTCTGGTGGCCTCACGAAATGCCAGTCCCCATGCAAGTGGCTCGCGGGCCTCTCGGGATTCCTCTCCCTTCGATGCCCGGGCCTAAGACCTTGTGTTGAGTCGGGGCCGGTACCTGAGGATTCCTCTCCAGTGCTGACATGGATCTTGGTGTACTTCTGGAGTCTCCCCTGGGGAGTAAGTCCTCGTCTCGAATAGGGGCATGCACGTGCGCTTTCCTCCAGAGCGGTAGCAGCAGTGTCACGCTTCCCATCACCTGGATTAAGGGATCTCTGGCTTTCCTTCGAGGCTTTCCCTCGAGGCTTTCCCACGAGGCTTTCTGACGAGGCTTTCACACAGGGATGTCCCACGTGCCACCGTGGTGGGAGTCGATCCTCGGCATGAAATTCGAGGCAGTGCAGGGAAAACAGGTTCCTCTGGAATGGACTGAGACATCCGGGGGACTCTTGGAATGGTGGCAGGACGCTGGAGTTCCTCTCGCCTTCCCTGTGGAGAACGCCTTCTCTTGAGAAGCGACGGGAACGCCGGGAATTCTTTCGCGACCAAGAAGGGAAAGGATCCCGCATCTCGAGCTACGAGGTGGATACGGGGCTCCTCTGGATGTGAGTGGGACCCTCATGCTTCCACTAGAGTGGAGACCGGGATGTCCGGGAACTTCTTGAGTTGCAGCAAGGGTGTGAAGGACCTTTTGGAAGTTCCAGAGATTAGATGTGATTAGCCTTGAGAAGCCTCAGTGGAAATGGGCCTCATCTGACCTGGAGGGCAAAACCTCCTGGATTTTCTCGAGTTGCGGCAGGTGCTCTCGACTCACGACGGGGACCTCAGGGACCCGCTCTGGTGGCCTCAGGAAAGGCCAGTCCCCATGCGAGTTGCTCGGGGGCCTCTCGGGGTTCCTCTACCTTCGATGCCAGGGCCTAAGTCCTTGTGTGGAGTCAGGTCCGGGACCTGAGGGTTCCTCTCCAGTGCTCACATTGATCTTGGGGTACTTCTGGAGTCTCCCCAGGGGAGTAAGTCCTCGTTTCGAATGGGGGCATGCACGTGTGCTTTCCTCCAGATCGGCAGCAGCCGTGTCATGCTTCCCTTCGCCTTGATCAAGGGATCTGTGGCTTTCCCTCGAGACTTTCCCACGAGGCTTACCCACAGGGCTGTCCCACGTGCCACCATGGTGGGAGTCGATCCTCACCGTGAAAGTCGAGGCAGTGCAGGGAAAACAGGTTCCTCTGCAATGGACTGAGACTTCTGGGGGACTCTTGGAATGGTGGCACGACCCTGGAGTTCCTCTCGCCTTTCCTGTGGAGAGCGCCTCCTCTTGAGATGCGAGGGGAATGCCCAGAATTCTTTCCCGACCAAGCAGGGAATGAATCACTCATCTCAAGCTACAAGGCGGAAACGGGGCTCCTCTCGATGTGGGCGGGACCCTCGTGCTTCCTCTATAGTGGAGACGGGTATGTCAGGGAACTTCTTGATTTGCAGCAAGGGTGTGATGGACCTTTTGGAATTCCAGAGCTTAGATGTGATTAGCATTGTGAAGCCTCTGCGAAAATGGGCCTCATCTCGCCTGGAGGGCAAAACCTCCTGGATCTTCTCGAGTTTTGGAAGGTGCTCTCGACTTACGACGGGGAACTCAGGGACACGCTCTGGTGGCCTCAGGCAAGGCCAGTTCCCATGTGAGTTCCTCCGGGCCTCTCGGGATTCCTCTTCCTTCGATGCCGGCGCCAAAGAACTTGAGTGGAGGCGGCGCCGGAAACTGAGGATTCCTCTCCAGTGCTGACATGGATCTTGGGGTACTTCTGGAGTATCCCCAGGGGAGTAAGTCCTCGTCTCGAATGGGGGCATGCACGTGCACTTTCCTCCCGATCTGTAGCAGCAGTGTCACACTTCCTGTCGCGAGGATCAAGGGTTCTGTGGCTTTCCCTCGCTGCTTTCCCACGCGGCTTTCCCACAGGGCTGTCCCACGTGCCACCTTGATGGGAGTGGATCCTCGGCGCGAAAGTCGAGACAGTGCAGGGAAAACAGGTTCTTTTGGAATAGAGTGAGATATCTGGGGGACTCTTGGCATGGTGGCATGACGCCTGAGTTCCTCTCGACTTTCCTGTCGAGAGCGGCTTCTCTTGAGATGGGACGGGAATGCCCAGAATTCTTTCCCGACAAAGCAGCGAAAGGAATCCTCATCTTGAGCTACGAGGCGGAAACGGCGCTACTTTGGATGTGGGCGGGACCCTCGTGCTTCCTCTAAAGCGGAGACAGGGATGTCGGGGAACTTCTTGAGTTGCAGCAAGGGTGTGAAGGACCTTTTGGAAGTTCCAGATGTTAGGTGTGATTAGCCTCGAGAAGCCTCAGCGGAAATGGGCCTCATCCCGCCTGGAGGGCAAAACCTCGTGGATTATCTCGAGTTGTGGCAGGTGCTCTCGACTTATGACGGGGACCTCAGAGACCCGCTCTGGTGGTCTCAGGAAAGGCCAGTCCCCAGGCGAGTTGCTCGGGGGCCTCTTGGGATTCATCTCCCTTTGATGCCGGGGCCTAAGACCTTGTGTGCAGGCGGGACTGGAACCTGAGGATTCCTCTCCAGTGCTGACATGGACCTTGGGGATACTTCTGGAGTCTCCCCAGGGGAGTAAGTCCTCATCTCGAATGGGGGCATGCACGTGCGCTTTCCTCCAGAGTGGCAGCAGCAATGTCACGCTTCCCGTCGCGTGGATCAAGGGATCTGTGGCTTTGCCTCGAGGCTTTCCCACGAGGCTTTCCCACAGGTCTGTCCCACGTGCCACCGTGGTGGGAGTCGATCCTCGGCGTGAAAGTCGAGGCAGAGCAGGGAAAACAGGTTCCGCTGGAATGGACTGAGACATCTGGGGGACTCCGGAATGGCGCAACGACCCTGGAGTTCCTCTCACCTTTCCTGTGGAGAGCGCCTCCTCTTGAGATGCGCCAGGAACGCCCAGAAATCTTTCCCGGGCAAGCAGCGAAAGGATCCCTCATCTCGAGCTACGAGGCGGAAACGGGGCTCCTCTGGATGTGTGCGGGACCCTCGTGCTTCCTCTAGAGTGGAGACGGGTATGTGAGGGAACTTCTTGAGTTGCAGCAAGGGTGTGAAGAACCTTTTGGAAATTCCAGAGGTTAGGTGTGATTAGCCTCGAGAAGCCTCACTGGAAATGGGCCTGATCTCGCCTGGAGAGTAAAACCTCCTGGATTTTCTCGAGTTGCGGCAGGTGCACTCGACTTCCGACGGGGACCGCAGGGACCCACTCTGGTGGCCTCAGGAAAGGACAGTCCGCATGCGAGTTGCTCGGGGGCCTCTCGGGATTCCTTTCCCGTCGATGCCGGGGCCTAAGACCTTGTGTGGAGTCGGGCCCGGAACCTGAGGATTCCTCTCCAGTACTGCCATGGATCTTGGGGTACTTCTTGAGTCTCCCCAGGGGAGTAAGTCCTCGTCTTGAATGGGCGCATGCACGTGATCTTTCCTCAAGACTGTAGCAGCAGTGTCACGTTTCCCATCGCCTGGATCAAGGGATCTGTAGCTTTCCCTCGAGACTTTCCCACGAGGCTTTCCCACAGGGCTTTCCCACAGGGCTGTCCCATGTGCCACCTTGGTGTGAGTCGATCCTCTGCATGAAAGTCGAGGCAGTGCAGGGAAAACAGGTTCCGTTGGAACGAACTGAGACATCTAGGGGACTCTGGGAATGTTGGCACGACCCTGGAGTTCCTCTCCCATTTCCTGTGGAGAGCACCTCCACTTGAGATGCGACGGGAACGCCGGGAAATCTTTCCCGACCACGCAGGGAAAGGATCCCTCATCTCGAGCTGCGAGGCGGCAACGGGGCTCCTCTGGATGTTCGCGGGACCATCGTGCTTCCTCTCGAATGGAGACTGTATGTCGGGGAACTCTTGAGTGGCAGCAAGGGTGTGAAGGACTTTTTGGAGATTCCAGAGGTTAGGCGTGATTAGACTCGAGAAGCCTCAGCGGAAATGGGCCTCATCTGGCCTGGAGGGCAAATCCTCCGGAATTTCTCGTGTTGCGGTAGGTGCTCTAGACTTTGGTCGGGGACTTCAGGGACCCGCTCTGGTGGCCTCAGGAAAGGCCAGTCCCATTGCGAGTTGTTCGCGGGCCTCTCGGGATTCCTCTCCCTTCGATGCCAGAGCCTAAGACTTTGTGTGGAGTCGGGGCCCGAACCTGAGGATTCCTCTCCAGTGCTCTCATGGAACTTGCGGTACTTCGGGAGTCTCCCCAGGAGAGTAAGTTCTCGTTTCGAGAGGGTGCATGCACGTGTGCTTTCCTCCCGAGCTGTAGCACCAGTATCATGCTTTCCGTCGCGTCAGTCATGGGATCTGTGTCTTTTCCTCAAGGATTTTCCACGAAGCTTTCCCACGAGGCTTTCCCACAGGGCTGTCCCACGTGCCACTGTGGTGTGAGTTGATCCTCGGCGTGAAAGTAAAGGCAGTGCAGGGAAAACAGGTTCCTCTGGAATGGACTGAGACATCTGGGGGACTCTGGGAATGGTGGCACGACCTTGGAGTTCCTGTCGCCTTTCCTGTGGAGAGTGCCTCCTCTTGAGATACGCCGGGAAACCCAGGAATTATTTCCCGACCAAGCAGGGAAAGGATCCCCCATGTCCAGTTACAAGGCGGAAACTGGGCTCCTCTGGATGTGGGCGGGACCCTCTTGCTTCCTCTCGAGTGGAGACGGGGATGTAGGAGAACTTCTTGAATTGCAGCAAGGGTGTGAAGGACCTTTTGGAAGATCCAGAGGTTAGATGTGATTAGCCTCGAGAAGCCTCAGCGGAAATGGGACTCATCTCGCCTGCAGGGCAAAACCTCGTGGATTTTCTCGAGTTTTGGCAGGTGCTCTCGACTTACGACGGGGACCTCAGGGACCTGCTCTGGTGGCCTCACGAAATGCCAGTCCCCATGCAAGTGGCTCGCGGGCCTCTCGGGATTCCTCTCCCTTCGATGCCCGGGCCTAAGACCTTGTGTTGAGTCGGGGCCGGTACCTGAGGATTCCTCTCCAGTGCTGACATGGATCTTGGTGTACTTCTGGAGTCTCCCCTGGGGAGTAACTCCTCGTCTCGAATAGGGGCATGCACGTGCACTTTCCTCCAGAGCGGTAGCAGCAGTGTCACGCTTCCCATCACCTGGATTAAGGGATCTCTGGCTTTCCTTCGAGGCTTTCCCTCGAGGCTTTCCCACGAGGCTTTCTGACGAGGCTTTCACACAGGGATGTCCCACGTGCCACCGTGGTGGGAGTCGATCCTCGGCATGAAATTCGAGGCAGTGCAGGGAAAACAGGTTCCTCTGGAACGGACTGAGACATCCGGGGGACTCTTGGAATGGTGGCAGGACGCTGGAGTTCCTCTCGCCTTCCCTGTGGAGAACGCCTTCTCTTGAGAAGTGACGGGAACGCCGGGAATTCTTTCGCGACCAAGAAGGGAAAGGATCCCGCATCTCGAGCTACGAGGTGGATACGGGGCTCCTCTGGATGTGAGTGGGACCCTCATGCTTCCACTAGAGTGGAGACCGGGATGTCCGGGAACTTCTTGAGTTGCAGCAAGGGTGTGAAGGACCTTTTGGAAGTTCCAGAGATTAGATGTGATTAGCCTTGAGAAGCCTCAGTGGAAATGGGCCTCATCTGACCTGGAGGGCAAAACCTCCTGGATTTTCTCGAGTTGCGGCAGGTGCTCTCGACTCACGACGGGGACCTCAGGGACCCGCTCTGGTGGCCTCAGGAAAGGCCAGTCCCCATGCGAGTTGCTCGGGGGCCTCTCGGGGTTCCTCTACCTTCGATGCCAGGGCCTAAGTCCTTGTGTGGAGTCAGGTCCGGGACCTGAGTTTTCCTCTCCAGTGCTCACATTGATCTTGGGGTACTTCTGGAGTCTCCCCAGGGGAGTAAGTCCTCGTTTCGAATGGGGGCATGCACGTGTGCTTTCCTCCAGATCGGCAGCAGCCGTGTCATGCTTCCCTTCGCCTTGATCAAGGGATCTGTGGCTTTCCCTCGAGACTTTCCCACGAGGCTTACCCACAGGGCTGTCCCACGTGCCACCATGGTGGGAGTCGATCCTCACCGTGAAAGTCGAGGCAGTGCAGGGAAAACAGGTTCCTCTGCAATGGACTGAGACTTCTGGGGGACTCTTGGAATGGTGGCACGACCCTGGAGTTCCTCTCGCCTTTCCTGTGGAGAGCGCCTCCTCTTGAGATGCGAGGGGAATGCCCAGAATTCTTTCCCGACCAAGCAGGGAAAGAATCCCTCATCTCGAGCTACGAGGCGGAAACGGGGCTCCTCTCGATGTGGGCGGGACCCTCGTGCTTCCTCTATAGTGGAGACGGGTATGTCAGGGAACTTCTTGATTTGCAGCAAGGGTGTGATGGACCTTTTGGAATTCCAGAGCTTAGATGTGATTAGCATTGTGAAGCCTCTGCGAAAATGGGCCTCATCTCGCCTGGAGGGCAAAACCTCCTGGATCTTCTCGAGTTTTGGAAGGTGCTCTCGACTTACGACGGGGAACTCAGGGACACGCTCTGGTGGCCTCAGGCAAGGCCAGTTCCCATGTGAGTTCCTCCGGGCCTCTCGGGATTCCTCTTCCTTCGATGCCGGCGCCAAAGAACTTGAGTGGAGGCGGCGCCGGAAACTGAGGATTCCTCTCCAGTGCTGACATGGATCTTGGGGTACTTCTGGAGTATCCCCAGGGGAGTAAGTCCTCGTCTCGAATGGGGGAATGCACGTGCACTTTCCTCCCGATCTGTAGCAGCAGTGTCACACTTCCTGTCGCGTGGATCAAGGGATCTGTGGCTTTCCCTCGCTGCTTTCCCACGCGGCTTTCCCACAGGGCTGTCCCACGTGCCACCTTGATGGGAGTGGATCCTCGGCGCGAAAGTCGAGACAGTGCAGGGAAAACAGGTTCTTTTGGAATAGAGTGAGATATCTGGGGGACTCTTGGCATGGTGGCATGACGCCTGAGTTCCTCTCGACTTTCCTGTCGAGAGCGGCTTCTCTTGAGATGGGACGGGAATGCCCAGAATTCTTTCCCGACAAAGCAGCGAAAGGAATCCTCATCTTGAGCTACGAGGCGGAAACGGCGCTACTTTGGATGTGGGCGGGACCCTCGTGCTTCCTCTAAAGCGGAGACAGGGATGTCGGGGAACTTCTTGAGTTGCAGCAAGGGTGTGAAGGACCTTTTGGAAGTTCCAGATGTTAGGTGTGATTAGCCTCGAGAAGCCTCAGCGGAAATGGGCCTCATCCCGCCTGGAGGGCAAAACCTCGTGGATTATCTCGAGTTGTGGCAGGTGCTCTCGACTTATGACGGGGACCTCAGAGATCCGCTCTGGTGGTCTCAGGAAAGGCCAGTCCCCAGGCGAGTTGCTCGGGGGCCTCTTGGGATTCTTCTCCCTTTGATGCCGGGGCCTGAGACCTTGTGTGCAGGCGGGACTGGAACCTGAGGATTCCTCTCCAGTGCTGACATGGACCTTGGGGATACTTCTGGAGTCTCCCCAGGGGAGTAAGTCCTCATCTCGAATGGGGGCATGCACGTGCGCTTTCCTCCAGAGTGGCAGCAGCAATGTCACGCTTCCCGTCGCGTGGATCAAGGGATCTGTGGCTTTGCCTCGAGGCTTTCCCACGAGGCTTTCCCACAGGTCTGTCCCACGTGCCACCGTGGTGGGAGTCGATCCTCGGCGTGAAAGTCGAGGCAGAGCAGGGAAAACAGGTTCCGCTGGAATGGACTGAGACATCTGGGGGACTCCGGAATGGCGCAACGACCCTGGAGTTCCTCTCACCTTTCCTGTGGAGAGCGCCTCCTCTTGAGATGCGCCAGGAACGCCCAGAAATCTTTCCCGGGCAAGCAGCGAAAGGATCCCTCATCTCGAGCTAGGAGGCGGAAACGGGGCTCCTCTGGATGTGTGCAGGACCCGTGTGCTTCCTCTCGAGTGGACACGGGTATGTCGGGGAGCTTCTTGAGTTGCAGCAAGGGTGTGAAGGACCTTTTGGAAGTTCCAGAGGTTAGGTGTGAGTAGCCTTCAAAAGGAACAGCGGAAATGGGCCTCATCTTGCCTGGAGGGCAAAACCTCCTGGATTTTCTCGAGTTGTGGCAGGTGCTCTGTACTTATGATAGGGACCTCAGGGACCCGCTCTGGTGGCCTCAGGAAAGGCCTGTCCCCATGTGAGTTGGTCGCGGGCCTCTCGGGATTCCTCTCCCTTGGATGCTGGAGCCTAAGACCTTGTGTGGAGTCGGGCCCGGAACCTGAGGATTCCTCTCCAGTGCTGACATGGATCTTGGGGTACTTCTGGAGTCTCCCCAGGGAAGTAAGTCCTCGTTTCGAATGGGGGCATGCACGTGCCCTTTCCTCCAGAGCTGTAGCAGCAGTGTCACGCTTCCTATCAACTGCATCATGGTATCTGTGGCTTTCCCTCGAGGTTTTCCCACAAGGCTTTCCCATGAGGCTTTCCCACAGGGCTGTCCCATGTGCCACCGTGGTGTGAGTCGATCTGCGGCGTGAAAGTCGAGGCAGTGGAGGGAAAACACCTTCCTCTGGAATGGACTGGGACATCTGGGGGACTCTGAGAATGGTGGCACGACCCTGGAGTTCCTCTCGCCTTTCCTGTGGAGAGCGCCTCCTCTTGAGATGCGACAGGAACGCCCAGAATTCTTTCCCGACCAAGCAGGGATAGGATCCCTCATCTGGAACTACAATGCCGAAACGGGGCTCCTCTTGATGTGGGCGGGACCATTGTGCTTCCTCTAGAGTGGACAGGGGTAGTCGGGGAACTTCTTGAGTTGCAGCAAGGGTGTGAAGGACCTTTTGGAAGTTCCAGAGGTTAGTTGTGATTAGTGTCGAGAAGCATCGGCGGAAATGGGCCTCATTTCGCCTGGAGGGGAGTACCTCCTGGATTTTCTCGAGTTGCGGCAGGTGCTCTCGTCTTACGACGGTGACTTAAGGCACCCGCTCTGGTGGCCTCAGGACTGGCCAGTCCCCATTCGAGTTGCTCGGGGGCCGCTCGGGATTCCTCTCCCTTCGATGCCGGGGCCTAAGACCTTGTGTGGAGTCGGAGGCGGAACCTGAGGATTCCTCTCCAGTGCTGACATGGATCTTGCGGTACTTCTGGAGTCTGCCCAGGAGAGTCAGTCCTCGTCTCGAGAGGGGGCATGCACGTGCGCTTTCCTCCCGAGCTGTAGTAGCAGTGTCACGCTTCCCGTCGTGTCGATCATGGGATCTGTGGCTTTCCCTCGAGGCTTTCCCATGAGGCTTTCCCACGAGGCTTTCCCACAGGGCTGTCTCACGTGCCACCCTGGTGTGAGTCGATCCTCGGCGTGAAAGTCGAGGCAGTGCAGGGAAAGGAGGTTCCTCAGGAATGGACTGGGACATCTGGGGGACTCTGGGAATGGTGGCACGACCCTGGAGTTCCTCTCGCCTTTCCTTTGGAGAGTGCCTGCTCTTGAGATGCGACGGGAACGCCGGGAATTCTTTCCCGACCAAGCAGGGAAAGGATCCCTCATCTCGAGCTACGAGGTGGAAACGGGGCTCCTCTGGATGTGGGCCGAACGCCGTGCTTTCTTTCGACTGGAGACGGGTATGTCGGGGAACTTCTTGAGTTGCAGTAAGGGTGTCAAGGACCCTTTGGAAGTTCCAGAGGATAGATGTGATTAGCCTCGAGACGCCTCAGCCAAAATGGGCCACATCTCGCCCGGAGGGGGGAACCTCCTGGTTTTCTCGAGTTGCGGCTTGTGCTCTCGACTTACGACGGGGACCTCATGGACCCGCTCTGTTGGCCTCAGGAAAGGTCATTCCCCATGCGAGTTGCTCGGTGGCCTCTCAGGATTCCTCGCCCGTCGATGCCGGCGCCTAAGACCTTGTGTGGAGTCGGACCAGAACCTGAGGATTCCTCTCCCGTGCTCACATGGATCTTGGCGTACTTCTGGAGTCTCCCAAGGGGCGTCAGTCCTCGTCTCGAGTGGGGTCATGCAGGTGTGCTTTCCTCCTGAGCAGTAGCAGCAGTGTCTCGCTTCCCGTCTTGTGGATCAAGGGATCTGTGTCTTTCCCTCGAGGCTTTTCCATGGGCTTTCCCACAGGGCTATTCCACGTGCCACCATGCAGTGCTGGGAAAACAGGAACCTCCTTCCCCACATAGGGGGTACACTGTCCCCTTGGGCGTGTATCTCCGGGGCATTCGCGCTTGGGGGTTGCCACGGATGTTGGCCTCAGGCTCCACATGAGAAAAGCCCCTAATGGCATTAGCTGCCGGTCCAGACGCTGGCCCCTCAGGTCTCTGGCCGGAGCCTTGGGCTCCAGGCAACTCAAAGCCCTCGGGGCTGGTGCTCTGGGACTGCTGTAGGGAAAGGACGCCAGGAGCCCACGGAGGAGTTGGGGAGGCGCAGGTGGCATATGGAGGCGAGGACAGCGTGGGATCTAGGTGGAGGCGCTGGAGAGAGCGTCCGTTGTCCCGGAATGCCTCGGAGGAGCCAGCGGGGGACAGTCCAGGCCCAGGGACCTGTGGTATGTGAAAAGGTGGGAAACCCCAGAACAAGGCAGGCTGGGAAAGGGGGCGTGGGCGGCCAATTCAAAGGGACCTAGGGGGCGTTTCCTGGGCGGTGAGCTCCCTTGGCACTGCTGAGGGCCCCTGATTGATCCACCCGGGGTTGATCCCACCATCCGCTGCGAGGGAGGGCCACAAACCAAAGCCCCCGAACTGCCCACCCACCCCAACGGGGATCTTGGCGGTCCGGGGCACAGCTGTGCCCGGGAAAAGCCCACTCACTCCACGGGACTCCGTCCAGGGTCTCTGCTTGGAAAGAGGCCAGGGGCGGCCCCCTCCATCTACGCACCCAAACCCTATTGACGTCAATGGGGGTGGAGACGCCTCCCGCTCTCCAGAGTCCTGGGCTGCTGGGTCCCCGCCCACTCGGCCAGCAGTCTGCAGCGCTCCTGTGTGCCTCTCCCACCATGGCTTCGTCCAGCTCCTCCAGCACCTCAAGCGGTACGTTTGCCCTCGGTCCCTGGGGTCGGATCACGTCTCAGGGGATTTGCGGGTGGCCCGGGCAAGGGCTCTCGGCCCACGTGTCGACCCCCGCTCCCGCCCGAGAACGGCGGGGACCCATCGGCCGGGCCCGGGGTTCCCAGGCGTCAGGTGTGCCCAAAGTTGGAGGGCGTTGCATCGTTCGTTCATCTTGCTCCTTTGGCACACACATGGCTTCTCCGTTCTCTTTTCTGGGAAGACAGTGTTGTTTTAGGGGGCGTGCTGCGGGAGTCAGGGGCCGGTGGGAGCGGGTGCTGTGCTGGGATGAGGCCCTTTATCCTCACATCTTCCTGTGGGCATTGACTTTGACCTTGAACTTGAACTTGAACTTGAACTTGAACTTGACCTTGACCTTGACTTTGACCTTGAACTTGAACTTGAACTTGAACTTGAACTTGACTTTGACCTTGACTTTGACCTTGAACTTGAACTTGAACTTGACTTTGACCTTGAACTTGAACTTGAACTTGACCTTGACTTTGACCTTGAACTTGAACTTGAACTTGAACTTGACCTTGACTTTGACCTTGAACTTGAACTTGAACTTGAACTTGAACTTGACCTTGACTTTGACCTTGAACTTGAACTTGAACTTGACCTTGACCTTGAACTTGAACTTGACCTTGAACTTGAACTTGAACTTGACCTTGACTTTGACTTTGACCTTGAACTTGAACTTGAACTTGACCTTGACTTTGACCTTGAACTTGAACTTGACCTTGAACTTGACCTTGACCTTGAACTTGACCTTGACCTTGACCTTGACCTTGAACTTGACCTTGACCTTGACCTTGAACTTGAACTTGACCTTGACTTTGACCTTGACCTTGAACTTGACCTTGACCTTGAACTTGAACTTGACCAACAACGGGAGACCAGATTTGCTCAGAGCACCGGTGGTCCAGAGGTAGGGCTGTGTATCTCCCCTTCCCTTTGTGATCATTGCAAAGACATTCCTAGCTGATAGCGGGAGTGCCCATGAAGAAGCAAGCAGTGGGAGTGTGTTTGACACGACTGTGTGCCTCAACTCCACAAGGGGCCTTTCCTCTCGAAGTAGGCCCCATGTCCCCTTGGGGAGGGTGTCATGCCTCTTTTCTCCACACTGCCAAAGGGTGGAGCAAAGCTCGCTCTGTCAGAGGTACAAAAACAGCAATTGAATGGATTTTCAAGCTCTTGCTAGGCTGCCCCCTTTCAGGGCCCACTTTACTGAAACAGGTGCTCTGTGGCCCCCGGTTGGGTATGCAGGTTCACAAACAGGGTGAGATCCTGTCCAAGCCAACAATTTTCCTGAAAGACCTAGGCTCACTAAAGCTCTCCTCCAGAGCAAAGGGGATAGAGGAGATGTATGGAGGAGTCTTTGCCTTTCCCTGTGAGTGTGGGGCTACTCCCTACGGCCCCAAGCTCAGGGATAACTGCCTCTAAGAAAGGAATGGCAAGAAGCGCTAATCTTGGAGGTTGGGACAGGGAGTTCGCAGCATGTGGGGAAAGAAAGACTTCTTCGGGGAAGAAGAGGCAACCACCGGGGGTGTGTTCGCAAGCCTCTATTTGGAAGGAACACGTTTGCTTATACAACTCAAGACCTCCAGATCTGCTCAGAGGACTGAAGTTCCAGAGACAGGGCCATGTATCTCCCCTTCCCTTTGAGATCCTTGCCAAGACATTCCTAGCAGATTGTCGGAGTGCCCATGAAGAAGCAAGCAGCGGGAGTGTGCTTGACATCACTGGCTGCCTACCTGGGCTCAGCTCCTCAAGGGGCCTTTCTCTCCTGGTAGGCCCTATGTCCCCTTTGGGAGAGGGTTGTGCCCTCTTCCCTCCACACTGCCAAAGGGTGGAGGTGGAGCAAACTCGTTCTCTCCGAGGTAAAAGAAAGACAAATTGGATGGATCTTTAAGCTCTTGCTATGCTGCACCCCTCCAGGACCCACTCGAGCAAAACAGGTGCCCTGTGGCCCCTAGGTCAGGTATGCAGGTTCACACACCGGGTGTGATCCCGTCAAAGCCAAGAATTTTCCTGACAGACCTAGGCTCACTAGAGCTCTCCTCCAGAGGAAAGGGGACAGAAAAGATGTGTGTGTGGAGGTGGCTCTGCCTTTCCAGGTCCCAATCTCAGGGATAACTGCCCCTAAGAAAGGAACTGCTGCTGCTGCTGCTGCTGCTGCTGCTGCTGCTGCTGCTGCTGCTGCTGCTGCTGCTGCTAAGTTGGTTCAGTCGTGTTCGACTCTGTGCGACGCCATAGACGGTAGCCCACTAGGCTCCCCCGTCCCTGGGATTCTCCAGGCAAGAACAGTAAGTGGGTTGCCATTGCCTTCTCCAATGCATGAAAGTGAAAATGAAAGTGCAGTCGCTCAGTCGTGTCCGACCCTCAGCGACCCCATGGACTGCAGCCTACCAGGCTTCTCTGTCCATAGGATTTTCTGAAAGGAACTGCAAGAAGCACTTTTCCAGGAGGCTGGGAAAGGGAGTTTGCAGGATGTGGGGAAAGAGAGCCTCCTTCGGGGAAGAATAGGCGGCCACTTGTTTTGTGTTGCAAACCTCTATTTGGAAGGAACAGGTTAGCTTATACAAAGGGAGACCTCCAGATCTGCTCAGAGGACCGAAGTTGCAGAGGCAGGTCGGTGTATCTTCCCTTCACTTTGCGATCCTTGCAAAGACATTCCTTGCTGCTAGATGACTCAGCAAGGGCCTTTGAGACTGTTGTTTTCTTTCCTAGGTTCAAAGATTCCTTCAGTTCCTAATATAGATATCCTAGAAATGATATGACATCCGTGAAAATCTGATATGTCCTGGTCAAATGCTGTCAGTTATCATTCTAGTTATCATATTAAAGCATTTCAAGTCGCAGCAGTGACCAGATGACATTGTCAATTTCTATTTCGTCAGGTTTTAACTATGTCCTCTGTGGTTTCACACTGATGCCTTTGCAGAAATACTGCTACTTCAAGATACATGGAAAATACTTTTTTTAAGCTTACTGATAATTTGTTTGTTTGTTTGCTTGTCTTCTGGTAAGCTGCTACCAGATGGAATTTAGTCTCCTCTCTAGGTTAAGAGAACTAAGTTTTCTTAGAATGCAATTTTTGATCACAGACTATGAGTTTCTCTACCTTTCATTGATTTATAATTGTTTTCATCATCTGTTTTTTTACTTCGGTAAAGTAAATAAGCCTTATTTAAGATTTTGGTACATGTAGGATGGACTAAGCTTTCCCCACTCTTGCAAGTTCCCTTAACCCTTCAGATTCTTCTCGTGGGACCAAGATCTCACTTTCCTCCAGAGGGACAATCCAAGCTTTTTATCAGTTGATCTGCCCCTGACATCAGAGTCAAGTTGAGCACGAGTTGGCCTATAATTTAGGCATGAAACTATGACTACATAAAGAAAAGGTGACTTTATGATTCAGGGATGGCCATGATATGCCTTGCACTTCAGAGAAAATGGGTTAAAATGATTTTTTTTTTCCTTCAAAACTGCACACCCAGTTCTTTCAGCATATGCAATTGAAAACATCTAGTCATTAGGTCAGTTTTCATTCCAATCCCAAAGAAAGGCAATGACAAACACTATTCAAGCTGCTGCACAATTGCACTCATCTCACACACTAGTAAAGTAATGCTCAAAATTCTCCAAGTTCACATGAACTGTGAACTTCCAGATGTTCAAGAGGGATTTAAAAAATGCAGAGAAACCAGAGATCAAATTGCCAACATCCACTGGATCATTGAAAAAGCAAGAGAGTTCCGGAAAAAAAAAAACATCTATTTCTGCTTTATTGACAATGCCAAAGCCTTTGACTGTGTGGATCACAAGAAACTGGGAAAAATTCTGAAAGAGATGGGAATACCAGACCACCTGACCTGTCTCTTGAGAAACCTGTATGCAGGTCAGGAAGAAACAGTTCGAACTGGACATGGAACAACAGACTGGTTCTACATAGGAAAAGGAACATGTCAAGGCTGTATATTGTCACCCTGCTTATTTAACTTATATGCAGAGTACAGCATGAGAAACACTGGGCTGGAGGAAGCACACGCTGGAATCAAGGTTGCTGGGAGAAATATCAATAATCTCAGATATTCAGATGACACCACCCTTATGGCAGAAAGTGAAGAAGAGCTAAAGAGTCTCCTGATGAAAGTGAAAGAGGAGAGTGAAAAAGTTAGCTTAAAGCTCAGCATTCAGAAAACTACAATCATTGCATCCAGTCTCATCACTTCATGGCAAATAGATGGGAAAACATTGGAAACAGCAGCAGACTATTTTGGGGGGCTTGGAAATCACTGCAGGTGATGGCTGCCTCCATGAACTTAAAACATATTTATGACTTGGAAGAAAAGTGATGACCAAACTAGACAGCATATTAAAAAGCCGAGACGTTGCTTTGCCAACAAAGACCCATCCGGTCAAGGCTATGGTTTTTCCATATGTCATGGATGGATATGAAAGATGTACTATAAAGAAAGTGACAGCTGAAAATTTGATGCTTTTGAACAGTGGTGTTGGAGAAGATGCTTGTAGGTCGCTTAGACTACAAGGAGACGCAACCACTCCATCCTAAAGGAAATCAGGTCTGAATATCCATTGGAAGGACTAATACTGAACCTGAAACTCCAATACTTTGGCCACTTGATGTGAAGAGCTGACTCACTTGGAAGTTGCTTTGATTTGCCTATGAGTGTGGGAGCCCTCCCTGGGCAAAGGGCCTCAGGGGTCATTGCCACTGAATCATGACATCCAAGCAAGCGCATTCCAGCTGTGTGACATGCAGGAAGCAGGAGACTGGGAAAACTGTCTTCCTTAGAGGAAGGAAAGTCATCCACAGAGAGTGTGTTTTCAGGCCTCTCTTTGCAGCAAGTGTTTTGCTTCTCAGACATCAGAGCTGCAGGCTTGCTCTGAGGGCCTCAATTCCAGAGTCAGGGCTGTGTGTCTCACTGCACTTTCCAAGCATTGCAGACACATTCCTAGGTTGGAGCAGTGCTTCCCATGAGAAAGAAGCCTCGGGAGTGTGTCTGAGCGGGCTGAGTGCCATGCTAGGGTCACCTAGTCGAGGGCACCTTGCACATCCAATGGGCCCCAGGCGAGTAGCTATGGACCGGCCCCTCGGTTGAGATATCCCAAAGCAGGGAACAAAGCTAGCTCTGTCTGTCAGAAGGAGGAAAACAGCAATGGGATGGATTTTCAAGCAGTTGCTCAGTCACACCACGTGAGGGCTCCGCGGGAAAGAAATGCGAATTTTGGCCTCTAGGCCCAGTATCCAGATGTGTGCACAGGATATTTTCCCCACAGGATCCAAGAATGTTCCAGACAGACCTAAGCTCACTAGCTCTCTCCTGCAGAGGAAATGAAATATTGTTGCTGAACCACGAAAAGATGCTGGGATTCTTGGCTTATGGAGGAGAAGAATTCAATCCAGGGCCCAAGACGAGGCTTGATTGCTCAGAGCTTTTGTGCAATCGAGTCTTATTCAAGTAGAAAGGAGATAGAGAAAGCTTCTGACAGAGACATCACAAGGGGCAGAAAGTGTACCCCCTTGCTAGTGTTAGTAATGGAGTTATATACTCTCCAATAAGTTATTACAACGAACAAAAGAATGTCTGGAGGTTGTAAAGACTCACTAGACCTACTCCCATCATTTACATTTTAAGATAACAGGATTAGCCAGAAGGTTTTTCCAGAGACCGTCCTCAAGAAGGATGCATGATTGTTATGTAATCCGAAGGAATGTAGAGGGAAAAAAGTGTGCCCTTTCTTCCTCCTTGAGAATTCTAGACCCCTCTCTCCTTGGGGACCCTGGAACTTCTTATAAACCTGCCTTGGCAATGACTCTCTCCGAAACATGATTGAACAGCCGTTTGGAGCTTCCTTTGACTTTCCCTGGGAGGGAGGGAGCCCTCCCTGAGCACAGGGCCTCAGGGGCCATGGCCAATGAAAACTAATCTCCCAGTAAGTGCTTTTCAGCCCTGTGTGACTCTCAGCCCACAGGAGGCTGAGAAAACTCTCTTCCTTGGAGGAAGGAAAGGCAGCCCAAGAGTGTGTTTTCAGGCCTGTATCTTGCAGCAAGTGTTTGGCTTGTTAGACATAAGACCTGCAGGCCTGCTCCAACAGACTCCATTCCAGAATCAGGGCCTTGTGTCTCCCTGCAGTTTCCTGGCCTCGCAAACACATTCCTAGGGGAGAGCAGTCCTGCCCATGGGGAAGCAGGCTGCGGGAGTGTGTCTGAGGGGGCCAGGTGCCATGCTGGGGTCACCTGGTCGAGGGCACCTTGCACCTCCAATGGACCCCAGGCAAGGAGTTGCAGGCCACCACCTTGCTTCTGAAATCCCAAAGTGGGGAGCAAAGCTCGCTCTGTCAGAGGGAAGAAAACAGCAACAGGATGGATTTTCAAGCAGTTGCTAGGCTGTACTGCGTTAGGGCTCCAAGGAAGAAAAATGCAGATGTTAGCCCCTACGACTGGTATCCAGGTGGGCTCCCAGGATGATTTCCCCGCAGGATCCAAGAACGTTCCAGACAGACCTGGGCTCACTAGCTCCCTCCTGCAGAGGAAACATGATAGAACAGCTGTTTGGAGGTTGCTTTGACTTCCCCTGGGAGGGTAGGATCCCTCCCTGGGTGCAGGGCCTCAGGGGCCATTGCCGCTGAGAAATGCCCTCTAAGCCAGACCTTTCCAGCCTTGTATGACTCAGCACGGAGGAGACTGGAAAAGCTATCTTCCTTGGAGGAAGGAAAGGCAGCCCCAGAGAGTGTGTTTTCACACCTGTATCTCGCAGCAAGCGTTTGCCGTCTCAGACGTCAGACCTCCAGGCCTGCTCCAACGGCCTCAGTTCCAGAGTCAGGGCCGTGTGTCTCCCTGCATTTTCTGAGCCTTGGGAACACATTCCTAGGTTAGAACAGTCCTGCCCATGGGGAAGGAGGCTGCGGGAGTGTGTCTGAAGGGGTCGGGTGCCATGCTGGGGTCCAGTAGACCTGGTACCTCCAATAGACCCCAGGACAACAGCGGTGGGGCTCCCCCTGGCTTCCGAAATGCCAAAGCGAGAAGCAAAGCTAGCTCTATCAGAAGGAAGAAAAGAGCAATTAGATGGATGTTCAGGCTGTTGCTGGGCCGCACCACTTCAGGTTACCCCCCGAGAGGAGCAGGCGCCCTGTGGCCCCTCGGTCCCATATGCAGGTTAACACACAGGATGTGTCCCCATAGGAGCCAAGAATTTTCCTGACAGACCTAGGCTCACTAGAGCTCTCCTACAGGGCAAAAGGGATAGAACAGACTGTGGATGTGACTCTGCCTTTCCCAGCGAGCATGGGGCCCTCCCTACGGCCCCGGGCTCCAGGGAAAATTGTCCCTGAAAAATGACCTCCAAGAAGCGCTTTTCCAGCAGGCTGGGATGCAGAGTTCACAGGATGTGGGGAAAGTGATCGTCCTTCAGGGAAGAAGAGGCAGCCACCCAGTGTGTGTTTGCAAGCCTGTATTTGGAAGAAACTGGTTTGCTTCTTCAAGGGGAGACCTCCAGGTCTGCTCAGAGGACCGAAATTCCAGAGGCAGCACCATGCATCTCCCCTGTCCTTTCTGAGCCTTGGAAAGACATTCCTAGCTTATAGCGGTATTGCTCATGAAGAAGCAGGATGCAGGAATGTGTCAGACATGACTGGGTGCCTTCCTGGGTTCAGCTCCGTGAGGGGCCTTTCCACTCAAAGTAGGTCCCATGCCTCCTTGGGGAGGAAGTGGGGCCCGCTTGCCTCCAAATTGCCAAAGGCTGGAACAAAGCTAGTTCTATCAGAGGTAAGAAAAGAGCAATTGGATGGATGTGGAAGCTGTTGCTGGGCCGCACTGCTTCAGGCCCCCCACCCCTCCGGCCCCGAGAGAAACAGGCGCCCTGTGGCCCCTCGGTCCTGTATGCAGTTTCACACATAGAATGTGTCCCCATAGGAGCCAAGAATTTTCCTGACAGACCTAGGCTCACTAGAGCTCTCCTACAGAGCAAAGGGGATGGGACAGATGTGTGGCTGTGGCTCTGCCTTTCCCTGGGAGTGTGGAGCCGCTCCCTATGGCCCCGGGCTCCAGGGGAAATTGCCCCTGAATAATGACCTCCAAGAAGCGCTTTTCCAACTGGCTGAGACGTGGAGTTCTCAGGATGCAGGGAAAGCGAGTGTCCCTTCGGGGAAGCAAAGGCAGTCACCTGTTATCATTACTTACTAGAATAGTAGGTACCTTCTCTGGTTGGGCAGAGGCCTTCCCTACCTGATCTGAAAAAGAAAATGAAGTAGCTCGCTGATTTGAGAAATAATTCCCAGACTTGGGTTTCCAACCAGTATAGAATCCGACAATGGCCCTGTCTTTGTAGCCGCGTTAATTAACAGGTATGTGAAGCTCTAAATATCAGTGGAAATTACATACAGCATATAGGCCCCAGTGTTCTGGAATGGTGGAAAGAAACAACCAAACTCTTGAAGAGACTCTTTCAAAATGGATCATAGAGACTGACTGTACATGGATGGGCTTACTTCTGGCAGACTTACTCATATTACGGGTAACTGCACGTTCCCATTGTTGTTGTCCTTATGAAATTTTCTATGGGAGAACCCCCCACCCCAAATGAGGCAGGTGTTAGCAGATTTGCCACAAGTAAGGAGGTGGGATTTCACAGCAGCTGGAACAATTAGGTAAGGTAATAAATCAGGTAACTAAGTTTGTGTAAAAAAAAATATCATTCCCCCTTGAGGAACAGATTCATGAATTTGTGCTCAGTGATCAGGTGTGGCTCAATGACTGGAAACACAATTCCTTGGCCTGACATCGGAAAGGTCCTTATACTGTTGTTTTAGCCACAATTCTGAAAGAGAAGGGAATACTAGACCACCTAACCTGCCTCTTGAGAAATCTGTATGACGGTCAGGAAGCAACAGTTAGAGCAGGACATGGAACAACATACTGGTTCCAAAAAGGAAAAGGAGTATGTCAAGGCTGTATATTGTCACCCTGTTTATTTAGCTTATATGCAGACTACATCATGAAAAATGCTGGGATGGAAGATACCTGAGCTGGAATCAAGATTGCCGGAAGAAATAGCAATAAACTTAGATATGCAGATGTCACCACCATTATGGCAGAATGGGAAGAGGAACGCGTATGTCGGGGAACTTCTTGAGTTGCAGCAAAGGTGTGAAGGACCCTTTCGAAGTTCCAGAGGTTAGGTGTGGTTAGTCTCGAGATGCCTCAGCAGAAATGGGCCTCATGGCGCCTGGAATGGAGAGGCTTCTAGATATTCCCCAGTTTCAGCAGGTGCTCTCAAGTTACCACGGGGACTTCAGGGACCCGCTCTGGCGGCCTCAGGAAAGGCCAGTCATCATGCGTGTTGCTAGGGGGCCTCTCGTGATTCCTCTCCCGTCGGTGCCGGGGCCTAAGACGTTGTGTGGAGTCGGGGCCGGAACCTGAGGATTCCTCACCAATGCCGACATGGATCTTGGGGTAATTATGGAGTCTCCCCAGGGGAGTCAGTCCTCGTCTCGAGAGGGGGCATGCAGGTGCGCTTTCCTCCTGATCTGTAGCAGCAGTGTCACGCTTCCCATCTCGTGAGTCATGGGATCTGTGGCTTTCCCTCCAGGATTTTCCACGAGTCTTTCCCACGAGGCTTTCCCACAGGGCTGTCCCACGAGGCTTTCGCACAGGGCTGTCTCACGTGCCACCTTGGTGGCAGTCGATCCTTGGCGTGAAAGTCGAGGCAGTGCAGGGAAAACAGGTTCCTCTGGAATGGACTGAGACATCTGGGGGACTCTTGGAATGGTGGAACGACGCTGGCGTACCTCTAGCCTTTCCTGTGGAGAGCGCCTCCTCTTGAGATGCGACGGGAACGCCCAGAATTCTTTCCCGGCCACCAGCGAAAGGATCCCTCATCACGAGCTACGAGCGGAAATGGGGCTCTTCTGGATGTGGGCCGGACCCTCGTGCTTCCTCTCGAGTGGAGACGGGTATGTCAGGCAACTTCTTGAGTTGCAGCAAGGGTGTGAAGGGCCTTTTGGAAGTTACAGACTGTAGGTTTGATTAGCTTCGAGAAGCCTCAACGGAAATGGGCCTCATCTCGCCTGGAGGGCAAAACCTCCTGGATTTTCTCGAGTTGCGGCAGGTGCTCTCGAATTACGACGGGGACCTCAGGGACCCTCTCTGGTGGCCTCAGGAAAGGCCAATCCCCATGCGAGTTGCTCGGGGGCCTCTAGGCATTCCTCTCCTTTCGATGCCGGGGCCTAAGACCTTGTGTGGAGTCGGGGCCAGAACCTGAGGATTCCTCTCCAGGGCTGACATGGATCTTGGGGTACTTCTGGAGTCTCCCCAGGGGAGTAAGTCCTCGTCTCGAATGGGGGCATGCACGTGCGCTTTCCTCCAGAGCAGTAGCAGCAGTGTCACCCTTCCTGTCGCGTGGATCAAGTAATCTGTGGCTTTCCCACGAGGCTTTCCCACAGGGCTGTCCCACGTGCCACCGTGGTGGGAGTCGATCCTCGGCGTGAAACTCGAGGCAGTGCAGGGAAAACAGGTTCCGCTGGAATGGACTGAGACATCTGGGGGACTCTGGGAATGGCGCAAAGACCCTGGAGTTCCTCTCGCCTTTCCTGTGGCGAGCGCCTCCTCTTGACATGCGCCAGGAACGCCCAGAAATCTTTCCCGGGCAAGCAGCGAAAGGATCCCTCATCTCGAGCTACGAGGCGGAAACGGGACTCCTCTGGATGTGTGCAGGACCCGCGTGCTTCCTCTCGAGTGGAGACGGGTATGTCGGGGAGCTTCTTGAGTTGCAGCAAGGGTGTGAAGGACCTTTTGGAAGTTCCAGAGGTTAGGTGTGACTAGCCTTCAAAAGGAACAGCGGAAATGGGCCTCATCTTGCCTGGAGGGCAAAACCTCCTGGATTTTCTCGAGTTGCGGCAGGTGCTCTCTACTTATGACAGGGACCTCAGGGACCCGCTCTGGTGGCCTCAGGAAAGGCCTGTCCCCATGTGAGTTGGTCGCGGGCCTCTCGGGATTCCTCTCCCTTGGATGCTGGAGCCTAAGACCTTGTGTGGAGTCGGGCCCGGAACCTGAGGATTCCTCTCCAGTGCTGACATGGATCTTGGGGTACTTCTGGAGTCTCCCCAGGGAAGTAAGTCCTCGTTTCGAATGGGGGCATGCACGTGCCCTTTCCTCCAGAGCTGTAGCAGCAGTGTCACGCTTCCTATCAACTGCATCATGGTATCTGTGGCTTTCCCTCGAGGTTTTCCCACAAGGCTTTCCCATGAGGCTTTCCCACAGGGCTGTCCCATGTGCCACCGTGGTGTGAGTCGATCTGCGGCGTGAAAGTCGAGGCAGTGGAGGGAAAACACCTTCCTCTGGAATGGACTGGGACATCTGGGGGACTCTGAGAATGGTGGCACGACCCTGGAGTTCCTCTCGCCTTTCCTGTGGAGAGCGCCTCCTCTTGAGATGCGACAGGAACGCCCAGAATTCTTTCCCGACCAAGCAGGGATAGGATCCCTCATCTGGAACTACAATGCCGAAACGGGGCTCCTCTTGATGTGGGCGGGACCATTGTGCTTCCTCTAGAGTGGACAGGGGTAGTCGGGGAACTTCTTGAGTTGCAGCAAGGGTGTGAAGGACCTTTTGGAAGTTCCAGAGGTTAGTTGTGATTAGTGTCGAGAAGCATCGGCGGAAATGGGCCTCATTTCGCCTGGAGGGGAGTACCTCCTGGATTTTCTCGAGTTGCGGCAGGTGCTCTCGTCTTACGACGGTGACTTAAGGCACCCGCTCTGGTGGCCTCAGGACTGGCCAGTCCCCATTCGAGTTGCTCGGGGGCCGCTCGGGATTCCTCTCCCTTCGATGCCGGGGCCTAAGACCTTGTGTGGAGTCGGAGGCGGAACCTGAGGATTCCTCTCCAGTGCTGACATGGATCTTGCGGTACTTCTGGAGTCTGCCCAGGAGAGTCAGTCCTCGTCTCGAGAGGGGGCATGCACGTGCGCTTTCCTCCCGAGCTGTAGTAGCAGTGTCACGCTTCCCGTCGTGTCGATCATGGGATCTGTGGCTTTCCCTCGAGGCTTTCCCATGAGGCTTTCCCACGAGGCTTTCCCACAGGGCTGTCTCACGTGCCACCCTGGTGTGAGTCGATCCTCGGCGTGAAAGTCGAGGCAGTGCAGGGAAAGGAGGTTCCTCAGGAATGGACTGGGACATCTGGGGGACTCTGGGAATGGTGGCACGACCCTGGAGTTCCTCTCGCCTTTCCTTTGGAGAGTGCCTGCTCTTGAGATGCGACGGGAACGCCGGGAATTCTTTCCCGACCAAGCAGGGAAAGGATCCCTCATCTCGAGCTACGAGGTGGAAACGGGGCTCCTCTGGATGTGGGCCGAACGCCGTGCTTTCTTTCGACTGGAGACGGGTATGTCGGGGAACTTCTTGAGTTGCAGTAAGGGTGTCAAGGACCCTTTGGAAGTTCCAGAGGATAGATGTGATTAGCCTCGAGACGCCTCAGCCAAAATGGGCCACATCTCGCCCGGAGGGGGGAACCTCCTGGTTTTCTCGAGTTGCGGCTTGTGCTCTCGACTTACGACGGGGACCTCATGGACCCGCTCTGTTGGCCTCAGGAAAGGTCATTCCCCATGCGAGTTGCTCGGTGGCCTCTCAGGATTCCTCGCCCGTCGATGCCGGCGCCTAAGACCTTGTGTGGAGTCGGACCAGAACCTGAGGATTCCTCTCCCGTGCTCACATGGATCTTGGCGTACTTCTGGAGTCTCCCAAGGGGCGTCAGTCCTCGTCTCGAGTGGGGTCATGCAGGTGTGCTTTCCTCCTGAGCAGTAGCAGCAGTGTCTCGCTTCCCGTCTTGTGGATCAAGGGATCTGTGTCTTTCCCTCGAGGCTTTTCCATGGGCTTTCCCACAGGGCTATTCCACGTGCCACCATGCAGTGCTGGGAAAACAGGAACCTCCTTCCCCACATAGGGGGTACACTGTCCCCTTGGGCGTGTATCTCCGGGGCATTCGCGCTTGGGGGTTGCCACGGATGTTGGCCTCAGGCTCCACATGAGAAAAGCCCCTAATGGCATTAGCTGCCGGTCCAGACGCTGGCCCCTCAGGTCTCTGGCCGGAGCCTTGGGCTCCAGGCAACTCAAAGCCCTCGGGGCTGGTGCTCTGGGACTGCTGTAGGGAAAGGACGCCAGGAGCCCACGGAGGAGTTGGGGAGGCGCAGGTGGCATATGGAGGCGAGGACAGCGTGGGATCTAGGTGGAGGCGCTGGAGAGAGCGTCCGTTGTCCCGGAATGCCTCGGAGGAGCCAGCGGGGGACAGTCCAGGCCCAGGGACCTGTGGTATGTGAAAAGGTGGGAAACCCCAGAACAAGGCAGGCTGGGAAAGGGGGCGTGGGCGGCCAATTCAAAGGGACCTAGGGGGCGTTTCCTGGGCGGTGAGCTCCCTTGGCACTGCTGAGGGCCCCTGATTGATCCACCCGGGGTTGATCCCACCATCCGCTGCGAGGGAGGGCCACAAACCAAAGCCCCCGAACTGCCCACCCACCCCAACGGGGATCTTGGCGGTCCGGGGCACAGCTGTGCCCGGGAAAAGCCCACTCACTCCACGGGACTCCGTCCAGGGTCTCTGCTTGGAAAGAGGCCAGGGGCGGCCCCCTCCATCTACGCACCCAAACCCTATTGACGTCAATGGGGGTGGAGACGCCTCCCGCTCTCCAGAGTCCTGGGCTGCTGGGTCCCCGCCCACTCGGCCAGCAGTCTGCAGCGCTCCTGTGTGCCTCTCCCACCATGGCTTCGTCCAGCTCCTCCAGCACCTCAAGCGGTACGTTTGCCCTCGGTCCCTGGGGTCGGATCACGTCTCAGGGGATTTGCGGGTGGCCCGGGCAAGGGCTCTCGGCCCACGTGTCGACCCCCGCTCCCGCCCGAGAACGGCGGGGACCCATCGGCCGGGCCCGGGGTTCCCAGGCGTCAGGTGTGCCCAAAGTTGGAGGGCGTTGCATCGTTCGTTCATCTTGCTCCTTTGGCACACACATGGCTTCTCCGTTCTCTTTTCTGGGAAGACAGTGTTGTTTTAGGGGGCGTGCTGCGGGAGTCAGGGGCCGGTGGGAGCGGGTGCTGTGCTGGGATGAGGCCCTTTATCCTCACATCTTCCTGTGGGCATTGACTTTGACCTTGAACTTGAACTTGAACTTGAACTTGAACTTGACCTTGACCTTGACTTTGACCTTGAACTTGAACTTGAACTTGAACTTGAACTTGACTTTGACCTTGACTTTGACCTTGAACTTGAACTTGAACTTGACTTTGACCTTGAACTTGAACTTGAACTTGACCTTGACTTTGACCTTGAACTTGAACTTGAACTTGAACTTGACCTTGACTTTGACCTTGAACTTGAACTTGAACTTGAACTTGACCTTGACTTTGACCTTGAACTTGAAATTGAACTTGACCTTGACCTTGACCTTGAACTTGAACTTGACCTTGAACTTGAACTTGAACTTGAACTTGAACTTGACCTTGACTTTGACCTTGAACTTGAACTTGAACTTGACCTTGACTTTGACCTTGAACTTGAACTTGACCTTGAACTTGAACTTGAACTTGACCTTGACCTTGAACTTGAACTTGAACTTGACCTTGACTTTGACCTTGACCTTGAACTTGAACTTGACCTTGACTTTGACCTTGACCTTGAACTTGACCTTGACCTTGAACTTGAACTTGACCAACAACGGGAGACCAGATTTGCTCAGAGCACCGGAGGTCCAGAGGCAGGGCCGTGTATCTCCCCTTCCCTTTGTGATCATTGCAAAGACATTCCTAGCTGATAGCGGGAGTGCCCATGAAGAAGCAAGCAGTGGGAGTGTGTTTGACACGACTGTGTGCCTCAACTCCACAAGGGGCCTTTCCTCTCGAAGTAGGCCCCATGTCCCCTTGGGGAGGGTGTCATGCCTCTTTTCTCCACACTGCCAAAGGGTGGAGCAAAGCTCGCTCTGTCAGAGGTACAAAAACAGCAATTGAATGGATTTTCAAGCTCTTGCTAGGCTGCACCCTTTCAGGGCCCACTTTACTGAAACAGGTGCTCTGTGGCCCCCGGTTGGGTATGCAGGTTCACAAACAGGGTGAGATCCTGTCCAAGCCAACAATTTTCCTGAAAGACCTAGGCTCACTAAAGCTCTCCTCCAGAGCAAAGGGGATAGAGGAGATGTATGGAGGAGTCTTTGCCTTTCCCTGTGAGTGTGGGGCTACTCCCTACGGCCCCAAGCTCAGGGATAACTGCCTCTAAGAAAGGAATGGCAAGAAGCGCTAATCTTGGAGGTTGGGACAGGGAGTTCGCAGCATGTGGGGAAAGAAAGACTTCTTCGGGGAAGAAGAGGCAACCACCGGGGGTGTGTTCGCAAGCCTCTATTTGGAAGGAACACGTTTGCTTATACAACTCAAGACCTCCAGATCTGCTCAGAGGACTGAAGTTCCAGAGACAGGGCCATGTATCTCCCCTTCCCTTTGAGATCCTTGCCAAGACATTCCTAGCAGATTGTCGGAGTGCCCATGAAGAAGCAAGCAGCGGGAGTGTGCTTGACATCACTGGCTGCCTACCTGGGCTCAGCTCCTCAAGGGGCCTTTCTCTCCTGGTAGGCCCTATGTCCCCTTTGGGAGAGGGTTGTGCCCTCTTCCCTCCACACTGCCAAAGGGTGGAGGTGGAGCAAACTCGTTCTCTCCGAGGTAAAAGAAAGACAAATTGGATGGATCTTTAAGCTCTTGCTATGCTGCACCCCTCCAGGACCCACTCGAGCAAAACAGGTGCCCTGTGGCCCCTAGGTCGGGTATGCAGGTTCACACACCGGGTGTGATCCCGTCAAAGCCAAGAATTTTCCTGACAGACCTAGGCTCACTAGAGCTCTCCTCCAGAGGAAAGGGGACAGAAAAGATGTGTGTGTGGAGGTGGCTCTGCCTTTCCAGGTCCCAATCTCAGGGATAACTGCCCCTAAGAAAGGAACTGCTGCTGCTGCTGCTGCTGCTGCTGCTGCTGCTGCTGCTGCTGCTGCTGCTGCTGCTGCTGCTAAGTTGGTTCAGTCGTGTTCGACTCTGTGCGACGCCATAGACGGTAGCCCACTAGGCTCCCCCGTCCCTGGGATTCTCCAGGCAAGAACAGTAAGTGGGTTGCCATTGCCTTCTCCAATGCATGAAAGTGAAAATGAAAGTGCAGTCGCTCAGTCGTGTCCAACCCTCAGCGACCCCATGGACTGCAGCCTACCAGGCTTCTCTGTCCATAGGATTTTCTGAAAGGAACTGCAAGAAGCACTTTTCCAGGAGGCTGGGAAAGGGAGTTTGCAGGATGTGGGGAAAGAGAGCCTCCTTCGGGGAAGAATAGGCGGCCACTTGTTTTGTGTTGCAAACCTCTATTTGGAAGGAACAGGTTAGCTTATACAAAGGGAGACCTCCAGATCTGCTCAGAGGACCGAAGTTGCAGAGGCAGGTCGGTGTATCTTCCCTTCACTTTGCGATCCTTGCAAAGACATTCCTTGCTGCTAGATGACTCAGCAAGGGCCTTTGAGACTGTTGTTTTCTTTCCTAGGTTCAAAGATTCCTTCAGTTCCTAATATAGATATCCTAGAAATGATATGACATCCGTGAAAATCTGATATGTCCTGGTCAAATGCTGTCAGTTATCATTCTAGTTATCATATTAAAGCATTTCAAGTCGCAGCAGTGACCAGATGACATTGTCAATTTCTATTTCATCAGGTTTTAACCATGTCCTCTGTGGTTTCACACTGATGCCTTTGCAGAAATACTGCTACTTCAAGATACATGGAAAATACTTTTTTTAAGCTTACTGATAATTTGTTTGTTTGTTTGCTTGTCTTCTGGTAAGCTGCTACCAGATGGAATTTAGTCTCCTCTCTAGGTTAAGAGAACTAAGTTTTCTTAGAATGCAATTTTTGATCACAGACTATGAGTTTCTCTACCTTTCATTGATTTATAATTGTTTTCATCATCTGTTTTTTTACTTCGGTAAAGTAAATAAGCCTTATTTAAGATTTTGGTACATGTAGGATGGACTAAGCTTTCCCCACTCTTGCAAGTTCCCTTAACCCTTCAGATTCTTCTCGTGGGACCAAGATCTCACTTTCCTCCAGAGGGACAATCCAAGATTTTTATCAGTTGATCTGCCCCTGACATCAGAGTCAAGTTGAGCACGAGTTGGCCTATAATTTAGGCATGAAACTATGACTACATAAAGAAAAGGTGACTTTATGATTCAGGGATGGCCATGATATGCCTTGCACTTCAGAGAAAATGGGTTAAAATGATTTTTTTTTTCCTTCAAAACTGCACACCCAGTTCTTTCAGCATATGCAATTGAAAACATCTAGTCATTAGGTCAGTTTTCATTCCAATCCCAAAGAAAGGCAATGACAAACACTATTCAAGCTGCTGCACAATTGCACTCATCTCACACACTAGTAAAGTAATGCTCAAAATTCTCCAAGTTCACATGAACTGTGAACTTCCAGATGTTCAAGAGGGATTTAAAAAATGCAGAGAAACCAGAGATCAAATTGCCAACATCCACTGGATCATTGAAAAAGCAAGAGAGTTCCGGAAAAAAAAAAACATCTATTTCTGCTTTATTGACAATGCCAAAGCCTTTGACTGTGTGGATCACAAGAAACTGGGAAAAATTCTGAAAGAGATGGGAATACCAGACCACCTGACCTGTCTCTTGAGAAACCTGTATGCAGGTCAGGAAGAAACAGTTCGAACTGGACATGGAACAACAGACTGGTTCTACATAGGAAAAGGAACATGTCAAGGCTGTATATTGTCACCCTGCTTATTTAACTTATATGCAGAGTACAGCATGAGAAACACTGGGCTGGAGGAAGCACACGCTGGAATCAAGGTTGCTGGGAGAAATATCAATAATCTCAGATATTCAGATGACACCACCCTTATGGCAGAAAGTGAAGAAGAGCTAAAGAGTCTCCTGATGAAAGTGAAAGAGGAGAGTGAAAAAGTTAGCTTAAAGCTCAGCATTCAGAAAACTACAATCATTGCATCCAGTCTCATCACTTCATGGCAAATAGATGGGAAAACATTGGAAACAGCAGCAGACTATTTTGGGGGGCTTGGAAATCACTGCAGGTGATGGCTGCCTCCATGAACTTAAAACATATTTATGACTTGGAAGAAAAGTGATGACCAAACTAGACAGCATATTAAAAAGCCGAGACGTTGCTTTGCCAACAAAGACCCATCCGGTCAAGGCTATGGTTTTTCCATATGTCATGGATGGATATGAAAGATGTACTATAAAGAAAGTGACAGCTGAAAATTTGATGCTTTTGAACAGTGGTGTTGGAGAAGATGCTTGTAGGTCGCTTAGACTACAAGGAGACGCAACCACTCCATCCTAAAGGAAATCAGGTCTGAATATCCATTGGAAGGACTAATACTGAACCTGAAACTCCAATACTTTGGCCACTTGATGTGAAGAGCTGACTCACTTGGAAGTTGCTTTGATTTGCCTATGAGTGTGGGAGCCCTCCCTGGGCAAAGGGCCTCAGGGGTCATTGCCACTGAATCATGACATCCAAGCAAGCGCATTCCAGCTGTGTGACATGCAGGAAGCAGGAGACTGGGAAAACTGTCTTCCTTAGAGGAAGGAAAGTCATCCACAGAGAGTGTGTTTTCAGGCCTCTCTTTGCAGCAAGTGTTTTGCTTCTCAGACATCAGAGCTGCAGGCTTGCTCTGAGGGCCTCAATTCCAGAGTCAGGGCTGTGTGTCTCACTGCACTTTCCAAGCATTGCAGACACATTCCTAGGTTGGAGCAGTGCTTCCCATGAGAAAGAAGCCTCGGGAGTGTGTCTGAGCGGGCTGAGTGCCATGCTAGGGTCACCTAGTCGAGGGCACCTTGCACATCCAATGGGCCCCAGGCGAGTAGCTATGGACCGGCCCCTCGGTTGAGATATCCCAAAGCAGGGAACAAAGCTAGCTCTGTCTGTCAGAAGGAGGAAAACAGCAATGGGATGGATTTTCAAGCAGTTGCTCAGTCACACCACGTGAGGGCTCCGCGGGAAAGAAATGCGAATTTTGGCCTCTAGGCCCAGTATCCAGATGTGTGCACAGGATATTTTCCCCACAGGATCCAAGAATGTTCCAGACAGACCTAAGCTCACTAGCTCTCTCCTGCAGAGGAAATGAAATATTGTTGCTGAACCACGAAAAGATGCTGGGATTCTTGGCTTATGGAGGAGAAGAATTCAATCCAGGGCCCAAGACGAGGCTTGATTGCTCAGAGCTTTTGTGCAATCGAGTCTTATTCAAGTAGAAAGGAGATAGAGAAAGCTTCTGACAGAGACATCACAAGGGGCAGAAAGTGTACCCCCTTGCTAGTGTTAGTAATGGAGTTATATACTCTCCAATAAGTTATTACAACGAACAAAAGAATGTCTGGAGGTTGTAAAGACTCACTAGACCTACTCCCATCATTTACATTTTAAGATAACAGGATTAGCCAGAAGGTTTTTCCAGAGACCGTCCTCAAGAAGGATGCATGATTGTTATGTAATCCGAAGGAATGTAGAGGGAAAAAAGTGTGCCCTTTCTTCCTCCTTGAGAATTCTAGACCCCTCTCTCCTTGGGGACCCTGGAACTTCTTATAAACCTGCCTTGGCAATGACTCTCTCCGAAACATGATTGAACAGCCGTTTGGAGCTTCCTTTGACTTTCCCTGGGAGGGAGGGAGCCCTCCCTGAGCACAGGGCCTCAGGGGCCATGGCCAATGAAAACTAATCTCCCAGTAAGTGCTTTTCAGCCCTGTGTGACTCTCAGCCCACAGGAGGCTGAGAAAACTCTCTTCCTTGGAGGAAGGAAAGGCAGCCCAAGAGTGTGTTTTCAGGCCTGTATCTTGCAGCAAGTGTTTGGCTTGTTAGACATAAGACCTGCAGGCCTGCTCCAACAGACTCCATTCCAGAATCAGGGCCTTGTGTCTCCCTGCAGTTTCCTGGCCTCGCAAACACATTCCTAGGGGAGAGCAGTCCTGCCCATGGGGAAGCAGGCTGCGGGAGTGTGTCTGAGGGGGCCAGGTGCCATGCTGGGGTCACCTGGTCGAGGGCACCTTGCACCTCCAATGGACCCCAGGCAAGGAGTTGCAGGCCACCACCTTGCTTCTGAAATCCCAAAGTGGGGAGCAAAGCTCGCTCTGTCAGAGGGAAGAAAACAGCAACAGGATGGATTTTCAAGCAGTTGCTAGGCTGTACTGCGTTAGGGCTCCAAGGAAGAAAAATGCAGATGTTAGCCCCTACGACTGGTATCCAGGTGGGCTCCCAGGATGATTTCCCCGCAGGATCCAAGAACGTTCCAGACAGACCTGGGCTCACTAGCTCCCTCCTGCAGAGGAAACATGATAGAACAGCTGTTTGGAGGTTGCTTTGACTTCCCCTGGGAGGGTAGGATCCCTCCCTGGGTGCAGGGCCTCAGGGGCCATTGCCGCTGAGAAATGCCCTCTAAGCCAGACCTTTCCAGCCTTGTATGACTCAGCACGGAGGAGACTGGAAAAGCTATCTTCCTTGGAGGAAGGAAAGGCAGCCCCAGAGAGTGTGTTTTCACACCTGTATCTCGCAGCAAGCGTTTGCCGTCTCAGACGTCAGACCTCCAGGCCTGCTCCAACGGCCTCAGTTCCAGAGTCAGGGCCGTGTGTCTCCCTGCATTTTCTGAGCCTTGGGAACACATTCCTAGGTCAGAACAGTCCTGCCCATGGGGAAGGAGGCTGCGGGAGTGTGTCTGAGGGGGTCGGGTGCCATGCTGGGGTCCAGTAGACCTGGTACCTCCAATAGACCCCAGGACAACAGCGGTGGGGCTCCCCCTGGCTTCCGAAATGCCAAAGCGAGAAGCAAAGCTAGCTCTATCAGAAGGAAGAAAAGAGCAATTAGATGGATGTTCAGGCTGTTGCTGGGCCGCACCACTTCAGGTTACCCCCCGAGAGGAGCAGGCGCCCTGTGGCCCCTCGGTCCCATATGCAGGTTAACACACAGGATGTGTCCCCATAGGAGCCAAGAATTTTCCTGACAGACCTAGGCTCACTAGAGCTCTCCTACAGGGCAAAAGGGATAGAACAGACTGTGGATGTGACTCTGCCTTTCCCAGCGAGCATGGGGCCCTCCCTACGGCCCCGGGCTCCAGGGAAAATTGTCCCTGAAAAATGACCTCCAAGAAGCGCTTTTCCAGCAGGCTGGGATGCAGAGTTCACAGGATGTGGGGAAAGTGATCGTCCTTCAGGGAAGAAGAGGCAGCCACCCAGTGTGTGTTTGCAAGCCTGTATTTGGAAGAAACTGGTTTGCTTCTTCAAGGGGAGACCTCCAGGTCTGCTCAGAGGACCGAAATTCCAGAGGCAGCACCATGCATCTCCCCTGTCCTTTCTGAGCCTTGGAAAGACATTCCTAGCTTATAGCGGTATTGCTCATGAAGAAGCAGGATGCAGGAATGTGTCAGACATGACTGGGTGCCTTCCTGGGTTCAGCTCCGTGAGGGGCCTTTCCACTCAAAGTAGGTCCCATGCCTCCTTGGGGAGGAAGTGGGGCCCGCTTGCCTCCAAATTGCCAAAGGCTGGAACAAAGCTAGTTCTATCAGAGGTAAGAAAAGAGCAATTGGATGGATGTGGAAGCTGTTGCTGGGCCGCACTGCTTCAGGCCCCCCACCCCTCCGGCCCCGAGAGAAACAGGCGCCCTGTGGCCCCTCGGTCCTGTATGCAGTTTCACACATAGAATGTGTCCCCATAGGAGCCAAGAATTTTCCTGACAGACCTAGGCTCACTAGAGCTCTCCTACAGAGCAAAGGGGATGGGACAGATGTGTGGCTGTGGCTCTGCCTTTCCCTGGGAGTGTGGAGCCACTCCCTATGGCCCCGGGCTCCAGGGGAAATTGCCCCTGAATAATGACCTCCAAGAAGCGCTTTTCCAACTGGCTGAGACGTGGAGTTCTCAGGATGCAGGGAAAGCGAGTGTCCCTTCGGGGAAGCAAAGGCAGTCACCTGTTATCATTACTTACTAGAATAGTAGGTACCTTCTCTGGTTGGGCAGAGGCCTTCCCTACCTGATCTGAAAAAGAAAATGAAGTAGCTCGCTGATTTGAGAAATAATTCCCAGACTTGGGTTTCCAACCAGTATAGAATCCGACAATGGCCCTGTCTTTGTAGCCGCGTTAATTAACAGGTATGTGAAGCTCTAAATATCAGTGGAAATTACATACAGCATATAGGCCCCAGTGTTCTGGAATGGTGGAAAGAAACAACCAAACTCTTGAAGAGACTCTTTCAAAATGGATCATAGAGACTGACTGTACATGGATGGGCTTACTTCTGGCAGACTTACTCATATTACGGGTAACTGCACGTTCCCATTGTTGTTGTCCTTATGAAATTTTCTATGGGAGAACCCCCCACCCCAAATGAGGCAGGTGTTAGCAGATTTGCCACAAGTAAGGAGGTGGGATTTCACAGCAGCTGGAACAATTAGGTAAGGTAATAAATCAGGTAACTAAGTTTGTGTAAAAAAAAATATCATTCCCCCTTGAGGAACAGATTCATGAATTTGTGCTCAGTGATCAGGTGTGGCTCAATGACTGGAAACACAATTCCTTGGCCTGACATCGGAAAGGTCCTTATACTGTTGTTTTAGCCACAATTCTGAAAGAGAAGGGAATACTAGACCACCTAACCTGCCTCTTGAGAAATCTGTATGACGGTCAGGAAGCAACAGTTAGAGCAGGACATGGAACAACATACTGGTTCCAAAAAGGAAAAGGAGTATGTCAAGGCTGTATATTGTCACCCTGTTTATTTAGCTTATATGCAGACTACATCATGAAAAATGCTGGGATGGAAGATACCTGAGCTGGAATCAAGATTGCCGGAAGAAATAGCAATAAACTTAGATATGCAGATGTCACCACCATTATGGCAGAATGGGAAGAGGAACGCGTATGTCGGGGAACTTCTTGAGTTGCAGCAAAGGTGTGAAGGACCCTTTCGAAGTTCCAGAGGTTAGGTGTGGTTAGTCTCGAGATGCCTCAGCAGAAATGGGCCTCATGGCGCCTGGAATGGAGAGGCTTCTAGATATTCCCCAGTTTCAGCAGGTGCTCTCAAGTTACCACGGGGACTTCAGGGACCCGCTCTGGCGGCCTCAGGAAAGGCCAGTCATCATGCGTGTTGCTAGGGGGCCTCTCGTGATTCCTCTCCCGTCGGTGCCGGGGCCTAAGACGTTGTGTGGAGTCGGGGCCGGAACCTGAGGATTCCTCACCAATGCCGACATGGATCTTGGGGTAATTATGGAGTCTCCCCAGGGGAGTCAGTCCTCGTCTCGAGAGGGGGCATGCAGGTGCGCTTTCCTCCTGATCTGTAGCAGCAGTGTCACGCTTCCCATCTCGTGAGTCATGGGATCTGTGGCTTTCCCTCCAGGATTTTCCACGAGTCTTTCCCACGAGGCTTTCCCACAGGGCTGTCCCACGAGGCTTTCGCACAGGGCTGTCTCACGTGCCACCTTGGTGGCAGTCGATCCTTGGCGTGAAAGTCGAGGCAGTGCAGGGAAAACAGGTTCCTCTGGAATGGACTGAGACATCTGGGGGACTCTTGGAATGGTGGAACGACGCTGGCGTACCTCTAGCCTTTCCTGTGGAGAGCGCCTCCTCTTGAGATGCGACGGGAACGCCCAGAATTCTTTCCCGGCCACCAGCGAAAGGATCCCTCATCACGAGCTACGAGCGGAAATGGGGCTCTTCTGGATGTGGGCCGGACCCTCGTGCTTCCTCTCGAGTGGAGACGGGTATGTCAGGCAACTTCTTGAGTTGCAGCAAGGGTGTGAAGGGCCTTTTGGAAGTTACAGACTGTAGGTTTGATTAGCTTCGAGAAGCCTCAACGGAAATGGGCCTCATCTCGCCTGGAGGGCAAAACCTCCTGGATTTTCTCGAGTTGCGGCAGGTGCTCTCGAATTACGACGGGGACCTCAGGGACCCTCTCTGGTGGCCTCAGGAAAGGCCAATCCCCATGCGAGTTGCTCGGGGGCCTCTAGGCATTCCTCTCCTTTCGATGCCGGGGCCTAAGACCTTGTGTGGAGTCGGGGCCAGAACCTGAGGATTCCTCTCCAGGGCTGACATGGATCTTGGGGTACTTCTGGAGTCTCCCCAGGGGAGTAAGTCCTCGTCTCGAATGGGGGCATGCACGTGCGCTTTCCTCCAGAGCAGTAGCAGCAGTGTCACCCTTCCTGTCGCGTGGATCAAGTAATCTGTGGCTTTCCCACGAGGCTTTCCCACAGGGCTGTCCCACGTGCCACCGTGGTGGGAGTCGATCCTCGGCGTGAAACTCGAGGCAGTGCAGGGAAAACAGGTTCCGCTGGAATGGACTGAGACATCTGGGGGACTCTGGGAATGGCGCAAAGACCCTGGAGTTCCTCTCGCCTTTCCTGTGGCGAGCGCCTCCTCTTGACATGCGCCAGGAACGCCCAGAAATCTTTCCCGGGCAAGCAGCGAAAGGATCCCTCATCTCGAGCTACGAGGCGGAAACGGGACTCCTCTGGATGTGTGCAGGACCCGCGTGCTTCCTCTCGAGTGGAGACGGGTATGTCGGGGAGCTTCTTGAGTTGCAGCAAGGGTGTGAAGGACCTTTTGGAAGTTCCAGAGGTTAGGTGTGACTAGCCTTCAAAAGGAACAGCGGAAATGGGCCTCATCTTGCCTGGAGGGCAAAACCTCCTGGATTTTCTCGAGTTGCGGCAGGTGCTCTCTACTTATGACAGGGACCTCAGGGACCCGCTCTGGTGGCCTCAGGAAAGGCCTGTCCCCATGTGAGTTGGTCGCGGGCCTCTCGGGATTCCTCTCCCTTGGATGCTGGAGCCTAAGACCTTGTGTGGAGTCGGGCCCGGAACCTGAGGATTCCTCTCCAGTGCTGACATGGATCTTGGGGTACTTCTGGAGTCTCCCCAGGGAAGTAAGTCCTCGTTTCGAATGGGGGCATGCACGTGCCCTTTCCTCCAGAGCTGTAGCAGCAGTGTCACGCTTCCTATCAACTGCATCATGGTATCTGTGGCTTTCCCTCGAGGTTTTCCCACAAGGCTTTCCCATGAGGCTTTCCCACAGGGCTGTCCCATGTGCCACCGTGGTGTGAGTCGATCTGCGGCGTGAAAGTCGAGGCAGTGGAGGGAAAACACCTTCCTCTGGAATGGACTGGGACATCTGGGGGACTCTGAGAATGGTGGCACGACCCTGGAGTTCCTCTCGCCTTTCCTGTGGAGAGCGCCTCCTCTTGAGATGCGACAGGAACGCCCAGAATTCTTTCCCGACCAAGCAGGGATAGGATCCCTCATCTGGAACTACAATGCCGAAACGGGGCTCCTCTTGATGTGGGCGGGACCATTGTGCTTCCTCTAGAGTGGACAGGGGTAGTCGGGGAACTTCTTGAGTTGCAGCAAGGGTGTGAAGGACCTTTTGGAAGTTCCAGAGGTTAGTTGTGATTAGTGTCGAGAAGCATCGGCGGAAATGGGCCTCATTTCGCCTGGAGGGGAGTACCTCCTGGATTTTCTCGAGTTGCGGCAGGTGCTCTCGTCTTACGACGGTGACTTAAGGCACCCGCTCTGGTGGCCTCAGGACTGGCCAGTCCCCATTCGAGTTGCTCGGGGGCCGCTCGGGATTCCTCTCCCTTCGATGCCGGGGCCTAAGACCTTGTGTGGAGTCGGAGGCGGAACCTGAGGATTCCTCTCCAGTGCTGACATGGATCTTGCGGTACTTCTGGAGTCTGCCCAGGAGAGTCAGTCCTCGTCTCGAGAGGGGGCATGCACGTGCGCTTTCCTCCCGAGCTGTAGTAGCAGTGTCACGCTTCCCGTCGTGTCGATCATGGGATCTGTGGCTTTCCCTCGAGGCTTTCCCATGAGGCTTTCCCACGAGGCTTTCCCACAGGGCTGTCTCACGTGCCACCCTGGTGTGAGTCGATCCTCGGCGTGAAAGTCGAGGCAGTGCAGGGAAAGGAGGTTCCTCAGGAATGGACTGGGACATCTGGGGGACTCTGGGAATGGTGGCACGACCCTGGAGTTCCTCTCGCCTTTCCTTTGGAGAGTGCCTGCTCTTGAGATGCGACGGGAACGCCGGGAATTCTTTCCCGACCAAGCAGGGAAAGGATCCCTCATCTCGAGCTACGAGGTGGAAACGGGGCTCCTCTGGATGTGGGCCGAACGCCGTGCTTTCTTTCGACTGGAGACGGGTATGTCGGGGAACTTCTTGAGTTGCAGTAAGGGTGTCAAGGACCCTTTGGAAGTTCCAGAGGATAGATGTGATTAGCCTCGAGACGCCTCAGCCAAAATGGGCCACATCTCGCCCGGAGGGGGGAACCTCCTGGTTTTCTCGAGTTGCGGCTTGTGCTCTCGACTTACGACGGGGACCTCATGGACCCGCTCTGTTGGCCTCAGGAAAGGTCATTCCCCATGCGAGTTGCTCGGTGGCCTCTCAGGATTCCTCGCCCGTCGATGCCGGCGCCTAAGACCTTGTGTGGAGTCGGACCAGAACCTGAGGATTCCTCTCCCGTGCTCACATGGATCTTGGCGTACTTCTGGAGTCTCCCAAGGGGCGTCAGTCCTCGTCTCGAGTGGGGTCATGCAGGTGTGCTTTCCTCCTGAGCAGTAGCAGCAGTGTCTCGCTTCCCGTCTTGTGGATCAAGGGATCTGTGTCTTTCCCTCGAGGCTTTTCCATGGGCTTTCCCACAGGGCTATTCCACGTGCCACCATGCAGTGCTGGGAAAACAGGAACCTCCTTCCCCACATAGGGGGTACACTGTCCCCTTGGGCGTGTATCTCCGGGGCATTCGCGCTTGGGGGTTGCCACGGATGTTGGCCTCAGGCTCCACATGAGAAAAGCCCCTAATGGCATTAGCTGCCGGTCCAGACGCTGGCCCCTCAGGTCTCTGGCCGGAGCCTTGGGCTCCAGGCAACTCAAAGCCCTCGGGGCTGGTGCTCTGGGACTGCTGTAGGGAAAGGACGCCAGGAGCCCACGGAGGAGTTGGGGAGGCGCAGGTGGCATATGGAGGCGAGGACAGCGTGGGATCTAGGTGGAGGCGCTGGAGAGAGCGTCCGTTGTCCCGGAATGCCTCGGAGGAGCCAGCGGGGGACAGTCCAGGCCCAGGGACCTGTGGTATGTGAAAAGGTGGGAAACCCCAGAACAAGGCAGGCTGGGAAAGGGGGCGTGGGCGGCCAATTCAAAGGGACCTAGGGGGCGTTTCCTGGGCGGTGAGCTCCCTTGGCACTGCTGAGGGCCCCTGATTGATCCACCCGGGGTTGATCCCACCATCCGCTGCGAGGGAGGGCCACAAACCAAAGCCCCCGAACTGCCCACCCACCCCAACGGGGATCTTGGCGGTCCGGGGCACAGCTGTGCCCGGGAAAAGCCCACTCACTCCACGGGACTCCGTCCAGGGTCTCTGCTTGGAAAGAGGCCAGGGGCGGCCCCCTCCATCTACGCACCCAAACCCTATTGACGTCAATGGGGGTGGAGACGCCTCCCGCTCTCCAGAGTCCTGGGCTGCTGGGTCCCCGCCCACTCGGCCAGCAGTCTGCAGCGCTCCTGTGTGCCTCTCCCACCATGGCTTCGTCCAGCTCCTCCAGCACCTCAAGCGGTACGTTTGCCCTCGGTCCCTGGGGTCGGATCACGTCTCAGGGGATTTGCGGGTGGCCCGGGCAAGGGCTCTCGGCCCACGTGTCGACCCCCGCTCCCGCCCGAGAACGGCGGGGACCCATCGGCCGGGCCCGGGGTTCCCAGGCGTCAGGTGTGCCCAAAGTTGGAGGGCGTTGCATCGTTCGTTCATCTTGCTCCTTTGGCACACACATGGCTTCTCCGTTCTCTTTTCTGGGAAGACAGTGTTGTTTTAGGGGGCGTGCTGCGGGAGTCAGGGGCCGGTGGGAGCGGGTGCTGTGCTGGGATGAGGCCCTTTATCCTCACATCTTCCTGTGGGCATTGACTTTGACCTTGAACTTGAACTTGAACTTGAACTTGAACTTGACCTTGACCTTGACTTTGACCTTGAACTTGAACTTGAACTTGAAATTGAACTTGACTTTGACCTTGACTTTGACCTTGAACTTGAACTTGAACTTGACCTTGACTTTGACCTTGAACTTGAACTTGAACTTGAACTTGACCTTGACTTTGACCTTGAACTTGAACTTGAACTTGACCTTGACTTTGACCTTGAACTTGAACTTGAACTTGACCTTGACCTTGACCTTGAACTTGAACTTGACCTTGACCTTGAACTTGAACTTGAACTTGAACTTGACCTTGACTTTGACCTTGAACTTGAACTTGAACTTGACCTTGACTTTGACCTTGAACTTGAACTTGACCTTGAACTTGAACTTGAACTTGACCTTGACCTTGAACTTGAACTTGAACTTGACCTTGACTTTGACCTTGACCTTGAACTTGAACTTGACCTTGACTTTGACCTTGACCTTGAACTTGACCTTGACCTTGAACTTGAACTTGACCAACAACGGGAGACCAGATTTGCTCAGAGCACCGGAGGTCCAGAGGCAGGGCCGTGTATCTCCCCTTCCCTTTGTGATCATTGCAAAGACATTCCTAGCTGATAGCGGGAGTGCCCATGAAGAAGCAAGCAGTGGGAGTGTGTTTGACACGACTGTGTGCCTCAACTCCACAAGGGGCCTTTCCTCTCGAAGTAGGCCCCATGTCCCCTTGGGGAGGGTGTCATGCCTCTTTTCTCCACACTGCCAAAGGGTGGAGCAAAGCTCGCTCTGTCAGAGGTACAAAAACAGCAATTGAATGGATTTTCAAGCTCTTGCTAGGCTGCACCCTTTCAGGGCCCACTTTACTGAAACAGGTGCTCTGTGGCCCCCGGTTGGGTATGCAGGTTCACAAACAGGGTGAGATCCTGTCCAAGCCAACAATTTTCCTGAAAGACCTAGGCTCACTAAAGCTCTCCTCCAGAGCAAAGGGGATAGAGGAGATGTATGGAGGAGTCTTTGCCTTTCCCTGTGAGTGTGGGGCTACTCCCTACGGCCCCAAGCTCAGGGATAACTGCCTCTAAGAAAGGAATGGCAAGAAGCGCTAATCTTGGAGGTTGGGACAGGGAGTTCGCAGCATGTGGGGAAAGAAAGACTTCTTCGGGGAAGAAGAGGCAACCACCGGGGGTGTGTTCGCAAGCCTCTATTTGGAAGGAACACGTTTGCTTATACAACTCAAGACCTCCAGATCTGCTCAGAGGACTGAAGTTCCAGAGACAGGGCCATGTATCTCCCCTTCCCTTTGAGATCCTTGCCAAGACATTCCTAGCAGATTGTCGGAGTGCCCATGAAGAAGCAAGCAGCGGGAGTGTGCTTGACATCACTGGCTGCCTACCTGGGCTCAGCTCCTCAAGGGGCCTTTCTCTCCTGGTAGGCCCTATGTCCCCTTTGGGAGAGGGTTGTGCCCTCTTCCCTCCACACTGCCAAAGGGTGGAGGTGGAGCAAACTCGTTCTCTCCGAGGTAAAAGAAAGACAAATTGGATGGATCTTTAAGCTCTTGCTATGCTGCACCCCTCCAGGACCCACTCGAGCAAAACAGGTGCCCTGTGGCCCCTAGGTCGGGTATGCAGGTTCACACACCGGGTGTGATCCCGTCAAAGCCAAGAATTTTCCTGACAGACCTAGGCTCACTAGAGCTCTCCTCCAGAGGAAAGGGGACAGAAAAGATGTGTGTGTGGAGGTGGCTCTGCCTTTCCAGGTCCCAATCTCAGGGATAACTGCCCCTAAGAAAGGAACTGCTGCTGCTGCTGCTGCTGCTGCTGCTGCTGCTGCTGCTGCTGCTGCTAAGTTGGTTCAGTCGTGTTCGACTCTGTGCGACGCCATAGACGGTAGCCCACTAGGCTCCCCCGTCCCTGGGATTCTCCAGGCAAGAACAGTAAGTGGGTTGCCATTGCCTTCTCCAATGCATGAAAGTGAAAATGAAAGTGCAGTCGCTCAGTCGTGTCCGACCCTCAGCGACCCCATGGACTGCAGCCTACCAGGCTTCTCTGTCCATAGGATTTTCTGAAAGGAACTGCAAGAAGCACTTTTCCAGGAGGCTGGGAAAGGGAGTTTGCAGGATGTGGGGAAAGAGAGCCTCCTTCGGGGAAGAATAGGCGGCCACTTGTTTTGTGTTGCAAACCTCTATTTGGAAGGAACAGGTTAGCTTATACAAAGGGAGACCTCCAGATCTGCTCAGAGGACCGAAGTTGCAGAGGCAGGTCGGTGTATCTTCCCTTCACTTTGCGATCCTTGCAAAGACATTCCTTGCTGCTAGATGACTCAGCAAGGGCCTTTGAGACTGTTGTTTTCTTTCCTAGGTTCAAAGATTCCTTCAGTTCCTAATATAGATATCCTAGAAATGATATGACATCCGTGAAAATCTGATATGTCCTGGTCAAATGCTGTCAGTTATCATTCTAGTTATCATATTAAAGCATTTCAAGTCGCAGCAGTGACCAGATGACATTGTCAATTTCTATTTCGTCAGGTTTTAACCATGTCCTCTGTGGTTTCACACTGATGCCTTTGCAGAAATACTGCTACTTCAAGATACATGGAAAATACTTTTTTTAAGCTTACTGATAATTTGTTTGTTTGTTTGCTTGTCTTCTGGTAAGCTGCTACCAGATGGAATTTAGTCTCCTCTCTAGGTTAAGAGAACTAAGTTTTCTTAGAATGCAATTTTTGATCACAGACTATGAGTTTCTCTACCTTTCATTGATTTATAATTGTTTTCATCATCTGTTTTTTTACTTCGGTAAAGTAAATAAGCCTTATTTAAGATTTTGGTACATGTAGGATGGACTAAGCTTTCCCCACTCTTGCAAGTTCCCTTAACCCTTCAGATTCTTCTCGTGGGACCAAGATCTCACTTTCCTCCAGAGGGACAATCCAAGCTTTTTATCAGTTGATCTGCCCCTGACATCAGAGTCAAGTTGAGCACGAGTTGGCCTATAATTTAGGCATGAAACTATGACTACATAAAGAAAAGGTGACTTTATGATTCAGGGATGGCCATGATATGCCTTGCACTTCAGAGAAAATGGGTTGAAATGATTTTTTTTTTTCCTTCAAAACTGCACACCCAGTTCTTTCAGCATATGCAATTGAAAACATCTAGTCATTAGGTCAGTTTTCATTCCAATCCCAAAGAAAGGCAATGACAAACACTATTCAAGCTGCTGCACAATTGCACTCATCTCACACACTAGTAAAGTAATGCTCAAAATTCTCCAAGTTCACATGAACTGTGAACTTCCAGATGTTCAAGAGGGATTTAAAAAATGCAGAGAAACCAGAGATCAAATTGCCAACATCCACTGGATCATTGAAAAAGCAAGAGAGTTCCGGAAAAAAAAAAACATCTATTTCTGCTTTATTGACAATGCCAAAGCCTTTGACTGTGTGGATCACAAGAAACTGGGAAAAATTCTGAAAGAGATGGGAATACCAGACCACCTGACCTGTCTCTTGAGAAACCTGTATGCAGGTCAGGAAGAAACAGTTCGAACTGGACATGGAACAACAGACTGGTTCTACATAGGAAAAGGAACATGTCAAGGCTGTATATTGTCACCCTGCTTATTTAACTTATATGCAGAGTACAGCATGAGAAACACTGGGCTGGAGGAAGCACACGCTGGAATCAAGGTTGCTGGGAGAAATATCAATAATCTCAGATATTCAGATGACACCACCCTTATGGCAGAAAGTGAAGAAGAGCTAAAGAGTCTCCTGATGAAAGTGAAAGAGGAGAGTGAAAAAGTTAGCTTAAAGCTCAGCATTCAGAAAACTACAATCATTGCATCCAGTCTCATCACTTCATGGCAAATAGATGGGAAAACATTGGAAACAGCAGCAGACTATTTTGGGGGGCTTGGAAATCACTGCAGGTGATGGCTGCCTCCATGAACTTAAAACATATTTATGACTTGGAAGAAAAGTGATGACCAAACTAGACAGCATATTAAAAAGCCGAGACGTTGCTTTGCCAACAAAGACCCATCCGGTCAAGGCTATGGTTTTTCCATATGTCATGGATGGATATGAAAGATGTACTATAAAGAAAGTGACAGCTGAAAATTTGATGCTTTTGAACAGTGGTGTTGGAGAAGATGCTTGTAGGTCGCTTAGACTACAAGGAGACGCAACCACTCCATCCTAAAGGAAATCAGGTCTGAATATCCATTGGAAGGACTAATACTGAACCTGAAACTCCAATACTTTGGCCACTTGATGTGAAGAGCTGACTCACTTGGAAGTTGCTTTGATTTGCCTATGAGTGTGGGAGCCCTCCCTGGGCAAAGGGCCTCAGGGGTCATTGCCACTGAATCATGACATCCAAGCAAGCGCATTCCAGCTGTGTGACATGCAGGAAGCAGGAGACTGGGAAAACTGTCTTCCTTAGAGGAAGGAAAGTCATCCACAGAGAGTGTGTTTTCAGGCCTCTCTTTGCAGCAAGTGTTTTGCTTCTCAGACATCAGAGCTGCAGGCTTGCTCTGAGGGCCTCAATTCCAGAGTCAGGGCTGTGTGTCTCACTGCACTTTCCAAGCATTGCAGACACATTCCTAGGTTGGAGCAGTGCTTCCCATGAGAAAGAAGCCTCGGGAGTGTGTCTGAGCGGGCTGAGTGCCATGCTAGGGTCACCTAGTCGAGGGCACCTTGCACATCCAATGGGCCCCAGGCGAGTAGCTATGGACCGGCCCCTCGGTTGAGATATCCCAAAGCAGGGAACAAAGCTAGCTCTGTCTGTCAGAAGGAGGAAAACAGCAATGGGATGGATTTTCAAGCAGTTGCTCAGTCACACCACGTGAGGGCTCCGCGGGAAAGAAATGCGAATTTTGGCCTCTAGGCCCAGTATCCAGATGTGTGCACAGGATATTTTCCCCACAGGATCCAAGAATGTTCCAGACAGACCTAAGCTCACTAGCTCTCTCCTGCAGAGGAAATGAAATATTGTTGCTGAACCACGAAAAGATGCTGGGATTCTTGGCTTATGGAGGAGAAGAATTCAATCCAGGGCCCAAGACGAGGCTTGATTGCTCAGAGCTTTTGTGCAATCGAGTCTTATTCAAGTAGAAAGGAGATAGAGAAAGCTTCTGACAGAGACATCACAAGGGGCAGAAAGTGTACCCCCTTGCTAGTGTTAGTAATGGAGTTATATACTCTCCAATAAGTTATTACAACGAACAAAAGAATGTCTGGAGGTTGTAAAGACTCACTAGACCTACTCCCATCATTTACATTTTAAGATAACAGGATTAGCCAGAAGGTTTTTCCAGAGACCGTCCTCAAGAAGGATGCATGATTGTTATGTAATCCGAAGGAATGTAGAGGGAAAAAAGTGTGCCCTTTCTTCCTCCTTGAGAATTCTAGACCCCTCTCTCCTTGGGGACCCTGGAACTTCTTATAAACCTGCCTTGGCAATGACTCTCTCCGAAACATGATTGAACAGCCGTTTGGAGCTTCCTTTGACTTTCCCTGGGAGGGAGGGAGCCCTCCCTGAGCACAGGGCCTCAGGGGCCATGGCCAATGAAAACTAATCTCCCAGTAAGTGCTTTTCAGCCCTGTGTGACTCTCAGCCCACAGGAGGCTGAGAAAACTCTCTTCCTTGGAGGAAGGAAAGGCAGCCCAAGAGTGTGTTTTCAGGCCTGTATCTTGCAGCAAGTGTTTGGCTTGTTAGACATAAGACCTGCAGGCCTGCTCCAACAGACTCCATTCCAGAATCAGGGCCTTGTGTCTCCCTGCAGTTTCCTGGCCTCGCAAACACATTCCTAGGGGAGAGCAGTCCTGCCCATGGGGAAGCAGGCTGCGGGAGTGTGTCTGAGGGGGCCAGGTGCCATGCTGGGGTCACCTGGTCGAGGGCACCTTGCACCTCCAATGGACCCCAGGCAAGGAGTTGCAGGCCACCACCTTGCTTCTGAAATCCCAAAGTGGGGAGCAAAGCTCGCTCTGTCAGAGGGAAGAAAACAGCAACAGGATGGATTTTCAAGCAGTTGCTAGGCTGTACTGCGTTAGGGCTCCAAGGAAGAAAAATGCAGATGTTAGCCCCTACGACTGGTATCCAGGTGGGCTCCCAGGATGATTTCCCCGCAGGATCCAAGAACGTTCCAGACAGACCTGGGCTCACTAGCTCCCTCCTGCAGAGGAAACATGATAGAACAGCTGTTTGGAGGTTGCTTTGACTTCCCCTGGGAGGGTAGGATCCCTCCCTGGGTGCAGGGCCTCAGGGGCCATTGCCGCTGAGAAATGCCCTCTAAGCCAGACCTTTCCAGCCTTGTATGACTCAGCACGGAGGAGACTGGAAAAGCTATCTTCCTTGGAGGAAGGAAAGGCAGCCCCAGAGAGTGTGTTTTCACACCTGTATCTCGCAGCAAGCGTTTGCCGTCTCAGACGTCAGACCTCCAGGCCTGCTCCAACGGCCTCAGTTCCAGAGTCAGGGCCGTGTGTCTCCCTGCATTTTCTGAGCCTTGGGAACACATTCCTAGGTCAGAACAGTCCTGCCCATGGGGAAGGAGGCTGCGGGAGTGTGTCTGAGGGGGTCGGGTGCCATGCTGGGGTCCAGTAGACCTGGTACCTCCAATAGACCCCAGGACAACAGCGGTGGGGCTCCCCCTGGCTTCCGAAATGCCAAAGCGAGAAGCAAAGCTAGCTCTATCAGAAGGAAGAAAAGAGCAATTAGATGGATGTTCAGGCTGTTGCTGGGCCGCACCACTTCAGGTTACCCCCCGAGAGGAGCAGGCGCCCTGTGGCCCCTCGGTCCCATATGCAGGTTAACACACAGGATGTGTCCCCATAGGAGCCAAGAATTTTCCTGACAGACCTAGGCTCACTAGAGCTCTCCTACAGGGCAAAAGGGATAGAACAGACTGTGGATGTGACTCTGCCTTTCCCAGCGAGCATGGGGCCCTCCCTACGGCCCCGGGCTCCAGGGAAAATTGTCCCTGAAAAATGACCTCCAAGAAGCGCTTTTCCAGCAGGCTGGGATGCAGAGTTCACAGGATGTGGGGAAAGTGATCGTCCTTCAGGGAAGAAGAGGCAGCCACCCAGTGTGTGTTTGCAAGCCTGTATTTGGAAGAAACTGGTTTGCTTCTTCAAGGGGAGACCTCCAGGTCTGCTCAGAGGACCGAAATTCCAGAGGCAGCACCATGCATCTCCCCTGTCCTTTCTGAGCCTTGGAAAGACATTCCTAGCTTATAGCGGTATTGCTCATGAAGAAGCAGGATGCAGGAATGTGTCAGACATGACTGGGTGCCTTCCTGGGTTCAGCTCCGTGAGGGGCCTTTCCACTCAAAGTAGGTCCCATGCCTCCTTGGGGAGGAAGTGGGGCCCGCTTGCCTCCAAATTGCCAAAGGCTGGAACAAAGCTAGTTCTATCAGAGGTAAGAAAAGAGCAATTGGATGGATGTGGAAGCTGTTGCTGGGCCGCACTGCTTCAGGCCCCCCACCCCTCCGGCCCCGAGAGAAACAGGCGCCCTGTGGCCCCTCGGTCCTGTATGCAGTTTCACACATAGAATGTGTCCCCATAGGAGCCAAGAATTTTCCTGACAGACCTAGGCTCACTAGAGCTCTCCTACAGAGCAAAGGGGATGGGACAGATGTGTGGCTGTGGCTCTGCCTTTCCCTGGGAGTGTGGAGCCACTCCCTATGGCCCCGGGCTCCAGGGGAAATTGCCCCTGAATAATGACCTCCAAGAAGCGCTTTTCCAACTGGCTGAGACGTGGAGTTCTCAGGATGCAGGGAAAGCGAGTGTCCCTTCGGGGAAGCAAAGGCAGTCACCTGTTATCATTACTTACTAGAATAGTAGGTACCTTCTCTGGTTGGGCAGAGGCCTTCCCTACCTGATCTGAAAAAGAAAATGAAGTAGCTCGCTGATTTGAGAAATAATTCCCAGACTTGGGTTTCCAACCAGTATAGAATCCGACAATGGCCCTGTCTTTGTAGCCGCGTTAATTAACAGGTATGTGAAGCTCTAAATATCAGTGGAAATTACATACAGCATATAGGCCCCAGTGTTCTGGAATGGTGGAAAGAAACAACCAAACTCTTGAAGAGACTCTTTCAAAATGGATCATAGAGACTGACTGTACATGGATGGGCTTACTTCTGGCAGACTTACTCATATTACGGGTAACTGCACGTTCCCATTGTTGTTGTCCTTATGAAATTTTCTATGGGAGAACCCCCCACCCCAAATGAGGCAGGTGTTAGCAGATTTGCCACAAGTAAGGAGGTGGGATTTCACAGCAGCTGGAACAATTAGGTAAGGTAATAAATCAGGTAACTAAGTTTGTGTAAAAAAAAATATCATTCCCCCTTGAGGAACAGATTCATGAATTTGTGCTCAGTGATCAGGTGTGGCTCAATGACTGGAAACACAATTCCTTGGCCTGACATCGGAAAGGTCCTTATACTGTTGTTTTAGCCACAATTCTGAAAGAGAAGGGAATACTAGACCACCTAACCTGCCTCTTGAGAAATCTGTATGACGGTCAGGAAGCAACAGTTAGAGCAGGACATGGAACAACATACTGGTTCCAAAAAGGAAAAGGAGTATGTCAAGGCTGTATATTGTCACCCTGTTTATTTAGCTTATATGCAGACTACATCATGAAAAATGCTGGGATGGAAGATACCTGAGCTGGAATCAAGATTGCCGGAAGAAATAGCAATAAACTTAGATATGCAGATGTCACCACCATTATGGCAGAATGGGAAGAGGAACGCGTATGTCGGGGAACTTCTTGAGTTGCAGCAAAGGTGTGAAGGACCCTTTCGAAGTTCCAGAGGTTAGGTGTGGTTAGTCTCGAGATGCCTCAGCAGAAATGGGCCTCATGGCGCCTGGAATGGAGAGGCTTCTAGATATTCCCCAGTTTCAGCAGGTGCTCTCAAGTTACCACGGGGACTTCAGGGACCCGCTCTGGCGGCCTCAGGAAAGGCCAGTCATCATGCGTGTTGCTAGGGGGCCTCTCGTGATTCCTCTCCCGTCGGTGCCGGGGCCTAAGACGTTGTGTGGAGTCGGGGCCGGAACCTGAGGATTCCTCACCAATGCCGACATGGATCTTGGGGTAATTATGGAGTCTCCCCAGGGGAGTCAGTCCTCGTCTCGAGAGGGGGCATGCAGGTGCGCTTTCCTCCTGATCTGTAGCAGCAGTGTCACGCTTCCCATCTCGTGAGTCATGGGATCTGTGGCTTTCCCTCCAGGATTTTCCACGAGTCTTTCCCACGAGGCTTTCCCACAGGGCTGTCCCACGAGGCTTTCGCACAGGGCTGTCTCACGTGCCACCTTGGTGGCAGTCGATCCTTGGCGTGAAAGTCGAGGCAGTGCAGGGAAAACAGGTTCCTCTGGAATGGACTGAGACATCTGGGGGACTCTTGGAATGGTGGAACGACGCTGGCGTACCTCTCGCCTTTCCTGTGGAGAGCGCCTCCTCTTGAGATGCGACGGGAACGCCCAGAATTCTTTCCCGGCCACCAGCGAAAGGATCCCTCATCACGAGCTACGAGCGGAAATGGGGCTCTTCTGGATGTGGGCCGGACCCTCGTGCTTCCTCTCGAGTGGAGACGGGTATGTCAGGCAACTTCTTGAGTTGCAGCAAGGGTGTGAAGGGCCTTTTGGAAGTTACAGACTGTAGGTTTGATTAGCTTCGAGAAGCCTCAACGGAAATGGGCCTCATCTCGCCTGGAGGGCAAAACCTCCTGGATTTTCTCGAGTTGCGGCAGGTGCTCTCGAATTACGACGGGGACCTCAGGGACCCTCTCTGGTGGCCTCAGGAAAGGCCAATCCCCATGCGAGTTGCTCGGGGGCCTCTAGGCATTCCTCTCCTTTCGATGCCGGGGCCTAAGACCTTGTGTGGAGTCGGGGCCAGAACCTGAGGATTCCTCTCCAGGGCTGACATGGATCTTGGGGTACTTCTGGAGTCTCCCCAGGGGAGTAAGTCCTCGTCTCGAATGGGGGCATGCACGTGCGCTTTCCTCCAGAGCAGTAGCAGCAGTGTCACCCTTCCTGTCGCGTGGATCAAGTAATCTGTGGCTTTCCCACGAGGCTTTCCCACAGGGCTGTCCCACGTGCCACCGTGGTGGGAGTCGATCCTCGGCGTGAAACTCGAGGCAGTGCAGGGAAAACAGGTTCCGCTGGAATGGACTGAGACATCTGGGGGACTCTGGGAATGGCGCAAAGACCCTGGAGTTCCTCTTGCCTTTCCTGTGGCGAGCGCCTCCTCTTGACATGCGCCAGGAACGCCCAGAAATCTTTCCCGGGCAAGCAGCGAAAGGATCCCTCATCTCGAGCTACGAGGCGGAAACGGGACTCCTCTGGATGTGTGCAGGACCCGCGTGCTTCCTCTCGAGTGGAGACGGGTATGTCGGGGAGCTTCTTGAGTTGCAGCAAGGGTGTGAAGGACCTTTTGGAAGTTCCAGAGGTTAGGTGTGACTAGCCTTCAAAAGGAACAGCGGAAATGGGCCTCATCTTGCCTGGAGGGCAAAACCTCCTGGATTTTCTCGAGTTGCGGCAGGTGCTCTCTACTTATGACAGGGACCTCAGGGACCCGCTCTGGTGGCCTCAGGAAAGGCCTGTCCCCATGTGAGTTGGTCGCGGGCCTCTCGGGATTCCTCTCCCTTGGATGCTGGAGCCTAAGACCTTGTGTGGAGTCGGGCCCGGAACCTGAGGATTCCTCTCCAGTGCTGACATGGATCTTGGGGTACTTCTGGAGTCTCCCCAGGGAAGTAAGTCCTCGTTTCGAATGGGGGCATGCACGTGCCCTTTCCTCCAGAGCTGTAGCAGCAGTGTCACGCTTCCTATCAACTGCATCATGGTATCTGTGGCTTTCCCTCGAGGTTTTCCCACAAGGCTTTCCCATGAGGCTTTCCCACAGGGCTGTCCCATGTGCCACCGTGGTGTGAGTCGATCTGCGGCGTGAAAGTCGAGGCAGTGGAGGGAAAACACCTTCCTCTGGAATGGACTGGGACATCTGGGGGACTCTGAGAATGGTGGCACGACCCTGGAGTTCCTCTCGCCTTTCCTGTGGAGAGCGCCTCCTCTTGAGATGCGACAGGAACGCCCAGAATTCTTTCCCGACCAAGCAGGGATAGGATCCCTCATCTGGAACTACAATGCCGAAACGGGGCTCCTCTTGATGTGGGCGGGACCATTGTGCTTCCTCTAGAGTGGACAGGGGTAGTCGGGGAACTTCTTGAGTTGCAGCAAGGGTGTGAAGGACCTTTTGGAAGTTCCAGAGGTTAGTTGTGATTAGTGTCGAGAAGCATCGGCGGAAATGGGCCTCATTTCGCCTGGAGGGGAGTACCTCCTGGATTTTCTCGAGTTGCGGCAGGTGCTCTCGTCTTACGACGGTGACTTAAGGCACCCGCTCTGGTGGCCTCAGGACTGGCCAGTCCCCATTCGAGTTGCTCGGGGGCCGCTCGGGATTCCTCTCCCTTCGATGCCGGGGCCTAAGACCTTGTGTGGAGTCGGAGGCGGAACCTGAGGATTCCTCTCCAGTGCTGACATGGATCTTGCGGTACTTCTGGAGTCTGCCCAGGAGAGTCAGTCCTCGTCTCGAGAGGGGGCATGCACGTGCGCTTTCCTCCCGAGCTGTAGTAGCAGTGTCACGCTTCCCGTCGTGTCGATCATGGGATCTGTGGCTTTCCCTCGAGGCTTTCCCATGAGGCTTTCCCACGAGGCTTTCCCACAGGGCTGTCTCACGTGCCACCCTGGTGTGAGTCGATCCTCGGCGTGAAAGTCGAGGCAGTGCAGGGAAAGGAGGTTCCTCAGGAATGGACTGGGACATCTGGGGGACTCTGGGAATGGTGGCACGACCCTGGAGTTCCTCTCGCCTTTCCTTTGGAGAGTGCCTGCTCTTGAGATGCGACGGGAACGCCGGGAATTCTTTCCCGACCAAGCAGGGAAAGGATCCCTCATCTCGAGCTACGAGGTGGAAACGGGGCTCCTCTGGATGTGGGCCGAACGCCGTGCTTTCTTTCGACTGGAGACGGGTATGTCGGGGAACTTCTTGAGTTGCAGTAAGGGTGTCAAGGACCCTTTGGAAGTTCCAGAGGTTAGATGTGATTAGCCTCGAGACGCCTCAGCCAAAGTGGGCCACATCTCGCCCGGAGGGGGGAACCTCCTGGTTTTCTCGAGTTGCGGCTTGTGCTCTCGACTTACGACGGGGACCTCATGGACCCGCTCTGTTGGCCTCAGGAAAGGTCATTCCCCATGCGAGTTGCTCGGTGGCCTCTCGGGATTCCTCGCCCGTCGATGCCGGCGCCTAAGACCTTGTGTGGAGTCGGACCAGAACCTGAGGATTCCTCTCCCGTGCTCACATGGATCTTGGCGTACTTCTGGAGTCTCCCAAGGGGCGTCAGTCCTCGTCTCGAGTGGGGTCATGCAGGTGTGCTTTCCTCCTGAGCAGTAGCAGCAGTGTCTCGCTTCCCGTCTTGTGGATCAAGGGATCTGTGTCTTTCCCTCGAGGCTTTTCCATGGGCTTTCCCACAGGGCTATTCCACGTGCCACCATGCAGTGCTGGGAAAACAGGAACCTCCTTCCCCACATAGGGGGTACACTGTCCCCTTGGGCGTGTATCTCCGGGGCATTCGCGCTTGGGGGTTGCCACGGATGTTGGCCTCAGGCTCCACATGAGAAAAGCCCCTAATGGCATTAGCTGCCGGTCCAGACGCTGGCCCCTCAGGTCTCTGGCCGGAGCCTTGGGCTCCAGGCAACTCAAAGCCCTCGGGGCTGGTGCTCTGGGACTGCTGTAGGGAAAGGACGCCAGGAGCCCACGGAGGAGTTGGGGAGGCGCAGGTGGCATATGGAGGCGAGGACAGCGTGGGATCTAGGTGGAGGCGCTGGAGAGAGCGTCCGTTGTCCCGGAATGCCTCGGAGGAGCCAGCGGGGGACAGTCCAGGCCCAGGGACCTGTGGTATGTGAAAAGGTGGGAAACCCCAGAACAAGGCAGGCTGGGAAAGGGGGCGTGGGCGGCCAATTCAAAGGGACCTAGGGGGCGTTTCCTGGGCGGTGAGCTCCCTTGGCACTGCTGAGGGCCCCTGATTGATCCACCCGGGGTTGATCCCACCATCCGCTGCGAGGGAGGGCCACAAACCAAAGCCCCCGAACTGCCCACCCACCCCAACGGGGATCTTGGCGGTCCGGGGCACAGCTGTGCCCGGGAAAAGCCCACTCACTCCACGGGACTCCGTCCAGGGTCTCTGCTTGGAAAGAGGCCAGGGGCGGCCCCCTCCATCTACGCACCCAAACCCTATTGACGTCAATGGGGGTGGAGACGCCTCCCGCTCTCCAGAGTCCTGGGCTGCTGGGTCCCCGCCCACTCGGCCAGCAGTCTGCAGCGCTCCTGTGTGCCTCTCCCACCATGGCTTCGTCCAGCTCCTCCAGCACCTCAAGCGGTACGTTTGCCCTCGGTCCCTGGGGTCGGATCACGTCTCAGGGGATTTGCGGGTGGCCCGGGCAAGGGCTCTCGGCCCACGTGTCGACCCCCGCTCCCACCCGAGAACGGCGGGGACCCATCGGCCGGGCCCGGGGTTCCCAGGCGTCAGGTGTGCCCAAAGTTGGAGGGCGTTGCATCGTTCGTTCATCTTGCTCCTTTGGCACACACATGGCTTCTCCGTTCTCTTTTCTGGGAAGACAGTGTTGTTTTAGGGGGCGTGCTGCGGGAGTCAGGGGCCGGTGGGAGCGGGTGCTGTGCTGGGATGAGGCCCTTTATCCTCACATCTTCCTGTGGGCATTGACTTTGACCTTGAACTTGAACTTGAACTTGAACTTGACCTTGAACTTGAACTTGAACTTGAACTTGACCTTGACTTTGACCTTGAACTTGAACTTGACCTTGACCTTGACCTTGACCTTGAACTTGAACTTGACCTTGACCTTGACCTTGAACTTGAACTTGACCTTGACCTTGAACTTGAACTTGAACTTGAACTTGACCTTGACTTTGACCTTGAACTTGAACTTGAACTTGAACTTGACCTTGACTTTGACCTTGAACTTGAACTTGAACTTGAACTTGACCTTGAATTTGAACTTGAACTTGACCTTGAACTTGAACTTGAACTTGACCTTGACTTTGACCTTGAACTTGAACTTGAACTTGACCTTGACTTTGACCTTGAACTTGAACTTGAACTTGAACTTGACCTTAACTTTGACCTTGACCTTGAACTTGAACTTGAACTTGACCTTGACTTTGACCTTGAACTTGAACTTGAACTTGACATTGAATTTCACCTTGAACTTGAACTTGACTTTGAACTTGAACTTGAACTTGACCTTGACTTTGACCTTGAACTTGAACTTGACCTTGACCTTGACTTTGACCTTGACCTTGAACTTGAACTTGACTTTGACCTTGACCTTGAACTTGAACTTGAACTTGAACTTGACCTTGACTTTGACCTTGAACTTGAACTTGAACTTGAACTTGAACTTGACCTTGACCTTGAACTTGAACTTGAACTTGAACTTGACCTTGACCTTGAACTTGAACTTGAACTTGAACTTGACCTTGACTTTGACCTTGACCTTGAACTTGAACTTGACCTTGACTTTGACCTTGAACTTGACCTTGAACTTGACCTTGATCTTGAACTTGACCTTGACCTTGACCTTGAACTTGAACTTGACCTTGACCTTGACCTTGAACTTGACCTTGACTTTGACCTTGAACTTGAACTTGACCTTGACCTTGAACTTGAACTTGACCAACAACGGGAGACCAGATTTGCTCAGAGCACCGGTGGTCCAGAGGTAGGGCTGTGTATCTCCCCTTCCCTTTGTGATCATTGCAAAGACATTCCTAGCTGATAGCGGGAGTGCCCATGAAGAAGCAAGCAGTGGGAGTGTGTTTGACACGACTGTGTGCCTCAACTCCACAAGGGGCCTTTCCTCTCGAAGTAGGCCCCATGTCCCCTTGGGGAGGGTGTCATGCCTCTTTTCTCCACACTGCCAAAGGGTGGAGCAAAGCTCGCTCTGTCAGAGGTACAAAAACAGCAATTGAATGGATTTTCAAGCTCTTGCTAGGCTGCACCCTTTCAGGGCCCACTTTACTGAAACAGGTGCTCTGTGGCCCCCGGTTGGGTATGCAGGTTCACAAACAGGGTGAGATCCTGTCCAAGCCAACAATTTTCCTGAAAGACCTAGGCTCACTAAAGCTCTCCTCCAGAGCAAAGGGGATAGAGGAGATGTATGGAGGAGTCTTTGCCTTTCCCTGTGAGTGTGGGGCTACTCCCTACGGCCCCAAGCTCAGGGATAACTGCCTCTAAGAAAGGAATGGCAAGAAGCGCTAATCTTGGAGGTTGGGACAGGGAGTTCGCAGCATGTGGGGAAAGAAAGACTTCTTCGGGGAAGAAGAGGCAACCACCGGGGGTGTGTTCGCAAGCCTCTATTTGGAAGGAACACGTTTGCTTATACAACTCAAGACCTCCAGATCTGCTCAGAGGACTGAAGTTCCAGAGACAGGGCCATGTATCTCCCCTTCCCTTTGAGATCCTTGCCAAGACATTCCTAGCAGATTGTCGGAGTGCCCATGAAGAAGCAAGCAGCGGGAGTGTGCTTGACATCACTGGCTGCCTACCTGGGCTCAGCTCCTCAAGGGGCCTTTCTCTCCTGGTAGGCCCTATGTCCCCTTTGGGAGAGGGTTGTGCCCTCTTCCCTCCACACTGCCAAAGGGTGGAGGTGGAGCAAACTCGTTCTCTCCGAGGTAAAAGAAAGACAAATTGGATGGATCTTTAAGCTCTTGCTATGCTGCACCCCTCCAGGACCCACTCGAGCAAAACAGGTGCCCTGTGGCCCCTAGGTCGGGTATGCAGGTTCACACACCGGGTGTGATCCCGTCAAAGCCAAGAATTTTCCTGACAGACCTAGGCTCACTAGAGCTCTCCTCCAGAGGAAAGGGGACAGAAAAGATGTGTGTGTGGAGGTGGCTCTGCCTTTCCAGGTCCCAATCTCAGGGATAACTGCCCCTAAGAAAGGAACTGCTGCTGCTGCTGCTGCTGCTGCTGCTGCTGCTGCTGCTGCTGCTGCTAAGTTGGTTCAGTCGTGTTCGACTCTGTGCGACGCCATAGACGGTAGCCCACTAGGCTCCCCCGTCCCTGGGATTCTCCAGGCAAGAACAGTAAGTGGGTTGCCATTGCCTTCTCCAATGCATGAAAGTGAAAATGAAAGTGCAGTCGCTCAGTCGTGTCCGACCCTCAGCGACCCCATGGACTGCAGCCTACCAGGCTTCTCTGTCCATAGGATTTTCTGAAAGGAACTGCAAGAAGCACTTTTCCAGGAGGCTGGGAAAGGGAGTTTGCAGGATGTGGGGAAAGAGAGCCTCCTTCGGGGAAGAATAGGCGGCCACTTGTTTTGTGTTGCAAACCTCTATTTGGAAGGAACAGGTTAGCTTATACAAAGGGAGACCTCCAGATCTGCTCAGAGGACCGAAGTTGCAGAGGCAGGTCGGTGTATCTTCCCTTCACTTTGCGATCCTTGCAAAGACATTCCTTGCTGCTAGATGACTCAGCAAGGGCCTTTGAGACTGTTGTTTTCTTTCCTAGGTTCAAAGATTCCTTCAGTTCCTAATATAGATATCCTAGAAATGATATGACATCCGTGAAAATCTGATATGTCCTGGTCAAATGCTGTCAGTTATCATTCTAGTTATCATATTAAAGCATTTCAAGTCGCAGCAGTGACCAGATGACATTGTCAATTTCTATTTCATCAGGTTTTAACCATGTCCTCTGTGGTTTCACACTGATGCCTTTGCAGAAATACTGCTACTTCAAGATACATGGAAAATACTTTTTTTAAGCTTACTGATAATTTGTTTGTTTGTTTGCTTGTCTTCTGGTAAGCTGCTACCAGATGGAATTTAGTCTCCTCTCTAGGTTAAGAGAACTAAGTTTTCTTAGAATGCAATTTTTGATCACAGACTATGAGTTTCTCTACCTTTCATTGATTTATAATTGTTTTCATCATCTGTTTTTTTACTTCGGTAAAGTAAATAAGCCTTATTTAAGATTTTGGTACATGTAGGATGGACTAAGCTTTCCCCACTCTTGCAAGTTCCCTTAACCCTTCAGATTCTTCTCGTGGGACCAAGATCTCACTTTCCTCCAGAGGGACAATCCAAGATTTTTATCAGTTGATCTGCCCCTGACATCAGAGTCAAGTTGAGCACGAGTTGGCCTATAATTTAGGCATGAAACTATGACTACATAAAGAAAAGGTGACTTTATGATTCAGGGATGGCCATGATATGCCTTGCACTTCAGAGAAAATGGGTTAAAATGATTTTTTTTTTCCTTCAAAACTGCACACCCAGTTCTTTCAGCATATGCAATTGAAAACATCTAGTCATTAGGTCAGTTTTCATTCCAATCCCAAAGAAAGGCAATGACAAACACTATTCAAGCTGCTGCACAATTGCACTCATCTCACACACTAGTAAAGTAATGCTCAAAATTCTCCAAGTTCACATGAACTGTGAACTTCCAGATGTTCAAGAGGGATTTAAAAAATGCAGAGAAACCAGAGATCAAATTGCCAACATCCACTGGATCATTGAAAAAGCAAGAGAGTTCCGGAAAAAAAAAAACCATCTATTTCTGCTTTATTGACAATGCCAAAGCCTTTGACTGTGTGGATCACAAGAAACTGGGAAAAATTCTGAAAGAGATGGGAATACCAGACCACCTGACCTGTCTCTTGAGAAACCTGTATGCAGGTCAGGAAGAAACAGTTCGAACTGGACATGGAACAACAGACTGGTTCTACATAGGAAAAGGAACATGTCAAGGCTGTATATTGTCACCCTGCTTATTTAACTTATATGCAGAGTACAGCATGAGAAACACTGGGCTGGAGGAAGCACACGCTGGAATCAAGGTTGCTGGGAGAAATATCAATAATCTCAGATATTCAGATGACACCACCCTTATGGCAGAAAGTGAAGAAGAGCTAAAGAGTCTCCTGATGAAAGTGAAAGAGGAGAGTGAAAAAGTTAGCTTAAAGCTCAGCATTCAGAAAACTACAATCATTGCATCCAGTCTCATCACTTCATGGCAAATAGATGGGAAAACATTGGAAACAGCAGCAGACTATTTTGGGGGGCTTGGAAATCACTGCAGGTGATGGCTGCCTCCATGAACTTAAAACATATTTATGACTTGGAAGAAAAGTGATGACCAAACTAGACAGCATATTAAAAAGCCGAGACGTTGCTTTGCCAACAAAGACCCATCCGGTCAAGGCTATGGTTTTTCCATATGTCATGGATGGATATGAAAGATGTACTATAAAGAAAGTGACAGCTGAAAATTTGATGCTTTTGAACAGTGGTGTTGGAGAAGATGCTTGTAGGTCGCTTAGACTACAAGGAGACGCAACCACTCCATCCTAAAGGAAATCAGGTCTGAATATCCATTGGAAGGACTAATACTGAACCTGAAACTCCAATACTTTGGCCACTTGATGTGAAGAGCTGACTCACTTGGAAGTTGCTTTGATTTGCCTATGAGTGTGGGAGCCCTCCCTGGGCAAAGGGCCTCAGGGGTCATTGCCACTGAATCATGACATCCAAGCAAGCGCATTCCAGCTGTGTGACATGCAGGAAGCAGGAGACTGGGAAAACTGTCTTCCTTAGAGGAAGGAAAGTCATCCACAGAGAGTGTGTTTTCAGGCCTCTCTTTGCAGCAAGTGTTTTGCTTCTCAGACATCAGAGCTGCAGGCTTGCTCTGAGGGCCTCAATTCCAGAGTCAGGGCTGTGTGTCTCACTGCACTTTCCAAGCATTGCAGACACATTCCTAGGTTGGAGCAGTGCTTCCCATGAGAAAGAAGCCTCGGGAGTGTGTCTGAGCGGGCTGAGTGCCATGCTAGGGTCACCTAGTCGAGGGCACCTTGCACATCCAATGGGCCCCAGGCGAGTAGCTATGGACCGGCCCCTCGGTTGAGATATCCCAAAGCAGGGAACAAAGCTAGCTCTGTCTGTCAGAAGGAGGAAAACAGCAATGGGATGGATTTTCAAGCAGTTGCTCAGTCACACCACGTGAGGGCTCCGCGGGAAAGAAATGCGAATTTTGGCCTCTAGGCCCAGTATCCAGATGTGTGCACAGGATATTTTCCCCACAGGATCCAAGAATGTTCCAGACAGACCTAAGCTCACTAGCTCTCTCCTGCAGAGGAAATGAAATATTGTTGCTGAACCACGAAAAGATGCTGGGATTCTTGGCTTATGGAGGAGAAGAATTCAATCCAGGGCCCAAGACGAGGCTTGATTGCTCAGAGCTTTTGTGCAATCGAGTCTTATTCAAGTAGAAAGGAGATAGAGAAAGCTTCTGACAGAGACATCACAAGGGGCAGAAAGTGTACCCCCTTGCTAGTGTTAGTAATGGAGTTATATACTCTCCAATAAGTTATTACAACGAACAAAAGAATGTCTGGAGGTTGTAAAGACTCACTAGACCTACTCCCATCATTTACATTTTAAGATAACAGGATTAGCCAGAAGGTTTTTCCAGAGACCGTCCTCAAGAAGGATGCATGATTGTTATGTAATCCGAAGGAATGTAGAGGGAAAAAAGTGTGCCCTTTCTTCCTCCTTGAGAATTCTAGACCCCTCTCTCCTTGGGGACCCTGGAACTTCTTATAAACCTGCCTTGGCAATGACTCTCTCCGAAACATGATTGAACAGCCGTTTGGAGCTTCCTTTGACTTTCCCTGGGAGGGAGGGAGCCCTCCCTGAGCACAGGGCCTCAGGGGCCATGGCCAATGAAAACTAATCTCCCAGTAAGTGCTTTTCAGCCCTGTGTGACTCTCAGCCCACAGGAGGCTGAGAAAACTCTCTTCCTTGGAGGAAGGAAAGGCAGCCCAAGAGTGTGTTTTCAGGCCTGTATCTTGCAGCAAGTGTTTGGCTTGTTAGACATAAGACCTGCAGGCCTGCTCCAACAGACTCCATTCCAGAATCAGGGCCTTGTGTCTCCCTGCAGTTTCCTGGCCTCGCAAACACATTCCTAGGGGAGAGCAGTCCTGCCCATGGGGAAGCAGGCTGCGGGAGTGTGTCTGAGGGGGCCAGGTGCCATGCTGGGGTCACCTGGTCGAGGGCACCTTGCACCTCCAATGGACCCCAGGCAAGGAGTTGCAGGCCACCACCTTGCTTCTGAAATCCCAAAGTGGGGAGCAAAGCTCGCTCTGTCAGAGGGAAGAAAACAGCAACAGGATGGATTTTCAAGCAGTTGCTAGGCTGTACTGCGTTAGGGCTCCAAGGAAGAAAAATGCAGATGTTAGCCCCTACGACTGGTATCCAGGTGGGCTCCCAGGATGATTTCCCCGCAGGATCCAAGAACGTTCCAGACAGACCTGGGCTCACTAGCTCCCTCCTGCAGAGGAAACATGATAGAACAGCTGTTTGGAGGTTGCTTTGACTTCCCCTGGGAGGGTAGGATCCCTCCCTGGGTGCAGGGCCTCAGGGGCCATTGCCGCTGAGAAATGCCCTCTAAGCCAGACCTTTCCAGCCTTGTATGACTCAGCACGGAGGAGACTGGAAAAGCTATCTTCCTTGGAGGAAGGAAAGGCAGCCCCAGAGAGTGTGTTTTCACACCTGTATCTCGCAGCAAGCGTTTGCCGTCTCAGACGTCAGACCTCCAGGCCTGCTCCAACGGCCTCAGTTCCAGAGTCAGGGCCGTGTGTCTCCCTGCATTTTCTGAGCCTTGGGAACACATTCCTAGGTCAGAACAGTCCTGCCCATGGGGAAGGAGGCTGCGGGAGTGTGTCTGAGGGGGTCGGGTGCCATGCTGGGGTCCAGTAGACCTGGTACCTCCAATAGACCCCAGGACAACAGCGGTGGGGCTCCCCCTGGCTTCCGAAATGCCAAAGCGAGAAGCAAAGCTAGCTCTATCAGAAGGAAGAAAAGAGCAATTAGATGGATGTTCAGGCTGTTGCTGGGCCGCACCACTTCAGGTTACCCCCCGAGAGGAGCAGGCGCCCTGTGGCCCCTCGGTCCCATATGCAGGTTAACACACAGGATGTGTCCCCATAGGAGCCAAGAATTTTCCTGACAGACCTAGGCTCACTAGAGCTCTCCTACAGGGCAAAAGGGATAGAACAGACTGTGGATGTGACTCTGCCTTTCCCAGCGAGCATGGGGCCCTCCCTACGGCCCCGGGCTCCAGGGAAAATTGTCCCTGAAAAATGACCTCCAAGAAGCGCTTTTCCAGCAGGCTGGGATGCAGAGTTCACAGGATGTGGGGAAAGTGATCGTCCTTCAGGGAAGAAGAGGCAGCCACCCAGTGTGTGTTTGCAAGCCTGTATTTGGAAGAAACTGGTTTGCTTCTTCAAGGGGAGACCTCCAGGTCTGCTCAGAGGACCGAAATTCCAGAGGCAGCACCATGCATCTCCCCTGTCCTTTCTGAGCCTTGGAAAGACATTCCTAGCTTATAGCGGTATTGCTCATGAAGAAGCAGGATGCAGGAATGTGTCAGACATGACTGGGTGCCTTCCTGGGTTCAGCTCCGTGAGGGGCCTTTCCACTCAAAGTAGGTCCCATGCCTCCTTGGGGAGGAAGTGGGGCCCGCTTGCCTCCAAATTGCCAAAGGCTGGAACAAAGCTAGTTCTATCAGAGGTAAGAAAAGAGCAATTGGATGGATGTGGAAGCTGTTGCTGGGCCGCACTGCTTCAGGCCCCCCACCCCTCCGGCCCCGAGAGAAACAGGCGCCCTGTGGCCCCTCGGTCCTGTATGCAGTTTCACACATAGAATGTGTCCCCATAGGAGCCAAGAATTTTCCTGACAGACCTAGGCTCACTAGAGCTCTCCTACAGAGCAAAGGGGATGGGACAGATGTGTGGCTGTGGCTCTGCCTTTCCCTGGGAGTGTGGAGCCACTCCCTATGGCCCCGGGCTCCAGGGGAAATTGCCCCTGAATAATGACCTCCAAGAAGCGCTTTTCCAACTGGCTGAGACGTGGAGTTCTCAGGATGCAGGGAAAGCGAGTGTCCCTTCGGGGAAGCAAAGGCAGTCACCTGTTATCATTACTTACTAGAATAGTAGGTACCTTCTCTGGTTGGGCAGAGGCCTTCCCTACCTGATCTGAAAAAGAAAATGAAGTAGCTCGCTGATTTGAGAAATAATTCCCAGACTTGGGTTTCCAACCAGTATAGAATCCGACAATGGCCCTGTCTTTGTAGCCGCGTTAATTAACAGGTATGTGAAGCTCTAAATATCAGTGGAAATTACATACAGCATATAGGCCCCAGTGTTCTGGAATGGTGGAAAGAAACAACCAAACTCTTGAAGAGACTCTTTCAAAATGGATCATAGAGACTGACTGTACATGGATGGGCTTACTTCTGGCAGACTTACTCATATTACGGGTAACTGCACGTTCCCATTGTTGTTGTCCTTATGAAATTTTCTATGGGAGAACCCCCCACCCCAAATGAGGCAGGTGTTAGCAGATTTGCCACAAGTAAGGAGGTGGGATTTCACAGCAGCTGGAACAATTAGGTAAGGTAATAAATCAGGTAACTAAGTTTGTGTAAAAAAAAATATCATTCCCCCTTGAGGAACAGATTCATGAATTTGTGCTCAGTGATCAGGTGTGGCTCAATGACTGGAAACACAATTCCTTGGCCTGACATCGGAAAGGTCCTTATACTGTTGTTTTAGCCACAATTCTGAAAGAGAAGGGAATACTAGACCACCTAACCTGCCTCTTGAGAAATCTGTATGACGGTCAGGAAGCAACAGTTAGAGCAGGACATGGAACAACATACTGGTTCCAAAAAGGAAAAGGAGTATGTCAAGGCTGTATATTGTCACCCTGTTTATTTAGCTTATATGCAGACTACATCATGAAAAATGCTGGGATGGAAGATACCTGAGCTGGAATCAAGATTGCCGGAAGAAATAGCAATAAACTTAGATATGCAGATGTCACCACCATTATGGCAGAATGGGAAGAGGAACGCGTATGTCGGGGAACTTCTTGAGTTGCAGCAAAGGTGTGAAGGACCCTTTCGAAGTTCCAGAGGTTAGGTGTGGTTAGTCTCGAGATGCCTCAGCAGAAATGGGCCTCATGGCGCCTGGAATGGAGAGGCTTCTAGATATTCCCCAGTTTCAGCAGGTGCTCTCAAGTTACCACGGGGACTTCAGGGACCCGCTCTGGCGGCCTCAGGAAAGGCCAGTCATCATGCGTGTTGCTAGGGGGCCTCTCGTGATTCCTCTCCCGTCGGTGCCGGGGCCTAAGACGTTGTGTGGAGTCGGGGCCGGAACCTGAGGATTCCTCACCAATGCCGACATGGATCTTGGGGTAATTATGGAGTCTCCCCAGGGGAGTCAGTCCTCGTCTCGAGAGGGGGCATGCAGGTGCGCTTTCCTCCTGATCTGTAGCAGCAGTGTCACGCTTCCCATCTCGTGAGTCATGGGATCTGTGGCTTTCCCTCCAGGATTTTCCACGAGTCTTTCCCACGAGGCTTTCCCACAGGGCTGTCCCACGAGGCTTTCGCACAGGGCTGTCTCACGTGCCACCTTGGTGGCAGTCGATCCTTGGCGTGAAAGTCGAGGCAGTGCAGGGAAAACAGGTTCCTCTGGAATGGACTGAGACATCTGGGGGACTCTTGGAATGGTGGAACGACGCTGGCGTACCTCTCGCCTTTCCTGTGGAGAGCGCCTCCTCTTGAGATGCGACGGGAACGCCCAGAATTCTTTCCCGGCCACCAGCGAAAGGATCCCTCATCACGAGCTACGAGCGGAAATGGGGCTCTTCTGGATGTGGGCCGGACCCTCGTGCTTCCTCTCGAGTGGAGACGGGTATGTCAGGCAACTTCTTGAGTTGCAGCAAGGGTGTGAAGGGCCTTTTGGAAGTTACAGACTGTAGGTTTGATTAGCTTCGAGAAGCCTCAACGGAAATGGGCCTCATCTCGCCTGGAGGGCAAAACCTCCTGGATTTTCTCGAGTTGCGGCAGGTGCTCTCGAATTACGACGGGGACCTCAGGGACCCTCTCTGGTGGCCTCAGGAAAGGCCAATCCCCATGCGAGTTGCTCGGGGGCCTCTAGGCATTCCTCTCCTTTCGATGCCGGGGCCTAAGACCTTGTGTGGAGTCGGGGCCAGAACCTGAGGATTCCTCTCCAGGGCTGACATGGATCTTGGGGTACTTCTGGAGTCTCCCCAGGGGAGTAAGTCCTCGTCTCGAATGGGGGCATGCACGTGCGCTTTCCTCCAGAGCAGTAGCAGCAGTGTCACCCTTCCTGTCGCGTGGATCAAGTAATCTGTGGCTTTCCCACGAGGCTTTCCCACAGGGCTGTCCCACGTGCCACCGTGGTGGGAGTCGATCCTCGGCGTGAAACTCGAGGCAGTGCAGGGAAAACAGGTTCCGCTGGAATGGACTGAGACATCTGGGGGACTCTGGGAATGGCGCAAAGACCCTGGAGTTCCTCTCGCCTTTCCTGTGGCGAGCGCCTCCTCTTGACATGCGCCAGGAACACCCAGAAATCTTTCCCGGGCAAGCAGCGAAAGGATCCCTCATCTCGAACTACGAGGCGGAAACGGGGCTCCCCTGGATGTGTGCGGGACACCACGTGCTTCCTCTCGAGTGGAGACGGGTATGTCCGGGAACTTCTTGAGTTGCAGCAAGGGTGTGAAGGATCCTTTGGAAGTTCCAGTGGTTAGATGTGATTGGCCTCGAGAAGCCTCAGCGGAAATGGGCCTCATCTCGCCTGGAGGGCCAAACATCCTGGATTTTCTCGAGTTGCGGCAGGTGCTCTCGACTTTCGACGGGGACCTCAGGGACCCGCTCTGGTGGCCTCAGGAAAGGCCAGTCCCCATGCGAGTTCCTCGGGGGCCTCTCGGGATTCCTCTCCCGTCGATGCCGGGGCCTAAGACCTTGTGTGGAGTCGGGGCCGGAACCTGAGGATTCCTCTCCAGTGCTGACATGGATCTTGGGGTACTTCTGGAGTCTCCCCAGGGGAGTCAGTCCTCGTCTCGAATGCGGGCATGCACTTGCGCTTTCCTCCAGAGCGGTAGCAGCAGAGTCACACAGTCCGCCCCGTGGATCACAGGATCTATGGTTTTCCCTCGAGTCTTTCCCACGAGGCTTTCCCACGAGGCTTTCCCACAGGGCTGTCCCACGTGCACACGTGGTGGGAGTCGATCCTCGGCTTGAACGTCAAGGCAGTGCAGGGAAAACAGGTTCCTCTGCAATGGACTGACACATCTGGGGGACTCTTGGAATGGTGGCATGACCCTGGAGTTCCTCTCGCCTTTCCTGTGGAGAGCGCCTCCTCTTGAGATGCGACGGGAACGCCGGGAATTCTTTCCCTACGAAACAGGTAAAGGATCCCTCATCTCGAGTTATGAGGCGGAAACGTGGCTCCCCTGGATGTCTGCGGGACCCACGTGCTTCCTCTCGAGTGGAGACGGGTATGTCGGGGAACTTCTTGAGTTGCAGCAAGGGTGTGAAGGACCCTTTGGAAGTTCCAGTGGTTAGATGTGATTGGCCTCGAGAAGCCTCAGTGGAAATGGGCCTCATCTCGCCTGGAGGGCAAAACCTCCTGGATTTTCTCGAGTTGCGGCAGGTGCTCTCGACTTACGACGGAGACCTCAGGGAACCGCTCTGGTGGCCTCAGGAAAGGCCAGTCCCCATGCGAGTTCCTCGGGGGCCTCTCGGGATTCCTCTCCCGTCGATGCCGGGGCCTAAGACATTGTGTGGAGTCGGGGCCGGAACCTGAGGATTCCTCTCCAGTGCTGACATGGATTTGGGGTACTTCTGGAGTCTCCCCAGGGGAGTCAGTCCTCGTCTCGAATGCGGGCATGCACTTGCGCTTTCCTCCAGAGCGGTAGCAGCAGTGTCACGCAGTCCGCCGCGTGGATCAAAGGATCTATGGTTTTCCCTCGAGTCTTTCCCACGAGGCTTTCCCACGAGGCTTTCCCACAGGGCTGTCCCACGTGCACACGTGGTGGGAGTCGATCCTCGGCTTGAACGTCAAGGCAGTGCAGGGAAAACAGGTTCCTCTGGAATGGACTGACACATCTGGGGGACTCTTGGAATGGTGGCATGACTCTGGAGTTCCTCTCGCCTTTCCTGTGGAGAGCGCCTCCTCTTGAGATGCGACGGGAACGCCGGGAATTCTTTCCCTACGAAACAGGGAAAGGATCCCTCATCTCGAGCTAGGAGGCGGAAACGGGGCTCCCCTGGATGTGTGCGGGACACCACGTGCTTCCTCTCGAGGGCAGACGGGTATGTCCTGGAACTTCTTGAGTTGCAGCAAGTGTGTGAAGGACCCTTTGGAAGTTCCAGTTGTTAGACGTGATTAGCCTCGAGAAGCCTCAGCGGAAATGGGCCTCATCTCGCCTGGAGGGCAAAACCTCCTGGATTTTCTCGAGTTGCGGCAGGTGCTCTCGACTTACGACGGGGACCTCAGGGACCCGCTCTGGTGGCCTCAGGAAAGGCCAGTCCCCATGCGAGTTCCTCGGGGGCCTCTCGGGATTCCTCTCCCGTCGATGCCGGGGCCTAAGACCTTGTGTGGAGTCGGGGCCGGAACCTGAGGATTCCTCTCCAGTGCTTACATGGATCTTGGGGTACTTCTGGAGTCTCCCCAGGGGAGTCAGTCCTCGTCTCGAATGCGGGCATGCACTTGCGCTTTCCTCCAGAGCGGTAGCAGCAGTGTCACGCAGTCCGGCGCGTGGATCAAAGGATCTATGGTTTTCCCTCGAGTCTTTCCCACGAGGCTTTCCCACGAGGCTTTCCCACAGGGCTGTCCCACGTGCACACGTGGTGGGAGTCGATCCTCGGCTTGAACGTCAAGGCAGTGCAGGGAAAACAGGTTCCTCTGGAATGGACTGACACATCTGGGGGACTCTTGGAATGGTGGCACGACCCTGGAGTTCCTCTCGCCTTTCCTGTGGAGAGCGCCTCCTCTTGAGATGCGACGGGAACGCCGGGAAATCTTTCCCTACGAAACAGGGAAAGGATCCCTCATCTCGAGTTAGGAGTCGGAAACGGGGCTCCCCTGGATGTGTGCGGGACCCCACGTGCTTCCCCTCCAGTGGAGACGGGTATGTCGGGGAACTTCTTGAGTTGCAGCAATGGTGTGAAGGACCCTTTGGAAGTTCCAGTGGTTAGATGTGATTGGTCTCGAGAACCCTCAGCGGAAATGGGCCTCATCTCGCCTGGAGGGCAAAACCTCCTGGATTTTCTCGAGTTGCGGCAGGTGCTTTCGACTTACGACGGGGACCTCAGGGAACCGCTCTGGTGGCCTCAGGAAAGGCCAGTCCCCATGCGAGTTCCTCGGGGGCGTCTCGGGATTCCTCTCCCGTCGATGCCGGGGCCTAAGACCTTGTGTGGAGTCGGGGCCGGAACCTGAGGATTCCTCTCCAGTGCTGACATGGATTTGGGGTACTTCTGGAGTCTCCCCAGGGGAGTCAGTCCTCGTCTCGAATGCGGGCATGCACTTGCGCTTTCCTCCAGAGCGGTAGCAGCAGTGTCACGCAGTCCGCCGCGTGGATCAATGGATCTATGGTTTTCCCTCGAGTCTTTCCCACGAGGCTTTCCCACGAGGCTTTCCCACAGGGCTGTCCCACGTGCACACGTGGTGGGAGTCGATCCTCGGCTTGAACGTCAAGGCAGTGCAGGGAAAACAGGTTCCTCTGGAATGGACTGACACATCTGGGGGACTCTTGGAATGGTGTCAGGACCCTGGAGTTCCTCTTGCCTTTCCTGTGGAGAGCGCCTCCACTTGAGATGCGACGGGAACGCCGGGAATTCTTTCCCTACGAAACAGGGAAAGGATCCCTCATCTCCAGCTAGGAGGCGGAAACGGCTCTCCCCTGGATGTGTGCGGGACCCCACGTGCTTCCTCTGGAGTGGAGACGGGTATGTCGGGGAACTTCTTGAGTTGCAGCAATGGTGTGAAGGATCTTTGGAAGTTCCAGTGGTTAGATGTGATTGGCCTCGAGAAGCCTCAGCGGAAATGGGCCTCATCGCGCCTGGAGGGCAAAATCTCCTGGATTTTCTCGAGTTGCGGCAGGTGCTCTCGACTTACGACGGGGACCTCAGGGAACCGCTCTGGTGGCCTCAGGAAAGGCCAGTCCCCATGCGAGTTCCTCGGGGGCGTCTCGGGATTCCTCTCCCGTCGATGCCCGGGCCTAAGACCTTGTGTGGAGTCGGGACCGGAACCTGAGGATTCCTCTCCAGTGCTGACATGGATCTTGGGGTACTTCTGGAGTCTCCCCAGGGGAGTCAGTCCTCGTCTCGAATGCGGGCATGCACTTGCGCTTTCCTCCAGAGCGGTAGCAGCAGTGTCACGCAGTCCGCCGCGTGGATCAAAGGATCTATGGTTTTCCCTCGAGTCTTTCCCACGAGGCTTTCCCACGAGGCTTTCCCACAGGGCTGTCCCACGTGCACACGTGGTGGGAGTCGATCCTCGGCTTGAACGTCAAGGCAGTGCAGGGAAAACAGGTTCCTCTGGAATGGAGTGACACATCTGGGGGACTCTTGGAATGGTGGCACGACCCTGGAGTTCCTCTCGCCTATCCTGTGGAGAGCGCCTCCTCTTGAGATGCGACGGGAACGCCGGGAATTCATTCCCTACGAAACAGGGAAAGGATTCCTCATCTCGAGCTAGGAGGCGGAAACGGGGCTCCCCTGGATGTGTGCGGGACCCCACGTGCTTCCTCTCGAGTGCAGACGGGTATGTCGGGGAACTTCTTGAGTTGCAGCAATGGTGTGAAGGATCTTTGGAAGTTCCAGTGGTTAGATGTGATTGGCCTCGAGAAGCCTCAGCGGAAATGGGCCTCATCGCGCCTGGAGGGCAAAACCTCCTGGATTTTCTCGAGTTGCGGCAGGTGCTCTCGACTTACGACGGGGACCTCAGGGACCCGCTCTGGTGGCCTCAGGAAAGGCCAGTCCCCATGCGAGTTCCTCGGGGGCCTCTCCGGATTCCTCTCCCGTCGATGCCGGGGCCTAAGACTTTGTGTGGAGTCGGGGCCGGAACCTGAGGATTCCTCTCCAGTGCTGACATGGACCTTGGGGTACTTCTGGAGTCTCCCCAGGGGAGTCACTCCTCGTCTCGAATGCGGGCATGCACTTGCGCTTTCCTCCAGAGCGGTAGCAGCAGTGTCACGCAGACTGCCGCGTGGATCAAAGGATCTATGGTTTTCCCTCGAGTCTTTCCCACGAGGCTTTCCCACGAGGCTTTCCCACAGGGCTGTCCCACGTGCACACGTGGTGGGAGTCGATCCTCGGCTTGAACGTCAAGGCAGTGCAGGGAAAACAGGTTCCTCTGGAATGGACTGACACATCTGGGGGACTCTTGGAATGGTGGCACGACTCTGGAGTTCCTCTCGCCTTTCCTGTGGAGAGCGCCTCCTCTTGAGATGCGACGGGAACGCCGGGAATTCTTTCCCTATGAAACAGGGAAAGGATCCCTCATCTCGAGCTAGGAGGCGGAAACGGGGCTCCCCTGGATGTGTGCGGGACCCCACGTGCTTCCTCTCGAGTGGAGACGGGTATGTCGGGGAACTTCTTGAGTTGCAGCAATGGTGTGAAGGATCTTTGGAAGTTCCAGTGGTTAGATGTGATTGGCCTCGAGAAGCCTCAGCGGAAATGGGCCTCATCGCGCCTGGAGGGCAAAATCTCCTGGATTTTCTCGAGTTGCGGCAGGTGCTCTCGACTTACGACGGGGACCTCAGGGAACCGCTCTGGTGGCCTCAGGAAAGGCCAGTCCCCATGCGAGTTCCTCGGGGGCCTCTCGGGATTCCTCTCCCGTCGATGCCGGGGCCTAAGACCTTGTGTGGAGTCGGGGCCGGAACCTGAGGATTCCTCTCCAGTGCTGACATGGATCTTGGGGTACTTCTGGAGTCTCCCCAGGGGAGTCAGTCCTCGTCTCGAATGCGGGCATGTACTTGCGCTTTCCTCCAGAGTGGTAGCAGCAGTGTCACGCAGTCCGCCGCGTGGATCAAAGGATCTATGGTTTTCCCTCGAGTCTTTCCCACGAGGCTTTCCCACGAGGCTTTCCCACAGGGCTGTCCCACGTGCACACGTGGTGGGAGTCGATCCTCGGCTTGAACGTCAAGGCAGTGCAGGGAAAACAGGTTCCTCTGGAATGGACTGACACATCTGGGGGACTCTTGGAATGGTGGCACGACCCTGGAGTTCCTCTCGCCTTTCCTGTGGAGAGCGCCTCCTCTTGAGATGCGACGGGAACGCCGGGAATTCTTTCCCTACGAAACAGGGAAAGGATCCCTCATCTCGAGCTAGGAGGCGGAAACGGGGCTCCCCTGGATGTGTGCGGGACCCACGTGCTTCCTCTCGAGTGGAGACGGGTATGTCGGGGAACTTCTTGAGTTGCAGCAAGGGTGTGAAGGACCCTTTGGAAGTTCCAGTTGTTAGACGTGATTAGCCTCGAGAAGCCTCAGCGGAAATGGGCCTCATCTCGCCTGGAGGGCAAAACCTCCTGGATTTTCTCGAGTTGCGGCAGGTGCTATCGACTTACGACGGGGACCTCAGGGACCCGCTCTGGTGGCCTCAGGAAAGGCCAGTCCCCATGCGAGTTCCTCGGGGGCCTCTCGGGATTCCTCTCCCGTCGATGCCGGGGCCTAAGACCTTGTGTGGAGTCGGGGCCGGAACCTGAGGATTCCTCTCCAGTGCTGACATGGATCTTGGGGTACTTCTGGAGTCTCCCCAGGGGAGTCACTCCTCGTCTCGAATGCGGGCAGGCACTTGCGCTTTCCTCCAGAGCGGTAGCAGCAGTGTCACGCAGACTGCCGCGTGGATCAAAGGATCTATGGTTTTCCCTCGAGTCTTTCCCACGAGGCTTTCCCACGAGGCTTTCCCACAGGGCTGTCCCACGTGCACACGTGGTGGGAGTCGATCCTCGGCTTGAACGTCAAGGCAGTGCAGGGAAAACAGGTTCCTCTGGAATGGACTGACACATCTGGGGGACTCTTGGAATGGTGGCACGACACTGGAGTTCCTCTCGCCTTTCCTGTGGAGAGCGCCTCCTCTTGAGATGCGACGGGAACGCCGGGAATTCTTTCCCTATGAAACAGGGAAAGGATCCCTCATCTCGAGCTAGGAGGCGGAAACGGGGCTCCCCTGGATGTGTTCGGGACCCACGTGCTTCCTCTCGAGTGGAGACGGGTATGTCGGGGAACTTCTTGAGTTGCAGCAAGGGTGTGAAGGACCCTTTGGAAGTTCCAGTTGTTAGACGTGATTAGCCTCGAGAAGCCTCAGCGGAAATGGGCCTCATCTCGCCTGGAGGGCAAAACCTCCTGGATTTTCTCGAGTTGCGGCAGGTGCTCTCGACTTACGACGGGGACCTCAGGGACCCGCTCTGGTGGCCTCAGGAAAGGCCAGTCCCCATGCGAGTTCCTCGGGGGCCTCTCGGGATTCCTCTACCGTCGATGCCGGGGCCTAAGACCTTGTGTGGAGTCGGGGCCGGAACCTGAGGATTCCTCTCCAGTGCTGACATGGATCTTGGGGTACTTCTGGAGTCTCCCCAGGGGAGTCAGTCCTCGTCTCGAATGCGGGCATGCACTTGCGCTTTCCTCCAGAGCGGTAGCAGCAGTGTCACGCAGTCCGCCGCGTGGATCAAAGGATCTATGGTTTTCCCTCGAGTCTTTCCCACGAGGCTTTCCCACGAGGCTTTCCCACAGGGCTGTCCCACGTGCACACGTGGTGGGAGTTGATCCTCGGCTTGAACGTCAAGGCAGTGCAGGGAAAACAGGTTCCTCTGGAATGGACTGACACATCTGGGGGACTCTTGGAATGGTGTCAGGCCCCTGGAGTTCCTCTCGCCTTTCCTGTGGAGAGCGCCTCCACTTGAGATGCGACGGGAACGCCGGGAATTCTTTCCCTACGAAACAGGGAAAGGATCCCTCATCTCGAGCTAGGAGGCGGAAACGGGTCTCCCCTGGATGTGTGCGGGACCCCACGTGCTTCCTCTCGAGTGGAGACGGGTATGTCGGGGAACTTCTTGAGTTGCAGCAATGGTGTGAAGGATCTTTGGAAGTTCCAGTGGTTAGATGTGATTGGCCTCGAGAAGCCTCAGCGGAAATGGGCCTCATCGCGCCTGGAGGGCAAAATCTCCTGGATTTTCTCGAGTTGCGGCAGGTGCTCTCGACTTACGACGGGGACCTCAGGGACCCGCTCTGGTGGCCTCAGGAAAGGCCAGTCCCCATGCGAGTTCCTCGGGGGCGTCTCGGGATTCCTCTCCCGTCGATGCCGGGGCCTAAGACCTTTTGTGGAGTCGGGACCGGAACCTGAGGATTCCTCTCCAGTGCTGACATGGATCTTGGGGTACTTCTGGAGTCTCCCCAGGGGAGTCAGTCCTCGTCTCGAATGCGGGCATGCACTTGCGCTTTCCTCCAGAGCGGTAGCAGCAGTGTCACGCAGTCCGCCGCGTGGATCAAAGGATCTATGGTTTTCCGTCGAGTCTTTCCCACGAGGCTTTCCCACGAGGCTTTCCCACAGGGCTGTCCCACGTGCACACGTGGTGGGAGTCGATCCTCGGCTTGAACGTCAAGGCAGTGCAGGGAAAACAGGTTCCTCTGGAATGGACTGACACATCTGGGGGACTCTTGGAATGGTGGCACGACCCTGGAGTTCCTCTCGCCTTTCCTGTGGAGAGCGCCTCCTCTTGAGAGGCGACGGGAACGCCGGGAATTCTTTCCCTACGAAACAGGGAAAGGATCCCTCATCTCGAGCTAGGAGGCGGAAACGGGGCTCCCCTGGATGTGTGCGGGACCCACGTGCTTCCTCTCGAGTGGAGACGGGTATGTCGGGGAACTTCTTGAGTTGCAGCAAGGGTGTGAAGGACCCTTTGGAAGTTCCAGTTGTTAGACGTGATTAGCCTCGAGAAGCCTCAGCGGAAATGGGCCTCATCTCGCCTGGAGGGCAAAACCTCCTGGATTTTCTCGAGTTGCGGCAGGTGCTCTCGACTTACGACGGGGACCTCAGGGACCTGCTCTGGTGGCCTCAGGAAAGGCCAGTCCCCATTCGAGTTCCTCGGGGGCCTCTCGGGATTCCTCTCCCGTCGATGCCGGGGCCTAAGACCTTGTGTGGAGTCGGGGCCGGAACCTGAGGATTCCTCTCCAGTGCTGACATGGATCTTGGGGTACTTCTGGAGTCTCCCCAGGGGAGTCAGTCCTCGTCTCGAATGCGGGCATGCACTTGCGCTTTCCTCCAGAGCGGTAGCAGCAGTGTCACGCAGTCCGCCGCGTGGATCAAAGGATCTATTGTTTTCCCTCGAGTCTTTCCCACGAGGCTTTCCCACGAGGCTTTCCCACAGGGCTGTCCCACGTGCACACGTGGTGGGAGTCGATCCTCGGCTTGAACGTCAAGGCAGTGCAGGGAAAACAGGTTCCTCTGGAATGGACTGACACATCTGGGGGACTCTTGGAATGGTGTCAGGCCCCTGGAGTTCCTCTCGCCTTTCCTGTGGAGAGCGCCTCCACTTGAGATGCGACGGGAACGCCGGGAATTCTTTCCCTACGAAACAGGGAAAGGATCCCTCATCTCGAGCTAGGAGGCGGAAACGGGGCTCCCCTGGATGTGTGCGGGACCCCACGTGCTTCCTCTCGAGTGGAGACGGGTATGTCGGGGAACTTCTTGAGTTGCAGCAATGGTGTGAAGGATCTTTGGAAGTTCCAGTGGTTAGATGTGATTGGCCTCGAGAAGCCTCAGCGGAAATGGGCCTCATCGCGCCTGGAGGGCAAAATCTCCTGGATTTTCTCGAGTTGCGGCAGGTGCTCTCGACTTACGACGGGGACCTCAGGGAACCGCTCTGGTGGCCTCAGGAAAGGACAGTCCCCATGCGAGTTCCTCGGGGGCGTCTCGGGATTCCTCTCCCGTCGATGCCGGGGCCTAAGACCTTGTGTGGAGTCGGGACCGGAACCTGAGGATTCCTCTCCAGTGCTGCCATGGATCTTGGGGTACTTCTCGAGTCTCCCCAGGGGAGTCAGTCCTCGTCTCGAATGCGGGCATGCACTTGTGCTTCCCTCCAGAGCGGTAGCAGCAGTGTCACGCAGTCCGCCGCGTGGATCAAAGGATCTATGGTTTTCCCTCGAGTCTTTCCCACGAGGCTTTCCCACGAGTCTTTCCCACAGGGCTGTCCCACGTGCACACGTGGTGGGAGTCGATCCTCGGCTTGAACGTCAAGGCAGTGCTGGGAAAAGAGTTTCCTCTGGAATGGACTGACACATCTGGGGGACTCTTGGAATGGTGGCATGACCCTGGAGTTCCTCTCGCCTTTCCTGTGGAGAGCGCCTCCTCTTGAGATACGACGGGAACGCCGGGAATTCTTTCCCTACGAAACAGGGAAAGGATCCCTCATCTCGAGCTAGGAGGCGGAAACGGGTCTCCCCTGGATGTGTGCGGGACACCACGTGCTTCCTCTCGAGTGCACACGGGTATGTCGGGGAACTTCTTGAGTTGCAGCAAGGGTGTGAAGGACCCTTTGGAAGTTCCAGTTGTTAGACATGATTAGCCTCGAGAAGCCTCAGCGGAAATGGGCCTCATCTCGCCTGGAGGGCAAAAGCTCCTGGATTTTCTCGAGTTGCGGCAGGTGCTCTCGACTTACGACGGGGCCCTCAGGGACCCGCTCTGGTGGCCTCAGGAAAGGCCAGTCCACATGCGAGTTCCTCGGGGGCGTCTCGGGATTCCTCTCCCGTCGATGCCGGGGCCTAAGACCTTGTGTGGAGTCGGGGCCGGAACCTGAGGAATCCTCTCCAGTGCTGACATGGATTTGGGGTACTTCTGGAGTCTCCCCAGGGGAGGCAGTCCTCGTCTCGAATGCGGGCATGCACTTGCGCTTTCCTCCAGAGCGGTAGCAGCAGTGTCACGCAGTCCGCCGCATGGATCAAACGATCTATGGTTTTCCCTCGAGTCTTTCCCACGAGGCTTTCCCACGAGGCTTTCCACAGGGCTGTCCCACGTGCACACGTGGTGGGAGTCGATCCTCTGCTTGAACGTCAAGGCAGTGCAGGGAAAACAGGTTCCTGTGGAATGGAGTGACACATCTGGGGGACTCTTAGAATGGTGGCACGACCCTGGAGTTCCTCTCGCCTTTCCTGTGGAGAGCGCCTCCTCTTGAGATGCGACGGGAACGCCGGGAATTCATTCCCTACGAAACAGGGAAAGGATCCCTCATCTCGAGCTAGGAGGCGGAAACGGGGCTCCGCTGGATGTGTGCGGGACCCCACGTGCTTCCTCTCGAGTGCAGACGGGTATGTCGGGGAGCTTCTTGAGTTGCAGCAATGGTGTGAATTATCTTTGGAAGTTCCAGTGGTTAGATGTGATTGGCCTCGAGAAGCCTCAGCGGAAATGGGCCTCATCTCCCCTGGAGGGCAAAACCTCCTGGATTTTCTCGAGTTGCGGCAGGTGCTCTCGACTTACGACGGGGACCTCAGGGACCCGCTCTGGTGGCCTCAGGAAAGGCCAGTCCCCATGCGAGTTCCTCGGGGGCCTCTCGGGATTCCTCTCCCGTCGATGCCGGGGCCTAAGACTTTGTGTGGAGTCGGGGCCGGAACCTGAGGATTCCTCTCCAGTGCTGACATGGATCTTGGGGTACTTCTGGAGTCTCCCCAGGGGAGTCAGTCCTCGTCTCGAATGCGGGCATGCACTTGCGCTTTCCTCCAGAGCGGTAGCAGCAGTGTCACGCAGTCCGCCGCGTGGATCAAAGGATCTATTGTTTTCCCTCGAGTCTTTCCCACGAGGCTTTCCCACGAGGCTTTCCCACAGGGCTGTCCCACGTGCACACGTGGTGGGAGTCGATCCTCGGCTTGAACGTCAAGGCAGTGCAGGGAAAACAGGTTCCTCTGGAATGGACTGACACATCTGGGGGACTCTTGGAATGGTGTCAGGCCCCTGGAGTTCCTCTCGCCTTTCCTGTGGAGAGCGCCTCCACTTGAGATGCGACGGGAACGCCGGGAATTCTTTCCCTACGAAACAGGGAAAGGATCCCTCATCTCGAGCTAGGAGGCGGAAACGGGTCTCCCCTGGATGTGTGCGGGACCCCACGTGCTTCCTCTCGAGTGGAGACGGGTATGTCGGGGAACTTCTTGAGATGCAGCAATGGTGTGAAGGATCTTTGGAAGTTCCAGTGGTTAGATGTGATTGGCCTCGAGAAGCCTCAGCGGAAATGGGCCTCATCGCGCCTGGAGGGCAAAATCTCCTGGATTTTCTCGAGTTGCGGCAGGTGCTCTCGACTTACGACGGGGACCTCAGGGAACCGCTCTGGTGGCCTCAGGAAAGGCCAGTCCCCATGCGAGTTCCTCGGGGGCGTCTCGGGATTCCTCTCCCGTCGATGCCGGGGCCTAAGACCTTGTGTGGAGTCGGGACCGGAACCTGAGGATTCCTCTCCAGTGCTGACATGGATCTTGGGGTACTTCTGGAGTCTCCCCAGGGGAGTCAGTCCTCGTCTCGAATGCGGGCATGCACTTGCGCTTTCCTCCAGAGCGGTAGCAGCAGTGTCACGCAGTCCGCCGCGTGGATCAAAGGATCTATGGTTTTCCCTCGAGTCTTTCCCACGATGCTTTCCCACTAGGCTTTCCCACAGGGCTGTCCCACGTGCACACGTGGTGGGAGTCGATCCTCGGCTTGAACGTCAAGGCAGTGCAGGGAAAAGAGTTTCCTCTGGAATGGACTGACACATCTGGGGGACTCTTGGAATGGTGGCACGACCCTGGAGTTCCTCTCGCCTTTCCTGTGGAGAGCGCCTCCTCTTGAGATGCGACGGGAAAGCCGGGAATTCTTTCCCTACGAAACAGGGAAAGGATCCCTCATCTCGAGCTAGGAGGCGGAAACGGGGCTCCCCTGGATGTGTGCGGGACCCACGTGCTTCCTCTCGAGTGGAGACGGGTATGTCGGGGAACTTCTTGAGTTGCAGCAATGGTGTGAAGGATCTTTGAAAGTTCCAGTGGTTAGATGTGATTGGCCTAGAGAAGCCTCAGCGGAAATGGGCCTCATCGCGCCTGGAGGGCAAAACCTCCTGGATTTTCTCGAGTTGCGGCAGGTGCTCTCGACTTACGACGGGGACCTCAGGGAACCACTCTGGTGGCCTCAGGAAAGGCCAGTCCCCATGCGAGTTCCTCGGGGGCGTCTCGGGATTCCTCTCCCGTCGATGCTGGGGCCTAAGACCTTGTGTGGAGTCGGGACCGGAACCTGAGGATTCCTCTCCAGTGCTGACATGGATCTTGGGGTACTTCTGGAGTCTCCCCAGGGGAGTCAGTCCTCGTCTCGAATGCGGGCATGCACTTGCGCTTTCCTCCAGAGCGGTAGCAGCAGTGTCACGCAGTCCGCCGCGTGGATCAAAGGATCTATGGTTTTCCCTCGAGTCTTTCCCACGAGGCTTTCCCACGAGGCTTTCCCACAGGGCTGTCCCACGTGCACACGTGGTGGGAGTCGATCCTCGGCTTGAACGTCAAGGCAGTGCAGGGAAAACAGGTTCCTCTGGAATGGACTGACACATCTGGGGGACTCTTGGAATGGTGGCACGACCCTGGAGTTCCTCTCGCCTTTCCTGTGGAGAGCGCCTCCTCTTGAGATGCGACGGGAACGCCGGGAATTCTTTCCCTATGAAACAGGGAAAGGATCCCTCATCTCGAGCTAGGAGGCGGAAACGGGGCTCCCCTGGATGTGTGCGGGACCCACGTGCTTCCTCTCGAGTAGAGACGGGTATGTCGGGGAACTTCTTGAGTTGCAGCAAGGGTGTGAAGGACCCTTTGGAAGTTCCAGTTGTTAGACGTGATTAGCCTCGAGAAGCCTCAGCGGAAATGGGCCTCATCTCGCCTGGAGGGCAAAACCTCCTGGATTTTCTCGAGTTGCGGCAGGTGCTCTCGACTTACGACGGGGACCTCAGGGACCCGCTCTGGTGGCCTCAGGAAAGGCCAGTCCCCATGCGAGTTCCTCGGGGGCCTCTCGGGATTCCTCTCCCGTCGATGCCGGGGCCTAAAACCTTGTGTGGAGTCGGGGCCGGAACCTGAGGATTCCTCTCCAGTGCTGACATGGATCTTGGGGTACTTCTGGAGTCTCCCCAGAGGAGTCTGTCCTCGTCTCGAATGCGGGCATGCACTTGCGCTTTCCTCCAGAGCGGTAGCAGCAGTGTCACGCATTCCGCCGCGTGGATCAAAGGATCTATGGTTTTCCCTCGAGTCTTTCCCACGAGGCTTTCCCACGAGGCTTTCCCACAGGGCTGTCCCACGTGCACACGTGGTGGGAGTCGATCCTCGGCTTGAACGTCAAGGCAGTGCAGGGAAAAAAGGTTCCTCTGAAATGGACTGACACATCTGGGGGACTCTTGGAATGGTGTCACGACCCTGGAGTTCCTCTCGCCTTTCCTGTGGAGAGCGCCTCCACTTGAGATGCGACGGGAACGCCGGGAATTCTTTCCCTACGAAACAGGGAAAGGATCCCTCATCTCGAGCTAGGAGGCGGAAACGGGTCTCCCCTGGATGTGTGCGGGACCCCACGTGCTTCCTCTCGCGTGCAGACGGGTATGTCGGGGAACTTCTTGAGTTGCAGCAATGGTGTGAAGGATCTTTGGAAGTTCCAGTGGTTAGATGTGATTGGACTCGAGAAGCCTCAGCGGAAATGGGCCTCATCGCGCCTGGATGGCAAAATCTCCTGGATTTTCTCGAGTTGCGGCAGGTGCTCTCGACTTATGACGGGGACCTCAGGGACCCGCTCTGGTGGCCTCAGGAAAGGCCAGTCCCCATGCGAGTTCCTCGGGGGCCTCTCGGGATTCCTCTCCCGTCGATGCCGGGGCCTAAAACCTTGTGTGGAGTCGGGGCCGGAACCTGAGGATTCCTCTCCAGTGCTGACATGGATCTTGGGGTACTTCTGGAGTCTCCCCAGGGGAGTCTGTCCTCGTCTCGAATGCGGGCATGCACTTGCGCTTTCCTCCAGAGCGGTAGCAGCAGTGTCAAACATTCCGCCGCGTGGATCAAAGGATCTATGGTTTTCCCTCGAGTCTTTCCCACGATGCTTTCCCACTAGGCTTTCCCACAGGGCTGTCCCACGTGCACACGTGGTGGGAGTCGATCCTCGGCTTGAACGTCAAGGCAGTGCAGGGAAAAGAGTTTCCTCTGGAATGGACTGACACATCTGGGGGACTCTTGGAATGGTGGCATGACCCTGGAGTTCCTCTCGCCTTTCCTGTGGAGAGCGCCTCCTCTTGAGATGCGACGGGAACGCCCGGAATTCTTTCCCTACGAAACAGGGAAAGGATCCCTCATCTCGAGCTAGGAGGCGGAAACGGGTCTCCCCTGGATGTGTGCGGGACACCACGTGCTTCCTCTCGAGTGCACACGGGTATGTCGGGGAACTTCTTGAGTTGCAGCAAGGGTGTGAAGGACCCTTTGGAAGGTCCAGTGGTTAGATGTGATTGGCCTCGAGAAGCCTCAGCGGAAATGGGCCTCATCTCGCCTGGAGGGCAAAACTCCTGGATTTTCTCGAGTTGCGGCAGGTGCTCTCGACTTACGACGGGGACCTCAGGGACCCGATCTGGTGGCCTCAGGAAAGGCCAGTCCCCATGCGAGTTCCTCGGGGGCCTCTCAGGATTCCTCTCCCGTCGATGCCGGGGCCTAAGACCTTGTGTGGAGTCGGGGCCGGAACCTGAGGATTCCTCTCCAGTGCTGACATGGATCTTGGGGTACTTCTGGAGTCTCCCCAGGGGAGTCAGTCCTCGTCTCGAATGCGGGCATGCACTTGCGCTTTCCTCCAGAGCGGTAGCAGCAGTGTCACGCAGTCCGCCGCGTGGATCAAAGGATCTATGGTTTTCCCTCGAGTCTTTCCCACGAGGCTTTCCCACGAGGCTTTCCCACAGGGCTGTCCCACGTGCACACGTGGTGGGAGTCGATCCTCGGCTTGAACGTCAAGGCAGTGCAGGGAAAACAGGTTCCTCTGGAATGGAGTGACACATCTGGGGGACTCTTGGAATGGTGGCACGACCCTGGAGTTCCTCTCGCCTATCCTGTGGAGAGCGCCTCCTCTTGAGATGCGACGGGAACGCCGGGAATTCATTCCCTACGAAACAGGGAAAGGATTCCTCATCTCGAGCTAGGAGGCGGAAACGGGGCTCCCCTGGATGTGTGCGGGACCCCACGTGCTTCCTCTCGAGTGCAGACGGGTATGTCGGGGAACTTCTTGAGTTGCAGCAATGGTGTGAAGGATCTTTGGAAGTTCCAGTGGTTAGATGTGATTGGCCTCGAGAAGCCTCAGCGGAAATGGGCCTCATCGCGCCTGGAGGGCAAAAGCTCCTGGATTTTCTCGAGTTGCGGCAGGTGCTCTCGACTTACGACGGGGCCCTCAGGGACCCGCTCTGGTGGCCTCAGGAAAGGCCAGTCCACATGCGAGTTCCTCGGGGGCGTCTCGGGATTCCTCTCCCGTCGATGCCGGGGCCTAAGACCTTGTGTGGAGACGGGGCCGGAACCTGAGGAATCCTCTCCAGTGCTGACATGGATTTGGGGTACTTCTGGAGTCTCCCCAGGGGAGGCAGTCCTCGTCTCGAATGCGGGCATGCACTTGCGCTTTCCTCCAGAGCGGTAGCAGCAGTGTCACGCAGTCCGCCGCATGGATCAAACGATCTATGGTTTTCCCTCGAGTCTTTCCCACGAGGCTTTCCCACGAGGCTTTCCACAGGGCTGTCCCACGTGCACACGTGGTGGGAGTCGATCCTCTGCTTGAACGTCAAGGCAGTGCAGGGAAAACAGGTTCCTGTGGAATGGAGTGACACATCTGGGGGACTCTTAGAATGGTGGCACGACCCTGGAGTTCCTCTCGCCTTTCCTGTGGAGAGCGCCTCCTCTTGAGATGCGACGGGAACGCCGGGAATTCATTCCCTACGAAACAGGGAAAGGATCCCTCATCTCGAGCTAGGAGGCGGAAACGGGGCTCCGCTGGATGTGTGCGGGACCCCACGTGCTTCCTCTCGAGTGCAGACGGGTATGTCGGGGAGCTTCTTGAGTTGCAGCAATGGTGTGAATTATCTTTGGAAGTTCCAGTGGTTAGATGTGATTGGCCTCGAGAAGCCTCAGCGGAAATGGGCCTCATCTCCCCTGGAGGGCAAAACCTCCTGGATTTTCTCGAGTTGCGGCAGGTGCTCTCGACTTACGACGGGGACCTCAGGGACCCGCTCTGGTGGCCTCAGGAAAGGCCAGTCCCCATGCGAGTTCCTCGGGGGCCTCTCGGGATTCCTCTCCCGTCGATGCCGGGGCCTAAGACTTTGTGTGGAGTCGGGGCCGGAACCTGAGGATTCCTCTCCAGTGCTGACATGGATCTTGGGGTACTTCTGGAGTCTCCCCAGGGGAGTCAGTCCTCGTCTCGAATGCGGGCATGCACTTGCGCTTTCCTCCAGAGCGGTAGCAGCAGTGTCACGCAGTCCGCCGCGTGGATCAAAGGATCTATTGTTTTCCCTCGAGTCTTTCCCACGAGGCTTTCCCACGAGGCTTTCCCACAGGGCTGTCCCACGTGCACACGTGGTGGGAGTCGATCCTCGGCTTGAACGTCAAGGCAGTGCAGGGAAAACAGGTTCCTCTGGAATGGACTGACACATCTGGGGGACTCTTGGAATGGTGTCAGGCCCCTGGAGTTCCTCTCGCCTTTCCTGTGGAGAGCGCCTCCACTTGAGATGCGACGGGAACGCCGGGAATTCTTTCCCTACGAAACAGGGAAAGGATCCCTCATCTCGAGCTAGGAGGCGGAAACGGGTCTCCCCTGGATGTGTGCGGGACCCCACGTGCTTCCTCTCGAGTGGAGACGGGTATGTCGGGGAACTTCTTGAGATGCAGCAATGGTGTGAAGGATCTTTGGAAGTTCCAGTGGTTAGATGTGATTGGCCTCGAGAAGCCTCAGCGGAAATGGGCCTCATCGCGCCTGGAGGGCAAAATCTCCTGGATTTTCTCGAGTTGCGGCAGGTGCTCTCGACTTACGACGGGGACCTCAGGGAACCGCTCTGGTGGCCTCAGGAAAGGCCAGTCCCCATGCGAGTTCCTCGGGGGCGTCTCGGGATTCCTCTCCCGTCGATGCCGGGGCCTAAGACCTTGTGTGGAGTCGGGACCGGAACCTGAGGATTCCTCTCCAGTGCTGACATGGATCTTGGGGTACTTCTGGAGTCTCCCCAGGGGAGTCAGTCCTCGTCTCGAATGCGGGCATGCACTTGCGCTTTCCTCCAGAGCGGTAGCAGCAGTGTCACGCAGTCCGCCGCGTGGATCAAAGGATCTATGGTTTTCCCTCGAGTCTTTCCCACGATGCTTTCCCACTAGGCTTTCCCACAGGGCTGTCCCACGTGCACACGTGGTGGGAGTCGATCCTCGGCTTGAACGTCAAGGCAGTGCAGGGAAAAGAGTTTCCTCTGGAATGGACTGACACATCTGGGGGACTCTTGGAATGGTGGCACGACCCTGGAGTTCCTCTCGCCTTTCCTGTGGAGAGCGCCTCCTCTTGAGATGCGACGGGAAAGCCGGGAATTCTTTCCCTACGAAACAGGGAAAGGATCCCTCATCTCGAGCTAGGAGGCGGAAACGGGGCTCCCCTGGATGTGTGCGGGACCCACGTGCTTCCTCTCGAGTGGAGACGGGTATGTCGGGGAACTTCTTGAGTTGCAGCAATGGTGTGAAGGATCTTTGAAAGTTCCAGTGGTTAGATGTGATTGGCCTAGAGAAGCCTCAGCGGAAATGGGCCTCATCGCGCCTGGAGGGCAAAACCTCCTGGATTTTCTCGAGTTGCGGCAGGTGCTCTCGACTTACGACGGGGACCTCAGGGAACCACTCTGGTGGCCTCAGGAAAGGCCAGTCCCCATGCGAGTTCCTCGGGGGCGTCTCGGGATTCCTCTCCCGTCGATGCTGGGGCCTAAGACCTTGTGTGGAGTCGGGACCGGAACCTGAGGATTCCTCTCCAGTGCTGACATGGATCTTGGGGTACTTCTGGAGTCTCCCCAGGGGAGTCAGTCCTCGTCTCGAATGCGGGCATGCACTTGCGCTTTCCTCCAGAGCGGTAGCAGCAGTGTCACGCAGTCCGCCGCGTGGATCAAAGGATCTATGGTTTTCCCTCGAGTCTTTCCCACGAGGCTTTCCCACGAGGCTTTCCCACAGGGCTGTCCCACGTGCACACGTGGTGGGAGTCGATCCTCGGCTTGAACGTCAAGGCAGTGCAGGGAAAACAGGTTCCTCTGGAATGGACTGACACATCTGGGGGACTCTTGGAATGGTGGCACGACCCTGGAGTTCCTCTCGCCTTTCCTGTGGAGAGCGCCTCCTCTTGAGATGCGACGGGAACGCCGGGAATTCTTTCCCTATGAAACAGGGAAAGGATCCCTCATCTCGAGCTAGGAGGCGGAAACGGGGCTCCCCTGGATGTGTGCGGGACCCACGTGCTTCCTCTCGAGTAGAGACGGGTATGTCGGGGAACTTCTTGAGTTGCAGCAAGGGTGTGAAGGACCCTTTGGAAGTTCCAGTTGTTAGACGTGATTAGCCTCGAGAAGCCTCAGCGGAAATGGGCCTCATCTCGCCTGGAGGGCAAAACCTCCTGGATTTTCTCGAGTTGCGGCAGGTGCTCTCGACTTACGACGGGGACCTCAGGGACCCGCTCTGGTGGCCTCAGGAAAGGCCAGTCCCCATGCGAGTTCCTCGGGGGCCTCTCGGGATTCCTCTCCCGTCGATGCCGGGGCCTAAAACCTTGTGTGGAGTCGGGGCCGGAACCTGAGGATTCCTCTCCAGTGCTGACATGGATCTTGGGGTACTTCTGGAGTCTCCCCAGGGGAGTCTGTCCTCGTCTCGAATGCGGGCATGCACTTGCGCTTTCCTCCAGAGCGGTAGCAGCAGTGTCAAACATTCCGCCGCGTGGATCAAAGGATCTATGGTTTTCCCTCGAGTCTTTCCCACGATGCTTTCCCACTAGGCTTTCCCACAGGGCTGTCCCACGTGCACACGTGGTGGGAGTCGATCCTCGGCTTGAACGTCAAGGCAGTGCAGGGAAAAGAGTTTCCTCTGGAATGGACTGACACATCTGGGGGACTCTTGGAATGGTGGCATGACCCTGGAGTTCCTCTCGCCTTTCCTGTGGAGAGCGCCTCCTCTTGAGATGCGACGGGAACGCCGGGAATTCTTTCCCTACGAAACAGGGAAAGGATCCCTCATCTCGAGCTAGGAGGCGGAAACGGGTCTCCCCTGGATGTGTGCGGGACACCACGTGCTTCCTCTCGAGTGCACACGGGTATGTCGGGGAACTTCTTGAGTTGCAGCAAGGGTGTGAAGGACCCTCTGGAAGGTCCAGTGGTTAGATGTGATTGGCCTCGAGAAGCCTCAGCGGAAATGGGCCTCATCTCGCCTGGAGGGCAAAACTCCTGGATTTTCTCGAGTTGCGGCAGGTGCTCTCGACTTACGACGGGGACCTCAGGGACCCGCTCTGGTGGCCTCAGGAAAGGCCAGTCCCCATGCGAGTTCCTCGGGGGCCTCTCAGGATTCCTCTCCCGTCGATGCCGGGGCCTAAGACCTTGTGTGGAGTCGGGGCCGGAACCTGAGGATTCCTCTCCAGTGCTGACATGGATCTTGGGGTACTTCTGGAGTCTCCCCAGGGGAGTCAGTCCTCGTCTCGAATGCGGGCATGCACTTGCGCTTTCCTCCAGAGCGGTAGCAGCAGTGTCACGCATTCCGCCGCGTGGATCAAAGGATCTATGGTTTTCCCTCGAGTCTTTCCCACGAGGCTTTCCCACGAGGCTTTCCCACAGGGCTGTCCCACGTGCACACGTGGTGGGAGTCGATCCTCGGCTTGAACGTCAAGGCAGTGCAGGGAAAAAAGGTTCCTCTGAAATGGACTGACACATCTGGGGGACTCTTGGAATGGTGTCACGACCCTGGAGTTCCTCTCGCCTTTCCTGTGGAGAGCGCCTCCACTTGAGATGCGACGGGAACGCCGGGAATTCTTTCCCTACGAAACAGGGAAAGGATCCCTCATCTCGAGCTAGGAGGCGGAAACGGGTCTCCCCTGGATGTGTGCGGGACCCCACGTGCTTCCTCTCGCGTGCAGACGGGTATGTCGGGGAACTTCTTGAGTTGCAGCAATGGTGTGAAGGATCTTTGGAAGTTCCAGTGGTTAGATGTGATTGGACTCGAGAAGCCTCAGCGGAAATGGGCCTCATCGCGCCTGGATGGCAAAATCTCCTGGATTTTCTCGAGTTGCGGCAGGTGCTCTCGACTTATGACGGGGACCTCAGGGACCCGCTCTGGTGGCCTCAGGAAAGGCCAGTCCCCATGCGAGTTCCTCGGGGGCCTCTCGGGATTCCTCTCCCGTCGATGCCGGGGCCTAAAACCTTGTGTGGAGTCGGGGCCGGAACCTGAGGATTCCTCTCCAGTGCTGACATGGATCTTGGGGTACTTCTGGAGTCTCCCCAGGGGAGTCTGTCCTCGTCTCGAATGCGGGCATGCACTTGCGCTTTCCTCCAGAGCGGTAGCAGCAGTGTCAAACATTCCGCCGCGTGGATCAAAGGATCTATGGTTTTCCCTCGAGTCTTTCCCACGATGCTTTCCCACTAGGCTTTCCCACAGGGCTGTCCCACGTGCACACGTGGTGGGAGTCGATCCTCGGCTTGAACGTCAAGGCAGTGCAGGGAAAAGAGTTTCCTCTGGAATGGACTGACACATCTGGGGGACTCTTGGAATGGTGGCATGACCCTGGAGTTCCTCTCGCCTTTCCTGTGGAGAGCGCCTCCTCTTGAGATGCGACGGGAACGCCCGGAATTCTTTCCCTACGAAACAGGGAAAGGATCCCTCATCTCGAGCTAGGAGGCGGAAACGGGTCTCCCCTGGATGTGTGCGGGACACCACGTGCTTCCTCTCGAGTGCACACGGGTATGTCGGGGAACTTCTTGAGTTGCAGCAAGGGTGTGAAGGACCCTTTGGAAGGTCCAGTGGTTAGATGTGATTGGCCTCGAGAAGCCTCAGCGGAAATGGGCCTCATCTCGCCTGGAGGGCAAAACTCCTGGATTTTCTCGAGTTGCGGCAGGTGCTCTCGACTTACGACGGGGACCTCAGGGACCCGATCTGGTGGCCTCAGGAAAGGCCAGTCCCCATGCGAGTTCCTCGGGGGCCTCTCAGGATTCCTCTCCCGTCGATGCCGGGGCCTAAGACCTTGTGTGGAGTCGGGGCCGGAACCTGAGGATTCCTCTCCAGTGCTGACATGGATCTTGGGGTACTTCTGGAGTCTCCCCAGGGGAGTCAGTCCTCGTCTCGAATGCGGGCATGCACTTGCGCTTTCCTCCAGAGCGGTAGCAGCAGTGTCACGCAGTCCGCCGCGTGGATCAAAGGATCTATGGTTTTCCCTCGAGTCTTTCCCACGAGGCTTTCCCACGAGGCTTTCCCACAGGGCTGTCCCACGTGCACACGTGGTGGGAGTCGATCCTCGGCTTGAACGTCAAGGCAGTGCAGGGAAAACAGGTTCCTCTGGAATGGAGTGACACATCTGGGGGACTCTTGGAATGGTGGCACGACCCTGGAGTTCCTCTCGCCTATCCTGTGGAGAGCGCCTCCTCTTGAGATGCGACGGGAACGCCGGGAATTCATTCCCTACGAAACAGGGAAAGGATTCCTCATCTCGAGCTAGGAGGCGGAAACGGGGCTCCCCTGGATGTGTGCGGGACCCCACGTGCTTCCTCTCGAGTGCAGACGGGTATGTCGGGGAACTTCTTGAGTTGCAGCAATGGTGTGAAGGATCTTTGGAAGTTCCAGTGGTTAGATGTGATTGGCCTCGAGAAGCCTCAGTGGAAATGGGCCTCATCGCGCCTGGAGGGCAAAACCTCCTGGATTTTCTCGAGTTGCGGCAGGTGCTCTCGACTTACGACGGGGACCTCAGGGACCCGCTCTGGTGGCCTCAGGAAAGGCCAGTCCCCATGCGAGTTCCTCGGGGGCCTCTCCGGATTCCTCTCCCGTCGATGCCGGGGCCTAAGACTTTGTGTGGAGTCGGGGCCGGAACCTGAGGATTCCTCTCCAGTGCTGACATGGATCTTGGGGTACTTCTGGAGTCTCCCCAGGGGAGTCACTCCTCGTCTCGAATGCGGGCATGCACTTGCGCTTTCCTCCAGAGCGGTAGCAGCAGTGTCACGCAGACTGCCGCGTGGATCAAAGGATCTATGGTTTTCCCTCGAGTCTTTCCCACGAGGCTTTCCCACGAGGCTTTCCCACAGGGCTGTCCCACGTGCACACGTGGTGGGAGTCGATCCTCGGCTTGAACGTCAAGGCAGTGCAGGGAAAACAGGTTCCTCTGGAATGGACTGACACATCTGGGGGACTCTTGGAATGGTGGCACGACCCTGGAGTTCCTCTCGCCTTTCCTGTGGAGAGCGCCTCCTCTTGAGATGCGACGGGAATGCCGGGAATTCTTTCCCTATGAAACAGGGAAAGGATCCCTCATCTCGAGCTAGGAGGCGGAAACGGGGCTCCCCTGGATGTGTGCGGGACCCCACGTGCTTCCTCTCGAGTGGAGACGGGTATGTCGGGGAACTTCTTGAGTTGCAGCAATGGTGTGAAGGATCTTTGGAAGTTCCAGTGGTTAGATGTGATTGGCCTCGAGAAGCCTCAGCGGAAATGGGCCTCATCGCGCCTGGAGGGCAAAATCTCCTGGATTTTCTCGAGTTGCGGCAGGTGCTCTCGACTTACGACGGGGACCTCAGGGAACCGCTCTGGTGGCCTCAGGAAAGGCCAGTCCCCATGCGAGTTCCTCGGGGGCCTCTCGGGATTCCTCTCCCGTCGATGCCGGGGCCTAAGACCTTGTGTGGAGTCGGGGCCGGAACCTGAGGATTCCTCTCCAGTGCTGACATGGATCTTGGGGTACTTCTGGAGTCTCCCCAGGGGAGTCAGTCCTCGTCTCGAATGCGGGCATGTACTTGCGCTTTCCTCCAGAGTGGTAGCAGCAGTGTCACGCAGTCCGCCGCGTGGATCAAAGGATCTATGGTTTTCCCTCGAGTCTTTCCCACGAGGCTTTCCCACGAGGCTTTCCCACAGGGCTGTCCCACGTGCACACGTGGTGGGAGTCGATCCTCGGCTTGAACGTCAAGGCAGTGCAGGGAAAACAGGTTCCTCTGGAATGGACTGACACATCTGGGGGACTCTTGGAATGGTGGCACGACCCTGGAGTTCCTCTCGCCTTTCCTGTGGAGAGCGCCTCCTCTTGAGATGCGACGGGAACGCCGGGAATTCTTTCCCTACGAAACAGGGAAAGGATCCCTCATCTCGAGCTAGGAGGCGGAAACGGGGCTCCCCTGGATGTGTGCGGGACCCACGTGCTTCCTCTCGAGTGGAGACGGGTATGTCGGGGAACTTCTTGAGTTGCAGCAAGGGTGTGAAGGACCCTTTGGAAGTTCCAGTTGTTAGACGTGATTAGCCTCGAGAAGCCTCAGCGGAAATGGGCCTCATCTCGCCTGGAGGGCAAAACCTCCTGGATTTTCTCGAGTTGCGGCAGGTGCTATCGACTTACGACGGGGACCTCAGGGACCCGCTCTGGTGGCCTCAGGAAAGGCCAGTCCCCATGCGAGTTCCTCGGGGGCCTCTCGGGATTCCTCTACCGTCGATGCCGGGGCCTAAGACCTTGTGTGGAGTCGGGGCCGGAACCTGAGGATTCCTCTCCAGTGCTGACATGGATCTTGGGGTACTTCTGGAGTCTCCCCAGGGGAGTCAGTCCTCGTCTCGAATGCGGGCATGCACTTGCGCTTTCCTCCAGAGCGGTAGCAGCAGTGTCACGCAGTCCGCCGCGTGGATCAAAGGATCTATGGTTTTCCCTCGAGTCTTTCCCACGAGGCTTTCCCACGAGGCTTTCCCACAGGGCTGTCCCACGTGCACACGTGGTGGGAGTTGATCCTCGGCTTGAACGTCAAGGCAGTGCAGGGAAAACAGGTTCCTCTGGAATGGACTGACACATCTGGGGGACTCTTGGAATGGTGTCAGGCCCCTGGAGTTCCTCTCGCCTTTCCTGTGGAGAGCGCCTCCACTTGAGATGCGACGGGAACGCCGGGAATTCTTTCCCTACGAAACAGGGAAAGGATCCCTCATCTCGAGCTAGGAGGCGGAAACGGGTCTCCCCTGGATGTGTGCGGGACCCCACGTGCTTCCTCTCGAGTGGAGACGGGTATGTCGGGGAACTTCTTGAGTTGCAGCAATGGTGTGAAGGATCTTTGGAAGTTCCAGTGGTTAGATGTGATTGGCCTCGAGAAGCCTCAGCGGAAATGGGCCTCATCGCGCCTGGAGGGCAAAATCTCCTGGATTTTCTCGAGTTGCGGCAGGTGCTCTCGACTTACGACGGGGACCTCAGGGACCCGCTCTGGTGGCCTCAGGAAAGGCCAGTCCCCATGCGAGTTCCTCGGGGGCGTCTCGGGATTCCTCTCCCGTCGATGCCGGGGCCTAAGACCTTTTGTGGAGTCGGGACCGGAACCTGAGGATTCCTCTCCAGTGCTGACATGGATCTTGGGGTACTTCTGGAGTCTCCCCAGGGGAGTCAGTCCTCGTCTCGAATGCGGGCATGCACTTGCGCTTTCCTCCAGAGCGGTAGCAGCAGTGTCACGCAGTCCGCCGCGTGGATCAAAGGATCTATGGTTTTCCGTCGAGTCTTTCCCACGAGGCTTTCCCACGAGGCTTTCCCACAGGGCTGTCCCACGTGCACACGTGGTGGGAGTCGATCCTCGGCTTGAACGTCAAGGCAGTGCAGGGAAAACAGGTTCCTCTGGAATGGACTGACACATCTGGGGGACTCTTGGAATGGTGGCACGACCCTGGAGTTCCTCTCGCCTTTCCTGTGGAGAGCGCCTCCTCTTGAGAGGCGACGGGAACGCCGGGAATTCTTTCCCTACGAAACAGGGAAAGGATCCCTCATCTCGAGCTAGGAGGCGGAAACGGGGCTCCCCTGGATGTGTGCGGGACCCACGTGCTTCCTCTCGAGTGGAGACGGGTATGTCGGGGAACTTCTTGAGTTGCAGCAAAGGTGTGAAGGACCCTTTGGAAGTTCCAGTTGTTAGACGTGATTAGCCTCGAGAAGCCTCAGCGGAAATGGGCCTCATCTCGCCTGGAGGGCAAAACCTCCTGGATTTTCTCGAGTTGCGGCAGGTGCTCTCGACTTACGACGGGGACCTCAGGGACCCGCTCTGGTGGCCTCAGGAAAGGCCAGTCCCCATGCGAGTTCCTCGGGGGCGTCTCGGGATTCCTCTCCCGTCGATGCCGGGGCCTAAGACCTTGTGTGGAGTCGGGGCCGGAACCTGAGGATTCCTCTCCAGTGGTGACATGGATCTTGGGGTACTTCTGGAGTCTCCCCAGGGGAGTCAGTCCTCGTCTCGAATGCGGGCATGCACTTGCGCTTTCCTCCAGAGCGGTAGCAGCAGTGTCACACAGTCCGCCGCGTGGATCAAAGGATCTATGGTTTTCCCTCGAGTCTTTCCCACGAGGCTTTCCCACGAGGCTTTCCCACAGGGCTGTCCCACGTGCACACGTGGTGGGAGTCGATCCTCGGCTTGAACGTCAAGGCAGTGCTGGGAAAAGAGTTTCCTCTGGAATGGACTGACACATCTGGGGGACTCTTGGAATGGTGGCATGACCCTGGAGTTCCTCTCGCCTTTCCTGTGGACAGCGCCTCCTCTTGAGATACGACGGGAACGCCGGGAATTCTTTCCCTACGAAACAGGGAAAGGATCCCTCATCTCGAGCTAGGAGGCGGAAACGGGTCTCCCCTGGATGTGTGCGGGACACCACGTGCTTCCTCTCGAGTGCACACGGGTATGTCGGGGAACTTCTTGAGTTGCAGCAAGGGTGTGAAGGACCCTTTGGAAGTTCCAGTTGTTAGACATGATTAGCCTCGAGAAGCCTCAGCGGAAATGGGCCTCATCTCGCCTGGAGGGCAAAACCTCCTGGATTTTCTCGAGTTGCGGCAGGTGCTCTCGACTTACGACGGGGACCTCAGGGACCCGCTCTGGTGGCCTCAGGAAAGGCCAGTCCACATGCGAGTTCCTCGGGGGCGTCTCGGGATTCCTCTCCCGTCGATGCCGGGGCCTAAGACCTTGTGTGGAGACGGGGCCGGAACCTGAGGAATCCTCTCCAGTGCTGACATGGATTTGGGGTACTTCTGGAGTCTCCCCAGGGGAGGCAGTCCTCGTCTCGAATGCGGGCATGCACTTGCGCTTTCCTCCAGAGCGGTAGCAGCAGTGTCACGCAGTCCGCCGCATGGATCAAACGATCTATGGTTTTCCCTCGAGTCTTTCCCACGAGGCTTTCCCACGAGGCTTTCCACAGGGCTGTCCCACGTGCACACGTGGTGGGAGTCGATCCTCGGCTTGAACGTCAAGGCAGTGCAGGGAAAACAGGTTCCTGTGGAATGGAGTGACACATCTGGGGGACTCTTAGAATGGTGGCACGACCCTGGAGTTCCTCTCGCCTTTCCTGTGGAGAGCGCCTCCTCTTGAGATGCGACGGGAACGCCGGGAATTCATTCCCTACGAAACAGGGAAAGGATCCCTCATCTCGAGCTAGGAGGCGGAAACGGGGCTCCCCTGGATGTGTGCGGGACCCCACGTGCTTCCTCTCGAGTGCAGACGGGTATGTCGGGGAGCTTCTTGAGTTGCAGCAATGGTGTGAATTATCTTTGGAAGTTCCAGTGGTTAGATGTGATTGGCCTCGAGAAGCCTCAGCGGAAATGGGCCTCATCGCGCCTGGATGGCAAAACCTCCTGGATTTTCTCGAGTTGCGGCAGGTGCTCTCGACTTACGACGGGGACCTCAGGGACCCGCTCTGGTGGCCTCAGGAAAGGCCAGTCCCCATGCGAGTTCCTCGGGGGCCTCTCGGGATTCCTCTCCCGTCGATGCCGGCGCCTAAGACCTTGTGTGGAGTCGGGGCCGGAACCTGAGGATTCCTCTCCAGTGCTGACATGGATCTTGGGGTACTTCTGGAGTCTCCCCAGAGGAGTCAGTCCTCGTCTCGAATGCGGGCATGCACTTGCGCTTTCCTCCAGAGCGGTAGCAGCAGTGTCACGCAGTCCGCCGCGTGGATCAAAGGATCTATTGTTTTCCCTCGAGTCTTTCCCACGAGGCTTTCCCACGAGGCTTTCCCACAGGGCTGTCCCACGTGCACACGTGGTGGGAGTCGATCCTCGGCTTGAACATCAAGGCAGTGCAGGGAAAACAGGTTCCTCTGGAATGGACTGACACATCTGGGGGACTCTTGGAATGGTGTCAGGCCCCTGGAGTTCCTCTCACCTTTCCTGTGGAGAGCGCCTCCACTTGAGATGCGACGGGAACGCCGGGAATTCTTTCCCTACGAAACAGGGAAAGGATCCCTCATCTCGAGCTAGGAGGCGGAAACGGGTCTCCCCTGGATGTGTGCGGGACCCCACGTGCTTCCTCTCGAGTGGAGACGGGTATGTCGGGGAACTTCTTGAGTTGCAGCAATGGTGTGAAGGATCTTTGGAAGTTCCAGTGGTTAGATGTGATTGGCCTCGAGAAGCCTCAGCGGAAATGGGCCTCATCGCGCCTGGAGGGCAAAATCTCCTGGATTTTCTCGAGTTGCGGCAGGTGCTCTCGACTTACGACGGGGACCTCAGGGACCCGCTCTGGTGGCCTCAGGAAAGGCCAGTCCCCATGCGAGTTCCTCGGGGGCGTCTCGGGATTCCTCTCCCGTCGATGCCGGGGCCTAAGACCTTGTGTGGAGTCGGGACCGGAACCTGAGGATTCCTCTCCAGTGCTGACATGGATCTTGGGGTACTTCTGGAGTCTCCCCAGGGGAGTCAGTCCTCGTCTCGAATGCGGGCATGCACTTGCGCTTTCCTCCAGAGCGGTAGCAGCAGTGTCACGCAGTCCGCCGCGTGGATCAAAGGATCTATGGTTTTCCCTCGAGTCTTTCCCACGAGGCTTTCCCACGAGGCTTTCCCACAGGGCTGTCCCACGTGCACACGTGGTGGGAGTCGATCCTCGGCTTGAACGTCAAGGCAGTGCAGGGAAAACAGGTTCCTCTGGAATGGACTGACACATCTGGGGGACTCTTGGAATGGTGGCACGACCCTGGAGTTCCTCTCGCCTTTCCTGTGGAGAGCGCCTCCTCTTGAGATGCGACGGGAAAGCCGGGAATTCTTTCCCTACGAAACAGGGAAAGGATCCCTCATCTCGAGCTAGGAGGCGGAAACGGGGCTCCCCTGGATGTGTGCGGGACCCACGTGCTTCCTCTCGAGTGGAGACGGGTATGTCGGGGAACTTCTTGAGTTGCAGCAATGGTGTGAAGGATCTTTGAAAGTTCCAGTGGTTAGATGTGATTGGCCTAGAGAAGCCTCAGCGGAAATGGGCCTCATCGCGCCTGGAGGGCAAAACCTCCTGGATTTTCTCGAGTTGCGGCAGGTGCTCTCGACTTACGACGGGGACCTCAGGGAACCACTCTGGTGGCCTCAGGAAAGGCCAGTCCCCATGCGAGTTCCTCGGGGGCGTCTCGGGATTCCTCTCCCGTCGATGCTGGGGCCTAAGACCTTGTGTGGAGTCGGGACCGGAACCTGAGGATTCCTCTCCAGTGCTGACATGGATCTTGGGGTACTTCTGGAGTCTCCCCAGGGGAGTCAGTCCTCGTCTCGAATGCGGGCATGCACTTGCGCTTTCCTCCAGAGCGGTAGCAGCAGTGTCACGCAGTCCGCCGCGTGGATCAAAGGATCTATGGTTTTCCCTCGAGTCTTTCCCACGAGGCTTTCCCACGAGGCTTTCCCACAGGGCTGTCCCACGTGCACACGTGGTGGGAGTCGATCCTCGGCTTGAACGTCAAGGCAGTGCAGGGAAAACAGGTTCCTCTGGAATGGACTGACACATCTGGGGGACTCTTGGAATGGTGGCACGACCCTGGAGTTCCTCTCGCCTTTCCTGTGGAGAGCGCCTCCTCTTGAGATGCGACGGGAACGCCGGGAATTCTTTCCCTACGAAACAGGGAAAGGATCCCTCATCTCGAGCTAGGAGGCGGAAACGGGGCTCCCCTGGATGTGTTCGGGACCCACGTGCTTCCTCTCGAGTGGAGACGGGTATGTCGGGGAACTTCTTGAGTTGCAGCAAGGGTGTGAAGGACCCTTTGGAAGTTCCAGTTGTTAGACGTGATTAGCCTCGAGAAGCCTCAGCGGAAATGGGCCTCATCTCGCCTGGAGGGCAAAACCTCCTGGATTTTCTCGAGTTGCGGCAGGTGCTCTCGACTTACGACGGGGACCTCAGGGACCTGCTCTGGTGGCCTCAGGAAAGGCCAGTCCCCATTCGAGTTCCTCGGGGGCCTCTCGGGATTCCTCTCCCGTCGATGCCGGGGCCTAAGACCTTGTGTGGAGTCGGGGCCGGAACCTGAGGATTCCTCTCCAGTGCTGACATGGATCTTGGGGTACTTCTGGAGTCTCCCCAGGGGAGTCAGTCCTCGTCTCGAATGCGGGCATGCACTTGCGCTTTCCTCCAGAGCGGTAGCAGCAGTGTCACGCAGTCCGCCGCGTGGATCAAAGGATCTATTGTTTTCCCTCGAGTCTTTCCCACGAGGCTTTCCCACGAGGCTTTCCCACAGGGCTGTCCCACGTGCACACGTGGTGGGAGTCGATCCTCGGCTTGAACGTCAAGGCAGTGCAGGGAAAACAGGTTCCTCTGGAATGGACTGACACATCTGGGGGACTCTTGGAATGGTGTCAGGCCCCTGGAGTTCCTCTCGCCTTTCCTGTGGAGAGCGCCTCCACTTGAGATGCGACGGGAACGCCGGGAATTCTTTCCCTACGAAACAGGGAAAGGATCCCTCATCTCGAGCTAGGAGGCGGAAACGGGGCTCCCCTGGATGTGTGCGGGACCCCACGTGCTTCCTCTCGAGTGGAGACGGGTATGTCGGGGAACTTCTTGAGTTGCAGCAATGGTGTGAAGGATCTTTGGAAGTTCCAGTGGTTAGATGTGATTGGCCTCGAGAAGCCTCAGCGGAAATGGGCCTCATCGCGCCTGGAGGGCAAAATCTCCTGGATTTTCTCGAGTTGCGGCAGGTGCTCTCGACTTACGACGGGGACCTCAGGGAACCGCTCTGGTGGCCTCAGGAAAGGACAGTCCCCATGCGAGTTCCTCGGGGGCGTCTCGGGATTCCTCTCCCGTCGATGCCGGGGCCTAAGACCTTGTGTGGAGTCGGGGCCGGAACCTGAGGATTCCTCTCCAGTGCTGACATGGATCTTGGGGTACTTCTCGAGTCTCCCCAGGGGAGTCTGTCCTCGTCTCGAATGCGGGCATGCACTTGCGCTTTCCTCCAGAGCGGTAGCAGCAGTGTCAAACATTCCGCCGCGTGGATCAAAGGATCTATGGTTTTCCCTCGAGTCTGTCCCACGATGCTTTCCCACTAGGCTTTCCCACAGGGCTGTCCCACGTGCACACGTGGTGGGAGTCGATCCTCGGCTTGAACGTCAAGGCAGTGCAGGGAAAAGAGTTTCCTCTGGAATGGACTGACACATCTGGGGGACTCTTGGAATGGTGGCATGACCCTGGAGTTCCTCTCGCCTTTCCTGTGGAGAGCGCCTCCTCTTGAGATGCGACTGGAACGCCGGGAATTCTTTCCCTACGAAACAGGGAAAGGATCCCTCATCTCGAGCTAGGAGGCGGAAACGGGTCTCCCCTGGATGTGTGCGGGACACCACGTGCTTCCTCTCGAGTGCACACGGGTATGTCGGGGAACTTCTTGAGTTGCAGCAAGGGTGTGAAGGACCCTCTGGAAGGTCCAGTGGTTAGATGTGATTGGCCTCGAGAAGCCTCAGCGGAAATGGGCCTCATCTCGCCTGGAGGGCAAAACTCCTGGATTTTCTCGAGTTGCGGTAGGTGCTCTCGACTTACGACGGGGACCTCAGGGACCCGCTCTGGTGGCCTCAGGAAAGGCCAGTCCCCATGCGAGTTCCTCGGGGGCCTCTCAGGATTCCTCTCCCGTCGATGCCGGGGCCTAAGACCTTGTGTGGAGTCGGGGCCGGAACCTGAGGATTCCTCTCCAGTGCTGACATGGATCTTGGGGTACTTCTGGAGTCTCCCCAGGGGAGTCAGTCCTCGTCTCGAATGCGGGCATGCACTTGCGCTTTCCTCCAGAGCGGTAGCAGCAGTGTCACGCATTCCGCCGCGTGGAACAAAGGATCTATGGTTTTCCCTCGAGTCTTTCCCACGAGGCTTTCCCACGAGGCTTTCCCACAGGGCTGTCCCACGTGCACACGTGGTGGGAGTCGATCCTCGGCTTGAACGTCAAGGCAGTGCAGGGAAAAAAGGTTCCTCTGAAATGGACTGACACATCTGGGGGACTCTTGGAATGGTGTCACGACCCTGGAGTTCCTCTCGCCTTTCCTGTGGAGAGCGCCTCCACTTGAGATGCGACGGGAACGCCGGGAATTCTTTCCCTACGAAACAGGGAAAGGATCCCTCATCTCGAGCTAGGAGGCGGAAACGGGTCTCCCCTGGATGTGTGCGGGACCCCACGTGCTTCCTCTCGCGTGCAGACGGGTATGTCGGGGAACTTCTTGAGTTGCAGCAATGGTGTGAAGGATCTTTGGAAGTTCCAGTGGTTAGATGTGATTGGACTCGAGAAGCCTCAGCGGAAATGGGCCTCATCGCGCCTGGATGGCAAAATCTCCTGGATTTTCTCGAGTTGCGGCAGGTGCTCTCGACTTATGACGGGGACCTCAGGGACCCGCTCTGGTGGCCTCAGGAAAGGCCAGTCCCCATGCGAGTTCCTCGGGGGCCTCTCGGGATTCCTCTCCCGTCGATGCCGGGGCCTAAAACCTTGTGTGGAGTCGGGGCCGGAACCTGAGGATTCCTCTCCAGTGCTGACATGGATCTTGGGGTACTTCTGGAGTCTCCCCAGGGGAGTCTGTCCTCGTCTCGAATGCGGGCATGCACTTGCGCTTTCCTCCAGAGCGGTAGCAGCAGTGTCAAACATTCCGCCGCGTGGATCAAAGGATCTATGGTTTTCCCTCGAGTCTTTCCCACGATGCTTTCCCACTAGGCTTTCCCACAGGGCTGTCCCACGTGCACACGTGGTGGGAGTCGATCCTCGGCTTGAACGTCAAGGCAGTGCAGGGAAAAGAGTTTCCTCTGGAATGGACTGACACATCTGGGGGACTCTTGGAATGGTGGCATGACCCTGGAGTTCCTCTCGCCTTTCCTGTGGAGAGCGCCTCCTCTTGAGATGCGACGGGAACGCCCGGAATTCTTTCCCTACGAAACAGGGAAAGGATCCCTCATCTCGAGCAAGGAGGCGGAAACGGGTCTCCCCTGGATGTGTGCGGGACACCACGTGCTTCCTCTCGAGTGCACACGGGTATGTCGGGGAACTTCTTGAGTTGCAGCAAGGGTGTGAAGGACCCTTTGGAAGGTCCAGTGGTTAGATGTGATTGGCCTCGAGAAGCCTCAGCGGAAATGGGCCTCATCTCGCCTGGAGGGCAAAACTCCTGGATTTTCTCGAGTTGCGGCAGGTGCTCTCGACTTACGACGGGGACCTCAGGGACCCGCTCTGGTGGCCTCAGGAAAGGCCAGTCCCCATGCGAGTTCCTCGGGGGCCTCTCAGGATTCCTCTCCCGTCGATGCCGGGGCCTAAGACCTTGTGTGGAGTCGGGGCCGGAACCTGAGGATTCCTCTCCAGTGCTGACATGGATCTTGGGGTACTTCTGGAGTCTCCCCAGGGGAGTCAGTCCTCGTCTCGAATGCGGGCATGCACTTGCGCTTTCCTCCAGAGCGGTAGCAGCAGTGTCACGCAGTCCGCCGCGTGGATCAAAGGATCTATGGTTTTCCCTCGAGTCTTTCCCACGAGGCTTTCCCACGAGGCTTTCCCACAGGGCTGTCCCACGTGCACACGTGGTGGGAGTCGATCCTCGGCTTGAACGTCAAGGCAGTGCAGGGAAAAAAGGTTCCTCTGGAATGGACTGACACATCTGGGGGACTCTTGGAATGGTGGCACGACCCTGGAGTTCCTCTCGCCTTTCCTGTGGAGAGCGCCTCCTCTTGAGATGCGACGGGAACGCCGGGAATTCTTTCCCTACGAAACAGTGAAAGGATCCCTCATCTCGAGCTAGGAGGCGGAAACGGGTCTCCCCTGGATGTGTGCGGGACCCCACGTGCTTCCTCTCACGTGCAGACGGGTATGTCGGGGAACTTCTTGAGTTGCAGCAATGGTGTGAAGGATCTTTGGAAGTTCCAGTGGTTAGATGTGATTGGACTCGAGAAGCCTCAGCGGAAATGGGCCTCATCGCGCCTGGATGGCAAAATCTCCTGGATTTTCTCGAGTTGCGGCAGGTGCTCTCGACTTACGACGGGGACCTCAGGGAACCGCTCTGGTGGCCTCAGGAAAGGCCAGTCCCCATGCGAGTTCCTCGGGGGCGTCTCGGGATTCCTCTCCCGTCGATGCCGGGGCCTAAGACCTTGTGTGGAGTCGGGACCGGAACCTGAGGATTCCTCTCCAGTGCTGACATGGATCTTGGGGTACTTCTGGAGTCTCCCCAGGGGAGTCAGTCCTCGTCTCGAATGCGGGCATGCACTTGCGCTTTCCTCCAGAGCGGTAGCAGCAGTGTCACGCAGTCCGCCGCGTGGATCAAAGGATCTATGGTTTTCCCTCGAGTCTTTCCCACGAGGCTTTCCCACGAGGCTTTCCCACAGGGCTGTCCCACGTGCACACGTGGTGGGAGTCGATCCTCGGCTTGAACGTCAAGGCAGTGCAGGGAAAACAGGTTCCTCTGGAATGGACTGACACATCTGGGGCACTCTTGGAATGGTGTCACGACCCTGGAGTTCCTCTCGCCTTTCCTGTGGAGAGCGGCTCCTCTTGAGATGCGACGGGAACGCCGGGAATTCTTTCCCTACGAAACAGGGAAAGGATCCCTCATCTCGAGCAAGGAGGCGGAAACGGGGCTCCCCTGGATGTGTGCGGGACCCACGTGCTTCCTCTCTAGTGGAGACGGGTATGTCGGGGAACTTCTTGAGTTGCAGCAAGGGTGTGAAGGACCCTTTGGAAGTTCCAGTGGTTAGATGTGATTGGCCTCGAGAAGCCTCAGCGGAAATGGGCCTCATCTCGCCTGGAGGGCAAAATCTCCTGGATTTTCTCGAGTTGCGGCAGGTGCTCTCGACTTACGACGGGGACCTCAGGGACCCGCTCTGGTGGCCTCAGGAAAGGCCAGTCCCCATGCGAGTTCCTCGGGGGCCTCTCGGGATTCCTCTCCCGTCTATGCCATGGCCTAAGACCTTGTGTGGAGTCGGGGCCGGAACCTGAGGATTCCTCTCCAGTGCTGACATGGATCTTGGGGTACGTCTGGAGTCTCCCCAGGGGAGTCAGTCCACGTCTCCAATGCGGGCATGCGTTGCGCTTTCCTCCAGAGCGGTAGCAGCAGTGTCACGCAGTCCGCCGCGTGGATCAAAGGATCTATGGTTTTCCCTCGAGTCTTTCCCACGAGGCTTTCCCACGAGGCTTTCCCACAGGGCTGTCCCACGTGCACACGTGGTGGGAGTCGATCCTCGGCTTGAACGTCAAGGCAGTGCAGGGAAAACAGGTTCCTCTGGAATGGACTGACACATCTGGGGGACTCTTGGAATGGTGGCACGACCCTGGAGTTCTTCTCGCCTTTCCTGTGGAACGCGCCTCCTCTTGAGATGCGACGGGAACGCCGGGAATTCTTTCCCTACAAAGCAGGGAAAGGATACCTCATCTCGAGCTAGGAGGCGGAAACGGGGCTCCCCTGGATGTTTGCGGACCCCACGTGCTTCCTCTCGAGTGGAGACGGGTTTGTCGGGGAACTTCTTGAGTTGCAGCAAGGGTGTGAAGGACCCTTTGGAAGTTCCAGTGGTTAGACGTGATTGGCCTCGAGAAGCCTCAGCGGAAATGGGCCTCATCTCGCCTGGAGGGCATAACCTCCTGGATTTTCTCGAGTTGCGGCAGGTGCTCTCGTCTTACGACGGGGACCTCAGGGACCCGCTCTGGTGGACTCAGGAAAGGCTAGTCCCCATGCGAGTTCCTCGGGGGCCTCTCGGGATTCCTCTCCCGTCGATGCCGGGGCCTTAGACCTTGTGTGGAGTCGGGGCCGGAACCTGAGGATTCCTCTCCAGTGCTGACATGGATCTTGGGGTACTTCTGGAGTCTCCCCAGGGGAGTCAGTCCTCGTCTCGAATGCGGGCATGCACTTGCGCTTTCCTCCAGAGCGGTATCAGCAGTGTCACGCAGTCCGCCGCGTGGATCAAACGATCTATGGTTTTCCCTCGAGTCTTTCCCACGAGGCTTTCCCACAGGGCTGTCCCACGTGCACACGTGGTGGGAGTCGATCCTCGGCTTGAACGTCAAGGCAGTGTAGGGAAAACAGGTTCCTCTGGAATGGACTGACACATCTGGGGGACTCTTGGAATGGTGTCAGGCCCCTGGAGTTCCTCTCGCCTTTCCTGTGGAGAGCGCCTCCTCTTGAGATGCGACGGGAACGCCGGGAATTCTTTCCCTACGAAACAGGGAAAGGATCCCTCATCTCGAGCTAGGAGGCGGAAACGGGGCTCCCCTGGATGTCTGCGGGACCCCACGTGCTTCCTCTCGAGTGGAGACGGGTATGTCGGGGCAATTCTTGAGTTACAGCAAGGGTGTGAAGGACCCTTTGGAAGTTCCAGTGGTTAGATGTGATTGGCCTCGAGAAGCCTCAGCGGAAATGGGCCTCATCTCGCCTGGAGGGCAAAACCTCCTGGATTTTCTCGAGTTGCTGCAGGTGCTCTCGACTTACGACGGGGACCTCAGGGACCCGCTCTGGTGGCCTCAGGAAAGGCCAGTTCCCATGCGAGTTCCTCGTGGGCCTCTCGGGATTCCTCTCCCGTCGATGCCGGGGCCTAAGACCTTGTGTGGAGTCGGGGCCGGAACCTGAGGATTCCTCTCCAGTGCTGACATGGATCTTGGGGTACTTCTGGAGTCTCCCCAGGGGAGTCAGTCCTCGTCTCGAATGCGGGCATGCACTTGCGCTTTCCTCCAGAGCGGTAGCAGCAGTGTCACGCAGTCCGCCGCGTGGATCAAAGGATCTATGGTTTTCCCTCGAGTCTTTCCCACGAGGCTTTCCCACGAGGCTTTCCCACAGGGCTGTCCCACGTGCACACGTGGTGGGAGTCGATCCTCGGCTTGAACGTCAAGGCAGTGCAGGGAAAACAGGTTCCTCTGGAATGGACTGACACATCTGGTGGACTCTTGGAATGGTGGCACGACCCTGGAGTTCCTCTCGCCTTTCCTGTGGAGAGCGCCTCCTCTTGAGATGCGACGGGAACGCCCGGAATTCTTTCCCTACGAAACAGGGAAAGGATCCCTCATCTCGAGCTAGGAGGCGGAAACGGGGCTCCCCTGGATGTGTGCGGGACACCACGTGCTTCCTCTCGAGTGCAGACGGGTATGTCGGGGAACTTCTTGAGTTGCAGCAAGGGTGTGAAGGACCCTTTGGAAGTTCCAGTGGTTAGACGTGATTGGCCTCGAGAAGCCTCAGCGGAAATGGGCCTCATCGCGCCTGGAGGGCAAAACCTCCTGGATTTTCTCGAGTTGCGGCAGGTGCTCTCGACTTACGACGGGGACCTCAGGGACCCGATCTGGTGGCCTCAGGAAAGGCCAGTCCCCATGCGAGTTCCTCGGGGGCCTCTCGGGATTCCTCTCCCGTCGATGCCGGGGCCTAAGACCTTGTGTGGAGTCGGGGCCGGAACCTGAGGATTCCTCTCCAGTGCTGAAATGGATCTTGGGGTACTTCTGGAGTCTCCCCAGGGGAGTCAGTCCTCGTCTCGAATGCGGGCATGCACTTGCGCTTTCCTCCAGAGCGGTAGCAGCAGTGTCATGCAGTCCGCCACGTGGATCAAAGGATCTATGGTTTTCCCTCGAGTCTTTCCCACGAGGCTTTCCCACGAGGCTTTCCCACAGGGCTGTCCCACGTGCACACGTGGTGGTAGTCGATCCTCGGCTTGAACGTCAAGGCAGTGCAGGGAAAACAGGCTCCTCTGGAATGGACTGACACATCTGGGGGACTCTTGGAATGGTGGCACGACCCTGGAGTTCCTCTCGCCTTTCCTGTGGAGAGCGCCTCCTCTTGAGATGCGACGGGAACGCCGGGAATTCTTTCCCTACGAAACAGGGAAAGGATCCCTCATCTCGAGCTAGGAGGCGGAAACGGGGCTCCCCTGGATGTGTGCGGGACCACACGTGCTTCCTCTCGAGTGGAGACGGGTATGTCGGGGAACTTCTTGAGTTGCAGCAAGGGTGTGAAGGACCCTTTGGAAGTTCCAGTGGTTAGATGTGATTGGCCTCGAGAAGCCTCAGCGGAAATGGGCCTCATCTCGCCTAGAGGGCAAAACCTCCTGGATTTTCTCGAGTTGCGGCAGGTGCTCTCGACTTACGACGGGGACCTCAGGGACCCGCTCTGGTGGCCTCAGGAAAGGCCAGTCCCCATGCGAGTTCCTCGGGGGCCTCTCGGGATTCCTCTCCCGTCGATGCCGGGGTCTAAGACCTTGTGTGCAGTCGGGGCCGGAACCTGAGGAATCCTCTCCAGTGCTGACATGGATCTTGGGCTACTTCTGGAGTCTCCCCAGTGGAGTCACTCCTCGTCTCGAATGCGGGCATGCACTTGCGCTTTCCTCCAGAGCGGTAGCAGCAGTGTCACGCAGTCCGCCGCGTGGATCAAAGGATCTATGGTTTTCCCTCGAGTCTTTCCCACGAGGCTTTCCCACGAGGCTTTCCCACAGGGCTGTCCCACGTGCACACGTGGTGGGAGTCGATCCTCGGCTTGAACGTCAAGGCAGGGCAGGGAAAACAGGTTCCTCTGGAATGGACTGACACATCTGGGGGACTCTTGGAATGGTGGCACGACCCTGGAGTTCCTCTCGCCTTTCCTGTGGAGAGCGCCTCCTCTTGAGATGCGACGGGAACGCCGGGAATTCTTTCCCTACGAAACAGGGAAAGGATCCCTCATCTCGAGCTAGGAGGCGGAAACGGGGCTCCCCTGGATGTGTGCGGGACCCCACGTGCTTCCTCTCGAGTGGAGACGGGTATGTCGGGGAACTTCTTGAGTTGCAGCAAGGGTGTGAAGGACCCTTTGGAAGTTCCAGTGGTTAGATGTGATTGGCCTCGAGAAGACTCAGTGGAAATGGGCCTCATCTCGCCTGGAGGGCAAAACCTCCTGGATTTTCTCGAGTTGCGGCAGGTGCTCTCGACTTACGACGGGGACCTCAGGGACCCGCTCTGGTGGCCTGAGGAAAGGCCAGTCCCCATGCGAGTTCCTCGGGGGCCTCTCGGGATTCCTCTCCCGTCGATGCCGGGGTCTAAGACCTTGTGTGGAGTCGGGGCCGGAACCTGAGGATTCCTCTCCAGTGCTGACATGGATCTTGGGGTACTTCTGGAGTCTCCCCAGGGGAGTCAGTCCTCGTCTCGAATGCGGGCATGCACTTGCGCTTTCCTCCAGAGCGGTAGCAGCAGTGTCACCCAGTCCGCCGCGTGGATCAAAGGATGTATGGTTTTCCCTCGAGTCTATCTCACGAGGCTTTCCCACGAGGCTTTCCCACAGGGCTGTCCCTCGTGCACACCTGGTGGGATTCGATCCTCGGCTTGAACGTCAAGGCAGTGCAGGGAAAACAGGTTCTTCTGGAATGGACTGACACATCTGGGGGACTCTTGGAATGGTGGCACGACCCTGGAGTTCCTCTCGCCTTTCCTGTGGAGAGCGCCTCCTCTTGAGATGCGACGGGAACGCCGGGTATTCTTTCCCTACGAAACAGGGAAAGGATCCCTCATCTCGAGCTAGGAGGCGGAAACGGGGCTCCCCTGGATTTGTGCGGGACCCCACGTGCTTCCTCTCGAGTGGAGACGGGTATGTCGGGGAACTTCTTGAGTTGCATCAAGGGTGTGAAGGACCCTTTGGAAGTTCCAGTGGTTAGATGTGATTGGCCTCGAGAAGCCTCAGCGGAAATGGGCCTCATCTCGCCTGGAGGGCAAAACCTCCTGGATTTTCTCGAGTTGCGGCAGGTGCTCTCGACTTACGACGGGGACCTCAGGGACCCGCTCTGGTGGCCTCAGGAAAGGCCAGTCCCCATGCGAGTTCCTCGGGGGCCTCTCGGGATTCCTCTCCCGTCGATGCCGGGGCCTAAGACCTTGTGTGGAGTCGGGGCCGGAACCTGAGTTTTCCTCTCCAGTGCTGACATGGATCTTGGGGTACTTCTGGAGTCTCCCCAGGGGAGTCAGTCCTCGTCTCGAATGCGGGAATGCACTTGCGCTTTCCTCCAGAGCGGTAGCAGCAGTGTCACGCAGTCCGCCGCGTGGATCAAAGGATGTATGGTTTTCCCTCGAGTCTTTCCCACGAGGCTTTCCCACGAGGCTTTCCCACAGGGCTGTCCCACGTGCACACGTGGTGGGAATCGATGCTCGGCTTGAACGTCAAGGCAGTGCAGGGAAAACAGGTTCCTCTGGAATGGACTGACACATCTGGGGAACTCTTGGAATGGTGGCACGACCCTGGAGTTCCTCTCGCCTTTCCTGTGGAGAGCGCCTCCTCTTGAGATGCGATGGGAACGCAGGGAATTCTTTCCCTACGAAACAGGGAAAGGATCCCTCATCTCGAGCTAGGAGGCGGAAACGGGGCTCCCCTGGATGTGTGCGGGACCCACGTGCTTCCTCTTGAGTGGAGACGGGTATGTCGGGGAACTTCTTGAGTTGCAGCAAGGGTGTGAAGGACGCTTTGGAAGTTCCAGTGGTTAGATGTGATTGGCCTCGAGAAGCATCAGCGGAAATGGGCCTCATCTCGCCTGGAGGGCAAAACCTCCTGGATTTTCTCGAGTTGCGGCAGGTCCTCTCGACTTACGACGGGGACCTCAGGGACCCGCTCTGGTGGCCTCAGGAAAGGCCAGTCCCCATGCGAGTTCCTCGGGGGCCTCTCGGGATTCCTCTCCCGTCGATGCCGGGGCCTTAGACCTTGTGTGGAGTCGGGGCCGGAACCTGAGGATTCCTCTCCAGTGCTGACATGGATCTTGGGGTACTTCTGGAGTCTCCCCAGGGGAGTCAGTCCTCGTCTCGAATGCGGGCATGCACTTGCGCTTTCCTCCAGAGCGGTATCAGCAGTGTCACGCAGTCCGCCGCGTGGATCAAACGATCTATGGTTTTCCCTCGAGTCTTTCCCACGAGGCTTTCCCACAGGGCTGTCCCACGTGCACACGTGGTGGGAGTCGATCCTCGGCTTGAACGTCAAGGCAGTGTAGGGAAAACAGGTTCCTCTGGAATGGACTGACACATCTGGGGGACTCTTGGAATGGTGTCAGGCCCCTGGAGTTCCTCTCGCCTTTCCTGTGGAGAGCGCCTCCTCTTGAGATGCGACGGGAACGCCGGGAATTCTTTCCCTACGAAACAGGGAAAGGATCCCTCATCTCGAGCTAGGAGGCGGAAACGGGGCTCCCCTGGATGTCTGCGGGACCCCACGTGCTTCCTCTCGAGTGGAGACGGGTATGTCGGGGCAATTCTTGAGTTACAGCAAGGGTGTGAAGGACCCTTTGGAAGTTCCAGTGGTTAGATGTGATTGGCCTCGAGAAGCCTCAGCGGAAATGGGCCTCATCTCGCCTGGAGGGCAAAACCTCCTGGATTTTCTCGAGTTGCTGCAGGTGCTCTCGACTTACGACGGGGACCTCAGGGACCCGCTCTGGTGGCCTCAGGAAAGGCCAGTTCCCATGCGAGTTCCTCGTGGGCCTCTCGGGATTCCTCTCCCGTCGATGCCGGGGCCTAAGACCTTGTGTGGAGTCGGGGCCGGAACCTGAGGATTCCTCTCCAGTGCTGACATGGATCTTGGGGTACTTCTGGAGTCTCCCCAGGGGAGTCAGTCCTCGTCTCGAATGCGGGCATGCACTTGCGCTTTCCTCCAGAGCGGTAGCAGCAGTGTCACGCAGTCCGCCGCGTGGATCAAAGGATCTATGGTTTTCCCTCGAGTCTTTCCCACGAGGCTTTCCCACGAGGCTTTCCCACAGGGCTGTCCCACGTGCACACGTGGTGGGAGTCGATCCTCGGCTTGAACGTCAAGGCAGTGCAGGGAAAACAGGTTCCTCTGGAATGGACTGACACATCTGGTGGACTCTTGGAATGGTGGCACGACCCTGGAGTTCCTCTCGCCTTTCCTGTGGAGAGCGCCTCCTCTTGAGATGCGACGGGAACGCCCGGAATTCTTTCCCTACGAAACAGGGAAAGGATCCCTCATCTCGAGCTAGGAGGCGGAAACGGGGCTCCCCTGGATGTGTGCGGGACACCACGTGCTTCCTCTCGAGTGCAGACGGGTATGTCGGGGAACTTCTTGAGTTGCAGCAAGGGTGTGAAGGACCCTTTGGAAGTTCCAGTGGTTAGACGTGATTGGCCTCGAGAAGCCTCAGCGGAAATGGGCCTCATCGCGCCTGGAGGGCAAAACCTCCTGGATTTTCTCGAGTTGCGGCAGGTGCTCTCGACTTACGACGGGGACCTCAGGGACCCGATCTGGTGGCCTCAGGAAAGGCCAGTCCCCATGCGAGTTCCTCGGGGGCCTCTCGGGATTCCTCTCCCGTCGATGCCGGGGCCTAAGACCTTGTGTGGAGTCGGGGCCGGAACCTGAGGATTCCTCTCCAGTGCTGAAATGGATCTTGGGGTACTTCTGGAGTCTCCCCAGGGGAGTCAGTCCTCGTCTCGAATGCGGGCATGCACTTGCGCTTTCCTCCAGAGCGGTAGCAGCAGTGTCATGCAGTCCGCCACGTGGATCAAAGGATCTATGGTTTTCCCTCGAGTCTTTCCCACGAGGCTTTCCCACGAGGCTTTCCCACAGGGCTGTCCCACGTGCACACGTGGTGGTAGTCGATCCTCGGCTTGAACGTCAAGGCAGTGCAGGGAAAACAGGCTCCTCTGGAATGGACTGACACATCTGGGGGACTCTTGGAATGGTGGCACGACCCTGGAGTTCCTCTCGCCTTTCCTGTGGAGAGCGCCTCCTCTTGAGATGCGACGGGAACGCCGGGAATTCTTTCCCTACGAAACAGGGAAAGGATCCCTCATCTCGAGCTAGGAGGCGGAAACGGGGCTCCCCTGGATGTGTGCGGGACCACACGTGCTTCCTCTCGAGTGGAGACGGGTATGTCGGGGAACTTCTTGAGTTGCAGCAAGGGTGTGAAGGACCCTTTGGAAGTTCCAGTGGTTAGATGTGATTGGCCTCGAGAAGCCTCAGCGGAAATGGGCCTCATCTCGCCTAGAGGGCAAAACCTCCTGGATTTTCTCGAGTTGCGGCAGGTGCTCTCGACTTACGACGGGGACCTCAGGGACCCGCTCTGGTGGCCTCAGGAAAGGCCAGTCCCCATGCGAGTTCCTCGGGGGCCTCTCGGGATTCCTCTCCCGTCGATGCCGGGGTCTAAGACCTTGTGTGCAGTCGGGGCCGGAACCTGAGGAATCCTCTCCAGTGCTGACATGGATCTTGGGCTACTTCTGGAGTCTCCCCAGTGGAGTCACTCCTCGTCTCGAATGCGGGCATGCACTTGCGCTTTCCTCCAGAGCGGTAGCAGCAGTGTCACGCAGTCCGCCGCGTGGATCAAAGGATCTATGGTTTTCCCTCGAGTCTTTCCCACGAGGCTTTCCCACGAGGCTTTCCCACAGGGCTGTCCCACGTGCACACGTGGTGGGAGTCGATCCTCGGCTTGAACGTCAAGGCAGGGCAGGGAAAACAGGTTCCTCTGGAATGGACTGACACATCTGGGGGACTCTTGGAATGGTGGCACGACCCTGGAGTTCCTCTCGCCTTTCCTGTGGAGAGCGCCTCCTCTTGAGATGCGACGGGAACGCCGGGAATTCTTTCCCTACGAAACAGGGAAAGGATCCCTCATCTCGAGCTAGGAGGCGGAAACGGGGCTCCCCTGGATGTGTGCGGGACCCCACGTGCTTCCTCTCGAGTGGAGACGGGTATGTCGGGGAACTTCTTGAGTTGCAGCAAGGGTGTGAAGGACCCTTTGGAAGTTCCAGTGGTTAGATGTGATTGGCCTCGAGAAGACTCAGTGGAAATGGGCCTCATCTCGCCTGGAGGGCAAAACCTCCTGGATTTTCTCGAGTTGCGGCAGGTGCTCTCGACTTACGACGGGGACCTCAGGGACCCGCTCTGGTGGCCTGAGGAAAGGCCAGTCCCCATGCGAGTTCCTCGGGGGCCTCTCGGGATTCCTCTCCCGTCGATGCCGGGGTCTAAGACCTTGTGTGGAGTCGGGGCCGGAACCTGAGGATTCCTCTCCAGTGCTGACATGGATCTTGGGGTACTTCTGGAGTCTCCCCAGGGGAGTCAGTCCTCGTCTCGAATGCGGGCATGCACTTGCGCTTTCCTCCAGAGCGGTAGCAGCAGTGTCACCCAGTCCGCCGCGTGGATCAAAGGATGTATGGTTTTCCCTCGAGTCTATCTCACGAGGCTTTCCCACGAGGCTTTCCCACAGGGCTGTCCCTCGTGCACACCTGGTGGGATTCGATCCTCGGCTTGAACGTCAAGGCAGTGCAGGGAAAACAGGTTCTTCTGGAATGGACTGACACATCTGGGGGACTCTTGGAATGGTGGCACGACCCTGGAGTTCCTCTCGCCTTTCCTGTGGAGAGCGCCTCCTCTTGAGATGCGACGGGAACGCCGGGTATTCTTTCCCTACGAAACAGGGAAAGGATCCCTCATCTCGAGCTAGGAGGCGGAAACGGGGCTCCCCTGGATTTGTGCGGGACCCCACGTGCTTCCTCTCGAGTGGAGACGGGTATGTCGGGGAACTTCTTGAGTTGCATCAAGGGTGTGAAGGACCCTTTGGAAGTTCCAGTGGTTAGATGTGATTGGCCTCGAGAAGCCTCAGCGGAAATGGGCCTCATCTCGCCTGGAGGGCAAAACCTCCTGGATTTTCTCGAGTTGCGGCAGGTGCTCTCGACTTACGACGGGGACCTCAGGGACCCGCTCTGGTGGCCTCAGGAAAGGCCAGTCCCCATGCGAGTTCCTCGGGGGCCTCTCGGGATTCCTCTCCCGTCGATGCCGGGGCCTAAGACCTTGTGTGGAGTCGGGGCCGGAACCTGAGTTTTCCTCTCCAGTGCTGACATGGATCTTGGGGTACTTCTGGAGTCTCCCCAGGGGAGTCAGTCCTCGTCTCGAATGCGGGAATGCACTTGCGCTTTCCTCCAGAGCGGTAGCAGCAGTGTCACGCAGTCCGCCGCGTGGATCAAAGGATGTATGGTTTTCCCTCGAGTCTTTCCCACGAGGCTTTCCCACGAGGCTTTCCCACAGGGCTGTCCCACGTGCACACGTGGTGGGAATCGATGCTCGGCTTGAACGTCAAGGCAGTGCAGGGAAAACAGGTTCCTCTGGAATGGACTGACACATCTGGGGAACTCTTGGAATGGTGGCACGACCCTGGAGTTCCTCTCGCCTTTCCTGTGGAGAGCGCCTCCTCTTGAGATGCGATGGGAACGCAGGGAATTCTTTCCCTACGAAACAGGGAAAGGATCCCTCATCTCGAGCTAGGAGGCGGAAACGGGGCTCCCCTGGATGTGTGCGGGACCCACGTGCTTCCTCTTGAGTGGAGACGGGTATGTCGGGGAACTTCTTGAGTTGCAGCAAGGGTGTGAAGGACGCTTTGGAAGTTCCAGTGGTTAGATGTGATTGGCCTCGAGAAGCATCAGCGGAAATGGGCCTCATCTCGCCTGGAGGGCAAAACCTCCTGGATTTTCTCGAGTTGCGGCAGGTCCTCTCGACTTACGACGGGGACCTCAGGGACCCGCTCTGGTGGCCTCAGGAAAGGCCAGTCCCCATGCGAGTTCCTCGGGGGCCTCTCGGGATTCCTCTCCCGTCGATGCCGGGGCCTAAGACCTTGTGTGGAGTCGGGGCCGGAACCTGAGTTTTCCTCTCCAGTGCTGACATGGATCTTGGGGTACTTCTGGAGTCTCCCCAGGGGAGTCAGTCCTCGTCTCGAATGCGGGCATGCACTTGCGCTTTCCTCCAGAGCGGTAGCAGCAGTGTCACGCAGTCCGCCGCGTGGATCAAAGGATCTATGGTTTTCCCTCGAGTCTTTCCCACGAGGCTTTCCCACGAGGCTTTCCCACAGGGCTGTCCCACGTGCACACGTGGTGGGAGTCGATCCTCGGCTTGAACGTCAAGGCAGTGCAGGGAAAACAGGCTCCTCTGGAATGGACTGACACATCTGGGGGACTCTTGGAATGGTGGCACGACCCTGGAGTTCCTCTCGCCTTTCCTGTGGAGAGCGCCTCCTCTTGAGATGCGACGGGAACGCCGGGAATTCTTTCCCTACGAAACAGGGAAAGGATCCCTCATCTCGAGCTAGGAGGCGGAAACGGGGCTCCCCTGGATGTGTGCGGGACCACACGTGCTTCCTCTCGAGTGGAGACGGGTATGTCGGGGAACTTCTTGAGTTGCAGCAAGGGTGTGAAGGACCCTTTGGAAGTTCCAGTGGTTAGATGTGATTGGCCTCGAGAAGCCTCAGCGGAAATGGGCCTCATCTCGCCTAGAGGGCAAAACCTCCTGGATTTTCTCGAGTTGCGGCAGGTGCTCTCGACTTACGACGGGGACCTCAGGGACCCGCTCTGGTGGCCTCAGGAAAGGCCAGTCCCCATGCGAGTTCCTCGGGGGCCTCTCGGGATTCCTCTCCCGTCGATGCCGGGGTCTAAGACCTTGTGTGCAGTCGGGGCCGGAACCTGAGGAATCCTCTCCAGTGCTGACATGGATCTTGGGCTACTTCTGGAGTCTCCCCAGTGGAGTCACTCCTCGTCTCGAATGCGGGCATGCACTTGCGCTTTCCTCCAGAGCGGTAGCAGCAGTGTCACGCAGTCCGCCGCGTGGATCAAAGGATCTATGGTTTTCCCTCGAGTCTTTCCCACGAGGCTTTCCCACGAGGCTTTCCCACAGGGCTGTCCCACGTGCACACGTGGTGGGAGTCGATCCTCGGCTTGAACGTCAAGGCAGGGCAGGGAAAACAGGTTCCTCTGGAATGGACTGACACATCTGGGGGACTCTTGGAATGGTGGCACGACCCTGGAGTTCCTCTCGCCTTTCCTGTGGAGAGCGCCTCCTCTTGAGATGCGACGGGAACGCCGGGAATTCTTTCCCTACGAAACAGGGAAAGGATCCCTCATCTCGAGCTAGGAGGCGGAAACGGGGCTCCCCTGGATGTGTGCGGGACCCCACGTGCTTCCTCTCGAGTGGAGACGGGTATGTCGGGGAACTTCTTGAGTTGCAGCAAGGGTGTGAAGGACCCTTTGGAAGTTCCAGTGGTTAGATGTGATTGGCCTCGAGAAGACTCAGTGGAAATGGGCCTCATCTCGCCTGGAGGGCAAAACCTCCTGGATTTTCTCGAGTTGCGGCAGGTGCTCTCGACTTACGACGGGGACCTCAGGGACCCGCTCTGGTGGCCTGAGGAAAGGCCAGTCCCCATGCGAGTTCCTCGGGGGCCTCTCGGGATTCCTCTCCCGTCGATGCCGGGGTCTAAGACCTTGTGTGGAGTCGGGGCCGGAACCTGAGGATTCCTCTCCAGTGCTGACATGGATCTTGGGGTACTTCTGGAGTCTCCCCAGGGGAGTCAGTCCTCGTCTCGAATGCGGGCATGCACTTGCGCTTTCCTCCAGAGCGGTAGCAGCAGTGTCACCCAGTCCGCCGCGTGGATCAAAGGATGTATGGTTTTCCCTCGAGTCTATCTCACGAGGCTTTCCCACGAGGCTTTCCCACAGGGCTGTCCCTCGTGCACACCTGGTGGGATTCGATCCTCGGCTTGAACGTCAAGGCAGTGCAGGGAAAACAGGTTCCTCTGGAATGGACTGACACATCTGGGGGACTCTTGGAATGGTGGCACGACCCTGGAGTTCCTCTCGCCTTTCCTGTGGAGAGCGCCTCCTCTTGAGATGCGACGGGAACGCCGGGTATTCTTTCCCTACGAAACAGGGAAAGGATCCCTCATCTCGAGCTAGGAGGCGGAAACGGGGCTCCCCTGGATTTGTGCGGGACCCCACGTGCTTCCTCTCGAGTGGAGACGGGTATGTCGGGGAACTTCTTGAGTTGCATCAAGGGTGTGAAGGACCCTTTGGAAGTTCCAGTGGTTAGATGTGATTGGCCTCGAGAAGCCTCAGCGGAAATGGGCCTCATCTCGCCTGGAGGGCAAAACCTCCTGGATTTTCTCGAGTTGCGGCAGGTGCTCTCGACTTACGACGGGGACCTCAGGGACCCGCTCTGGTGGCCTCAGGAAAGGCCAGTCCCCATGCGAGTTCCTCGGGGGCCTCTCGGGATTCCTCTCCCGTCGATGCCGGGGCCTAAGACCTTGTGTGGAGTCGGGGCCGGAACCTGAGTTTTCCTCTCCAGTGCTGACATGGATCTTGGGGTACTTCTGGAGTCTCCCCAGGGGAGTCAGTCCTCGTCTCGAATGCGGGAATGCACTTGCGCTTTCCTCCAGAGCGGTAGCAGCAGTGTCACGCAGTCCGCCGCGTGGATCAAAGGATGTATGGTTTTCCCTCGAGTCTTTCCCACGAGGCTTTCCCACGAGGCTTTCCCACAGGGCTGTCCCACGTGCACACGTGGTGGGAATCGATGCTCGGCTTGAACGTCAAGGCAGTGCAGGGAAAACAGGTTCCTCTGGAATGGACTGACACATCTGGGGAACTCTTGGAATGGTGGCACGACCCTGGAGTTCCTCTCGCCTTTCCTGTGGAGAGCGCCTCCTCTTGAGATGCGATGGGAACGCAGGGAATTCTTTCCCTACGAAACAGGGAAAGGATCCCTCATCTCGAGCTAGGAGGCGGAAACGGGGCTCCCCTGGATGTGTGCGGGACCCACGTGCTTCCTCTTGAGTGGAGACAGGTATGTCGGGGAACTTCTTGAGTTGCAGCAAGGGTGTGAAGGACGCTTTGGAAGTTCCAGTGGTTAGATGTGATTGGCCTCGAGAAGCATCAGCGGAAATGGGCCTCATCTCGCCTGGAGGGCAAAACCTCCTGGATTTTCTCGAGTTGCGGCAGGTCCTCTCGACTTACGACGGGGACCTCAGGGACCCGCTCTGGTGGCCTCAGGAAAGGCCAGTCCCCATGCGAGTTCCTCGGGGGCCTCTCGGGATTCCTCTCCCGTCGATGCCGGGGCCTAAGACCTTGTGTGGAGTCGGGGCCGGAACCTGAGTTTTCCTCTCCAGTGCTGACATGGATCTTGGGGTACTTCTGGAGTCTCCCCAGGGGAGTCAGTCCTCGTCTCGAATGCGGGCATGCACTTGCGCTTTCCTCCAGAGCGGTAGCAGCAGTGTCACGCAGTCCGCCGCGTGGATCAAAGGATCTATGGTTTTCCCTCGAGTCTTTCCCACGAGGCTTTCCCACGAGGCTTTCCCACAGGGCTGTCCCACGTGCACACGTGGTGGGAGTCGATCCTCGGCTTGAACGTCAAGGCAGTGCAGGGAAAACAGGTTCCTCTGGAATGGACTGACACATCTGGGGGACTCTTGGAATGGTGGCACGACCCTGGAGTTCCTCTCGCCTTTCCTGTGGAGAGCGCCTCCTCTTGAGATGCGACGGGAACGCCGGGAATTCTTTCCGTACGAAACAGGGAAAGGATCCCTCATCTCGAGCTAGGAGGCGGAAACGGGGCTCCCCTGGATGTGTGCGGGACACCACGTGCTTCCACTCGAGTGGAGACGGGTATGTCGGGGAACTTCTTGAGTTGCAGCAAGGGTGTGAAGGACCCTTTGGAAGTTCCAGTGGTTAGATGTGATTGGCCTCGAGAAGCCTCAGCGGAAATGGGCCTCATCTCGCCTGGAGGGCAAAACCTCCTGGATTTTCTCGAGTTGCGGCAGGTGCTCTCGACTTACGACGGGGACCTCAGGGACCCGCTCTGGTGGCCTCAGGAAAGGCCAGTCCCCATGCGAGTTCCTCGGGGGCCTCTCGGGATTCCTCTCCCGTCGATGCCGGGGCCTAAGACCTTGTGTGGAGTCGGGGCCGGAACCTGAGGATTCCTCTCCAGTGCTGACATGGATTTTGGGGTACTTCTGGAGTCTCCCCAGGGGAGTCAGTCCTCGTCTCGAATGCGGGCATGCACTTGCGCTTTCCTCCAGAGCGGTAGCAGCAGTGTCACGCAGTCCGCCGCGTGGATCAAAGGATCTATGGTTTTCCCTCGAGTCTTTCCCACGAGGCTTTCCCACGAGGCTTTCCCACAGGGCTGTCCCACGTGCACACGTGGTGGGAGTCGATCCTCGGCTTGAACGTCAAGGCAGTGCAGGTAAAACAGGTTCCTCTGGAATGGACTGACACATCTGGGGGACTCTTGGAATGGTGGCACGACCCTGGAGTTCCTCTCCCCTTTCCGGTGGAGAGCGCCTCCTCTTGAGATGCGACGGGAACGCCGGGAATTCTTTCCCTACGAAACAGGGAAAGGATCCCTCATCTCCATGTAGGAGGCGGAAACGGGGCTCCCCTGGATGTGTGCGGGACACCACGTGCTTCCTCTCGAGTGGAGACGGGCATGTCGGGGAACTTCTTGAGTTGCAGCAAGGGTGTGAAGGACCCTTTGGAAGTTCCAGTGGTTAGATGTGATTGGCCTCGAGAAGCCTCAGCGGAAATGAGCCTCATCTCGCCTGGAGGGCAAAACCTCCTGGATTTTCTCGAGTTGCGGCAGGTGCTCTCGACTTACGACGGGGACCTCAGGGACCCGCTCTGGTGGCCTCAGGAAAGGCCAGTCCCCATGCGAGTTCCTCGGGGGCCTCTCGGGATTCCTCTCCCGTCGATGCCGGGGCCTAAGACCTTGTGTGGAGTCGGGGCCGGAACCTGAGGATTCCTCTCCAGTGCTGACATGGATCTTGGGGTACTTCTGGAGTCTCCCCAGGGGAGTCAGTCCTCGTCTCGAATGCGGGCATGCACTTGCGCTTTCCTCCAGAGCGGTAGCAGCAGTGTCACGCAGTCCGCCGCGTGGATCAAAGGATCTATGGTGTTCCCTCGAGTCTTTCCCACGAGGCTTTCCCACGAGGCTTTCCCACAGGGCTGTCCCACGTGCACACGTGGTGGGAGTCGATCCTCGGCTTGAACGTCAAAGCAGTGCATGGAAAACAGGTTCCTCTGGAATGGACTGACACATCTGGGGGACTCTTGGAATGGTGGCACGACCCTGGAGTTCCTCTCGCCTTTCCTGTGGAGAGCGCCTCCTCTTGAGATGCGACGGGAACGCCGGGAATTCTTTCCCTACGAAACAGGGAAAGGATCCCTCATCTCGAGCTAGGAGGCGGAAACGGGGCTCCCCTGGATGTGTGCGGACCCCACGTGCTTCCTCTCGAGTGGAGACGGGTATGTCGGGGAACTTCTTGAGTTGCAGCAAGGGTGTGAAGGACCCTTTGGAAGTTCCAGTGGTTAGACGTGATTGGCCTCGAGAAGACTCAGCGGAAATGGGCCTCATCTCGCCTGGAGGGCAAAACCTCCTGGATTTTCTCGAGTTGCAGCAGGTGCTCTCGACTTACGACGGCGACCTCAGGGACCCGCTCTGGTGGCCTCAGGAAAGGCCAGTCCCCATGCGAGTTCCTCGGGGGCCTCTCGGGATTCCTCTCCCGTCGATGCCGGGGCCTAAGACCTTGTGTGGAGTCGGGGCCGGAACCTGAGGATTCCTCTCCAGTGCTGACATGGATTTTGGGGTGCTTCTGGAGTCTCCCCAGGGGAGTCAGTCCTCGTCTCGAATGCGGGCATGCACTTGCGCTTTCCTCCAGAGCGGTAGCAGCAGTGTCACGCAGTCCGCCGCGTGGATCAAAGGATCTATGGTGTTCCCTCGAGTCTTTCCCACGAGGCTTTCCCACGAGGCTTTCCCACAGGGCTGTCCCACGTGCACACGTGGTGGGAGTCGATCCTCGGCTTGAACGTCAAGGCAGTGCATGGAAAACAGGTTCCTCTGGAATGGACTGACACATCTGGGGGACTCTTGGAATGGTGGCACGACCCTGGAGTTCCTCTCGCCTTTCCTGTGGAGAGCGCCTCCTCTTGAGATGCGACGGGAACGCCGGGAATTCTTTCCCTACGAAACAGGGAAAGGATCCCTCATCTCGAGCTAGGAGGCGGAAACGGGGCTCCCCTGGATGTGTGCGGACCCCACGTGCTTCCTCTCGAGTGGAGACGGGTATGTCGGGGAACTTCTTGAGTTGCAGCAAGGGTGTGAAGGACCCTTTGGAAGTTCCAGTGGTTAGACGTGATTGGCCTCGAGAAGACTCAGCGGAAATGGGCCTCATCTCGCCTGGAGGGCAAAACCTCCTGGATTTTCTCGAGTTGCAGCAGGTGCTCTCGACTTACGACGGGGACCTCAGGGACCCGCTCTGGTGGCCTCAGGAAAGGCCAGTCCCCATGCGAGTTCCTCGGGGGCCTCTCGGGATTCCTCTCCCGTCGATGCCGGGGCCTAAGACCTTGTGTGGAGTCGGGGCCGGAACCTGAGGATTCCTCTCCAGTGCTGACATGGATCTTGGGGTACTTCTGGAGTCTCCCCAGGGGAGTCATTCCTCGTCTCGAATGCGGGCATGCACTTGCGCTTTCCTCCAGAGCGGTAGCAGCAGTGTCACGCAGTCCGCCGCGTGGATCAAAGGATCTATGGTTTTCCCTCGAGTCTTTCCCACGAGGCTTTCCCACGAGGCTTTCCCACAGGGCTGTGCCACGTGCACACGTGGTGGGAGTCGATACTCGGCTTGAACGTCAAGGCAGTGCAGGGAAAACAGTTTCCTCTGGAATGGACTGACACATCTGGGGGACTCTTGGAATGGTGGCACGACCCTGGAATTCATCTCGCCTTTCCTGTGGAGAGCGCCTCCTCTTGAGATGCGACGGGAACGCCGGGAATTCTTTCCCTACGAAACAGGGAAAGGATCCCTCATCTCGAGCTAGGAGGCGGAAACGGGGCTCCCCTGGATGTGTGCGGGACACCACGTGCTTCCTCTCGAGTGGAGACGGGTATGTCGGGGAACTTCTTGAGTTGCAGCAAGGGTGTGAAGGACCCTTTGGAAGTTCCTGTGGTTAGACGTGATTGGCCTCGAGAAGCCTCAGCGGAAATGGGCCTCATCTCGCCTGGAGGGCAAAACCTCCTGGATTTTCTCGAGTTGCGGCAGGTGCTCTCGACTTACGACGGGGACCTCAGGGACCCGCTCTGGTGGCCTCAGGAAAGGCCAGTCCCCATGCGAGTTCCTCGGGGGCCTCTCGGGATTCCTCTCCCGTCGATGCCGGGGCCTAAGACCTTGTGTGGAGTCGGGGCCGGAACCTGAGGATTCCTCTCCAGTGCTGACATGGATCTTGGGGTACTTCTGGAGTCTCCCCAGGGGAGTCAGTCCTCGTCTCGAATGCGGGCATGCAATTGCGCTTTCCTCCAGAGCGGTAGCAGCAGTGTCACGCAGTCCGCCACGTGGATCAAAGGATCTATGGTTTTCCCTCGAGTCTTTCCCACGAGGCTTTCCCACGAGGCTTTCCCACAGGGCTGTCCCACGTGCACACGTGGTGGGAGTCGATCCTCGGCTTGAACGTCAAGGCAGTGCAGGGAAAACAGGTTCCTCTGGAATGGACTGACACATCTGGGGGACTCTTGGAATGGTGGCACGACCCTGGAGTTCCTCTCGCCTTTCCTGTGGAGAGCGCCTCCTCTTGAGATGCGACGGGAACGCCGGGAATTCTTTCAATACGAAACAGGGAAAGGATCCCTCATCTCGAGCTAGGAGGCGGAAACGGGGCTCCCCTGGATGTGTTCGGGACCCCACGTGCTTCCTCTCGAGTGGAGACGGGTATGTCGGGGAACTTCTTGAGTTGCAGCAATGGTGTGAAGGACCCTTTGGAAGTTCCAGTGGTTAGATGTGATTGGCCTCGAGAAGCCTCAGCGGAAATGGGCCTCATCTCGCCTGAAGGCAAAACCTCCTGTATTTTCTCGAGTTGCGGCAGGTGCTCTCGACTTACGACGTGGACCTGAGGGACCCGCTCTGGTGGCCTCAGGAAAGGCCAGTCCCCATGCGAGTTCCTCGGGGGCCTCTCGGGATTCCTCTCCCGTCGATGCCGGGGCCTAAGACCTTGTGTGGAGTCGGGGCCGGAACCTGAGGATTCCTCTCCAGTGCTGACATGGATCTTGGGGTACTTCTGGAGTCTCCCCAGGGGAGTCAGTCCTCGTCTCGAATGCGGGCATGCACTTGCGCTTTCCTCCAGAGCGGTAGCAGCAGTGTCACGCAGTCCGCCGCGTGGATCAAAGGATCTATGGTTTTCCCTCGAGTCTTTCCAACGAGGCTTTCCCACGAGGCTTTCCCACAGGGCTGTCCCACGTGCACACGTGGTGGGAGTCGATCCTCGGCTTGAACGTCAAGGCAGTGCAGGGAAAACAGGTTCCTCTGGAATGGACTGACATATCTGGGGGACTCTTGGAATGGTGGCACGACCCTGGAGTTCCTCTCGCCTTTCCTGTGGAGAGCGCCTCCTCTTGAGATGCGACGGGAACGCCGGGAATTCTTTCCGTACGAAACAGGGAAAGGATCCCTCATCTCGAGCTAGGAGGCGGAAACGGGGCTCCCCTGGATGTGTTCGGGACCCCACGTGCTTCCTCTCGAGTGGAGACGGGTATATCGGGGAACTTCTTGAGTTGCAGCAATGGTGTGAAGGACCCTTTGGAAGTTCCAGTGGTTAGATGTGATTGGCCTCGAGAAGCCTCAGCGGAAATGGGCCTCATCTCGCCTGGAGGGCAAAACCTCCTGGATTTTCTCGAGTTGCGGCAGGTGCTCTCGACTTACGACGGGGACCTCAGGGACCCGCTATGGTGGCCTCAGGAAAGGCCAGTCCCCATGCGAGTTCCTTGGGGGCCTCTCGGGATTCCTCTCCCGTCGATGCCGGGGCCTAAGACCTTGTGTGGATTCGGGGCCGGAATCTGAGAATTCCTCTCCAGTGCTGACATGGATCTTGGGGTACTTCTGGAGTCTCCCCAGGGGAGTCAGTCCTCGTCTCGAATGCGGGCATGCACTTGCGCTTTCCTCCAGAGCGGTAGCAGCAGTGTCACGCAGTCCGCCGCGTGGATCAAAGGATGTATGGTTTTCCCTCGAGTCTTTCCCACGAGGCTTTCCCACGAGGCTTTCCCACAGGGCTGTCCCACGTGCACACGTGGTGGGAGTCGATCCTCGGCTTGAACGTCAAGGCAGGGCAGGGAAAACAGGTTCCTCTGGAATGGACTGACACATCTGGGGGACTCTTGGAATGGTGGCACGACCCTGGAGTTCCTCTCGCCTTTCCTGTGGAGAGCGCCTCCTCTTGAGATGCGACGGGAACGCCGGGAGTTCTTTCCCTACGAAACAGGGAAAGGATCCCTCATCTCGAGCTAGGAGGCGGAAACGGGGCTCCCCTGGATGTGTGCGGGACCCCACGTGCTTCCTCTCGAGTGGAGACGGGTATGTCGGGGAACTTCTTGAGTTGCAGCAATGGTGTGAAGGACCCTTTGGAAGTTCCAGTGGTTAGATGTGATTGGCCTCGAGAAGCCTCAGCGGAAATGGGCCTCATCTCGCCTGGAGGGCAAAACCTCCTGGATTTTCTCGAGTTGCAGCAGGTGCTCTCGACTTACGACGGGGACCTCAGGGACCCGCTCTGGTGGCCTCAGGAAAGGCCAGTCCCCATGCGAGTTCCTCGGGGGCCTCTCGGGATTCCTCTCCCGTCGATGCCGTGGCCTAAGACCTTGTGTGGAGTCGGGGCCGGAACCTGAGGTTTCCTCTCCAGTGCTGACATGGATCTTGGGGTACTTCTGGAGTCTCCCCAGGGGAGTCAGTCCTCGTCTCGAATGCGGGCATGCACTTGCGCTTTCCTCCAGAGCGGTAGCAGCAGTGTCACGCAGTCCGCCGCGTGGATCAAAGGATCTATGGTTTTCCCTCGAGTCTTTCCCACGAGGCTTTCCCACGAGGCTTTCCCACAGGGCTGTCCCACGTGCACACGTGGTGGGAGTCGATCCTCGGCTTGAACGTCAAGGCAGTGCAGGGAAAACAGGTTCCTCTGGAATGGACTGACACATCTGGGGGACTCTTGGAATGGTGGCACGACCCTGGAGTTCCTCTCACCTTTCCTGTGGAGAGCGCCTCCTCTTGAGATGCGACGGGAACGCCGGGAATTCTTTCCCTACGAAACAGGGAAAGGATCCCTCATCTCGAGCCAGGAGGCGGAAACGGGGCTCCCCTGGATGTGTGCGGGACACCACGTGTTTCCTCTCGAGTGGAGACGGGTATGTCGGGGAACTTCTTGAGTTGCAGCAATGGTGTGAAGGACCCTTTGGAAGTTCCAGTGGTTAAATGTGATTGGCCTCGAGAAGCCTCAGCGGAAATGGGCCTCATCTCGCCTGGAGGGCAAAACCTCCTCCATTTTCTCGAGTTGCGGCAGGTGCTCTCGACTTACGACGGGGACCTCAGGGACACGCTCTGGTGGCCTCAGGAAAGGCCAGTCCCCATGCGAGTTCCTCGGGGGCCTCTCGGGATTCCTCTCCCGTCAATGCCGGGGCCTAAGACCTTGTGTGGAGTCGGGGCCGGAACCTGAGGATTCCTCTCCAGTGCTGACATGGATCTTGGGGTACTTCTGGAGTCTCCCCAGGGGAGTCAGTCCTCGTCTCGAATGCGGGCATGCACTTGCGCTTTCCTCCAGAGCGGTAGCAGCAGTGTCACGCAGTCCGCCGCGTGGATCAAAGGATCTATGGTTTTCCCTCGAGTCTTTCCCACGAGGCTTTCCCACGAGGCTTTCCCACAGGGCTGTCCCACGTGCACACGTGGTGGGAGTCGATCCTCGGCTTGAACGTCAAGGCAGTGCAGGGAAAACAGGTTCCTCTGGAATGGACTGACACATCTGGGGGACTCTTGGAATGGTGGCACGACCCTGGAGTTCCTCTCGCCTTTCCTGTGGAGAGCGCCTCCTCTTGAGATGCGACGGGAACGCCGGGAATTCTTTCCCAACGAAACAGGGAAAGGATCCCTCATCTCGAGCTAGGAGGCGGAAACGGGGCTCCCCTGGATGTGTGCGGGACACCACGTGCTTCCTCTCGAGTGGAGACGGGTATGTCGGGGAAATTCTTGAGTTGCAGCAAGGGTGTGAAGGACCCTTTGGAAGTTCCAGTGGTTAGATGTGATTGGCCTCGAGAAGCCTCAGCGGAAATGGGCCTCATCTCGCCTGGAGGGCAAAACCTCCTGGATTTTCTCGAGTTGCGGCAGGTGCTCTCGACTTACGACGGGGACCTCAGGGACCCGCTCTGGTGGCCTCAGGAAAGGCCAGTCCCCATGCGAGTTCCTCGGGGGCCTCTCGGGATTCCTCTCCCGTCGATGCCGGGGCCTAAGACCTTGTGTGGAGTCGGGGCCGGAACCTGAGGATTCCTCTCCAGTGCTGACATGGATATTGGGGTATTTCTGGAGTCTCCCCAGGGGAGTCAGTCCTCATCTCGAATGCGGGCATGCACTTGCATTTTCCTCCAGAGCGGTAGCAGCAGTGTCACGCAGTCCGCCGCGTGGATCTAAGGATCTATGGTTTTCCCTCGAGTCTTTCCCAGGAGGCTTTCCCACGAGGCTTTCCCACAGGGCTGTCCCACGTGCACACGTGGTGGGAGTCGATCCTCGGCTTGAACGTCAAGGCAGTGCAGGGAAAACAGGTTCCTCTGGAATGGACTGACACATCTGGGGGACTCTTGGAATGGTGGCACGACCCTGGAGTTCCTCTCGCCTTTCCTGTGGAGAGCGCCTCCTCTTGAGATGCGACGGGAACGCCGGGAATTCTTTCCCTACGAAACAGGGAAAGGATCCCTCATCTCGAGCTAGGAGGCGGAAACGGGGCTCCCCTGGATGTGTGCGGGACACCACGTGCTTCCTCTCGAGTGGAGACGGGTATGTCGGGGAACTTCTTGAGTTGCAGCAAGGGTGTGAAAGACCCTTTGGAATTTCCAGTGGTTAGATGTGATTGGCCTCGAGAAGCCTCAGCGGAAATGGGCCTCATCTCGCCTGGAGGGCAAAACCTCCTGGATTTTCTCGAGTTGCGGCAGGTGCTCTCGACTTACGACGGGGACCTCAGGGACCCGCTCTGGTGGCCTCAGGAAAGGCCAGTCCCCATGCGAGTTCCTCGGGGGCCTCTCGGGATTCCTCTCCCGTCGATGCCGGGGCCTAAGACCTTGTGTGGAGTCGGGGCCGGAACCTGAGGATTCCTCTCCAGTGCTGACATGGATCTTGGGGTACTTCTGGAGTCTCCCCAGGGGAGTCAGTCCTCGTCTCGAATGCGGGCATGCACTTGCGCTTTCCTCCAGAGCGGTAGCAGCAGTGTCACGCAGTCCGCCGCGTGGATCAAAGGATCTATGGTTTTCCCTCGAGTCTTTCCCACGAGGCTTTCCCACGAGGCTTTCCCACAGGGCTGTCCCACGTGCACACGTGGTGGGAGTCGATCCTCGGCCTGAACGTCAAGGCAGTGCAGGGAAAACAGGTTCCTCTGGAATGGACTGACACATCTGGGGGACTCTTGGAATGGTGGCACGACCCTGGAGTTCCTCTCGCCTTTCCTGTGGAGAGCGCCTCCTCTTGAGATGCGACGGGAACGCCGGGAATTCTTTCCCTACGAAACAGGGAAAGGATCCCTCATCTCGAGCTAGGAGGCGGAAACGGGGCTCCCCTGGATGTGTGCGGACCCCACGTGCTTCCTCTCGAGTGGAGACGGGTATGTCGGGGAACTTCTTGAGTTGCAGCAAGGGTGTGAAGGACCCTTTGGAAGTTCCAGTGGTTAGACGTGATTGGCCTCGAGAAGACTCAGCGGAAATGGGCCTCATCTCGCCTGGAGGGCAAAACCTCCTGGATTTTCTCGAGTTGCAGCAGGTGCTCTCGACTTACGACGGGGACCTCAGGGACCCGCTCTGGTGGCCTCAGGAAAGGCCAGTCCCCATGCGAGTTCCTCGGGGGCCTCTCGGGATTCCTCTCCCGTCGATGCCGGGGCCTAAGACCTTGTGTGGAGTCGGGGCCGGAACCTGAGGATTCCTCTCCAGTGCTGACATGGATCTTGGGGTACTTCTGGAGTCTCCCCAGGGGAGTCAGTCCTCGTCTCGAATGCGGGCATGCACTTGCGCTTTCCTCCAGAGCGGTAGCAGCAGTGTCACGCAGTCCGCCGCGTGGATCAAAGGATCTATGGTTTTCCCTCGAGTCTTTCCCACGAGGCTTTCCCACGAGGCTTTCCCACAGGGCTGTGCCACGTGCACACGTGGTGGGAGTCGATCCTCGGCTTGAACGTCAAGGCAGTGCAGGGAAAACAGTTTCCTCTGGAATGGACTGACACATCTGGGGGACTCTTGGAATGGTGGCACGACCCTGGAATTCATCTCGCCTTTCCTGTGGAGAGCGCCTCCTCTTGAGATGCGACGGGAACGCCGGGAATTCTTTCCCTACGAAACAGGGAAAGGATCCCTCATCTCGAGCTAGGAGGCGGAAACGGGGCTCCCCTGGATGTGTGCGGGACACCACGTGCTTCCTGTCGAGTGGAGACGGGTATGTCGGGGAACTTCTTGAGTTGCAGCAAGGGTGTGAAGGACCCTTTGGAAGTTCCTGTGGTTAGACGTGATTGGCCTCGAGAAGCCTCAGCGGAAATGGGCCTCATCTCGCCTGGAGGGCAAAACCTCCTGGATTTTCTCGAGTTGCGGCAGGTGCTCTCGACTTACGACGGGGACCTCAGGGACCCGCTCTGGTGGCCTCAGGAAAGGCCAGTCCCCATGCGAGTTCCTCGGGGGCCTCTCGGGATTCCTCTCCCGTCGATGCCGGGGCCTAAGACCTTGTGTGGAGTCGGGGCCGGAACCTGAGGATTCCTCTCCAGTGCTGACATGGATCTTGGGGTACTTCTGGAGTCTCCCCAGGGGAGTCAGTCCTCGTCTCGAATGCGGGCATGCACTTGCGCTTTCCTCCAGAGCGGTAGCAGCAGTGTCACGCAGTCCGCCGCGTGGATCAAAGGATGTATGGTTTTCCCTCGAGTCTTTCCCACGAGGCTTTCCTACGAGGCTTTCCCACAGGGCTGTCCCACGTGCACACGTGGTGGGAGTCGATCCTCGGCTTGAACGTCAAGGCAGTGCAGGGAAAACAGGTTCATCTGGAATGGACTGACACATCTGGGGGACTCTTGGAATGGTGGCACGACCCTGGAGTTCCTCTCGCCTTTCCTGTGGAGAGCGCCTCCTCTTGAGATGCGACGGGAACGCCGGGAATTCTTTCCCTGCGAAACAGGGAAAGGATCCCTCATCTCGAGCTAGGAGGCGAAAACGGGGCTTCCCTGGATGTGTGCGGGACCCCACGGGCTTCCTCTCGAGTGGAGACGGGTATGTCGGGGAACTTCTTGAGTTGCAGCAATGGTGTGAAGGACCCTTTGGAAGTTCCAGTGGTTAGATGTGATTGGCCTCGAGAAGCCTCAGCGGAAATGGGCCTCATCTCGCCTGGAGGGCAAAACCTCCTGGATTTTCTCGAGTTGCGGCAGGTGCTCTCGACTTACGACGGGGACCTCAGGGACCCGCTCTGGTGGCCTCAGGAAAGGCCAGTCCCCATGCGAGTTCCTCGGGGGCCTCTCGGGATTCCTCTCCCGTCGATGCCGGGGCCTAAGACCTTGTGTGGAGTCGGGGCCGGAACCTGAGGTTTCCTCTCCAGTGCTGACATGGATCTTGGGGTACTTCTGGAGTCTCCCCAGGGGAGTCAGTCCTCGTCTCGAATGCGGGCATGCACTTGCGCTTTCCTCCAGAGCGGTAGCAGCAGTGTCACGCAGTCCGCCGCGTGGATCAAAGGATGTATGGTTTTCCGTCGAGTCTTTCCCACGAGGCTTTCCCACGAGGCTTTCCCACAGGGCTGTGCCACGTGCACACGTGGTGGGAGTCGATCCTCGGTTTGAACGTCAAGGCAGTGCAGGGAAAACAGGTTCCTCTGGAATGGACTGACACATCTGGGGGACTCTTGGAATGGTGGCACGACCCTGGAGTTCCTCTCGCCTTTCCTGTGGAGAGCGCCTCCTCTTGAGATGTGACGGGAACACCGGGAATTCTTTCCCTACGAAACAGGGAAAGGATCCCTCATCTCGAGCTAGGAGGCGGAAACGGGGCTCCCCTGGATGTGTGCGGGACCCCACGTGCTTCCTCTCGAGTGGAGATGGGTATGTCGGGGAACTTCTTGAGTTACAGTAATGGTGTGAAGAACCCTTTGGAAGTTCCAGTGGTTAGATGTGATTGGCCTCGAGAAGCCACAGCGGAAATGGGCCTCATCTCGCTGAAGGGCAAAACCTCCTGGATTTTCTCGAGTTGCGGCAGGTGCTCTCGACTTACGACGGGGACCTCAGGGACCCGCTCTGGTGGCCTCAGGAAAGGCCAGTCCCCATGCGAGTTCCTCGGGGGCCTCTCGGGATTCCTCTCCCATCGATGCCGGGGCCTAAGACCTTGTGTGGAGACGGGCCGGAACCAGAGGATTCCTCTCCAGTGCTGACATGGATCTTGGGGTACTTCTGGAGTCTCCCCAGGGGAGTCAGTCCTCGTCTCGAATGCGGGCATGCACTTGCGCTTTCCTCCAGAGCGGTAGCAGCAGTGTCACGCAGTCCACCGCGTGGATCAAAGGATCTATGGTTTTCCCTCGAGTCTTTCCCACGAGGCTTTCCCACGAGGCTTTCCCACAGGGCTGTGCCACGTGCACACGTGGTGGGAGTCGATCCTCGGCTTGAACGTCAAGGCAGTGCAGGGAAAACAGGTTCCTCTGGAATGGACTGACACATCTGGGGGACTCTTGGAATGGTGGCACGACCCTGGAGTTCCTCTCGCCTTTCCTGTGGAGAGCGCCTCCTCTTGAGATGCGACGGGAACGCCGGGAATTCTTTCAATACGAAACAGGGAAAGGATCCCTCATCTCGAGCTAGGAGGCGGAAACGGGGCTCCCCTGGATGTGTTCGGGACCCCACGTGCTTCCTCTCGAGTGGAGACGGGTATGTCGGGGAACTTCTTGAGTTGCAGCAATGGTGTGAAGGACCCTTTGGAAGTTCCAGTGGTTAGATGTGATTGGCCTCGAGAAGCCTCAGCGGAAATGGGCCTCATCTCGCCTGAAGGGCAAAACCTCCTGGATTTTCTCGAGTTGCGGCAGGTGCTCTCGACTTACGACGTGGACCTGAGGGACCCGCTCTGGTGGCCTCAGGAAAGGCCAGTCCCCATGCGAGTTCCTCGGGGGCCTCTCGGGATTCCTCTCCCGTCGAAGCCGGGGCCTAAGACCTTGTGTGGAGTCGGGGCCGGAACCTGAGGATTCCTCTCCAGTGCTGACATGGATCTTGGGGTACTTCTGGAGTCTCCCCAGGGGAGTCAGTCCTCGTCTCGAATGCGGGCATGCACTTGCGCTTTCCTCCAGAGCGGTAGCAGCAGTGTCACGCAGTCCGCCGCGTGGATCAAAGGATCTATGGTTTTCCCTCGAGTCTTTCCCACGAGGCTTTCCCACGAGGCTTTCCCACAGGGCTGTCCCACGTGCACACGTGGTGGGAGTCGATCCTCGGCTTGAATGTCAAGGCAGTGCAGGGAAAACAGGTTCCTCTGTAATGGACTGACACATCTGGGGGACTCTTGGAATGGTGGCACGACCCTGGAGTTCCTCTCGCCTTTCCTGTGTAGAGCGCCTCCTCTTGAGATGCGACGGGAACGCCGGGAATTCTTTCCCTACGAAACAGGGAAAGGATCCCTCATCTCGAGATAGGAGGCGGAAACGGGGCTCCCCTCGATGTGTGCGGGACACCACGTGCTTCCTCTCGAGTGGAGACGGGCATGTCGGGGAACTTCTTGAGTTGCAGCAAGGGTGTGAAGGACCCTTTGGAAGTTCCAGTGGTTAGATGTGATTGGCCTCGAGAAGCCTCAGCGGAAATGGGCCTCATCTCGCCTGGAGGGCAAAACCTCCTGGATTTTCTCGAGTTGCGGCAGGTGCTCTCGACTTACGACGGGGACCTCAGGGACCCGCTCTGGTGGCCTCAGGAAAGGCCAGTCCCCATGCGAGTTCCTTGGGGGCCTCTCGGGATTCCTCTCCCGTCGATGCCGGGGCCTAAGACCTTGTGTGGATTCGGGGCCGGAACCTGAGAATTCCTCTCCAGTGCTGACATGGATCTTGGGGTACTTCTGGAGTCTCCCCAGGGGAGTCAGTCCTCGTCTCGAATGCGGGCATGCACTTGCGCTTTCCTCCAGAGCGGTAGCAGCAGTGTCACGCAGTCCGCCGCGTGGATCAAAGGATGTATTGTTTTCCCTCGAGTCTTTCCCACGAGGCTTTCCCACGAGGCTTTCCCACAGGGCTGTCCCACGTGCACACGTGGTGGGAGTCGATCCTCGGCTTGAACGTCAAGGCAGGGCAGGGAAAACAGGTTCCTATGGAATGGACTGACACATCTGGGGGACTCTTGGAATGGTGGCACGACCCTGGAGTTCCTCTCGCCTTTCCTGTGGAGAGCGCCTCCTCTTGAGATGCGACGGGAACGCCGGGAATTCTTTCCCTACGAAACAGGGAAAGGATCCCTCATCTCGAGCTAGGAGGCGGAAACGGGGCTCCCCTGGATGTGTGCGGGACCCCACGTGCTTCCTCTCGAGTGGAGACGGGTATGTCGGGGAACTTCTTGAGTTGCAGCAATGGTGTGAAGGAGCCTTTGGAAGTTCCAGTGGTTAGATGTGATTGGCCTCGAGAAGCCTCAGCGGAAATGGGCCTCATCTCGCCTGGAGGGCAAAACCTCCTGGATTTTCTCGAGTTGCGGCAGGTGCTCTCGACTTACGACGGGGACCTCAGGGACCCGCTCTGGTGGCCTCAGGAAAGGCCAGTCCCCATGCGAGTTCCTCGGGGGCCTCTCGGGATTCCTCTCCCGTCGATGCCGTGGCCTAAGACCTTGTGTGGAGTCGGGGCCGGAACCTGAGGTTTCCTCTCCAGTGCTGACATGGATCTTGGGGTACTTCTGGAGTCTCCCCAGGGGAGTCAGTCCTCGTCTCGAATGCGGGCATGCACTTGCGCTTTCCTCCAGAGCGGTAGCAGCAGTGTCACGCAGTCCGCCGCGTGGATCAAAGGATCTATGGTTTTCCCTCGAGTCTTTCCCACGAGGCTTTCCCACGAGGCTTTCCCACAGGGCTCTCCCACGTGCACACGTGGTGGGAGTCGATCCTCGGCTTGAACGTCAAGGCAGTGCAGGGAAAACAGGTTCCTCTGGAATGGACTGACACATCTGGGGGACTCTTGGAATGGTGGCACGACCCTGGAGTTCCTCTCACCTTTCCTGTGGAGAGCGCCTCCTCTTGAGATGCGACGGGAACGCCGGGAATTCTTTCCCTACGAAACAGGGAAAGGATCCCTCATCTCGAGCTAGGAGGCGGAAACGGGGCTCCCCTGGATGTGTGCGGGACACCACGTGCTTCCTCTCGAGTGGAGACGGGTATGTCGGGGAACTTCTTGAGTTGCAGCAAGGGTGTAAAGGACCCTTTGGAAGTTCCAGTGGTTAGATGTGATTGGCCTCGAGAAGCCTCAGCGGAAATGGGCCTCATCTCCCCTGGAAGGCAAAACCTCCTGGATTTTCTCGAGTTGCGGCAGGTGCTCTCGACTTACGACGGGGACCTCAGGGACCCGCTCTGGTGGCCTAAGGAAAGGCCAGTCCCCATGCGAGTTCCTCGGGGGCCTCTCGGGATTCCTCTCCCGTCGATGCCGGGGCCTAAGACCTTGTGTGGAGTCGGGGCCGGAACCTGAGGTTTCCTCTCCAGTGCTGACATGGATCTTGGGGTACTTCTGGAGTCTCCCCAGGGGAGTCAGTCCTCGTCTCGAATGCGGGCATGCACTTGCGCTTTCCTCCAGAGCGGTAGCAGCAGTGTCACGCAGTCCGCCGCGTGGATCAAAGGATCTATGGTTTTCCCTCGAGTCTTTCCCACGTGGCTTTCCCACGAGGCTTTCCCACAGGGCTGTCCCACGTGCACACGTGGTGGGAGTCGATCCTCGGCTTGAACGTCAAGGCAGTGCAGGGAAAACAGGTTCCTCTGGAATGGACTGACACATCTGGGGGACTCTTGGAATGGTGGCACGACCCTGGAGTTCCTCTCACCTTTCCTGTGGAGAGCGCCTCCTCTTGAGATGCGACGGGAACGCCGGGAATTCTTTCCCTACGAAACAGGGAAAGGATCCCTCATCTCGAGCCAGGAGGCGGAAACGGGGCTCCCCTGGATGTGTGCGGGACACCACGTGTTTCCTCTCGAGTGGAGACGGGTATGTCGGGGAACTTCTTGAGTTGCAGCAATGGTGTGAAGGACCCTTTGGAAGTTCCAGTGGTTAAATGTGATTGGCCTCGAGAAGCCTCAGCGGAAATGGGCCTCATCTCGCCTGGAGGGCAAAACCTCCTCCATTTTCTCGAGTTGCGGCAGGTGCTCTCGACTTACGACGGGGACCTCAGGGACACGCTCTGGTGGCCTCAGGAAAGGCCAGTCCCCATGCGAGTTCCTCGGGGGCCTCTCGGGATTCCTCTCCCGTCAATGCCGGGGCCTAAGACCTTGTGTGGAGTCGGGGCCGGAACCTGAGGATTCCTCTCCAGTGCTGACATGGATCTTGGGGTACTTCTGGAGTCTCCCCAGGGGAGTCAGTCCTCGTCTCGAATGCGGGCATGCACTTGCGCTTTCCTCCAGAGCGGTAGCAGCAGTGTCACGCAGTCCGCCGCGTGGATCAAAGGATCTATGGTTTTCCCTCGAGTCTTTCCCACGAGGCTTTCCCACGAGGCTTTCCCACAGGGCTGTCCCACGTGCACACGTGGTGGGAGTCGATCCTCGGCTTGAACGTCAAGGCAGTGCAGGGAAAACAGGTTCCTCTGGAATGGACTGACACATCTGGGGAACTCTTGGAATGGTGGCACGACCCTGGAGTTCCTCTCGCCTTTCCTGTGGAGACCGCCTCCTCTTGAGATGCGATGGGAACGCCGGGAATTCTTTCCCTACGAAACAGGGAAAGGATCCCTCATCTCGAGCTAGGAGGCGGAAACGGGGCTCCCCTGGATGTGTGCGGGACCCACGTGCTTCCTCTTGAGTGGAGACGGGTATGTCGGGGAACTTCTTGAGTTGCAGCAAGGGTGTGAAGGACGCTTTGGAAGTTCCAGTTTTTAGATGTGATTGGCCTCGAGAAGCATCAGCGGAAATGGGCCTCATCTCGCCTGGAGGGCAAAACCTCCTGGATTTTCTCGAGTTGCGGCAGGTGCTCTCGACTTACGACGGGGACCTCAGGGACCCGCTCTGGTGGCCTCAGGAAAGGCCAGTCCCCATGCGAGTTCCTCGGGGGCCTCTCGGGATTCCTCTCCCGTCGATGCCGGGGCCTAAGACCTTGTGTGGAGTCGGGGCCGGAACCTGAGTTTTCCTCTCCAGTGCTGACATGGATCTTGGGGTACTTCTGGAGTCTCCCCAGGGGAGTCAGTCCTCGTCTCGAATGCGGGCATGCACTTGCGCTTTCCTCCAGAGCGGTAGCAGCAGTGTCACGCAGTCAGCCGCGTGGATCAAAGGATCTATGGTTTTCCCTCGAGTCTTTCCCACGAGGCTTTCCCACGAGGCTTTCCCACAGGGCTGTCCCACGTGCACACGTGGTGGGAGTCGATCCTCGGCTTGAACGTCAAGGCAGTGCAGGGAAAACAGGTTCCTCTGGAATGGACTGACACATCTGGGGGACTCTTGGAATGGTGGCACGACCCTGGAGTTCCTCTCGCCTTTCCTGTGGAGAGCGCCTCCTCTTGAGATGCGACGGGAACGCCGGGAATTCTTTCCCAACGAAACAGGGAAAGGATCCCTCATCTCGAGCTAGGAGGCGGAAACGGGGCTTCCCTGGATGTGTGCGGGACCCCACGGGCTTCCTCTCGAGTGGAGACGGGTATGTCGGGGAACTTCTTGAGTTGCAGCAATGGTGTGAAGGACCCTTTGGAAGTTCCAGTGGTTAGATGTGATTGGCCTCGAGAAGCCTCAGCGGAAATGGGCCTCATCTCGCCTGGAGGGCAAAACCTCCTGGATTTTCTCGAGTTGCGGCAGGTGCTCTCGACTTACGACGGGGACCTCAGGGACCCGCTCTGGTGGCCTCAGGAAAGGCCAGTCCCCATGCGAGTTCCTCGGGGGCCTCTCGGGATTCCTCTCCCGTCGATGCCGGGGCCTAAGACCTTGTGTGGAGTCGGGGCCGGAACCTGAGGTTTCCTCTCCAGTGCTGACATGGATCTTGGGGTTCTTCTGGAGTCTCCCCAGGGGAGTCAGTCCTCGTCTCGAATGCGGGCATGCACTTGCGCTTTCCTCCAGAGCGGTAGCAGCAGTGTCACGCAGTCCGCCGCGTGGATCAAAGGATGTATGGTTTTCCGTCGAGTCTTTCCCACGAGGCTTTCCCACGAGGCTTTCCCACAGGGCTGTGCCACGTGCACACGTGGTGGGAGTCGATCCTCGGTTTGAACGTCAAGGCAGTGCAGGGAAAACAGGTTCCTCTGGAATGGACTGACACATCTGGGGGACTCTTGAAATGGTGGCACGACCCTGGAGTTCCTCTCGCCTTTCCTGTGGAGAGCGCCTCCTCTTGAGATGTGACGGGAACACCGGGAATTCTTTCCCTACGAAACAGGGAAAGGATCCCTCATCTCGAGCTAGGAGGCGGAAACGGGGCTCCCCTGGATGTGTGCGGGACCCCACGTGCTTCCTCTCGAGTGGAGATGGGTATGTCGGGGAACTTCTTGAGTTACAGTAATGGTGTGAAGAACCCTTTGGAAGTTCCAGTGGTTAGATGTGATTGGCCTCGAGAAGCCACAGCGGAAATGGGCCTCATCTCGCTGAAGGGCAAAACCTCCTGGATTTTCTCGAGTTGCGGCAGGTGCTCTCGACTTACGACGGGGACCTCAGGGACCCGCTCTGGTGGCCTCAGGAAAGGCCAGTCCCCATGCGAGTTCCTCGGGGGCCTCTCGGGATTCCTCTCCCATCGATGCCGGGGCCTAAGACCTTGTGTGGAGACGGGCCGGAACCAGAGGATTCCTCTCCAGTGCTGACATGGATCTTGGGGTACTTCTGGAGTCTCCCCAGGGGAGTCAGTCCTCGTCTCGAATGCGGGCATGCACTTGCGCTTTCCTCCAGAGCGGTAGCAGCAGTGTCACGCAGTCCGCCGCGTGGATCAAAGGATCTGTGGTTTTCCCTCGAGTCTTTCCCACGAGGCTTTCCCACGAGGCTTTCCCACAGGGCTGTCCCACGTGCACACGTGGTGGGAGTCGATCCTCGGCTTGAATGTCAAGGCAGTGCAGGGAAAACAGGTTCCTCTGGAATGGACTGACACATCTGGGGGACTCTTGGAATGGTGGCACGACCCTGGAGTTCCTCTCGCCTTTCCTGTGGAGAGCGCCTCCTCTTGAGATGCGACGGGAACGCCGGGAATTCTTTCCCTACGAAACAGGGAAAGGATCCCTCATCTCGAGATAGGAGGCGGAAACGGGGCTCCCCTCGATGTGTGCGGGACACCACGTGCTTCCTCTCGAGTGGAGACGGGCATGTCGGGGAACTTCTTGAGTTGCAGCAAGGGTGTGAAGGACCCTTTGGAAGTTCCAGTGGTTAGATGTGATTGGCCTCGAGAAGCCTCAGCGGAAATGGGCCTCATCTCGCCTGGAGGGCAAAACCTCCTGGATTTTCTCGAGTTGCGGCAGGTGCTCTCGACTTACGACGGGGACCTCAGGGACCCGCTCTGGTGGCCTCAGGAAAGGCCAGTCCCCATGCGAGTTCCTCGGGGGCCTCTCGGGATTCCTCTCCCGTCGATGCCGAGGCCTAAGACCTTGTGTGGAGTCGGGACCGGAACCTGAGGATTCCTCTCCAGTGCTGACATGGATCTTGGGGTACTTCTGGAGTCTCCCCAGGGGAGTCAGTCCTCGTCTCGAATGCGGGCATGCACTTGCGCTTTCCTCCAGAGCGGTAGCAGCAGTGTCACGCAGTCCGCTGCGTGGATCAAAGGATCTATGGTTTTCCCTCGAGTCTTTCCCACGAGGCTTTCCCACGAGGCTTTCCCACAGGGCTGTCCCACGTGCACACGTGGTGGGAGTCGATCCTCGGCTTGAACGTCAAGGCAGTGCAGGGAAAACAGGTTCCTCTGGAATGGATTGACACATCTGGGGGACTCTTGGAATGGTGGCACGACCCTGGAGTTCCTCTCGCCTTTCCTGTGGAGAGCGCCTCCTCTTGAGATGCGACGGGAACGCCGGGAATTCTTTCCCTACGAAACAGGGAAAGGATCCCTCATCTCGAGCTAGGAGGCGGAAACGGGGCTCCCCTGGATGTGTGCGGGACCCACGTGCTTCCTCTCGAGTGGAGACGGGTATGTCGATGAACTTCTTGAGTTGCAGCAAGGGTGTGAAGGACCCTTTGGAAGTTCCAGTGGTTAGATGTGATTGGCCTCGAGAAGCCTCAGCGGAAATGGGCCTCATCTCGCCTGGAGGGCAAAACCTCCTGGATTTTCTCGAGTTGCGGCAGGTGCTCTCGACTTACGACGGGGACCTCAGGGACCCGCTCTGGTGGCCTCAGGAAAGGCCAGTCCCCATGCGAGTTCCTCGGGGGCCTCTCGGGATTCCTCTCCCGTCGATGCCGGGGCCTAAGACCTTGTGTGGAGTCGGGGCCGGAACCTGAGGATTCCTCTCCAGTGCTGACATGGATCTTGGGGTACTTCTGGAGTCTCCCCAGGGGAGTCAGTCCTCGTCTCGAATGCGGGCATGCACTTGCGCTTTCCTCCAGAGCGGTAGCAGCAGTGTCACGCAGTCCGCCGCGTGGATCAAAGGATCTATGGTTTTCCCTCGAGTCTTTCCCACGAGGCTTTCCCACGAGGCTTTCCCACAGGGCTGTCCCACGTGCACACGTGGTGGGAGTCGATCCTCGGCTTGAACGTCAAGGCAGTGCAGGGAAAACAGGTTCCTCTGGAATGGATTGACATCTCTGGGGGACTCTTGGAATGGTGGCACGACCCTGGAGTTCCTCTCGCCTTTCCTGTGGAGAGCGCCTCCTCTTGAGATGCGACGGGAACGCCGGGAATTCTTTCCCTACGAAACAGGGAAAGGATCCCTCATCTCGAGCTAGGAGGCGGAAACGGGGCTCCCCTGGATGTGTGCGGGACCCACGTGCTTCCTCTCGAGTGGAGACGGGTATGTCGATGAACTTCTTGAGTTGCAGCAAGGGTGTGAAGGACCCTTTGGAAGTTCCAGTGGTTAGATGTGATTGACCTCGAGAAGCCTCAGCGGAAATGGGCCTCATCTCGCCTGGAGGGCAAAACCTCCTGGATTTTCTCGAGTTGCGGCAGGTGCTCTCGACTTACGACGGGGACCTCAGGGACCCGCTCTGGTGGCCTCAGGAAAGGCCAGTCCCCATGCGAGTTCCTCGGGGGCCTCTCGGGATTCCTCTCCCGTCGATGCCGGGGCCTAAGACCTTGTGTGGAGTCGGGGCCGGAACCTGAGGATTCCTCTCCAGTGCTGACATGGATCTTGGGGTGCTTCTGGAGTCTCCCCAGGGGAGTCAGTCCTCGTCTCGAATGCGGGCATGCACTTGCGCTTTCCTCCAGAGCGGTAGCAGCAGTGTCACGCAGTCCGCCGCGTGGATCAAAGGATCTATGGTTTTCCCTCGAGTCTTTCCCACGAGGCTTTCCCACGAGGCTTTCCCACAGGGCTGTCCCACGTGCACACGTGGTGGGAGTCGATCCTCGGCTTGAACGTCAAGGCAGTGCAGGGAAAACAGGTTCCTCTGGAATGGACTGACACATCTGGGGGACTCTTGGAATGGTGGCACGACCCTGGAGTTCCTCTCACCTTTCCTGTGGAGAGCGCCTCCTCTTGAGATGCGACGGGAACGCCGGGAATTCTTTCCCTACGAAACAGGGAAAGGATCCCTCATCTCGAGCTAGGAGGCGGAAACGGGGCTCCCCTGGATGTGTGCGGGACACCACGTGCTTCCTCTCGAGTGGAGACGGGTATGTCGGGGAACTTCTTGAGTTGCAGCAAGGGTGTGAAGGACCCTTTGGAAGTTCCAGTGGTTAGATGTGATTGGCCTCGAGAAGCCTCAGCGGAAATGGGCCTCATCTCGCCTGGAGGGCAAAACCTCCTGGATTTTCTCGAGTTGCGGCAGGTGCTCTCGACTTACGACGGGGACCTCAGGGACCCGCTCTGGTGGCCTCAGGAAAGGCCAGTCCCCATGCGAGTTCCTCGGGGGCCTCTCGGGATTCCTCTCCCGTCGATGCCGGGGCCTAAGACCTTGTGTGGAGTCGGGGCCGGAACCTGAGTTTTCCTCTCCAGTGCTGACATGGATCTTGGGGTACTTCTGGAGTCTCCCCAGGGGAGTCAGTCCTCGTCTCGAATGCGGGCATGCACTTGCGCTTTCCTCCAGAGCGGTAGCAGCAGTGTCACGCAGTCCGCCGCGTGGATCAAAGGATCTATGGTTTTCCCTCGAGTCTTTCCCACGAGGCTTTCCCACGAGGCTTTCCCACAGGGCTGTCCCACGTGCACACGTGGTGGGAGTCGATCCTCGGCTTGAACGTCAAGGCAGTGCAGGGAAAACAGGTTCCTCTGGAATGGATTGACACATCTGGGGGACTCTTGGAATGGTGGCACGACCGTGGAGTTCCTCTCGCCTTTCCTGTGGAGAGCGCCTCCTCTTGAGATGCGACGGGAACGCCGGGAATTCTTTCCCTACGAAACAGGGAAAGGATCCCTCATCTCGAGCTAGGAGGCGGAAACGGGGCTCCCCTGGATGTGTGCGGGACCCACGTGCTTCCTCTCGAGTGGAGACGGGTATGTCGATGAACTTCTTGAGTTGCAGCAAGGGTGTGAAGGACCCTTTGGAAGTTCCAGTGGTTAGATGTGATTGGCCTCGAGAAGCCTCAGCGGAAATGGGCCTCATCTCGCCTGGAGGGCAAAACCTCCTGGATTTTCTCGAGTTGCGGCAGGTGCTCTCGACTTACGACGGGGACCTCAGGGACCCGCTCTGGTGGCCTCAGGAAAGGCCAGTCCCCATGCGAGTTCCTCGGGGGCCTCTCGGGATTCCTCTCCCGTCGATGCCGGGGCCTAAGACCTTGTGTGGAGTCGGGGCCGGAACCTGAGGATTCCTCTCCAGTGCTGACATGGATCTTGGGGTACTTCTGGAGTCTCCCCAGGGGAGTCAGTCCTCGTCTCGAATGCGGGCATGCACTTGCGCTTTCCTCCAGAGCGGTAGCAGCAGTGTCACGCAGTCCGCCGCGTGGATCAAAGGATCTATGGTTTTCCCTCGAGTCTTTCCCACGAGGCTTTCCCACGAGGCTTTCCCACAGGGCTGTCCCACGTGCACACGTGGTGGGAGTCGATCCTCGGCTTGAACGTCAAGGCAGTGCAGGGAAAACAGGTTCCTCTGGAATGGATTGACATCTCTGGGGGACTCTTGGAATGGTGGCACGACCGTGGAGTTCCTCTCGCCTTTCCTGTGGAGAGCGCCTCCTCTTGAGATGCGACGGGAACGCCGGGAATTCTTTCCCTACGAAACAGGGAAAGGATCCCTCATCTCGAGCTAGGAGGCGGAAACGGGGCTCCCCTGGATGTGTGCGGGACCCACGTGCTTCCTCTCGAGTGGAGACGGGTATGTCGATGAACTTCTTGAGTTGCAGCAAGGGTGTGAAGGACCCTTTGGAAGTTCCAGTGGTTAGATGTGATTGGCCTCGAGAAGCCTCAGCGGAAATGGGCCTCATCTCGCCTGGAGGGCAAAACCTCCTGGATTTTCTCGAGTTGCGGCAGGTGCTCTCGACTTACGACGGGGACCTCAGGGACCCGCTCTGGTGGCCTCAGGAAAGGCCAGTCCCCATGCGAGTTCCTCGGGGGCCTCTCGGGATTCCTCTCCCGTCGATGCCGGGGCCTAAGACCTTGTGTGGAGTCGGGGCCGGAACCTGAGGATTCCTCTCCAGTGCTGACATGGATCTTGGGGTACTTCTGGAGTCTCCCCAGGGGAGTCAGTCCTCGTCTCGAATGCGGGCATGCACTTGCGCTTTCCTCCAGAGCGGTAGCAGCAGTGTCACGCAGTCCGCCGCGTGGATCAAAGGATCTATGGTTTTCCCTCGAGTCTTTCCCACGAGGCTTTCCCACGAGGCTTTCCCACAGGGCTGTCCCACGTGCACACGTGGTGGGAGTCGATCCTCGGCTTGAACGTCAAGGCAGTGCAGGGAAAACAGGTTCCTCTGGAATGGACTGACACATCTGGGGTACTCTTGGAATGGTGGCACGACCCTGGAGTTCCTCTCACCTTTCCTGTGGAGAGCGCCTCCTCTTGAGATGCGACGGGAACGCCGGGAATTCTTTCCCAAGAAACAGGGAAAGGATCCCTCATCTCGAGCTAGGAGGCGGAAACGGGGCTCCCCTGGATGTGTGCGGGACACCACGTGCTTCCTCTCGAGTGGAGACGGGTATGTCGGGGAACTTCTTGAGTTGCAGCAAGGGTGTGAAGGACCCTTTGGAAGTTCCAGTGGTTAGATGTGATTGGCCTCGAGAAGCCTCAGCGGAAATGGGCCTCATCTCGCCTGGAGGGCAAAACCTCCTGGATTTTCTCGAGTTGCGGCAGGTGCTCTCGACTTACGACGGGGACCTCAGGGACCCGCTCTGGTGGCCTCAGGAAAGGCCAGTCCCCATGCGAGTTCCTCGGGGGCCTCTCGGGATTCCTCTCCCGTCGATGCCGGGGCCTAAGACCTTGTGTGGAGTCGGGGCCGGAACCTGAGTTTTCCTCTCCAGTGCTGACATGGATCTTGGGGTACTTCTGGAGTCTCCCCAGGGGAGTCAGTCCTCGTCTCGAATGCGGGCATGCACTTGCGCTTTCCTCCAGAGCGGTAGCAGCAATGTCACGCAGTCCGCCGCGTGGATCAAAGGATCTATGGTTTTCCCTCGAGTCTTTCCCACGAGGCTTTCCCACGAGGCTTTCCCACAGGGCTGTCCCACGTGCACACGTGGTGGGAGTCGATCCTCGGCTTGAACGTCAAGGCAGTGCAGGGAAAACAGGTTCCTCTGGAATGGACTGACACATCTGGGGGACTCTTGGAATGGTGGCACGACCCTGGAGTTCCTCTCACCTTTCCTATGGAGAGCGCCTCCTCTTGAGATGCGACGGGAACGCCGGGAATTCTTTCCCTACGAAACAGGGAAAGGATCCCTCATCTCGAGCCAGGAGGCGGAAACGGGGCTCCCCTGGATGTGTGCGGGACACAACGTGCTTCCTCTCGAGTGGAGACGGGTATGTCGGGGAACTTCTTGAGTTGCAGCAAGGGTGTGAAGGACCCTTTGGAAGTTCCAGTGGTTAGATGTGATTGGCCTCGAGAAGCCTCAGCGGAAATGGGCCTCATCTCCCCTGGAGGGCAAAACCTCCTGGATTTTCTCGAGTTGCGGCAGGTGCTCTCGACTTACGACGGGGACCTCAGGGACCCGCTCTGGTGGCCTCAGGAAAGGCCAGTCCCCATGCGAGTTCCTCGGGGGCCTCTCGGGATTCCTCTCCCGTCGATGCCGGGGCCTAAGACCTTGTGTGGAATCGGGGCCGGAACCTGAGGGTTCCTCTCCAGTGCTGACATGGATCTTGGGGTACTTCTGGAGTCTCCCCAGGGGAGTCAGTCCTCGTCTCGAATGCGGGCATGCACTTGCTCTTTCCTCCAGAGCGGTAGCAGCAGTGTCACGCAGTCCGCCGCGTGGATCAAAGGATCTATGGTTTTCCCTCGAGTCTTTCCCACGAGGCTTTCCCACGAGGCTTTCCCACAGGGCTGTCCCACGTGCACACGTGGTGGGAGTCGATCCTCGGCTTGAACGTCAAGGCAGTGCAGGGAAAACAGGTTCCTCTGGAATGGATTGACACATCTGGGGGACTCTTGGAATGGTGGCACGACCGTGGAGTTCCTCTCGCCTTTCCTGTGGAGAGCGCCTCCTCTTGAGATGCGACGGGAACGCCGGGAATTCTTTCCCTACGAAACAGGGAAAGGATGCCTCATCTCGAGCTAGGAGGCGGAAACGGGGCTCCCCTGGATGTGTGCGGGACCCACGTGCTTCCTCTCGAGTGGAGACGGGTATGTCGATGAACTTCTTGAGTTGCAGCAAGGGTGTGAAGGACCCTTTGGAAGTTCCAGTGGTTAGATGTGATTGGCCTCGAGAAGCCTCAGCGGAAATGGGCCTCATCTCGCCTGGAGGGCAAAACCTCCTGGATTTTCTCGAGTTGCGGCAGGTGCTCTCGACTTACGACGGGGACCTCAGGGACCCGCTCTGGGGGCCTCAGGAAAGGCCAGTCCCCATGCGAGTTCCTCGGGGGCCTCTCGGGATTCCTCTCCCGTCGATGCCGGGGCCTAAGACCTTGTGTGGAGTCGGGGCCGGAACCTGAGGATTCCTCTCCAGTGCTGACATGGATCTTGGGGTACTTCTGGAGTCTCCCCAGGGGAGTCAGTCCTCGTCTCGAATGCGGGCATGCACTTGCGCTTTCCTCCAGAGCGGTAGCAGCAGTGTCACGCAGTCCGCCGCGTGGATCAAAGGATCTATGGTTTTCCCTCGAGTCTTTCCCACGAGGCTTTCCCACGAGGCTTTCCCACAGGGCTGTCCCACGTGCACACGTGGTGGGAGTCGATCCTCGGCTTGAACGTCAAGGCAGTGCAGGGAAAACAGGTTCCTCTGGAATGGATTGACATCTCTGGGGGACTCTTGGAATGGTGGCACGACCGTGGAGTTCCTCTCGCCTTTCCTGTGGAGAGCGCCTCCTCTTGAGATGCGACGGGAACGCCGGGAATTCTTTCCCTACGAAACAGGGAAAGGATCCCTCATCTCGAGCTAGGAGGCGGAAACGGGGCTCCCCTGGATGTGTGCGGGACCCACGTGCTTCCTCTCGAGTGGAGACGGGTATGTCGATGAACTTCTTGAGTTGCAGCAAGGGTGTGAAGGACCCTTTGGAAGTTCCAGTGGTTAGATGTGATTGGCCTCGAGAAGCCTCAGCGGAAATGGGCCTCATCTCGCCTGGAGGGCAAAACCTCCTGGATTTTCTCGAGTTGCGGCAGGTGCTCTCGACTTACGACGGGGACCTCAGGGACCCGCTCTGGTGGCCTCAGGAAAGGCCAGTCCCCATGCGAGTTCCTCGGGGGCCTCTCGGGATTCCTCTCCCGTCGATGCCGGGGCCTAAGACCTTGTGTGGAGTCGGGGCCGGAACCTGAGGATTCCTCTCCAGTGCTGACATGGATCTTGGGGTACTTCTGGAGTCTCCCCAGGGGAGTCAGTCCTCGTCTCGAATGCGGGAATGCACTTGCGCTTTCCTCCAGAGCGGTAGCAGCAATGTCACGCAGTCCGCCGCGTGGATCAAAGGATCTATGGTTTTCCCTCGAGTCTTTCCCACGAGGCTTTCCCACGAGGCTTTCCCACAGGGCTGTCCCACGTGCACACGTGGTGGGAGTCGATCCTCGGCTTGAACGTCAAGGCAGTGCAGGGAAAACAGGTTCCTCTGGAATGGACTGACACATCTGGGGGACTCTTGGAATGGTGGCACGACCCTGGAGTTCCTCTCACCTTTCCTGTGGAGAGCGCCTCCTCTTGAGATGCGACGGGAACGCCGGGAATTCTTTCCCTACGAAACAGGGAAAGGATCCCTCATCTCGAGCCAGGAGGCGGAAACGGGGCTCCCCTGGATGTGTGCGGGACACAACGTGCTTCCTCTCGAGTGGAGACGGGTATGTCGGGGAATTTCTTGAGTTGCAGCAAGGGTGTGAAGGACCCTTTGGAAGTTCCAGTGGTTAGATGTGATTGGCCTCGAGAAGCCTCAGCGGAAATGGGCCTCATCTCCCCTGGAGGGCAAAACCTCCTGGATTTTCTCGAGTTGCGGCAGGTGCTCTCGACTTACGACGGGGACCTCAGGGACCCGCTCTGGTGGCCTCAGGAAAGGCCAGTCCCCATGCGAGTTCCTCGGGGGCCTCTCGGGATTCCTCTCCCGTCGATGCCGGGGCCTAAGACCTTGTGTGGAGTCGGGGCCGGAACCTGAGGGTTCCTCTCCAGTGCTGACATGGATCTTGGGGTACTTCTGGAGTCTCCCCAGGGGAGTCAGTCCTCGTCTCGAATGCGGGCATGCACTTGCTCTTTCCTCCAGAGCGGTAGCAGCAGTGTCACGCAGTCCGCCGCGTGGATCAAAGGATCTATGGTTTTCCCTCGAGTCTTTCCCACGAGGCTTTCCCACGAGGCTTTCCCACAGGGCTGTCCCACGTGCACACGTGGTGGGAGTCGATCCTCGGCTTGAACGTCAAGGCAGTGCAGGGAAAACAGGTTCCTCTGGAATGGATTGACACATCTGGGGGACTCTTGGAATGGTGGCACGACCGTGGAGTTCCTCTCGCCTTTCCTGTGGAGAGCAACTCCTCTTGAGATGCGACGGGAACGCCGGGAATTCTTTCCCTACGAAACAGGGAAAGGATCCCTCATCTCGAGCTAGGAGGCGGAAACGGGGCTCCCCTGGATGTGTGCGGGACCCACGTGCTTCCTCTCGAGTGGAGACGGGTATGTCGATGAACTTCTTGAGTTGCAGCAAGGGTGTGAAGGACCCTTTGGAAGTTCCAGTGGTTAGATGTGATTGGCCTCGAGAAGCCTCAGCGGAAATGGGCCTCATCTCGCCTGGAGGGCAAAACCTCCTGGATTTTCTCGAGTTGCGGCAGGTGCTCTCGACTTACGACGGGGACCTCAGGGACCCGCTCTGGTGGCCTCAGGAAAGGCCAGTCCCCATGCGAGTTCCTCGGGGGCCTCTCGGGATTCCTCTCCCGTCGATGCCGGGGCCTAAGACCTTGTGTGGAGTCGGGGCCGGAACCTGAGGATTCCTCTCCAGTGCTGACATGGATCTTGGGGTACTTCTGGAGTCTCCCCAGGGGAGTCAGTCCTCGTCTCGAATGCGGGCATGCACTTGCGCTTTCCTCCAGAGCGGTAGCAGCAGTGTCACGCAGTCCGCCGCGTGGATCAAAGGATCTATGGTTTTCCCTCGAGTCTTTCCCACGAGGCTTTCCCACGAGGCTTTCCCACAGGGCTGTCCCACGTGCACACGTGGTGGGAGTCGATCCTCGGCTTGAACGTCAAGGCAGTGCAGGGAAAACAGGTTCCTCTGGAATGGATTGACATCTCTGGGGGACTCTTGGAATGGTGGCACGACCGTGGAGTTCCTCTCGCCTTTCCTGTGGAGAGCGCCTCCTCTTGAGATGCGACGGGAACGCCGGGAATTCTTTCCCTACGAAACAGGGAAAGGATCCCTCATCTCGAGCTAGGAGGCGGAAACGGGGCTCCCCTGGATGTGTGCGGGACCCACGTGCTTCCTCTCGAGTGGAGACGGGTATGTCGATGAACTTCTTGAGTTGCAGCAAGGGTGTGAAGGACCCTTTGGAAGTTCCAGTGGTTAGATGTGATTGGCCTCGAGAAGCCTCAGCGGAAATGGGCCTCATCTCGCCTGGAGGGCAAAACTTCCTGGATTTTCTCGAGTTGCGGCAGGTGCTCTCGACTTACGACGGGGACCTCAGGGACCCGCTCTGGTGGCCTCAGGAAAGGCCAGTCCCCATGCGAGTTCCTCGGGGGCCTCTCGGGATTCCTCTCCCGTCGATGCCGGGGCCTAAGACCTTGTGTGGAGTCGGGGCCGGAACCTGAGGATTCCTCTCCAGTGCTGACATGGATCTTGGTTTACTTCTGGAGTCTCCCCAGGGGAGTCAGTCCTCGTCTCGAATGCGGGCATGCACTTGCGCTTTCCTCCAGAGCGGTAGCAGCAGTGTCACGCAGTCCGCCGCGTGGATCAAAGGATCTATGGTTTTCCCTCGAGTCTTTCCCACGAGGCTTTCCCACGAGGCTTTCCCACAGGGCTGTCCCACGTGCACACGTGGTGGGAGTCGATCCTCGGCTTGAACGTCAAGGCAGTGCAGGGAAAACAGGTTCCTCTGGAATGGACTGACACATCTGGGGGACTCTTGGAATGGTGGCACGACCCTGGAGTTCCTCTCACCTTTCCTGTGGAGAGCGCCTCCTCTTGAGATGCGACGGGAACGCCGGGAATTCTTTCCCTACGAAACAGGGAAAGGATCCCTCATCTCGAGCTAGGAGGCGGAAACGGGGCTCCCCTGGATGTGTGCGGGACACCACGTGCTTCCTCTCGAGTGGAGACGGGTATGTCGGGGAACTTCTTGAGTTGCAGCAAGGGTGTGAAGGACCCTTTGGAAGTTCCAGTGGTTAGATGTGATTGGCCTCGAGAAGCCTCAGCGGAAATGGGCCTCATCTCCCCTGGAGGGCAAAACCTCCTGGATTTTCTCGAGTTGCGGCAGGTGCTCTCGACTTACGACGGGGACCTCAGGGACCCGCTCTGGTGGCCTCAGGAAAGGCCAGTCCCCATGCGAGTTCCTCGGGGGCCTCTCGGGATTCCTCTCCCGTCGATGCCGGGGCCTAAGACCTTGTGTGGAGTCGGGGCCGGAACCTGAGGTTTCCTCTCCAGGGCTGACATGGATCTTGGGGTACTTCTGGAGTCTCCCCAGGGGAGTCAGTCCTCGTCTCGAATGCGGGAATGCACTTGTGCTTTCCTCCAGAGCGGAAGCAGCAGTGTCACGCAGTCCGCCGCGTGGATCAAAGGATCTATGGTTTTCCCTCGAGTCTTTCCCACGAGGCTTTCCCACGAGGCTTTCCCACAGGGCTGTCCCACGTGCACACGTGGTGGGAGTCAATCCTCGGCTTGAACGTCAAGGCAGTGCAGGGAAAACAGGTTCCTCTGGAATGGACTGACACATCTGGGGGACTCTTGGAATGGTGGCACGACCGTGGAGTTCCTCTCGCCTTTCCTGTGGAGAGCGCCTCCTCTTGAGATGCGACGGGAACGCCGGGAATTCTTTCCCTACGAAACAGGGAAAGGATCCCTCATCTCGAGCTAGGAGGCGGAAACGGGGCTCCCCTGGATGTGTGCGGGACCCACGGGCTTCCTCTCGAGTGGAGACGGCTATGTCGATGAACTTCTTGAGTTGCAGCAAGGGTGTGAAGGACCCTTTGGAAGTTTCAGTGGTTAGATGTGATTGGCCTCGAGAAGCCTCAGCGGAAATGGGCCTCATCTCGCCTGGAGGGCAAAACCTCCTGGATTTTCTCGAGTTGCGGCAGGTGCTCTCGACTTACGACGAGGACCTCAGGGACCCGCTCTGGTGGCCTCAGGAAAGGCCAGTCCCCATGCGAGTTCCTCGGGGGCCTCTCGGGATTCCTCTACCGTCGATGCCGGGGCCTAAGACCTTGTGTGGAGTCGGGGCCGGAAACTGAGGATTCCTCTCCAGTGCTGACATGGATCTTGGGGTACTTCTGGAGTCTCCCCAGGGGAGTCAGTCGTCGTCTCGAATGCGGGCATGCACTTGCGCTTTCCTCCAGAGCGGTAGCAGCAGTGTCACGCAGTCCGCCGCGTGGATCAAAGGATCTATGGTTTTCCCTCGAGTCTTTCCCACGAGGCTTTCCCACGAGGCTTTCCCACAGGGCTGTCCCACGTGCACACGTGGTGGGAGTCGATCCTCGGCTTGAACGTCAAGGCAGTGCAGGGAAAACGGGTTCCTCTGGATTGGACTGACACATCTGGGGGACTCTTGGAATGGTGGCACGACCCTGGAGTTCCTCTCGCCTTTCCTGTGGAGAGCGCCTCCTCTTGAGATGCGATGGGAACGCCGGGAATTCTTTCCCTAGGAAACAGGGAAAGGATCCCTCATCTCGAGCTAGGAGGCGGAAACGGGGCTCCTCTGGATGTGTGCGGACCCCACGTGCTTCCTCTCGAGTGGAGACGGGTATGTCGGGGAACTTCTTGAGTTGCAGCAAGGGTGTGAAGGACCCTTTGGAAGTTCCAGTGGTTAGACGTGATTGGCCTCGAGAAGCCTCAGCGGAAATTGGCCTCATCTCGCCTGGAGGGCAAAACCTCCTGGATTTTCTCGAGTTGCGGCAGGTGCTCTCGACTTACGACGGGGACCTCAGGGACCCGCTCTGGTGGCCTCAGGAAAGGCCAGTCCCCATGCGAGTTCCTGGGGGGCCTCTCGGGATTCCTCTCCCGTCGATGCCGGCGCCTAAGACCTTGTGTGGAGTCGGGGCCGGAACCTGAGGATTCCTCTCCAGTGCTGACATGGATCTTGGGGTACTTCTGGAGTCTCCCCAGGGGAATCAGTCCTCGTCTCGAATGCGGGCATGCACTTGCGCTTTCCTCCAGAGCGGTAGCAGCAGTGTCACGCAGTCCGCCGCGTGGATCAAAGGATCTATGGTTTTCCCTCGAGTCTTTCCCACGAGGCTTTCCCACGAGGCTTTCCCACAGGGCTGTCCCACGTGCACACGTGGTGGGAGTTGATCCTCGGCTTGAACGTCAAGGCAGTGCAGGGAAAACAGGTTCCTCTGGAATGGACTGACACATCTGGGGGACTCTTGGAATGGTGTCACGACCCTGGAGTTCCTCTCGCCTTTCCTGAGGAGAGCGCCTCCTCTTGAGATGCGACGGGAACGCCGGGAATTCTTTCCCTGCGAAACAGGGAAAGGATCCCTCATCTCGAGCTAGGAGGCGGAAACGGGGCTGCCCTGGATGTGGGCGGGACCACACGTGCTTCCTTTCGAGTGGAGACGGGTATGTCGGGGAACTTCTTGAGTTGCAGCAATGGTGTTAAGGACCCTTTGGAAGTTCCAGTGGTTAGATGTGATTGGCCTCGAGAAGCCTCAGCGGAAATGGGCCTCATCTCGCCTGGAGGGCAAAACCTCCTGGATTTTCTCGAGTTGCGGCAGGTGCTCTCGACTTACGACGGGGACCTCAGGGAACCGCTCTGGTGGCCTCAGGAAAGGCCAGTCCCCATGCGAGTTCCTCGGGGGCCTCTCGGGATTCCTCTCCCGTCGATGCAGGGGCCTAAGACCTTGTGTGGAGTCGGGGCCGGAACCTGAGGATTCCTCTCCAATGCTGACATGGATCTTGGGGTACTTCTGGAGTCTCCCCAGGGGAGTCAGTCGTCGTCTCGAATGCGGGCATGCACTTGCGCTTTCCTCCAGAGCGGTAGCAGCAGTGTCACGCAGTCCGCCGCGTGGATCAAAGGATCTATGGTTTTCCCTCGAGTCTTTCCCACGAGGCTTTCCCACGAGGCTTTCCCACAGGGCTGTCCCACGTGCACACGTGGTGGGAGTCGATCCTCGGCTTGAACGTCAAGGCAGTGCAGGGAAAACAGGTTCCTCTGGATTGGACTGACACATCTGGGGGACTCTTGGAATGGTGGCACGACCCTGGAGTTCCTCTCGCCTTTCCTGTGGAGAGCGCCTCCTCTTGAGATGCGATGGGAACGCCGGGAATTCTTTCCCTAGGAAACAGGGAAAGGATCCCTCATCTCGAGCTAGGAGGCGGAAACGGGGCTCCTCTGGATGTGTGCGGACCCCACGTGCTTCCTCTCGAGTGGAGACGGGTATGTCGGGGAACTTCTTGAGTTGCAGCAAGGGTGTGAAGGACCCTTTGGAAGTTCCAGTGGTTAGACGTGATTGGCCTCGAGAAGCCTCAGCGGAAATTGGCCTCATCTCGCCTGGAGGGCAAAACCTCCTGGATTTTCTCGAGTTGCGGCAGGTGCTCTCGACTTACGACGGGGACCTCAGGGACCCGCTCTGGTGGCCTCAGGAAAGGCCAGTCCCCATGCGAGTTCCTGGGGGGCCTCTCGGGATTCCTCTCCCGTCGATGCCGGCGCCTAAGACCTTGTGTGGAGTCGGGGCCGGAACCTGAGGATTCCTCTCCAGTGCTGACATGGATCTTGGGGTACTTCTGGAGTCTCCCCAGGGGAATCAGTCCTCGTCTCGAATGCGGGCATGCACTTGCGCTTTCCTCCAGAGCGGTAGCAGCAGTGTCACGCAGTCCGCCGCGTGGATCAAAGGATCTATGGTTTTCCCTCGAGTCTTTCCCACGAGGCTTTCCCACGAGGCTTTCCCACAGGGCTGTCCCACGTGCACACGTGGTGGGAGTCGATCCTCGGCTTGAACGTCAAGGCAGTGCAGGGAAAACAGGTTCCTCTGGAATGGACTGACACATCTGGGGGACTCTTGGAATGGTGTCACGACCCTGGAGTTCCTCTCGCCTTTCCTGAGGAGAGCGCCTCCTCTTGAGATGCGACGGAAACGCCGGGAATTCTTTCCCTGCGAAACAGGGAAAGGATCCCTCATCTCGAGCTAGGAGGCGGAAACGGGGCTGCCCTGGATGTGTGCGGGACCCCACGTGCTTCCTTTCGAGTGGAGACGGGTATGTCGGGGAACTTCTTGAGTTGCAGCAATGGTGTTAAGGACCCTTTGGAAGTTCCAGTGGTTAGATGTGATTGGCCTCGAGAAGCCTCAGCGGAAATGGGCCTCATCTCGCCTGGAGGGCAAAACCTCCTGGATTTTCTCGAGTTGCGGCAGGTGCTCTCGACTTACGACGGGGACCTCAGGGACCCGCTCTGGTGGCCTCAGGAAAGGCCAGTCCCCATGCGAGTTCCTCGGGGGCCTCTCGGGATTCCTCTCCCGTCGATGCCGGGGCCTAAGACCTTGTGTGGAGTCGGGGCCGGAACCTGAGGATTCCTCTCCAATGCTGACATGGATCTTGGGGTACTTCTGGAGTCTCCCCAGGGGAGTCAGTCCTCGTCTCGAATGCGGGCATGCACTTGCGCTTTCCTCCAGAGCGGTAGCAGCAGTGTCACGCAGTCCGCCGCGTGGATCAAAGGATCTATGGTTTTCCCTCGAGTCTTTCCCACGAGGCTTTCCCACGAGGCTTTCCCACAGGGCTGTCCCACGTGCACACGTGGTGGGAGTCGATCCTCGGCTTGAACGTCAAGGCAGTGCAGGGAAAACAGGTTCCTCTGGAATGGACTGACACATCTGGGGGACTCTTGGAATGGTGGCACGACCCTGGAGTTCCTCGCGCCTTTCCTGTGGAGAGCGCCTCCTCTTGAGATGCGACGGGAACGCCGGGAATTCTTTCCCTACGAAACAGGGAAAGGATCCCTCATCTCGAGCTAGGAGGCGGAAACGGGGCTCCCCTGGATGTGTGCGGGACCCACGTGCTTCCTCTCGAGTGGAGACGGGTATGTCGGGGAACTTCTTGAGTTGCAGCAAGGGTGTGAAGCACCCTTTGGAAGTTCCAGTGGTTAGATGTGATTGGCCTCGAGAAGCCTCAGCGGAAATGGGCCTCATCTCGCCTGGAGGGCAAAACCTCCTGGATTTTCTCGAGTTGCGGCAGGTGCTCTCGACTTACGACGGGGACCTCAGGGTCCCGCTCTGGTGGCCTCAGGAAAGGCCAGTCCCCATGCGAGTTCCTCGGGGGCCTCTCGGGATTCCTCTCCCGTCGATGCCGGGGCCTAAGACCTTGTGTGGAGTCGGGGCCGGAACCTGAGGATTCCTCTCCAGTGCTGACATGGATCTTGGGGTACTTCTGGAGTCTCCCCAGGGGAGTCAGTCCTCGTCTCGAATGCGGGCATGCACTTGCGCTTTCCTCCAGAGCGGTAGCAGCAGTGTCACGCAGTCCGCCGCGTGGATCAAAGGATCTATGGTTTTCCCTCGAGTCTTTCCCACGAGGCTTTCAAACGAGGCTTTCCCACAGGGCTGTCCCACGTGCACACGTGGTGGGAGTCGATCCTCGGCTTGAACGTCAAGGCAGTGCAGGGAAAACAGGTTCCTCTGGAATGGATTGACATCTCTGGGGGACTCTTGGAATGGTGGCACGACCGTGGAGTTCCTCTCGCCTTTCCTGTGGAGAGCGCCTCCTCTTGAGATGCGACGGGAACGCCGGGAATTCTTTCCCTACGAAACAGGGAAAGGATCCCTCATCTCGAGCTAGGAGGCGGAAACGGGGCTCCCCTGGATGTGTGCGGGACCCACGTGCTTCCTCTCGAGTGGAGACGGCTATGTCGATGAACTTCTTGAGTTGCAGCAAGGGTGTGAAGGACCCTTTGGAAGTTCCAGTGGTTAGATGTGATTGGCCTCGAGAAGCCTCAGCGGAAATGGGCCTCATCTCGCCTGGAGGGCAAAACCTCCTGGATTTTCTCGAGTTGCGGCAGGTGCTCTCGACTTACGACGGGGACCTCAGGGACCCGCTCTGGTGGCCTCAGGAAAGGCCAGTCCCCATGCGAGTTCCTCGGGGGCCTCTCGGGATTCCTCTCCCGTCGATGCCGGGGCCTAAGACCTTGTGTGGAGTCGGGGCCGGAACCTGAGGATTCCTCTCCAGTGCTGACATGGATCTTGGGGTACTTCTGGAGTCTCCCCAGGGGAGTCAGTCCTCATCTCGAATGCGGGCATGCACTTGCGCTTTCCTCCAGAGCGGTAGCAGCAGTGTCACGCAGTCCGCCGCGTGGATCAAAGGATCTATGGTTTTCCCTCGAGTCTTTCCCACGAGGCTTTCCCACGAGGCTTTCCCACAGGGCTGTCCCACGTGCACACGTGGTGGGAGTCGATCCTCGGCTTGAACGTCAAGGCAGTGCAGGGAAAACAGGTTCCTCTGGAATGGACTGACACATCTGGGGGACTCTTGGAATGGTGGCACGACCCTGGAGTTCCTCTCACCTTTCCTGTGGAGAGCGCCTCCTCTTGAGATGCGACGGGAACGCCGGGAATTCTTTCCCTACGAAACAGGGAAAGGATCCCTCATCTCGAGCTAGGAGGCGGAAACGGGGCTCCCCTGGATGTGTGCGGGACACCACGTGCTTCCTCTCGAGTGGAGACGGGTATGTCGGGGAACTTCTTGAGTTGCAGCAAGGGTGTGAAGGACCCTTTTGAAGTTCCAGTGGTTAGATGTGATTGGCCTCGAGAAGCCTCAGCGGAAATGGGCCTCATCTCCCCTGGAGGGCAAAACCTCCTGGATTTTCTCGAGTTGCGGCAGGTGCTCTCGACTTACGACGGGGACGTCAGGGACCCGCTCTGGTGGCCTCAGGAAAGGCCAGTCCCCATGCGAGTTCCTCGGGGGCCTCTCGGGATTCCTCTCCCGTCGATGCCGGGGCCTAAGACCTTGTGTGGAGTCGGGGCCGGAACCTGAGGTTTCCTCTCCAGGGCTGACATGGATCTTGGGGTACTTCTGGAGTCTCCCCAGGGGAGTCAGTCCTCGTCTCGAATGCGGGAATGCACTTGTGCTTTCCTCCAGAGCGGTAGCAGCAGTGTCACGCAGTCCGCCGCGTGGATCAAAGGATCTATGGTTTTCCCTCGAGTCTTTCCCACGAGGCTTTCCCACGAGGCTTTCCCACAGGGCTGTCCCACGTGCACACGTGGTGGGAGTCGATCCTCGGCTTGAACGTCAAGGCAGTGCAGGGAAAACAGGTTCCTCTGGAATGGACTGACACATCTGGGGGACTCTTGGAATGGTGGCACGACCGTGGAGTTCCTCTCGCCTTTCCTGTGGAGAGCGCCTCCTCTTGAGATGCGACGGGAACGCCGGGAATTCTTTCCCTACGAAACAGGGAAAGGATCCCTCATCTCGAGCTAGGAGGCGGAAACGGGGCTCCCCTGGATGTGTGCGGGACCCACGTGCTTCCTCTCGAGTGGAGACGGCTATGTCGATGAACTTCTTGAGTTGCAGCAAGGGTGTGAAGGACCCTTTGGAAGTTCCAGTGGTTAGATGTGATTGGCCTCGAGAAGCCTCAGAGGAAATGGGCCTCATCTCGCCTGGAGGGCAAAACCTCCTGGATTTTCTCGAGTTGCGGCAGGTGCTCTCGACTTACGACGAGGACCTCAGGGACCCGCTCTGGTGGCCTCAGGAAAGGCCAGTCCCCATGCGAGTTCCTCGGGGGCCTCTCGGGATTCCTCTCCCGTCGATGCCGGGGCCTAAGACCTTGTGTGGAGTCGGGGCCGGAAACTGAGGATTCCTCTCCAGTGCTGACATGGATCTTGGGGTACTTCTGGAGTCTCCCCAGGGGAGTCAGTCGTCGTCTCGAATGCGGGCATGCACTTGCGCTTTCCTCCAGAGCGGTAGCAGCAGTGTCACGCAGTCCGCTGCGTGGATCAAAGGATCTATGGTTTTCCCTCGAGTCTTTCCCACGAGGCTTTCCCACGAGGCTTTCCCACAGGGCTGTCCCACGTGCACACGTGGTGGGAGTCGATCCTCGGCTTGAACGTCAAGGCAGTGCAGGGAAAACGGGTTCCTCTGGATTGGACTGACACATCTGGGGGACTCTTGGAATGGTGGCACGACCCTGGAGTTCCTCTCGCCTTTCCTGTGGAGAGCGCCTCCTCTTGAGATGCGATGGGAACGCCGGGAATTCTTTCCCTAGGAAACAGGGAAAGGATCCCTCATCTCGAGCTAGGAGGCGGAAACGGGGCTCCTCTGGATGTGTGCGGACCCCACGTGCTTCCTCTCGAGTGGAGACGGGTATGTCGGGGAACTTCTTGAGTTGCAGCAAGGGTGTGAAGGACCCTTTGGAAGTTCCAGTGGTTAGACGTGATTGGCCTCGAGAAGCCTCAGCGGAAATTGGCCTCATCTCGCCTGGAGGGCAAAACCTCCTGGATTTTCTCGAGTTGCGGCAGGTGCTCTCGACTTACGACGGGGACCTCAGGGACCCGCTCTGGTGGCCTCAGGAAAGGCCAGTCCCCATGCGAGTTCCTGGGGGGCCTCTCGGGATTCCTCTCCCGTCGATGCCGGCGCCTAAGACCTTGTGTGGAGTCGGGGCCGGAACCTGAGGATTCCTCTCCAGTGCTGACATGGATCTTGGGGTACTTCTGGAGTCTCCCCAGGGGAATCAGTCCTCGTCTCGAATGCGGGCATGCACTTGCGCTTTCCTCCAGAGCGGTAGCAGCAGTGTCACGCAGTCCGCCGCGTGGATCAAAGGATCTATGGTTTTCCCTCGAGTCTTTCCCACGAGGCTTTCCCACGAGGCTTTCCCACAGGGCTGTCCCACGTGCACACGTGGTGGGAGTCGATCCTCGGCTTGAACGTCAAGGCAGTGCAGGGAAAACAGGTTCCTCTGGAATGGACTGACACATCTGGGGGACTCTTGGAATGGTGTCACGACCCTGGAGTTCCTCTCGCCTTTCCTGAGGAGAGCGCCTCCTCTTGAGATGCGACGGGAACGCCGGGAATTCTTTCCCTGCGAAACAGGGAAAGGATCCCTCATCTCGAGCTAGGAGGCGGAAACGGGGCTGCCCTGGATGTGTGCGGGACCCCACGTGCTTCCTTTCGAGTGGAGACGGGTATGTCGGGGAACTTCTTGAGTTGCAGCAATGGTGTTAAGGACCCTTTGGAAGTTCCAGTGGTTAGATGTGATTGGCCTCGAGAAGCCTCAGCGGAAATGGGCCTCATCTCGCCTGGAGGGCAAAACCTCCTGGATTTTCTCGAGTTGCGGCAGGTGCTCTCGACTTACGACGGGGACCTCAGGGACCCGCTCTGGTGGCCTCAGGAAAGGCCAGTCCCCATGCGAGTTCCTCGGGGGCCTCTCGGGATTCCTCTCCCGTCGATGCCGGGGCCTAAGACCTTGTGTGGAGTCGGGGCCGGAACCTGAGGATTCCTCTCCAATGCTGACATGGATCTTGGGGTACTTCTGGAGTCTCCCCAGGGGAGTCAGTCCTCGTCTCGAATGCGGGCATGCACTTGCGCTTTCCTCCAGAGCGGTAGCAGCAGTGTCACGCAGTCCGCCGCGTGGATCAAAGGATCTATGGTTTTCCCTCGAGTCTTTCCCACGAGGCTTTCCCACGAGGCTTTCCCACAGGGCTGTCCCACGTGCACACGTGGTGGGAGTCGATCCTCGGCTTGAACGTCAAGGCAGTGCAGGGAAAACAGGTTCCTCTGGAATGGACTGACACATCTGGGGGACTCTTGGAATGGTGGCACGACCCTGGAGTTCCTCGCGCCTTTCCTGTGGAGAGCGCCTCCTCTTGAGATGCGACGGGAACGCCGGGAATTCTTTCCCTACGAAACAGGGAAAGGATCCCTCATCTCAAGCTAGGAGGCGGAAACGGGGCTCCCCTGGATGTGTGCGGGACCCACGTGCTTCCTCTCGAGTGGAGACGGGTATGTCGGGGAACTTCTTGAGTTGCAGCAAGGGTGTGAAGCACCCTTTGGAAGTTCCAGTGGTTAGATGTGATTGGCCTCGAGAAGCCTCAGCGGAAATGGGCCTCATCTCGCCTGGAGGGCAAAACCTCCTGGATTTTCTCGAGTTGCGGCAGGTGCTCTCGACTTACGACGGGGACCTCAGGGTCCCGCTCTGGTGGCCTCAGGAAAGGCCAGTCCCCATGCGAGTTCCTCGGGGGCCTCTCGGGATTCCTCTCCCGTCGATGCCGGGGCCTAAGACCTTGTGTGGAGTCGGGGCCGGAACCTGAGGATTCCTCTCCAATGCTGACATGGATCTTGGGGTACTTCTGGAGTCTCCCCAGGGGAGTCAGTCCTCGTCTCGAATGTGGGCATGCACTTGCGCTTTCCTCCAGAGCGGTAGCAGCAGTGTCACGCAGTCCGCCGCGTGGATCAAAGGATCTATGGTTTTCCCTCGAGTTTTTCCCACGAGGCTTTCAAACGAGGCTTTCCCACAGGGCTGTCCCACGTGCACACGTGGTGGGAGTCGATCCTCGGCTTGAACGTCAAGGCAGTGCAGGGAAAACAGGTTCCTCTGGAATGGACTGACACATCTGGGGGACTCTTGGAATGGTGGCACGACCCTGGAGTTCCTCGCGCCTTTCCTGTGGAGAGCGCCTCCTCTTGAGATGCGACGGGAACGCCGGGAATTCTTTCCCTACGAAACAGGGAAAGGATCCCTCATCTCGAGCTAGGAGGCGGAAACGGGGCTCCCCTGGATGTGTGCGGGACCCACGTGCTTCCTCTCGAGTGGAGACGGGTATGTCGGGGAACTTCTTGAGTTGCAGCAAGGGTGTGAAGCACCCTTTGGAAGTTCCAGTGGTTAGATGTGATTGGCCTCGAGAAGCCTCAGCGGAAATGGGCCTCATCTCGCCTGGAGGGCAAAACCTCCTGGATTTTCTCGAGTTGCGGCAGGTGCTCTCGACTTACGACGGGGACCTCAGGGACCCGCTCTGGTGGCCTCAGGAAAGGCCAGTCCCCATGCGAGTTCCTCGGGGGCCTCTCGGGATTCCTCTCCCGTCGATGCCGGGGCCTAAGACCTTGTGTGGAGTCGGGGCCGGAACCTGAGGATTCCTCTCCAGTGCTGACATGGATCTTGGGGTACTTCTGGAGTCTCCCCAGGGGAGTCAGTCCTCATCTCGAATGCGGGCATGCACTTGCGCTTTCCTCCAGAGCGGTAGCAGCAGTGTCACGCAGTCCGCCGCGTGGATCAAAGGATCTATGGTGTTCCCTCGAGTCTTTCCCACGAGGCTTTGCCACGAGGCTTTCCCACAGGGCTGTCCCACGTGCACACGTGGTGGGAGTCGATCCTCGGCTTGAACGTCAAGGCAGTGCAGGGAAAACAGGTTCCTCTGGAATGGACTGACACATCTGGGGGACTCTTGGAATGGTGGCACGACCCTGGAGTTCCTCTCGCCTTTCCTGTGGAGAGCGCCTCCTCTTGAGATGCGACGGGAACGCCGGGAATTCTTTCCCTACGAAACAGGGAAAGGATCCCTCATCTCGAGCTAGGAGGCGGAAACGGGGCTCCCCTGGATGTGTGCGGACCCCACGTGCTTCCTCTCGAGTGGAGACGGGTATGTCGGGGAACTTCTTGAGTTGCAGCAAGGGTGTGAAGGACCCTTTGGAAGTTCCAGTGGTTAGACGTGATTGGCCTCGAGAAGACTCAGCGGAAATGGGCCTCATCTCGCCTGGAGGGCAAAACCTCCTGGATTTTCTCGAGTTGCAGCAGGTGCTCTCGACTTACGACGGGGACCTCAGGGACCCGCTCTGGTGGCCTCAGGAAAGGCCAGTCCCCATGCGAGTTCCTCGGGGGCCTCTCGGGATTCCTCTCCCGTCGATGCCGGGGCCTAAGACCTTGTGTGGAGTCGGGGCCGGAACCTGAGGATTCCTCTCCAGTGCTGACATGGACCTTGGGGTACTTCTGGAGTCTCCCCAGGGGAGTCATTCCTCGTCTCGAATGCGGGCATGCACTTGCGCTTTCCTCCAGAGCGGTAGCAGCAGTGTCACGCAGTCCGCCGCGTGGATCAAAGGATCTATGGTTTTCCCTCGAGTCTTTCCCACGAGGCTTTCCCACGAGGCTTTCCCACAGGGCTGTGCCACGTGCACACGTGGTGGGAGTCGATCCTCGGCTTGAACGTCAAGGCAGTGCAGGGAAAACAGTTTCCTCTGGAATGGACTGACACATCTGGGGGACTCTTGGAATGGTGGCACGACCCTGGAATTCATCTCGCCTTTCCTGTGGAGAGCGCCTCCTCTTGAGATGCGACGGGAACGCCGGGAATTCTTTCCCTACGAAACAGGGAAAGGATCCCTCATCTCGAGCTAGGAGGCGGAAACGGGGCTCCCCTGGATGTGTGCGGGACACCACGTGCTTCCTCTCGAGTGGAGACGGGTATGTCGGGGAACTTCTTGAGTTGCAGCAAGGGTGTGAAGGACCCTTTGGAAGTTCCTGTGGTTAGACGTGATTGGCCTCGAGAAGCCTCAGCGGAAATGGGCCTCATCTCGCCTGGAGGGCAAAACCTCCTGGATTTTCTCGAGTTGCGGCAGGTGCTCTCGACTTACGACGGGGACCTCAGGGACCCGCTCTGGTGGCCTCAGGAAAGGCCAGTCCCCATGCGAGTTCCTCGGGGGCCTCTCGGGATTCCTCTCCCGTCGATGCCGGGGCCTAAGACCTTGTGTGGAGTCGGGGCCGGAACCTGAGGATTCCTCTCCAGTGCTGACATGGATCTTGGGGTACTTCTGGAGTCTCCCCAGGGGAGTCAGTCCTCGTCTCGAATGCGGGCATGCACTTGCGCTTTCCTCCAGAGGGGTAGCAGCAGTGTCACGCAGTCCGCCGCGTGGATCAAAGGATCTATGGTTTTCCCTCGAGTCTTTCCCACGAGGCTTTCCCACGAGGCTTTCCCACAGGGCTGTCCCACGTGCACACGTGGTGGGAGTCGATCCTCGGCTTGAACGTCAAGGCAGTGCAGGGAAAACAGGTTCCTCTGGAATGGACTGACACATCTGGGGGACTCTTGGAATGGTGGCACGACCCTGGAGTTCCTCTCGCCTTTCCTGTGGAGAGCGCCTCCTCTTGAGATGCGACGGGAACGCCGGAAATTCTTTCCCTGCGAAACAGGGAAAGGATCCCTCATCTCGAGCTAGGAGGCGGAAACGGGGCTTCCCTGGATGTGTGCGGGACCCCACGGGCTTCCTCTCGAGTGGAGACGGGTATGTCGGGGAACTTCTTGAGTTGCAGCAATGGTGTGAAGGACCCTTTGGAAGTTCCAGTGGTTAGATGTGATTGGCCTCGAGAAGCCTCAGCGGAAATGGGCCTCATCTCGCCTGGAGGGCAAAACCTCCTGGATTTTCTCGAGTTGCGGCAGGTGCTCTCGACTTACGACGGGGACCTCAGGGACCCGCTCTGGTGGCCTCAGGAAAGTCCAGTCCCCATGCGAGTTCCTCGGGGGCCTCTCGGGATTCCTCTCCCGTCGATGCCGGGGCCTAAGACCTTGTGTGGAGTCGGGGCCGGAACCTGAGGTTTCCTCTCCAGTGCTGACATGGATCTTGGGGTACTTCTGGAGTCTCCCCAGGGGAGTCAGTCCTCGTCTCGAATGCGGGCATGCACTTGGGCTTTCCTCCAGAGCGGTAGCAGCAGTGTCACGCAGTCCGCCGCGTGGATCAAAGGATGTATGGTTTTCCCTCGAGTCTTTCCCACGAGGCTTTCCCACGAGGCTTTCCCACAGGGCTGTGCCACGTGCACACGTGGTGGGAGTCGATCCTCGGTTTGAACGTCAAGGCAGTGCAGGGAAAACAGGTTCCTCTGGAATGGACTGACACATCTGGGGGACTCTTGGAATGGTGGCATGACCCTGGAGTTCCTCTCGCCTTTCCTGTGGAGAGCGCCTCCTCTTGAGATGTGACGGGAACACCGGGAATTCTTTCCCTACGAAACAGGGAAAGGATCCCTCATCTCGAGCTAGGAGGCGGAAACGGGGCTCCCCTGGATGTGTGCGGGACCCCACGTGCTTCCTCTCGAGTGGAGATGGGTATGTCGGGGAACTTCTTGAGTTACAGTAATGGTGTGAAGAACCCTTTGGAAGTTCCAGTGGTTAGATGTGATTGGCCTCGAGAAGCCACAGCGGAAATGGGCCTCATCTCGCCTGGAGGGCAAAACCTCCTGGATTTTCTCGAGTTGCGGCAGGTGCTCTCGACTTACGACGGGGACCTCAGGGACCCGCTCTGGTGGCCTCAGGAAAGGCCAGTCCCCATGCGAGTTCCTCGGGGGCCTCTCGGGATTCCTCTCCCGTCGATGCCGGGGCCTAAGACCTTGTGTGGAGTCGGGGCCGGAAACTGAGGATTCCGCTCCAGTGCTGACATGGATCTTGGGGTACTTCTGGAGTCTCCCCAGGGGAGTCAGTCCTCGTCTCGAATGCGGGCATGCACTTGCGCTTTCCTCCAGAGCGGTAGCAGCAGTGTCACGCAGTCCGCCGCGTGGATCAAAGGATCTATGGTTTTCCCTCAAGTCTTTCCCACGAGGCTTTCCCACGAGGCTTTCCCACAGGGCTGTCCCACGTGCACACGTGGTGGGAGTCGATCCTCGGCTTGAACGTCAAGGCAGTGCAGGGAAAACAGGTTCCTCTGGAATGGATTGACATCTCTGGGGGACTCTTGGAATGGTGGCACGACCGTGGAGTTCCTCTCGCCTTTCCTGTGGAGAGCGCCTCCTCTTGAGATGCGACGGGAACGCCGGGAATTCTTTCCCTACGAAACAGGGAAAGGATCCCTCATCTCGAGCTAGGAGGCGGAAACGGGGCTCCCCTGGATGTGTGCGGGACCCACGTGCTTCCTCTCGAGTGGAGACGGGTATGTCGATGAACTTCTTGAGTTGCAGCAAGGGTGTGAAGGACCCTTTGGAAGTTCCAGTGGTTAGATGTGATTGGCCTCGAGAAGCCTCAGCGGAAATGGGCCTCATCTCGCCTGGAGGGCAAAACCTCCTGGATTTTCTCGAGTTGCGGCAGGTGCTCTCGACTTACGACGGGGACCTCAGGGACCCGCTCTGGTGGCCTCAGGAAAGGCCAGTCCCCATGCGAGTTCCTCGGGGGCCTCTCGGGATTCCTCTCCCGTCGATGCCGGGGCCTAAGACCTTGTGTGGAGTCGGGGCCGGAACCTGAGGATTCCTCTCCAGTGCTGACATGGATCTTGGTTTACTTCTGGAGTCTCCCCAGGGGAGTCAGTCGTCGTCTCGAATGCGGGCATGCACTTGCGCTTTCCTCCAGAGCGGTAGCAGCAGTGTCACGCAGTCCGCCGCGTGGATCAAAGGATCTATGGTTTTCCCTCGAGTCTTTCCCACGAGGCTTTCCCACGAGGCTTTCCCACAGGGCTGTCCCACGTGCACACGTGGTGGGAGTCGATCCTCGGCTTGAACGTCAAGGCAGTGCAGGGAAAACGGGTTCCTCTGGATTGGACTGACACATCTGGGGGACTCTTGGAATGGTGGCACGACCCTGGAGTTCCTCTCGCCTTTCCTGTGGAGAGCGCCTCCTCTTGAGATGCGATGGGAACGCCGGGAATTCTTTCCCTAGGAAACAGGGAAAGGATCCCTCATCTCGAGCTAGGAGGCGGAAACGGGGCTCCTCTGGATGTGTGCGGACCCCACGTGCTTCCTCTCGAGTGGAGACGGGTATGTCGGGGAACTTCTTGAGTTGCAGCAAGGGTGTGAAGGACCCTTTGGAAGTTCCAGTGGTTAGACGTGATTGGCCTCGAGAAGCCTCAGCGGAAATTGGCCTCATCTCGCCTGGAGGGCAAAACCTCCTGGATTTTCTCGAGTTGCGGCAGGTGCTCTCGACTTACGACGGGGACCTCAGGGACCCGCTCTGGTGGCCTCAGGAAAGGCCAGTCCCCATGCGAGTTCCTGGGGGGCCTCTCGGGATTCCTCTCCCGTCGATGCCAGCGCCTAAGACCTTGTGTGGAGTCGGGGCCGGAACCTGAGGATTCCTCTCCAGTGCTGACATGGATCTTGGGGTACTTCTGGAGTCTCCCCAGGGGAATCAGTCCTCGTCTCGAATGCGGGCATGCACTTGCGCTTTCCTCCAGAGCGGTAGCAGCAGTGTCACGCAGTCCGCCGCGTGGATCAAAGGATCTATGGTTTTCCCTCGAGTCTTTCCCACGAGGCTTTCCCACGAGGCTTTCCCACAGGGCTGTCCCACGTGCACACGTGGTGGGAGTCGATCCTCGGCTTGAACGTCAAGGCAGTGCAGGGAAAACAGGTTCCTCTGGAATGGACTGACACATCTGGGGGACTCTTGGAATGGTGTCACGACCCTGGAGTTCCTCTCGCCTTTCCTGAGGAGAGCGCCTCCTCTTGAGATGCGACGGGAACGCCGGGAATTCTTTCCCTGCGAAACAGGGAAAGGATCCCTCATCTCGAGCTAGGAGGCGGAAACGGGGCTGCCCTGGATGTGTGCGGGACCCCACGTGCTTCCTTTCGAGTGGAGACGGGTATGTCGGGGAACTTCTTGAGTTGCAGCAATGGTGTTAAGGACCCTTCGGAAGTTCCAGTGGTTAGATGTGATTGGCCTCGAGAAGCCTCAGCGGAAATGGGCCTCATCTCGCCTGGAGGGCAAAACCTCCTGGATTTTCTCGAGTTGCGGCAGGTGCTCTCGACTTACGACGGGGACCTCAGGGACCCGCTCTGGTGGCCTCAGGAAAGGCCAGTCCCCATGCGAGTTCCTCGGGGGCCTCTCGGGATTCCTCTCCCGTCGATGCCGGGGCCTAAGACCTTGTGTGGAGTCGGGGCCGGAACCTGAGGATTCCTCTCCAATGCTGACATGGATCTTGGGGTACTTCTGGAGTCTCCCCAGGGGAGTCAGTCCTCGTCTCGAATGCGGGCATGCACTTGCGCTTTCCTCCAGAGCGGTAGCAGCAGTGTCACGCAGTCCACCGCGTGGATCAAAGGATCTATGGTTTTCCCTCGAGTCTTTCCCACGAGGCTTTCCCACGAGGCTTTCCCACAGGGCTGTCCCACGTGCACACGTGGTGGGAGTCGATCCTCGGCTTGAAAGTCAAGGCAGTGCAGGGAAAACAGGTTCCTCTGGAATGGACTGACACATCTGGGGGACTCTTGGAATGGTGGCACGACCCTGGAGTTCCTCGCGCCTTTCCTGTGGAGAGCGCCTCCTCTTGAGATGCGACGGGAACGCCGGGAATTCTTTCCCTACGAAACAGGGAAAGGATCCCTCATCTCGAGCTAGGAGGCGGAAACGGGGCTCCCCTGGATGTGTGCGGGACCCACGTGCTTCCTCTCGAGTGGAGACGGGTATGTCGGGGAACTTCTTGAGTTGCAGCAAGGGTGTGAAGCACCCTTTGGAAGTTCCAGTGGTTAGATGTGATTGGCCTCGAGAAGCCTCAGCGGAAATGGGCCTCATCTCGCCTGGAGGGCAAAACCTCCTGGATTTTCTCGAGTTGCGGCAGGTGCTCTCGACTTACGACGGGGACCTCAGGGACCCGCTCTGGTGGCCTCAGGAAAGGCCAGTCCCCATGCGAGTTCCTCGGGGGCCTCTCGGGATTCCTCTCCCGTCGATGCCGGGGCCTAAGACCTTGTGTGGAGTCGGGGCCGGAACCTGAGGATTCCTCTCCAGTGCTGACATGGATCTTGGGGTACTTCTGGAGTCTCCCCAGGGGAGTCAGTCCTCATCTCGAATGCGGGAATGCACTTGCGCTTTCCTCCAGAGCGGTAGCAGCAGTGTCACGCAGTCCGCCGCGTGGATCAAAGGATCTATGGTGTTCCCTCGAGTCTTTCCCACGAGGCTTTGCCACGAGGCTTTCCCACAGGGCTGTCCCACGTGCACACGTGGTGGGAGTCGATCCTCGGCTTGAACGTCAAGGCAGTGCAGGGAAAACAGGTTCCTCTGGAATGGACTGACACATCTGGGGGACTCTTGGAATGGTGGCACGACCCTGGAGTTCCTCTCGCCTTTCCTGTGGAGAGCGCCTCCTCTTGAGATGCGACAGGAACGCCGGGAATTCTTTCCCTACGAAACAGGGAAAGGATCCCTCATCTCGAGCTAGGAGGCGGAAACGGGGCTCCCCTGGATGTGTGCGGACCCCACGTGCTTCCTCTCGAGTGGAGACGGGTATGTCGGGGAACTTCTTGAGTTGCAGCAAGGGTGTGAAGGACCCTTTGGAAGTTCCAGTGGTTAGACGTGATTGGCCTCGAGAAGACTCAGCGGAAATGGGCCTCATCTCGCCTGGAGGGCAAAACCTCCTGGATTTTCTCGAGTTGCAGCAGGTGCTCTCGACTTACGACGGGGACCTCAGGGACCCGCTCTGGTGGCCTCAGGAAAGGCCAGTCCCCATGCGAGTTCCTCGGGGGCCTCTCGGGATTCCTCTCCCGTCGATGCCGGGGCCTAAGACCTTGTGTGGAGTCGGGGCCGGAACCTGAGGATTCCTCTCCAGTGCTGACATGGATCTTGGGGTACTTCTGGAGTCTCCCCAGGGGAGTCATTCCTCGTCTCGAATGCGGGCATGCACTTGCGCTTTCCTCCAGAGCGGTAGCAGCAGTGTCACGCAGTCCGCCGCGTGGATCAAAGGATCTATGGTTTTCCCTCGAGTCTTTCCCACGAGGCTTTCCCACGAGGCTTTCCCACAGGGCTGTGCCACGTGCACACGTGGTGGGAGTCGATCCTCGGCTTGAACGTCAAGGCAGTGCAGGGAAAACAGTTTCCTCTGGAATGGACTGACACATCTGGGGGACTCTTGGAATGGTGGCACGACCCTGGAATTCATCTCGCCTTTCCTGTGGAGAGCGCCTCCTCTTGAGATGCGACGGGAACGCCGGGAATTCTTTCCCTACGAAACAGGGAAAGGATCCCTCATCTCGAGCTAGGAGGCGGAAACGGGGCTCCCCTGGATGTGTGCGGGACACCACGTGCTTCCTCTCGAGTGGAGACGGGTATGTCGGGGAACTTCTTGAGTTGCAGCAAGGGTGTGAAGGACCCTTTGGAAGTTCCTGTGGTTAGACGTGATTGGCCTCGAGAAGCCTCAGCGGAAATGGGCCTCATCTCGCCTGGAGGGCAAAACCTCCTGGATTTTCTCGAGTTGCGGCAGGTGCTCTCGACTTACGACGGGGACCTCAGGGACCCGCTCTGGTGGCCTCAGGAAAGGCCAGTCCCCATGCGAGTTCCTCGGGGGCCTCTCGGGATTCCTCTCCCGTCGATGCCGGGGCCTAAGACTTTGTGTGGAGTCGGGGCCGGAACCTGAGGATTCCTCTCCAGTGCTGACATGGATCTTGGGGTACTTCTGGAGTCTCCCCAGGGGAGTCAGTCCTCGTCTCGAATGCGGGCATGCACTTGCGCTTTCCTCCAGAGCGGTAGCAGCAGTGTCACGCAGTCCGCCGCGTGGATCAAAGGATCTATGGTTTTCCCTCGAGTCTTTCCCACGAGGCTTTCCCACGAGGCTTTCCCACAGGGCTGTCCCACGTGCACACGTGGTGGGAGTCGATCCTCGGCTTGAACGTCAATTCAGTGCAGGGAAAACAGGTTCCTCTGGAATGGACTGACACATCTGGGGGACTCTTGGAATGGTGGCACGACCCTGGAGTTCCTCTCGCCTTTCCTGTGGAGAGCGCCTCCTCTTGAGATGCGACGGGAACGCCGGAAATTCTTTCCCTGCGAAACAGGGAAAGGATCCCTCATCTCGAGCTAGGAGGCGGAAACGGGGCTTCCCTGGATGTGTGCGGGACCCAACGGGCTTCCTCTCGAGTGGAGACGGGTATGTCGGGGAACTTCTTGAGTTGCAGCAATGGTGTGAAGGACCCTTTGGAAGTTCCAGTGGTTAGATGTGATTGGCCTCGAGAAGCCTCAGCGGAAATGGGCCTCATCTCGCCTGGAGGGCAAAACCTCCTGGATTTTCTCGAGTTGCGGCAGGTGCTCTCGACTTACGACGGGGACCTCAGGGACCCGCTCTGGTGGCCTCAGGAAAGTCCAGTCCCCATGCGAGTTCCTCGGGGGCCTCTCGGGATTCCTCTCCCGTCGATGCCGGGGCCTAAGACCTTGTGTGGAGTCGGGGCCGGAACCTGAGGTTTCCTCTCCAGTGCTGACATGGATCTTGGGGTACTTCTGGAGTCTCCCCAGGGGAGTCAGTCCTCGTCTCGAATGCGGGCATGCACTTGCGCTTTCCTCCAGAGCGGTAGCAGCAGTGTCACGCAGTCCGCCGCGTGGATCAAAGGATGTATGGTTTTCCGTCGAGTCTTTCCCACGAGGCTTTCCCACGAGGCTTTCCCACAGGGCTGTGCCACGTGCACACGTGGTGGGAGTCGATCCTCGGTTTGAACGTCAAGGCAGTGCAGGGAAAACAGGTTCCTCTGGAACGGACTGACACATCTGGGGGACTCTTGGAATGGTGGCATGACCCTGGAGTTCCTCTCGCCTTTCCTGTGGAGAGCGCCTCCTCTTGAGATGTGACGGGAACACCGGGAATTCTTTCCCTACGAAACAGGGAAAGGATCCCTCATCTCGAGCTAGGAGGCGGAAACGGGGCTCCCCTGGATGTGTGCGGGACCCCACGTGCTTCCTCTCGAGTGGAGATGGGTATGTCGGGGAACTTCTTGAGTTACAGTAATGGTGTGAAGAACCCTTTGGAAGTTCCAGTGGTTAGATGTGATTGGCCTCGAGAAGCCACAGCGGAAATGGGCCTCATCTCGCCTGGAGGGCAAAACCTCCTGGATTTTCTCGAGTTGCGGCAGGTGCTCTCGACTTACGACGGGGACCTCAGGGACCCGCTCTGGTGGCCTCAGGAAAGGCCAGTCCCCATGCGAGTTCCTCGGGGGCCTCTCGGGATTCCTCTCCCGTCGATGCCGGGGCCTAAGACCTTGTGTGGAGTCGGGGCCGGAAACTGAGGATTCCTCTCCAGTGCTGACATGGATCTTGGGGTACTTCTGGAGTCTCCCCAGAGGAGTCAGTCCTCGTCTCGAATGCGGGCATGCACTTGCGCTTTCCTCCAGAGCAGTAGCAGCAGTGTCACGCAGTCCGCCGCGTGGATCAAAGGATCTATGGTTTTCCCTCGAGTCTTTACCACGAGGCTTTCCCACGAGGCTTTCCCACAGGGCTGTCCCACGTGCACACGTGGTGGGAGTCGATCCTCGGCTTGAACGTCAAGGCAGTGCAGGGAAAACAGGTTCCTCTGGAATGGATTGACATCTCTGGGGGACTCTTGGAATGGTGGCACGACCGTGGAGTTCCTCTCGCCTTTCCTGTGGAGAGCGCCTCCTCTTGAGATGCGACGGGAACGCCGGGAATTCTTTCCCTACGAAACAGGGAAAGGATCCCTCATCTCGAGCTAGGAGGCGGAAACGGGGCTCCCCTGGATGTGTGCGGGACCCACGTGCTTCCTCTCGAGTGGAGACGGGTATGTCGATGAACTTCTTGAGTTGCAGCAAGGGTGTGAAGGACCCTTTGGAAGTTCCAGTGGTTAGATGTGATTGGCCTCGAGAAGCCTCAGCGGAAATGGGCCTCATCTCGCCTGGAGGGCAAAACCTCCTGGATTTTCTCGAGTTGCGGCAGGTGCTCTCGACTTACGACGGGGACCTCAGGGACCCGCTCTGGTGGCCTCAGGAAAGGCCAGTCCCCATGCGAGTTCCTCGGGGGCCTCTCGGGATTCCTCTCCCGTCGATGCCGGGGCCTAAGACCTTGTGTGGAGTCGGGGCCGGAACCTGAGGATTCCTCTCCAGTGCTGACATGGATCTTGGTTTACTTCTGGAGTCTCCCCAGGGGAGTCAGTCCTCGTCTCGAATGCGGGCATGCACTTGCGCTTTCCTCCAGAGCGGTAGCAGCAGTGTCACGCAGTCCGCCGCGTGGATCAAAGGATCTATGGTTTTCCCTCGAGTCTTTCCCACGAGGCTTTCCCACGAGGCTTTCCCACAGGGCTGTCCCACGTGCACACGTGGTGGGAGTCGATCCTCGGCTTGAACGTCAAGGCAGTGCAGGGAAAACAGGTTCCTCTGGAATGGACTGACACATCTGGGGGACTCTTGGAATGGTGGCACGACCCTGGAGTTCCTCTCACCTTTCCTGTGGAGAGCGCCTCCTCTTGAGATGCGACGGGAACGCCGGGAATTCTTTCCCTACGAAATAGGGAAAGGATCCCTCATCTCGAGCTAGGAGGCGGAAACGGGGCTCCCCTGGATGTGTGCGGGACACCACGTGCTTCCTCTCGAGTGGAGACGGGTATGTCGGGGAACTTCTTGAGTTGCAGCAAGGGTGTGAAGGACCCTTTGGAAGTTCCAGTGGTTAGATGTGATTGGCCTCGAGAAGCCTCAGCGGAAATGGGCCTCATCTCCCCTGGAGGGCAAAACCTCCTGGATTTTCTCGAGTTGCGGCAGGTGCTCTCGACTTACGACGGGGACCTCAGGGACCCGCTCTGGTGGCCTCAGGAAAGGCCAGTCCCCATGCGAGTTCCTCGGGGGCCTCTCGGGATTCCTCTCCCGTCGATGCCGGGGCCTAAGACCTTGTGTGGAGTCGGGGCCGGAACCTGAGGTTTCCTCTCCAGGGCTGACATGGATCTTGGGGTACTTCTGGAGTCTCCCCAGGGGAGTCAGTCCTCGTCTCGAATGCGGGAATGCACTTGCGCTTTCCTATAGAGCGGTAGCAGCAGTGTCACGCAGTCCGCCGCGTGGATCAAAGGATCTATGGTGTTCCCTCGAGTCTTTCCCACGAGGCTTTGCCACGAGGCTTTCCCACAGGGCTGTCCCACGTGCACACGTGGTGGGAGTCGATCCTCGGCTTGAACGTCAAGGCAGTGCAGGGAAAACAGGTTCCTCTGGAATGGACTGACACATCTGGGGGACTCTTGGAATGGTGGCACGACCCTGGAGTTCCTCTCGCCTTTCCTGTGGAGAGCGCCTCCTCTTGAGATGCGACGGGAACGCCGGGAATTCTTTCCCTACGAAACAGGGAAAGGATCCCTCATCTCGAGCTAGGAGGCGGAAACGGGGCTCCCCTGGATGTGTGCGGACCCCACGTGCTTCCTCTCGAGTGGAGACGGGTATGTCGGGGAACTTCTTGAGTTGCAGCAAGGGTGTGAAGGACCCTTTGGAAGTTCCAGTGGTTAGACGTGATTGGCCTCGAGAAGACTCAGCGGAAATGGGCCTCATCTCGCCTGGAGGGCAAAACCTCCTGGATTTTCTCGAGTTGCAGCAGGTGCTCTCGACTTACGACGGGGACCTCAGGGACCCGCTCTGGTGGCCTCAGGAAAGGCCAGTCCCCATGCGAGTTCCTCGGGGGCCTCTCGGGATTCCTCTCCCGTCGATGCCGGGGCCTAAGACCTTGTGTGGAGTCGGGGCCGGAACCTGAGGATTCCTCTCCAGTGCTGACATGGATCTTGGGGTACTTCTGGAGTCTCCCCAGGGGAGTCATTCCTCGTCTCGAATGCGGGCATGCACTTGCGCTTTCCTCCAGAGCGGTAGCAGCAGTGTCACGCAGTCCGCCGCGTGGATCAAAGGATCTATGGTTTTCCCTCGAGTCTTTCCCACGAGGCTTTCCCACGAGGCTTTCCCACAGGGCTGTGCCACGTGCACACGTGGTGGGAGTCGATCCTCGGCTTGAACGTCAAGGCAGTGCAGGGAAAACAGTTTCCTCTGGAATGGACTGACACATCTGGGGGACTCTTGGAATGGTGGCACGACCCTGGAATTCATCTCGCCTTTCCTGTGGAGAGCGCCTCCTCTTGAGATGCGACGGGAACGCCGGGAATTCTTTCCCTACGAAACAGGGAAAGGATCCCTCATCTCGAGCTAGGAGGCGGAAACGGGGCTCCCCTGGATGTGTGCGGGACACCACGTGCTTCCTCTCGAGTGGAGACGGGTATGTCGGGGAACTTCTTGAGTTGCAGCAAGGGTGTGAAGGACCCTTTGGAAGTTCCTGTGGTTAGACGTGATTGGCCTCGAGAAGCCTCAGCGGAAATGGGCCTCATCTCGCCTGGAGGGCAAAACCTCCTGGATTTTCTCGAGTTGCGGCAGGTGCTCTCGACTTACGACGGGGACCTCAGGGACCCGCTCTGGTGGCCTCAGGAAAGGCCAGTCCCCATGCGAGTTCCTCGGGGGCCTCTCGGGATTCCTCTCCCGTCGATGCCGGGGCCTAAGACCTTGTGTGGAGTCGGGGCCGGAACCTGAGGATTCCTCTCCAGTGCTGACATGGATCTTGGGGTACTTCTGGAGTCTCCCCAGGGGAGTCAGTCCTCGTCTCGAATGCGGGCATGCACTTGCGCTTTCCTCCAGAGAGGTAGCAGCAGTGTCACGCAGTCCGCCGCGTGGATCAAAGGATCTATGGTTTTCCCTCGAGTCTTTCCCACGAGGCTTTCCCACGAGGCTTTCCCACAGGGCTGTCCCACGTGCACACGTGGTGGGAGTCGATCCTCGGCTTGAACGTCAAGGCAGTGCAGGGAAAACAGGTTCCTCTGGAATGGACTGACACATCTGGGGGACTCTTGGAATGGTGGCACGACCCTGGAGTTCCTCTCGCCTTTCCTGTGGAGAGCGCCTCCTCTTGAGATGCGACGGGAACGCCGGAAATTCTTTCCCTGCGAAACAGGGAAAGGATCCCTCATCTCGAGCTAGGAGGCGGAAACGGGGCTTCCCTGGATGTGTGCGGGACCCCACGGGCTTCCTCTCGAGTGGAGACGGGTATGTCGGGGAACTTCTTGAGTTGCAGCAATGGTGTGAAGGACCCTTTGGAAGTTCCAGTGGTTAGATGTGATTGGCCTCGAGAAGACTCAGCGGAAATGGGCCTCATCTCGCCTGGAGGGCAAAACCTCCTGGATTTTCTCGAGTTGCGGCAGGTGCTCTCGACTTACGACGGGGACCTCAGGGACCCGCTCTGGTGGCCTCAGGAAAGTCCAGTCCCCATGCGAGTTCCTCGGGGGCCTCTCGGGATTCCTCTCCCGTCGATGCCGGGGCCTAAGACCTTGTGTGGAGTCGGGGCCGGAACCTGAGGTTTCCTCTCCAGTGCTGACATGGATCTTGGGGTACTTCTGGAGTCTCCCCAGGGGAGTCAGTCCTCATCTCGAATGCGGGCATGCACTTGCGCTTTCCTCCAGAGCGGTAGCAGCAGTGTCACGCAGTCCGCCGCGTGGATCAAAGGATGTATGGTTTTCCGTCGAGTCTTTCCCACGAGGCTTTCCCACGAGGCTTTCCCACAGGGCTGTGCCACGTGCACACGTGGTGGGAGTCGATCCTCGGTTTGAACGTCAAGGCAGTGCAGGGAAAACAGGTTCCTCTGGAATGGACTGACACATCTGGGGGACTCTTGGAATGGTGGCATGACCCTGGAGTTCCTCTCGCCTTTCCTGTGGAGAGCGCCTCCTCTTGAGATGTGACGGGAACACCGGGAATTCTTTCCCTACGAAACAGGGAAAGGATCCCTCATCTCGAGCTAGGAGGCGGAAACGGGGCTCCCCTGGATGTGTGCGGGACCCCACGTGCTTCCTCTCGAGTGGAGATGGGTATGTCGGGGAACTTCTTGAGTTACAGTAATGGTGTGAAGAACCCTTTGGAAGTTCCAGTGGTTAGATGTGATTGGCCTCGAGAAGCCACAGCGGAAATGGGCCTCATCTCGCCTGGAGGGCAAAACCTCCTGGATTTTCTCGAGTTGCGGCAGGTGCTCTCGACTTACGACGGGGACCTCAGGGACCCGCTCTGGTGGCCTCAGGAAAGGCCAGTCCCCATGCGAGTTCCTCGGGGGCCTCTCGGGATTCCTCTCCCGTCGATGCCGGGGCCTAAGACCTTGTGTGGAGTCGGGGCCGGAAACTGAGGATTCCTCTCCAGTGCTGACATGGATCTTGGGGTACTTCTGGAGTCTCCCCAGGGGAGTCAGTCCTCGTCTCGAATGCGGGCATGCACTTGCGCTTTCCTCCAGAGCGGTAGCAGCAGTGTCACGCAGTCCGCCGCGTGGATCAAAGGATCTATGGTTTTCCCTCGAGTCTTTCCCACGAGGCTTTCCCACGAGGCTTTCCCACAGGGCTGTCCCACGTGCACACGTGGTGGGAGTCGATCCTCGGCTTGAACGTCAAGGCAGTGCAGGGAAAACAGGTTCCTCTGGAATGGACTGACACATCTGGGGGACTCTTGGAATGGTGGTAAGACCCTGGAGTTCCTCTCGCCTTTCCTGTGGAGAGCGCCTCCTCTTGAGATGCGACGGGAACGCCGGGAATTCTTTCCCTACGAAACAGGGAAAGGATACCTCATCTCGAGCTAGGAAGCGGAAACGGGGCACCTCTGGATGTGTGCGGACCCCACGTGCTTCCTCTCGAGTGGAGACGGGTATGTCGGGGAACTTCTTGAGTTGCAGCAAGGGTGTGAAGGACCCTTTGGAAGTTCCAGTGGTTAGACGTGATTGGCCTCGAGAAGACACAGCGGAAATGGGCCTCATCTCGCCTGGAGGGCAAAACCTCCTGGATTTTCTCGAGTTGCGGCAGGTGCTCTCGACTTACGACGGGAACCTCAGGGACCCGCTCTGGTGGCCTCAGGAAAGGCCAGTCCCCATGCGAGTTCCTCGGTGGCCTCTCGGGATTCCTCTCCCGTCGATGCCGGGGCCTAAGACCTTGTGTGGAGTCGGGCCCGGAACCTGAGGATTCCTCACAAGTGCTGACATGGATCTTGGGGTACTTCTGGAGTCTCCCCAGGGGAGTCAGTCCTCGTCTCGAGTGCGGGCATGCACTTGCGCTTTCCTCCAGAGCGGTAGCAGCAGTGTCACGCAGTCCGCCGCGTGGATCAAAGGATCTATGGTTTTCCCTCGAGTCTTTCCCACGAGGCTTTCCCACGAGGCTTTCCCACAGGGCTGTCCCACGTGCACACGTGGTGCGAGTCGATCCTCGGCTTGAACGTCAAGGCAGTGCAGGGAAAACAGGTTCCTCTGGAATGGACTGACACATCTGGGGGACTCTTGGAATGGTGGCACGACCCTGGAGTTCCTCTCGCCTTTCCTGAGGAGAGCGCCTCCTCTTGAGATGCGACGGGAACGCCGGGAATTCTTTCCCTACGAAACAGGGAAAGGATCCCTCATCTCGAGCTAGGAGGCGGAAACGGGGCTGCCCTGGATGTGTGCGTGACCCCACGTGCTTCCTCTCGAGTGGAGACGGGTATGTCGCGGAACTTCTTGAGTTGCAGCAATGGTGTGAAGGACCCTTTGGAAGTTCCAGTGGTTAGATGTGATTGGCCTCGAGAAGCCTCAGCGGAAATGGGCCTCATCTCGCCTGAAGGGCAAAACCTCCTGGATTTTCTCGAGTTGCGGCAGGTGCTCTCGACTTACGACGGGGACCTGAGGGACCCGCTCTGGTGGCCTCAGGAAAGGCCAGTCCCCATGCGAGTTCCTCGGGGGCCTCTCGGGATTCCTCTCCCGTCGATGCCGGGGCCTAAGACCTTGTGTGGAGTCGGGGCCGGAACCAGAGGATTCCTCTCCAGTGTTGACATGGATCTTGGGGTACTTCTGGAGTCTCCCCAGGGGAGTCAGTCCTCGTCTCGAATGCGGGCATGCACTTGCGCTTTCCTCCAGAGCGGTAGCAGCAGTGTCACGCAGTCCGCCGCGTGGATCAAAGGATCTATGGTTTTCCCTCGAGTCTTTCCCACGAGGCTTTCCCACGAGGCTTTCCCACAGGGCTGTCCCACGTGCACACGTGGTGGGAGTCGATCCTCGGCTTGAACGTCAAGGCAGTGCAGGGAAAACAGGTTCCTCTGGATGGACTGACACATCTGGGGGACTCTTGGAATGGTGGCACGACCCTGGAGTTCCTCTCGCCTTTCCTGTGGAGAGCGCCTCCTCTTGAGATGCGACGGGAACGCCGGGAATTCTTTCCCTACGAAACAGGGAAAGGATCCCTCATCTCGAGCTAGGAGGCGGAAACGGGGCTCCCCTGGATGTGTGCGGGACCCACGTGGTTCCTCTCGAGTGGAGACGTGTATGTCGATGAACTTCTTGAGTTGCAGCAAGGGTGTGAAGGACCCTTTGGAAGTTCCAGTGGTTAGATGTCATTGGCCTCGAGAAGCCTCAGCGGAAATGGGCCTCATCTCGCCTGGAGGGCAAAACCTCCTGGATTTTCTCGAGTTGCGGCAGGTGCTCTCGACTTACGACGGGGACCTCAGGGACCCGCTCTGGTGGCCTCAGGAAAGGCCAGTCCCCATGCGAGTTCCTCGGGGGCCTCTCGGGATTCCTCTCCCGTCGATGCCGGGGCCTAAGACCTTGTGTGGAGTCGGGGCCGGAACCTGAGGTTTCCTCTCCAGTGCTGACATGGATCTTGGGGTACTTCTGGAGTCTCCCCAGGGGAGTCAGTCCTCGTCTCGAATGCGGGAATGCGCTTGCGCTTTCCTCCAGAGCGGTAGCAGCAATGTCACGCAGTCCGCCGCGTGGACCAAAGGATCTATGGTTTTCCCTCGAGTCTTTCCCACGAGGCTTTCCCACGAGGCTTTCCCACAGGGCTGTCCCACGTGCACACGTGGTGGGAGTCGATCCTCTGCTTGAACGTCAAGGCAGTGCAGGGAAAACAGGTTCCTCTGGAATGGACTGACACATCTGGGGGACTCTTGGAATGGTGGCACGACCCTGGAGTTCCTCTCACCTTTCCTGTGGAGAGCGCCTCCTCTTGAGATGCGACGGGAACGCCGGGAATTCTTTCCCTACGAAACAGGGAAAGGATCCCTCATCTCGAGCCAGGAGGCGGAAACGGGGCTCCCCTGGATGTGTGCGGGACACCACGTGCTTCCTCTCGAGTGGAGACGGGTATGTCGGGGAACTTCTTGAGTTGCAGCAAGGGTGTGAAGGACCCTTTGGAAGTTCCAGTGGTTAGATGTGATTGGCCTCGAGAAGCCTCAGCGGAAATGGGCCTCATCTCGCCTGGAGGGCAAAACCTCCTGGATTTTCTCGAGTTGCGGCAGGTGCTCTCGACTTACGACGGGGACCTCAGGGACCCGCTCTGGTGGCCTCAGGAAAGGCCAGTCCCCATGCGAGTTCCTCGGGGGCCTCTCGGGATTCCTCTCCCGTCGATGCCGGGGCCTAAGACCTTGTGTGGAGTCGGGGCCGGAACCTGAGGTTTCCTCTCCAGTGCTGACATGTATCTTGGGGTACTTCTGGAGTCTCCCCAGGGGAGTCAGTCCTCGTCTCGAATGCGGGCATGCACTTGCGCTTTCCTCCAGAGCGGTAGCAGCAGTGTCACGCAGTCCGCCGCGTGGATCAAAGGATCTATGGTTTTCCCTCGAGTCTTTCCCACGAGGCTTTCCCACGAGGCTTTCCCACAGGGCTGTCCCACGTGCACACGTGGTGGGAGTCGATCCTCGGCTTGAACGTCAAGGCAGTGCAGGGAAAACAGGTTCCTCTGGAATGGATTGACACATCTGGGGGACTCTTGGAATGGTGGCACGACCGTGGAGTTCCTTTCGCCTTTCCTGTGGAGAGCGCCTCCTCTTGAGATGCGACGGGAACGCCGGGAATTCTTTCCCTACGAAACAGGGAAAGGATCCCTCATCTCGAGCTAGGAGGCGGAAACGGGGCTCCCCTGGATGTGTGCGGGACCCACGTGCTTCCTCTCGAGTGGAGACGGGTATGTCGATGAACTTCTTGAGTTGCAGCAAGGGTGTGAAGGACCCTTTGGAAGTTCCAGTGGTTAGATGTGATTGGCCTCGAGAAGCCTCAGCGGAAATGGGCCTCATCTCGCCTGGAGGGCAAAACCTCCTGGATTTTCTCGAGTTGCGGCAGGTGCTCTCGACTTACGACGGGGACCTCAGGGACCCGCTCTGGTGGCCTCAGGAAAGGCCAGTCCCCATGCGAGTTCCTCGGGGGCCTCTCGGGATTCCTCTCCCGTCGATGCCGGGGCCTAAGACCTTGTGTGGAGTCGGGGCCGGAACCTGAGGTTTCCTCGCCAGTGCTGACATGGATCTTGGGGTACTTCTGGAGTCTCCCCAGGGGAGTCAGTCGTCGTCTCGAATGCGGGCATGCACTTGCGCTTTCCTCCAGAGCGGTAGCAGCAATGTCACGCAGTCCGCCGCGTGGATCAAAGGATCTATGGTTTTCCCTCGAGTCTTTCCCACGAGGCTTTCCCACGAGGCTTTCCCACAGGGCTGTCCCACGTGCACACGTGGTGGGAGTCGATCCTCGGCTTGAACGTCAAGGCAGTGCAGGGAAAACAGGTTCCTCTGGAATGGATTGACATCTCTGGGGGACTCTTGGAATGGTGGCACGACCGTGGAGTTCCTCTCGCCTTTCCTGTGGAGAGCGCCTCCTCTTGAGATGCGACGGGAACGCCGGGAATTCTTTCCCTACGAAACAGGGAAAGGATCCCTCATCTCGAGCTAGGAGGCGGAAACGGGGCTCCCCTGGATGTGTGCGGGACCCACGTGCTTCCTCTCGAGTGGAGACGGGTATGTCGATGAACTTCTTGAGTTGCAGCAAGGGTGTGAAGGACCCTTTGGAAGTTCCAGTGGTTAGATGTGATTGGCCTCGAGAAGCCTCAGCGGAAATGGGCCTCATCTCGCCTGGAGGGCAAAACCTCCTGTATTTTCTCGAGTTGCGGCAGGTGCTCTCGACTTACGACGGGGACCTCAGGGACCCGCTCTGGTGGCCTCAGGAAAGGCCAGTCCCCATGCGAGTTCCTCGGGGGCCTCTCGGGATTCCTCTCCCGTCGATGCCGGGGCCTAAGACCTTGTGTGGAGTCGGGGCCGGAACCTGAGGATTCCTCTCCAGTGCTGACATGGATCTTGGGGTACTTCTGGAGTCTCCCCAGGGGAGTCAGTCCTCGTCTCGAATGCGGGCATGCACTTGCGCTTTCCTCCAGAGCGGTAGCAGCAGTGTCACGCAGTCCGCCGCGTGGATCAAAGGATCTATGGTTTTCCCTCGAGTCTTTCCCACGAGGCTTTCCCACGAGGCTTTCCCACAGGGCTGTCCCACGTGCACACGTGGTGGGAGTCGATTCTCGGCTTGAACGTCAAGGCAGTGCAGGGAAAACAGGTTCCTCTGGAATGGACTGACACATCTGGGGGACTCTTGGAATGGTGGCACGACCCTGGAGTTCCTTTCACCTTTCCTGTGGAGAGCGCCTCCTCTTGAGATGCGACGGGAACGTCGGGAATTCTTTCCCTACGAAACAGGGAAAGGATCCCTCATCTCGAGCTAGGAGGCGGAAACGGGGCTCCCCTGGATGTGTGCGGGACACCACGTGCTTCCTCTCGAGTGGAGACGGGTATGTCGGGGAACTTCTTGAGTTGCAGCAAGGGTGTGAAGGACCCTTTGGAAGTTCCAGTGGTTAGATGTGATTGGCCTCGAGAAGCCTCAGCGGAAATGGGCCTCATCTCCCCTGGAGGGCAAAACCTCCTGGATTTTCTCGAGTTGCGGCAGGTGCTCTCGACTTACGACGGGGACCTCAGGGACCCGCTCTGGTGGCCTCAGGAAAGGCCAGTCCCCATGCGAGTTCCTCGGGGGCCTCTCGGGATTCCTCTCCCGTCGATGCCGGGGCCTAAGACCTTGTGTGGAGTCGGGGCCGGAACCTGAGGTTTCCTCTCCAGTGCTGACATGGATCTTGGGGTACTTCTGGAGTCTCCCCAGGGGAGTCAGTCCTCGTCTCGAATGGGGGAATGCACTTGTGGTTTCCTCCAGAGCGGTAGCAGCAGTGTCACGCAGTCCGCCGCGTGGATCAAAGGATCTATGGTTTTCCCTCGAGTCTTTCCCACGAGGCTTTCCCACGAGGCTTTCCCACAGGGCTGTCCCACGTGCACACGTGGTGGGAGTCGATCCTCGGCTTGAACGTCAAGGCAGTGCAGGGAAAACAGGTTCCTCTGGAATGGACTGACACATCTGGGGGACTCTTGGAATGGTGGCACGACCGTGGAGTTCCTCTCGCCTTTCCTGTGGAGAGCGCCTCCTCTTGAGATGCGACGGGAACGCCGGGAATTCTTTCCCTACGAAACAGGGAAAGGATCCCTCATCTCGAGCTAGGAGGCGGAAACGGGGCTCCCCTGGATGTGTGCGGGACCCACGTGCTTCCTCTCGAGTGGAGACGGGTATGTCGATGAACTTCTTGAGTTGCAGCAAGGGTGTGAAGGACCCTTTGGAAGTTCCAGTGGTTAGATGTGATTGGCCTCGAGAAGCCTCAGCGGAAATGGGCCTCATCTCGCCTGGAGGGCAAAACCTCCTGGATTTTCTCGAGTTGCGGCAGGTGCTCTCGACTTACGACGAGGACCTCAGGGACCCGCTCTGGTGGCCTCAGGAAAGGCCAGTCCCCATGCGAGTTCCTCGGGGGCCTCTCGGGATTCCTCTCCCGTCGATGCCGGGGCCTAAGACCTTGTGTGGAGTCGGGGCCGGAACCTGAGGTTTCCTCTCCAGTGCTGACATGGATCTTGGGGTACTTCTGGAGACTCCCCAGGGGAGTCAGTCCTCATCTCGAATGCGGGAACGCACTTGCGCTTTCCTCCAGAGCGGTAGCAGCAGTGTCACGCAGTCCGCCGCGTGGATCAAAGGATCTATGGTTTTCCCTCGAGTCTTTCCCACGAGGCTTTCCCACGAGGCTTTCCCACAGGGCTGTCCCACGTGCACACGTGGTGGGAGTCGATCCTCGGCTTGAACGTCAAGGCAGTGCAGGGAAAACAGGTTCCTCTGGAATGGATTGACATCTCTGGGGGACTCTTGGAATGGTGGCACGACCGTGGAGTTCCTCTCGCCTTTCCTGTGGAGAGCGCCTCCTCTTGAGATGCGACGGGAACGCCGGGAATTCTTTCCCTACGAAACAGGGAAAGGATCCCTCATCTCGAGCTAGGAGGCGGAAACGGGGCTCCCCTGGATGTGTGCGGGACACCACGTGCTTCCTCTCGAGGGGAGACGGGTATGTCGGGGAACTTCTTGAGTTGCAGCAAGGGTGTGAAGGACCCTTTGGAAGTTCCAGTGGTTAGATGTGATTGGCCTCGAGAAGCCTCAGCGGAAATGGGCCTCATCTCGCCTGGAGTGCAAAACCTCCTGGATTTTCTCGAGTTGCGGCAGGTGCTCTCGACTTACGACGGAGACCTCAGGGACCCGTTCTGGTGGCCTCAGGAAAGGCCAGTCCCCATGCGAGTTCCTCGGGGGCCTCTCGGGATTCCTCTCCCGTCGATGCCGGGGCCTAAGACCTTGTGTGGAGTCGGGGCCGGAACCTGAGGATTCCTCTCCAGTGCTGACATGGATCTTGGGGTACTTCTGGAGTCTCCCCAGGGGAGTCAGTCCTCGTCTCGAATGCGGGCATGCACTTGCGCTTTCCTCCAGAGCGGTAGCAGCAGTGTCACGCAGTCCGCCGCGTGGATCAAAGGATCTATGGTTTTCCCTCGAGTTTTTCCCACGAGGCTTTCCCACGAGGCTTTCCCACAGGGCTGTCCCACGTGCACACGTGGTGGGAGTCGATCCTCTGCTTGAACGTCAAGGCAGTGCAGGGAAAACAGGTTCCTCTGGAATGGACTGACACATCTGGGGGACTCTTGGAATGGTGGCACGACCCTGGAGTTCCTCTCGCCTTTCCTGTGGAGAGCGCCTCCTCTTGAGATGCGACGGGAACGCCGGGAATTCTTTCCCTACGAAACAGGGAAAGGATCCCTCATCTCGAGCTAGGAGGCGGAAACGGGGCTCCCCTGGATGTGTGCGGGACCCACGTGCTTCCTCTCGAGTGGAGACGGGTATGTCGGGGAACTTCTTGAGTTGCAGCAAGGGTGTGAAGGACCCTTTGGAAGTTCCAGTGGTTAGACGTGATTGGCCTCGAGAAGCCTCAGCGGAAATGGGCCTCATCTCGCCTGGAGGGCAAAACCTCCTGGATTTTCTCGAGTTGCGGCAGGTGCTCTCGACTTACGACGGGGACCTCAGGGACCCGCTCTGGTGGCCTCAGGAAAGGCCAGTCCCATGCGAGTTCCTCGGGGGCCTCTCGGGATTCCTCTCCCGTCGATGCCGGGGCCTAAGACCTTGTGTGGAGTCGGGGCCGGAACCTGAGGTTTCCTCTCCAGTGCTGACATGGATCTTGGGGTACTTCTGGAGTCTCCCCAGGGGAGTCATTCCTCGTCTCGAATGCGGGAACGCACTTGCGCTTTCCTCCAGAGCGGTAGCAGCAGTGTCACGCAGTCCGCCGCGTGGATCAAAGGATCTATGGTTTTCCCTCGAGTCTTTCCCACGAGGCTTTCCTACGAGGCTTTCCCACAGGGCTGTCCCACGTGCACACGTGGTGGGAGTCGATCCTCGGCTTGAACGTCAAGGCTGTGCAGGGAAAACAGGTTCCTCTGGAATGGACTGACACATCTGGGGGACTCTTGAAATGGTGGTAACACCCTGGAGTTCCTCTCCCCTTTCCTCTGGAGAGCGCCTCCTCTTGAGATGCGACGGGAAAGCCGGGAATTCTTTCCCTACGAAACAGGGAAAGGATCCCTCATCTCGAGCTAGGAGGCGGAAACGGGGCTCCCCTGGATGTGTGCGGGAAACCACGTGCTTCCTCTCGAGTGGAGAAGGGTATGTCGGGGAATTTCTTGAGTTGCAGCAAGGGTGTGAAGGACCCTTTGGAAGTTCCAGTGGTTAGATGTGATTGGCCTCGAGAAGCCTCAGCGGAAATGGGCCTCATCTCGCCTGGAGGGCAAAACCTCCTGGATTTTCTCGAGTTGCGGCAGGTGCTCTCGACTTACGACGGGGACCTCAGGACCCGCTCTGGTGGCCTCAGGAAAGGCCAGTCCCCATGCGAGTTCCTCGGGGGCCTCTCGGGATTCCTCTCCCGTCGATGCCGGGGCCTAAGACCTTGTGTGGAGTCGGGGCCGGAACCTGAGGATTCCTCTCCAGTGCTGACATGGATCTTGGGGTACTTCTGGAGTCTCCCCAGGGGAGTCAGTCCTCGTCTCGAATGCGGGCATGCACTTGCGCTTTCCTCCAGAGCGGTAGCAGCAGTGTCACGCAGTCCGCCGCGTGGATCAAAGGATCTATGGTTTTCCCTCGAGTCTTTCCCACGAGGCTTTCCCACGAGGCTTTCCCACAGGGCTGTACCACGTGCACACGTCGTGGGAGTAGATTCTCGGCTTGAACGTCAAGGCAGTGCAGGGAAAACAGGTTCCTCTGGAATGGACTGACACATCTGGGGGACTCTTGGAATGGTGGCACGACCATGGAGTTCCTCTCGCCTTTCCTGTGGAGAGCGCCTCCTCTTGAGATGTGACGGGAACGCCGGGAATTCTTTCCCTACGAAACAGGGAAAGGATCCCTCATCTCGAGCTAGGAGGCGGAAACGGGGCTCCCCTGGATGTGTGCGGGACCCTCGTGCTTCCTCTCGAGTGGAGGCGGCTATGTCGGGGAACTTCTTGACTTGCAGTAAGGGTGTGAAGGACCCTTTGGAACTTCCATTGGTTAGATGTGATTAGCCTCGAGAAGCCTCAGCGGAAATGGGCCTCATCTCGCCTGGAGGGCAAAACCTGCTGGATTTTCTCGAGATGCGGCAGGTGCTCTCCACTTACGACGGGGACCTCAGGGACCCGCTCTGGTGGCCTCAGGAAAGGCCAGTGCCCATGCGAGTTCCTCGGGGGCCTCTCGGGATTCCTCTCCCGTCGATGCCGGGGCCTAAGTCCTTGTGTGGAGTCGGGGCCGGAACCTGAGGCTTCCTACCCAGTGCTGACATGGATCTTGGGGTACTTCTGGAGTCTCCCCAGGGGAGCCAGTCCTCGTCTCGAATGCGGGCATGCACTTGCACTTTCCTCTAGAGCGGTAGCAGCAGTGTCACGCAGTCCGCCGCGTGGATCAAAGGATCTATGGTTTTCCCTCGAGTCTTTCCCACGAGGCTTTCCCACAGGGCTGTCCCACGAGCACACGTGGTGGGAGTCGAATCTCGGCTTGAACGCCAAGGCAGTGCAGGGAAAACAGGTTCCTCTGGAATGGATTGACACATCTGGGAGACTCTAGGAATGGTGGCACGACCCTGGAGTTCGTCTCGCCTTCCTGTGGAGAGCGCCTCCTCTTGAGATGCGACGGGAACGCCGGGAAATCTTTCCCTACGAAACAGGGAAAGGATCCCTCATCTCGAGCTAGGAGGCGGAAACGGGGCTCCCCTGGATGTGTTCGGGACCCTTGTGCTTCCTGTCGAGTGGATACGGGTATGTCGGGGAACTTCTTGAGTTGCAGCAAGGGTGTGAAGTACCCTTTGGAAGTTTCAGTGGTTAGATGTGATTAGCCTCGAGAAGCCTCAGCGGAAATGGGCCTCATCTCGCCTGGAGGGCAAAACCTCCTGGATTTTCTCGAGTTGCGGCAGGTGCTCTCGACTTACGACGGGGACAAGAGGGACACGCTCTGGTGGCCTCAGAAAAGGCCAGTCCCCATGCGAGTTCCTCGGGGGCCTCTCGGGATTCCTATCCCATCGATGCCGGGGCCTAAGACCTTGTGTGGAGTCGGGGCCGGAACCTGAGGATTCCTCTCCAGTGCTGACATGGATCTTGGGGTACTTCTGGAGGCTCCCCAGGGGAGTCAGTCCTCGTCTCGAATGCGGGCATGCACTTGCGCTTTCCTCCAGAGCGGTAGCAGCAGTGTCACGAATTCCGCAGCGTGGATCAAGGGATCTACGGCTTTCCCTCGAGGCTTCCCAACGAGGTTTTCCCACAGGGCTGTGCCACGTGCCACCGTGGGGGCAGTCGATCCTCGGCTTGAACGTCCAGGCAGTGCAGGGAAAACAGGTTCCTCTGGAATGGACTGACACATCTGGGAGACTCTTGGAATGGTGGCACGACCCTGGAGTTCCTATCGCATTTCCTGTGGAGAGCGCCTCCTCTTGAGATGTGACGGGAACGCCGGGAATTCTTTCCCTACGAAACAGGGAAAGGATCCCTCATCTCGAGCTAGGAGGCGGAAACGGGGCTCCCCTGGATGTGTGCGGGACCCTCGTGCTTCCTATCGAGTGGAGACGGGTATGTCGGGGAACGTCTTGAGTTGCAGCAAGGGTGTGAAGGACCCTTTGGAAGTTCCAGTGGTTAGATGTGATTAGCCTCGAGAAGCCGCAGCGGAAATGGGCCTCATCTCGCCTGGAGGGCAAAACCTCCTGGATTTTCTCGAGTTGCGGCAGGTGCTCTCGACTTACGACGGGGACCTCAGGGACCCGCTCTGGTGGCCTCAGATAAGGCCAGTCCCCATGCGAGTTCCTCGGGGGCCTCTCGGGATTCCTCTCCCGTCGATGACGGGGCCTAAGACCTTGTGTGGAGCCGGGGCCGGAACCTGAGGATTCCTCTCCAGTGCTGACATGGATCTTGGGATACTTCTGGAGTCACCCCAGGGGAGTCAGTCCTCGTCTCGAATGCGGGCATGCACTTGCGCTTTCCTCCACAGCGGTAGCAGCAGTGTCACGCATTCCGCCGCGTGGATCAAAGATTCTACGGTTTTCCCTAGAGTCTTTCCCACGAGGCTTTCCCACAGGGCTGTCCCACGTGCACACGTGGTGGGAGTCGATCCTCGGCTTGAACGTCAAGGCAGTACAGGGAAAACAGGTTCCTCTGGAATGGACTGACACATCTGGGGGACTCTTGCAATGGCGGCACGACCCTGGATTTCCTCTCGCCTTTCCTGTGGAGAGCGCCTCCTCTTGAGATGCGACGGAAACGCCGGGAATTCTTTCCCTACGAAACAGGGAAAGGATCCCTCATCTCGAGCTAGGAGGCGGAAACTGGGCTACCCTTGATGTGTTCGGGACCCTCGTGCTTCCTCTCGCGTATAGACGTGTATGTCGGGGAACTTCTTGAGTTGCAGCAAGGGTGTGAAGGACCCTTTGGAAGTTCCAGTGGTTAGATGTGATTAGCCTCGAGAAGCCTCAGCGGAAATGGGCCTCATCTCGCCTGGAGGGCAAAACCTCCTGGATTTTCTCTAGTTGCGGCTGGTGCTCTCGACTTACGACGGGGACAAGTGGGACACGCTCTGGTGGCCTCAGAAAAGGCCAGTTCCCATGCGAGTTCCTCGGGGGCCCCTCGGGATTCCTCTCCCGTCGATGCCGGGGCCTAAGACCTTGTGTGGAGTCGGGGCCGGAACCTGAGGATTCCTCTCCAGTGCTGACATGGATCTTGGGGTACTTCTGGAAGCTCCCGAGGGGAGTCAGTCCTCGTCTCGAATACGGGCATGCACTTGCGCTTTCCTCCAGAGCGGTAGCAGCAGTGTCACGAATTCCGCAGCGTGGATCAAGGGATCTATGGCTTTCCCTCGAGGCTTTCCCACGAGGTTTTCCCACAGGGCTGTCCCACGTGCCACCGTGGGGGCAGTCGATCCTCGGCTTGAACGTCAAGGCAGTGCAGGGAAAACAGGTTCCTCTGGAATGGACTGACACATCTGGGGGACTCTTGGAATGGTGGCACGACCCTGGAGTTCCTCTCGCCTTTCCTGTGGAGAGCGCCTCCTTTTGAGATGCGACGGGAACGCCGGGAATTCTTTCCCTACGAAACAGGGAAAGGATCCCTCATCTCGAGCTAGGTGGCGGAGGCAGGGCTCCCCTGGATGTTTGTGGGACCCTCGTGCTTCCTCTCGAGTGGAGACGGGTATGTCTATGTCGGGGAACTTCTTGAGTTGCAGCAAGGGTGTGAAGGACCCTTTGGAATTTCCAGTTGTTAGATGTGATTAGCCTCGAGTAGCCTCAGCGGAAATGGGCCTCATCTCGCCTGGAGGGCAAAACCTCCTGGATTTTCTCGAGTTGCGGCAGGTGCTCTCGACTTATGACGGGGACCTCAAGGACCCGCTCTGGTGGCCTCAGGAAAGGCCAGTCCCCATGCGAGTTCCTCGGGGGCCTCTCGGGATTCCTCTCCCGTCGATGACGGGGCCTAAGACCTTGTGTGGGGTCGGGGCCGGAACCTGAGGATTCCTCCCCAGCGCTGACATGGATCTTGGGGTATTCCTGGAGTCTCCCGAGGGGAGTCAGTCCTCGTCTCGAATGCTGGCATGCACTTCCGCTTTCCTCCAGAGCGGTAGCAGTAGTGTCACGCAGTCCGCCGCGTGAATCAAAGGATCTATGGTTTTCCCTCGATTCTTTCCCACGAGGCTTTCCCATGAGGCTTTCCCACAGGGCTGTCCCACGTGCGCACGTGGTGGGAGTCGATCCTCGGCTTCAACGTCAAGGCAGTGCAGGGAAAAAAGGTTCCTCTGGAATGGACTGACACATCTGGGGGACTCTTGGAATGGTGGCACGACCCTGGAGTTCCTATCGCCTTTCCTGTGGAGAGCGCCTCCTCTTGAGATGCGACGGGAACGCCGGGAATTCTTTCCCTACGAAACAGGGAAAGGATCCCTCATCTCGAGCTAGGAGGTGGAAACGGGGCTGCCCTGGATCTGTGCGGGACCCTCGTTATTCCTCTCGAGTGGGGACGGGTAAGTCGGGGAACTTCTTTAGTTGCAGCAAGGGTGTGAAGGACCATTTGGAAGTTCCAGTGGTTAGACGTGATTAGCCTCGAGAAGCCTCCGCGGAAATGGGCCTCATCTCGCCTGGAGGGCAAAACCTCCTAGATTTTCTCGAGTTGCGGCAGGTGTTCTCGACTTACGACGAGGACCTCAGGGACCCGCTCTGGTGGCCTCAGGAAAGGCCAGTCCCCATGCGAGTTCCTCGGGGGCCTCTCGGGATTCCTCTCCCGTCGATGCCGGGGCCTAAGACCTTGTGTGGAGTCGGGGCCGGAACCTGAGGATTCCTCTCCAGTGCTGACATGGATCTTGGGGTACTTCTGGAGTCTCCCCAGGGGAGTCAGTCCTCGTCTCGAATGCGGGCATGCACTTGCGCTTTCCTCCATAGCGGTAGTAGCAGTGTCATGCATTCCTCCGCGTGGATCACCGGATCTATGGCTTTCCCTCGAGGCTTTCCCACGAGGCTTTCCCTCAGGGCTGTCCCACGTGCCACCGTGGTGGAAGTCGATACCCGGCATGAACGTCGAGGCAGTGCAGGGAAAACAGGTTCCTCTGGAATGGACTGACACATCTGGGAGACTCTTGGAATGGTGGCACGACCCTGGAGTTCCTATCGCATTTCCTGTGGAGAGCGCCTCCTCTTGAGATGTGACGGGAACGCCGGGAATTCTTTCCCTACGAAACAGGGAAAGGATCCCTCATCTCGAGCTAGGAGGCGGAAACGGGGCTACCCTTGATGTGTTCGGGACCCTCGTGCTTCCTCTCGCGTATAGACGGGTATGTCGTGGAACTTCTTGAGTTGCAGCAAGGGTGTGAAGGACCCTTTGGAAGTTCCAGTGGTTAGATGTAATTAGCCTCGAGAAGCCTCAGCGGAAATGGGCCTCATCTCGCCTGGAGGGCAAAACCTCCTGGATTTTCTCGAGTTGCGGCTGGTGCTCTCGACTTACGACGGGGACAAGAGGGACACGCTCTGGTGGCCTCAGAAAAGGCCAGTTCCCATGCGAGTTCCTCGGGGGCCTCTCGGGATTCCTCTCCCGTCCATACCGGGGCCTAAGACCTTGTGTGGAGTCGGGGCCGGAACCTGAGGATTCCTCTCCAGTTCTGACATGGATCTTGGGGTACTTCTGGAAGCTCCCGAGGGGAGTCAGTCCTCGTCTCGAATGCGGGCATGCACTTGCGCTTTCCTCCAGAGCGGTAGCAGCAGTGTCCCGAATTCCGCAGCGTGGATCAAGGGATCTATGGCTTTCCCTCGAGGCTTTCCCACGAGGTTTTCCCACAGGGCTGTCCCACGTGCCACCTTGGGGGCAGTCGATCCTCGGCTTGAACGTCAAGGCAGTGCAGAGAAAACAGGTTCCTCTGGAATGGACTGACACATCTGGGGGACTCTTGGAATGGTGGCACGACCCTGGAGTTCCTCTCGCCTTTCCTGTGGAGAGCGCCTCCTCTTGAGATGGGACGGGAATACCGGGAATTCTTTCCCTACGAAACAGGGAAAGGATCCCTCATCTCGAGCTAGGAGGCGGAAACGGGGCTCCCCTGGATGTGTGCGGGACCCTCTTGCTTCCTCTCGAGTGGAGACGGGTATGTCGGGGAACTTCTTGAGTTGCAGCAAGGGTGTGAAGGACCATTTGGAAGTTCCAGTGGTTAGACGTGATTAGCCTCGAGAAGCCTCCGCGGAAATGGGCCTCATCTCGCCTGGAGGGCAAAACCTCCTAGATTTTCTCGAGTTGCGGCAGGTGTTCTCGACTTACGACGAGGACCTCAGGGACCCGCTCTGGTGGCCTCAGGAAAGGCCAGTCCCCATGCGAGTTCCTCGGGGGCCTCTCGGGATTCCTCTCCCGTCGATGCCGGGGCCTAAGACCTTGTGTGGAGTCGGGGCCGGAACCTGAGGATTCCTCTCCAGTGCTGACATGGATCTTGGGGTACTTCTGGAGTCTCCCCAGGGGAGTCAGTCCTCGTCTCGAATGCGGGCATGCACTTGCGCTTTCCTCCAGAGCGGTAGCAGCAGTGTCACGCAGTCCGCCGCGTGGATCAAAGGATCTATGGTTTTCCCTGGAGTCTTTCCCACGAGGCTATCCCACAGGGCTGTCCCACGAGGCTTTCCCACAGGGCTGTCCCACGTGCACACGTGGTGGGAGTCGATCCTCGGCTTGAACGTCAAGGCAGTGCAGGGAAAACAGGTTCCTCTGGAATGGACTGACACATCTGGGGGACTCTTGGAATGGTGGCACGACCCTGGAGTTCCTCTCGCCTTTCCTGTGGAGAGCGCCTCCTCTTGAGATGCGACGGGAACGCCGGGAATTCTTTCCCTACGAAACAGGGAAAGAATCCCTCATCTCGAGCTAGGAGGCGGAAACGGGGCTCCCCTGGATGTGTGCGGGACCCTTGTGCTTTCTCTCGAGTGGATACGGTTATGTCGGGGAACTTCTTGAGTTGCAGCAAGGGTGTGAAGTACCCTTTGGAAGTTTCAGTGGTTAGATGTGATTAGCCTCGAGAAGCCTCAGCGGAAATGGGCCTCATCTCGCCTGGAGGGCAAAACCTCCTGGATTTTCTCGAGTTGCGGCAGGTGCTCTCGACTTACGATGGGGACGTCGGGGACCCGCTCTGGTGGCCTCAGGAAAGGCCAGTCCCCATGCGAGTTCCTCGGGGGCCTCTCGGGATTCCTCTCCCGTCGATGCCGGGGCCTAAGACCTTGTGTGGAGTCGGGGCCGGAACCTGAGGATTCCTCTCCAGTGCTGACATGGATCTTGGGGTACTTCTGGAGTTTCCCCAAGGGAGTCAGTCCTCGTCTCGAATGCGGGCATGCACCTGCGCTTTCCTCCAGAGCGGTAGGAGCAGTGTCACGCAGACCGCCGCGTGGATCAAAGGATCTATGGTTTTCCCTCGAGTCTTTCCCACGAGGCTTTCCCACGAGGCTTTCCCACAGGGCTGTCCCACGTGCCACCGTGGTGGGAGTCGATCCTCGGCATGAACGTCGAGGCAGTGCAGGGAAAATACGTAAATCTGGAATGGACTGACACATCTGGAGGACTCTTGGAATAGTGGCACGACCCTGGAGTTCCTCTCGCCTTTCCTGTGGAGAGCGCCTCCTCTTGAGATGTGACGGGAACACCGGGAATTCTTTCCCTACGAAACAGGGAAAGGATCCCTCATCTCGAGCTAGGAGGCGGAAACGGGGCTCCCCTGTATGTGTGCGGGACCCTCGTGCTTCCCCTCGAGTGGAGACGGGTGTGTCAGGGAACTTCTTGAGTTGAGGCAAGAGTGTGAAGGACCCTTTGGAAGTTCCAGTGGTTAGATGTGATTAGCCTCGAGAAACCTCAGCGGAAATGGGCCTCATCTCGCCTGGAGGGCAAAACCTCCTGGATTTTCTCGAGTTGCGGCAGGTGCTCTCGACTTACGACGGGGACCTCAGGGCCCCTCTCTGGTGGCCTTAGGAAAGGCCAGTCCCCATGCGAGTTCCTCGGGGGCCTCTCGGGATTCCTCTCCCGTTGATGCCGGGGCCTAAGACCTTGTGTGGAGTCAGGGTCGGAACCTGAGGATTCCTCTCCAGTGCTGACATGGATCTTGGGGTACTTCTGGAGTCTCCCCAGGGGAGTCAGTCCTCGTCTCGAATGCGGGCATGCACTTGCGCTTTCCTCCACAGCGGTAGCAGCAGTGTCACGCATTCCGCCGCGTGGATCAAAGATTCTACGGTTTTCCCTAGAGTCTTTCCCACGAGGCTTTCCCACAGGGCTGTCCCACGTGCACACGTGGTGGGAGTCGATCCTCGGCTTGAACGTCAAGGCAGTACAGGGAAAACAGGTTCCTCTGGAATGGACTGACACATCTGGGGGACTCTTGCAATGGCGGCACGACCCTGGATTTCCTCTCGCCTTTCCTGTGGAGAGCGCCTCCTCTTGAGATGCGACGGAAACGCCGGGAATTCTTTCCCTACGAAACAGGGAAAGGATCCCTCATCTCGAGCTAGGAGGCGGAAACTGGGCTACCCTTGATGTGTTCGGGACCCTCGTGCTTCCTCTCGCGTATAGACGTGTATGTCGGGGAACTTCTTGAGTTGCAGCAAGGGTGTGAAGGACCCTTTGGAAGTTCCAGTGGTTAGATGTGATTAGCCTCGAGAAGCCTCAGCGGAAATGGGCCTCATCTCGCCTGGAGGGCAAAACCTCCTGGATTTTCTCTAGTTGCGGCTGGTGCTCTCGACTTACGACGGGGACAAGTGGGACACGCTCTGGTGGCCTCAGAAAAGGCCAGTTCCCATGCGAGTTCCTCGGGGGCCCCTCGGGATTCCTCTCCCGTCGATGCCGGGGCCTAAGACCTTGTGTGGAGTCGGGGCCGGAACCTGAGGATTCCTCTCCAGTGCTGACATGGATCTTGGGGTACTTCTGGAAGCTCCCGAGGGGAGTCAGTCCTCGTCTCGAATACGGGCATGCACTTGCGCTTTCCTCCAGAGCGGTAGCAGCAGTGTCACGAATTCCGCAGCGTGGATCAAGGGATCTATGGCTTTCCCTCGAGGCTTTCCCACGAGGTTTTCCCACAGGGCTGTCCCACGTGCCACCGTGGGGGCAGTCGATCCTCGGCTTGAACGTCAAGGCAGTGCAGGGAAAACAGGTTCCTCTGGAATGGACTGACACATCTGGGGGACTCTTGGAATGGTGGCACGACCCTGGAGTTCCTCTCGCCTTTCCTGTGGAGAGCGCCTCCTTTTGAGATGCGACGGGAACGCCGGGAATTCTTTCCCTAAGAAACAGGGAAAGGATCCCTCATCTCGAGCTAGGTGGCGGAGGCAGGGCTCCCCTGGATGTTTGTGGGACCCTCGTGCTTCCTCTCGAGTGGAGACGGGTATGTCTATGTCGGGGAACTTCTTGAGTTGCAGCAAGGGTGTGAAGGACCCTTTGGAATTTCCAGTTGTTAGATGTGATTAGCCTCGAGTAGCCTCAGCGGAAATGGGCCTCATCTCGCCTGGAGGGCAAAACCTCGTGGATTTTCTCGAGTTGCGGCAGGTGCTCTCGACTTATGACGGGGACCTCAAGGACCCGCTCTGGTGGCCTCAGGAAAGGCCAGTCCCCATGCGAGTTCCTCGGGGGCCTCTCGGGATTCCTCTCCCGTCGATGACGGGGCCTAAGACCTTGTGTGGGGTCGGGGCCGGAACCTGAGGATTCCTCCCCAGCGCTGACATGGATCTTGGGGTATTCCTGGAGTCTCCCGAGGGGAGTCAGTCCTCGTCTCGAATGCTGGCATGCACTTCCGCTTTCCTCCAGAGCGGTAGCAGTAGTGTCACGCAGTCCGCCGCGTGAATCAAAGGATCTATGGTTTTCCCTCGAGTCTTTCCCACGAGGCTTTCCCATGAGGCTTTCCCACAGGGCTGTCCCACGTGCGCACGTGGTGGGAGTCGATCCTCGGCTTCAACGTCAAGGCAGTGCAGGGAAAAAAGGTTCCTCTGGAATGGACTGACACATCTGGGGGACTCTTGGAATGGTGGCACGACCCTGGAGTTCCTATCGCCTTTCCTGTGGAGAGCGCCTCCTCTTGAGATGCGACGGGAACGCCGGGAATTCTTTCCCTACGAAACAGGGAAAGGATCCCTCATCTCGAGCTAGGAGGTGGAAACGGGGCTGCCCTGGATCTGTGCGGGACCCTCGTTATTCCTCTCGAGTGGGGACGGGTAAGTCGGGGAACTTCTTTAGTTGCAGCAAGGGTGTGAAGGACCATTTGGAAGTTCCAGTGGTTAGACGTGATTAGCCTCGAGAAGCCTCCGCGGAAATGGGCCTCATCTCGCCTGGAGGGCAAAACCTCCTAGATTTTCTCGAGTTGCGGCAGGTGTTCTCGACTTACGACGAGGACCTCAGGGACCCGCTCTGGTGGCCTCAGGAAAGGCCAGTCCCCATGCGAGTTCCTCGGGGGCCTCTCGGGATTCCTCTCCCGTCGATGCCGGGGCCTAAGACCTTGTGTGGAGTCGGGGCCGGAACCTGAGGATTCCTCTCCAGTGCTGACATGGATCTTGGGGTACTTCTGGAGTCTCCCCAGGGGAGTCAGTCCTCGTCTCGAATGCGGGCATGCACTTGCGCTTTCCTCCATAGCGGTAGTAGCAGTGTCATGCATTCCTCCGCGTGGATCACCGGATCTATGGCTTTCCCTCGAGGCTTTCCCACGAGGCTTTCCCTCAGGGCTGTCCCACGTGCCACCGTGGTGGAAGTCGATACCCGGCATGAACGTCGAGGCAGTGCAGGGAAAACAGGTTCCTCTGGAATGGACTGACACATCTGGGAGACTCTTGGAATGGTGGCACGACCCTGGAGTTCCTATCGCATTTCCTGTGGAGAGCGCCTCCTCTTGAGATGTGACGGGAACGCCGGGAATTCTTTCCCTACGAAACAGGGAAAGGATCCCTCATCTCGAGCTAGGAGGCGGAAACGGGGCTACCCTTGATGTGTTCGGGACCCTCGTGCTTCCTCTCGCGTATAGACGGGTATGTCGTGGAACTTCTTGAGATGCAGCAAGGGTGTGAAGGACCCTTTGGAAGTTCCAGTGGTTAGATGTAATTAGCCTCGAGAAGCCTCAGCGGAAATGGGCCTCATCTCGCCTGGAGGGCAAAACCTCCTGGATTTTCTCGAGTTGCGGCTGGTGCTCTCGACTTACGACGGGGACAAGAGGGACACGCTCTGGTGGCCTCAGAAAAGGCCAGTTCCCATGCGAGTTCCTCGGGGGCCTCTCGGGATTCCTCTCCCGTCCATACCGGGGCCTAAGACCTTGTGTGGAGTCGGGGCCGGAACCTGAGGATTCCTCTCCAGTTCTGACATGGATCTTGGGGTACTTCTGGAAGCTCCCGAGGGGAGTCAGTCCTCGTCTCGAATGCGGGCATGCACTTGCGCTTTCCTCCAGAGCGGTAGCAGCAGTGTCCCGAATTCCGCAGCGTGGATCAAGGGATCTATGGCTTTCCCTCGAGGCTTTCCCACGAGGTTTTCCCACAGGGCTGTCCCACGTGCCACCTTGGGGGCAGTCGATCCTCGGCTTGAACGTCGAGGCAGTGCAGAGAAAACAGGTTCCTCTGGAATGGACTGACACATCTGGGGGACTCTTGGAATGGTGGCACGACCCTGGAGTTCCTCTCGCCTTTCCTGTGGAGAGCGCCTCCTCTTGAGATGGGACGGGAATACCGGGAATTCTTTCCCTACGAAACAGGGAAAGGATCCCTCATCTCGAGCTAGGAGGCGGAAACGGGGCTCCCCTGGATGTGTGCGGGACCCTCTTGCTTCCTCTCGAGTGGAGACGGGTATGTCGGGGAACTTCTTGAGTTGCAGCAAGGGTGTGAAGGACCATTTGGAAGTTCCAGTGGTTAGACGTGATTAGCCTCGAGAAGCCTCCGCGGAAATGGGCCTCATCTCGCCTGGAGGGCAAAACCTCCTAGATTTTCTCGAGTTGCGGCAGGTGTTCTCGACTTACGACGAGGACCTCAGGGACCCGCTCTGGTGGCCTCAGGAAAGGCCAGTCCCCATGCGAGTTCCTCGGGGGCCTCTCGGGATTCCTCTCCCGTCGATGCCGGGGCCTAAGACCTTGTGTGGAGTCGGGGCCGGAACCTGAGGATTCCTCTCCAGTGCTGACATGGATCTTGGGGTACTTCTGGAGTCTCCCCAGGGGAGTCAGTCCTCGTCTCGAATGCGGGCATGCACTTGCGCTTTCCTCCAGAGCGGTAGCAGCAGTGTCACGCAGTCCGCCGCGTGGATCAAAGGATCTATGGTTTTCCCTGGAGTCTTTCCCACGAGGCTATCCCACAGGGCTGTCCCACGAGGCTTTCCCACAGGGCTGTCCCACGTGCACACGTGGTGGGAGTCGATCCTCGGCTTGAACGTCAAGGCAGTGCAGGGAAAACAGGTTCCTCTGGAATGGACTGACACATCTGGGGGACTCTTGGAATGGTGGCACGACCCTGGAGTTCCTCTCGCCTTTCCTGTGGAGAGCGCCTCCTCTTGAGATGCGACGGGAACGCCGGGAATTCTTTCCCTACGAAACAGGGAAAGAATCCCTCATCTCGAGCTAGGAGGCGGAAACGGGGCTCCCCTGGATGTGTGCGGGACCCTTGTGCTTTCTCTCGAGTGGATACGGTTATGTCGGGGAACTTCTTGAGTTGCAGCAAGGGTGTGAAGTACCCTTTGGAAGTTTCAGTGGTTAGATGTGATTAGCCTCGAGAAGCCTCAGCGGAAATGGGCCTCATCTCGCCTGGAGGGCAAAACCTCCTGGATTTTCTCGAGTTGCGGCAGGTGCTCTCGACTTACGATGGGGACGTCGGGGACCCGCTCTGGTGGCCTCAGGAAAGGCCAGTCCCCATGCGAGTTCCTCGGGGGCCTCTCGGGATTCCTCTCCCGTCGATGCCGGGGCCTAAGACCTTGTGTGGAGTCGGGGCCGGAACCTGAGGATTCCTCTCCAGTGCTGACATGGATCTTGGGGTACTTCTGGAGTTTCCCCAAGGGAGTCAGTCCTCGTCTCGAATGCGGGCATGCACCTGCGCTTTCCTCCAGAGCGGTAGGAGCAGTGTCACGCAGACCGCCGCGTGGATCAAAGGATCTATGGTTTTCCCTCGAGTCTTTCCCACGAGGCTTTCCCACGAGGCTTTCCCACAGGGCTGTCCCACGTGCCACCGTGGTGGGAGTCGATCCTCGGCATGAACGTCGAGGCAGTGCAGGGAAAATACGTAAATCTGGAATGGACTGACACATCTGGAGGACTCTTGGAATAGTGGCACGACCCTGGAGTTCCTCTCGCCTTTCCTGTGGAGAGCGCCTCCTCTTGAGATGCGACGGGAACGCCGGGAATTCTTTCCCTACGAAACAGGGAAAGGATCCCTCATCTCGAGCTAGGAGGTGGAAACGGGGCTCCCTAGGATCTGTGCGGGACCCTCGTGATTCCTCTCGAGTGGAGACGGGTATGTCGGGGAACTTCTTGAGTTGCGGCAAAGGTGTGAAGGACCCTTTGGAAGTTCCAGTGGTTAGATGTGATTGGCCTCGAGAAGCCTCAGCGGAAATGGGCCTCATCTCGCCTGGAGGGCAAAACCTCCTGGATTTTCTCGAGTTGGGGCAGATGCTGTCGACTTAAGACGGGGACTTCAGGGACCCTCTCTGGTGGCCTCAGGAAAGGCCAGTCCCCATGCGAGTTCCTCGGGGGCTTCTCGGGATTCCTCTCCCGTCGATGCCGGGGACTAAGACATTGTGTGGAGTCGGGGCCGGAAACTGAGGATTCCTCTCCAGTGCTGACATGGATCTTGGGGTACTTCTGGAGTCTCCCCAGGGGAGTCAGTCCTCGTCTCGAATGCGGGCATGCAATTCCGCTTTCCACCAGAGCGGTAACAGCAGTGTCACGCATTCCTCCGCGTGGATCACCGGATCTATGGCTTTCCCTCGAGGCTTTCTCACGAGGCTTTCCCTCAGGGCTGTCCCACGTGCCACCGTGGTGGAAGTCGATACCCGGCATGAACGTCGAGGCAGTGCAGGGAAAACAGGTTCCTCTGGAATGGACTGACAAATCTGGGAGACTCTTGAAATGGTGGCACGACCCTGGAGTTCCTCTCGCCTTTCCTGTGGAGAGCGCCTCCTCTTTAGATTCGACGGGGACGCCGGGAATTCTTTCCCTACGAAACAGGGAAAGGATCCCTCATCTCGAGCTAGGAGGCGGAAACGGGTCTCCCCTGGATGTGTGCGGGACCTTCTTGCTTCCTCTCGAGTGGAGACGGGTATGTCGGGGAACTTCTTGAGTTGCAGCAAGGGTGTGAAGGACCCTTTGGAAGTTCCAGTGGTTAGATGTGATTAGCCTCGAGAAGCCTCAGCGGAAATGGGCCTCATCTCGCCTGGAGGGCAAAACCTCCTGGATTTTCTCCAGTTGCGATGGTGCTCTCGACTTTCGACGGGGACAAGAGGGACACGCTCTGGTGGCCTCAGAAAAGGCCAGGTCCCATGCGAGTTCCTCGGGGGCCTCTCGGGATTCCTCTCCCATCGATGCCGGGGCCTAAGACCTTGTGTGGAGTCGGGGCCTGAACCTGAGGATTCCTCTCCAGTGCTGACATGGATCTTGGGGTAATTCTGGAGTCTCCCCAGGGGAGTCAGTCCTCGTCTCGAATGCGGGCATGCACTTGCGCTTTCCTCCAGAGCGGTAGCAGCAGTGTCACGAATTCCGCCGCGTGGATCAAGGGATCTATGGCTTTCCCTCGAGGCTTTCCCACGAGGCTTTCCCACAGGGCTGTCCCAGGTGCACACGTGGTGGGAGTCGATCCTCGGCTTGAACGTCAAGGCAGTGCGGGGAAAACAGGTTCCTCTGGAATGGACTGACACATCTGGGGGACTCTTGGAATGGTGGCATGACCCTGGAGTTCGTCTCGCCTTTCCTGTGGAGAGCGCCTCCTCTTGAGATGTGACGGGAACGCCGGGAATTCTTTCCCTACGAAACAGGGAAAGGATCCCTCATCTCGAGCTAGGAGGCGGAAACGGGGCTCCCCTGTATGTGTGCGGGACCCTCGTGCTTCCCCTCGAGTGGAGACGGGTGTGTCAGGGAACTTCTTGAGTTGAGGCAAGAGTGTGAAGGACCCTTTGGAAGTTCCAGTGGTTAGATGTGATTAGCCTCGAGAAACCTCAGCGGAAATGGGCCTCATCTCGCCTGGAGGGCAAAACCTCCTGGATTTTCTCGAGTTGCGGCAGGTGCTCTCGACTTACGACGGGGACCTCAGGGCCCCTCTCTGGTGGCCTTAGGAAAGGCCAGTCCCCATGCGAGTTCCTCGGGGGCCTCTCGGGATTCCTCTCCCGTTGATGCCGGGGCCTAAGACCTTGTGTGGAGTCAGGGTCGGAACCTGAGGATTCCTCTCCAGTGCTGACATGGATCTTGGGGTACTTCTGGAGTCTCCCCAGGGGAGTCAGTCCTCGTCTCGAATGCTGGCATATACTTGCGCTTTCCTCCAGAGGGGTAGCAGCAGTGTCACGCAGTCTGCCCCGTGGATCAAAGGATGTATGGTTTTCGCTCGAGTCTTTCCCACGAGGCTTTCCCACGAGGCTTTCCCACAGGGCTGTCCGACGTGCACACGTGGTGGGAGTCGATCCTAGGCTTGAACGTCAAGGCAGTGCAGGAAAAACAGGTTCCTCTGGAATGGACTGACACATCTGGCGGACTCTTGGAATGGTGGCACGACCCTGGAGTTCCTCTCGCCTTTCCTGTGGAGAGCGCCTCCTCTTGAGATGCGACGGGAACGCCGGGAATTCTTTCCCTACGAAAAAGGGATAGGATCCCTCAACTCGGGCTAGGAGGCAGAAACGGGGCTCCCCTGGATGTGTGCGGGACCCCACGTGCTTCCTCTCGAGTGGAGACGGATATGTCGGGGAACTTCTTGAGTTGCAGCAAGGGTGTGAAGGACCCTTTGGAAGTTCCAGTGGTTAGATGTGATTAGCCTCGAGAAGCCTCAGCGGAAATGGGCCTCATCTCGCCTGGAGGGCAAAACCTCCTGGATTTTCTCGAGTTGCGGCAGGTGCTCTCGACTTACGACGGGGACCTCGGGGACCCGCTCTGGTGGCCTCAGGAAAGGCCAGTCCCCATGCGAGTTCCTCGGGGGCCTCTCGGGATTCCTCTCCCGTCGATGCCGGGGCCTAAGACCTTGTGCGGAGACGGGGCCGGAACCTGAGGATTCCTCTCCAGTGCTGACATGGATCTTGGGGTAGTTCTGGAGTCTCCCCAGGGGAGTCAGTCCTCGTCTCGAATGCGGGCATGCACTTGCGCTTTTCTCCAGAGCGGTAGCAGCAGTGTCACGCATTCCGCCGCGTGGATCAAGGGATCTATGGTTTTCCCTCGAGTCTTTCCCACGAGGCTTTCCCACGAGGCTTTCCCACAGGGCTGTCCCACAGGGCTCTCCCACGTGCACACGTGGTTGGAGTCGATCCTAGGCTTGAACGTCAAGGCAGTGCAGGGAAACAGTTTCCTCTGGAATGGACTGACACATCTGGGGGACTCTTGGAATCGTGGCACGACCGTGGAGTTCCTCTCGCCTTTCCTGTGGAGAGCGCCTCCTCTTGAGATGCGACGGGAACGCCGGGAATTCTTTCCCTACGAAACAGGGAAAGGATCCCTCAACTCGAGCTAGGAGGCGGAAACGGGGCTCCCCTGGATGTGTGCGGGAACCTCGTGCTTCCTCTCGAGTGGAGGCGGCTATGTCGGGGAACTTCTTGACTTGCAGTAAGGGTGTGAAGGACCCTTTGGAACTTCCATTGGTTAGATGTGATTAGCCTAGATAAGCCTCAGCGGAAATGGGCCTCATCTCGCCTGGAGGGCAAAACCTCCTGGATTTTCTCGAGTTGCAGCAGGTGCTCTCGACGTACGACGGGGACCTCGGGGACCCGCTCAGGTGGCCTCAGGAAAGGCCAGTCCCCATGCGAGTTCCTCGGGGGCCTCTCGGGATTCCTCTCCCGTCGATGCCGGGGCCTAAGACCTTGTGTGGAATCGGGGCCGGAACCTGAGGATTCCTCTCCAGTGCTGACATGGATCTTGGGGTACTTCTGGAGTCTCCCCAGGGGAGTCAGTCCTCGTCTCGAATGCGGGCAAGCACTTGCGCTTTCCTCCAGAGCGGTAGCAGCAGTGTCACGCATTCCGACGCGTGGATCAAGGGATCTATGGTTTTCCCTCGAGTCTTTCCCACGAGGCTTTCCCACGAGGCTTTCCCACAGGGCTGTCCCACAGGGCTGTCCCACGAGCACACGTGGTGGGAGTCGATCCTAGGCTTGAACGTCAAGCCAGTGCAGGGAAAACAGGTTCCTCTGGAATGAACTGACATATCTGGGGGACTCTTGGAATCGTGGCACGACCCTGGAGTTCCTCTCGCCTTTCCTGTGGAGAGCGCCTCCTCTTGAGATGCGACGGGAACGCCGGGAATTCTTTCCCTACGAAACAGGGAAAGGATCCCTCATCTCGAGCTAGGAGGCGGAAACGGGGCTCCCCTGGATGTGTGCGGGACCCTCGTGCTTCCTCTCGAGTGGAGACGGCTATGTCGGGGAACTTCTTGACTTGCAGTAAGGGTGTGAAGGACCCTTTGGAAGTTCCATTGGTTAGACGTGATAAGCCTAGATATGCCTCAGCGGAAATGGGCCTCATCTCGCCTGGAGGGCAAAACCTCCTGGATTTTCTCGAGTTGCGGCAGGTGCTCTCGACTTACCAGGGGACCTCAGGGATCCGCTCTGGTGGCGTCAGGAAAGGCCAGTGCCCATGCCAGTTCCTCGGGGGCCTCTCGGGATTCCTATCCCGTCGATACTGGGGCCTAAGACCTTTGTGGAGTCGGGGTCGGAACCTGAGGATTCCTCTCCAGTGCTGATATGGATCTTGGGGTACTTCTGGAGTCTCCCCAGGGGAGTCAGTCCTCGTCTCGAATGCGGGCATGCACTTGCGCTTTCCTCCAGAGTGGTAGCAGCAGTGTCACGCATTCCGCCGCGTGGATCAAGGGATCTATGGCTTTCGCTCGAGGCTTTCCCACGAGTCTTTCCCACAGGGCTGTCCCACTTGCCACCGTGGTGGGATTCGATCCTCGGCATGAACTTCGAGGCAGTGCAGGGAAAATACATTCCTCTGGAATGGACTGACACATCTGGGGGACTCTTGGAATGGTGGCACGACCCTGGAGTTCCTCTCGCCTTTCCTGTGGAGAGCGCCTCCTCTTGAGATGCGACGGGAACGCCGGGAATTCTTTCCCTACGAAACAGGGAAAGGATCCCTCATCTCGAGCTAGGAGGTGGAAACAGGTCTCCCCTGGATGCTTCCCCTCGTGCTTCCTCTCGAGTGGAGAGGGGTATGTCGGGGAACTTCTTGAGTTGCAGCAAGGGTGTGAAGGACCCTTTGGAAGTTCCAGTGGTTAGATGTGATTAGCCTCGAGAAGCCTCAGCGGAAATGGGCCTCATCTCGCCTGGAGGGAAAAACCTCCTGGATTATCTCGAGTTGCGGCAGGTGCTCTCGACTTACGACGGGGACCTCGGGGACCCACTCTGGTGGCCTCAGGAAAGGCCAGACCCATGCGAGTTCCTCGGAGGCCTCTCGGGATTCCTCTCCCGTCGATGCCGGGGCCTAAGACCTTGTGTGGAGTCGGGGCCGGAACCTGAGGATTCCTCTCCAGTGCTGACATGGATCTAGGGGTACTTCTGGAGTCTCCCCAGGGGAGACAGTCCTCGTCTCGAATGCGGGCATGCACTTGCGCTTTCCTCCAGAGCGGTAGCAGCATTGTTAGGCATTCCGCCGAGTGGATAAAAGGATCTATGGTTTTCCCTCGAGTCTTTTCCAAGAGGCTTTCTCACGAGGCTTTCCCACAGGTCTCTCCCACGTGCACACGTGGTGGGAGTCGATCCTCGGCTTGAACGTCAAGGCAGTGCAGGGAAAACAGGTTCCTCTGGCATGGACTGACAAATCTGGGGGACTCTTGGAATGGTGGCACGACCCTGGAGTTCCTCTCGCCTTTCCTGTGGAGAGCGCCTCCTCTTGAGATGGGACGGGAACGCCGGGAATTCTTTCCCTACGAAACAGGGAAAGGATCCCTCATCTCGAGCTAGGAGGCGGAATCGGGGCTCCCCTGGATGTGTGTGCGACCCTCGTGCTTCCTCCCGAGTGGAGACGGGTATGTCGGGGAACTTCTTGAGTTGCAGCAAGGGTGTGAAGGACCCTTTGGAAGTTCCAGTGGTTAGATGTGATTAGCCTCGAGAAGCCTCAGCGGAAATGGGCCTCATCTCGCCTGGAGGTCAAAACCTCCTGGATTTTCTCGAGTTGCGGCAGGTGCTCTCGACTTACGACGGGGACCTCAGGGACCCGCTCTGGTGGCCTCAGGAAAGGCCAGTCCCCATGCGAGTTCCTCGGGGGCCTCTCGGGATTCCTCTCCCGGCGATGCCGGGGCCTAAAACCTTGTGTGGAGTCGGGGCCGGAACCTGAGGATACCTCTCCAGTGCTGACATGGATCTTGGGGTACTTCTGGAGTCTCCCCAGGGGAGTCAGTCCTCGTCTCGAATGCGGGCATGCACTTGCGCTTTCCTCCAGAGCGGTAGCAGCAGTGTCACGCATTCCGCCGCGTGGATCAAGGTGTCTATGGCTTTCGCTCGAGGCTTTCCCACGAGGCTTTCCCACAGGGCTGTACCACTTGCCACCGTGGTGGGATTCGATCCTCGGCATGAACGTCGAGGCAGTTCAGGGAAAATACATTCCTCTGGAATGGACTGACACATCTGGGGGACTCTTGGAATGGTGGCACGACCCTAGAGTTCCTCTCGCCTTTCCTGTGGAGAGCGCCTCCTCTTGAGATGCGACGGGAACGCCGGGAATTCTTTCCCTACGAAACAGGGAAAGGATCCCTCATCTCGAGCTAGGAGGCGGAAACAGGGCTCCCCTGGATGTGTGCGGGACCCTCGTGCTTCCTCTCGAGTGGAGACTGCTATGTCGGGAAACTTCTTGAGTTGCAGCAAGGGTGTGAAGTACCCTTTGGAAGTTCCAGTGGTTAGATGTGATTAGCCTCGAGAAGCCTCAGCGGAAATGGGCCTCATCTCGCCTGGAGGGCAAAACTTCCTGGATTTTCTCGAGTTGCGGCAGCTGCTCTCCACTTACGACGGGGACCTCGGGGACCCGCTCTGGTGGCCTCAGGAAAGGCCAGTCCCCATGCGAGTTCCTCGGGGGCCTTTCGGGATTCCTCTCCCGGCGATGCCGTTGCCTAAGACCTTGTGTGGAGTCGGGGCCGGAACCTGAGGATTCCTCTCCAGTGCTGACATGGATCTTGGGGTACTTCTGGAGTCTCCCCAGGGGAGGCAGTCCTCGTCTCGAATGCGGGCATGCTCTTGCGCTTTCCTAAAAAGCGGTAGCAGCAATGTTATGCATTCCACCGCGTGGATCAAAGGATCTATGGTTTTCCCTCGAGTCCTTCCCACGAGGCTTTCCCACGAGGCTTTCCCACAGGGCTGTCCCACATGCACACGTGGTGGGAGTCGATCCTCGGCTTGAACGTCAAGGCAGTGCAGGGAAAACAGGTTCCTCTGGAATGGACTGACACATCTGGGGGACTCTTGGAATGGTGGCACGACCCTGGAGTTCCTCTCGCCTTTCCTGTGGAGAGCGCCTCGTCTTGAGATGCGACGGGAACGCCGGGAATTCTTTCCCTACGAAACAGGGAAAGGATCCCTCATCTCGAGCTAGGAGGCGGAAACGGGGCTCCCCTTGATGTGTGCGGGATCCTCGTGCTTCCTGTCGAGTGGAGACGGGTATGTCGGGGAACTTCTTGAGTTGCAGCAAGGGTGTGAAGGACCCTTTGGAAGTTCCAGTGGTTAAATGTGATTAGCCTCGAGAAGCCTCAGCGGAAATGGGCCTCATCTCGCCTGGAGGGCAAAACCTCCTGGATTTTCTCGAGTTGCGGCAGGTGCTCTCGACTTACGACGGGGACCTCAGGGACCCGCTATGGTGGCCTCAGGAAAGGCCAGTCCCCATGCGAGTTCCTCGGGGGCCTCTCGGGATTCCTCTCCCGTCGATGCCGGGGCCTAAGACCTTGTGTGGAGTCGGGGCCGGAACCTGAGGATTCCTCTCCAGTGCTGACATGGATCTTGGGGTACTTCTGGAGTCTCCCCAGGGGAGTCAGTCCTCGTCTCGAATGCGGGCATGCACTTGCGCTTTCCTCCAGAGCGGTAGCAGCAGTGTCACGAAGTCCGCGGCGTGGATCAAAGGATCTATGTTTTTCCCTCGAGTCTTTCCCACGAGGCTTTCCCACACGGCTTTCCCACAGGTCTGTCCCACGTGCACACGTGGTGGTAGTCGATCCTCGGCTTGAACGTCGAGGCAGTGCAGGGAAAACAGGTTCCTCTGGAAAGAACTGACACATCTGGGGGACTCTTGGAATGGTGGCACGACCCTGGAGTTCCTCTCGCCTTTCCTGTGGAGAGCGCCTCCTCTTGAGATGCGACGGAAACGACGGGAATTCTTTCCCTACGAAACAGGGAAAGGATCCCTCATCTCGAGCAAGGAGATGGAAACGGGGTTCCCCTGGATGTGTGCGGGACCCTCGTGCTTCCTCTGGAGTGGAAACGGGTATGTCGGGGAACTTCTTGAGTTGCAACAAGGGTGTGAAGGACCCTTTGGAAGTTCCCATTGTTAGATGTGATTAGCCTCGAGAAGCCTCAGCGGGAATGGGCCTCATCTCGCCTGGAGGGCAAAACCTCCTGGATTTTCTCGAGTTGCGGCAGGTGCTCTCGACTTCCGACGGGGACCTCGGGGATCCGCTCTGGTGGCCTCAGGAAAGGCCAGTCCCCATGCGAGTTCCTCGGGGGCCTCTCGGGATTCCTCTCCCGTCGATGCTGGGACCTAAGACCTTGTGTGGAGTCGGGGCCGGAACCTGAGGATTCCTCTCCAGTGCTGACATGGATCTTGGGGTACTTCTGGAGTCTCCCCAGGGGAGTCAGTCCTCGTCTCGTATGTGGGCATGCACTTGCGCTTTCCTCCAGAGCGGTAGCAGCAGTGTCACGCAGTCCGCCGCGTGGATCAAAGGATCTATGGTTTTCCCTCGAGTCTTTCCCACGAGGCTTTCCCACGAGGCTTTCCCACAGGGCTGTCCCACGTGCACACGTGGTGGGATTCGATCCTCGGCTTGAACGTCAAGGCAGTGCAGGGAAAACAGGTTCCTCTGGAATGGACTGACACATCTCGGGGACTCTTGGATTGGTGGCACGACCCTGGAGTTCCTCTCGCCTTTCCTGTGGAGAACGCCTCCTCTTGAAATGCGACGGAAACACCGGGAATTCTTTCCCTATGAAACAGGGAAAGGATCCCTCATCTCGAGCTAGGAGGCGGAAACGGGGCTCCCCTGGATGTGTGCGGGACCCTCGAGCTTCCTCTCGAGTGGAGACGGGTATGTCGGGGAACTTCTTGAGTTGCAGCAAGGGTGTGAAGGACCCTTTGGAAGTTCCAGTGGTTAGATGTGATTAGCCTCGAGAAGCCTCAGCGGAAATGGCCCTCATCTCGCCTGGAGGCCACAGCCTCCTGGATTTTCTCGAGTTGCGACAGGTGCTCTCGACTTACGAGGGGGAACTCGGCGCCCGCTCTCGTGGCCTCAGGAAAGGCCAGTCCCCATGCGAGTTCCTCGGGGGCCTCTCGGGATTCCTCTCCCGTCGATGCCGGGGCCTAAGTCCTTGTGTGGAGTCGGGGCCGGAACCTGAGGATTCCTCTCCAGTGCTGACATGGATCATGGGGTACTTCTGGAGTGTCCCAGGGGAGTCAGTCCTCGTCTCGAATGCGGGCATGCACTTGCGCTTTCCTCCAGAGCGGTAGCAGCAGTGTCACGCAGTCTGCCGCGTGGATCAAAGGATCTATGGTTTTCCCTCAAGTCTTTCCCACGAGGCTTTCCCACGAGGCTTTCCCACAGGGCTGTCCCACGTGCACACGTGGTGGGAGTCGATCCTCGGCTTGAACGTCAAGGCAGTGCAGGGAAAACAGGTTCGTCTGGAATGGACTGACACATCTGGGGGACTCTTGGAATGGTGGCACGACCCTGGAGTTCCTCTCACCTTTCCTGTGGAGAGCGCCTCCTCTTGAGATGCGACGGGAACGCCGGGAATTCTTTGCCTATGAAACAGGGAAAGGATCCCTCATCTCGAGCTAGGAGGCGGAAACGGGGCTCCCCTGGATGTGTGCGGGACCCTCGTGCTTCCTCTCGAGTGGAGACGGGTATGTCGGGGAACTTCTGGACTTGCAGCAAGGGTGTGAAGGACCCTTTGGAAGTTCCAGTGGTTAGATGTGATTAGCCTCGAGAAGCCTCAGCGTAAAAGGGCCTCATCTCGCCTGGAGGACAAAACCTCCTGGATTTTCTCGAGTTGGGGCAGGTGCTCTCGACTTACGAAGGGGACCTCAGGGACCCGCTCTGGTGGTCTCAGGAAAGGCCAGTCGCCATGCGAGTTCCTCGGGGGCCTCTCAGGATTCCTCTCCCGTCGATGCCGGGGCCTACGACCTTGTGTGGAGTCGGGGCCAGAACCAGAGGATTCCTCTCCTGTGCTGACATGGATCTTGGGGTACTTCTGTAGTCTGCACAGGGGTTCAGTCCTCGCCTCTAATGCGGGCATGCACTTGCGCTTTCCTCCAGAGCAGTAGCAGCAGTGTGACGCAGTCCGCCGCGTGGATCAAAGGATCTATGGTTTTCCCTCGAGTCTTTCACACGAGGCTTTCCCACGAGGCTTTCCCACAGGGCTGTCCCACGTGCACACGTGGTGGGAGTCGATCCTCGGCTTGAACGTCAAGGCAGTGCAGGGAAAACAGGTTCCTCTGGAATGGCCGGACACATCTGGGGGACTCTTGGAATGGTGGCACGACCCTGGAGTTCCTCTCGCCTTTCCTGTGGAGAGCGCCTCCTCTTGAGATGCGACGGGAACGCCGGGAATTCTTTCCCTAGGAAACAGGGAAAGGATCCCTGATCTCGAGCTAGGAGGCGGAAACGGGGCTCCCCTGGATATGTGCGGGACCCTCGTGCTTCCTCTGGAGTGGAGAGGGGTTTGTCGGGGAACTTCTTGAGTTGCAGCAAGGGTGTGAAGGACCCTTTGGAAGTTCCAGTGGTTAGATGTGATTAGCCTCGAGAAGCCTCAGGGGAAATGGGCCTCATCTCGCCTGGAGGCCAAAACCTACTGGATTTTCTCGAGTTGCGGCAGGTGCTTCGACTTACGACGGGGAGCTCAGGGACCCGCTCTGGTGGCCTCAGGAAAGGCCAGTCCCCATGCGAGTTCCTCGGGGGCCTCTCGGGATTCTTCTCCCGTTGATGCCGGGGCCTAAGACCTTGTGTGGAGTCGGGGCCGGAACCTGAGGATTTCTCTCCAGTGCTGACATGGATCTTGGGGTACTTCTGGAGTTTCCCCAGGGGAGTCAGTCTTCGTCTCGAATGCGGGCATGCACTTGCGCTTTCCTGCAAAGCGGTAGCAGCAGTGTCACGCAGTCCGCCGCGTGTATCAAAGGATCTATGGTTTTCCCTCGAGTCTTTCCCACGAGGCTTTCCCCCGAGGCTTTCCCACAGGGCTGTCCCACGTGCACAGGTGGTGGGAGTCGATCCTCGTCTTGAACGTCAAGGCAGTGCTGGGAAAACAGGTTCCTCTGGAATGGACTGACACATCTGGGGGACTCTTGGAATGGTGGCACGACCCTGGAGTTCCTCTCGGCTTTCCTGTGGAGAGCGCCTCCTCTTGAAATGCGACGGGAACGCCGGGAAATCTTTCCCTATGAAACAGAGAAAGGATCCCTCATCTCGAGCTAGGAGGCGGAAACGGGGCTCCCCTGGATGTGTGCGGGACCCTCGTGCTTCCTCTCGAGTGGAGACGGCTATGTCGGGGAACTTCTTGAGTTGCAGCAAGGGTGTGAAGGACCCTTTGGAAGTTAAAGTGGTTAGATGAGATTAGCCTCGAGAAGCCTCAGCGGGAATGGGCCTCATATCGCCTGGAGGGCAAAACCTCCTGGATTTTCTCTAGTTGCGGCAGGTGCTCTCGACTTCCGACGGGGACCTCGGGGATCCGCTCTGGTGGCCTCAGGAAAGGCCAGTCCCCATGCGAGTTCCTCGGGGGCCTCTCGGGATTCCTCTCCCGTCGATGCTGGGACCTAAGACCTTGTGTGGAGTAGGGGCCGGAACCTGAGGATTCCTCTCCAGTGCTGACATGGATCTTGGGGTACTTCTGGAGTCTCCCCAGGGAGTCAGTCCTCGTCTCGTATGTGGGCATGCATTTGCGCTTTCCTCCAGAGCGGTAGCAGCAGTGTCACGCAGTCCGCCGCGTGGATCAAAGGATCTATGGTTTTCCCTCGAGTCTTTCCCAGGAGGCTTTCCCACGAGGCTTTCCCACAGGGCTGTCCAAGGGGGAACACGTGGTGGGAGTCGATCCTCGGCTTGAACGTCAAGGCAGTGCAGGGAAAACAGGTTCCTCTGGAATGGACTGACACATCTGGCCGACTCTTGAAATGGTGGCACGACCTTGGAGTTCCTCTAGCCTTTCCTGTGGAGAGCGTCTCCCCTTGAGATGCGACGGGAACGCCGGGAAATCTTTCCCAACGAAACAGGGAAAGGATCCCTCATCTCGAGCTAGGAGGCGGAAACGGGGCTCACCTGGATGTGTGCGGGACCCTCGTGCTTCCTCTCGAGGGAAGACGGGTATTTCGGGGAACTTCTTGAGTTGCAGCAAGGGTGTGAAGGACCCTTTGGAAGTTCCAGTGGTTAGATGTGATGAGCCTCGAGAAGCCTCAGCGGAAATGGGCCTCATCTCGCCTGGAGGGCAAAACCTCCTGGATTTTCTCGAGTTGCGGCAGGTGCTCTCCACTTACGACGGGGACCTCAGGGATCCGCTCTGGTGGCAACCGGAAAGGCCAGTCCCCATGCGAGTACCTCATGGGCCTCTCGGGATTTCTCTCCCGTCGATCCCGGGGCCTAAGACCTTGTGTAGAGTAGGGGCCGGAACCTGAGGATTCCTCTCCAGTGCTGACATGGATCCTGGGGTTCCTCTGGAGTCTCCCCAGGGGAGTCAGTCCTCGCCTCCAATGCGGGCATGCACTTGCGCTTTCCTCCAGAGCGGTAGCAGCAGTGTCACGCAGTCCGCCGGGTGGATCAAAGGATCTATGGTTTTCCCTCGTGAGTTTCCCACGAGGCTTTCCCACGAGGCTTTCCCACAGGGCTGTCCCACGTGCACACGTGGTGGGAGTCGATCCTCGGCTTGAACGTCAAGGCAGTGCAGGGAAAACAGGTTCCTCTGGAACGGACTGACACATCTGGGGGACTCTTGGAATGGTGGCACGACCCTGGAGTTCCTCTCGCCTTTCCTGTGGAGAACGCCTCCTCTTGAGATGCGACGGGAACGCCGGGAAATCTTTCCCTAGGAAACAGGGAAAGGATCCCTCATCTCGAGCTAGGAGGCAGAAACGGGTCTCCCCTGGATGTGTGCGGGACACTCGTGCTTCCTCTCGAGTGGACACGGGTATGTCGGGGAACTTCTTGAGTTGCAGCAAGGGTGTGAAGGACCCTTTGGAATTTCCAGTGGTTAAATGTGATTAGCCTCGAGAAGCCTCAGCGGAAATGGGCCTCATCTCTCCTGGAGGGCAAAACCTCCTGGATTTTCTCGAGTTGCGGCAGGTGCTCTCGACTTACGACGGGGACCTCAGGGACACGCTCTGGTGGCCTCAGGAAAGGCCAGTCCCCATTTGAGCTCCACGGGGGCCTCTCGGGATTTCTCTCCCGTCGATGCTGGGGCCTAAGACCTTGTGTGAAGTCAGGGCCGGAACCTGAGAATTCCTCTCCAGTGCTGACATGGATCTTGGGGTACTTCTGGAGTCACCCCAGGGGAGTCAGTCCTCGCCTCTAATGCGGGCATGCACTTGCGCTTTCCTCCAGAGCGGTAGCAGCAGTGTCACGCAGTCCGCCGCGTGGATCAAAGGATCTATGGTTTTCCCTCGAGTCCTTCCCACGAGGCTTTCCCACGAGGCTTTCCCACAGGGCTGTCCCACATGCACACGTGGTGGGAGTCGATCCTCGGCTTGAACGTCAAGGCAGTTCAGGGAAAACAGGTTCCTCTGGAATGGACTGACACATCTGGGGGACTCTTGGAATGGTGGCACGACCCTGGAGTTCCTCTCGCCTTTCCTGTGGAGAGCGCCTCGTCTTGAGATGCGACGGGAACGCCGGGAATTCTTTCCCTACGAAACAGGGAAAGGATCCCTCATCTTGAGCTAGGAGGCGGAAACGGGGCTCCCCTGGATGTGTGCGGGATCCTCTTGCTTCCTGTCGAGTGGAGACGGGTATGTCGGGGAACTTCTTGAGTTGCAGCAAGGGTGTGAAGGACCCTTTGTAAGTTCCAGTGGTTAAATGTGATTAGCCTCGAGAAGCCTCAGCGGAAATGGGCCTCATCTCGCCTGGAGGGCAAAACCTCCTGGATTTTCTCGAGTTGCGGCAGGTGCTCTAGACTCACGACGGGGACCTCAGGGACCCCCTCTGGTGGCCTCAGGAAAGGCCAGTCCCATGCGAGTTCCTCAGGGGCCTCTCGGGATTTCTCTCCCGTCGATGCCGGGGCCTAAGATCTTGTGTGAAGTCAGGGCCGGAACCTGAGGATTCCTCTCCAGTGCTGACATGGATCTTGGGGTACTTCTGGAGTCTCCCCAGGGGAGTCAGTCCTCGCCTCTAATGCAGGCATGCACTTGCGCTTTCCTCCAGAGCGGTAACAGCAGAGTCACGCAGTCCGCCGCGTGGATCAAAGGATCTATGGTTTTCCCTCGAGTCTTTCCCACGAGGCTTTCCCACGCGGCTTTCCCACAGGTCTGTCCCACGTGCACACGTGGTGGTAGTCGATCCTCGGCTTGAACGTCGAGGCAGTGCAGGGAAAACAGGTTCCTCTGGAACGGACTGACACATCTGGGGGACTCTTGGAATGGTGGCACGACCCTGGAGTTCCTCTCGCCTTCCTGTGGAGAGCGCCTCCTCTTGAGATGCTACGGGAACGCCGGGAATTCTTTCCCTACGAAAAAGGGAAAGGATCCCTCATCTCGAGCTAGGAGGCGGAAAAGGGGCTCCCCTGGATGTGTGCGGGACCCTCTTGCTCCCTCTCGAGTGGAGACGGGTATGTCGGGGAACTTCTTGAGTTGCAGCAAGTGTGTGAAGGACCCTTTGAAAATTCCAGTGGTTAGATGTGATTAGCCTCGAGAAGCCTCAGCGGAAATGGGCCTCATCTCGCCTGGAGGGCAAAACCTCCTGGATTTTCTCGAGTTGGGGCAGGTGCTCTCGACTTACGACGGGGACCTCAGGGACCCGCTCTGGTGGCCTCAGGAAAGGCCAGTCCCCATGCGAGTTCCTCGGGGGCCTCTCGGGATTCCTCTCCCGTCGATGCCGGGGCCTAAGACCTTGTGTGGAGTCGGGGCCGGAACCTGAGGATTCCTCTCCAGTGCTGACATGGATCTTGGGGTACTTCTGGAGTCTCCCCAGGGGAGTCAGTCCTCGCCTCTAATGCGGGCATGCACTTGCGCTTTCCTCCAGAGCGGTAGCAGCAGTGTCACGCAGTCCGCCGCGTGGATCAAAGGATCTATGGTTTTCCCTCGAGTCCTTCCCACGAGGCTTTCCCACGAGGCTTTCCCACAGGGCTGTCCCACGTGCACACGTGGTGGGAGTCGATCCTCGGCTTGAACGTCAAGGCAGTGCAGGGAAAACAGGTTCCTCTGGAATGGACTGACACATCTGGGCGACTCTTGGAATGGTGGCACGACCCTGGAGTTCCTCTCGCCTTTCCTGTGGAGAGCGCCTCCTCTTGAGATGCGACGGGAACGCCGGGAAATCTTTCCCTACGAAACAGGGAAAGGATCCCTCATCTCGAGCTAGGAGGCGGAAACGGGTCTCCCCTGGATGTGTGCGGGACACTCGTGCTTCCTCTCGATTGGACACGGGTATGTCGGGGAACTTCTTGAGTTGCAGCAAGGGTGTGAAGGACCCTTTGGAATTTCCAGTGGTTAAATGTGATTAGCCTCGAGAAGCCTCAGCGGAAATGGGCCTCATCTCGCCTGGAGGGCAAAACCTCCTGGATTTTCTCGAGTTGCGGCAGTTGCTCTCGACTTACGACGGGGACCTCAGGGATCCGCTATGGTGGCCTCAGGAAACGCCAGTCCCCTTTTGAGCTCCACGGGGGCCTCTCGGGATTCCTCTCCCGTCGATGCCGGGGCCTAAGACCTTGTGTGGAGTCGGGGCCAGAACCTGAGGTTTCCTCTCCATTGCTGACATGGATCTTGTGGTACTCTGGAGTCTCCCCAGGGGAGTCAGTCCTCGTCTCGAATGCGGGCATGCACTTGCGCTTTCCTCCAGAGCGGTATCAGCAGTGTCAAGCAGTCTGCCGCTTGGATCAAAGGATCTATGGTTTTCCCTCGAGTCTTTCCCACGAGGCTATCCCACGAGTCTTTCCCAGGAGGCTTTCCCACAGGGCTGTCCATCATGCACACATTGTGGAAGTCGATCCTCGGCTTGAACGTGAAGGTAGTGCAGGGAAAACAGGTTCCTCTGGAAAGGACTGACACATCTGGGGGACTTTTGGAATGGTGGCATGACCCTGGAGTTCCTCTCGCCTTTCCTGTGGAGTGCGCCTCCTCTTGAGATGAGACGGGAACGCCGGGAATTCTTTCCCTACGAAACAGGGAAAGGATCCCTCATCTCGAGCTAGGAGGCGGAAACTGGGCTCCCCTGGATGTGTGTGGGACCCTCGTGTTTCCTCTGGAGTGGAGACGGGTATGTCGGGGAACTTCTGGACTTGCAGCAAGGGTATGAAGGACCCTTTGGAAGTTCCAGTGGTTAGATGTGATTAGCCTGGAGAAGCCTCAGCGGAAATGGGCCTCATCTCGCCTGGAGGGCAAAACCTGCTGGATTTTCTCGAGATGCGGCAGGTGCTCTCGACTTACGACGGGGACCTCGGGGACATCAGGGACCCGCTCTGGTGGCCTCAGGAAAGGCCAGTCCCCATGCGAGTTCCTCGGTGGCCTCTCGGGATTCCTCTCCCGTCGATGCCGGGGCCTAAGACCTTGTGTGGAGTCGGGGCCGGAACCTGAGGATTCCTCTCCAGTGCTGTCATGGATCTTGGGGTACTTCTCGAGTCTCCCCAGGGGAGTCAGTCCTCGTCTCGAATGCTGGGATGCACTTGCGCTTTCCACCAGAGCGGTAGCAGCAGTGTCACGCAGTCCGCCGCGTGGATCAAAGGATCTATGGTTTTCCCTCGAGTCCTTCCCACGAGGCTTTCCCACGAGGCTTTCCCACAGCGCTGTCCCACATGCACACATGGTGGGAGTCGATCCTCGGCTTGAACGTCAAGGCAGTGCAGGGAAAACAGGTTCCTCTGGAATGGACTGACACATCTGGGGGACTCTAGGAATGGTGGCACGACCCTGGAGTTCCTCTCGCCTTTCCTGTGGAGATTGCCTCGTCTTGAGATGCGACGGGAATGCCGGGAATTCTTTCCCTACGAAACAGGGAAAGGATCCCTCATCTCGAGCTAGGAGGCGGAAACGGGGCTCCCCTGGATGTGTGCGGGATCCTCGTGCTTCCTGTCGAGTGGAGACGGGTATGTCGGGGAACTTCTTGAGTTGCAGCAAGGGTGTGAAGGACCCTTTGTAAGTTCCAGTCGTTAAATGTGATTAGCCTCGAGAAGCCTCAGCGGAAATGGGCCTCATCTCGCCTGGAGGGCAAAACCTCCTGGATTTTCTCGAGTTGCGGCAGGTGCTCTCGACTTACGACGGGGACCTCAGGGACCCGCTCTGGTGGCCTCAGGAAAGGCCAATCCCATGCGAGTTCCTCAGGGGCCTCTCGGGATTTCTCTCCCGTCGATGCCGGGGCCTAAGACCTTGTGTGAAGTCAGGGCCGGAACCTGAGGATTCCTCTCCAGTGCTGACATGGATCTTGAGGTACTTCTGGAGTCTCCCCAGGGGAGTCAGTCCTCGTCTCGAATGCGGGCATGCACTTGCGCTTTCCTCCAGAGCGGTATCAGCAGTGTCAAGCAGTCTGCCGCTTGGATCAAAGGATCTATGGTTTTCCCTCGAGTCTTTCCCACGAGGCTATCCCAAGAGTCTTTCCCAGGAGGCTTTCCCACAGGGCTGTCCATCATGCACACATTGTGGAAGTCGATCCTCGGCTTGAACGTGAAGGTAGTGCAGGGAAAACAGGTTCCTCTGGAATGGACTGACACATCTGGGGGACTTTTGGAATGGTGGCACGACCCTGGAGTTCCTCTCGCCTTTCCTGTGGAGTGCGCCTCCTCTTGAGATGCGACGGGAACGCCGGAAATTCTTTCCCTACGAAACAGGGAAAGGATCCCTCATCTCGAACTAGGAGGCGGAAACTGGGCTCCCCTGGATGTGTGCGGGACCCTCGTGCTTCCTGTCGAGTGGAGACGGGTATGTGGGGGAACTTCTGGACTTGCAGCAAGGGTATGAAGGACCCTTTGGAAGTTCCAGTGGTTAGATGTGATTATCCTGGAGAAGCCTCAGCGGAAATGGGCCTCATCTCGCCTGGAGGGCAAAACCTCCTGGATTTTCTCGAGTTGCGGCAGGTGCTCTCGACTTACGACGGGGACCTCGGGGACCTCAGGGACCCGCTCTGGTGGCCTCAGGAAAGGCCAGTCCCCATGCGAGTTCCTCGTGGGCCTCTCGGGATTCCTCTCCCGTCGATGCCGGGGCCTAAGACCTTGTGTGGAGTCGGGGCCGGAACCTGAGGATTCCTCTCCAGTGCTGCCATGGATCTTGGGGTACTTCTCGAGTCTCCCCAGGGGAGTCAGTCCTCGACTCGAATGCGGGCATGCACTTGTGCTTTCCTCCAGAGCGGTAGCAGCAGTGTCACGCAGTCCGCCGCGTGGATCAAAGGATCTATGGTTTTCCCTCGAGTCTTTCCCACGAGGCTTTCCCACGAGGCTTTCCCACAGGGCTGTCCCACGTGCACACGTGGTGGGAGTCGATCCTCGGCTTCTACGTCAAGGCAGTGCATGGAAAAGAGGTTCCTCTGGAATGGACTGACACATCTGGGGGACTCTTGGAATGGTGGGACGACCCTGGAGTTCCTCTCGCCTTTCCTGTGGAGAGCGCCTCCTCTTGAGATGCGACGGGAACGCCGGGAATTCTTTCCCTACGAAACAGGGAAAGGATCCCTCATCTCGAGCTAGGAGGCGGAAACGGGGCTCCCCTGGATGTGTGCGGGACCCTCGTGCTTCCTCTCGAGTGGAGACGGGTATGTCGGGGAACTTCTTGAGTTGCAGCAAGGGTGTGAAGGACCCTTTGGAAGTTCCAGGGGTTAGATGTGATTAGCCTCGAGAAGCCTCAGCGGAAAAGGGCCTCATCTCGCCTGGAGGGCAAAACCTCCTGGATTTTCTCGAGTTGAGGCAGGTGCTTTCGACTTACGACGGGGACCTCAGGGACCCGCTCTGGTGGCCTCAGGAAAGGCCAGTCCTCATGCCAGTTCCTCGGGGGCTTCTCGGGATTCCTCTCCGGTTGATGTTGGGGCCTAAGACCTTGTGTGGAGTCGGGGCCGGAACCTGAGGATTCCTCTCCAGTGCTGACATGGAACTTGGGGTACTTCTGGAGTCTCCAAAGGGGAGTCAGTCGTCGTCTCGAATGCGGGCATGCACTTGCGCTTTCCTCCAGAGCGGTAACAGCAGAGTCACGCAGTCCGCCGCGTGGATCAAAGGATCTATGGTTTTCCCTCGAGTCTTTCCCACGAGGCTTTCCCACGCGGCTTTCCCACAGGGCTGTCCCACGTGCACACGTGGTGGTAGTCGATCCTCGGCTTGAACGTCGAGGCAGTGCAGGGAAAACAGGTTTCTCTGGAATGGACTGACACATCTGGGGGACTCTTGGAATGGTGGCACGACCCTGGAGTTCCTCTCGCCTTTCCTGTGGAGAGCGCCTCCTCTTGAGATGCGACGGGAACGCCGGGAATTCTTTCCCTACGAAACAGGGAAAGGATCCCTCATCTCGAGCTAGGAGGCGGAAACGGGTCTCCCCTGGATGTTTGCGGGACCCTCTTGCTCCCTCTCGAGTGGAGACGGGTATGTCGGGGAACTTCTTGAGTTGCAGCAAGTGTGTGAAGGACCCTTTGAAAATTCCAGTGGTTAGATGTGATTAGCCTCGAGAAGCCTCAGCGGAAATGGGCCTCATCTCGCCTGGAGGGCAAAACCTCCTGGATTTTCTCGAGTTGGGGCAGGTGCTCTCGACTTACGACGGGGACCTCAGGGACCCGCTCTGGTGGCCTCAGGAAAGGCCAGTCCCCATGCGAGTTCCTCGGGGTCCTCTCGGGATTCCTCTCCCGTCGATGCCGGGGCCTAAGACCTTGTGTGGAGTCGGGGACGGAACCTGAGGATTCCTCTCCAGTGCTGACATGGATCTTGGGGTACTTCTGGAGTTTCCCATGGGAGTCAGTCCTCGTCTCGAATGCGGGCATGCACTTGCGCTTTCCTCCAGAGCGGTAGCAGCAGTATCACGCAGTCCGCCGCGTGGATCAAAGGATCTATGGTTTTCCTTCGAGCCTTTCCCACTAGGCTTTCCCACGAGGCTTTCCCACAGGGCTGTCCCACGTGCACACGTGGTGGGAGTCGATCCTCAGCTTGAACGTCAAGGCAGTGCAGGGAAAACAGGTTCCTCTGGAATGGACTGACACATCTGGGGGACTCTTGGAATGGAGGCATGACCCTGGAGTTCCTCTCGCCTTTCCTGTGGAGAGCGCATCCTCTTGAGATGCGACGGGAACGCCGGGAATTCATTCCCTAGGAAACAGGGAAAGGATCCCTCATCTCGAGCTAGGAGGCGGAAACGGGTCTCCCCTGGATGTGTGCGGGACCCTCGTGCTTCCTCTCGAGTGGAGACGGGTGTGTCGGGGAACTTCTTGAGTTGCAGCAAAGGTGTGAAGGACCCTTTGGAAGTTCCAGTGGTTAGATGTGATTAGCCTCGAGAAGCCTCAGCGGAAATGGGCCTCATCTCGCCTGGAGGGCAAAACCTCCTGGATTTTCTCGAGTTGCGGCAGGTGCTCTCGACTTACGACGGGGACCTCAGGGACCCGCTCTGGTGGCCTCAGGAAAGGCCAGTCCCCATGCGAGTTCCTCGGGGGCCTCTCGGGATTCCTCTCCCCTCGATGCCGGGGCCTAAGACCTTGTGTGGAGTCGGGGCCGGAACCTGAGGATTCCTCTCCAGTGCTGACATGGATCTTGGGGTATTTCTGGAGTCTCCCCAGGGGAGTCAGTCCTCGTCTCGAATGTGGGCATGCACTTGCGCTTTACTGCAGAGCGGTAGCAGCAGTGTCACGCAGTCCGCCGCATGGATCAAAGGATCTATGGTTTTCCCTCGAGTCTTTCCCACGAGGCTTTCCCACGAGGCTTTCCCACAGGGCTGTCCCACGTGCACACGTGGTGGGAGTCGATCCTCGGCTTGAACGTCAAGGCAGTGCAGGGAAAACAGGTTCCTCTGGAATGGACTGACACATCTGGGGGACTCTTGGAATGGTGGCACGACCCTGGAGTTCCTCTCGCCTTTCCTGTGGAGAGCGCCTCCTCTTGAGATGCGACGGGGACGCCGCGAATTCTTTCCCTACGAAACAGGGAAAGGATCCCTCATCTCGAGCTAGGAGGCGGAAACGGGGTCCCCTGGATGTGTGCGGGACCCTCGTGCTTCCTCTCGAGTGGAGACGGGTATGTGGGGGAACTTCTTGAGTTGCAGCAAGGGTGTGAAGGACCCTTTGGAAGTTCCAGTGTTTAGATGTGATTAGCCTCGAGAAGCCTCAGCGGAAATGGGCCTCATCTCGCCTGGAGTGCAAAACCTCCTGGATTTTCTCGAGTTGCGGCAGGTGCTCTCGACTTACGACGGTGACCTAAGGGACGCGCTCTGGTGCCCTCAGGACTGGCCAGTCCCCATTCCAATGGCTCGGGAGCCTCTCGGGATTCCGCTCCCTTCGATGCCAGAGCCTAAGACCTTGTGTGGGTCGTGTCTGGAACATGAGGTTTCCTCTCCAGTGCTGACATGGATCGTGGAGTACTTCTGGTGTTTCCCCAGGGGAGTAAGTCCCCGTCTCGAATGGGGGCATGCACGTGCGCTTTCCTCCAGAGCTGTAACAACACTGTCATGCCTCCCGGCGCGCCGATCATGGGATCTGTGGCTTTCCCACGAGGCTTTCCCACGAGGCTTTCCCACAGGACTGTCCCACGTGTCACCGTGGTGTGAGTCGATGCTCGGCGTGAAACTCGAGGCAGTGCAGGGATAACAGGTTCCTCTGGAATGGACTGAGATATCTGGGGGACTCTGGGAACGGTGGCACGACCCTGGAGTTCCTCTCGCCTTTCCTGTGAGGAGCGCCTCCACTTGAGATGCAACGGGAACTCCCAGAATTATTTCCCGAAAAAGCTGTGAAAGGATCCCTCATCTTGAGCTACGAGGCGAACACGGGGCTCCCCTGGATGTGGGCGGGACCCTCGTGCTTCCTCTCGAGTGGAGACGGGTATGTTAGGGAACTTCTTGAGTTGCAGCAAGGGTGTGACGGACCTTTTAGAAGTTCCAGAGGTTAGGTGTGATTAGCTTCCAGAAGCCTCAGCGGAAATGGGCCTCACTCAGCTGGAGTGCAAAACCTCCTTGATTTTCTCGAGTTGCGGCAGGTGCTCTTGACTTACGACGGGGACTTTAGGGACCCGCTCTGGTGGCCTCAATACTGGCCCGTCCCCATTCGAATTGCTCGGGGTCCTCTCGGGATTCATCTTCCGTCGATGCCGGGGCCTAAGTCCTTGTGTGGAGTCGGGGCTGGAACCTGAGGATTCCTCTCCAGTACTGACATGGATCTTGGAGTACTTTTGGAGTCTCCCCAGGGGAGTCAGTCTTCGTCTCGAATGGGGGCATGCACGTGCGCTTTCCTCCGAGCTGTAGCACCAGCGTCACGATTCCTGTCGCGTGGATCAAGGGATCTGTGGCTTTCCCTCGAGGCTTTCCCACGAGGCTTTCCCACAGGGCTGTCCCACGTGAGACCGTGGTGGGAGTCGATCCTCCTCGTTAAAGTCAAGGCAGTGCAGGGAAAACAGTATCCTCAGGAATGGACTGAGACATCTGGGGGACTCTTGGAATGGTGGCACGACGCTGGAGTTGCTCTCACCTTTCCTGTGGAGAGCCCCTACACTTGAGATGCGATGGGAACGCCAAGGAATCTCTCCTGAACAAGCAGCGAACGGATCCCTCATCTCGACCTACGAGGCGGAAACGGAGCTCTTCTGGATGTGGGTGGGACATGCGTGCTTCCTCTCGAGTGGAGAGGGGTATATAGGGGAACTTCTTGAGTTGCAGCAAGGGTGTCAAGGACCCTTTGGAAGTTCCAGAGCTTAGGTGTGATTAGCCTTGAGAAGCCTCAGCGGAAATGGGCCTCATCTCGCCTGCAGGGCAAAACCTCCTGGATTTTCTCGAGTTGCGGCAGGTGCTCTCGACTTACGACGGGGACCTCAGGGACCCGCTCTGGTGGCCTCAGGAAAGGCCAGTCCCCATGCGAGTTCCTCGGGGGCCTCTCGGGATTCCTCTCCCCTCGATGCCGGGGCCTAAGACCTTGTGTGGAGTCGGGGCCGGAACCTGGGGATTCCTCTCCAGTGCTGACATGGATCTTGGGGTACTTCTGGAGTCATCCCAGGGGAGTCATTCCTCGTCTCGAATGCTGGCATGCACTTGCTCTTTCCTCCAGAGCCGTAGCAGCAGTGTCACGCAGTCCGCCGCGTGGATCAAAGGATCTATGGTTTTCCCTCGAGTCTTTCCCACGAGGCTTTCCCACAGGTCTGTCCCACGTGCACACGTGGTGGGAGTCGATCCTCGGCTTGAACGTCAAGGCAGTTCAGGGAAAACAGGTTCCTCTGGAATGGACTGACACATCTGGGGGACTCTTGGAATGGTGGCACGACCCTGGAGTTCCTCTCGCCTTTCCTGTGGAGAGCGCCTCCTCTTGAGATGCGACGGGAACGCCGCGAATTCTTTCCCTACGAAACAGGGAAAGGATCCCTCATCTCGAGCTAGGAGGCGGAAACGGGGTCCCCTGGATGTGTGCGGGACCCTCGTGCTTCCTCTCGAGTGGAGACGGGTATGTGGGGGAACTTCTTGAGTTGCAGCAAGGGTGTGAAGGACCCTTTGGAAGTTCCAGTGGTTAGATGTGATTAGCCTCGAGAAGCCTCAGCGGAAATGGGCCTCATCTCGCCTGGAGTGCAAAACCTCCTGGATTTTCTCGAGTTGCGGCAGGTGCTCTCGACTTACGACGGGGACCTCAGGGACCCGCTCTGGTGGCCTCAGGAAAGGCCAGTCCCCATGCGAGTTCCTCGGGGTCCTCTCGGGATTCTTCTCCCGTCCATGCCGGGGCCTAAGACGTTGTGTGGAGTCGGGAACGGAACCTGAGGATTGCTCTCCAGTGCTGATATGGATCTTGGGGTACTTGTGGAGTCTCCCCAGGGGAGTCAGTCCTCGTCTCGAATGCGGGCATGCACTTGCGCTTTCCTCCAGAGCGGTAGCAGCAGTGTCACGCTGTCCGCCGCGTGGATCAAAGGATCTATGGTTTTCCCTCGAGTCTATCCCATGAGGCTTTCCCACGAGGCTTTCCCACAGGGCTGTCCCACAGGGCTGTCCCACGTGCCAGCGTGGTGGGAGTCGATCCTCGGCGTGGGAGTCGATCCTCGGCCTGAAAGCCGAGGTAGTGCAGGGCAAACAGGTTCCTCTGAATGGACTGAGACATCTGGGGGACTCTTGGAATGGTGGCATGATGCTGGAGTTCCTCTCGCCTTTCCTGTGGAGAGCGCCTCCTCTTGAGGTGAGAGGGAAACGTCGGGATTTCTTTCCGGACAAAGCAGCGAAATGTCCCTCATCTCGAGCTACGAGGCGGAAACGGGGCTCCTCTGGATGTGGATGGGATCCTCGTGCTTCTTCTAGAGTGGAGACGGGTATGTCAGGCAACTTCTTGAGTTGCAGCAAGGGTGTGAAGGACCTTTTGGAAGTTCCAGAGGCTAGACGTGATTAGCCTGGAGAAGCCTCAGCGGAAATGGGCCTCATCTCGCCTGGAGGGAAAAACCTCCTGGATTTTCTCGAGTTCCGGCAGGTGCTCTCGACTTACGACGGTGACCTAAGGGACGCGCTCTGGTGGCCTCAGGACTGGCCAGTCCCCATTCCAGTGGCTCGGGAGCCTCTCGGGATTCCGCTCCCTTCGATGCTGGGGCCTGAGATCTTGTGTGAAGTCGGGGCCGAACATGAGGATTCCTCCCCAGTGCTGACATGGATCTTGGGGGAACTTCTGGAGTCTCTCCAGGGGAGTAAGTCCTCGTCTCGAGAGGGGGCATGCACGTGCGCTTTACTCCAGAGCGGTAGCAGCAGTGTCACGCAGTCCGCCGCCTGGATCAAAGGATCTATGTTTTTCCCTCGAGTCTTTCCCACGAGGCTTTCCCACGAGGCTTTCCCACAGGGCATCCCACGTGCACACTGGTGGGAGTCGATCCTCGGCTTGAACATCAAGGCAGTGCAGGGAAAACACGTTCCTCTGGAATGGACTGACACATCTGGGGGACTCTTGGAATGGTGGCACGACCCTGGAGTTCCTCTCGCCTTTCCTGTGGAGAGCGCCTCCTCTTGAGATGCGACGGGAACGCCGGGAATTCTTTCCCTATGAAACAGGGAAAGGATCCCTCATCTCGAGCTAGGAGGCAGAATCGGGGCTCCCCTGGATGTGTGCGGGACTTTTGTGTTTCCTCTCGAGTGGAGACGGGTATGTCGGGGAACTTCTGGAGTTGCAGCAAGGGTGTGAAGGACCCTTTGGAAGTTCCAGTGGTTAGATGTGATTAGCCTCGAGAAGCCTCAGCGCAAATGGGCCTCATCTCGCCTGGAGGGCAAAACCTCCTGGATTTTCTCGAGTTGCGGCAGGTGCTCTCGACTTATGACGGGGACCTCAGGGACCCGCTCTGGTGGCCTCAGGAAAGGCCAGTCCCCATGCGAGTTCCTCGGGGGCCTCTCGGGATTGCTCTCCCTTCGATGCCGGGGCCTAAGACCTTGTGTGGAGTCGGGGCCGGAACCTGAGGATTCCTCTCCAGTGCTGACATGGAACTTGGGGTATTTCTGGAGTCTCCCCAGGGGAGTCAGTCCTCGTCTCGAATGCGGGCATGCACTTGCGCTTTCCTCCAGAGCGGTAGCAGCAGTGTCACGCAGTCCGCCGCGTGGATCAAAGGATCTATGGTTTTCCCTCGAGTCTTTCCCACGAGGCTTTCCCACGAGGCTTTCCCACAGGGCTGTCCCACGTGCACACGTGGTGGGAGTCGATCCTCGGCTTGAAGGTCAAGGCAGTGCAGGGAAAACAGGTTCCTCTGGAATGGACTGACACATCTGGGGCACTCTTGGAATGGTGGCACGACCCTGGAGTTCCTCTCGCCTTTCCTGTGGAGAGCGCCTCCTCTTGGGATGCGACGGGAACGCCGGGAATTCTTTCCCTACGAAACAGGGAAAGGATCCCTCATCTCGAGCTAGGAGGCGGAAACGGGTCTCCCCTGGATGTGTGCGGGACCCTCGTGCTTCCTCTCGAGTGGAGACGGGTATGTCTGGGAACTTCTTGAGTTGCAGCAAGGGTGTGAAGGACCCTTTGGAAGTTCCAGTGGTTAGACGTGATTAGCCTCGAGAAGCCTCAGCGGAAATGGGCCTCATCTCGCCTGGAGGGCAAAACCTCCTGGATTTTCTGGAGTTGCAGCAGGTACTCTCGACGTACGACGGGGACCTCAGGGACCCGCTCTGGTGGCCTCAGGAAAAGACAGTCCCCAAGCGAGTTCCTCGGGGCCTCTCGGGATTCCTCTCCCGTCGATGCCGGGGCCTAAGACCTTGTGTGGAGTCGGGGCCGGAACCTGAGGATTCCTCTCCAGTGCTGACATATAACTTTGCATACTTCTGGAGTCTCCTCAGGGGAGTCAGTCCTCGTCTTCAGAGGGGACATGCAAATGGGCTTTCCTCCTGCTCTGGAGCAGCTATGTCACGCCTCCCGTCGGGTCGATCATGGGATGTGTGGGTTTCCCTCGAGCCTTTCCCCTGAGGCTTTCCCGCGAGGATTTCCAACAGGGCTGTCCCACGTGCCACCGTGGTGGGAGTCCATCCTCGGCGTGAAAGTCGAGGCAGCGGAGCAAAACAGGTTCCTCTGGAATGGTCTGAGACATCTGCGGGACTCTTGGAATGGGGACACGACCCTGGAGTTACTCTCACCTTTCCTGTGGAGAGCACCTCCACTTCAGATGCGACGGGAACGCCAGGAATGCTTTCCCGAACAAGCAGGGAAAGGATCCCTCATCTCGAGCTACGAGGCAGAAACGGGGCTCCTCTGGATGTGGGCGGGACCCTCGTGCTTCCTCTAGAGTGGAGACAGGGATGTCGGGGAACATCTTGAGTTCCAGCAAGGGTGTGAAGGACCTTTTGGAATTTCCAGGGTTTAGATGTGATTAGCCTTCAGAAGCCTCAGCGGAAATGGGCCTCATCTCGCCTGGAGGGCAAAACCTTTTGGATTTTCTCGAGTTCCGGCAGGTGCTCTCGACTTACGGCGGGAACCTCAGGGACCCGCTCTCATGGCCTCAGGAAAGGCCAGTCCCCATGCGAGTTGCTCGCGGGCCTCTGGGGATTCCTCTCCCTTCGATGCCAGGGCCTAAGACCTTGTGAGGAAGCGGTGCCGGAACCTGAGGATTCCTCTCCTGTGTTGACATGGATCTTGGGGTACTTCTGGAGTCTCCCCAGGGGAGTAAGTCCACATCTCGAATGGGGACATGCACCTGCGCTTTCCCCCAGAGCCCTAGCAGCAGTGTCACGCTTTCCATCGCCTGGATCAAGGGATCTGTGGCTTCCACTCCAGGCTTTCCCAGGAGGCTTTTCCACGAGGCTTCCCCACAGGGGTCCCACGTGCCACCTTGGTTTGAATCGATCCTTGGCGTGAAAGTCGAGACAGTGCAGGGAAAACAGGTTCCTCTGAAATGGACTGAGATATTTGGGGGACTCGGAATGGCGGCACAATGCTGGAGTTCCTCTCCCCTTTTCTGTGGAGAGCGCCTCCTCTTGAAATGCGACAGGAATGCCTAGAATTCTTTCCCGACCAAGCAGGGAAAGTATCCCTCATCTTGAGCACTGAGGAAGAAACGGTGCTCCTCTGGATGTGGGCGGGACCCTCGTGCTTCCTCTAGAGTGGAGACGGGGAAGTCGGGGAACGTCTTGAGTTGCAGCAAGGGTGTGAAGGACCTTTTGGAAGTTCCAGGGCTTAGATGTGATTAGCCTTGAGAAGCCTCAGCGAAAATGGGCCTCATCTCGCCTGGAGGGCAAAACCTCCTGGATTTTCTCGAGTTGTGGCAGGTGCTCTCGACTTATGACAGGGACCTCAGGGACCCGCTCTTGTGTCCTCAGGAAAGGCCATTCCCAATGCGAGTTGCTCGGGGGCCTCTCGGGATTCCTCTCCCGTCGATGCCGGGGCCTAAGACCTTGAGTGGAGGCGGGGCTGGAACCTGAGGATTCCTCTCCAGTGCTGACATGGATCTTGGGGTGCTTCTGGAGTCTCCCCAGGGGAGTAAGTCCTCGTCTCGAATGGGGGCATGCACGTGCGCTTTCCTCCAGAGCGGTAGCAGCAGTGTCATGCTTCCCATCGCCTCGATCAAGGGATCTGTGGCTTTCCCTAGAGGCTTTCCCACGAGGCTTTTCCACGAGGCTTTCCCACAGGGCTGTCACACGTGCCACCGTGGTGGGAGTCGATCCTCGGCGTGAAAGTCGAGGCAGTGCAGGGAAAACAGGTTCCTCTAGAATGGAATGAAACATCTGGGGGTTTCTGGGAATGGTGGCACGACCGTGGAGTTCTAGCCTTTCCTGTGGAGAGCACCTCCTAATTGTGATGCGACAGGAATGCACAGAATTCTTTCCCGAACACGCAGCGAAAGGATCCCTCATCTCGAGCTACGTAGTGGAAACGGGGCTCCTCTGGATTTGGCCGGGACCCTCGTGTTTCCTCTAGATGGGAGACGGGTATGTCAGGCAACTTCTTGAGTTGCAGCAAGGGTGTGAAGGACCTTTTGGAAATTCCAGAGGTTAGGTGTGATTAGCATCGGAAAGCCTCAGTGGAAATGGGCCTCATCTCTCCTGGAGGGCAAAATCTCCTGGATTGTGTCGAGTTGCGGCAGGTGCTCTCAACTTCCGACGGGGACCTCATGGACCCGCTTTGGTTGCCTCAGGAAAGGCCAGTCCCTATGCGAGTTGCACGGGGGCCTCTCAGGATTCCTTTCCCTTCGAAGCCGGGGCCTAAGACCTTGTGTGGAATCGGGGCCGGAACCTCAGGATTCCTCTCCAGTGCTGACATGAATCTTGGGGTACTTCTGGGGTTTCCCCAGGGGAGTAAGTCCTCGTCTCGAATGGGGGCATGCACGTGAGCTTTTCTCCAGAGCGGTAGCAGCCGTGTCACGCTTCCCATCGCCTGGATCAAGGGATCTGTGGCTTCCCCTCGAGGCTTTCCCACCAGGCTTTCCCACAGGGCTGTCCCACGTGCCAGCGTGGTGGGAGTCGATCCTCGGCGTGGGAGTCGATCCTCGGCGTGAAAGCCGAGGTAGTGCAGGGCAAACAGGTTCCTCTGAATGGACTGAGACATCTGGGGGACTCTTGGAATGGTGGCACGATGCTGGAGTTCCTCTCGCCTTTCCTGTGGAGAGCGCCTCCTCTTGAGGTGAGAGGGAAACGTCGGGATTTCTTTCCGGACAAAGCAGCGAAATGTCCCTCATCTCGAGCTACGAGGCGGAAACGGGGCTCCTCTGGATGTGGATGGGATCCTCGTGCTTCTTCTAGAGTGGAGACGGGTATGTCAGGCAACTTCTTGAGTTGCAGCAAGGGTGTGAAGGACCTTTTGGAAGTTCCAGAGGCTAGACGTGATTAGCCTGGAGAAGCCTCAGCGGAAATGGGCCTCATCTCGCCTGGAGGGAAAAACCTCCTGGATTTTCTCGAGTTGCGGCAGGTGCTCTCGACTTACGACGGTGACCTAAGGGACGCGCTCTGGTGGCCTCAGGACTGGCCAGTCCCCATTCCAGTGGCTCGGGAGCCTCTCGGGATTCCGCTCCCTTCGATGCCAGAGCCTAAGACCTTGTGTGGAGTCGTGTCTGGAACATGAGGTTTCCTCTCCAGTGCTAACATGGATCGTGGAGTACTTCTGGTGTTTCCCCAGGGGAGTAAGTCCCCGTCTCGAATGGGGGCATGCACGTGCGCTTTCCTCCAGAGCTGTAACAACACTGTCATGCCTCCCGGCGCGCCGATCATGGGATCTGTGGCTTTCCCACGAGGCTTTCCCACGAGGCTTTCCCACAGGACTGTCCCACGTGTCACCGTGGTGTGAGTCGATGCTCGGCGTGAAACTCGAGGCAGTGCAGGGATAACAGGTTCCTCTGGAATGGACTGAGATATCTGGGGGACTCTGGGAACGGTGGCACGACCCTGGAGTTCCTCTCGCCTTTCCTGTGAGGAGCGCCTCCACTTGAGATGCAACGGGAACTCCCAGAATTATTTCCCGAAAAAGCTGTGAAAGGATCCCTCATCTTGAGCTACGAGGCGGACACGGGGCTCCCCTGGATGTGGGCGGGACCCTCGTGCTTCCTCTCGAGTGGAGACGGGTATGTTAGGGAACTTCTTGAGTTGCAGCAAGGGTGTGAAGGACCTTTTAGAAGTTCCAGAGGTTAGGTGTGATTAGCTTCCAGAAGCCTCAGCGGAAATGGGCCTCACTCAGCTGGAGTGCAAAACCTCCTTGATTTTCTCGAGTTGCGGCAGGTGCTCTTGACTTACGACGGGGACTTTAGGGACCCGCTCTGGTGGCCTCAATACTGGCCCGTCCCCATTCGAATTGCTCGGGGTCCTCTCGGGATTCATCTTCCGTCGATGCCGGGGCCTAAGTCCTTGTGTGGAGTCGGGGCCGGAACCTGAGGATTCCTCTCCAGTACTGACATGGATCTTGGAGTACTTTTGGAGTCTCCCCAGGGGAGTCAGTCTTCGTCTCGAATGGGGGCATGCACGTGCGCTTTCCTCCGAGCTGTAGCACCAGCGTCACGATTCCTGTCGCGTGGATCAAGGGATCTGTGGCTTTCCCTCGAGGCTTTCCCATGAGGCTTTCCCACAGGGCTGTCCCACGTGAGACCGTGGTGGGAGTCGATCCTCCTCGTTAAAGTCAAGGCAGTGCAGGGAAAACAGTATCCTCAGGAATGGACTGAGACATCTGGGGGACTCTTGGAATGGTGGCACGACGCTGGAGTTGCTCTCACCTTTCCTGTGGAGAGCCCCTACACTTGAGATGCGATGGGAACGCCAAGGAATCTCTCCTGAACAAGCAGCGAACGGATCCCTCATCTCGACCTACGAGGCGGAAACGGAGCTCTTCTGGATGTGGGTGGGACATGCGTGCTTCCTCTCGAGTGGAGAGGGGTATATAGGGGAACTTCTTGAGTTGCAGCAAGGGTGTCAAGGACCCTTTGGAAGTTCCAGAGCTTAGGTGTGATTAGCCTTGAGAAGCCTCAGCGGAAATGGTCCTCATCTCGCCTGGAGGGCAAATCCTAATGGATTTTCTCGAGTTGCGGCAGGTGCTCTCGACATACGACGGGGACCTCTGGGACCCGCTCTGGTTGCCTCAGGAAAGGCCAGTCCACATGCGAATTGCTCGAGGGCCTCTCTGGATTCCTCTCCCTTCAATGCCGGGGCCAAAGACCTTGTGTGGATGCGGGACCGGAACCTGAGGATTCCTCTCCAGTGCTGACATGGTTCTTGGGCTACTTCTGGAGTCTCCCCAGCGGAGTAAGTCCTCCTCTCGAAGGGGGCATGCACGTGCACTTTCCTCCAGAGGGGTAGCAGCAGTGTCATGCTTCCAGTCGCGTGGATCAAGGGATCTGTGGATTTCCCTCGACGCTTTCCCACGAGGATTTCCCACAGGGCTGTCGAACATGACACCATGGTTGGAGGCGATCCTCCGCGTGAAAGTCGAGGCAGTGCAGGGAAAACAGGTTCCTCTGGAATGGACTGAGACTTCTGGGGGACTCTTGGAATGGTGGCACGATGCTGGAGTTTCTCTCGCCTTTCCTGTGGAGAGCTCCTCCCCTTGAGATGGGACGGGAATGCCCAGAATTCTTTCCCGACAAAGCAGCGAATGTTCCCTCATATCGAGCAACGAGTCGGAAACAGGGCTCCTCTGGATGTGGCAGGGACCCTCGTACTTCCTCTAGAATGGAGTCGGGTATGTCAGGAACCTGCTTGAATTGCAGCAAGGGTGTGAAGGACCTTTTGGAAGTTCCAGAGGTTAGGTGTGATTAGCTTCGAGAAGCCTCAGCGGAAATGGGCCTCATCTCGCCTGGAGGGCAAAACCTCCTGGATTTTCTCGAGTTGCGGCACGTGCTCTTGACTTATGACGGGGACCTCAGGGATCCGCTCTGGTGGGCTCAGGAAAGGCCAGTCGGCATGCGAGTTGCTCGGGGTCCTCTCGGGATTCCTCTCTCTTCGATGCCCGGCCTAAGACCTTGTGTGGAGTCGGGCCCAGAACCTGAGGATTCCTCTGCAGTGCTGACATGGACCTTGGGGTACGTCTGGAGTCTCCCCAGGGGTTAAGTCCTCGTGTCGAATGGGGGCATGCACGTGCACTTTCCTCAGGAGCTTTAGCAGCAGTGTCAGGCTTCCCATCGCCTGGATCAAGGGATCTGTGGCTTATCCTCGAGGCTTCCCACGAGGCTTTCCCACAGGGCTGTCCCACGTGCCACCATGGTGTGAGTTGATCCTCGACGTGAAAGTCGAGGCAGTGCAGGGAAAACAGGTTCCTCTGGAAAGGACTGAAACATCTGGGGGACTCCTGGAATGGTGGTACGACGCTGGAGTTCCTCTCGCCTTTCCTGTGGAGAGCGCCTCCTCTTGAAATGAGACGGGAACGCGGGAAATTCTTTCCCGACCAAGCAGGGAAAGGATCCCTCATCACGAGCTACGAGTTGGAAACGGGGCTCCTCTCGATGTGGGCGGGACCCTCGTGTTTCCTCTAGAGTGGAGACGGGGATGTTGGGGTACTTCTTCAGTTGCAGCAAGTGTGTGAAGGACCTTTTGGAAATTCCAGAGGTTAGGTGTGAATAGTCTCGAGACGCCTCAGTGGAAATGGGCCTGATCTCGCCTGGAGGGCAAAATCTCCTGGATTTTCTCGAGTTGCAGCAGGTGCTCTCAACTTACGACGGGGACCGCAGGGACCCGCTCTGGTGGCCTCAGGAAAAGACAGTCCACATGCGAATTACTCGCGGGCCTCTCTGGATTCCTCTCCCTTCAATGCCAGGACCAAAGACCTTGTGTGGATGCGGCACCGGAACCTGAGGATTCCTCTCCAGTGCTGACATGGATCTTGGGCTAATTCTGGAGTCTCCCCAGGGGAGTAAGTCCTCCTCTCGAAGGGGGCATGCAAGTGCGCTTTCCTCCATAGCGGTAGCAGCAGTGTCACGCTTCCCGATGCGTGGATCAAGGGATCTGTGGCTTTCCCTCGAGGCTTTCCCACTGGGCTTTCCCACGTGCCACCGTTGTGGGAGTCGATCCTCGGGTGAAAGTCGAGGCAGTGCAGAGAAAACATGTTCCTCTGGAATGGACTAAGGCATCTGGGGGACTCTTGGAATGGTGGCACGACGCTGGAGTTCCACTCGCCTTTCCTGTGGAGAGCGGCTCCTCTTGAGATGCGACGGGAATGCCCAGAACTCTTTCCCGACCAAGCAGCGAAAGGATCCCTTATCTCGAGTTACGAGGCGGAAACGGGGCTCCCATGGATGTGTGCGGGACCCTCGTGCTTCCTCTAGAGTGGAGACGGGTATGTGAGGGAACTTCTTGAGTTGCAGCAAGGGTGTGAAGAACCTTTTGGAAATTCCAGAGGTTAGGTGTGATTAGCCTCGAGAAGCCTCACTGGAAATGGGCCTGATCTCGCCTGGAGAGTAAAACCTCCTGGATTTTCTCGAGTTGCGGCAGGTGCACTCGACTTCCGACGGGGACCGCAGGGACCCACTCTGGTGGCCTCAGGAAAGGACAGTCCGCATGCGAGTTGCTCGGGGGCCTCTCGGGATTCCTTTCCCGTCGATGCCGGGGCCTAAGACCTTGTGTGGAGTCGGGCCCGGAACCTGAGGATTCCTCTCCAGTGCTGACATGGTTCTTGGGGTACTTCTTGAGTCTCCCCAGGGAAGTAAGTCCTCGTCTGGAATGGGCGCATGCACGTGATCTTTCCTCAAGACTGTAGCAGCAGTGTCACGTTTCCCATCGCCTGGATCAAGGGATCTGTAGCTTTCCCTCGAGACTTTCCCACGAGGCTTTCCCACAGGGCTTTCCCACAGGGCTGTCCCACGTGCCACCTTGGTGTGAGTCGATCCTCTGCATGAAAGTCGAGGCAGTGCAGGGAAAACGGGTTCCGTTGGAACGAACTGAGACATCTAGGGGACTCTGGGAATGTTGGCACGACCCTGGAGTTCCTCTCCCATTTCCTGTGGAGAGCACCTCCACTTGAGATGCGACGGGAACGCCGGGAAATCTTTCCCGACCACGCAGGGAAAGGATCCCTCATCTCGAGCTGCGAGGCGGCAACGGGGCTCCTCTGGATGTTCGCGGGACCATCGTGCTTCCTCTCGAATGGAGACTGTATGTCGGGGAACTCTTGAGTGGCAGCAAGGGTGTGAAGGACTTTTTGGAGATTCCAGAGGTTAGGCGTGATTAGACTCGAGAAGCCTCAGCGGAAATGGGCCTCATCTGGCCTGGAGGGCAAATCCTCCGGAATTTCTCGTGTTGCGGTAGGTGCTCTAGACTTTGGTCGGGGACTTCAGGGACCCGCTCTGGTGGCCTCAGGAAAGGCCAGTCCCATTGCGAGTTGTTCGCGGGCCTCTCGGGATTCCTCTCCCTTCGATGCCAGAGCCTAAGACTTTGTGTGGAGTCGGGGCCCGAACCTGAGGATTCCTCTCCAGTGCTCTCATGGAACTTGCGGTACTTCGGGAGTCTCCCCAGGAGAGTAAGTTCTCGTTTCGAGAGGGTGCATGCACGTGTGCTTTCCTCCCGAGCTGTAGCACCAGTATCATGCTTTCCGTCGCGTCAGTCATGGGATCTGTGTCTTTTCCTCAAGGATTTTCCACGAAGCTTTCCCACGAGGCTTTCCCACAGGGCTGTCCCACGTGCCACTGTGGTGTGAGTCGATCCTCGGCGTGAAAGTAAAGGCAGTGCAGGGAAAACAGGTTCCTCTGGAATGGACTGAGACATCTGGGGGACTCTGGGAATGGTGGCACGACCTTGGAGTTCCTGTCGCCTTTCCTGTGGAGAGTGCCTCCTCTTGAGATACGCCGGGAAACCCAGGAATTATTTCCCGACCAAGCAGGGAAAGGATCCCCCATGTCCAGTTACAAGGCGGAAACTGGGCTCCTCTGGATGTGGGCGGGACCCTCTTGCTTCCTCTCGAGTGGAGACGGGGATGTAGGAGAACTTCTTGAATTGCAGCAAGGGTGTGAAGGACCTTTTGGAAGATCCAGAGGTTAGATGTGATTAGCCTCGAGAAGCCTCAGCGGAAATGGGACTCATCTCGCCTGCAGGGCAAAACCTCGTGGATTTTCTCGAGTTTTGGCAGGTGCTCTCGACTTACGACGGGGACCTCAGGGACCTGCTCTGGTGGCCTCACGAAATGCCAGTCCCCATGCAAGTGGCTCGCGGGCCTCTCGGGATTCCTCTCCCTTCGATGCCCGGGCCTAAGACCTTGTGTTGAGTCGGGGCCGGTACCTGAGGATTCCTCTCCAGTGCTGACATGGATCTTGGTGTACTTCTGGAGTCTCCCCTGGGGAGTAACTCCTCGTCTCGAATAGGGGCATGCACGTGCACTTTCCTCCAGAGCGGTAGCAGCAGTGTCACGCTTCCCATCACCTGGATTAAGGGATCTCTGGCTTTCCTTCGAGGCTTTCCCTCGAGGCTTTCCCACGAGGCTTTCTGACGAGGCTTTCACACAGGGATGTCCCACGTGCCACCGTGGTGGGAGTCGATCCTCGGCATGAAATTCGAGGCAGTGCAGGGAAAACAGGTTCCTCTGGAACGGACTGAGACATCCGGGGGACTCTTGGAATGGTGGCAGGACGCTGGAGTTCCTCTCGCCTTCCCTGTGGAGAACGCCTTCTCTTGAGAAGTGACGGGAACGCCGGGAATTCTTTCGCGACCAAGAAGGGAAAGGATCCCGCATCTCGAGCTACGAGGTGGATACGGGGCTCCTCTGGATGTGAGTGGGACCCTCATGCTTCCACTAGAGTGGAGACCGGGATGTCCGGGAACTTCTTGAGTTGCAGCAAGGGTGTGAAGGACCTTTTGGAAGTTCCAGAGATTAGATGTGATTAGCCTTGAGAAGCCTCAGTGGAAATGGGCCTCATCTGACCTGGAGGGCAAAACCTCCTGGATTTTCTCGAGTTGCGGCAGGTGCTCTCGACTCACGACGGGGACCTCAGGGACCCGCTCTGGTGGCCTCAGGAAAGGCCAGTCCCCATGCGAGTTGCTCGGGGGCCTCTCGGGGTTCCTCTACCTTCGATGCCAGGGCCTAAGTCCTTGTGTGGAGTCAGGTCCGGGACCTGAGGGTTCCTCTCCAGTGCTCACATTGATCTTGGGGTACTTCTGGAGTCTCCCCAGGGGAGTAAGTCCTCGTTTCGAATGGGGGCATGCACGTGTGCTTTCCTCCAGATCGGCAGCAGCCGTGTCATGCTTCCCTTCGCCTTGATCAAGGGATCTGTGGCTTTCCCTCGAGACTTTCCCACGAGGCTTACCCACAGGGCTGTCCCACGTGCCACCATGGTGGGAGTCGATCCTCACCGTGAAAGTCGAGGCAGTGCAGGGAAAACAGGTTCCTCTGCAATGGACTGAGACTTCTGGGGGACTCTTGGAATGGTGGCACGACCCTGGAGTTCCTCTCGCCTTTCCTGTGGAGAGCGCCTCCTCTTGAGATGCGAGGGGAATGCCCAGAATTCTTTCCCGACCAAGCAGGGAAAGAATCCCTCATCTCAAGCTACGAGGCGGAAACGGGGCTCCTCTCGATGTGGGCGGGACCCTCGTGCTTCCTCTATAGTGGAGACGGGTATGTCAGGGAACTTCTTGATTTGCAGCAAGGGTGTGATGGACCTTTTGGAATTCCAGAGCTTAGATGTGATTAGCATTGTGAAGCCTCTGCGAAAATGGGCCTCATCTCGCCTGGAGGGCAAAACCTCCTGGATCTTCTCGAGTTTTGGAAGGTGCTCTCGACTTACGACGTGGAACTCAGGGACACGCTCTGGTGGCCTCAGGCAAGGCCAGTTCCCATGTGAGTTCCTCCGGGCCTCTCGGGATTCCTCTTCCTTCGATGCCGGCGCCAAAGAACTTGAGTGGAGGCGGCGCCGGAAACTGAGGATTCCTCTCCAGTGCTGACATGGATCTTGGGGTACTTCTGGAGTATCCCCAGGGGAGTAAGTCCTCGTCTCGAATGGGGGCATGCACGTGCACTTTCCTCCCGATCTGTAGCAGCAGTGTCACACTTCCTGTCGCGTGGATCAAGGGATCTGTGGCTTTCCCTCGCTGCTTTCCCACGCGGCTTTCCCACAGGGCTGTCCCACGTGCCACCTTGATGGGAGTGGATCCTCGGCGCGAAAGTCGAGACAGTGCAGGGAAAACAGGTTCTTTTGGAATAGAGTGAGATATCTGGGGGACTCTTGGCATGGTGGCATGACGCCTGAGTTCCTCTCGACTTTCCTGTCGAGAGCGGCTTCTCTTGAGATGGGACGGGAATGCCCAGAATTCTTTCCCGACAAAGCAGCGAAAGGAATCCTCATCTTGAGCTACGAGGCGGAAACGGCGTTACTTTGGATGTGGGCGGGACCCTCGTGCTTCCTCTAAAGCGGAGACAGGGATGTCGGGGAACTTCTTGAGTTGCAGCAAGGGTGTGAAGGACCTTTTGGAAGTTCCAGATGTTAGGTGTGATTAGCCTCGAGAAGCCTCAGCGGAAATGGGCCTCATCCCGCCTGGAGGGCAAAACCTCGTGGATTATCTCGAGTTGTGGCAGGTGCTCTCGACTTATGACGGGGACCTCAGAGATCCGCTCTGGTGGTCTCAGGAAAGGCCAGTCCCCAGGCGAGTTGCTCGGGGGCCTCTTGGGATTCTTCTCCCTTTGATGCCGGGGCCTGAGACCTTGTGTGCAGGCGGGACTGGAACCTGAGGATTCCTCTCCAGTGCTGACATGGACCTTGGGGATACTTCTGGAGTCTCCCCAGGGGAGTAAGTCCTCATCTCGAATGGGGGCATGCACGTGCGCTTTCCTCCAGAGTGGCAGCAGCAATGTCACGCTTCCCGTCGCGTGGATCAAGGGATCTGTGGCTTTGCCTCGAGGCTTTCCCACGAGGCTTTCCCACAGGTCTGTCCCACGTGCCACCGTGGTGGGAGTCGATCCTCGGCGTGAAAGTCGAGGCAGTGCAGGGAAAACAGGTTCCGCTGGAATGGACTGACACATCTGGGGGACTCCGGAATGGCGCAACGACCCTGGAGTTCCTCTCACCTTTCCTGTGGAGAGCGCCTCCTCTTGAGATGCGCCAGGAACGCCCAGAAATCTTTCCCGGGCAAGCAGCGAAAGGATCCCTCATCTCGAGCTAGGAGGCGGAAACGGGACTCCTCTGGATGTGTGCAGGACCCGCGTGCTTCCTCTCGAGTGGAGACGGGTATGTCGGGGAGCTTCTTGAGTTGCAGCAAGGGTGTGAAGGACCTTTTGGAAGTTCCAGAGGTTAGGTGTGAGTAGCCTTCAAAAGGAACAGCGGAAATGGGCCTCATCTTGCCTGGAGGGCAAAACCTCCTGGATTTTCTCGAGTTGTGGCAGGTGCTCTGTACGTATGATAGGGACCTCAGGGACCCGCTCTGGTGGCCTCAGGAAAGGCCTGTCCCCATGTGAGTTGGTCGCGGGCCTCTCGGGATTCCTCTCCCTTGGATGCTGGAGCCTAAGACCTTGTGTGGAGTCGGGCCCGGAACCTGAGGATTCCTCTCCAGTGCTGACATGGATCTTGGGGTACTTCTGGAGTCTCCCCAGGGAAGTAAGTCCTCGTTTCGAATGGGGGCATGCACGTGCCCTTTCCTCCAGAGCTGTAGCAGCAGTGTCACGCTTCCTATCAACTGCATCATGGTATCTGTGGCTTTCCCTCGAGGTTTTCCCACAAGGCTTTCCCATGAGGCTTTCCCACAGGGCTGTCCCATGTGCCACCGTGGTGTGAGTCGATCTGCGGCGTGAAAGTCGAGGCAGTGGAGGGAAAACACCTTCCTCTGGAATGGACTGGGACATCTGGGGGACTCTGAGAATGGTGGCACGACCCTGGAGTTCCTCTCGCCTTTCCTGTGGAGAGCGCCTCCTCTTGAGATGCGACAGGAACGCCCAGAATTCTTTCCCGACCAAGCAGGGATAGGATCCCTCATCTGGAACTACAATGCGGAAACGGGGCTCCTCTTGATGTGGGCGGGACCATTGTGCTTCCTCTAGAGTGGACAGGGGTAGTCGGGGAACTTCTTGAGTTGCAGCAAGGGTGTGAAGGACCTTTTGGAAGTTCCAGAGGTTAGTTGTGATTAGTGTCGAGAAGCATCGGCGGAAATGGGCCTCATTTCGCCTGGAGGGGAGTACCTCCTGGATTTTCTCGAGTTGCGGCAGGTGCTCTCGTCTTACGACGGTGACTTAAGGCACCCGCTCTGGTGGCCTCAGGACTGGCCAGTCCCCATTCGAGTTGCTCGGGGGCCGCTCGGGATTCCTCTCCCTTCGATGCCGGGGCCTAAGACCTTGTGTGGAGTCGGAGGCGGAACCTGAGGATTCCTCTCCAGTGCTGACATGGATCTTGCGGTACTTCTGGAGTCTGCCCAGGAGAGTCAGTCCTCGTCTCGAGAGGGGGCATGCACGTGCGCTTTCCTCCCGAGCTGTAGTAGCAGTGTCACGCTTCCCGTCGTGTCGATCATGGGATCTGTGGCTTTCCCTCGAGGCTTTCCCATGAGGCTTTCCCACGAGGCTTTCCCACAGGGCTGTCTCACGTGCCACCCTGGTGTGAGTCGATCCTCGGCGTGAAAGTCGAGGCAGTGCAGGGAAAGGAGGTTCCTCAGGAATGGACTGGGACATCTGGGGGACTCTGGGAATGGTGGCACGACCCTGGAGTTCCTCTCGCCTTTCCTTTGGAGAGTGCCTGCTCTTGAGATGCGACGGGAACGCCGGGAATTCTTTCCCGACCAAGCAGGGAAAGGATCCCTCATCTCGAGCTACGAGGTGGAAACGGGGCTCCTCTGGATGTGGGCCGAACGCCGTGCTTTCTTTCGACTGGAGACGGGTATGTCGGGGAACTTCTTGAGTTGCAGTAAGGGTGTCAAGGACCCTTTGGAAGTTCCAGAGGTTAGATGTGATTAGCCTCGAGACGCCTCAGCCAAAATGGGCCACATCTCGCCCGGAGGGGGGAACCTCCTGGTTTTCTCGAGTTGCGGCTTGTGCTCTCGACTTACGACGGGGACCTCATGGACCCGCTCTGTTGGCCTCAGGAAAGGTCATTCCCCATGCGAGTTGCTCGGTGGCCTCTCAGGATTCCTCGCCCGTCGATGCCGGCGCCTAAGACCTTGTGTGGAGTCGGACCAGAACCTGAGGATTCCTCTCCCGTGCTCAAATGGATCTTGGCGTACTTCTGGAGTCTCCCAAGGGGCGTCAGTCCTCGTCTCGAGTGGGGTCATGCAGGTGTGCTTTCCTCCTGAGCAGTAGCAGCAGTGTCTCGCTTCCCGTCTTGTGGATCAAGGGATCTGTGTCTTTCCCTCGAGGCTTTTCCATGGGCTTTCCCACAGGGCTATTCCACGTGCCACCATGCAGTGCTGGGAAAACAGGAACCTCCTTCCCCACATAGGGGGTACACTGTCCCCTTGGGCGTGTATCTCCGGGGCATTCGCGCTTGGGGGTTGCCACGGATGTTGGCCTCAGGCTCCACATGAGAAAAGCCCCTAATGGCATTAGCTGCCGGTCCAGACGCTGGCCCCTCAGGTCTCTGGCCGGAGCCTTGGGCTCCAGGCAACTCAAAGCCCTCGGGGCTGGTGCTCTGGGACTGCTGTAGGGAAAGGACGCCAGGAGCCCACGGAGGAGTTGGGGAGGCGCAGGTGGCATATGGAGGCGAGGACAGCGTGGGATCTAGGTGGAGGCGCTGGAGAGAGCGTCCGTTGTCCCGGAATGCCTCGGAGGAGCCAGCGGGGGACAGTCCAGGCCCAGGGACCTGTGGTATGTGAAAAGGTGGGAAACCCCAGAACAAGGCAGGCTGGGAAAGGGGGCGTGGGCGGCCAATTCAAAGGGACCTAGGGGGCGTTTCCTGGGCGGTGAGCTCCCTTGGCACTGCTGAGGGCCCCTGATTGATCCACCCGGGGTTGATCCCACCATCCGCTGCGAGGGAGGGCCACAAACCAAAGCCCCCGAACTGCCCACCCACCCCAACGGGGATCTTGGCGGTCCGGGGCACAGCTGTGCCCGGGAAAAGCCCACTCACTCCACGGGACTCCGTCCAGGGTCTCTGCTTGGAAAGAGGCCAGGGGCGGCCCCCTCCATCTACGCACCCAAACCCTATTGACGTCAATGGGGGTGGAGACGCCTCCCGCTCTCCAGAGTCCTGGGCTGCTGGGTCCCCGCCCACTCGGCCAGCAGTCTGCAGCGCTCCTGTGTGCCTCTCCCACCATGGCTTCGTCCAGCTCCTCCAGCACCTCAAGCGGTACGTTTGCCCTCGGTCCCTGGGGTCGGATCACGTCTCAGGGGATTTGCGGGTGGCCCGGGCAAGGGCTCTCGGCCCACGTGTCGACCCCCGCTCCCGCCCGAGAACGGCGGGGACCCATCGGCCGGGCCCGGGGTTCCCAGGCGTCAGGTGTGCCCAAAGTTGGAGGGCGTTGCATCGTTCGTTCATCTTGCTCCTTTGGCACACACATGGCTTCTCCGTTCTCTTTTCTGGGAAGACAGTGTTGTTTTAGGGGGCGTGCTGCGGGAGTCAGGGGCCGGTGGGAGCGGGTGCTGTGCTGGGATGAGGCCCTTTATCCTCACATCTTCCTGTGGGCATTGACTTTGACCTTGAACTTGAACTTGAACTTGAACTTGAACTTGACCTTGACCTTGACTTTGACCTTGAACTTGAACTTGAACTTGAACTTGAACTTGACCTTGACTTTGACCTTGAACTTGAACTTGAACTTGACCTTGACCTTGAACTTGAACTTGAACTTGAACTTGACCTTGACTTTGACCTTGAACTTGAACTTGAACTTGACCTTGACCTTGACTTTGACCTTGAACTTGAACTTGAACTTGAACTTGACCTTGAACTTGAACTTGAACTTGAACTTGACCTTGACTTTGACCTTGAACTTGAACTTGAACTTGAACTTGACCTTGACTTTGACCTTGAACTTGAACTTGAACTTGACCTTGACTTTGACCTTGAACTTGAACTTGAACTTGACCTTGACTTTGACCTTGAACTTGAACTTGAACTTGACCTTGACTTTGACCTTGACCTTGAACTTGAACTTGAACTTGAACTTGACCTTGACTTTGACCTTGACCTTGACCTTGAACTTGAACTTGAACTTGAACTTGACTTTGACCTTGACTTTGACCTTGAACTTGAACTTGAACTTGACTTTGACCTTGAACTTGAACTTGAACTTGACCTTGACTTTGACCTTGAACTTGAACTTGAACTTGAACTTGACCTTGACTTTGACCTTGAACTTGAACTTGAACTTGAACTTGACCTTGACTTTGACCTTGAACTTGAACTTGACCTTGAACTTGACCTTGAACTTGAACTTGAACTTGACCTTGACTTTGACCTTGAACTTGAACTTGAACTTGACCTTGACCTTGACCTTGAACTTGACCTTGACCTTGAACTTGAACTTGAACTTGACCTTGACCTTGAACTTGAACTTGAACTTGACCTTGACTTTGACCTTGACCTTGAACTTGAACTTGACCTTGACTTTGACCTTGAACTTGAACTTGACCTTGACCTTGAACTTGAACTTGACCAACAACGGGAGACCAGATTTGCTCAGAGCACCGGTGGTCCAGAGGTAGGGCTGTGTATCTCCCCTTCCCTTTGTGATCATTGCAAAGACATTCCTAGCTGATAGCGGGAGTGCCCATGAAGAAGCAAGCAGTGGGAGTGTGTTTGACACGACTGTGTGCCTCAACTCCACAAGGGGCCTTTCCTCTCGAAGTAGGCCCCATGTCCCCTTGGGGAGGGTGTCATGCCTCTTTTCTCCACACTGCCAAAGGGTGGAGCAAAGCTCGCTCTGTCAGAGGTACAAAAACAGCAATTGAATGGATTTTCAAGCTCTTGCTAGGCTGCACCCTTTCAGGGCCCACTTTACTGAAACAGGTGCTCTGTGGCCCCCGGTTGGGTATGCAGGTTCACAAACAGGGTGAGATCCTGTCCAAGCCAACAATTTTCCTGAAAGACCTAGGCTCACTAAAGCTCTCCTCCAGAGCAAAGGGGATAGAGGAGATGTATGGAGGAGTCTTTGCCTTTCCCTGTGAGTGTGGGGCTACTCCCTACGGCCCCAAGCTCAGGGATAACTGCCTCTAAGAAAGGAATGGCAAGAAGCGCTAATCTTGGAGGTTGGGACAGGGAGTTCGCAGCATGTGGGGAAAGAAAGACTTCTTCGGGGAAGAAGAGGCAACCACCGGGGGTGTGTTCGCAAGCCTCTATTTGGAAGGAACACGTTTGCTTATACAACTCAAGACCTCCAGATCTGCTCAGAGGACTGAAGTTCCAGAGACAGGGCCATGTATCTCCCCTTCCCTTTGAGATCCTTGCCAAGACATTCCTAGCAGATTGTCGGAGTGCCCATGAAGAAGCAAGCAGCGGGAGTGTGCTTGACATCACTGGCTGCCTACCTGGGCTCAGCTCCTCAAGGGGCCTTTCTCTCCTGGTAGGCCCTATGTCCCCTTTGGGAGAGGGTTGTGCCCTCTTCCCTCCACACTGCCAAAGGGTGGAGGTGGAGCAAACTCGTTCTCTCCGAGGTAAAAGACAAATTGGATGGATCTTTAAGCTCTTGCTATGCTGCACCCCTCCAGGACCCACTCGAGCAAAACAGGTGCCCTGTGGCCCCTAGGTCGGGTATGCAGGTTCACACACCGGGTGTGATCCCGTCAAAGCCAAGAATTTTCCTGACAGACCTAGGCTCACTAGAGCTCTCCTCCAGAGGAAAGGGGACAGAAAAGATGTGTGTGTGGAGGTGGCTCTGCCTTTCCAGGTCCCAATCTCAGGGATAACTGCCCCTAAGAAAGGAACTGCTGCTGCTGCTGCTGCTGCTGCTGCTGCTGCTGCTGCTGCTGCTGCTGCTAAGTTGGTTCAGTCGTGTTCGACTCTGTGCGATGCCATAGACGGTAGCCCACTAGGCTCCCCCGTCCCTGGGATTCTCCAGGCAAGAACAGTAAGTGGGTTGCCATTGCCTTCTCCAATGCATGAAAGTGAAAATGAAAGTGCAGTCGCTCAGTCGTGTCCGACCCTCAGCGACCCCATGGACTGCAGCCTACCAGGCTTCTCTGTCCATAGGATTTTCTGAAAGGAACTGCAAGAAGCACTTTTCCAGGAGGCTGGGAAAGGGAGTTTGCAGGATGTGGGGAAAGAGAGCCTCCTTCGGGGAAGAATAGGCGGCCACTTGTTTTGTGTTGCAAACCTCTATTTGGAAGGAACAGGTTAGCTTATACAAAGGGAGACCTCCAGATCTGCTCAGAGGACCGAAGTTGCAGAGGCAGGTCGGTGTATCTTCCCTTCACTTTGCGATCCTTGCAAAGACATTCCTTGCTGCTAGATGACTCAGCAAGGGCCTTTGAGACTGTTGTTTTCTTTCCTAGGTTCAAAGATTCCTTCAGTTCCTAATATAGATATCCTAGAAATGATATGACATCCGTGAAAATCTGATATGTCCTGGTCAAATGCTGTCAGTTATCATTCTAGTTATCATATTAAAGCATTTCAAGTCGCAGCAGTGACCAGATGACATTGTCAATTTCTATTTCGTCAGGTTTTAACCATGTCCTCTGTGGTTTCACACTGATGCCTTTGCAGAAATACTGCTACTTCAAGATACATGGAAAATACTTTTTTTAAGCTTACTGATAATTTGTTTGTTTGTTTGCTTGTCTTCTGGTAAGCTGCTACCAGATGGAATTTAGTCTCCTCTCTAGGTTAAGAGAACTAAGTTTTCTTAGAATGCAATTTTTGATCACAGACTATGAGTTTCTCTACCTTTCATTGATTTATAATTGTTTTCATCATCTGTTTTTTTACTTCGGTAAAGTAAATAAGCCTTATTTAAGATTTTGGTACATGTAGGATGGACTAAGCTTTCCCCACTCTTGCAAGTTCCCTTAACCCTTCAGATTCTTCTCGTGGGACCAAGATCTCACTTTCCTCCAGAGGGACAATCCAAGATTTTTATCAGTTGATCTGCCCCTGACATCAGAGTCAAGTTGAGCACGAGTTGGCCTATAATTTAGGCATGAAACTATGACTACATAAAGAAAAGGTGACTTTATGATTCAGGGATGGCCATGATATGCCTTGCACTTCAGAGAAAATGGGTTAAAATGATTTTTTTTTTCCTTCAAAACTGCACACCCAGTTCTTTCAGCATATGCAATTGAAAACATCTAGTCATTAGGTCAGTTTTCATTCCAATCCCAAAGAAAGGCAATGACAAACACTATTCAAGCTGCTGCACAATTGCACTCATCTCACACACTAGTAAAGTAATGCTCAAAATTCTCCAAGTTCACATGAACTGTGAACTTCCAGATGTTCAAGAGGGATTTAAAAAATGCAGAGAAAGCAGAGATCAAATTGCCAACATCCACTGGATCATTGAAAAAGCAAGAGAGTTCCGGAAAAAAAAAAAAAAAACCCATCTATTTCTGCTTTATTGACAATGCCAAAGCCTTTGACTGTGTGGATCACAAGAAACTGGGAAAAATTCTGAAAGAGATGGGAATACCAGACCACCTGACCTGTCTCTTGAGAAACCTGTATGCAGGTCAGGAAGAAACAGTTCGAACTGGACATGGAACAACAGACTGGTTCTACATAGGAAAAGGAACATGTCAAGGCTGTATATTGTCACCCTGCTTATTTAACTTATATGCAGAGTACAGCATGAGAAACACTGGGCTGGAGGAAGCACACGCTGGAATCAAGGTTGCTGGGAGAAATATCAATAATCTCAGATATTCAGATGACACCACCCTTATGGCAGAAAGTGAAGAAGAGCTAAAGAGTCTCCTGATGAAAGTGAAAGAGGAGAGTGAAAAAGTTAGCTTAAAGCTCAGCATTCAGAAAACTACAATCATTGCATCCAGTCTCATCACTTCATGGCAAATAGATGGGAAAACATTGGAAACAGCAGCAGACTATTTTGGGGGGCTTGGAAATCACTGCAGGTGATGGCTGCCTCCATGAACTTAAAACATATTTATGACTTGGAAGAAAAGTGATGACCAAACTAGACAGCATATTAAAAAGCCGAGACGTTGCTTTGCCAACAAAGACCCATCCGGTCAAGGCTATGGTTTTTCCATATGTCATGGATGGATATGAAAGATGTACTATAAAGAAAGTGACAGCTGAAAATTTGATGCTTTTGAACAGTGGTGTTGGAGAAGATGCTTGTAGGTCGCTTAGACTACAAGGAGACGCAACCACTCCATCCTAAAGGAAATCAGGTCTGAATATCCATTGGAAGGACTAATACTGAACCTGAAACTCCAATACTTTGGCCACTTGATGTGAAGAGCTGACTCACTTGGAAGTTGCTTTGATTTGCCTATGAGTGTGGGAGCCTTCCCTGGGCAAAGGGCCTCAGGGGTCATTGCCACTGAATCATGACATCCAAGCAAGCGCATTCCAGCTGTGTGACATGCAGGAAGCAGGAGACTGGGAAAACTGTCTTCCTTAGAGGAAGGAAAGTCATCCACAGAGAGTGTGTTTTCAGGCCTCTCTTTGCAGCAAGTGTTTTGCTTCTCAGACATCAGAGCTGCAGGCTTGCTCTGAGGGCCTCAATTCCAGAGTCAGGGCTGTGTGTCTCACTGCACTTTCCAAGCATTGCAGACACATTCCTAGGTTGGAGCAGTGCTTCCCATGAGAAAGAAGCCTCGGGAGTGTGTCTGAGCGGGCTGAGTGCCATGCTAGGGTCACCTAGTCGAGGGCACCTTGCACATCCAATGGGCCCCAGGCGAGTAGCTATGGACCGGCCCCTCGGTTGAGATATCCCAAAGCAGGGAACAAAGCTAGCTCTGTCTGTCAGAAGGAGGAAAACAGCAATGGGATGGATTTTCAAGCAGTTGCTCAGTCACACCACGTGAGGGCTCCGCGGGAAAGAAATGCGAATTTTGGCCTCTAGGCCCAGTATCCAGATGTGTGCACAGGATATTTTCCCCACAGGATCCAAGAATGTTCCAGACAGACCTAAGCTCACTAGCTCTCTCCTGCAGAGGAAATGAAATATTGTTGCTGAACCACGAAAAGATGCTGGGATTCTTGGCTTATGGAGGAGAAGAATTCAATCCAGGGCCCAAGACGAGGCTTGATTGCTCAGAGCTTTTGTGCAATCGAGTCTTATTCAAGTAGAAAGGAGATAGAGAAAGCTTCTGACAGAGACATCACAAGGGGCAGAAAGTGTACCCCCTTGCTAGTGTTAGTAATGGAGTTATATACTCTCCAATAAGTTATTACAACGAACAAAAGAATGTCTGGAGGTTGTAAAGACTCACTAGACCTACTCCCATCATTTACATTTTAAGATAACAGGATTAGCCAGAAGGTTTTTCCAGAGACCGTCCTCAAGAAGGATGCATGATTGTTATGTAATCCGAAGGAATGTAGAGGGAAAAAAGTGTGCCCTTTCTTCCTCCTTGAGAATTCTAGACCCCTCTCTCCTTGGGGACCCTGGAACTTCTTATAAACCTGCCTTGGCAATGACTCTCTCCGAAACATGATTGAACAGCCGTTTGGAGCTTCCTTTGACTTTCCCTGGGAGGGAGGGAGCCCTCCCTGAGCACAGGGCCTCAGGGGCCATGGCCAATGAAAACTAATCTCCCAGTAAGTGCTTTTCAGCCCTGTGTGACTCTCAGCCCACAGGAGGCTGAGAAAACTCTCTTCATTGGAGGAAGGAAAGGCAGCCCAAGAGTGTGTTTTCAGGCCTGTATCTTGCAGCAAGTGTTTGGCTTGTTAGACATAAGACCTGCAGGCCTGCTCCAACAGACTCCATTCCAGAATCAGGGCCTTGTGTCTCCCTGCAGTTTCCTGGCCTCGCAAACACATTCCTAGGGGAGAGCAGTCCTGCCCATGGGGAAGCAGGCTGCGGGAGTGTGTCTGAGGGGGCCAGGTGCCATGCTGGGGTCACCTGGTCGAGGGCACCTTGCACCTCCAATGGACCCCAGGCAAGGAGTTGCAGGCCACCACCTTGCTTCTGAAATCCCAAAGTGGGGAGCAAAGCTCGCTCTGTCAGAGGGAAGAAAACAGCAACAGGATGGATTTTCAAGCAGTTGCTAGGCTGTACTGCGTTAGGGCTCCAAGGAAGAAAAATGCAGATGTTAGCCCCTACGACTGGTATCCAGGTGGGCTCCCAGGATGATTTCCCCGCAGGATCCAAGAACGTTCCAGACAGACCTGGGCTCACTAGCTCCCTCCTGCAGAGGAAACATGATAGAACAGCTGTTTGGAGGTTGCTTTGACTTCCCCTGGGAGGGTAGGATCCCTCCCTGGGTGCAGGGCCTCAGGGGCCATTGCCGCTGAGAAATGCCCTCTAAGCCAGACCTTTCCAGCCTTGTATGACTCAGCACGGAGGAGACTGGAAAAGCTATCTTCCTTGGAGGAAGGAAAGGCAGCCCCAGAGAGTGTGTTTTCACACCTGTATCTCGCAGCAAGCGTTTGCCGTCTCAGACGTCAGACCTCCAGGCCTGCTCCAACGGCCTCAGTTCCAGAGTCAGGGCCGTGTGTCTCCCTGCATTTTCTGAGCCTTGGGAACACATTCCTAGGTCAGAACAGTCCTGCCCATGGGGAAGGAGGCTGCGGGAGTGTGTCTGAGGGGGTCGGGTGCCATGCTGGGGTCCAGTAGACCTGGTACCTCCAATAGACCCCAGGACAACAGCGGTGGGGCTCCCCCTGGCTTCCGAAATGCCAAAGCGAGAAGCAAAGCTAGCTCTATCAGAAGGAAGAAAAGAGCAATTAGATGGATGTTCAGGCTGTTGCTGGGCCGCACCACTTCAGGTTACCCCCCGAGAGGAGCAGGCGCCCTGTGGCCCCTCGGTCCCATATGCAGGTTAACACACAGGATGTGTCCCCATAGGAGCCAAGAATTTTCCTGACAGACCTAGGCTCACTAGAGCTCTCCTACAGGGCAAAAGGGATAGAACAGACTGTGGATGTGACTCTGCCTTTCCCAGCGAGCATGGGGCCCTCCCTACGGCCCCGGGCTCCAGGGAAAATTGTCCCTGAAAAATGACCTCCAAGAAGCGCTTTTCCAGCAGGCTGGGATGCAGAGTTCACAGGATGTGGGGAAAGTGATCGTCCTTCAGGGAAGAAGAGGCAGCCACCCAGTGTGTGTTTGCAAGCCTGTATTTGGAAGAAACTGGTTTGCTTCTTCAAGGGGAGACCTCCAGGTCTGCTCAGAGGACCGAAATTCCAGAGGCAGCACCATGCATCTCCCCTGTCCTTTCTGAGCCTTGGAAAGACATTCCTAGCTTATAGCGGTATTGCTCATGAAGAAGCAGGATGCAGGAATGTGTCAGACATGACTGGGTGCCTTCCTGGGTTCAGCTCCGTGAGGGGCCTTTCCACTCAAAGTAGGTCCCATGCCTCCTTGGGGAGGAAGTGGGGCCCGCTTGCCTCCAAATTGCCAAAGGCTGGAACAAAGCTAGTTCTATCAGAGGTAAGAAAAGAGCAATTGGATGGATGTGGAAGCTGTTGCTGGGCCGCACTGCTTCAGGCCCCCCACCCCTCCGGCCCCGAGAGAAACAGGCGCCCTGTGGCCCCTCGGTCCTGTATGCAGTTTCACACATAGAATGTGTCCCCATAGGAGCCAAGAATTTTCCTGACAGACCTAGGCTCACTAGAGCTCTCCTACAGAGCAAAGGGGATGGGACAGATGTGTGGCTGTGGCTCTGCCTTTCCCTGGGAGTGTGGAGCCACTCCCTATGGCCCCGGGCTCCAGGGGAAATTGCCCCTGAATAATGACCTCCAAGAAGCTCTTTTCCAACTGGCTGAGACGTGGAGTTCTCAGGATGCAGGGAAAGCGAGTGTCCCTTCGGGGAAGCAAAGGCAGTCACCTGTTATCATTACTTACTAGAATAGTAGGTACCTTCTCTGGTTGGGCAGAGGCCTTCCCTACCTGATCTGAAAAAGAAAATGAAGTAGCTCGCTGATTTGAGAAATAATTCCCAGACTTGGGTTTCCAACCAGGATAGAATCCGACAATGGCCCTGTCTTTGTAGCCGCGTTAATTAACAGGTATGTGAAGCTCTAAATATCAGTGGAAATTACATACAGCATATAGGCCCCAGTGTTCTGGAATGGTGGAAAGAAACAACCAAACTCTTGAAGAGACTCTTTCAAAATGGATCATAGAGACTGACTGTACATGGATGGGCTTACTTCTGGCAGACTTACTCATATTACGGGTAACTGCACGTTCCCATTGTTGTTGTCCTTATGAAATTTTCTATGGGAGAACCCCCCACCCCAAATGAGGCAGGTGTTAGCAGATTTGCCACAAGTAAGGAGGTGGGATTTCACAGCAGCTGGAACAATTAGGTAAGGTAATAAATCAGGTAACTAAGTTTGTGTAAAAAAAAATATCATTCCCCCTTGAGGAACAGATTCATGAATTTGTGCTCAGTGATCAGGTGTGGCTCAATGACTGGAAACACAATTCCTTGGCCTGACATCGGAAAGGTCCTTATACTGTTGTTTTAGCCACAATTCTGAAAGAGAAGGGAATACTAGACCACCTAACCTGCCTCTTGAGAAATCTGTATGACGGTCAGGAAGCAACAGTTAGAGCAGGACATGGAACAACATACTGGTTCCAAAAAGGAAAAGGAGTATGTCAAGGCTGTATATTGTCACCCTGTTTATTTAGCTTATATGCAGACTACATCATGAAAAATGCTGGGATGGAAGATACCTGAGCTGGAATCAAGATTGCCGGAAGAAATAGCAATAAACTTAGATATGCAGATGTCACCACCATTATGGCAGAATGGGAAGAGGAACGCGTATGTCGGGGAACTTCTTGAGTTGCAGCAAAGGTGTGAAGGACCCTTTCGAAGTTCCAGAGGTTAGGTGTGGTTAGTCTCGAGATGCCTCAGCAGAAATGGGCCTCATGGCGCCTGGAATGGAGAGGCTTCTAGATATTCCCCAGTTTCAGCAGGTGCTCTCAAGTTACCACGGGGACTTCAGGGACCCGCTCTGGCGGCCTCAGGAAAGGCCAGTCATCATGCGTGTTGCTAGGGGGCCTCTCGTGATTCCTCTCCCGTCGGTGCCGGGGCCTAAGACGTTGTGTGGAGTCGGGGCCGGAACCTGAGGATTCCTCACCAATGCCGACATGGATCTTGGGGTAATTATGGAGTCTCCCCAGGGGAGTCAGTCCTCGTCTCGAGAGGGGGCATGCAGGTGCGCTTTCCTCCTGATCTGTAGCAGCAGTGTCACGCTTCCCATCTCGTGAGTCATGGGATCTGTGGCTTTCCCTCCAGGATTTTCCACGAGTCTTTCCCACGAGGCTTTCCCACAGGGCTGTCCCACGAGGCTTTCGCACAGGGCTGTCTCACGTGCCACCTTGGTGGCAGTCGATCCTTGGCGTGAAAGTCGAGGCAGTGCAGGGAAAACAGGTTCCTCTGGAATGGACTGAGACATCTGGGGGACTCTTGGAATGGTGGAACGACGCTGGCGTACCTCTCGCCTTTCCTGTGGAGAGCGCCTCCTCTTGAGATGCGACGGGAACGCCCAGAATTCTTTCCCGGCCACCAGCGAAAGGATCCCTCATCACGAGCTACGAGCGGAAATGGGGCTCTTCTGGATGTGGGCCGGACCCTCGTGCTTCCTCTCGAGTGGAGACGGGTATGTCAGGCAACTTCTTGAGTTGCAGCAAGGGTGTGAAGGGCCTTTTGGAAGTTACAGACTGTAGGTTTGATTAGCTTCGAGAAGCCTCAACGGAAATGGGCCTCATCTCGCCTGGAGGGCAAAACCTCCTGGATTTTCTCGAGTTGCGGCAGGTGCTCTCGAATTACGACGGGGACCTCAGGGACCCTCTCTGGTGGCCTCAGGAAAGGCCAATCCCCATGCGAGTTGCTCGGGGGCCTCTAGGCATTCCTCTCCTTTCGATGCCGGGGCCTAAGACCTTGTGTGGAGTCGGGGCCAGAACCTGAGGATTCCTCTCCAGGGCTGACATGGATCTTGGGGTACTTCTGGAGTCTCCCCAGGGGAGTAAGTCCTCGTCTCGAATGGGGGCATGCACGTGCGCTTTCCTCCAGAGCAGTAGCAGCAGTGTCACCCTTCCTGTCGCGTGGATCAAGTAATCTGTGGCTTTCCCACGAGGCTTTCCCACAGGGCTGTCCCACGTGCCACCGTGGTGGGAGTCGATCCTCGGCGTGAAACTCGAGGCAGTGCAGGGAAAACAGGTTCCGCTGGAATGGACTGAGACATCTGGGGGACTCTTGGAATGGTGGCACGACCCTGGAGTTCCTCTCGCCTTTCCTGTGGAGAGCGCCTCCTCTTGAGATGCGACGGGAACGCCGGGAATTCTTTCCCTACGAAACAGGGAAAGGATCCCTCATCTCGAGCTAGGAGGCGGAAACGGGGCTCCCCTGGGTGTGTGCGGGACACCACGTGCTTCCTCTCGAGTGCAGACGGGTATGTCGGGGAACTTCTTGAGTTGCAGCAAGGGTGTGAAGGACCCTTTGGAAGTTCCAGTGGTTAGACGTGATTAGCCTCGAGAAGCCTCAGTGGAAATGGGCCTCATCTCGCCTGGAGGGCAAAACCTCCTGGATTTTCCCGAGTTGCGGCAGGTGCTCTCGACTTACGACGGGGACCTCAGGGACCCGCTCTGGTCGCCTCAGGAAAGGCCAGTCCCCATGCGAGTTCCTCGGGGGCCTCTCGGGATTCCTCTCCCGTCGATGCCGGGGCCTAAGACCTTGTGTGGAGTCGGGGCCGGAACCTGAGGATTCCTCTCCAGTGCTGACATGGATCTTGGGGTACTTCTGGAGTCTCCCCAGGGGAGTCAGTCCTCGTCTCGAATGCGGGCATGCACTTGCTCTTTCCTCCAGAGCGGTAGCAGCAGTTTCACGCAGACTGCCGCGTGGATCAAAGGATCTATGGTTTTCCCTCGAGTCTTTCCCACGAGGCTTTCCCACGAGGCTTTCCCACAGGGCTGTCCCACGTGCACACGTGGTGGGAGTCGATCCTCGGCTTGAACGTCAAGGCAGTGCAGGGAAAACAGGTTCCTCTGGAATGGACTGACACATCTGGGGGACTCTTGGAATGGTGGCACGACCCTGGAGTTCCTCTCGCCTTTCCTGTGGAGAGCGCCTCCTCTTGAGATGCGACGGGAACGCCGGGAATTCTTTCCCTATGAAACAGGGAAAGGATCCCTCATCTCGAGCTAGGAGGCGGAAACGGGGCTCCCCTGGATGTGTGCGGGACCCCACGTGCTTCCTCTCGAGTGGAGACGGGTATGTCGGGGAAATTCTTGAGTTGCAGCAATGGTGTGAAGGACCCTTTGGAAGTTCCAGTTGTTAGACGTGATTAGCCTCGAGAAGCCTCAGCGGAAATGGGCCTCATCTCGCCTGGAGGGCAAAACCTCCTGGATTTTCTCGAGTTGCGGCAGGTGCTCTCGACTTACGACGGGGACCTCAGGGACCCGCTCTGGTGGCCTCAGGAAAGGCCAGTCCCCATGCGAGTTCCTCGGTGGCCTCTCGGGATTCCTCTCCCGTCGATGCCGTTGCCTAAGACCTTGTGTGGAGTCGGGGCCGGAACCTGAGGATTCCTCTCCAGTGCTGACATGGATCTTGGGGTACTTCTGGAGTCTCCCCAGGGGAGTCAGTCCTCGTCTCGAATGCGGGCATGCACTTGCGCTTTCCTCCAGAGCGGTAGCAGCAGTGTCACGCAGTCCGCCGCGTGGATCAAAGGATCTATTGTTTTCCCTCGAGTCTTTCCCACGAGGCTTTCCCACGAGGCTTTCACACAGGGCTGTCCCACGTGCACACGTGGTGGGAGTCGATCCTCGGCTTGAACGTCAAGGCAGTGCAGGGAAAACAGGTTCCTCTGGAATGGACTGACACATCTGGGGGACTCTTGGAATGGTGTCAGGACCCTGGAGTTCCTCTCGCCTTTCCTGTGGAGAGCGCCTCCACTTGAGATGCGACGGGAACGCCGGGAATTCTTTCCCTACGAAACAGGGAAAGGATCCCTCATCTCGAGCTAGGAGGCGGAAACGGGTCTCCCCTGGATGTGTGCGGGACCCCACGTGCTTCCTCTCGAGTGGAGACGGGTATGTCGGGGAACTTCTTGAGTTGCAGCAATGGTGTGAAGGATCTTTGGAAGTTCCAGTGGTTAGATGTGATTGGCCTAGAGAAGCCTCAGCGGAAATGGGCCTCATCGCGCCTGGATGGCAAAATCTCCTGGATTTTCTCGAGTTGCGGCAGGTGCTCTCGACTTACGACGGGGACCTCAGGGAACCGCTCTGGTGGCCTCAGGAAAGGCCAGTCCCCATGCGAGTTCCTCGGGGGCGTCTCGGGATTCCTCTCCCGTCGATGCCGGGGCCTAAGACCTTGTGTGGAGTCTGGACCGGAACCTGAGGATTCCTCTCCAGTGCTGACATGGATCTTGGGGTACTTCTGGAGTCTCCCCAGGGGAGTCAGTCCTCGTCTCGAATGCGGGCATGCACTTGCGCTTTCCTCCAGAGCGGTAGCAGCAGTGTCACGCAGTCCGCCGCGTGGATCAAAGGATCTATGGTTTTCCCTCGAGTCTTTCCCACGAGGCTTTCCCACGAGGCTTTCCCACAGGGCTGTCCCACGTGCACACGTGGTGGGAGTCGATCCTCGGCTTGAACGTCAAGGCAGTGCAGGGAAAACAGGTTCCTCTGGAATGGACTGACACATCTGGGGGACTCTTGGAATGGTGGCACGACCCTGGAGATCCTCTCGCCTTTCCTGTGGAGAGCGCCTCCTCTTGAGATGCGACGGGAAAGCCGGGAATTCTTTCCCTACGAAACAGGGAAAGGATCCCTCATCTCGAGCTAGGAGGCGGAAACGGGGCTCCCCTGGATGTGTGCGGGACCCACGTGCTTCCTCTCGAGTGGAGACGGGTATGTCGGGGAACTTCTTGAGTTGCAGCAATGGTGTGAAGGATCTTTGAAAGTTCCAGTGGTTAGATGTGATTGGCCTAGAGAAGCCTCAGCGGAAATGGGCCTCATCGCGCCTGGAGGGCAAAACCTCCTGGATTTTCTCGAGTTGCGGCAGGTGCTCTCGACTTACGACGGGGACCTCAGGGACCAGCTCTGGTGGCCTCAGGAAAGGCCAGTCCCCATGCGAGTTCCTCGGGGGCCTCTCCGGATTCCTCTCCCGTCGATGCCGGGGCCTAAGACTTTGTGTGGAGTCGGGGCCGGAACCTGAGGATTCCTCTCCAGTGCTGACATGGATCTTGGGGTACTTCTGGAGTCTCCCCAGGGGAGTCACTCCTCGTCTCGAATGCGGGCAGGCACTTGCGCTTTCCTCCAGAGCGGTAACAGCAGTGTCACGCAGACTGCCGCGTGGATCAAAGGATCTATGGTTTTCCCTCGAGTCTTTCCCACGAGGCTTTCCCACGAGGCTTTCCCACAGGGCTGTCCCACGTGCACACGTGGTGGGAGTCGATCCTCGGCTTGAACGTCAAGGCAGTGCAGGGAAAACAGGTTCCTCTGGAATGGACTGACACATCTGGGGGACTCTTGGAATGGTGGCACGACCCTGGAGTTCCTCTCGCCTTTCCTGTGGAGAGCGCCTCCTCTTGAGATGCGACGGGAACGCCGGGAATTCTTTCCCTATGAAACAGGGAAAGGATCCCTCATCTCGAGCTAGGAGGCGGAAACGGGGCTCCCCTGGATGTGTTCGGGACCCACGTGCTTCCTCTCGAGTGGAGACGGGTATGTCGGGGAACTTCTTGAGTTGCAGCAAGGGTGTGAAGGACCCTTTGGAAGTTCCAGTTGTTAGACGTGATTAGCCTCGAGAAGCCTCAGCGGAAATGGGCCTCATCGCGCCTGGAGGGCAAAATCTCCTGGATTTTCTCGAGTTGCGGCAGGTGCTCTCGACTTACGACGGGGACCTCAGGGAACCGCTCTGGTGGCCTCAGGAAAGGCCAATCCCCATGCGAGTTCCTCGGGGGCCTCTCGGGATTCCTCTACCGTCGATGCCGGGGCCTAAGACCTTGTGTGGAGTCGGGACCGGAACCTGAGGATTCCTCTCCAGTGCTGACATGGATCTTGGGGTACTTCTGGAGTCTCCCCAGGGGAGTCAGTCCTCGTCTCGAATGCGGGCATGCACTTGCGCTTTCCTCCAGAGCGGTAGCAGCAGTGTCACGCAGTCCGCCGCGTGGATCAAATGATCTATGGTTTTCCCTCGAGTCTTTCCCACGAGGCTTTCCCACGAGGCTTTCCCACAGGGCTGTCCCACGTGCACACGTGGTGGGAGTCGATCCTCGGCTTGAACGTCAAGGCAGTGTAGGGAAAACAGGTTCCTCTGGAATGGACTGACACATCTGGGGGACTCTTGGAATGGTGGCACGACCCTGGAGTTCCTCTCGCCTTTCCTGTGGAGAGCGCCTCCTCTTGAGATGCGACGGGAAAGCCGGGAATTCTTTCCCTACGAAACAGGGAAAGGATCCCTCATCTCGAGCTAGGAGGCGGAAACGGGGCTCCCCTGGATGTGTGCGGGACCCACGTGCTTCCTCTCGAGTGGAGACGGGTATGTCGGGGAACTTCTTGAGTTGCAGCAAAGGTGTGAAGGACCCTTTGGAAGTTCCAGTTGTTAGACGTGATTAGCCTCGAGAAGCCTCAGCGGAAATGGGCCTCATCTCGCCTGGAGGGCAAAACCTCCTGGATTTTCTCGAGTTGCGGCAGGTGCTCTCGACTTACGACGGGGACCTCAGGGACCCGCTCTGGTGGCCTCAGGAAAGGCCAGTCCCCATGCGAGTTCCTCGGGGGCGTCTCGGGATTCCTCTCCCGTCGATGCCGGGGCCTAAGACCTTGTGTGGAGTCGGGGCCGGAACCTGAGGATTCCTCTCCAGTGCTGACATGGATCTTGGGGTACTTCTGGAGTCTCCCCAGGGGAGTCAGTCCTCGTCTCGAATGCGGGCATGCACTTGCGCTTTCCTCCAGAGCGGTAGCAGCAGTGTCACACAGTCCGCTGCGTGGATCAAAGGATCTATGGTTTTCCCTCGAGCCTTTCCCACGAGGCTTTCCCACAGGGCTGTCCCACGTGCACACGTGGTGGGAGTCGATCCTCGGCTTGAACGTCAAGGCAGTGCAGGGAAAACAGGTTCCTCTGGAATGGACTGACACATCTGGGGGACTCTTGGAATGGTGGCACGACCCTGGAGTTCCTCTCGCCTTTCCTGTGGAGAGCGCCTCCTCTTGAGATGCGACGGGAACGCCGGGAATTCTTTCCCTATGAAACAGGGAAAGGATCCCTCATCTCGAGCTAGGAGGCGGAAACGGGGCTCCCCTGGATGTGTGCGGGACCCCACGTGCTTCCTCTCGAGTGGAGACGGGTATGTCGGGGAAATTCTTGAGTTGCAGCAATGGTGTGAAGGACCCTTTGGAAGTTCCAGTTGTTAGACGTGATTAGCCTCGAGAAGCCTCAGCGGAAATGGGCCTCATCTCGCCTGGAGGGCAAAACCTCCTGGATTTTCTCGAGTTGCGGCAGGTGCTCTCGACTTACGACGGGGACCTCAGGGACCCGCTCTGGTGGCCTCAGGAAAGGCCAGTCCCCATGCGAGTTCCTCGGTGGCCTCTCGGGATTCCTCTCCCGTCGATGCCGTTGCCTAAGACCTTGTGTGGAGTCGGGGCCGGAACCTGAGGATTCCTCTCCAGTGCTGACATGGATCTTGGGGTACTTCTGGAGTCTCCCCAGGGGAGTCAGTCCTCGTCTCGAATGCGGGCATGCACTTGCGCTTTCCTCCAGAGCGGTAGCAGCAGTGTCACGCAGTCCGCCGCGTGGATCAAAGGATCTATTGTTTTCCCTCGAGTCTTTCCCACGAGGCTTTCCCACGAGGCTTTCACACAGGGCTGTCCCACGTGCACACGTGGTGGGAGTCGATCCTCGGCTTGAACGTCAAGGCAGTGCAGGGAAAACAGGTTCCTCTGGAATGGACTGACACATCTGGGGGACTCTTGGAATGGTGTCAGAACCCTGGAGTTCCTCTCGCCTTTCCTGTGGAGAGCGCCTCCACTTGAGATGCGACGGGAACGCCGGGAATTCTTTCCCTACGAAACAGGGAAAGGATCCCTCATCTCGAGCTAGGAGGCGGAAACGGGTCTCCCCTGGATGTGTGCGGGACCCCACGTGCTTCCTCTCGAGTGGAGACGGGTATGTCGGGGAACTTCTTGAGTTGCAGCAATGGTGTGAAGGATCTTTGGAAGTTCCAGTGGTTAGATGTGATTGGCCTAGAGAAGCCTCAGCGGAAATGGGCCTCATCGCGCCTGGATGGCAAAATCTCCTGGATTTTCTCGAGTTGCGGCAGGTGCTCTCGACTTACGACGGGGACCTCAGGGAACCGCTCTGGTGGCCTCAGGAAAGGCCAGTCCCCATGCGAGTTCCTCGGGGGCGTCTCGGGATTCCTCTCCCGTCGATGCCGGGGCCTAAGACCTTGTGTGGAGTCTGGACCGGAACCTGAGGATTCCTCTCCAGTGCTGACATGGATCTTGGGGTACTTCTGGAGTCTCCCCAGGGGAGTCAGTCCTCGTCTCGAATGCGGGCATGCACTTGCGCTTTCCTCCAGAGCGGTAGCAGCAGTGTCACGCAGTCCGCCGCGTGGATCAAAGGATCTATGGTTTTCCCTCGAGTCTTTCCCACGAGGCTTTCCCACGAGGCTTTCCCACAGGGCTGTCCCACGTGCACACGTGGTGGGAGTCGATCCTCGGCTTGAACGTCAAGGCAGTGCAGGGAAAACAGGTTCCTCTGGAATGGACTGACACATCTGGGGGACTCTTGGAATGGTGGCACGACCCTGGAGATCCTCTCGCCTTTCCTGTGGAGAGCGCCTCCTCTTGAGATGCGACGGGAAAGCCGGGAATTCTTTCCCTACGAAACAGGGAAAGGATCCCTCATCTCGAGCTAGGAGGCGGAAACGGGGCTCCCCTGGATGTGTGCGGGACCCACGTGCTTCCTCTCGAGTGGAGACGGGTATGTCGGGGAACTTCTTGAGTTGCAGCAATGGTGTGAAGGATCTTTGAAAGTTCCAGTGGTTAGATGTGATTGGCCTAGAGAAGCCTCAGCGGAAATGGGCCTCATCGCGCCTGGAGGGCAAAACCTCCTGGATTTTCTCGAGTTGCGGCAGGTGCTCTCGACTTACGACGGGGACCTCAGGGACCAGCTCTGGTGGCCTCAGGAAAGGCCAGTCCCCATGCGAGTTCCTCGGGGGCCTCTCCGGATTCCTCTCCCGTCGATGCCGGGGCCTAAGACTTTGTGTGGAGTCGGGGCCGGAACCTGAGGATTCCTCTCCAGTGCTGACATGGATCTTGGGGTACTTCTGGAGTCTCCCCAGGGGAGTCACTCCTCGTCTCGAATGCGGGCAGGCACTTGCGCTTTCCTCCAGAGCGGTAACAGCAGTGTCACGCAGACTGCCGCGTGGATCAAAGGATCTATGGTTTTCCCTCGAGTCTTTCCCACGAGGCTTTCCCACGAGGCTTTCCCACAGGGCTGTCCCACGTGCACACGTGGTGGGAGTCGATCCTCGGCTTGAACGTCAAGGCAGTGCAGGGAAAACAGGTTCCTCTGGAATGGACTGACACATCTGGGGGACTCTTGGAATGGTGGCACGACCCTGGAGTTCCTCTCGCCTTTCCTGTGGAGAGCGCCTCCTCTTGAGATGCGACGGGAACGCCGGGAATTCTTTCCCTATGAAACAGGGAAAGGATCCCTCATCTCGAGCTAGGAGGCGGAAACGGGGCTCCCCTGGATGTGTTCGGGACCCACGTGCGTCCTCTCGAGTGGAGACGGGTATGTCGGGGAACTTCTTGAGTTGCAGCAAGGGTGTGAAGGACCCTTTGGAAGTTCCAGTTGTTAGACGTGATTAGCCTCGAGAAGCCTCAGCGGAAATGGGCCTCATCGCGCCTGGAGGGCAAAATCTCCTGGATTTTCTCGAGTTGCGGCAGGTGCTCTCGACTTACGACGGGGACCTCAGGGAACCGCTCTGGTGGCCTCAGGAAAGGCCAATCCCCATGCGAGTTCCTCGGGGGCCTCTCGGGATTCCTCTACCGTCGATGCCGGGGCCTAAGACCTTGTGTGGAGTCGGGACCGGAACCTGAGGATTCCTCTCCAGTGCTGACATGGATCTTGGGGTACTTCTGGAGTCTCCCCAGGGGAGTCAGTCCTCGTCTCGAATGCGGGCATGCACTTGCGCTTTCCTCCAGAGCGGTAGCAGCAGTGTCACGCAGTCCGCCGCGTGGATCAAAGGATCTATGGTTTTCCCTCGAGTCTTTCCCACGAGGCTTTCCCACGAGGCTTTCCCACAGGGCTGTCCCACGTGCACACGTGGTGGGAGTCGATCCTCGGCTTGAACGTCAAGGCAGTGCAGGGAAAACAGGTTCCTCTGTAATGGACTGACACATCTGGGGGACTCTTGGAATGGTGGCACGACCCTGGAGTTCCTCTCGCCTTTCCTGTGGAGAGCGCCTCCTCTTGAGATGCGACGGGAAAGCCGGGAATTCTTTCCCTACGAAACAGGGAAAGGATCCCTCATCTCGAGCTAGGAGGCGGAAACGGGGCTCCCCTGGATGTGTGCGGGACCCACGTGCTTCCTCTCGAGTGGAGACGGGTATGTCGGGGAACTTCTTGAGTTGCAGCAAAGGTGTGAAGGACCCTTTGGAAGTTCCAGTTGTTAGACGTGATTAGCCTCGAGAAGCCTCAGCGGAAATGGGCCTCATCTCGCCTGGAGGGCAAAACCTCCTGGATTTTCTCGAGTTGCGGCAGGTGCTCTCGACTTACGACGGGGACCTCAGGGACCCGCTCTGGTGGCCTCAGGAAAGGCCAGTCCCCATGCGAGTTCCTCGGGGGCGTCTCGGGATTCCTCTCCCGTCGATGCCGGGGCCTAAGACCTTGTGTGGAGTCGGGGCCGGAACCTGAGGATTCCTCTCCAGTGCTGACATGGATCTTGGGGTACTTCTGGAGTCTCCCCAGGGGAGTCAGTCCTCGTCTCGAATGCGGGCATGCACTTGCGCTTTCCTCCAGAGCGGTAGCAGCAGTGTCACACAGTCCGCTGCGTGGATCAAAGGATCTATGGTTTTCCCTCGAGTCTTTCCCACGAGGCTTTCCCACAGGGCTGTCCCACGTGCACACGTGGTGGGAGTCGATCCTCGGCTTGAACGTCAAGGCAGTGCTGGGAAAAGAGTTTCCTCTGGAATGGACTGACACATCTGGGGGACTCTTGGAATGGTGGCATGACCCTGGAGTTCCTCTCGCCTTTCCTGTGGAGAGCGTCTCCTCTTGAGATACGACGGGAACGCCGGGAATTCTTTCCCTACGAAACAGGGAAAGGATCCCTCATCTCGAGCTAGGAGGCGGAAACGGGTCTCCCCTGGATGTGTGCGGGACACCACGTGCTTCCTCTCGAGTGCACACGGGTATGTCGGGGAACTTCTTGAGTTGCAGCAAGGGTGTGAAGGACCCTTTGGAAGGTCCAGTGGCTAGATGTGATTGGCCTCGAGAAGCCTCAGCGGAAATGGGCCTCATCTCGCCTGGAGGGCAAAACCTCCTGGATTTTCTCGAGTTGCGGCAGGTGCTCTCGACTTACGACGGGGACCTCAGGGACCCGCTCTGGTGGCCTCAGGAAAGGCCAGTCCCCATGCGAGTTCCCCGGGGGCCTCTCGGGATTCCTCTCCCTTCGATGCCGGGGCCTAAGACCTTGTGTGGAGTCGGAGGCGGAACCTGAGGATTCCTCTCCAGTGCTGACATGGATCTTGCGGTACTTCTGGAGTCTGCCCAGGAGAGTCAGTCCTCGTCTCGAGAGGGGGCATGCACGTGCGCTTTCCTCCCGAGCTGTAGTAGCAGTGTCACGCTTCCCGTCGTGTCGATCATGGGATCTGTGGCTTTCCCTCGAGGCTTTCCCATGAGGCTTTCCCACGAGGCTTTCCCACAGGGCTGTCTCACGTGCCACCCTGGTGTGAGTCGATCCTCGGCGTGAAAGTCGAGGCAGTGCAGGGAAAGGAGGTTCCTCAGGAATGGACTGGGACATCTGGGGGACTCTGGGAATGGTGGCACGACCCTGGAGTTCCTCTCGCCTTTCCTTTGGAGAGTGCCTGCTCTTGAGATGCGACGGGAACGCCGGGAATTCTTTCCCGACCAAGCAGGGAAAGGATCCCTCATCTCGAGCTACGAGGTGGAAACGGGGCTCCTCTGGATGTGGGCCGAACGCCGTGCTTTCTTTCGACTGGAGACGGGTATGTCGGGGAACTTCTTGAGTTGCAGTAAGGGTGTCAAGGACCCTTTGGAAGTTCCAGAGGTTAGATGTGATTAGCCTCGAGACGCCTCAGCCAAAATGGGCCACATCTCGCCCGGAGGGGGGAACCTCCTGGTTTTCTCGAGTTGCGGCTTGTGCTCTCGACTTACGACGGGGACCTCATGGACCCGCTCTGTTGGCCTCAGGAAAGGTCATTCCCCATGCGAGTTGCTCGGTGGCCTCTCAGGATTCCTCGCCCGTCGATGCCGGCGCCTAAGACCTTGTGTGGAGTCGGACCAGAACCTGAGGATTCCTCTCCCGTGCTCAAATGGATCTTGGCGTACTTCTGGAGTCTCCCAAGGGGCGTCAGTCCTCGTCTCGAGTGGGGTCATGCAGGTGTGCTTTCCTCCTGAGCAGTAGCAGCAGTGTCTCGCTTCCCGTCTTGTGGATCAAGGGATCTGTGTCTTTCCCTCGAGGCTTTTCCATGGGCTTTCCCACAGGGCTATTCCACGTGCCACCATGCAGTGCTGGGAAAACAGGAACCTCCTTCCCCACATAGGGGGTACACTGTCCCCTTGGGCGTGTATCTCCGGGGCATTCGCGCTTGGGGGTTGCCACGGATGTTGGCCTCAGGCTCCACATGAGAAAAGCCCCTAATGGCATTAGCTGCCGGTCCAGACGCTGGCCCCTCAGGTCTCTGGCCGGAGCCTTGGGCTCCAGGCAACTCAAAGCCCTCGGGGCTGGTGCTCTGGGACTGCTGTAGGGAAAGGACGCCAGGAGCCCACGGAGGAGTTGGGGAGGCGCAGGTGGCATATGGAGGCGAGGACAGCGTGGGATCTAGGTGGAGGCGCTGGAGAGAGCGTCCGTTGTCCCGGAATGCCTCGGAGGAGCCAGCGGGGGACAGTCCAGGCCCAGGGACCTGTGGTATGTGAAAAGGTGGGAAACCCCAGAACAAGGCAGGCTGGGAAAGGGGGCGTGGGCGGCCAATTCAAAGGGACCTAGGGGGCGTTTCCTGGGCGGTGAGCTCCCTTGGCACTGCTGAGGGCCCCTGATTGATCCACCCGGGGTTGATCCCACCATCCGCTGCGAGGGAGGGCCACAAACCAAAGCCCCCGAACTGCCCACCCACCCCAACGGGGATCTTGGCGGTCCGGGGCACAGCTGTGCCCGGGAAAAGCCCACTCACTCCACGGGACTCCGTCCAGGGTCTCTGCTTGGAAAGAGGCCAGGGGCGGCCCCCTCCATCTACGCACCCAAACCCTATTGACGTCAATGGGGGTGGAGACGCCTCCCGCTCTCCAGAGTCCTGGGCTGCTGGGTCCCCGCCCACTCGGCCAGCAGTCTGCAGCGCTCCTGTGTGCCTCTCCCACCATGGCTTCGTCCAGCTCCTCCAGCACCTCAAGCGGTACGTTTGCCCTCGGTCCCTGGGGTCGGATCACGTCTCAGGGGATTTGCGGGTGGCCCGGGCAAGGGCTCTCGGCCCACGTGTCGACCCCCGCTCCCGCCCGAGAACGGCGGGGACCCATCGGCCGGGCCCGGGGTTCCCAGGCGTCAGGTGTGCCCAAAGTTGGAGGGCGTTGCATCGTTCGTTCATCTTGCTCCTTTGGCACACACATGGCTTCTCCGTTCTCTTTTCTGGGAAGACAGTGTTGTTTTAGGGGGCGTGCTGCGGGAGTCAGGGGCCGGTGGGAGCGGGTGCTGTGCTGGGATGAGGCCCTTTATCCTCACATCTTCCTGTGGGCATTGACTTTGACCTTGAACTTGAACTTGAACTTGAACTTGAACTTGACCTTGACCTTGACTTTGACCTTGAACTTGAACTTGAACTTGAACTTGACTTTGACCTTGAACTTGAACTTGAACTTGAACTTGAACTTGACCTTGACCTTGAACTTGAACTTGAACTTGAACTTGACCTTGACTTTGACCTTGAACTTGAACTTGAACTTGACCTTGACCTTGACTTTGACCTTGAACTTGAACTTGAACTTGAACTTGACCTTGAACTTGAACTTGAACTTGAACTTGACCTTGACTTTGACCTTGAACTTGAACTTGAACTTGAACTTGAACTTGACCTTGACTTTGACCTTGAACTTGAACTTGAACTTGACCTTGACTTTGACCTTGAACTTGAACTTGAACTTGACCTTGACTTTGACCTTGAACTTGAACTTGAACTTGACCTTGACTTTGACCTTGACCTTGAACTTGAACTTGAACTTGAACTTGACCTTGACTTTGACCTTGACCTTGACCTTGAACTTGAACTTGAACTTGAACTTGACTTTGACCTTGACTTTGACCTTGAACTTGAACTTGAACTTGACTTTGACCTTGAACTTGAACTTGAACTTGACCTTGACTTTGACCTTGAACTTGAACTTGAACTTGACCTTGACTTTGACCTTGAACTTGAACTTGAACTTGAACTTGACCTTGACTTTGACCTTGAACTTGAACTTGAACTTGAACTTGACCTTGAACTTGACCTTGAACTTGAACTTGACCTTGACTTTGACCTTGAACTTGACCTTGACCTTGACCTTGACCTTGAACTTGACCTTGACCTTGAACTTGAACTTGAACTTGACCTTGACCTTGAACTTGAACTTGAACTTGACCTTGACTTTGACCTTGACCTTGAACTTGAACTTGACCTTGACTTTGACCTTGAACTTGAACTTGACCTTGACCTTGAACTTGAACTTGACCAACAACGGGAGACCAGATTTGCTCAGAGCACCGGTGGTCCAGAGGTAGGGCTGTGTATCTCCCCTTCCCTTTGTGATCATTGCAAAGACATTCCTAGCTGATAGCGGGAGTGCCCATGAAGAAGCAAGCAGTGGGAGTGTGTTTGACACGACTGTGTGCCTCAACTCCACAAGGGGCCTTTCCTCTCGAAGTAGGCCCCATGTCCCCTTGGGGAGGGTGTCATGCCTCTTTTCTCCACACTGCCAAAGGGTGGAGCAAAGCTCGCTCTGTCAGAGGTACAAAAACAGCAATTGAATGGATTTTCAAGCTCTTGCTAGGCTGCACCCTTTCAGGGCCCACTTTACTGAAACAGGTGCTCTGTGGCCCCCGGTTGGGTATGCAGGTTCACAAACAGGGTGAGATCCTGTCCAAGCCAACAATTTTCCTGAAAGACCTAGGCTCACTAAAGCTCTCCTCCAGAGCAAAGGGGATAGAGGAGATGTATGGAGGAGTCTTTGCCTTTCCCTGTGAGTGTGGGGCTACTCCCTACGGCCCCAAGCTCAGGGATAACTGCCTCTAAGAAAGGAATGGCAAGAAGCGCTAATCTTGGAGGTTGGGACAGGGAGTTCGCAGCATGTGGGGAAAGAAAGACTTCTTCGGGGAAGAAGAGGCAACCACCGGGGGTGTGTTCGCAAGCCTCTATTTGGAAGGAACACGTTTGCTTATACAACTCAAGACCTCCAGATCTGCTCAGAGGACTGAAGTTCCAGAGACAGGGCCATGTATCTCCCCTTCCCTTTGAGATCCTTGCCAAGACATTCCTAGCAGATTGTCGGAGTGCCCATGAAGAAGCAAGCAGCGGGAGTGTGCTTGACATCACTGGCTGCCTACCTGGGCTCAGCTCCTCAAGGGGCCTTTCTCTCCTGGTAGGCCCTATGTCCCCTTTGGGAGAGGGTTGTGCCCTCTTCCCTCCACACTGCCAAAGGGTGGAGGTGGAGCAAACTCGTTCTCTCCGAGGTAAAAGACAAATTGGATGGATCTTTAAGCTCTTGCTATGCTGCACCCCTCCAGGACCCACTCGAGCAAAACAGGTGCCCTGTGGCCCCTAGGTCGGGTATGCAGGTTCACACACCGGGTGTGATCCCGTCAAAGCCAAGAATTTTCCTGACAGACCTAGGCTCACTAGAGCTCTCCTCCAGAGGAAAGGGGACAGAAAAGATGTGTGTGTGGAGGTGGCTCTGCCTTTCCAGGTCCCAATCTCAGGGATAACTGCCCCTAAGAAAGGAACTGCTGCTGCTGCTGCTGCTGCTGCTGCTGCTGCTGCTGCTGCTGCTGCTGCTAAGTTGGTTCAGTCGTGTTCGACTCTGTGCGACGCCATAGACGGTAGCCCACTAGGCTCCCCCGTCCCTGGGATTCTCCAGGCAAGAACAGTAAGTGGGTTGCCATTGCCTTCTCCAATGCATGAAAGTGAAAATGAAAGTGCAGTCGCTCAGTCGTGTCCGACCCTCAGCGACCCCATGGACTGCAGCCTACCAGGCTTCTCTGTCCATAGGATTTTCTGAAAGGAACTGCAAGAAGCACTTTTCCAGGAGGCTGGGAAAGGGAGTTTGCAGGATGTGGGGAAAGAGAGCCTCCTTCGGGGAAGAATAGGCGGCCACTTGTTTTGTGTTGCAAACCTCTATTTGGAAGGAACAGGTTAGCTTATACAAAGGGAGACCTCCAGATCTGCTCAGAGGACCGAAGTTGCAGAGGCAGGTCGGTGTATCTTCCCTTCACTTTGCGATCCTTGCAAAGACATTCCTTGCTGCTAGATGACTCAGCAAGGGCCTTTGAGACTGTTGTTTTCTTTCCTAGGTTCAAAGATTCCTTCAGTTCCTAATATAGATATCCTAGAAATGATATGACATCCGTGAAAATCTGATATGTCCTGGTCAAATGCTGTCAGTTATCATTCTAGTTATCATATTAAAGCATTTCAAGTCGCAGCAGTGACCAGATGACATTGTCAATTTCTATTTCGTCAGGTTTTAACCATGTCCTCTGTGGTTTCACACTGATGCCTTTGCAGAAATACTGCTACTTCAAGATACATGGAAAATACTTTTTTTAAGCTTACTGATAATTTGTTTGTTTGTTTGCTTGTCTTCTGGTAAGCTGCTACCAGATGGAATTTAGTCTCCTCTCTAGGTTAAGAGAACTAAGTTTTCTTAGAATGCAATTTTTGATCACAGACTATGAGTTTCTCTACCTTTCATTGATTTATAATTGTTTTCATCATCTGTTTTTTTACTTCGGTAAAGTAAATAAGCCTTATTTAAGATTTTGGTACATGTAGGATGGACTAAGCTTTCCCCACTCTTGCAAGTTCCCTTAACCCTTCAGATTCTTCTCGTGGGACCAAGATCTCACTTTCCTCCAGAGGGACAATCCAAGATTTTTATCAGTTGATCTGCCCCTGACATCAGAGTCAAGTTGAGCACGAGTTGGCCTATAATTTAGGCATGAAACTATGACTACATAAAGAAAAGGTGACTTTATGATTCAGGGATGGCCATGATATGCCTTGCACTTCAGAGAAAATGGGTTAAAATGATTTTTTTTTCCTTCAAAACTGCACACCCAGTTCTTTCAGCATATGCAATTGAAAACATCTAGTCATTAGGTCAGTTTTCATTCCAATCCCAAAGAAAGGCAATGACAAACACTATTCAAGCTGCTGCACAATTGCACTCATCTCACACACTAGTAAAGTAATGCTCAAAATTCTCCAAGTTCACATGAACTGTGAACTTCCAGATGTTCAAGAGGGATTTAAAAAATGCAGAGAAAGCAGATATCAAATTGCCAACATCCACTGGATCATTGAAAAAGCAAGAGAGTTCCGGAAAAAAAAAAAAAAACCATCTATTTCTGCTTTATTGACAATGCCAAAGCCTTTGACTGTGTGGATCACAAGAAACTGGGAAAAATTCTGAAAGAGATGGGAATACCAGACCACCTGACCTGTCTCTTGAGAAACCTGTATGCAGGTCAGGAAGAAACAGTTCGAACTGGACATGGAACAACAGACTGGTTCTACATAGGAAAAGGAACATGTCAAGGCTGTATATTGTCACCCTGCTTATTTAACTTATATGCAGAGTACAGCATGAGAAACACTGGGCTGGAGGAAGCACACGCTGGAATCAAGGTTGCTGGGAGAAATATCAATAATCTCAGATATTCAGATGACACCACCCTTATGGCAGAAAGTGAAGAAGAGCTAAAGAGTCTCCTGATGAAAGTGAAAGAGGAGAGTGAAAAAGTTAGCTTAAAGCTCAGCATTCAGAAAACTACAATCATTGCATCCAGTCTCATCACTTCATGGCAAATAGATGGGAAAACATTGGAAACAGCAGCAGACTATTTTGGGGGGCTTGGAAATCACTGCAGGTGATGGCTGCCTCCATGAACTTAAAACATATTTATGACTTGGAAGAAAAGTGATGACCAAACTAGACAGCATATTAAAAAGCCGAGACGTTGCTTTGCCAACAAAGACCCATCCGGTCAAGGCTATGGTTTTTCCATATGTCATGGATGGATATGAAAGATGTACTATAAAGAAAGTGACAGCTGAAAATTTGATGCTTTTGAACAGTGGTGTTGGAGAAGATGCTTGTAGGTCGCTTAGACTACAAGGAGACGCAACCACTCCATCCTAAAGGAAATCAGGTCTGAATATCCATTGGAAGGACTAATACTGAACCTGAAACTCCAATACTTTGGCCACTTGATGTGAAGAGCTGACTCACTTGGAAGTTGCTTTGATTTGCCTATGAGTGTGGGAGCCCTCCCTGGGCAAAGGGCCTCAGGGGTCATTGCCACTGAATCATGACATCCAAGCAAGCGCATTCCAGCTGTGTGACATGCAGGAAGCAGGAGACTGGGAAAACTGTCTTCCTTAGAGGAAGGAAAGTCATCCACAGAGAGTGTGTTTTCAGGCCTCTCTTTGCAGCAAGTGTTTTGCTTCTCAGACATCAGAGCTGCAGGCTTGCTCTGAGGGCCTCAATTCCAGAGTCAGGGCTGTGTGTCTCACTGCACTTTCCAAGCATTGCAGACACATTCCTAGGTTGGAGCAGTGCTTCCCATGAGAAAGAAGCCTCGGGAGTGTGTCTGAGCGGGCTGAGTGCCATGCTAGGGTCACCTAGTCGAGGGCACCTTGCACATCCAATGGGCCCCAGGCGAGTAGCTATGGACCGGCCCCTCGGTTGAGATATCCCAAAGCAGGGAACAAAGCTAGCTCTGTCTGTCAGAAGGAGGAAAACAGCAATGGGATGGATTTTCAAGCAGTTGCTCAGTCACACCACGTGAGGGCTCCGCGGGAAAGAAATGCGAATTTTGGCCTCTAGGCCCAGTATCCAGATGTGTGCACAGGATATTTTCCCCACAGGATCCAAGAATGTTCCAGACAGACCTAAGCTCACTAGCTCTCTCCTGCAGAGGAAATGAAATATTGTTGCTGAACCACGAAAAGATGCTGGGATTCTTGGCTTATGGAGGAGAAGAATTCAATCCAGGGCCCAAGACGAGGCTTGATTGCTCAGAGCTTTTGTGCAATCGAGTCTTATTCAAGTAGAAAGGAGATAGAGAAAGCTTCTGACAGAGACATCACAAGGGGCAGAAAGTGTACCCCCTTGCTAGTGTTAGTAATGGAGTTATATACTCTCCAATAAGTTATTACAACGAACAAAAGAATGTCTGGAGGTTGTAAAGACTCACTAGACCTACTCCCATCATTTACATTTTAAGATAACAGGATTAGCCAGAAGGTTTTTCCAGAGACCGTCCTCAAGAAGGATGCATGATTGTTATGTAATCCGAAGGAATGTAGAGGGAAAAAAGTGTGCCCTTTCTTCCTCCTTGAGAATTCTAGACCCCTCTCTCCTTGGGGACCCTGGAACTTCTTATAAACCTGCCTTGGCAATGACTCTCTCCGAAACATGATTGAACAGCCGTTTGGAGCTTCCTTTGACTTTCCCTGGGAGGGAGGGAGCCCTCCCTGAGCACAGGGCCTCAGGGGCCATGGCCAATGAAAACTAATCTCCCAGTAAGTGCTTTTCAGCCCTGTGTGACTCTCAGCCCACAGGAGGCTGAGAAAACTCTCTTCCTTGGAGGAAGGAAAGGCAGCCCAAGAGTGTGTTTTCAGGCCTGTATCTTGCAGCAAGTGTTTGGCTTGTTAGACATAAGACCTGCAGGCCTGCTCCAACAGACTCCATTCCAGAATCAGGGCCTTGTGTCTCCCTGCAGTTTCCTGGCCTCGCAAACACATTCCTAGGGGAGAGCAGTCCTGCCCATGGGGAAGCAGGCTGCGGGAGTGTGTCTGAGGGGGCCAGGTGCCATGCTGGGGTCACCTGGTCGAGGGCACCTTGCACCTCCAATGGACCCCAGGCAAGGAGTTGCAGGCCACCACCTTGCTTCTGAAATCCCAAAGTGGGGAGCAAAGCTCGCTCTGTCAGAGGGAAGAAAACAGCAACAGGATGGATTTTCAAGCAGTTGCTAGGCTGTACTGCGTTAGGGCTCCAAGGAAGAAAAATGCAGATGTTAGCCCCTACGACTGGTATCCAGGTGGGCTCCCAGGATGATTTCCCCGCAGGATCCAAGAACGTTCCAGACAGACCTGGGCTCACTAGCTCCCTCCTGCAGAGGAAACATGATAGAACAGCTGTTTGGAGGTTGCTTTGACTTCCCCTGGGAGGGTAGGATCCCTCCCTGGGTGCAGGGCCTCAGGGGCCATTGCCGCTGAGAAATGCCCTCTAAGCCAGACCTTTCCAGCCTTGTATGACTCAGCACGGAGGAGACTGGAAAAGCTATCTTCCTTGGAGGAAGGAAAGGCAGCCCCAGAGAGTGTGTTTTCACACCTGTATCTCGCAGCAAGCGTTTGCCGTCTCAGACGTCAGACCTCCAGGCCTGCTCCAACGGCCTCAGTTCCAGAGTCAGGGCCGTGTGTCTCCCTGCATTTTCTGAGCCTTGGGAACACATTCCTAGGTCAGAACAGTCCTGCCCATGGGGAAGGAGGCTGCGGGAGTGTGTCTGAGGGGGTCGGGTGCCATGCTGGGGTCCAGTAGACCTGGTACCTCCAATAGACCCCAGGACAACAGCGGTGGGGCTCCCCCTGGCTTCCGAAATGCCAAAGCGAGAAGCAAAGCTAGCTCTATCAGAAGGAAGAAAAGAGCAATTAGATGGATGTTCAGGCTGTTGCTGGGCCGCACCACTTCAGGTTACCCCCCGAGAGGAGCAGGCGCCCTGTGGCCCCTCGGTCCCATATGCAGGTTAACACACAGGATGTGTCCCCATAGGAGCCAAGAATTTTCCTGACAGACCTAGGCTCACTAGAGCTCTCCTACAGGGCAAAAGGGATAGAACAGACTGTGGATGTGACTCTGCCTTTCCCAGCGAGCATGGGGCCCTCCCTACGGCCCCGGGCTCCAGGGAAAATTGTCCCTGAAAAATGACCTCCAAGAAGCGCTTTTCCAGCAGGCTGGGATGCAGAGTTCACAGGATGTGGGGAAAGTGATCGTCCTTCAGGGAAGAAGAGGCAGCCACCCAGTGTGTGTTTGCAAGCCTGTATTTGGAAGAAACTGGTTTGCTTCTTCAAGGGGAGACCTCCAGGTCTGCTCAGAGGACCGAAATTCCAGAGGCAGCACCATGCATCTCCCCTGTCCTTTCTGAGCCTTGGAAAGACATTCCTAGCTTATAGCGGTATTGCTCATGAAGAAGCAGGATGCAGGAATGTGTCAGACATGACTGGGTGCCTTCCTGGGTTCAGCTCCGTGAGGGGCCTTTCCACTCAAAGTAGGTCCCATGCCTCCTTGGGGAGGAAGTGGGGCCCGCTTGCCTCCAAATTGCCAAAGGCTGGAACAAAGCTAGTTCTATCAGAGGTAAGAAAAGAGCAATTGGATGGATGTGGAAGCTGTTGCTGGGCCGCACTGCTTCAGGCCCCCCACCCCTCCGGCCCCGAGAGAAACAGGCGCCCTGTGGCCCCTCGGTCCTGTATGCAGTTTCACACATAGAATGTGTCCCCATAGGAGCCAAGAATTTTCCTGACAGACCTAGGCTCACTAGAGCTCTCCTACAGAGCAAAGGGGATGGGACAGATGTGTGGCTGTGGCTCTGCCTTTCCCTGGGAGTGTGGAGCCACTCCCTATGGCCCCGGGCTCCAGGGGAAATTGCCCCTGAATAATGACCTCCAAGAAGCTCTTTTCCAACTGGCTGAGACGTGGAGTTCTCAGGATGCAGGGAAAGCGAGTGTCCCTTCGGGGAAGCAAAGGCAGTCACCTGTTATCATTACTTACTAGAATAGTAGGTACCTTCTCTGGTTGGGCAGAGGCCTTCCCTACCTGATCTGAAAAAGAAAATGAAGTAGCTCGCTGATTTGAGAAATAATTCCCAGACTTGGGTTTCCAACCAGGATAGAATCCGACAATGGCCCTGTCTTTGTAGCCGCGTTAATTAACAGGTATGTGAAGCTCTAAATATCAGTGGAAATTACATACAGCATATAGGCCCCAGTGTTCTGGAATGGTGGAAAGAAACAACCAAACTCTTGAAGAGACTCTTTCAAAATGGATCATAGAGACTGACTGTACATGGATGGGCTTACTTCTGGCAGACTTACTCATATTACGGGTAACTGCACGTTCCCATTGTTGTTGTCCTTATGAAATTTTCTATGGGAGAACCCCCCACCCCAAATGAGGCAGGTGTTAGCAGATTTGCCACAAGTAAGGAGGTGGGATTTCACAGCAGCTGGAACAATTAGGTAAGGTAATAAATCAGGTAACTAAGTTTGTGTAAAAAAAAATATCATTCCCCCTTGAGGAACAGATTCATGAATTTGTGCTCAGTGATCAGGTGTGGCTCAATGACTGGAAACACAATTCCTTGGCCTGACATCGGAAAGGTCCTTATACTGTTGTTTTAGCCACAATTCTGAAAGAGAAGGGAATACTAGACCACCTAACCTGCCTCTTGAGAAATCTGTATGACGGTCAGGAAGCAACAGTTAGAGCAGGACATGGAACAACATACTGGTTCCAAAAAGGAAAAGGAGTATGTCAAGGCTGTATATTGTCACCCTGTTTATTTAGCTTATATGCAGACTACATCATGAAAAATGCTGGGATGGAAGATACCTGAGCTGGAATCAAGATTGCCGGAAGAAATAGCAATAAACTTAGATATGCAGATGTCACCACCATTATGGCAGAATGGGAAGAGGAACGCGTATGTCGGGGAACTTCTTGAGTTGCAGCAAAGGTGTGAAGGACCCTTTCGAAGTTCCAGAGGTTAGGTGTGGTTAGTCTCGAGATGCCTCAGCAGAAATGGGCCTCATGGCGCCTGGAATGGAGAGGCTTCTAGATATTCCCCAGTTTCAGCAGGTGCTCTCAAGTTACCACGGGGACTTCAGGGACCCGCTCTGGCGGCCTCAGGAAAGGCCAGTCATCATGCGTGTTGCTAGGGGGCCTCTCGTGATTCCTCTCCCGTCGGTGCCGGGGCCTAAGACGTTGTGTGGAGTCGGGGCCGGAACCTGAGGATTCCTCACCAATGCCGACATGGATCTTGGGGTAATTATGGAGTCTCCCCAGGGGAGTCAGTCCTCGTCTCGAGAGGGGGCATGCAGGTGCGCTTTCCTCCTGATCTGTAGCAGCAGTGTCACGCTTCCCATCTCGTGAGTCATGGGATCTGTGGCTTTCCCTCCAGGATTTTCCACGAGTCTTTCCCACGAGGCTTTCCCACAGGGCTGTCCCACGAGGCTTTCGCACAGGGCTGTCTCACGTGCCACCTTGGTGGCAGTCGATCCTTGGCGTGAAAGTCGAGGCAGTGCAGGGAAAACAGGTTCCTCTGGAATGGACTGAGACATCTGGGGGACTCTTGGAATGGTGGAACGACGCTGGCGTACCTCTCGCCTTTCCTGTGGAGAGCGCCTCCTCTTGAGATGCGACGGGAACGCCCAGAATTCTTTCCCGGCCACCAGCGAAAGGATCCCTCATCACGAGCTACGAGCGGAAATGGGGCTCTTCTGGATGTGGGCCGGACCCTCGTGCTTCCTCTCGAGTGGAGACGGGTATGTCAGGCAACTTCTTGAGTTGCAGCAAGGGTGTGAAGGGCCTTTTGGAAGTTACAGACTGTAGGTTTGATTAGCTTCGAGAAGCCTCAACGGAAATGGGCCTCATCTCGCCTGGAGGGCAAAACCTCCTGGATTTTCTCGAGTTGCGGCAGGTGCTCTCGAATTACGACGGGGACCTCAGGGACCCTCTCTGGTGGCCTCAGGAAAGGCCAATCCCCATGCGAGTTGCTCGGGGGCCTCTAGGCATTCCTCTCCTTTCGATGCTGGGGCCTAAGACCTTGTGTGGAGTCGGGGCCAGAACCTGAGGATTCCTCTCCAGTGCTGACATGGATCTTGGGGTACTTCTGGAGTCTCCCCAGGGGAGTAAGTCCTCGTCTCGAATGGGGGCATGCACGTGCGCTTTCCTCCAGAGCAGTAGCAGCAGTGTCACCCTTCCTGTCGCGTGGATCAAGTAATCTGTGGCTTTCCCACGAGGCTTTCCCACAGGGCTGTCCCACGTGCCACCGTGGTGGGAGTCGATCCTCGGCGTGAAACTCGAGGCAGTGCAGGGAAAACAGGTTCCGCTGGAATGGACTGAGACATCTGGGGGACTCTTGGAATGGTGGCACGACCCTGGAGTTCCTCTCGCCTTTCCTGTGGAGAGCGCCTCCTCTTGAGATGCGACGGGAACGCCGGGAATTCTTTCCCTACGAAACAGGGAAAGGATCCCTCATCTCGAGCTAGGAGGCGGAAACGGGGCTCCCCTGGGTGTGTGCGGGACACCACGTGCTTCCTCTCGAGTGCAGACGGGTATGTCGGGGAACTTCTTGAGTTGCAGCAAGGGTGTGAAGGACCCTTTGGAAGTTCCAGTGGTTAGACGTGATTAGCCTCGAGAAGCCTCAGTGGAAATGGGCCTCATCTCGCCTGGAGGGCAAAACCTCCTGGATTTTCCCGAGTTGCGGCAGGTGCTCTCGACTTACGACGGGGACCTCAGGGACCCGCTCTGGTCGCCTCAGGAAAGGCCAGTCCCCATGCGAGTTCCTCGGGGGCCTCTCGGGATTCCTCTCCCGTCGATGCCGGGGCCTAAGACCTTGTGTGGAGTCGGGGCCGGAACCTGAGGATTCCTCTCCAGTGCTGACATGGATCTTGGGGTACTTCTGGAGTCTCCCCAGGGGAGTCAGTCCTCGTCTCGAATGCGGGCATGCACTTGCTCTTTCCTCCAGAGCGGTAGCAGCAGTTTCACGCAGTCCTCCGCGTGGATAAAAGGATCTATGGTTTTCCCTCGAGTCTTTCCCACGAGGCTTTCCCACGAGGCTTTCCCACAGGGCTGTCCCACGTGCACACGTGGTGGGAGTCGATCCTCGGCTTGAACGTCAAGGCAGTGCAGGGAAAACAGGTTCCTCTGGAATGGACTGACACATCTGGGGGACTCTTAGAATGGTGGCACGACCCTGGAGTTCCTCTCGCCTTTCCTGTGGAGAGCGCCTCCTCTTGAGATGCGACGGGAACGCCGGGAATTCATTCCCTACGAAACAGGGAAAGGATCCCTCATCTCGAGCTAGGAGGCGGAAACGGGGCTCCCCTGGATGTGTGCGGGACCCCACGTGCTTCCTCTCGAGTGCAGACGGGTATGTCGGGGAGCTTCTTGAGTTGCAGCAATGGTGTGAAGGATCTTTGGAAGTTCCAGTGGTTAGATGTGATTGGCCTCGAGAAGCCTCATCGGAAATGGGCCTCATCGCGCCTGGAGGGCAAAACCTCCTGGATTTTCTCGAGTTGCGGCAGGTGCTCTCGACTTACGACGGGGACCTCAGGGACCCGCTCTGGTGGCCTCAGGAAAGGCCAGTCCCCATGCGAGTTCCTCGGGGGCCTCTCCGGATTCCTCTCCCGTCGATGCCGGGGCCTAAGACTTTGTGTGGAGTCTGGGCCGGAACCTGAGGATTCCTCTCCAGTGCTGACATGGATCTTGGGGTACTTCTGGAGTCTCCCCAGGGGAGTCACTCCTCGTCTCGAATGCGGGCATGCACTTGCGCTTTCCTCCAGAGCGGTAGCAGCAGTGTCACACAGACTGCCGCGTGGATCAAAGGATCTATGGTTTTCCCTCGAGTCTTTCCCACGAGGCTTTCCCACGAGGCTTTCCCACAGGGCTGTCCCACGTGCACACGTGGTGGGAGTCGATCCTCGGCTTGAACGTCAAGGCAGTGCAGGGAAAACAGGTTCCTCTGGAATGGACTGACACATCTGGGGGACTCTTGGAATGGTGGCACGACCCTGGAGTTCCTCTCGCCTTTCCTGTGGAGAGCGCCTCCTCTTGAGATGCGACGGGAACGCCGGGAATTCTTTCCCTATGAAACAGGGAAAGGATCCCTCATCTCGAGCTAGGAGGCGGAAACGGGGCTCCCCTGGATGTGTGCGGGACCCCACGTGCTTCCTCTCGAGTGGAGACGGGTATGTCGGGGAAATTCTTGAGTTGCAGCAATGGTGTGAAGGACCCTTTGGAAGTTCCAGTTGTTAGACGTGATTAGCCTCTAGAAGCCTCAGCGGAAATGGGCCTCATCTCGCCTGGAGGGCAAAACCTCCTGGATTTTCTCGAGTTGCGGCAGGTGCTCTCGACTTACGACGGGGACCTCAGGGACCCGCTCTGGTGGCCTCAGGAAAGGCCAGTCCCCATGCGAGTTCCTCGGTGGCCTCTCGGGATTCCTCTCCCGTCGATGCCGTTGCCTAAGACCTTGTGTGGAGTCGGGGCCGGAACCTGAGGATTCCTCTCCAGTGCTGACATGGATCTTGGGGTACTTCTGGAGTCTCCCCAGGGGAGTCAGTCCTCGTCTCGAATGCGGGCATGCACTTGCGCTTTCCTCCAGAGCGGTAGCAGCAGTGTCACGCAGTCCGCCGCGTGGATCAAAGGATCTATTGTTTTCCCTCGAGTCTTTCCCACGAGGCTTTCCCACGAGGCTTTCACACAGGGCTGTCCCACGTGCACACGTGGTGGGAGTCGATCCTCGGCTTGAACGTCAAGGCAGTGCAGGGAAAACAGGTTCCTCTGGAATGGACTGACACATCTGGGGGACTCTTGGAATGGTGTCAGGACCCTGGAGTTCCTCTCGCCTTTCCTGTGGAGAGCGCCTCCACTTGAGATGCGACGGGAACGCCGGGAATTCTTTCCCTACGAAACAGGGAAAGGATCCCTCATCTCGAGCTAGGAGGCGGAAACGGGTCTCCCCTGGATGTGTGCGGGACCCCACGTGCTTCCTCTCGAGTGGAGACGGGTATGTCGGGGAACTTCTTGAGTTGCAGCAATGGTGTGAAGGATCTTTGGAAGTTCCAGTGGTTAGATGTGATTGGCCTAGAGAAGCCTCAGCGGAAATGGGCCTCATCGCGCCTGGATGGCAAAATCTCCTGGATTTTCTCGAGTTGCGGCAGGTGCTCTCGACTTACGACGGGGACCTCAGGGAACCGCTCTGGTGGCCTCAGGAAAGGCCAGTCCCCATGCGAGTTCCTCGGGGGCGTCTCGGGATTCCTCTCCCGTCGATGCCGGGGCCTAAGACCTTGTGTGGAGTCTGGACCGGAACCTGAGGATTCCTCTCCAGTGCTGACATGGATCTTGGGGTACTTCTGGAGTCTCCCCAGGGGAGTCAGTCCTCGTCTCGAATGCGGGCATGCACTTGCGCTTTCCTCCAGAGCGGTAGCAGCAGTGTCACGCAGTCCGCCGCGTGGATCAAAGGATCTATGGTTTTCCCTCGAGTCTTTCCCACGAGGCTTTCCCACGAGGCTTTCCCACAGGGCTGTCCCACGTGCACACGTGGTGGGAGTCGATCCTCGGCTTGAACGTCAAGGCAGTGCAGGGAAAACAGGTTCCTCTGGAATGGACTGACACATCTGGGGGACTCTTGGAATGGTGGCACGACCCTGGAGATCCTCTCGCCTTTCCTGTGGAGAGCGCCTCCTCTTGAGATGCGACGGGAAAGCCGGGAATTCTTTCCCTACGAAACAGGGAAAGGATCCCTCATCTCGAGCTAGGAGGCGGAAACGGGGCTCCCCTGGATGTGTGCGGGACCCACGTGCTTCCTCTCGAGTGGAGACGGGTATGTCGGGGAACTTTTTGAGTTGCAGCAATGGTGTGAAGGATCTTTGAAAGTTCCAGTGGTTAGATGTGATTGGCCTAGAGAAGCCTCAGCGGAAATGGGCCTCATCGCGCCTGGAGGGCAAAACCTCCTGGATTTTCTCGAGTTGCGGCAGGTGCTCTCGACTTACGACGGGGACCTCAGGGACCAGCTCTGGTGGCCTCAGGAAAGGCCAGTCCCCATGCGAGTTCCTCGGGGGCCTCTCCGGATTCCTCTCCCGTCGATGCCGGGGCCTAAGACTTTGTGTGGAGTCGGGGCCGGAACCTGAGGATTCCTCTCCAGTGCTGACATGGATCTTGGGGTACTTCTGGAGTCTCCCCAGGGGAGTCACTCCTCGTCTCGAATGCGGGCAGGCACTTGCGCTTTCCTCCAGAGCGGTAACAGCAGTGTCACGCAGACTGCCGCGTGGATCAAAGGATCTATGGTTTTCCCTCGAGTCTTTCCCACGAGGCTTTCCCACGAGGCTTTCCCACAGGGCTGTCCCACGTGCACACGTGGTGGGAGTCGATCCTCGGCTTGAACGTCAAGGCAGTGCAGGGAAAACAGGTTCCTCTGGAATGGACTGACACATCTGGGGGACTCTTGGAATGGTGGCACGACCCTGGAGTTCCTCTCGCCTTTCCTGTGGAGAGCGCCTCCTCTTGAGATGCGACGGGAACGCCGGGAATTCTTTCCCTATGAAACAGGGAAAGGATCCCTCATCTCGAGCTAGGAGGCGGAAACGGGGCTCCCCTGGATGTGTTCGGGACCCACGTGCGTCCTCTCGAGTGGAGACGGGTATGTCGGGGAACTTCTTGAGTTGCAGCAAGGGTGTGAAGGACCCTTTGGAAGTTCCAGTTGTTAGACGTGATTAGCCTCGAGAAGCCTCAGCGGAAATGGGCCTCATCGCGCCTGGAGGGCAAAATCTCCTGGATTTTCTCGAGTTGCGGCAGGTGCTCTCGACTTACGACGGGGACCTCAGGGAACCGCTCTGGTGGCCTCAGGAAAGGCCAATCCCCATGCGAGTTCCTCGGGGGCCTCTCGGGATTCCTCTACCGTCGATGCCGGGGCCTAAGACCTTGTGTGGAGTCGGGACCGGAACCTGAGGATTCCTCTCCAGTGCTGACATGGATCTTGGGGTACTTCTGGAGTCTCCCCAGGGGAGTCAGTCCTCGTCTCGAATGCGGGCATGCACTTGCGCTTTCCTCCAGAGCGGTAGCAGCAGTGTCACGCAGTCCGCCGCGTGGATCAAAGGATCTATGGTTTTCCCTCGAGTCTTTCCCACGAGGCTTTCCCACGAGGCTTTCCCACAGGGCTGTCCCACGTGCACACGTGGTGGGAGTCGATCCTCGGCTTGAACGTCAAGGCAGTGCAGGGAAAACAGGTTCCTCTGTAATGGACTGACACATCTGGGGGACTCTTGGAATGGTGGCACGACCCTGGAGTTCCTCTCGCCTTTCCTGTGGAGAGCGCCTCCTCTTGAGATGCGACGGGAAAGCCGGGAATTCTTTCCCTACGAAACAGGGAAAGGATCCCTCATCTCGAGCTAGGAGGCGGAAACGGGGCTCCCCTGGATGTGTGCGGGACCCACGTGCTTCCTCTCGAGTGGAGACGGGTATGTCGGGGAACTTCTTGAGTTGCAGCAAAGGTGTGAAGGACCCTTTGGAAGTTCCAGTTGTTAGACGTGATTAGCCTCGAGAAGCCTCAGCGGAAATGGGCCTCATCTCGCCTGGAGGGCAAAACCTCCTGGATTTTCTCGAGTTGCGGCAGGTGCTCTCGACTTACGACGGGGACCTCAGGGACCCGCTCTGGTGGCCTCAGGAAAGGCCAGTCCCCATGCGAGTTCCTCGGGGGCGTCTCGGGATTCCTCTCCCGTCGATGCCGGGGCCTAAGACCTTGTGTGGAGTCGGGGCCGGAACCTGAGGATTCCTCTCCAGTGCTGACATGGATCTTGGGGTACTTCTGGAGTCTCCCCAGGGGAGTCAGTCCTCGTCTCGAATGCGGGCATGCACTTGCGCTTTCCTCCAGAGCGGTAGCAGCAGTGTCACACAGTCCGCTGCGTGGATCAAAGGATCTATGGTTTTCCCTCGAGTCTTTCCCACGAGGCTTTCCCACAGGGCTGTCCCACGTGCACACGTGGTGGGAGTCGATCCTCGGCTTGAACGTCAAGGCAGTGCTGGGAAAAGAGTTTCCTCTGGAATGGACTGACACATCTGGGGGACTCTTGGAATGGTGGCATGACCCTGGAGTTCCTCTCGCCTTTCCTGTGGAGAGCGCCTCCTCTTGAGATACGACGGGAACGCCGGGAATTCTTTCCCTACGAAACAGGGAAAGGATCCCTCATCTCGAGCTAGGAGGCGGAAACGGGTCTCCCCTGGATGTGTGCGGGACACCACGTGCTTCCTCTCGAGTGCACACGGGTATGTCGGGGAACTTCTTGAGTTGCAGCAAGGGTGTGAAGGACCCTTTGGAAGGTCCAGTGGCTAGATGTGATTGGCCTCGAGAAGCCTCAGCGGAAATGGGCCTCATCTCGCCTGGAGGGCAAAACCTCCTGGATTTTCTCGAGTTGCGGCAGGTGCTCTCGACTTACGACGGGGACCTCAGGGACCCGCTCTGGTGGCCTCAGGAAAGGCCAGTCCCCATGCGAGTTCCCCGGGGGCCTCTCAGGATTCCTCTCCCGTCGATGCCGGGGCCTAAGACCTTGTGTGGAGTCGGGACCGGAACCTGAGGATTCCTCTCCAGTGCTGACATGGATCTTGGGGTACTTCTGGAGTCTCCCCAGGGGAGTCAGTCCTCGTCTCGAATGCGGGCATGCACTTGCGCTTTCCTCCAGAGCGGTAGCAGCAGTGTCACGCAGTCCGCCGCGTGGATCAAAGGACCTATGGTTTTCCCTCGAGTCTTTCCCACGAGGCTTTCCCACGAGGCTTTCCCACAGGGCTGTCCCACGTGCACACGTGGTGGGAGTCGATCCTCGGCTTGAACGTCAAGGCAGTGCAGGGAAAACAGGTTCCTCTGGAATGGACTGACACATCTGGGGGACTCTTGGAATGGTGGCACGACCCTGGAGTTCCTCTTGCCTTTCCTGTGGAGAGCGCCTCCTCTTGAGATGCGACGGGAACGCCGGGAATTCTTTCCCTATGAAACAGGGAAAGGATCCCTCATCTCGAGCTAGGAGGCGGAAACGGGGCTCCCCTGGATGTGTGCGGGACCCACGTGCTTCCTCTCGAGTGGAGACGGGTATGTCGGGGAACTTCTTGAGTTGCAGCAAAGGTGTGAAGGACCCTTTGGAAGTTCCAGTTGTTAGACGTGATTAGCCTCGAGAAGCCTCAGCGGAAATGGGCCTCATCTCGCCTGGAGGGCAAAACCTCCTGGATTTTCTCGAGTTGCGGCAGGTGCTCTCGACTTACGACGGGGACCTCAGGGACCCACTCTGGTGGCCTCAGGAAAGGCCAGTCCCCATGCGAGTTCCTCGGGGGCGTCTCGGGATTCCTCTCCCGTCGATGCCGGGGCCTAAGACCTTGTGTGGAGTCAGGGCCGGAACCTGAGGATTCCTCTCCAGTGCTGACATGGATCTTGGGGTACTTCTGGAGTCTCCCCAGGGGAGTCAGTCCTCGTCTCGAATGCGGGCATGCACTTGCGCTTTCCTCCAGAGCGGTAGCAGCAGTGTCACGCAGTCCGCCGCGTGGATCAAAGGATCTATGTTTTTCCCTCGAGTCTTTCCCACGAGGCTTTCCCACGAGGCTTTCCCACAGGGCTGTCCCACGTGCACACGTGGTGGGAGTCGATCCTCGGCCTGAACGTCAAGGCAGTGCAGGGAAAACAGGTTCCTCTGGAATGGACTGACACACCTGGGGGACTCTTGGAATGGTGGCATGACCCTGGAGTTCCTCTCGCCTTTCCTGTGGAGAGCGCCTCCCCTTGAGATGCGACGGGAACGCCGGGAATTCTTTCCCTACGAAACAGGGAAAGGATCCCTCATCTCGAGCTAAGAGGCGGAAACGGGGCACCCCTGGATGTGTGCGGGACCCCACGTGCTTCCCCTCGAGTGGAGACGGGTATGTCGGGGAACTTCTTGAGTTGCAGCAATGGTTTGAAGGACCCTTTGGAGGTTCCAGTGGTTAGATGTGATTGGCCTCGAGAAGCCTCAGTGGAAATGGGCCTCATATCGCCTGGAGGGCAAAACCTCCTGGATTTTCTCGAGTTGCGGCAGGTGCTCTCGACTTACGACGGGGACCTCAGGGACCCGCTCTGGTGGCCTCAGGAAAGGCCAGTCCCCATGGAGTTCCTCGGGGGCGTCTCGGGATTCCTCTCCCGTCGATGCTGGGGCCTAAGACCTTGTGTGGAGTCGGGGCCGGAACCTGAGGATTCCTCTCCAGTGCTGACATGGATTTGGGGTACTTCTGGAGTCTCCCCAGGGGAGTCAGTCCTCGTCTCGAATGCGGGCATGCACTTGCGCTTTCCTCCAGAGCGGTAGCAGCAGTGTCACGCAGTCCGCCGCGTGGATCAAAGGATCTATGGTTTTCCCTCGAGTCTTTCCCACGAGGCTTTCCCACGAGGCTTTCCACAGGGCTGTCCCACGTGCACACGTGGTGGGAGTCGATCCTCGGCTTGAACGTCAAGGCAGTGCAGGGAAAACAGGTTCCTCTGGAATGGACTGACACATCTGGGGGACTCTTGGAATGGTGGCACGACCCTGGAGTTCCTCTCGCCTTTCCTGCGGAGAGCGCCTCCTCTTGAGATGCGACGGGAACGCCGGGAATTCATTCCCTACGAAACAGGGAAAGGATCCCTCATCTCGAGCTAGAAGGCGGAAACGGGGCTCCCCTGGATGTGTGCGGGACCCCACGTGCTTCCTCTCGAGTGCAGACGGGTATGTCGGGGAACTTCTTGAGTTGCAGCAATGGTGTGAAGGATCTTTGGAAGTTCCAGTGGTTAGATGTGATTGGCCTCGAGAAGCCTCAGCAGAAATGGGCCTCATCGCGCCTGGAGGGCAAAATCTCCTGGATTTTCTCGAGTTGCGGCAGGTGCTCTCGACTTACGACGGGGACCTCAGGGAACCGCTCTGGTGGCCTCAGGAAAGGCCAGTCCCCATGCGAGTTCCTCGGGGGCGTCTCGGGATTCCTCTCCCGTCGATGCTGGGGCCTAAGACCTAGTGTGGAGTCGGGACCGGAACCTGAGGATTCCTCTCCAGTGCTGACATGGATCTTGGGGTACTTCTGGAGTCTCCCCAGGGGAGTCAGTCCTCGTCTCGAATGCGGGCATGCACTTGCGCTTTCCTCCAGAGCGGTAGCAGCAGTGTCACGCAGTCCGCCGCGTGGATCAAAGGATCTATGGTTTTCCCTCGAGTCTTTCCCACGAGGCTTTCCCACGAGGCTTTCCCACAGGGCTGTCCCACGTGCACACGTGGTGGGAGTCGATCCTCGGCTTGAACGTCAAGGCAGTGCAGGGAAAACAGGTTCCTCTGGAATGGACTGACACATCTGGGGGACTCTTGGAATGGTGGCACGACCCTGGAGTTCCTCTCGCCTTTCCTGTGGAGAGCGCCTCCTCTTGAGATGCGACGGGAACGCCGGGAATTCTTTCCCTACGAAACAGGGAAAGGATCCCTCATCTCGAGCTAGGAGGCGGAAACGGGGCTCCCCTGGATGTGTGCGGGACCCACGTGCTTCCTCTCGAGTAGAGACGGGTATGTCGGGGAACTTCTTGAGTTGCAGCAAGGGTGTGAAGGACCCTTTGGAAGTTCCAGTGGTTAGATGTGATTGGCCTCGAGAAGCCTCAGTGGAAATGGGCCTCATCTCGCCTGGAGGGCAAAACCTCCTGGATTTTCTCGAGTTGCGGCAGGTGCTCTCGACTTACGACGGGGACCTCAGGGACCCGCTCTGGTGGCCTCAGGAAAGGCCAGTCCCCATGCGAGTTCCTCGGGGGCGTCTCGGGATTCCTCTCCCGTCGATGCCGGGGCCTAAGACCTTGTGTGGAGTCGGGGCCGGAACCTGAGGATTCCTCTCCAGTGCTGACATGGATCTTGGGGTACTTCTGGAGTCTCCCCAGGGGAGTCAGTCCTCGTCTCGAATGCGGGCATGCACTTGCGCTTTCCTCCAGAGCGGTAGCAGCAGTGTCATACAGTCCGCTGCGTGGATCAAAGGATCTATGGTTTTCCCTCGAGTCTTTCCCACGAGGCTTTCCCACGAGGCTTTCCCACAGGGCTGTCCCACGTGCACACGTGGTGGGAGTCGATCCTCGGCTTGAACGTCAAGGCAGTGCTGGGAAAAGAGTTTCCTCTGGAATGGACTGACACATCTGGGGGACTCTTGGAATGGTGGCATGACCCTGGAGTTCCTCTCGCCTTTCCTGTGGAGAGCGCCTCCTCTTGAGATACGACGGGAACGCCGGGAATTCTTTCCCTACGAAACAGGGAAAGGATCCCTCATCTCGAGCTAGGAGGCGGAAACGGGGCTCCCCTGGATGTGTGCGGGACCCACGTGCTTCCTCTCGAGTGCAGACGGGTATGTCGGGGAACTTCTTGAGTTGCAGCAAAGGTGTGAAGGACCCTTTGGAAGTTCCAGTTGTTAGACGTGATTAGCCTCGAGAAGCCTCAGCGGAAATGGGCCTCATCTCGCCTGGAGGGCAAAACCTCCTGGATTTTCTCGAGTTGCGGCAGGTGCTCTCGACTTACGACGGGGACCTCAGGGACCCACTCTGGTGGCCTCAGGAAAGGCCAGTCCCCATGCGAGTTCCTCGGGGGCGTCTCGGGATTCCTCTCCCGTCGATGCCGGGGCCTAAGACCTTGTGTGGAGTCAGGGCCGGAACCTGAGGATTCCTCTCCAGTGCTGACATGGATCTTGGGGTACTTCTGGAGTCTCCCCAGGGGAGTCAGTCCTCGTCTCGAATGCGGGCATGCACTTGCGCTTTCCTCCAGAGCGGTAGCAGCAGTGTCACGCAGTCCGCCGCGTGGATCAAAGGATCTATGTTTTTCCCTCGAGTCTTTCCCACGAGGCTTTCCCACGAGGCTTTCCCACAGGGCTGTCCCACGTGCACACGTGGTGGGAGTCGATCCTCGGCTTGAACGTCAAGGCAGTGCAGGGAAAACAGGTTCCTCTGGAATGGACTGACACACCTGGGGGACTCTTGGAATGGTGGCATGACCCTGGAGTTCCTCTCGCCTTTCCTGTGGAGAGCGCCTCCTCTTGAGATGCGACGGGAACGCCGGGAATTCTTTCCCTACGAAACAGGGAAAGGATCCCTCATCTCGAGCTAAGAGGCGGAAACGGGGCACCCCTGGATGTGTGCGGGACCCCACGTGCTTCCCCTCGAGTGGAGACGGGTATGTCGGGGAACTTCTTGAGTTGCAGCAATGGTTTGAAGGACCCTTTGGAGGTTCCAGTGGTTAGATGTGATTGGCCTCGAGAAGCCTCAGTGGAAATGGGCCTCATCTCGCCTGGAGGGCAAAACCTCCTGGATTTTCTCGAGTTGCGGCAGGTGCTCTCGACTTACGACGGGGACCTCAGGGAACCGCTCTGGTGGCCTCAGGAAAGGCCAGTCCCCATGCGAGTTCCTCGGGGGCGTCTCGGGATTCCTCTCCCGTCGATGCTGGGGCCTAAGACCTAGTGTGGAGTCGGGACCGGAACCTGAGGATTCCTCTCCAGTGCTGACATGGATCTTGGGGTACTTCTGGAGTCTCCCCAGGGGAGTCAGTCCTCGTCTCGAATGCGGGCATGCACTTGCGCTTTCCTCCAGAGCGGTAGCAGCAGTGTCACGCAGTCCGCCGCGTGGATCAAAGGATCTATGGTTTTCCCTCGAGTCTTTCCCACGAGGCTTTCCCACGAGGCTTTCCCACAGGGCTGTCCCACGTGCACACGTGGTGGGAGTCGATCCTCGGCTTGAACGTCAAGGCAGTGCAGGGAAAACAGGTTCCTCTGGAATGGACTGACACATCTGGGGGACTCTTGGAATGGTGGCACGACCCTGGAGTTCCTCTCGCCTTTCCTGTGGAGAGCGCCTCCTCTTGAGATGCGACGGGAACGCCGGGAATTCTTTCCCTACGAAACAGGGAAAGGATCCCTCATCTCGAGCTAGGAGGCGGAAACGGGGCTCCCCTGGATGTGTGCGGGACCCACGTGCTTCCTCTCGAGTAGAGACGGGTATGTCGGGGAACTTCTTGAGTTGCAGCAAGGGTGTGAAGGACCCTTTGGAAGTTCCAGTGGTTAGATGTGATTGGCCTCGAGAAGCCTCAGCGGAAATGGGCCTCATCTCGCCTGGAGGGCAAAACCTCCTGGATTTTCTCGAGTTGCGGCAGGTGCTCTCGACTTACGACGGGGACCTCAGGGACCCGCTCTGGTGGCCTCAGGAAAGGCCAGTCCCCATGCGAGTTCCTCGGGGGCGTCTCGGGATTCCTCTCCCGTCGATGCCGGGGCCTAAGACCTTGTGTGGAGTCGGGGCCGGAACCTGAGGATTCCTCTCCAGTGCTGACATGGATCTTGGGGTACTTCTGGAGTCTCCCCAGGGGAGTCAGTCCTCGTCTCGAATGCGGGCATGCACTTGCGCTTTCCTCCAGAGCGGTAGCAGCAGTGTCACACAGTCCGCTGCGTGGATCAAAGGATCTATGGTTTTCCCTCGAGTCTTTCCCACGAGGCTTTCCCACGAGGCTTTCCCACAGGGCTGTCCCACGTGCACACGTGGTGGGAGTCGATCCTCGGCTTGAACGTCAAGGCAGTGCTGGGAAAAGAGTTTCCTCTGGAATGGACTGACACATCTGGGGGACTCTTGGAATGGTGGCATGACCCTGGAGTTCCTCTCGCCTTTCCTGTGGAGAGCGCCTCCTCTTGAGATACGACGGGAACGCCGGGAATTCTTTCCCTACGAAACAGGGAAAGGATCCCTCATCTCGAGCTAGGAGGCGGAAACGGGTCTCCCCTGGATGTGTGCGGGACACCACGTGCTTCCTCTCGAGTGCACACGGGTATGTCGGGGAACTTCTTGAGTTGCAGCAAGGGTGTGAAGGACCCTTTGGAAGGTCCAGTGGCTAGATGTGATTGGCCTCGAGAAGCCTCAGCGGAAATGGGCCTCATCTCGCCTGGAGGGCAAAACCTCCTGGATTTTCTCGAGTTGCGGCAGGTGCTCTCGACTTACGACGGGGACCTCAGGGACCCGCTCTGGTGGCCTCAGGAAAGGCCAGTCCCCATGCGAGTTCCCCGGGGGCCTCTCAGGATTCCTCTCCCGTCGATGCCGGGGCCTAAGACCTTGTGTGGAGTCGGGACCGGAACCTGAGGATTCCTCTCCAGTGCTGACATGGATCTTGGGGTACTTCTGGAGTCTCCCCAAGGGAGTCAGTCCTCGTCTCGAATGCGGGCATGCACTTGCGCTTTCCTCCAGAGCGGTAGCAGCAGTGTCACGCAGTCCGCCGCGTGGATCAAAGGACCTATGGTTTTCCCTCGAGTCTTTCCCACGAGGCTTTCCCACGAGGCTTTCCCACAGGGCTGTCCCACGTGCACACGTGGTGGGAGTCGATCCTCGGCTTGAACGTCAAGGCAGTGCAGGGAAAACAGGTTCCTCTGGAATGGACTGACACATCTGGGGGACTCTTGGAATGGTGGCACGACCCTGGAGTTCCTCTTGCCTTTCCTGTGGAGAGCGCCTCCTCTTGAGATGCGACGGGAACGCCGGGAATTCTTTCCCTATGAAACAGGGAAAGGATCCCTCATCTCGAGCTAGGAGGCGGAAACGGGGCTCCCCTGGATGTGTGCGGGACCCACGTGCTTCCTCTCGAGTGCAGACGGGTATGTCGGGGAACTTCTTGAGTTGCAGCAAAGGTGTGAAGGACCCTTTGGAAGTTCCAGTTGTTAGACGTGATTAGCCTCGAGAAGCCTCAGCGGAAATGGGCCTCATCTCGCCTGGAGGGCAAAACCTCCTGGATTTTCTCGAGTTGCGGCAGGTGCTCTCGACTTACGACGGGGACCTCAGGGACCCACTCTGGTGGCCTCAGGAAAGGCCAGTCCCCATGCGAGTTCCTCGGGGGCGTCTCGGGATTCCTCTCCCGTCGATGCCGGGGCCTTAGACCTTGTGTGGAGTCAGGGCCGGAACCTGAGGATTCCTCTCCAGTGCTGACATGGATCTTGGGGTACTTCTGGAGTCTCCCCAGGGGAGTCAGTCCTCGTCTCGAATGCGGGCATGCACTTGCGCTTTCCTCCAGAGCGGTAGCAGCAGTGTCACGCAGTCCGCCGCGTGGATCAAAGGATCTATGTTTTTCCCTCGAGTCTTTCCCACGAGGCTTTCCCACGAGGCTTTCCCACAGGGCTGTCCCACGTGCACACGTGGTGGGAGTCGATCCTCGGCTTGAACGTCAAGGCAGTGCAGGGAAAACAGGTTCCTCTGGAATGGACTGACACACCTGGGGGACTCTTGGAATGGTGGCATGACCCTGGAGTTCCTCTCGCCTTTCCTGTGGAGAGCGCCTCCTCTTGAGATGCGACGGGAACGCCGGGAATTCTTTCCCTACGAAACAGGGAAAGGATCCCTCATCTCGAGCTAAGAGGCGGAAACGGGGCACCCCTGGATGTGTGCGGGACCCCACGTGCTTCCCCTCGAGTGGAGACGGGTATGTCGGGGAACTTCTTGAGTTGCAGCAATGGTTTGAAGGACCCTTTGGAGGTTCCAGTGGTTAGATGTGATTGGCCTCGAGAAGCCTCAGCGGAAATGGGCCTCATCTCGCCTGGAGGGCAAAACCTCCTGGATTTTCTCGAGTTGCGGCAGGTGCTCTCGACTTACGACGGGGACCTCAGGGACCCGCTCTGGTGGCCTCAGGAAAGGCCAGTCCCCATGCGAGTTCCTCGGGGGCGTCTCGGGATTCCTCTCCCGTCGATGCTGGGGCCTAAGACCTTGTGTGGAGTCGGGGCCGGAACCTGAGGATTCCTCTCCAGTGCTGACATGGATTTGGGGTACTTCTGGAGTCTCCCCAGGGGAGTCAGTCCTCGTCTCGAATGCGGGCATGCACTTGCGCTTTCCTCCAGAGCGGTAGCAGCAGTGTCACGCAGTCCGCCGCGTGGATCAAAGGATCTATGGTTTTCCCTCGAGTCTTTCCCACGAGGCTTTCCCACGAGGCTTTCCACAGGGCTGTCCCACGTGCACACGTGGTGGGAGTCGATCCTCGGCTTGAACGTCAAGGCAGTGCAGGGAAAACAGGTTCCTCTGGAATGGACTGACACATCTGGGGGACTCTTGGAATGGTGGCACGACCCTGGAGTTCCTCTCGCCTTTCCTGCGGAGAGCGCCTCCTCTTGAGATGCGACGGGAACGCCGGGAATTCATTCCCTACGAAACAGGGAAAGGATCCCTCATCTCGAGCTAGAAGGCGGAAACGGGGCTCCCCTGGATGTGTGCGGGACCCCACGTGCTTCCTCTCGAGTGCAGACGGGTATGTCGGGGAACTTCTTGAGTTGCAGCAATGGTGTGAAGGATCTTTGGAAGTTCCAGTGGTTAGATGTGATTGGCCTCGAGAAGCCTCAGCAGAAATGGGCCTCATCGCGCCTGGAGGGCAAAATCTCCTGGATTTTCTCGAGTTGCGGCAGGTGCTCTCGACTTACGACGGGGACCTCAGGGAACCGCTCTGGTGGCCTCAGGAAAGGCCAGTCCCCATGCGAGTTCCTCGGGGGCGTCTCGGGATTCCTCTCCCGTCGATGCTGGGGCCTAAGACCTAGTGTGGAGTCGGGACCGGAACCTGAGGATTCCTCTCCAGTGCTGACATGGATCTTGGGGTACTTCTGGAGTCTCCCCAGGGGAGTCAGTCCTCGTCTCGAATGCGGGCATGCACTTGCGCTTTCCTCCAGAGCGGTAGCAGCAGTGTCACGCAGTCCGCCGCGTGGATCAAAGGATCTATGGTTTTCCCTCGAGTCTTTCCCACGAGGCTTTCCCACGAGGCTTTCCCACAGGGCTGTCCCACGTGCACACGTGGTGGGAGTCGATCCTCGGCTTGAACGTCAAGGCAGTGCAGGGAAAACAGGTTCCTCTGGAATGGACTGACACATCTGGGGGACTCTTGGAATGGTGGCACGACCCTGGAGTTCCTCTCGCCTTTCCTGTGGAGAGCGCCTCCTCTTGAGATGCGACGGGAACGCCGGGAATTCTTTCCCTACGAAACAGGGAAAGGATCCCTCATCTCGAGCTAGGAGGCGGAAACGGGGCTCCCCTGGATGTGTGCGGGACCCACGTGCTTCCTCTCGAGTAGAGACGGGTATGTCGGGGAACTTCTTGAGTTGCAGCAAGGGTGTGAAGGACCCTTTGGAAGTTCCAGTGGTTAGATGTGATTGGCCTCGAGAAGCCTCAGTGGAAATGGGCCTCATCTCGCCTGGAGGGCAAAACCTCCTGGATTTTCTCGAGTTGCGGCAGGTGCTCTCGACTTACGACGGGGACCTCAGGGAACCGCTCTGGTGGCCTCAGGAAAGGCCTGTCCCCATGCGAGTTCCTCGGGGGCCTCTCGGGATTCCTCTCCCGTCGATGCCGGGGCCTAAGACCTTGTGTGGAGTCGGGGCCGGAACCTGAGGATTCCTCTCCAGTGCTGACATGGATCTTGGGGTACTTCTGGAGTCTCCCCAGGGGAGTCAGTCCTCGTCTCGAATGCGGGCATGCACTTGCGCTTTCCTCCAGAGCGGTAGCAGCAGTGTCACGCAGTCCGCCGCGTGGATCAAAGGATCTATGGTTTTCCCTCGAGTCTTTCCCACGAGGCTTTCCCACGAGGCTTTCCCACAGGGCTGTCCCACGTGCACACGTGGTGGGAGTCGATCCTCGGCTTGAACGTCAAGGCAGTGCAGGGAAAACAGGTTCCTCTCGAATGGACTGACACATCTGGGGGACTCTTGGAATGGTGGCACGACCCTGGAGTTCCTCTCGCCTTTCCTGTGGAGAGCGCCTCCTCTTGAGATGCGACGGGAACGCCGGGAATTCTTTCCCTACGAAACAGGGAAAGGATCCCTCATCTCGAGCTAGGAGGCGGAAACGGGGCTCCCCTGGATGTGTGCGGGACCCCACGTGCTTCCTCTCGAGTGCCGACGGGTATGTTGGGGAACTTCTTGAGTTGCAGCAATGGTGTGAAGGACCCTTTGGAAGTTCCAGTGGTTAGATGTGATTGGCCTCGAGAAGCCTCAGCGGAAATGGGCCTCATCTCGCCTGGAGGGCAAAACCTCCTGGATTTTCTCGAATTGCGGCAGGTGCTCTCGACTTACGACGGGGACCTCAGGGACCCGCTCTGGTGGCCTCAGGAAAGGCCAGTCCCCATGCGAGTTCCTCGGGGGCGTCTCGGGATTCCTCTCCCGTCGATGCTGGGGCCTAAGACCTTGTGTGGAGTCGGGGCCGGAACCTGAGGATTCCTCTCCAGTGCTGACATGGATCTTGGGATACTTCTGGAGTCTCCCCAGGGGAGTCAGTCCTCGTCTCGAATGCGGGCATGCACTTGCGCTTTCCTCCAGAGCGGTAGCAGCAGTGTCACGCAGTCCGCCGCGTGGATCAAAGGATCTATGGTTTTCCCTCGAGTCTTTCCCACGAGGCTTTCCCACGAGGCTTTCCACAGGGCTGTCCCACGTGCACACGTGGTGGGAGTCGATCCTCGGCTTGAACGTCAAGGCAGTGCAGGGAAAACAGGTTCCTCTGGAATGGACTGACACATCTGGGGGACTCTTGGAATGGTGGCACGACCCTGGAGTTCCTCTCGCCTTTCCTGCGGAGAGCGCCTCCTCTTGAGATGCGACGGGAACGCCGGGAATTCATTCCCTACGAAACAGGGAAAGGATCCCTCATCTCGAGCTAGAAGGCGGAAACGGGGCTCCCCTGGATGTGTGCGGGACCCCACGTGCTTCCTCTCGAGTGCAGACGGGTATGTCGGGGAACTTCTTGAGTTGCAGCAATGGTGTGAAGGATCTTTGGAAGTTCCAGTGGTTAGATGTGATTGGCCTCGAGAAGCCTCAGCAGAAATGGGCCTCATCGCGCCTGGAGGGCAAAATCTCCTGGATTTTCTCGAGTTGCGGCAGGTGCTCTCGACTTACGACGGGGACCTCAGGGAACCGCTCTGGTGGCCTCAGGAAAGGCCAGTCCCCATGCGAGTTCCTCGGGGGCGTCTCGGGATTCCTCTCCCGTCGATGCTGGGGCCTAAGACCTAGTGTGGAGTCGGGACCGGAACCTGAGGATTCCTCTCCAGTGCTGACATGGATCTTGGGGTACTTCTGGAGTCTCCCCAGGGGAGTCAGTCCTCGTCTCGAATGCGGGCATGCACTTGCGCTTTCCTCCAGAGCGGTAGCAGCAGTGTCACGCAGTCCGCCGCGTGGATCAAAGGATCTATGGTTTTCCCTCGAGTCTTTCCCACGAGGCTTTCCCACGAGGCTTTCCCACTGGGCTGTCCCACGTGCACACGTGGTGGGAGTCGATCCTCGGCTTGAACGTCAAGGCAGTGCAGGGAAAACAGGTTCCTCTGGAATGGACTGACACATCTGGGGGACTCTTGGAATGGTGGCACGACCCTGGAGTTCCTCTCGCCTTTCCTGTGGAGAGCGCCTCCTCTTGAGATGCGACGGGAACGCCGGGAATTCTTTCCCTACGAAACAGGGAAAGGATCCCTCATCTCGAGCTAGGAGGCGGAAACGGGGCTCCCCTGGATGTGTGCGGGACCCACGTGCTTCCTCTCGAGTAGAGACGGGTATGTCGGGGAACTTCTTGAGTTGCAGCAAGGGTGTGAAAGACCCTTTGGAAGTTCCAGTTGTTAGACGTGATTAGCCTCGAGAAGCCTCAGCGGAAATGGGCCTCATCTCGCCTGGAGGGCAAAACCTCCTGGATTTTCTCGAGTTGCGGCAGGTGCTCTCGACTTACGACGGGGACCTCAGGGACCCGCTCTGGTGGCCTCAGGAAAGGCCAGTCCCCATGCGAGTTCCTCGGGGGTGTCTCGGGATTCCTCTCCCGTCGATGCTGGGGCCTAAGACCTTGTGTGGAGTCGGGGCCGGAACCTGAGGATTCCTCTCCAGTGCTGACATGGATTTGGGGTACTTCTGGAGTCTCCCCAGGGGAGTCAGTCCTCGTCTCGAATGCGGGCATGCACTTGCGCTTTCCTCCAGAGCGGTAGCAGCAGTGTCACGCAGTCCGCCGCGTGGATCAAAGGATCTATGGTTTTCCCTCGAGTCTTTCCCACGAGGCTTTCCCACGAGGCTTTCCACAGGGCTGTCCCACGTGCACACGTGGTGGGAGTCGATCCTCGGCTTGAACGTCAAGGCAGTGCAGGGAAAACAGGTTCCTCTGGAATGGACTGACACATCTGGGGGACTCTTGGAATGGTGGCACGACCCTGGAGTTCCTCTCGCCTTTCCTGTGGAGAGCGCCTCCTCTTGAGATGCGACGGGAACGCCTGGAATTCATTCCCTACGAAACAGGGAAAGGATCCCTCATCTCGAGCTAGAAGGCAGAAACGGGGCTCCCCTGGATGTGTGCGGGACCCCACGTGCTTCCTCTCGAGTGCAGACGGGTATGTCGGGGAACTTCTTGAGTTGCAGCAATGGTGTGAAGGATCTTTGGAAGTTCCAGTGGTTAGATGTGATTGGCCTCGAGAAGCCTCAGCAGAAATGGGCCTCATCCCGCCTGGAGGGCAAAATCTCCTGGATTTTCTCGAGTTGCGGCAGGTGCTCTCGACTTACGACGGGGACCTCAGGGAACCGCTCTGGTGGCCTCAGGAAAGGCCAGTCCCCATGCGAGTTCCTCGGGGGCGTCTCGGGATTCCTCTCCCGTCGATGCTGGGGCCTAAGACCTAGTGTGGAGTCGGGACCGGAACCTGAGGATTCCTCTCCAGTGCTGACATGGATCTTGGGGTACTTCTGGAGTCTCCCCAGGGGAGTCAGTCCTCGTCTCGAATGCGGGCATGCACTTGCGCTTTCCTCCAGAGCGGTAGCAGCAGTGTCACGCAGTCCGCCGCGTGAATCAAAGGATCTATGGTTTTCCCTCGAGTCTTTCCCACGAGGCTTTCCCACGAGGCTTTCCCACAGGGCTGTCCCACGTGCACACGTGGTGGGAGTCGATCCTCGGCTTGAACGTCAATGCAGTGCAGGGAAAACAGGTTCCTCTGGAATGGACTGACACATCTGGGGGACTCTTGGAATGGTGGCACGACCCTGGAGTTCCTCTCGCCTTTCCTGTGGAGAGCGCCTCCTCTTGAGATGCGACGGGAACGCCGGGAATTCTTTCCCTACGAAACAGGGAAAGGATCCCTCATCTCGAGCTAGGAGGCGGAAACGGGGCTCCCCTGGATGTGTGCGGGACCCACGTGCTTCCTCTCGAGTAGAGACGGGTATGTCGGGGAACTTCTTGAGTTGCAGCAAGGGTGTGAAGGACCCTTTGGAAGTTCCAGTTGTTAGACGTGATTAGCCTCGAGAAGCCTCAGCGGAAATGGGCCTCATCTCGCCTGGAGGGCAAAACCTCCTGGATTTTCTCGAGTTGCGGCAGGTGCTCTCGACTTACGACGGGGACCTCAGGGACCCGCTCTGGTGGCCTCAGGAAAGGCCAGTCCCCATGCGAGTTCCTCGGGGGCCTCTCGGGATTGCTCTCCCGTCGATGCCGGGGCCTAAAACCTTGTGTGGAGTCGGGGCCGGAACCTGAGGATTCCTCTCCAGTGCTGACATGGATCTTGGGGTACTTCTGGAGTCTCCCCAGGGGAGTCTGTCCTCGTCTCGAATGCGGGCATGCCCTTGCGCTTTCCTCCAGAGCGGTAGCAGCAGTGTCAAACATTCCGCCGCGTGGATCAAAGGATCTATGGTTTTCCCTCGAGTCTTTCCCACGATGCTTTCCCACTAGGCTTTCCCACAGGGCTGTCCCACGTGCACACGTGGTGGGAGTCGATCCTCGGCTTGAACGTCAAGGCAGTGCAGGGAAAAGAGTTTCCTCTGGAATGGACTGACACATCTGGGGGACTCTTGGAATGGTGGCATGACCCTGGAGTTCCTCTCGCCTTTCCTGTGGACAGCGCCTCCTCTTGAGATGCGACGGGAACGCCGGGAATTCTTTCCCTACGAAACAGGGAAAGGATACCTCATCTCGAGCTAGGAGGCGGAAACGGGTCTCCCCTGGATGTGTGCGGGACACCACGTGCTTCCTCTCGAGTGCACACGGGTATGTCGGGGAACTTCTTGAGTTGCAGCAAGGGTGTGAAGGACCCTTTGGAAGGTCCAGTGGTTAGACGTGATTAGCCTCGAGAAGCCTCAGCGGAAATGGGCCTCATCTCGCCTGGAGGGCAAAACCTCCTGGATTTTCTCGAGTTGCGGCAGGTGCTCTCGACTTATGACGGGGACCTCAGGGACCCGCTCTGGTGGCCTCAGGAAAGGCCAGTCCCCATGCGAGTTCCTCGGGGGCCTCTCGGGATTCCTCTCCCGTCGATGCCGGGGCCTAAAACCTTGTGTGGAGTCGGGGCCGGAACCTGAGGATTCCTCTCCAGTGCTGACATGGATCTTGGGGTACTTCTGGAGTCTCCCCAGGGGAGTCTGTCCTCGTCTCGAATGCGGGCATGCACTTGCGCTTTCCTCCAGAGCGGTAGCAGCAGTGTCAAACATTCCGCCGCGTGGATCAAAGGATCTATGGTTTTCCCTCGAGTCTTTCCCACGATGCTTTCCCACTAGGCTTTCCCACAGGGCTGTCCCACGTGCACACGTGGTGGGAGTCGATCCTCGGCTTGAACGTCAAGGCAGTGCAGGGAAAAGAGTTTCCTCTGGAATGGACTGACACATCTGGGGGACTCTTGGAATGGTGGCACGACCCTGGAGTTCCTCTCGCCTTTCCTGTGGAGAGCGCCTCCTCTTGAGATGCGACGGGAACGCCCGGAATTCTTTCCCTACGAAACAGGGAAAGGATCCCTCATCTCGAGCTAGAAGGCGGAAACGGGGCTCCCCTGGATGTGTGCGGGACCCCACGTGCTTCCTCTCGAGTGCAGACGGGTATGTCGGGGAACTTCTTGAGTTGCAGAAAGGGTGTGAAGTACCCTTTGGAAGTTCCAGTTGTTAGACGTGATTAGCCTCGAGAAGCCTCAGCGGAAATGGGCCTCATCTCGCCTGGAGGGCAAAACCTCCTGGATTTTCTCGAGTTGCGGCAGGTGCTCTCGACTTATGACGGGGACCTCAGGGACCCGCTCTGGTGGCCTCAGGAAAGGCCAGTCCCCATGCGAGTTCCTCGGGGGCCTCTCGGGATTCCTCTCCCGTCGATGCCGGGGCCTAAAACCTTGTGTGGAGTCGGGGCCGGAACCTGAGGATTCCTCTCCAGTGCTGACATGGATCTTGGGGTACTTCTGGAGTCTCCCCAGGGGAGTCTGTCCTCGTCTCGAATGCGGGCATGCACTTGCGCTTTCTTCCAGAGCGGTAGCAGCAGTGTCAAACATTCCGCCACGTGGATCAAAGGATCTATGGTTTTCCCTCGAGTCTTTCCCACGATGCTTTCCCACTAGGCTTTCCCACAGGGCTGTCCCACGTGCACACGTGGTGGGAGTCGATCCTCGGCTTGAACGTCAAGGCAGTGCAGGGAAAAGAGTTTCCTCTGGAATGGACTGACACATCTGGGGGACTCTTGGAATGGTGGCATGACCCTGGAGTTCCTCTCGCCTTTCCTGTGGAGAGCGCCTCCTCTTGAGATGCGACGGGAACGCCGGGAATTCTTTCCCTACGAAACAGGGAAAGGATCCCTCATCTCGAGCTAGGAGGCGGAAACGGGTCTCCCCTGGATGTGTGCGGGACACCACGTGCTTCCTCTCGAGTGCACACGGGTATATCGGGGAACTTCTTGAGTTGCAGCAAGGGTGTGAAGGACCCTTTGGAAGGTCCAGTGGTTAGATGTGATTGGCCTCGAGAAGCCTCAGCGGAAATGGGCCTCATCTCGCCTGGAGGGCAAAACTCCTGGATTTTCTCGAGTTGCGGCAGGTGCTCTCGACTTACGACGGGGACCTCAGGGACCCGCTCTGGTGGCCTCAGGAAAGGCCAGTCCCCATGCGAGTTCCTCGGGGGCCTCTCAGGATTCCTCTCCCGTCGATGCCGGGGCCTAAGACCTTGTGTGGAGTCGGGGCCGGAACCTGAGGATTCCTCTCCAGTGCTGACATGGATCTTGGGGTACTTCTGGAGTCTCCCCAGGGGAGTCAGTCCTCGTCTCGAATGCGGGCATGCACTTGCGCTTTCCTCCAGAGCGGTAGCAGCAGTGTCACGCAGTCCGCCGCGTGGATCAAAGGATCTATGGTTTTCCCTCGAGTCTTTCCCACGAGGCTTTCCCACGAGGCTTTCCCACAGGGCTGTCCCACGTGCACACGTGGTGGGAGTCGATCCTCGGCTTGAACGTCAAGGCAGTGCAGGGAAAAAAGGTTCCTCTGGAATGGACTGACACATCTGGGGGACTCTTGGAATGGTGTCACGACCCTGGAGTTCCTCTCGCCTTTCCTGTGGAGAGCGCCTCCACTTGAGATGCGACGGGAACGCCGGGAATTCTTTCCCTACGAAACAGGGAAAGGATCCCTCATCTCGAGCTAGGAGGCGGAAACGGGTCTCCCCTGGATGTGTGCGGGACCCCACGTGCTTCCTCTCGCGTGCAGACGGGTATGTCGGGGAACTTCTTGAGTTGCAGCAATGGTGTGAAGGATCTTTGGAAGTTCCAGTGGTTAGATGTGATTGGACTCGAGAAGCCTCAGCGGAAATGGGCCTCATCGCGCCTGGATGGCAAAATCTCCTGGATTTTCTCGAGTTGCGGCAGGTGCTCTCGACTTACGACGGGGACCTCAGGGAACCGCTCTGGTGGCCTCAGGAAAGGCCAGTCCCCATGCGAGTTCCTCGGGGGCGTCTCGGGATTCCTCTCCCGTCGATGCCGGGGCCTAAGACCTTGTGTGGAGTCGGGACCGGAACCTGAGGATTCCTCTCCAGTGCTGACATGGATCTTGGGGTACTTCTGGAGTCTCCCCAGGGGAGTCAGTCCTCGTCTCGAATGCGGGCATGCACTTGCGCTTTCCTCCAGAGCGGTAGCAGCAGTGTCACGCAGTCCGCCGCGTGGATCAAAGGATCTATGGTTTTCCCTCGAGTCTTTCCCACGAGGCTTTCCCACGAGGCTTTCCCACAGGGCTGTCCCACGTGCACACGTGGTGGGAGTCGATCCTCGGCTTGAACGTCAAGGCAGTGCAGGGAAAACAGGTTCCTCTCGAATGGACTGACACATCTGGGGGACTCTTGGAATGGTGGCACGACCCTGGAGTTCCTCTCGCCTTTCCTGTGGAGAGCGCCTCCTCTTGAGATGCGACGGGAACGCCCGGAATTCTTTCCCTACGAAACAGGGAAAGGATCCCTCATCTCGAGCTAGAAGGCGGAAACGGGGCTCCCCTGGATGTGTGCGGGACCCCACGTGCTTCCTCTCGAGTGCAGACGGGTATGTCGGGGAACTTCTTGAGTTGCAGAAAGGGTGTGAAGTACCCTTTGGAAGTTCCAGTTGTTAGACGTGATTAGCCTCGAGAAGCCTCAGCGGAAATGGGCCTCATCTCGCCTGGAGGGCAAAACCTCCTGGATTTTCTCGAGTTGCGGCAGGTGCTCTCGACTTATGACGGGGACCTCAGGGACCCGCTCTGGTGGCCTCAGGAAAGGCCAGTCCCCATGCGAGTTCCTCGGGGGCCTCTCGGGATTCCTCTCCCGTCGATGCCGGGGCCTAAAACCTTGTGTGGAGTCGGGGCCGGAACCTGAGGATTCCTCTCCAGTGCTGACATGGATCTTGGGGTACTTCTGGAGTCTCCCCAGGGGAGTCTGTCCTCGTCTCGAATGCGGGCATGCACTTGCGCTTTCTTCCAGAGCGGTAGCAGCAGTGTCAAACATTCCGCCACGTGGATCAAAGGATCTATGGTTTTCCCTCGAGTCTTTCCCACGATGCTTTCCCACTAGGCTTTCCCACAGGGCTGTCCCACGTGCACACGTGGTGGGAGTCGATCCTCGGCTTGAACGTCAAGGCAGTGCAGGGAAAAGAGTTTCCTCTGGAATGGACTGACACATCTGGGGGACTCTTGGAATGGTGGCATGACCCTGGAGTTCCTCTCGCCTTTCCTGTGGAGAGCGCCTCCTCTTGAGATGCGACGGGAACGCCGGGAATTCTTTCCCTACGAAACAGGGAAAGGATCCCTCATCTCGAGCTAGGAGGCGGAAACGGGTCTCCCCTGGATGTGTGCGGGACACCACGTGCTTCCTCTCGAGTGCACACGGGTATGTCGGGGAACTTCTTGAGTTGCAGCAAGGGTGTGAAGGACCCTTTGGAAGGTCCAGTGGTTAGATGTGATTGGCCTCGAGAAGCCTCAGCGTAAATGGGCCTCATCTCGCCTGGAAGGCAAAACTCCTGGATTTTCTCGAGTTGCGGCAGGTGCTCTCGACTTACGACGGGGACCTCAGGGACCCGCTCTGGTGGCCTCAGGAAAGGCCAGTCCCCATGCGAGTTCCTCGGGGGCCTCTCAGGATTCCTCTCCCGTTGATGCCGGGGCCTAAGACCTTGTGTGGAGTCGGGGCCGGAACCTGAGGATTCCTCTCCAGTGCTGACATGGATCTTGGGGTACTTCTGGAGTCTCCCCAGGGGAGTCAGTCCTCGTCTCGAATGCGGGCATGCACTTGCGCTTTCCTCCAGAGCGGTAGCAGCAGTGTCACGCAGTCCGCCGCGTGGATCAAACGATCTATGGTTTTCCCTCGAGTCTTTCCCACGAGGCTTTCCCACGAGGCTTTCCCACAGGGCTGTCCCACGTGCACACGTGGTGGGAGTCGATCCTCGGCTTGAACGTCAAGGCAGTGCAGGGAAAAAAGGTTCCTCTGGAATGGACTGACACATCTGGGGGACTCTTGGAATGGTGTCACGACCCTGGAGTTCCTCTCGCCTTTCCTGTGGAGAGCGCCTCCTCTTGAGATGCGACGGGAACGCCGGGAATTCTTTCCCTACGAAACAGGGAAAGGATCCCTCATCTCGAGCTAGGAGGCGGAAACGGGTCTCCCCTGGATGTGTGCGGGACCCCACGTGCTTCCTCTCGCGTGCAGACGGGTATGTCGGGGAACTTCTTGAGTTGCAGCAATGGTGTGAAGGATCTTTGGAAGTTCCAGTGGTTAGACGTGATTGGCCTCGAGAAGCCTCAGCGGAAATGGGCCTCATCTCGCCTGGAGGGCAAAACCTCCTGGATTTTTTCGAGTTGCGGCAGGTGCTCTCGACTTACGACGGGGACCTCAGGGACCCGCTCTGGTGGCCTCAGGAAAGGCCAGTCCCATGCGAGTTCCTCGGGGGCCTCTCGGGATTCCTCTCCCGTCGATGCCGGGGCCTAAGACCTTGTGTGGAGTCGGGGCCGGAACCTGAGGATTCCTCTCCAGTGCTGACATGGATCTTGGGGTATTCTGGAGTCTCCCCAGGGGAGTCAGTCCTCGTCTCGAATGCGGGCATGCACTTGCGCTTTCCTCCAGAGCGGTAGCAGCAGTGTCACTCAGTCCGCCGCGTGGATCAAAGGATCTATGGTTTCCCTCGAGTCTTTCCCACGAGGCTTTCCCACGAGGCTTTCCCACAGGGCTGTCCCAATTGCACACGTGGTGGGAGTCGATCCTCGGCTTGAACGTCAAGGCAGTGCAGGGAAAACAGTTTCCTCTGGAATGGACTGACACATCTGGGGGACTCTTCGAATGGTGGCACGACCCTGGAGTTCCTCTCGCCTTTCCTGTGGAGAGCGCCTCCTCTTGAGATGCGACGGGAACGCCGGGAATTCTTTCCCTACGAAACAGGGAAAGGATCCCTCATCTCGAGCTAGGAGGCGGAAACGGGGCTCCCCTGGATGTGTGCGGGACCCACGTGCTTCCTCTCGAGTGGAGACGGGTATGTCGGGGAACTTCTTGAGTTGCAGCAAGGGTGTGAAGGACCCTTTGGAAGTTCCAGTGGTTAGACGTGATTGGCCTCGAGAAGCCTCAGCGGAAATGGGCCTCATCTCGCCTGGAGGGCATAACCTCCTGGATTTTCTCGAGTTGCGTCAGGTGCTCTCGACTTACGACGGGGACCTCAGGGACCCGCCCTGGTGGCCTCAGGAAAGGCCAGTCCCCATGCGAGTTCCGCGGGGGCCTCTCGGGATTCCTCTCCCGTCGATGCCGGGGCCTTAGACCTTGTGTGGAGTCGGGGCCGGAACCTGAGGATTCCTCTCCAGTGCTGACATGGATCTTGGGGTACTTCTGGAGTCTCCCCAGGGGAGTCAGTCCTCGTCTCGAATGCGGGCATGCACTTGCGCTTTCCTCCAGAGCGGTAGCAGCAGTGTCACGCAGTCCGCCGCGTGGATCAAAGGATCTATGGTTTTCCCTCGAGTCTTTCCCACGAGGCTTTCCCACAGGGCTGTCCCACGTGCACACGTGGTGGGAGTCGATCCTCGGCTTGAACGTCAAGGCAGTGCAGGGAAAACAGGTTCCTCTGGAATGGACTGACACATCTGGGGGACTCTTGGAATGATGGCACGACCCTGGAGTTCCTCCCGCCTTTCCTGTGGAGAGCGCCTCCTCTTGAGATGCGACAGGAACGCCGGGAATTCTTTCCCTACGAAACAGGGAAAGGATCCCTCATCTCGTGCTAGGAGGCGGAAACGGGGCTCCCCTGGATGTGTGCGGGACCCACGTGCTTCCTCTCGAGTGGAGACGGGTATGTCGGGGAACTTCTTGAGTTGTAGCAAGGGTGTGAAGGAACCTTTGGAAGTTCCAGTGGTTGGACGTGATTAGCCTCGAGAAGCCTCAGCGGAAATGGGCCTCATCTCGCCTGGAGGGCAAATCCTCCTGGATTTTCTCGAGTTGCGGCAGGTGATCTCGACTTACGACGGGGACCTCAGGGACCCGCTCTGGTGGCCTCAGGAAAGGCCAGTCCCCATGCGAGTTCCTCGGGGGCCTCTCGGGATTCCTCTCCCGTCGATGCCGGGGCCTAAGACCTTCTGTGGAGTCGGGGCCGGAACCTGAGGATTCCTCTCCAGTGCTGACATGGATCTTGGGGTACTTCTGGAGTCTCCCCAGGGGAGTCAGTCCTCGTCTCGAATGCGGGCATGCACTTGCGCTTTCCTCCAGAGCGGTAGCAGCAGTGTCACGCAGTCCACCGCGTGGATCAAAGGATCTATGGTTTTCCCTCGAGTCTTTCCCACGAGGCTTTCCCACGAGGCTTTCCCACAGGGCTGTCCCACGTGCACACGTGGTGGGAGTCGATCCTCGGCTTGAACGTCAAGGCAGTGCAGGGAAAACAGGTTCCTCTGGAATGGACTGACACATCTGGGGGACTCTTGGAATGGTGGCATGACCCTGGAGTTCCTCTCGCCTTTCCTGTGGAGAGCGCCTCCTCTTGAGATGCGACGGGAACGCCTGGAATTCTTTCCCTACGAAACAGGGAAAGGATCCCTCATCTCGAGCTAGGAGGCGGAAACGGGGCTCCCCTGGATGTCTGCGGGACCCCACGTGCTTCCTCTCGAGTGGAGACGGGTATGTCGGGGCAATTCTTGAGTTACAGCAAGGGTGTGAAGGACCCTTTGGAAGTTCCAGTGGTTAGATGTGATTGGCCTCGAGAAGCCTCAGCGGAAATGGGCCTCATCTCGCCTGGAGGGCAAAACCTCCTGGATTTTCTCGAGTTGCTGCAGGTGCTCTCGACTTACGACGGGGACTTCAGGGACCCGCTCTGGTGGCCTCAGGAAAGGCCAGTCCCCATGCGAGTTCCTCGTGGGCCTCTCGGGATTCCTCTCCCGTCGATGCCGGGGCCTAAGACCTTGTGTGGAGTCGGGGCCGGAACCTGAGGATTCCTCTCCAGTGCTGACATGGATCTTGGGGTACTTCTGGAGTCTCCCCAGGGGAGTCAGTCCTCGTCTCGAATGCGGGCATGCACTTGCGCTTTCCTCCAGAGCGGTAGCAGCAGTGTCACGCAGTCTGCCCCGTGGATCAAAGGATCTATGGTTTTCCCTCGTGTCTTTCCCACGAGGCTTTCCCATGAGGCTTTCCCACAGGGCTGTCCCACGTGCACACATGGTGGGAGTCGATCCTCGGCTTGAACGTCAAGGCAGTGCAGGGAAAACAGGTTCCTCTGGAATGGACTGACACATCTGGTGGACTCTTGGAATGGTGGCACGACCCTGGAGTTCCTCTCGCCTTTCCTGTGGAGAGCGCCTCCTCTTGAGATGCGACGGGAACGCCCGGAATTCTTTCCCTACGAAACAGGGAAAGGATCCCTCATCTCGAGCTAGGAGGCGGAAACGGGGCTCCCCTGGATGTGTGCGGGACACCACGTGCTTCCTCTCGAGTGCAGACGGGTATGTCGGGGAACTTCTTGAGTTGCAGCAAGGGTGTGAAGGACCCTTTGGAAGTTCCACTGGTTAGACGTGATTGGCCTCGAGAAGCCTCAGCGGAAATGGGCCTCATCTCGCCTGGAGGGCAAAACCTCCCTGATTTTCTCGAGTTGCGGCAGGTGCTCTCGACTTACGACGGGGACCTCAGGGACCCGCTCTGGTGGCCTCAGGAAAGGCCAGTCCCCATGCGAGTTCCTCGGGGGCCTCTCGGGATTCCTCTCCCGTCGATGCCGGGGCCTAAGACCTTGTGTGGAGTCGGGGCCGGAACCTGAGGATTCCTCTCCAGTGCTGAAATGGATCTTGGGGTACTTCTGGAGTCTCCCCAGGGGAGTCAGTCCTCGTCTCGAATGCGGGCATGCACTTGCGCTTTCCTCCAGAGCGGTAGCAGCAGTGTCATGCAGTCCGCCACGTGGATCAAAGGATCTATGGTTTTCCCTCGAGTCTTTCCCACGAGGCTTTCCCACGAGGCTTTCCCACAGGGCTGTCCCACGTGCACACGTGGTGGGAGTCGATCCTCGGCTTGAACGTCAAGGCAGTGCAGGGAAAACAGGCTCCTCTGGAATGGACTGACACATCTGGGGGACTCTTGGAATGGTGGCACGACCCTGGAGTTCCTCTCGCCTTTCCTGTGGAGAGCGCCTCCTCTTGAGATTCGAGGGGAACGCCGGGAATTCTTTCCCTAAGAAACAGGGAAAGGATCCCTCATCTCGAGCTAGGAGGCGGAAACGGGGCTCCCCTGGATGTGTGCGGGACCCACGTGCTTCCTCTCGAGTGGAGACGGGTATGTCGGGGAACTTCTTGAGTTGCAGCAAGGGTGTGAAGGAACCTTTGGAAGTTCCAGTGGTTAGACGTGATTAGCCTCGAGAAGCCTCAGCGGAAATGGGCCTCATCTCGCCTGGAGGGCAAAACCTCCTGGATTTTCTCGAGTTGCGGCAGGTGCTCTCGACTTACGACGGGGACCTCAGGGAACCGCTCTGGTGGCCTCAGGAAAGGCCAGTCCCCATGCGAGTTCCTCGGGGGCGTCTCGGGATTCCTCTCCCGTCAATGCCGGGGCCTAAGACCTTGTGTGGAGTCGGGGCCGGAACCTGAGGATTCCTCTCCAGTGCTGACATGGATCTTGGGGTACGTCTGGAGTCTCCCCAGGGGAGTCAGTCCTCGTCTCGAATGCGGGCATGCACTTGCGCTTTCCTCCAGAGCGGTATGAGCAGTGTCACACAGTCCGCCGCGTGGATCAAAGGATCTATGGTTTTCCCTCGAGTCTTTCCCACGAGCCTTTACCACGAGGCTTTCCCACAGGGCTGTCCCACGTGCACACGTGGTGGGAGTCGATCCTCGGCTTGAACGTCAAGGCAGTGCAGGGAAAACAGGTTCCTCTGGAATGGACTGACACATCTGGGGAATCCTGGAATGGTGTCACGACATTGGAGTTCCTCTCGCCTTTCCTGTGGAGAGCGCCTCCTCTTGAGATGCGACGGGAACGCCGGGAATTCTTTCCCTACGAAACAGGGAAAGGATCCCTCATCTCGAGCTAGGAGGCGGAAACGGGGCTCCCCTGGATGTGTGCGGAACAACACGTGCTTCCTCTCGAGTGCAGACGGGTATGTCGGGGAACTTCTTGAGTTGCAGCAAGGGTGTGAAGGACCCTTTGGAATTTCCAGTGGTTAGATGTGATTGGCCTCGAGAAGCCTCAGCGGAAATGGGCCTCATCTCGCCTGGAGGGCAAAACCTCCTGGATTTTCTCGAGTTGCGGCAGGTGCTCTTGACTTACGACGGGGACCTCAGGGACCCGCTCTGGTGGCCTCAGGAAAGGCCAGTCCCCATGCGTGTTCCTCGGGGGCGTCTCGGGATTCCTCTCCCGTGGATGCCGGGGCCTAAGACCTTGTGTGGAGTCGGGGCCGGAACCTGAGGATTCCTCTCCAGTGCTGACATGGATCTTGGGGTACTTCTGGAGTCTCCCCAGGGGAGTCAGTCCTCGTTTCGAATGCGGGCATGCACATGCGCTTTCCTCCAGAGCGGTAGCAGCAGTGTCACGCAGTCCGCCGCGTGAATCAAAGGATCTATGGTTTTCCCTCGAGTCTTTCCCACGAGGCTTTCCCACGAGGCTTTCCCACAGGGCTGTCCCACGTGCACACGTGGTGGGAGTCGATCCTCGGCTTGAACGTCAAGGCAGTGCAGGGAAAGCAGGTTCCTCTGGAATGGACTGACACATCTGGGGGACTCTTGGAATGGTGGCACGACCCTGGAGTTCCTCTCGCCTTTCCTGTGGAGAGCGCCTCCTCTTGAGATGCGACGGGAACGCCGGGAATTCTTTCCCTAAGAAACAGGGAAAGGATCCCTCATCTCGAGCTAGGAGGCGGAAACGGGGCTCCCCTGGATGTGTGCGGGACCCCACGTGCTTTCTCTCGAGTGGAGATGGGTATGTCGGGGAACTTCTTGAGTTGCAGCAATGGTGTGAAGGACCCTTTGGAAGTTCCAGTGGTTAGATGTGATTGGCCTCGAGAAGCCTCAGCGGAAATGGGCCTCATCTCGCCTAGAGGGCAAAACCTCCTGGATTTTCTCGAGTTGCGGCAGGTGCTCTCGACTTACGACGGGGACCTCAGGGACCCGCTCTGGTGGCCTCAGGAAAGGCCAGTCCCCATGCGAGTTCCTCGGGGGCCTCTCGGGATTCCTCTCCCGTCGATGCCGGGGTCTAAGACCTTGTGTGGAGTCGGGGCCGGAACCTGAGGAATCCTCTCCAGTGCTGACATGGATCTTGGGGTACTTCTGGAGATTCCCCAGGGGAGTCAGTCCTCGTCTCGAATGCGGGCATGCACTTGCGCTTTCCTCCAGAGCGGTAGCAGCAGTGTCACGCAGTCCGCCGCGTGGATCAAAGGATCTATGGTTTTCCCTCGAGTCTTTCCCACGAGGCTTTCCCACGAGGCTTTCCCACAGGGCTGTCCCACGTGCACACGTGGTGGGAGTCGATCCTCGGCTTGAACGTCAAGGCAGGGCAGGGAAAACAGGTTCCTCTGGAATGGACTGACACATCTGGGGGACTCTTGGAATGGTGGCACGACCCTGGAGTTCCTCTCGCCTTTCCTGTGGAGAGCGCCTCCTCTTGAGATGCGACGGGAACGCCGGGAATTCTTTCCCTACGAAACAGGGAAAGGATCCCTCATCTCGAGCTAGGAGGCGGAAACGGGGCTCCCCTGGATGTGTGCGGGACCCCACGTGCTTTCTCTCGAGTGGAGATGGGTATGTCGGGGAACTTCTTGAGTTGCAGCAATGGTGTGAAGGACCCTTTGGAAGTTCCAGTGGTTAGATGTGATTGGCCTCGAGAAGCCTCAGCGGAAATGGGCCTCATCTCGCCTAGAGGGCAAAACCTCCTGGATTTTCTCGAGTTGCGGCAGGTGCTCTCGACTTACGACGGGGACCTCAGGGACCCGCTCTGGTGGCCTCAGGAAAGGCCAGTCCCCATGCGAGTTCCTCGGGGGCCTCTCGGGATTCCTCTCCCGTCGATGCCGGGGTCTAAGACCTTGTGTGGAGTCGGGGCCGGAACCTGAGGAATCCTCTCCAGTGCTGACATGGATCTTGGGGTACTTCTGGAGATTCCCCAGTGGAGTCACTCCTCGTCTCGAATGCGGGCATGCACTTGCGCTTTCCTCCAGAGCGGTAGCAGCAGTGTCACGCAGTCCGCCGCGTGGATCAAAGGATCTATGGTTTTCCCTCGAGTCTTTCCCACGAGGCTTTCCCACGAGGCTTTCCCACAGGGCTGTCCCACGTGCACACGTGGTGGGAGTCGATCCTCGGCTTGAACGTCAAGGCAGGGCAGGGAAAACAGGTTCCTCTGGAATGGACTGACACATCTGGGGGACTCTTGGAATGGTGGCACGACCCTGGAGTTCCTCTCGCCTTTCCTGTGGAGAGCGCCTCCTCTTGAGATGCGACGGGAACGCCGGGAATTCTTTCCCTACGAAACAGGGAAAGGATCCCTCATCTCGAGCTAGGAGGCGGAAACGGGGCTCCCCTGGATGTGTGCGGGACACCACGTGCTTCCTCTCGAGTGGAGACGGGTATGTCGGGGAAATTCTTGAGTTGCAGCAAGGGTGTGAAGGACCCTTTGGAAGTTCCAGTGGTTAGATGTGATTGGCCTCGAGAAGCCTCAGCGGAAATTGGCCTCATCTCGCCTGGAGGGCAAAACCTCCTGGATTTTCTCGAGTTGCGGCAGGTGCTCTCGACTTACGACGGGGACCTCAGGGACCCGCTCTGGTGGCCTCAGGAAAGGCCAGTCCCCATGCGAGTTCCTCGGGGGCCTCTCGGGATTCCTCTCCCGTCGATGCCGGGGCCTAAGACCTTGTGTGGAGTCGGGGCCGGAACCTGAGGATTCCTCTCCAGTGCTGACATGGATCTTGGGGTACTTCTGGAGTCTCCCCAGGGGAGTCAGTCCTCATCTCGAATGCGGGCATGCACTTGCATTTTCCTCCAGAGCGGTAGCAGCAGTGTCACGCAGTCCGCCGCGTGGATCTAAGGATCTATGGTTTTCCCTCGAGTCTTTCCCAGGAGGCTTTCCCACGAGGCTTTCCCACAGGGCTGTCCCACGTGCACACGTGGTGGGAGTCGATCCTCGGCTTGAACGTCAAGGCAGTGCAGGGAAAACAGGTTCCTCTGGAATGGACTGACACATCTGGGGGACTCTTGGAATGGTGGCACGACCCTGGAGTTCCTCTCGCCTTTCCTGTGGAGAGCGCCTCCTCTTGAGATGCGACGGGAACGCCGGGAATTCTTTCCCTACGAAACAGGGAAAGGATCCCTCATCTCGAGCTAGGAGGCGGAAACGGGGCTCCCCTGGATGTGTGCGGGACACCACGTGCTTCCTCTCGAGTGGAGACGGGTATGTCGGGGAACTTCTTGAGTTGCAGCAAGGGTGTGAAGGACCCTTTGGAAGTTCCAGTGGTTAGATGTGATTGGCCTCGAGAAGCCTCAGCGGAAATGGGCCTCATCTCGCCTGGAGGGCAAAACCTCCTGGATTTTCTCGAGTTGCGGCAGGTGCTCTCGACTTACGACGGGGACCTCAGGGACCCGCTCTGGTGGCCTCAGGAAAGGCCAGTCCCCATGCGAGTTCCTCGGGGGCCTCTCGGGATTCCTCTCCCTTCGATGCCGGGGCCTAAGACCTTGTGTGGAGTCGGGGCCGGAACCTGAGGATTCCTCTCCAGTGCTGACATGGATCTTGGGGTACTTCTGGAGTCTCCCCAGGGGAGTCAGTCCTCGTCTCGAATGCGGGCATGCACTTGCGCTTTCCTCCAGAGCGGTAGCAGCAGTGTCACGCAGTCCGCCGCGTGGATCAAAGGATCTATGGTTTTCCCTCGAGTCTTTCCCACGAGGCTTTCCCACGAGGCTTTCCCACAGGGCTGTTCCACGTGCACACGTGGTAGGAGTCGATCCTCGGCTTGAACGTCAAGGCAGTGCAGGGAAAACAGGTTCCTCTGGAATGGACTGACACATCTGGGGGACTCTTGGAATGGTGGCACGACCCTGGAGTTCCTCTCGCCTTTCCTGTGGAGAGCGCCTCCTCTTGAGATGCGACGGGAACGCCGGGAATTCTTTCCTTACGAAACAGGGAAAGGATACCTCAACTCGAGCTAGGAGGCGGAAACGGGGCTCCCCTGGATGTGTGCGGGACACCACGTGCTTCCTCTCGAGTGGAGACGGGTATGTCGGGGAACTTCTTGAGTTGCAGCAAGGGTGTGAAGGACCCTTTGGAAGTTCCAGTGGTTAGATGTGATTGGCCTCGAGAAGCCTCAGCGGAAATGGGCCTCATCTCGCCTGGAGGGCAAAACCTCCTGGATTTTCTCGAGTTGCGGCAGGTGCTCTCGACTTACGACGGGGACCTCAGGGACCCGCTCTGGTGGCCTCAGGAAAGGCCAGTCCCCATGCGAGTTCCTCGGGGGCCTCTCGGGATTCCTCTCCCGTCGATGCCGGGGCCTAAGACCTTGTGTGGAGTCGGGGCCGGAACCTGAGTTTTCCTCTCCAGTGCTGACATGGATCTTGGGGTACTTCTGGAGTCTCCCCAGGGGAGTCAGTCCTCGTCTCGAATGCGGGAATGCACTTGCGCTTTCCTCCAGAGCGGTAGCAGCAGTGTCACGCAGTCCGCCGCGTGGATCAAAGGATGTATGGTTTTCCCTCGAGTCTTTCCCACGAGGCTTTCCCACGAGGCTTTCCCACAGGGCTGTCCCACGTGCACACGTGGTGCGAGTCGATCCTCGGCTTGAACGTCAAGGCAGTGCAGGGAAAACAGGTTCCTCTGGAATGGACTGACACATCTGGGGAACTCTTGGAATGGTGGCACGACCCTGGAGTTCCTCTCGCCTTTCCTGTGGAGAGCGCCTCCTCTTGAGATGCGATGGGAACGCCGGGAATTCTTTCCCTACGAAACAGGGAAAGGATCCCTCATCTCGAGCTAGGAGGCGGAATCGGGGCTCCCCTGGATGTGTGCGGGACCCACGTGCTTCCTCTTGAGTAGAGACGGGTATGTCGGGGAACTTCTTGAGTTGCAGCAAGGGTGTGAAGGACGCTTTGGAAGTTCCAGTGGTTAGATGTGATTGGCCTCGAGAAGCATCAGCGGAAATGGGCCTCATCTCGCCTGGAGGGCAAAACCTCCTGGATTTTCTCGAGTTGCGGCAGGTGCTCTCGACTTACGACGGGGACCTCAGGGACCCGCTCTGGTGGCCTCAGGAAAGGCCAGTCCCCATGCGAGTTCCTCGGGGGCCTCTCGGGATTCCTCTCCCGTCGATGCCGGGGCCTAAGACCTTGTGTGGAGTCGGGGCCGGAACCTGAGTTTTCCTCTCCAGTGCTGACATGGATCTTGGGGTACTTCTGGAGTCTCCCCAGGGGAGTCAGTCCTCGTCTCGAATGCGGGCATGCACTTGGGCTTTCCTCCAGAGCGGTAGCAGCAGTGTCACGCAGTCCGCCGCGTGGATCAAAGGATCTATGGTTTTCCCTCGAGTCTTTCCCACGAGGCTTTCCCACGAGGCTTTCCCACAGGGCTGTCCCACGTGCACACGTGGTGGGAGTCGATCCTCGGCTTGAACGTCAAGGCAGTGCAGGGAAAACAGGTTCCTCTGGAATGGACTGACACATCTGGGGGACTCTTGGAATGGTGGCACGACCCTGGAGTTCCTCTCGCCTTTCCTGTGGAGAGCGCCTCCTCTTGAGATGCGACGGGAACGCCGGGAATTCTTTCCCAACGAAACAGGGAAAGGATCCCTCATCTCGAGCTAGGAGGCGGAAACGGGGCTCCCCTGGATGTGTGCGGGACACCACGTGCTTCCTCTCGAGTGGAGACGGGTATGTCGGGGAACTTCTTGAGTTGCAGCAAGGGTGTGAAGGACCCTTTGGAAGTTCCAGTGGTTAGATGTGATTGGCCTCGAGAAGCCTCAGTGGAAATGGGCCTCATCTCGCCTGGAGGGCAAAACCTCCTGGATTTTCTCGAGTTGCGGCAGGTGCTCTCGACTTACGACGGGGACCTCAGGGACCCGCTCTGGTGGCCTCAGGAAAGGCCAGTCCCCATGCGAGTTCCTCGGGGGCCTCTCGGGATTCCTCTCCCGTCGATGCCGGGGCCTAAGACCTTGTGTGGAGTCGGGGCCGGAACCTGAGGTTTCCTCTCCAGTGCTGACATGGATCTTGGGGTACTTCTGGAGTCTCCCCAGGGGAGTCAGTCCTCGTCTCGAATGCGGGCATGCACTTGCGCTTTCCTCCAGAGCGGTAGCAGCAGTGTCACGCAGTCCGCCGCGTGGATCAAAGGATGTATGGTTTTCCGTCGAGTCTTTCCCACGAGGCTTTCCCACGAGGCTTTCCCACAGGGCTGTGCCACGTGCACACGTGGTGGGAGTCGATCCTCGGTTTGAACGTCAAGGCAGTGCAGGGAAAACAGGTTCCTCTGGAATGGACTGACACATCTGGGGGACTCTTGGAATGGTGGCACGACCCTGGAGTTCCTCTCGCCTTTCCTGTGGAGAGCGCCTCCTCTTGAGATGTGACGGGAACACCGGGAATTCTTTCCCTACGAAACAGGGAAAGGATCCCTCATCTCGAGCTAGGAGGCGGAAACGGGGCTCCCCTGGATGTGTGCGGGACCCCACGTGCTTCCTCTCGAGTGGAGATGGGTATGTCGGGGAACTTCTTGAGTTACAGTAATGGTGTGAAGAACCCTTTGGAAGTTCCAGTGGTTAGATGTGATTGGCCTCGAGAAGCCACAGCGGAAATGGGCCTCATCTCGCCTGAAGGGCAAAACCTCCTGGATTTTCTCGAGTTGCGGCAGGTGCTCTCGACTTACGACGGGGACCTCAGGGACCCGCTCTGGTGGCCTCAGGAAAGGCCAGTCCCCATGCGAGTTCCTCGGGGGCCTCTCGGGATTCCTCTCCCGTCGATGCCGGGGCCTAAGACCTTGTGTGGAGTCGGGGCCGGAAACTGAGGATTCCTCTCCAGTGCTGACATGGATCTTGGGGTACTTCTGGAGTCTCCCCAGGGGAGTCTGTCCTCGTCTCGAATGCGGGCATGCACTTGCGCTTTCTTCCAGAGCGGTAGCAGCAGTGTCAAACATTCCGCCACGTGGATCAAAGGATCTATGGTTTTCCCTCGAGTCTTTCCCACGATGCTTTCCCACTAGGCTTTCCCACAGGGCTGTCCCACGTGCACACGTGGTGGGAGTCGATCCTCGGCTTGAACGTCAAGGCAGTGCAGGGAAAAGAGTTTCCTCTGGAATGGACTGACACATCTGGGGGACTCTTGGAATGGTGGCATGACCCTGGAGTTACTCTCGCCTTTCCTGTGGAGAGCGCCTCCTCTTGAGATGCGACGGGAACGCCGGGAATTCTTTCCCTACGAAACAGGGAAAGGATCCCTCATCTCGAGCTAGGAGGCGGAAACGGGTCTCCCCTGGATGTGTGCGGGACACCACGTGCTTCCTCTCGAGTGCACACGGGTATATCGGGGAACTTCTTGAGTTGCAGCAAGGGTGTGAAGGACCCTTTGGAAGGTCCAGTGGTTAGATGTGATTGGCCTCGAGAAGCCTCAGCGGAAATGGGCCTCATCTCGCCTGGAGGGCAAAACTCCTGGATTTTCTCGAGTTGCGGCAGGTGCTCTCGACTTACGACGGGGACCTCAGGGACCCGCTCTGGTGGCCTCAGGAAAGGCCAGTCCCCATGCGAGTTCCTCGGGGGCCTCTCAGGATTCCTCTCCCGTCGATGCCGGGGCCTAAGACCTTGTGTGGAGTCGGGGCCGGAACCTGAGGATTCCTCTCCAGTGCTGACATGGATCTTGGGGTACTTCTGGAGTCTCCCCAGGGGAGTCAGTCCTCGTCTCGAATGCGGGCATGCACTTGCGCTTTCCTCCAGAGCGGTAGCAGCAGTGTCACGCAGTCCGCCGCGTGGATCAAAGGATCTATGGTTTTCCCTCGAGTCTTTCCCACGAGGCTTTCCCACGAGGCTTTCCCACAGGGCTGTCCCACGTGCACACGTGGTGGGAGTCGATCCTCGGCTTGAACGTCAAGGCAGTGCAGGGAAAAAAGGTTCCTCTGGAATGGACTGACACATCTGGGGGACTCTTGGAATGGTGTCACGACCCTGGAGTTCCTCTCGCCTTTCCTGTGGAGAGCGCCTCCACTTGAGATGCGACGGGAACGCCGGGAATTCTTTCCCTACGAAACAGGGAAAGGATCCCTCATCTCGAGCTAGGAGGCGGAAACGGGTCTCCCCTGGATGTGTGCGGGACCCCACGTGCTTCCTCTCGCGTGCAGACGGGTATGTCGGGGAACTTCTTGAGTTGCAGCAATGGTGTGAAGGATCTTTGGAAGTTCCAGTGGTTAGATGTGATTGGACTCGAGAAGCCTCAGCGGAAATGGGCCTCATCGCGCCTGGATGGCAAAATCTCCTGGATTTTCTCGAGTTGCGGCAGGTGCTCTCGACTTACGACGGGGACCTCAGGGAACCGCTCTGGTGGCCTCAGGAAAGGCCAGTCCCCATGCGAGTTCCTCGGGGGCGTCTCGGGATTCCTCTCCCGTCGATGCCGGGGCCTAAGACCTTGTGTGGAGTCGGGACCGGAACCTGAGGATTCCTCTCCAGTGCTGACATGGATCTTGGGGTACTTCTGGAGTCTCCCCAGGGGAGTCAGTCCTCGTCTCGAATGCGGGCATGCACTTGCGCTTTCCTCCAGAGCGGTAGCAGCAGTGTCACGCAGTCCGCCGCGTGGATCAAAGGATCTATGGTTTTCCCTCGAGTCTTTCCCACGAGGCTTTCCCACGAGGCTTTCCCACAGGGCTGTCCCACGTGCACACGTGGTGGGAGTCGATCCTCGGCTTGAACGTCAAGGCAGTGCAGGGAAAACAGGTTCCTCTCGAATGGACTGACACATCTGGGGGACTCTTGGAATGGTGGCACGACCCTGGAGTTCCTCTCGCCTTTCCTGTGGAGAGCGCCTCCTCTTGAGATGCGACGGGAACGCCCGGAATTCTTTCCCTACGAAACAGGGAAAGGATCCCTCATCTCGAGCTAGAAGGCGGAAACGGGGCTCCCCTGGATGTGTGCGGGACCCCACGTGCTTCCTCTCGAGTGCAGACGGGTATGTCGGGGAACTTCTTGAGTTGCAGAAAGGGTGTGAAGTACCCTTTGGAAGTTCCAGTTGTTAGACGTGATTAGCCTCGAGAAGCCTCAGCGGAAATGGGCCTCATCTCGCCTGGAGGGCAAAACCTCCTGGATTTTCTCGAGTTGCGGCAGGTGCTCTCGACTTATGACGGGGACCTCAGGGACCCGCTCTGGTGGCCTCAGGAAAGGCCAGTCCCCATGCGAGTTCCTCGGGGGCCTCTCGGGATTCCTCTCCCGTCGATGCCGGGGCCTAAAACCTTGTGTGGAGTCGGGGCCGGAACCTGAGGATTCCTCTCCAGTGCTGACATGGATCTTGGGGTACTTCTGGAGTCTCCCCAGGGGAGTCTGTCCTCGTCTCGAATGCGGGCATGCACTTGCGCTTTCTTCCAGAGCGGTAGCAGCAGTGTCAAACATTCCGCCACGTGGATCAAAGGATCTATGGTTTTCCCTCGAGTCTTTCCCACGATGCTTTCCCACTAGGCTTTCCCACAGGGCTGTCCCACGTGCACACGTGGTGGGAGTCGATCCTCGGCTTGAACGTCAAGGCAGTGCAGGGAAAAGAGTTTCCTCTGGAATGGACTGACACATCTGGGGGACTCTTGGAATGGTGGCATGACCCTGGAGTTCCTCTCGCCTTTCCTGTGGAGAGCGCCTCCTCTTGAGATGCGACGGGAACGCCGGGAATTCTTTCCCTACGAAACAGGGAAAGGATCCCTCATCTCGAGCTAGGAGGCGGAAACGGGTCTCCCCTGGATGTGTGCGGGACACCACGTGCTTCCTCTCGAGTGCACACGGGTATGTCGGGGAACTTCTTGAGTTGCAGCAAGGGTGTGAAGGACCCTTTGGAAGGTCCAGTGGTTAGATGTGATTGGCCTCGAGAAGCCTCAGCGGAAATGGGCCTCATCTCGCCTGGAAGGCAAAACTCCTGGATTTTCTCGAGTTGCGGCAGGTGCTCTCGACTTACGACGGGGACCTCAGGGACCCGCTCTGGTGGCCTCAGGAAAGGCCAGTCCCCATGCGAGTTCCTCGGGGGCCTCTCAGGATTCCTCTCCCGTTGATGCCGGGGCCTAAGACCTTGTGTGGAGTCGGGGCCGGAACCTGAGGATTCCTCTCCAGTGCTGACATGGATCTTGGGGTACTTCTGGAGTCTCCCCAGGGGAGTCAGTCCTCGTCTCGAATGCGGGCATGCACTTGCGCTTTCCTCCAGAGCGGTAGCAGCAGTGTCACGCAGTCCGCCGCGTGGATCAAACGATCTATGGTTTTCCCTCGAGTCTTTCCCACGAGGCTTTCCCACGAGGCTTTCCCACAGGGCTGTCCCACGTGCACACGTGGTGGGAGTCGATCCTCGGCTTGAACGTCAAGGCAGTGCAGGGAAAAAAGGTTCCTCTGGAATGGACTGACACATCTGGGGGACTCTTGGAATGGTGTCACGACCCTGGAGTTCCTCTCGCCTTTCCTGTGGAGAGCGCCTCCTCTTGAGATGCGACGGGAACGCCGGGAATTCTTTCCCTACGAAACAGGGAAAGGATCCCTCATCTCGAGCTAGGAGGCGGAAACGGGTCTCCCCTGGATGTGTGCGGGACCCCACGTGCTTCCTCTCGCGTGCAGACGGGTATGTCGGGGAACTTCTTGAGTTGCAGCAATGGTGTGAAGGATCTTTGGAAGTTCCAGTGGTTAGACGTGATTGGCCTCGAGAAGCCTCAGCGGAAATGGGCCTCATCTCGCCTGGAGGGCAAAACCTCCTGGATTTTTTCGAGTTGCGGCAGGTGCTCTCGACTTACGACGGGGACCTCAGGGACCCGCTCTGGTGGCCTCAGGAAAGGCCAGTCCCATGCGAGTTCCTCGGGGGCCTCTCGGGATTCCTCTCCCGTCGATGCCGGGGCCTAAGACCTTGTGTGGAGTCGGGGCCGGAACCTGAGGATTCCTCTCCAGTGCTGACATGGATCTTGGGGTATTCTGGAGTCTCCCCAGGGGAGTCAGTCCTCGTCTCGAATGCGGGCATGCACTTGCGCTTTCCTCCAGAGCGGTAGCAGCAGTGTCACTCAGTCCGCCGCGTGGATCAAAGGATCTATGGTTTCCCTCGAGTCTTTCCCACGAGGCTTTCCCACGAGGCTTTCCCACAGGGCTGTCCCAATTGCACACGTGGTGGGAGTCGATCCTCGGCTTGAACGTCAAGGCAGTGCAGGGAAAACAGTTTCCTCTGGAATGGACTGACACATCTGGGGGACTCTTCGAATGGTGGCACGACCCTGGAGTTCCTCTCGCCTTTCCTGTGGAGAGCGCCTCCTCTTGAGATGCGACGGGAACGCCGGGAATTCTTTCCCTACGAAACAGGGAAAGGATCCCTCATCTCGAGCTAGGAGGCGGAAACGGGGCTCCCCTGGATGTGTGCGGGACCCACGTGCTTCCTCTCGAGTGGAGACGGGTATGTCGGGGAACTTCTTGAGTTGCAGCAAGGGTGTGAAGGACCCTTTGGAAGTTCCAGTGGTTAGACGTGATTGGCCTCGAGAAGCCTCAGCGGAAATGGGCCTCATCTCGCCTGGAGGGCATAACCTCCTGGATTTTCTCGAGTTGCGTCAGGTGCTCTCGACTTACGACGGGGACCTCAGGGACCCGCCCTGGTGGCCTCAGGAAAGGCCAGTCCCCATGCGAGTTCCTCGGGGGCCTCTCGGGATTCCTCTCCCGTCGATGCCGGGGCCTTAGACCTTGTGTGGAGTCGGGGCCGGAACCTGAGGATTCCTCTCCAGTGCTGACATGGATCTTGGGGTACTTCTGGAGTCTCCCCAGGGGAGTCAGTCCTCGTCTCGAATGCGGGCATGCACTTGCGCTTTCCTCCAGAGCGGTAGCAGCAGTGTCACGCAGTCCGCCGCGTGGATCAAAGGATCTATGGTTTTCCCTCGAGTCTTTCCCACGAGGCTTTCCCACAGGGCTGTCCCACGTGCACACGTGGTGGGAGTCGATCCTCGGCTTGAACGTCAAGGCAGTGCAGGGAAAACAGGTTCCTCTGGAATGGACTGACACATCTGGGGGACTCTTGGAATGATGGCACGACCCTGGAGTTCCTCCCGCCTTTCCTGTGGAGAGCGCCTCCTCTTGAGATGCGACAGGAACGCCGGGAATTCTTTCCCTACGAAACAGGGAAAGGATCCCTCATCTCGTGCTAGGAGGCGGAAACGGGGCTCCCCTGGATGTGTGCGGGACCCACGTGCTTCCTCTCGAGTGGAGACGGGTATGTCGGGGAACTTCTTGAGTTGTAGCAAGGGTGTGAAGGAACCTTTGGAAGTTCCAGTGGTTGGACGTGATTAGCCTCGAGAAGCCTCAGCGGAAATGGGCCTCATCTCGCCTGGAGGGCAAATCCTCCTGGATTTTCTCGAGTTGCGGCAGGTGATCTCGACTTACGACGGGGACCTCAGGGACCCGCTCTGGTGGCCTCAGGAAAGGCCAGTCCCCATGCGAGTTCCTCGGGGGCCTCTCGGGATTCCTCTCCCGTCGATGCCGGGGCCTAAGACCTTCTGTGGAGTCGGGGCCGGAACCTGAGGATTCCTCTCCAGTGCTGACATGGATCTTGGGGTACTTCTGGAGTCTCCCCAGGGGAGTCAGTCCTCGTCTCGAATGCGGGCATGCACTTGCGCTTTCCTCCAGAGCGGTAGCAGCAGTGTCACGCAGTCCACCGCGTGGATCAAAGGATCTATGGTTTTCCCTCGAGTCTTTCCCACGAGGCTTTCCCACGAGGCTTTCCCACAGGGCTGTCCCACGTGCACACGTGGTGGGAGTCGATCCTCGGCTTGAACGTCAAGGCAGTGCAGGGAAAACAGGTTCCTCTGGAATGGACTGACACATCTGGGGGACTCTTGGAATGGTGGCATGACCCTGGAGTTCCTCTCGCCTTTCCTGTGGAGAGCGCCTCCTCTTGAGATGCGACGGGAACGCCTGGAATTCTTTCCCTACGAAACAGGGAAAGGATCCCTCATCTCGAGCTAGGAGGCGGAAACGGGGCTCCCCTGGATGTCTGCGGGACCCCACGTGCTTCCTCTCGAGTGGAGACGGGTATGTCGGGGCAATTCTTGAGTTACAGCAAGGGTGTGAAGGACCCTTTGGAAGTTCCAGTGGTTAGATGTGATTGGCCTCGAGAAGCCTCAGCGGAAATGGGCCTCATCTCGCCTGGAGGGCAAAACCTCCTGGATTTTCTCGAGTTGCTGCAGGTGCTCTCGACTTACGACGGGGACTTCAGGGACCCGCTCTGGTGGCCTCAGGAAAGGCCAGTCCCCATGCGAGTTCCTCGTGGGCCTCTCGGGATTCCTCTCCCGTCGATGCCGGGGCCTAAGACCTTGTGTGGAGTCGGGGCCGGAACCTGAGGATTCCTCTCCAGTGCTGACATGGATCTTGGGGTACTTCTGGAGTCTCCCCAGGGGAGTCAGTCCTCGTCTCGAATGCGGGCATGCACTTGCGCTTTCCTCCAGAGCGGTAGCAGCAGTGTCACGCAGTCTGCCCCGTGGATCAAAGGATCTATGGTTTTCCCTCGAGTCTTTCCCACGAGGCTTTCCCACGAGGCTTTCCCACAGGGCTGTCCCACGTGCACACATGGTGGGAGTCGATCCTCGGCTTGAACGTCAAGGCAGTGCAGGGAAAACAGGTTCCTCTGGAATGGACTGACACATCTGGTGGACTCTTGGAATGGTGGCACGACCCTGGAGTTCCTCTCGCCTTTCCTGTGGAGAGCGCCTCCTCTTGAGATGCGACGGGAACGCCCGGAATTCTTTCCCTACGAAACAGGGAAAGGATCCCTCATCTCGAGCTAGGAGGCGGAAACGGGGCTCCCCTGGATGTGTGCGGGACACCACGTGCTTCCTCTCGAGTGCAGACGGGTATGTCGGGGAACTTCTTGAGTTGCAGCAAGGGTGTGAAGGACCCTTTGGAAGTTCCACTGGTTAGACGTGATTGGCCTCGAGAAGCCTCAGCGGAAATGGGCCTCATCTCGCCTGGAGGGCAAAACCTCCTGGATTTTCTCGAGTTGCGGCAGGTGCTCTCGACTTACGACGGGGACCTCAGGGACCCGCTCTGGTGGCCTCAGGAAAGGCCAGTCCCCATGCGAGTTCCTCGGGGGCCTCTCGGGATTCCTCTCCCGTCGATGCCGGGGCCTAAGACCTTGTGTGGAGTCGGGGCCGGAACCTGAGGATTCCTCTCCAGTGCTGAAATGGATCTTGGGGTACTTCTGGAGTCTCCCCAGGGGAGTCAGTCCTCGTCTCGAATGCGGGCATGCACTTGCGCTTTCCTCCAGAGCGGTAGCAGCAGTGTCATGCAGTCCGCCACGTGGATCAAAGGATCTATGGTTTTCCCTCGAGTCTTTCCCACGAGGCTTTCCCACGAGGCTTTCCCACAGGGCTGTCCCACGTGCACACGTGGTGGGAGTCGATCCTCGGCTTGAACGTCAAGGCAGTGCAGGGAAAACAGGCTCCTCTGGAATGGACTGACACATCTGGGGGACTCTTGGAATGGTGGCACGACCCTGGAGTTCCTCTCGCCTTTCCTGTGGAGAGCGCCTCCTCTTGAGATTCGAGGGGAACGCCGGGAATTCTTTCCCTAAGAAACAGGGAAAGGATCCCTCATCTCGAGCTAGGAGGCGGAAACGGGGCTCCCCTGGATGTGTGCGGGACCCACGTGCTTCCTCTCGAGTGGAGACGGGTATGTCGGGGAACTTCTTGAGTTGCAGCAAGGGTGTGAAGGAACCTTTGGAAGTTCCAGTGGTTAGACGTGATTAGCCTCGAGAAGCCTCAGCGGAAATGGGCCTCATCTCGCCTGGAGGGCAAAACCTCCTGGATTTTCTCGAGTTGCGGCAGGTGCTCTCGACTTACGACGGGGACCTCAGGGAACCGCTCTGGTGGCCTCAGGAAAGGCCAGTCCCCATGCGAGTTCCTCGGGGGCGTCTCGGGATTCCTCTCCCGTCAATGCCGGGGCCTAAGACCTTGTGTGGAGTCGGGGCCGGAACCTGAGGATTCCTCTCCAGTGCTGACATGGATCTTGGGGTACTTCTGGAGTCTCCCCAGGGGAGTCAGTCCTCGTCTCGAATGCGGGCATGCACTTGCGCTTTCCTCCAGAGCGGTATGAGCAGTGTCACACAGTCCGCCGCGTGGATCAAAGGATCTATGGTTTTCCCTCGAGTCTTTCCCACGAGCCTTTACCACGAGGCTTTCCCACAGGGCTGTCCCACGTGCACACGTGGTGGGAGTCGATCCTCGGCTTGAACGTCAAGGCAGTGCAGGGAAAACAGGTTCCTCTGGAATGGACTGACACATCTGGGGAATCCTGGAATGGTGTCACGACATTGGAGTTCCTCTCGCCTTTCCTGTGGAGAGCGCCTCCTCTTGAGATGCGACGGGAACGCCGGGAATTCTTTCCCTACGAAACAGGGAAAGGATCCCTCATCTCGAGCTAGGAGGCGGAAACGGGGCTCCCCTGGATGTGTGCGGAACAACACGTGCTTCCTCTCGAGTGCAGACGGGTATGTCGGGGAACTTCTTGAGTTGCAGCAAGGGTGTGAAGGACCCTTTGGAATTTCCAGTGGTTAGATGTGATTGGCCTCGAGAAGCCTCAGCGGAAATGGGCCTCATCTCGCCTGGAGGGCAAAACCTCCTGGATTTTCTCGAGTTGCGGCAGGTGCTCTTGACTTACGACGGGGACCTCAGGGACCCGCTCTGGTGGCCTCAGGAAAGGCCAGTCCCCATGCGTGTTCCTCGGGGGCGTCTCGGGATTCCTCTCCCGTGGATGCCGGGGCCTAAGACCTTGTGTGGAGTCGGGGCCGGAACCTGAGGATTCCTCTCCAGTGCTGACATGGATCTTGGGGTACTTCTGGAGTCTCCCCAGGGGAGTCAGTCCTCGTTTCGAATGCGGGCATGCACATGCGCTTTCCTCCAGAGCGGTAGCAGCAGTGTCACGCAGTCCGCCGCGTGAATCAAAGGATCTATGGTTTTCCCTCGAGTCTTTCCCACGAGGCTTTCCCACGAGGCTTTCCCACAGGGCTGTCCCACGTGCACACGTGGTGGGAGTCGATCCTCGGCTTGAACGTCAAGGCAGTGCAGGGAAAGCAGGTTCCTCTGGAATGGACTGACACATCTGGGGGACTCTTGGAATGGTGGCACGACCCTGGAGTTCCTCTCGCCTTTCCTGTGGAGAGCGCCTCCTCTTGAGATGCGACGGGAACGCCGGGAATTCTTTCCCTAAGAAACAGGGAAAGGATCCCTCATCTCGAGCTAGGAGGCGGAAACGGGGCTCCCCTGGATGTGTGCGGGACCCCACGTGCTTTCTCTCGAGTGGAGATGGGTATGTCGGGGAACTTCTTGAGTTGCAGCAATGGTGTGAAGGACCCTTTGGAAGTTCCAGTGGTTAGATGTGATTGGCCTCGAGAAGCCTCAGCGGAAATGGGCCTCATCTCGCCTAGAGGGCAAAACCTCCTGGATTTTCTCGAGTTGCGGCAGGTGCTCTCGACTTACGACGGGGACCTCAGGGACCCGCTCTGGTGGCCTCAGGAAAGGCCAGTCCCCATGCGAGTTCCTCGGGGGCCTCTCGGGATTCCTCTCCCGTCGATGCCGGGGTCTAAGACCTTGTGTGGAGTCGGGGCCGGAACCTGAGGAATCCTCTCCAGTGCTGACATGGATCTTGGGGTACTTCTGGAGATTCCCCAGGGGAGTCAGTCCTCGTCTCGAATGCGGGCATGCACTTGCGCTTTCCTCCAGAGCGGTAGCAGCAGTGTCACGCAGTCCGCCGCGTGGATCAAAGGATCTATGGTTTTCCCTCGAGTCTTTCCCACGAGGCTTTCCCACGAGGCTTTCCCACAGGGCTGTCCCACGTGCACACGTGGTGGGAGTCGATCCTCGGCTTGAACGTCAAGGCAGGGCAGGGAAAACAGGTTCCTCTGGAATGGACTGACACATCTGGGGGACTCTTGGAATGGTGGCACGACCCTGGAGTTCCTCTCGCCTTTCCTGTGGAGAGCGCCTCCTCTTGAGATGCGACGGGAACGCCGGGAATTCTTTCCCTAAGAAACAGGGAAAGGATCCCTCATCTCGAGCTAGGAGGCGGAAACGGGGCTCCCCTGGATGTGTGCGGGACCCCACGTGCTTTCTCTCGAGTGGAGATGGGTATGTCGGGGAACTTCTTGAGTTGCAGCAATGGTGTGAAGGACCCTTTGGAAGTTCCAGTGGTTAGATGTGATTGGCCTCGAGAAGCCTCAGCGGAAATGGGCCTCATCTCGCCTAGAGGGCAAAACCTCCTGGATTTTCTCGAGTTGCGGCAGGTGCTCTCGACTTACGACGGGGACCTCAGGGACCCGCTCTGGTGGCCTCAGGAAAGGCCAGTCCCCATGCGAGTTCCTCGGGGGCCTCTCGGGATTCCTCTCCCGTCGATGCCGGGGTCTAAGACCTTGTGTGGAGTCGGGGCCGGAACCTGAGGAATCCTCTCCAGTGCTGACATGGATCTTGGGGTACTTCTGGAGATTCCCCAGTGGAGTCACTCCTCGTCTCGAATGCGGGCATGCACTTGCGCTTTCCTCCAGAGCGGTAGCAGCAGTGTCACGCAGTCCGCCGCGTGGATCAAAGGATCTATGGTTTTCCCTCGAGTCTTTCCCACGAGGCTTTCCCACGAGGCTTTCCCACAGGGCTGTCCCACGTGCACACGTGGTGGGAGTCGATCCTCGGCTTGAACGTCAAGGCAGGGCAGGGAAAACAGGTTCCTCTGGAATGGACTGACACATCTGGGGGACTCTTGGAATGGTGGCACGACCCTGGAGTTCCTCTCGCCTTTCCTGTGGAGAGCGCCTCCTCTTGAGATGCGACGGGAACGCCGGGAATTCTTTCCCTACGAAACAGGGAAAGGATCCCTCATCTCGAGCTAGGAGGCGGAAACGGGGCTCCCCTGGATGTGTGCGGGACCCCACGTGCTTCCTCTCGAGTGGCGACGGGTATGTCGGGGAACTTCTTGAGTTGCAGCAAGGGTGTGAAGGACCCTTTGGAAGTTCCAGTGGTTAGATGTGATTGGCCTCGAGAAGCCTCAGTGGAAATGGGCCTCATCTCGCCTGGAGGGCAAAACCTCCTGGATTTTCTCGAGTTGCGGCAGGTGCTCTCGACTTACGACGGGGACCTCAGGGACCCGCTCTGGTGGCCTCAGGAAAGGCCGGTCCCCATGCGAGTTCCTCGGGGGCCTCTCGGGATTCCTCTCCCGTCGATGCCGGGGCCTAAGACCTTGTGTGGAGTCGGGGCCGGAACCTGAGTTTTCCTCTCCAGTGCTGACATGGATCTTGGGGTACTTCTGGAGTCTCCCCAGGGGAGTCAGTCCTCGTCTCGAATGCGGGCATGCACTTGCTCTTTCCTCCAGAGCGGTAGCAGCAGTGTCACGCAGTCCGCCGCGTGGATCAAAGGATCTATGGTTTTCCCTCGAGTCTTTCCCACGAGGCTTTCCCACGAGGCTTTCCCACAGGGCTGTCCCACGTGCACACGTGGTGGGAGTCGATCCTCGGCTTGAACGTCAAGGCAGTGCAGGGAAAACAGGTTCCTCTGGAATGGACTGACACATCTGGGGGACTCTTGGAATGGTGTCACGACCCTGGAGTTCCTCTCGCCTTTCCTGAGGAGAGCGCCTCCTCTTGAGATGCGACGGCAACGCCGGGAATTCTTTCCCTACGAAACAGGGAAAGGATCCCTCATCTCGAGCTAGGAGGCGGAAACGGGGCTCCCCTGGATGTGTGCGGGACCCCACGTGCTTCCTCTCGAGTGGAGACGGGTATGTCGGGGAACATCTTGAGTTGCAGCAATGGTGTGAAGGACCCTTTGGAAGTTCCAGTGGTTAGACGTGATTGGCCTCGAGAATCCTCAGCGGAAATGGGCCTCATCTCGCCTGGAGGGCAAAACCTCCTGGATTTTCTCGAGTTGCGGCAGGTGCTCTCGACTTACGACGGGGACCTCAGGGACCCGCACTGGTGGCCTCAGGAAAGGCCAGTCCCCATGCGAGTTCCTCGGGGGCCTCTCGGGATTCCTCTCCCGTCGATGCCGGGGCCTAAGACCTTGTGTGGAGTCGGGGCCGGAACCTGAGGATTCCTCTCCAGTGCTGACATGGATCTTATGGTACTTCTGGAGTCTCCCCAGGGGAGTCAGTCCTCGCCTAGAATGCGGGCATGCACTTGCGCTTTCCTGCAGAGCGGTAGCAGCAGTGTCACGCAGTCCGCCGCGTGGATCAAAGGATCTATGGTTTTCCCTCGAGTCTTTCCCACGAGGCTTTCCCACGAGGCTTTCCCACAGGGCTGTCCCACGTGCACACGTGGTGGGAGTCGATCCTCGGCTTGAACGTCAAGGCAGTGCAGGGAAAACAGGTTCCTCTGGAATGGATTGACACATCTGGGGGACTCTTGGAATGGTGGCACGACCCTGGAGTTCCTCTCGCCTTTCCTGTGGAGAGCGCCTCCTCTTGAGATGCGACGGGAACGCCGGGTATTCTTTCCCTACGAAACAGGGAAAGGATCCCTCATCTCGAGCTAGGAGGCGGAAACGGGGCTCCCCTGGATGTGTGCGGGACCCCACGTGCTTCCTCTCGAGTGGAGACGGGTATGTCGGGGAACTTCTTGAGTTGCATCAAGGGTGTGAAGGACCCTTTGGAAGTTCCAGTGGTTAGATGTGATTGGCCTCGAGAAGCCTCAGCGGAAAGGGGCCTCATCTCGCCTGGAGGGCAAAACCTCCTGGATTTTCTCGAGTTGCGGCAGGTGCTCTCGACTTACGACGGGGACCTCAGGGACCCGCTCTGGTGGCCTCAGGAAAGGCCGGTCCCCATGCGAGTTCCTCGGGGGCCTCTCGGGATTCCTCTCCCGTCGATGCCGGGGCCTAAGACCTTGTGTGGAGTCGGGGCCGGAACCTGAGTTTTCCTCTCCAGTGCTGACATGGATCTTGGGGTACTTCTGGAATCTCCCCAGGGGAGTCAGTCCTCGTCTCGAATGCGGGCATGCACTTGCGCTTTCCTCCAGAGCGGTAGCAGCAGTGTCACGCAGTCCGCCGCGTGGATCAAAGGATCTATGGTTTTCCCTCGAGTCTTTCCCACGAGGCTTTCCCACGAGGCTTTCCCACAGGGCTGTCCCACGTGCACACGTGGTGGGAGTCGATCCTCGGCTTCAACGTCAAGGCACTGCAGGGAAAACTGGTTCCTCTCGAATGGACTGACACATCTGGGGGACTCTTGGAATGGTGGCACGACCCTGGAATTCCTCTCGCCTTTCCTGTGGAGAGCGCCTCCTCTTGAGATGCGACGGGAACGCCGGGAATTCTTTCCCTACGAAACAGGGAAAGGATCCCTCATCTCGAGCTAGGAGGCGGAAACGGGGCTCCCCTGGATGTGTGCGGGACACCACGTGCTTCCTATCGAGTGGAGACGGGTATGTCGGGGAACTTCTTGAGTTGCAGCAATGGTGTGAAGGACCCTTTGGAAGTTCCAGTGGTTAAATGTGATTGGCCTCGAGAAGCCTCAGCGGAAATGGGCCTCATCTCGCCTGGAGGGCAAAACCTCCTCCATTTTCTCGAGTTGCGGCAGGTGCTCTCGACTTACGACGGGGACCTCAGGGACACGCTCTGGTGGCCTCAGGAAAGGCCTGTCCCCATGCGAGTTCCTCGGGGGCCTCTCGGGATTCCTCTCCCGTCAATGCCGGGGCCTAAGACCTTGTGTGGAGTCGGGGCCGGAACCTGAGGATTCCTCTCCAGTGCTGACATGGATCTTGGGGTACTTCTGGAGTCTCCCCAGGGGAGTCAGTCCTCGTCTCGAATGCGGGCATGCACTTGCGCTTTCCTCCAGAGCGGTAGCAGCAGTGTCACGCAGTCCGCCGCGTGGATCAAGGGATCTATGGTTTTCCCTCGAGTCTTTCCCACGAGGCTTTCCCACGAGGCTTTCCCACAGGGCTGTCCCACGTGCACACGTGGTGGGAGTCGATCCTCGGCTTGAACGTCAAGGCAGTGCAGGGAAAACCGGTTCCTCTGGAATGGACTGACACATCTGGGGGACTCTTGGAATGGTGGCACGACCCTGGAGTTCCTCTCGCCTTTCCTGTGGAGAGCGCCTCCTCTTGAGATGCGACGGGAACGCCGGGAATTCTTTCCCAACGAAACAGGGAAAGGATCCCTCATCTCGAGCTAGGAGGCGGAAACGGGGCTCCCCTGGATGTGTGCGGGACACCACGTGCTTCCTCTCGAGTGGAGACGGGTATGTCGGGGAAATTCTTGAGTTGCAGCAAGGGTGTGAAGGACCCTTTGGAAGTTCCAGTGGTTAGATGTGATTGGCCTCGAGAAGCCTCAGCGGAAATTGGCCTCATCTCGCCTGGAGGGCAAAACCTCCTGGATTTTCTCGAGTTGCGGCAGGTGCTCTCGACTTACGACGGGGACCTCAGGGACCCGCTCTGGTGGCCTCAGGAAAGGCCAGTCCCCATGCGAGTTCCTCGGGGGCCTCTCGGGATTCCTCTCCCGTCGATGCCGGGGCCTAAGACCTTGTGTGGAGTCGGGGCCGGAACCTGAGGATTCCTCTCCAGTGCTGACATGGATCTTGGGGTACTTCTGGAGTCTCCCCAGGGGAGTCAGTCCTCATCTCGAATGCGGGCATGCACTTGCATTTTCCTCCAGAGCGGTAGCAGCAGTGTCACGCAGTCCGCCGCGTGGATCTAAGGATCTATGGTTTTCCCTCGAGTCTTTCCCAGGAGGCTTTCCCACGAGGCTTTCCCACAGGGCTGTCCCACGTGCACACGTGGTGGGAGTCGATCCTCGGCTTGAACGTCAAGGCAGTGCAGGGAAAACAGGTTCCTCTGGAATGGACTGACACATCTGGGGGACTCTTGGAATGGTGGCACGACCCTGGAGTTCCTCTCGCCTTTCCTGTGGAGAGCGCCTCCTCTTGAGATGCGACGGGAACGCCGGGAATTCTTTCCCTACGAAACAGGGAAAGGATCCCTCATCTCGAGCTAGGAGGCGGAAACGGGGCTCCCCTGGATGTGTGCGGGACACCACGTGCTTCCTCTCGAGTGGAGACGGGTATGTCGGGGAACTTCTTGAGTTGCAGCAAGGGTGTGAAGGACCCTTTGGAAGTTCCAGTGGTTAGATGTGATTGGCCTCGAGAAGCCTCAGCGGAAATGGGCCTCATCTCGCCTGGAGGGCAAAACCTCCTGGATTTTCTCGAGTTGCGGCAGGTGCTCTCGACTTACGACGGGGACCTCAGGGACCCGCTCTGGTGGCCTCAGGAAAGGCCAGTCCCCATGCGAGTTCCTCGGGGGCCTCTCGGGATTCCTCTCCCTTCGATGCCGGGGCCTAAGACCTTGTGTGGAGTCGGGGCCGGAACCTGAGGATTCCTCTCCAGTGCTGACATGGATCTTGGGGTACTTCTGGAGTCTCCCCAGGGGAGTCAGTCCTCGTCTCGAATGCGGGCATGCACTTGCGCTTTCCTCCAGAGCGGTAGCAGCAGTGTCACGCAGTCCGCCGCGTGGATCAAAGGATCTATGGTTTTCCCTCGAGTCTTTCCCACGAGGCTTTCCCACGAGGCTTTCCCACAGGGCTGTTCCACGTGCACACGTGGTAGGAGTCGATCCTCGGCTTGAACGTCAAGGCAGTGCAGGGAAAACAGGTTCCTCTGGAATGGACTGACACATCTGGGGGACTCTTGGAATGGTGGCACGACCCTGGAGTTCCTCTCGCCTTTCCTGTGGAGAGCGCCTCCTCTTGAGATGCGACGGGAACGCCGGGAATTCTTTCCTTACGAAACAGGGAAAGGATACCTCAACTCGAGCTAGGAGGCGGAAACGGGGCTCCCCTGGATGTGTGCGGGACACCACGTGCTTCCTCTCGAGTGGAGACGGGTATGTCGGGGAACTTCTTGAGTTGCAGCAAGGGTGTGAAGGACCCTTTGGAAGTTCCAGTGGTTAGATGTGATTGGCCTCGAGAAGCCTCAGCGGAAATGGGCCTCATCTCGCCTGGAGGGCAAAACCTCCTGGATTTTCTCGAGTTGCGGCAGGTGCTCTCGACTTACGACGGGGACCTCAGGGACCCGCTCTGGTGGCCTCAGGAAAGGCCAGTCCCCATGCGAGTTCCTCGGGGGCCTCTCGGGATTCCTCTCCCGTCGATGCCGGGGCCTAAGACCTTGTGTGGAGTCGGGGCCGGAACCTGAGTTTTCCTCTCCAGTGCTGACATGGATCTTGGGGTACTTCTGGAGTCTCCCCAGGGGAGTCAGTCCTCGTCTCGAATGCGGGAATGCACTTGCGCTTTCCTCCAGAGCGGTAGCAGCAGTGTCACGCAGTCCGCCGCGTGGATCAAAGGATGTATGGTTTTCCCTCGAGTCTTTCCCACGAGGCTTTCCCACGAGGCTTTCCCACAGGGCTGTCCCACGTGCACACGTGGTGCGAGTCGATCCTCGGCTTGAACGTCAAGGCAGTGCAGGGAAAACAGGTTCCTCTGGAATGGACTGACACATCTGGGGAACTCTTGGAATGGTGGCACGACCCTGGAGTTCCTCTCGCCTTTCCTGTGGAGAGCGCCTCCTCTTGAGATGCGATGGGAACGCCGGGAATTCTTTCCCTACGAAACAGGGAAAGGATCCCTCATCTCGAGCTAGGAGGCGGAATCGGGGCTCCCCTGGATGTGTGCGGGACCCACGTGCTTCCTCTTGAGTAGAGACGGGTATGTCGGGGAACTTCTTGAGTTGCAGCAAGGGTGTGAAGGACGCTTTGGAAGTTCCAGTGGTTAGATGTGATTGGCCTCGAGAAGCATCAGCGGAAATGGGCCTCATCTCGCCTGGAGGGCAAAACCTCCTGGATTTTCTCGAGTTGCGGCAGGTGCTCTCGACTTACGACGGGGACCTCAGGGACCCGCTCTGGTGGCCTCAGGAAAGGCCAGTCCCCATGCGAGTTCCTCGGGGGCCTCTCGGGATTCCTCTCCCGTCGATGCCGGGGCCTAAGACCTTGTGTGGAGTCGGGGCCGGAACCTGAGTTTTCCTCTCCAGTGCTGACATGGATCTTGGGGTACTTCTGGAGTCTCCCCAGGGGAGTCAGTCCTCGTCTCGAATGCGGGCATGCACTTGGGCTTTCCTCCAGAGCGGTAGCAGCAGTGTCACGCAGTCCGCCGCGTGGATCAAAGGATCTATGGTTTTCCCTCGAGTCTTTCCCACGAGGCTTTCCCACGAGGCTTTCCCACAGGGCTGTCCCACGTGCACACGTGGTGGGAGTCGATCCTCGGCTTGAACGTCAAGGCAGTGCAGGGAAAACAGGTTCCTCTGGAATGGACTGACACATCTGGGGGACTCTTGGAATGGTGGCACGACCCTGGAGTTCCTCTCGCCTTTCCTGTGGAGAGCGCCTCCTCTTGAGATGCGACGGGAACGCCGGGAATTCTTTCCCAACGAAACAGGGAAAGGATCCCTCATCTCGAGCTAGGAGGCGGAAACGGGGCTCCCCTGGATGTGTGCGGGACACCACGTGCTTCCTCTCGAGTGGAGACGGGTATGTCGGGGAACTTCTTGAGTTGCAGCAAGGGTGTGAAGGACCCTTTGGAAGTTCCAGTGGTTAGATGTGATTGGCCTCGAGAAGCCTCAGTGGAAATGGGCCTCATCTCGCCTGGAGGGCAAAACCTCCTGGATTTTCTCGAGTTGCGGCAGGTGCTCTCGACTTACGACGGGGACCTCAGGGACCCGCTCTGGTGGCCTCAGGAAAGGCCAGTCCCCATGCGAGTTCCTCGGGGGCCTCTCGGGATTCCTCTCCCGTCGATGCCGGGGCCTAAGACCTTGTGTGGAGTCGGGGCCGGAACCTGAGGTTTCCTCTCCAGTGCTGACATGGATCTTGGGGTACTTCTGGAGTCTCCCCAGGGGAGTCAGTCCTCGTCTCGAATGCGGGCATGCACTTGCGCTTTCCTCCAGAGCGGTAGCAGCAGTGTCACGCAGTCCGCCGCGTGGATCAAAGGATGTATGGTTTTCCGTCGAGTCTTTCCCACGAGGCTTTCCCACGAGGCTTTCCCACAGGGCTGTGCCACGTGCACACGTGGTGGGAGTCGATCCTCGGTTTGAACGTCAAGGCAGTGCAGGGAAAACAGGTTCCTCTGGAATGGACTGACACATCTGGGGGACTCTTGGAATGGTGGCACGACCCTGGAGTTCCTCTCGCCTTTCCTGTGGAGAGCGCCTCCTCTTGAGATGTGACGGGAACACCGGGAATTCTTTCCCTACGAAACAGGGAAAGGATCCCTCATCTCGAGCTAGGAGGCGGAAACGGGGCTCCCCTGGATGTGTGCGGGACCCCACGTGCTTCCTCTCGAGTGGAGATGGGTATGTCGGGGAACTTCTTGAGTTACAGTAATGGTGTGAAGAACCCTTTGGAAGTTCCAGTGGTTAGATGTGATTGGCCTCGAGAAGCCACAGCGGAAATGGGCCTCATCTCGCCTGAAGGGCAAAACCTCCTGGATTTTCTCGAGTTGCGGCAGGTGCTCTCGACTTACGACGGGGACCTCAGGGACCCGCTCTGGTGGCCTCAGGAAAGGCCAGTCCCCATGCGAGTTCCTCGGGGGCCTCTCGGGATTCCTCTCCCGTCGATGCCGGGGCCTAAGACCTTGTGTGGAGTCGGGGCCGGAAACTGAGGATTCCTCTCCAGTGCTGACATGGATCTTGGGGTACTTCTGGAGTCTCCCCAGGGGAGTCAGTCCTCGTCTCGAATGCGGGCATGCACTTGCGCTTTCCTCCAGAGCGGTAGCAGCAGTGTCACGCAGTCCGCCGCGTGGATCAAAGGATCTATGGTTTTCCCACGAGTCTTTCCCACGAGGCTTTCCCACGAGGCTTTCCCACAGGGCTGTCCCACGTGCACACGTGGTGGGAGTCGATCCTCGGCTTGAACGTCAAGGCAGTGCAGGGAAAACAGGTTCCTCTGGAATGGACTGACACATCTGGGGGACTCTTGGAATGGTGGTACGACCCTGGAGTTCCTCTCGCCTTTCCTGTGGAGAGCGCCTCCTCTTGAGATGCGACGGGAACGCCGGGAATTCTTTCCCTACGAAACAGGGAATGGATACCTCATCTCGAGCTAGGAAGCGGAAACGGGGCACCTCTGGATGTGTGCGGACCCCACGTGCTTCCTCTCGAGTGGAGACGGGTATGTCGGGGAACTTCTTGAGTTGCAGCAAGGGTGTGAAGGACCCTTTGGAAGTTCCAGTGGTTAGACGTGATTGGCCTCGAGAAGACTCAGCGGAAATGGGCCTCATCTCGCCTGGAGGGCAAAACCTCCTGGATTTTCTCGAGTTGCGGCAGGTGCTCTCGACTTACGACGGGGACCTCAGGGACCCGCTCTGGTGGCCTCAGGAAAGGCCAGTCCCCATGCGAGTTCCTCGGGGGCCTCTCGGGATTCCTCTCCCATCGATGCCGGGGCCTAAGACCTTGTGTGGAGACGGGCCGGAACCAGAGGATTCCTCTCCAGTGCTGACATGGATCTTGGGGTACTTCTGGAGTCTCCCCAGGGGAGTCAGTCCTCGTCTCGAATGCGGGCATGCACTTGCGCTTTCCTCCAGAGCGGTAGCAGCAGTGTCACGCAGTCCACCGCGTGGATCAAAGGATCTATGGTTTTCCCTCGAGTCTTTCCCACGAGGCTTTCCCACGAGGCTTTCCCAAAGGGCTGTGCCACGTGCACACGTGGTGGGAGTCGATCCTCGGCTTGAACGTCAAGGCAGTGCAGGGAAAACAGGTTCCTCTGGAATGGACTGACACATCTGGGGGACTCTTGGAATGGTGGCACGACCCTGGAGTTCCTCTCGCCTTTCCTGTGGAGAGCGCCTCCTCTTGAGATGCGACGGGAACGCCGGGAATTCTTTCAATACGAAACAGGGAAAGGATCCCTCATCTCGAGCTAGGAGGCGGAAACGGGGCTCACCTGGATGTGTTCGGGACCCCACGTGCTTCCTCTCGAGTGGAGACGGGTATGTCGGGGAACTTCTTGAGTTGCAGCAATGGTGTGAAGGACCCTTTGGAAGTTCCAGTGGTTAGATGTGATTGGCCTCGAGAAGCCTCAGCGGAAATGGGCCTCATCTCGCCTGAAGGGCAAAACCTCCTGGATTTTCTCGAGTTGCGGCAGGTGCTCTCGACTTACGACGGGGACCTCAGGGACCCGCTCTGGTGGCCTCAGGAAAGGCCAGTCCCCATGCGAGTTCCTCGGGGGCCTCTCGGGATTCCTCTCCCGTCGATGCCGGGGCCTAAGACCTTGTGTGGAGTCGGGGCCGGAACCTGAGGATTCCTCTCCAGTGCTGACATGGATCTTGGGGTACTTCTGGAGTCTCCCCAGGGGAGTCAGTCCTCGTCTCGAATGCGGGCATGCACTTGCGCTTTCCTCCAGAGCGGTAGCAGCAGTGTCACGCAGTCCGCCGCGTGGATCAAAGGATCTATGGTTTTCCCTCGAGTCTTTCCAACGAGGCTTTCCCACGAGGCTTTCCCACAGGGCTGTCCCACGTGCACACGTGGTGGGAGTCGATCCTCGGCTTGAACGTCAAGGCAGTGCAGGGAAAACAGGTTCCTCTGGAATGGACTGACATATCTGGGGGACTCTTGGAATGGTGGCACGACCCTGGAGTTCCTCTCGCCTTTCCTGTGGAGAGCGCCTCCTCTTGAGATGCGACGGGAACGCCGGGAATTCTTTCCGTACGAAACAGGGAAAGGATCCCTCATCTCGAGCTAGGAGGCGGAAACGGGGCTCCCCTGGATGTGTTCGGGACCCCACGTGCTTCCTCTCGAGTGGAGACGGGTATGTCGGGGAACTTCTTGAGTTGCAGCAATGGTGTGAAGGACCCTTTGGAAGTTCCAGTGGTTAGATGTGATTGGCCTCGAGAAGCCTCAGCGGAAATGGGCCTCATCTCGCCTGGAGGGCAAAACCTCCTGGATTTTCTCGAGTTGCGGCAGGTGCTCTCGACTTACGACGGGGACCTCAGGGACCCGCTCTGGTGGCCTCAGGAAAGGCCAGTCCCCATGCGAGTTCCTTGGGGGCCTCTCGGGATTCCTCTCCCGTCGATGCCGGGGCCTAAGACCTTGTGTGGATTCGGGGCCGGAACCTGAGAATTCCTCTCCAGTGCTGACATGGATCTTGGGGTACTTCTGGAGTCTCCCCAGGGGAGTCAGTCCTCGTCTCGAATGCGGGCATGCACTTGCGCTTTCCTCCAGAGCGGTAGCAGCAGTGTCACGCAGTCCGCCGCGTGGATCAAAGGATCTATGGTTTTCCCTCGAGTCTTTCCCACGAGGCTTTCCCACAGGGCTGTCCCACGTGCACACGTGGTGGGAGTCGATCCTCGGCTTGAACGTCAAGGCAGTGCAGGGAAAACAGGTTCCTCTGGAATGGACTGACACATCTGGGGGACTCTTGGAATGATGGCACGACCCTGGAGTTCCTCCCGCCTTTCCTGTGGAGAGCGCCTCCTCTTGAGATGCGACAGGAACGCCGGGAATTCTTTCCCTACGAAACAGGGAAAGGATCCCTCATCTCGTGCTAGGAGGCGGAAACGGGGCTCCCCTGGATGTGTGCGGGACCCACGTGCTTCCTCTCGAGTGGAGACGGGTATGTCGGGGAACTTCTTGAGTTGTAGCAAGGGTGTGAAGGAACCTTTGGAAGTTCCAGTGGTTGGACGTGATTAGCCTCGAGAAGCCTCAGCGGAAATGGGCCTCATCTCGCCTGGAGGGCAAATCCTCCTGGATTTTCTCGAGTTGCGGCAGGTGATCTCGACTTACGACGGGGACCTCAGGGACCCGCTCTGGTGGCCTCAGGAAAGGCCAGTCCCCATGCGAGTTCCTCGGGGGCCTCTCGGGATTCCTCTCCCGTCGATGCCGGGGCCTAAGACCTTCTGTGGAGTCGGGGCCGGAACCTGAGGATTCCTCTCCAGTGCTGACATGGATCTTGGGGTACTTCTGGAGTCTCCCCAGGGGAGTCAGTCCTCGTCTCGAATGCGGGCATGCACTTGCGCTTTCCTCCAGAGCGGTAGCAGCAGTGTCACGCAGTCCACCGCGTGGATCAAAGGATCTATGGTTTTCCCTCGAGTCTTTCCCACGAGGCTTTCCCACGAGGCTTTCCCACAGGGCTGTCCCACGTGCACACGTGGTGGGAGTCGATCCTCGGCTTGAACGTCAAGGCAGTGCAGGGAAAACAGGTTCCTCTGGAATGGACTGACACATCTGGGGGACTCTTGGAATGGTGGCATGACCCTGGAGTTCCTCTCGCCTTTCCTGTGGAGAGCGCCTCCTCTTGAGATGCGACGGGAACGCCTGGAATTCTTTCCCTACGAAACAGGGAAAGGATCCCTCATCTCGAGCTAGGAGGCGGAAACGGGGCTCCCCTGGATGTCTGCGGGACACCACGTGCTTCCTATCGAGTGGAGACGGGTATGTCGGGGCAATTCTTGAGTTACAGCAAGGGTGTGAAGGACCCTTTGGAAGTTCCAGTGGTTAGATGTGATTGGCCTCGAGAAGCCTCAGCGGAAATGGGCCTCATCTCGCCTGGAGGGCAAAACCTCCTGGATTTTCTCGAGTTGCTGCAGGTGCTCTCGACTTACGACGGGGACCTCAGGGACCCGCTCTGGTGGCCTCAGTAAAGGCCAGTCCCCATGCGAGTTCCTCGGGGGCCTCTCGGGATTCCTCTCCCGTCGATGCCGGGGCCTAAGACCTTGTGTGGAGTCGGGGCCGGAACCTGAGGATTCCTCTCCAGTGCTGAAATGGATCTTGGGGTACTTCTGGAGTCTCCCCAGGGGAGTCAGTCCTCGTCTCGAATGCGGGCATGCACTTGCGCTTTCCTCCAGAGCGGTAGCAGCAGTGTCATGCAGTCCGCCACGTGGATCAAAGGATCTATGGTTTTCCCTCGAGTCTTTCCCACGAGGCTTTCCCACGAGGCTTTCCCACAGGGCTGTCCCACGTGCACACGTGGTGGGAGTCGATCCTCGGCTTGAACGTCAAGGCAGTGCAGGGAAAACAGGCTCCTCTGGAATGGACTGACACATCTGGGGGACTCTTGGAATGGTGGCACGACCCTGGAGTTCCTCTCGCCTTTCCTGTGGAGAGCGCCTCCTCTGAGATTCGAGGGGAACGCCGGGAATTCTTTCCCTAAGAAACAGGGAAAGGATCCCTCATCTCGAGCTAGGAGGCGGAAACGGGGCTCCCCTGGATGTGTGCGGGACCCACGTGCTTCCTCTCGAGTGGAGACGGGTATGTCGGGGAACTTCTTGAGTTGCAGCAAGGGTGTGAAGGAACCTTTGGAAGTTCCAGTGGTTAGACGTGATTAGCCTCGAGAAGCCTCAGCGGAAATGGGCCTCATCTCGCCTGGAGGGCAAAACCTCCTGGATTTTCTCGAGTTGCGGCAGGTGCTCTCGACTTACGACGGGGACCTCAGGGAACCGCTCTGGTGGCCTCAGGAAAGGCCAGTCCCCATGCGAGTTCCTCGGGGGCGTCTCGGGATTCCTCTCCCGTCAATGCCGGGGCCTAAGACCTTGTGTGGAGTCGGGGCCGGAACCTGAGGATTCCTCTCCAGTGCTGACATGGATCTTGGGGTACTTCTGGAATCTCCCCAGGGGAGTCAGTCCTCGTCTCGAATGCGGGCATGCACTTGCGCTTTCCTCCAGAGCGGTATGAGCAGTGTCACACAGTCCGCCGCGTGGATCAAAGGATCTATGGTTTTCCCTCGAGTCTTTCCCACGAGGCTTTACCACGAGGCTTTCCCACAGGGCTGTCCCACGTGCACACGTGGTGGGAGTCGATCCTCGGCTTGAACGTCAAGGCAGGGCAGGGAAAACAGGTTCCTCTGGAATGGACTGACACATCTGGGGGACTCCTGGAATGGTGTCACGACATTGGAGTTCCTCTCGCCTTTCCTGTGGAGAGCGCCTCCTCTTGAGATGCGACGGGAACGCCGGGAATTCTTTCCCTACGAAACAGGGAAAGGATCCCTCATCTCGAGCTAGGAGGCGGAAACGGGGCTCCCCTGGATGTGTGCGGAACAACACGTGCTTCCTCTCGAGTGCAGACGGGTATGTCGGGGAACTTCTTGAGTTGCAGCAAGGGTGTGAAGGACCCTTTGGAATTTCCAGTGGTTAGATGTGATTGGCCTCGAGAAGCCACAGCGGAAATGGGCCTCATCTCGCCTGGAGGGCAAAACCTCCTGGATTTTCTCGAGTTGCGGCAGGTGCTCTTGACTTACGACGGGGACCTCAGGGACCCGCTCTGGTGGCCTCAGGAAAGGCCAGTCCCCATGCGTGTTCCTCGGGGGCGTCTCGGGATTCCTCTCTCGTGGATGCCGGGGCCTAAGACCTTGTGTGGAGTCGGGGCCGGAACCTGAGGATTCCTCTCCAGTGCTGACATGGATCTTGGGGTACTTCTGGAGTCTCCCCAGGGGAGTCAGTCCTCGTTTCGAATGCGGGCATGCACATGCGCTTTCCTCCAGAGCGGTAGCAGCAGTGTCACGCAGTCCGCCGCGTGAATCAAAGGACCTATGGTTTTCCCTCGAGTCTTTCCCACGAGGCTTTCCCACGAGGCTTTCCCACAGGGCTGTCCCACGTGCACACGTGGTGGGAGTCGATCATCGGCTTGAACGTCAAGGCAGTGCAGGGAAAGCAGGTTCCTCTGGAATGGACTGACACATCTGGGGGACTCTTGGAATGGTGGCACGACCCTGGAGTTCCTCTCGCCTTTCCTGTGGAGAGCGCCTCCTCTTGAGATGCGACGGGAACGCCGGGAATTCTTTCCCTACGAAACAGGGAAAGGATCCCTCATCTCGAGCTAGGAGGCGGAAACGGGGCTCCCCTGGATGTGTGCGGGACCCCACGTGCTTTCTCTCGAGTGGAGATGGGTATGTCGGGGAACTTCTTGAGTTGCAGCAATGGTGTGAAGGACCCTTTGGAAGTTCCAGTGGTTAGATGTGATTGGCCTCGAGAAGCCTCAGCGGAAATGGGCCTCATCTCGCCTAGAGGGCAAAACCTCCTGGATTTTCTCGAGTTGCGGCAGGTGCTCTCGACTTACGACGGGGACCTCAGGGACCCGCTCTGGTGGCCTCAGGAAAGGCCAGTCCCCATGCGAGTTCCTCGGGGGCCTCTCGGGATTCCTCTCCCGTCGATGCCGGGGCCTAAGACCTTGTGTGGAGTCGGGGCCGGAACCTGAGGATTCCTCTCCAGTGCTGACATGGATCTTGGGGTACTTCTGGAGTCTCCCCAGGGGAGTCAGTCCTCATCTCGAATGCGGGCATGCACTTGCATTTTCCTCCAGAGCGGTAGCAGCAGTGTCACGCAGTCCGCCGCGTGGATCTAAGGATCTATGGTTTTCCCTCGAGTCTTTCCCAGGAGGCTTTCCCACGAGGCTTTCCCACAGGGCTGTCCCACGTGCACACGTGGTGGGAGTCGATCCTCGGCTTGAACGTCAAGGCAGTGCAGGGAAAACAGGTTCCTCTGGAATGGACTGACACATCTGGGGGACTCTTGGAATGGTGGCACGACCCTGGAGTTCCTCTCGCCTTTCCTGTGGAGAGCGCCTCCTCTTGAGATGCGACGGGAACGCCGGGAATTCTTTCCCTACGAAACAGGGAAAGGATCCCTCATCTCGAGCTAGGAGGCGGAAACGGGGCTCCCCTGGATGTGTGCGGGACACCACGTGCTTCCTCTCGAGTGGAGACGGGTATGTCGGGGAACTTCTTGAGTTGCAGCAAGGGTGTGAAGGACCCTTTGGAAGTTCCAGTGGTTAGATGTGATTGGCCTCGAGAAGCCTCAGCGGAAATGGGCCTCATCTCGCCTGGAGGGCAAAACCTCCTGGATTTTCTCGAGTTGCGGCAGGTGCTCTCGACTTACGACGGGGACCTCAGGGACCCGCTCTGGTGGCCTCAGGAAAGGCCAGTCCCCATGCGAGTTCCTCGGGGGCCTCTCGGGATTCCTCTCCCTTCGATGCCGGGGCCTAAGACCTTGTGTGGAGTCGGGGCCGGAACCTGAGGATTCCTCTCCAGTGCTGACATGGATCTTGGGGTACTTCTGGAGTCTCCCCAGGGGAGTCAGTCCTCGTCTCGAATGCGGGCATGCACTTGCGCTTTCCTCCAGAGCGGTAGCAGCAGTGTCACGCAGTCCGCCGCGTGGATCAAAGGATCTATGGTTTTCCCTCGAGTCTTTCCCACGAGGCTTTCCCACGAGGCTTTCCCACAGGGCTGTTCCACGTGCACACGTGGTAGGAGTCGATCCTCGGCTTGAACGTCAAGGCAGTGCAGGGAAAACAGGTTCCTCTGGAATGGACTGACACATCTGGGGGACTCTTGGAATGGTGGCACGACCCTGGAGTTCCTCTCGCCTTTCCTGTGGAGAGCGCCTCCTCTTGAGATGCGACGGGAACGCCGGGAATTCTTTCCTTACGAAACAGGGAAAGGACACCTCAACTCGAGCTAGGAGGCGGAAACGGGGCTCCCCTGGATGTGTGCGGGACACCACGTGCTTCCTCTCGAGTGGAGACGGGTATGTCGGGGAACTTCTTGAGTTGCAGCAAGGGTGTGAAGGACCCTTTGGAAGTTCCAGTGGTTAGATGTGATTGGCCTCGAGAAGCCTCAGCGGAAATGGGCCTCATCTCGCCTGGAGGGCAAAACCTCCTGGATTTTCTCGAGTTGCGGCAGGTGCTCTCGACTTACGACGGGGACCTCAGGGACCCGCTCTGGTGGCCTCAGGAAAGGCCAGTCCCCATGCGAGTTCCTCGGGGGCCTCTCGGGATTCCTCTCCCGTCGATGCCGGGGCCTAAGACCTTGTGTGGAGTCGGGGCCGGAACCTGAGTTTTCCTCTCCAGTGCTGACATGGATCTTGGGGTACTTCTGGAGTCTCCCCAGGGGAGTCAGTCCTCGTCTCGAATGCGGGAATGCACTTGCGCTTTCCTCCAGAGCGGTAGCAGCAGTGTCACGCAGTCCGCCGCGTGGATCAAAGGATGTATGGTTTTCCCTCGAGTCTTTCCCACGAGGCTTTCCCACGAGGCTTTCCCACAGGGCTGTCCCACGTGCACACGTGGTGCGAGTCGATCCTCGGCTTGAACGTCAAGGCAGTGCAGGGAAAACAGGTTCCTCTGGAATGGACTGACACATCTGGGGAACTCTTGGAATGGTGGCACGACCCTGGAGTTCCTCTCGCCTTTCCTGTGGAGAGCGCCTCCTCTTGAGATGCGATGGGAACGCCGGGAATTCTTTCCCTACGAAACAGGGAAAGGATCCCTCATCTCGAGCTAGGAGGCGGAAACGGGCCTCCCCTGGATGTGTGCGGGACCCACGTGCTTCCTCTTGAGTGGAGACGGGTATGTCGGGGAACTTCTTGAGTTGCAGCAAGGGTGTGAAGGACGCTTTGGAAGTTCCAGTGGTTAGATGTGATTGGCCTCGAGAAGCATCAGCGGAAATGGGCCTCATCTCGCCTGGAGGGCAAAACCTCCTGGATTTTCTCGAGTTGCGGCAGGTGCTCTCGACTTACGACGGGGACCTCAGGGACCCGCTCTGGTGGCCTCAGGAAAGGCCAGTCCCCATGCGAGTTCCTCGGGGGCCTCTCGGGATTCCTCTCCCGTCGATGCCGGGGCCTAAGACCTTGTGTGGAGTCGGGGCCGGAACCTGAGTTTTCCTCTCCAGTGCTGACATGGATCTTGGGGTACTTCTGGAGTCTCCCCAGGGGAGTCAGTCCTCGTCTCGAATGCGGGCATGCACTTGGGCTTTCCTCCAGAGCGGTAGCAGCAGTGTCACGCAGTCCGCCGCGTGGATCAAAGGATCTATGGTTTTCCCTCGAGTCTTTCCCACGAGGCTTTCCCACGAGGCTTTCCCACAGGGCTGTCCCACGTGCACACGTGGTGGGAGTCGATCCTCGGCTTGAACGTCAAGGCAGTGCAGGGAAAACAGGTTCCTCTGGAATGGACTGACACATCTGGGGGACTCTTGGAATGGTGGCACGACCCTGGAGTTCCTCTCGCCTTTCCTGTGGAGAGCGCCTCCTCTTGAGATGCGACGGGAACGCCGGGAATTCTTTCCCAACGAAACAGGGAAAGGATCCCTCATCTCGAGCTAGGAGGCGGAAACGGGGCTCCCCTGGATGTGTGCGGGACACCACGTGCTTCCTCTCGAGTGGAGACGGGTATGTCGGGGAACTTCTTGAGTTGCAGCAAGGGTGTGAAGGACCCTTTGGAAGTTCCAGTGGTTAGATGTGATTGGCCTCGAGAAGCCTCAGTGGAAATGGGCCTCATCTCGCCTGGAGGGCAAAACCTCCTGGATTTTCTCGAGTTGCGGCAGGTGCTCTCGACTTACGACGGGGACCTCAGGGACCCGCTCTGGTGGCCTCAGGAAAGGCCAGTCCCCATACGAGTTCCTCGGGGGCCTCTCGGGATTCCTCTCCCGTCGATGCCGGGGCCTAAGACCTTGTGTGGAGTCGGGGCCGGAACCAGAGGTTTCCTCTCCAGTGCTGACATGGATCTTGGGGTACTTCTGGAGTCTCCCCAGGGGAGTCAGTCCTCGTCTCGAATGCGGGCATGCACTTGCGCTTTCCTCCAGAGCGGTAGCAGCAGTGTCACGCAGTCCGCCGCGTGGATCAAAGGATGTATGGTTTTCCGTCGAGTCTTTCCCACGAGGCTTTCCCACGAGGCTTTCCCACAGGGCTGTGCCACGTGCACACGTGGTGGGAGTCGATCCTCGGTTTGAACGTCAAGGCAGTGCAGGGAAAACAGGTTCCTCTGGAATGGACTGACACATCTGGGGGACTCTTGGAATGGTGGCACGACCCTGGAGTTCCTCTCGCCTTTCCTGTGGAGAGCGCCTCCTCTTGAGATGTGACGGGAACACCGGGAATTCTTTCCCTACGAAACAGGGAAAGGATCCCTCATCTCGAGCTAGGAGGCGGAAACGGGGCTCCCCTGGATGTGTGCGGGACCCCACGTGCTTCCTCTCGAGTGGAGATGGGTATGTCGGGGAACTTCTTGAGTTACAGTAATGGTGTGAAGAACCCTTTGGAAGTTCCAGTGGTTAGATGTGATTGGCCTCGAGAAGCCACAGCGGAAATGGGCCTCATCTCGCCTGAAGGGCAAAACCTCCTGGATTTTCTCGAGTTGCGGCAGGTGCTCTCGACTTACGACGGGGACCTCAGGGACCCGCTCTGGTGGCCTCAGGAAAGGCCAGTCCCCATGCGAGTTCCTCGGGGGCCTCTCGGGATTCCTCTCCCGTCGATGCCGGGGCCTAAGACCTTGTGTGGAGTCGGGGCCGGAAACTGAGGATTCCTCTCCAGTGCTGACATGGATCTTGGGGTACTTCTGGAGTCTCCCCAGGGGAGTCAGTCCTCGTCTCGAATGCGGGCATGCACTTGCGCTTTCCTCCAGAGCGGTAGCAGCAGTGTCACGCAGTCCGCCGCGTGGATCAAAGGATCTATGGTTTTCCCACGAGTCTTTCCCACGAGGCTTTCCCACGAGGCTTTCCCACAGGGCTGTCCCACGTGCACACGTGGTGCGAGTCGATCCTCGGCTTGAACGTCAAGGCAGTGCAGGGAAAACAGGTTCCTCTGGAATGGACTGACACATCTGGGGGACTCTTGGAATGGTGGTACGACCCTGGAGTTCCTCTCGCCTTTCCTGTGGAGAGCGCCTCCTCTTGAGATGCGACGGGAACGCCGGGAATTCTTTCCCTACGAAACAGGGAATGGATACCTCATCTCGAGCTAGGAAGCGGAAACGGGGCACCTCTGGATGTGTGCGGACCCCACGTGCTTCCTCTCGAGTGGAGACGGGTATGTCGGGGAACTTCTTGAGTTGCAGCAAGGGTGTGAAGGACCCTTTGGAAGTTCCAGTGGTTAGACGTGATTGGCCTCGAGAAGACTCAGCGGAAATGGGCCTCATCTCGCCTGGAGGGCAAAACCTCCTGGATTTTCTCGAGTTGCGGCAGGTGCTCTCGACTTACGACGGGAACCTCAGGGACCCGCTCTGGTGGCCTCAGGAAAGGCCAGTCCCCATGCGAGTTCCTCGGGGGCCTCTCGGGATTCCTCTCCCGTCGATGCCGGGGCCTAAGACCTTGTGTGGAGTCGGGCCCGGAACCTGAGGATTACTCACAAGTGCTGACATGGATCTTGGGGTACTTCTGGAGTCTCCCCAGGGGAGTCAGTCCTCGTCTCGAGTGCGGGCATGCACTTGCGCTTTCCTCCAGAGCGGTAGCAGCAGTGTCACGCAGTCCGCCACGTGGATCAAAGGATCTATGGTTTTCCCTCGAGTCTTTCCCACGAGGCTTTCCCACGAGGCTTTCCCACAGGGCTGTCCCACGTGCACACGTGGTGCGAGTCGATCCTCGGCTTGAACGTCAAGGCAGTGCAGGGAAAACAGGTTCCTCTGGAATGGACTGACACATCTGGGGGACTCTTGGAATGGTGGCACGACCCTGGAGTTCCTCTCGCCTTTCCTGAGGAGAGCGCCTCCTCTTGAGATGCGACGGGAACGCCGGGAATTCTTTCCCTACGAAACAGGGAAAGGATCCCTCATCTCGAGCTAGGAGGCGGAAACGGGGCTGCCCTGGATGTGTGCGTGACCCCACGTGCTTCCTCTCGAGTGGAGACGGGTATGTCGCGGAACTTCTTGAGTTGCAGCAATGGTGTGAAGGACCCTTTGGAAGTTCCAGTGGTTAGATGTGATTGGCCTCGAGAAGCCTCATTGGAAATGGGCCTCATCTCGCCTGGAGGGCAAAACCTCCTGGATTTTCTCGAGTTGCGGCAGGTGCTCTCGACTTACGACGGGGACCTCAGGGACCCGCTCTGGTGGCCTCAGGAAAGGCCAGTCCCCATGCGAGTTCCTCGGGGGCCTCTCGGGATTCCTCTCCCATCGATGCCGGGGCCTAAGACCTTGTGTGGAGACGGGCCGGAACCAGAGGATTCCTCTCCAGTGCTGACATGGATCTTGGGGTACTTCTGGAGTCTCCCCAGGGGAGTCAGTCCTCGTCTCGAATGCGGGCATGCACTTGCGCTTTCCTCCAGAGCGGTAGCAGCAGTGTCACGCAGTCCACCGCGTGGATCAAAGGATCTATGGTTTTCCCTCGAGTCTTTCCCACGAGGCTTTCCCACGAGGCTTTCCCAAAGGGCTGTGCCACGTGCACACGTGGTGGGAGTCGATACTCGGCTTGAACGTCAAGGCAGTGCAGGGAAAACAGGTTCCTCTGGAATGGACTGACACATCTGGGGGACTCTTGGAATGGTGGCACGACCCTGGAGTTCCTCTCGCCTTTCCTGTGGAGAGCGCCTCCTCTTGAGATGCGACGGGAACGCCGGGAATTCTTTCAATACGAAACAGGGAAAGGATCCCTCATCTCGAGCTAGGAGGCGGAAACGGGGCTCCCCTGGATGTGTTCGGGACCCCACGTGCTTCCTCTCGAGTGGAGACGGGTATGTCGGGGAACTTCTTGAGTTGCAGCAATGGTGTGAAGGACCCTTTGGAAGTTCCAGTGGTTAGATGTGATTGGCCTCGAGAAGCCTCAGCGGAAATGGGCCTCATCTCGCCTGAAGGGCAAAACCTCCTGGATTTTCTCGAGTTGCGGCAGGTGCTCTCGACTTACGACGGGGACCTCAGGGACCCGCTCTGGTGGCCTCAGGAAAGGCCAGTCCCCATGCGAGTTCCTCGGGGGCCTCTCGGGATTCCTCTCCCGTCGATGCCGGGGCCTAAGACCTTGTGTGGAGTCGGGGCCGGAACCTGAGGATTCCTCTCCAGTGCTGACATGGATCTTGGGGTACTTCTGGAGTCTCCCCAGGGGAGTCAGTCCTCGTCTCGAATGCGGGCATGCACTTGCGCTTTCCTCCAGAGCGGTAGCAGCAGTGTCACGCAGTCCGCCGCGTGGATCAAAGGATCTATGGTTTTCCCTCGAGTCTTTCCAACGAGGCTTTCCCACGAGGCTTTCCCACAGGGCTGTCCCACGTGCACACGTGGTGGGAGTCGATCCTCGGCTTGAACGTCAAGGCAGTGCAGGGAAAACAGGTTCCTCTGGAATGGACTGACATATCTGGGGGACTCTTGGAATGGTGGCACGACCCTGGAGTTCCTCTCGCCTTTCCTGTGGAGAGCGCCTCCTCTTGAGATGCGACGGGAACGCCGGGAATTCTTTCCGTACGAAACAGGGAAAGGATCCCTCATCTCGAGCTAGGAGGCGGAAACGGGGCTCCCCTGGATGTGTTCGGGACCCCACGTGCTTCCTCTCGAGTGGAGACGGGTATGTCGTGGAACTTCTTGAGTTGCAGCAATGGTGTGAAGGACCCTTTGGAAGTTCCAGTGGTTAGATGTGATTGGCCTCGAGAAGCCTCAGCGGAAATGGGCCTCATCTCGCCTGGAGGGCAAAACCTCCTGGATTTTCTCGAGTTGCGGCAGGTGCTCTCGACTTACGACGGGGACCTCAGGGACCCGCTCTGGTGGCCTCAGGAAAGGCCAGTCCCCATGCGAGTTCCTTGGGGGCCTCTCGGGATTCCTCTCCCGTCGATGCCGGGGCCTAAGACCTTGTGTGGATTCGGGGCCGGAACCTGAGAATTCCTCTCCAGTGCTGACATGGATCTTGGGGTACTTCTGGAGTCTCCCCAGGGGAGTCAGTCCTCGTCTCGAATGCGGGCATGCACTTGCGCTTTCCTGCAGAGCGGTAGCAGCAGTGTCACGCAGTCCGCCGCGTGGATCAAAGGATGTATGGTTTTCCCTCGAGTCTTTCCCACGAGGCTTTCCCACGAGGCTTTCCCACAGGGCTGTCCCACGTGCACACGTGGTGGGAGTCAATCCTCGGCTTGAACGTCAAGGCAGGGCAGGGAAAACAGGTTCCTCTGGAATGGACTGACACATCTGGGGGACTCTTGGAATGGTGGCACGACCCTGGAGTTCCTCTCGCCTTTCCTGTGGAGAGCGCCTCCTCTTGAGATGCGACGGGAACGCCGGGAATTCTTTCCCTACGAAACAGGGAAAGGATCCCTCATCTCGAGCTAGGAGGCGGAAACGGGGCTCCCCTGGATGTGTGCGGGACCCACGTGCTTCCTCTCGAGTGGAGACGGGTATGTCGATGAACTTCTTGAGTTGCAGGAAGGGTGTGAAGGACCCTTTGGAAGTTCCAGTGGTTAGATGTGATTGGCCTCGAGAAGCCTCAGCGGAAATGGGCCTCATCTCGCCTGGAGGGCAAAACCTCCTGGATTTTCTCGAGTTGCGGCAGGTGCTCTCGACTTACGACGGGGACCTCAGGGACCCGCTCTGGTGGCCTCAGGAAAGGCCAGTCCCCATGCGAGTTCCTCGGGGGCCTCTCGGGATTCCTCTCCCGTCGATGCCGGGGCCTAAGACCTTGTGTGGAGTCGGGGCCGGAACCTGAGGATTCCTCTCCAGTGCTGACATGGATCTTGGGGTACTTCTGGAGTCTCCCCAGGGGAGTCAGTCCTCGTCTCGAATGCGGGCATGCACTTGCGCTTTCCTCCAGAGCGGTAGCAGCAGTGTCACGCAGTCCGCCGCGTGGATCAAAGGATCTATGGTTTTCCCTCGAGTCTTTCCCACGAGGCTTTCCCACGAGGCTTTCCCACAGGGCTGTCCCACGTGCACACGTGGTGGGAGTCGATCCTCGGCTTGAACGTCAAGGCAGTGCAGGGAAAACAGGTTCCTCTGGAATGGATTGACACATCTGGGGGACTCTTGGAATGGTGGCACGACCGTGGAGTTCCTCTCGCCTTTCCTGTGGAGAGCGCCTCCTCTTGAGATGCGACGGGAACGCCGGGAATTCTTTCCCTACGAAACAGGGAAAGGATCCCTCATCTCGAGCTAGGAGGCGGAAACGGGGCTCCCCTGGATGTGTGCGGGACCCACGTGCTTCCTCTCGAGTGGAGACGGGTATGTCGATGAACTTCTTGAGTTGCAGCAAGGGTGTGAAGGACCCTTTGGAAGTTCCAGTGGTTAGATGTGATTGGCCTCGAGAAGCCTCAGCGGAAATGGGCCTCATCTCGCCTGGAGGGCAAAACCTCCTGGATTTTCTCGAGTTGCGGCAGGTGCTCTCGACTTACGACGGGGACCTCAGGGACCCGCTCTGGTGGCCTCAGGAAAGGCCAGTCCCCATGCGAGTTCCTCGGGGGCCTCTCGGGATTCCTCTCCCGTCGATGCCGGGGCCTAAGACCTTGTGTGGAGTCGGGGCCGGAACCTGAGGATTCCTCTCCAGTGCTGACATGGATCTTGGGGTACTTCTGGAGTCTCCCCAGGGGAGTCAGTCCTCGTCTCGAATGCGGGAATGCACTTGCGCTTTCCTCCAGAGCGGTAGCAGCAATGTCACGCAGTCCGCCGCGTGTATCAATGGATCTATGGTTTTCCCTCGAGTCTTTCCCACGAGGCTTTCCCACGAGGCTTTCCCACAGGGCTGTCCCACGTGCACACGTGGTGGGAGTCGATCCTCGGCTTGAACGTCAAGGCAGTGCAGGGAAAACAGGTTCCTCTGGAATGGACTGACACATCTGGGGGACTCTTGGAATGGTGGCACGACCCTGGAGTTCCTCTCACCTTTCCTGTGGAGAGCGCCTCCTCTTGAGATGCGACGGGAACGCCGGGAATTCTTTCCCTACGAAACAGGGAAAGGATCCCTCATCTCGAGCCAGGAGGCGGAAACGGGGCTCCCTTGGATATGTGCGGGACACCACGTGCTTCCTCTCGAGTGGAGACGGGTATGTCGGGGAACTTCTTGAGTTGCAGCAAGGGTGTGAAGGACCCTTTGGAAGTTCCAGTGGTTAGATGTGATTGGCCTCGAGAAGCCTCAGCGGAAATGGGCCTCATCTCCCCTGGAGGGCAAAACCTCCTGGATTTTCTCGAGTTGCGGCAGGTGCTCTCGACTTACGACGGGGACCTCAGGGACCCGCTCTGGTGGCCTCAGGAAAGGCCAGTCCCCATGCGAGTTCCTCGGGGGCCTCTCGGGATTCCTCTCCCGTCGATGCCGGGGCCTAAGACCTTGTGTGGAGTCGGGGCCGGAACCTGAGGGTTCCTCTCCAGTGCTGACATGGATCTTGGGGTACTTCTGGAGTCTCCCCAGGGGAGTCAGTCCTCGTCTCGAATGCGGGCATGCACTTGCTCTTTCCTCCAGAGCGGTAGCAGCAGTGTCACGCAGTCCGCCGCGTGGATCAAAGGATCTATGGTTTTCCCTCGAGTCTTTCCCACGAGGCTTTCCCACGAGGCTTTCCCACAGGGCTGTCCCACGTGCACACGTGGTGGGAGTCGATCCTCGGCTTGAACGTCAAGGCAGTGCAGGGAAAACAGGTTCCTCTGGAATGGATTGACACATCTGGGGGACTCTTGGAATGGTGGCACGACCGTGGAGTTCCTCTCGCCTTTCCTGTGGAGAGCGCCTCCTCTTGAGATGCGACGGGAACGCCGGGAATTCTTTCCCTACGAAACAGGGAAAGGATCCCTCATCTCGAGCTTGGAGGCGGAAACGGGGCTCCCCTGGATGTGTGCGGGACCCACGTGCTTCCTCTCGAGTGGAGACGGGTATGTCGATGAACTTCTTGAGTTGCAGCAAGGGTGTGAAGGACCCTTTGGAAGTTCCAGTGGTTAGATGTGATTGGCCTCGAGAAGCCTCAGCGGAAATGGGCCTCATCTCGCCTGGAGGGCAAAACCTCCTGGATTTTCTCGAGTTGCGGCAGGTGCTCTCGACTTACGACGGGGACCTCAGGGACCCGCTCTGGTGGCCTCAGGAAAGGCCAGTCCCCATGCGAGTTCCTCGGGGGCCTCTCGGGATTCCTCTCCCGTCGATGCCGGGGCCTAAGACCTTGTGTGGAGTCGGGGCCGGAACCTGAGGATTCCTCTCCAGTGCTGACATGGATCTTGGGGTACTTCTGGAGTCTCCCCAGGGGAGTCAGTCCTCGTCTCGAATGCGGGCATGCACTTGCGCTTTCCTCCAGAGCGGTAGCAGCAGTGTCACGCAGTCCGCCGCGTGGATCAAAGGATCTATGGTTTTCCCTCGAGTCTTTCCCACGAGGCTTTCCCACGAGGCTTTCCCACAGGGCTGTCCCACGTGCACACGTGGTGGGAGTCGATCCTCGGCTTGAACGTCAAGGCAGTGCAGGGAAAACAGGTTCCTCTGGAATGGATTGACATCTCTGGGGGACTCTTGGAATGGTGGCACGACCGTGGAGTTCCTCTCGCCTTTCCTGTGGAGAGCGCCTCCTCTTGAGATGCGACGGGAACGCCGGGAATTCTTTCCCTACGAAACAGGGAAAGGATCCCTCATCTCGAGCTAGGAGGCGGAAACGGGGCTCCCCTGGATGTGTGCGGGACCCACGTGCTTCCTCTCGAGTGGAGACGGGTATGTCGGGGAACTTCTTGAGTTGCAGCAAGGGTGTGAAGGACCCTTTGGAAGTTCCAGTGGTTAGATGTGATTGGCCTCGAGAAGCCTCAGCGGAAATGGGCCTCATCTCGCCTGGAGGGCAAAACCTCCTGGATTTTCTCGAGTTGCGGTAGGTGCTCTCGACTTACGACGGGGACCTCAGGGACCCGCTCTGGTGGCCTCAGGAAAGGCCAGTCCCCATGCGAGTTCCTCGGGGGCCTCTCGGGATTCCTCTCCCGTCGATGCCGGGGCCTAAGACCTTGTGTGGAGTCGGGGCCGGAACCTGAGGTTTCCTCTCCAGTGCTGACATGGATCTTGGGGTACTTCTGGAGTCTCCCCAGGGGAGTCAGTCCTCGTCTCGAATGCGGGCATGCACTTGCGCTTTCCTCCAGAGCGGTAGCAGCAGTGTCACGCAGTCCGCCGCGTGGATCAAAGGATCTATGGTTTTCCCTCGAGTCTTTCCCACGAGGCTTTCCCACGAGGCTTTCCCACAGGGCTGTCCCACGTGCACACGTGGTGGGAGTCGATCCTCGGCTTGAACGTCAAGGCAGTGCAGGGAAAACAGGTTCCTCTGGAATGGATTGACACATCTGGGGGACTCTTGGAATGGTGGCACGACCGTGGAGTTCCTTTCGCCTTTCCTGTGGAGAGCGCCTCCTCTTGAGATGCGACGGGAACGCCGGGAATTCTTTCCCTACGAAACAGGGAAAGGATCCCTCATCTCGAGCTAGGAGGCGGAAACGGGGCTCCCCTGGATGTGTGCGGGACCCACGTGCTTCCTCTCGAGTGGAGACGGGTATGTCGATGAACTTCTTGAGTTGCAGGAAGGGTGTGAAGGACCCTTTGGAAGTTCCAGTGGTTAGATGTGATTGGCCTCGAGAAGCCTCAGCGGAAATGGGCCTCATCTCGCCTGGAGGGCAAAACCTCCTGGATTTTCTCGAGTTGCGGCAGGTGCTCTCGACTTACGACGGGGACCTCAGGGACCCGCTCTGGTGGCCTCAGGAAAGGCCAGTCCCCATGCGAGTTCCTCGGGGGCCTCTCGGGATTCCTCTCCCGTCGATGCCGGGGCCTAAGACCTTGTGTGGAGTCGGGGCCGGAACCTGAGGATTCCTCTCCAGTGCTGACATGGATCTTGGGGTACTTCTGGAGTCTCCCCAGGGGAGTCAGTCCTCGTCTCGAATGCGGGCATGCACTTGCGCTTTCCTCCAGAGCGGTAGCAGCAGTGTCACGCAGTCCGCCGCGTGGATCAAAGGATCTATGGTTTTCCCTCGAGTCTTTCCCACGAGGCTTTCCCACGAGGCTTTCCCACAGGGCTGTCCCACGTGCACACGTGGTGGGAGTCGATCCTCGGCTTGAACGTCAAGGCAGTGCAGGGAAAACAGGTTCCTCTGGAATGGATTGACACATCTGGGGGACTCTTGGAATGGTGGCACGACCGTGGAGTTCCTCTCGCCTTTCCTGTGGAGAGCGCCTCCTCTTGAGATGCGACGGGAACGCCGGGAATTCTTTCCCTACGAAACAGGGAAAGGATCCCTCATCTCGAGCTAGGAGGCGGAAACGGGGCTCCCCTGGATGTGTGCGGGACCCACGTGCTTCCTCTCGAGTGGAGACGGGTATGTCGATGAACTTCTTGAGTTGCAGCAAGGGTGTGAAGGACCCTTTGGAAGTTCCAGTGGTTAGATGTGATTGGCCTCGAGAAGCCTCAGCGGAAATGGGCCTCATCTCGCCTGGAGGGCAAAACCTCCTGGATTTTCTCGAGTTGCGGCAGGTGCTCTCGACTTACGACGGGGACCTCAGGGACCCGCTCTGGTGGCCTCAGGAAAGGCCAGTCCCCATGCGAGTTCCTCGGGGGCCTCTCGGGATTCCTCTCCCGTCGATGCCGGGGCCTAAGACCTTGTGTGGAGTCGGGGCCGGAACCTGAGGATTCCTCTCCAGTGCTGACATGGATCTTGGGGTACTTCTGGAGTCTCCCCAGGGGAGTCAGTCCTCGTCTCGAATGCGGGAATGCACTTGCGCTTTCCTCCAGAGCGGTAGCAGCAGTGTCACGCAGTCCGCCGCGTGTATCAATGGATCTATGGTTTTCCCTCGAGTCTTTCCCACGAGGCTTTCCCACGAGGCTTTCCCACAGGGCTGTCCCACGTGCACACGTGGTGGGAGTCGATCCTCGGCTTGAACGTCAAGGCAGTGCAGGGAAAACAGGTTCCTCTGGAATGGACTGACACATCTGGGGGACTCTTGGAATGGTGGCACGACCCTGGAGTTCCTCTCACCTTTCCTGTGGAGAGCGCCTCCTCTTGAGATGCGACGGGAACGCCGGGAATTCTTTCCCTACGAAACAGGGAAAGGATCCCTCATCTCGAGCCAGGAGGCGGAAACGGGGCTCCCTTGGATATGTGCGGGACACCACGTGCTTCCTCTCGAGTGGAGACGGGTATGTCGGGGAACTTCTTGAGTTGCAGCAAGGGTGTGAAGGACCCTTTGGAAGTTCCAGTGGTTAGATGTGATTGGCCTCGAGAAGCCTCAGCGGAAATGGGCCTCATCTCCCCTGGAGGGCAAAACCTCCTGGATTTTCTCGAGTTGCGGCAGGTGCTCTCGACTTACGACGGGGACCTCAGGGACCCGCTCTGGTGGCCTCAGGAAAGGCCAGTCCCCATGCGAGTTCCTCGGGGGCCTCTCGGGATTCCTCTCCCGTCGATGCCGGGGCCTAAGACCTTGTGTGGAGTCGGGGCCGGAACCTGAGGGTTCCTCTCCAGTGCTGACATGGATCTTGGGGTACTTCTGGAGTCTCCCCAGGGGAGTCAGTCCTCGTCTCGAATGCGGGCATGCACTTGCTCTTTCCTCCAGAGCGGTAGCAGCAGTGTCACGCAGTCCGCCGCGTGGATCAAAGGATCTATGGTTTTCCCTCGAGTCTTTCCCACGAGGCTTTCCCACGAGGCTTTCCCACAGGGCTGTCCCACGTGCACACGTGGTGGGAGTCGATCCTCGGCTTGAACGTCAAGGCAGTGCAGGGAAAACAGGTTCCTCTGGAATGGATTGACACATCTGGGGGACTCTTGGAATGGTGGCACGACCGTGGAGTTCCTCTCGCCTTTCCTGTGGAGAGCGCCTCCTCTTGAGATGCGACGGGAACGCCGGGAATTCTTTCCCTACGAAACAGGGAAAGGATCCCTCATCTCGAGCTTGGAGGCGGAAACGGGGCTCCCCTGGATGTGTGCGGGACCCACGTGCTTCCTCTCGAGTGGAGACGGGTATGTCGATGAACTTCTTGAGTTGCAGCAAGGGTGTGAAGGACCCTTTGGAAGTTCCAGTGGTTAGATGTGATTGGCCTCGAGAAGCCTCAGCGGAAATGGGCCTCATCTCGCCTGGAGGGCAAAACCTCCTGGATTTTCTCGAGTTGCGGTAGGTGCTCTCGACTTACGACGGGGACCTCAGGGACCCGCTCTGGTGGCCTCAGGAAAGGCCAGTCCCCATGCGAGTTCCTCGGGGGCCTCTCGGGATTCCTCTCCCGTCGATGCCGGGGCCTAAGACCTTGTGTGGAGTCGGGGCCGGAACCTGAGGATTCCTCTCCAGTGCTGACATGGATCTTGGGGTACTTCTGGAGTCTCCCCAGGGGAGTCAGTCCTCGTCTCGAATGCGGGCATGCACTTGCGCTTTCCTCCAGAGCGGTAGCAGCAGTGTCACGCAGTCCGCCGCGTGGATCAAAGGATCTATGGTTTTCCCTCGAGTCTTTCCCACGAGGCTTTCCCACGAGGCTTTCCCACAGGGCTGTCCCACGTGCACACGTGGTGGGAGTCGATCCTCGGCTTGAACGTCAAGGCAGTGCAGGGAAAACAGGTTCCTCTGGAATGGATTGACATCTCTGGGGGACTCTTGGAATGGTGGCACGACCGTGGAGTTACTCTCGCCTTTCCTGTGGAGAGCGCCTCCTCTTGAGATGCGACGGGAACGCCGGGAATTCTTTCCCTACGAAACAGGGAAAGGATCCCTCATCTCGAGCTAGGAGGCGGAAACGGGGCTCCCCTGGATGTGTGCGGGACCCACGTGCTTCCTCTCGAGTGGAGACGGGTATGTCGGGGAACTTCTTGAGTTGCAGCAAGGGTGTGAAGGACCCTTTGGAAGTTCCAGTGGTTAGATGTGATTGGCCTCGAGAAGCCTCAGCGGAAATGGGCCTCATCTCGCCTGGAGGGCAAAACCTCCTGGATTTTCTCGAGTTGCGGCAGGTGCTCTCGACTTACGACGGGGACCTCAGGGACCCGCTCTGGTGGCCTCAGGAAAGGCCAGTCCCCATGCGAGTTCCTCGGGGGCCTCTCGGGATTCCTCTCCCGTCGATGCCGGGGCCTAAGACCTTGTGTGGAGTCGGGGCCGGAACCTGAGGTTTCCTCTCCAGTGCTGACATGGATCTTGGGGTACTTCTGGAGTCTCCCCAGGGGAGTCAGTCCTCGTCTCGAATGCGGGCATGCACTTGCGCTTTCCTCCAGAGCGGTAGCAGCAGTGTCACGCAGTCTGCCGCGTGGATCAAAGGATCTATGGTTTTCCCTCGAGTCTTTCCCACGAGGCTTTCCCACGAGGCTTTCCCACAGGGCTGTCCCACGTGCACACGTGGTGGGAGTCGATCCTCGGCTTGAACGTCAAGGCAGTGCAGGGAAAACAGGTTCCTCTGGAATGGATTGACACATCTGGGGGACTCTTGGAATGGTGGCACGACCGTGGAGTTCCTTTCGCCTTTCCTGTGGAGAGCGCCTCCTCTTGAGATGCGACGGGAACGCCGGGAATTCTTTCCCTACGAAACAGGGAAAGGATCCCTCATCTCGAGCTAGGAGGCGGAAACGGGGCTCCCCTGGATGTGTGCGGGACCCACGTGCTTCCTCTCGAGTGGAGACGGGTATGTCGATGAACTTCTTGAGTTGCAGGAAGGGTGTGAAGGACCCTTTGGAAGTTCCAGTGGTTAGATGTGATTGGCCTCGAGAAGCCTCAGCGGAAATGGGCCTCATCTCGCCTGGAGGGCAAAACCTCCTGGATTTTCTCGAGTTGCGGCAGGTGCTCTCGACTTACGACGGGGACCTCAGGAACCCGCTCTGGTGGCCTCAGGAAAGGCCAGTCCCCATGCGAGTTCCTCGGGGGCCTCTCGGGATTCCTCTCCCGTCGATGCCGGGGCCTAAGACCTTGTGTGGAGTCGGGGCCGGAACCTGAGGATTCCTCTCCAGTGCTGACATGGATCTTGGGGTACTTCTGGAGTCTCCCCAGGGGAGTCAGTCCTCGTCTCGAATGCGGGCATGCACTTGCGCTTTCCTCCAGAGCGGTAGCAGCAGTGTCACGCAGTCCGCCGCGTGGATCAAAGGATCTATGGTTTTCCCTCGAGTCTTTCCCACGAGGCTTTCCCACGAGGCTTTCCCACAGGGCTGTCCCACGTGCACACGTGGTGGGAGTCGATCCTCGGCTTGAACGTCAAGGCAGTGCAGGGAAAACAGGTTCCTCTGGAATGGATTGACACATCTGGGGGACTCTTGGAATGGTGGCACGACCGTGGAGTTCCTCTCGCCTTTCCTGTGGAGAGCGCCTCCTCTTGAGATGCGACGGGAACGCCGGGAATTCTTTCCCTACGAAACAGGGAAAGGATCCCTCATCTCGAGCTAGGAGGCGGAAACGAGGCTCCCCTGGATGTGTGCGGGACCCACGTGCTTCCTCTCGAGTGGAGACGGGTATGTCGATGAACTTCTTGAGTTGCAGCAAGGGTGTGAAGGACCCTTTGGAAGTTCCAGTGGTTAGATGTGATTGGCCTCGAGAAGCCTCAGCGGAAATGGGCTTCATCTCGCCTGGAGGGCAAAACCTCCTGGATTTTCTCGAGTTGCGGCAGGTGCTCTCGACTTACGACGGGGACCTCAGGGACCCGCTCTGGTGGCCTCAGGAAAGGCCAGTCCCCATGCGAGTTCCTCGGGGGCCTCTCGGGATTCCTCTCCCGTCGATGCCGGGGCCTAAGACCTTGTGTGGAGTCGGGGCCGGAACCTGAGGTTTCCTCTCCAATGCTGACATGGATCTTGGGGTACTTCTGGAGTCTCCCCAGGGGAGTCAGTCCTCGTCTCGAATGCGGGAATGCACTTGCGCTTTCCTCCAGAGCGGTAGCAGCAATGTCACGCAGTCCGCCGCGTGGATCAAAGGATCTATGGTTTTCCCTCGAGTCTTTCCCACGAGGCTTTCCCACGAGGCTTTCCCACAGGGCTGTCCCACGTGCACACGTAGTGGGAGTCGATCCTCGGCTTGAACGTCAAGGCAGTGCAGGGAAAACAGGTTCCTCTGGAATGGACTGACACATCTGGGGGACTCTTGGAATGGTGGCACGACCCTGGAGTTCCTCTCACCTTTCCTGTGGAGAGCGCCTCCTCTTGAGATGCGACGGGAACGCCGGGAATTCTTTCCCTACGAAACAGGGAAAGGATCCCTCATCTCGAGCCAGGAGGCGGAAACGGGGCTCCCTTGGATGTGTGCGGGACACCACGTGCTTCCTCTCGAGTGGAGACGGGTATGTCGGGGAACTTCTTGAGTTGCAGCAAGGGTGTGAAGGACCCTTTGGAAGTTCCAGTGGTTAGATGTGATTGGCCTCGAGAAGCCTCAGCGGAAATGGGCCTCATCTCTCCTGGAGGGCAAAACCTCCTGGATTTTCTCGAGTTGCGGCAGGTGCTCTCGACTTACGACGGGGACCTCAGGGACCCGCTCTGGTGGCCTCAGGAAAGGCCAGTCCCCATGCGAGTTCCTCGGGGGCCTCTCGGGATTCCTCTCCCGTCGATGCCGGGGCCTAAGACCTTGTGTGGAGTCGGGGCCGGAACCTGAGGGTTCCTCTCCAGTGCTGACATGGATCTTGGGGTACTTCTGGAGTCTCCCCAGGGGAGTCAGTCCTCGTCTCGAATGCGGGCATGCACTTGCTCTTTCCTCCAGAGCGGTAGCAGCAGTGTCACGCAGTCCGCCGCGTGGATCAAAGGATCTATGGTTTTCCCTCAAGTCTTTCCCACGAGGCTTTCCCACGAGGCTTTCCCACAGGGCTGTCCCACGTGCACACGTGGTGGGAGTCGATCCTCGGCTTGAACGTCAAGGCAGTGCAGGGAAAACAGGTTCCTCTGGAATGGATTGACACATCGGGGGACTCTTGGAATGGTGGCACGACCGTGGAGTTCCTCTCGCCTTTCCTGTGGAGAGCGCCTCCTCTTGAGATGCGACGGGAACGCCGGGAATTCTTTCCCTACGAAACAGGGAAAGGATCCCTCATCTCGAGCTAGGAGGCGGAAACGGGGCTCCCCTGGATGTGTGCGGGACCCACGTGCTTCCTCTCGAGTGGAGACGGGTATGTCGATGAACTTCTTGAGTTGCAGCAAGGGTGTGAAGGACCCTTTGGAAGTTCCAGTGGTTAGATGTGATTGGCCTCGAGAAGCCTCAGCGGAAATGGGCCTCATCTCGCCTGGAGGGCAAAACCTCCTGGATTTTCTCGAGTTGCGGCAGGTACTCTCGACTTACGACGGGGACCTCAGGGACCCGCTCTGGTGGCCTCAGGAAAGGCCAGTCCCCATGCGAGTTCCTCGGGGGCCTCTCGGGATTCCTCTCCCGTCGATGCCGGGGCCTAAGACCTTGTGTGGAGTCGGGGCCGGAACCTGAGGATTCCTCTGCAGTGCTGACATGGATCTTGGGGTACTTCTGGAGTCTCCCCAGGGGAGTCAGTCCTCGTCTCGAATGCGGGCATGCACTTGCGCTTTCCTCCAGAGCGGTAGCAGCAGTGTCACGCAGTCCGCCGCGTGGATCAAAGGATCTATGGTTTTCCCTCGAGTCTTTCCCACGAGGCTTTCCCACGAGGCTTACCCACAGGGCTGTCCCACGTGCACACGTGGTGGGAGTCGATCCTCGGCTTGAACGTCAAGGCAGTGCAGGGAAAACAGGTTCCTCTGGAATGGATTGACATCTCTGGGGGACTCTTGGAATGGTGGCACGACCGTGGAGTTACTCTCGCCTTTCCTGTGGAGAGCGCCTCCTCTTGAGATGCGACGGGAACGCCGGGAATTCTTTCCCTACGAAACAGGGAAAGGATCCCTCATCTCGAGCTAGGAGGCGGAAACGGGGCTCCCCTGGATGTGTGCGGGACCCACGTGCTTCCTCTCGAGTGGAGACGGGTATGTCGGGTAACTTCTTGAGTTGCAGCAAGGGTGTGAAGGACCCTTTGGAAGTTCCAGTGGTTAGATGTGATTGGCCTCGAGAAGCCTCAGCGGAAATGGGCCTCATCTCGCCTGGAGGGCAAAACCTCCTGGATTTTCTCGAGTTGCGGCAGGTGCTCTCGACTTACGACGGGGACCTCAGGGACCCGCTCTGGTGGCCTCAGGAAAGGCCAGTCCCCATGCGAGTTCCTCGGGGGCCTCTCGGGATTCCTCTCCCGTCGATGCCGGGGCCTAAGACCTTGTGTGGAGTCGGGGCCGGAACCTGAGGTTTCCTCTCCAGTGCTGACATGGATCTTGGGGTACTTCTGGAGTCTCCCCAGGGGAGTCAGTCCTCGTCTCGAATGCGGGCATGCACTTGCGCTTTCCTCCAGAGCGGTAGCAGCAGTGTCACGCAGTCCGCCGCGTGGATCAAAGGATCTATGGTTTTCCCTCGAGTCTTTCCCACGAGGCTTTCCCACGAGGCTTTCCCACAGGGCTGTCCCACGTGCACACGTGGTGGGAGTCGATCCTCGGCTTGAACGTCAAGGCAGTGCAGGGAAAACAGGTTCCTCTGGAATGGATTGACACATCTGGGGGACTCTTGGAATGGTGGCACGACCGTGGAGTTCCTCTCGCCTTTCCTGTGGAGAGCGCCTCCTCTTGAGATGCGACGGGAACGCCGGGAATTCTTTCCCTACGAAACAGGGAAAGGATCCCTCATCTCGAGCTAGGAGGCGGAAACGGGGCTCCCCTGGATGTGTGCGGGACCCACGTGCTTCCTCTCGAGTGGAGACGGGTATGTCGATGAACTTCTTGAGTTGCAGCAAGGGTGTGAAGGACCCTTTGGAAGTTCCAGTGGTTAGATGTGATTGGCCTCGAGAAGCCTCAGCGGAAATGGGCCTCATCTCGCCTGGAGGGCAAAACCTCCTGGATTTTCTCGAGTTGCGGCAGGTGCTCTCGACTTACGACGGGGACCTCAGGGACCCGCTCTGGTGGCCTCAGGAAAGGCCAGTCCCCATGCGAGTTCCTCGGGGGCCTCTCGGGATTCCTCTCCCGTCGATGCCGGGGCCTAAGACCTTGTGTGGAGTCGGGGCCGGAACCTGAGGATTCCTCTCCAGTGCTGACATGGATCTTGGGGTACTTCTGGAGTCTCCCCAGGGGAGTCAGTCCTCGTCTCGAATGCGGGCATGCACTTGCGCTTTCCTCCAGAGCGGTAGCAGCAGTGTCACGCAGTCCGCCGCGTGGATCAAAGGATCTATGGTTTTCCCTCGAGTCTTTCCCACGAGGCTTTCCCACGAGGCTTTCCCACAGGGCTGTCCCACGTGCACACGTGGTGGGAGTCGATCCTCGGCTTGAACGTCAAGGCAGTGCAGGGAAAACAGGTTCCTCTGGAATGGATTGACATCTCTGGGGGACTCTTGGAATGGTGGCACGACCGTGGAGTTACTCTCGCCTTTCCTGTGGAGAGCGCCTCCTCTTGAGATGCGACGGGAACGCCGGGAATTCTTTCCCTACGAAACAGGGAAAGGATCCCTCATCTCGAGCTAGGAGGCGGAAACGGGGCTCCCCTGGATGTGTGCGGGACCCCACGTGCTTCCTCTCGAGTGGAGACGGGTATGTCGGGGAACTTCTTGAGTTGCAGCAATGGTGTGAAGGACCCTTTGGAAGTTTCAGTGGTTAGATGTGATTGGCCTCGAGAAGCCTCAGCGGAAATGGGCCTCATCTCGCCTGGAGGGCAAAACCTCCTGGATTTTCTCGAGTTGCGGCAGGTGCTCTCGACTTACGACGGGGACCTCAGGGACCCGCTCTGGTGGCCTCAGGAAAGGCCAGTCCCCATTCGAGTTCCTCGGGGGCCTCTCGGGATTCCTCTCCCGTCGATGCCGGGGCCTAAGACCTTGTGTGGAGTCGGGGCCAGAACCTGAGGATTCCTCTCCAGTGCTGACATGGATCTTGGGGTACTTCTGGAGTCTCCCCAGGGGAGTCAGTCCTCGTCTCGAATGCGGGCATGCACTTGCGCTTTCCTCCAGAGCGGTAGCAGCAGTGTCACGCAGTCCGCCGCGTGGATCAAAGGATCTATGGTTTTCCCTCGAGTTTTTCCCACGAGGCTTTCCCACGAGGCTTTCCCACAGGGCTGTCCCACGTGCACACGTGGTGGGAGTCGATCCTCTGCTTGAACGTCAAGGCAGTGCAGGGAAAACAGGTTCCTCTGGAATGGACTGACACATCTGGGGGACTCTTGGAATGGTGGCACGACCCTGGAGTTCCTCTCGCCTTTCCTGTGGAGAGCGCCTCCTCTTGAGATGCGACGGGAACGCCGGGAATTCTTTCCCTACGAAACAGGGAAAGGATCCCTCATCTCGAGCTAGGAGGCGGAAACGGGGCTCCCCTGGATGTGTGCGGGACCCACGTGCTTCCTCTCGAGTGGAGACGGGTATGTCGGGGAACTTCTTGAGTTGCAGCAAGGGTGTGAAGGACCCTTTGGAAGTTCCAGTGGTTAGATGTGATTGGCCTCGAGAAGCCTCAGCGGAAATGGGCCTTATCTCGCCTGGAGGGCAAAACCTCCTGGATTTTCTCGAGTTGCGGCAGGTGCTCTCGACTTACGACGGGGACCTCAGGGACCCGCTCTGGTGGCCTAAGGAAAGGCCAGTCCCATGCGAGTTCCTCGGGGGCCTCTCGGGATTCCTCTCCCGTCGATGCCGGGGCCTAAGACCTTGTGTGGAGTCGGGGCCGGAACCTGAGGTTTCCTCTCCAGTGCTGACATGGATCTTGGGGTACTTCTGGAGTCTCCCCAGGGGAGTCAGTCCTCGTCTCGAATGCGGGAACGCACTTGCGCTTTCCTCCAGAGCGGTAGCAGCAGTGTCTCGCAGTCCGCCGCGTGGATCAAAGGATCTATGGTTTTCCCTCGAGTCTTTCCCACGAGGCTTTCCTACGAGGCTTTCCCACAGGGCTGTCCCACGTGCACACGTGGTGGGAGTCGATCCTCGGCTTGAACGTCAAGGCAGTGCAGGGAAAACAGGTTCCTCTGGAATGGACTGACACATCTGGGGGACTCTTGGAATGGTGTCACGACCCTGGAGTTCCTCTCGCCTTTCCTGTGGAGAGCGCCTCCTCTTGAGATGCGACGGGAACACCGGGAATTCTTTCCCTACGAAACAGGGAAAGGATCCCTCATCTCGAGCTAGGAGGCGGAAACGGGGCTCCCCTGGATGTGTGCGGGACACCACGTGCTTCCTCTCGAGTGGAGACGGGTATGTCGGGGAACTTCTTGAGTTGCAGCAAGGGTGTGAAGGACCCTTTGGAAGTTCCAGTGGTTAGATGTGATTGGCCTCGAGAAGCCTCAGCGGAAATGGGCCTCATCTCCCCTGGAGGGCAAAACCTCCTGGATTTTCTCGAGTTGCGGCAGGTGCTCTCGACTTACGACGGGGACCTCAGGGACCCGCTCTGGTGGCCTCAGGAAAGGCCAGTCCCCATGCGAGTTCCTCGGGGGCCTCTCGGGATTCCTCTCCCGTCGATGCCGGGGCCTAAGACCTTGTGTGGAGTCGGGGTCGGAACCTGAGGATTCCTCTCCAGTGCTGACATGGATCTTGGGGTACTTCTGGAGTCTCCCCAGGGGAGTCAGTCCTCGTCTCGAATGCGGGCATGCACTTGCGCTTTCCTCCAGAGCGGTAGCAGCAGTGTCACGCAGTCCGCCGCGTGGATCAAAGGATCTATGGTTTTCCCTCGAGTCTTTCCCACGAGGCTTTCCCACGAGGCTTACCCACAGGGCTGTCCCACGTGCACACGTGGTGGGAGTCGATCCTCGGCTTGAACGTCAAGGCAGTGCAGGGAAAACAGGTTCCTCTGGAATGGACTGACACATCTGGGGGACTCTTGGAATGGTGGCACGACCCTGGAGTTCCTCTCGCCTTTCCTGTGGAGAGCGCCTCCTCTTGAGATGCGACGGGAATGCCGGGAATTCTTTCCTACGAAACAGGGAAAGGATCCCTCATCTCGAGCTAGGAGGCGGAAACGGGGCTACCCTGGATGTGTGCGGGACCCTCGTGCTTCCTCTCGAGTGGAGACGGGAATGTCGGGGAACTTCTAGAGTTGCAGCAAGGGTGTGAAGGACCCTTTGGAAGTTCAAGTGGTTAGACGTGATTAGCCTCGAGAAGCCTCAGCGAAAATGGACTTCATCTCGCCTGGAGGGCAAAATCTCCTGGATTTTCTCGAGTTGCGGCAGGTGCTCTCGACTTACGACGGGGACCTCAGGGACCCGCTCTGGTGACCTCAGGAAAGGCCAGTCCCCATGCGAGTTCCTCGGGGGCCTCTCGGGATTCCTCTCCCGTCGATGCCGGGGCCTAAGACCTTGTGTGGAGTCGGGGCCGGAACCTGAGGATTCCTCTCCAGTGCTGACATGGATCTTGGGGTACTTCTGGAGTCTCCCCAGGGGAGTCAGTCCTCGTCTCGAATGCGGGCATGCACTTGCGCTTTCCTCCAGAGCGGTAGCAGCAGTGTCACGCAGTCCGCCGCGTGGATCAAAGGATCTATGGTTTTCCCTCGAGTCTTTCCCACGAGGCTTTCCAACGAGGCTTTCCACAGGGCTGTCTCACGTGCACACGTGGTGTGACTCGATCCTCGGCTTGAACGTCAAGGCAGTGCAGGGAAAACAGGTACCTCTGGAATGGACTGACACATCTGGGGGACTCTTGGAATGGTGGCACGACCCTGGAGTTCCTCTCGCCTTTCCTGTGGAGAGCGCCTCCTCTTGAAATGCGACGGGAACGCCGGGAATTCTTTCCCTACGAAACAGGGAAAGGATCCCTCATCTCGAGCTAGGAGGCGGAAATGGGGCTCCCATGGATGTTTGCGGGACCCCACGTGCTTCCTCTCGAGTGGAGACGGGTATGTCGGGGAACTTCTTGAGTTGCAGCAAGGGTGTGAAGGACCCTTTGGAAGTTCCAGTGGTTAGATGTCTTTGGCCTCGAGAAGCCTCAGCGGAAATGGGCCTCATCTCGCCTGGAGGGCAAAACCTCCTGGATTTTCTCGAGTTGCGGCAGGTGCTCTCGACTTACGACGGGGACCTCAGGGACCCGCTCTGGTGGCCTCAGGAAAGGCCAGTCCCCATGCGAGTTCCTCGGGGGCCTCTCGGGATTCCTCTCCCGTCGATGCCGGGGCCTAAGACCTTGTGTGGAGTCGGGGCCGGAACCTGAGGATTCCTCTCCAGTGCTGACATGGATCTTGGTGTACTTCTGGAGTCTCCCCAGGGGAGTCAGTCCTCGTCTCGAATGCGGGCATGCACTTGCGCTTTCCTCCAGAGCGGTAGCAGCAGTGTCACGCAGTCCGCCGCGTGGATCAAAGGATCTATGGTTTTCCCTCGAGTCTTTCCCACGAGGCTTTCCCACGAGGCTTTCCCACAGGGCTGTCCCACGTGCACACGTGGTGGGAGTCGATCCTCGGCTTGAACGTCAAGGCAGTGCAGGGAAAACAGGTTCCTCGGGAATGGACTGACACATCTGGGGGTCTCTTGGAATGGTGGCACGACCCTGGAGTTCCTCTCGCCTTTGCTGTGGAGAGCGCCTCCTCTTGAGATGCGACGGGAACGCCGGGAATTCTTTCCCTACGAAACAGGGAAAGGATCCATCATCTCGAGCTAGGAGGCGGAAACGGGGCTCCCCTGGATGTGTGCGGGACCCCACGTGCCTCCTCTCGAGTGGAGACGGGTATGTCGGGGAACTTCTTGAGTTGCAGCAAGGGTGTGAAGGACCCTTTGGAAGTTCCAGTGGTTAGACGTGATTAGCCTCGAGAAGCCTCAGCGGAAATGGGCCTCATCTCGCCTGGAGGGCAAAACCTCCTGGATTTTCTCGAGTTGCGGCAGGTGCTCTCGACTTACGACGGGGACCTCAGAGACCCGCTCTGGTGGCCTCAGGAAAGGCCAGTCCCAATGCGAGTTCCTCGGGTCCTCTCGGGATTCCTCTCCCGTCGATGCTGGGGCCTAAGACCTTGTGTGGAGTCGGGGCCGGAACCTGAGGATTCCTCTCCAGTGCTGACATGGATCTTGGGGTACTTCTGGAGTCTCCCCAGGGGAGTAAGTCCTCGTCTCGAATGCGGGCATGCACTTGCGCTTTCCTCCAGAGCGGTAGCAGCAGTGTCACGCAGTCGGCCGCGTGGATCAAAGGATCTATGGTTTTCCCTCGAGTCTTTCCCACGAGGCTTTCCAACGAGGCTTTCCACAGGGCTGTCTCACGTGCACACGTGGTGTGACTCGATCCTCGGCTTGAACGTCAAGGCAGTGCAGGGAAAACAGGTTCCTCTGGAATGGACTGACACATCTGGGGGGCTCTTGGAATGGTGGCACGACCCTGGAGTTCCTCTCGCCTTTCCTGTGGAGAGCGCCTCCTCTTGAGATCCGACGGGAACGCCGGGAATTCTTTCCCTACGAAACAGGGAAAGGATCCCTCATCTCGAGCTGGGAGGCGGAAATGGGGCTCCCATGGATGTTTGCGGGACCCCACGTACTTCCTCTCGAGTGGAGACGGGTATGTCGGGGAACTTCTTGAGTTGCAGCAAGGGTGTGAAGGACCCTTTGGAAGTTCCAGTGGTTAGATGTCTTTGGCCTCGAGAAGCCTCAGCGGAAATGGGCCTCATCTCGCCTGGAGGGCAAAACCTCCTGGATTTTCTCGAGTTGCGGCAGGTGCTCTCGACTTACGACGGGGACCTCAGGGACCCGCTCTGGTGGCCTCAGGAAAGGCCAGTCCCCATGCGACTTCCAAGGGGGCCTCTCGGGATTCCTCTCCCGTCGATGCCGGGGCCGAAAACCTTGTGTGGAGTCGGGGCCGGAATCTGAGGATTCCTCTCCAGTGCTGACATGGATCTTGGGGTACTTCTGGAGTCTCCCCAGGGGAGTCAGTCCTCGTCTGGAATGCGGGCATGCACTTGCGCTATCCTCCAGAGCGGTAGCAGCAGTGTCAAGCAGTCCGCCGCGTGCATCAAAGGATCTATGGTTTTCCCTCGAGTCTTTCCCACGAGGCTTTCCCACGAGGCCTTCCCACAGGGCTGTCCCACGTGCACACGTGGTGGGAGTGGAACCTCGGCTTGAACGTCAAGGCAGTGCAGGGAAAACAGGTTCCTCTGGAATGGACTGACACATCTGGGGGTCTCTTGGAATGGTGGCACGACCCTGGAGTTCCTCTCGCCTTTCCTGTGGAGAGCGCCTCCTCTTGAGATGCGACGGGAACGCCGGGAATTCTTTCCCTACGAAACAGGGAAAGGATCCATCATCTCGAGCTTGGAGGCGGAAACGGGGCTCCCCTGGATGTGTGCGGGACCCCACGTGCTTCCTCTCGAGTGGAGACGGGTATGTCGGGGAACTTCTTGAGTTGCAGCAAGGGTGTGAAGGACCCTTTGGAAGTTCCAGTGGTTAGACGTGATTAGCCTCGAGAAGCCTCAGCGGAAATGGGCCTCATCTCGCCTGGAGGGCAAAACCTCCTGGATTTTCTCGAGTTGCGGCAGGTGCTCTCGACTTACGACGGGGACCTCAGGGACCCGCTCTGGTGGCCTCAGGAAAGGCAGTCCCCATGCGAGTTCCTCGGGGGCCTCTCGGGATTCCTCTCCCGTCGATGCCGGGGCCTAAGACCTTGTGTGGAGTCGGGTCCGGAACCTGAGGATTCCTCTCCAGTGCTGACATGGATCTTGGGGTACTTCTGGAGTCTCCCCAGGGGAGTCAGTCCTCGTCTCGAATGCGGGCATGCACTTGCGCTTTCCTCCAGAGCGGTAGCAGCAGTGTCACGCAGTCCGCCGCGTGGATCAAAGGATCTATGGTTTTCCCTCGAGTCTTTCCCACGAGGCTTTCCCACGAGGCTTTCCCACAGGGCTGTCCCACGTGCACACGTGGTGGGAGTCGATCCTCGGCTTGAACGTCTAGGCAGTGCAGGGAAAACAGGTTCCTCTGGAATGGACTGACACATCTGGGGGACTCTTGGAATGGTGGCACGACCCTGGAGTTCCTCTCGCCTTTCCTGTGGAGAGCGCCTCCTCTTGAGATGCGACGGGAACGCCGGGAATTCATTCCCTACGAAACAGGGAAAGGATCCCTCATCTCGAGCTAGGAGGCGGAAACGGGGCTCCCCTGGATGTGTGCGGGACCCCACGTGCTTCCTCTCGAGTGGAGACGGGTATGTCGCGGAACTGCTTGAGTTGCAGCAAGCGTGTGAAGGACCCTTTGGAAGTTCCAGTGGTTAGATGTGATTAGCCTCGAGAAGCCTCAGCGGAAATGGGCCTCATCTCGCCTGGAAGGCAAAACCTCCTAGATTTTCTCGAGTTGCGGCAGGTGCTCTCGACTTACGATGGGGACCTCAGGGACCCGCTCTGGTGGCCTCAGGAAAGGCCAGTCCCCATGCGAGTTCCTCGGGGTCCTCTCTGCATTCCTCTCCCGTCGTTGCCGGGGCCTAAGACCTTGTGTGGAGTCGGGGCCGGAACCTGAGGTGTCCTCTCCAGTGCTGACATGGATCTTGAGGTACTTCTGGAGTCTCCCCAGGGGAGTCAGTCCTCGTCTCGAATGCGGGCATGCACTTGCGCTTTCCTCCAGAGCGGTAGCAGCAGTGTCACGCAGTCCGCCACGTGGATCAAAGGATCTATGGTTTTCCCTCGAGTCTTTCCCACGAGGCTTTCCCACGAGGCTTTCCCACAGGGCTGTCCCACGTGCACACGTGGTGGGAGTCGATCCTCGGCTTGAACGTCAAGGCAGTGCAGGGAAAACAGGTTCCTCTGGAATGGACTGACACATCTGGGGGACTCCTGGAATGGTGGCACGACCCTGGAGTTCCTCTCGCCTTTCCTGTGGAGAGCGCCTCCTCTTGAGATGCGACGGGAACGCCGGGAATTCTTTCCCTACGAAACAGGGAAAGGATCCCTCATCTCGAGCTAGGAGGCGGAAACGGGGCTCCCCTGGATGTGTGCGGGACCCCACGTGCTTCCTCTCGAGTGGAGACGGGTATGTCGGGGAACATCTTGAGTTGCAGCAAGGGTGTGAAGCACCCTTTGGAAGTTCCAGTGGTTAGACGTGATTAGCCTCGAGAAGCCTCAGCGGAAATGGGCCTCATCTCGCCTGGAGAGCAAAACCTCCTGGATTTTCTCGAGTTGCGGCAGGTGCTCTCGACTTACGACGGGGACCTCAGGGACCCGCTCTGGTGGCCTCAGGAAAGGCCAGTCCCCATGCGAGTTCCTCGGGGGCCTCTCGGGATTCCTCTCCCGTCGATGCCGGGGCCTAAGACCTTGTGTGGAGTCGGGGCCGGAACCTGAGGATTCCTCTCCAGTGCTGACATGGATCTTGGGGTACTTCTGGAGTCTCCCCAGGGGAGTCAGTCCTCGTATCGAATGCGGGCATGCACTTGCGCTTTCCTCCAGAGCGGTAGCAGCAGTCTCACGCAGTCCGCCGCGTGGATCAAAGGATCTATGGTTTTCCCTCGAGTCTTTCCCACGAGGCTTTCCCACGAGGCTTTCCCACAGGGCTGTCCCACGTGCACACGTGGTGGGAGTCGATCCTCGGCTTGAACGTCAAGGCAGTGCAGGGAAAACAGGTTCCTCTGGAATGGACTTACACATCTGGGGGACTCTTGGAATGGTGGCACGACCCTTCAGTTCCTCTCGCCTTTCCTGTGGAGAGCGCCTCCTCTTGAGATGCGACTGGAACGCCAGGAATTCTTTCCCTACGAAACAGGGAAAGGATCCCTCATCTCGAGCTAGGAGGCGGAAACGGGGCTCCCCTGGATGTGTGCGGGACCCCACGTGCTTCCTCTCGAGTGGAGACGGGTATGTCGGGGAACTTCTTGAGTTGCAGCAAGGGTGTGAAGGACCCTTTGGAAGTTCCAGTGGTTAGATGTGATTCGCCTCGAGAAGCCTCAGCGGAAATGGGCCTCATCTCGCCTGGAGGGCAAAACCTCCTGGATTATCTCGAGTTGCGGCAGGTGCTCTCGACTTACGACGGGGACCTCAGGGACCCGCTCTGGTGGCCTCAGGAAAGGCCAGTCCCCATGCGACTTCCACGGGGGCCTCTCGGGATTCCTCTCCCGTCGATGCCGGGGCCTAAGACCTTGTGTGGAGTCGGGGCCGGAACCTGAGGATTCCTCTCCAGTGCTGACATGGATCTTGGGGTACTTCTGGAGTCTCCCCAGGGGAGTCAGTCCTCGTCTCGAATGCGGGCATGCACTTGCGCTTTCCTCCAGAGCGGTAGCAGCAGTGTCACGCAGTCCGCCGCGTGGATCAAAGGATCTATGGTTTTCCCTCGAGTCTTTCCCACGAGGCTTTCCCACGAGGCTTTCCCACAGGGCTGTCCCACGTGCACACGTGGTGGGAGTCGATCCTCGGCTTGAACGTCAAGGCAGTGCAGGGAAAACAGGTTCCTCTGGAATGGACTGACACATCTGGGGGTCTCTTGGAATGGTGCCACGACCCTGGAGTTCCTCTCGCCTTTCCTGTGGAGAGCGCCACCTCTTGAGATGCGACGGGAACGCCGGGAATTCTTTCCCTACGAAACAGGGAAAGGATCCCTCATCTCGAGCTAGGAGGCGGAAACGGGGCTCCCCTGGATGTGTGCGGGACACCACGTGCTTCCTCTCGTGTGGAGACGGGTATGTCGCGGAACTGCTTGAGATGCAGCAATGGTGTGAAGGACCCTTTGGAAGTTCCAGCGGTTAGATGTGATTAGCCTCGAGAAGCCTCAGCGGAAATGGGCCTCATCTCGCCTGGAGGGCAAAACCTCCTGGATTTTCTCGAGTTGCGGCAGGTGCTCTCGACTTACGATGGGGACCTCAGGGACCCGCTCTGGTGGCCTCAGGAAAGGCCAGTCCCCATGCGAGTTCCTCGGGGGCCTCTCGGCATTCCTCTCCCGTCGATGCCGGGGCCTAAGACCTTGTGTGGAGTCGGGGCCGGAACCTGAGGATTCCTCTCCAGTGCTGACATGGATCTTGGGGTACTTCTGGAGTCTCCCCAGGGGAGTCAGTCCTCGTCTCGAATGCGGGCATGCACTTGCGCTTTCCTCCAGAGCGGTAGCAGCAGTGTCACGCAGTCCGCTGCGTGGATCAAAGGATCTATGGTTTTCCCTCGAGTCTTTCCTACGAGGCTTTCCCACGAGGCTTTCCCACAGGGCTGTCCCACGTGCACACGTGGTGGGAGTCGATCCTCGGCTTGAACGTCAAGGCAGTGCAGGGAAAACAGGTTCCTCTGGAATGGACTGACACATCTGGGGGACTCTTGGAATGGTGGCACGACCCTGGAGTTCCTCTCGCCTTTCCTGTGCAGAGCGCCTCCTCTTGAGATGCGACGGGAACGCCGGGAATTCTTTCCCTACGAAACAGGGAAAGGATCCCTCATCTCGAGCTAGGAGGCGGAAACGGGGCTCCCCTGGATGTGTGCGGGACCCCACGTGCTTCCTCTCGAGTGGAGACGGGTATGTCGTGGAACTTCTTGAGTTGCAGCAAGGGTGGGAAGCACCCTTTGGAAGTTCCAGTGGTTAGACGTGATTAGCCTCGAGAAGCCTCAGTGGAAATGGGCCTCATCTCGCCTGGAGGGCAAAACCTCCTGGATTTTCTCGAGTTGCGGCAGGTGCTCTCGACTTAAGACGGAGACGTCAGGGACCCGCTCTGGTGGCCTCAGGAAAGGCCAGTCCCCATGCGAGTTCCTCGGGGGCCTCTCGGGATTCCTCTCCCGTCGATGCCGGGGCCTAAGACCTTGTGTGAAGTGGGGGCCGGAACCTGAGGATTCCTCTCCAGTGCTGACATGGATCTTGGGGTACTTCTGGAGTCTCCCCAGGGGAGTCAGTCCTCGTCTCGAATGCGGGCATGCACTTGCGCTTTCCTCCAGAGCGGTAGCAGCAGTGTCACGCAGTCCGCCGCGTGGATCAAAGGATCTATGGTTTTCCCTCGAGTCTTTCCCACGAGGCTTTCCCACGAGGCTTTCCCACAGGGCTGTCCCACATGCACACGTGGTGGGAGTCGATCCTCGGCTTGAACGTCAAGGCAGTGCAGGGAAAACAGGTTCCTCTGGAATGGACTGACACATCTGGGGGACTCTTGGAATGGTGGCACCACCCTGGAGTTCCTCTCGCCTTTCCTGTGGAGAGCGCCTCCTCTTGAGATGCGACGGGAACGCCGGGAATTCTTTCCCTACGAAACAGGGAAAGGATCCCTCATCTCGAGCTAGGAGGCGGAAACGGGGCTCCCCTGGATGTGTGCGGGACCCCACGTGCTTCCTCTCGAGTGGAGACGGGTATGTCGGGGAACTTCTTGAGTTGCAGCAAGGGTGTGAAGGACCCTTTGGAAGTTCCAGTGGTTAGACGTGATTAGCCTCGAGAAGCCTCAGCGGAAATGGGCCTCATCTCGCCTGGAGGGCAAAACCTCCTGGATTTTCTCGAGTTGCGGCAGGTGCTCTCGACTTACGACGGGGACCTCAGGGACCCGCTCTGGTGGCCTCAGGAAAGGCCAGTCCCCATGCGAGTTCCTCGGGGGCGTCTCGGGATTCCTCTCCCGTCGATGCCGAGGCCTAAGACCTTGTGTGGAGTCGGGGCCGGAACCTGAGGATTCCTCTCCAGTGCTGACATGAATCAAGGGGTACTTCTGGAGTCTCCCCAGGGGAGTCAGTCCTCGTCTCGAATGCGGGCATGCACTTGCGCTTTCCTCCAGAGCGGTAGCAGCAGTGTCACGCAGTCCGCCGGGTGGATCAAAGGATCTATGGTTTTCCCTCGAGTCTTTCCCACGAGGCTTTCCCACGAGGCTTTCCCACAGGGCTGTCCCACGTGCACACGTGGTGGGAGTCGATCCTCGGCTTGAACGTCAAGGCAGTGCAGGGAAAACAGGTTCCTCTGGAATGGACTGACACATCTGGGGGACTCTTGGAATGGTGGCACGACCCTGGAGTTCCTCTCGCCTTTCCTGTGGAGAGCGCCTCCTCTTGAGATGCGACGGGAACGCCGGGAATTCTTTCTCTACGAAACAGGGAAAGGATCCCTCATCTCGAGCTAGGAGGCGGAAACGGGTCTCCCCTGGATGTGTGCGGGACCCCACGTGCTTCCTCTCGAGTGGAGACGGGTATGTCGGGGAACTTCTTGAGATGCAGCAAGGGTGTGAAGGACCCTTTGGAAGTTCCAGTGGTTAGACGTGATTAGCCTCGAGAAGCCTCAGCGGAAATGGGCCTCATCTCGCCTGGAGGGCAAAACCTCCTGGATTTTCTCGAGTTGCGGCAGGTGCTCTCGACTTACGACGGGGACCTCAGGGACCCGCTCTGGTGGCCTCAGGAAAGGCCAGTCCCCATGCGAGTTCCTCGGGGGCCTCTCGGGATTCCTCTCCCGTCGTTGCCAGGGCCTAAGACCTTGTGTGGAGTCGGGGCCGGAACCTGAGGATTCCTCTCCAGTGCTGACATGGATCTTCGGGTAATTCTGGAGTCTCCCCAGGGGAGTCAGTCCTCGTCTCGAATGCGGGCATGCACTTGCGCTTTCCTCCAGAGCGGTAGCAGCAGTGTCACGCAGTCCGCCGCGTGGATCAAAGGATCTATGGTTTTCCCTCGAGTCTTTCCCACGAGGCTTTCCCACGAGGCTTTCCCACAGGGCTGTCCCACGTGCACACGTGGTGGGAGTGGATCCTCGGCTTGAACGTCAAGGCAGTGCAGGGAAAACAGGTTCCTCTGGAATGGAATGACACATCTGGGGGACTCTTGGAATGGTGGCACGACCCTGGAGTTCCTCTCGCCTTTCCTGTGGAGAGCGCCTCCTCTTGAGATGCGACGGGAACGCCGGGAATTCTTTCCCTACGAAACAGGGAAAGGATCCCTCATCTCGAGCTAGGAGGCGGAAACGGGGCTCCCCTGGATGTGTGCGGGACCCCACGTGCTTCCTCTCGAGTGGAGACGTGTATGTCGGGGCACTTCTTGAGTTGCAGCAAGGGTGTGAAGGACCCTTTGGAAGTTCCAGTGGTTAGACGTGATTAGCCTCGAGAAGCCTCAGCGGAAATGGGCCTCATCTCGCCTGGAGGGCAAAACCTCCTGGATTTTCTCGAGTTGCGGCAGGTGCTCTCGACTTACGACGGGGACCTCAGGGACCCGCTCTGGTGGCCTCAGGAAAGGCCAGTCCCCATGCGAGTTCCTCGGGGGCCTCTCGGGATTCCTCTCCCGTCGATGCCGGGGCCTAAGACCTTGTGTGGAGTCGGGGCCGGAACCTGAGGATTCCTCTCCAGTGCTGACATGGATCTTGGGGTACTTCTGGAGTCTCCCCAGGGGAGTCAGTCCTCGTCTCGAATGCGGGCATGCACTTGCGCTTTCCTCCAGAGCGGTAGCAGCAGTGTCACGCAGTCCGCCGCGTGGAACAAAGGATCTATGGTTTTCCCTCGAGTCTTTCCCACGAGGCTTTCCCACGAGGCTTTCCCACAGGGCTGTCCCACGTGCACACTTGGTGGGAGTCGATCCTCGGCTTGAACGTCAAGGCAGTGCAGGGAAAACAGGTTCCTCTGGAATGGACTGACACACCTGGGGGACTCTTGGAATGGTGGCACGACCCTGGAGTTCCTCTCGCCTTTCCTGTGGAGAGCGCCTCCTCTTGAGATGCGACGGGAAGGCAGGGAATTCTTTCCCTACGAAACAGGGAAAGGATCCCTCATCTCGAGCTAGGAGGCGGAAACGGGGCTCCCCTGGATGTGTGCGGGACCCCACGTGCTTCCTCTCGAGTGGAGACGGGTATGTCGGGGAACTTCTTGAGTTGCAGCAAGGGTGTGAAGGACCCTTTGGAAGTTCGAGGGGTTAGACGTGATTAGCCTCGAGAAGCCTCAGCGGAAATGGGCCTCATCTCGCCTGGAGGGCAAAACCTCCTGGATTTTCTCGAGTTGCGGCAGGTGCTCTCGACTTACGACGGGGACCTCAGGGACCCGCTCTGGTGGCCTCAGGAAAGGCCAGTCCCCATGCGAGTTCCTCGGGGGCCTCTCGGCATTCCTCTCCCGTCGATGCCGGGGCCTAAGACCTTGTGTGGAGTCGGGGCCGGAACCTGAGGATTCCTCTCCAGTGCTGACATGGATCTTGGGGTACTTCTGGAGTCTCCACAGGGGAGTCAGTCCTCGTCTCGAATGCGGGCATGCACTTGCGCTTTCCTCCAGAGCGGTAGCAGCAGTGTCACGCAGTCCGCCGCGTGGATCAAAGGATCTATGGTTTTCCCTCGAGTCTTTCCCACGAGGCTTTCCCACGAGGCTTTCCCACAGGGCTGTCCCACGTGCACACGTGGTGGGAGTGGATCCTCGGCTTGAACGTCAAGGCAGTGCAGGAAAAACAGGTTCCTCTGGAATGGACTGACACATCTGGGGGACTCTTGGAATGGTGGCACGACCCTGGAGTTCCTCTCGCCTTTCCTGTGGAGAGCGCCTCCTCTTGAGATGCGACGGGAACGCCGGGAATTCTTTCCCTACGAAACAGGGAAAGGATCCCTCATCTCGAGCTAGGAGGCGGAAACGGGTCTCTCCTGGATGTGTGCGGGACCCCACGTGCTTCCTCTCGAGTGGAGACGGGTATGTCGGGGAACTTCTTGAGTTGCAGCAAGGGTGTGAAGGACCCTTTGAAAGTTCCAGTGGTTAGACGTGATTAGCCTGGAGAAGCCTCAGCGGAAATGGGCCTCATCTCGCCTGGAGGGCAAAACCTCCTGGATTTTCTCGAGTTGCGGCAGGTGCTCTCGACTTACGACGGGGACCTCAGGGACCCGCTCTGGTGGCCTCAGGAAAGGCCAGTCCCCATGCGAGTTCCTCGGGGGCCTCTCGGGATTCCTCTCCCGTCGATGCCGGGGCCTAAGACCTTGTGTGGAGTCGGGGCCGGAATCTGAGGATTCCTCTCCAGTGCTGACATGGATCTTGGGGTAATTCTGGAGTCTCCCCAGGGGAGTCAGTCCTCGTCTCGAATGCGGGCATGCACTTGCGCTTTCCTCCAGAGCGGTAGCAGCAGTGTCACGCAGTCCGCCGCGTGGATCAAAGGATCTATGGTTTTCCCTCGAGTCTTTCCCACGAGGCTTTCCCACGAGGCTTTCCCACAGGGCTGTCCCACGTGCACACGTGGTGGGAGTCGATCCTCGGCTTGAACGTCAAGGCAGTGCAGGGAAAACAGGTTCCTCTGGAATGGACTGACACATCTGGGGGACTCTTGGAATGGTGGCACGACCCTGGAGTTCCTGTCGCCTTTCCTGTGGAGAGCGCCTCCTCTTGAGATGCGACGGGAACGCCGGGAATTCTTTCCCTACGAAACAGGGAAAGGATCCCTCATCTCGAGCTAGGAGGCGGTAACGGGGCTCCCCTGGATGTGTGCGGTACCCCACGTGCTTCCTCTCGAGTGGAGACGGGTATGTCGGGGAACTTCTTGAGTTGCAGCAAGGGTGTGAAGGACCCTTTGGAAGTTCCACTGGTTAGACGTGATTAGCCTCGAGAAGCCTCAGCGGAAATGGGCCTCATCTCGCCTGGAGTGCAAAACCTCCTGGATTTTCTCGAGTTGCGGCAGGTGCTCTCGACTTACGACGGGGACCTCAGGGACCCGCTCTGGTGGCCTCAGGAAAGGCCAGTCCCCATGCGAGTTCCTCGGGGGCCTCTCGGCATTCCTCTCCCGTCGATGCCGGGGCCTAAGAACTTGTGTGGAGTCGGGGCCGGAACCTGAGGATTCCTCTCCAGTGCAGACATGGATCTTGGGGTACTTCTGGAGTCTCCCCAGGGGAGTCAGTCCTCGTCTCGAATGCGGGCATGCACTTGCGCTTTCCTCCAGAGCGGTAGCAGCAGTGTCACGCAGTCCGCCGCGTGGATCAAAGGATCTATGGTTTTCCCTCGAGTCTTTCCCACGAGGCTTTCCCACGAGGCTTTCCCACAGGGCTGTCCCACGTGCACACGTGGTGGGAGTCGATCCTCGGCTTGAACGTCAAGGCAGTGCAGGGAAAACAGGTTCCTCTGGAATGGACTGACACATCTGGGGGACTCTTGGAATGGTGGCACGACCCTGGAGTTCCTCTCGCCTTTCCTGTGGAGAGCGCCTCCTCTTGAGATGCGACTGGAACGCCGGGAATTCTTTCCCTACGAAACAGGGAAAGGATCCCTCATCTCGAGCTAGGAGGCGGAAACGGGGCTCCCCTGGATGTGTGCGGGACCCCACGTGCTTCCTCTCGAGTGGAGACGTGTATGTCGGGGCACTTCTTGAGTTGCAGCAAGGGTGTGAAGGACCCTTTGGAAGTTCCAGTGGTTAGACGTGATTAGCCTCGAGAAGCCTCAGCGGAAATGGGCCTCATCTCGCCTGGAGGGCAAAACCTCCTGGATTTTCTCGAGTTGCGGCAGGTGCTCTCGACTTACGACGGGGACCTCAGGGAACCGCTCTGGTGGCCTCAGGAAAGGCCAGTCCCCATGCGAGTTCCTCGGGGGCCTCTCGGGATTCCTCTCCCGTCGATGCCGGGGCCTAAGACCTTGTGTGGAGTCGGGGCCGGAACCTGAGGATTCCTCTCCAGTGCTGACTTGGATCTTGGGGTACTTCTGGAGTCTCCCCAGGGGAGTCAGTCCTCGTCTCGAATGCGGGCATGCACTTGCGCTTTCCTCCAGAGCGGTAGCAGCAGTGTCACGCAGTCCGCCGCGTGGATCAAAGGATCTATGGTTTTCCCTCGAGTCTTTCCCACGAGGCTTTCCCACGAGGCTTTCCCACAGGGCTGTCCCACGTGCACACGTGGTGGGAGTCGATCCTCGGCTTGAACGTCAAGGCAGTGCAGGGAAAACAGGTTCCTCTGGAATGGACTGACACATCTGGGGGACTCTTGGAATGGTGGCACGACCCTGGAGTTCCTCTCGCCTTTCCTGTGGAGAGCGCCTCCTCTTGAGATGCGACGGGAACGCCGGGAATTCTTTCCCTACGAAACAGGGAAAGGATCCCTCATCTCGAGCTAGGAGGCGGAAACGGGGCTCCCCTGGATGTGTGCGGGACCCCACGTGCTTCCTCTCGAGTGGAGACGTGTATGTCGGGGCACTTCTTGAGTTGCAGCAAGGGTGTGAAGGACCCTTTGGAAGTTCCAGTGGTTAGACGTGATTAGCCTCGAGAAGCCTCAGCGGAAATGGGCCTCATCTCGCCTGGAGGGCAAAACCTCCTGGATTTTCTCGAGTTGCGGCAGGTGCTCTCGACTTACGACGGGGACCTCAGGGACCCGCTCTGGTGGCCTCAGGAAAGGCCAGTCCCCATGCGAGTTCCTCGGGGGCCTCTCGGGATTCCTCTCCCGTCGATGCCGGGGCCTAAGACCTTGTGTGGAGTCGGGGCCGGAACCTGAGGATTCCTCTCCAGTGCTGACATGGATCTTGGGGTACTTCTGGAGTCTCCCCAGGGGAGTCAGTCCTCGTCTCGAATGCGGGCATGCACTTGGGCTTTCCTCCAGAGCGGTAGCAGCAGTGTCACGCAGTCCGCCGCGTGGATCAAAGGATCTATGGTTTTCCCTCGAGTCTTTCCCACGAGGCTTTCCCACGAGGCTTTCCCACAGGGCTGTCCCACGTGCACACGTGGTGGGAGTCGATCCTCGGCTTGAACGTCAAGGCAGTGCAGGGAAAACAGGTTCCTCTGGAATGGACTGACACATCTGGGGGACTCTTGGAATGGTGGCACGACCCTGGAGTTCCTCTCGCCTTTCCTGTGGAGAGCGCCTCCTCTTGAGATGCGACGGGAACGCCGAGAATTCTTTCCCTACGAAACAGGGAAAGGATCCCTCATCTCGAGCTAGGAGGCGGAAACGGGGCTCCCCTGGATGTGTGCGGGACCCCACGTGCTTCCTCTCGAGTGGAGACGGGTTTGTCGGGGAACTTCTTGAGATGCAGCAAGGGTGTGAAGGACCCTTTGGAAGTTCCAGTGGTTAGACGTGATTAGCCTCGAGAAGCCTCAGCGGAAATGGGCCTCATCTCGCCTGGAGGGCAAAACCTCCTGGATTTTCTCGAGTTGCGGCAGGTGCTCTCGACTTACGACGGGGACCTCAGGGACCCGCTCTGGTGGCCTCAGGAAAGGCCAGTCCCCATGCGAGTTCCTCGGGGGCCTCTCGGCATTCCTCTCCCGTCGATGCCGGGGCCTAAGAACTTGTGTGGAGTCGGGGCCGGAACCTGAGGATTCCTCTCCAGTGCAGACATGGATCTTGGGGTACTTCTGGAGTCTCCCCAGGGGAGTCAGTCCTCGTCTCGAATGCGGGCATGCACTTGCGCTTTCCTCCAGAGCGGTAGCAGCAGTGTCACGCAGTCCGCCGCGTGGATCAAAGGATCTATGGTTTTCCCTCGAGTCTTTCCCACGAGGCTTTCCCACGAGGCTTTCCCACAGGGCTGTCCCACGTGCACACGTGGTGGGAGTCGATCCTCGGCTTGAACGTCAAGGCAGTGCAGGGAAAACAGGTTCCTCTGGAATGGACTGACACATCTGGGGGACTCTTGGAATGGTGGCACGACCCTGGAGTTCCTCTCGCCTTTCCTGTGGAGAGCGCCTCCTCTTGAGATGCGACTGGAACGCCGGGAATTCTTTCCCTACGAAACAGGGAAAGGATCCCTCATCTCGAGCTAGGAGGCGGAAACGGGGCTCCCCTGGATGTGTGCGGGACCCCACGTGCTTCCTCTCGAGTGGAGACGTGTATGTCGGGGCACTTCTTGAGTTGCAGCAAGGGTGTGAAGGACCCTTTGGAAGTTCCAGTGGTTAGACGTGATTAGCCTCGAGAAGCCTCAGCGGAAATGGGCCTCATCTCGCCTGGAGGGCAAAACCTCCTGGATTTTCTCGAGTTGCGGCAGGTGCTCTCGACTTACGACGGGGACCTCAGGGAACCGCTCTGGTGGCCTCAGGAAAGGCCAGTCCCCATGCGAGTTCCTCGGGGGCCTCTCGGGATTCCTCTCCCGTCGATGCCGGGGCCTAAGACCTTGTGTGGAGTCGGGGCCGGAACCTGAGGATTCCTCTCCAGTGCTGACTTGGATCTTGGGGTACTTCTGGAGTCTCCCCAGGGGAGTCAGTCCTCGTCTCGAATGCGGGCATGCACTTGCGCTTTCCTCCAGAGCGGTAGCAGCAGTGTCACGCAGTCCGCCGCGTGGATCAAAGGATCTATGGTTTTCCCTCGAGTCTTTCCCACGAGGCTTTCCCACGAGGCTTTCCCACAGGGCTGTCCCACGTGCACACGTGGTGGGAGTCGATCCTCGGCTTGAACGTCAAGGCAGTGCAGGGAAAACAGGTTCCTCTGGAATGGACTGACACATCTGGGGGACTCTTGGAATGGTGGCACGACCCTGGAGTTCCTCTCGCCTTTCCTGTGGAGAGCGCCTCCTCTTGAGATGCGACGGGAACGCCGGGAATTCTTTCCCTACGAAACAGGGAAAGGATCCCTCATCTCGAGCTAGGAGGCGGAAACGGGGCTCCCCTGGATGTGTGCGGGACCCCACGTGCTTCCTCTCGAGTGGAGACGTGTATGTCGGGGCACTTCTTGAGTTGCAGCAAGGGTGTGAAGGACCCTTTGGAAGTTCCAGTGGTTAGACGTGATTAGCCTCGAGAAGCCTCAGCGGAAATGGGCCTCATCTCGCCTGGAGGGCAAAACCTCCTGGATTTTCTCGAGTTGCGGCAGGTGCTCTCGACTTACGACGGGGACCTCAGGGACCCGCTCTGGTGGCCTCAGGAAAGGCCAGTCCCCATGCGAGTTCCTCGGGGGCCTCTCGGGATTCCTCTCCCGTCGAAGCCGGGGCCTAAGACCTTGTGTGGAGTCGGGGCCGGAACCTGAGGATTCCTCTCCAGTGCTGACATGGATCTTGGGGTACTTCTGGAGTCTCCCCAGGGGAGTCAGTCCTCGTCTCGAATGCGGGCATGCACTTGCGCTTTCCTCCAGAGCGGTAGCAGCAGTGTCACGCAGTCCGCCGCGTGGATCAAAGGATCTATGGTTTTCCCTCGAGTCTTTCCCAAGAGGCTTTCCCACGAGGCTTTCCCACAGGGCTGTCCCACGTGCACACGTGGTGGGAGTCGATCCTCGGCTTGAACGTCAAGGCAGTGCAGGGAAAACAGGTTCCTCTGGAATGGACTGACACATCTGGGGGACTCTTGGAATGGTGGCACGACCCTGGAGTTCCTCTCGCCTTTCCTGTGGAGAGCGCCTCCTCTTGAGATGCGACGGGAACGCCGGGAATTCTTTCCCTACGAAACAGGGAAAGGATCCCTCATCTCGAGCTAGGAGGCGGAAACGGGGCTCCCCTGGATGTGTGCGGGACCCCACGTGCTTCCTCTCGAGTGGAGACGGGTATGTCGGGGAACTTCTTGAGTTGCAGCAAGGGTGTGAAGGACCCTTTGGAAGTTCCAGTGGTTAGATGTGATTAGGCTCGAGAAGCCTCAGCGGAAATGGGCCTCATCTTGCCTGGAGGGCAAAACCTCCTGGATTTTCTCGAGTTGCGGCAGGTGCTCTCGACTTACGACGGGGACCTCAGGGACCCGCTCTGGTGGCCTCAGGAAAGGCCAGTCCCCATGCGAGTTCCTCGGGGGCCTCTCGGGATTCCTCTCCCGTCGATGCCGGGGCCTAAGAACTTGTGTGGAGTCGGGGCCAGAACCTGAGGATTCCTCTCCAGTGCTGACATGGATCTTGGGGTAATTCTGGAGTCTCCCCAGGGGAGTCAGTCCTCGTCTCGAATGCGGGCATGCACTTGCGCTTTCCTCCAGAGCGGTAGCAGCAGTGTCACGCAGTCCGCCGCGTGGATCAAAGGATCTATGGTTTTCCCTCGAGTCTTTCCCACGAGGCTTTCCCACAGGGTTGTCCCACGTGCACACGTGGTGGGAGTCGATCCTCGGCTTGAACGTCAAGGCAGTGCAGGGAAAACAGGTTCCTCTGGAATGGACTGACACATCTGGGGGACTCTTGGAATGGTGGCACGACCCTGGAGTTCCTCTCGCCTTTCCTGTGGAGAGCGCCTCCTCTTGAGATGCGACGGGAACGCCGGGAATTCTTTCCCTACGAAACAGGGAAAGGATCCCTCATCTCGAGCTAGGAGGCGGAAACGGGGCTCCCCTGGATGTGTGCGGGACCCCACGTGCTTCCTCTCGAGTGGAGACGGGTATGTCGGGGAACTTCTTGAGTTGCAGCAAGGGTGTGAAGGACCCTTTGGAAGTTCCAGTGGTTAGACGTGATTAGCCTCGAGAAGCCTCAGCGGAAATGGGCCTCATCTCGCCTGGAGGGCAAAACCTCCTGGATTTTCTCGAGTTGCGGCAGGTGCTCTCGACTTACGACGGGGACCTCAGGGACCCGCTCTGGTGGCCTCAGGAAAGGCCAGTCCCCATGCGAGTTCCTCGGGGGCCTCTCGGCATTCCTCTCCCGTCGATGCCGGGGCCTAAGAACTTGTGTGGAGTCGGGGCCGGAACCTGAGGATTCCTCTCCAGTGCTGACATGGATCTTGGGGTACTTCTGGAGTCTCCCCAGGGGAGTCAGTCCTCGTCTCGAATGCGGGCATGCACTTGCGCTTTCCTCCAGAGCGGTAGCAGCAGTGTCACGCAGTCTGCCGCGTGGATCAAAGGATCTATGGTTTTCCCTCGAGTCTTTCCCACGAGGCTTTCCCACGAGGCTTTCCCACAGGGCTGTCCCACGTGCACACGTGGTGGGAGTCGATCCTCGGCTTGAACGTCAAGGCAGTGCAGGGAAAACAGGTTCCTCTGGAATGGACTGACACATCTGGGGGACTCTTGGAATGGTGGCACGACCCTGGAGTTCCTCTCGCCTTTCCTGTGGAGAGCGCCTCCTCTTGAGATGCGACGGGAACGCCGGGAATTCTTTCCCTACGAAACAGGGAAAGGATCCCTCATCTCGAGCTAGGAGGCGGAAACGGGGCTCCCCTGGATGTGTGCGGGACCCCACGTGCTTCCTCTCGAGTGGAGACGTGTATGTCGGGGCACTTCTTGAGTTGCAGCAAGGGTGTGAAGGACCCTTTGGAAGTTCCAGTGGTTAGACGTGATTAGCCTCGAGAAGCCTCAGCGGAAATGGGCCTCATCTCGCCTGGAGGGCAAAACCTCCTGGATTTTCTCGAGTTGCGGCAGGTGCTCTCGACTTACGACGGGGACCTCAGGGACCCGCTCTGGTGGCCTCAGGAAAGGCCAGTCCCCATGCGAGTTCCTCGGGGGCCTCTCGGGATTCCTCTCCCGTCGATGCCGGGGCCTAAGACCTTGTGTGGAGTCGGGGCCGGAACCTGAGGATTCCTCTCCAGTGCTGACATGGATCTTGGGGTACTTCTGGAGTCTCCCCAGGGGAGTCAGTCCTCGTCTCGAATGCGGGCATGCACTTGCGCTTTCCTCCAGAGCGGTAGCAGCAGTGTCACGCAGTCCGCCGCGTGGATCAAAGGATCTATGGTTTTCCCTCGAGTCTTTCCCACGAGGCTTTCCCACGAGGCTTTCCCACAGGGCTGTCCCACGTGCACACTTGGTGGGAGTCGATCCTCGGCTTGAACGTCAAGGCAGTGCAGGGAAAAAAGGTTCCTCTGGAATGGACTGACACACCTGGGGGACTCTTGGAATGGTGGCACGACCCTGGAGTTCCTCTCGCCTTTCCTGTGGAGAGCGCCTCCTCTTGAGATGCGACGGGAACGCCGGGAATTCTTTCCCTACGAAACAGGGAAAGGATCCCTCATCTCGAGCTAGGAGGCGGAAACGGGGCTCCCCTGGATGTGTGCGGGACCCCACGTGCTTCCTCTCGAGTGGAGACGTGTATGTCGGGGCACTTCTTGAGTTGCAGCAAGGGTGTGAAGGACCATTTGGAAGTTCCAGTGGTTAGACGTGATTAGCCTCGAGAAGCCTCAGCGGAAATGGGCCTCATCTCGCCTGGAGGGCAAAACCTCCTGGATTTTCTCGAGTTGCGGCAGGTGCTCTCGACTTACGACGGGGACCTCAGGGACCCGCTCTGGTGGCCTCAGGAAAGGCCAGTCCACATGCGAGTTCCTCAGGGGCCTCTCGGCATTCCTCTCCCGTCGATGCCGGGGCCTAAGACCTTGTGTGGAGTCGGGGCCGGAACCTGAGGATTCCTCTCCAGTGCTGACATGGATCTTGGGGTACTTCTGGAGTCTCCCCAGGGGAGTCAGTCCTCGTCTCGAATGCGGGCATGCACTTGCGCTTTCCTCCAGAGCGGTAGCAGCAGTGTCACGCAGTCCGCCGCGTGGATCAAAGGATCTATGGTTTTCCCTCGAGTCTTTCCCACGAGGCTTTCCCACGAGGCTTTCCCACAGGGCTGTCCCACGTGCACACGTGGTGGAAGTGGATCCTCGGCTTGAACGTCAAGGCAGTGCAGGAAAAACTGGTTCCTCTGGAATGGACTGACACATCTGGGGGACTCTTGGAATGGTGGCACGACCCTGGAGTTCCTCTCGCCTTTCCTGTGGAGAGCGCCTCCTCTTGAGATGCGACGGGAACGCCGGGAATTCTTTCCCTACGAAACAGGGAAAGGATCCCTCATCTCGAGCTAGGAGGCGGAAACGGGTCTCCCCTGGATGTGTGCGGGACCCCACGTGCTTCCTCTCGAGTGGAGAAGGGTATGTCGGGGAACTTCTTGAGTTGCAGCAAGGGTGTGAAGGACCCTTTGGAAGTTCCAGTGGTTAGACGTGATTAGCCTCGAGAAGCCTCAGCGGAAATGGGCCTCATCTCGCCTGGAGGGCAAAACCTCCTGGATTTTCTCGAGTTGCGGCAGGTGCTCTCGACTTACGACGGGGACCTCAGGGACCCGCTCTGGTGGCCTCAGGAAAGGCCAGTCCCCATGCGAGTTCCTCGGGGGCCTCTCGGCATTCCTCTCCCGTCGATGCCGGGGCCTAAGACCTTGTGTGGAGTCGGGGCCGGAACCTGAGGATTCCTCTCCAGTGCTGACATGGATCTTGGGGTACTTCTGGAGTCTCCCCAGGGGAGTCAGTCCTCGTCTCGAATGCGGGCATGCACTTGCGCTTTCCTCCAGAGCGGTAGCAGCAGTGTCACGCAGTCCGCCGCGTGGATCAAAGGATCTATGGTTTTCCCTCGAGTCTTTCCCACGAGGCTTTCCCACGAGGCTTTCCCACAGGGCTGTCCCACGTGCACACGTGGTGGGAGTGGATCCTCGGCTTGAACGTCAAGGCAGTGCAGGAAAAACAGGTTCCTCTGGAATGGACTGACACATCTGGGGGACTCTTGGAATGGTGGCACGACCCTGGAGTTCCTCTCGCCTTTCCTGTGGAGAGCGCCTCCTCTTGAGATGCGACGGGAACGCCGGGAATTCTTTCCCTACGAAACAGGGAAAGGATCCCTCATCTCGAGCTAGGAGGCGGAAACGGGTCTCCCCTGGATGTGTGCGGGACCCCACGTGCTTCCTCTCGAGTGGAGACGGGTATGTCGGGGAACTTCTTGAGTTGCAGCAAGGGTGTGAAGGACCCTTTGGAAGTTCCAGTGGTTAGAGGTGATTAGCCTGGAGAAGCCTCAGCGGAAATGGGCCTCATCTCGCCTGGAGGGCAAAACCTCCTGGATTTTCTCGAGTTGCGGCAGGTGCTCTCGACTTACGACGGGGACCTCAGGGACCCGCTCTGGTGGCCTCAGGAAAGGCCAGTCCCCATGCGAGTTCCTCGGGGGCCTCTCGGGATTCCTCTCCCGTCGATGCCGGGGCCTAAGACCTTGTGTGGAGTCGGGGTCGGAACCTGAGGATTCCTCTCCAGTGCTGACATGGATCTTGGGGTAATTCTGGAGTCTCCCCAGGGGAGTCAGTCCTCGTCTCGAATGCGGGCATGCACTTGCGCTTTCCTCCAGAGCGGTAGCAGCAGTGTCACGCAGTCCGCCGCGTGGATCAAAGGATCTATGGTTTTCCCTCGAGTCTTTCCCACGAGGCTTTCCCACGAGGCTTTCCCACAGGGCTGTCCCACGTGCACACGTGGTGGGAGTCGATCCTCGGCTTGAACGTCAAGGCAGTGCAGGGAAAACAGGTTCCTCTGGAATGGACTGACACATCTGGGGGACTCTTGGAATGGTGGCACGACCCTGGAGTTCCTCTCGCCTTTCCTGTGGAGAGCGCCTCCTCTTGAGATGCGACGGGAACGCCGGGAATTCTTTCCCTACGAAACAGGGAAAGGATCCCTCATCTCGAGCTAGGAGGCGGTAACGGGGCTCCCCTGGATGTGTGCGGTACCCCACGTGCTTCCTCTCGAGTGGAGACGGGTATGTCGGGGAACTTCTTGAGTTGCAGCAAGGGTGTGAAGGACCCTTTGGAAGTTCCAGTGGTTAGACATGATTAGCCTCGAGAAGCCTCAGCGGAAATGGGCCTCATCTCGCCAGGAGGGCAAAACCTCCTGGATTTTCTCGAGTTGCGGCAGGTGCTCTCGACTTACGACGGGGACCTCAGGGACCCGCTCTGGTGGCCTCAGGAAAGGCCAGTCCCCATGCGAGTTCCTCGGGGGCCTCTCGGCATTCCTCTCCCGTCGATGCCGGGGCCTAAGACCTTGTGTGGAGTCGGGGCCGGAACCTGAGGATTCCTCTCCAGTGCTGACATGGATCTTGGGGTACTTCTGGAGTCTCCCCAGGGGAGTCAGTCCTCGTCTCGAATGCGGGCATGCACTTGCGCTTTCCTCCATAGCGGTAGCAGCAGTGTCACGCGGTCCGCCGCGTGGATCAAAGGATCTATGGTTTTCCCTCGAGTCTTTCCCACGAGGCTTTCCCACGAGGCTTTCCCACAGGGCTGTCCCACGTGCACACGTGGTGGGAGTCGATCCTCGGCTTGAACGTCAAGGCAGTGCAGGGAAAACAGGTTCCTCTGGAATGGACTGACACATCTGGGGGACTCTTGGAATGGTGGCACGACCCTGGAGTTCCTCTCGCCGTTGCTGTGGAGAGCGCCTCCTCTTGAGATGCGACGGGAACGCCGGGAATTCTTTCCCTACGAAACAGGGAAAGGATCCCTCATCTCGAGCTAGGAGGCGGAAACGGGGCTCCCCTGGATGTGTGCGGGACCCCACGTGCTTCCTCTCGAGTGGAGACGTGTATGTCGGGGCACTTCTTGAGTTGCAGCAAGGGTGTGAAGGACCCTTTGGAAGTTCCAGTGGTTAGACGTGATTAGCCTCGAGAAGCCTCAGCGGAAATGGGCCTCATCTCGCCTGGAGGGCAAAACCTCCTGGATTTTCTCGAGTTGCGGCAGGTGCTCTCGACTTACGACGGGGACCTCAGGGACCCGCTCTGGTGGCCTCAGGAAAGGCCAGTCCCCATGCGAGTTCCTCGGGGGCCTCTCGGGATTCCTCTCCCGTCGATGCCGGGGCCTAAGACCTTGTGTGGAGTCGGGGCCGGAACCTGAGGATTCCTCTCCAGTGCTGACATGGATCTTGGGGTACTTCTGGAGTCTCCCCAGGGGAGTCAGTCCTCGTCTCGAATGCGGGCATGCACTTGCGCTTTCCTCCAGAGCGGTAGCAGCAGTGTCACGCAGTCCGCCGCGTGGATCAAAGGATCTATGGTTTTCCCTCGAGTCTTTCCCACGAGGCTTTCCCACGAGGCTTTCCCACAAGGCTGTCCCACGTGCACACGTGGTGGGAGTCGATCCTCGGCTTGAACGTCAAGGCAGTGCAGGGAAAACAGGTTCCTCTGGAATGGACTGACACATCTGGGGGACTCTTGGAATGGTGGCACGACCCTGGAGTTCCTCTCGCCTTTCCTGTGGAGAGCGCCTCCTCTTGAGATGCGACGGGAACGCCGGGAATTCTTTCCCTACGAAACAGGGAAAGGATCCCTCATCTCGAGCTAGGAGGCGGAAACGGGGCTCCCCTGGATGTGTGCGGGACCCCACGTGCTTCCTCTCGAGTGGAGACGTGTATGTCGGGGCACTTCTTGAGTTGCAGCAAGGGTGTGAAGGACCCTTTGGAAGTTCCAGTGGTTAGACGTGATTAGCCTCGAGAAGCCTCAGCGGAAATGGGCCTCATCTCGCCTGGAGGGCAAAACCTCCTGGATTTTCTCGAGTTGCGGCAGGTGCTCTCGACTTACGACGGGGACCTCAGGGACCCGCTCTGGTGGCCTCAGGAAAGGCCAGTCCCCATGCGAGTTCCTCGGGGGCCTCTCGGGATTCCTCTCCCGTCGATGCCGGGGCCTAAGACCTTGTGTGGAGTCGGGGCCGGAACCTGAGGATTCCTCTCCAGTGCTGACATGGATCTTGGGGTACTTCTGGAGTCTCCCCAGGGGAGTCAGTCCTCGTCTCGAATGCGGGCATGCACTTGGGCTTTCCTCCAGAGCAGTAGCAGCAGTGTCACGCAGTCCGCCGCGTGGATCAAAGGATCTATGGTTTTCCCTCGAGTCTTTCCCACGAGGCTTTCCCACGAGGCTTTCCCACAGGGCTGTCCCACGTGTACACGTGGTGGGAGTCGATCCTCGGCTTGAACGTCAAGGCAGTGCAGGGAAAACAGGTTCCTCTGGAATGGACTGACACATCTGGGGGACTCTTGGAATGGTGGCACGACCCTGGAGTTCCTCTCGCCTTTCCTGTGGAGAGCGCCTCCTCTTGAGATGCGACGGGAACGCCGGGAATTCTTTCCCTACGAAACAGGGAAAGGATCCCTCATCTCGAGCTAGGAGGCGGAAACGGGGCTCCCCTGGATGTGTGCGGGACCCCACGTGCTTCCTCTCGAGTGGAGACGGGTATGTCGGGGAACTTCTTGAGTTGCAGCAAGGGTGTGAAGGACCCTTTGGAAGTTCCAGTGGTTAGACGTGATTAGCCTCGAGAAGCCTCAGCGGAAATGGGCCTCATCTCGCCTGGAGGGCAAAACCTCCTGGATTTTCTCGAGTTGCGGCAGGTGCTCTCGACTTACGATGGGGACCTCAGGGACCCGCTCTGGTGGCCTCAGGAAAGGCCAGTCCCCGTGCGAGTTCCTCAGGGGCCTTTCGGCATTCCTCTCCCGTCGATGCCGGGGCCTAAGACCTTGTGTGAAGTCGGGGCCGGAACCTGAGGATTCCTCTCCAGTGCTGACATGGATCTTGGGGTACTTCTGGAGTCTCCCCAGGGGAGTCAGTCCTCGTCTCGAATGCGGGCTTGCACTTGCGCTTTCCTCCAGAGCGGTAGCAGCAGTGTCACGCAGTCCGCCGCGTGGATCAAAGGATCTATGGTTTTCCCTCGAGTCTTTCCCACGAGGATTTCCTACGAGGCTTTCCCACAGGGCTGTCCCACGTGCACACGTGGTGGGAGTGGATCCTCGGCTTGAACGTCAAGGCAGTGCAGGGTAAACAGGTTCCTCTGGAATGGACTGACACATCTGGGGGACTCTTGGAATGGTGGCACGACCGTGGAGTTCCTCTCGCCTTTCCTGTGGAGAGCGCCTCCTCTTGAGATGCGACGGGAACGCCGGGAATTCTTTCCCTGCGAAACAGGGAAAGGATCCCTCATCTCGAGCTAGGAGGCGGAAACGGGGCTCCCCTGGATGTGTGCGGGACCCCACGTGCTTCCTCTCGAGTGGAGACGTGTATGTCGGGGCACTTCTTGAGTTGCAGCAAGGGTGTGAAGGACCCTTTGGAAGTTCCAGTGGTTAGACGTGATTAGCCTCGAGAAGCCTCAGCGGAAATGGGCCTCATCTCGCCTGGAGGGCAAAACCTCCTGGATTTTCTCGAGTTGCGGCAGGTGCTCTCGACTTACGACGGGGACCTCAGGGACCCGCTCTGGTGGCCTCAGGAAAGGCCAGTCCCCATGCGAGTTCCTCGGGGGCCTCTCGGGATGCCTCTCCCGTCGATGCCGGGGCCTAAGACCTTGTGTGGAGTCGGGGCCGGAACCTGAGGATTCCTCTCCAGTGCTGACATGGATCTTGGGGTACTTCTGGAGTCTCCCCAGGGGAGTCAGTCCTCGTCTCGAATGCGGGCATGCACTTGGGCTTTCCTCCAGAGCAGTAGCAGCAGTGTCACGCAGTCCGCCGCGTGGATCAAAGGATCTATGGTTTTCCCTCGAGTCTTTCCCACGAGGCTTTCCCACGAGGCTTTCCCACAGGGCTGTCCCACGTGTACACGTGGTGGGAGTCGATCCTCGGCTTGAACGTCAAGGCAGTGCAGGGAAAACAGGTTCCTCTGGAATGGACTGACACATCTGGGGGACTCTTGGAATGGTGGCACGACCCTGGAGTTCCTCTCGCCTTTCCTGTGGAGAGCGCCTCCTCTTGAGATGCGACGGGAACGCCGGGAATTCTTTCCCTACGAAACAGGGAAAGGATCCCTCATCTCGAGCTAGGAGGCGGAAACGGGGCTCCCCTGGATGTGTGCGGGACCCCACGTGCTTCCTCTCGAGTGGAGACGGGTATGTCGGGGAACTTCTTGAGTTGCAGCAAGGGTGTGAAGGACCCTTTGGAAGTTCCAGTGGTTAGACGTGATTAGCCTCGAGAAGCCTCAGCGGAAATGGGCCTCATCTCGCCTGGAGGGCAAAACCTCCTGGATTTTCTCGAGTTGCGGCAGGTGCTCTCGACTTACGATGGGGACCTCAGGGACCCGCTCTGGTGGCCTCAGGAAAGGCCAGTCCCCGTGCGAGTTCCTCAGGGGCCTTTCGGCATTCCTCTCCCGTCGATGCCGGGGCCTAAGACCTTGTGTGAAGTCGGGGCCGGAACCTGAGGATTCCTCTCCAGTGCTGACATGGATCTTGGGGTACTTCTGGAGTCTCCCCAGGGGAGTCAGTCCTCGTCTCGAATGCGGGCTTGCACTTGCGCTTTCCTCCAGAGCGGTAGCAGCAGTGTCACGCAGTCCGCCGCGTGGATCAAAGGATCTATGGTTTTCCCTCGAGTCTTTCCCACGAGGATTTCCTACGAGGCTTTCCCACAGGGCTGTCCCACGTGCACACGTGGTGGGAGTGGATCCTCGGCTTGAACGTCAAGGCAGTGCAGGGAAAACAGGTTCCTCTGGAATGGACTGACACATCTGGGGGACTCTTGGAATGGTGGCACGACCCTGGAGTTCCTCTCGCCTTTCCTGTGGAGAGCGCCTCCTCTTGAGATGCGACGGGAACGCCGGGAATTCTTTCCCTGCGAAACAGGGAAAGGATCCCTCATCTCGAGCTAGGAGGCGGAAACGGGGCTCCCCTGGATGTGTGCGGGACCCCACGTGCTTCCTCTCGAGTGGAGACGGGTATGTCGGGGAACTTCTTGAGTTGCAGCAAGGGTGTGAAGGACCCTTTGGAAGTTCCAGTGGTTAGACGTGATTAGCCTCGAGAAGCCTCAGCGGAAATGGGCCTCATCTCGCCTGGAGGGCAAAACCTCCTGGATTTTCTCGAGTTGCGGCAGGTGCTCCCGACTTACGACGGGGACCTCAGGGACCCGCTCTGGTGGCCTCAGGAAAGTCCAGTCCCCATGCGAGTTCCTCGGGGGCCTCTCGGGATTCCTCTCCCGTCGATGCCGGGGCCTAAGACCTTGTGTGGAGCCGGGGCCGGAACCTGAGGATTCCTCTCCAGTGCTGACATGGATCTTGGGGTACTTCTGGAGTCTCCCCAGGGGAGTCAGTCCTCGTCTCGAATGCGGGCATGCACTTGCGCTTTCCTCCAGAGCGGTATCAGCAGTGTCACGCAGTCCGCCGCGTGGATCAAAGGATCTATGGTTTTCCCGCGAGTCTTTCCCACGAGTCTTTCCCACGAGGCTTTCCCACAGGGCTTTCCCTCGTGCACACGTGGTGGGAGTCGATCCTCGGCTTGAACGTCAAGGCAGTGCAGGGAAAACAGGTTCCTCTGAAATGGACTGACACATCTGGGGGACTCTTGGAATGGTGTCACGACCCTGGAGTTCCTCTCGCCTTTCCTGTGGAGAGCGCCTCCTCTTGAGATGCGACGGGAACGCCGGGAATTCTTTCCCTACGAAACAGGGAAAGGATCCCTCATCTCGAGCTAGGAGGCGGAAACGGGGCTCCCCTGGATGTGTGCGGGACCCCACGTGCTTCCTCTCGAGTGGAGACGGGTATGTCGGGGAACTTCTTGAGTTGCAGCAAGGGTGTGAAGGACCCTTTGGAAGTTCCAGTGGTTAGACGTGATTAGCCTCGAGAAGCCTCAGCGGAAATGGGCCTCATCTCGCCTGGAGGGCAAAACCTCCTGGATTTTCTCGAGTTGCGGCAGGTGCTCTCGACTTACGACGGGGACCTCAGGGACCCGCTCTGGTGGCCTCAGGAAAGGCCAGTCCCCATGCGAGTTCCTCGGGGGCATCTCGGGATTCCTCTCCCGTCGATGCCGGGTCCTAAGACCTTGTGTGGAGTCGGGGCCGGAACCTGAGGATTCCTCTCCAGTGCTGACATGGATCTTGGGGTACTTCTGGAGCCTCCCCAGGGGAGTCAGTCCTCGTCTCGAATGCGGGCATGCACTTGTGCTTTCCTCCAGAGCGGTAGCAGCAGTGTCACGCAGTCCGCCGCGTGGATCAAAGGATCTATGGTTTTCCCTCGAGTCTTTCCCACGAGGCTTTCCCACGAGGCTTTCCCACAGGGCTGTCCCACGTGCACACGTGGTGGGAGTCGATCCTCGGCTTGAACGTCAAGGCAGTGAAGGGAAAACAGGTTCCTCTGGAATGGACTGACACATATGGGGAACTCTTGGAATGGTGGCACGACCCTGGAGTTCCTCTCGCCTTTCCTGTGGAGAGCGCCTCCTCTTGAGATGCGACCGGAACGCCGGAAATTCTTTCCCTACGAAACAGGGAAAGGATCCCTCATCTCGAGCTAGGAGGCGGAAACGGGGCTCCCCTGGATGTGTGCGGGACCCCACGTGCTTCCTCTCGAGTGGAGACGGGTATGTCGGGGAACTTCTTGATTTGCAGCAAGGGTGTGAAGGACCCTTTGGAAGTTCCAGTGGTTAGACGTGATTAGGCTCCAGAAGCCTCAGCGGAAATGGGCCTCATCTCGCCTGGAGGGCAAAACCTCCTGGATTTTCTCGAGTTGCGGCAGGTGCTCTCGACTTACGACGGGGACCTCAGGGACCCGCTCTGGTGGCCTCAGGAAAGGCCAGTCCCCATGCGAGTTCCTCGGGGGCCTCTCGGGATACATCTCCGGTCGATGCCGGGGCCTAAGACCTTGTGTGGATTCGGGGCCGGAAACTGAGGATTCCTCTCCAGTGCTGACATGGATCTTGGGGTACTTCTGGAGTCTCCCCAGGGGAGTCAGTCCTCGTCTCGAATACGGGCATGCACTTGCACTTTCCTCCAGAGCGGTAGCAGCAGTGTCACGCAGTCCGCTGCGTGGATCAAAGGATCTATGGTTTTCCCTCGAGTCTTTCCCACGAGGCTTTCCCACGAGGCTTTCCCACAGGGCTGTCCCACGTGCACACGTGGTGGGAGTCGATCCTCGGCTGGAAAGTCAAGGCAGTGCAGGGAAAACAGTTTCCTCTGGAATGGATTGACACATCTGGGGGTCTCTTGGAATGGTGGCACGACCCTGGAGTTCCTCTCCCCTTTCCTGTGGAGAGCGCCTCCTCTTGAGATGCGACGGGAACGCCGGGAATTCTTTCCCTACGAAACAGGGAATGGATCCCTCATCTCGAGCTAGGAGGCGGAAACGGGGCTCCCCTGGATGTGTGCGGGACCCCACGTGCTTCCTCTCGAGTGCAGACGGGTATGTCGGGGAACTTCTTGAGTTGCATCAAGGGTGTGTAGGACCCTTTGGAAGGTCCAGTGGTTAGATGTGATTGGCCTCGAGAAACCTCAGCGGAAATGGGCCTCATCTCGCCTGGAGGGCAAAACCTCCTGGATTTTCTCGAGTTGCGGCAGGAGCTCTCGACTTACGACGGGGACCTGAGGGACCCGCTCTCGTGGCCTCAGGAAAGGCCAGTCCCCATGCGATTTCCTCGGGGGCCTCTCGGGATTCCTCTCCCGTCGATGCCGGGGCCTAAGACCTTGTGTGGAGTCGGGGCCGGAACCTGAGGATTCCTCTCCAGTGCTGACATGGATCTTGGGGTACTTCTGGAGTCTCCCCAGGGGAGTCAGTCCTCGTCTCGAATGCGGGCATGCACTTGGGCTTTCCTCCAGAGCGGTAGCAGCAGTGTCACGCAGTCCGCCGCGTGGATCAAAGGATCTATGGTTTTCCCTCGAGTCTTTCCCACGAGGCTTTCCCACGAGGCTTTCCCACAGGGCTGTCCCACGTGCACACGTGGTGGGAGTCGATCCTCGGCTTGAACGTCAAGGCAGTGCAGGGAAAACAGGTTCCTCTGGAATGGACTGACACATCTGGGGGACTCTTGGAATGGTGGCACGACCCTGGAGTTCCTCTCGCCTTTCCTGTGGAGAGCGCCTCCTCTTGAGATGCGACGGGAACGCCGGGAATTCTTTCCCTACGAAACAGGGAAAGGAACACTCATCTCGAGCTAGGAGGCGGAAACGGGGCTCCCCTGGATGTGTGCGGGACCCACGTGTTTCCTCTCGAGTGGAGACGGGTATGTCGGGGAACTTCTTGAGTTGCAACAAGGGTGTGAAGGACCCTTTGAAAGTTCCAGTGGTTAGACGTGATTAGCCTCGAGAAGCCTCAGCGGAAATGGGCCTCATCTCGCCTGGAGGGCAAAACCTCCTGGATTTTCTCGAGTTGCGGCAGGTGCTCTCGACTTACGACGTGGACCTCAGGGACCCGCTCTGGTGGCCTCAGGAAAGGCCAGTCCCCATGCGAGTTCCTCGGGGGCCTCTCGGGATTCCTCTCCCGTCGATGCCGGGGCCGAAGACCTTGTGTGGAGTCGGGGCCGGAACCTGAGGATTCCTCTCCAGTGCTGACATGGATCTTGGGGTACTTCTGGAGTCTCCCCAGGGGAGTCAGTCCTCGTCTCGAATGCGGCCATGCACTTGCGCTTTCCTCCACAGCGGTAGCATCAGTGTCACGCAGTCCGCCGCGTGGATCAAAGGATCTATGGTTTTCCCTCGAGTCTTTCCCACGAGGCTTTCCCACGAGGCTTTCCCACAGGGCTGTCCCACGTGCACACGTGATGGGAGTCGATCCTCGGCTTGAACGTCAAGGCAGTGCAGGGAAAACAGGTTCCTTTGGAATGGACTGACACATCTGGGGGTCTCTTGGAATGGTGGCACGACCCTGGAGTTCCTCTCGCCTTTCCTGTGGAGAGCGCCTCCTCTTGAGATGCGACGGGAACGCCGGAAAATCTTCCCCTACGAAACAGGGAAAGGATCCTTCATCTCGAGCTAGGAGGGGGAAACGGGGTTCCCCTGGATGTGTGCGGGACCCCACGTGCTTCCTCTCGAGTGGAGACGGGTATGTCGCAGAACTGCTTGAGTTTTAGCAAGGGTGTGAAGGACCCTTTGGAAGTACCAGTGGTTAGACGTGATTAGCCTCGAGAAGCCTCAGCGGAAATGGGCCTCATCTCGCCTGGAGGGCAAAACCTCCTGGATTTTCTCGAGTTGCGGCAGGTGCTCTCGAGTTACGTCGGCGACCTCAGGGACCCGCTCTGGTGGCCTCAGGAAAGGCCAGTCCCCATGCGAGTTCCTCGGGGGCCTCTTGGGATTCCTCTCCCGTCGATGCCGGGGCCTAAGACCTTGTGTTTAGTCGGGGCCGGAACCTGAGGATTCCTCTCCAGTGCTGACATGGATCTTGGGGTACTTCTGGAGTCTCCCCAGGGGAGTCAGTCCTCGTCTCGAATGCGGGATTGCACTTGCACGTTCCTCCAGAGCGGTAGCAGCAGTGTCACGCAGTCCGCCGCGTGGGTCAAAGGATCTATGGTTTTCCCTCGAGTCTTTCCCACGAGGCTTTCCCACGAGGCTTTTCCACAGGGCTGTCCCACGTGCACACGTGGTGGGAGTCGATCGTCGGCTAGAACGTTAAGGCAGTGCAGGGAAAACAGGTTCCCTGGAATGGACTGACACATCTGGGGGACTCTTGGAATGGTGGCACGACCCTGGAGTTCCTCTCGCCTTTCTTGTGGAGAGCGCCTCCTCTTGAGATGCGACGGGAACGCCGGGGAATCTTTCCCTACGAAACAGGGAAAGGATCCCTCATCTCGAGCTAGGAGGCGGAAACGGGGCTCCCCTGGATGTTTGCGGGACCCCACGTGCTTCCTCTCGAGTGGAGACGTGTATGTCGGGGCACTTCTTGAGTTGCAGCAAGGGTGTGAAGGACCCTTTGGAAGTTCCAGTGGTTAGACGTGATTAGCCTCGAGAAGCCTCAGCGGAAATGGGCCTCATCTCGCCTGGAGGGCAAAACCTCCTGGATTTTCTCGAGTTGCGGCAGGTGCTCTCGACTTACGACGGGGACCTCAGGGACCCGCTCTGGTGGCCTCAGGAAAGGCCAGTCCCCATGCGAGTTCCTCGGGGGCATCTCGGGATTCCTCTCCCGTCGATGCCGGGGCCTAAGACCTTGTGTGGAGTCGGGGCCGGAACCTGAGGATTCCTCTCCAGTGCTGACATGGATCTTGGGGTACTTCTGGAGTCTCCCCAGGGGAGTCAGTCCTCGTCTCGAATGCGGGCATGCACTTGCGCTTTCCTCCAGAGCGGTAGCAGCAGTGTCACGCAGTCCGCCGCGTGGATCAAAGGATCTATGGTTTTCCCTCGAGTCTTTCCCACGAGGCTTTCCCACGAGGCTTTCCCACAGGGCTGTCCCACGTGCACACGTGTTGGGAGTCGATCCTCGGCTTGAACGTCAAGGCAGTGCAGGGAAAACAGGTTCCTCTGGAATGGACTGACACATCTGGGGTCTCTTGGAATGGTGGCACGACCCTTGAGTTCCTCTCGGCTTTCCTGTGCAGAGCTCCTCCTTTTGAGATGCGACGGGAACGCCGGGAATTCTTTCCCTACGAAACAGGGAAAGGATCCCTCATCTCGAGCTAGGAGGTGGAAAAGGGGCTCCCGTGGATGTGTGCGGGACCCCACGTGTTTCGCCTCGAGTGGAGACGGGTATGTCGCGGAACTGCTTGAGTTGCAGCAAGGGTATGAAGGACCCTTTGGAAGTTCCAGTGGTTAGATGTGATTAGCCTCGAGAAGCCTCAGCAGAAATGGGCCTCATCACGCCTGGAGGGCAAAACCTCCTGGATTTTCTCGAGTTGTGGCAGGTGCTCTCGACTTACGACGGGGACCTCAGGGACCCGCTCTGGTGGCCTCAGGAAAGGCCATTCCCCATGCGAGTTCCTCGGGGGCCTCTCGGGATTCCTCTCCCGTCGATGCCGGGGCCTAAGACCTTATGTGGATTCGGGGCTGGAAACTGAGGATTCCTCTCCAGTGCTGACATGGATCTTGGGGTACTTCTGGAGTCTCCCCAGGGGAGTCAGTCCTCGTCTCGAATGCGGGCATGCACTTGCGCTTTCCTCCAGAGCGGTAGCAGCAGTGTCACGCAGTCCGCTGCGTGGATCAAAGGATCTATGGTTTTCCCTCGAGTCTTTCCCACGAGGCTTTCCCACGAGGCTTTCCCACAGGGCTGTCCCACGTGCACACGTGGTGGGAGTCGATCCTCGGCTGGAAAGTCAAGGCAGTGCAGGGAAAACAGTTTCCTCTGGAATGGATTGACACATCTGGGGGTCTCTTGGAATGGTGGCACGACCCTGGAGTTCCTCTCCCCTTTCCTGTGGAGAGCGCCTCCTCTTGAGATGCGACGGGAACGCCGGGAATTCTTTCCCTACGAAACAGGGAATGGATCCCTCATCTCGAGCTAGGAGGCGGAAACGGGGCTCCCCTGGATGTGTGCGGGACACCACGTGCTTCCTCTCGAGTGCAGACGGGTATGTCTGGGAACTTCTTGAGTTGCAGCAAGGGTGTGTAGGACCCTTTGGAAGGTCCAGTGGTTAGATGTGATTGGCCTCGAGAAACCTCAGCGGAAATGGGCCTCATCTCGCCTGGAGGGCAAAACCTCCTGGATTTTCTCGAGTTGCGGCAGGAGCTCTCGACTTACGACGGGGACCTGAGGGACCCGCTCTCGTGGCCTCAGGAAAGGCCAGTCCCCATGCGAGTTCCTCGGGGGCCTCTCGGGATTCCTCTCCCGTCGATGCCGGGGCCTAAGACCTTGTGTGGAGTCGGGGCCGGAACCTGAGGATTCCTCTCCAGTGCTGACATGGATCTTGGGGTACTTCTGGAGTCTCCCCAGGGGAGTCAGTCCTCGTCTCGAATGCGGGCATGCACTTGCGCTTTCCTCCAGAGCGGTAGCAGCAGTGTCACGCAGTCCGCCACGTGGATCAAAGGATCTATGGTTTTCCCTCGAGTCTTTCCCACGAGGCTTTCCCACGAGGCTTTCCCACAGGGCTGTCCCACGTGCACACGTGGTGGGAGTCGATCCTCGGCTTGAACGTCAAGGCAGTGCAGGGAAAACAGGTTCCTCTGGAATGGACTGACACATCTGGGGGACTCTTGGAATGGTGGCACGACCCTGGAGTTCCTCTCGCCTTTCCTGTGGAGAGCGCCTCCTCTTGAGATGCGACGGGAACGCCGGGAATTCTTTCCCTACGAAACAGGGAAAGGAACCCTCATCTCGAGCTAGGAGGCGGAAACGGGGCTCCCCTGGATGTGTGCGGGACCCACGTGCTTCCTCTCGAGTGGAGACGGGTATGTTGGGGAACTTCTTGAGTTGCAACAAGGGTGTGAAGGACCCTTTGGAAGTTCCAGTGGTTAGACGTGATGAGCCTCGAGAAGCCTCAGCGGAAATGGGCCTCATCTCGCCTGGAGGGCAAAACCTCCTGGATTTTCTCGAGTTGCGGCATGTGCTCTCGACTTACGACGTGGACCTCAGGGACCCGCTCTGGTGGCCTCAGGAAAGGCCAGTCCCCATGCGAGTTCCTCGGGGGCCTCTCGGGATTCCTCTCCCGTTGATGCCGGGGCCGAAGACCTTGTGTGGTGTCGGGGCCGGAACCTGAGGATTCCTCTCCAGTGCTGACATGGATCTTGGGGTACTTCTGGAGTCTCCCCAGGGGAGTCAGTCCTCGTCTCGAATGCGGCCATGCACTTGCGCTTTCCTCCACAGCGGTAGCAGCAGTGTCACACAGTCCGCCGCGTGGATCAAAGGATCTATGGATTTCCCTCGAGTCTTTCCCACGAGGCTTTCCCACGAGGCTTTCCCACAGGGCTGTCCCACGTGCACACGTGGTGGGAGTCGATCCTCGGCTTGAACGTCAAGGCAGTGCAGGGAAAACCGGTTCCTCTGGAATGGACTGACACATCTGGGGGACTCTTGGAATGGTGGCACGACCCTGGAGTTCCTCTCCCCTTTCCTGTGGAGAGCGCCTCCTCTTGAGATGCGACGGGAACGCCGGGAATTCTTTCCCTAAGAAACAGGGAAAGGATCCCTCATCTCGAGCTAGGAGGCGGAAACGGGGCTCCCCTGGATGTGTGCGGGACCCACGTGCTTCGTCTCGAGTGGAGACGGGTATGTCGGGGAACTTCTTGAGTTGCAGCAAGGGTGTGAATGACCCTTTGGAAGTTCAGTGGTTAGACGTGATTAGCCTCGAGAAGCCTCAGCGGAAATGGGCCTCATCTCGCCTGGAGGGCAAAACCTCCTGGATTTTCTCGAGTTGCGGCAGGTGCTCTCGACTTACGACGGGGACCTCAGGGACCCGCTCTGGTGGCCTCAGGAAAGGCCAGTCCCCAAGCGAGTTCCACGGGGGCCTCTCGGGATTCCTCTCACGTCGATGCCGGGGCCTAAGACCTTGTGTGGAGTCGGGCCGGAACCTGAGGATTCCTCTCCAGTACTGACATGGATCTTGGGGTACTTCTGGAGTCTCCCCAGGGGAGTCAGTCCTCGTCTCGAATGCGGGCATGCACTTGCACTTTCCTCCAGAGCGGTAGCAGCAGTGTCACGCAGTCCGCCGCGTGGATCAAAGGATCTATGGTTTTCCCTCGAGTCTTTCCCACGAGGCTTTCCCACGAGGCTTTCCCACAGGGCTGTCCCACGTGCACACGTGGTGGGAGTCGATCCTCGGCTTGAACGTCAAGGCAGTGCAGGGAAAACCGGTTCCTCTGGAATGGACTGACACATCTGGGGGACTCTTGGAATGGTGGCACGACCCTGGAGTTCCTCTCGCCTTTCCTGTGGAGAGCGCCTCCTCTTGAGATGTGACGGGAACGCCGGGAATTCTTTCCCTACGAAACAGGGAAAGGATCCCTCATCTCGAGCTAGGAGGCGGAAACGGGGCTCCCCTGGATGTGTGCGGGACCCACGTGCTTCCTCTCGAGTGGAGACGGTTATGTCGGGGAACTTCTTGAGTTGCAGCAAGGGTGTGAATGACCCTTTGGAATTTCAGTGGTTAGACGTGATTAGCCTCGAGAAGCCTCAGCGGAAATGGGCCTCATCTCGCCTGGAGGGCAAAACCTCCTGGATTTTCTCGAGTTGCGACAGGTGCTCTCGACTTACTACGGGGACCACAGGGACCCGCTCTGCTGGCCTCAGGAAAGGCCAGTCCTCAAGCGAGTTCCTCGGGGGCTTCTCGGGATTCCTCTCCCGTCGATGCCGGGGCCTAAGACCTTGTGTGGAGTCGGGCCGGAACCTGAGGATTCCTCTCCAGTACTGACATGGATCTTATGGTACTTCTGGAGTCTCCCCAGGGGAGTCAGTCCTCGTCTCGAATGCGGGCATGCACTTGCACTTTCCTCCAGAGCGGTAGCAGCAGTGTCACGCAGTCCGCCGCGTGGATCAAAGGATCTATGGTTTTCCCTCGAGTCTTTCCCACGAGGCTTTCCCACGAGGCTTTCCCACAGGGCTGTCCCACGTGCACACGTGGTGGGAGTCGATCCTCGGCTTGAACGTCAAGGCAGTGCAGGGAAAACAGGTTCCTCTGGAATGGACTGACACATCTGGGGGACTCTTGGAATGGTGGCACGACCCTGGAGTTCCTCTCGCCTTTCCTGTGGAGAGCGCCTCCTCTTGAGATGCGACGGGAACGCCGGGAATTCTTTCCCTACGAAACAGGGAAAGGATCCCTCATCTCGAGCTAGGAGGCGGAAACGGGGCTCCCCTGGAAGTGTGCGGGACCCACGTGCTTCCTCTCGAGTGGAGACGGTTATGTCGGGGAACTTCTTGAGTTGCAGCAAGGGTGTGAATGACCCTTTGGAAGTTCAGTGGTTAGACGTGATTAGCCTCGAGAAGCCTCAGCGGAAATGGGCCTCATCTCGCCTGGAGGGCAAAACCTCCTGGATTTTCTCGAGTTGCCACAGGTGCTCTCGACTTACGACGGGGACCTCAGGGACCCGCTCTGCTGGCCTCAGGAAAGGCCAGTCCTCAAGCGAGTTCCTCGGGGGCCTCTCGGGATTCCTCTCCCGTCGATGCCGGGGCCTAAGACCTTGTGAGGAGTCGGGGCCGGAACCTGAGGATTCCTCTCCAGTGCTGACATGGATCTTATGGTACTTCTGGAGTCTCCCCAGGGGAGTCAGTCCTCGTCTCGAATGCGGGCATGCACTTGTGCTTTCCTCCAGAGCGGTAGCAGCAGTGTCACGCAGTCCGCCGCGTGGATCAAAGGATCTGTGGTTTTCCCTCGAGTCTTTCCCACGAGGCTTTCCCACGAGGCGTTCCCACAGGGCTGTCCCACGTGCACACTTAGTGGGAGTCGATCCTCGGATTGAACGTCAAGGCAGTGCAGGGAAAACAGGTTCCTCTGGAGTGGACTGACACATCTGGGGGACTCTTGGAATGGTGGCATGACCCTGGAGTTCCTCTCCCCTTTCCTGTGGAGAGCGCCTCCTCTTGAGATGCGACGGGAACGCCGGGAATTCTTTACCTACGAAACAGGGAAAGGATCCCTCATCTCGAGCTAGGAGGCGGAAACGGGGCTCCCCTGGATGTGTGCGGGATCCCAGGTGCTTCCTCTCGAGTGCAGACGGGTATGTCGGGGAACTTCTTGAGTTGCAGCAAGGGTGTGAAGGACCCTTTGGAAGTTCCAGTGGTTAGATGTGATTGGCCTCGAGAAGCCTCAGCGGAAATGGGCCTCATCTCGCCTGGAGGTGAAAACCTCCTGGATTTTCTCGAGTTGCAGCAGGTGCTCTCGACTTACGACGGGGACCTCAGGGACCCGCTCTGGTGGCCTCAGGAAAGGCCAGTCCCCATGCGAGTTCCTCGGGGGCCTCTCGGGATTCCTCTCCCGTCGATGCCGGCGCCTAAGACCTTGTGTGGAGTCGGGGCCGGAACCTGAGGATTCCTCTCCAGTGCTGACATGGATCTTGGGGTACTTCTGGAGTCTCCCCAGGGGAGTCAGTCCTCGTCTCGAATGCGGGAAAGCACTTGCGCTTTCCTCCAGAGCGGTAGCAGCAGTGTCACGCAGTCCGCCACGTGGATCAAAGGATCTATGGTTTTCCCTCGAGTCTTTCCCACGAGGCTTTCCCACGAGGCTTTCCCACAGGGCTGTCCCACGTGCACACGTGGTGGGAGTCGATCATCGGCTTGAACGTCAAGGCAGTGCAGGGAAAAAAGGTTCCTCTGGAATGGACTGACACATCTGGGGGACTCTTGGAATGGTGGCACGACCCTGGAGTTCCTCTCGCCTTTCCTGTGGAGAGCGCCTCCTCTTGAGATGCGACGGGAACGCCGGGAATTCTTTCCCTACGAAACAGGGAAAGGATCCCTCATCTCGAGCTAGGAGGCGGAAACGGGGCTCCCCTGGATGTGTGCGGGACCCCACGTGCTTCCTCTTGAGTGGAGACGGGTATGTCGGGGAACTTCTTGAGTTGCAGCAATGGTGTGAAGGACCCTTTGGAAGTTCCAGTGGTTAGATGTGATTGGCCTCGAGAAGCCTCAGTGGAAATGGGCCTCATCTCGCCTGGGGGGCAAAACCTCCTGAATTTTCTCGAGTTGCGGCAGGTGCTCTCGACTTACGACGGGGACCTCAGGGAACCGCTCTGTTGGCCTCAGGAAAAGCCAGTCCCCATGCGAGTTCCTCTGGGGCGTCTCGGGATTCCTCTCCCGTCGATGCCGGGGCCTAAGACCTTGTGTGGAGTCGGGGCCGGAACCTGAGGATTCCTCTCCAGTGCTGACATGGATCTTGGGGTACTTCTGGAGTCTCCCCAGGGGAGTCAGTCCTCGTCTCGAATGCGGGCATGCATTGCGCTTTCCTCCAGAGCGGTAGCAGCAGTGTCACGCAGTCCGCCGCGTGGATCAAAGGATCTATGGTTTTCCCTCGAGTCTTTCCCACGAGGCTTTCCCACAGGGCTGTCCCACGTGCACACGTGGTGGGAGTCGATCCTCGGCTTGAACGTCAAGGCAGTGCAGGGAAAACAGGTTCCTCTGGAATGGACTGACACATCTGGGGGACTCTTGGAATGGTGGCACGACCCTGGAGTTCCTCTCGCCTTTCCTGTGGAGAGCGCCTCCTCTTGAGATGCGACGGGAATGCCGGGAATTCTTTCCCTACGAAACAGGGAAAGGATCCCTCATCTCGAGCTAGGAGGCGGAAACGGGGCTCCCCTGGATGTATGCGGGACACCACGTGCTTCCTCTCGAGTGGAGACGGGTATGTCGGGGAACTTCTTGAGTTGCAGCAAGGGTGTGAAGGACCCTTTGGAAGTTCCAGTGGTTAGATGTGATTGGCCTCGAGAAGCGTCAGCGGAAATGGGCCTCATCTCGCCTGGAGGGCAAAACCTCCTGGATTTTCTCGAGTTGCGGCAGGTGCTCTCGACTTACGACGGAGACCTCAGGGACCCGCTCTGGTGGCCTCAGGAAAGGCCAGGCCCCATGCGAGTTCCTCTGGGGCCTCTCGGGATTCCTCTCCCGTCGATGCCGGGGCCTAAGACCTTGTGTGGAGTCGGGGCCGGAACCTGAGGATTCCTCTCCAGTGCTAACATGGATCTTGGGGTACTTCTGGAGTCTCCCCAGGGGAGTCAGACCTCGTCTCGAATGCGGGCATGCACTTGCGCTTTCCTCCAGAGCGGTAGCAGCAGTGTCACGCAGTCCGCCGCGTGGATCAAAGGATCTATGGTTTTCCCTCGAGTCTTTCCCACGAGGCTTTCCCACGAGGCTTTCCCACAGGGTTGTCCCACGTGCACACGTGGTGGGAGTCGATCCTCGGCTTGAACGTCAAGGCAGTGCAGGGAAAACAGGTTCCTCTGGAATGAACTGACACATCTGGGGGACTCTTGGAATGGTGGCACGACCCTGGAGTTCCGCTCGCCATTCCTGTGGAGAGTGCCTCCTCTTGAGATGCGACAGGAACGCCGGGAATTCTTTCCCTACGAAACAGGGAAAGGATCCCTCATCTCGAGCTAGGAGGCGGAAACGGGGCTCCCCTGGATGTGTGCGGGACCCACGTGCTTCCTCTCGAGTGGAGACGGGTATGTCGGGGAACTTCTTGAGTTGCAGCAAGGGTGTGAAGGACCCTTTGGAAGTTCCAGTGGTTAGATGTGATTGGCCTCGAGAAGCCTCAGCGGAAATGGGCCTCATCTCGCCTGGAGGGCAAAACTACCTGGCTTTTCTCGAGTTGCGGCAGGTGCTCTCGACTTACGACGTGGACCTCAGGGACCCGCTCTGGTGGCCTCAGGAAAGGCCAGTCCCCATGCGAGTTCCTCGGGGGCGTCTCGGGATTCCTCTCCCGTCGATGCCGGGGCCTAAGACCTTGTGTGGAGTCGGGGCCGGAACCTGAGGATTCCTCTCCAGTGCTGACATGGATCTTGGGGTACTTCTGGAGTCTCCCCAGGGGAGTCAGTCCTCGTCTCGAATGCGGGCATGCACTTGCGCTTTCCCCCAGAGAGGTAACAGCAGTGTCACGCATTCCGCCGCGTGGATCAAAGGATCTATGGTTTTCCCTCGAGTCTTTCCCACGAGGCTTTCCCACAGGGCTGTCCCACGTGCACACGTGGTGGGAGTCGATCCTCGGCTTGAACGTCAAGGCAGGGCAGGGAAAACAGGTTCCTCTGGAATGGACTGACACATCTGGGGGACTCTTGGAATGGTGGCACGACCCTGGAGTTCCTTTCGCCTTTCCTGTGGAGAGCGCCTCCTCTTGAGATGCGACGGGAACGCCGGGAAATCTTTCCCTACGAAACAGGGAAAGGATCCCTCATCTCGAGCTAGGAGGCGGAAACGGGGCTCCCCTGGATGTATGCGGGACACCACGTGCTTCCTCTCGAGTGGAGACGGGTATGTCGGGGAACTTCTTGAGTTGCAGCAAGGGTGTGAAGGACCCTTTGGAAGTTCCAGTGGTTAGATGTGATTGTTCTCGAGAAGCCTCAGCGGAAATGGGCCTCATCTCGCCTGGAGGGCAAAACCTCCTGGATTTTCTCGAGTTGCGGCAGGTGCTCTCCACTTACGACGGGGACCTCAGGGACCCGCTCTGGTGGCCTCAGGAAAGGCCAGTCCCCATGCGAGTTCCTCTGGGGCCTCTCGGGATTCCTCTCCCGTCGATGCCGGGGCCTAAGACCTTGTGTGGAGTCGGGGCCGGAACCTGAGGATTCCTCTCCAGTGCTGACATGGATCTCGGGGTACTTCTGGAGTCTCCCCAGGGGAGTCATACCTCGTCTCGAATGCGGGCATGCACTTGCGCTTTCCTCCAGAGCGGTAGCAGCAGTGTCACGCAGTCCGCCGCGTGGATCAAAGGATCTATGGTTTTCCCTCGAGTCTTTCCCACGAGGCTTTCCCACGAGGCTTTCCCACAGGGCTGTCCCACGTGCACACGTGGTGGGATTCGATCCTCGGCTTGAACGTCAAGGCAGTGCAGGGAAAACAGGTTCCTCTGGAATGGACTGACACATCTGGGGGACTCTTGGAATGGTGGCACAACCCTGGAGTTCCGCTCGCCTTTCCTGTGGAGAGTGCCTCCTCTTGAGATGCGACAGGAACGCCGGGAATTCTTTCCCTACGAAACAGGGAAAGGATCCCTCATCTCGAGCTAGGAGGCGGAAACGGGGCTCCCCTGGATGTGTGCGCGACCCACGTGCTTCCTCTCGAGTGGAGACGGGTATGTCGGGGAACTTCTTGAGTTGCAGCAAGGGTGTGAAGGACCCTTTGGAAGTTCCAGTGGTTAGATGTGATTGGCCTCGAGAAGCCTCAGCGGAAATGTGCCTCATCTCGCCTGGAGGGCAAAACCTCCTGGATTTTCTCGAGTTGCGGCATGTGCTCTCGACTTACGACGGGGACCTCAGGGACCCGCTCTGGTGGCCTCAGGAAAGGCCAGTCCCTATGCGAGTTCCTCGGGGGCCTCTCGGGATTCCTCTCCCGTCGATGCCGGGGCCTAAGACCTTGTGTGGAGTCGGGGCCAGAACCTGAGGATTCCTCTCCAGTGCTGACATGGATCTTGGGGTACTTCTGGAGTCTCCCCAGGGGAGTCAGTCCTCCTCTCGAATGCGGACATGCACTTGCGCTTTCCTCCATACTGGTAGCAGCAGTGTCACGCAGTCCGCCGCGTGGATCAAAGGATCTATGGTTTTCCCTCGAGTCTTTCCCACGAGGCTTTCCCACGAGGCTTTCCCACAGGGCTGTCCCACGTGCACACGTGGTGGGAGTCGATCCTCGGCTTGAACGTCAAGGCAGTGCAGGGAAAACAGGTTCCTCTGGAATGGACTGACACATCTGGGGGACTCTTGGAATGGTGGCACGACCCGGGAGTTCCTCTCACCTTTTCTGTGGAGAGCGCCTCCTCTTGAGATGCGACGGGAACGCCGGGAATTCTTTCCCTACGAAACAGGGAAAGGATCCCTCATCTCGAGCTAGGAGGCGGAAACGGGGCTCCCCTGGATGTGTGCGGGACACCACGTGCTTCCTCTCGAGTGGAGACGGGTATGTCGCGCAACTGCTTGAGTTGCAGCAAGGGTGTGAAGGACCCTTTGGAAGTTCCAGTGGTTAGATGTGATTGGCCTCGAGAAGCCTCAGCGGAAATGGGCCTCATCTCGCCTGGAGGGCAAATCCTCCTGGATTTTCTCGAGTTGCGGCAGGTGCTCTCGATTTACGACGGGGACCTCAGGGACCCGCTCTGGTGGCCTCAGGAAAGGCCAGTCCCCATGCGAGTTCCTCGGAGGCCTCTCGGGATTCCTCTCCCGTCGATGCCGGGGCCTAAGACCTTGTGTGGTGTCGGGGCCGGAACCTGAGGATTCCTCTCCAGTGCTGACATGGATCTTGGGGTACTTCTGGAGTCTCCCCAGGGGAGTCAGTCCTCGTCTCGAATGCGGGCATGCACTTGCGCTTTCCTCCAGAGCGGTAGCAGCAGTGTCACGCAGTCTGCCGCGTGGATCAAAGGATCTATGGTTTTCCCTCGAGTCTTTCCCACGAGGCTTTCCCACGAGGCTTTCCCACAGGGCTGTCCCACGTGCACACGTGGTGGGAGTCGATCCTCGGCTTGAACGTCAAGGCAGTGCAGGGAAAACAGGTTCCTCTGGAATGGACTGACACATCTGGGGGACTCTTGGAATGGTGTCACGACCCTGGAGTTCCTCTCGCCTTTCCTGTGGAGAGCGCCTCCTCTTGAGATGCGACGGGAACGCCGGGAATTCTTTCCCTACGAAACAGGGAAAGGATCCCTCATCTCGAGCTAGGAGGCGGAAACGGGGCTCCCCTGGATGTGTGCGGGACACCACGTGCTTCCTCTCGAGTGGAGACGGGTATGTCGGGGAACTTCTTGAGTTGCAGCAAGGGTGTGAAGGACCCTTTGGAAGTTCCAGTGGTTAGACGTGATCAGCCTCGAGAAGCCTCAGCGGAAATGGGCCTCAAATCGCCTGGAGGGCAAAACCTCCTGGATTTTCTCGAGTTGTGGCAGGTGCTCTCGACTTACGACGTGGACCTCAGGGACCCGCTCTGGTGGCCTCAGGAAAGGCCAGTCCCCATGCGAGTTCCTCTGGGGCCTCTCGGGATTCCTCTCCCGTCGATGCCGGGGCCTAAGACCTTGTGTGGAGTCGGAGCCAGAACCTGAGGATTCCTCTCCAGTGCTGACATGGATCTTGGGGTACTTCTGGAGTCTCCCCAGGGGAGTCAGTCCTCGTCTCAAATGCGGGCATGCACTTGCGCTATCCTCCAGAGCGGTAGCAGCAGTGTCACGCACTCCGCCGCGTGCATCAAAGTATCTATGGTTTTCCCTCTAGTATTTCCCACGAGGCTTTCCCACGAGGCCTTCCCACAGGGCTGTCCCACGTGCACACGTGGTGGGAGTCGATCCTCGGCTTGAACGTCAAGGCAGTGCAGGGAAAACTGGTTCCTCTGGATGGACTGACATATCTGGGGGACACTTTGGATGGTGACACGACGCTGGAGTCCTCTCGCCTTTCCTGTGGAGAGCGCCTCCTCTTGAGATGCGACGGGAACACCGGGACTTCTTTCCCTACGAAACAGGGAAAGGATCCCTCATCTCGAGCTAGGAGTCGGAAACGGGGCTCCCCTGGATGTGTGCGGGACACCACGTGCTTCCTCTCGAGTGGAGACGGGTATGTCGAGGAACTTCTTGAGTTGCAGCAAGGGTGTGAAGGACCCTTTGGAAGTTCCAGTGGTTGGACGTGATTAGCCTCGAGAAGCCTCAGCGGAAATGGGCCTCATCTCGCCTGGAGGGCAAAACCTCCTGGATTTTCTCGAGTTGCGGCAGGTGCTCTCGACTTACGACGGGGACCTCAGGGACCCGCTCTGGTGGCCTCAGGAAAGGCCAGTCCCCATGCGAGTTCTTCGGGGGCCTCTCAGGATTCCACTCCCGTCGATGCCGGGGCCTAAGACCTTGTGTGGAGTCGGGGCCGGAACCTGAGGATTCCTCTCCAGTGATGACATGGATCTTGGGGTACTTCTGGAGTCTCCCCAGGGGAGTCAGTCCTCGTCTCGAATGCGGGCATGCACTTGCCCTTTCCTCCAGAGCGGTAGCAGCAGTGTCACGCAGTCCGCCGCGTGGATCAAAGGATCTGTGGTTTTCCCTTGAGTCTTTCCCACGAGGCTTTCCCACGAGGCTTTCCCACAGGGCTGTCCCACGTGCACACGCGGTGGGAGTCGATCCTCGGCTTGAACGTCAAGGCAGTGAAGGGAAAACAGGTTCCTCTGGAATGGACTGACACATCTGGGGGCCTCTTGGAATGGTGTCACGACCCTGGAGTTCCTCTCGCCTTTCCTGTGGAGAGCGCCTCCTCTTGAGATGCGACGGGAACGCCGGGAATTCTTTCCCTACGAAACAGGGAAAGGATCCCTCATCTCGAGCTAGGAGGCGGAAACGGGGCTCCCCTGGATGTGTGCGGGACCCCACGTGCTTCCTCTCGAGTGGAGACGGGTATGTCGGGGATCTTCTTGAGTTGCAGTAAAGGTGTGAAGGACCCTTTGGAAGTTCCAGTGGTTAGATGTGATTGGCCTCAAGAAGCCTCAGCGGAAATGGGCCTCATCTCGCCTGGAGGGCAAAACCTCCGAGATTTTCTCGAGTTGCGGCATGTGCTCTCGATTTACGACGAGGACCTCAGGGACCCGCTTTGGTGGCCTCAGGAAAGGCCAGTCCCCATGCGAGTTCCTCTGGGGATTCCTCTCCCGTCGATGCCGGGGCCTAAGACCTTGTGTGGAGTCGGGGCCGGAACCTGAGGATTCCTCTCCAGTGCTGACATGGATCTTGGGGTACTTCTGGAGTCTCCCCAGGGGAGTCAGTCCTCGTCTCGAATGCGGGCATGCACTTGTGCTTTCCTCCAGAGCAGTAGCAGCAGTGTCACGCAGTCCGCCGCGTGTATCAAAGGATCTATGGTTTTCCCTCGAGTCTTTCCCACGAGGCTTTCCCACGAGGCTTTCCCACAGGGCTGTCCCATGTGCACACGTGTTGGGAGTCGATCCTCGGCTTGAACGTCAAGGCAGTGCAGGGAAAACAGGTTCCTCTGGAATGGACTGACACATCTGGGGGACTCTTGGAATGGTGGCACGACCCTGGAGTTCCTCTCGCCTTTCCTGTGGAGAGCGTCTCCTCTTGAGATGCGACGGGAACGCCGGGAATTCTTTCCCTACGAAACAGGGAAAGGATCCCTCATCTCGAGCTAGGGGGCGGAAACGGAGCTCCCCTGGATGTGTGCGGGACCCCACGTGCTTCCTCTCGAGTGGAGACGGTATGTCGGGGAACTTCTTGAGTTGCAGCAATGGTGTGAAGGACCCTTTGGAAGTTCCAGTGGTTAGATGTGATTGGCCTCGAGAAGCCTCAGCGGAAATGGGCCTCATCTCCCCTGGAGGGCAAAACCTCCTGGATTTTCTCGAGTTGCGGCAGGTGCTCTCCACTTACGACGGGGACCTCAGGGAACCGCTCTGGTGGCCTCAGGAAAGGCCAGTCCCCATGCGAGTTCCACGGGGGCCTCTCGGGATTCCTCTCCCGTCGATTTCGGGGCCTAAGACCTTGTGTGGAGTCGGGGCCGGAACCTGAGGATTCCTCTCCAGTGCTGACATGAATCTTGGGGTACTTCTGGAGTCTCCCCAGGGGAGTCAGTCCTCGTCTCTAATGCGGGCATGCACTTGCGCTTTCCTCCAGAGCGGTAGCAGCAGTGTCACGCAGTCCGCCGCGTGGATCAAAGGATCTATGGTTTTCCCTCGAGTCTTTCCCACGAGGCTTTCCCACGAGGCTTTCCCACAGGGCTGTCCCACGTGCACACGTGGTGGGAGTCGATCCTCGGCTTGAACGTCAAGGCAGTGCAGGGAAAACAGGTTTCTCTGGAATGGACTGACACATCTGGGGGACTCTTGGAATGGTGTCACGACCCTGGAGTTCCTCTCCCTTTCCTGTGGAGAGCGCCTCCTCTTGAGATGCGACGGGAACGCCGGGAATTCTTTCCCTACGAAACAGGGAAAGGATCCCTCATCTCGAGCTAGGAGGCGGAAACGGGGCTCCCCTGGATGTGTGCGGGACCCACGTGCTTTCTCACGAGTGGAGACGGGTATGTCGGGGAACTTCTTGAGTTGCAGCAAGGGTGTCAAGGACCCTTTGGAAGTTCCAGTGGTTAGACGTGATTAGCCTCGAGAAGCCTCAGCGGAAATGGGCCTCATCTCGCCTGGAGCGCAAAACCTCCTGAATTTTCTCGAGTTGCGGCAGGTGCTCTCGACTTACGACGGGGACCTCAGGGACCCGCTCTGGTGGCCTCAGGAAAGGCCAGTCCCCATGCGAGTTCCTCGGGGGCCTCTCAGGATTCCACTCCCGTCGATGCCGGGGCCTAAGACCTTGTGTGGAGTTGGGGCCGGAACCTGAGGATTCCTCTCCAGTGATGACATGGATCTTGGGGTACTTCTGGAGTCTCCCCAGGGGAGTCAGTCCTCGTCTCGAATGCGGGCATGCACTTGCGCTTTCCTCCAGAGCGGTAGCAGCAGTGTCACGCAGTCCGCCGCGTGGATCAAAGGATCTGTGGTTTTCCCTTGAGTCTTTCCCACGAGGCTTTCCCACGAGGCTTTCCCACAGGGCTGTCCCACGTGCACACGTGGTGGGAGTCGATCCTCGGCTTGAACGTCAAGGCAGTGAAGGGAAAACAGGTTCCTCTGGAATGGACTGACACATCTGGGGGACTCTTGGAATGGTGTCACGACCCTGGAGTTCCTCTCGCCTTTCCTGTGGAGAGCGCCTCCTCTTGAGATGCGACGGGAACGCCGGGAATTCTTTCCCTACGAAACAGGGAAAGGATCCCTCATCTCGAGCTAGGAGGCGGAAACGGGGCTCCCCTGGATGTGTGCGGGACCCCACGTGCTTCCTCTCGAGTGGAGACGGGTATGTCGGGGAACTTCTTGAGTTGCAGCAAGGGTGTGAAGGACCCTTTGGAAGTTCCAGTGGTTAGATGTGATTGGCCTCGAGAAGCCTCAGCGGAAATGGGCCTCATCTCGCCTGGAGGGCAAAACCTCCGAGATTTTCTAGAGTTGCGGCATGTGCTCTCGACTTACGGCGAGGAACTCAGGGACCCGCTTTGGTGGCCTCAGGAAAGGCCAGTCCCCATGCGAGTTCCTCTGGGGATTCCTCTCCCGTCGATGCCGGGGCCGAAGACCTTGTGTGGAGTCGGGGCCGGAACCTGAGGATTCCTCTCCAGTGCTGACATGGATCTTGGGGTACTTCTGGAGTCTCCCCAGGGGAGTCAGTCCTCGTCTCGAATGCGGGCATGCACTTGCGCTTTCCTCCAGAGCGGTAGCAGCAGTGTCACGCAGTCCGCCGCGTGGATCAAAGGATCTATGGTTTTCCCTCGAGTCTTTCCCACGAGGCTTTCCCACGAGGCTTTACTACAGGGCTGTCCCACGTGCACACGTGGTGGGAGTCGATCCTCGGCTTGAACGTCAAGGCAGTGCAGGGAAAACAGGTTCCTCTGGAATGGACTGACACATCTGGGGGACTCTTGGAATGGTGGCACGACCCTGGAGTTCCTCTCGCCTTTCCTGTGGAGAGTGCCTCCTCTTGAGATGCGACGGGAACGCCGGGAATTCTTTCCCTACGAAACAGGGAAAGGATCCCTCATCTCGAGCTAGGAGGCGGAAACGGGGCTCTCCTGGATGTGTGCGGGACACCACGTGCTTCCTCTCGAGTGGAGACGGGTATGTCGGGGAACTTCTTGAGTTGCAGCAAGGGTGTGAAGGACCCTTTGGAAGTTCCAGTGGTTAGATGTGATTAGCCTCGAGAAGCCTCAGCGGAAATGGGCCTCATCTCGCCTGGAGGGCAAAACCTCCTGGATTTTCTCGAGTTGCGGCAGGTGCTCTCGACTTACGACGGGGACCTCAGGGACCCGCTCTGGTGGCCTCAGGAAAGGCCAGTCCCCATGCGAGTTTCACGGGTGCCTCTCGGGATTCCTCTCCCGTCGATGCCGGGGCCTAAGGCCTTGTGTGGAGTCGGGGCCGGAACCTGAGGATTCCTCTCCACTGCTGACATGGATCTTGGGGTACTTCTGGAGTCTCCCCAGGGGAGTCAGTCCTCGTCTCGAATGCGGGCATGCACTTGCGCTTTCCTCCAGGGCGGTAGCAGCAGTGTCACGCAGTCTGCCGCGTGGATCAAAGGATCTATGGTTTTCCCTCGAGTCTTTCCCACGAGGCTTTCCCACGAGGCTTTCCCAAAGGGCTGTCCCACGTGCACACGTGGTGGGAGTCGATCCTCGGCTTGAACGTCAAGGCAGTGCAGGGAAAACAGGTTCCTCTGGAATGGACTGACACATCTGGGGGACTCTTGGAATGGTGGCACGACCCTGGAGTTCCTCTCGCCTTTCCTGTGGAGAGCGCCTCCTCTTGAGATGCGACGGGAACGCCGGGAATTCTTTCCCTACGAAACAGGGAAAGGATCCCTCATCTCGAGCTAGGAGGCGGAAACGGGGCTCCCCTGGATGTGTGCGGGACCCACGTGTTTCGTCTCGAGTGGAGACGGGTATGTCGGGGAACTTCTTGAGTTGCAGCAAGGGTGTGAAGGACCCTTTGGAAGTTCCAGTGGTTAGATGTGATTGGCCTCGAGAAGCCTCAGGGGAAATGGACCTCATCTCGCCTGGAGGTGTAAACCTCCTGGATTTTCTCGAGTTGCGGCAGGTGCTCTCGACTTACGACAGGGACCTCAGGGACCCGCTCTGGTGGCCTCAGGAAAGGCCAGTCCCCAAGCGAGTTCTTCGGGGGCCTCTCGGGATTCCTCTCCCGTCGATGCCGGGGCCTAAGACCTTGTGTGGAGTCGGGGCCGGAACCTGAGGATTCCTCTCCAGTGCTGACATGGATCTTGGGGTACTTCTGGAGTCTCCCCAGTGGAGTCAGTCCTCGTCTCAAATGCGGGCATGCACTTGCGCTTTCCTCCAGAGCGGTAGCAGCAGTTTCACGCAGTCCGCCGCGTGGATCAAAGGATCTATGGTTTTCCCTCGAGTCTTTCCCACGAGGCTTTCCCACGAGGCTTTCCCACAGGGCTGTCCCACGTGCACACGTGGTGGGAGTCGATCCTCGGCTTGAACGTCAAGGCAGTGCAGGGAAAACAGGTTCCTCTGGAATGGACTGACACATCTGGGGGACTCTTGGAATGGTGGCACGACCCTGGAGTTCCTCTCGCCTTTCCTGTGGAGAGCGCCTCCTCTTGAGATGCGACGGGAACGCCGGGAATTGTTTCCCTACGAGACAGGGAAAGGATCCCTCATCTCGAGCTAGGAGGCGGAAACGGGGCTCCCCTGGATGTGTGCGGGACACCACGTGCTTCCTCTCGAGTGCAGACGGGTATGTCGGGGAACTTCTTGAGTTGCAGCAAGTGTGTGAAGGACCCTTTGGAAGTTCCAGTGGTTAGATGTGATTGGCCTCGAGAAGCCTCAGCGGAAATGGGCCTCATCTCGCCTGGAGGTGAAAACCTCCTGGATTTTCTCGAGTTGCGGCAGGTGCTCTCGACTTACGACGGGGACCTCAGGGACCCGCTCTGGTGGCCTCAGGAAAGGCCAGTCCCCATGGGAGTTCCTCGGGGGCGTCTCGGGATTCCTCTCCCGTCGATGCCAGGGCCTAAGACCTTGTGTGGAGTCGGGGCCGGAACCTGAGGCTTCCTCTCCAGTGCTGACATGGATCTTGGGGTACTTCTGGAGTCTCCCCAGGGGAGTCAGTCCTCGTCTCGAATGCGGGCATGCACTTGCGCTTTCCTCCAGAGCGGTAGCAGCAGTGTCACGCAGTCCGCCGCGTGGATCAAAGGATCTATGGTTTTCCCTCGAGTCTTTCCCACGAGGCTTTCCCACGAGGCTTTCCCACAGGGCTGTCCCACCTGCACACGTGGTGGGAGTCGATCCTCGGCTTGAACGTCAAGGCAGTGCAGGGAAAACAGGTTCCTCTGGAATGGACTGACACATCTGGGGGACTCTTGGAATGGTGGCACGACCCTGGAGTTCCTCTCGCCTTTCCTGTGGAGAGCGCCTCCTCTTGAGATGCGACGGGAACGCCGGGAATTCTTTCCCTACGAAACAGGGAAAGGATCCCTCATCTCGAGCTAGGAGGCGGGAACGGGGCTCCCCTGGATGTGTGCGGGACCCCACGTGCTTCCTCTCGAGTGGAGACGTGTATGTCGGGGAACTTCTTGAGTTGCAGCAAGGGTGTGAATGACCCTTTGGAAGTTCCAGTGGTTAGACGTGATTAGCCTAGAGAAGCCTCAGCGGAAATGGGCCTCATCTCGTCTGGAGGGAAAAACCTCCTGGATTTTCTCGAGTTGCGGCAGGTGCTCTCGACTTACGATGGGGACCTCAGGGACCCGCTCTGGTGGCCTCAGGAAAGGCCAGTCCCCATGCGAGTTCCTCGGGGGCCTCTCGGGATTCCTCTCCCGTCGATGCCGGGGCCTAAGACCTTGTGTGGAGTCGGGGCCGGAACCTGAGGATTCCTCTCCAGTGCTGACATGGATCTTGGGGTACTTCTGGAGTCTCCCCAGGGGAGTCAGTCCTCGTCTCGAATGCGGGCATGCACTTGCGCTTTCCTCCAGAGCGGTAGCAGCAGTGTCACGCAGTCCGCCGCGTGGATCAAAGGATCTATGGTTTTCCCTCGAGTCTTTCCCACGAGGCTTTCCCACGAGGCTTTCCCACAGGGCTGTCCCACGTGCACACGTGGTGGGAGTCGATCCTCGGCTTGAACGTCAAGGCAGTGCAGGGAAAACAGGTTCCTCTGGAATGGACTGACACATCTGGGGGACTCTTGGAATGGTGGCACGACCCTGGAGTTCCTCTCGCCTTTCCTGTGGAGAGCGCCTCCTCTTGAGATGCGACGGGAACGCCGGGAATTCTTTCCCTAAGAAACAGGGAAAGGATCCCTCATCTCGAGCTAGGAGGCGGAAACGGGGCTCCCCTGGATGTGTGCGGGACACCACGTGCTTCCTCTCGAGTGGAGACGGGTATGTCGGGGAACTTCTTGAGTTGCAGCAAGGGTGTGAAGGACCCTTTGGACGTTCCAGTGGTTAGACGTGATTGGCTCGAGAAGCCTCAGCGGAAATGGGCCTCATCTCGCCTGGAGGGCAAAACCTCCTGGATTTTCTCGAGTTGCGGCAGGTGCTCTCGACTTACGAAGGGGACCTCAGGGAACCGCTCTGCTGGCCTCAGGAAAGGCCAGTCCCCATGCGAGTGCCTCGGGGGCCTCTCGGGATTCCTCTCCCGTCGATGCCGGGGCCTAAGACCTTGTGTGGAGTCGGGGCCGGAACCTGAGGATTCCTCTCCAGTGCTGACATGGATCTTGGGGTACTTCTGGAGTCTCCCCAGGGGAATCAGTCCTCGTCTCGAATGCGGGCATGCACTTGCGCTTTCCTCCAGAGCGGTAGCAGCAGTGTCACGCAGTCTGCCGCGTGGATCAAAGGATCTATGGTTTTCCCTCGAGTCTTTCCCACGAGGCTTTCCCACGAGGCTTTCCCACAGGGCTGTCCCACGTGCACACGTGGTGGGAGTCGATCCTCGGCTTGAACGTCAAGGCAGTGAAGGGAAAACAGGTTCCTCTTGAATGGACTGACACATCTGGGGTACTCTTGGAATGGTGGCACGACCCTGGAGTTCCTCTCGTCTTTCCTGTGGAGAGCGCCTCCTCTTGAAATGCGACGGGAACGCCGGGAATTCTTTCCCTACGAAACAGGGAAAGGATCCCTCATCTCGAGCTAGGAGGCGGAAACGGGGCTCCCCTGGATGTGTGCGGGACCCACGTGCTTCCTCTCGAGTGGAGACGGGTATGTCGGGCAACTTCTTGAGTTGCAGCAAGGGTGTGAAGCACCCTTTGGAAGTTCCAGTAGTTAGACGTGATTAGCCCCGAGAAGCCTCAGCGGAAATGGGCCTCATCTCGTCTGGAGGGCAAATCCTCCTGGATTTTCTGGAGTTGCGGCAGGTGCTCTCGACTTACCACGGGAACCTCAGGGACCCGCTTTGCTGGCCTCAGGAAAGGCCAGTCCCCATGCGAGTTCCACGGGGGCCTCTCGGGATTCCTCTCCCGTCGATGCCGGGGCCTAAGACCTTGTGTGGAGTCGGGGCCGGAACCTGAGGATTCCTCCCCAGTGCTGACATGGATCTTGGGGTACTTCTGGAGTCTCCCAAGGGGAGTCAGTCCTCGTCTCGATTGCGGGCATGCACTTGCGCTTTCCTCCAGAGCGGTAGCAGCAGTGTCACGAAGTCCGCCGCGTGGATCAAAGGATCTATGGTTTTCCCTCGAGTCTTTCCCACGAGGCTTTCCCACGAGGCTTTCCCACAGGGCTGTCCCACGTGCACACGAGGTGGGAGTCGATCCTCGGCTTGAACGTCAAGGCAGTGCAGGGAAAACAGGTTCCTCTGGAATGGACTGACACATCTGGGGGACTCTTGGAATGGTGGCACGACCCTGGAGTTCCTCTCGTCTTTCCTGTGGAGAGCGCCTCCTCTTGAGATGCGACGGGAACGCCGGGAATTCTTTCCCTACGAAACAGGGAAAGGATCCCTCATCTCGAGCTAGGAGGCGGAAACGGGGCTCCCCTGGATGTGTGCGGGACACCACGTGCTTCCTCTCGAGTGAAGACGGGTATGTCGCGGAACTGCTTGAGTTGCAGCAAGGGTGTGAAGGACCCTTTGGAAGTTCCAGTGGTTAGATGTGATTTGCCTCGAGAAGCCTCAGCGGAAATGGGCCTCTCTCGCCTGGAGGGCAAAACCTCCTGGATTTTCTCGAGTTGCAGCAGGTGCTCTCGACTTACGACGGGGACCTCAGGGACCCGCTCTGGTGGCCTCATGAAAGGCCAGTCCCCATGCGAGTTCCTCGGGGGCCTCTCGGGATTCCTCTCCCGTCGATGCCGGGGCCTAAGACCTTGTGTGGAGTCGGGGCCGGAACCTGAGGATTCCTCTCCAGTGCTGACATGGATCTTGGGGTACTTCTGGAGTCTCCCCAGGGGAGTCAGTCCTCGTCTCGAATGCGGGCATGCACTTGCGCTTTCCTACAGAGCGGTAGCAGCAGTGTCACGCCGTCCGCCGCGTGGATCAAAGGATCTATGGTTTTCCCTCGAGTCTTTCCCACGAGGCTTTCACACGAGGCTTTCCCACAGGGCTGTCCCACGTGCACACGTAGTGGGAGTCGATCCTCGGCTTGAACGTCAAGGCAGTGCAGGGAAAACAGGTTCCTCTGGAATGGACTGACACATCTGGGGGACTCTTGGAATGGTGGCACGACCCTGGAGTTCCTCTCGCCTTTCCTGTGGAGAACGCCTCCTCTTGAGATGCGACGGGAACACCGGGAATTCTTTCCCTACGAAACAGGGAAAGGATCACTCATCTCGAGCTAGGAGGCGGAAACGGGGCTCCCCTGGATGTGTGCGGGACACCACGTGCTTCCTCTCGAGTGGAGACGGGTATGTCGCGGGACTGCTTGAGTTGCAGCAAGGGTGTGAGGGACCCTTTGGAAGTTCCAGTGGTTAGATGTGATCAGCCTGGAGAAGCCTCAGCGGAAATGGTCCTCAACTCGCCTGGAGGGCAAAACCTCCTGGATTTTCTCGAGTTTCGGCAGGTGCTCTCGACTTACGACGTGAACCTCAGGGACCCGCTCTGGTGGCCTCAGGAAAGGCCAGTCCCCATGCGAGTTCCTCGGGGGCCTCTCGGGATTCCTCTCCCGTCGATGCCGGGGCCTAAGACCTTGTGTGGAGTCGGAGCCGGAACCTGAGGATTCCTCTCCAGTGCTGACATGGATCTTGGGGTACTTCTGGAGTCTCCCAAGGGGAGTCGTCCTCGTCTCGAATGCCGGCATGCACTTGCGCTTTCCTCCAGAGCGGTAGCAGCAGTGTCACGCAGTCCGCCGGGTTAATCAAAGGATCTATGGTTTTCCCTCGAGTCTTTCCCACGAGGCTTTCCCACGAGGCTTTCCCACAGGGCTGTCCCACGAGCACACGTGGTGGGAGTCGATCCTGGGCTTGAACGTCAAGGCAGTGCAGGGAAAACAGGTTCCTCTGGAATGGACTGACACATCTGGGGGACTCTTGGAATGGTGGCATGACCCTGGAGTTCCTCTCACCTTTCCTATGGAGAGCGCCTCCTCTTGAGATGCGACGGGAACGCCGGGAATTCTTTCCCTACGAAACAGGGAAAGGATCCCTCATCTCGAGCTAGGAGGCGGAAACGGGGCTCCCCTGGATGTGTGCGGGACCCCACGTGCTTCCTCTCGAGTGGAGACGGGTATGCCGGGGAACTTCTTGAGTTGCAGCAAGGGTGTGAAGGACCGTTTGGAAGTTCCAGTGGTTAGATGTGATTGACCTCGAGAAGCCACAGCGGAAATGGGCCTCATCTCGCCTGGAGGGCAAAACTTCCTGGATTTCCTGGAGTTGCGGCAGGTGCTCTCGACTTACGACGGGGACCTCAGGGACCAGCTCTGGTGGCCTCAGGAAAGGCCAGTCCCCATGCGAGTTCCTCGGGGGCCTCTCGGGATTCCTCTCTCGTCGATGCTGGGGCCTAAGACCTTGTGTGGAGTCGGGGCCGGAACCTGAGGATTCCTCTGCAGTGCTGACATGGATCTTGGGGTACTTCTGGAGTCTCCCCAGGGGAGTCAGTCCTCGTCTCGAATGCGGGCATGCACTTGCGCTTTCCTCCAGAGCGTTAGCAGCAGTGTCACGCATTCCGCCGCGTGGATCAAAGGATCTATGGTTTTCCCTCGAGTCTTTCCCACGAGGCTTTCCCACGAGGCTTTCCCACAGGGCTGTCCCACGTGCACACGTGGTGGGAGTCGATCCTCGGCTTGAACGTCAAGGCAGTGCAGGGAAAACAGGTTCCTCTGGAATGGACTGACACATATGGGGTCTCTTGGAATGGTGGCACGACCCTGGAGTTCCTCTCGCCTTTCCTGTGGGAGTGCCTCCTCTTGAGATGCGACGGGAACGCCGGGAATTCTTTCCCTACGAAACAGGGAAAGGATCCCTCATCTCGAGCTAGGAGGCGGAAACGGGGCTACCCTGGATGTGTGCGGGACCCCACGTGCTTCCTCTCGAGTGGAGACGGGTATGTCGGGGAACTTCTAGAGTTGCAGCAAGGGTGTGAAGGACCCTTTGGAAGTTCCAGTGGTTAGATGTGATTGGCCTCGAGAAGCCTCAGTGGAAATGGGCCTCATCTCGCCTGGAGGGCAAAACCTCCTGGATTTTCTCGAGTTGCGGCAGGTGCTCTCGACTTACGACGGGGACCTCAGGGACCCGCTCTGGTGGCCTCAGGAAAGGGCAGTCCCCATGCGAGTTCCTCGGGGGCCTCTCGGGATTTCTCTCCCGTCGATGCCGGGGCCTAAGACCTTGTGTGGAGTCGGGGCCGGAACCTGAGGATTCCTCTCCAGTGCTGACATGGATCTTGGGGTACTTCTGGAGTCTCCCCAGGGGAGTCAGTCCTCGTCTCGAATGCGGGCATGCACTTGCGCTTTCCTCCAGAGCGGTAGCAGCAGTGTCACGCAGTCCGCCGCGTGGATCAAAGGATCTATGGTTTTCCCTCGAGTCTTTCCCACGAGGCTTTCCCACGAGGCTTTCCCACAGGGCTGTCCCACGTGCACAGGTGGTGGGAGTCGATCCTCGGTTTGAACGTCAAGGCAGTGCAGGGAAAACAGGTTCCTCTGGAATGGACTGACACATCTGGGGGACTCTTGGAATGGTGGCACGACCCTGGAGTTCCTCTCGCCTTTCCTGTGGAGAGCGCCTCCTCTTGAGATGCGACGGGAACGCCGGGAATTCTTTCCCTACGAAACAGGGAAAGGATCCCTCATCTCGAGCTAGGAGGCGGAAATGGGGCTCCCCTGGATGTGTGCGGGACCCCACGTGCTTCCTCTCGAGTGGAGACGGGTATGTCGGGGAACTTCTTGAGTTGCAGCAGGGGTGTGAAGGACCCTTTGGAAGTTCCAGTGGTTAGATGTGATTGGCCTCGAGAAGCCTCAGCGGAAATGGGCCTCATCTCGCCTGGAGGGCAAAACCTCCTGGATTTTCTCGAGTTGCGGCAGGTGCTCTCGACTTACGACGGGGACCTCAGGGACCCGCTCTGGTGGCCTCAGGAAAGGGCAGTCCCCATGCGACTTCCTCGGGGGCCTCTCGGGATTCCTCTCCCGTCGATGCCGGGGCCGAAGACCTTGTGTGGAGTCGGGGCCGGAACCAGAAGATTCCTCTCCAGTGCTGACATGGATCTTGGGGTACTTCTGGAGTCTCCCCAGGGGAGTCAGTCCTCGTCTCGAATGCGGGCATGCACTTGCGCTTTCCTCCAGAGCGGTAGCAGCAGTGTCACGCAGTCCACCGCGTGGATCAAAGGATCTATGGTTTTCCCTCGAGTCTTTCCCACGAGGCTTTCCCACAGGGCTGTCCCACGTGCACACGTGGTGGGAGTCGATCCTCGGCTTGAACGTCAAGGCAGTGCAGGGAAAACAGGTTCCTCTGGAATGGACTGACACATCTGGGGGACTCTTGGAATGGTGGCACGACCCTGGAGTTCCTCTCGCCTTTCCTGTGGAGAGCGCCTCCTCTTGAGATGCGACGGGAACGCCGGGAATTCTTTCCCTACGAAACAGGGAAAGGATCCCTCATCTCGAGCTAGGAGGCGGAAACGGGGCTCCCCTGGATGTGTGCGGTACCCCACGTGCTTCCTCTCGAGTGGAGACGGGTATGTCGGGGAACTTCTTGAGTTGCAGCAAGGGTGTGAAGGACCCTTTGGACGTTCCAGTGGTTAGATGTGATTGGCCTCGAGAAGCCTCAGCAGAAATGGGCCTCATCTCGCCTGGAGGGCAAAACCTCCTGGATTTTCTCGAGTTGCGTCATGTGCTCTCGACTTACGACGGGGACCTCGGGGACCCGCTCTGGTGGCCTCAGGAAAGGCCAGTCCCCATGCGAGTTCCTCGGGGGCCTCTCGGGATTCCTCTCCCGTCGATGCCGGGGCCTAAGACCTTGTGTGGAGTCGGGGCCGCAACCTGAGGATTCCTCTCCAGTGCTGACATGGATCTTGGGGTACTTCTGGAGTCTCCCCAGGGGAGTCAGTCCTCGTCTCGAATGCGGGCATGCACTTGCGCTTTCCTCCAGAGCGGTAGCAGCAGTGTCACGCAGTCCGCCGCGTGGATCAAAGGATCTATGGTTTTCCCTCGAGTCTTTCCCACGAGGCTTTCCCACGAGGCTTTCCACAGGGCTGTCCCACTGCACACGTGGTGGGAGTCGATCCTCGGCTTGAACGTCAAGGCAGTGCAGGGAAAACAGGTTCCTCTGGAATGGACTGACACATATGGGGTCTCTTGGAATGGTGGCACGACCCTGGAGTTCCTCTCGCCTTTCCTGTGGGAGTGCCTCCTCTTGAGATGCGACGGGAACGCCGGGAATTCTTTCCCTACGAAACAGGGAAAGGATCCCTCATCTCGAGCTAGGAGGCGGAAACGGGGCTACCCTGGATGTGTGCGGGACCCCACGTGCTTCCTCTCGAGTGGAGACGGGTATGTCGGGGAACTTCTAGAGTTGCAGCAAGGGTGTGAAGGACCCTTTGGAAGTTCCAGTGGTTAGATGTGATTGGCCTCGAGAAGCCTCAGTGGAAATGGGCCTCATCTCGCCTGGAGGGCAAAACCTCCTGGATTTTCTCGAGTTGCGGCAGGTGCTCTCGACTTACGACGGGGACCTCAGGGACCCGCTCTGGTGGCCTCAGGAAAGGGCAGTCCCCATGCGAGTTCCTCGGGGGCCTCTCGGGATTTCTCTCCCGTCGATGCCGGGGCCTAAGACCTTGTGTGGAGTCGGGGCCGGAACCTGAGGATTCCTCTCCAGTGCTGACATGGATCTTGGGGTACTTCTGGAGTCTCCCCAGGGGAGTCAGTCCTCGTCTCGAATGCGGGCATGCACTTGCGCTTTCCTCCAGAGCGGTAGCAGCAGTGTCACGCAGTCCGCCGCGTGGATCAAAGGATCTATGGTTTTCCCTCGAGTCTTTCCCACGAGGCTTTCCCACGAGGCTTTCCCACAGGGCTGTCCCACGTGCACAGGTGGTGGGAGTCGATCCTCGGTTTGAACGTCAAGGCAGTGCAGGGAAAACAGGTTCCTCTGGAATGGACTGACACATCTGGGGGACTCTTGGAATGGTGGCACGACCCTGGAGTTCCTCTCGCCTTTCCTGTGGAGAGCGCCTCCTCTTGAGATGCGACGGGAACGCCGGGAATTCTTTCCCTACGAAACAGGGAAAGGATCCCTCATCTCGAGCTAGGAGGCGGAATCGGGGCTCCCCTGGATGTGTGCGGGACCCCACGTGCTTCCTCTCGAGTGGAGACGGGTATGTCGGGGAACTTCTTGAGTTGCAGCAGGGGTGTGAAGGACCCTTTGGAAGTTCCAGTGGTTAGATGTGATTGGCCTCGAGAAGCCTCAGCGGAAATGGGCCTCATCTCGCCTGGAGGGCAAAACCTCCTGGATTTTCTCGAGTTGCGGCAGGTGCTCTCGACTTACGACGGGGACCTCAGGGACCCGCTCTGGTGGCCTCAGGAAAGGGCAGTCCCCATGCGACTTCCTCGGGGGCCTCTCGGGATTCCTCTCCCGTCGATGCCGGGGCCGAAGACCTTGTGTGGCGTCGGGGCCGGAACCAGAAGATTCCTCTCCAGTGCTGACATGGATCTTGGGGTACTTCTGGAGTCTCCCCAGGGGAGTCAGTCCTCGTCTCGAATGCGGGCATGCACTTGCGCTTTCCTCCAGAGCGGTAGCAGCAGTGTCACGCAGTCCGCCGCGTGGATCAAAGGATCTATGGTTTTCCCTCGAGTCTTTCCCACGAGGCTTTCCCACGAGGCTTTCCACAGGGCAGTCCCACGTGCACACGTGGTGGGACTCGATTCTCGGCTTGAACGTCAAGGCAGTGCAGGGAAAACAGGTTCCTCTGGAATGGACTGACACATCTTGGGGACTCTTGGAATGGTGGCACGACCCTGGAGTTCCTCTCGCCTTTCCTGTGGAGAGCGCCTCCTCTTGAGATGCGACGGGAACGCCGGGAATTCTTTCCCTACGAAACAGGGAAAGGATCCCTCATCTCGAGCTAGGAGGCGGAAACGGGGCTCCCCTGGATGTGTGCGGGACCCCACGTGCTTCCTCTCGAGTGGAGACGGGTATGTCGGGGAACTTCTTGAGTTGCAGCAAGGGTGTGAAGGACCCTTTGGACGTTCCAGTGGTTAGATGTGATTGGCCTCGAGAAGCCTCAGCGGAAATGGGCCTCATCTCGCCTGGAGGGCAAAACCTCCTGGATTTTCTCGAGTTGCGTCATGTGCTCTCGACTTACGACGGGGACCTCGGGGACCCGCTCTGGTGGCCTCAGGAAAGGCCAGTCCCCATGCGAGTTCCTCGGGGGCCTCTCGGGATTCCTCTCTCGTCGATGCCGGGGCCTAAGACCTTGTGTGGAGTCGGGGCCGGAACCTGAGGATTCCTCTGCAGTGCTGACATGGATCTTGGGGTACTTCTGGAGTCTCCCCAGGGGAGTCAGTCCTCGTCTCGAATGCGGGCATGCACTTGCGCTTTCCTCCAGAGCGGTAGCAGCAGTGTCACGCAGTCCGCCGCGTGGATCAAAGGATCTATGGTTTTCCCTCGAGTCTTTCCCACGAGGCTTTCCCACGAGGCTTTCCCACAGGGCTGTCCCACGTGCACACGTGGTGTGAGTCGATCCTCGGCTTGAACGTCAAGGCAGTGCAGGGAAAACAGGTTCCTCTGGAATGGACTGACACATATGGGGACTCTTGGAATGGTGGCACGACCCTGGAGTTCCTCTCGCCTTTCCAGTGGAGAGCGCCTCCTCTTGAGATGCGACGGGAACGCCGGGAATTCTTTCCCTACGAAACAGGGAAAGGATCCCTCATCTCGAGCTAGGAGGCGGAAACGGGGCTCCCCTGGATGTGTGCGGGACCCCACGTGCTTCATCTCGAGTGGAGACTGGTATGTCGGGGAACTTCTTGAGTTGCAGCAAGGGTGTGAAGGACCCTTTGGAAGTTCCAGTGGTTAGACGTGATTAGCCTCGAGAAGCCTCAGCGGAAATGGGCCTCATCTCGCCTGGAGGGCAAAACCTCCTGGATTTTCTCGAGTTGCGGCAGGTGCTCTCGACTTACGTCGTGGACCTCAGGGACCCGCTCTGGTGGCCTCAGGAAAGGCCAGTCCCCATGCGAGTTCCTCGGGGGCCTCTCGGGATTCCTCTCCCGTCGATGCCGGGGCCTAAGACCTTGTGTGGAGTCGGGGCCGGAACCTGAGGATTCCTCTCCAGTGCTGACATGGATCTTGGGGTACTTCTGGAGTCTCCCCAGGGGAGTCAGTCCTCGTCTCGAATGCGGGCATGCACTTGCGCTTTCCTCCAGAGCGGTAGCAGCAGTGTCACGCAGTCCGCCGCGTGGATCAAAGGATCTATGGTTTTCCCTCGAGTCTTTCCCACGAGGCTTTCCCACGAGGCTTTCCACAGGGCTGTCCCACCTGCACACGTGGTGGGACTCGATTCTCGGCTTGAACGTCAAGGCAGTGCAGGGAAAACAGGTTCCTCTGGAATGGACTGACACATCTGGGGGACTCTTGGAATGGTGGCACGACCCTGGAGTTCCTCTCGCCTTTCCTGTTGAGAGCGCCTCCTCTTGAGATGCGACGGGAACGCCGGGAATTCTTTCCCTACGAAACAGGGAAAGGATCCCTCATCTCGAGCTAGGAGGCGGAAATGGGGCTCCCCTGGATTTTTGCGGGACCCCACGTGCTTCCTCTCGAGTGGAGACGGGTATGTCGGGGAACTTCTTGAGTTGCAGCAAGGGTGTGAAGGACCCTTTGGAAGTTCCAGTGGTTAGATGTGATTGGCCTCGAGAAGCCTCAGCGGAAATGGGCCTCATCTCGCCTGGAGGGCAAAACCTCCTGGATTTTCTCGAGTTGCGGCAGGTGCTCTCGACTTACGACGGGGACCTCAGGGACCCGCTCTGGTGGCCTCAGGAAAGGGCAGTCCCCATGCGACTTCCTCGGGGGCCTCTCGGGATTCCTCTCCCGTCGATGCCGGGGCCGAAGACCTTGTGTGGAGTCGGGGCCGGAACCAGAAGATTCCTCTCCAGTGCTGACATGGATCTTGGGGTACTTCTGGAGTCTCCCCAGGGGAGTCAGTCCTCGTTTCGAATGCGGGCATGCACTTGCGCTTTCCTCCAGAGCGGTAGCAGCAGTGTCACGCAGTCCGCCGCGTGGATCAAAGGATCTATGGTTTTCCCTCGAGTCTTTCCCACGAGGCTTTCCCAAGAGGCTTTCCCACAGGGCTGTCCCACGTGCACACGTGGTGGGAGTCGATCCTCGGCTTGAACGTCAAGGCAGTGCAGGGAAAACAGGTTCCTCTGGAATGGACTGACACATCTGGGGTCTCTTGGAATGGTGGCACGACCCTGGAGTTCCTCTCGCCTTTCCTGTGAGAGTGCCTCCTCTTGAGATGCGACGGGAACGCCGGGAATTCTTTCCCTACGAAACAGGGAAAGGATCCCTCATCTCGAGCTAGGAGGTGGAAACGGGGCTACCCTGGATGTGTGCGGGACCCCACGTGCTTCCTCTCGAGTGGAGACGGGTATGTCGGGGAACTTCTAGAGTTGCAGCAAGGGTGTGAAGGACCCTTTGGAAGTTTCAGTGGTTAGATGTGATTAGCCTCGAGAAGCCTCAGCGGAAATGGGCTTCATCTCGCCTGGAGGGCAAAATCTCCTGGATTTTCTCGAGTTGCGGCAGGTGCTCTCGACTTACGACGGGGACCTCAGGGACCCACTCTGGTGACATCAGGAAAGGCCAGTCCCCATGCGAGTTCTTCGGGGGCCTCTCGGGATTTCTCTCCCGTCGATGCCGGGGCCTAAGACCTTGTGTGGAGTCGGGGCCGGAACCTGAGGATTCCTCTCCAGTGCTGACATGGATCTTGGGGTACTTCTGGAGTCTCCCCAGGGGAGTCAGTCCTCGTCTCGAATGCGGGCATGCACTTGCGCTTTCCTCCAGAGCGGTAGCAGCAGTGTCACGCAGTCCGCCGCGTGGATCAAAGGATCTATGGTTTTCCCTCGAGTCTTTCCCACGAGGCTTTCCCACGAGGCTTTCCACAGGGCTGTCCCCCGTGCACACGTGGTGGGACTCGATTCTCGGCTTGAACGTCAAGGCAGTGCAGGGAAAACAGGTTCCTCTGGAATGGACTGACACATCTGGGGGACTCTTGGAATGGTGGCACGACTCTGGAGTTCCTCTCGCCTTTCCTGTGGAGAGCGCCTCCTCTTGAGATGCGACGGGAACGCCGGGACTTCTTTCCCTACGAAACAGGGAAAGGATCCCTCATCTCGAGCTAGGAGGTGGAAATGGGGCTCCCCTGGATGTTTGCGGGACCCCACGTGCTTCCTCTCGAGTGGAGACGGGTATGTCGGGGAACTTCTTGAGTTGCAGTAAGGGTGTGAAGGACCCTTTGGAAGTTCCAGTGGTTAGATGTGATTGGCCCCGAGAAGCCTCAGCGGAAATGGGCCTCATCTCGCCTGGAGGGCAAAACCTCCTGATTTTCTCGAGTTGCGTCATGTGCTCTCGACTTACGACGGGGACCTCGGGGACCCGCTCTGGTAACCTCAGAAAAGGCCAGTCCCCATGCGAGTTCCTCGGGGGCCTCTCGGGATTCCTCTCTCGTCGATGCTGGGGCCTAAGACCTTGTGTGGAGTCGGGGCCGGAACCTGAGGATTCCTCTGCAGTGCTGACATGGATCTTGGGGTACTTCTGGAGTCTCCCCAGGGGAGTCAGTCCTCGTCTCGAATGCGGGCATGCACTTGCGCTTTCCTCCAGAGCGTTAGCAGCAGTGTCACGCATTCCGCCGCGTGGATCAAAGGATCTATGTTTTTCCCTCGAGTCTTTCCCACGAGGCTTTCCCACGAGGCTTTCCCCAGGGCTGTCCCACGTGCACACGTGGTGGGAGTCGATCCTCGGCTTGAACGCCAAGGCAGTGCAGGGAAAACAGGTTCCTCTGGAATGGACTGACACATCTGGGGGACTCTTGTCATGGTGGCACGACCCTGGAGTTCCTCTCGCCTTTCCTGTGGAGAGCGCCTCCTCTTGAGATGCGACGGGAACGCCGGGAATTCTTTCCCTACGAAACAGGGAAAGGATCCCTCATCTCGAGCTAGGAGGCGGAAACGGGGCTCCCCTGGATGTGTGCGGGACCCCATGTGCTTCCTCTCGAGTGGAGACGGGTATGTCGGGGAACTTCTTGAGTTGCAGCAAGGGTGTGAAGGACCCTTTGGAAGTTCCAGTGGTTAGACGTGATTAGCCTCGAGAAGCCTCAGCGGAAATGGGCCTCATCTCGCCTGGAGGGCAAAACCTCCAGGATTTTCTCGAGTTGCGGCAGGTGCTCTCGACTTACGTCGTGGACCTCAGGGACCCGCTCTGGTGGCCTCAGGAAAGGCCAGTCCCCATGCGAGTTCCTCGGGGGCCTCTCGGGATTCCTCTCCCGTCGATGCCGGGGCCTAAGACCTTGTGTGGAGTCGGGGCCGCAACCTGAGGATTCCTCTCCAGTGCTGACATGGATCTTGGGGTACTTCTGGAGTCTCCCCAGGGGAGTCAGTCCTCGTCTCGAATGCGGGCATGCACTTGCGCTTTCCTCCAGAGCGGTAGCAGCAGTGTCACGCAGTCCGCCGCGTGGATCAAAGGATCTATGGTTTTCCCTCGAGTCTTTCCCACGAGGCTTTCCCACGAGGCTTTACACAGGGCTGTCCCACCTGCACACGTGGTGGGAGTCGATCCTCGGCTTGAACGTCAAGGCAGTGCAGGGAAAACAGGTTCCTCTGGAATGGACTGACACATCTGGGGGACTCTTGGAATGGTGGCACGACCCTGGAGTTCCTCTCGCCTTTCCTGTGGAGAGCGCCTCCTCTTGAGATGCGACGGGAACGCCGGGAATTCTTTCCCTACGAAACAGGGAAAGGATCCCTCATCTCGAGCTAGGAGGCGGAAACGGGGTTCCCCTGGATGTGTGCGGGACCCCATGTGCTTCCTCTCGAGTGGAGACGGGTATGTCTGGGAACTTCTTGAGTTGCAGCAAGGGTGTGAAGGACCCTTTGGAAGTTCCAGTGGTTAGACGTGATTAGCCTCGAGAAGCCTCAGCGGAAATGGGCCTCATCTCGCCTGGAGGGCAAAACCTCCTGGATTTTCTCGAGTTGCGGCAGGTGCTCTCGACTTACGACGGGGACCTCAGGGACCCGCTCTGGTGGCCTCAGGAAAGGCCAGTCCCCATGCGAGTTCATCGGGGGCCTCTCGGGATTCCTCTCCCGTCGATGCCGGGGCCTAAGACCTTGTGTGGAGTCGGGGCCGGAACCTGAGGATTCCTCTCCAGTGCTGACATGGATCTTGGGGTACTTCTGGAGTCTCCCCAGGGGAGTCAGTCCTCGTCTCGAATGCGGGCATGCACTTGGGCTTTCCTCCAGAGCGGTAGCAGCAGTGTCACGCAGTCCGCCGCGTGGATCAAAGGATCTATGTTTTTCCCTCGAGTCTTTCCCACGAGGCTTTCCCACGAGGCTTTCCACAGGGCTGTCCCACGTGCACACGTGGTGGGAGTCGATGCTCGGCTTAAACGTCAAGGCAGTGCAGGGAAAACAGGTTCCTCTGGAATGGACTGACACATCTGGGGGACTCTTGGAATGGTGGCACGACCCTGGAGTTCCTCTCGCCTTTCCTGTGGAGAGCGCCTCCTCTTGAGATGCGACGGGAACGCCGGGAATTCTTTCCCTACGAAACAGGGAAAGGATCCCTCATCTCGAGCTAGGAGGCGGAAACGGGGCTCCCCTGGATGTGTGCGGGACCCCACGTGCTTCCTCTCGAGTGGAGACGGGTATGTCGGGGAACTTCTTGAGTTGCAGCAAGGGTGTGAAGGACCCTTTGGAAGTTCCAGTGGTTAGAAGTGATTAGCCTCGAGAAGCCTCAGCGGAAATGGGCCTCATCTCGCCTGTAGAGCAAAACCTCCTGGATTTTCTCGAGTTGCGGCAGGTACTCTCGACTTACGACGGGGACCTCAGAGACCCGCTCTGGTGGCCTCAGGAAAGGCCAGTCCCCATGCGAGTTCCTCGGGTCCGCTCGGGATTCCTCTCCCGTCGATGCTGAGGCCTAAGACCTTGTGTGGAGTCGGGGCCGGAACCTGAGGATTCCTCTCCAGTGCTGACATGGATCTTGGGGTACTTCTGGAGTCTCCCCAGGGGAGTCAGTCCTCGTCTCGAATGCGGGCATGCACTTGCGCTTTCCTCCAGAGCTGTAGCAGCAGTGTCACGCAGTCCACCGCGTGGATCAAAGGATCTATGGTTTTCCCTCGAGTCTTTCCAACGAGGCTTTCCCACGAGGCTTTCCCACAGGGCTGTCCCACGTGCACACGTGGTGGGAGTCGATCCTCGGCGTGAACGTCAAGGAAGTGCAGGGAAAACAGGTTCCTCAGGAATGGACTGACACATCTGGGGGTCTCTTGAAATGGTGCCACGAACCTGGAGTTCCTCTCGCCTTTCCTGTGGAGAGCGCCTCCTCTTGAGATGCGACGGGAACGCCGGGAATTCTTTCCCTACGAAACAGGGAAAGGATCCCTCATCTCGAGCTAGGAGGCGGAAACGGGGCTCCCCTGGATGTGTTCGGGAACCCACGTGCTTCCTCTCGAGTGGAGACGGGTATGTCGGGGAACTTCTTGAGTTGCAGCAAGGGTGTGAAGGACCCTTTGGAAGTTCCAGTGGTTAGACGTGATTAGCCTCGAGAAGCCTCAGCGGAAATGGGCCTCATCTCGCCTGGAGGGCAAAACCTCCTGGATTTTCTCGAGTTGTGGCAGGTGCTCTCGACTTACGACGGGCACCTCAGGGACCCGCTCTGGTGGCCTCAGGGAAGGCCAGTCCCCATGCGAATTCCTCGGGGGCCTCTCGGGATTATTCTCCCGTCGATGCCGGGGCCTAAGACCTTGTGTGGAGTCGGGGCCGGAACCTGAGGATTCCTCTCCAGTGCTGACATGGATCTTGGGGTACTTCTGGAGTCTCCCCAGGGGAGTCAGTCCTCGTCTCGAATGCGGGCATGCACTTGCGCTTTCCTCCAGAGCGGTAGCAGCAGTGTCACGCAGTCCGCCGCGTGGATCAAAGGATCTATGGTTTTCCCTCGAGTCTTTCCCACGAGGCTTTCCCACGAGGCTTTCCACAGGGCTGTCCCACGTGCACACGTGGTGGGAGTCGATCCTCGGCTTGAACGTCAAGGCAGTGCAGGGAAAACAGGTTCCTCTGGAATGGACTGACACATCTGGGGGACTCTTGGAATGGTGGCACGACCCTGGAGTTCCTCTCGCCTTTCCTGTGGAGAGCGCCTCCTCTTGAGATGCGACGGGAACGCCGGAATTCTTTCCCTTCGAAACAGGGAAAGGATCCCTCATCTCGAGCTTGGAGGCAGAAACGGGGCTCCCCTGGATGTGTGCGGGACCCCACGTGCTTCCTCTCGAGTGGAGACAGGTATGTCGGGGAACTTCTTGAGTTGCAGCAAGGGTGTGAAGGACCCTTTGGAAGTTCCAGTGGTTAGATGTGATCAGCCTCGAGAAGCCTCAGCGGAAATGGGCCTCATCTCGCCTGGAGGGCAAAACCTCCTGGATTTTCTCGAGTTGCGTCATGTGCTCTCGACTTACGACGGGGACCTCGGGGACCCGCTCTGGTGACCTCAGGAAAGGCCAGTCCCCATGCGAGTTCCTCGGGGGCCTCTCGGGATTCCTCTCTCGTCGATGCTGGGGCCTAAGACCTTGTGTGGAGTCGGGGCCGGAACCTGAGGATTCCTCTGCAGTGCTGACATGGATCTTGGGGTACTTCTGGAGTCTCCCCAGGGGAGTCAGTCCTCGTCTCGAATGCGGGCATGCACTTGCGCTTTCCTCCAGAGCGTTAGCAGCAGTGTCACGCATTCCGCCGCGTGGATCAAAGGATCTATGGTTTTCCTCGAGTCTTTCCCACGAGGCTTTCCCACGAGGCTTTCCCACAGGGCTGTCCCACGTGCACACGTGGTGGGAGTCGATCCTCGGCTTGAACGTCAAGGCAGTGCAGGGAAAACAGGTTCCTCTGGAATGGACTGACACATCTGGGGGACTCTTGGAATGGTGTCACGACCCTGGAGTTCCTCTCGCCTTTCCTGTGGAGAGCGCCTCCTCTTGATATGCGACGGGAACGCCGGGAATTCTTTCCCTACGAAACAGGGAAAGGATCCCTCATCTCGAGCTAAGAGGCGGAAACGGGGCTCCCCTGGATGTGTGCGGCACCCCACGTGCTTCCTCTCGAGTGGAGACGGGTATGTCGGGGAACTTCTTGAGTTGCAGCAAGGGTGTGAAGGACCCTTTGGAAGTTCCAGTGGTTAGACGTGATTAGCCTCGAGAAGCCTCAGCGGAAATGGGCCTCATCTCGCCTGGAGGGCAAAACCTCCTGGATTTTCTCGAGTTGCGGCAGGTGCTCTCGACTTACGTCGTGGACCTCAGGGACCCGCTCTGGTGGCCTCAGGAAAGGCCAGTCCCCATGCGAGTTCCTCGGGGGCCTCTCGGGATTCCTCTCCCGTCGATGCCGGGGCCTAAGACCTTGTGTGGAGTCGGGGCCGCAACCTGAGGATTCCTCTCCAGTGCTGACATGGATCTTGGGGTACTTCTGGAGTCTCCCCAGGGGAGTCAGTCCTCGTCTCGAATGCGGGCATGCACTTGCGCTTTCCTCCAGAGCGGTAGCAGCAGTGTCACGCAGTCCGCCGCGTGGATCAAAGGATCTATGGTTTTCCCTCGAGTCTTTCCCACGAGGCTTTCCCACGAGGCTTTCCACAGGGCTGTCCCACTGCACACGTGGTGGGAGTCGATCCTCGGCTTGAACGTCAAGGCAGTGCAGGGAAAACAGGTTCCTCTGGAATGGACTGACACATATGGGGTCTCTTGGAATGGTGGCACGACCCTGGAGTTCCTCTCGCCTTTCCTGAGGGAGTGCCTCCTCTTGAGATGCGACGGGAACGCCGGGAATTCTTTCCCTACGAAACAGGGAAAGGATCCCTCATCTCGAGCTAGGAGGCGGAAACGGGGCTACCCTGGATGTGTGCGGGACCCCACGTGCTTCCTCTCGAGTGGAGACGGGTATGTCGGGGAACTTCTAGAGTTGCAGCAAGGGTGTGAAGGACCCTTTGAAAGTTCCAGTGGTTAGATGTGATTGGCCTCGAGAAGCCTCAGTGGAAATGGGCCTCATCTCGCCTGGAGGGCAAAACCTCCTGGATTTTCTCGAGTTGCGGTAAGTGCTCTCGACTTACGACGGGGACCTCAGGGACCCGCTCCGGTGGCCTCAGGAAAGGGCAGTCCCCATGCGACTTCCTCGGGGGCCTCTCGGGATTCCTCTCCCGTCGATGCCGGGGCCTAAGACCTTGTGTGGAGTCGGGGCCGGAACCTGAGGATTCCTCTCCAGTGCTGACATGGATCTTGGGGTACTTCTGGAGTCTCCGCAGGGGAGTCAGTCCTCGTCTCGAATGCGGGCATGCACTTGCGCTTTCCTCCAGAGCGGTAGCAGCAGTGTCACGCAGTCCGCCGCGTGGATCAAAGGATCTATGGTTTTCCCTCGAGTCTTTCCCACGAGGCTTTCCCACGAGGCTTTCCACAGGGCTGTCCCACGTGCACACGTGGTGGGACTCGATTCTCGGCTTGAACGTCAAGGCAGTGCAGGGAAAACAGGTTCCTCTGGAATGGACTGACACATCTGGGGGACTCTTGGAATGGTGGCACGACCCTGGAGTTCCTCTCGCCTTTCCTGTGGAGAGCGCCTCCTCTTGAGATGCGACGGGAACGCCGGGAATTCTTTCCCTACGAAACAGGGAAAGGATCCCTCATCTCGAGCTAGGAGGCGGAAATGGGGCTCCCCTGGATGTTTGCGGGACCCCACGTGCTTCCTCTCGAATGGAGACGGGTATGTCGGGGAACTTCTTGAGTTGCAGCAAGGGTGTGAAGGTCCCTTTGGAAGTTCCAGTGGTTAGATGTGATTGGCCTCGAGAAGCCTCAGCGGAAATGGGCCTCATCTCGCCTGGAGGGCAAAACCTCCTGGATTTTCTCGAGTTGCGGCAGGTGCTCTCGACTTACGACGGGGACCTCAGGGACCCGCTCTGGTGGCCTCAGGAAACGGCAGTCCCCATGCGACTTCCTCGGGGGCCTTTCGGGATTCCTCTCCCGTCGATGCCGGGGCCGAAGACCTTGTGTGGAGTCGGGGCCGGAATCAGAGGATTCCTCTCCAGTGCTGACATGGATCTTGGGGTACTTCTGGAGTCTCCCCAGGGGAGTCAGTCCTCGTTTCGAATGCGGGCATGCACTTGCGCTTTCCTCCAGAGCGGTAGCAGCAGTGTCACGCAGTCCGCCGCGTGGATCAAAGGATCTATGGTTTTCCCTCGAGTCTTTCCCACGAGGCTTTCCCACGAGGCTTTCCCACAGGGCTGTCCCACGTGCACACGTGGTGGGAGTCGATCCTCGGCTTGAACGTCAAGGCAGTGCAGGGAAAACAGGTTCCTCTGGAATGGACTGACACATATGGGGTCTCTTGGAATGGTGGCACGACCCTGCAGTTCCTCTCGCCTTTCCTGTGGGAGTGCCTCCTCTTGAGATGCGACGGGAACGCCGGGAATTCTTTCCCTACGAAACAGGGAAAGGATCCCTCATCTCGAGCTAGGAGGCGGAAACGGGGCTACCCTGGATGTGTGCGGGACCCCACGTGCTTCCTCTCGAGTGGAGACGGGTATGTCGGGGAACTTCTAGAGTTGCAGCAAGGGTGTGAAGGACCCTTTGGAAGTTCCAGTGGTTAGATGTGATTGGCCTCGAGAAGCCTCAGTGGAAATGGGCCTCATCTCGCCTGGAGGGCAAAACCTCCTGGATTTTCTCGAGTTGCGGCAAGTGCTCTCGACTTACGACGGGGACCTCAGGGACCCGCTCTGGTGGCCTCAGGAAAGGGCAGTCCCCATGCGACTTCCTCGGGGGCCTCTCGGGATTCCTCTCCCGTAGATGCCGGGGCCGAAGACCTTGTGTGGAGTCGGGGCCGGAACCAGAAGATTCCTCTCCAGTGCTGACATGGATCTTGGGGTACTTCTGGAGTCTCCCCAGGGGAGTCAGTCCTCGTTTCGAATGCGGGCATGCACTTGCGCTTTCCTCCAGAGCGGTAGCAGCAGTGTCACGCAGTCCGCCGCGTGGATCAAAGGATCTATGGTTTTCCCTCGAGTCTTTCCCACGAGGCTTTCCCACGAAGCTTTCCCACAGGGCTGTCCCACGTGCACACGTGGTGGGAGTCGATCCTCGGCTTGAACGTCAAGGCAGTGCAGGGAAAACAGGTTCCTCTGGAATGGACTGACACATATGGGGTCTCTTGGAATGGTGGCACGACCCTGGAGTTCCTCTCGCCTTTCCTGTGGGAGTGCCTCCTCTTGAGATGCGACGGGAACGCCGGGAATTCTTTCCCTACGAAACAGGGAAAGGATCCCTCATCTCGAGCTAGGAGGTGGAAACGGGGCTACCCTGGATGTGTGCGGGACCCCACGTGCTTCCTCTCGAGTGGAGACGGGTATGTCGGGGAACTTCTAGAGTTGCAGCAAGGGTGTGAAGGACCCTTTGGAAGTTTCAGTTGTTAGATGTGATTAGCCTCGAGAAGCCTCAGCGGAAATGGGCTTCATCTCGCCTGGAGGGCAAAATCTCCTGGATTTTCTCGAGTTGCGGCAGGTGCTCTCGACTTACGACGGGGACCTCAGGGACCCGCTATGGTGACCTCAGGAAAGGCCAGTCCCCATGCGAGTTCCTCGGGGGCCTCTCGGGATTTCTCTCCCGTCGATGCCGGGGCCTAAGACCTTGTGTGGAGTCGGGGCCGGAACCTGAGGATTCCTCTCCAGTGCTGACATGGATCTTGGGGTACTTCTGGAGTCTCCCCAGGGGAGTCAGTCCTCGTCTCGAATGCAGGCATGCACTTGCGCTTTCCTCCAGAGCGGTAGCAGCAGTGTCACGCAGTCCGCCGCGTGGATCAAAGGATCTATGGTTTTCCCTCGAGTCTTTCCCACGAGGCTTTCCCACGAGGCTTTCCACAGGGCTGTCCCACGTGCACACGTGGTGGGACTCGATTCTCGGCTTGAACGTCAAGGCAGTGCAGGGAAAACAGGTTCCTCTGGAATGGACTGACACATCTGGGGGACTCTTGGAATGGTGGCACGACCCTGGAGTTCCTCTCGCCTTTCCTGTGGAGAGCGCCTCCTCTTGAGATGCGACGGGAACGCCGGGAATTCTTTCCCTACGAAACAGGGAAAGGATCCCTCATCTCGAGCTAGGAGGCGGAAATGGGGCTCCCCTGGATGTTTGCGGGACCCCACGTGCTTCCTCTCGAGTGGAGACGGGTATGTCGGGGAACTTCTTGAGTTGCAGCAAGGGTGTGAAGGTCCCTTTGGAAGTTCCAGTGGTTAGATGTGATTGGCCTCGAGAAGCCTCAGCGGAAATGGGCCTCATCTCGCCTGGAGGGCAAAACCTCCTGGATTTTCTCGAGTTGCGGCAGGTGCTCTCGACTTACGACGGGGACCTCAGGGACCCGCTCTGGTGGCCTCAGGAAAGGGCAGTCCCCATGCGACTTCCTCGGGGGCCTTTCGGGATTCCTCTCCCGTCGATGCCGTGGCCGAAGACCTTGTGTGGAGTCGGGGCCGGAACCAGAGGATTCCTCTCCAGTGCTGACATGGATCTTGGGGTACTTCTGGAGTCTCCCCACGGGAGTCAGTCCTCGTTTCGAATGCGGGCATGCACTTGCGCTTTCCTCCAGAGCGGTAGCAGCAGTGTCACGCAGTCCGCCGCGTGGATCAAAGGATCTATGGTTTTCCCTCGAGTCTTTCCCACGAGGCTTTCCCACGAGGCTTTCCCACAGGGCTGTCCCACGTGCACACGTGGTGGGAGTCGATCCTCGGCTTGAACGTCAAGGCAGTGCAGGGAAAACAGGTTCCTCTGGAATGGACTGACACATATGGGGTCTCTTGGAATGGTGGCACGACCCTGCAGTTCCTCTCGCCTTTCCTGTGGGAGTGCCTCCTCTTGAGATGCGACGGGAACGCCGGGAATTCTTTCCCTACGAAACAGGGAAAGGATCCCTCATCTCGAGCTAGGAGGCGGAAACGGGGCTACCCTGGATGTGTGCGGGACCCCACGTGCTTCCTCTCGAGTGGAGACGGGTATGTCGGGGAACTTCTAGAGTTGCAGCAAGGGTGTGAAGGACCCTTTGGAAGTTCCAGTGGTTAGATGTGATTGGCCTCGAGAAGCCTCAGTGGAAATGGGCCTCATCTCGCCTGGAGGGCAAAACCTCCTGGATTTTCTCGAGTTGCGGCAAGTGCTCTCGACTTACGACGGGGACCTCAGGGACCCGCTCTGGTGGCCTCAGGAAAGGGCAGTCCCCATGCGACTTCCTCGGGGGCCTCTCGGGATTCCTCTCCCGTAGATGCCGGGGCCGAAGACCTTGTGTGGAGTCGGGGCCGGAACCAGAAGATTCCTCTCCAGTGCTGACATGGATCTTGGGGTACTTCTGGAGTCTCCCCAGGGGAGTCAGTCCTCGTTTCGAATGCGGGCATGCACTTGCGCTTTCCTCCAGAGCGGTAGCAGCAGTGTCACGCAGTCCGCCGCGTTGATCAAAGGATCTATGGTTTTCCCTCGAGTCTTTCCCACGAGGCTTTCCCACGAAGCTTTCCCACAGGGCTGTCCCACGTGCACACGTGGTGGGAGTCGATCCTCGGCTTGAACGTGAAGGCAGTGCAGGGAAAACAGGTTCCTCTGGAATGGACTGACACATATGGGGTCTCTTGGAATGGTGGCACGACCCTGGAGTTCCTCTCGCCTTTCCTGTGGGAGTGCCTCCTCTTGAGATGCGACGGGAACGCCGGGAATTCTTTCCCTACGAAACAGGGAAAGGATCCCTCATCTCGAGCTAGGAGGTGGAAACGGGGCTACCCTGGATGTGTGCGGGACCCCACGTGATTCCTCTCGAGTGGAGACGGGTATGTCGGGGAACTTCTAGAGTTGCAGCAAGGGTGTGAAGGACCCTTTGGAAGTTCCAGTTGTTAGATGTGATTAGCCTCGAGAAGCCTCAGCGGAAATGGGCTTCATCTCGCCTGGAGGGCAAAATCTCCTGGATTTTCTCGAGTTGCGGCAGGTGCTCTCGACTTACGACGGGGACCTCAGGGACCCGCTCTGGTGACCTCAGGAAAGGCCAGTCCCCATGCGAGTTCCTCGGGGGCCTCTCGGGATTCCTCTCCCGTCGATGCCGGGGCCTAAGACCTTGTGTGGAGTCGGGGCCGGAACCTGAGGATTCCTCTCCAGTGCTGACATGGATCTTGGGGTACTTCTGGAGTCTCCCCAGGGGAGTCAGTCCTCGTCTCGAATGCGGGCATGCACTTGCGCTTTCCTCCAGAGCGGTAGCAGCAGTGTCACGCAGTCCGCCGCGTGGATCAAAGGATCAATGTTTTTCCCTCGAGTCTTTCCCACGAGGCTTTCCCACGAGGCTTTCCCACAGGGCTGTCCCACGTGCACACGTGGTGGGAGTCGATCCTCGGCTTGAACGTCAAGGCAGTGCAGGGAAAACAGGTTCCTCTGGAATGGACTGACACATCTGGGGGACTCTTGGAATGGTGGCACGACCCTGGAGTTCCTCTCGCCTTTCCTGTGGAGAGCGCCTCCTCTTGAGATGCGACGGGAACGCCGGGAATTCTTTACCTACGAAACAGGGAAAGGATCCCTCATCTCGAGCTAGGAGGCGGAAATGTGGCTCCCCTGTATGTTTGCGGGACCCCACGTGCTTCCTCTCGAGTGGAGACGGGTATGTCGGGGAACTTCTTGAGTTGCAGCAAGGGTGTGAAGGACCCTTTGGAAGTTCCAGTGGTTAGATGTGATTGGCCTCGAGAAGCCTCAGCGGAAATGGGCCTCATCTCGCCTGGAGGGCAAAACCTCCTGGATTTTCTCGAGTTGCGGCAGGTGCTCTCGACTTACGACGGGGACCTCAGGGACCCGCTCTGGTGGCCTCAGGAAAGGGCAGTCCCCATGCGACTTCCTCGGGGGCCTCTCGGGACTCCTCTCCCGTAGATGCCGGGGCCGAAGACCTTTTGTGGAGTCGGGGAAGGAACCAGAAGATTCCTCTCCAGTGCTGACATGGATCGATCTTGGGGTACTTCTGGAGTCTCCCCAGGGGAGTCAGTCCTCGTTTCGAATGCGGGCATGCACTTGCGCTTTCCTCCAGAGCGGTAGCAGCAGTGTCACGCAGTCCGCCCAATGGATCAAAGGATCTATGGTTTTCCCTCGAGTCTTTCCCACGAGGCTTTCCCACGAGGCTTTCCCACAGGGCTGTCCCACGTGCACACGTGGTGGGAGTCGATCCTTGGCTTGAACGTCAAGGCAGTGCAGGGGAAACAGGTTCCTCTGGAATGGACTGACACATATGGGGTCTCTTGGAATGTTGGCACGACCCTGGAGTTCCTCTCGCCTTTCCTGTGGGAGTGCCTCCTCTTGAGATGCGACGGGAACGCCGGGAATTCTTTCCCTACGAAACAGGGAAAGGATCCCTCATCTCGAGCTAGGTGGTGGAAACGGGGCTACCCTGGATGTGTGCGGGACCCCACGTGCTTCCTCTCGAGTGGAGACGGGTATGTCGGGGAACTTCTAGAGTTGCAGCAAGGGTGTGAAGGACCCTTTGGAAGTTCCAGTTGTTAGATGTGATTAGCCTCGAGAAGCCTCAGCGGAAATGGGCTTCATCTCGCCTGGAGGGCAAAATCTCCTGGATTTTCTCGAGTTGCGGCAGGTGCTCTCGACTTACGACGGGGACCTCAGGGACCCGCTCTGGTGACCTCAGGAAAGGCCAGTCCCCATGCGAGTTCCTCGGGGGCCTCTCGGGATTTCTCTCCCGTCGATGGCGGGACCTAAGACCTTGTGTGGAGTCGGGGCCGGAACCTGAGGATTCCTCTCCAGTGCTGACATGGATCTTGGGGTACTTCTGGAGTCTCCCCAGGGGAGTCAGTCCTCGTCTCGAATGCGGGCATGCACTTGCGCTTTCCTCCAGAGCGGTAGCAGCAGTGTCACGCAGTCCGCCGCGTGGATCAAAGGATCTATGGTTTTCCCTCGAGTCTTTCCCACGAGGCTTTCCCACGAGGCTTTCCCACAGGGCTGTCCCACGTGCACACGTGGTGGGAGTGGATCCTCGGCTTGAACGTCAAGGCAGTGCAGGGAAAACAGGTTCCTCTGGAATGGACTGACACATCTGGGGGACTCTTGGAATGGTGGCACGACCCTGGAGTTCCTCTCGCCTTTCCTGTGGAGAGCGCCTCCTCTTGAGATGCGACGGGAATGCCGGGAATTCTTTCCCTACGAAACAGGGAAAGGATCCCTCATCTCGAGCTAGGAGGCGGAAATGGGGCTCCCCTGGATGTTTGCGGGACCCCACGTGCTTCCTCTCGAGTGGAGACGGGTATGTCGGGGAACTTCTTGAGTTGCAGCAAGGGTGTGAAGGACCCTTTGGAAGTTCCAGTGGTTAGATGTGATTGGCCTCGAGAAGCCTCAGCGGAAATGGGCCTCATCTCGCCTGGAGGGCAAAACCTCCTGGATTTTCTCGAGTTGCGTCATGTGCTCTCGACTTACGACGGGGACCTCGGGGACCCGCTCTGGTGACCTCAGGAAAGGCCAGTCCCCATGCGAGTTCCACGGGGGCCTCTCGGGATTCCTCTCTTCGATGCTGGGGCCTAAGACCTTGTGTGGAGTTGGGGCCGGAACCTGAGGATTCCTCTGCAGTGCTGACATGGATCTTGGGGTACTTCTGGAGTCTCCCCAGGGGAGTCAGTCCTCGTCTCGAATGCGGGCATGCACTTGCGCTTTCCTCCAGAGCGGTAGCAGCAGTGTCACGCATTCCGCCGCGTGGATCAAAGGATCTATGGTCTTCCCTCGAGTCTTTCCCACGAGGCTTTCCCACGAGGCTTTCCCACAGGGCTGTCCCAAGTGCACACGTGGTGGGAGTCGATCCTCGGCTTGAACGTCAAGGCAGTGCAGGGAAAACAGGTTCCTCTGGAATGGACTGACACATCTGGGGGACTCTTGGAATGGTGGCACGACCCTGGAGTTCCTCTCGCCTTTCCTGTGGAGAGCGCCTCCTCTTGAGATGCGACGGGAACGCCGGGAATTCTTTCCCTACGAAACAGGGAAAGGATCCCTCATCTCGAGCTAGGAGGCGGAAACGGGGCTCCCCTGGATGTGTGCGGGACCCCACGTGCTTCCTCTCGAATGGAGACGGGTATGTCTGGGAACTTCTTGAGTTGCAGCAAGGGTGTGAAGGACCCTTTGGAAGTTCCAGTGGTTAGACGTGATTAGCCTCGAGAAGCCTCAGCGGAAATCGGCCTCATCTCGCCTGGAGGGCAAAACCTCCTGGATTTTCTCGAGTTGCGGCAGGTGCTCTCGACTTACGACGGGGACCTCAGGGACCCGCTCTGGTGGCCTCAGGAAAGGCAAGTCCCCATGCGAGTTCTTCGGGGGCCTCTTGGGATTCCTCTCCCGTCGATGCCGGGGCCTAAGACCTTGTGTGGAGTCGGGGCCGGAACCTGAGGATTCCTCTCCAGTGCTGACATGGATCTTGGGGTACTTCTGGAGTCTCCCCAGGGGAGTCAGTCCTCGTCTCGAATGCGGGCATGCACTTGGGCTTTCCTCCAGAGCGGTAGCAGCAGTGTCACGCAGTCCGCCGCGTGGATCAAAGGATCTATGGTTTTCCCTCGAGTCTTTCCCACGAGGCTTTCCCACGAGGCTTTCCCACAGGGCTGTCCCACGTGCACACGTGGTGGGAGTCGATCCTCGGCTTGAATGTCAAGGCAGTGCAGGGAAAACAGGTTCCTCTGGAATGGACTGACACATCTGGGGGACTCTTGGAATGGTGGCACGACCCTGGAGTTCCTCTCGCCTTTCCTGTGGAGAGCGCCTCCTCTTGAGATGCGACGGGAACGCCGGGAATTCTTTACCTACGAAACAGGGAAAGGATCCCTCATCTCGAGCTAGGAGGCGGAAACGGGGCTCCCCTGGATGTGTGCGGGACCCCACGTGCTTCCTCTCGAGTGGAGATGGGTATGTCGGGGAACTTCTTGAGTTGCAGCAAGGGTGTGAAGGACCCTTTGGAAGTTCCAGTGGTTAGACGTGATTAGCCTCGAGAAGCCTCAGCGGAAATGGGCCTCATCTCGCCTGGAGGGCAAAACCTCCTGGATTTTCTCGAGTTGCGGCAGGTGCTCTCGACTTACGACGGGGACCTCAGGGACCGCTCTGGTGGCCTCACGAAAGGCCAGTCCCCATGCGAGTTCCTCGGGGGCCTCTCGGGATTCCTCTCCCGTCGATGCCGGGGCCTAAGACCTTGTGTGGAGTCGGGGCCGGAACCTGAGGATTCCTCTCCAGTGCTGACATGGATCTTGGGGTACTTCTGGAGTCTCCCCAGGGGAGTCAGTCCTCGTCTCGAATGCGGGCATGCACTTGCGCTTTCCTCCAGAGCGGTAGCAGCAGTGTCACGCAGTCCGCCGCGTGGATCAAAGGATCTATGGTTTTCCCTCGAGTCTTTCCCACGAGGCTTTCCCACGAGGCTTTCCACAGGGCTGTCCCACGTGCACACGTGGTGGGAGTCGATCCTCGGCTTGAACGTCAAGGCAGTGCAGGGAAAACAGGTTCCTCTGGAATGGACTGACACATCTGGGGGACTCTTGGAATGGTGGCACGACCCTGGAGTTCCTCTCGCCTTTCCTGTGGAGAGCGCCTCCTCTTGAGATGCGACGGGAACACCGGGAATTCTTTCCCTACGAAACAGGGAAAGGATCCCTCATCTCGAGCTAGGAGGCGGAAACGGGGCTCCCCTGGATGTGTGCGGGACCCCACGTGCTTCCTCTCGAGTGGAGACGGGTATGTCGGGGAACTTCTTGAGTTGCAGCAAGGGTGTGAAGGACCCTTTGGAAGTTCCAGTGGTTAGACGTGATTAGCCTCGAGAAGCCTCAGCGGAAATGGGCCTCATCTCGCCTGGAGGGCAAAACCTCCTGGATTTTCTCGAGTTGCGGCAGGTGCTCTCGACTTACGACGGGGACCTCAGGGACCCGCTCTGGTGGCCTCAGGAAAGGCCAGTCCCCATGCGAGTTCCTCGGGGGCCTCTCGGGATTCCTCTCCCGTCGTTGCCGGGGCCTAAGACCTTGTGTGGAGTCGGGGCCGGAACCTGAGGATTCCTCTCCAGTGCTGACTTGGATCTTGGGGTACTTCTGGAGTCTCCCCAGGGGAGTCAGTCCTCGTCTCGAATGCGGGCATGCACTTGCGCTTTCCTCCAGAGCGGTAGCAGCAGTGTCACGCAGTCCGCCGCGTGGATCAAAGGATCTATGGTTTTCCCTCGAGTCTTTCCCACGAGGCTTTCCCACGAGGCTTTCCCACAGGGCTGTCCCACGTGCACACGTGGTGGGAGTGGATCCTCGGCTTGAACGTCAAGGCAGTGCAGGGAAAACAGGTTCCTCTGGAATGGACTGACACATCTGGGGGACTCTTGGAATGGTGGCACGACCCTGGAGTTCCTCTCGCCTTTCCTGTGGAGAGCGCCTCCTCTTGAGATGCGACAGGAACGCCGGGAATTCTTTCCCTACGAAACAGGGAAAGGATCCCTCATCTCGAGCTAGGAGGCGGAAACGGGGCTCCCCTGGATGTGTGCGGGACCCCACGTGCTTCCTCTCGAGTGGAGACGGGTATGTCGGGGAACTTCTTGAGTTGCAACAAGGGTGTGAAAGACCCTTTGGAAGTTCCAGTGGTTAGACGTGATAGCCTCGAGAAGCCTCAGCGGAAATGGGCCTCATCTCGCCTGGAGGGCAAAACCTCCTGGATTTTCTCGAGTTGCGGCAGGTGCTCTCGACTTACGACGGGGACCTCAGGGACCCGCTCTGGTGGCCTCAGGAAAGGCCAGTCCCCATGCGAGTTCCTCGGGGGCCTCTCGGGATTCCTCTCCCGTCGATGCCGGGGCCTAAGACCTTGTGTGGAGTCGGGGCCGCAACCTGAGGATTCCTCTCCAGTGCTGACATGGATCTTGGGGTACTTCTGGAGTCTCCCCAGGGGAGTCAGTCCTCGTCTCGAATGCGGGCATGCACTTGCGCTTTCCTCCAGAGCGGTAGCAGCAGTGTCACGCAGTCCGCCGCGTGGATCAAAGGATCTATGGTTTTCCCTCGAGTCTTTCCCACGAGGCTTTCCCACGAGGCTTTCCCACAGGGCTGTCCCACGTGCACACGTGGTGGGAGTCGATCCTCGGCTTGAACGTCAAGGCAGTGTAGGGAAAACAGGTTCCTCTGGAATGGACTGACACATCTGGGGGACTCTTGGAATGGTGGCACGACCCTGGAGTTCCTCTCGCCTCTCCTGTGGAGAGCGCCTCCTCTTGGGATACGACGGGAACGCCGGGAATTCTTTCCCTAAGAAACAGGGAAATGATCCCTCATCTCGAGCTAGGAGGCGGAAACGGGGCTCCCCTGGATGTGTGCGGGACCCCACGTGCTTCCTCTCGAGTGGAGACGGGTATGTCGGGGAACTTCTTGAGTTGCAACAAGGGTGTGAAGGACCCTTTGGAAGTTCCAGTGGTTAGACGTGATTAGCCTCGAGAAGCCTCAGCGGAAATGGGCCTCATCTCGCCTGGAGGGCAAAACCTCCTGAATTTTCTCGAGTTGCGGCAGGTGCTCTCGACTTACGACGGGGACCTCAGGGACCCGCTCTGGTGGCTTCAGGAAAGGCCAGTCCCCATGCGAGTTCCTCGGGGGCCTCTCGGGATTCCTCTCCCGTCGATGCCGGGGCCTAAGACCTTGTGTGGAGTCGGGGCCGGAACCTGAGGATTCCTCTCCAGTGCTGACATGGATCTTGGGGTACTTCTGGAGTCTCCCCAGGGGAGTCAGTCCTCGTCTCGAATGCGGGCATGCACTTGCGCTTTCCTCCAGAGCGGTAGCAGCAGTGTCACGCAGTCCGCCGCGTGGATCAAAGGATCTATGGTTTTCCCTCGAGTCTTTCCCACGAGGCTTTCCCACGAGGCTTTCCCACAGGACTGTCCCACGTGCACACGTGGTGGGAGTCGATCCTCGGCTTGAACGTCAAGGCAGTGCAGGGAAAACAGGTTCCTCTGGAATGGACTGACACATCTGGGGGACTCTTGGAATGGTGGCACGACCCTGGAGTTCCTCTCGCCTTTCCTGTGGAGAGCGCCTCCTCTTGAGATGCGACGGGGACACCGGGAATTTTTTACCTACGAACAGGGAAAGGATCCCTCATCTCGAGCTAGGAGGCGGAAACGGGGCTCCCCTGGATGTGTGCGGGACCCCACGTGCTTCCTCTCGAGTGGAGACGGGTATGTCGGGGAACTTCTTGAGTTGCAGCAAGGGTGTGAAGGACCCTTTGGAAGTTCCAGTGGTTAGACGTGATTAGCCTCGAGAAGCCTCAGCGGAAATGGGCCTCATCTCGCCTGGAGGGCAAAACCTCCTGGATTTTCTCGAGTTGCGGCAGGTGCTCTCGACTTACGACGGGGACCTCAGGGACCCGCTCTGGTGGCCTCAGGAAAGGCCAGTCCCCATGCGAGTTCCTCTGGGGATTCCTCTCCCGTCGATGCCGGGGCCTAAGACCTTGTGTGGAGTCGGGGCCGGAACCTGAGGATTCCTCTCCAGTGCTGACATGGATCTCGGGGTACTTCTGGAGTCTCCCCAGGGGAGTCAGTCCTCGTCTCGAATGCGGGCATGCACTTGCGCTTTCCTCCAGAGCGGTAGCAGCAGTGTCACGCAGTCCGCCGCGTGGATCAAAGGATCTATGGTTTTCCCTCGAGTCTTTCCCACGAGGCTTTCCCACGAGGCTTTCCCACAGGGCTGTCCCACGTGCACAGGTGGTGGGAGTCGATCCTCGGCTTGAACGTCAAGGCAGTGCAGGGAAAACAGGTTCCTCTGGAATGGACTGACACATCTGGGCGTCTCTTGGAATGGTGGCACGACCCTGGAGTTCCTCTCGCCTCTCCTGTGGAGAGCGCCTCCTCTTGAGATGCGACGGGAACCCCGGGAATTCTTTCCCTAAGAAACAGGGAAAGGATCCCTCATCTCGAGCTAGGAGGCGGAAACGGGGCTCCCCTGGATGTGTGCGGGACCCCACGTGCTTCCTCTCGAGTGGAGACGGGTATGTCGGGGAACTTCTTGAGTTGCAGCAAGGGTGTGAAGGACCCTTTGGAAGTTCCAGTGGTTAGATGTGATTAGCCTCGAGAAGCCTCAGCGGAAATGGGCCTCATCTCGCCTGGAGGGCAAAACCTCCTGGATTTTCTCGAGTTGCGGCATGTGCTCTCGACTTACGACGGGGACCTCAGGGACCCGCTCTGGTGACCTCAGGAAAGGCCAGTCCCCATGCGAGTTCCTCGGGGGCCTCTCGGGATTCCTCTCCCATTGATGCCGGGGCCTAAGACCTTGTGTGGAGTCGGGGCCGGAACCTGATTATTCCTCTCCAGTGCTGACATGGATCATGGGGTACTTCTGGAGTCTCCCCAGGGGAGTCAGTCCTAGTCTCGAATGCGGGCATGTACTTGCGCTTTCCTCCAGAGCGGTAGCAGCAGTGTCACGCAGTCTGCCGCGTGGATCAAAGGATCTATGGTTTTCCCTCGAGTCTTTCCCACGAGGCTTTCCCACGAGGCTTTCCCACAGGGCTGTCCCACGTGCACACGTGGTGGGAGTGGATCCTCGGCTTGAACGTCAAGGCAGTGCAGGGAAAACAGGTTCCTCTGGAATGGACTGACACATCTGGGGGACTCTTGGAATGGTGGCACGACCCTGGAGTTAATCTCGCCTTTCCTGTGGAGAGCGCCTCCTCTTGAGATGCGACAGGAACGCCGGGAATTCTTTGCCTACGAAACAGGGAAAGGATCCCTCATATCGAGCTAGGAGGCGGAAACGGGGCTCCCCTGGATGTGTGCGGGATACCACGTGCTTCCTCTCGAGTGGAGACGGGTATGTCGGGGAACTTCTTGAGTAGCAGCAAGGGTGTGAAGGACCCTTTGGAAGTTCCGGTGGTTAGATGTGATTGGCCTCGAGAAGCCTCAGCGGAAATGGGCCTCATCTCGCCTGGAGGGCAAAACCTCCTGGATTTTCTCGAGTTACGGCAGGTGCTCTCGACTTACGACGGGGACCTCAGGGACCCGCTCTGGTGGCCTCAGGAAAGGCCAGTCCCCATGCGAGTTCCTCGGGGGCCTCTCGGGATTCCTCTCCCGTCGATGCCGGGGCCTAAGACCTTGTGTGGAGTCGGGGCCGGAACCTGAGGTTTCCTCTCCAGTGCTGACATGGATCTTGGGGTACTTCTGGAGTCTCCCCAGGGGAGTCAGTCCTCGTCTCGAATGCGGGCATGCACTTGCGCTTTCCTCCAGAGCGGTAGCAGCAGTGTCACGCAGTCCGCCGCGTGGATCAAAGGATCTATGGTTTTCCCTCGAGTCTTTCCCACGAGGCTTTCCCACGAGGCTTTCCCACAGGGCTGTCCCACCTGCACACGTGGTGGGAGTCGATCCTCGGCTTGAACGTCAAGGCAGTGCAGGGAAAACTGGTTCCTCTGGAATGGACTGACACATCTGGGGGTCTCTTGGAATGGTGCCACGACCCTGGAGTTCCTCTCCCCTTTCCTGTGGAGAGCGCCTCCTCTTGAGATGCGACGGGAACGCCGGGAATTCTTTCCCTACGAAACAGGGAAAGGATCCCTCATCTCGAGCTAGGAGGCGGAAACGGGGCTCCCCTGGATGTGTGCGGGAACCCACGTGCTTCCTCTCGAGTGGAGACGGGTATGTCGGGGAACTTCTTGATTTGCAGCAATGGTATGAAGCACCCTTTGGAAGTTCCAGTGGTTAGACGTGATTAGCCTCGAGAAGCCTCAGCGGAAATGGGCCTCATCTCGCCTGGAGGGCAAAACCTCCTGGATTTTCTCGAGTTGCGGCAGGTGCTCTCGACTTACGACGGGGACCTCAGGGACCCGCTCTGGTGGCCTCAAGAATGGCAAGTCCCCATGCGAGTTCCTCGGGGGCCTCTCGCGATTCCTCTCCCGTCGATGCCGGGGCCTAAGACCTTGTGTGGAGTCGGGGCCGGAACCTGAGGATTCCTCTCCAGTGCTGACATGGATCTTGGGGTACTTCTGGAGTCTCCCCAGGGGAGTCAGTCCTCGTCTCGAATGCGGGCATGCATTTGCGCTTTCCTCCATAGCGGTAGCAGCAGTGTCACGCAGTCTGCCGCGTGGATCAAAGGATCTATGGTTTTCCCTCGAATCTTTCCCACGAGGCTTTCCCACGAGGCTTTCCCACAGGGCTGTCCCACGTGCACACGTGGTGGGAGTGGATCCTCGGCTTGAACGTCAAGGCAGTGCAGGGAAAACAGGTTCCTCTGGAATGGACTGACACATCTGGGTGTCTCTTGGAATGGTGGCACGACCCTGGAGTTCCTCTCGCCTCTCCTGTGGAGAGCCCCTCATCTTGAGATGCGACGGGAACGCCGGGAATTCTTTCCCTACGAAACAGGGAAAGGATCCCTCATCTCGAGCTTGGAGGCGGAAACGGGGCTCCCCTGGATGTATGCGGGACACCACGTGCTTCCTATCGAGTGGAGACGGGTATGTCGGGGAACTTCTTGAGTAGCAGCAAGGGTGTGAAGGACCCTTTGGAAGTTCCAGTGTTTAGATGTGATTGGCCTCGAGAAGCCTCAGCGGAAATGGGCCTCATCTCACCTGGAGGGCAAAACCTCCTGGATTTTCTCGAGTTACGGCAGGTGTTCTCGACTTACGACGGGGACCTCAGGGACCCGCTCTGGTGGCCTCAGGAAAGGCCAGTCCCCATGCGAGTTCCTCGGGGGCCTCTCGGGATTCCTCTCCCGTCGATGCCGGGGCCTAAGACCTTGTGTGGAGTCGGGGCCGGAACCTGAGGATTCCTCTCCAGTGCTGACATGGATCTTGGGGTACTTCTGGAGTCTCCCCAGGGGAGTCAGTGCTCGCCTCGAATGCGGGCATGCACTTGCGCTTTCCTCCAGAGCGGTAGCAGCAGTGTCACGCGGTCCTCCGCGTGGATCAAAGGATCTATGGTTTTCCCTCGAGTCTTTCCCACGAAGCTTTCCCACGAGGCTTTCCCACAGGGCTGTCCCACGTGCACACGTGGTGGGAGTCGATCCTCGGCTTGAACGTCAGGCAGTGCAGGGAAAACAGGTTCCTCTGGAATGGACTGACACATCTGGGGGTCTCTTGGAATGGTGCCACGACCCTGGAGTTCCTCTCGCCTTTCCTGTGGAGAGCGCCACCTCTTGAGATGCGACGGGAACGCCGGGAATTCTTTCCCTACGAAACAGGGAAAGGATCCCTCATCTCGAGCTAGGAGGCGGAAACGGGGCTCCCCTGGATGTGTGCGGGACCCCACGTGCTTCCTCTCGAGTGGAGACGGGTATGTCGGGGAACTTCTTGAGTTGCAGCAATGGTGTGAACGACCCTTTGGAAGTTCCAGCGGTTACATGTGATTAGCCTCGAGAAGCCTCAGCGGAAATGGGCCTCATCTCGCCTGGAGGGCAAAACCTCCTGGATTTTATCGAGTTGCGGCAGGTGCTCTCGACTTACGATGGGGACCTCAGGGACCCGCTCTGGTGGACTCAGGAAAGGCCAGGCCCCATGCGAGTTCCTCGGGGGCCTCTCGGCATTCCTCTCCCGTCGATGCAGGGGCCTAAGACCTTGTGTGGAGTCGGGGCCGGAACCTGAGGATTCCTCTCCAGTGCTGACATGGATCTTGGGGTACTTCTGGAGTCTCCCCAGGGGAGTCAGTCCTCGTCTCGAATGCGGACATGCACTTGCGCTTTCCTCCAGAGCGGTAGCAGCAGTGTCACGCAGTCCGCCGCGTGGATCAAAGGATCTATGGTTTTCCCTCGAGTCTTTCCCACGAGGCTTTCCCACGAGGCTTTCCCACAGGGCTGTCCCACGTGCACACGTGGTGGTAGTGGATCCTCGGCTTGAACGTCAAGGCAGTGCAGGGAAAACAGGTTCCTCTGGAATGGACTGACACATCTGGGGGACTCTTGGAATGGTGTCACGACCCTGGAGTTCCTCTCGCCTTTCCTGTGGAGAGCGCCTCCTCTTGAGATGCGACGGGAACGCCGGGAATTCTTTCCCTACGAAACAGGGAAAGGATCCCTCATCTCGAGCTAAGAGGCGGAAACGGGGCTCCCCTGGATGTGTGCGGGACCCCACGTGCTTCCTCTCGAGTGGAGACGGGTATGTCGGGGAACTTCTTGAGTTGCAGCAAGGGTGGGAAGGACCCTTTGGAAGTTCCAGTGGTTAGACGTGATTAGCCTCGAGAAGCCTCAGCGGAAATGGGCCTCATCTCGCCTGGAGGGCAAAACCTCCTGGATTTTCTCGAGTTGTGGCAGGTGCTCTCGACGTACGATGGGGACGTCAGGGACCCGCTCTGGTGGCCTCAGGAAAGGCCAGTCCCCATGCGAGTTCCTCGGGGGCCTCTCGGGATTCCTCTCCCGTCGATGCCGGGGCCGAAGACCTTGTGTGGAGTCGGGGCCGGAACCTGAGGATTCCTCTCCAGTGCTGACATGGATCTTGGGGTACTTCTGGAGTCTCCCCAGGGGAGTCAGTCCTCGTCTCGAATGCGGGCATGCACTTGCGCTTTCCTCCAGAGCGGTAGCAGCAGTGTCACGCAGTCCGCCGCGTGGATCAAAGGATCTATGGTTTTCCCTCGAGTCTTTCCCACGAGGCTTTCCCACGAGGCTTTCCCACAGGGCTGTTCCACGTGCACACGTGGTGGGAGTGGATCCTCGGCTTGAACGTCAAGGCAGTGCAGGGAAAACAGGTTCCTCTGGAATGGACTGACACATCTGGGGGACTCTTGGAATGGTGTCACGACCCTGGAGTTCCTCTCGCCTTTCCTGTGGAGAGCGTCTCCTCTTGAGATGCGACGGGAACGCCGGGAATTCTTTCCCTACGAAACAGGGAAAGGATCCCTCATCTCGAGCTAGGAGGCGGAAACGGGGCTCCCCTGGATGTGTGCGGGACCCCAGGTGCTTCCTCTCGAGTGGAGACGGGTATGTCGGGGAATTCTTGAGTTGCAGCAAGGGTGTGAAGGACCCTTTGGAAGTTCCAGTGGTTAGACGTGATTCGCCTCGAGAAGCCTCAGCGGAAATGGGCCTCATCTCGCCTGGAGGGTAAAACCTGCTGGATTTTCTCGATTTGCGGCAGGTGCTCTCGACTTACGACGGGGACCTCAGGGACCCGCTCTGGTGGCCTCAGGAAAGGCCAGTCCCCATGCGAATTCCTCGGGGGCCTCTCGGGATTACTCTCCCGTCGATGCCGGGGCCTAAGACCTTGTGTGGAGTCGGGTCCGGAACCTGAGGATTCCTCTCCGGTGCTGACATGGATCTTGGGGTACTTCTGGAGTCTCCCCAGGGGAGTCAGTCCTCGTCTCGAATGCGGACATGCACTTGCGCTTTCCTCCAGAGCGGTAACAGCAGTGTCACGCGGTCCGCCGCGTGGATCAAAGGATCTATGGTTTTCCCTCGAGTCTTTCCCACGAGGCTTTCCCACGAGGCTTTCCCACAGGGCTGTCCCACGTGCACACGTGGTGGGAGTCGATCCTCGGCTTGAACGTCAAGGCAGTGCAGGGAAAACAGGTTCCTCTGGAATGGACTGACACATCTGGGGGTCTCTTGGAATGGTGCCACGACCCTGGAGTTCCTCTCGCCTTTCCTGTGGAGAGCGCCACCTCTTGAGATGCGACGGGAACGCCGGGAATTCTTTCCCTACGAAACAGGGAAAGGATCCCTCATCTCGAGCTAGGAGGCGGAAACGGGGCTCCCCTGGATGTGTGCGGGACCCCACGTGCTTCCTCTCGAGTGGAGACGGGTATGTCGGGGAACTTCTTGAGTTGCAGCAAGGGTGTGAAGCACCCTTTGGAAGTTCCAGTGGTTAGACGTGATTAGCCTCGAGAAGCCTCAGCGGAAATGGGCCTCATCTCGCCTGGAGGGCAAAACCTCCTGGATTTTCTCGAGTTGCGGCAGGTGCTCTCGACTTACGACGGGGACCTCAGGGACCCGCTCTGGTGGCCTCAAGAAAGGCCAGTCCCCATGCGAGTTCCTCGGGGGCCTCTCGGGATTCCTCTCCCGTCGATGCCGGGGCCTAAGACCTTGTGTGGAGTCGGGGCCGGAACCTGAGGATTCCTCTCCAGTGCTGACATGGATCTTGGGGTACTTCTGGAGTCTCCCCAGGGGAGTCAGTCCTCGTCTCGAATGCGGGCATGCATTTGCGCTTTCCTCCATAGCGGTAGCAGCAGTGTCACGCAGTCTGCCGCGTGGATCAAAGGATCTATGGTTTTCCCTCGAGTCTTTCCCACGAGGCTTTCCCACGAGGCTTTCCCACAGGGCTGTCCCACGTGCACACGTGGTGGGAGTGGATCCTCGGCTTGAACGTCAAGGCAGTGCAGGGAAAACAGGTTCCTCTGGAATGGACTGACACATCTGGGGGACTCTTTTCATGGTGGCACGACCCTGGAGTTCCTCTCGCCTTTCTTGTGGAGAGCGCCTCCTCTTGAGATGCGACGGGAACGCCGGGAATTCTTTCCCTACGAAACAGGGAAAGGATCCCTCATCTCGAGCTAGGAGGCGGAAACGGGGCTCCCCTGGATGTGTGCGGGACCCCACGTGCTTCCTCTCGAGTGGAGACGGGTATGTCGGGGAACTTCTTGAGTTGCAGCAAGGGTGTGAAGGACCCTTTGGAAGTTCCAGTGGTTAGACCTGATTCGCCTCGAGAAGCCTCAGCGGAAATGGGCCTCATATCGCCTGGAGGGCAAAACCTCCTGGATTTTCTCGAGTTGCGGCAGGTGCTCTCGACTTACGACGGGGACCTCAGGGACCCGCTCTGGTGGCCTCAGGAAAGGCCAGTCCCCATGCGAATTCCTCGGGGGCCTCTCGGGATTCCTCTCCCGTCGATGCCGGGGCCTAAGTCCTTGTGTGGATTCGGGGCCGGAACCTGAGGATTCCTCTCCAGTGCTGACATGGATCTTGGGGTACTTCTGGAGTCTCCCCAGGGGAGTCAGTCCTCGTCTCGAATGCGGGCATGCACTTGCGCTTTCCTCCAGAGCGGTAGCAGCAGTGTCACGCAGTCCGCCGCGTGGATCAAAGGATCTATGGTTTTCCCTCGAGTCTTTCCCACGAGGCTTTCCCACGAGGCTTTCCCACAGGGCTGTCCCACGTGCACACGTGGTGGGAGTGGATCCTCGGCTTGAACGTCAAGGCAGTGCAGGGAAAACAGGTTCCTCTGGAATGGACTGACACATCTGGGGGACTCTTGGAATGGTGGCACGACCCTGGAGTTCCTCTCGCCTTTCCTGTGGAGAGCGCCTCCTCTTGAGATGCGACGGGAACGCCGGGAATTCTTTCCCTACGAAACAGGGAAAGGATCCCTCATCTCGAGCTAGGAGGCGGAAACGGGGCTCCCCTGGATGTGTGCGGGACCCCACGTGCTTCCTCTCGAGTGGAGACGGGTATGTCGGGGAACTTCTTGATTTGCAGCAAGGGTGTGAAGCACCCTTTTGAAGTTCCAGTGGTTAGACGTGATTAGCCTCGAGAAGCCTCAGCGGAAATGGGCCTCATCTCGCCTGGAGGGCAAAACCTCCTGGATTTTCTCGAGTTGCGGCAAGTGCTCTCGACTTACGACAGGGACCACAGGGACCCGCTCTGGTGGCCTCAAGAAAGGCCAGTCCCCATGCGAGTTCCTCGGGGGCCTCTCGGGATTCCTCTCCCGTCGATGCCGGGGCCTAAGACCTTGTGTGGAGTCGGGGCCGGAACCTGAGGATTCCTCTCCAGTGCTGACATGGATCTTGGGGTACTTCTGGAGTCTCCCCAGGGGAGTCAGTCCTCGTCTCCAATGCGGACATGCACTTGCGCTTTCCTCCAGAGCGGTAGCAGCAGTGTCACGCAGTCCGCCGCGTGGATCAAAGGATCTATGGTTTTCCCTCGAGTCTTTCCCACGAGGCTTTCCCACGAGGCTTTCCCACAGGACTGTCCCACGTGCACACGTGGTGGGAGTCGATCCTCGGCTTGAACGTCAAGGCAGTGCAGGGAAAACAGGTTCCTCTGGAATGGACTGACACATCTGGGGGACTCTTGGAATGGTGGCACGACCCTGGAGTTCCTCTCGCCTTTCCTGTGGAGAGCGCCTCCTCTTGAGATGCGACGGGAACACCGGGAATTTTTTACCTACGAAACAGGGAAAGGATCCCTCATCTCGAGCTAGGAGGCGGAAACGGGGCTCCCCTGGATGTGTGCGGGACCCCACGTGCTTCCTCTCGAGTGGAGACGGGTATGTCGGGGAACTTCTTGAGTTGCAGCAAGGGTGTGAAGGACCCTTTGGAAGTTCCAGTGGTTAGACGTGATTAGCCTCGAGAAGCCTCAGCGGAAATGGGCCTCATCTCGCCTGGAGGGCAAAACCTCCTGGATTTTCTCGAGTTGCGGCAGGTGCTCTCGACTTACGACGGGGACCTCAGGGACCCGCTCTGGTGGCCTCAGGAAAGGCCAGTCCCCATGCGAGTTCCTCGGGGGCCTCTCGGCATTCCTCTCCCGTCGATGCCGGGGCCTAAGACCTTGTGTGGAGTCGGGGCCGGAACCTGAGGATTCCTCTCCAGTGCTGACATGGATCTTGGGGTACTTCTGGAGTCTCCCCAGGGGAGTCAGTCCTCGTCTCGAATGCGGGCATGCACTTGGGCTTTCCTCCAGAGCGGTAGCAGCAGTGTCACTCAGTCCGCCGCGTGGATCAAAGGATCTATGGTTTTCCCTCGAGTCTTTCCCACGAGGCTTTCCCACGAGGCTTTCCCACAGGGCTGTTCCACGTGCACACGTGGTGGGAGTCGATCCTCGGCTTGAACGTCAAGGCAGTGCAGGGAAAACAGGTTCCTCTGGAATGGACTGACACATCTGGGGGACTCTTGGAATGGTGGCACGACCCTGGAGTTCCTCTCGCCTTTCCTGTGGAGAGCGCCTCCTCTTGAGATGCGACGGGAACGCCGGGAATTCTTTACCTACGAAACAGGGAAAGGATCCCTCATCTCGAGCTAGGAGGCGGAAACGGGGCTCCCCTGGATGTGTGCGGGACCCCACGTGCTTCCTCTCGAGTGGAGACGGGTATGTAGGGGAACTTCTTGAGTTGCAGCAAGTGTGTGAAGGACCCTTTGGAAGTTCCAGTGGTTAGATGTGATTGGCCTCGAGAAGCCTCAGCGGAAATGGGCTTCATCTCGCCTGGAGGGCAAAACCTCCTGGATTTTCTCGAGTTGCGGCAGGTGCTCTCGACTTACGACGGGGACCTCAGGGACCCGCTCTGGTGGCCTCAGGAAAGGCCAGTCCCCATGCGAGTTCCTCTGGGGATTCCTCTCCCGTCGATGCCGGGGCCTAAGACCTTGTGTGGAGTCGGGGCCGGAACCTGAGGATTCCTCTCCAGTGCTGACATGGATCTTGGGGTACTTCTGGAGTCTCCCCAGGGGAGTCAGTCCTCGTCTCGAATGCGGGCATGCACTTGCGCTTTCCTCCAGAGCGGTAGCAGCAGTGTCACGCAGTCCGCCGCGTGGATCAAAGGATCTATGGTTTTCCCTCGAGTCTTTCCCACGAGGCTTTCCCACGAGGCTTTCCCACAGGGCTGTCCCACGTGCACAGGTGGTGGGAGTCGATCCTCGGCTTGAACGTCAAGGCAGTGCAGGGAAAACAGGTTCCTCTGGAATGGACTGACACATCTGGGCGTCTCTTGGAATGGTGGCACGACCCTGGAGTTCCTCTCGCCTCTCCTGTGGAGAGCGCCTCCTCTTGAGATGCGACGGGAACCCCGGGAATTCTTTCCCTAAGAAACAGGGAAAGGATCCCTCATCTCGAGCTAGGAGGCGGAAACGGGGCTCCCCTGGATGTGTGCGGGACCCCACGTGCTTCCTCTCGAGTGGAGACGGGTATGTCGGGGAACTTCTTGAGTTGCAGCAAGGGTGTGAAGGACCCTTTGGAAGTTCCAGTGGTTAGATGTGATTAGCCTCGAGAAGCCTCAGCGGAAATGGGCCTCATCTCGCCTGGAGGGCAAAACCTCCTGGATTTTCTCGAGTTGCGGCATGTGCTCTCGACTTACGACGGGGACCTCAGGGACCCGCTCTGGTGACCTCAGGAAAGGCCAGTCCCCATGCGAGTTCCTCGGGGGCCTCTCGGGATTCCTCTCCCATTGATGCCGGGGCCTAAGACCTTGTGTGGAGTCGGGGCCGGAACCTGATTATTCCTCTCCAGTGCTGACATGGATCATGGGGTACTTCTGGAGTCTCCCCAGGGGAGTCAGTCCTAGTCTCGAATGCGGGCATGTACTTGCGCTTTCCTCCATAGCGGTAGCAGCAGTGTCACGCATTCTGCCGCGTGGATCAAAGGATTTATGGTTTTCCCTCGAGTCTTTCCCACGAGGCTTTCCCACGAGGCTTTCCCACAGGGCTGTCCCACGTGCACACGTGGTGGGAGTGGATCCTCGGCTTGAACGTCAAGGCAGTGCAGGGAAAACAGGTTCCTCTGGAATGGACTGACACATCTGGGGGACTCTTGGAATGGTGGCACGACCCTGGAGTTAATCTCGCCTTTCCTGTGGAGAGCGCCTCCTCTTGAGATGCGACAGGAACGCCGGGAATTCTTTCCCTACGAAACAGGGAAAGGATCCCTCATATCGAGCTAGGAGGCGGAAACGGGGCTCCCCTGGATGTGTGCGGGATACCACGTGCTTCCTATCGAGTGGAGACGGGTATGTCGGGGAACTTCTTGAGTAGCAGCAAGGGTGTGAAGGACCCTTTGGAAGTTCCGGTGGTTAGATGTGATTGTCCTCGAGAAGCCTCAGCGGAAATGGGCCTCATCTCGCCTGGAGGGCAAAACCTCCTGGATTTTCTCGAGTTACGGCAGGTGCTCTCGACTTACGACGGGGACCTCAGGGACCCGCTCTGGTGGCCTCAGGAAAGGCCAGTCCCCATGCGAGTTCCTCGGGGGCCTCTCGGGATTCCTCTCCCGTCGATGCCGGGGCCTAAGACCTTGTGTGGAGTCGGGGCCGGAACCTGAGGATTCCTCTCCAGTGCTGACATGGATCTTGGGGTACTTCTGGAGTCTCCCCAGGGGAGTCAGTCCTCGTCTCCAATGCGGACATGCACTTGCGCTTTCCTCCAGAGCGGTAGCAGCAGTGTCACGCAGTCCGCCGCGTGGATCAAAGGATCTATGGTTTTCCCTCGAGTCTTTCCCACGAGGCTTTCCCACGAGGCTTTCCCACAGGACTGTCCCACGTGCACACGTGGTGGGAGTCGATCCTCGGCTTGAACGTCAAGGCAGTGCAGGGAAAACAGGTTCCTCTGGAATGGACTGACACATCTGGGGGACTCTTGGAATGGTGGCACGACCCTGGAGTTCCTCTCGCCTTTCCTGTGGAGAGCGCCTCCTCTTGAGATGCGACGGGAACACCGGGAATTTTTTACCTACGAAACAGGGAAAGGATCCCTCATCTCGAGCTAGGAGGCGGAAACGGGGCTCCCCTGGATGTGTGCGGGACCCCACGTGCTTCCTCTCGAGTGGAGACGGGTATGTCGGGGAACTTCTTGAGTTGCAGCAAGGGTGTGAAGGACCCTTTGGAAGTTCCAGTGGTTAGACGTGATTAGCCTCGAGAAGCCTCAGCGGAAATGGGCCTCATCTCGCCTGGAGGGCAAAACCTCCTGGATTTTCTCGAGTTGCGGCAGGTGCTCTCGACTTACGACGGGGACCTCAGGGACCCGCTCTGGTGGCCTCAGGAAAGGCCAGTCCCCATGCGAGTGCCTCTGGGGATTCCTCTCCCGTCGATGCCGGGGCCTAAGATCTTGTGTGGAGTCGGGGCCGGAACCTGAGGATTCCTCTCCAGTGCTGACATGGATCTTGGGGTACTTCTGGAGTCTCCCCAGGGGAGTCAGTCCTCGTCTCGAATGCGGGCATGCATTTGCGCTTTCCTCCATAGCGGTAGCAGCAGTGTCACGCAGTCTGCCGCGTGGATCAAAGGATCTATGGTTTTCCCTCGAGTCTTTCCCACGAGGCTTTCCCACGAGGCTTCCCCACAGGGCTGTCCCACGTGCACACGTGGTGGGAGTGGATCCTCGGCTTGAACGTCAAGGCAGTGCAGGGAAAACAGGTTCCTCTGGAATGGACTGACACATCTGGGGGACTCTTGTCATGGTGGCACGACCCTGGAGTTCCTCTCGCCTTTCTTGTGGAGAGCGCCTCCTCTTGAGATGCGACGGGAACGCCGGGAATTCTTTCCCTACGAAACAGGGAAAGGATCCCTCATCTCGAGCTAGGAGGCGGAAACGGGGCTCCCCTGGATGTGTGCGGGACACCACGTGCTTCCTCTCGAGTGGAGACGGGTATGTCGGGGAACTTCTTGAGTTGCAGCAAGGGTGTGAAGGACCCTTTGGAAGTTCCAGTGGTTAGACGTGATTCGCCTCGAGAAGCCTCAGCGGAAATGGGCCTCATCTCGCCTGGAGGGCAAAACCTCCTGGATTTTCTCGAGTTGCGGCAGGTGCTCTCGACTTACGACGGGGACCTCAGGGACCCGCTCTGGTGGCCTCAGGAAAGGCCAGTCCCCATGCGAATTCCTCGGGGGCCTCTCGGGATTCCTCTCCCGTCGATGCCGGGGCCTAAGTCCTTGTGTGGATTCGGGGCCGGAACCTGAGGATTCCTCTCCAGTGCTGACATGGATCTTGGGGTACTTCTAGAGTCTCCCCAGGGGAGTCAGTCCTCGTCTCGAATGCGGGCATGCACTTGCGCTTTCCTCCAGAGCGGTAGCAGCAGTGTCACGCAGTCCGCCGCGTGGATCAAAGGATCTATGGTTTTCCCTCGAGTCTTTCCCACGAGGCTTTCCCACGAGGCTTTCCCACAGGGCTGTCCCACGTGCACAGGTGGTGGGAGTCGATCCTCGGCTTGAACGTCAAGGCAGTGCAGGGAAAACAGGTTCCTCTGTAATGGACTGACACATCTGGGTGTCTCTTGGAATGGTGGCACGACCCTGGAGTTCCTCTCGCCTCTCCTGTGGAGAGCCCCTCATCTTGAGATGCGACGGGAACGCCGGGAATTCTTTCCCTACGAAACAGGGAAAGGATCCCTCATCTCGAGCTAGGAGGCGGAAACGGGGCTCCCCTGGATGTATGCGGGACACCACGTGCTTCCTATCGAGTGGAGACGGGTATGTCGGGGAACTTCTTGAGTAGCAGCAAGGGTGTGAAGGACCCTTTGGAAGTTCCAGTGTTTAGATGTGATTGGCCTCGAGAAGCCTCAGCGGAAATGGGCCTCATCTCGCCTGGAGGGCAAAACCTCCTGGATTTTCTCGAGTTACGGCAGGTGCTCTCGACTTACGACGGGGACCTCAGGGACCCGCTCTGGTGGCCTCAGGAAAGGCCAGTCCCCATGCGAGTTCCTCGGGGGCCTCTCGGGATTCCTCTCCCGTCGATGCCGGGGCCTAAGACCTTGTGTGGAGTCGGGGCCGGAACCTGAGGATTCCTCTCCAGTGCTGACATGGATCTTGGGGTACTTCTGGAGTCTCCCCAGGGGAGTCAGTGCTCGCCTCGAATGCGGGCATGCACTTGCGCTTTCCTCCAGAGCGGTAGCAGCAGTGTCACGCGGTCCTCCGCGTGGATCAAAGGATCTATGGTTTTCCCTCGAGTCTTTCCCACGAAGCTTTCCCACGAGGCTTTCCCACAGGGCTGTCCCACGTGCACACGTGGTGGGAGTCGATCCTCGGCTTGAACGTCAGGCAGTGCAGGGAAAACAGGTTCCTCTGGAATGGACTGACACATCTGGGGGTCTCTTGGAATGGTGCCACGACCCTGGAGTTCCTCTCGCCTTTCCTGTGGAGAGCGCCACCTCTTGAGATGCGACGGGAACGCCGGGAATTCTTTCCCTACGAAACAGGGAAAGGATCCCTCATCTCGAGCTAGGAGGCGGAAACGGGGCTCCCCTGGATGTGTGCGGGACCCCACGTGCTTCCTCTCGAGTGGAGACGGGTATGTCGGGGAACTTCTTGAGTTGCAGCAATGGTGTGAACGACCCTTTGGAAGTTCCAGCGGTTACATGTGATTAGCCTCGAGAAGCCTCAGCGGAAATGGGCCTCATCTCGCCTGGAGGGCAAAACCTCCTGGATTTTATCGAGTTGCGGCAGGTACTCTCGACTTACGATGGGGACCTCAGGGACCCGCTCTGGTGGCCTCAGGAAAGGCCAGGCCCCATGCGAGTTCCTCGGGGGCCTCTCGGCATTCCTCTCCCGTCGATGCAGGGGCCTAAGACCTTGTGTGGAGTCGGGGCCGGAACCTGAGGATTCCTCTCCAGTGCTGACATGGATCTTGGGGTACTTCTGGAGTCTCCCCAGGGGAGTCAGTCCTCGTCTCGAATGCGGACATGCACTTGCGCTTTCCTCCAGAGCGGTAGCAGCAGTGTCACGCATTCCCCGCGTGGATCAAAGGATCTATGGTTTTCCCTCGAGTCTTTCCCACGAGGCTTTCCCACGAGGCTTTCCCACAGGGCTGTCCCACGTGCACACGTGGTGGTAGTGGATCCTCGGCTTGAACGTCAAGTCAGTGCAGGGAAAACAGGTTCCTCTGGAATGGACTGACACATCTGGGGGACTCTTGGAATGGTGTCACGACCCTGGAGTTCCTCTCGCCTTTCCTGTGGAGAGCGCCTCCTCTTGAGATGCGACGGGAACGCCGGGAATTCTTTCCCTACGAAACAGGGAAAGGATCCCTCATCTCGAGCTAAGAGGCGGAAACGGGGCTCCCCTGGATGTGTGCGGGACCCCACGTGCTTCCTCTCGAGTGGAGACGGGTATGTCGGGGAACTTCTTGAGTTGCAGCAAGGGTGTGAAGGACCCTTTGGAAGTTCCAGTGGTTAGACGTGATTAGCCTCGAGAAGCCTCAGCGGAAATGGGCCTCATCTCGCCTGGAGGGCAAAACCTCCTGGATTTTCTCGAGTTGTGGCAGGTGCTCTCGACGTACGACGGGGACGTCAGGGACCCGCTCTGGTGGCCTCAGGAAAGGCCAGTCCCCATGCGAGTTCCTCGGGGGCCTCTCGGGATTCCTCTCCCGTCGATGCCGGGGCCTAAGACCTTGTGTGGAGTCGGGGCCGGAACCTGAGGATTCCTCTCCAGTGCTGACATGGATCTTGGGGTACTTCTGGAGTCTCCCCAGGGGAGTCAGTCCTCGTCTCGAATGCGGGCATGCACTTGCGCTTTCCTCCAGAGCGGTAGCAGCAGTGTCACGCAGTCCGCCGCGTGGATCAAAGGATCTATGGTTTTCCCTCGAGTCTTTCCCACGAGGCTTTCCCACGAGGCTTTCCCACAGGGCTGTTCCACGTGCACACGTGGTGGGAGTGGATCCTCGGCTTGAACGTCAAGGCAGTGCAGGGAAAACAGGTTCCTCTGGAATGGACTGACACATCTGGGGGACTCTTGGAATGGTGTCACGACCCTGGAGTTCCTCTCGCCTTTCCTGTGGAGAGCGCCTCCTCTTGAGATGCGACGGGAACGCCGGGAATTCTTTCCCTACGAAACAGGGAAAGGATCCCTCATCTCGAGCTAGGAGGCGGAAACGGGGCTCCCCTGGATGTGTGCGGGACCCCAGGTGCTTCCTCTCGAGTGGAGACGGGTATGTCGGGGAATTCTTGAGTTGCAGCAAGGGTGTGAAGGACCCTTTGGAAGTTCCAGTGGTTAGACGTGATTCGCCTCGAGAAGCCTCAGCGGAAATGGGCCTCATCTCGCCTGGAGGGTAAAACCTGCTGGATTTTCTCGATTTGCGGCAGGTGCTCTCGACTTACGACGGGGACCTCAGGGACCCGCTCTGGTGGCCTCAGGAAAGGCCAGTCCCCATGCGAATTCCTCGGGGGCCTCTCGGGATTACTCTCCCGTCGATGCCGGGGCCTAAGACCTTGTGTGGAGTCGGGTCCGGAACCTGAGGATTCCTCTCCGGTGCTGACATGGATCTTGGGGTACTTCTGGAGTCTCCCCAGGGGAGTCAGTCCTCGTCTCGAATGCGGACATGCACTTGAGCTTTCCTCCAGAGCGGTAACAGCAGTGTCACGCGGTCCGCCGCGTGGATCAAAGGATCTATGGTTTTCCCTCGAGTCTTTCCCACGAGGCTTTCCCACGAGGCTTTCCCACAGGGCTGTCCCACGTGCACACGTGGTGGGAGTCGATCCTCGGCTTGAACGTCAAGGCAGTGCAGGGAAAACAGGTTCCTCTGGAATGGACTGACACATCTGGGGGTCTCTTGGAATGGTGCCACGACCCTGGAGTTCCTCTCGCCTTTCCTGTGGAGAGCGCCTCCTCTTGAGATGCGACGGGAACGCCGGGAATTCTTTCCCTACGAAACAGGGAAAGGATCCCTCATCTCGAGCTAGGAGGCGGAAACGGGGCTCCCCTGGATGTGTGCGGGACCCCACGTGCTTCCTCTCGAGTGGAGACGGGTATGTCGGGGAACTTCTTGATTTGCAGCAAGGGTGTGAAGCACCCTTTTGAAGTTCCAGTGGTTAGACGTGATTAGCCTCGAGAAGCCTCAGCGGAAATGGGCCTCATCTCGCCTGGAGGGCAAAACCTCCTGGATTTTCTCGAGTTGCGGCAAGTACTCTCGACTTACGACGGGGACCACAAGGACCCGCTCTGGTGGCCTCAAGAAAGGCCAGTTCCCATGCGAGTTCCTCGGGGGCCTCTCGGGATTCCTCTCCCGTCGATGCCGGGGCCTAAGACCTTGTGTGGATTCGGGGCCGGAACCTGAGGATTCCTCTCCAGTGCTGACATGGATCTTGGGGTACTTCTGGAGTCTCCCCAGGGGAGTCAGTCCTCGTCTCGAATGCGGGCATGCACTTGCGCTTTCCTCCAGAGCGGTAGCAGCAGTGTCACGCAGTCCGCCGCGTGGATCAAAGGATCTATGGTTGTCCCTCGAGTCTTTCCCACGAGGCTTTCCCACGAGGCTTTCCCACAGGGCTGTCCCACGTGCACAGGTGGTGGGAGTCGATCCTCGGCTTGAACGTCAAGGCAGTGCAGGGAAAACAGGTTCCGCTGTAATGGACTGACACATCTGGGTGTCTCTTGGAATGGTGGCACGACCCTGGAGTTCCTCTCGCCTCTCCTGTGGAGAGCCCCTCCTCTTGAGATGCGACGGGAACGCCGGGAATTCTTTCCCTAAGAAACAGGGAAAGGATCCCTCATCTCGAGCTAGGAGGCGGAAAAGGGGCTCCCCTGTATATGTGCGGGACCCCACGTGATTCCTCTCGAGTGGAGACGGGTATGTCGGGGAACTTCTTGAGTTGCAGCAAGGGTGTGAAGGACTCTTTGGAAGTTCCAGTGGTTAGATGTGATTAGCCTCGAGAAGCCTCAGCGGAAATGGGCCTCATCTCGCCTGGAGGGCAAAACCTCCTGGATTTTCTCGAGTTGCGGCCTGTGCTCTCGACTTACGACGGGGACCTCGGGGACCCGCTCTGGTGACCTCAGGAAATGCCAGTCCCCATGCGAGTTCCTCGGGGGCCTCTCGGCATTCCTCTCCCATCGATGCCGGGGCCTAAGACCTTGTGTGGAGTCGGGGCCGGAACCTGAGGATTCCTCTCCAGTGCTGACATGGATCTTGGGGTACTTCTGGAGTCTCCCCAGGGGAGTCAGTCCTCGTCTCGAATGCGGGCATGCACTTGCGCTTTCCTCCAGAGCGGTAGCAGCAGTGTCACGCATTCCGCTGCGTGGATCAAAGGATCTATGGTTTTCCCTCGAGTCTTTCCCACGAGGCTTTCCCACGAGGCTTTCCCACAGGGCTGTCCCACGTGCACACGTGGTGGGAGTCGATCCTCGGCTTGAACGTCAAGGCAGTGCAGGGAAAACAGGTTCCTCTGGAATGGACTGACACATCAGGGGGACTCTTGGAATGGTGGCACGACCCTGGAGTTCCTCTCGCCTTTCCTGTGGAGAGCGCCTCCTCTTGAGATGCGACGGGGACGCCGGGAATTCTTTCCCTACGAAACAGGGAAATGATCCCTCATCTCGAGCTAGGAGGCGGAAACGGGGCTCCCCTGGATGTGTGCGGGACCCCACGTGCTTCCTCTCGAGTGGAGACGGGTATGTCGGGGAACTTCTTGAGTTGCAGCAAGGGTGTGAAGGACCCTTTGGAAGTTCCAGTGGTTAGACGTGATTAGCCTCGAGAAGCCTCAGCGGAAATGGGCCTCATCTCGCCTGGAGGGCAAAACCTCCTGGATTTTCTCGAGTTGCGGCAGGTGCTCTCGACTTACGACGGGGACCTCAGGGACCCGCTCTGGTGGCCTCAGGAAAGGCCAGTCCCCATGCGAGTTCCTCGGGGGCCTCTCGGCATTCCTCTCCCGTCGATGCCGGGGCCTAAGACCTTGTGTGGAGTCGGGGCCGGAACCTGAGGATTCCTCTCCAGTGCTGACATGGATCTTGGGGTACTTCTGGAGTCTCCCCAGGGGAGTCAGTCCTCGTCTCGAATGCGGGCATGCACTTGGGCTTTCCTCCAGAGCGGTAGCAGCAGTGTCACGCAGTCCGCCGCGTGGATCAAAGGATCTATGGTTTTCCCTCGAGTCTTTCCCACGAGGCTTTCCCACGAGGCTTTCCCACAGGGCTGTCCCACGTGCACACGTGGTGGGAGTCGATCCTCGGCTTGAACGTCAAGGCAGTGCAGGGAAAACAGGTTCCTCTGGAATGGACTGACACATCTGGGGGACTCTTGGAATGGTGGCACGACCCTGGAGTTCCTCTCGCCTTTCCTGTGGAGAGCGCCTCCTCTTGAGATGCCACGGGAACGCCGGGAATTCTTTACCTACGAAACAGGGAAAGGATCCCTCATCTCGAGCTAGGAGGCGGAAACGGGGCTCCCCTGGATGTGTGCGGGACCCCACGTGCTTCCTCTCGAGTGGAGACGGGTATGTAGGGGAACTTCTTGAGTTGCAGCAAGTGTGTGAAGGACCCTTTGGAAGTTCCAGTGGTTAGACGTGATTAGCCTCGAGAAGCCTCAGCGGAAATGGGCCTCATCTCGCCTGGAGGGCAAAACCTCCTGGATTTTCTCGAGTTGCGGCAGGTGCTCTCGACTTACGACGGGGACCTCAGGGACCCGCTCTGGTGGCCTCAGGAAAGGGCAGTCCCCATGCGACTTCCTCGGGGGCCTCTCGGGACTCCTCTCCCGTAGATGCCGGGGCCGAAGACCTTGTGTGGAGTCGGGGCCGGAACCTGAGGATTCCTCTCCAGTGCTGACATGGATCTTGGGGTACTTCTGGAGTCTCCCCAGGGGAGTCAGTCCTCGTCTCGAATGCGGGCATGCACTTGAGCTTTCCTCCAGAGCGGTAGCAGCAGTGTCACGCAGTCCGCCGCGTGGATCAAAGTATCTATGGTTTTCCCTCGAGTCTTTCCCACGAGGCTTTCACACGAGGCTTTCCACAGGGCTGTCCCACGTGCACACGTGGTGGGAGTCGATCCTCGGCTTGAACGTCAAGGCAGTGCAGGGAAAACAGGTTCCTCTGGAATGGACTGACACATCTGGGGGTCTCTTGGAATGGTGCCACGACCCTGGAGTTCCTCTCGCCTTTCCTGTGGAGAGCGCCTCCTCTTGAGATGCGACGGGAACGCCGGGAATTCTTTCCCTACGAAACAGGGAAAGGATCCCTCATCTCGAGCTAGGAGGCGGAAACGGGGCTCCCCTGGATGTGTGCGGGACCCCACGTGCTTCCTCTCGAGTGGAGACGGGTATGTCGGGGAACTTCTTGATTTGCAGCAAGGGTGTGAAGCACCCTTTTGAAGTTCCAGTGGTTAGACGTGATTAGCCTCGAGAAGCCTCAGCGGAAATGGGCCTCATCTCGCCTGGAGGGCAAAACCTCCTGGATTTTCTCGAGTTGCGGCAAGTACTCTCGACTTACGACGGGGACCACAAGGACCCGCTCTGGTGGCCTCAAGAAAGGCCAGTTCCCATGCGAGTTCCTCGGGGGCCTCTCGGGATTCCTCTCCCGTCGATGCCGGGGCCTAAGACCTTGTGTGGATTCGGGGCCGGAACCTGAGGATTCCTCTCCAGTGCTGACATGGATCTTGGGGTACTTCTGGAGTCTCCCCAGGGGAGTCAGTCCTCGTCTCGAATGCGGGCATGCACTTGCGCTTTCCTCCAGAGCGGTAGCAGCAGTGTCACGCAGTCCGCCGCGTGGATCATAGGATCTATGGTTGTCCCTCGAGTCTTTCCCACGAGGCTTTCCCACGAGGCTTTCCCACAGGGCTGTCCCACGTGCACAGGTGGTGGGAGTCGATCCTCGGCTTGAACGTCAAGGCAGTGCAGGGAAAACAGGTTCCGCTGTAATGGACTGACACATCTGGGTGTCTCTTGGAATGGTGGCACGACCCTGGAGTTCCTCTCGCCTCTCCTGTGGAGAGCCCCTCCTCTTGAGATGCGACGGGAACGCCGGGAATTCTTTCCCTAAGAAACAGGGAAAGGATCCCTCATCTCGAGCTAGGAGGCGGAAAAGGGGCTCCCCTGTATATGTGCGGGACCCCACGTGATTCCTCTCGAGTGGAGACGGGTATGTCGGGGAACTTCTTGAGTTGCAGCAAGGGTGTGAAGGACTCTTTGGCAGTTCCAGTGGTTAGATGTGATTAGCCTCGAGAAGCCTCAGCGGAAATGGGCCTCATCTCGCCTGGAGGGCAAAACCTCCTGGATTTTCTCGAGTTGCGGCCTGTGCTCTCGACTTACGACGGGGACCTCGGGGACCCGCTCTGGTGACCTCAGGAAATGCCAGTCCCCATGCGAGTTCCTCGGGGGCCTCTCGGCATTCCTCTCCCATCGATGCCGGGGCCTAAGACCTTGTGTGGAGTCGGGGCCGGAACCTGAGGATTCCTCTCCAGTGCTGACATGGATCTTGGGGTACTTCTGGAGTCTCCCCAGGGGAGTCAGTCCTCGTCTCGAATGCGGGCATGCACTTGCGCTTTCCTCCAGAGCGGTAGCAGCAGTGTCACGCATTCCGCCGCGTGGATCAAAGGATCTATGGTTTTCCCTCGAGTCTTTCCCACGAGGCTTTCCCACGAGGCTTTCCCACAGGGCTGTCCCACGTGCACACGTGGTGGGAGTCGATCCTCGGCTTGAACGTCAAGGCAGTGCAGGGAAAACAGGTTCCTCTGGAATGGACTGACACATCAGGGGGACTCTTGGAATGGTGGCACGACCCTGGAGTTCCTCTCGCCTTTCCTGTGGAGAGCGCCTCCTCTTGAGATGCGACGGGGACGCCGGGAATTCTTTCCCTACGAAACAGGGAAATGATCCCTCATCTCGAGCTAGGAGGCGGAAACGGGGCTCCCCTGGATGTGTGCGGGACCCCACGTGCTTCCTCTCGAGTGGAGACGGGTATGTCGGGGAACTTCTTGAGTTGCAGCAAGGGTGTGAAGGACCCTTTGGAAGTTCCAGTGGTTAGACGTGATTAGCCTCGAGAAGCCTCAGCGGAAATGGGCCTCATCTCGCCTGGAGGGCAAAACCTCCTGGATTTTCTCGAGTTGCGGCAGGTGCTCTCGACTTACGACGGGGACCTCAGGGACCCGCTCTGGTGGCCTCAGGAAAGGCCAGTCCCCATGCGAGTTCCTCGGGGGCCTCTCGGCATTCCTCTCCCGTCGATGCCGGGGCCTAAGACCTTGTGTGGAGTCGGGGCCGGAACCTGAGGATTCCTCTCCAGTGCTGACATGGATCTTGGGGTACTTCTGGAGTCTCCCCAGGGGAGTCAGTCCTCGTCTCGAATGCGGGCATGCACTTGGGCTTTCCTCCAGAGCGGTAGCAGCAGTGTCACGCAGTCCGCCGCGTGGATCAAAGGATCTATGGTTTTCCCTCGAGTCTTTCCCACGAGGCTTTCCCACGAGGCTTTCCCACAGGGCTGTCCCACGTGCACACGTGGTGGGAGTCGATCCTCGGCTTGAACGTCAAGGCAGTGCAGGGAAAACAGGTTCCTCTGGAATGGACTGACACATCTGGGGGACTCTTGGAATGGTGGCACGACCCTGGAGTTCCTCTCGCCTTTCCTGTGGAGAGCGCCTCCTCTTGAGATGCGACGGGAACGCCGGGAATTCTTTACCTACGAAACAGGGAAAGGATCCCTCATCTCGAGCTAGGAGGCGGAAACGGGGCTCCCCTGGATGTGTGCGGGACCCCACGTGCTTCCTCTCGAGTGGAGACGGGTATGTAGGGGAACTTCTTGAGTTGCAGCAAGTGTGTGAAGGACCCTTTGGAAGTTCCAGTGGTTAGACGTGATTAGCCTCGAGAAGCCTCAGCGGAAAAGGGCCTCATCTCGCCTGGAGGGCAAAACCTCCTGGATTTTCTCGAGTTGCGGCAGGTGCTCTCGACTTACGACGGGGACCTCAGGGACCCGCTCTGGTGGCCTCAGGAAAGGGCAGTCCCCATGCGACTTCCTCGGGGGCCTCTCGGGACTCCTCTCCCGTAGATGCCGGGGCCGAAGACCTTGTGTGGAGTCGGGGCCGGAACCTGAGGATTCCTCTCCAGTGCTGACATGGATCTTGGGGTACTTCTGGAGTCTCCCCAGGGGAGTCAGTCCTCGTCTCGAATGCGGGCATGCACTTGAGCTTTCCTCCAGAGCGGTAGCAGCAGTGTCACGCAGTCCGCCGCGTGGATCAAAGTATCTATGGTTTTCCCTCGAGTCTTTCCCACGAGGCTTTCACACGAGGCTTTCCACAGGGCTGTCCCACGTGCACACGTGGTGGGACTCGATTCTCGGCTTTAACGTCAAGGCAGTGCAGGGAAAACAGGTTCCTCTGGAATGGACTGACACAACTGGGGGACTCTTGGAATGGTGGCACGACCCTGGAGTTCCTCTCGCCTTTCCTGTGGAGAGCGCCTCCTCTTGAGATGCGACGGGAACGCCGGGAATTCTTTCCCTACGAAACAGGGAAAGGATCCCTCATCTCGAGCTAGGAGGCGGAAACGGGGCTCCCCTGGATGTTTGCGGGACCCCACGTGCTTCCTCTCGAGTGGAGACGGGTATGTCGGGGAACTTCTTGAGTTGCAGCAAGGGTGTGAAGGACCATTTGGAAGTTCCAGTGGTTAGATGTGATTGGCCTCGAGAAGCCTCAGCGGAAATGGGCTTCATCTCGCCTGGAGGGCAAAACCTCCTGGATTTTCTCGAGTTGCGGCAGGTGCTCTCGACTTACGACGGGGACCTCAGGGACCCGCTCTGGTGGCCTCAGGAAAGGGCAGTCCCCATGCGACTTCCTCGGGGGCCTCTCGGGACTCCTCTCCCGTAGATGCCGGGGCCGAAGACCTTGTGTGGAGTCGGGGCCGGAACCAGAAGATTCCTCTCCAGTGCTGACATGGATCTTGGGGTACTTCTGGAGTCTCCCCAGGGGAGTCAGTCCTCGTTTCGAATGCGGGCATGCACTTGCGCTTTCCTCCAGAGCGGTAGCAGCAGTGTCACGCAGTCCGCCCAATGGATCAAAGGATCTATGGTTTTCCCTCGAGTCTTTCCCACGAGGCTTTCCCACGAGGCTTTCCCACAGGGCTGTCCCACGTGCACACGTGGTGGGAGTCGATCCTCGGCTTGAACGTCAAGGCAGTGCAGGGAAAACAGGTTCCTCTGGAATGGACTGACACATATGGGGTCTCTTGGAATGGTGGCACGACCCTGGAGTTCCTCTCGCCTTTCCTGTGGGAGTGCCTCCTCTTGAGATGCGACGGGAACGCCGGGAATTCTTTCCCTACGAAACAGGGAAAGGATGCCTCATCTCGAGCTAGGAGGTGGAAACGGGGCTACCCTGGATGTGTGCGGGACCCCACGTGCTTCCTCTCGAGTGGAGACGGGTATGTCGGGGAACTTCTAGAGTTGCAGCAAGGGTGTGAATGACCCTTTGGAAGTTCCAGTTGTTAGATGTGATTAGCCTCGAGAAGCCTCAGCGGAAAAGGACTTCATCTCGCCTGGAGGGCAAAATCTCCTGGATTTTCTCGAGTTGCGGCAGGTGCTCTCGACTTACGACGGGGACCTCAGGGCCCCGCTCTGGTGACCTCAGGAAAGGCCAGTCCCCATGCGAGTTCCTCGGGGGCCTCTCGGGATTTCTCTCCCGTCGATGCCGGGACCTAAGACCTTGTGTGGAGTCGGGGCCGGAACCTGAGGATTCCTCTCCAGTGCTGACATGGATCTTGGGGTACTTCTGGAGACTCCCCAGGGGAGTCAGTCCTCGTCTCGAATGCGGGCATGCACTTGCGCTTTCCTCCAGAGCGGTAGCAGCAGTGTCACGCAGTCCGCCGCGTGGATCAAAGGATCTATGGTTTTCCCTCGAGTCTTTCCCACGAGGCTTTCCCACGAGGCTTTCCACAGGGCTGTCCCACGTGCACACGTGGTGCGACTCGATTCTCGGCTTGAACGTCAAGGCAGTGCAGGGAAAACAGGTTCCTCTGGAATGGACTGACACATCTGGGGGACTCTTGGAATGGTGGCACGACCCTGGAGTTCCTCTCGCCTTTCCTGTGGAGAGCGCCTCCTCTTGAGATGCGACGGGAATGCCGGGAATTCTTTCCCTACGAAACAGGGAAAGGATCCCTCATCTCGAGCTAGGAGGCGGAAATGGGGCTCCCCTGGATGTTTGCGGGACCCCACGTGCTTCCTCTCGAGTGGAGACGGGTATGTCGGGGAACTTCTTGAGTTGCAGCAAGGGTGTGAAGGACCCTTTGGAAGTTCCAGTGGTTAGACGTGATTAGCCTCGAGAAGCCTCAGCGGAAATGGGCCTCATCTCGCCTGGAGGGCAAAACCTCCTGGATTTTCTCGAGTTGCGGCAGGTGCTCTCGACTTACGTCGTGGACCTCAGGGACCCGCTCTGGTGGCCTCAGGAAAGGCCAGTCCCCATGCGAGTTCCTCGGGGGCCTCTCGGGATTCCTCTCCCGTCGATGCCGGGGCCGAAGACCTTGTGTGGAGTCGGGGCCGGAACCTGAGGATTCCTCTCCAGTGCTGACATGGATATTGGGGTACTTCTGGAGTCTCCCCAGGGGAGTCAATCCTCGTCTCGAATGCGGGCATGCACTTGCGCTTTCCTCCAGAGCGGTAGCAGCAGTGTCACGCAGTCCGCCGCGTGGATCAAAGGATCTATGGTTTTCCCTCGAGTCTTTCCCACGAGGCTTTCCCACGAGGCTTTCCCACAGGGCTGTCCCACGTGCACACGTGGTGGGAGTCGATCCTCGGCTTGAACGTCAAGGCAGTGCAGGGAAAACAGGTTCCTCTGGAATGGACTGACAAATCTGGGGGACTCTTGGAATGGTGGCACGACCCTGGAGTTCCTCTCGCCTTTCCTGTGGAGAGCGCCTCCTCTTGAGATGCGACCGGAACACCGGGAATTTTTTACCTACGAAACAGGGAAAGGATCCCTCATCTCGAGCTAGGAGGCGGAAACGGGGCTCCCCTGGATGTGTGCGGGACCCCACGTGCTTCCTCTCGAGTGGAGACGGGTATGACGGGGAACTTCTTGAGTTGCAGCAAGGGTGTGAAGGACCCTTTGGAAGTTCCATGGTTAGACGTGATTAGCCTCGAGAAGCCTCAGCGGAAATGGGCCTCATCTCGCCTGGAGGGCAAAACCTCCTGGATTTTCTCGAGTTGCGGCAGGTGCTCTCGACTTACGACGGGGACCTCAGGGACCCGCTCTGGTGGCCTCAGGAAAGGCCAGACCCCATGCGAGTTCCTCTGGGGATTCCTCTCCCGTCGATGCCGGGGCCTAAGACCTTGTGTGGAGTCGGGGCCGGAACCTGAGGATTCCTCTCCAGTGCTGACATGGATCTTGGGGTACTTCTGGAGTCTCCCCAGGGGAGTCAGTCCTCGTCTCGAATGCGGGCATGCACAGGCGCTTTCCTCCAGAGCGGTAGCAGCAGTGTCACGCAGTCCGCCGCGTGGATCAAAGGATCTATGGTTTTCCCTCGAGTCTTTCCCACGAGGCTTTCCCACGAGGCTTTCCCACAGGGCTGTCCCACCTGCACACGTGGTGGGAGTCGATCCTCGGCTTGAACGTCAAGGCAGTGCAGGGAAAACAGGTTCCTCTGGAATGGACTGACCCATCTGGGCGTCTCTTGGAATGGTGGCACGACCCTGGAGTTCCTCTCGCCTCTCCTGTGGAGAGCGCCTCCTCTTGAGATGCGACGGGAACGCCGGGAATTCTTTCCCTAAGAAACAGGGAAAGGATCCCTCATCTTGAGCTAGGAGGCGGATACGGGGCTCCCCTGGATGTGTGCGGGACCCCACGTGCTTCCTCTCGAGTGGAGACGGGTATGTCGGGGAACTTCTTGAGTTGCAGCAAGGGTGTGAAGGACTCTTTGGAAGTTCCAGTGGTTAGATGTGATTAGCCTCGAGAAGCCTCAGCGGAAATGGGCCTCATCTCGCCTGGAGGGCAAAACCTCCTGGATTTTCTCGAGTTGCGGCCTGTGCTCTCGACTTACGACGGGGACCTCAGGGACCCGCTCTGGTGACCTCAGGAAATGCCAGTCCCCATGCGAGTTCCTCGGGGGCCTCTCGGCATTCCTCTCCCATCGATGCCGGGGCCTAAGACCTTGTGTGGAGTCGGGGCCGGAACCTGAGGATTCCTCTCCAGTGCTGACATGGATCTTGGGGTACTTCTGGAGTCTCCCCAGGGGAGTCAGTCCTCGTCTCGAATGTGGGCATGCACTTGCGCTTTCCTCCAGAGCGGTAGCAGCAGTGTCACGCAGTCCGCCGCGTGGATCAAAGGATCTATGGTTTTCCCTCGAGTCTTTCCCACGAGGCTTTCCCACGAGGCTTTCCCACAGGGCTGTCCCACGTGCACACGTGGTGGGAGTCGATCCTCGGCTTGAACGTCAAGGCAGTGCAGGGAAAACAGGTTCCTCTGGAATGGACTGACACATCAGGGGGACTCTTGGAATGGTGGCACGACCCTGGAGTTCCTCTCGCCTTTCCTGTGGAGAGCGCCTCCTCTTGAGATGCGACGGGGACGCCGGGAATTCTTTCCCTACGAAACAGGGAAAGGATCCCTCATCTCGAGCTAGGAGGCGGAAACGGGGCTCCCCTGGATGTGTGCGGGACCCCACGTGCTTCCTCTCGAGTGGAGACGGGTATGTCGGGGAACTTCTTGAGTTGCAGCAAGGGTGTGAAGGACCCTTTGGAAGTTCCAGTGGTTAGACGTGATTAGCCTCGAGAAGCCTCAGCGGAAATGGGCCTCATCTCGCCTGGAGGGCAAAACCTCCTGGATTTTCTCGAGTTGCGGCAGGTGCTCTCGACTTACGACGGGGACCTCAGGGACCCGCTCTGGTGGCCTCAGGAAAGGCCAGTCCCCATGCGAGTTCCTCGGGGGCCTCTCGGGATTCCTCTCCCATTGATGCCGGGGCCTAAGACCTTGTGTGGAGTCGGGGCCGGAACCTGAGGATTCCTCTCCAGTGCTGACATGGATCATGGGGTACTTCTGGAGTCTCCCCAGGGGAGTCAGTCCTAGTCTCGAATGCGGGCATGTACTTGCGCTTTCCTCCAGAGCGGTAGCAGCAGTGTCACGCAGTCCGCCGCGTGGATCAAAGGATCTATGGTTTTCCCTCGAGTCTTTCCCACGAGGCTTTCCCACGAGGCTTTCCCACAGGGCTGTCCCACGTGCACACGTGGTGGGAGTGGATCCTCGGCTTGAACGTCAAGGCAGTGCAGGGAAAACAGGTTCCTCTGGAATGGACTGACACATCTGGGGGACTCTTGGAATGGTGGCACGACCCTGGAGTTAATCTCGCCTTTCCTGTGGAGAGCGCCTCCTCTTGAGATGCGACAGGAACGCCGGGAATTCTTTCCCTACGAAACAGGGAAAGGATCCCTCATCTCGAGCTAGGAGGCGGAAACGGGGCTCCCCTGGATGTGTGCGGGATACCACGTGCTTCCTATCGAGTGGAGACGGGTATGTCGGGGAACTTCTTGAGTAGCAGCAAGGGTGTGAAGGACCCTTTGGAAGTTCCAGTGGTTAGACGTGATTAGCCTCGAGAAGCCTCAGCGGAAATGGGCCTCATCTCGCCTGGAGGGCAAAACCTCCTGGATTTTCTCGAGTTGCGGCAGGTGCTCTCGAATTACGACGGGGATCTCAGGGACCCGCTCTGGTGGCCTCAGGAAAGGCCAGTCCCCATGCGAGTTCCTCGGGGGCCTCTCGGGATTCCTCTCCCGTCGGTGCCGGGGCCTAAGACCTTGTGTGGAGTCGGGGCCGGAACCTGAGGATTCCTCTCCAGTGCTGACATGGATCTTGGGGTACTTCTGGAGTCTCCCCAGGGGAGTCAGTCCTCGTCTCGAATGCGGGCATGCACTTGCGCTTTCCTCCAGAGCGGTAGCAGCAGTGTCACGCAGTCCGCCGCGTGGATCAAAGGATCTATGGTTTTCCCTCGAGTCTTTCCCACGAGGCTTTCCCACGAGGCTTTCCCACAGGGCTGTCCCACGTGCACACGTGGTGGGAGTCGATCCTCGGCTTGAACGTCAAGGCAGTGCAGGGAAAACAGGTTCCTCTGGAATGGACTGACACATCTGGGGGACTCTTGGAATGGTGGCACGACCCTGGAGTTCCTCTCGCCTTTCCTGTGGAGAGCGCCTCCTCTTGAGATGCGACGGGAACACCGGGAATTTTTTACCTACGAAACAGGGAAAGGATCCCTCATCTCGAGCTAGGAGGCGGAAACGGGGCTCCCCTGGATGTGTGCGGGACCCCACGTGCTTCCTCTCGAGTGGAGACGGTTATGTCGGGGAACTTCTTGAGTTGCAGCAAGGGTGTGAAGGACCGTTTGGAAGTTCCAGTGGTTAGACGTGATTAGCCTCGAGAAGCCTCAGCGGAAATGGGCCTCATCTCGCCTGGAGGGCAAAACCTGCTGGATTTTCTCGATTTGCGGCAGGTGCTCTCGACTTACGACGGGGACCTCAGGGACCCGCTCTGGTGGCCTCAGGAAAGGCCAGTCCCCATGCGAGTTCCTCTGGGGATTCCTCTCCCGTCGATGCCGGGGCCTAAGACCTTGTGTGGAGTCGGGGCCGGAACCTGAGGATTCCTCTCCAGTGCTGACATGGATCTTGGGGTATTTCTGGAGTCTCCCCAGGGGAGTCAGTCCTCGTCTCGAATGCGGGCATGCACTGGCGCTTTCCTCCAGAGCGGTAGCAGCAGTGTCACGCAGTCCGCCGCGTGGATCAAAGGATCTATGGTTTTCCCTCGAGTCTTTCCCACGAGGCTTTCCCACGAGGCTTTCCCACAGGGCTGTCCCACCTGCACACGTGGTGGGAGTCGATCCTCGGCTTGAACGTCAAGGCAGTGCAGGGAAAACAGGTTCCTCTGGAATGGACTGACCCATCTGGGCGTCTCTTGGAATGGTGGCACGACCCTGGAGTTCCTCTCGCCTCTCCTGTGGAGAGCGCCTCCTCTTGAGATGCGACGGGAACGCCGGGAATTCTTTCCCTAAGAAACAGGGAAAGGATCCCTCATCTCGAGCTAGGAGGCGGATACGGGGCTCCCCTGGATGTGTGCGGGACCCCACGTGCTTCCTCTCGAGTGGAGACGGGTATGTCGGGGAACTTCTTGAGTTGCAACAAGGGTGTGAAGGACCCTTTGGAAGTTCCAGTGGTTAGACGTGATTAGCCTCGAGAAGCCTCAGCGGAAATGGGCCTCATCTCGCCTGGAGGGCAAAACCTCCTGAATTTTCTCGAGTTGCGGCAGGTGCTCTCGACTTACGACGGGGACCTCAGGGACCCGCTCTGGTGGCTTCAGGAAAGGCCAGTCCCCATGCGAGTTCCGCGGGGGCCTCTCGGGATTACTCTCCCGTCGATGCCGGGGCCTAAGACCTTGTGTGGAGTCGGGGCCGGAACCTGAGGATTCCTCTCCAGTGCTGACATGGATCTTGGGGTACTTCTGGAGTCTCCCCAGGGGAGTCAGTCCTCGTCTCGAATGCGGGCATGCACTTGCGCTTTCCTCCAGAGCGGTAGCAGCAGTGTCACGCAGTCCGCCGCGTGGATCAAAGGATCTATGGTTTTCCCTCGAGTCTTTCCCACGAGGCTTTCCCACGAGGCTTTCCCACAGGGCTGTCCCACGTGCACACGTGGTGGGAGTGGATCCTCGGCTTGAACGTCAAGGCAGTGCAGGGAAAACAGGTTCCTCTGGAATGGACTGACACATCTGGGGGACTCTTGGAATGGTGGCACGACCCTGGAGTTCCTCTCGCCTTTCCTGTGGAGAGCGCCTCCTCTTGAGATGCGACGGGAACGCCCGGAATTCTTTACCTACGAAACAGGGAAAGGATCCCTCATCTCGAGCTAGGAGGCGGAAACGGGGCTCCCCTGGATGTGTGCGGGACCCCACGTGCTTCCTCTCGAGTGGAGACGGGTATGTCGGGGAACATCTTGAGTTGCAGCAAGGGTGTGAAGGACCCTTTGGAAGTTCCAGTGGTTAGACGTGATTAGCCTCGAGAAGCCTCAGCGGAAATGGGCCTCATCTCGCCTGGAGGGCAAAACCTCCTGGATTTTCTCGAGTTGCGGCAGGTGCTCTCGACTTACGACGGGGACCTCAGGGACCCGCTCTGGTGGCCTCAGGAAAGGCCAGTCCCCATGCGAGTTCCTCGGGGGCCTCTCGGGATTCCTCTCCCGTCGTTGCCGGGGCCTAAGACCTTGAGTGGAGTCGGGGCCGAAACCTGAGGATTCCTCTCCAGTGCTGACATGGATCTTGGGGTACTTCTGGAGTCTCCCCTGGGGAGTCAGTCCTCGTCTCGAATGCGGGCATGCACTTGCGCTTTCCTCCAGAGTGGTAGCAGCAGTGTCACGCAGTCCGCCGCGTGGATCAAAGGATCTATGGTTTTCCCTCGAGTCTTTCCCACGAGGCTTTCCCACGAGGCTTTCCCACAGGGCTGTCCCACGTGCACACGTGGTGGGAGTCGATCCTCGGCTTGAACGTCAAGGCAGTGCAGGGATAACAGGTTCCTCTGTAATGGACTGACACATCTGGGTGTCTCTTGGAATGGTGGCACGACCCTGGAGTTCCTCTCGCCTCTCGTGTGGAGAGCCCCTCCTCTTGAGATGCGACGGGAACGCCGGGAATTCTTTCCCTATGAAACAGGGAAAGGATCCCTCATCTCGAGCTAGGAGGCGGAAACGGGGCTCCCCTGGATGTGTGCGGGACCCCACGTGCTTCCTCTCGAGTGGAGACGGGTATGTCGGGGAACTTCTTGAGTTGCAGCAAGGGTGTGAAGGACCCTTTGGAAGTTCCAGTGGTTAGACGTGATTCGCCTCGAGAAGCCTCAGCGGAAATGGGCCTCATCTCGTCTGGAGGGCAAAACCTCCTGGATTTTCTCGAGTTGCGGCAGGTGCTCTCGACTTACGATGGGGACATCAGGGACCCGCTCTGGTGGCCTCAGGAAAGGCCAGTCCCCATGCGAATTCCTCGGGGGCCTCTCGGGATTCCTCTCCCGTCGATGCCGGGGCCTAAGACCTTGTGGGAGTCGGGGCCGGAACCTGAGGATTCCTCTCCAGTGCTGACATGGATCTTGGGGTACTTCTGGAGTCTCCCCAGGGGAGTCAGTCCTCGTCTCGAATGCGGGCATGCACTTGAGCTTTCCTCCAGAGCGGTAGCAGCAGTGTCACGCAGTCCGCCGCGTGGATCAAAGGATCTATGGTTTTCCCTCGAGTCTTTCCCACGAGGCTTTCCCACGAGGCTTTCCCACAGGGCTGTCACACGTGCACACGTGGTGGGAGTCGATCCTCGGCTTGAACGTCAAGGCAGTGCAGGGATAACAGGTTCCTCTGTAATGGACTGACACATCTGGGGGACTCTTGGAATGGTGGCACGACCCTGGAGTTCCTCTCGCCTCTCGTGTGGAGAGCCCCTCCTCTTGAGATGCGACGGGAACGCCGGGAATTCTTTCCCTAAGAAACAGGGAAAGGATCCCTCATCTCGAGCTAGGAGGCGGAAACGGGGCTCCCCTGGATGTGTGCGGGACCCCACGTGCTTCCTCTCGAGTGGAGACGGGTATGTCGGGGAACTTCTTGAGTTGCAGCAAGGGTGTGAAGGACCCTTTGGAAGTTCCAGTGGTTAGATGTGATTAGCCTCGAGAAGCCTCAGCGGAAATGGGCCTCATCTCGCCTGGAGGGCAAAACCTCCTGGATTTTCTCGAGTTGCGGCCTGTGCTCTCGACTTACGATGGGGACCTCAGGGACCCGCTCTGGTGGCCTCAGGAAAGGCCAGGCCCCATGCGAGTTCCTCGGGGGCCTCTCGGGATTCCTCTCCCGTCGATGCCGGGGCCTAAGACCTTGTGTGGAGTCGGGGCCGGAATCTGAGGATTCCTCTCCAGTGCTGACATGGATCTTGGGGTACTTCTGGAGTCTCCCCAGGGGAGTCAGTCCTCGTCTCGAATGCGGGCATGCGCTTGCGCTTTCCTCCAGAGCGGTAGCAGCAGTGTCACGCAGTCCGCTGCGTGGATCAAAGGATCTATGGTTTTCCCTCGAGTCTTTCCCACGAGGCTTTCCCACGAGGCTTTCCCACAGGGCTGTCCCACGTGCACACGTGGTGGGAGTCGATCCTCGGCTTGAACGTCAAGGCAGTGCAGGGAAAACAGGTTCCTCTGGAATGGACTGACACATCTGGGGGACTCCTGGAATGGTGGCACGACCCTGGAGTTCCTCTCGCCTTTCCTGTGGAGAGCGCCTCCTCTTGAGATGCGACGGGAACGCCGGGAATTCTTTCCCTACGAAACAGGGAAAGGATCCCTCATCTCGAGCTAGGAGGCGGAAACGGGGCTCTCCTGGATGTGTGCGGGACACCACGTGTTTCCTCTCGAGTGGAGACGGGTATGTCGCGGAACTGCTTGAGTTGCAGCAAGGGTGTGAAGGACCCTTTGGAAGTTCCAGTGGTTAGACGTGATTCGCCTCGAGAAGCCTCAGCGGAAATGGGCCTCATCTCGTCTGGAGGGCAAAACCTCCTGGATTTTCTCGAGTTGCGGCAGGTGCTCTCGACTTACGACGGGGACCTCAGGGACCCGCTCTGGTGGCCTCAGGAAAGGCCAGTCCCCATGCGAATTCCTCGGGGGCCTCTCGGGATTCCTCTCCCGTCGATGCCGGGGCCTAAGACCTTGTGTGGAGTCGGGGCCGGAACCTGAGGATTCCTCTCCAGTGCTGACATGGATCTTGGGGTACTTCTGGAGTCTCCCCAGGGGAGTCAGTCCTCGTCTCGAATGCGGGCATGCACTTGAGCTTTCCTCCAGAGCGGTAGCAGCAGTGTCACCCAGTCCGCCGCGTGGATCAAAGGATCTATGGTTTTCCCTCGAGTCTTTCCCACGAGGCTTTCCCACGAGGCTTTCCCACAGGGCTGTCCCACGTGCACACGTGGTGGGAGTCGATCCTCGGCTTGAACGTCAAGGCAGTGCAGGGATAACAGGTTCCTCTGTAATGGACTGACACATCTGGGTGTCTCTTGGAATGGTGGCACGACCCTGGAGTTCCTCTCGCCTCTCGTGTGGAGAGCCCCTCCTCTTGAGATGCGACGGGAACGCCGGGAATTCTTTCCCTAAGAAACAGGGAAAGGATCCCTCATCTCGAGCTAGGAGGCGGAAACGGGGCTCCCCTGGATGTGTGCGGGACCCCACGTGCTTCCTCTCGAGTGGAGACGGGTATGTCGGGGAACTTCTTGAGTTGCAGCAAGGGTGTGAAGGACCCTTTGGAAGTTCCAGTGGTTAGACGTGATTCGCCTCGAGAAGCCTCAGCGGAAATGGGCCTCATCTCGCCTGGAGGGCAAAACCTCCTGGATTTTCTCGAGTTGCGGCCTGTGCTCTCGACTTACGATGGGGACCTCAGGGACCCGCTCTGGTGGCCTCAGGAAAGGCCAGTCCCCATGCGAGTTCCTCGGGGGCCTCTCGGGATTCCTCTCCCGTCGATGCCGGGGCCTAAGACCTTGTGTGGAGTCGGGGCCGGAACCTGAGGATTCCTCTCCAGTGCTGGCATGGATCTTGGGGTACTTCTGGAGTCTCCCCAGGGGAGTCAGTCCTCGTCTCGAATGCGGGCATGCGCTTGCGCTTTCCTCCAGAGCGGTAGCAGCAGTGTCACGCAGTCCGCCGCGTGGATCAAAGGATCTATGGTTTTCCCTCGAGTCTTTCCCACGAGGCTTTCCCACGAGGCTTTCCCACAGGGCTGTCCCACGTGCACACGTGGTGGGAGTCGATCCTCGGCTTGAACGTCAAGGCAGTGCAGGGAAAACAGGTTCCTCTGGAATGGACTGACACATCTGGGGGACTCTTGGAATGGTGGCACGACCCTTCAGTTCCTCTCACCTTTCCTGTGGAGAGCGCCTCCTCTTGAGATGCGACGGGAACGCCGGGAATTCTTTCCCTACGAAACAGGGAAAGGATCCCTCATCTCGAGCTAGGAGGCGGAAACGGGGCACCCCTGGATGTGTGCGGGACCCCACGTGCTTCCTCTCGAGTGAAGACGGGTATGTCGGGGAACTTCTTGAGTTGCAGCAAGGGTGTGAAGGACCCTTTGGAAGTTCCAGTGGTTAGACGTGATTCGCCTCGAGAAGCCTCAGCGGAAATGGGCCTCATCTCGCCTGGAGGTCAAAACCTCCTGGATTTTCTCGAGTTACGGCAGGTGCTCTCGACTTACGACGGGGACCTCAGCGACCCGCTCTGGTGGCCTCAGGAAAGGCCAGTCCCCATGCGAGTTCCTCGGGGGCCTCTCGGGATTCCTCTCCCGTCGATGCCGGGGCCTAAGACCTTGTGTGGAGTCGGGGCCGGAACCTGAGGATTCCTCTCCAGTGCTGACATGGATCTTGGGGTAATTCTGGAGTCTCCCCAGGGGAGTCAGTCCTCGTCTCGAAAGCGGACATGCACTTGCGCTTTCCTCCAGAGCGGTAGCAGCAGTGTCACGCAGTCCGCCGCGTGGATCAAAGGATCTATGGTTTTCCCTCGAGTCTTTCCCACGAGGCTTTCCCACGAGGCTTTCCCACAGGGCTGTCCCACGTGCACACGTGGTGGGAGTCGATCCTCGGCTTGAACGTCAAGGCAGTGCAGGGAGAACAGGTTCCTCTGGAATGGACTGACACATCTGGGGGACTCTTGGAATGGTGGCACGACCCTGGAGTTCCTCTCGCCTTTCCTGTGGAGAGCGCCTCCTCTTGAGATGCGCCGGGAACGCCGGGAATTCTTTCCCTACGAAACAGGGAAAGGATCCCTCATCTCGAGTTAGGAGGCGGAAACGGGGCTCCCCTGGATGTGTGCAGGACCCCACGTGCTTCCTCTCGATTGGAGACGGGTATGTCGGGGAACTTCTTGAGTTGCAGCAAGGGTGTGAAGGACCCTTTGGAAGTTCCAGTGGTTAGACGTGATTAGCCTCGAGAAGCCTCAGCGGAAATGGGCCTCATCTCGCCTGGAGGGCAAAACCTCCTGGATTTTCTCGAGTTGCGGCAGGCGCTCTCGACTTACGACGGGGACGTCAGGGACCCGCTCTGGTGGCCTCAGGAAAGGCCAGTCCCCATGCGAGTTCCTCGGGGGCCTCTCGGGATTCCTCTCCCGTCGATGCCGGGGCCTAAAACCTTGTGTGGAGTCGGGGCCGGAACCTGAGGATTCCTCTCCAGTGCTGACATGGATCTTGGGGTACTTCTGGAGTCTCCCCAGGGGAGTCAGTCCTCGTCTCGAATGCGGGCATGCGCTTGCTCTTTCCTCCAGAGCGGTAGCAGCAGTGTCACGCAGTCCGCCGCGTGGATCAAAGGATCTATGGTTTTCCCTCGAGTCTTTCCCACGAGGCTTTCCCACGAGGCTTTCCCACAGGGCTGTCCCACGTGCACACGTGGTGGGAGTCGATCCTCGGCTTGAACGTCAAGGCAGTGCAGGGAAAACAGGTTCCTCTGGAATGGACTGACACATCTGGGGGACTCTTGGAATGGTGGCACGACCCTTCAGTTCCTCTCGCCTTTCCTGTGGAGAGCGCCTCCTCTTGAGATGCGACGGGAACGCCGGGAATTCTTTCCCTATGAAACAGGGAAAGGATCCCTCATCTCGAGCTAGGAGGCGGAAACGGGGCACCCCTGGATGTGTGCGGGACCCCACGTGCTTCCTCTCGAGTGGAGACGGGTATGTCGGGGAACTTCTTGAGTTGCAGCAAGGGTGTGAAGGACCCTTTGGAAGTTCCAGTGGTTAGACGTGATTCGCCTCGAGAAGCCTCAGCGGAAATGGGCCTCATCTCGCCTGGAGGTCAAAACCTCCTGGATTTTCTCGAGTTACGGCAGGTGCTCTCGACTTACGACGGGGACCTCAGGGACCCGCTCTGGTGGCCTCAGGAAAGGCCAGTCCCCATGCGAGTTCCTCGGGGGCCTCTCGGGATTCCTCTCCCGTCGATGCCGGGGCCTAAGACCTTGTGTGGAGTCGGGGCCGGAACCTGAGGATTCCTCTCCAGTGCTGACATGGATCTTGGGGTACTTCTGGAGTCTCCCCAGGGGAGTCAGTCCTCGTCTCGAATGCGGGCATGCACTTGCGCTTTCCTCCAGAGCGGTAGCAGCAGTGTCACGCAGTCCGCCGCGTGGATCAAAGGATCTATGGTTTTCCCTCGAGTCTTTCCCACGAGGCTTTCCCACGAGGCTTTCCCACAGGGCTGTCCCACGTGCACACGTGGTGGGAGTCGATCCTCGGCTTGAACGTCAGGCAGTGCAGGGAAAACAGGTTCCTCTGGAATGGACTGACACATCTGGGGGTCTCTTGGAATGGTGGCACGACCCTGGAGTTCCTCTCGCCTTTCCTGTGGAGAGCGCCACCTCTTGAGATGCGACGGGAACGCCGGGAATTCTTTCCCTACGAAACAGGGAAAGGATCCCTCATCTCGAGCTAGGAGGCGGAAACGGGGCTCCCCTGGATGGGTGCGGGACCCCACGTGCTTCCTCTCGAGTGGAGAAGGGTATGTCGCAGAACTGCTTGAGTTGCAGCAATGGTTGAAGGACCCTTTGGAAGTTCCAGCGGTTAGATGTGATTCGCCTTGAGAAGCCTCAGCGGAAATGGGCCTCAACTCGCCTGGAGGGCAAAACCTCCTGGATTTTCTCGAGTTGCGGCAGGTGCTCTCGACTTACGCTGGGGACCTCAGGGACCCGCTCTGGTGGCCTCAGGAAAGGCCAGTCCCCATGCGAGTTCCTCGGGGGCCTCTCGGCATTCCTCTCCCGTCGATGCCGGTGCCTAAGAACTTGTGTGGAGTCGGGTCCGGAACCTGAGGATTCCTCTCCACTGCTGACATGGATCTTGGGGTACTTCTGGAGTCTCCCCAGGGGAGTCAGTCCTCGTCTCGAATGCGGTCATGCACTTGCGCTTTCCTCCAGAGCGGTAGCAGCAGTGTCACGCAGTCCGCCGGTGGATCAAAGGATCTATGGTTTTCCCTCGAGTCTTTCCCACGAGGCTTTCCCACGAGGCTTTCCCACAGGGCTGTCCCACGTGCACACGTGGTGGGAGTCGATCCTCAGCTTGAACGTCAAGGCAGTGCAGGGAAAACAGGTTCCTCTGAAATGGACTGACACATCTGGGGGACTCTTGGAATGCTGGCACGACCCTGGAGTTCCTCTCGCCTTTCCTGTGGAGAGCGCCTCCTCTTGAGATGCGACGGGAATGCCGGGAATTCTTTCCCTACGAAACAGGGAAAGGATCCCTCATCTCGAGCTAGGAGGCGGAAACGGGGCTCCCCTGGATGTGTGCGGGACACCACGTGCTTCCTCTCGAGTGGAGACGGGTATGTCGGGGAACTTCTTGAGTTGCAGCAAGGGTGTGAAGGACCCTTTGGAAGTTCCAGTGGTTAGACGTGATTAGCCTCGAGAAGCCTCAGCGGAAATGGGCCTCATCTCGCCTGGAGGGCAAAACTTCCTGGATTTTCTCGAGTTGCGGCAGGTGCTCTCGACTTACGACGGGGACCTCAGAGACCCGCTCTGCTGGCCTCAGGAAAGGCCAGTCCCCATGCGAGTTCCTCGGGGGCCTCTCGGCATTCCTCTCCCGTCGATGCCGGGGCCTAAGACCTTGTGTGGAGTCGGGGCCGGAACCTGAGGATTCCTCTCCAGTGCTGACATGGATCTTGGGGTACTTCTGGAGTCTCCCCAGGGGAGTCAGTCCTCGTCTCGAATGCGGGCATGCGCTTGCTCTTTCCTCCAGAGCGGTAGCAGCAGTGTCACGCAGTCCGCCGCGTGGATCAAAGGATCTATGGTTTTCCCTCGAGTCTTTCCCACGAGGCTTTCCCACGAGGCTTTCCCACAGGGCTGTCCCACGTGCACACGTGGTGGGAGTCGATCCTCGGCTTGAACGTCAAGGCAGTGCAGGGAAAACAGGTTCCTCTGGAATGGACTGACACATCTGGGGGACTCTTGGAATGGTGGCACGACCCTTCAGTTCCTCTCGCCTTTCCTGTGGAGAGCGCCTCCTCTTGAGATGCGACGGGAACGCCGGGAATTCTTTCCCTATGAAACAGGGAAAGGATCCCTCATCTCGAGCTAGGAGGCGGAAACGGGGCACCCCTGGATGTGTGCGTGACCCCACGTGCTTCCTCTCGAGTGGAGACGGGTATGTCGGGGAACTTCTTGAGTTGCAGCAAGGGTGTGAAGGACCCTTTGGAAGTTCCAGTGGTTAGACGTGATTCGCTTCGAGAAGCCTCAGCGGAAATGGGCCTCATCTCGCCTGGAGGTCAAAACCTCCTGGATTTTCTCGAGTTACGGCAGGTGCTCTCGACTTACGACGGGGACCTCAGGGACCCGCTCTGGTGGCCTCAGGAAAGGCCAGTCCCCATGCGAGTTCCTCGGGGGCCTCTCGGGATTCCTCTCCCGTCGATGCCGGGGCCTAAGACCTTGTGTGGAGTCGGGGCCGGAACCTGAGGATTCCTCTCCAGTGCTGACATGGATCTTGGGGTACTTCTGGAGTCTCCCCAGGGGAGTCAGTCCTCATCTCGAATGCGGACATGCACTTGCGCTTTCCTCCAGAGCGGTAGCAGCAGTGTCACGCAGTCCGCCGCGTGGATCAAAGGATCTATGGTTTTCCCTCGAGTCTTTCCCACGAGGCTTTCCCACGAGGCTTTCCCACAGGGCTGTCCCACGTGCACACGTGGTGGGAGTCGATCCTCGGCTTGAACGTCAGGCAGTGCAGGGAAAACAGGTTCCTCTGGAATGGACTGACACATCTGGGGGTCTCTTGGAATGCTGGCAGGACCCTGGAGTTCCTCTCGCCTTTCCTGTGGAGAGCGCCACCTCTTGAGATGCGACGGGAACGCCGGGAATTCTTTCCCTACGAAACAGGGAAAGGATCCCTCATCTCGAGCTATGAGGCGGAAACGGGGCTCCCCTGGATGTGTGCGGGACACCACGTGCTTCCTCTCCAGTGGAGACGGGTATGTCGGGGAACTTCTTGAGTTGCAGCAAGGGTGTGAAGGACCCTTTGGAAGTTCCAGTGGTTAGACGTGATTAGCCTCGAGAAGCCTCAGCGGAAATGGGCCTCATCTCGCCTGGAGGGCAAAACCTCCTGGATTTTCTCGAGTTGCGGCAGGTGCTCTCGACTTACGACGGGGACCTCAGAGACCCGCTCTGGTGGCCTCAGGAAAGGCCAGTCCCCATGCGAGTTCCTCGGGGGCCTCTCGGCATTCCTCTCCCGTCGATGCCGGGGCCTAAGACCTTGTGTGGAGTCGGGGCCGGAACCTGAGGATTCCTCTCCAGTGCTGACATGGATCTTGGGGTACTTCTGGAGTCTCCCCAGGGGAGTCAGTCCTCGTCTCGAATGCGGGCATGCACTTGCGCTTTCCTCCAGAGCGGTAGCAGCAGTGTCACGCAGTCCGCCGCGTGGATCAAAGGATCTATGGTTTTCTCTCGAGTCTTTCCCACGAGGCTTTCCCACGAGGCTTTCCCACAGGGCTGTCCCACGTGCACACGTGGTGGGAGTGGATCCTCGGCTTGAACGTCAAGGCAGTGCAGGGAAAACAGGTTCCTCTGGAATGGACTGACACATCTGGGGGACTCTTGGAATGGTGGCACGACCCTGGAGTTCCTCTCGCCTTTCCTGTGGAGAGCGCCTCCTCTTGAGATGCGACGGGAACGCCGGGAATTCTTTCCCTACGAAACAGGGAAAGGATCCCTCATCTCGAGCTAGGAGGCGGAAACGGGGCTCCCCTGGATGTGTGCGGGACCCCACGTGCTTCCTCTCGAGTGGAGACGGGTATGTCGAGGAACTTCTTGAGTTGCAGCAAGGGTGTGAAAGACCCTTTGGAAGTTCCAGTGGTTAGACGTGATTAGACTCGAGAAGCCTCAGCGGAAATGGGCCTCATCTCGCCTGGAGGGCAAAACCTCCTGGATTTTCTCGAGTTGCGGCAGGTGATTTCGACTTACGACGGGGACCTCAGGGACCCGCTCTGGTGGCCTCAGGAAAGGCCAGTCCCCATGAGAGTTCCTCGGGGGCCTCTCGGGATTCCTCTCCCGTCGATGCCGGGGCCTAAGACCTTGTGTGGAGTCGGGGCCGGAACCTGAGCATTCCTCTCCAGTGCTGACATGGATCTTGGGGTACTTCTGGAGTCTCCCCAGGGGAGTCAGTCCTCGTCTCGAATGCGGGCATGCACTTGCGCTTTCCTCCAGAGCGGTAGCAGAAGTGTCACGCAGTCAGCCCAATGGATCAAAGGATCTATGGTTTTCCCTCGAGTCTTTCCCACGAGGCTTTCCCACGAGGCTTTCCCACAGGGCTGTCCCACGTGCACACGTGGTGGGAGTCGATCCTCGGCTTGAACGTCAAGGCAGTGCAGGGAAAACAGGTTCCTCTGGAATGAACTGACACATCTGGGGGACTCTTGGAATGGTGGCACGACCCTGGAGTTCCTCTCGCCTTTCCTGTGGAGAGGGCCTCCTCTTGAGATGCGACGGGAACGCCTGGAATTCTTTCCCTACGAAACAGGGAAAGGATCCCTCATCTCGAGCTAGGAGGCGGAAACGGGGCTCCCCTGGATGTGTGCGGGACCCCACGTGCTTCCTCTCGAGTGGAGACGGGTATGTCGGGGAACTTCTTGAGTTGCAGCAAGGGTATGAAGGACCCTTTGGAAGTTCCAGTGGTTAGACGTGATTAGCCTCGAGAAGCCTCAGCGGAAATGGGCCTCATCTCGCCTGGAGGGCAAAACCTCCTGGATTTTATCGAGTTGCGGCAGGTGCTCTCGACTTACGACGGGGACCTCAGGGACCCGCTCTGGTGGCCTCAGGAAAGGCCAGTCCCCATGCGAGTTCCTCGGGGGCCTCTCGGCATTCCTCTCCCGTCGATGCCGGGGCCTAAGACCTTGTGTGGAGTCGGGGCCGGAACCTGAGGATTCCTCTCCAGTGCTGACATGGATCTTGGGGTACTTCTGGAGTCTCCCCAGGGGAGTCAGTCCTCGTCTCGAATGCGGGCATGCACTTGCGCTTTCCTCCAGAGCGGTAGCAGCAGTGTCACGCAGTCCGCCGCGTGGATCAAAGGATCTATGGTTTTCCCTCGAGTCTTTCCCACGAGGCTTTCCCACGAGGCTTTCCCGCAGGGCTGTCCCACGTGCACACGTGGTGGGAGTCGATCCTCGGCTTGAACGTCAAGGCAGTGCAGGGATAACAGGTTCCTCTGGAATGGACTGACACATCTGGGGGACTCGTGGAATGGTGGCACGACCCTGGAGTTCCTCTCGCCTTTCCTGTGGAGAGCGCCTCCTCTTGAGATGCGACGGGAACGCCGGGAATTCTTTCCCTACGAAACAGGGAAAGGATCCCTCATCTCGAGCTAGGAGGCGGAAACGGGGCTCCCCTGGATGTGTGCGGGACCCCACGTGCTTCCTCTCGAGTGGAGACGGGTATGTCGGGGAACTTCTTGAGTTGCAGCAAGGGTGTGAAGGACCCTTTGGAATTTCCAGTGGTTAGATGTGATTGGCCTCGAGAAGCCTCAGCGGAAATGGACCTCATCTCGCCTGGAGGGCAAAACCTCCTGGATTTTCTCGAGTTGCGGCAGGTGCTCTCGACTTACGACGGGGACCTCAGGGACCCGCTCTGGTGGCCTCAGGAAAGGCCAGTCCCCATGCGAGTTCCTCGGGGGCCTCTCGGCATTCCTCTCCCGTCGATGCCGGGGCCTAAGACCTTGTGTGGAGTCGGGGCCGGAACCTGAGGATTCCTCTCCAGTGCTGACATGGATCTTGGGGTACTTCTGGAGTCTCCCCAGGAGAGTCAGTCCTCGTCTCGAATGCGGGCATGCACTTGCGCTTTCCTCCAGTGCCGTAGCAGCAGTGTCACGCAGTCCGCCGCGTGGATCAAAGGATCTATGGTTTTCTCTCGAGTCTTTCCCACGAGGCTTTCCCACGAGGCTTTCCCACAGGGCTGTCCCACGTGCACACGTGGTGGGAGTGGATCCTCGGCTTGAACGTCAAGGCAGTGCAGGGAAAACAGGTTCCTCTGGAATGGACTGACACATCTGGGGGACTCTTGGAATGGTGGCACGACCCTGGAGTTCCTCTCGCCTTTCCTGTGGAGAGCGCCTCCTCTTGAGATGCGACGGGAACGCCGGGAATTCTTTCCCTACGGAACAGGGAAAGGATCCCTCATCTCGAGCTAGGAGGCGGAAACGGGGCTCCCCTGGATGTGTGCGGGACCCCACGTGCTTCCTCTCGAGTGGAGACGGGTATGTCGGGGAACTTCTTGAGTTGCAGCAAGGATGTGAAGGACCCTTTGGAAGTTCCAGTGGTTAGACGTGATTCGCCTCGAGAAGCCTCAGCGGAAATGGGCCTCATCTCGCCTGGAGGGCAAAACCTCCTGGATTTTCTCGAGTTGCGGCAGGTTCTCTCGACTTACGATGGGGACCTCAGGGAACCGCTCTGGTGGACTCAGGAAAGGCCAGTCCCCATGCGAGTTCCTCGGGGGCCTCTCGGCATTCCTCTCCCGTCGATGCCGGGGCCTAAGACCTTGTGTGGAGTCGGGGCCGGAACCTGAGGATTCCTCTCCAGTGCTGACATGGATCTTGGGGTACTTCTGGAGCCTCCCCAGGGGAGTCAGTCCTCGTCTCGAATGTGGGCATGCACTTGCGCTTTCCTCCAGAGCGGTAGCAGCAGTGTCACGCAGTCCGCCGCGTGGATCAAAGGATCTATGGTTTTCCCTCGAGTCTTTCCCACGAGGCTTTCCCACGAGGCTTTCCCACAGGGCTGTCCCACGTGCACACGTGGTGGGAGTCGATCCTCGGCTTGAACGTCAAGGCAGTGAAGGGAAAACAGGTTCCTCTGGAATGGACTGACACATCTGGGGGACTCTTGGAATGGTGGCACGACCCTGGAGTTCCTCTCGCCTTTCCTGTGGAGAGCGCCTCCTCTTGAGATGCGACGGGAACGCCGGGAATTCTTTCCCTACGAAACAGGGAAAGGATCCCTCATCTCGAGCTAGGAGGCGGAAACGGGGCTCCCCTGGATGTGTGCGGGACCCCACGTGCTTCCTCTCGAGTGGAGACGGGTATGTCGGGGAACTTCTTGAGTTGAAGCAAGGGTGTGAAAGACCCTTTGGAAGTTCCAGTGGTTAGACGTGATTAGCCTCGAGAAGCCTCAGCGGAAATGGGCCTCATCTCGCCTGGAGGGCAAAACCTCCTGGATTTTCTCGAGTTGCGGCAGGTGCTCTCGACTTAGGACGGGGACCTCAGGGACCCGCTCTGGTGGCCTCAGGAAAGGCCAGTCCCCATGCGAGTTCCTCGGGGGCCTCTCGGGATTCCTCTCCCGTCGATGCCGGGGCCTAAGACCTTGTGTGGAGTCGGGGCCGGAACCTGAGCATTCCTCTCCAGTGCTGACATGGATCTTGGGGTACTTCTGAAGTCTCCCCAGGGGAGTCAGTCCTCGTCTCGAATGCGGGCATGCACTTGCGCTTTCCTCCAGAGCGGTAGCAGCAGTGTCACGCAGTCCGCCGCGTGGATCAAAGGATCTATGGTTTTCCCTCGAGTCTTTCCCACGAGGCTTTCCCACGAGGCTTTCCCACAGGGCTGTCCCACGTGCACACGTGGTGGGAGTGGATCCTCGGCTTGAACGTCAAGGCAGTGCAGGGAAAACAGGTTCCTCTGGAATGGACTGACACATCTGGGGGACTCTTGGAATGGTGGCACGACCCTGGAGTTCCTCTCGCCTTTCCTGTGGAGAGGGCCTCCTCTTGAGATGCGACAGGAACGCCTGGAATTCTTTCCCTACGAAACAGGGAAAGGATCCCTCATCTCGAGCTAGGAGGCGGAAACGGGGCTCCCCTGGATGTGTGCGGGACCCCACGTGCTTCCTCTCGAGTGGAGACGGGTATGTCGGGGAACTTCTTGAGTTGCAGCAAGGGTGTGAAGGACCCTTTGGAAGTTCCAGTGGTTAGACGTGATTAGCCTCGAGAAGCCTCAGCGGAAATGGGCCTCATCTCGCCTGGAGGGCAAAACCTCCTGGATTTCCTCGAGTTGTGGCAGGTGCTCTCGACTTACGACGGGGACCTCAGGGACCCGCTCTGGTGGCCTCAGGAAAGGCCAGTCCCCATGCGAGTTCCCCGGGGGCCACTCGGGATTCCTCTCCCGTCGATGCCGGGGCCTAAGACCTTGTGTGGAGTCGGGGCCGGAACCTGAGGATTCCTCTCCAGTGCTGACATGGATCTTGGGGTACTTCTGGAGTCTCCCCAGGGGAGTCAGTCCTTGTCTCGAATGCGGGCATGCACTTGCGCTTTCCTCCAGAGCGGTAGCAGCAGTGTCACGCAGTCCGCCGCGTGGATCAAAGGATCTATGGTTTTACCTCGAGTCTTTCCCACGAGGCTTTCAAACGAGGCTTTCCCGCAGGGCTGTCCCACGTGCACACGTGGTGGGAGTCGATCCTCGGCTTGAACGTCAAGGCAGTGCAGGGATAACAGGTTCCTCTGGAATGGACTGACACATCTGGGGGACTCTTGGAATGGTGGCACGACCCTGGAGTTCCTCTCGCCTTTCCTGTGGAGAGCGCCTCCTCTTGAGATGCGACGGGAACGCCGGGAATTCTTTCCCTACGAAACAGGGAAAGGATCCCTCATCTCGAGCTAGGAGGCGGAAACGGGGCTCCCCTGGATGTGTGCGGGACCCCACGTGCTTCCTCTCGAGTGGAGACGGGTATGTCGGGGAACTTCTTGAGTTGAAGCAAGGGTGTGAAAGACCCTTTGGAAGTTCCAGTGGTTAGACGTGATTAGCCTCGAGAAGCCTCAGCGGAAATGGGCCTCATCTCGCCTGGAGGGCAAAACCTCCTGGATTTTCTCGAGTTGCGGCAGCTGCTCTCGACTTAGGACGGGGACCTCAGGGACCCGCTCTGGTGGCCTCAGGAAAGGCCAGTCCCCATGCGAGTTCCTCGGGGGCCTCTCGGGATTCCTCTCCCGTCGATGCCGGGGCCTAAGACCTTGTGTGGAGTCGGGGCCGGAACCTGAGCATTCCTCTCCAGTGCTGACATGGATCTTGGGGTACTTCTGAAGTCTCCCCAGGGGAGTCAGTCCTCGTCTCGAATGCGGGCATGCACTTGCGCTTTCCTCCAGAGCGGTAGCAGCAGTGTCACGCAGTCCGCCGCGTGGATCAAAGGATCTATGGTTTTCCCTCGAGTCTTTCCCACGAGGCTTTCCCACGAGGCTTTCCCACAGGGCTGTCCCACGTGCACACGTGGTGGGAGTGGATCCTCGGCTTGAACGTCAAGGCAGTGCAGGGAAAACAGGTTCCTCTGGAATGGACTGACACATCTGGGGGACTCTTGGAATGGTGGCACGACCCTGGAGTTCCTCTCGCCTTTCCTGTGGAGAGGGCCTCCTCTTGAGATGCGACAGGAACGCCTGGAATTCTTTCCCTACGAAACAGGGAAAGGATCCCTCATCTCGAGCTAAGAGGCGGAAACGGGGCTCCCCTGGATGTGTGCGGGACCCCACGTGCTTCCTCTCGAGTGGAGACGGGTATGTCGGGGAACTTCTTGAGTTGCAGCAAGGGTGTGAAGGACCCTTTGGAAGTTCCAGTGGTTAGACGTGATTAGCCTCGAGAAGCCTCAGCGGAAATGGGCCTCATCTCGCCTGGAGGGCAAAACCTCCTGGATTTCCTCGAGTTGTGGCAGGTGCTCTCGACTTACGACGGGGACCTCAGGGACCCGCTCTGGTGGCCTCAGGAAAGGCCAGTCCCCATGCGAGTTCCCCGGGGGCCACTCGGGATTCCTCTCCCGTCGATGCCGGGGCCTAAGACCTTGTGTGGAGTCGGGGCCGGAACCTGAGGATTCCTCTCCAGTGCTGACATGGATCTTGGGGTACTTCTGGAGTCTCCCCAGGGGAGTCAGTCCTTGTCTCGAATGCGGGCATGCACTTGCGCTTTCCTCCAGAGCGGTAGCAGCAGTGTCACGCAGTCCGCCGCGTGGATCAAAGGATCTATGGTTTTCCCTCGAGTCTTTCCCACGAGGCTTTCAAACGAGGCTTTCCCGCAGGGCTGTCCCACGTGCACACGTGGTGGGAGTCGATCCTCGGCTTGAACGTCAAGGCAGTGCAGGGATAACAGGTTCCTCTGGAATGGACTGACAAATCTGGGGGACTCGTGGAATGGTGGCACGACCCTGGAGTTCCTCTCGCCTTTCCTGTGGAGAGCGCCTCCTCTTGAGATGCGACGGGAACGCCGGGAATTCTTTCCCTACGAAACAGGGAAAGGATCCCTCATCTCGAGCTAGGAGGCGGAAACGGGGCTCCCCTGGATATGTGCGGGACCCCACGTGCTTCCTCTCGAGTGGAGACGGGTATGTCGGGGAACTTCTTGAGTTGCAGCAAGGGTGTGAAGGACCCTTTGGAATTTCCAGTGGTTAGATGTGATTGGCCTCGAGAAGCCTCAGCGGAAATGGACCTCATCTCGCCTGGAGGGCGAAACCTCCTGGATTTTCTCGAGTTGTGGCAGGTGCTCTCGACTTACGACGGGGACCTCAGGGACCCGCTCTGGTGGCCTCAGGAAAGGCCAGTCCCCATGCGAGTTCCTCGGGGGCCTCTCGGCATTCCTCTCCCGTCGATGCCGGGGCCTAAGACCTTGTGTGGAGTCGGGGCCGGAACCTGAGGATTCCTCTCCAGTGCTGACATGGATCTTGGGGTACTTCTGGAGTCTCCCCAGGGGAGTCAGTCCTCGTCTCGAATGCGGGCATGCACTTGCGCTTTCCTCCAGAGCGGTAGCAGCAGTGTCACGCAGTCCGCCGCGTGGATCAAAGGATCTATGGTTTTCTCTCGAGTCTTTCCCACGAGGCTTTCCCACGAGGCTTTCCCACAGGGCTGTCCCACGTGCACACGTGGTGGGAGTGGATCCTCGGCTTGAACGTCAAGGCAGTGCAGGGAAAACAGGTTCCTCTGGAATGGACTGACACATCTGGGGGACTCTTGGAATGGTGGCACGACCCTGGAGTTCCTCTCGCCTTTCCTGTGGAGAGCGCCTCCTCTTGAGATGCGACGGGAACGCCGGGAATTCTTTCCCTACGGAACAGGGAAAGGATCCCTCATCTCGAGCTAGGAGGCGGAAACGGGGCTCCCCTGGATGTGTGCGGGACCCCACGTGCTTCCTCTCGAGTGGAGACGGGTATGTCGGGGAACTTCTTGAGTTGCAGCAAGGATGTGAAGGACCCTTTGGAAGTTCCAGTGGTTAGACGTGATTAGCCTCGAGAAGCCTCAGCGGAAATGGGCCTCATCTCGCCTGGAGGGCAAAACCTCCTGGATTTTCTCGAGTTGCGGCAGGTTCTCTCGACTTACGATGGGGACCTCAGGGAACCGCTCTGGTGGACTCAGGAAAGGCCAGTCCCCATGCGAGTTCCTCGGGGGCCTCTCGGCATTCCTCTCCCGTCGATGCCGGGGCCTAAGACCTTGTGTGGAGTCGGGGCCGGAACCTGAGGATTCCTCTCCAGTGCTGACATGGATCTTGGAGTACTTCTGGAGCCTCCCCAGGGGAGTCAGTCCTCGTCTCGAATGCGGGCATGCACTTGCGCTTTCCTCCAGAGCGGTAGCAGCAGTGTCACGCAGTCCGCCGCGTGGATCAAAGGATCTATGGTTTTCCCTCGAGTCTTTCCCACGAGGCTTTCCCACGAGGCTTTCCCACAGGGCTGTCTCACGTGCACACGTGGTGGGAGTGGATCCTCGGCTTGAACGTCAAGGCAGTGAAGGGAAAACAGGTTCCTCTGGAATGGACTGACACATTTGGGGGACTCTTGGAATGGTGGCACGACCCTGGAGTTCCTCTCGCCTTTCCTGTGGAGAGCGCCTCCTCTTGAGATGCGACGGGAACGCCGGGAATTCTTTCCCTACGAAACAGGGAAAGGATCCCTCATCTCGAGCTAGGAGGCGGAAACGGGGCTCCCCTGGATGTGTGCGGGACCCCACGTGCTTCCTCTCGAGTGGAGACGGGTATGTCGGGGAACTTCTTGAGTTGCAGCAAGGGTGTGAAGGACCCTTTGTAGGTTCCAGGGGTTAGACGTGATTAGACTCGAGAAGCCTCAGCGGAAATGGGCCTCATCTCGCCTGGAGGGCAAAACCTCCTGGATTTTCTCGAGTTGCGGCAGGTGCTCTCGACTTACGACCGGGACCTCAGGGACCCGCTCTGGTGGCCTCAGGAAAGGCCAGTCCCCATGCGAGTTCCTCGGGGGCCTCTCGGCATTCCTCTCCCGTCGATGCCGGGGCCTAAGACCTTGTGTGGAGTCGGGGCCGGAACCTGAGGATTCCTCTTCAGTGCTGACATGGATCTTGGGGTACTTCTGGAGTCTCCCCAGGGGAGTCAGTCCTCGTCTCGTATGCGGGCATGCACTTGCGCTTTCCTCTAGAGCGGTAGCAGCAGTGTCACGCAGTCCGCCGCGTGGATCAAAGGATCTATGGTTTTCCCTCGAGTCTTTCCCACGAGGCTTTCCCACGAGGCTTTCCCACAGGGCTGTCCCACGTTCACACGTGGTGGGAGTGGATCCTCGGCTTGAACGTCAAGGCAGTGCAGGGAAAACAGGTTCCTCTGGAATGGACTGACACATCTGGGGGACTCTTGGAATGGTGGCACGACCCTGGAGTTCCTCTCGCCTTTCCTGTGGAGAGCGCCTCCTCTTGAGATGCGACGGGAACGCCGGGAATTCTTTCCCTACGAAACAGGGAAAGGATCCCTCATCTCGAGCTAGGAGGCGGAAACGGGGCTCCCCTGGATGTGTGCGGGACCCCACGTGCTTCCTCTCGAGTGGAGACGGGTATGTCGGGGAACTTCTTGAGTTGCAGCAAGGGTGTGAAGGACCCTTTGGAAGTTCCAGTGGTTAGACGTGATTAGCCTCGAGAAGCCTCAGCGGAAATGGGCCTCATCTCGCCTGGAGGGCAAAACCTCCTGGATTTTCTCGAGTTGCGGCAGGTGCTCTCGACTTACGACGGGGACCTCAGGGACCCGCTCTGGTGGCCTCAGGAAAGGCCAGTCCCCATGCGAGTTCCTCGGGGGCCTCTCGGGATTCCTCTCCCGTCGATGCCGGGGCCTAAGACCTTGTGTGGAGTCGGGGCCGCAACCTGAGGATTCCTCTCCAGTGCTGACATGGATCTTGGGGTACTTCTGGAGTCTCCCCAGGGGAGTCAGTCCTCGTCTCGAATGCGGGCATGCACTTGCGCTTTCCTCCAGAGCGGTAGCAGCAGTGTCACGCAGTCCGCCCAATGGATCAAAGGATCTATGGTTTTCCCTCGAGTCTTTCCCACGAGGCTTTCCCACGAGGCTTTCCCACAGGGCTTTCCCACGTGCACACGTGGTGGGAGTGGATCCTCGGCTTGAACGTCAACGCTGTGCAGGGAAAACAGGTTCCTCTGGAATGGACTGACACATCTGGGGGACTCTTGGAATGGTGGCACGACCCTGGAGTTCCTCTCGCCTTTCCTGTGGAGAGCGCCTCCTCTTGAGATGCGACGGGAACGCCGGGAATTCTTTCCCTACGAAACAGGGAAGGGATCCCTCATCTCGAGCTAGGAGGCGGAAACGGGGCTCCCCTGGATGTGTGCGGGACCCCACGTGCTTCCTCTCGAGTGGAGACGGGTATGTCGGGGAACTTCTTGAGTTGCAGCAAGGGTGTGAAGGACCCTTTGGAAGTTCCAGTGGTTAGACGTGATTAGCCTCGAGAAGCCTCAGCGGAAATGGGCCTCATCTCGCCTGGAGGGCAAAACCTCCTGGATTTTCTCGAGTTGCGGCAGGTGCTCTCGACTTACGACGGGGACCTCAGGGAACCGCTCTGGTGGCCTCAGGAAAGGCCAGTCCCCATGCGAGTTCCACGGGGGCCTCTCGGGATTCCTCTCCCGTCGATGTCGGGCCCTAAGACCTTGTGTGGAGTCGGGGCCGGAACCTGAGCATTCCTCTCCAGTGCTGACATGGATCTTGGGGTACTTCTGGAGTCTCCCCAGGGGAGTCAGTCCTCGTCTCAAATGCGGGCATGCACTTGCGCTTTCCTCCAGAGCGGTAGCAGCAGTGTCACGCAGTCAGCCCAATGGATCAAAGGATCTATGGTTTTCCCTCGAGTCTTTCCCACGAGGCTTTCCCACGAGGCTTTCCCACAGGGCTGTCCCACGTGCACACGTGGTGGGAGTCGATCCTCGGCTTGAACGTCAAGGCAGTGCAGGGAAAACAGGTTCCTCTGGAATGGACTGACACATCTGGGGGACTCTTGGAATGGTGGCACGACCCTGGAGTTCCTCTCGCCTTTCCTGTGGAGAGCGCCTCCTCTTGAGATGCGACGGGAACGCCGGGAATTCTTTCCCTACGAAACAGGGAAAGGATCCCTCATCTCGAGCTAGGAGGCGGAAACGGGGCTCCCCTGGATGTGTGCGGGACCCCACGTGCTTCCTCTCGAGTGGAGACGGGTATGTCGGGGAACTTCTTGAGTTGCAGCAAGGGTGTGAAGGACCCTTTGGAAGTTCCAGTGGTTACACGTGATTAGCCTCGAGAAGCCTCAGCGGAAATGGGCCTCATCTCGCCTGGAGGGCAAAACCTCCTGGATTTTCTCGAGTTGCCGCAGGTGCTCTCGACTTACGACGGGGACCTCAGGGACCCGCTCTGGTGGCCTCAGGAAAGGCCAGTCCCCATGCGAGTTCCTCGGGGGCCTCTCGGGATTCCTCTCCCGTCGATGCCGGGGCCTAAGACCTTGTGTGGAGTCGGGGCCGGAACCTGAGCATTCCTCTCCAGTGCTGACATGGATCTTGGGGTACTTCTGGAGTCTCCCAGGGGAGTCAGTCCTCGTCTCGAATGCGGGCATGCACTTGCGCTTTCCTCCAGAGCGGTAGCAGCAGTGTCACGCAGTCCGCCGCGTGGATCAAAGGATCTATGGTTTTCCCTCGAGTCTTTCCCACGAGGCTTTCCCACGAGGCTTTCCCACAGGGCTGTCCCACGTGCACACGTGGTGGGAGTGGATCCTCGGCTTGAACGTCAAGGCAGTGCAGGGAAAACAGGTTGCTCTGGAATGGACTGACACATCTGGGGGACTCTTGGAATGGTGGCACGACCCTGGAGTTCCTCTCGCCTTTCCTGTGGAGAGCGCCTCCTCTTGAGATGCGACGGGAACGCCGGGAATTCTTTCCCTACGAAACAGGGAAAGGATCCCTCATCTCGAGCTAGGAGGCGGAAACGGGGCTCCCCTGGATGTGTGCGGGACCCCACGTGCTTCCTCTCGAGTGGAGACGGGTATGTCGGGGAACTTCTTGAGTTGCATCAAGGGTGTGAAGGATCCTTTGGAATTTCCAGTGGTTAGATGTGATTGGCCTCGAGAAGCCTCAGCGGAAATGGCCCTCATCTCGCCTGGAGGGCAAAACCTCCTGGATTATCTCGAGTTGCGGCAGGTGCTCTCGACTTACGACGGGGACCTCAGGGACCCGCTCTGGTGGCCTCAGGAAAGGCCAGTCCCCATGCGAGTTCCTCGGGGGCCTCTCGGCATTCCTCTCCCGTCGATGCCGGGGCCTAAGACCTTGTGTGGAGTCGGGGCCGGAACCTGAGGATTCCTCTCCAGTGCTGACATGGATCTTGGGGTACTTCTGGAGTCTCCCCAGGGGAGTCAGTCCTCGTCTCGAATGCGGGCATACACTTGCGCTTTCCTCCAGAGCGGTAGCAGCAGTGTCACGCAGTCCGCCGCGTGGATCAAAGGATCTATGGTTTTCTCTCGAGTCTTTCCCACGAGGCTTTCCCACGAGGCTTTCCCACAGGGCTGTCCCACGTGCACAAGTGGTGGGAGTGGATCCTCGGCTTGAACGTCAAGGCAGTGCAGGGAAAACAGGTTCCTCTGGAATGGACTGACACATCTGGGGGACTCTTGGAATGGTGGCACGACCCTGGAGTTCCTCTCGCCTTTCCTGTGGAGAGCGCCTCCTCTTGAGATGCGACGGGAACGCCGGGAATTCTTTCCCTACGAAACAGGGAAAGGATCCCTCATCTCGAGCTAGGAGGCGGAAACGGGGCTCCCCTGGATGTGTGCGGGACCCCACGTGCTTCCTCTCGAGTGGAGACGGGTATGTCGGGGAACTTCTTGAGTTGCAGCAAGGGTGTGAAGGACCCTTTGGAAGTTCCAGTGGTTAGACGTGATTAGCCTCGAGAAGCCTCAGCGGAAATGGGCCTCATCTCGCCTGGAGGGCAAAACCTCCTGGATTTTCTCGAGTTGCCGCAGGTGCTCTCGACTTACGACGGGGACCACAGGGACCCGCTCTGGTGGCCTCAGGAAAGGCCAGTCCCCATGCGAGTTCCTCGGGGGCCTCTCGGGAATCCTCTCCCGTCGATGCCGGAGACTAAGACCTTGTGTGGAGTCGGGGCCGGAACCTGAGGATTCCTCTCCAGTACTGACATGGATCTTGGGGTACTTCTGGAGTCTCCCCAGGGGAGTCAGTCCTCGTCTCGAATGCGGGCATGCACTTGTGCTTTCCTCCAGAGCGGTAGCAGCAGTGTCACGCAGTCCGCCCAATGGATCAAAGGATCTATGGTTTTCCCTCGAGTCTTTCCCACGAGGCTTTTCCACGAGGCTTTCCCACAGGGCTGTCCCACGTGCACACGTGGTGGGAGTCGATCCTCGGTTTGAACGTCAAGGCAGTGCAGGGAAAACAGGTTCCTCTGGAATGGACTGACACATCTGGGGGACTCTTGGAATGGTGGCACGACCCTGGAGTTCCTCTCGCCTTTCCTGTGGAGAGCGCCTCCTCTTGAGATGCGACGGGAACGCCGGGAATTCTTTCCCTACGAAACAGGGAAAGGATCCAGCATCTCGAGCTAGGAGGCGAAAACGGGGCTCCCCTGGATGTGTGCGGGACCCTCGTGCTTCCTCTCGAGTGGAGACGGGTATGTCGGGGAACTTCTTGATTTGCAGCAAGGGTGTGAAGGACCCTTTGGAAGTTCTAGTGGTTAGATGTGATTAGCCTCGTGAAGCCTCAGCGGAAATGGGCCTCATCTCGCCTGGAGGGCAAAACCTCCTGGATTTTCTCGAGTTGCGGCAGGTGCTCTCGACTTACGACGGGACCTCAGGGACCCGCTCTGGTGGCCTCAGGAAAGGCCAGTCCCCATGCGAGTTCCTCGGGAGCCTCTCGGGATTCCTCTCCCGTCGATGCCGGGGCCTAAGACCTTGTGTGGAGTCGGGGCCGGAACCCGAGGATTCCTCTCCAGTGCTGACATGGATCTTGGGGTACTTCTGGAGTCTCCCCAGGGGAGTCAGTCCTCGTCTCGAATGCGGGCATGCACTTGCGCTTTCCTCCAGAGCGGTAGCAGCAGTGTCACGCAGTCCGCCGCGTGGATCAAAGGATCTATGGTTTTCCCTCGATTCTTTCCACGAGCTTTCCCACGAGGCTTTCCCACAGGGCTGTCCCACGTGCACACGTGGTGGGAGTCGATCCTCGGCTTGAACGTCAAGGCAGTGCAGGGAAAACAGGTTCCTCTGGAATGGACTGACACATCTGGGGGACTCTTGGAATGGTGGCACGACCCTGGAGTTCCTCTCGCCTTTCCTGTGGAGAGCGCCTCCTCTTGAAATGCGACGGGAACGCCGGGAATTCTTTCCCTATGAAACAGGGAAAGGATCCCTCATCTCGAGCTAGGAGGCGGAAACGGGGCTCCCCTGGAAGTGTGAGGGACCCTCGTGCTTCCACTCGAGTGGAGACGGGTATGTCGGGGAACTTCTTGAGTTGCAGCAAGGGTGTGAAGGACCCTTTGGAAGTTCCAGTGGTTAGATGTGATTAGCCTCGAGAAGCCTCAGCGGAAATGGGCCTCATCTCGCCTGGAGGGCAAAACCTCCTGGAATTTCTCGTGTTGCGGCAGGTGCTCTCGACTTGCGATGGGGACCTCGGGGACCCGCTCTGGTGGCCTCAGGAAAGGCCAGTCCCCATGCGAGTTCCTCGGGGGTCTCTCGGGATTCCTCTCCCGTCGATGCCGGGGCCTAAGACCTTGTGTGGAGTCGGGGCCGGAACCTGAGGATTCCTCTGCAGTGCTGACATGGATCTTGGGGTACTTCTGGAGTCTCCCCAGGGGAGTCAGTCCTCGTCTCGAATGCGGGCATGCACTTGCGCTTTCCTCCAGAGCGGTAGCAGCAGTGTCACGCAGTCCGCCGCGTGGATCAAAGGATCTATGGTTTTCCCTCGAGTCTTTCCCACGAGGCTTTCCCACGAGGCTTTCCCACAGGGCTGTCCCACGTGCACACGTGGTGGGAGTCGATCCTCAGCTTGAAAGTCAAGGCAGTGCAGTGAAAACAGGTTCCTCTGGAATGGACTGACACATCTGGGGGACTCTTGGAATGGTGGCACGACCCTGGAGTTCCTCTCGCCTTTCCTCTGGAGAGCGCCTCCTCTTGAGATGCGACGGGAACGCCGGGAATTCTTTCCCTACGAAACAGGGAAAGGATCCCTCATCTCGAGCTAGGAGGCGGAAAAGGGGCTTCCCTGGATGTGTGCGGGACCCTCGTGTTTCCTCTCGAGTGGAGACGGGTATGTCTGGGAACTTGTGAGTTGCAGCAAGGGTGTGAAGGACCCTTTGGAAGTTCCAGTGGTTAGATGTGATTAGCCTCGAGAAGCCTCAGCGGAAATGGGCCTCATCTCGCCTGGAGGGCAAAAACTCCTGGATTTTCTCGAGTTACGGCAGGTGCTCTCGACTTACGATGGGACCTCAGGGACCCGCTCTGGTGGCCTCAGGAAAGGCCAGTCCCCATTCGAGTTTCTAGGGGACCCTTAGGGAATTCTCTCCCGTCGATGCCGGGGCCTAAGACCTTGTGTGGATTCGGGTTCCGAAAGTGAGGATTCCTCTCCAGTGCTGACATGGATCTTGGGGTACTTCTAGAGTCTCCCCTGGGGAGTCAGTCCTCGTCTCGAATGTGGGCATGCACTTGCGCTTTCCTCCAGAGCTGTAGCAGCAGTGTCACGCAGTCCGCCGCGTGGATCAAAGGATCTATGGTTTTCCCTCGAGGCTTTCCCACGAGGCTTTCCCACGAGGCTTTACCACAGGGCTGTCTAACGTGCAAACGTGGTGGGAGTCGATCCTCGGCTTGAACGTCAAGGCAGTGCAGGCAAACAGGTTCCTCTGGAATGGACTGACACATCTGGGGGACTCTTGGAATGGTGGCACGACCCTGGAGTTCCTCTCGACTTTCCTGTGGACAGCGCATCCTATTGAGATGCGACGGGAACGCCGGGAATTCTTTCCCTACGAAACAGGGAAAGGATCCCTCATCTCAAGCTGGGAGGCGGAAACGGGGCTTCCCTGGATGTGTGCGGGACCCTTGTGCTTCCTCTCGAGGGGAGACGGGTATGTCGGGGAACTTCTTGAGTTGCAGCAAGCGTGTGAAGGACCCTTTGGAAGTTCCAGTGGTTAGACGTGATTAGCCTCGAGAAGACTCAGTGGAAAGGGGCCTCATCTCGCCTGGAGGGCAAAACCTCCTGTATTTTCTCGAGTTGCGGCAGGTGCTCTCGACTTACGACGGGGACCTCAGGGACCCGCTCTGGTGGCCTCAGGAAAGGCCAGTCCCCATGCGAGTTCCTCGGGGGCCTCTCGGGATTCCTCTCCCGTCGATGCCGGGGCCTAAGACCTTGTGTGGAGTCGGGGCCGGAACCTGAGGATTCCTCTGCAGTGCTGACATGGATCTTGGGGTACTTCTGGAGTCTCCCCAGGGGAGTCAGTCCTCGTCTCGAATGCGGGCATGCACTTGCGCTTTCCTCCAGAGCGGTAGCAGCAGTGTCCCGCAGTCCGCCGCGTGGATCAAAGGATCTATGGTTTTCCCTCGAGTCTTTCCCACGAGGCTTTCCCACGAGGCTTTCCCACAGGGCTGTCCCACGTGCACACGTGGTGGGAGTGGATCCTCGGCTTGAACGTCAAGGCAGTGCAGGGAAAACAGGTTCCTCTGGAATGGACTGACACATCTGGGGGACTCTTGGAATGGTGGCACGACCCTGGAGTTCCTCTCGCCTTTCCTGTGGAGAGCGACTCCTTTTGTGATGTGCCGGGAACGCCGGGAATTCTTTCCCTACGAAACAGGGAAAGGATCCCTCATCTCGAGCTAGGAGGCGGAAACGGGGCTCCCCTGGATGTGTGCGGGACCCTCGTGCTTCCTCTCGAGTGGAGACGGGTATGTCGGGGAACTTCTTGAGTTGCAGCAAGGGTGTGAAGGACCCTTTGGAAGTTCCAGAGGTTAGATGTGATTAGCCTCGAGAAGCCTCAGCGGAAATGGGCCTCATCTCGCCTGGAGGGCAAAACCTCCTGGATTTTCTCGAGTTGCGGCAGGTGCTCTCGACTTACGACGGGGTCTCGGGGACCCGCTCTGGTGGCCTCAGGAAAGGCCAGTCCCCATGCGAGTTCCTCGGGGGCCTCTCGGGATTCCTCTCCCGTGGATGCCGGGGCCTAAGACCTTGTGTGGAGTCGGGGCCGGAACCTGAGGATTCCTCTCCAGTGCTGACATGGAACTTGGGGTACTTCTGGAGTCTCCCCAGGGGAGTCAGTCCTCGTCTCGAATGCGGACATGCACTTGCGCTTTCCTCCAGAGTGGTAGCAGCAGTGTCACGCAGTCCGCCGCGTGGATCAAAGGATCTATGGTTTTCCGACGAGTCTTTCCCACGAGGCTTTCCCACGAGGCTTCCCCACAGGGCTGTCCCACGTGCACACGTGGTGGGAGTCGATCCTCGGCTTGAACGTCAAGGTAGTGCAGGGAAAACAGGTTCCTCTGGAATGGACTGACACATCTGGGGGACTCTTGGAATGGTGGCAGGACCCTGGAGTTCCTCTCGCCTTTCCTGTGGAGAGCGCCTCCTATTAAGATGCGACGGGAACGCCGGGAATTCTTTCCCTACGAAACAGGGAAAGGATCCCTCATCTCCAGCTAGGAGGCGGAAACGGGGCTCCCCTGGATGTGTGCGGGACCCTCGTGCTTCCTCTCGAGTGGAGACGGGTATGTCGGGGAACTTCTTGAGTTGCAGCAAGGGTGTGAAGGACCCTTTGGAAGTTCCAGTGGTTAGATGTGATTAGCCTCGAGAAGCCTCAGCGGAAATGGGCCTCATCTCGCCTGGAGGGCAAAACCTACTGGATTTTCTCGAGTTGCGGCAGGTGCTCTCGCCTTACGACGGGGACCTCGGGGACCCGCTCTGGTGGCCTCAGGAAAGGCCAGTCCCCATGCGAGTTCCTCGGGGGCCTCTCGGGATTCCTCTCCCGTCGATGCCGGGGCCTAAGACCTTGTGTGGAGTCGGGGCCGGAACCTGAGGATTCCTCTCCAGTGCTGACATGGATCCTGGGGTACTTCTGGAGTCTCCCCAGGGGAGTCAGTCCTCGTCTCGAATGCGGGAATGCCCTTGCGCTTTCCTCCAGAGTGGTAGGAGCAGTGTCACGCAGTCCGCCGCGTGGATCAAAGGATCTATGGTTTCCCTCGCGTCTTTCCCACCATGCTTTCCCACGAGTCTTTCCCACAGGGCTGTCCCACGTGCACACGTGGTGGGAGTCGATCCTCGGCTTGAACGTCAAGGCAGTGCAGGGAAAACAGGTTCCTCTGGAATGGACTGACACATCTGGGGGACTCTTGGAATGGCGGCACGACCCTGGAGTTCCTCTCGCCTTTCCTGTGGAGAGCGCCTCCTCTTGAGATGCGACGGGAACGCCGGGAATTCTTTCCCTACGAAACAGGGAAAGGATCCCTCACCTCGAGCTAGGAGGCAGAAACGGGGCTCCCCTGGATGTGTGCGGGACCCCACGTGCTTCCTCTCGAGTGGAGACGGGTATGTCGGGGAACTTCTTGAGTTGCAGCAAGGGTGTGAAGGACCCTTTGGAAGTTCCAGTGGTTAGACGTGATTAGCCTCGAGAAGCCTCAGCGGAAATGGGCCTCATCTCCCCTGGAGGGCAAAACCTCCTGGATTTTCTCGAGTTGCGGCATGTGCTCTCGACTTACGACGGGGACCTCGGGGACGCGCTCTGGTGGCCTCAGGAAAGGCCAGTCCCCATGCGAGTTCCTCGGGGGCCTCTCGGGATTTCTCTCCCGACGATGCCGGGGCCTAAGACCTTGTGTGGAGTCGGGGCCGGAACCTGAGGATTCCTCTCCACTGCTTACATGGATCTTGGGGTACTTCTGGAGACTCCCCAGGGGAGTCTGTCTTCGTCTCGAATGCGGGCATGCAATTGCGCTTTCCTCCAGAGCGGTAGCAGCAGTGTCACGCAGTCCGCTGCGTAGATCAAAGGATCTATGATTTTCCCTCAAGTCTTTCCCACGAGGCTTTCCCACGAGGCTTTCCCACAGGGCTGTTCCACGTGCACACGTGTTGGGAGTCGATCCTCGGCTTGAACATCAAGGCAGTGCAGGGAAAACAGGTTCCTCTGGAATGGACTGACACATCTGGGGGACTCTTGGAATTGTGGCACGACCCTGGAGTTCCTCTCGCCTTTCCTGTGGAGAGCGCCTCCTCTTGAGATGCGATGGGAAGGCCGGGAATTCTTTCCCTACGAAACAGGGAAAGGATCCCACATCTCGAGCTAGGAGGCGGAAACGGGGCTCCCCTGGATGTGTGCGGGACCCTCGTGCTTCCTCTCGAGTGGAGATGGGTATGTCGGGGAACTTCTTGAGTTGCAGCAAGGGTGTGAAGGACCCTTTGGAAGTTCCAGAGGTTAGATGTGATTAGCCTCGAGAAGCCTCAGCGGAAATGGGCCACATCTCGCTTGGAGGGCACAACCTCCTAGATTTTCTCGAGTTGCGGCAGGTGCCCTCGACTTACGACGGGGAACTCGGAGACCCGCTCTGGTGGCCTCAGGAAAGGCCAGTCCCCATGCGAGTTGCTCGGGGGCCTCTCGGGATTCCTCTCCCGTCGATGCCGGGGCCTAAGACCTTGTGTGGAGTCGGGGCCGGAACCTGAGGATTCCTCTCCAGTGCTGACATGGATCTTGGAGTACTTTTGGAGTCTCCCCAGAGGAGTCAGTCCACGTCTCGAATGCGGGCATGCACTTGCGCTTTCCTCCAGAGCGGTAGCAGCAGTGTCACGCAGTCAGCCCAATGGATCAAAGGATCTATGGTTTTCCCTCGAGTCTTTCCCACGAGGCTTTCCCACGAGGCTTTCCCACAGGGCTGTCCCACGTGCACACGTGGTGGGAGTCGATCCTCGGCTTGAACGTCAAGGCAGTGCAGGGAAAACAGGTTCCTCTGGAATGGACTGACACATTTGGGGGACTATTGGAATGGTGGCACGACCCTGGAGTTCCTCTTGCCTTTCCAGTGGAGAGCGCCTCCTCTTGAGATGCGACGGGAACGCCGGGAATTCTTTCCCTACGAAACAGGGAAAGGATCCCTCATCTCGAGCTAGGAGGCGGAAACGGGGCTCCCCTGGATGTGTGCGGGACCCCACGTGCTTCCTCTCGAGTGGAGACGGGTATGTCGGGGAACTTCTTGAGTTGCAGCAAGGGTGTCAAGGACCCTTTGGAAGTTCCAGTGGTTAGAGGTTATTAGCCTCGAGAAGCCTCAGCGGAAATGGGCCTCCTCTCGCCTGGAGGGCAAAACCTCCTGGATTTTCTTGAGTTGCGGCAGGTGCTCTCGACTTAAGACGGGGACCTCAGGGACCCGCTCTGATGGCCTCAGGAAAGGCCAGTCCCCATGCGAGTTCCTCGGGGGCCTCTCAGGATTCCTCTCCCGTCCATGCCGGGGCCTAAGACCTTCTGTGGAGTCGGGGCCGGAACCTGAGGATTCCTCTCCAGTGCTGACATGGATCTTGGGGTACTTCTGGAGTCTCCCCAGGGGTGTCAGTCCTCGTCTCGCATGCGGGCATGCACTTGCGCTTTTCTCCAGAGCGGTAGCAGCAGTGTCACGCAGTCCGCCGCGTGGATCAAAGGATCTATGGTTTTCCCTCGAGTCTTTCCCACGAGGCTTTCCCACGAGGCTTTCCCACAGGGCTGTCCCACGTGCACACGTGGTGGGAGTCGATCCTCGGCTTGAACGTCAAGGCAGTGCAGGGAAAACAGGTTCCTCTGGAATGGACTGACACATCTGGGGGACTCTTGGAATGGTGGCACGACCCTGGAGTTCCTCTCGCCTTTCCTGTGGAGTGCGCCTCCTCTTGAGATGCGACGGGAACGCCGGGAATTCTTTCCCTAGGAAACAGGGAAAGGATCCCTCATCTCGAGCTAGGAGGCGGAAACGGGGCTCCCCTGGATGTGTGCGGGACCCTGGTTCTTTTTCTCGAGTGGAGACGGGTATGTCGGGGAACTTCTTGAGTTGCAGCAAGGGTGTGAAGGACCCTTTGGAAGTTCCAGTGGTTAGATGTGATTAGCCTCGAGAAGTCTCAGCGGAAATGGGCCTCATCTCGCCTGGAGGGCAAAACCTCCTGGATTTTCTCGAGTTGCGGCATGTGCTCTCGACTTACGACGGGGACCTCGGGGACCCGCTCTGGTGGCCTCAGGAAAGGCCAGTCCCCATGCGAGTTCCTCGGGGGCCTCTCGGGATTTCTCTCCCGACGATGCCGGGGCCTAAGACCTTGTGTGGAGTCGGGGCCGGAACCTGAGGATTCCTCTCCACTGCTGACATGGATCGTGGGCTACTTCTGGAGTCTCCCCAGGGGAGTCAGTCGTCGTCTCCAATGCGGGCATGCAATTGCGCTTTCCTCCAGAGCGGCAGCAGCAGTGTCACGCAGTCCGCTGCGTAGATCAAAGGATCTATGATTTTCCCTCGAATCTTTCCCACGAGGCTTTCCCACGAGGCTTTCCCACAGGGCTGTTCCACGTGCACACGTGGTGGGAGTCGATCCTCGGCTTGAACGTCAAGGCAGTGCAGGGAAAACAGGTTCCTCTGGAATGGACTGACACATCTGGGGGACTCTTGGAATGGTGGCACGACCCTGGAGTTCCTCTCGCCTTTCCTGTGGAGAGCGCCTCCTCTTGAGATGCGACGGGAACGCCGGGAATTCTTTCCCTACGAAACAGGGAAAGGATCCTTCATCTCGAGCTAGGAGGCGGAAACGGGGCTCCCCTGGATGTGTCCGGGACCCTCGTGCTTCCTCTCGAGTGGAGACGGGTATGTCGGGGAACTTCTTGAGTTGCAGCAAGGGTGTGAAGGACCCTTTGGAAGTTCCAGTGTTTAGATGTGATTAGCCTCGAGAAGCCTCAGCGGAAATGGGCCATATCTCGCCTGGAGGGCAAAACCTCCTGAATTTTCTCGAGTTGCGGCAGGTGCTCTCGACTTACGACGGGGAACTCGGGGACCCGCTCTGGTGGCCTCAGGAAAGGCCAGTCCCCATGCGAGTTCCTCGGGGGCCTCTCGGGATTCCTCTCCCGTCGATGCCGGGGCCTACGACCTTGTGTGGAGTCGGGGCCGGACCCTGAGGATTCCTCTCCAGTGCTGACATGGATCTTGGGGTACTTCTGGAGTCTCCCCAGGGGAGTCAGTCCTGGTCTCGAATGGGGGCATGCACTTGCGCTTTACTCCAGAGCGGTAGCAGCAGTGTCACGCAGTCTGCCGCGTGGATCAAAGGATCTATAGATTTCCCTCGAGTCTTTCCCACGAGGCTTTCCCACGAGGCTTTCCAACGAGGCTTTCCCACAGGGCTGTCCCACGTGCACACGTGGTGGGAGTCGATCCTCGGCTTGAACGTCAAGGCAGTGCAGGGAAAACAGGTTCCTCTGGAATGGACTGACACATCTGGGGGACTCTTGGAATGGTGGCACGACCCTGGAGTTCCTCTCGCCTTTCCTGTGGAGAGAGCCTCCTCTTGAGATGCGACGGGAACGCTGGGAATTCTTTCCCTACGAAACAGGGAAAGGATCCCTCATCTCGAGCTAGGAGGCGGAAACGGGGCTCCCCTGGATGTGTGTGGGACCCTCGTGCTTCCTCTCGAGTGGAGACGTGTATGTCGGGGAACTTCTTGAGTTGCAGCACGGGTGTGAAGGACCCTTTGGAAGTTCCAGAGGTTAGATGTGATTAGCCTCGAGAAGCCTCAGCGGAAATGGGCCTCATCTCGCCTGGAGGGCAAAACCTCCTGGATTTTCTCGAGTTGCGGCAGGTGCTCTCGACTTACGACGCGGTCTCGGGGACCCGCTCTGGTGGCCTCAGGAAAGGCCAGTCCCCATGCGAGTTCCTCGGGGGCCTCTCGGGATTCCTCTCCCGTGGATGCCGAGGCCTAAGACCTTGTGTGGAGTCGGGGCCGGAACCTGAGGATTCCTCTCCAGTGCTGACATGGATCTTGGGGTACTTCTGGAGACTCCACAGGGGAGGTAGTCCTCGTCTCGAATTCGGACATGCACTTGCGCTTTCCTCCAGAGTGGTAGCAGCAGTGTCACGCAGTCCGCCGCGTGGATCAAAGGATCTATGGTTTTCCCACGAGTCTTTCCCACGAGGCTTTCCCACGAGGCTTTCCCACAGGGCTGTCCCACGTGCACACGTGGTGGGAGTCGATCCTCGGCTTGAACGTCAAGGTAGTGCAGGGAAAACAGGTTCCTCTGGAATGGACTGACACATCTGGGGGACTCTTGGAATGGTGGCACGAACCTGGAGTTCCTCTCGCCTTTCCTGTGGAGAGCGCCTCCTCTTAAGATGCGACGGGAACGCCGGGAATTCTTTCCCTACGAAACAGGGAAGGGATCCCTCATCTCGAGCTAGGAGGCGGAAACGGGGCTCCCCTGGATGTGTGCGGGACCCTCGTGCTTCCTCTCGAGTGGAGACGGGTATGTCGGGGAACTTCTTGAGTTGCAGCAAGGGTGTGAAGGACCCTTTGGAAGTTCCAGTGGTTAGATGTGATTAGCCTAGAGAAGCCTCAGCGGAAATGGGCCTCATCTCGCCTGGAGGGCAAAACCTCCTGGATTTTCTCGAGTTGCGGCAGGTGCTCTCGCCTTACGACGGGGACCTCAGGGACCCGCTCTGGTGGCCTCAGGAAAGGCCAGTCATCATGCGAGTTTCTCGGGGGCCTCTCGGGATTCCTCTCCCGTCGATGCCGGGGCCTAAGACCTTGTGTGGAGTCGGGGCCGGAACCTGAGGATTCCTCTCCAGTGCTGACATGGATCCTGGGGTACTTCTGGAGTCTCCCCAGGGGAGTCAGTCCTCGTCTCGAATGCGGGCATGCACTTGCGCTTTCCTCCAGAGCGGTATCAGCAGTGTCACGCAGTCCGCCGCGTGGATTAAAGGATCTATGGTTTTCCCTCGAGTCTTTCCCACGAGGCTTTACCATGAGGCTTTCCCACAGGGCTGTCCCACGTACACACGTGGTGGGAGTCGATCCTCGGTTTGAACGTCAAGGCAGTGCAGGGAAAACAGATTCCTCTGGAATGGACTGACACAGCTGGGGGACTCTTGGAATGGTGGCACGACCCTGGAGTTCCTCTCGCCTTTCCTGTGGAGAGCGCCTTCTCTTGAGATGCGACGGGAACGCTGGGAATTCTTTCCCTACGAAACAGGGAAAGGATCCCTCATCTCGAGCTAGGAGGCGGAAACGGGGCTCCCCTGGATGTGTGCGGGACCCTCGTGCTTCCTCTCGAGTGGAGACGGGTATGTCGGGGAACTTCTTGAGTTGCAGCAAGGGTGTGAAGGACCCTTTGGAAGTTCCAGTGGTTAGATGTGATTAGCCTCGAGAAGCCTCAGCGGAAATGGGCCTCATCTCGCCTGGAGGGCAAAACCTCCTGGATTTTCTCCAGTTGCGGCAGGTGCTCTCGACTTACGACGGGGACCTCGGGGACCCGCTCTGGTGGCCTCAGGAAAGGCCAGTCCCCATGCGAGTTCCTCGGGGGCCTCTCGGGATTCCTCTCCCGTCGATGCCGGGGCCTAAGACCTTGTGTGGAGTCGGGGCCGGAACCTTAGGTTTCCGCTCCAGTGCTGACATGGATCTTGGGGTACTTCTGGAGTCTCCCCAGGGGAGTCAGTCCTCGTCTCGAATGCGGGAATGCCCTTGCGCTTTCCTCCAGAGCGGTAGGAGCAGTGTCACGCAGTCCGCCGCGTGGATCAAAGGATCTATGGTTTCCCTCGCGTCTTTCCCACGATGCTTTCCCACGAGTCTTTCCCACAGGGCTGTCCCACGTGCACACGTGGTGGGAGTCGATCCTCGGCTTGAAAGTCAAGGCAGTGCAGGGAAAACAGGTTCCTCTGGAATGGACTGACACATCTGGGGGACTCTTGGAATGGTGGCACGACCCTGGAGTTCCTCTCGCCTTTCCTGTGGAGAGCGCCTCCTCTTGAGATGCGACGGGAACGCCGGGAATTCTTTCCCTACGAAACAGGGAAAGGATCCCTCACCTCGAGCTAGGAGGCAGAAACGGGGCTCCCCTGGATGTGTGCGGGACCCCACGTGCTTCCTCTCGAGTGGAGACGGGTATGTCGGGGAACTTCTTGAGTTGCAGCAAGGGTGTGAATGACCCTTTGGAAGTTCCAGTGGTTAGACGTGATTAGCCTCGAGAAGCCTCAGCGGAAATGGGCCTCATCTCGCCTGGAGGGCAAAACCTCCTGGATTTTCTCGAGTTGCGGCATGTGCTCTCGACTTACGACGGGGACCTCGGGGACCCGCTCTGGTGGCCTCAGCAAAGGCCAGTCCCCATGCGAGTTCCTCGGGGGCCTCTCGGGATTTCTCTCCCGACGATGCCGGGGCCTAAGACCTTGTGTGGAGTCGGGGCCGGAACCTGAGGATTCCTCTCCACTGCTTACATGGATCTTGGGGTACATCTGGAGTCTCCCCAGGGGAGTCAGTCCTCGTCTCGAATGCGGGCATGCAATTGCGCTTTCCTCCAGAGCGGTAGCAGCAGTGTCACGCAGTCCGCTGCGTAGATCAAAGGATCTATGATTTTCCCTCAAGTCTTTCCCACGAGGCTTTCCCACGAGGCTTTCCCACAGGGCTGTTCCACGTGCACACGTGGTGGGAGTCGATCCTCGGCTTGAACATCAAGGCAGTGCAGGGAAAACAGGTTCCTCTGGAATGAACTGACACATCTGGGGGACTCTTGGAATTGTGGCACGACCCTGGAGTTCCTCTCGCCTTTCCTGTGGAGAGCGCCTCCTCTTGAGATGCGATGGGAACGCCGGGAATTCTTTCCCTACGAAACAGGGAAAGGATCCCACATCTCGAGCTAGGAGGCGGAAACGGGGCTCCCCTGGATGTGTGCGGGACCCTCGTGCTTCCTCTCGAGTGGAGATGGGTATGTCGGGGAACTTCTTGAGTTGCAGCAAGGGTGTGAAGGACCCTTTGGAAGTTCCAGAGGTTAGATGTGATTAGCCTCTAGAAGCCTCAGCGGAAATGGGCCACATCTCGCCTGGAGGGCAAAACCTCCTAGATTTTCTCGAGTTGCGGCAGGTGCCCTCGACTTACGACGGGGAACTCGGGGACCCGCTCTGGTGGCCTCAGGAAAGGCCAGTCCCCATGCGAGTTGCTCGGGGGCCTCTCGGGATTCCTCTCCCGTCGATGCCGGGGCCTAAGACCTTGTGTGGAGTCGGGGCCGGAACCTGAGGATTCCTCTCCAGTGCTGACATGGATCTTGGAGTACTTTTGGAGTCTCCCCAGAGGAGTCAGTCCTCGTCTCGAATGCGGGCATGCACTTGCGCTTTCATCCAGAGCGGTAGCAGCAGTGTCACGCAGTCCGCCGCGTGGATCAAAGGATCTATGGTTTTCCCACGAGTCTTTCTCACGAGGCTTTCCCACGAGGCTTTCCCACAGGGCTGTCCCACGTGCACACGTGGTAGGAGTCGATCCTCGGCTTGAACGTCAAGGCAGTGCAGGGAAAACAGGTTCCTCTGGAATGGACTGACACATCTGGGGGACTCTTGGAATGGTGGCACGACCCTGTAGTTCCTCTCGCCTTTCCTGTGGAGAGCGACTCCTTTTGAGATGCGCCGGGAACGCCGGGAATTCTTTCCCTACGAAACAGGGAAAGGATCCCTCATCTCGAGCTAGGAGGCGGAAACGGGGCTCCCCTGGATGTGTGCGGGACCCTCGTGCTTCCTCTCGAGTGGAGACGGGAATGTCGGGTAACTTCTTGAGTTGCAGCAAGGGTGTGAAGGACCCTTTGGAAGTTCCAGTGGTTAGATGTGATTAGCCTCCAGAAGCCTCAGCGGAAATGGGCCTCATCTCGCCTGGAGGGCAAAACCTCCTGGATTTTCTCGAGTTGCCGCATGTGCTCTCGACTTACGACGGGGACCTCAGGGACCCGCTCTGGTGGCCTCAGGAAAGGCCAGTCCCCATGCGAGTTCCTCGGGGGCCTCTCGGGATTCCTCTCCCGTCGATGCCGGGGCGTAAGACCTTGTGTGGATTCGGGGCCGGAACCTGAGGATTCCTCTCCAGTGCTGACATGGATCTTGGGGTACTTCTGGAGTCTCCCCAGGGAGTCAGTCCTCGTCTCGAATGCGGGCATGCACTTGCGCTTTCCTCCAGAGCAGTAGCAGCAGTGTCACGCAGTCCGCCGCGTGGATCAAAGGATCTATGGTTTTCCCTCGAGTCTTTCCCACGAGGCTTTTCCACGAGGCTTTCCCACAGGGCTGTCCCACGTGCACACGTGGTGGGAGTCGATCCTCGGCTTGAACGTCAAGGCAGTGCAGGGAAAACAGGTTCCTCTGGAATGGACTGACACGTCTGGGGGACTCTTGGAATGGTGGCACGACCCTGTAGTTCCTCTCGCCTTTCCTGTGGAGAGCGCCTCCTTTTGAGATGCGCCGGGAACGCCGGAAATTCTTTCCCTACGAAACAGGGAAAGGATCCCTCATCTCGAGCTAGGAGGAGGAAACGGGGCTCCCTTGGATGTGTGCGGGACCCTCGTGCTTCCTCTCGAGTGGAGACGGGTATGTCGGGTAACATCTTGAGTTGCAGCAAGGGTGTGAAGGATCCTTTGGAAGTTCCAGTGGTTAGATGTGATTAGCCTCGAGAAGCCTCAGCGGAAATGGGCCTCATCTCGCCTGGAGGGCAAAACCTCCTGGATTTTCTCGAGTTGCGGCAGGTGCTCTCGATTTATGACGGGGACCTCGGGGACCCGCTCTGGTGGCATCAGGAAAGGCCAGTCCCCATGCGAGTTCCTCGGGGGCCTCTCGGTATTCCTCTCCCGTCCATGCCGGGGCCTACGACCTTGTGTGGAGTCGGGGCCGGAACCTGAGGATTCCTCTCCAGTGCTGACATGGATCTTGGGGTACTTCTGGAGTCTCCCCAGGGGAGTCAGTCCTGGTCTCGAATGCGGGCATGCACATGCGCTTTACTCCAGAGCGGTAGCAGCAGTGTCACGCAGTCTGCCGCGTGGATCAAAGGATCTATAGTTTTCCCTCGAGTCTTTCCCACGAGGCTTTCCCACGAGGCTTTCCCACGAGGCTTTCCCACAGGGCTGTCCCACGTGCACACGTGGTGGGAGTCGATCCTCGGCTTGAACGTCAAGGCAGTGCAGGGAAAACAGGTTCCTCTGGAATGGACTGACACATCTGGGGGACTCTTGGAATGGTGGCACGACCCTGGAGTTCCTCTCGCCTTTCCTGTGGAGAGAGCCTCCTCTTGAGATGCGACGGGAACGCTGGGAATTCTTTCCCTACGAAACAGGGAAAGGATCCCTCATCTCGAGCTAGGAGGCGGAAACGGGGCTCCCCTGGATGTGTGTGGGACCCTCGTGCTTCCTCTCGAGTGGAGACGTGTATGTCGGGGAACTTCTTGAGTTGCAGCACGGGTGTGAAGGACCCTTTGGAAGTTCCAGAGGTTAGATGTGATTAGCCTCGAGAAGCCTCAGCGGAAATGGGCCTCATCTCGCCTGGAGGGCAAAACCTCCTGGATTTTCTCGAGTTGCGGCAGGTGCTCTCGACTTACGACGCGGTCTCGGGGACCCGCTCTGGTGGCCTCAGGAAAGGCCAGTCCCCATGCGAGTTCCTCGGGGGCCTCTCGGGATTTCTCTCCCGACGATGCCGGGGCCTAAGACCTTGTGTGGAGTCGGGGCCGGAACCTGAGGATTCCTCTCCACTGCTGACATGGATCGTGGGCTACTTCTGGAGTCTCCCCAGGGGAGTCAGTCCTCGTCTCGAATGCGGGCATACAATTGCGCTTTCCTCCAGAGCGGTAGCAGCAGTGTCACGCAGTCCGCTGCGTGGATCAAAGGATCTATGATTTTCCCTCGAGTCTTTCCCTCGAGTCTTTCTCACGAGGCTTTCCCACAGGGCTGTCCCACGTGCACACGTGGTGGGAGTCGATCCTCGGCTTGAACGTCAAGGCAGTGCAGGGTAAACAGGTTCCTCTGGAATGGACTGACATATCTGGGGGACTCTTGGAATGGTGGCACGACCCTGGAGTTCCTCTCGCCTTTCCTGTGGAGAGCGCCTCCTCTTGAGATGCGATGGGAACGCCGGGAATTCTTTCCCTACGAAACAGGGAAAGGATCCCTCATCTCGAGCTAGGAGGCGGAAACGGGGCTCCCCTGGATGTGTGCGGGACACTCGTGCTTCCTCTCGAGTGGAGATGGGTATGTCGGGGAACTTCTTGAGTTGCAGCAAGTGTGTGAAGGACCCTTTGGAAGTTGCAGAGGTTAGATGTGATTAGCCTCGAGAAGCCTCAGCGGAAATGGGCCACATCTCGCCTGGAGGGCAAAACCTCCTAGATTTTCTCGAGTTGCGGCAAGTGCCCTCGACTTACGACGGGGACCTCGGGGACTCGCTCTGGTGGCCTCAGGAAAGGCCAGTCCCCATGCGAGTTGCTCGGGGGCCTCTCGAGATTCCTCTCCCGTCGATGCCGGGGCCTAAGACCTTGTGTGGAGTCGGGGCCGGAACCTGAGGATTCCTCTGCAGTGCTGACATGGATCTTGGGGTACTTCTGGAGTCTCCCCAGGGGAGTCAGTCCTCGTCTCGAATGCGGGCATGCACTTGCGCTTTCCTCCAGAGCGGTAGCAGCAGTGTCACGCAGTCCGCCGCGTGGATCAAAGGATCTATGGTTTTCCCTCGAGTCTTTCCCACGAGGCTTTCCCACGAGGCTTTCCCACAGGGCTGTCCCACGTGCACACGTGGTGGGAGTCGATCCTCGGCTTGAACGTCAAGGCAGTGCAGGGAAAACAGGTTCCTCTGGAATGGACTGACACATCTGGGGGACTCTTGGAATGGTGGCACGACCCTGGAGTTCCTCTTGCCTTTCCAGTGGAGAGCGCCTCCTCTTGAGATGCGACGGGAACGCCGGGAATTCTTTCCCTACGAAACAGGGAAAGGATCCCTCATCTCGAGCTAGGAGGCGGAAACGGGGCTCCTCTGGATGTGTGCGGGACCCCACGTGCTTCCTCTCGAGTGGAGACGGCTATGTCGGGGAACTTCTTGAGTTGCAGCAAGGGTGTGAAGGACCCTTTGGAAGTTCCAGTGGTTAGATGTTATTAGCCTCGAGAAGCCTCAGCGGAAATGAGCCTCCTCTCGCCTGGAGGGCAAAACCTCCTGGATTTTCTTGAGTTGCGGCAGGTGCTCTCGACTTAAGACGGGGACCTCAGGGACCCGCTCTGATGGCCTCAGGAAAGGCCAGTCCCCATGCGAGTTCCTCGGGGGCCTCTCAGGATTCCTCTCCCGTCGATGCCGGGGCCTAAGACCTTCTGTGGAGTCGGGGCCGGAACCTGAGGATTCCTCTCCAGTGCTGACATGGATCTTGGGGTACTTCTGGAGTCTCCCCATGGGAGTCAGTCCTCGTCTCGCATGCGGGCCTGCACTTGCGCTTTTCTCCAGAGCGGTAGCAGCAGTGTCACGCAGTCCGCCGCGTGGATCAAAGGATCTATGTTTTTCCCTCGAGTCTTTCCCACGAGGCTTTCCCACGAGGCTTTCCCACAGGGCTGTCCCACGTGCACACGTGGTGGGAGTCGATCCTCGGCTTGAACGTAAAGGCAGTGCAGGGAAAAGAGGTTCCTCTGCAATGGACTGACACATCTGGGGGACTCTTGGAATGGTGGCACGACCCTGGAGTTCCTCTCGCCTTTCCTGTGGAGAGCGCCTTCTCTTGAGATGCGACGGGAACGCCGGGAATTCTTTCCCTACGAAACAGGGAAAGGATCCCTCATCTCGAGCTAGGAGGCGGAAACGGGTCTCCCCTGGATGTGTGCGGGACCCTCGTGCTTCCTCTCGAGTGGAGACGGGTATGTCGGGGAACTTCTTGAGTTGCAGCAAGGGTGTGAAGGACCCTTTGGAAGTTCCACTGGTTAGATGTGATTAGCCTCGAGAAGCCTCAGCGGAAATGGGCCTCATCTCGCCTGGAGGGCAAAACCTCCTGGATTTTCTCGAGTTGCGGCAGGTGCTCCCGACTTACGACGGGGACCTCAGGGACCCGCTCTGGAGGCCTCAGGAAAGGCCAGTCCCCATGCGAGTTCCACGGGGGCCTCTCGGGATTCCTCTCCCGTCGATACCGGGGCCTAAGACCTTGTGTGGAGTCGGGGCCGGAACCTGAGGATTCCTCTCCAGTGCTGACATGGATCCTGGGGTACTTCTGGAGTCTCCCCAGGGGAGTCAGTCCTCGTCTCGAATGCGGACATGCACTTGCGCTTTCCTTCAGAGCGGTAGCAGCAGTGTCACGCAGTCCGCTGCGTGGATCAAAGGATCTATGGTTTTCCCTCGAGTCTTTCCCTCGAGGCTTTCCCACGAGGCTTTCCCACAGGGCTGTCCCACGTGCACACGTGGTGGGACTCGATCCTCGGCTTGAACGTCAAGGCAGTGCAGGGAAAACAGGTTCCTCTGGAATGGACTGACACATCTGGGGGACTCTTGGAATGGTGGCACGACCCTGGAGTTCATCTTTCCTTTCCAGTGGAGAGCGCCTCCTCTTGAGATGCGACGGGAACGCCGGGAATTCTTTCCCTACGAAACAGGGAAAGGATCCCTCATCTCGAGCTAGGAGGCGGAAACGGGGCTCCCCTGGATGTGTGCGGGACCCCACGTGCTTCCTCTCGAGTGGAGACGGGTATGTCGGGGAACTTCTTGAGTTGCAGCAAGGGTGTGAAGGACCCTTTGGAAGTTCCAGTGGTTAGACGTGATTGGCCTCGAGAAGCCTCAGCTGAAATGGGCCTCATCTCGCCTGGAGGGCAAAACCTCCTGGATTTTCTCGAGTTGAGGCAGGTGCTCTCGACTTACGACGGGGACCTCAGGGACCCGCTCTGGTGGCCTCAGGAAAGGCCAGTCCCCATGCGAGTTCCTCGGGGGCCTCTCGGGATTCCTCTCCCGTCGATGCCGGGGCCTAAGACCTTGTGTGGAGTCGGGGCCGGAACCTGAGGATTCCTCTCCAGTGCTGACATGGATCTTGGGGTACTTCCGGAGTCTCCTCAGGGGAGTCAGTCCTCGTCTCGAATGCGGGCATGCACTTGCGCTTTCCTCCAGAGCGGTAGCAGCAGTGTCACGCAGTCCGCCGCGTGGATCAAAGGATCAAGGTTTTCCCTCGAGACTATCCCACGAGGCTTTCCCACGAGTCTTTCCCAGAAGGCTGTCCCACGTGCACACGTGGTGGAAGTCGATCCTCGGCTTGAACGTCAAGGCAGTGCAGGGAAAACAGGTTCCTCTGGAATGGACTGACACATCTGGGGGACTCTTGGAATGGTGGCACGACCCTGGAGTTCCTCTTGCCTTTCCTGTGGAGAGCGCCTCCTCTTGAGATGCGACGGGAACGCCGGGAATTCTTTCCCTACGAAACAGGGAAAGGATCCCTCATCTCGAGCTAGGAGGCGGAAACGGGGCTCCCCTGGATGTGTGCGGGACCCCACGTGCTTCCTATCGAGTGGAGACGGGTATGTCGCGGAACTGCTTGAGTTGCAGCAAGGGTGTGAAGGACCCTTTGGAAGTTCCAGTGGTTTGATGTGATTAGCCTCGAGAAGCCTCAGCGGAAATGGGCCTCATCTCTCCGTGAGGGCAAAACCTCCTCGATTGTCTCGAGTTGCGGCAGGTGCTCTCGACTTACGACGGGGACCACAGGGACCCGCTCTGGTGGCCTCAGGAAAGGCCAGTCCCCATGCGAGTTCCTCGGGGGCCTCTCGGGATTCCTCTCCCGTCGATGCTGGGGCCTAAGACCTTGTGTGGTGTCGGGGCCGGAAACTGAGGATTCCTCTCCAGTGCAGACATGGATCTTGGGGTACTTCTGGAGTCTCCCCAGGGGAGTCAGTCCTCGTCTCGAATGCGGGCATGCACTTGCGCTTTCCTCCAGAGCGGTAGCAGCAGTGTCACGCAGTCCGCCGCGTGCATCAAAGGATCTATGGTTTTCCCTCGAGTCTTTCCCACGAGGCTTTCCCACGAGGCTTTCCCACAGGGCTGTCCCACGTGCACACGTGGTGGGAGTCGATCCTCGGCTTGAACGTCAAGGCAGTGCAGGGAAAACAGGTTCCTCTGGAATGGACTGACACATCTGGGGGACTCTTGGAATGGTGGCACGACCCTGGAGTTCCTCTCGCCTTTCCTGTGGAGAGCGCCTCCTCTTGAGATGCGACGGGAACGCCGGGAATTCTTTCCCTACGAAACAGGGAAAGGATCCCTCATCTCGAGCTAGGAGGCGGAAACGGGGCTCCCCTGGATGTGTGCGGGAACCTCGTGCTTCCTCTCGAGTGGAGACGGGTATGTCGGGGAACTTCTTGAGTTGCAGCAAGGGTGTGAAGGACCCTTTGGAAGTTCCAGTGGTTAGATGTGATTAGCCTAGAGAAGCCTCAGCGAAAATGGGCCTCATCTCGCCTGGAGGGCAAAACCTCCTGGATTTTCTCGAGTTGCGGCAGGTGCTCTCGACTTACGAAGGGGACCTCAGGGACCCGCTCTGGTGGCCTCAGGAAAGGCCAGGCCCCATGCGAGTTCCTCGGGGGCCTCTCGGGATACCTCTCCCGTCGATGCCGGGGCCTAAGACCTTGTGTGGAGTCGGGGCCGGAACCTGAGGATTCCTCTCCAGTGCTGACATGGATCTTGGGGTACTTCTGGAGTCTCCCCAGGGGAGTCAGTCCTCGTCTCGAATGCGGGCATGCACTTACGCTTTCCTCCAGAGCGGTAGCAACAGTGTCACGCAGTCCGCCGCGTGGATCAAAGGATCTATGATTTTCCCTCGAGGCTTTCCCACGAGGCTTTCCCACGAGGCTTTCCCACGGGGCTGTCCCATGTGCACACGTGGTGGGAGTCGATCCTCGGCTTGAACGTCAAGGCAGTGCAGGGAAAACAGGTTCCTCTGGAATGGACTGACACATCTGGGGGACTCTTGGAATGGTGGCACGACCCTGGAGTTCCTCTCGCCTTTCCTGTGGAGAGCGCCTCCTCTTGAGATGCGACGGGAACGCCGGGAATCTATCCCTACGAAACAGGGAAAGGATCCGTCATCTCGAGCTAGGAGGCGGAAACGGGGCTCCCCTGGATGTGTGCGGGACCCCACGTGCTTCCTCTCGAGTGGAGACCGGTATGTCGGGGAACTTCTTGAGTTGCAGCAAGGGTGTGAAGGACCCTTTGGAAGTTCCAGTGGTTAGACGTGATTGGCCTCGAGAAGCTTCAGTGGAAATGGGCCTCATCTCGCCTGGAGGGCAAAACCTCCTGGATTTTCTCGAGTTGAGGCAGGTGCTCTCGACTTACGACGGGGACCTCAGGGACCCGCTCTGGTGGCCTCAGGAAAGGCCAGTCCCCATGCGAGTTCCTCGGGGGCCTCTCGGGATTCCTCTCCCGTCGATGCCGGGGCCTAAGACCTGGTGTGGAGTCGGTGCCGGAACCTGAGGATTCCTCTCCAGTGCTGACATGGATCTTGGGGTACTTCTGGAGTCTCCCCAGGGGAGTCAGTCCTCGTCTCGAATGCGGGCATGCACTTGCGCTTTCCTCCAGAGCGGTAGCAGCAGTGTCACGCAGTCCGCCGCGTGGATCAAAGGATCTATGGTTTTCCCTCGAGTCTTTCCCACGAGGCTTTCCCACAGGGCTGTCCCACGTGCACACGTGGTGGGAGTCGATCCTCGGCTTGAACGTCAAGGCAGTGCAGGGAAAACAGGTTCCTCTGGAATGGACTGACCCATCTGGGGGACTCTTGGAATGGTGGCACGAACCTGGAGTTCCACTCGCCTTTCCTGTGGAGAGCGCCTCCTCTTGAGATGCGACGGGAACGCCGGGAATTCTTTCCCTACCAAACAGGGAAAGGATCCCTCATCTCGAGCTAGGAGGCGGAAACGGGGCTCCCCTGGATGTGTGCGGGACCCCACGTGCTTCCTCTCGAGTCGAGACGGGTATGTTGGGGAACTTCTTGAGTTGGAGCAAGGGTGTGAAGGACCCTTTGGAAGTTCCAGTGGTTAGATGTGATTAGCCTCGAGAAGCCTCAGCGGAAATGGGCCTCATCTCGCCTGGAGGGCAAAACCTCCTGGATTTTCTCGAGTTGCGGCAGGTTCTCTCGACTTACGACTGGGACCTCAGGGACCCGCTCTGGTGGCCTCAGGAAAGGCCAGTCCCCATGCGAGTTCCTCGGGGGCCTCTCGGGATTCCTCTCCCGTCGATGCCGGGGCCTAAGACCTTGTGTGGAGTCGGGGCCGGAACCTGAGGATTCCTCTCCAGTGCTGACATGGATCTTGGGGTACTTCCGGAGTCTCCCCAGGGGAGTCAGTCCTCGTCTCGAATGCGGGCATGCACTTGCGCTTTCCTCCAGAGCGGTAGCAGCAGTGTCACGCAGTCCGCCGCGTGGATCAAAGATCAAGGTTTTCCCTCGAGACTATCCCACGAGGCTTTCCCACGAGGCTTTCCCAGAGGGCTGTCCCACTTGCACACGTGGTGGGAGTCGATCCTCGGCTTGAACGTCAAGGCAGTGCAGGGAAAACAGGTTCCTCTGGAATGGACTGACACATCTGGGGGACTCTTGGAATGGTGGCACGACCCTGGAGTTCCTCTTGCCTTTCCTGTGGAGAGCGCCTCTTCTTGAGATGCGACGGGAACGCCGGGAATTCTTTCCCTACGAAACAGGGAAAGGATCCCTCATCTCGAGCTAGGAGGCGGAAACGGGGCTCCCCTGGATGTGTGCGGGACCCCACGTGCTTCCTCTCGAGTGGAGACGGGTATGTCGCGGAACTGCTTTAGTTGCAGCAAGGGTGTGAAGGACCCTTTGGAAGTTCCAGTGGTTTGATGTGATTAGCCTCGAGAAGCCTCAGCGGAAATGGGCCTCATCTCGCCTGGAGGGCAAAACCTCCTCGATTGTCTCGAGTTGCGGCAGGTGCTCTCGACTTACGACGGGGACCACAGGGACCCACTCTGGTGGCCTCAGGAAAGGCCAGTCCCCATGCGAGTTCCACGGGGGCCTCTCGGGATTCCTCTCCCGTCGATGCTGGGGCCTAAGACCTTGTGTGGTGTCGGGGCCGGAAACTGAGGATTCCTCTCCAGTGCAGACATGAATCTTGGGGTACTTCTGGAGTCTCCCCAGGGGAGTCAGTCCTCGTCTCGAATGCGGGCATGCACTTGCGCTTTCCTCCAGAGCGGTAGCAGCAGTGTCACGCAGTCCGCCGCGTGCATCAAAGGATCTATGGTTTTCCCTCGAGTCTTTCCCACAAGGCTTTCCCACGAGGCTTTCCCACAGGGCTGTCCCACGTGCACACGTGGTGGGAGTCGATCCTCGGCTTGAACGTCAAGGCAGTGCAGGGAAAACAGGTTCCTCTGGAATGGACTGACACATCTGGGGGACTCTTGGAATGGTGGCACGACCCTGGAGTTCCTCTCGCCTTTCCTGTGGAGAGCGCCTCCTCTTGAGATGCGACGGGAACGCCGAGAATTCTTTCCCTACGAAACAGGGAAAGGATCCCTCATCTCGAGCTAGGAGGCGGAAACGGGGCTCCCCTGGATGTGTGCGGGAACCTCGTTCTTCCACTCGAGTGGAGACGGGTATGTCGGGGAACTTCTTGAGTTGCAGCAAGGGTGTGAAGGACCCTTTGGAAGTTCCAGTGGTTAGATGTTATTAGCCTAGAGAAGCCTCAGCGAAAATGGGCCTCATCTCGCCTGGAGGGCAAAACCTCCTGGATTTTCTCGAGTTGCGGCAGGTGCTCTCGACTTACGAAGGGGACCTCAGGGACCCGCTCTGGTGGCCTCAGGAAAGGCCAGTCCCCATGCGAGTTCCTCGGGGGCCTCTCGGGATTCCTCTCCCGTCGATGCCGGGGCCTAAGACCTTGTGTGGATTCGGGGCCGGAACCTGAGGATTCCTCTCCAGTGCTTACATGGATCTTGGGGTACTTCTGGAGTCTCCCCAGGGGAGTCAGTCCTCGTCTCGAATGCGGGCATGCACTTGCGCTTTCCTTCAGAGCGGTAGCAGCAGTGTCACGCAGTCCGCTGCGTGGATCAAAGGATCTATGGTTTTCCCTCGAGTCTTTCCCTCGAGGCTTTCCCACGAGGCTTTCCCACAGGGCTGTCCCACGTGCACACGTGGTGGGACTCGATCCTCGGCTTGAACGTCAAGGCAGTGCAGGGAAAACAGGTTCCTCTGGAATGGACTGACACATCTGGGGGACTCTTGGAATGGTGGCACGACCCTGGAGTTCATCTTTCCTTTCCAGTGGAGAGCGCCTCCTCTTGAGATGCGACGGGAACGCCGGGAATTCTTTCCCTACGAAACAGGGAAAGGATCCCTCATCTCGAGCTAGGAGGCGGAAACGGGGCTCCCCTGGATGTGTGCGGGACCCCACGTGCTTCCTCTCGAGTGGAGACGGGTATGTCGGGGAACTTCTTCAGTTGCAGCAAGGGTGTGAAGGACCCTTTGGAAGTTCCAGTGGTTAGACGTGATTGGCCTCGAGAAGCCTCAGCTGAAATGGGCCTCATCTCGCCTGGAGGGCAAAACCTCCTGGATTTTCTCGAGTTGAGGCAGGTGCTCTCGACTTACGACGGGGACCTCAGGGACCCGCTCTGGTGGCCTCAGGAAAGGCCAGTCCCCATGCGAGTTCCTCGGGGGCCTCTCGGGATTCCTCTCCCGTCGATGCCGGGGCCTAAGACCTTGTGTGGAGTCGGGGCCGGAACCTGAGGATTCCTCTCCAGTGCTGACATGGATCTTGGGGTACTTCCGGAGTCTCCTCAGGGGAGTCAGTCCTCGTCTCGAATGCGGGCATGCACTTGCGCTTTCCTCCAGAGCGGTAGCAGCAGTGTCACGCAGTCCGCCGCGTGGATCAAAGGATCAAGGTTTTCCCTCGAGACTATCCCACGAGGCTTTCCCACGAGTCTTTCCCAGAAGGCTGTCCCACGTGCACACGTGGTGGAAGTCGATCCTCGGCTTGAACGTCAAGGCAGTGCATGGAAAACAGGTTCCGCTGGAATGGACTGACACATCTGGGGGACTCTTGGAATGGTGGCACGACCCTGGAGTTCCTCTTGCCTTTCCTGTGGAGAGCGCCTCCTCTTGAGATGCGACGGGAACGCCGGGAATTCTTTCCCTACGAAACAGGGAAAGGATCCCTCATCTCGAGCTAGGAGGCGGAAACGGGGCTCCCCTGGATGTGTGCGGGACCCCACGTGCTTCCTATCGAGTGGAGACGGGTATGTCGCGGAACTGCTTGAGTTGCAGCAAGGGTGTGAAGGACCCTTTGGAAGTTCCAGTGGTTTGATGTGATTAGCCTCGAGAAGCCTCAGCGGAAATGGGCCTCATCTCTCCGTGAGGGCAAAACCTCCTCGATTGTCTCGAGTTGCGGCAGGTGCTCTCGACTTACGACGGGGACCACAGGGACCCGCTCTGGTGGCCTCAGGAAAGGCCAGTCCCCATGCGAGTTCCTCGGGGGCCTCTCGGGATTCCTCTCCCGTCGATGCTGGGGCCTAAGACCTTGTGTGGTGTCGGGGCCGGAAACTGAGGATTCCTCTCCAGTGCAGACATGGATCTTGGGGTACTTCTGGAGTCTCCCCAGGGGAGTCAGTCCTCGTCTCGAATGCGGGCATGCACTTGCGCTTTCCTCCAGAGCGGTAGCAGCAGTGTCACGCAGTCCGCCGCGTGCATCAAAGGATCTATGGTTTTCCCTCGAGTCTTTCCCACGAGGCTTTCCCACGAGGCTTTCCCACAGGGCTGTCCCACGTGCACACGTGGTGGGAGTCGATCCTCGGCTTGAACGTCAAGGCAGTGCAGGGAAAACAGGTTCCTCTGGAATGGACTGACACATCTGGGGGACTCTTGGAATGGTGGCACGACCCTGGAGTTCCTCTCGCCTTTCCTGTGGAGAGCGCCTCCTCTTGAGATGCGACGGGAACGCCGGGAATCTATCCCTACGAAACAGGGAAAGGATCCGTCATCTCGAGCTAGGAGGCGGAAACGGGGCTCCCCTGGATGTGTGCGGGACCCCACGTGCTTCCTCTCGAGTGGAGACGGGTATGTCGGGGAACTTCTTGAGTTGCAGCAAGGGTGTGAAGGACCCTTTGGAAGTTCCAGTGGTTAGACGTGATTGGCCTCGAGAAGCTTCAGTGGAAATGGGCCTCATCTCGCCTGGAGGGCAAAACCTCCTGGATTTTCTCGAGTTGAGGCAGGTGCTCTCGACTTACGACGGGGACCTCAGGGACCCGCTCTGGTGGCCTCAGGAAAGGCCAGTCCCCATGCGAGTTCCTCGGGGGCCTCTCGGGATTCCTCTCCCGTCGATGCCGGGGCCTAAGACCTGGTGTGGAGTCGGTGCCGGAACCTGAGGATTCCTCTCCAGTGCTGACATGGATCTTGGGGTACTTCTGGAGTCTCCCCAGGGGAGTCAGTCCTTGTCTCGAATGCGGGCATGCACTTGCGCTTTCCTCCAGAGCGGTAGCAGCAGTGTCACGCAGTCCGCCGCGTGGATCAAAGGATCTATGGTTTTCCCTCGAGTCTTTCCCACGAGGCTTTCCCACAGGGCTGTCCCACGTGCACACGTGGTGGGAGTCGATCCTCGGCTTGAACGTCAAGGCAGTGCAGGGAAAACAGGTTCCTCTGGAATGGACTGACCCATCTGGGGGACTCTTGGAATGGTGGCACGAACCTGGAGTTCCTCTCGCCTTTCCTGTGGAGAGCGCCTCCTCTTGAGATGCGACGGGAACGCCGGGAATTCTTTCCCTACCAAACAGGGAAAGGATCCCTCATCTCGAGCTAGGAGGCGGAAACGGGGCTCCCCTGGATGTGTGCGGGACCCCACGTGCTTCCTCTCGAGTCGAGACGGGTATGTTGGGGAACTTCTTGAGTTGGAGCAAGGGTGTGAAGGACCCTTTGGAAGTTCCAGTGGTTAGATGTGATTAGCCTCGAGAAGCCTCAGCGGAAATGGGCCTCATCTCGCCTGGAGGGCAAAACCTCCTGGATTTTCTCGAGTTGCGGCAGGTTCTCTCGACTTACGACTGGGACCTCAGGGACCCGCTCTGGTGGCCTCAGGAAAGGCCAGTCCCCATGCGAGTTCCTCGGGGGCCTCTCGGGATTCCTCTCCCGTCGATGCCGGGGCCTAAGACCTTGTGTGGAGTCGGGGCCGGAACCTGAGGATTCCTCTCCAGTGCTGACATGGATCTTGGGGTACTTCCGGAGTCTCCCCAGGGGAGTCAGTCCTCGTCTCGAATGCGGGCATGCACTTGCGCTTTCCTCCAGAGCGGTAGCAGCAGTGTCACGCAGTCCGCCGCGTGGATCAAAGATCAAGGTTTTCCCTCGAGACTATCCCACGAGGCTTTCCCACGAGGCTTTCCCAGAGGGCTGTCCCACTTGCACACGTGGTGGGAGTCGATCCTCGGCTTGAACGTCAAGGCAGTGCAGGGAAAACAGGTTCCTCTGGAATGGACTGACACATCTGGGGGACTCTTGGAATGGTGGCACGACCCTGGAGTTCCTCTTGCCTTTCCTGTGGAGAGCGCCTCTTCTTGAGATGCGACGGGAACGCCGGGAATTCTTTCCCTACGAAACAGGGAAAGGATCCCTCATCTCGAGCTAGGAGGCGGAAACGGGGCTCCCCTGGATGTGTGCGGGACCCCACGTGCTTCCTCTCGAGTGGAGACGGGTATGTCGCGGAACTGCTTGAGTTGCAGCAAGGGTGTGAAGGACCCTTTGGAAGTTCCAGTGGTTTGATGTGATTAGCCTCGAGAAGCCTCAGCGGAAATGGGCCTCATCTCGCCTGGAGGGCAAAACCTCCTCGATTGTCTCGAGTTGCGGCAGGTGCTCTCGACTTACGACGGGGACCACAGGGACCCACTCTGGTGGCCTCAGGAAAGGCCAGTCCCCATGCGAGTTCCACGGGGGCCTCTCGGGATTCCTCTCCCGTCGATGCTGGGGCCTAAGACCTTGTGTGGTGTCGGGGCCGGAAACTGAGGATTCCTCTCCAGTGCAGACATGAATCTTGGGGTACTTCTGGAGTCTCCCCAGGGGAGTCAGTCCTCGTCTCGAATGCGGGCATGCACTTGCGCTTTCCTCCAGAGCGGTAGCAGCAGTGTCACGCAGTCCGCCGCGTGCATCAAAGGATCTATGGTTTTCCCTCGAGTCTTTCCCACAAGGCTTTCCCACGAGGCTTTCCCACAGGGCTGTCCCACGTGCACACGTGGTGGGAGTCGATCCTCGGCTTGAACGTCAAGGCAGTGCAGGGAAAACAGGTTCCTCTGGAATGGACTGACACATCTGGGGGACTCTTGGAATGGTGGCACGACCCTGGAGTTCCTCTCGCCTTTCCTGTGGAGAGCGCCTCCTCTTGAGATGCGACGGGAACGCCGAGAATTCTTTCCCTACGAAACAGGGAAAGGATCCCTCATCTCGAGCTAGGAGGCGGAAACGGGGCTCCCCTGGATGTGTGCGGGAACCTCGTTCTTCCACTCGAGTGGAGACGGGTATGTCGGGGAACTTCTTGAGTTGCAGCAAGGGTGTGAAGGACCCTTTGGAAGTTCCAGTGGTTAGATGTGATTAGCCTAGAGAAGCCTCAGCGAAAATGGGCCTCATCTCGCCTGGAGGGCAAAACCTCCTGGATTTTCTCGAGTTGCGGCAGGTGCTCTCGACTTACGAAGGGGACCTCAGGGACCCGCTCTGGTGGCCTCAGGAAAGGCCAGTCCCCATGCGAGTTCCTCGGGGGCCTCTCGGGATTCCTCTCCCGTCGATGCCGGGGCCTAAGACCTTGTGTGGATTCGGGGCCGGAACCTGAGGATTCCTCTCCAGTGCTTACATGGATCTTGGGGTACTTCTGGAGTCTCCCCAGGGGAGTCAGTCCTCGTCTCGAATGCGGGCATGCACTTGCGCTTTCCTCCAGAGGGGTAGCAACAGTGTCACGCAGTCCGCCGCGTGGATCAAAGGATCTATGATTTTCCCTCGAGGCTTTCCCACGAGGCTTTCCCACGAGGCTTTCCCACAGGGCTGTCCCACGTGCACACGTGGTGGGAGTCGATCCTCGGCTTGAACGTCAAGGCAGTGCAGGGAAAACAGGTTCCTCTGGAATGGACTGACACATCTGGGGGACTCTTGGAATGGTGGCACGGCCCTGGAGTTCCTCTCGCCTTTCCTGTGGAGAGCGCCTCCTCTTGAGAAGCTACGGGAACGCCGGGAATCTTTCCCTACGAAACAGGGAAAGGATCCGTCATCTCGAGCTAGGAGGCGGAAACGGGGCTCCCCTGGATGTGTGCGGGACCCCACGTGCTTCCTCTCGAGTGGAGACGGGTATGTCGGGGAACTTCTTGAGTTGCAGCAAGGGTGTGAAGGACCCTTTGGAAGTTCCAGTGGTTAGACGTGATTGGCCTCGAGAAGCTTCAGTGGAAATGGGCCTCATCTCGCCTGGAGGGCAAAACCTCCTGGATTTTCTCGAGTTGAGGCAGGTGCTCTCGACTTACGACGGGGACCTCAGGGACCCGCTCTGGTGGCCTCAGGAAAGGCCAGTCCCCATGCGAGTTCCTCGGGGGCCTCTCGGGATTCCTCTCCCGTCGATGCCGGGGCCTAAGACCTTGTGTGGAGTCGGGGCCGGAACCTGAGGATTCCTCTCCAGTGCTGACATGGATCTTGGGGTACTTCCGGAGTCTCCCCAGGGGAGTCAGTCCTCGTCGAATGCGGTCATGCACTTGCGCTTTCCTCCAGAGCGGTAGCAGCAGTGTCACCAAGTCCGCTGCGGGGATCAAAGGATCTATGGTTTTCCCTCGAGTCTTTCCCACGAGGCTTTCCCACGAGGCTTTCCCACAGGGCTGTCCCACGTGCACACGTGTTGGGACTCGATCCTCGGCTTGAACGTCAAGGCAGTGCAGGGAAAACAGGTTCCTCTGGAATGGACTGACACATCTGGGTGTCACTTGGAATGGTGGCACGACCCTGGAGTTCCTCTCGCCTTTCCTGTGGAGAGTGCCTCCTCTTGAGATGCGACGGGAACGTCGGGAATCTTTCCCTACGAAACAGGGAAAGGATCCGTCATCTCGAGCTAGGAGGCGGAAACGGGGCTCCCCAGGATGTGTGCGGGACCCCACGTGCTTCCTCTTGAGTGGAGACGGGTATGTCGGGGAACTTCTTGAGTTGCAGCAAGGGTGTGAAGGACCCTTTGGAAGTTCCAGTGGTTAGATGTGATTAGCCTCGAGAAGCCTCAGCGGAAATGGGCCTCATCTCGCCTGGAGGGCAAAACCTCCTGGATTTTCTCGAGTTGCGGCAGGTGCTCTCGACTTACGACGGGGACCACAGGGACCCGCTCTGGTGGCCTCAGGAAAGGCCAGTACCCATGCGAGTTCCTCGGGGGCCTCAGGGGATTCCTCTCCCGTCGATGCTGGGGCCTAAGACCTTGTGTGGTGTCGGGGCCGGAAACTGAGGATTCCTCTCCAGTGCTGACATGGATCTTGGGGTACTTCTGGAGTCTCCCCAGGGAGTCAGTCCTCGTCTCGAATGCGGGCATGCACTTGCGCTTTCCTCCAGAGCGGTAGCAGCAGTGTCACGCAGTCCGCCGCGTGGATCAAAGGATCTATGTTTTTCCCTCGAGTCTTTCCCACGAGGCTTTCCCACGAGGCTTTCCCACAGGGCTGTCCCACGTGCACACGTGGGGGGAGTCGATCCTCGGCTTGAACGTCAAGGCAGTGCAGGGAAAACAGGTTCCTCTGGAATGGACTGACACATCTGGGGGACTCTTGGAATGGTGGCACGACCCTGGAGTTCCTCTCGCCTTTCCTGTGGAGAGCGCCTCCTCTTGAGATGCGACGGGAACGCCGGGAATTCTTTCCCTAGGAAACAGGGAAAGGATCCCTCATCTCGAGCTAGGAGGCGGAAACGGGGCTCCCCTGGATGTGTGCGGGAACCTCGTGCTTCCTCTCGAGTGGAGACGGGTATGTCGGGGAACTTCTTGAGTTGCAGCAAGGGTGTGAAGGACCCTTTGGAAGTTCCAGTGGTTAGATGTGATTAGCCTAGAGAAGCCTCAGCGAAAATGGGCCTCATCTCGCCTGGAGGGCAAAACCTCCTGGATTTTCTCGAGTTGCGGCAGGTGCTCTCGACTTACGAAGGGGACCTCAGGGACCCGCTCTGGTGGCCTCAGGAAAGGCCAGTCCCCATGCGAGTTCCTCGGGGGCCTCTCGGGATTCCTCTCCCGTCGATGCCGGGGCCTAAGACCTTGTGTGGAGTCGGGGCCGGAACCTGAGGATTCCTCTCCAGTGCTGACATGGATCTTGGGGTACTTCCGGAGTCTCCCCAGGGGAGTCAGTCCTCGTCGAATGCGGGCATGCACTTGCGCTTTCCTCCAGAGCGGTAGCAGCAGTGTCACGCAGTCTGCCGCGTGGATCAGAGGATCAAGGTTTTCCCTCGAGACTATCCCACCAGGCTTTCCCACGAGGCTTTCCCAGAGGGCTGTCCCACGTGCACACGTGGTGGGAGTGGATCCTCGGCTTGAACGTCAAGGCAGTGCAGGGAAAACAGGTTCCTCTGGAATGGACTGACACATCTGGGGGACTCTTGGAATGGTGGCACGACCCTGGAGTTCCTCTCGCCTTTCCTGTGGAGAGCGCCTCCTCTTGAGATGCGACGGGAACGCCGGGAATTCTTTCCCTACGAAACAGGGAAAGGATCCCTCATCTCGAGCTAGGAGGCGGAAACGGGGCTACCCTGGATGTGTGCGGGACCCCACGTGCTTCCTCTCGAGTCGAGACGGGTATGTCGGGGAACTTCTTGATTTGGAGCAAGGGTGTGAAGGACCCTTTGGAAGTTCCAGTGGTTAGATGTGATTAGCCTCGAGAAGCCTCAGCGGAAATGGGCCTCATCTCGCCTGGAGGGCAAAACCTCCTGGATTTTCTCGAGTTGCGGCAGGTTCTCTCGACTTACGACTGGGACCTCAGGGACCCGCTCTGGTGGCCTCAGGAAAGGCCAGTCCCCATGTGAGTTCCTCGGGGGGCTCTCGGGATTCCTCTCCCGTCGATGCCGGGGCCTAAGACCTTGGGTGGAGTCGGGGCCGGAACCTGAGAATTCCTCTCCAGTGCTGACATGGATCTTGGGGTGCTTCTGGAGTCTCCCCAGGGGAGTCAGTCCTCGTCTCGAATGCGGGCATGCACTTGCGCTTTCCTCCAGAGCGGTAGCAGCAGTGTCACCCAGTCCGCTGCGTGGATCAAAGGATCTATGGTTTTCCCTCGAGTCTTTCCCACGAGGCTTTCCCACGGGGCTCTCCCACGTGCACACGTGTTGGGACTCGATCCTCGGCTTGAACGTCAAGGCAGTGCAGGGAAAACAGGTTCCTCTGGAATGGACTGACACATCTGGGTGTCACTTGGAATGGTGGCACGACACTGGAGTTCCTCTCGCCTTTCCTGTGGAGAGTGCCTCCTCTTGAGATGCGACGGGAACGCCGGGAATCTTTCCCTACGAAACAGGGAAAGGATCCGTCATCTCGAGCTAGGAGGCGGAAACGGGGCTCCCCAGGATGTGTGCGGGAACCCACGTGCTTCCTCTTGAGTGGAGACGGGTATGTCGGGGAACTTCTTGAGTTGCAGCAAGGGTGTGAAGGACACTTTGGAAGTTCCAGTGGTTAGATGTGATTAGCCTCGAGAAGCCTCAGCGGAAATGGGCCTCATCTCGCCTGGAGGGCAAAACCTCCTCGATTGTCTCGAGTTGCGGCAGGTGCTCTCGACTTACGACGGGGACCTCAGGGACCCGCTCTGGTGGCCTCAGGAAAGGCCAGTCCCCATGCGAGTTCCTCGGGGGCTTCTCGGGATTCCTCTCCCGTCGATGCCGGGGCCTAAGACCTTGTGTGGAGTCGGGGCCGGAACCTGAGGATTCCTCTCCAGTGCTGACATGGATCTTGGGGTACTTCCGGAGTCTCCCCAGGGGAGTCAGTCCTCGTCGAATGAGGGCATGCACTTGCGCTTTCCTCCAGAGCGGTAGCAGCAGTGTCACGCAGTCCGCCGCGTGGATCAAAGGATCAAGGTTTTCCCTCGAGACTATCCCACGAGGCTTTCCCACGAGGCTTTCCCACAGGGCTGTCCCACGTGCACACGTGGTGGGAGTGGATCCTCGGCTTGAACGTCAAGGGAGTGCAGGGAAAACAGGTTCCTCTGGAATGGACTGACACATCTGGGGGACTCTTGGAATGGTGGCACGACCCTGGAGTTCCTCTCGCCTTTCCTGTTGAGAGCGCCTCCTCTTGAGATGCGACGGGAACGCCGGGAATTCTTTCCCTACGAAACAGGGAAAGGATCCCTCATCTCGAGCTAGGAGGCGGAAACGGGGCTCCCCTGGATGTGTGCGGGACCCCACGTGCTTCCTCTCGAGTCGAGACGGGTATGTCGGGGAACTTCTTGAGTTGGAGCAAGGGTGTGAAGGACCCTTTGGAAGTTCCAGTGGTTAGATGTGATTAGCCTCGAGAAGCCTCAGCGGAAATGGGCCTCATCTCGCCTGGAGGGCAAAACCTCCTGGATTTTCTCGAGTTGCGGCAGGTTCTCTCGACTTACGACTGGGACCTCAGGGACCCGCTCTGGTGGCCTCAGGAAAGGCCAGTCCCCATGTGAGTTCCTCAGGGGGCTCTCGGGATTCCTCTCCCGTCGATGCCGGGGCCTAAGACCTTGTGTGGAGTCGGGGCCGGAACCTGAGAATTCCTCTCCAGTGCTGACATGGATCTTGGGGTGCTTCTGGAGTCTCCCCAGGGGAGTCAGTCCTCGTCTCGAATGCGGGCATGCACTTGCGCTTTCCTCCAGAGCGGTAGCAGCAGTGTCACCCAGTCCGCGGCGTGGATCAAAGGATCTATGGTTTTCCCTCGAGTCTTTCCCACGAGGCTTTCCCACGAGGCTTTCCCACAGGGCTGTCCCACGTGCACACGTGGTGGTACTCGATCCTCGGCTTGAACGTCAAGGCAGTGCAGGGAAAACAGGTTCCTCTGGAATGGACTGACACATCTGGGTGTCACTTGGAATGGTGGCACGACCCTGGAGTTCCTCTCGCCTTTCCTGTGGAGAGCGCCTCCTCTTGAGATGCGACGGGAACGCCGGGAATTCTTTCCCTACGAAACAGGGAAAGGATCCCTCATCTCGAGCTAGGAGGCGGAAACGGGGCTCCCCTGGATGTGTGCGGGACCCCACGTGCTTCCTCTCGAGTCGAGACGGGTATGTCGGGGAACTTCTTGAGTTGGAGCAAGGGTGTGAAGGACCCTTTGGAAGTTCCAGTGGTTAGATGTGATTAGACTCGAGAAGCCTCAGCGGAAATGGGCCTCATCTCGCCTGGAGGGCAAAACCTCCTGGATTTTCTCGAGTTGCGGTAGGTTCTCTCGACTTACGACTGGGACCTCAGGGACCCGCTCTGGTGGCCTCAGGAAAGGCCAGTCCCCATGTGAGTTCCTCAGGGGGCTCTCGGGATTCCTCTCCCGTCGATGCCGGGGCCTAAGACCTTGTGTGGAGTCGGGGCCGGAACCTGAGAATTCCTCTCCAGTGCAGACATGGATCTTGGGGTGCTTCTGGAGTCTCCCCAGGGGAGTCAGTCCTCGTCTCGAATGCGGTCATGCACTTGCGCTTTCCTCCAGAGCGGTAGCAGCAGTGTCACCCAGTCCACTGCGTGGATCAAAGGATCTATGGTTTTCCCTCGAGTCTTTCCCACGAGGCTTTCCCACGAGGCTTTCCCACAGGGCTGTCCCACGTGCACACGTGGTGTGACTCGATCCTCGGCTTGAACGTCAAGGCAGTGCAGGGAAAACAGGTTCCTCTGGAATGGACTGACACATCTGGGTGTCAATTGGAATGGTGGCACGACCCTGGAGTTCCTCTCGCCTTTCCTGTGGAGAGTGCCTCCTCTTGAGATGCGACGGGAACGCCGGGAATTCTTTCCCTACGAAACAGGGAAAGGATCCCTCATCTCGAGCTAGGAGGCGGAAACGGGGCTCCCCTGGATGTGTGCGGGAACCTCGTGCTTTCTCTCGAGTGGAGACGGGTATGTCGGAGAACTTCTTGAGTTGCAGCAAGGGTGTGAAGAACCCTTTGGAAGTTCCAGTGGTTAGATGTGATTAGCCTCGAGAAGCCTCAGCGGAAATGGGCCTCATCTCGCCTGGAGGGCAAAACCTCCTGGATTTTCTCGAGTTGCGGCAGGTGCTCTCGACTTACGAAGGGGACCTCAGGGACCCGCTCTGGTGGCCTCAGGAAAGGCCAGTCCCCATGCGAGTTCCTCGGGGGCCTCTCGGGATTCCTCTCCCGTCGATGCCGGGGCCTAAGACCTGGTGTGGAGTCGGGGCCGGAACCTGAGGATTCCTCTCCAGTGCTGTCATGGATCTTGGGGTACTTCTGGAGTCTCCCCAGGGGAGTCAGTCCTCGTCTCGAATGCGGGCATGCACTTGGGCTTTCCTCCAGAGCGGTAGCAGCAGTGTCACGCAGTCCACCGCGTGGATCAAAGGATCTATGGTTTTCCCTCGAGTCTTTCCCAGGAGGCTTTCCCACGAGGCTTTCCCACAGGGCTGTCCCACGTGCACACGTGGTGGGAGTCGATCCGCGGCTTGAACGTCAAGGCAGTGCAGGGAAAAGAGGTTCCTCTGTAATGGACTGACACATCTGTGGGTATCTTGGAATGGTGGCACGACTCTGGAGATCCTCTCCCCTTTCCTGTTGAGAGCGCCTCCTCTTGAGATGCGACGGGAACGCGGGGAATTCTTTCCCTACGAAACAGGGAAAGGATCCCTCATCTCAAGCTATGAGGCGGAAACGGGGTTCCCCTGGATGTGTGCTGGACCCCACGTGCTTCCTCTCGAGTGGAGAAGGGTATGTCGGGGAACTTCTTGAGTTGCAGCAATGGTGTGAAGGACCCTTTGGAAGTTCCAGTGGTTAGACGTGATTAGCCTCGAGAAGCCTCAGCGGAAATGGGCCTCATCTCGCCTGGAGGGTAAAACCTCCTGGATTTTCTCGAGTTGCGGCAGGTGCTCTCGACTTACGACGGGGACCTCAGGGACCCGCTCTGGTGGCCTCAGGAAAGGCCAGTCCCCATGCGAGTTCCTCGGGGGCCTCTCGGGATTCCTCTCCCGTCGATGCCGGGGCCTAAGACCTGGTGTGGAGTCGGTGCCGGAACCTGAGGATTCCTCTCCAGTGCTGACATGGATCTTGGGGTACTTCTGGAGTCTCCCCAGGGGAGTCAGTCCTCGTCTCGAATGCGGGCATGCACTTGCGCTTTCCTCCAGAGCGGTAGCAGCAGTGTCACGCAGTCCGCCGCGTGGATCAAAGGATCTATGGTTTTCCCTCGAGTCTTTCCCACGAGGCTTTCCCACAGGGCTGTCCCACGTGCACACGTGGTGGGAGTCGATCCTCGGCTTGAACGTCAAGGCAGTGCAGGGAAAACAGGTTCCTCTGGAATGGACTGACCCATCTGGGGGACTCTTGGAATGGTGGCACGACCCTGGAGTTCCTCTCGCCTTTCCTGTGGAGAGCGCCTCCTTTTGAAATGCGACGGGAACGCCGGGAATTCTTTCCCTATGAAACAGGGAAAGGATCACTCATCTCGAGCTAGGAGGTGGAAACGGGGCTCCCCTGGATGTTTATGGGACCCCACGTGCTTCCTCTCGAGTGGAGACGGGTATGTCGCGGAACTCTTGAGTTGCAGCAAGGGTGTGAAGGTCCCTTTGGAAGTTCCAGTGGTTAGATGTGATTAGCCTCGAGAAGCCTCAGCGGAAATGGGCCTCATCTCGCCTGGAGGGCAAAACCTCCTGGATTTTCTCGAGTTGCGGCAGGTGCTCTCGACTTACGACGGGGACCTCAGGGACCCGTTCTGGTGGCCTCAGGAAAGGCCAGTCCCCATGCGAGTTCCTCGGGGGCCTCTCGGGATTCCTCTCCTGTCGATGCCGGGGCCTAAGACCTTGTGTGGAGTCGGTGCCGGAACCTGAGGATTCCTCTCCAGTGCTGACATGGATCTTGGGTACTTCTGGAGTCTCCCCAGGGGAGTCAGTGCTCGTCTCGAATGCGGGCATGCACTTGCGCTTTCCTCCAGAGCGGTAGCAGCAGTGTCACGCAGTCGGCCGCGTGGATCAAAGGATCTATGGTTTTCCCTCGAGTCTTTCCCACGAGGCTTTCCCACGAGGCTTTCCCACAGGGCTGTCCCACGTGCACGCGTGGTGGGAGTCGATCCGCGGCTTGAACGTCAAGGCAGTGCAGGGAAAAGAGGTTCCTCTGTAATGGACTGACACATCTGTGGGTCTCTTGGAATGGTGGCACGACTCTGGAGATCCTCTCCCCTTTCCTGTTGAGAGCGCCTCCTCTTGAGATGCGACGGGAACGCGGGGAATTCTTTCCCTACGAAACAGGGAAAGGATCCCTCATCTCGAGCTATGAGGCGGAAACGGGGTTCCCCTGGATGTGTGCTGGACCCCACGTGCTTCCTCTCGAGTGGAGACGGGTATGTCGGGGAACTTCTTGAGTTGCAGCAAGGGTGTGAAGGACCCTTTGGAAGTTCCAGTGGTTAGACGTGATTAGCCTCGAGAAGCCTCAGCGGAAATGGGCCTCATCTCGGCTGGAGGGCAAAACCTCCTGGATTTTCTCGAGTTGCGGCAGGTGCTCTCGACTTACGACGGGGACCTCAGGGACCCGCTCTGGTGGCCTCAGGAAAGGCCAGTCCCCATGCGAGTTCCTCGGGGGCCTCTCGGGATTCCTCTCCCGTCGATGCCGGGGCCTAAGACCTTGTGTGGAGTCGGGGCCGGAACCTGAGGATTCCTCTCCAGTGCTGACATGGATCTTGGGCTACTTCTGGAGTATCCCCAGGGGAGTCAGTCCTCGTCTCGAATGCGGGCATGCACTTGCGCTTTCCTCCAGAGCGGTAGCAGCAGTGTCACGCAGTCCGCCGCGTGGATCAAAGGATCTATGGTTTTCCCTCGAGTCTTTCCCACGAGACTTTCCCACGAGGCTTTCCCACAGGGCTGTCCCACGTGCACACGTGGTGGGAGTCGATCCTCGGCTTGAACGTCAAGGCAGTGCAGGGAAAACAGGTTCCTCTGTAATGGACTGACACATCTGGGTGATTTGTGGAATGGTGCCACGACCCTGGAGTTCCTATCGCCTTTCCTGTGGAGAGCGCCTCCTCTTGAGATGCGACGGGAACGCCGGGAATTCTTTCCCTACGAAACAGGGAAAGGATCCCTCATCTCGAGCTAGGAGGCGGAAACGGGTCTCCCCTGGATGTGTGCGGGACGCTCGTGCTTCCTCTCGAGTGGACACGGGTATGTCGGGGAACTTCTTGAGTTGCAGCAAGGGTGTGAAGGACCCTTTGAAAGTTCCAGTGGTTAGATGTGATTAGCCTCGAGAAGCCTCAGCGGAATTGGGCCTCATCTCGGCTGGAGGGCACAACCTCCTGGATTTTCTCGAGTTGCGGCACGTGCTCTCGACTTACGACGGGGACCTCAGGGACCCGCTCTGGTGGCCTCAGGAAAGGCCAGTCCCCATGCGAGTTCCTCGGGGGCCTCTCGGGATTCCTCTTCCGTCGATGCCGGGGCCTAAGACCTTGTGTGGAGTCGGGGCCGGAACCTGAGGATTCCTCTCCAGTGCTGACATGGATCTTGGGGTACTTCTGGAGTCTCCCCAGGGGAGTCAGTCCTCGTCTCGAATGCGGGCATGCGCTTGCGCTTTCCTCCAGAGCGGTAGCAGCAGTGTCACGCAGTCCGCCGCGTGGATCAAAGGATCTATGGTTTTCCCTCGAGTCTTTCCCACGAGGCTTTCCCACGAGGCTTTCCCACAGGGCTATCGCACGTGCACACGTGGTGGGAGTCGATCCTCGGCTTGAACGTCAAGGCAGTGCAGGGAAAACAGGTTCCTCTGTAATGGACTGACACATCTGGGGGATTCGTGGAATGCTGGCACGACCCTGGAGTTCCTCTCGCCTTTCCTGTGGAGAGCGCCTCCTCTTGAGATGCGACGGGAACGCCGGGAATTCTTTCCCTACGAAACAGGGAAAGGATCCCTCATCTCGAGCTAGGAGGCGGAAACGGGGCTCCCCTGGATGTGTGCGGGACCCCACGTGCTTCCTCTCGAGTGGAGACTGTTATGTCGGGGAACTTCTTGAGTTGCAGCAAGGGTGTGAAGGACCCTTTGGAAGTTCCAGTGGTTAGATGTGATTAGCCTCGAGAAGCCTCAGCGGAAATGGGCCTCATCTCGCCTGGAGGGCAAAACCTACTGGATTTTCTCGAGTTGTGGCAGGTGCTCTGGACTTACGACGGGGACCTCAGGGACCCGCTCTGGTGGCCTCAGGAAAGGCCAATCCCCATGTGAGTTCCTCGGGGGCCTCTCGGGATTCCTCTCCCGTCGATGCCGGGCCTAAGACCTTGTGTGGAGTCGGGGCCGGAACCTGAGGATTCCTCTCCAGTGCTGACATGGATCTTGGGGTAATTCTGGAGTCTCCCCAGGGGAGTCAGTCCTCGTCTCGAATGCGGGCATGCACTTGCGCTTTCCTCCAGAGCAGTAGCAGCAGTGTCACGCAGTCCACCGCGTCTATCAAAGGATCTATGGTTTTCCCTCGAGTCTTTTCCACGAGGCTTTCCCACGAGGCTTTCCCACAGGGCTGTCTCACGTGCACACGTGGCAGGAGTCGATCCTCGGCTTGAACGTCAAGGCAGTGCAGGGAAAACAGGTTCCTCTGGAATGGACTGACACATCTGGGGCTCTCTTGGAATGGTGCCACGACCCTGGAGTTCCGCTCGCCTTTCCTGTGGAGAGCGCCTCCTCTTGAGATGCGACGGGAACGCCGGGAATTCTTTCCCTACGAAAGAGGGAAAGAATCCCTCATCTCGAGCTAGGAGGCGGAAACGGGGTGCCTCTGGATGTGTGCGGGACCCCACGTGCTTCCTCTCGAGTGGAGACGGGTATGTCGCGGAACTGCTTGAGTTGCAGCAAGGGTGTGAAGGACCCTTTGGAAGTAACAGTGGTTAGATGTGATTAGCCTCGAGAAGCCTCAGCGGAAATGGGCCTCATCTCTCCTGGAGGGCAACACCTCGTGGATTTTCTCGAGTTGCGGCAGGTGCTCTGGACTTACGACGGGGACCTCAGGGACCCGCTCTGGTGGCCTCAGGAACGGCCAGTCCCCATGCGAGTTCCTCGGGGGCCTCTCGGGATTCCTCTCCCGACGATGCCGGGGACTAAGACCTTGTGTGGATTCGGGGCCGGAACCTGAGGATTCCTCTCCAGTGCTGACATGGATCTTGGGGTACTTCTGGAGTCTCCCCAGGGGAGTCAGTCCTCGTCTCGAATGCGGGCATGCACTTGCGCTTTCCTCCAGAGCGGTAGCAGCAGTGTCACGCAGTCCGCCGCGTGGATCAAAGGATCTATGGTTTTCCCTCGAGTCTTTCCCACGAGGCTTTCCCACGAGGCTTTCCCACAGGGCTGTCCCACGTGCACACGTGGTGGGAGTGGATCCTCGGCTTGAACGTCAAGGCAGTGCAGGGAAAACAGGTTCCTCTGTAATGGACTGACACATCTGGGGGATTCGTGGAATGGTGGCACGACCCTGGAGTTCCTCTCGCCTTTCCTGTGGAGAGCGCCTCCTCTTGAGATGCGACGGGAACGCCGGGAATTCTTTCCGTACGAAACAGGGATAGGATCCCTCATCTCGAACTAGGAGGCGGAAACGGGGCTCCCCTGGATGTGTGCGGCACCCCACGGACTTCCTCTCGAGTGGAGACGGGTATGTCGCGGAACTGCTTGAGTTGCAGCAAGGGTGTGAAGGACCCATTGGAAGTTCCAGTGGTTAGATGTGATTAGCCTCGAGAAGCCTCAGCGGAAATGGGCCTCATCTCGCCTGGAGGGCAAAACGTCCTGGATTTACTCGAGTTGCGGCAGGTGCTCTCGACTTACGACGGGGACCTCAGGGACCCGCTCTGGTGGCCTCAGGAAAGGCCAGTCCCCATGCGAGTTCCTCGGGGGCCTCTCGGGATTCCTCTCCCGTCGATGCCGGGGCCTAAGACCTTGTGTGGAGTCGGGGCCGGAACCTGAGGATTCCTCTCCAGTGCTGACATGGATCTTGGGGTACTTCTGGAGCCTCCCCAGGGGAGTCAGTCCTCGTCTCGAATGCGGGCATGCACTTGCGCTTTTCTCCAGAGCGGTAGCAGCAGTGTCACGCAGTCCGCCACGTGGATCAAAGGATCTATGGTTTTCCCTCGAGTCTTTCCCACGAGGCTTTCCCACGAGGCTTTCCCACAGGGTTGTCCCACGTGCACACGTGGTGGGAGTCGATCCTCGGCTTGAACGTCATGGCAGTGCAGGGAAAACAGGTTCCTCTGGAATGGACTGACATATCTGGGGGACTTTTGGAATGGTGGCACGACCCTGGAGTTCCTCTCGCCTTTCCTGTGGAGAGCGCCTCCTCTTGAGATGCGACGGGAACGCTGGGAATTCTTTCCCTACGAAACAGGGAAAGGATCCCTCATCTCGAGCTAGGAGGCGGATACGGGGCTCCCCTGGATGTGTGCCTCACCCCACGTGCTTCCTCTCGAGTGGAGACGGGTATGTCGGGGAACTTCTTGTGTTGCAGCAAGGGTGTGAAGGACCCTTTGAAAGTTCCAGTGGTTAGACGTGATTAGCCTCGAGAAGCCTCAGCGGAAATGGGCCTCATCTCGCCTGGAGGGCAAAACCTCCTGGATTTTTTCGAGTTGCGGCAGGTGCTCTCGACTTACGACGGGGACCTCAGGGACCCGCTCTGGTGGCCTCAGGAAAGGCCGGTCCCCATGCGAGTTCCTCGGGGGCCTCTCGGGATTCCTCTCCCGTCGATGCCGGGGCCTAAGACATTGTGTGGAGTCGGGGCCGAAACCTGAGGATTCCTCTCCAGTGCTCACATGGATCTTGGGGTACTTCTGGAGTCTCCCCAGGGGAGTCAGTCCTCGTCTCGAATGCGGGCATGCACTTGCGCTTTCCTCCAGAGCGGTAGCAGCAGTGTCACGCAGTCCGCCGCGTGGATCAAAGGATCTATGGTTTTCCCTCGAGTCTTTCCCACGAGGCTTTCCCACGAGGCTTTCCCACAGGGCTGTCCCACGTGCACACGTAGTGGGAGTCGATCCTCGGCTTGAACGTCAAGGCAGTGCAGGGAAAACAGGTTCCTCTGTAATGGACTGACACATCTGGGGGTCTCTTGGAATGCTGGCACGACCCTGGAGTTCCTCTCCCCTTTCCTGTGGAGAGCGCCTCCTCTTGAGATGCGACGGGAACGCCGGGAATTCTTTCCCTAGGAAACAGGGAAAGGATCCCTCATCTCGAGCTAGGAGGCGGAAACGGGGCTCCCCTGGATGTGTGCGGGACCCCACGTGCTTCCTCTCGAGTGGAGACGGGTATGTCGGGGAACTTCTTGAGTTGCAGCAAGGGTGTGAAGGACCCTTTGGAAGTTCCAGTGGTTAGACGTGATTAGCCTCGAGAAGCCTCAGCGGAAATGGGCCTCATCTCGCCTGGAGGGCAAAACCTCCTGGATTTTCTCGAGTTGCGGCAGGTGCTCTCGACTTACGTCGGGACCTCAGGGACCCGCTCTGGTGGCCTCAGGAAAGGCCAGTCCCCATGCGAGTTCCTCGCGGGCCTCTCGGGATTCCTCTCCCGTCGATGCCGGGGCCTAAGACCTTGTGTGGAGTCGGGGCCGGAACCTGAGGATTCCTCTCCAGTGCTGACATGGATCTTGGGGTACTTCTGGAGTCTCCCCAGGGGAGTCAGTCCTCGTCTCGAAGGCGGGCATGCACTTGCGCTTTCCTCTAGAGCGGTAGCTGCAGTGTCACGCAGTCCGCCGCGTGGAACAAAGGATCTATGGTTTTCCCTCGAGTCTTTCCCACGACTCTTTCCCACGAGGCTTTCCCACAGGGCTGTCCCACGTGCACACGTGGTGGGAGTCGATCCTCGGCTTGAACGTCAAGGCAGTGCAGGGAAAACAGGTTCCTCTGGAATGGACTGACACATCTGGGGGACTCTTGGAATGGTGGCATGACCCTGGAGTTCCTCTCGCCTTTACTGTCAAGAGCGCCTCCTCTTGAGATGCGACGGGAACGCCGGGAATTCTTTCCCTACGAAAGAGGGAAAGGATCCCTCATCTCGAGCTAGGAGGCGGAAACGGGGCTCCCCTGGAGGTGTGCCGCACCCCACGGACTTCCTCTCGATTGGAGACGGGTATGTCGCGGAACTGCTTGAGTTGCAGCAAGGGTGTGAAGGACCCTTTGGAAGTTCCAGTGGTTAGATGTGATTAGCCTCGAGAAGCCTCAGCGGAAATGGGCCTCATCTCGCCTGGAGGGCAAAACCTCCTGGATTTACTCGAGTTGCGGCAGGTGCTCTCGACTTACGACGGGGACCTCAGAGACCCGCTCTGGTGGCCTCAGGAAAGGCCAGTCCCAATGCGAGTTCCTCGGGGGCCTATCGGGATTCCTCTCCCGTCGATCCCGGGGCCTAAGACCTTGTGTGGAGTCGGGGCCGGAACCTGAGGATTCCTCTCCAGTGCTGACATGGATCTTGGGGTACTTCTGGAGTCTCCCCAGGGGAGTCAGTCCTCGTCTCGAATGCGGGCATGCACTTGGGCTTTCCTCCAGAGCGGTAGCAGCAGTGTCACGCAGTTCGCCGCGTGGATCAAAGGATCTATGTTTTTCCCTCGAGTCTTTCCCACGAGGCTGTCCCAGAAGGCTTACCCACAGGGCTGTTCCACGTGCACACGTGGTGGGAGTCGATCCTCGGCTTGAACGTCAAGGCAGTGCAGGGAAAACAGGTTCCTCTGGAATGGACTGACACATCTGGGGGACTTTTGGAATGGTGGCACGACCCTGGAGTTCCTCTCGCCTTTCCTGTGGAGAGCGCCTCCTCTTGAGATGCGAAGGGAACGCCGGGAATTCTTTCCGTACGAAACAGGGATAGGATCCCTCATCTCGAACTAGGAGGCGGAAACGGGGCTCCCCTGGATGTGTGCGGGACCCCACGTGCTTCCTCTCGAGTGGAGACGGGTATGTCGGGGAACTTCTTGAGTTGCAGCAAGGGTGTGAAGGACCCTTTGGAAGTTCCAGTGGTTAGACGTGATTAGCCTCGAGAAGCCTCAGCGGAAATGGGCCTCATCTCGCCTGGAGGGCAAAACCTCCTGGATTTTCTCGAGTTGCGGCAGGTGCTCTCGACTTACGTCGGGACCTCAGGGACCCGCTCTGGTGGCCTCAGGAAAGGCCAGTCCCCATGCGAGTTCCTCGCGGGCCTCTCGGGATTCCTCTCCCGTCGATGCCAGGGCCTAAGACCTTGTGTGGAGTCGGGGCCGGAACCTGAGGATTCCTCTCCAGTGCTGACATGGATCTTGGGGTACTTCTGGAGTCTCCCCAGGGGAGTCAGTCCTCGTCTCGAAGGCGGGCATGCACTTGCGCTTTCCTCTAGAGCGGTAGCTGCAGTGTCACGCAGTCCGCCGCGTGGAACAAAGGATCTATGGTTTTCCCTCGAGTCTTTCCCACGACTCTTTCCCACGAGGCTTTCCCACAGGGCTGTCCCACGTGCACACGTGGTGGGAGTCGATCCTCGGCTTGAACGTCAAGGCAGTGCAGGGAAAACAGGTTCCTCTGGAATGGACTGACACATCTGGGGGACTCTTGGAATGGTGGCATGACCCTGGAGTTCCTCTCGCCTTTACTGTCAAGAGCGCCTCCTCTTGAGATGCGACGGGAACGCCGGGAATTCTTTCCCTACGAAAGAGGGAAAGGATCCCTCATCTCGAGCTAGGAGGCGGAAACGGGGCTCCCCTGGATGTGTGCCGCACCCCACGGACTTCCTCTCGAGTGGAGACGGGTATGTCGCGGAACTGCTTGAGTTGCAGCAAGGGTGTGAAGGACCCTTTGGAAGTTCCAGTGGTTAGATGTGATTAGCCTCGAGAAGCCTCAGCGGAAATGGGCCTCATCTCGCCTGGAGGGCAAAACCTCCTGGATTTACTCGAGTTGCGGCAGGTGCTCTCGACTTACGACGGGGACCTCAGAGACCCGCTCTGGTGGCCTCAGGAAAGGCCAGTCTCAATGCGAGTTCCTCGGGGGCCTATCGGGATTCCTCTCCCGTCGATCCCGGGGCCTAAGACCTTGTGTGGAGTCGGGGCCGGAACCTGAGGATTCCTCTCCAGTGCTGACATGGATCTTGGGGTACTTCTGGAGTCTCCCCAGGGGAGTCAGTCCTCGTCTCGAATGCGGGCATGCACTTGCGCTTTCCTCCAGAGCGGTAGCAGCAGTGTCACGCAGTTCGCCGCGTGGATCAAAGGATCTATGTTTTTCCCTCGAGTCTTTCCCACGAGGCTGTCCCGGGAGGCTTACCCACAGGGCTGTTCCACGTGCACACGTGGTGGGAGTCGATCCTCGGCTTGAACGTCAAGGCACTGCAGGGAAAACAGGTTCCTCTGGAATGGACTGACACATCTGGGGGACTTTTGGAATGGTGGCACGACCCTGGAGTTCCTCTCGCCTTTCCTGTGGAGAGCGCCTCCTCTTGAGATGCGACGGGAACGCCGGGAATTCTTTCCGTACGAAACAGGGATAGGATCCCTCATCTCGAACTAGGAGGCGGAAACGGGGCTCCCCTGGATGTGTGCGGCACCCCACGGACTTCCTCTCGAGTGGAGACGGGTATGTCGCGGAACTGCTTGAGTTGCAGCAAGGGTGTGAAGGACCCATTGGAAGTTCCAGTGGTTAGATGTGATTAGCCTCGAGAAGCCTCAGCGGAAATGGGCCTCATCTCGCCTGGAGGCAAAACGTCCTGGATTTACTCGAGTTGCGGCAGGTGCTCTCGACTTACGACGGGGACCTCAGAGACCCGCTCTGGTGGCCTCAGGAAAGGCCAGTCCCCATGCGAGTTCCTCGCGGGCCTCTCGGGATTCCTCTCCCGTCGATGCCGGGGCCTAAGACCTTGTGTGGAGTCGGGGCCGGAACCTGAGGATTCCTCTCCAGTGCTGACATGGATCTTGGGGTACTTCTGGAGTCTCCCCAGGGGAGTCAGTCCTCGTCTCGAAGGCGGGCATGCACTTGCGCTTTCCTCTAGAGCGGTAGCTGCAGTGTCACGCAGTCCGCCGCGTGGAACAAAGGATCTATGGTTTTCCCTCGAGTCTTTCCCACGACTCTTTCCCACGAGGCTTTCCCACAGGGCTGTCCCACGTGCACACGTGGTGGGAGTCGATCCTCGGCTTGAACGTCAAGGCAGTGCAGGGAAAACAGGTTCCTCTGGAATGGACTGACACATCTGGGGGACTCTTGGAATGGTGGCATGACCCTGGAGTTCCTCTCGCCTTTACTGTCAAGAGCGCCTCCTCTTGAGATGCGACGGGAACGCCGGGAATTCTTTCCCTACGAAAGAGGGAAAGGATCCCTCATCTCGAGCTAGGAGGCGGAAACGGGGCTCCCCTGGATGTGTGCCGCACCCCACGGACTTCCTCTCGAGTGGAGACGGGTATGTCGCGGAACTGCTTGAGTTGCAGCAAGGGTGTGAAGGACCCTTTGGAAGTTCCAGTGGTTAGATGTGATTAGCCTCGAGAAGCCTCAGCGGAAATGGGCCTCATCTCGCCTGGAGGGCAAAACCTCCTGGATTTACTCGAGTTGCGGCAGGTGCTCTCGACTTACGACGGGGACCTCAGAGACCCGCTCTGGTGGCCTCAGGAAAGGCCAGTCCCAATGCGAGTTCCTCGGGGGCCTATCGGGATTCCTCTCCCGTCGATCCCGGGGCCTAAGACCTTGTGTGGAGTCGGGGCCGGAACCTGAGGATTCCTCTCCAGTGCTGACATGGATCTTGGGGTACTTCTGGAGTCTCCCCAGGGGAGTCAGTCCTCGTCTCGAATGCGGGCATGCACTTGGGCTTTCCTCCAGAGCGGTAGCAGCAGTGTCACGCAGTTCGCCGCGTGGATCAAAGGATCTATGTTTTTCCCTCGAGTCTTTCCCACGAGGCTGTCCCAGAAGGCTTACCCACAGGGCTGTTCCACGTGCACACGTGGTGGGAGTCGATCCTCGGCTTGAACGTCAAGGCAGTGCAGGGAAAACAGGTTCCTCTGGAATGGACTGACACATCTGGGGGACTTTTGGAATGGTGGCACGACCCTGGAGTTCCTCTCGCCTTTCCTGTGGAGAGCGCCTCCTCTTGAGATGCGAAGGGAACGCCGGGAATTCTTTCCGTACGAAACAGGGATAGGATCCCTCATCTCGAACTAGGAGGCGGAAACGGGGCTCCCCTGGATGTGTGCGGCACCCCACGGACTTCCTCTCGAGTGGAGACGGGTATGTCGCGGAACTGCTTGAGTTGCAGCAAGGGTGTGAAGGACCCATTGGAAGTTCCAGTGGTTAGATGTTATTAGCCTCGAGAAGCCTCAGCGGAAATGGGCCTCATCTCGCCTGGAGGGCAAAACGTCCTGGATTTACTCGAGTTGCGGCAGGTGCTCTCGACTTACGACGGGGACCTCAGAGACCCGCTCTGGTGGCCTCAGGAAAGGCCAGTCCCCATGCGAGTTCCTCGGGGGCCTATCGGGATTCCTCTCCCATCGATGCCGGGGCCTAAGACCTTGTGTGGAGTCGGGGCCGGAACCTGAGGATTCCTCTCCAGTGCTGACATGGATCTTGGGGTACTTCTGGAGTCTCCCCAGTGGAGTCAGTCCTCGTCTCGAATGCGGGCATGCACTTGCGCTTTCCTCCAGAGCGGTAGCAGCAGTGTCAGGCAGTCCGCCGCGTGGATCAAAGGATCTATGGTTTTCCCTCGAGTCTTTCCCACGAGGCTTTCCCACGAGGCTTTCCCACAGGGCTGTCCCACGTGCACAAGTGGTGGGAGTCGATCCTCGGCTTGAACGTCAAGGCAGTACAGGGAAAAGAGGTTCCTCTGGAATAGACTGACACATCTGGGGTCTCTTGGAATGGTGGCACGACCCTGGAGTTTCTCTCGCCTTTCCTTTGGAGAGCGCCTCCTCTTGAGATGCGACGGGAACGCCGGGAATTCTTTCCCTACGAAACAGGGAAAGGATCCCTCATTTCGAGCTACGAGGCGGACGGGGCTCCTCTGGATGTGTGCGGGACCCACGTGCTTCCTCTCGAGTGGAGACGGGTATGTCGGGGAACTTCTTGAGTTGCAGCAAGGGTGTGAAGGACCCTTAGGAAGTTCCAGTGCTTAGACGTGATTAGCCTCGAGAAGCCTCAGCGGAAATGGGCCTCATCTCGCCTGGAGGGCAAAACCTCCTGAATTTTCTCGAGTTGCGGCAGGTGCTCTCGACTTACGACGGGACCTCAGGGACCCGCTCTGGTGGCCTCAGGAAAGGCCAGTCCCCATGCGAGTTCCTCGCGGTCCTTTCGGGATTCCTCTCCCGTCGATGCCGGGGCCTAAGACCTTGTGTGGAGTCGGGGCCGGAACCTGAGGATTCCTCTCCAGTGCTGACATGGATCTTGGGGTACTTCTGGAGTCTCCCCAGGGGAGTCAGTCCTCATCTCGAATGCGGGCATGCACTTGCGCTTTCCTCCAGAGCGGTAGCAGCAGTGTCACGCAGTCCGCCGCGTGGATCAAAGGATCTATGGTTTTCCCTCGAGTCTTTCCCACGAGGCTTTCCCACGAGGCTTTCCCACAGGGCTGTCCCACGTGCACACGTGGTGGGAGTCGATCCTCGGCTTGAACGTCAAGGCAGTGCAGGGAAAACAGGTTCCTCTGGAATGGACTGACACATCTGGGGGACTCTTGGAATGGTGGCACGACCCTGGAGTTCCTCTCGCCTTTCCTGTGGAGAGCGCCTCCTCTTGAGATGCGACGGGAACGCCGGGAATTCTTTCCCTACGAAAGAGGGAAAGTATCCCTCATCTCGAGCTAGGAGGCGGAAACGGGGCTCCCCTGGATGTGTACGGGACCCCACGTGCTTCCTCTCGAGTGGAGACGGGTATGTCGCGGAACTGCTTGAGTTGCAGCAAGGGTGTGAAGGACCCTTTGGAAGTTCCAGTGGTTAGATGTGATTAGCCTCGAGAAGCCTCAGCGGAAATGGGCCTCATCTCGCCTGGAGGGCAAAACCTCCTGGATTTTCTCGAGTTGCGGCACGTGCTCTCGACTTACGACGGGGACCTCAGGGACCCGCTCTGGTGGCCTCAGGAAAGGCCAGTCCCCAAGCGAGTTCCTCGGGGGCCTCTTGGGATTCCTCTCCCGTCGATGCCGTGGCCTAAGACCTTGTGTGGAGTCGGGGCCGGAACCTGAGGATTCCTCTCCAGTGCTGACATGGATCTTGGGGTTCTTCTGGAGTCTCCCCAGGGGAGTCAGTCCTCGTCTCGAATGTGGGCATTCACTTGCACTTTCCTCCAAGCGGTAGCAGCAGTGTCACGCAGTCCGCCGCGTGGATCAAAGGATCTATGATTTTCCCTCGAGTCTTTCCCACGAGGCTGTCCACGAGGCTTTCCCACAGGGCTGTCCCACGTGCACACGTGGTGGGAGTCGATCCTCGGATTGAACGTCAAGGCAGTTGAGGGAAATCAGGTTCCTCTGGAATGGACTGACACATCTGGGGGACTCTTGGAATGGTGACACGACCCTGGAGTTCCTCTCGCCTTTCCTGTGGAGAGCGCCTCCTCTTGAGATGCGACGGGAACGCCGGGAATTCTTTCCCTACGAAACAGGGATAGGATCCCTCATCTCGAACTAGAAGGCGGAAACGGGGCTCACCTGGATGTGTGCGGGACCCCACGTGCTTCCTCTCGAGTGGAGACGGGTATGTCGGGGAACTTCTTGAGTTGCAGCAAGGGTGTGAAGGACCCTTTGGAAGTTCCAGTGGTTAGATGTGATTAGCCTCGAGAAGCCTCAGCGGAAATGGGCCTCATCTCGCCTTGAGGGCAAAACCTCCTGGATTTTCTCGAGTTGCGGCAGGTGCTCTCGACTTAAGACGGGGACCTCAGGGACCCGCTCTGGTGGCCTCAGGAAAGGCCAGTCCCCATGCGAGTTCCTCGGGGGCCTCTCGGGATTCCTCTCCCGTCGATGCCGGGGCCTAAGACCTTGTGTGGAGTCGGGGCCGGAACCTGAGGATTCCTCTCCAGTGCTGACATGGATCTTGGGGTACTTCTGGAGCCTCCCCAGGGGAGTCAGTCCTCGTCTCGAATGCGGGCATGCACTTGCGCTTTTCTCCAGAGCGGTAGCAGCAGTGTCACGCAGTCCGCCACGTGGATCAAAGGATCTATGGTTTTCCCTCGAGTCTTTCCCACGAGGCTTTCCCACGAGGCTTTCCCACAGGGTTGTCCCACGTGCACACGTGGTGGGAGTCGATCCTCGGCTTGAACGTCATGGCAGTGCAGGGAAAACAGGTTCCTCTGGAATGGACTGACATATCTGGGGGACTTTTGGAATGGTGGCACGACCCTGGAGTTCCTCTCGCCTTTCCTGTGGAGAGCGCCTCCTCTTGAGATGCGACGGGAACGCTGGGACTTCTTTCCCTACGAAACAGGGAAAGGATCCCTCATCTCGAGCTAGGAGGCGGATACGGGGCTCCCCTGGATGTGTGCCTCACCCCACGTGCTTCCTCTCGAGTGGAGACGGGTATGTCGGGGAACTTCTTGTGTTGCAGCAAGGGTGTGAAGGACCCTTTGAAAGTTCCAGTGGTTAGACGTGATTAGCCTCGAGAAGCCTCAGCGGAAATGGGCCTCATCTCGCCTGGAGGGCAAAACCTCCTGGATTTTTTCGAGTTGCGGCAGGTGCTCTCGACTTACGACTGGGACCTCAGGGACCCGCTCTGGTGGCCTCAGGAAAGGCCAGTCCCCATGCGAGTTCCTCGGGGGCCTCTCGGGATTCCTCTCCCGTCGATGCCGGGGCCTAAGACATTGTGTGGAGTCGGGGCCGAAACCTGAGGATTCCTCTCCAGTGCTCACATGGATCTTGGGGTACTTCTGGAGTCTCCCCAGGGGAGTCAGTCCTCGTCTCGAATGCGGGCATGCACTTGCGCTTTCCTCCAGAGCGGTAGCAGCAGTGTCACGCAGTCCGCCGCGTGGATCAAAAGATCTATGGTTTTCCCTCGAGTCTTTCCCATGAGGCTTTCCCACGAGGATTTCCCACAGGGCTGTCCCACGTGCACACGTGGTGGGAGTCGATCCTCGGCTTGAAGGTCAAGGCAGTGCAGGGAAAACAGGTTCCTCTGTAATGGACTGACACATCTGGGGGACTCTTGGAATGGTGGCACGACCCTGGAGTTCCTCTCGCCTTTCCTGTGGAGAGCGCCTCCTCTTGAGATGCGACGGGAACGCCGGGAATTCTTACCCTACGAAACAGGGAAAGGATCCCTCATCTCGAGCTAGGAGGCGGAAACGGGGCTCCCCTGGATGTGTGCGGGACCCCACGTGCTTCCTCTCGAGTGGAGACGGATATGTCGGGGAACTTCTTGAGTTGCAGCAAGGGTGTGAAGGACCCTTAGGAAGTTCCAGTGGTTAGATGTGATTAGCCTCGAGAAGCCTCAGCGGAAATGGGCCTCATCTCGCGTGGAGGGCAAAACCTCTTGGATTTTCTCGAGGTGCGGCAGGTGCTCTCGACTTACGACGGGGACCTCAGGGACCCGCTCTGTTGGCCTCAGGAAAGGCCAGTCCCCATGCGAGTTCCTCAGGGGCCTCTCGGGATTTCTCTCCCGTCGATGCCGGGGACTAAGACCTTGTGTGGATTCGGGGCCGGAACCTGAGGATTCCTCTCCAGTGCTGACATGGACCTTGGGGTACTTCTGGAGTCTCCCCAGGGGAGTCAGTCCTCGTCTCGAATGCGGGCATGCACTTGCGCTTTCCTCCAGAGCGGTAGCAGCAGTGTCACGCAGTCCGCCGCGTGGATCAAAGGATCTATGGTTTTCCCTCGAGTCTTTCCCACGAGGCTTTCCCACGAGGCTTTCCCACAGGGCTGTCCCACGTGCACACGTAGTGGGAGTCGATCCTCGGCTTGAACGTCAAGGCAGTGCAGGGAAAACAGGTTCCTCTGTAATGGACTGACACATCTGGGGGTCTCTTGGAATGCTGGCACGACCCTGGAGTTCCTCTCCCCTTTCCTGTGGAGAGCGCCTCCTCTTGAGATGCGACGGGAACGCCGGGAATTCTTTCCCTAGGAAACAGGGAAAGGATCCCTCATCTCGAGCTAGGAGGCGGAAACGGGGCTCCCCTGGATGTGTGCGGGACCCCACGTGCTTCCTCTCGAGTGGAGACGGGTATGTCGGGGAACTTCTTGAGTTGCAGCAAGGGTGTGAAGGACCCTTTGGAAGTTCCAGTGGTTAGACGTGATTAGCCTCGAGAAGCCTCAGCGGAAATGGGCCTCATCTCGCCTGGAGGGCAAAACCTCCTGGATTTTCTCGAGTTGCGGCAGGTGCTCTCGACTTACGTCGGGACCTCAGGGACCCGCTCTGGTGGCCTCAGGAAAGGCCAGTCCCCATGCGAGTTCCTCGCGGGCCTCTCGGGATTCCTCTCCCGTCGATGCCGGGGCCTAAGACCTTGTGTGGAGTCGGGGCCGGAACCTGAGGATTCCTCTCCAGTGCTGACATGGATCTTGGGGTACTTCTGGAGTCTCCCCAGGGGAGTCAGTCCTCGTCTCGAAGGCGGGCATGCACTTGCGCTTTCCTCTAGAGCGGTAGCTGCAGTGTCACGCAGTCCGCCGCGTGGAACAAAGGATCTATGGTTTTCCCTCGAGTCTTTCCCACGAATCTTTCCCACGAGGCTTTCCCACAGGGCTGTCCCACGTGCACACGTGGTGGGAGTCGATCCTCGGCTTGAACGTCAAGGCAGTGCAGGGAAAACAGGTTCCTCTGGAATGGACTGACACATCTGGGGGACTCTTGGAATGGTGGCATGACCCTGGAGTTCCTCTCGCCTTTACTGTCAAGAGCGCCTCCTCTTGAGATGCGACGGGAACGCCGGGAATTCTTTCCCTAGGAAAGAGGGAAAGGATCCCTCATCTCGAGCTAGGAGGCGGAAACGGGGCTCCCCTGGATGTGTGCCGCACCCCACGGACTTCCTCTCGAGTGGAGACGGGTATGTCGCGGAACTGCTTGAGTTGCAGCAAGGGTGTGAAGGACCCTTTGGAAGTTCCAGTGGTTAGATGTGATTAGCCTCGAGAAGCCTCAGCGGAAATGGGCCTCATCTCGCCTGGAGGGCAAAACCTCCTGGATTTACTCGAGTTGCGGCAGGTGCTCTCGACTTACGACGGGGACCTCAGAGACCCGCTCTGGTGGCCTCAGGAAAGGCCAGTCCCCATGCGAGTTCCTCGGGGGCCTCTCGGGATTCCTCTCCCGTCGATGCCGGGGCCTAAGACCTTGTGAGGAGTCGGGGCCGGAACCTGAGGATTCCTCTCCAGTGCTGACATGGATCTTGGGGTACTTCTGGAGTCTCCCCAGGGGAGTCAGTCCTCGTCTCGAATGCGGGCATGCACTTGCGCTTTCCTCCAGAGCGGTAGCAGCAGTGTCACGCAGTCCGCCGCGTGGATCAAAGGATCTATGGTTTTCCCTCGAGTCTTTCCCACGAGGCTTTCCCACGAGGCTTTCCCACAGGGCTGTCCCACGTGCACACGTGGTGGGAGTGGATCCTCGGCTTGAACGTCAAGGCAGTGCAGGGAAAACAGGTTCCTCTGTAATGGACTGACACATCTGGGGGATTCGTGGAATGGTGGCACGACCCTGGAGTTCCTCTCGCCTTTCCTGTGGAGAGCGCCTCCTCTTGAGATGCGACGGGAACGCCGGGAATTCTTTCCGTACGAAACAGGGATAGGATCCCTCATCTCGAACTAGGCGGCGGAAACGGGGCTCCCCTGGATGTGTGCGGCACCCCACGGACTTCCTCTCGAGTGGAGACGGGTATGTCGCGGAACTGCTTGAGTTGCAGCAAGGGTGTGAAGGACCCATTGGAAGTTCCAGTGGTTAGATGTGATTAGCCTCGAGAAGCCTCAGCGGAAATGGGCCTCATCTCGCCTGGAGGGCAAAACGTCCTGGATTTACTCGAGTTGCGGCAGGTGCTCTCGACTTACGACGGGGACCTCAGGGACCCGCTCTGGTGGCCTCAGGAAAGGCCAGTCCCCATGCGAGTTCCTCGGGGGCCTCTCGGGATTCCTCTCCCGTCGATGCCGGGGCCTAAGACCTTGTGTGGAGTCGGGGCCGGAACCTGAGGATTCCTCTCCAGTGCTGACATGGATCTTGGGGTACTTCTGGAGCCTCCCCAGGGGAGTCAGTCCTCGTCTCGAATGCGGGCATGCACTTGCGCTTTTCTCCAGAGCGGTAGCAGCAGTGTCACGCAGTCCGCCACGTGGATCAAAGGATCTATGGTTTTCCCTCGAGTCTTTCCCACGAGGCTTTCCCACGAGGCTTTCCCACAGGGTTGTCCCACGTGCACACGTGGTGGGAGTCGATCCTCGGCTTGAACGTCATGGCAGTGCAGGGAAAACAGGTTCCTCTGGAATGGACTGACATATCTGGGGGACTTTTGGAATGGTGGCACGACCCTGGAGTTCCTCTCGCCTTTCCTGTGGAGAGCGCCTCCTCTTGAGATGCGACGGGAACGCTGGGAATTCTTTCCCTACGAAACAGGGAAAGGATCCCTCATCTCGAGCTAGGAGGCGGATACGGGGCTCCCCTGGATGTGTGCCTCACCCCACGTGCTTCCTCTCGAGTGGAGACGGGTATGTCGGGGAACTTCTTGTGTTGCAGCAAGGGTGTGAAGGACCCTTTGAAAGTTCCAGTGGTTAGACGTGATTAGCCTCGAGAAGCCTCAGCGGAAATGGGCCTCATCTCGCCTGGAGGGCAAAACCTCCTGGATTTTTTCGAGTTGCGGCAGGTGCTCTCGACTTACGACGGGGACCTCAGGGACCCGCTCTGGTGGCCTCAGGAAAGGCCGGTCCCCATGCGAGTTCCTCGGGGGCCTCTCGGGATTCCTCTCCCGTCGATGCCGGGGCCTAAGACATTGTGTGGAGTCGGGGCCGAAACCTGAGGATTCCTCTCCAGTGCTCACATGGATCTTGGGGTACTTCTGGAGTCTCCCCAGGGGAGTCAGTCCTCGTCTCGAATGCGGGCATGCACTTGCGCTTTCCTCCAGAGCGGTAGCAGCAGTGTCACGCAGTCCGCCGCGTGGATCAAAGGATCTATGGTTTTCCCTCGAGTCTTTCCCACGAGGCTTTCCCACGAGGCTTTCCCACAGGGCTGTCCCACGTGCACACGTAGTGGGAGTCGATCCTCGGCTTGAACGTCAAGGCAGTGCAGGGAAAACAGGTTCCTCTGTAATGGACTGACACATCTGGGGGTCTCTTGGAATGCTGGCACGACCCTGGAGTTCCTCTCCCCTTTCCTGTGGAGAGCGCCTCCTCTTGAGATGCGACGGGAACGCCGGGAATTCTTTCCCTAGGAAACAGGGAAAGGATCCCTCATCTCGAGCTAGGAGGCGGAAACGGGGCTCCCCTGGATGTGTGCGGGACCCCACGTGCTTCCTCTCGAGTGGAGACGGGTATGTCGGGGAACTTCTTGAGTTGCAGCAAGGGTGTGAAGGACCCTTTGGAAGTTCCAGTGGTTAGACGTGATTAGCCTCGAGAAGCCTCAGCGGAAATGGGCCTCATCTCGCCTGGAGGGCAAAACCTCCTGGATTTTCTCGAGTTGCGGCAGGTGCTCTCGACTTACGTCGGGACCTCAGGGACCCGCTCTGGTGGCCTCAGGAAAGGCCAGTCCCCATGCGAGTTCCTCGCGGGCCTCTCGGGATTCCTCTCCCGTCGATGCCGGGGCCTAAGACCTTGTGTGGAGTCGGGGCCGGAACCTGAGGATTCCTCTCCAGTGCTGACATGGATCTTGGGGTACTTCTGGAGTCTCCCCAGGGGAGTCAGTCCTCGTCTCGAAGGCGGGCATGCACTTGCGCTTTCCTCTAGAGCGGTAGCTGCAGTGTCACGCAGTCCGCCGCGTGGAACAAAGGATCTATGGTTTTCCCTCGAGTCTTTCCCACGACTCTTTCCCACGAGGCTTTCCCACAGGGCTGTTCCACGTGCACACGTGGTGGGAGTCGATCCTCGGCTTGAACGTCAAGGCAGTGCAGGGAAAACAGGTTCCTCTGGAATGGACTGACACATCTGGGGGACTCTTGGAATGGTGGCATGACCCTGGAGTTCCTCTCGCCTTTACTGTCAAGAGCGCCTCCTCTTGAGATGCGACGGGAACGCCGGGAATTCTTTCCCTACGAAAGAGGGAAAGGATCCCTCATCTCGAGCTAGGAGGCGGAAACGGGGCTCCCCTGGATGTGTGCCGCACCCCACGGACTTCCTCTCGAGTGGAGACGGGTATGTCGCGGAACTGCTTGAGTTGCAGCAAGGGTGTGAAGGACCCTTTGGAAGTTCCAGTGGTTAGATGTGATTAGCCTCGAGAAGCCTCAGCGGAAATGGGCCTCATCTCGCCTGGAGGGCAAAACCTCCTGGATTTACTCGAGTTGCGGCAGGTGCTCTCGACTTACGACGGGGACCTCAGAGACCCGCTCTGGTGGCCTCAGGAAAGGCCAGTCTCAATGCGAGTTCCTCGGGGGCCTATCGGGATTCCTCTCCCGTCGATCCCGGGGCCTAAGACCTTGTGTGGAGTCGGGGCCGGAACCTGAGGATTCCTCTCCAGTGCTGACATGGATCTTGGGGTACTTCTGGAGTCTCCCCAGGGGAGTCAGTCCTCGTCTCGAATGCGGGCATGCACTTGCGCTTTCCTCCAGAGCGGTAGCAGCAGTGTCACGCAGTTCGCCGCGTGGATCAAAGGATCTATGTTTTTCCCTCGAGTCTTTCCCACGAGGCTGTCCCAGGAGGCTTACCCACAGGGCTGTTCCACGTGCACACGTGGTGGGAGTCGATCCTCGGCTTGAACGTCAAGGCACTGCAGGGAAAACAGGTTCCTCTGGAATGGACTGACACATCTGGGGGACTTTTGGAATGGTGGCACGACCCTGGAGTTCCTCTCGCCTTTCCTGTGGAGAGCGCCTCCTCTTGAGATGCGACGGGAACGCCGGGAATTCTTTCCGTACGAAACAGGGATAGGATCCCTCATCTCGAACTAGGAGGCGGAAACGGGGCTCCCCTGGATGTGTGCGGCACCCCACGGACTTCCTCTCGAGTGGAGACGGGTATGTCGCGGAACTGCTTGAGTTGCAGCAAGGGTGTGAAGGACCCATTGGAAGTTCCAGTGGTTAGATGTGATTAGCCTCGAGAAGCCTCAGCGGAAATGGGCCTCATCTCGCCTGGAGGCAAAACGTCCTGGATTTACTCGAGTTGCGGCAGGTGCTCTCGACTTACGACGGGGACCTCAGAGACCCGCTCTGGTGGCCTCAGGAAAGGCCAGTCCCCATGCGAGTTCCTCGCGGGCCTCTCGGGATTCCTCTCCCGTCGATGCCGGGGCCTAAGACCTTGTGTGGAGTCGGGGCCGGAACCTGAGGATTCCTCTCCAGTGCTGACATGGATCTTGGGGTACTTCTGGAGTCTCCCCAGGGGAGTCAGTCCTCGTCTCGAAGGCGGGCATGCACTTGCGCTTTCCTCTAGAGCGGTAGCTGCAGTGTCACGCAGTCCGCCGCGTGGAACAAAGGATCTATGGTTTTCCCTCGAGTCTTTCCCACGACTCTTTCCCACGAGGCTTTCCCACAGGGCTGTCCCACGTGCACACGTGGTGGGAGTCGATCCTCGGCTTGAACGTCAAGGCAGTGCAGGGAAAACAGGTTCCTCTGGAATGGACTGACACATCTGGGGGACTCTTGGAATGGTGGCATGACCCTGGAGTTCCTCTCGCCTTTACTGTCAAGAGCGCCTCCTCTTGAGATGCGACGGGAACGCCGGGAATTCTTTCCCTACGAAAGAGGGAAAGGATCCCTCATCTCGAGCTAGGAGGCGGAAACGGGGCTCCCCTGGATGTGTGCCGCACCCCACGGACTTCCTCTCGAGTGGAGACGGGTATGTCGCGGAACTGCTTGAGTTGCAGCAAGGGTGTGAAGGACCCTTTGGAAGTTCCAGTGGTTAGATGTGATTAGCCTCGAGAAGCCTCAGCGGAAATGGGCCTCATCTCGCCTGGAGGGCAAAACCTCCTGGATTTACTCGAGTTGCGGCAGGTGCTCTCGACTTACGACGGGGACCTCAGAGACCCGCTCTGGTGGCCTCAGGAAAGGCCAGTCCCAATGCGAGTTCCTCGGGGGCCTATCGGGATTCCTCTCCCGTCGATCCCGGGGCCTAAGACCTTGTGTGGAGTCGGGGCCGGAACCTGAGGATTCCTCTCCAGTGCTGACATGGATCTTGGGGTACTTCTGGAGTCTCCCCAGGGGAGTCAGTCCTCGTCTCGAATGCGGGCATGCACTTGGGCTTTCCTCCAGAGCGGTAGCAGCAGTGTCACGCAGTTCGCCGCGTGGATCAAAGGATCTATGTTTTTCCCTCGAGTCTTTCCCACGAGGCTGTCCCAGAAGGCTTACCCACAGGGCTGTTCCACGTGCACACGTGGTGGGAGTCGATCCTCGGCTTGAACGTCAAGGCAGTGCAGGGAAAACAGGTTCCTCTGGAATGGACTGACACATCTGGGGGACTTTTGGAATGGTGGCACGACCCTGGAGTTCCTCTCGCCTTTCCTGTGGAGAGCGCCTCCTCTTGAGATGCGAAGGGAACGCCGGGAATTCTTTCCGTACGAAACAGGGATAGGATCCCTCATCTCGAACTAGGAGGCGGAAACGGGGCTCCCCTGGATGTGTGCGGGACCCCACGTGCTTCCTCTCGAGTGGAGACGGGTATGTCGGGGAACTTCTTGAGTTGCAGCAAGGGTGTGAAGGACCCTTTGGAAGTTCCAGTGGTTAGACGTGATTAGCCTCGAGAAGCCTCAGCGGAAATGGGCCTCATCTCGCCTGGAGGGCAAAACCTCCTGGATTTTCTCGAGTTGCGGCAGGTGCTCTCGACTTACGTCGGGACCTCAGGGACCCGCTCTGGTGGCCTCAGGAAAGGCCAGTCCCCATGCGAGTTCCTCGCGGGCCTCTCGGGATTCCTCTCCCGTCGATGCCAGGGCCTAAGACCTTGTGTGGAGTCGGGGCCGGAACCTGAGGATTCCTCTCCAGTGCTGACATGGATCTTGGGGTACTTCTGGAGTCTCCCCAGGGGAGTCAGTCCTCGTCTCGAAGGCGGGCATGCACTTGCGCTTTCCTCTAGAGCGGTAGCTGCAGTGTCACGCAGTCCGCCGCGTGGAACAAAGGATCTATGGTTTTCCCTCGAGTCTTTCCCACGACTCTTTCCCACGAGGCTTTCCCACAGGGCTGTCCCACGTGCACACGTGGTGGGAGTCGATCCTCGGCTTGAACGTCAAGGCAGTGCAGGGAAAACAGGTTCCTCTGGAATGGACTGACACATCTGGGGGACTCTTGGAATGGTGGCATGACCCTGGAGTTCCTCTCGCCTTTACTGTCAAGAGCGCCTCCTCTTGAGATGCGACGGGAACGCCGGGAATTCTTTCCCTACGAAAGAGGGAAAGGATCCCTCATCTCGAGCTAGGAGGCGGAAACGGGGCTCCCCTGGATGTGTGCCGCACCCCACGGACTTCCTCTCGAGTGGAGACGGGTATGTCGCGGAACTGCTTGAGTTGCAGCAAGGGTGTGAAGGACCCTTTGGAAGTTCCAGTGGTTAGATGTGATTAGCCTCGAGAAGCCTCAGCGGAAATGGGCCTCATCTCGCCTGGAGGGCAAAACCTCCTGGATTTACTCGAGTTGCGGCAGGTGCTCTCGACTTACGACGGGGACCTCAGAGACCCGCTCTGGTGGCCTCAGGAAAGGCCAGTCTCAATGCGAGTTCCTCGGGGGCCTATCGGGATTCCTCTCCCGTCGATCCCGGGGCCTAAGACCTTGTGTGGAGTCGGGGCCGGAACCTGAGGATTCCTCTCCAGTGCTGACATGGATCTTGGGGTACTTCTGGAGTCTCCCCAGGGGAGTCAGTCCTCGTCTCGAATGCGGGCATGCACTTGCGCTTTCCTCCAGAGCGGTAGCAGCAGTGTCACGCAGTTCGCCGCGTGGATCAAAGGATCTATGTTTTTCCCTCGAGTCTTTCCCACGAGGCTGTCCCGGGAGGCTTACCCACAGGGCTGTTCCACGTGCACACGTGGTGGGAGTCGATCCTCGGCTTGAACGTCAAGGCACTGCAGGGAAAACAGGTTCCTCTGGAATGGACTGACACATCTGGGGGACTTTTGGAATGGTGGCACGACCCTGGAGTTCCTCTCGCCTTTCCTGTGGAGAGCGCCTCCTCTTGAGATGCGACGGGAACGCCGGGAATTCTTTCCGTACGAAACAGGGATAGGATCCCTCATCTCGAACTAGGAGGCGGAAACGGGGCTCCCCTGGATGTGTGCGGCACCCCACGGACTTCCTCTCGAGTGGAGACGGGTATGTCGCGGAACTGCTTGAGTTGCAGCAAGGGTGTGAAGGACCCATTGGAAGTTCCAGTGGTTAGATGTGATTAGCCTCGAGAAGCCTCAGCGGAAATGGGCCTCATCTCGCCTGGAGGCAAAACGTCCTGGATTTACTCGAGTTGCGGCAGGTGCTCTCGACTTACGACGGGGACCTCAGAGACCCGCTCTGGTGGCCTCAGGAAAGGCCAGTCCCCATGCGAGTTCCTCGCGGGCCTCTCGGGATTCCTCTCCCGTCGATGCCGGGGCCTAAGACCTTGTGTGGAGTCGGGGCCGGAACCTGAGGATTCCTCTCCAGTGCTGACATGGATCTTGGGGTACTTCTGGAGTCTCCCCAGGGGAGTCAGTCCTCGTCTCGAAGGCGGGCATGCACTTGCGCTTTCCTCAAGAGCGGTAGCTGCAGTGTCACGCAGTCCGCCGCGTGGAACAAAGGATCTATGGTTTTCCCTCGAGTCTTTCCCACGACTCTTTCCCACGAGGCTTTCCCACAGGGCTGTCCCACGTGCACACGTGGTGGGAGTCGATCCTCGGCTTGAACGTCAAGGCAGTGCAGGGAAAACAGGTTCCTCTGGAATGGACTGACACATCTGGGGGACTCTTGGAATGGTGGCATGACCCTGGAGTTCCTCTCGCCTTTACTGTCAAGAGCGCCTCCTCTTGAGATGCGACGGGAACGCCGGGAATTCTTTCCCTACGAAAGAGGGAAAGGATCCCTCATCTCGAGCTAGGAGGCGGAAACGGGGCTCCCCTGGATGTGTGCCGCACCCCACGGACTTCCTCTCGAGTGGAGACGGGTATGTCGCGGAACTGCTTGAGTTGCAGCAAGGGTGTGAAGGACCCTTTGGAAGTTCCAGTGGTTAGATGTGATTAGCCTCGAGAAGCCTCAGCGGAAATGGGCCTCATCTCGCCTGGAGGGCAAAACCTCCTGGATTTACTCGAGTTGCGGCAGGTGCTCTCGACTTACGACGGGGACCTCAGAGACCCGCTCTGGTGGCCTCAGGAAAGGCCAGTCCCAATGCGAGTTCCTCGGGGGCCTATCGGGATTCCTCTCCCGTCGATCCCGGGGCCTAAGACCTTGTGTGGAGTCGGGGCCGGAACCTGAGGATTCCTCTCCAGTGCTGACATGGATCTTGGGGTACTTCTGGAGTCTCCCCAGGGGAGTCAGTCCTCGTCTCGAATGCGGGCATGCACTTGGGCTTTCCTCCAGAGCGGTAGCAGCAGTGTCACGCAGTTCGCCGCGTGGATCAAAGGATCTATGTTTTTCCCTCGAGTCTTTCCCACGAGGCTGTCCCAGAAGGCTTACCCACAGGGCTGTTCCACGTGCACACGTGGTGGGAGTCGATCCTCGGCTTGAACGTCAAGGCAGTGCAGGGAAAACAGGTTCCTCTGGAATGGACTGACACATCTGGGGGACTTTTGGAATGGTGGCACGACCCTGGAGTTCCTCTCGCCTTTCCTGTGGAGAGCGCCTCCTCTTGAGATGCGAAGGGAACGCCGGGAATTCTTTCCGTACGAAACAGGGATAGGATCCCTCATCTCGAACTAGGAGGCGGAAACGGGGCTCCCCTGGATGTGTGCGGCACCCCACGGACTTCCTCTCGAGTGGAGACGGGTATGTCGCGGAACTGCTTGAGTTGCAGCAAGGGTGTGAAGGACCCATTGGAAGTTCCAGTGGTTAGATGTTATTAGCCTCGAGAAGCCTCAGCGGAAATGGGCCTCATCTCGCCTGGAGGGCAAAACGTCCTGGATTTACTCGAGTTGCGGCAGGTGCTCTCGACTTACGACGGGGACCTCAGAGACCCGCTCTGGTGGCCTCAGGAAAGGCCAGTCCCCATGCGAGTTCCTCGGGGGCCTATCGGGATTCCTCTCCCATCGATGCCGGGGCCTAAGACCTTGTGTGGAGTCGGGGCCGGAACCTGAGGATTCCTCTCCAGTGCTGACATGGATCTTGGGGTACTTCTGGAGTCTCCCCAGTGGAGTCAGTCCTCGTCTCGAATGCGGGCATGCACTTGCGCTTTCCTCCAGAGCGGTAGCAGCAGTGTCAGGCAGTCCGCCGCGTGGATCAAAGGATCTATGGTTTTCCCTCGAGTCTTTCCCACGAGGCTTTCCCACGAGGCTTTCCCACAGGGCTGTCCCACGTGCACAAGTGGTGGGAGTCGATCCTCGGCTTGAACGTCAAGGCAGTACAGGGAAAAGAGGTTCCTCTGGAATAGACTGACACATCTGGGGTCTCTTGGAATGGTGGCACGACCCTGGAGTTTCTCTCGCCTTTCCTTTGGAGAGCGCCTCCTCTTGAGATGCGACGGGAACGCCGAGAATTCTTTCCCTACGAAACAGGGAAAGGATCCCTCATTTCGAGCTACGAGGCGGACGGGGCTCCTCTGGATGTGTGCGGGACCCACGTGCTTCCTCTCGAGTGGAGACGGGTATGTCGGGGAACTTCTTGAGTTGCAGCAAGGGTGTGAAGGACCCTTAGGAAGTTCCAGTGGTTAGACGTGATTAGCCTCGAGAAGCCTCAGCGGAAATGGGCCTCATCTCGCCTGGAGGGCAAAACCTCCTGAATTTTCTCGAGTTGCGGCAGGTGCTCTCGACTTACGACGGGACCTCAGGGACCCGCTCTGGTGGCCTCAGGAAAGGCCAGTCCCCATGCGAGTTCCTCGCGGTCCTTTCGGGATTCCTCTCCCGTCGATGCCGGGGCCTAAGACCTTGTGTGGAGTCGGGGCCGGAACCTGAGGATTCCTCTCCAGTGCTGACATGGATCTTGGGGTACTTCTGGAGTCTCCCCAGGGGAGTCAGTCCTCATCTCGAATGCGGGCATGCACTTGCGCTTTCCTCCAGAGCGGTAGCAGCAGTGTCACGCAGTCCTCCGCGTGGATCAAAGGATCTATGGTTTTCCCTCGAGTCTTTCCCACGAGGCTTTCCCACGAGGCTTTCCCACAGGGCTGTCCCACGTGCACACGTGGTGGGAGTCGATCCTCGGCTTGAACGTCAAGGCAGTGCAGGGAAAACAGGTTCCTCTGGAATGGACTGACACATCTGGGGGACTCTTGGAATGGTGGCACGACCCTGGAGTTCCTCTCGCCTTTCCTGTGGAGAGCGCCTCCTCTTGAGATGCGACGGGAACGCCGGGAATTCTTTCCCTACGAAAGAGGGAAAGTATCCCTCATCTCGAGCTAGGAGGCGGAAACGGGGCTCCCCTGGATGTGTACGGGACCCCACGTGCTTCCTCTCGAGTGGAGACGGGTATGTCGCGGAACTGCTTGAGTTGCAGCAAGGGTGTGAAGGACCCTTTGGAAGTTCCAGTGGTTAGATGTGATTAGCCTCGAGAAGCCTCAGCGGAAATGGGCCTCATCTCGCCTGGAGGGCAAAACCTCCTGGATTTTCTCGAGTTGCGGCACGTGCTCTCGACTTACGACGGGGACCTCAGGGACCCGCTCTGGTGGCCTCAGGAAAGGCCAGTCCCCAAGCGAGTTCCTCGGGGGCCTCTTGGGATTCCTCTCCCGTCGATGCCGTGGCCTAAGACCTTGTGTGGAGTCGGGGCCGGAACCTGAGGATTCCTCTCCAGTGCTGACATGGATCTTGGGGTTCTTCTGGAGTCTCCCCAGGGGAGTCAGTCCTCGTCTCGAATGTGGGCATTCACTTGCGCTTTCCTCCAAGCGGTAGCAGCAGTGTCACGCAGTCCGCCGCGTGGATCAAAGGATCTATGATTTTCCCTCGAGTCTTTCCCACGAGGCTGTCCACGAGGCTTTCCCACAGGGCTGTCCCACGTGCACACGTGGTGGGAGTCGATCCTCGGATTGAACGTCAAGGCAGTTGAGGGAAATCAGGTTCCTCTGGAATGGACTGACACATCTGGGGGACTCTTGGAATGGTGACACGACCCTGGAGTTCCTCTCGCCTTTCCTGTGGAGAGCGCCTCCTCTTGAGATGCGACGGGAACGCCGGGAATTCTTTCCCTACGAAACAGGGATAGGATCCCTCATCTCGAACTAGAAGGCGGAAACGGGGCTCACCTGGATGTGTGCGGGACCCCACGTGCTTCCTCTCGAGTGGAGACGGGTATGTCGGGGAACTTCTTGAGTTGCAGCAAGGGTGTGAAGGACCCTTTGGAAGTTCCAGTGGTTAGATGTGATTAGCCTCGAGAAGCCTCAGCGGAAATGGGCCTCATCTCGCCTTGAGGGCAAAACCTCCTGGATTTTCTCGAGTTGCGGCAGGTGCTCTCGACTTAAGACGGGGACCTCAGGGACCCGCTCTGGTGGCCTCAGGAAAGGCCAGTCCCCATGCGAGTTCCTCGGGGGCCTCTCGGGATTCCTCTCCCGTCGATGCCGGGGCCTAAGACCTTGTGTGGAGTCGGGGCCGGAACCTGAGGATTCCTCTCCAGTGCTGACATGGATCTTGGGGTACTTCTGGAGCCTCCCCAGGGGAGTCAGTCCTCGTCTCGAATGCGGGCATGCACTTGCGCTTTTCTCCAGAGCGGTAGCAGCAGTGTCACGCAGTCCGCCACGTGGATCAAAGGATCTATGGTTTTCCCTCGAGTCTTTCCCACGAGGCTTTCCCACGAGGCTTTCCCACAGGGTTGTCCCACGTGCACACGTGGTGGGAGTCGATCCTCGGCTTGAACGTCATGGCAGTGCAGGGAAAACAGGTTCCTCTGGAATGGACTGACATATCTGGGGGACTTTTGGAATGGTGGCACGACCCTGGAGTTCCTCTCGCCTTTCCTGTGGAGAGCGCCTCCTCTTGAGATGCGACGGGAACGCTGGGACTTCTTTCCCTACGAAACAGGGAAAGGATCCCTCATCTCGAGCTAGGAGGCGGATACGGGGCTCCCCTGGATGTGTGCCTCACCCCACGTGCTTCCTCTCGAGTGGAGACGGGTATGTCGGGGAACTTCTTGTGTTGCAGCAAGGGTGTGAAGGACCCTTTGAAAGTTCCAGTGGTTAGACGTGATTAGCCTCGAGAAGCCTCAGCGGAAATGGGCCTCATCTCGCCTGGAGGGCAAAACCTCCTGGATTTTTTCGAGTTGCGGCAGGTGCTCTCGACTTACGACTGGGACCTCAGGGACCCGCTCTGGTGGCCTCAGGAAAGGCCAGTCCCCATGCGAGTTCCTCGGGGGCCTCTCGGGATTCCTCTCCCGTCGATGCCGGGGCCTAAGACATTGTGTGGAGTCGGGGCCGAAACCTGAGGATTCCTCTCCAGTGCTCACATGGATCTTGGGGTACTTCTGGAGTCTCCCCAGGGGAGTCAGTCCTCGTCTCGAATGCGGGCATGCACTTGCGCTTTCCTCCAGAGCGGTAGCAGCAGTGTCACGCAGTCCGCCGCGTGGATCAAAAGATCTATGGTTTTCCCTCGAGTCTTTCCCATGAGGCTTTCCCACGAGGATTTCCCACAGGGCTGTCCCACGTGCACACGTGGTGGGAGTCGATCCTCGGCTTGAAGGTCAAGGCAGTGCAGGGAAAACAGGTTCCTCTGTAATGGACTGACACATCTGGGGGACTCTTGGAATGGTGGCACGACCCTGGAGTTCCTCTCGCCTTTCCTGTGGAGAGCGCCTCCTCTTGAGATGCGACGGGAACGCCGGGAATTCTTACCCTACGAAACAGGGAAAGGATCCCTCATCTCGAGCTAGGAGGCGGAAACGGGGCTCCCCTGGATGTGTGCGGGACCCCACGTGCTTCCTCTCGAGTGGAGACGGATATGTCGGGGAACTTCTTGAGTTGCAGCAAGGGTGTGAAGGACCCTTAGGAAGTTCCAGTGGTTAGATGTGATTAGCCTCGAGAAGCCTCAGCGGAAATGGGCCTCATCTCGCGTGGAGGGCAAAACCTCTTGGATTTTCTCGAGGTGCGGCAGGTGCTCTCGACTTACGACGGGGACCTCAGGGACCCGCTCTGTTGGCCTCAGGAAAGGCCAGTCCCCATGCGAGTTCCTCAGGGGCCTCTCGGGATTTCTCTCCCGTCGATGCCGGGGACTAAGACCTTGTGTGGATTCGGGGCCGGAACCTGAGGATTCCTCTCCAGTGCTGACATGGACCTTGGGGTACTTCTGGAGTCTCCCCAGGGGAGTCAGTCCTCGTCTCGAATGCGGGCATGCACTTGCGCTTTCCTCCAGAGCGGTAGCAGCAGTGTCACGCAGTCCGCCGCGTGGATCAAAGGATCTATGGTTTTCCCTCGAGTCTTTCCCACGAGGCTTTCCCACGAGGCTTTCCCACAGGGCTGTCCCACGTGCACACGTAGTGGGAGTCGATCCTCGGCTTGAACGTCAAGGCAGTGCAGGGAAAACAGGTTCCTCTGTAATGGACTGACACATCTGGGGGTCTCTTGGAATGCTGGCACGACCCTGGAGTTCCTCTCCCCTTTCCTGTGGAGAGCGCCTCCTCTTGAGATGCGACGGGAACGCCGGGAATTCTTTCCCTAGGAAACAGGGAAAGGATCCCTCATCTCGAGCTAGGAGGCGGAAACGGGGCTCCCCTGGATGTGTGCGGGACCCCACGTGCTTCCTCTCGAGTGGAGACGGGTATGTCGGGGAACTTCTTGAGTTGCAGCAAGGGTGTGAAGGACCCTTTGGAAGTTCCAGTGGTTAGACGTGATTAGCCTCGAGAAGCCTCAGCGGAAATGGGCCTCATCTCGCCTGGAGGGCAAAACCTCCTGGATTTTCTCGAGTTGCGGCAGGTGCTCTCGACTTACGTCGGGACCTCAGGGACCCGCTCTGGTGGCCTCAGGAAAGGCCAGTCCCCATGCGAGTTCCTCGCGGGCCTCTCGGGATTCCTCTCCCGTCGATGCCGGGGCCTAAGACCTTGTGTGGAGTCGGGGCCGGAACCTGAGGATTCCTCTCCAGTGCTGACATGGATCTTGGGGTACTTCTGGAGTCTCCCCAGGGGAGTCAGTCCTCGTCTCGAAGGCGGGCATGCACTTGCGCTTTCCTCTAGAGCGGTAGCTGCAGTGTCACGCAGTCCGCCGCGTGGATCAAAGGATCTATGGTTTTCCCTCGAGTCTTTCCCACGAATCTTTCCCACGAGGCTTTCCCACAGGGCTGTCCCACGTGCACACGTGGTGGGAGTCGATCCTCGGCTTGAACGTCAAGGCAGTGCAGGGAAAACAGGTTCCTCTGGAATGGACTGACACATCTGGGGGACTCTTGGAATGGTGGCATGACCCTGGAGTTCCTCTCGCCTTTACTGTCAAGAGCGCCTCCTCTTGAGATGCGACGGGAACGCCGGGAATTCTTTCCCTACGAAAGAGGGAAAGGATCCCTCATCTCGAGCTAGGAGGCGGAAACGGGGCTCCCCTGGATGTGTGCCGCACCCCACGGACTTCCTCTCGAGTGGAGACGGGTATGTCGCGGAACTGCTTGAGTTGCAGCAAGGGTGTGAAGGACCCTTTGGAAGTTCCAGTGGTTAGATGTGATTAGCCTCGAGAAGCCTCAGCGGAAATGGGCCTCATCTCGCCTGGAGGGCAAAACCTCCTGGATTTACTCGAGTTGCGGCAGGTGCTCTCGACTTACGACGGGGACCTCAGAGACCCGCTCTGGTGGCCTCAGGAAAGGCCAGTCCCCATGCGAGTTCCTCGGGGGCCTCTCGGGATTCCTCTCCCGTCGATGCCGGGGCCTAAGACCTTGTGAGGAGTCGGGGCCGGAACCTGAGGATTCCTCTCCCGTGCTGACATGGATCTTGGGGTACTTCTGGAGTCTCCCCAGGGGAGTCAGTCCTCGTCTCGAATGCGGGCATGCACTTGCGCTTTCCTCCAGAGCGGTCGCAGCAGTGTCACGCAGTCCGCCACGTGGATCAAAGGATCTATGGTTTTCCCTCGAGTCTTTCCCTCGAGGCTTTCCCACGAGGCTTTCCCACAGGGTTGTCCCACGTGCACACGTGGTGGGAGTCGATCCTCGGCTTGAACGTCATGGCAGTGCAGGGAAAACAAGTTCCTCTGGAATGGACTGACATATCTGGGGGACTTTTGGAATGGTGGCACGACCCTGGAGTTCCTCTCGCCTTTCCTGTGGAGAGCGCCTCCTCTTGAGATGCGACGGGAACGCTGGGAATTCTTTCCCTACGAAACAGGGAAAGGATCCCTCATCTCGAGCTAGGAGGCGGATACGGGGCTCCCCTGGATGTGTGCCTCACCCCACGTGCTTCCTCTCGAGTGGAGACGGGTATGTCGGGGAACTTCTTGTGTTGCAGCAAGGGTGTGAAGGACCCTTTGAAAGTTCCAGTGGTTAGACGTGATTAGCCTCGAGAAGCCTCAGCGGAAATGGGCCTCATCTCGCCTGGAGGGCAAAACCTCCTGGATTTTCTCGAGTTGCGGCAGGTGCTCTCGACTTACGACGGGGACCTCAGGGACCCGCTCTGGTGGCCTCAGGAAAGGCCAGTCCCCATGCGAGTTCCTCGGGGGCCTCTCGGGATTCCTCTCCCATCGATGCCGGGGCCTAAGACATTGTGTGGAGTCGGGGCCGAAACCTGAGGATTCCTCTCCAGTGCTCACATGGATCTTGGGGTACTTCTGGAGTCTCCCCAGGGGAGTCAGTCCTCGTCTCGAATGCGGGCATGCACTTGCGCTTTCCTCCAGAGCGGTAGCAGCAGTGTCACGCAGTCCGCCGCGTGGATCAAAAGATCTATGGTTTTCCCTCGAGTCTTTCCCATGAGGCTTTCCCACGAGGATTTCCCACAGGGCTGTCCCACGTGCACACGGGGTGGGAGTCGATCCTCGGCTTGAAGGTCAAGGCAGTGCAGGGAAAACAGGTTCCTCTGTAATGGAGTGACACATCTGGGGGACTCTTGGAATGGTGGCACGACCCTGGAGTTCCTCTCGCCTTTCCTGTGGAGAGCGCCTCCTCTTGAGATGCGACGGGAACGCCGGGAATTCTTACCCTACGAAACAGGGAAAGGATCCCTCATCTCGAGCTAGGAGGCGGAAACGGGGCTCCCCTGGATGTGTGCGGGACCCCACGTGCTTCCTCTCGAGTGGAGACGGATATGTCGGGGAACTTCTTGAGTTGCAGCAAGGGTGTGAAGGACCCTTAGGAAGTTCCAGTGGTTAGATGTGATTAGCCTCGAGAAGCCTCAGCCGAAATGGGCCTCATCTCGCGTGGAGGGCAAAACCTCTTGGATTTTCTCGAGGTGCGGAAGGTGCTCTCGACTTACGACGGGGACCTCAGGGACCCGCTCTGTTGGCCTCAGGAAAGGCCAGTCCCCATGCGAGTTCCTCAGGGGCCTCTCGGGATTTCTCTCCCGTCGATGCCGGGGACTAAGACCTTGTGTGGATTCGGGGCCGGAACCTGAGGATTCCTCTCCAGTGCTGACATGGACCTTGGGGTACTTCTGGAGTCTCCCCAGGGGAGTCAGTCCTCGTCTCGAATGCGGGCATGCACTTGCGCTTTCCTCCAGAGCGGTCGCAGCAGTGTCACGCAGTCCGCCGCGTGGATCAAAGGATCTATGGTTTTCCCTCGAGTCTTTCCCACGAGGCTTTCCCACGAGGCTTTCCCACAGGGCTGTCCCACGTGCACACGTAGTGGGAGTCGATCCTCGGCTTGAACGTCAAGGCAGTGCAGGGAAAACAGGTTCCTCTGGAATGGACTGACACATCTGGGGGTCTCTTGGAATGCTGGCACGACCCTGGAGTTCCTCTCCCCTTTCCTGTGGAGAGCGCCTCCTCTTGAGATGCGACGGGAACGCCGGGAATTCTTTCCCTAGGAAACAGGGAAAGGATCCCTCATCTCGAGCTAGGAGGCGGAAACGGGGCTCCTCTGGATGTGTGCGGGACCCCACGTGCTTCCTCTCGAGTGGAGACGGGTATGTCGGGGAACTTCTTGAGTTGCAGCAAGGGTGTGAAGGACCCTTTTGAAGTTCCAGTGGTTAGACGTGATTAGCCTCGAGAAGCCTCAGCGGAAATGGGCCTCATCTCGCCTGGAGGGCAAAACCTCCTGGATTTTCTCGAGTTGCGGCAGGTGCTCTCGACTTACGTCGGGACCTCAGGGACCCGCTCTGGTGGCCTCAGGAAAGGCCAGTCCCCATGCGAGTTCCTCGGGGGCCTCTCGGGATTCCTCTCCCGTCGATGCCGGGGCCTAAGACCTTGTGTGGAGTCGGGGCCGGAACCTGAGGATTCCTCTCCAGTGCTGACATGGATCTTGGGGTACTTCTGGAGTCTCCCCAGGGGAGTCAGTCCTCGTCTCGAAGGCGGGCATGCACTTGCGCTTTCCTCTAGAGCGGTAGCTGCAGTGTCGCGCAGTCCGCCGCGTGGAACAAAGGATCTATGGTTTTCCCTCGAGTCTTTCCCACGACTCTTTCCCACGAGGCTTTCCCACAGGGCTGTCCCACGTGCACACGTGGTGGGAGTCGATCCTCGGCTTGAACGTCAAGGCAGTGCAGGGAAAACAGGTTCCTCTGGAATGGACTGACACATCTGGGGGACTTTTGGAATGGTGGCACGACCCTGGAGTTCCTCTCGCCTTTCCTGTGGAGAGCGCCTCCTCTTGAGATGCGAAGGGAACGCCGGGAATTCTTTCCGTACGAAACAGGGATAGGATCCCTCATCTTGAACTAGGAGGCGGAAACGGGGCTCCCCTGGATGTGTGCGGCACCCCACGGACTTCCTCTCGAGTGGAGACGGGTATGTCGCGGAACTGCTTGAGTTGCAGCAAGGGTGTGAAGGACCCATTGGAAGTTCCAGTGGTTAGATGTGATTAGCCTCGAGAAGCCTCAGCGGAAATGGGCCTCATCTCGCCTGGAGGGCAAAACGTCCTGGATTTACTCGAGTTGCGGCAGGTGCTCTCGACTTACGACGGGGACCTCAGAGACCCGCTCTGGTGGCCTCAGGAAAGGCCAGTCCCCATGCGAGTTCCTCGGGGGCCTATCGGGATTCCTCTCCCGTCGATGCCGGGGCCTAAGACCTTGTGTGGAGTCGGGGCCGGAACCTGAGGATTCCTCTCCAGTGCTGACATGGATCTTGGGGTACTTCTGGAGTCTCCCCAGTGGAGTCAGTCCTCGTCTCGAATGCGGGCATGCACTTGCGCTTTCCTCCAGAGCGGTAGCAGCAGTGTCAGGCAGTCCGCCGCGTGGATCAAAGGATCTATGGTTTTCCCTCGAGTCTTTCCCACGAGGCTTTCCCACGAGGCTTTCCCACAGGGCTGTCCCACGTGCGCACGTGGTGGGAGTCGATCCTCGGCTTGAACGTCAAGGCAGTACAGGGAAAAGAGGTTCCTCTGGAATAGACTGACACATCTGGGGTCTCTTGGAATGGTGGCACGACCCTGGAGTTTCTCTCGCCTTTCCTTTGGAGAGCGCCTCCTCTTGAGATGCGACGGGAACGCCGGGAATTCTTTCCCTACGAAACAGGGAAAGGATCCCTCATTTCGAGCTACGAGGCGGACGGGGCTCCTCTGGATGTGTGCGGGACCCACGTGCTTCCTCTCGAGTGGAGACGGGTATGTCGGAGAACTTCTTGAGTTGCAGCAAGGGTGTGAAGGACCCTTAGGAAGTTCCAGTGGTTAGACGTGATTAGCCTCGAGAAGCCTCAGCGGAAATGGGCCTCATCTCGCCTGGAGGGCAAAACCTCCTGGATTTTCTCGAGTTGCGGCAGGTGCTCTCGACTTACGACGGGACCTCAGGGACCCGCTCTGGTGGCCTCAGGAAAAGCCAGTCCCCATGCGAGTTCCTCGCGGGCCTTTCGGGATTCCTCTCCCGTCGATGCCGGGGCCTAAGACCTTGTGTGGAGTCGGGGCCGGAACCTGAGGATTCCTCTCCAGTGCTGACATGGATCTTGGGGTACTTCTGGAGTCTCCCCAGGGGAGTCAGTCCTCGTCTCGAATGCGGGCATGCACTTGCGCTTTCCTCCAGAGCGGTAGCAGCAGTGTCACGCAGTCCGCCGCGTGGAACAAAGGATCTATGGTTTTCCCTCGAGTCTTTCCCACGAGGCTTTCCCACGAGGCTTTCCCACAGGGCTGTCCCACGTGCACACGTGGTGGGAGTCGATCCTCGGCTTGAACGTCAAGGCAGTGCAGGGAAAACAGGTTCCTCTGGAATGGACTGACACATCTGGGGGACTCTTGGAATGGTGGCACGACCCTGGAGTTCCTCTCGCCTTTCCTGTGGAGAGCGCCTCCTCTTGAGATGCGACGGGAACGCCGGGAATTCTTTCCCTACGAAAGAGGGAAAGTATCCCTCATCTCGAGCTAGGAGGCGGAAACGGGGCTCCCCTGGATGTGTGCGGCACCCCAAGGGCTTCCTCTGGAGTGGAGACGGGTATGTCGCGGAACTGCTTGAGTTGCAGCAAGGGTGTGAAGGACCCTTTGGAAGTTCCAGTGGTTAGATGTGATTAGCCTCGAGAAGCCTCAGCGGAAATGGGCCTCATCACGCCTGGAGGGCAAAACCTCATGGATTTTCTCGAGTTGCGGCAGGTGCTCTCGACTTACGACGGGACCTCAGGGACCCGCTCTGGTGGCCTCAGGAAAGGCCAGTCCCCATGCGAGTTCCTCGCGGGCCTCTCGGGATTCCTCTCCCGTCGATGCCGGGGCCTAAGACCTTGTGTGGAGTCTGGGCCGGAACCTGAGGATTCCTCTCCAGTGCTGACATGGATCTTGGGGTACTTCTGGAGTCTTCCCAGGGGAGTCAGTCCTCGTCTCGAATGCGGGCATGCACTTGCGCTTTCCTCCAGAGCGGTAGCAGCAGTGTCACGCAGTCCGCCGCGTGGATCAAAGGATCTATGGTTTTCCCTCGAGTCTTTCCCACGAGGCTTTCCCACGAGGCTTTCCCACAGGGCTGTCCCACGTGCACACGTGGTGGGAGTCGATCCTCGGCTTGAACGTCAAGGCAGTACAGGGAAAAGAGGTTCCTCTGGAATAGACTGACACATCTGGGGTCTCTTGGAATGGTGGCACGACCCTGGAGTTTCTCTCGCCTTTCCTTTGGAGAGCGCCTCCTCTTGAGATGCGACGGGAACGCCGGGAATTCTTTCCCTACGAAACAGGGAAAGGATCCCTCATTTCGAGCTACGAGGCGGACGGGGCTCCTCTGGATGTGTGCGGGACCCACGTGCTTCCTCTCGAGTGGAGACGGGTATGTCGGGGAACTTCTTGAGTTGCAGCAAGGGTGTGAAGGACCCTTAGGAAGTTCCAGTGGTTAGACGTGATTAGCCTCGAGAAGCCTCAGCGGAAATGGGCCTCATCTCGCCTGGAGGGCAAAACCTCCTGGATTTTCTCGAGTTGCGGCAGGTGCTCTCGACTTACGACGGGACCTCAGGGACCCGCTCTGGTGGCCTCAGGAAAGGCCAGTCCCCATGCGAGTTCCTCGCGGGGCTCTCGGGATTCCTCTCCCGTCGATGCCGGGGCCTAAGACCTTGTGTGGAGTCGGGGCCGGAACCTGAGGATTCCTCTCCAGTGCTGACATGGATCTTGGGGTACTTCTGGAGTCTCCCCAGGGGAGTCAGTCCTCGTCTCGAATGCGGGCATGCACTTGCGCTTTCCTCCAGAGCGGTAGCAGCAGTGTCACGCAGTCCGCCGCGTTGAACAAAGGATCTATGGTTTTCCCTCGAGTCTTTCCCACGAGGCTTTCCCACGAGGCTTTCCCACAGGGCTGTCCCACGTGCACACGTGGTGGGAGTCGATCCTCGGCTTGAACGTCAAGGCAGTGCAGGGAAAACAGGTTCCTCTGGAATGGACTGACACATCTGGGGGACTCTTGGAATGGTGGCACGACCCTGGAGTTCCTCTCGCCTTTCCTGTGGAGAGCGCCTCCTCTTGAGATGCGACGGGAACGCCGGGAATTCTTTCCCTACGAAAGAGGGAAAGTATCCCTCATCTCGAGCTAGGAGGCGGAAACGGGGCTCCCCTGGATGTGTGCGGCACCCCAAGGGCTTCCTCTGGAGTGGAGACGGGTATGTCGCGGAACTGCTTGAGTTGCAGCAAGGGTGTGAAGGACCCTTTGGAAGTTCCAGTGGTTAGATGTGATTAGCCTCGAGAAGCCTCAGCGGAAATGGGCCTCATCACGCCTGGAGGGCAAAACCTCATGGATTTTCTCGAGTTGCGGCAGGTGCTCTCGACTTACGACGGGACCTCAGGGACCCGCTCTGGTGGCCTCAGGAAAGGCCAGTCCCCATGCGAGTTCCTCGCGGGCCTCTCGGGATTCCTCTCCCGTCGATGCCGGGGCCTAAGACCTTGTGTGGAGTCGGGGCCGGAACCTGAGGATTCCTCTCCAGTGCTGACATGGATCTTGGGGTACTTCTGGAGTCTCCCCAGGGGAGTCAGTCCTCGTCTCGAATGCGGGCATGCACTTGCGCTTTCCTCCAGAGCGGTAGCAGCAGTGTCACGCAGTCCGCCGAGTGGATCAAAGGATCTGTGGTTTTCCCTCGAGTCTTTCCCACGAGGCTTTCCCACGAGGCTTTCCCACAGGGCTGTCCCACGTGCACACGTGGTGGGAGTCGATCCTCGGCTTGAACGTCAAGGCAGTACAGGGAAAAGAGGTTCCTCTGGAATAGACTGACACATTTGGGGTCTCTTGGAATGGTGGCACGACCCTGGAGTTTCTCTCGCCTTTCCTTTGGAGAGCGCCTCCTCTTGAGATGCGACGGGAACGCCGGGAATTCTTTCCCTACGAAACAGGGAAAGGATCCCACATTTCGAGCTACGAGGCGGACGGGGCTCCTCTGGATGTGTGCGGGACCCACGTGCTTCCTCTCGAGTGGAGACGGGTATGTCGGGGAACTTCTTGAGTTGCAGCAAGGGTGTGAAAGACCCTTAGGAAATTCCAGTGGTTAGACGTGATTAGCCTCGAGAAGCCTCAGCGGAAATGGGCCTCATCTCGCCTGGAGGGCAAAACCTCCTGGATTTTCTCGAGTTGCGGCAGGTGCTCTCGACTTACGACGGGACCTCAGGGACCCGCTCTGGTGGCCTCAGGAAAGGCGAGTCCCCATGCGAGTTCCTCGCGGGCCTCTCGGGATTCCTCTCCCGTCGATGCCGGGGCCTAAGACCTTGTGTGGAGTCGGGGCCGGAACCTGAGGATTCCTCTCCAGTGCTGACATGGATCTTGGGGTACTTCTGGAGTCTCCCCAGGGGAGTCAGTCCTCGTCTCGAAGGCGGGCATGCACTTGCGCTTTCCTCTAGAGCGGTAGCAGCAATGTCACGCAGTCCGCCGCGTGGAACAAAGGATCTATGGTTTTCTCTCGAGTCTTTCCCACGACTCTTTCCCACGAGGCTTTCCCACAGGGCTGTCCCACGTGCACACGTGGTGGGAGTCGATCCTCGGCTTGAACGTCAAGGCAGTGCAGGGAAAACAGGTTCCTCTGGAATGGACTGACACATCTGGGGGACTCTTGGAATGGTGGCATGACCCTGGAGTTCCTCTCGCCTTTACTGTCGAGAGCGCCTCCTCTTGAGATGCGACGGGAACGCCGGGAATTCTTTCCCTACCAAAGAGGGAAAGGATCCCTCATCTCGAGCTAGGAGGCGGAAGCGGGGCTCCCCTGGATGTGTACGGGACCCCACGTGCTTCCTCTCGAGTGGAGACGGGTATGTCGCGGAACTGCTTGAGTTGCAGCAAGGGTGTGAAGGACCCTTTGGAAGTTCCAGTGGTTAGATGTGATTAGCCTCGAGAAGCCTCAGCGGAAATGGGCCTCATCTCGCCTTGAGGGCAAAACCTCCTGGATTTTCTCGAGTTGCGGCAGGTGCTCTCGACTTAAGACGGGGACCTCAGGGACCCGCTCTGGTGGCCTCAGGAAAGGCCAGTCCCCATGCGAGTTCCTCGGGGGCCTCTCGGGATTCCTCTCCCGTCGATGCCGGGGCCTAAGACCTTGTGTGGAGTCGGGGCCGGAACCTGAGGATTCCTCTCCAGTGCTGACATGGATCTTGGGGTACTTCTGGAGTCTCCCCAGGGGAGTCAGTCCTCGTCTCGAATGCGGGCATGCACTTGCGCTTTTCTCCAGAGCGGTAGCAGCAGTGTCACGCAGTCCGCCACGTGGATCAAAGGATCTATGGTTTTCCCTCGAGTCTTTCCCACGAGGCTTTCCCACGAAGCTTTTCCACAGGGCTGTCCCACGTGCACACGTGGTGGGAGTCGATCCTCGGCTTGAACGTCAAGGCAGTACAGGGAAAAGAGGTTCCTCTGGAATGGACTGACACATCTGGAGTCTCTTGGAATGGTAGCACGACCCTGGAGTTCCTCTCGCCTTTCCTGTGCAGAGCGCCTCCTCTTGAGATGCGACGGGAACGCCGGGAATTCTTTCCCTACGAAACAGGGAAAGGATCCCTCATTTCGAGCTAGGAGGCGGAAACTGGGCTCCCCTGGATGTGTGCGGAACCCCACGGGCTTCCTCTCGAGTGGAGACGGGTATGTCGCGGAACTCCTTGAGTTGCAGCAAGGGTGTGAAAGACCCTTTGGAAGTTCCAGTGGTTAGATGTTATTAGCCTCGAGAAGCCTCAGCGGAAATGGGCCTCATCTCGCCTGGAGGGCAAAACCTCCTGGATTTTTTCGAGTTGCGGCAGGTGCTCTCGACTTACGACGGGGACCTCAGGGACCCGCTCTGGTGGCCTCAGGAAAGGCCAGTCCCCATGCGAGTTCCTCGGGGGCCTCTCGGGATTCCTCTCCCGTCGATGCCGGGGCCTAAGACATTGTGTGGAGTCGGGGCCGAAACCTGAGGATTCCTCTCCAGTGCTCACATGGATCTTGGGGTACTTCTGGAGTCTCCCCAGGGGAGTCAGTCCTCGTCTCGAATGCGGGCATGCACTTGCGCTTTCCTCCAGAGCGGTAGCAGCAGTGTCACGCAGTCCGCCGCGTGGATCAAAAGATCTATGGTTTTCCCTAGAGTCTTTCCCATGAGGCTTTCCCACGAGGATTTCCCACAGGGCTGTCCCACGTGCACACGTGGTGGGAGTCGATCCTCGGCTTGAAGGTCAAGGCAGTGCAGGGAAAACAGGTTCCTCTGTAATGGAGTGACACATCTGGGGGACTCTTGGAATGGTGGCACGACCCTGGAGTTCCTCTCGCCTTTCCTGTGGAGAGCGCCTCCTCTTGAGATGCGACGGGAACGCCGGGAATTCTTACCCTACGAAACAGGGAAAGGATCCCTCATCTCGAGCTAGGAGGCGGAAACGGGGCTCCCCTGGATGTGTGCGGGACCCCACGTGCTTCCTCTCGAGTGGAGACGGATATGTCGGGGAACTTCTTGAGTTGCAGCAAGGGTGTGAAGGACCCTTAGGAAGTTCCAGTGGTTAGATGTGATTAGCCTCGAGAAGCCTCAGCGGAAATGGGCCTCATCTCGCGTGGAGGGCAAAACCTCTTGGATTTTCTTGAGGTGCGGCAGGTGCTCTCGACTTACGACGGGGACCTCAGGGACCCGCTCTGTTGGCCTCAGGAAAGTCCAGTCCCCATGCGAGTTCCTCAGGGGCCTCTCGGGATTCCTCTCCCGTCGATGCCAGGGACTAAGACCTTGTGTGGATTCGGGGCCGGAACCTGAGGATTCCTCTCCAGTGCTGACATGGACCTTGGGGTACTTCTGGAGTCTCCCCAGGGGAGTCAGTCCTCGTCTCGAATGCGGGCATGCACTTGCGCTTTCCTCCAGAGCGGTAGTAGCAGTGTCACGCAGTCCGCCGCTTGGATCAAAGGATCTATGGTTTTCCCTCGAGTCTTTCCCACGAGGCTTTCCCACGAGGCTTTCCCACAGGGCTGTCCCACGTGCACACGTAGTGGGAGTCGATCCTCGGCTTGAACGTCAAGGCAGTGCAGGGAAAACAGGTTCCTCTGTAATGGACTGACACATCTGGGGGTCTCTTGGAATGCTGACACGACCCTGGGTTCCTCTCCCCTTTCCTGTGGAGAGCGCCTCCTCTTGAGATGCGACGGGAACGCCGGGAATTCTTTCCCTACGAAACAGGGAAAGGATCCCTCATCTCGAGCTAGGAGGCAGAAACGGGGCTCCCCTGGATGTGTGCGGGACCCCACGTGCTTCCTCTCGAGTGGAGACGGGTATGTCGGGGAACTTCTTGAGTTGCAGCAAGGGTGTGAAGGACCCTTTGGAAGTTCCAGTGGTTAGATATGATTAGCCTCGAGAAGGCTCAGCGGAAATGGGCCTCATCTCGCCTGGAGGGCAAAACCTCCTGGATTTTCTCGAGTTGCGGCAGGTGCTCTCGACTTACGACAGGGACCTCAGAGACCCGCTCTGGAGGCCTCAGGAAAGGCCAGTCCCCATGCGAGTTCCTCGGGCGCCTCTCGGGATTCCTCTCCCGTCGATGCCGGGGCCTAAGACCTTGTGTGGAGTCGGGGCCGGAACCTGAGGATTCCTCTCCAGTGCTGACATGGATCTTGGGGTACTTCTGGAGTCTCCCCAGGGGAGTCAGTCCTCGTCTCGAATGCGGGCATGCACTTGCGCTTTCCTCCAGAGCGGTAGCAGCAGTGTCACGCAGTCCGCCGCCAGGATCAAAGGATCTATGGTTTTCCCTCGAGTCTTTCCCACGAGGCTTTCCCACGAGGCTTTCCCAAAGGGCTGTCCCACGTGCACACGTGGTGGGATTCGATCCTCGGCTTGAACGTCAAGGCAGTGCAGGGAAAACAGGTTCCTCTGGAATGGACTGACACATCTGGGGGACTCTAGGAATGGTGGCACGACCCTGGAGTTCCTCTCGCCTTTCCTGTGGAGAGCGCCTCCTCTTGAGATGCGACGGGAACGCCGGGAATTCTTTCCCTACGAAACTGGGAAAGGATCCCTCATCTCGAGCTAGGAGGCGGAAACGGGGCTCCCCTGGATGTGTGCGGGACCCTCCTTCTTCCTCTCGAGTGAAGACGGGTATGTCGGGGAACTTCTTGAGTTGCAGCAAGGGTGTGAAGGACCCTTTGAAAGTTCCAGTGGTTAGATGTGATTAGCCTCGAGAAGCCTCAGCGGAAATGGGCCTCATCTCGCCTGGAGGGCAAAACCTCCTGGATTTTCTCGAGTTGTGGTAGCTGCTCTCGACTTACGACGGGGCCATCAGGGACCCGCTCTGTTGGCCTCAGGAAAGGCCAGTCCCCATGCGAGTTCCTCAGGGGCCTCTCGGGACTCCTCTCCCGTCGATGCCGTGGCCTAAGACCTTGTGTGGAGTCGGGGCCGGAACCTGAGGATTCCTCTCCAGTGCTGACATGGATCTTTGGGTACTTCTGGAGTCTCCCCAGGGGAGTCAGTCCTCGTCTCGAATGCGGGCATGCACTTGCGCTTTCCTCCAGAGCCGTAGCAGCAGTGTCACGCAGTCCGCCGCGTGGATCAAAGGATCTATGGTTTTCCCTCGAGTCTTTCCCACGAGGCTTTCCCACGAGGCTTTCCCACAGGGCTGTCCCACGTGCACACGTTGTGGGAGTCGATCCTCGGCTTTAACGTCAAGGCAGTGCAGGGAAAACAGGTTCCTCTGGAATGGACTGACACATCTGGGGGACTCTTGGAATGGTGGCACGACCCTGGAGTTCCTCTCGCCTTTCCTGTGGAGAGCGCCTCCTCTTGAGATGCGACGGGAACGCCGGGAATTCTTTCCCTAAGAAACAGGGAAAGGATCCCTCATCTCGAGCTGGGAGGCGGAAACGGGGCTCCCCTGGATGTGTGCGGGACCCCACGTGCTTCCTCTCGAGTGGAGACGGGTATGTCGGGGAACCTCGTGAGTTGCAGCAAAGGTGTGAAGGACCTTTAGGAAGTTCCAGTGGTTAGATGTGATTAGCCTCGAGAAGCCTCAGCGGAAATGGGCCTCATCTCGCCTGGAGGGCAAAACCTCCTGGATTTTCTCGATTTGCGGCAGGTGCTCTCGACTTACGACGGGGACCTCAGGGACCCGCTCTGGTGGCCTCAGGAAAGGCCAGGCCCCATGCGAGTTCCTCGGGGGCCTCTCGGGATTCCTCTCCCGTCGATGCCGGGGCCTAAGACTTTGTGTGGAGTCGGGGCCGGAACCTGAGGATTCCTCTCCAGTGCTGACATGGGTCTTGGGGTACTTCTGGAGTCTCCCCAGGGGAGTCAGTCCTCGTCTCGAATGCGGGCATGCACTTGCGCTTTCCTCCAGAGCGGTTGCAGCAGTGTCACGCAGTCCGCCGCGTGGATCAAAGGATCTTTGGATTTCCCTCGCGTCTTTCCCACGAGGCTTTCCCTCGAGGCTTTCCCACAGGGCTGTCCCACGTGCACACGTGGTGGGAGTCGATCCTCGGCTTGAACGTCAAGGCAGTGCAGGGAAAACAGGTTCCTCTGGAATGGACAGACACATCTGGGGGACTCTTGGAATGGTGGCACGACCCTCGAGTTCCTCTCGCCTTTCCTGTGGAGAGCGCATCCTCTTGAGATGCGACGGGAACCCCGGTAATTCTTTCCCTACGAAACAGGGAAAGGATCCCTCATCTCGAGCTAGGAGGCGGAAACGGGGCTCCCCTGGATGTGTGCGGGACCCCACGTGCTTCCTCTCGAGTGGAGACAGGTATGTCGGGGAACCTCGTGAGTTGCAGCAAGGGTGTGAAGGACCTTTAGGAAGTTCCAGTGGTTAGATGTGATTAGCCTCGAGAAGCCTCAGCGGAAATGGGCCTCATCTCGCCTGGAGGGCAAAACCTCCTGGATTTTCTCGATTTGCGGCAGGTGCTCTCGACTTACGACGGGGACCTCAGGGACCCGCTCTGGTGGCCTCAGGAAAGGCCAGGCCCCATGCGAGTTCCTCGGGGGCCTCTCGGGATTCCTCTCCCGTCGATGCCGGGGACTAAGACCTTGTGTGGAGTCGGGGCCGAAACCTGAGGATTCCAGTCCAGTGCTGACATGGATCTTGGGGTACTTCTGGAGTCTCCCCAGGGGAGTCAGTCCTCGTCTCGAATGCGGGCATGCACTTGCGCTTTCCTCCAGAGCCGTAGCAGCAGTGTCACGCAGTCCAGCACGTGGATCAAAGGATCTATGGTTTTCCCTCGAGTCTTTCCCACGAGGCTTTCCCACGAGGCTTTCCCACAGGGCTGTCCCACGTGCACACGTGGTGGGAGTCGATCCTCGGCTTGAATGTCAAGGCAGTGCAGGGAAAACAGGTTCCTCTGGAATGGAGTGACACATCTGGTGGTCTCTTGGAATTGTGGCACGACCCTGGAGTTCCTCTCGCCTTTCCTGTGGAGAGCGCCTCCTCTTGAGATGCGAGGGAAACGCCGGGAATTCTTTCCCTAAGAAACAGGGAAAGGATCCCTCATCTCCAGCTAGGAGGCGGAAACGGGGCTCCCCTGGATGTGTGCGGGACCCCACGTGCTTCCTCTCGAGTGGAGACGGGTATGTCGCGGAACTTCTTGAGTTGCAGCAAGGGTGTGAAGGACCCTTAGGAAGTTCCAGTTGTTAGACGTGATTAGCCTCGAGAAGCCTCAGCGGAAATGGGCCTCATCTCGCCTGGAGGGCAAAACCTCCTGGATTTTCTTGAGTTGCGACAGGTGCTCTCGACTTATGACGGGGACCTCAGGGACCCACTCTGGTGGCCTCAGGAAAGGCCAGTCCCCATGCGAGTTCCTCGGGGGCCTCTCGGGGTTCCTCTCCCGTCGATGCCGGGGCCTAAGACCTTGTGTGGAGTCGGGGCCGGAACCTGAGGATTCTTCTCCAATGCTGACATGGATCTTGGGGTACTTCTGGAGTCTCCCCAGGGGAGTCAGTCCTCATCTCGAATGCGGGCATGCACTTGCGCTTTGCTCCAGAGCGGTAGCAGCAGTGTCACGCAGTCCGCCGCGTGGAACAAAGGATCTATGGTTTTCCCTCGAGTCTTTCCCACGAGGCTGTCCCACGCGGTTTTCCCACAGGGGTGTCCCAAGTGCACACGTGGTGGGAGTCGATCCTCGGCTTGAACGTCAAGGCAGTTTAGGGAAAACAGGTTCCGCTGGAATGGACTGACACATCTGGGGGACTCTTGGAATGGTGGCACGACCCTGGAGTTCCTCTCGCCTTTCCTGTGGAGAGCGCCTCCTCTTGAGATGCGATGGGAACCCCGGGAATTATTTCCCTACGAAACAGGGATAGGATCCTTCACCTCGAACTAGGAGGCGGATACGGGGCTCCCCTGGATGTGTGCCTCACCCCACGTGCTTCCTTTCGAGTGGAGACGGGTATGTCGGGTAACTGCTTGAGTTGCAGCTAGGGTGTGAAGGACCCTTTGGAAGTTCCAGTGGTTAGATGTGATTAGCCTCGAGAAGCCTCAGCGGAAATGGGCCTCATCTCGCCTGGAGGGCAAAACCTCCTGGATTTTCTCGAGTTGCGGCAGGTGCTCTCGACTTACGACGGGGACCTCAGGGACCCGATCTGGTGGCCTCAGAAAAGGCCAGTCCCCATGCGAGTTCCTCGGGGGCCTCTCGGGATTCCTCTCCCGTCGATGCCGGGGCCTAAGACTTTGTGTGGAGTCGGGGCCGGAACCTGAGGATTCCTCTCCAGTGCTGACATGGGTCTTGGGGTACTTCTGGAGTCTCCCAAGGGGAGTCAGTCCTCGTCTCGAATGCGGGCATGCACTTGCGCTTTCCTTCAGAGCGGTAGCAGCAGTGTCACGCAGTCCGCCGCGTGGATCAAAGGATCTTTGGTTTTCCCTCGCGTCTTTCCCACGAGGCTTTCCCTCGAGGCTTTCCCACAGGGCTGTCCCACGTGCACACGTGGTGGGAGTCGATCCTCGGCTTGAACGTCAAGGCAGTGCAGGGAAAACAGGTTCCTCTGGAATGGACAGACACATCTGGGGGACTCTTGGAATGGTGGCACGACCCTCGAGTTCCTCTCGCCTTTCCTGTGGAGAGCGCATCCTCTTGAGATGCGACGGGAACCCCGGGAATTCTTTCCCTACGAAACAGGGAAAGGATCCCTCATCTCGAGCTAGGAGGCGGAAACGGGGCTCCCCTGGATGTGTGCGGGACCCTCGTGCTTCCTCTCAAGTGGAGACGGGTATGTCGGGGAACCTCTTGAGTTGCAGCAAGGGTGTGCAGGACCTTTGGGAAGTTCCAGTGGTTAGATGTGATTAGCCTCGAGAAGCCTCAGCGGAAATGGGCCTCATCTCGCCTGGAGGGCAAAACCTCCTGGATTTTCTCGAGTAGCGGCAGGTGCTCTCGACTTTCGACGGGGACCTCAGGGACCCGCTCTGGTGGCCTCAGGAAAGGCCAGTCCCCATGCGAGTTCCTCGGGGGCCTCTCGGGATTCCTCTCCCTTCGATGCCGGGGCCTAAGACCTTGTGTGGAGTCGGGGCCGGAACCTGAGGATTCCTCTCCAGTGCTTACATGGATCTTGGGGTACTTCTGGTGTCTCCCCAGGGGAGTCAGTCCTCGTCTCGAATGCGGGCATGCAATTGCGCTTTCCTTCAGAGCGGTAGCAGCAGTGTCACGCAGTCCGCCGCGTGGATCAAAGGATCTATGGTTTTCCCTCGAGTCTTTCCTACGAGGCTTTCCCACGAGGCTTTCCCACAGGGCTGTCCCACGTGCACACTTGGTGGGAGTCGATCCTCGGCTTGAACGTCAAGGCAGTGCAGGGAAAACAGGTTCCTCTGGAATGGACTGACACATCTGGGGGACTCTTGGAATGGTGGCACGACCCTGGAGTTCCTCTCGCCTTTCCTGTGAAGAGCGCCTCCTCTTGAGATGCGACTGGAACGCCGGGAATTCTTTCCCTAAGAAACAGGGAAAGGATCCCTCATCTCGAGCTAGGAGGCGGAATCGGGGCTCCCCTGGATGTGTGCGGGACCCCACGTGCTTCCTCTCGAGTGGAGACGGGTATGTCGGGGAACTTCTTGAGTTGCAGCAAGGGTGTGAAGGACCCTTAGGAAGTTCCAGTGGTTAGACGTGATTAGCCTCGAGAAGCCTCAGCGGAAATGGGCCTCATCTTGCCTGGAGGGCAAAACCTCCTGGATTTTATCGAGTTGCGGCAGGTGCTCTCGACTTACGACGGGGACCTCAGGGACCCGCTCTGGTGGCCTCAGGAAAGGCCAGTCCCCATGCGAGTTCCTCGGGGGACACTCAGGATTCCTCTCCCGTCAATGCCGGGGACTAAGACCTTGTGTGGAGTCGGGGCCGGAACCTGAGGATTCCTCTCCAGTGCTGACATGGATCTTGGGGTACTTCTGGAGTCTCCCCAGGGGAGTCAGTCCTCGTCTCGAATGCGGGCATGCACTTGCGCTTTCCTACAGAGCGGTAGCAGCAGTGTCACGCAGTCCGCCGCGTGAATCAAAGGATCTATGGTTTTCCCTCGAGTCTTTCCCACGAGGCTTTCCCACAGGGCTGTCTCACGTGCACACGTGGTGGGAGTCGATCCTCGGCTTGAACGTCAAGGCAGTGCAGGGAAAACAGGTTCCTCTGGAATGGACTGACACATCTGAGGGACTCTTGGAATGGTGGCACGACCCTGGAGTTCCTCTCCCCTTTCCTGTGGAGAGCGCCTCCTCTTGAGATGCGACGGGAACGCCGGGAATTCTTTCCCTACGAAACAGGGAAAGGATCCCTCATCTCGAGCAAGGAGGCGGAAACGGGGTTCCCATGGATGTGTGCGGGACCCCACGTGCTTCCTCTCGAGTGGAGACGGGTATGTGGGGGAACTTCTTGAGTTGCAGCAAGGGTTTGAAGAACCCTTTGGAGTTCCAGTGGTTAGATGTGATTAGCCTCGAGAAGCCTCAGCGGAAATGGGCCTCATCTCGCCTGGAGGACAAAACCTCCTGGATTTTCTCGAGTTGCGGCAGGTGCTCTCGACTTACGACGGGGACCTCAGGGACCCGCTCTGGTGGCCTCAGGAAAGGCCAGTCCCCATGCGAGTTCCTCGGGGGCCTCTCGGGATTCCTCTCCCATCGATGCCGGGCCCTAAGACCTTGTGTGGAGTCGGGGCCGGAACCTGAGGATTCCTCTCCAGTGCTGACATGGATCTTGGGGTACTTCTGGAGTCTCCCCAGGGGAGTCAGTCCTCGTCTCGAATGCGGGCATGCACTTGCGCTTTCCTCCAGAGCGGTAGCAGCAGTGTCACGCAGTCCGCCACGTGGATCAAAGGATCTATGGTTTTCCCTCGAGTCTTTCACACGAGGCTTTCCCACAGGGCTGTCCCACGTGCAAACGTGGTGGGAGTCGATCCTCGGCTTGAACGTCAAGGCAGTGCAGGGAAAACAGGTTCCTCTGGAATGGACTGACATATCTGGGGGACTCTTGGAATGGTGGCACGACCCTGGAGTTCCTCTCCCCTTTCCTGTGGAGAGCGCCTCCGCTTGAGATGCGACGGGAACGCCGGGAATTCTTTCCCTACGAAACAGGGAAAGGATCCCTCATCTCGAGCTAGGAGGCGGAAACGGGGCTCCCCTGGATGTGTGCGGGACCCCACGTGCTTCCTCTCGAGTGGAGACGGGTATGTCGGGGAACTTCTTGAGTTGCAGCAAGGGTGTGAAGGACCCTTTGGAAGTTCCAGTGGTTAGATGTGATTAGCCTCGAGAAGCCTCAGCGGAAATGGGCCTCATCTCGCCTGGAGGGCAAAACCTCCTGGATTTTCTCGAGTTGCGGCAGGTGCTCTCGACTTACGACGGGGACCTCAGGGACCCGCTCTGGTGGCCTCAGGAAAGTCCAGTCCCCATGCGAGTTCCTCGGGGGCCTCTCGGGATTCCTCTCCCGTCGATTCCGGGGCCTAAGACCTTGTGTGGAGTCGAGGCCGGAACCTGAGGATTCCTCTCCAGTGCTGACATGGATCTTGGGGTACTTCTGGAGTCTCCCCAGGGGAGTCAGTCCTCATCTCGAATGCGGGCATGCACTTGCGCTTTCCTCCAGAGCGGTAGCAGCAGTGTCACCCAGTCCGCCGCGTGGATCAAAGGATCTATGGTTTTCCCTCGAGTCTTTCCCACGAGGCTTTCCCACGAGGCTTTCCCACAGGGCTGTCCCACGGGCACAGATGGTGGGAGTCTATCCTCGGCTTGAACGTCAAGGCAGTGCAGGGAAAACAGTTTCCTCTGGAATGGACTGACACATCTGGGGGTCTCTTGGAATGGTGGCACGACCCTGGAGTTCCTCTCGCCTTTCCTGTGGAGAGCGCCTCCTCTTGAGATGCGACGGGAACGCCGGGAATTCTTTCCCTACGAAACAGGGAAAGGATCCCTCATCTCGAGCTAGGAGGCGGAAACGGGGCTCCCCTGGATGTGTGCGGGAACCCACGTGTTTCCTCTCGAGTGGAGACGGGTATGTCGGGAACTTCTTGAGTTGCAGCAAGGGTGTGAAGGACCCTTTGGAAGTTCCAGTGGTTAGATGTGATTAGCCTCGAGAAGCCTCAGCGGAAATGGGCCTCATCTCGCCTGGAGGGCAAAACCTCCTGGATTTTCTCGAGTTGCGGCAGGTGCTCTCGTCTTACGACGGGGACCTCAGGGACCCGCTCTGTTGGCCTCAGGAAAGTCCAGTCCCCATGCGAGTTCCTCGGGGGCCTCTCGGGATTCCTCTCCCGTCGATGCCGGGGCCTAAGACCTTGTGTGGAGTCGGGGCCAGAACCTGAGGATTCCTCTCCAGTGCTGACATGGATCTTGGGGTACTTCTGGAGTCTCCCCAGGGGAGTCAGTCCTCGTCTCGAATGCGGGCATGCACTTGTGCTTTCCTCCAGAGCAGTAGCAGCAGTGTCACGCAGTCCGCCGCGTGGATCAAAGGATCTATGGTTTTCCCTCGAGTCTTTCCCACGAGGCTTTCCCACGAGGCTTTCCCACAAAGCTGTCACACGTGCACACGTGGTGGGAGTCGATCCTCGGCTTGAACGTCAAGGCAGTACAGGGAAAAGAGGTTCCTCTGGAATAGACTGACACATCTGGGGTCTCTTGGAATGGTGGCACGACCCTGGAGTTCCTCTCGCCTTTCCTGTGGAGAGCGCCTCCTCTTGAGATGCGACGGGAACGCCGGGAATTCTTTCCCTATGAAACAGGGAAAGGATCCCTCATTTCGAACTACGAGGCGGAAACGGGGCTCCTCTGGATGTGTGCGGGACTCTCGTGCTTCCTCTCGAGTTTAGACGGCTATGTCGGGGAACTTCTTGAGTTGCAGCAAGGGTGTGAAGGACCCTTTGGAAGTTCCAGTGGTTAGATGTGATTAGCCTCGAGAAGCCTCAGCGGAAATGGCCCTCATCTCGCCTGGAGGGCAAAACCTCCTGGATTTTCTCGAGTTGCGGCAGGTGCTCTCGACTTACGACGGGGACCTTAGGGACCCGCTCTGGTGGCCTCAGGAAAGGCCAGTCCCCATGCGAGTTCCTCGGGGGCCTCTTGGGATTCCTCTCCCGTCGATGCCGGGGCCTAAGACCTTGTGTGGAGTCGGGGCCGGAACCTGAGCATTCCTCTCCAGTGCTGACATGGATCTTGGGGTACTTCTGGAGTCTCCCCAGGGGAGTCAGTCCTCGTCTCGAATGCAGGCATGCACTTGCGCTTTCCTCCAGAGCGGTAGCAGCAGTGTCACGAATTCCGCCGCGTGGATCAAAGGATCTATGATTTTCCCTCGAGTCTTTCCCACGAGGCTGTCCCAGGAGGCTTTCCCACAGGGCTGTTCCACGTGCACACGTGGTGGGAGTCGATCCTCGGCTTGAACGTCAAGGCAGTTCAGGGAAAACAGGTTCCTCTGGAATGGACTGACACATCTGGGGGACTCTTGGAATGGTGGCACGACCCTGGAGTTCCTCTCGCCTTTCCTGTGGAGAGCGCCTCCTCTTGAGATGCGAAGGGATCGCCGGGAATTCTTTCCCTACGAAACAGGGAAAGGATCCCTCATCTCGAGCTGGGAGGGGGAAGCGGGTCTCCCCTGGATGTGTATGGGACCCCACGTGTTTCGTCTCGAGTGGAGACGGGTATGTCGGGGAACTGCTTGAGTTGCAGCAAGGGTGTGAAGGACCTTTTGGAAGTTCCAGTGGTTAGATGTGATTAGCCTCGAGAAGCCTCAGCGGAAATGGGCCTCATCTCGCCTGGAGGGCAAAACCTCATGGATTTTCTCGAGTTGCGGCAGGTGCTCTCGACTTACGACAGGACCTCAGGGACCCGCTCTGGTGGCCTGAGGAAAGGCCAGTCCCCATGCGAGTTCCTCGCGGGCCTCTCAGGATACCTCTCCCGTCGATGCCGGGGCCTAAGACCTTGTGTGGAGTCGGGGCCGGAACCTGAGGATTCCTCTCCCGTGCTGACATGGATCTTGGGTTACTTCTGGAGTCTCCCCAGGGGAGTCAGTCCTCGTCTCGAATGCGGGCATGCACTTGCGCTTTCCTCCAGAGTGGTAGCAGCAGTATCACGCAGTCCGCCGCCAGGATCAAAGGATCTATGGTTTTCCCTCGAGTCTTTCCCACGAGGCTTTCCCACGAGGTTTTCCCACAGGGCTGTCCCACATGCACACGTGGTGGGAGTCGATCCTCGGCTTGAACGTCAAGGCAGTGCAGGGAAAACAGGTTCCTCTGCAATGGACTGACACATCTGTGGGACTCTTGGAATGGTGGCACGACCCTGGAGTTCCTCTCGCCTTTCCTGTCGAGAGCGTCTCCTCTGGAGATGCGACGGGAACGCCTGGAATTCTTTCCCTACGAAACAGGGAAAGGATCCCTCATCTCGATCTAGGAGGCAGAAGCGGGGCTCCCCTGGATGTGTACGGGACCCCACGTGTTTCCTCTCGAGTGGAGACGGGTATGTCGCGGAACTGCATGAGTTGCAGCAAGGGTGTGAAGGACCCTTTGGGAGTTCCAGCGGTTAGATGTGATTAGCCTAGAGAAGCCTCAGCGGAAATGGGCCTCATCTCGCCTGGAGGGCAAAACCTCCTGGATTTTCTCGAGTTGCGGCAGGTGCTCTCGACTTACGACGGGGACCTCAGGGACCCGCTCTGGTGGCCTCAGGAAAGGCCAGTGCCCATGCGAGTTCCTCGGGGGCCTCTCGGGATTCCTCTCCCGTCGATGCCGGGGATTAAGACCTTGTGTGGAGTCGGGGCCGAAACCTGAGGATTCCTCTCCAGTGCTGACATGGATCTTGGGGTACTTCTGGAGTCTCCCCAGGGGAGTCAGTCCTCGTTTCGAATGCGGGAATGCACTTGTGCTATCCTCCAGAGCGGTAGCAGCAGTGTCACGAATTCCGCCGCGTGGATCAAAGGATCTATGGTTTTCCCTCGAGTCTTTCCCACGAGGCTGTCCCAGGAGGCTTTCCCACAGGGCTGTTCCACGTGCACACGTGGTGGGAGTCGATCCTCGGCTTGAACGTCAAGGCAGTTCAGGGAAAACAGGTTCCTCTGGAATGGACTGACACATCTGGGGGACTCTTGGAATGGTGGCACGACCCTGGAGTTCCTCTCGCCTTTCCTTTGGAGACACCCTCCTCTTGAGATGCGACGGGAACGCCGGGAATTCTTTCCCTACGAAACAGGGAAAGGATCCCTCATCTCGAGCTAGGAGGCGAAAGCGGGGCTCCCCTGGATGTGTACGGGACCCCACGTGCTTCCTCTCGAGTGGAGACGGGAATGTCGCGGAACTGCTTGAGTTGCAGCAAGGGTGTGAAGGACCCTTTGGAAGTTCCAGTGGTTAGATGTGATTAGCCTCGAGAAGCCTCAGCGGAAATGGGCCTCATCTCGCCTGGAGGGCAAAACCTCCTGGATTTTCTCGAGTTGCGGCAGGTGCTCTCGACTTACGACGGGACCTCAGGGACCCGCTCTGGTGGCCTCAGGAAAGGCCAGTCCCCATGCGAGTTCCTCGCGGGCCTCTCGGGATTCCTCTCCCGTCGATGCCGGGGCCTAAGACCTTGTGTGGAGTCGGGGCCGGAACCTGAGGATTCCTCTCCAGTGCTGACATGGATCTTGGGGTACTTCTGGAGTCTCCCCAGGGGAGTCAGTCCTCGTCTCGAATGCGGGCATGCACTTGCGCTTTCCTCCAGAGTGGTAGCAGCAGTGTCACGCAGTCCGCCGCGTGGATCAAAGGATCTATGATTTTCCCTCGAGTCTTTCCCACGAGGCTTTCCCACGAGGTTTTCCCACAGGGCTGTCCCACATGCACACGTGGTGGGAGTTGATCCTCGGCTTGAACGTCAAGGCAGTGCAGGGAAAACAGGTTCCTCTGGAATGGACTGACACATCTGGGGGACTCTTGGAATGGTGGCACGACCCTGGAGTTCCTCTCGCCTTTCCTGTGGAGAGCGCCTCCTCTTGAGATGCGACGGGAACGCCGGGAATTCTTTCCCTACGAAACAGGGAAAGGATCCCTCATCTCGAGCTAGGAGGCGAAAGCGGGGCTCCCCTGGATGTGTACGGGACCCCACGTGCTTCCTCTCGAGTGGAGACGGGTATGTCGGGGAACTTCTCGAGTTGCAGCAAGGGTGTGAAGGACCCTTAGGAAATTCCAGTGGTTAGACGTGATTAGCCTCGAGAAGCCTCAGCGGAAATGGGCCTCATCTCGCCTGGAGGGCAAAACCTCCTGGATTTTCTCGAGTTGCGGCAGGTGCTCTCGACTTACGACGGGACCTCAGGGACCCGCTCTGGTGGCCTCAGGAAAGGCCAGTCCCCATGCGAGTTCCTCGCGGGCCTCTCGGGATTCCTCTCCCGTCGATGCCGGGGTCTAAGACCTTGTGTGGAGTCGGGGCCGGAACCTGAGGATTCCTCTCCAGTGCTGACATGGATCTTGGGGTACTTCTGGAGTCTTCCCAGGGGAGTCAGTCCTCGTCTCGAATGCGGGCATGCACTTGCGCTTTCCTCCAGAGCGGTAGCAGCAGTGTCACGCAGTTCGCCGCGTGGATCAAAGGATCTATGGTTTTCCCTCGAGTCTTTCCCACGAGGCTGTCCCAGGAGGCTTTCCCACAGGGCTGTTCCACGTGCACACGTGGTGGGAGTCGATCCTCGGCTTGAACGTCAAGGCAGTGCAGGGAAAACAGGTTCCTCTGGAATGGACTGACACATCTGGGGGACTTTTGGAATGGTGGCACGACCCTGGAGTTCCTCTCGCCTTTCCTGTGGGGAGCGCCTCCTCTTGAGATGCGAAGGGAACGCCGGGAATTCTTTCCCTACGAAACAGGGATAGGATCCCTCATCTCGAACTAGGAGGCGGAAACGGGGCTCCCCTGGATGTGTGCGGCACCCCACGGTCTTCCTCTCGAGTGGAGACGGGTATGTCGCGGAACTGCTTGAGTTGCAGCAAGGGTGTGAAGGACCCTTTGGAAGTTCCAGCGGTTAGATGTGATTAGCCTCGAGAAGCCTCAGCGGAAATGGCCCTCATCTCGCCTGGAGGGCAAAACCTCCTGGATTTTCTCGAGTTGCGGCAAGTGCTCTCGACTTACGACGGGGACCTCAGGGACCCGCTCTGGTGGCCTCAGGAAAGGCCAGTCCCCATGCGAGTTCCTCGGGGGCCTCTCGGGATTCCTCTCCCTCGATCCCGGGGCCTAAGACCTTGTGTGGAGTCGGGGCCGAAACCTGAGAATTCCTCTCCAGTGCTGACATGGCTCTTGGGGTACTTCTGGAGTCTCCCCAGGGGAGTCAGTCCTCGTCTCGAAAGCGGGCATGCACTTGCGCTTTCCTCCAGAGCGGTAGCAGCAGTGTCACGCAGTCCGCCGCGTGGATCAAAGGATCTATGGTTCTCCCTCGAGTCTTTCCCACGAGGCTTTCCCACGAGGCTTTCCCACAGGGCTGTCCCACGTGCACACGTGGTGGGAGTCGATCCTCGGCTTGAACGTCAAGGCAGTACAGGGAAAAGAGGTTCCTCTGAAATAGACTGACACATCTGGGGTCTCTTGGAATGGTGGCACGACCCTGGAGTTTCTCTCGCCTTTCCTTTGGAGAGCGCCTCCTCTTGAGATGCGACGGGAACGCCGGGAATTCTTTCCCTACGAAACAGGGAAAGGATCCCTCATTTCGAGCTAGGAGGCGGAAACGGGGCTCCTCTGGATGTGTGCGGGACCCTCGTGCTTCCTCTCGAGTGGAGACGGGTATGTCGGGGAACTTCTTGAGTTGCAGCAAGGGTGTGAAGGACCCTTAGGAAATTCCAGTGGTTAGATGTGATTAGCCTCGAGAAGCCTCAGCGGAAATGGGCCTCATCTCGCCTGGAGGGCAAAACCTCCTGGATTTTCTCGAGTTGCGGCAGGTGCTCTCGACTTACGACGGGGACCTCAGGGACCCGCTCTGGTGGCCTCAGGAAAGGCCAGTCCCCATGCGAGTTCCTCGGGGGCCTCTCGGGATTCCTCTCCCGTCGAAGCTGGGGACTAAGACCTTGTGTGGAGTCGGGGCCGGAACCTGAGGATTCCTCTCCAGTGCTGACATGGATCTTGGGGTACTTCTGGAGTCTCCCCAGGGGAGTCAGTCCTCGTCTCGAATGTGGGCATGCACTTGCGCTTTCCTCCAGAGCGGTAGCAGCAGTGTCACGCAGTTCGCCGCTTGGATCAAAGGATCTATGGTTTTCCCTCGAGTCTTTCCCACGAGGCTGTCCCAGGAGGCTTTCCCACAGGGCTGTTCCACGTGCACACGTGGTGGGAGTCGATCCTCGGCTTGAACGTCAAGGCAGTGCAGGGAAAACAGGTTCCTCTGGAATGGACTGACACATCTGGGGGACTTTTGGAGTGGTGGCACGACCCTGGAGTTCCTCTCGCCTTTCCTGTGGAGAGTGCCTCCTCTTGAGATGCGAAGGGAACGCCGGGAATTCTATCCCTACGAAACAGGGATAGGATCCCTCATCTCGAACTAGGAGGCGGAAACGGGGCTCCCCTGGATGTGTGCGGCACCCCACGGACTTCCTCTCGAGTGGAGACGGGTATGTCGGAGAACTGCTTGAGTTGCAGCAAGGGTGTGAAGGACCCTTTGGAAGTTCCAGTGGTTAGATGTGATTAGCCTCGAGAAGCCTCAGCGGAAATGGGCCTCATCTCGCCTGGAGGGCAAAACCTCCTGGATTTACTCAAGTTGCGGCAGGTGCTCTCGACTTACAACGGGGACCTCAGAGACCCGCTCTGGTGGCCTCAGGAAAGGCCAGTCCCCATGCGAGTTCCACGGGGGCCTCTTGGGATTCCTCTCCCGTCGATGCCGGGGCCTAAGACCTTGTGTGGAGTCGGGGCCGGAACCTGAGGATTCCTCTCCAGTGCTGACATGGATCTTGGGGTACTTCTGGAGTCTCCCCAGGGGAGTCAGTCCTCGTCTCGAATGCGGGCATGCCCTTGCGCTTTCCTCCAAGCGGTAGCAGCAGTGTCACGCAGTCCGCCGCGTGGATCAAAGGATCTATGGTTTTCCCTCGAGTCTTTCCCACGAGGCTGTCCCACGAGGCTTTCCCACAGGGCTGTCCCACGTGCACACGTGGTGGGAGTCGATCCTCGGCTTGAACGTCAAGGCAGTGCAGGGAAAACAGGTTCCTCTGGAATGGACTGACACATCTGGGGGACTCTTGGAATGGTGGCACGACCCTGGAGTTCCTCTCGCCTTTCCTGTGGAGAGCGCCTCCTCTTGAGATGCGACGGGAACGCCGGGAATTCTTTCCCTACGAAACAGGGATAGGATCCCTCATCTCGAACTACGAGGCGGAAACGGGGCTCCCCTGGATGTGTGCGGGACCCCACGTGCTTCCTCTCGAGTGGAGACGGGTATGTCGCGGAACTGCTTGAGTTGCAGCAAGGGTGTGAAGGACCCTTTGGAATTTCCAGTGGTTAGATGTGATTAGCCTCGAGAAGCCTCAGAGGAAATGGGCCTCATCTCGCCTGGAGGGCAAAACCTCCTGGATTTTCTCGAGTTGCGGCAGGTGCTCTCGACTTACGACGGGGACCTCAGGGACCCGCTCTGGTGTCCTCAGGAAAGGCCAGGCCCCATGCGAGTTCCTCGGGGGCCTCTCGGGATTCCTCTCCCGTCGATGCCGGGGCCTAAGACCTTGTGTGGAGTCGGGGCCGGAACTGAGGATTCCTTCCAGTGCTGACATGGATCTTGGGGTACTTCTGGAGTCTCCCCAGGGGAGTCAGTCCTCGTCTCGAATGCGGACATGCACTTGCGCTTTCCTCCAGAGCCGTAGCAGCAGTGTCACGCAGTCCGCCGCGTGGATCAAAGGATCTATGGTTTTCCCTCGAGTTTTTCCCACGAGGCTTTCCCACGAGGCTTTTCCACAGGGCTGTCCTACGTGTACACGTGGTGGGAGTCGATGCTCGGCTTGAACGTCAAGGCAGTACAGGGAAAAGAGGTTCCTCTGTAATGGACTGACACATCTGGAGTCTCTTGGAATGGTAGCACGACCCTGGAGTTCCTCTCGCCTTTCCTGTGGAGAGCGCCTCCTCTTGAGATGCGACGGGAACGCCGGGAATTCTTTCCCTACGAAACAGGGAAAGGATCCCTCTTTTCGAGCTAGGACGCGGAAACGGGGCTCCTCTGGATGTGTGCGGGACCCTCGTGCTTCCTTTCGAGTGGAGACGGGTATGACGGGGAACTTCTTGAGTTGCAGCAAGGGTGTGAAAGACCCTTTGGAAGTTCCAGTGTTTAGATGTGATTAACCTCGAGAATCCTCAGCGGAAATGGGCCTCAACTCGCCTGGAGGGCAAAACCTCCTGGATTTTCTCGAGTTGCGGCAGGTGCTCTCGACTTACGACGGGGACCTCAGGGACCCGCTCTGGTGGCGTCAGGAAAGGCCAGTCCCCATGCGAGTTCCTCGGGGGCCTCTTGGGATTCCTCTCCCGTCGATGCCGGGGCCTAAGACCTTGTGTGGAGTCGGGGCCGGAACCTGAGGATTCCTCTCCAGTGCTGACATGGATCTTGGGGTACTTCTGGAGTCTCCCCAGGGGAGTCAGTCCTCGTCTCGAATGCGGGCATGCCCTTGCGCTTTCCTCCAAGCGGTAGCAGCAGTGTCACGCAGTCCGCCGCGTGGATCAAAGGATCTATGGTTTTCCCTCGAGTCTTTCCCACGAGGCTGTCCCACGAGGCTTTCCCACAGGGCTGTCCCACGTGCACACGTGGTGGGAGTCGATCCTCGGCTTGAACGTCAAGGCAGTTCAGGGAAATCAGGTTCCTCTGGAATGGACTGACACATCTGGGGGACTTTTGGAATGGTGGCACGACCCTGGAGTTCCTCTCGCCTTTCCTGTGGAGAGCGCCTCCTCTTGAGATGCGACGGGAACGCCGGGAATTCTTTCCCTACGAAACAGGGATAGGATCCCTCATCTCGAACTACGAGGCGGAAACGGGGCTCCCCTGGATGTGTGCGGGACCCCACGTGCTTCCTCTCGAGTGGAGACGGGTTTGTCGGGGAACTTCTTGAGTTGCAGCAAGGGTGTGAAGGACCATTTGGAAGTTCCAGTGGTTAGATGTGATTAGCCTCGAGAAGCTTCAGCGGAAATGGGCCTCATCTCGCCTGGAGGGCAAAACCTCCTGGATTTTCTCGAGATGCGGCAGGTGCTCTCGACTTACGACAGGGACCTCAGAGACCCGCTCTGGAGGCCTCAGGAAAGGCCAGTCCCCATGCGAGTTCCTCGGGGGCCTCTCGGGATTCCTCTCCCGTCGATGCCGGGGCCTAAGACCTTGTGTGGAGTCGGGGCCGGAACCTGAGGATTCCTCTCCAGTGCTGACATGGATCTTGGGGTACTTCTGGAGTCTCCCAGGGGAGTCAGTCCTCGTCTCGAATGCGGGCATGCACTTGCGCTTTCCTCCAGAGCGGTAGCAACAGTGTCACGCAGACCGCCGCGTGGATCAAAGGATCTATGGTTTTCCCTCGAGTCTTTCCCACGGGGCTTTCCCACGAGGCTTTCCCACAGGGCTGTCCCACGTGCACACGTAGTGGGAGTCGATCCTCGGCTTGAACGTCAAGGCAGTGCAGGGAAAACAGGTTCCTCTGTAATGAACTGACACATCTGGGGGTCTCTTGGAATGGTGCCACGACCCTGGAGTTCCTCTCGCCTTTCCTGTGGAGAGCGCCTCCTCTTGAGATGCGACGGGAACGCCGGGAATTCTTTCCCTACGAAACAGGGAAAGGATCCCTCATCTCGAGCCAGGAGGCGGAAACGGGGCTCCCCTGGATGTGTGCGGGACCCCACGTGCTTCCTCTCGAGTGGAGACGGGTATGTCGGGGAACTTCTTGAGTTGCAGCAAGGGTGTGAAGGACCCTTAGGAAGTTCCAGTGGTTAGATGTGATTAGCCTCGAGAAGCCTCAGCGGAAATGGGCCTCATCTCGCCTGGAGGGCAAAACCTCCTGGATTTTCTCGAGTTGCGGCAGGTGCTCTCGACTTACGACGGGGACCTCAGGGACCCGCTCTGGTGGCCTCAGGAAAGGCCAGTCCCCATGCGAGTTCCTGGGGGGCCTCTCGGGATTCCTCTCCCGTCGATGCCGGGGCCTAAGACCTTGTGTGGAATCGGGGCCGGAACGTGAGGATTCCTCTCCAGTGCTGACATGGATCTTGGGGTACTTCTGGAGTCTCTCCAGGGGAGTCAGTCCTCGTCTCGAATGCGGGCATGCACTTGCGCTTTCCTCCAGAGCGGTAGCAGCAGTGTCACGCATTCCGCCGCGAGGATCAAAGGATCTATGGTTTTCCCTCGAGTCTTTCCCACGAGGCTTTCCCACCAGGCTTTCCCACAGGGCTGTCCCACGTGCACACGTGGTGGGAGTCGATCCGCGGCTTGAACGTCAAGGCAGTGCAGGGAAAACAGGTTCCTCTGGAATGGACTGACACATCTGAAGGACTCTTGGAATGGTGGCACCACCCTGGAGTTCCTCTCGCCTTTCCGGTGGAGAGCGCCTCCTCTTGAGATGCGACGGGAACGCCGGGAATTCTTTCCCTATGAAACAGGGAAAGGATCCCTCATCTCGAGCTAGGCGGCGGAAACGGGGCTCCCCTGGATGTGTGCGGGACCCCACGTGCTTCCTCTCGAGTGGAGACGGGTATGTCGGGGAACTTCTTGAGTTGCAGCAAGGGTGTGAAGGACCCTTAGGAAGTTCCAGTGGTTAGATGTGATTAGCCTCGAGAAGCCTCAGCGGAAATGGGCCTCATCTCGCCTGGAGGGCAAAACCTCCTGGATTTTCTCGAGTTGCGGCAGGTGCTCTCGACTTACGACGGGGACCTCAGGGACCCGCTCTGGTGGCCTCAGGAAAGGCCAGTCCCCATGCGAGTTCCTGGGGGGCCTCTCGGGATTCCTCTCCCGTCGATGCCGGGGCCTAAGACCTTGTGTGGAATCGGGGCCGGAACGTGAGGATTCCTCTCCAGTGCTGACATGGATCTTGGGGTACTTCTGGAGTCTCTCCAGGGGAGTCAGTCCTCGTCTCGAATGCGGGCATGCACTTGCGCTTTCCTCCAGAGCGGTAGCAGCAGTGTCACGCATTCCGCCGCGAGGATCAAAGGATCTATGGTTTTCCCTCGAGTCTTTCCCACGAGGCTTTCCCACCAGGCTTTCCCACAGGGCTGTCCCACGTGCACACGTGGTGGGAGTCGATCCGCGGCTTGAACGTCAAGGCAGTGCAGGGAAAACAGGTTCCTCTGGAATGGACTGACACATCTGAAGGACTCTTGGAATGGTGGCACCACCCTGGAGTTCCTCTCGCCTTTCCGGTGGAGAGCGCCTCCTCTTGAGATGCGACGGGAACGCCGGGAATTCTTTCCCTATGAAACAGGGAAAGGATCCCTCATCTCGAGCTAGGCGGCGGAAACGGGGCTCCCCTGGATGTGTGCGGGACCCCACGTGCTTCCTCTCGAGTGCAGACGGGTATGTCGGGGAACTTCTTGAGTTGCAGCAAGGGTGTTAAGGACCCTTTGGAAGTTCCAGTGGTTAGATGTGATTAGCCTCGAGAAGCCTCAGCGGAAATGGGCCTCATCTCGCCTGGAGGGCAAAACCTCCTGGAATTTCTCGAGTTGCGGCAGGTGCTCTCGTCTTACGACGGGGACCTCAGGGACCCGCTCTGGTGGCCTCAGGAAGGCCAGTCCCCATGCGAGTTTTTCGGGGGCCTCTCGGGATTCCTCTCCCGTCGATGCCGGGGCCTAAGACCTTGTGTGGTGTCGAGGCCTGAACCTGAGGTTTCCTCTCCAGTGCTGACATTGATCTTGGGGTACATCTGGAGTCTCCCCAGGGGAGTCAGTCCTAGTCTCGAATGCGGGCATGCACTTGCGCTTTCCTCCAGTGCGGTAGCAGCAGTGTCACGCAGTCCGCCGCGTGGATCAAATGATCTATGGTTTTCCCTCGAGTCTTTCCCACGAGGCTTTCCCACGAGGCTTTCCCACAGGGCTGTCCCACGTGCACACGTGGTGGGATTCGATCCTCGGCTTGAACGTCAAGGCAGTGCAGGGAAAACAGGTTCCCATGGAATGGACTGACCCATCTGGGGGACTCTTGGAATGGTGGCACGACCCTGGTGTTCCTCTCGCCTTTCCTGTGGAGAGCGCCTCCTCTTGAGATGCGACAGGAACGCCGGGAATTCTTTCGCTACGAAACAGGGAAAGGATCCCTCATCTCGAGCTAGGAGGCAGAAACGGGGCTCCCCTGGATGTGTGCGGGACCCCACGTGCTTCCTCTCGAGTGGATACGGGTATGTCGCGGAACTTCTTGAGTTGCAGCAAGGGTGTGAAGGACCCTTTGGAAGTTCCAGTGGTTAGATGTGATTAGCCTCGAGAAGCCTCAGCGGAAATGGGCCTCATCTCGCTTGGAGGGCAAAACCTCCTGGATATTCTCGAGTTGCGGCAGGTGCTCTCGACTTACGACGGGGACCTCGGGGACCCGCTCTGGTGGCCTCAGGAAAGGCCAGTCCCCATGCGAGTTCCTCGGGGGCCTCTCGGGATTCCTGTCCCGTCGATGCCGGGGCCTAAGACCTTGTGTGGAGTCGGGGCCGGAACCTGAGGATTCCTCTCCAGTGCTGACATGGATCATGGGGTACTTATGCAGTCTCCCCAGGGGAGTCTGTCCTCGTTTCGAATGCGGGCATGCACTTGCGCTTTCCTCCAGAGCGGTAGCAGCAGTGTCCCGCAGTCCGCCTCTGGATCAAAGGATCTATGGTTTTCCCTCGAGTCTTTCCACGAGGCTTTCCCATGAGGCTTTCCCACAGGGCTGTCCCACGTGCACACGTGGTGGGAGTCGATCCTCGGCTTGAACGTCAAGGCAGTGCAGGGAAAACAGCTTCCTCTGGAATGGACTGACACATCTGGGGGACTCTTGGAATGGTGGCACGACCCTGGAGTTCCTCTCGCCTTTCCTGTGGAGAGCGCCTTCTCTTGAGATGCGACGGGAATGCCGGGAATTCTTTCCCTACGAAACAGGGAAAGCATTCCTCATCTCGAGCTAGGAGCCGTAAACGGGGCTCCCCTGGATGTGTGCGGGACCCTCGTGCTTCCTCTCGAGTGGAGACGGGTATGTCGTGGAACTGCTTGAGTTGCAGCAAGGGTGTGAAGGACCCTTTGGAAGTTCCAGTGGTTAGATGTGATTAGCCTCGAGAAGCCTCAGCGGAAATGGGCCTCATCTCGCCTGGAGGGTAAAACTTCCTGGATTTTCTCGAGTTCCGGCAGGTGCTCTCGACTTACGACGAGGACCTCGGGGACCCGCTCTGGTGGCCTCAGGAAAAGCCAGTCCCCATGCGAGTTCCTCGGGGGCCTCTCGGGATTCCTCTCCCGTCGATGCCGGGGCCTAAGACCTTGTGTGGAGTCGGGGCCAGAACCTGAGGATTCCTCTCCAGTGCTGACATGGATCCTGGGGTACTTCTGCAGTCTCCCCAGGGGAGTCAGTCCTCGTCTCGAATGCGGGCATGCACTTGCGCTTTCCTCCAGAGCGGTAGCAGCAGTGCCTCGCAGTCTGCCGCGTGGATCAAAGGATCTATGGTTTTCCCTCGAGTCTTTCCCACGAGGCTTTCCCACGAGGCTTTCCCACAGGGCTGTCCCACGTGCACACGTGGTGGGAGTCGATCCTCGGCTTGAACGTCAAGGCAGTGCAGGGAAAACAGGTTCCTCTGGAATGGACTGACACATCTGGGGGACTCTTGGAATGGTGGCACTACACTGGAGTTCTTCTCGCCTTTCCTGTGGAGAGCGTCTCCTCTTGAGATGCGACGGGAACTCCGGGAATTCTTTCCCTACGAAACAGGAAAGGATCCCTCATCTCGAGCTAGGAGGCGGAAACGGGGCTCCCCTGGATGTGTGCGGGACCCTCGTGCTTCCTCTCGAGTGGAGACGGGTATGTCGGGGAACTTCTTGAGTTGCAGCAAGGGTGTGAAGGTCCCTTTGTCAGTTCCAGTGGTTAGATGTGATTAGCCTCGAGAAGCCTCAGCGGAAATGGGCCTCATCTCGCCTGGAGGGCAAAACCTCCTGCATTTTCTCGAGTTGCGGCAGGTGCTCTCGACTTACTACGGGGACCTCGGGGACCCGCTCTGGTGGCCTCACGAAAGGCCAGTCCCCATGCGAGTTCCTCGGGGGCCTCTCGGGATTCCTCTCCCGTCGATGCCGGGGCCTAAGACCTTGTGTGGAGTCGGGGCCGGAACCTGAGCATTCCTCTCCAGTGCTGACATGGATCTTGGGGTACTTCTGGAGTCTCCCCAGTGGAGTCAGTCCTCGTCTCGAAGGCGGGAATGCCCTTGCGCTTTCCTCCAGAGCGGTAGCAGCAGTGTCACGCAGTCCGCCGCGTGGATCAAAGGATCTATGGTTTCCCTCGAGTCTTTCCCACGAGGCTTTCCCACGAGGCTTTCCCACAGGGCTGTCCCACGTGCACACGTGGTGGGAGTCGATCCTCGGCTTGAACGTCAAGGCAGTGCAGGGAAAACAGGTTCCTCTGGAATGGAATGACACATCTGGGGGACTCTTGAAATGGTGGCACGACCCTGGAGTTCCTCTCGCCTTTCCTGTGGAGAGCGCCTCCTCTTGAGATGCGACGGGAACGCCGGGAATTCTTTCCCTATGAAACAGGGAAAGGATCCCTCATCTCGAGCTAGGCGGCGGAAACGGGGCTCCCCTGGATGTGTTCGCGACCCTCATGCTTCCTCTCGAGTGGAGACGGGTATGTCGGGGAACTTCTTGAGTTGCAGCAAGGGTGTGAAGGACCCTTTGGAAGTTCCAGTGGTTAGATGTGATTAGCCTCGAGAAGCCTCAGCGGAAATGGGCCTCATCTCGCCTGGAGGGCAAAACCTCCTGAAATTTCTCGAGTTTCGTCAGGTGCTCTCGACTTACGACGGGGACCTCAGGGATTCGCTCTGGTGGCCTCAGGAAAGGCCAGTCCCCATGCGAGTTCCTCAGGGGCCTCTCGGGATTCCTCTCCCGTCGATGCCGGGGCCTAAGACCTTGTGTGGATTCGGGGCCAGAACCTGAGGATTCCTCTCCAGTCCAGACATGGATCTTGGGGTACTTCTGGAGTTTAACCAGCGGAGACAGTCCTCATCTCGAATGCGGGCATGCACTTGTGCTTTCCTCCAGAGCGGTAACAGCAGTGTCACGCAGTCCGCCGCGTGGATCAAAGGATCTATGGTTTCCCTCGAGTCTTTCCCACGAGGCTTTCCCACGAGGCTTTCCCACAGGGCTGTCCCACGTGCACACGTGGTGGGAGTCGATCCTCGGCTTGAACGTCAAGGCAGTGCAGGGAAAACAGGTTCCTCTGGAATGGACTGACACATCTGGGGGACTCTTGGAATGGTGGCACGACTCTGGAGTTCCTCTCGCCTTTCTTGTGGAGAGAGCCTCCTATTGAGATGCGACGGGCACGCCGGGAATTCTTTCCCTACGAAACAGGGAAAGGATCCGTAATCTCGAGCTAGGAGGCGGAAACGGGGCTCCCCTGGATGTGTGCGGGACCCTCGTGCTTCCTCTCGAGTGGAGACGGGTATGTCGGGGAACTTCTTGAGTTGCAGCAAGGGTGTTAAGGACCCTTTGGAAGTTCCAGTGGTTAGATGTGATTAGCCTCGAGAAGCCTCAGCGGAAATGGGCCTCATATCGCTTGGAGGGCAAAACCTCCTGGATATTCTCGAGTTGCGGCAGGTGCACTCAACTTACGACGGGGACCTCGGGGACCCGCTCTGGTGGCCTCAGGAAAGGCCAGTCCGCATGCGAGTTCCTCGGGGGCCTCACGGGATTCCTGTCCCGTCGATGCCGGGGCCTAAGACCTTGTGTGGAGTCGGGGCCGGAACCTGAGGATTCCTCTCCAGTGCTGACATGGATCCTGGGGTACTTCTGGAGTCTCCCCAGGGGAGTCTGTCCTCGTCTTGAATGCGGGCATGCACTTGCGCTTTCCTCCAGAGCGGTAGCAGCAGTGTCACGCAGTCCGCCGCTGGATCAAAGGATCTATGGTTTTCCCTCGAGTCTTTCCCACGAGTCTTTCCCACGAGGCTTTCCCACAGGGCTGTCCCACGTGCACACGTGGTGGGAGTCGATCCTCGGCTTGAACGTCAAGGCAGTGTAGGGAAAACAGGTTCCTCTGGAATGGACTGACACCTCTGGGGGACTCTTGGAATGGTGGCACGACCCTGGAGTTCCCCTCGCCTTTCCTGTGGAGAGCGCCTTCTCTTGAGATGCGACGGGAACGCCGGGAATTCTTTCCCTAAGAAACAGGGAAAGCATCCCTCATCTCGAGCTAGGAGGCGGAAACGGGGCTCCCCTGGATGTGTGCGGGACCCCAAGTGCTTCCTCTCGAGTGGAGACGGGTATGTCGGGGAACTTTTTGAGTTGCAGCGATGGTGTGAAGGACCCTTTGGAAGTTCCAGTGGTTAGATGTGATTAGCCTCGAGAAGCCTCAGCGGAAATGGGCCTCATCTCGCCTGGAGGGTAAAACCTCCTGGATTTTCTCGAGTTGCGGCACGTGCTCTCTACTTACGACGGGGACCTCAGTGACCCGCTCTGGTGGCCTCAGGAAAGGCCAGTCCCCATGCGAGTTCCTCGGGGGCCTCTCGGGATTCCTCTCCCGTCGATGCCGGGGCCTAAGACCTTGTGTGGAGTCGGGGCCGGAACCTGAGGATTCCTCTCCAGTGCTGACATGGATCTTGGGGTACATCTGGAGTCTCCCCAAGGGAGTCAGTCCTCGTCTCGAATGCGGGCATGCACTTGCGCTTTCCTCCAGAGCGGTAGCAGCAGTGTCACGCAGTCCGCCGCGTGGATCAAAGGATGTATGGTTTTCCCTCGAGTCTTTCCCACGAGGCTTTCCCACGAGGCTTTCCCACAGGGCTGTCCCACGTGCAAAAGTGATGGGAGTCGATCCTCGGCTTGAACGTCAAGGCAGTGCAGGGAAAACAGGTTCCTCTGGAATGGACTGACCCATCTCTGGGACTCTTGGAATGGTGGCACGACCCTGGAGTTCCTCTCGCCTTTCCTGAGGAGAGCGCCTCCTCTTGAGATGCGACGGGAACGCCGGGAATTCTTTCCCTACGAAACAGGGAAAGGATCCCTCATCTCGAGCTAGGAGGCGGAAACGGGGCTCCCCTGGATGTGTGCGGGACCCCACGTGCTTCCTCTCGAGTGGAGACGGGTATGTCGGGGAACTTCTTGAGTTGCAGCAAGGGTGTGAAGGACCCTTTGGAAGTTCCAGTGGTTAGATGTGATTAGCCTCGAGAAGCCTCAGCGGAAATGGGCCTCATCTCGCCTGGAGGGCAAAACCTCCTGGAATTTCTCGAGTTGCGGCAGGTGCTCTCGACTTACGACGGGGACCTCAGGGACCCGCTCTGGTGGCCTCAGGAAGGCCATTCCCCTGCGAGTTTTTCGGGGGCCTCTCGGGATTCCTCTCCCGTCGATGACGGGGCCTAAGACCTTGTGTGGTGTCGAGGCCGGAACCTGAGGTTTCCTCTCCAGTGCTGACATGGATCTTGGGGTACATCTGGAGTCTGCCCAGGGGAGTCAGTCCTCGTCTCGAATGCGGGCATGCACTTGCGCTTTCCTCCAGAGCGGTAGCAGCAGTGTCACGCAGTCCGCCGCGTGGATCAAAGGATCTATGGTTTTCCCTCGAGTCTTTCCCACGAGGCTTTCCCACAGGGCTGTCCCACGTGCACACGTGGTGGGATTCGATCCTCGGCTTGAACGTCAAGGCAGTGCAGGGAAAACAGGTTCCCATGGAATGTACTGACCCATCTGGGGGACTTTTGGAATGGTGGCACGACCCTGGAGTTCCTCTCGCCTTTCCTGTGGAGAGCGCCTCCTCTTGAGATGCGACAGGAACGCCGGGAATTCTTTCGCTACGAAACAGGGAAAGGATCCCTTATCTCGAGCTAGGAGGCGGAAACGGGGCTCCCCTGGATGTGTGCGGGACCCCACGTGCTTCCTCTCGAGTGGATACGGGTATGTCGCGGAACTACTTGAGTTGCAGCAAGGGTGTGAAGGACCCTTTGGAAGTTCCAGTGGTTAGATGTGATTAGCCTCGAGAAGCCTCAGTGGAAATGGGCCTCATCTCGTCTGGAGGGCAAAACCTCCTGGATTTTCTCGAGTTGCGGCAGGTGCTCTCGACTTACGACGGGGACCTCAGGGACCCGCTCTGGAGGCCTCAGGAAAGGCCAGTCCCCATGCGAGTTCCTCGGGGGCCTCTCGGGATTCCTCTCCCGTCGATGCCGGGTCCTAAGACCTTGTGTGGAGTCGGGGCCGGAACCTGAGGATTCCTCTCCAGTGCTGACATGGATCTTGGGGTACTTCTGGAGTCTCCCCAGGGGAGTCATTCCTCGTCTCCAATGCGGGCATGCACTTGCGCTTTCCTCCAGAGCGGTAGCAGCAGTGTCACGCAGTCCGCCGCGTGGATCAAAGGATCTATGGTTTTCCCTCGAGTCTTTCCCACGAGGCTTTCCCACGAGGCTTTCCTACAGGGCTGTCCCACGTGCACACGTGGTGGGAGTCGATCCTCGGCTTGAACGTCAAGGCAGTGCAGGGAAAACAGGTGCCTCTGGAATGGACTGACACATCTGGGGGTCTCTTGGAATGGTGCCACGACCCTGGAGTTCCTCTCGCCTTTCCTGTGGAGAACGCCTCCTCTTGAGATGCGACGGGAACGCCGGGAATTCTTTCCCTACGAAACATGGAAAGGATCCCTCATCTCGAGCTAGGAGGCGGAAACGGGGCTCCCCTGGATGTGTGCGGGACCCTCGTGCTTCCTCTCGAGTGGAGACGGGTATGTCGGGGAACTGCTTGAGTTGCAGCAAGGGTGTGAAGGACCCTTTGGAAGTTCCAGTGGTTAGATGTGATTAGCCTCGAGAAGCCTCAGCAGAAATCGGCCTCATCTCGCCTGGAGGGCAAAACCTCCTGGATTTTCTCGAGTTTCGGCAGGTGCTCTCGACTTACGACGGGGACCTCAGGGACCCGCTCTGGAGGCCTCAGGAAAGGCCAGTCCCCATGCGAGTTCCTCGGGGGCCTCTCGGGATTCCTCTCCCGTCGATGCCAGGGCCTAAGACCTTGTGTGGTGTCGGGGCCGGAACCTGAGGATTCCTCTCCAGTGCTGACATGGATCTTGGGGTACTTCTGGAGTCTCCCCAGGGAAGTCAGTCCTCGTCTGGAATGCGGGCATGCACTTGCGCTTTCCTTCAGAGCGGTAGCAGCAGTGTCACGCAGTCCGCCGCGTGGATCAAAGGATCTATGGTTTTCCCTCGAGTCTTTCCCACGAGGCTTTCCCACGGGGCTTTCCCACAGGGCTGTTCCACGTGCACACGTGGTGGGAGTCGATCCTAGGCTTGAACGTCAAGGCAGTGCGGGGAAAACAGGTTCCTCTGGAATGGACTGACACATCTGGGGGACTCTTGGAATGGTGGCACGACCCTGGAGTTCCTCTCGCCTTTCCTGTGGAGAGCGCCTCCTCTTGAGATGCGACGGGAACGCCGGGAATTCTTTCCCTACGAAACAGGGAAAGGATCCCTCATCTCGAGCTAGGATGCGGAAACGGGGCTCCCCTGGATGTGTGCGGGACCCCACGTGCTTCCTCTCGAGTGGAGACGGGTATGTCGTGGAACTGCTTGAGTTGCAGCAAGGGTGTGAAGGACCCTTTGGAAGTTCCAGTGGTTAGATGTGATTAGCCTCGAGAAGCCTCAGCGGAAATGGGCCTCATCTCGCCTGGAGGGCAACACCTCGTGGATTTTCTCGAGTTGCGGCAGGTGCTCTCGACTTATGACGGGGACCTCAGGGACCCGGTCTGGTGGCCTCAGGAACGGCCAGTCCCCATGCGAGTTCCTCGGGGGCCTCTCGGGATTCCTCTCCCGTCGATGCCGGGGCCTAAGACCTTGTGTGGATTCGGGGCCGGAACCTGAGGATTCCTCTCCAGTGCTGACATGGATCTTGGGGTACTTCTGGAGTCTCCCCAGGGGAGTCAGTCCTCGTCTCGAATGCGGGCATGCACTTGCGCTTTCCTCCAGAGCGGTAGCAGCAGTGTCACGCAGTCCGCCGCGTGGATCAAAGGATCTATGGTTTTCCCTCGAGTCTTTCCCACGAGGCTTTCCCACGAGGCTTTCCCACAGGGCAGTCCCACGTGCACACGTGGTGGGAGTCGATCCTCGGCTTGAACGTCAAGGCAGTGCAGGGAAAACAGGTTCCTCTGGAATGGACTGACCCATCTGGGGGACTCTTGGAATGGTGGCACGGCCCTGGAGTTCCTCTCGCCTTTCCTGTGGAGAGCGCCTCCTCTTGAGATGCGACGGGAACGCCGGGAATTCTTTCCCTATGAAACAGTGAAAGGATCCATCATCTCGAGCTAGGAGGCGGAGACGGGGCTCCCCTGGATGTGTGCGGGACCCCACGTGCTTCCTCTCGAGTGGAGATGGGTATGTCGGGGAACTTCTTGAGTTGCAGCAAGGGTGTGAAGGAGCCTTAGGAAGTTCCAGTGGTTAGACGTGATTAGCCTCAAGAAGCCTCAGCGGAAATGGGCCTCATCTCGCCTGGAGGGCAAAACCTCCTGGATTTTCTCGAGTTGCGGCAGGTGCTCTCGACTTACGACGGGGACCTCAGGGACCCGCTCTGGTGGCCTCAGGAAAGGCCAGTCCCCATGCGAGTTCCTCGGGGGCCTCTCGGGATTCCTCTCCCGACGATGCCGGGGCCTAAGACCTTGTGTGGAGTCGGGGCCGGAACCTGAGGATTCCTCTCCAGTGCTGACATGGATCTTGGGGTACTTCTGGAGTCTCCCCAGGGGAGTCAGTCCTCGTCTCGAATGCGGGCATGCACTTGCGCTTTCCTCCAGAGCGGTAGCAGCAGTGTCACACATTCCGCCGCGTGGACAAAAGGATCTTCGGTTTTCCCTCGCGTCTTTCCCACGAGGCTGTCCCACGAGGCTTTCCCACAGGGCTGTCCCACGTGCACACGTGGTGGGAGTCGATCCTCGGCTTGAACGTCAAGGCCGTTCAGGGAAAACAGGTTCCTCTGGAATGGACTGACACATCTGGGGTACTCTTGGAATGGTTCACGACCCTGGAGTTGCTCTCGCCTTTCCTGTGGAGAGCGCCTCCTCTTGAGATGCTAAGGGAACGCCGGGAATTCTTTCCCTACGAAATAGGGATAGGATGCCTCATCTCGAACTAGGAGGCGGAAACGGGGCTCCCCTGGATGTGTGCGGCATCCCACGTGCTTCCTGTCGAGTGGAGACGGGTATGTCGCGGAACTGCTTGAGTTGCAGCAAGGGTGTGAAGGACCCTTTGAAAGTTCCAGTGGTTAGATGTGATTAGCCTCGAGAAGCCTCAGCGGATATGGGCCTCATCTCGCCTGGAGGGCAAAACCTCCTGGATTTTCTCGAGTTGCGGCAGGTGCTCTCGACTTACGACGGGGACCTCAGGGACCCGCTCTGGTGGCCTCAGGAAAGGCCAGTCCCCATGCGAGTTCCTCAGGGGCCTCTCGGGATTCCTCTCCCATCGATGCCCGGGCCCTAAGACCTTGTGTGGAGTCGGGGCCGGAACCTAAGGATTCCTCTCCAGTGCTGACATGGATCTTGGGGTACTTCTGGAGTCTCCCCAGGGGAGTCAGTCCCCGTCTCGAATGCGGGCATGCACTTGCGCTTTCCTCCAGAGCGGTAGCAGCAATGTCACGCCGTCCACCGCGTGGATCAAAGGATCTATGCTTTTCCCTCGAGTCTTTCCCACGAGGCTTTCCCACGAGGCTTTCCCACAGGGCTGTCCCACGTGCACACGTGGTGGGAGTCGATCCTCGGCTTTAACGTCAAGGCAGTGCAGGGAAAACAGGTTCCTCTGGAATGGACTGACCCATCTGGGGGACTCTTGGAATGGTGGCACGACCCTGGTGTTCCTCTCGCCTTTCCTGTGGAGAGCGCCTCCTCTTGAGATGCGACGGGAACGCCGGGAATTCTTTCCCTACGAAACAGGGAAAGGATCCCTCATCTCGAGCTAGGAGGCGGAAACGGGGCTCCCCTGGATGTGTGCGGGACCCCACGTGCTTCCTCTCGAGTGGAGACGGGTATGTCGCGGAACTGCTTGAGTTGCAGCAAGGGTGTGAAGGACCCTTTGGAAGTTCCAATGGTTAGATGTGATTAGCCTCGAGAAGCCTCAGCGGAAATGGGCCTCATTTCGCCAGGAGGGAAAAACCTCCTGGATTTTCTCGAGTTGCGGCAGGTGCTCTCGACTTACGACGGGGACCTCAGGGACCCGCTCTGGAGGCCCCAGGAAAGGCCAGTCCCCATGCGAGTTCCTCGGGGGCCTCTCGGGATTCCTCTCCCATCGATGCCCGGGCCTAAGACCTTGTGTGGAGTCGGGGCCGGAACCTGAGGATTCCTCTCCAGTGCTGACATGGATCTTGGGGTACTTCTGGAGTCTCCCCAGGGGAGTCAGTCCTCATCTCGAATGCGGGCATGCACTTGCGCTTTCCTCCAGAGCGGTAGCAGCAGTGTCACGCAGTCCACCGCGTGGATCAAAGGATCTATGGTTTTCCCTCGAGTCTTTCCCACGAGGCTTTCCCACGAGGCTTTCCCACAGGGCTATCCCACGTGCACTCGTGGTGGGAGTTGATCCTCGGCTTGAACGTCAAGGCAGTGCAGGGAAAACAGGTTCCTCTGGAATGGACTGACACATCTGGGGGACTCTTGGAATGGTGTCACGACCCTGGAGTTCCTCTCGCCTTTCCTGTGGAGAGCACCTCCTCTTGAGATGCGACGGGAACCCCGGGAATTCTTTCCCTACGAAACAGCGAAAGGATCCCTCATCTCGAGCTAGGAGGCGGAAACGGGGCTCCCCTGGATGTGTGCGGGACCCCACGTGCTTCCTCTCGATTGGAGACGGGTATGTCGTGGAACTTCTTGAGTTGCAGCAAGGGTGTGAAGGACCCTTTGGAAGTTCCAGTGGTTAGATGTGATTAGCCTCGAGAAGCCTCAGCGGAAATGGGCCTCATCTCGCCTGGAGGGCAACACCTCGTGGATTTTCTCGAGTTGCGGCAGGTGCTCTCGACTTACGACGGGGACCTCAGGGACCCGGTCTGGTGGCCTCAGGAACGGCCAGTCCCCATGCGAGTTCCTCGGGGGCCTCTCGGGATTCCTCTCCCGTCGATGCCGGGGCCTAAGACCTTGTGTGGAGTCGGGGCCGGAACCTGAGGATTCCTCTCCAGTGCTGACATGGATCTTGGGGTACTTCTGGAGTCTCCCCAGGGGAGTCAGTCCTCGTCTCGAATGCGGGCTTGCACTTGCGCTTTCCTCCAGAGCGGTAGCAGCAGTGTCACGCAGTCCGCCGCGTGGATCAAAGGATCTATGGTTTTCCCTCGATTCTTTCCCACGAGGCTTTCCCACGAGGCTTTCCCACAGGGCAGTCCCACGTGCACACGTGGTGGGAGTCGATCCTCGGCTTGAACGTCAAGGCAGTGCGGGGAAAACAGGTTCCTCTGGAATGGAATGACACATCTGGGGGACTCTTGGAATGGTGGCACGACCCTGGAGTTCCTCTCGCCTTTCCTGTGGAGAGCGCCTCCTCTGGAGATGCGACGGGAACGCCGGGAATTCTATCCCTACGAAACAGGGAAAGGATCCCTCATCTCGAGCTAGGAGGCGGAAACGGGGCTCCCCTGGATGTGTGCTGGACCCTACGTGCTTCCTCTCGAGTGGAGACGGGTATGTCGCGGAACTGCTTGAGTTGCAGCAAGGGTGTGAAGGACCCTTTGGAAGTTCCAGTGGTTAGATGTAATTAGCCTCGAGAAGCCTCAGCGGAAATGTGCCTCATCTCGCCTGGAGGGCAAAACCTCCTGGATTTTCTCGAGTTGCGGCAGGTGCTCTCGACTTATGACGGGGACCTCAGGGACCCGATCTGGTGGCCTCAGGAACGGCCAGTCACCATGAGAGTTCCTCGGGGGCCTCTCGGGATTCCTCTCCCGTCGATGCCGGGGACTAAGACCTTGTGTGGATTCGGAGCCGGAACCTGAGGATTCCTCTCCAGTGCTGACATGGATCTTGGGGTACTTCTGGAGTCTCCCCAGGGGAGTCAGTCCTCGTCTCGAATGCGGGAATGCACTTGCGCTTTCCTCCAGAGCGGTAGCAGCAGTGTCACACAGTCCGCCGCGTGGATCAAAGGATCTATGGTTTTCCCTCGAGTCTTTCCCACGAGGCTTTCCCACGAGGCTTTCCCACAGGGCTGTCCCACGTGCACACGTGGTGGGAGTCCATCCTCGGCTTGAACGTCAAGGCAGTGCAGGGAAAACAGGTTCCTCTGGAATGGACTGACACATCTGGGGGACTCTTGGAATGGTGGCACGACCCTGGAGTTCCTCTCTCCTTTCCTGTGGAGAGCGCCTCCTCTTGAGATGCGACGGGAACGCCGGGAATTCTTTCCGTATGAAACAGGGAAAGGATCCCTCATCTCGAGCTAGGAGGCGGAGACGGGGCTCCCCTGGATGTGTGCGGGACCCCACGTGCTTCCTCTCGAGTGGAGACGGGTATGTCGGGGAACATCTTGAGTTGCAGCAAGGGTGTGAAGGACCCTTAGGAAGTTCCAGTGGTTAGACGTGATTAGCCTCGAGAAGCCTCAGCGGAAATGGGCCTCATCTTGCCTGGAGGGCAAAACCTCCTGGATTTTCTCGAGTTGCGGCAGGTGCTCTCGACTTATGACGGGGACCTCAGGGACCCGCTCTGGTGGCCTCAGGAAAGGCCAGTCCCCATGCGAGTTCCTCGGGGGCCTCTCGGGTTTCCTCTCCCATCGATGCCGGGGCCTAAGACCTTGTGTGGAGTCGGGGTCGGAACCTGAGGATTCCTCTCCAGTGCTGACATGGATCTTGGGGTACTTCTGGAGTCTACCCAGGGGAGTCAGTCCTCGTCTCGAATGCGGGCATGCACTTGCGCTTTCCTCCAGAGCGGTAGCAGCAGTGTAACGCAGTCCGCCGCGTGGATCAAAGGATCTATGGTTTTCCCTCGAGTCTTTCCCTCGAGGCTTTCCCACGAGGCTTTCCCACAGGGCTGTCCCACGTGCACACGTGGTGGGATTCGATCCTCGGCTTGAACGTCAAGGCAGTGCGGGGAAAAAAGGTTCCTCTGGAATGGACTGACACATCTGGGGAACTCTTGGAATGGTGGCACGACCCTGGAGTTCCTCTCGCCTTTCCTGTGGAGAGCGCCTCCTCTTGAGATGCGACGGGAACGCCGTGAATTCTTTCCCTATGAAACAGGGAAAGGATCTCTCATCTCGAGTTGGAGGCGGAAACGGGGCTCCCCTGCATGTGTGCGGGACCCCACGTGCTTCCTCTCGAGTGGAGACGGGTATGTCGCGGAACTGCTTGAGTTGCAGCAAGGGTGTGAAGGACCCTTTGGAAGTTCCAGTGGTTAGATGTGATTAGCCTCGAGAAGTCTCAGCAGAAATGGGCCTCATCTCGCCTGGAGGGCAAAACATCCTGGATTTTCTCGAGTTGCGGCAGGTGCTCTCGACTTACGTCGGAGACCTCAGGGACCCGCTCTGGTGGACTCAGGAAAGGCCAGTCCCCATGCGAGTTCCTCGGGGGCCTCTCGGGATTCCTCTCCCGTGGATGCCGGGGCCTAAGACCTTGTGTGGAGTCGGGGCCGGAACCTGAGGATTCCTCTCCAGTTTTGACATGGATCTTGGGCTACTTTTGGAGTCTCCCCAGGGGAGTCAGTCCTCGTCTCGAATGCGGGCATGCAACTGTGCTTTCCTCCAGAGTGGTAGCAGCAGTGTTACGCAGTCCGCCGCGTGGATCAAAGGATCTATGGTTTTCCCTCGAGTCTTTCCCACCAGGCTTTCCGACGAGGCTTTCCCACAGGGCAGTCCCACGTGCACACGTGGTGGGAGTCGATCCTCGGCTTGAACGTCAAGGCAGTGCAGGGAAAACAGGTTCCTCTGGAATGGATTGACACATCTGGGGGACTCTTGGAATGGTGGCACGACCCTGGAGTTCCTCTCGCCTTTCCTGTGGAGAGCGCCTCCTCTTGAGATGCGACGGGAACGCCGGGAATTCTTTCACTACGAAACAGGGAAAGGATCTCTCATCTCGAGCTAGGAGGCGGAAACGGGGCTCCCCTGGATGTGTGCGGGACCCCACGTGCTTCCTCTCGAGTGGAGACGGTTATGTCGGGGAACATCTTGAGTTGCAGCAAGGGTGTGAAGGACCCTTTGGAAGTTCCAGTGGTTAGATGTGATTAGCCTCGAGAAGCCTCAGCGGAAATGGGCCTCATCTCGCCTGGAGTGCAAACCTCCTGGATTTTCTCGAGTTGCGGCAGATGCTCTCGACTTACGACGGGGACCTCAGGGACCCGCTCTGGTGGCCTCAGGAAAGGCCAGTCCTTTACGAGTTCCTCGGGGGCCTCTCGGGATTCCTCTCCGGTCGATGCCGGGGCCTAAGACCTTGTGTGGAGTCGGGGCGGAACCTGAGGATTCCTCTCCAGTGCTGACATGGATCTTGGGGTACTTCTGGAGTCTCCCTAGGGGAGTCAGTCCTCGTCTCGAATGCGGGCATTCACTTGCGCTTTCCTCCAGAGCGGTAGCAGCATTGTCACGCAGTCCGCCGCGTGGATCAAAGGATCTATGCTTTTCCCTCGAGTCTTTCCCACGAGGCTTTCCCACGAGGCTTTCCCACGAGGCTTTCCCACAGGGCTGTCACACGTGCACACGTGGTGGGACTCGATCCTCGGGTTGAACGTCAAGGCAGTGCAGGGAAAACAGGTTCCTCTGGAATGGACTGACACATCCGGGGGTCTCTTGGAATGGTGACACGACCGTGGAGTTCCTCTCGCCTTTCCTGTGGAGAGTGCCTCCTCTTGAGATGCGACGGGAACGCCGGGAATTCTTTCCCTCCGAAACAGGGAAAGGATCCCTCATCTGGAGCTAGGAGGCGGATACGAGGCTCCCCTGGATGTGTGCGGGAACCCACGTGCTTCCTCTCGAGTGGAGACGGGTATGTCGGGGAACTTCTTGAGTTACAGCAAGGGTGTGAAGGACCCTTTGGAAGTTCCAGTGGTTAGATGTGATTAGCCTCGAGAAGCCTCAGCGGAAATGGGCCTCATCTCGCCTGACGGGCAAAACCTCCTGGATTTTCTCGAGTTGCGGCAGGTGCTCTCGACTTACGACGGGGACCTCAGGGACCCGCTCTGGAGGCCTCAGGAAAGGCCAGTCCCCATGCGAGTTCCTCGGGGGCCTCTCGGGATTCCTCTCCCGTCGATGCCGGGGCCTAAGACCTTGTGTGGAGTCGGGGCCGGAACCTGAGGATTCCTCTCCAGTGCTGACATGGATCCTGGGGTACTTCTGGAGTCTCCCCAGGGGAGTCAGTCCTCGTCTCGAATGCGGGCATGCACTTGCGCTTTCCTCCAGAGCGGTAGCAGCAGTGTCACACAGTCCGCCGCGTGGATCAAAGGATCTATGGTTTTCCCTCGAGTCTTTCCCACGAGGCTTTCCCAAGAGGCTTTCCCACAGGGCTATCCCACGTGCACAAGTGGTGGGGGTCGATCCTCGGCTTGAACGTCAAGGCAGTGCAGCGAAAACAGCTTCCTCTGCAATGGACTGACACATCTGGGGGACTCTTGGAATGGTGGCACGACCATGGAGTTCCTCTCGCCTTTCCCGTTGAGAGCGCCTCCTCTTGAGATGCGACGGGAACGCCGGGAATTCTTTCCCTTCGAAACAGGGAAAGGATCCCTCATCTCGAGCTAGGAGGCGGAAACGGGGCTCCCCTGGATGTGTGCGGGACCCCATGTGCTTCCTCTCGAGTGAGACGGGTATGTCGGGGAACTTCTTGAGTTGCAGCAAGGGTGTGAAGGACCCTTAGGAAGTTCCAGTGGTTAGATGTGATTAGCCTCGCGAAGCCTCAGCGGAAATGGGCCTCATCTCGCCTGGAGGGCAAAACCTCTTGGATTTTCTCGAGTTGCGGCAGGTGCTCTCGACTTACGACGGGGACCACAGGGACCCGCTCTGTTGGCCCCAGGAAAGGCCAGTCCCCATGCGAGTTCCTCGGGAGCCTCTCGGGATTCCTCTCCCGTCGATGCCGGGGCCTAAGACCTTGTGTGGAGTCGGGGCCGGGACCTGAGGATTCCTCTCCAGTGCTGACATGGATCTTGGGGTACTTCTGGAGTCTCCCCAGGGGAGTCAGTCCTCGTCTCGAATGCGGGCATGCACTTGTGCTTTCCTCCAGAGCTGTAGGAGCAGTGTCACGCAGTCCGCCGCGTGGATCAACGGATCTATGGTTTTCCCTCGAGTCTTTCCCACGAGGCTTTCCCACGAGGCTTTCCCACAGGGCTGTCCCACGGGCACACGTGGTGGGAGTCGATCCAAAGCTTGAACGTCAAGGCAGTGCAGGGAAAACAGGTTCCTCTGGAATGGAATGACACATCTGGGGGACTCTTGGAATGGTGGCACGACCTTGGAGTTCCTCTCGCCTTTCCTGTGGAGAGCGCCTCCCCTTGAGATGAGACGGGAACGCCGGGAATTCTTTCCCTACTAAACAGGGAAAGGATCCCTAATCTCGAGATAGGAGGCAGAAACGGGGCTCCCCTGGATGTGTGCGGTACCCCACGTGCTTCCTCTCGAGTGGAGACGGGTATGTCGGGGAACTTCTTGAGTTGCAGCAGGGGTGTGAAGGACCCTTTGGAAGTTCCAGTGGTTAGATGTGATTAGCCTCGAGAAGCCTCAGCGGAAATGGGCCTCATCTCGCCTGGAGGGCAAAACCTCCTGGATTTTCTCGAGCTGCGGCAGGTGATCTCGACTTACGACGGGGACCTCAGGGACCCGCCCTGGTGGCCTCAGGAAAGGCCAGTCCCCATGCGAGTTCCTCGGGGGCCTCTCGGGATTCCTCTCCCGTCGATGCCGGGGCCTAAGGCCTTGTGTGGAGTCGGGGCCGAAACGTGAGGATTCCTCTCCAGTGCTGACAGGGATCTTGGGGTACTTCTGGAGTCTCCCCAGGGGAGTCAGTCCTCGTCTCGAATGCGGGCATGCACTTGCGCTTTCCTCCAGAGCGGTAGCAGCAGTGTCACGCAGTCCGCCTCGTGGATCAAAGGATCTATGGTTTTCCCTCGAGTCTTTCCCACGAGGCTTTCCCACGAGGCTTTCCCACAGGGCTGTCCCACGTGCACACGTGGTGGGAGTCGATCCTCGGCTTGCACGTCAAGGCAGTGCAGGGAAAACAGGTTCCTCTGGAATGGACTGACACATCTGGGGGACTCTTGGAATGGTGGCACGACCCTGGAGTTCCTCTCGCCTTTCCTGTGGAGAGCGCCTCATCTTGAAATGCGACGCGAACGCCGGGAATTCTTTCCCTACGAAACAGGGAAAGGATCCCTCATCTCGAGCTAGGAGGCGGAAACGGGGCTCCCCTGGATGTGTGCGGGACCCCACGTGCTTCCTCTCGAGTGGAGACTGGTATGTCGGGGAACTTCTTGAGTTGCAGCAAGGGTGTGAAGGACCCTTTGGAAGTTCCAGTGGTTAGACGTGATTGGCCTCGAGAAGCCTCAGCGGAAATGGGCCTCATCTCGCTTGGAGGGCAAAACCTCCTTGATTTTCTCGAGTTGCGGCAGGTGCTCTCGACTTACGACGGGGACCTCAGGGACCCGCTCTGGTGGCCTCAGGAAAGGCCAGTCCCCATGCGAGTTCCTCGGGGGCCTCTCGGGATTCCTCTCCCGTCGATGCCGGGGCCTAAGACCTTGTGTGGAGTCGGGGCCGGAACCTGAGGATTCCTCTCCAGTGCTGACATGGATCTTGGGGTACTTCTGGAGTCTCCCCAGGGGAGTCAGTCCTCGTCTCGAATGCGGGCATGCACTTACGCTTTCCTCCAGAGCGGTAGCAGCAGTGTCACGCAGTCCGCCGCGTGGATCAAAGATCTATGGTTTTCCCTCGAGTTTTTCCCACGAGGCTTTCCCACGAGGCTTTCCCACAGGGCTGTCCCACGTGCACACGTGGTGGGAGTCGATCCTCGGCTTGAACGTCAAGGCAGTGCAGGGAAAACAGGTTCCTCTGGAATGGACTGACACATCTGGGGGACTCTTGGAATGGTGGCACGACCCTGGAGTTCCTCTCGCCTTTCCTGTGGAGAGCGCCTCCTCTTGAGATGCGACGGGAACGCCGGGAATTCTTTCCCTACGAAACAGGGAAAGGATCCCTCATCTCGAGCTAGTAGGCAGAAACGGGGCTCCCCTGGATGTTTGCGGGACCCTCGTGCTTCCTCTCGAGTGGAGACGGGTATGTCGGAGAACTTCTTGAGTTGCAGCAAGGGTGTGAAGGACCCTTTGTAAGTTCCAGTGGTTAGATGTGATTAGCCTCGAGAAGCCTCAGCGGAAATGGGCCTCATCTCGCCTGGAGGGCAAAACCTCCTGGATTTTCTCGAGTTGCGGCAGGTGCTCTCGACTTATGACGGGGACCTCAGGGACCCGCTCTGGTGGCCTCAGGAAAGGCCAGTCCCCATGCGAGTTCCTCGGGGGCCTCTCGGGATTCCTCTCCTGTCGATGCCGGGGCCAAAATCCTTGTGTGGAGTCGGGGCCGGAACCTGAGGATTCCTCTCCAGTGCTGACATGGATCTTGGGGTACTTCTGGAGTCTCCCCAGGGGAGTCAGTCCTCGTCTCGAATGCGGGCATGCACTTGCGCTTTCCTCCAGAGAGGTAGCAGCAGTGTCACGCAGTCCGCCGCGTGGATCAAAGATCTATGGTTTTCCCTCGAGTTTTTCCCACGAGGCTTTCCCACGAGGCTTTCCAACAGGGCTGTCCCACGTGCACACGTGGTGGGAGTCGATCCTCGGCTTGAACGTCAAGGCAGTGCAGGGAAAACAGGTTCCTCTGGAATGGACTGACCCATCTGGGGGACTCTTGGAATGGTGGCACGACCCTGGAGTTCCTCTCGCCTTTCCTGTGGAAAGCGCCTCCTCTTGAGATGCGATGGGAACGCCGGGAATTCTTTGACTACGAAACAGGGAAAGGATCCCTCATCTCGAGCTAGGAGGCGGAAACGGGGCTCCCCTGGATGTGTGCTGGACCCTCGTGCTTCCTCTCGAGTGGAGACGACTATGTCGGGGAACTTCTTGAGTTGCAGCAAGGGTGTGAAGGACCCTTTGGAAGTTCCAGTGGTTAGATGTGATTAGCCTCGAGAAGCCTCAGCGGAAATGGGCCTCATCTGGCCTGGAGGGCAAAACCTCCTGGATTTTCTCGAGTTGCGGCAGGTGCTCTCGACTTACGACGGGGACCTCAGGGACCCGCTCTGGAGGCCTCAGGAAAGGCCAGTCCCCATGCGAGTTCCTCGGGGGCCTCTCGGGATTCCTCTCCCGTCGATGCCGGGGCCTAAGACCTTGTGTGGAGTCGGGGCCAGAACCTGAGGATTCCTCTCCAGTGCTGACATGGATCTTGGGGTACTTCTGGAGTCTCCCCAGGGGAGTCAGTCCTCGTCTCGAATGCGGGCATGCACTTGGGCTTTCCTCCAGAGCGGTAGCAGCAGTGTCACGCAGTCCGCCGCGTGGATCAAAGGATCTATGGTTTTCCCTCGAGTCTTTCCCACGAGGCTTTCCCACGAGGCTTTCCCACAGGGCTGTCCCACGTGCACACGTGGTGGGAGTCGATCCTCGGCTTGAACGTCAAGGCAGTGCAGGGAAAACAGGTTCCTCTGGAATGGACTGACACATCTGGGGGACTCTTGGAATGGTGGCACGACCCTGGAGTTCCTCTCGCCTTTCCTGTGGAGAGCGCCTCATCTTGAAATGCGACGCGAACGCCGGGAATTCTTTCCCTACGAAACAGGGAAAGGATCCCTCATCTCGAGCTAGGAGGCGGAAACGGGGCTCCCCTGGATGAGTGCGGGACCCCACGTGCTTCCTCTCGAGTGGAGACGGGTATGTCGGGGAACTTCTTGAGTTGCAGCAAGGGTGTGAAGGAATCTTTGGAAGTTCCAGTGGTTAGACGTGATTGGCCTCGAGAAGCCTCAGCGGAAATGGGCCTCATCTCGCTTGGAGGGCAAAACCTCCTTGATTTTCTCGAGTTGCGGCAGGTGCTCTCGACTTACGACGGGGACCTCAGGGACCCGCTCTGGTGGCCTCAGGAAAGGCCAGTCCCCATGCGAGTTCCTCGGGGGCCTCTCGGGATTCCTCTCCCGTCGATGCCGGGGCCTAAGACCTTGTGTGGAGTCGGGGCCGGAACCTGAGGATTCCTCTCCAGTGCTGACATGGATCTTGGGGTACTTCTGGAGTCTCCCCAAGGGAGTCAGTCCTCGTCTCGAATGCGGGCATGCACTTACGCTTTCCTCCAGAGCGTTAGCAGCAGTGTCACGCAGTCCGCCGCGTGGATCAAAGATCTATGGTTTTCCCTCGAGTTTTTCCCACGAGGCTTTCCCACGAGGCTTTCCCACAGGGCTGTCCCACGTGCACACGTGGTGGGAGTCGATCCTCGGCTTGAACGTCAAGGCAGTGCAGGGAAAACAGGTTCCTCTGGAATGGACTGACACATCTGGGGGTCTCTTGGAATGGTGGCACGACCCTGGAGTTCCACTCGCCTTTCCTGTGGAGAGCACCTCCTCTTGAGATGCGACGGGAACGCCGGGAATTCTTTCCCTACGAAACAGGGAAAGGATCCCTCATCTCGAGCTAGTAGGCAGAAACGGGGCTCCCCTGGATGTTTGCGGGACCCTCGTGCTTCCTCTCGAGTGGAGACGGGTATTTCGGAGAACTTCTTGAGTTGGAGCAAGGGTGTGAAGGACCCTTTGGAATTTTCAGTGGTTAAATGTGATTAGCCTCGAGAAGCCTCAGCGGAAATGGGCCTCATCTCGCCTGGAGGGCAAAACCTCCTGGATTTTCTCGAGTTGCGGCAGGTGCTCTCGACTTATGACGGGGACCTCAGGGACCCGCTCTGGTGGCCTCAGGAAAGGCCAGTCACCATGAGTGTTCCTCGGGGGCCTCTCGGGATTACTCTCCCGTCGATGCCGGGGCCTAAGACCTTGTGTGGAGTCGGGGCCCGAACCTGAGGATTCCTCTCCAGTGCTGAAATGGATCTTGTGGTACTTCTGGAGTCTCCCCAGGGGAGTCAGTCCTCGTCTCGAATGCGGGCATGCACTTGCGCTTTCCTCCAGAGCGGTAGCAGCAGTGTCACGCAGTCCGCCGCGTGGATCAAAGGATCTATGGTTTTCCCTCGAGTCTTTCCCACGAGGCTTTCCCACGAGGCTTTCCCACAGGGCTGTCCCACGTGCACACGTGGTGGGAGTCGATCCTCGGCTTGAACGTCAAGGCAGTGCAGGGAAAACAGGTTCCTCTGGAATGGACTGACACATCTGGGGGACTCTTGGAATGGTGTCACGACCCTGGAGTTCCTCTCGCCTTTCCTGTGGAGAGCGCCTCATCTTGAAATGCGACGCGAACGCCGGGAATTCTTTCCCTACGAAACAGGGAAAGGATCCCTCATCTCGAGCTAGGAGGCGGAAACGGGGCTCCCCTGGATGTGTGCGGGACCCCACGTGCTTCCTCTCGAGTGGAGACGGGTATGTCGGGGAACTTCTTGAGTTGCAGCAAGGGTGTGAAGGACCCTTTGGAAGTTCCAGTGGTTAGACGTGATTGGCCTCGAGAAGCCTCAGCGGAAATGGGCCTCATCTCGCTTGGAGGGCAAAACCTCCTTGATTTTCTCGAGTTGCGACAGGTGCTCTCGACTTACGACGGGGACCTCAGGGACCCGCTCTGGTGGCCTCAGGAAAGGCCAGTCCCCATGCGAGTTCCTCGGGGGCCTCTCGGGATTCCTCTCCCGTCGATGCCGGGGCCTAAGACCTTATGTGGAGTCGGGGCCGGAACCTGAGGATTCCTCTCCAGTGCTGACATGGATCTTGGGGTACTTCTGGAGTCTCCCCAGGGGAGTCAGTCCTCGTCTCGAATGCGGGCATGCACTTGCGCTTTCCTCCAGAGCGGTAGCAGCAGTGTCACGCAGTCCGCCGCGTGGATCAATGATCTATGGTTTTCCCTCGAGTTTTTCCCACGAGGCTTTCCCACGAGGCTTTCCCACAGGGCTGTCCCACGTGCACACGTGGTGGGAGTCGATCCTCGGCTTGAACGTCAAGGCAGTGCAGGGAAAACAGGTTCCTCTGGAATGGACTGACACATCTGGGGGACTCTTGGAATGGTGGCACGACCCTGGAGTTCCTCTCGCCTTTCCTGTGGAGAGCGCCTCCTCTTGAGATGCGACGGGAACGCCGGGAATTCTTTCCCTACGAAACAGGGAAAGGATCCCTCATCTCGAGCTAGTAGGCAGAAACGGGGCTCCCCTGGATGTTTGCGGGACCCTCGTGCTTCCTCTCGAGTGGAGACGGGTATGTCGGAGAACTTCTTGAGTTGCAGCAAGGGTGTGAAGGACCCTTTGTAAGTTCCAGTGGTTAGATGTGATTAGCCTCGAGAAGCCTCAGCGGAAATGGGCCTCATCTCGCCTGGAGGGCAAAACCTCCTGGATTTTCTCGAGTTGCGGCAGGTGCTCTCGACTTATGACGGGGACCTCAGGGACCCGCTCTGGTGGCCTCAGGAAAGGCCAGTCCCCATGCGAGTTCCTCGGGGGCCTCTCGGGATTCCTCTCCTGTAGATGCCGGGGCCAAAATCCTTGTGTGGAGTCGGGGCCGGAACCTGAGGATTCCTCTCCAGTGCTGACATGGATCTTGGGGTACTTCTGGAGTCTCCCCAGGGGAGTCAGTCCTCGTCTCGAATGCGGGCATGCACTTGCGCTTTCCTCCAGAGAGGTAGCAGCAGTGTCACGCAGTCCACCGCGTGGATCAAAGATCTATGGTTTTCCCTCGAGTTTTTCCCACGAGGCTTTCCCACGAGGCTTTCCCACAGGGCTGTCCCACGTGCACACGTGGTGGGAGTCGATCCTCGGCTTGAACGTCAAGGCAGTGCAGGGAAAACAGGTTCCTCTGGAATGGACTGACCCATCTGGGGGACTCTTGGAATGGTGGCACGACCCTGGAGTTCCTCTCGCCTTTCCTGTGGAAAGCGCCTCCTCTTGAGATGCGATGGGAACGCCGGGAATTCTTTGACTACGAAACAGGGAAAGGATCCCTCATCTCGAGCTAGGAGGCGGAAACGGGGCTCCCCTGGATGTGTGCTGGACCCTCGTGCTTCCTCTCGAGTGGAGACGACTATGTCGGGGAACTTCTTGAGTTGCAGCAAGGGTGTGAAGGACCCTTTGGAAGTTCCAGTGGTTAGATGTGATTAGCCTCGAGAAGCCTCAGCGGAAATGGGCCTCATCTCGCCTGGAGGGCAAAACCTCCTGCATTTTCTCGAGTTGCGACAGGTGCTCTCGACTTACGACGGGGACCTCGGGGACCCGCTCTGGTGGCCTCAGGAAAGGCCAGTCCCCATGCGAGTTCCTCGGGGGCCTCTCGGGTTTCCTCTCCCGTCGATGCCGTGGCCTAAGACCTTGTGTGGAGTCGGGGCCGGAACCTGAGGATTCCTCTCCAGTGCTGACATGGATCTTGGGGTACTTCTGGAGTCTCCCCAGGGGAGTCAGTCCTCGTCTCGAATGCGCGCATGGACTTGCGCTTTCCTCCAGAGCGGTAGCAGCAGTGGCACGCAGTCCGCTGCGTGGATCAAAGGATCTATGGTTTTCCCTCGAGTCTTTCCCAGGAAGCTTTCCCACGAGGCTTTCCCACAGGGCTGTCCCACGTGCACACGTTGTTGGAGTCGACCTCAGCTTGAACGTCAAGGCAGTGCAGGGAAAACAGGTTCCTCTGGAATGGACTGACACATCTGGGGGACTCATGGAATGGTGGCACGACCCTGGAGTTCTTCTCGCTTTCCTGTGGAGAGCGCCTCCTCTTGAGATGCGACGGGAACGCCGGGAATTCTTTCCCTACGAAACAAGGAAAGGATCCCTCATCTCGAGCTAGGAGGTGGAAACGGGGCTCCCCTGGATGTGTGCGGGACCCTGGTGCTTCCTCTCGAGTGGAGACGGGTATGTCGGGGAACTTCTTGAGTTGCAGCAAGGGTGTGAAGGACCCTTTGGAAGTTCCAGTGGTTAGACGTGATTGGCCTCGAGAAGCCTCAGCGGAAATGGGCCTCATCTCGCCTGGAGGGCAAAACCTCCTGGATTTTCTCGAGTTGCGGCAGGTGCTCTCGACTTACGACGGGGACCTCAGGGACCCGCTCTGGTGGCCTCAGGAAAGGCCAGTCCCCATGCGAGTTCCTCGGGGACCTCTCGGGATTCCTCTCCGGTTGATGCCGGGGCCTAAGACCTTGTGTGGAGTCGGGGCCGGAACCTGAGGATTCCTCTCCAGTGCTGACATGGATTTTGGGGTACTTCTGGAGTCTCCCCAGGGGAGTCAGTCCTCGTCTCGAATGCGGGCATGCACTTGCGCTTTCCTCCAGATCGGTAGTAGCAGTGCCACGCATTCCGCCGCGTGGATCAAAGGATCTATGGTTTTCCCTCGAGTCTTTCCCACGAGGCTTTCCCACGAGGCTTTCCCACAGGGCTGTCCCACGTGCACACGTGGTGGGAGTCGATCCTCGGCTTGAACGTCAAGGCAGTGCAGGGAAAACAGGTTCCTCTGGAATGGACTGACACATCTGGGGGACTCTTGGAATGGTGGCACGACTCTGGAGTTCCTCTCGCCTTTCCTGTGGAGAGCGCCTTCTCTTGAGATGCGACGGGAACGCAGGGAATTCTTTCCCTATGAAACAGGGAAAGCATTCCTCATCTCAGGCTCGGAGGCGGAAACGGGTCTCCCAAGGATGTTTGCGCGAGCCTGGTGCTTCCTTTCGAGTGGAGACGGGTATGTCAGGGAACTTCTTGAGTTGCAGCAAGGGTGTGAAGGACCCTTTGGAAGTTCCAGTGGTTAGATGTGATTAGCCTCGAGAAGCCTCAGCGGAAATGGGCCTCATCTCGCCTGGAGGGCAAAACCTCCTGGATTTTCTCGAGTTGCGGCAGGTGCTCTCGACTTACGATGGGGACCTCGGGGACCCGCTCTGGTGGCCTCAGGAAAGGCCAGTCCCCATGCGAGTTCCTCGGGGACCTCTCGGGATTCCTCTCCGGTCGATGCCGGGGCCTAAGACCTTGTGTGGAGTCGTGGCCGGAACCTGAGGATTCCTCTCCAGTGCTGACATGGATTTTGGGGTACTTCTGGAGTCTCCGCAGGGGAGTCAGTCCTCGTCTCGAATGTGGGCATGCACTTGCGCTTTCCTCCAGAGAGGTAGCAGCAGTGTCACCCAGTCCGCCGCGTGGATCAAAGGATCTATGGTTTTCCCTCGAGTCTTTCCCTCGAGTCTTTCCCACGAGGCTTTCCCACGAGGCTTTCCCACAGGGCTGTCCCACGTGCACACGTGGTGGGAGTCGATCCTCGGCTTGAACGTCAAGGCAGTGCAGGGAAAACAGGTTCCTCTGGAATGGACTGACACATCAGGGGACTCTTGGAATGGTGGCACGACCCTGGAGTTCCTCTCTCCTTTCCTGTGGAGAGCGCCTTCTCTTGAGATGCGACGGGAACCCCGGGAATTCTTTCCCTACGAAACAGGGAAAGGATCCCTCATCTCGAGCTAGGAGGCGGAAACGGGGCTCCCCTAGATGTGTGCGGGACCCTCGTGTTTCCTCTCGAGTTTAGACGGGTATGTCGGGGAACTTCTTGAGTTGCAGCAAGGGTGTGAAAGACCCTTTGGAAGTTCCAGTTGTTAGATGTGATTAGCCTCGAGAAGCCTCAGCGGAAATGGGCCTCATCTCGCCTGGAGTGCAAAACCTCCTGGATTTTCTCGAGTTGCGGCAGGTGCTCTCGACTTACGACGGGGACCTCGGGGACCCGCTCTGGTGGCATCAGGAAAGGCCAGTCCCCATGCGAGTTCCTCGGGGGCCTCTCGGGATTCCTCTCCCGTCGATGCCGGGGCCTAAGACCTTGTGTTGAGTCGGGGTCGGAACCTGAGGATTCCTCTCCAGTGCTGACATGGATCTTGGGGTACTTCTGGAGTCTCCCCATGGGAGTCAGTCCTCGTCTCGAATGCGGTCATGCACTTGCGCTTTCCTCCAGAGAGGTAGCAGCAGTGTCACGCAGTCCGCCGCGTGGATCAAAGGATCTATGGTTTTCCCTCGAGTCTTTCCCACGAGGCTTTCCCACGACGATTTCCCACAGGGCTGTCCCACGTGCACAAGTGGTTGGAGTCGATCCTCGGCTTGAACGTCAAGGCAGTGCAGGGAAAACAGGTTGCTCTGGAATGGACTGACACATCTGGGGGACTCTTCGAATGGTGGCACGACCCTGGAGTTCCTCTCGCCTTTCCTGTGGAGAGCGCCTCCTCTTGAGATGCGTCGGGAATGCCGGGAATTCTTTCCCTACGAAACAGGGAAAGGATCCCTCATCTCGAGCTAGGAGGCGGAAACGGGGCTCCCCTGGATGTGTGCGGGACCCTCGTGCTTCCTCTTGAGTGGAGACAGGTATGTCGGGGAACTTCTTGAGTTGCAGCAAGGGTGTGAAGGACCCTTTGGAAGTTCCAGTGGTTAGATGTGATTAGCCTCGAGAAGCCCCAGCTGAAATGGGCCTCATCTCGCCTGGAGGGCAAGACCTCCTGGATTTTCTCGAGTTGCGGCAGGTGCTCTCGACTTACGACGGGGACCCCAGGGACCCCTCTGGTGGCCTCAGGAAAGGCCAGTCCCCATGCGAGTTCCTCGGGGGCCTCTCGGGATTCCTCTCCCGTCGATGCCGGGGCCTAAGACCTTGTGTGGAGTCGCGGCCAGAACCTGAGGATTCCTCTCCAGTGCTGACATGGATCTTGGGGTACTTCTGGAGTCTCCCCAGGGGAGTCAGTCCTTGTCTCGAATGCGGGCATGCACTTGCGCTTTCCTCCAGAGCGGTAGCAGCAGTGTCACTCATTCTGCCGCGTGGATCAAAGGGTCTATGGTTTTCCCTCGAGTCTTTCCCACGAGGCTTTCCCACGAGGCTTTCCCACAGGGCTGTCCCACGTGCACACGTGGTGGGAGTCGATCCTCGGCTTGAACGTCAAGGCAGTGCAGGGAAAACAGGTTCCTCTGGAATGGACTGAAACATCTGGGGGACTCTTGGAATGGTGGCACTACCCTGGAGTTCCTCTCGCCTTATCTGTGGAGAGCGCCTCCTCTTGAAATGCGACGCGAACGCCGGGAATTCTTTCCCTACGAAACAGGGAAAGGATCCCTCATCTCGAGCTAGGAGGCTGAAACGGGGCTCCCCTGGATGAGTGCGGGACCCCACGTGCTTCCTCTCGAGTGGAGACGGGTATGTCGGGGAACTTCTTGAGTTGCAGCAAGGGTGTGAAGGACCCTTTGGAAGTTCCAGTGGTTAGACGTGATTGGCCTCGAGAAGCCTCAGCGGAAATGGGCCTCATCTCGCTTGGAGGGCAAAACCTCCTTGATTTTCTCGAGTTGCGGCAGGTGCTCTCGACTTACGACGGGGACCTCAGGGACCCGCTCTGGTGGCCTCAGGAAAGGCCAGTCCCCATGCGAGTTCCTCGGGGGCCTCTCGGGATTCCTCTCCCGTCGATGCCGGGGCCTAAGACCTTGTGTGGAGTCGGGGCCGGAACCTGAGGATTCCTCTCCAGTGCTGACATGGATCTTGGGGTACTTCTGGAGTCTCCCCAAGGGAGTCAGTCCTCGTCTCGAATGCGGGCATGCACTTACGCTTTCCTCCAGAGCGGTAGCAGCAGTGTCACGCAGTCCGCCGCGTGGATCAAAGATCTATGGTTTTCCCTCGAGTTTTTCCCACGAGGCTTTCCCACGAGGCTTTCCCACAGGGCTGTCCCACGTGCACACGTGGTGGGAGTCGATCCTCGGCTTGAACGTCAAGGCAGTGCAGGGAAAACAGGTTCCTCTGGAATGGACTGACACATCTGGGGGTCTCTTGGAATGGTGGCACGACCCTGGAGTTCCTCTCGCCTTTCCTGTGGAGAGCACCTCCTCTTGAGATGCGACGGGAACGCCGGGAATTCTTTCCCTACGAAACAGGGAAAGGATCCCTCATCTCGAGCTAGTAGGCAGAAACGGGGCTCCCCTGGATGTTTGCGGGACCCTCGTGCTTCCTCTCGAGTGGAGACGGGTATTTCGGAGAACTTCTTGAGTTGGAGCAAGGGTGTGAAGGACCCTTTGGAATTTTCAGTGGTTAAATGTGATTAGCCTCGAGAAGCCTCAGCGGAAATGGGCCTCATCTCGCCTGGAGGGCAAAACCTCCTGGATTTTCTCGAGTTGCGGCAGGTGCTCTCGACTTATGACGGGGACCTCAGGGACCCGCTCTGGTGGCCTCAGGAAAGGCCAGTCCCCATGAGTGTTCCTCGGGGGCCTCTCGGGATTACTCTCCCGTCGATGCCGGGGCCTAAGACCTTGTGTGGAGTCGGGGCCCGAACCTGAGGATTCCTCTCCAGTGCTGAAATGGATCTTGTGGTACTTCTGGAGTCTCCCCAGGGGAGTCAGTCCTCGTCTCGAATGCGGGCATGCACTTGCGCTTTCCTCCAGAGCGGTAGCAGCAGTGTCACGCAGTCCGCCGCGTGGATCAAAGGATCTATGGTTTTCCCTCGAGTCTTTCCCACGAGGCTTTCCCACGAGGCTTTCCCACAGGGCTGTCCCACGTGCACACGTGGTGGGAGTCGATCCTCGGCTTGAACGTCAAGGCAGTGCAGGGAAAACAGGTTCCTCTGGAATGGACTGACACATCTGGGGGACTCTTGGAATGGTGTCACGACCCTGGAGTTCCTCTCGCCTTTCCTGTGGAGAGCGCCTCATCTTGAAATGCGACGCGAACGCCGGGAATTCTTTCACTACGAAACAGGGAAAGGATCCCTCATCTCGAGCTAGGAGGCGGAAACGGGGCTCCCCTGGATGTGTGCGGGACCCCACGTGCTTCCTCTCGAGTGGAGACGGGTATGTCGGGGAACTTCTTGAGTTGCAGCAAGGGTGTGAAGGACCCTTTGGAAGTTCCAGTGGTTAGACGTGATTGGCCTCGAGAAGCCTCAGCGGAAATGGGCCTCATCTCGCTTGGAGGGCAAAACCTCCTTGATTTTCTCGAGTTGCGACAGGTGCTCTCGACTTACGACGGGGACCTCAGGGACCCGCTCTGGTGGCCTCAGGAAAGGCCAGTCCCCATGCGAGTTCCTCGGGGGCCTCTCGGGATTCCTCTCCCGTCGATGCCGGGGCCTAAGACCTTATGTGGAGTCGGGGCCGGAACCTGAGGATTCCTCTCCAGTGCTGACATGGATCTTGGGGTACTTCTGGAGTCTCCCCAGGGGAGTCAGTCCTCGTCTCGAATGCGGGCATGCACTTGCGCTTTCCTCCAGAGCGGTAGCAGCAGTGTCACGCAGTCCGCCGCGTGGATCAATGATCTATGGTTTTCCCTCGAGTTTTTCCCACGAGGCTTTCCCACGAGGCTTTCCCACAGGGCTGTCCCACGTGCACACGTGGTGGGAGTCGATCCTCGGCTTGAACGTCAAGGCAATGCAGGGAAAACAGGTTCCTCTGGAATGGACTGACACATCTGGGGGACTCTTGGAATGGTGGCACGACCCTGGAGTTCCTCTCGCCTTTCCTGTGGAGAGCGCCTCCTCTTGAGATGCGACGGGAACGCCGGGAATTCTTTCCCTACGAAACAGGGAAAGGATCCCTCATCTCGAGCTAGTAGGCAGAAACGGGGCTCCCCTGGATGTTTGCGGGACCCTCGTGCTTCCTCTCGAGTGGAGACGGGTATGTCGGAGAACTTCTTGAGTTGCAGCAAGGGTGTGAAGGACCCTTTGTAAGTTCCAGTGGTTAGATGTGATTAGCCTCGAGAAGCCTCAGCGGAAATGGGCCTCATCTCGCCTGGAGGGCAAAACCTCCTGGATTTTCTCGAGTTGCGGCAGGTGCTCTCGACTTATGACGGGGACCTCAGGGACCCGCTCTGGTGGCCTCAGGAAAGGCCAGTCCCCATGCGAGTTCCTCGGGGGCCTCTCGGGATTCCTCTCCTGTAGATGCCGGGGCCAAAATCCTTGTGTGGAGTCGGGGCCGGAACCTGAGGATTCCTCTCCAGTGCTGACATGGATCTTGGGGTACTTCTGGAGTCTCCCCAGGGGAGTCAGTCCTCGTCTCGAATGCGGGCATGCACTTGCGCTTTCCTCCAGAGAGGTAGCAGCAGTGTCACGCAGTCCGCCGCGTGGATCAAAGATCTATGGTTTTCCCTCGAGTTTTTCCCACGAGGCTTTCCCACGAGGCTTTCCCACAGGGCTGTCCCACGTGCACACGTGGTGGGAGTCGATCCTCGGCTTGAACGTCAAGGCAGTGCAGGGAAAACAGGTTCCTCTGGAATGGACTGACCCATCTGGGGGACTCTTGGAATGGTGGCACGACCCTGGAGTGCCTCTCGCCTTTCCTGTGGAAAGCGCCTCCTCTTGAGATGCGATGGGAACGCCGGGAATTCTTTGACTACGAAACAGGGAAAGGATCCCTCATCTCGAGCTAGGAGGCGGAAACGGGGCTCCCCTGGATGTGTGCTGGACCCTCGTGCTTCCTCTCGAGTGGAGACGACTATGTCGGGGAACTTCTTGAGTTGCAGCAAGGGTGTGAAGGACCCTTTGGAAGTTCCAGTGGTTAGATGTGATTAGCCTCGAGAAGCCTCAGCGGAAATGGGCCTCATCTCGCCTGGAGGGCAAAACCTCCTGCATTTTCTCGAGTTGCGACAGGTGCTCTCGACTTACGACGGGGACCTCGGGGACCCGCTCTGGTGGCCTCAGGAAAGGCCAGTCCCCATGCGAGTTCCTCGGGGGCCTCTCGGGTTTCCTCTCCCGTCGATGCCGTGGCCTAAGACCTTGTGTGGAGTCGGGGCCGGAACCTGAGGATTCCTCTCCAGTGCTGACATGGATCTTGGGGTACTTCTGGAGTCTCCCCAGGGGAGTCAGTCCTCGTCTCGAATGCGCGCATGGACTTGCGCTTTCCTCCAGAGCGGTAGCAGCAGTGGCACGCAGTCCGCTGCGTGGATCAAAGGATCTATGGTTTTCCCTCGAGTCTTTCCCAGGAAGCTTTCCCACGAGGCTTTCCCACAGGGCTGTCCCACGTGCACACGTTGTTGGAGTCGACCTCAGCTTGAACGTCAAGGCAGTGCAGGGAAAACAGGTTCCTCTGGAATGGACTGACACATCTGGGGGACTCATGGAATGGTGGCACGACCCTGGAGTTCTTCTCGCTTTCCTGTGGAGAGCGCCTCCTCTTGAGATGCGACGGGAACGCCGGGAATTCTTTCCCTACGAAACAAGGAAAGGATCCCTCATCTCGAGCTAGGAGGTGGAAACGGGGCTCCCCTGGATGTGTGCGGGACCCTGGTGCTTCCTCTCGAGTGGAGACGGGTATGTCGGGGAACTTCTTGAGTTGCAGCAAGGGTGTGAAGGACCCTTTGGAAGTTCCAGTGGTTAGACGTGATTGGCCTCGAGAAGCCTCAGCGGAAATGGGCCTCATCTCGCCTGGAGGGCAAAACCTCCTGGATTTTCTCGAGTTGCGGCAGGTGCTCTCGACTTACGACGGGGACCTCAGGGACCCGCTCTGGTGGCCTCAGGAAAGGCCAGTCCCCATGCGAGTTCCTCGGGGACCTCTCGGGATTCCTCTCCGGTTGATGCCGGGGCCTAAGACCTTGTGTGGAGTCGGGGCCGGAACCTGAGGATTCCTCTCCAGTGCTGACATGGATTTTGGGGTACTTCTGGAGTCTCCCCAGGGGAGTCAGTCCTCGTCTCGAATGCGGGCATGCACTTGCGCTTTCCTCCAGATCGGTAGTAGCAGTGCCACGCATTCCGCCGCGTGGATCAAAGGATCTATGGTTTTCCCTCGAGTCTTTCCCACGAGGCTTTCCCACGAGGCTTTCCCACAGGGCTGTCCCACGTGCACACGTGGTGGGAGTCGATCCTCGGCTTGAACGTCAAGGCAGTGCAGGGAAAACAGGTTCCTCTGGAATGGACTGACACATCTGGGGGACTCTTGGAATGGTGGCACGACTCTGGAGTTCCTCTCGCCTTTCCTGTGGAGAGCGCCTTCTCTTGAGATGCGACGGGAACGCAGGGAATTCTTTCCCTATGAAACAGGGAAAGCATTCCTCATCTCAGGCTCGGAGGCGGAAACGGGTCTCCCAAGGATGTTTGCGCGAGCCTGGTGCTTCCTTTCGAGTGGAGACGGGTATGTCAGGGAACTTCTTGAGTTGCAGCAAGGGTGTGAAGGACCCTTTGGAAGTTCCAGTGGTTAGATGTGATTAGCCTCGAGAAGCCTCAGCGGAAATGGGCCTCATCTCGCCTGGAGGGCAAAACCTCCTGGATTTTCTCGAGTTGCGGCAGGTGCTCTCGACTTACGATGGGGACCTCGGGGACCCGCTCTGGTGGCCTCAGGAAAGGCCAGTCCCCATGCGAGTTCCTCGGGGACCTCTCGGGATTCCTCTCCGGTCGATGCCGGGGCCTAAGACCTTGTGTGGAGTCGTGGCCGGAACCTGAGGATTCCTCTCCAGTGCTGACATGGATTTTGGGGTACTTCTGGAGTCTCCGCAGGGGAGTCAGTCCTCGTCTCGAATGTGGGCATGCACTTGCGCTTTCCTCCAGAGAGGTAGCAGCAGTGTCACCCAGTCCGCCGCGTGGATCAAAGGATCTATGGTTTTCCCTCGAGTCTTTCCCTCGAGTCTTTCCCACGAGGCTTTCCCACGAGGCTTTCCCACAGGGCTGTCCCACGTGCACACGTGGTGGGAGTCGATCCTCGGCTTGAACGTCAAGGCAGTGCAGGGAAAACAGGTTCCTCTGGAATGGACTGACACATCAGGGGACTCTTGGAATGGTGGCACGACCCTGGAGTTCCTCTCTCCTTTCCTGTGGAGAGCGCCTTCTCTTGAGATGCGACGGGAACCCCGGGAATTCTTTCCCTACGAAACAGGGAAAGGATCCCTCATCTCGAGCTAGGAGGCGGAAACGGGGCTCCCCTAGATGTGTGCGGGACCCTCGTGTTTCCTCTCGAGTTTAGACGGGTATGTCGGGGAACTTCTTGAGTTGCAGCAAGGGTGTGAAAGACCCTTTGGAAGTTCCAGTTGTTAGATGTGATTAGCCTCGAGAAGCCTCAGCGGAAATGGGCCTCATCTCGCCTGGAGTGCAAAACCTCCTGGATTTTCTCGAGTTGCGGCAGGTGCTCTCGACTTACGACGGGGACCTCGGGGACCCGCTCTGGTGGCATCAGGAAAGGCCAGTCCCCATGCGAGTTCCTCGGGGGCCTCTCGGGATTCCTCTCCCGTCGATGCCGGGGCCTAAGACCTTGTGTTGAGTCGGGGTCGGAACCTGAGGATTCCTCTCCAGTGCTGACATGGATCTTGGGGTACTTCTGGAGTCTCCCCATGGGAGTCAGTCCTCGTCTCGAATGCGGTCATGCACTTGCGCTTTCCTCCAGAGAGGTAGCAGCAGTGTCACGCAGTCCGCCGCGTGGATCAAAGGATCTATGGTTTTCCCTCGAGTCTTTCCCACGAGGCTTTCCCACGACGATTTCCCACAGGGCTGTCCCACGTGCACAAGTGGTTGGAGTCGATCCTCGGCTTGAACGTCAAGGCAGTGCAGGGAAAACAGGTTGCTCTGGAATGGACTGACACATCTGGGGGACTCTTCGAATGGTGGCACGACCCTGGAGTTCCTCTCGCCTTTCCTGTGGAGAGCGCCTCCTCTTGAGATGCGTCGGGAATGCCGGGAATTCTTTCCCTACGAAACAGGGAAAGGATCCCTCATCTCGAGCTAGGAGGCGGAAACGGGGCTCCCCTGGATGTGTGCGGGACCCTCGTGCTTCCTCTTGAGTGGAGACAGGTATGTCGGGGAACTTCTTGAGTTGCAGCAAGGGTGTGAAGGACCCTTTGGAAGTTCCAGTGGTTAGATGTGATTAGCCTCGAGAAGCCCCAGCTGAAATGGGCCTCATCTCGCCTGGAGGGCAAAACCTCCTGGATTTTCTCGAGTTGCGGCAGGTGCTCTCGACTTACGACGGGGACCTCAGGGACCCGCTCTGGTGGCCTCAGGAAAGGCCAGTCCCCATGCGAGTTTCTCGGGGGCCTCTCGGGATTCCTCTCCCGTCGATGCCGGGGCCTAAGACCTTGTGTGGAGTCGCGGCCAGAACCTGAGGATTCCTCTCCAGTGCTGACATGGATCTTGGGGTACTTCTGGAGTCTCCCCAGGGGAGTCAGTCCTTGTCTCCAATGCGGGCATGCACTTGCGCTTTCCTCCAGAGCGGTAGCAGCAGTGTCACTCATTCTGCCGCGTGGATCAAAGGGTCTATGGTTTTCCCTCGAGTCTTTCCCACGAGGCTTTCCCACGAGGCTTTCCCACAGGGCTGTCCCACGTGCACACGTGGTGGGAGTCGATCCTCGGCTTGAACGTCAAGGCAGTGCAGGGAAAACAGGTTCCTCTGGAATGGACTGACACATCAGGGGACTCTTGGAATGGTGGCACGACCCTGGAGTTCCTCTCTCCTTTCCTGTGGAGAGCGCCTTCTCTTGAGATGCGACGGGAACCCCGGGAATTCTTTCCCTACGAAACAGGGAAAGGATCCCTCATCTCGAGCTAGGAGGCGGAAACGGGGCTCCCCTAGATGTGTGCGGGACCCTCGTGTTTCCTCTCGAGTTTAGACGGGTATGTCGGGGAACTTCTTGAGTTGCAGCAAGGGTGTGAAAGACCCTTTGGAAGTTCCAGTTGTTAGATGTGATTAGCCTCGAGAAGCCTCAGCGGAAATGGGCCTCATCTCGCCTGGAGTGCAAAACCTCCTGGATTTTCTCGAGTTGCGGCAGGTGCTCTCGACTTACGACGGGGACCTCGGGGACCCGCTCTGGTGGCATCAGGAAAGGCCAGTCCCCATGCGAGTTCCTCGGGGGCCTCTCGGGATTCCTCTCCCGTCGATGCCGGGGCCTAAGACCTTGTGTTGAGTCGGGGTCGGAACCTGAGGATTCCTCTCCAGTGCTGACATGGATCTTGGGGTACTTCTGGAGTCTCCCCATGGGAGTCAGTCCTCGTCTCGAATGCGGTCATGCACTTGCGCTTTCCTCCAGAGAGGTAGCAGCAGTGTCACGCAGTCCGCCGCGTGGATCAAAGGATCTATGGTTTTCCCTCGAGTCTTTCCCACGAGGCTTTCCCACGACGATTTCCCACAGGGCTGTCCCACGTGCACAAGTGGTTGGAGTCGATCCTCGGCTTGAACGTCAAGGCAGTGCAGGGAAAACAGGTTGCTCTGGAATGGACTGACACATCTGGGGGACTCTTCGAATGGTGGCACGACCCTGGAGTTCCTCTCGCCTTTCCTGTGGAGAGCGCCTCCTCTTGAGATGCGTCGGGAATGCCGGGAATTCTTTCCCTACGAAACAGGGAAAGGATCCCTCATCTCGAGCTAGGAGGCGGAAACGGGGCTCCCCTGGATGTGTGCGGGACCCTCGTGCTTCCTCTTGAGTGGAGACAGGTATGTCGGGGAACTTCTTGAGTTGCAGCAAGGGTGTGAAGGACCCTTTGGAAGTTCCAGTGGTTAGATGTGATTAGCCTCGAGAAGCCCCAGCTGAAATGGGCCTCATCTCGCCTGGAGGGCAAAACCTCCTGGATTTTCTCGAGTTGCGGCAGGTGCTCTCGACTTACGACGGGGACCCCAGGGACCCCTCTGGTGGCCTCAGGAAAGGCCAGTCCCCATGCGAGTTCCTCGGGGGCCTCTCGGGATTCCTCTCCCGTCGATGCCGGGGCCTAAGACCTTGTGTGGAGTCGCGGCCAGAACCTGAGGATTCCTCTCCAGTGCTGACATGGATCTTGGGGTACTTCTGGAGTCTCCCCAGGGGAGTCAGTCCTTGTCTCGAATGCGGGCATGCACTTGCGCTTTCCTCCAGAGCGGTAGCAGCAGTGTCACTCATTCTGCCGCGTGGATCAAAGGGTCTATGGTTTTCCCTCGAGTCTTTCCCACGAGGCTTTCCCACGAGGCTTTCCCACAGGGCTGTCCCACGTGCACACGTGGTGGGAGTCGATCCTCGGCTTGAACGTCAAGGCAGTGCAGGGAAAACAGGTTCCTCTGGAATGGACTGAAACATCTGGGGGACTCTTGGAATGGTGGCACTACCCTGGAGTTCCTCTCGCCTTATCTGTGGAGAGCGCCTCCTCTTGAGATGCGACGGCAACGCCGGGAATTCTTTCCCTACGAAACACGGAAAGGATCCCTCATCTCGAACTAGGAGGCGGAAACGGGGCTCCCCTGGATGTGTGCGGGACCCCACGTGCTTCCTCTCGAGTGGAGACGGGTATGTCGGGGAACTGCTTGAGTTGCAGCAAGGGTGTGAAGGACCCTTTGGAAGTTCCAGTGGTTAGATGTGATTGGCCTCGAGAAGCCTCAGCGGAAATGGGCCTCATCTCGCCTGGAGGGCAAAACCTCCTGGATTTTCTCGAGTTGCGGCAGGTGCTCTCGACTTACGACGGGGACCTCAGGGACCCGCTCTGGTGGCCTCAGGAAAGGCCAGTCCCCATGCGAGTTTCTCGGGGGCCTCTCGGGATTCCTCTCCCGTCGATGCCGGGGCCTAAGACCTTGTGTGGAGTCAGGGCCGGAACCTGAGGATTCCTCTCCAGTGCTGACATGGATCTTGGGGTACTTATGGAGTTTCCCCAGGGGAGTCAGTCCTCGTCTCGAATGCGGGCATGCACTTGTGCTTTCCTCCAGAGCGGTAGCAGCAGTGTCACGCAGTCAGCCACGTGGATCAAAGGATCTATGGTTTTCCCTCGAGTCTTTTCCACGAGGCTTTCTCACGAGGCTTTCCCACAGGGCTGTCCCACCTGCACACGTGGTGGGAGTCGATCCTCGGCTTGAACGTCAAGGCAGTGCAGGGAAAACAGGTTCCTCTGGAATGGACTGACACATCTGGGGGACTCTTGGAATGGTGGCACGACCCTGGAGTTCCTCTCGCCTTTCCTGTGGAGAGCGCCTCATCTTGAGATGCGACGGGAACACTGGGAATTCTTTCCCTACGAAACAGGGAAAGGATCCCTCATCTTGAGCTAGGATGCGGATACGGGGCTCCCCTGGATGTGTGCGGGACCCCCCGTGCTTCCTCTCGAGTGGAGACGGGTATGTCGGGGAACTTCTTGAGTTGCAGCAAGGGTGTGAAGGACACTTTGGAAGTTCCAGTGGTTAGACGTGATTGGCCTCGAGAAGCCTCAGCGGAAATGGGCCTCATCTCGCTTGGAGGGCAAAACCTCCTGGATTTTCTCGAGTTGTGGCAGGTGCTCTCGACTTACGAAGGGGACCTCAGGGACCCGCTCTGGTGGCCTCAGGAAAGGCTAGTCCCCATGCGAGTTCCTCGGGGGCCTCTCGGGATTCCTCTCCCCTCAATGCCGGGGCCTAAGACCTTGTGTGGAGTCGGGGCCGGATCCTGAGGATTCCTCTCCAGTGCTGACATGGATCTTGGGGTACTTCTGGAGTCTCCCCAGGGGAGTCAGTCCTCCTCTCGAATGCGGTCATGCACTTGCGCTTTCCTCCAGAGAGGTAGCAGCAGTGTCACGAAGTCCGCCGCGTGGATCAAAGGATCTATGGTTTTCCCTCGAGTCTTTCCCACGAGGCTTTCCCACGACGATTTCCCACAGGGCTGTCCCACGTGCACAAGTGGTTGGAGTCGATCCTCGGCTTGAACGTCAAGGCAGTGCAGGGAAAACAGGTTGCTCTGGAATGGACTGACACATCTGGGGGACTCTTGGAATGGTGGCACGACCCTGGAGTTCCTCTCGCCTTTCCTGTGGAGAGCGCCTCCTCTTGAGATGCGACGGGAACGCCGGGAATTCTTTCCCTACGAAACAGGGAAAGGATCCCTCATCTCGAGCTAGGATGCGGAAACGGGGCTCCCCTGGATGTGTGCGGGACCCTCGTGCTTCCTCTCTAGTGGAGACGTGTATGTCGGGGAACTTCTTGAGTTGCAGCAAGGGTGTGAAGGACCCTTTGGAAGTTCCAGTGGTTAGATGTGATTAGCCTCGAGAAGCCTCAGCGGAAATGGGCCTCATCTCGCCTGGAGGGCAAAACCTCCTGGATTTTCTCGAGTTGCGGCAGGTGCTCTCGACTTACGACGGGGACGTCAGGGACCCACTCTGGAGGCCTCAGAAAAGGCCAGTCCCCATGCGAGTTCCTCGGGGGCCTCTCGGGATTCCTCTCCCGTCGATGCCGGGGACTAAGACCTTGTGTGGAGTCGGGGCCCGAACCTGAGGATTCCTCTCCAGTGCTGACATGGATCTTGGGGTACTTCTGGAGTCTCCCCAGGGGAGTCAGTCCTCGCACTTGCGCTTTCCTCCAGAGCGGTAGCAGCAGTGTCACGCAGTCCGCCGCGTGGATCAAAGGATCTATGGTTTTCCCTCGAGTCTTTCCCACGAGGCTTTCCCACGAGGCTTTCCCACAGGGCTGTCCCACGTGCACACGTGGTGGGAGTCGATGCTCGGCTTGAACGTCAAGGCAGTGCAGGGAAAACAGGTTCCTCTGGAATGGACTGACACATCTGGGGTATTCTTGGAATGGTGGCACGCCCCTGGAGTTCCTCTCGCCTTTCCTGTGGAGAGCGACTCCTCTTGAGATGCGACGGGAACGCCGGGAATTCTTTCCCTATGAAACAGGGAAAGGATCCCTCATCTCGAGCTAGGCGGCGGAAACGGGTCTCCCCTGGATGTGTGCGCGAACCTCGTGCTTCCTCTCGAGTGGAGACGGGTATGTTGGGGAACTTCTTGAGTTGCAGCAAGGGTGTGAAGGACCCTTTGGATGTTCCAGTGTTTAGATGTGATTAACCTCGAGAAGCCTCAGCGGAAATGGGCCTCATCTCGCCTGGAGGGCAAAACCTCCTGTAATTTCTCGAGTTGCGGCAGGTGCTCTCGACTTACGACGGGGACATCAGGGACTCGCTCTGGTGGCCTCAGGAAAGGCCAGTCCCCATGCGAGTTCCTCGGGGGCTTCTCGGGATTCCTCTCCCATCGATGCCGGGCCCTAAGACGTTGTGTGGAGTCGGGGCCGGAACCTGAGGCTTCCTCTCCAGTGCTGACATGGATCTTGGGGTACTTCTGGAGTTTAACCAGCGGAGTCAGTCCTCGTCTCGAATGCGGGCATACACTAGCGCTTTCCTCCAGAGCGGTAGCAGCAGTGTCACGCAGTCCGCCGCTGGATAAAAGAATCTATCGTTTCCCCTCGAGTCTTTCCCACGAGGCTTTCCCACGAGGCTTTCCCACAGGGCTGTGCCACGTGCACACGTGGTTGGAGTCGATCCTCGGCTTGAACGTCAAGGCAGTGCAGGGAAAACAGGTTCCTCTGGAATGGACTGACACATCTGGGGGACTCTTGGAATGGTGGCACGACTCTGGAGTTCTTCTCGCCTTTCCTGTGGAGAGCGCCTCCTCTTGAGATGCGACGGGAACGCCGGGAATTCTTTACCGACGAAACAGGGAAAGGATCCCTCATCTCGAGCTAGGCGGCGGAAACGGGGCTCCCCTGGATGTGTGCGGGACCCTCGTGCTTCCTCTCGAGTGGAGACGGGTATGTCGTGGAACTTCTTGAGTTGCAGCAATGGTGTGAAGGACCCTTTGGAAGTTCCAGTGGTTAGATGTGATTAGCCTCGAGAAGCCTAAGCGGGAATGGCCCTCATCTCGCCTGGAAGGCAAAATCTCCTGGATTTTCTCCAGTTGCGGCAGGTGCTCTCGACTTACGACGGGGACCTCGGGTACCCGCTCTGGTGGCCTCAGGAAAGGCCAGTCCACATGCGAGTTCCTCGGGGCCTCTCGGGATTCCTCTCCCGTCGATGCCGGGGCCTAAGACCTTGTGTGGAGTCGGCCCGGAACCTGAGGATTCCTCTCCAGTGCTGACATGGATCTTGGGGTACTTCTGGAGTCTCCCCAGTGGAGTCAGTCCTCGTCTCGAAGGCGGGAATGCCCTTGCGCTTTCCTCCAGAGCGGTAGCAGCAGTGTCACGCAGTCCGCCGCGTGGATCAAAGGATCTATGGTTTCCCTCGAGTCTTTCCCTCGAGGCTTTCCCGCGAGGCTTTCCCACAGGGCTGTCCCACGTGCACACGTGGTGGGAGTCGATCCTCGGCTTGAACGTCAAGGCAGTGCAGGGAAAACAGGTTCCTCTGGAATGGACTGACACATCTGGGGGACTCTTGGAATGGTGGCACGACCCTGGAGTTCCTCTCGCCTTTCCTGTGGAGAGCGCCTCCTCTTGAGATGCGACGGGAACGCCGGGAATTCTTTCCCTACGAAACAGGGAAAGGATCCCTCATCTCGAGCTAGGCGGCGGAAACGGGTCTCCCCTGGATGTGTGCGCGACCCTCGTGCTTCCTCTCGAGTGGAGACGGGTATGTCGGGGAACTTCTTGAGTTGCAGCAAGGGTGTGAAGGACCCTTTGGAAGTTCCAGTGGTTAGATGTGATTAGCCTCGAGAAGCCTCAGCGGAAATGGGCCTCATCTCGCCTGGAGGGCAAAACCTCCTGGATTTTCACGAGTTGGGGCAGGTGCTCTCGACTTACGACGGGGACCTCAGGGATTCGCTCTGGTGGCCTCAGGAAAGGCCAGTCCCCATGCGAGTTCCACGGGGTCCTCTCGGGATTCCTCTCCCGTCGATGCCGGGGCCTAAGACCTTGTGTGGAGTCGGGGCCGGAACCTGAGGACTCCTCTCCAGTGCTGACATGGATCTTGGGGTCCTTCTGGAGTTTAACAAGCGGAGTCAGTCCTCGTCTCGAATGCGGGCATGCACTTGCGCTTTCCTCCAGAGCGGTAGCTGCAGTGTCACGCAGTCCGCCGCGTGGATCAAAGGATCTATGGTTTTCCCTCGAGTCTTTCCCACGAGGCTTTCCCACGAGGCTTTGCCACAGGCCTGTCCCACGTGCACACGTGGTGGGAGTCGATCATCAGCTTGAACGTCAAGGCAGTGCAGGGAAAACAGGTTCCTCTGGAATGGACTGACACGTCTGGGGGATTCTTGGAATGGTGGCACGACCCTGGAGTTCCTCTCGCCTTTCCTGTGGAGAGCGCCTCCTCTTGAGATGCGACGGGAATGCCGGGAATTCTTTCCCTATGAAACAGGGAAAGGATCCCTCATCTCGAGCTAGGAGGCGGAAACCGGGCTCCCCTGGATGTGTGCGCGACCCTCGTGCTTCCTCTCGAGTGGAGACGGGTATGTCGGGGAACTTCTTGAGTTGCAACAAGGGTGTGAAGGACCCTTTGGAAGTTCCAGTGGTTAGATGTGATGAGCCTCGAGAAGCCTCAGCGGAAATGCGCCTCATCTCGCCTGGAGGGCAAATCCTCCAGGAATTTCTCGAGTTGCGGCAGGTGCTCTCGACTTACGACGGGAACCACAGGGACTCGCTCTGGTGGCCTCAGGAAAGGCCAGTCCCCATGCGAGTTCCTCGGGGGCCTCTCGGGATTCCTCTCCCGTCGATGCCGGGGACTAAGACCTTGTGTGGAGTCGGGGCCGGAACCTGAGGATTCCTCTCCAGTGCTGACATGGATCTTGGGGTACTTCTGGAGTCTCCCCAGGGGAGTCAGTCCTCGTCTCGAATGCGGGCATGCACTTGCGCTTTCCTCCAGAGCGGTAGCAGCAGTGTCACGCAGTCCGCCGCGTGGATCAAAGGATCTATGGTTTTCCCTCGAGTCTTTCCCACGAGGCTTTCCCACGACGATTTCCCACAGGGCTCTCCCACGTGCACACGTGGTGGGACTCGATTCTCGGCTCGAACGTCAAGGCAGTGCAGGGAAAACAGGTTCCTCTGGAATGGACTGACACATCTGGGGGACTCTTGGAATGGTGGCACGACCCTGGAGTTCCTCTCGCCTTTCCTGTGGAGAGCGCCTCCTCTTGAGATGCGACGGGAACGCCGGGAATTCTTTCCCTACTAAACAGGGAAAGGATCCCTCATCTCGAGCTAGGAGGCGGAAACGGGGCTCCCCTGGATGTGTACGGGACCCCACGGGCTTCCTCTCGAGTGGAGACGGGTATGCCACGGAACTGCTTGAGTTGCAGCAAGGGTGTGAAGGACCCTTCGAAAGTTCCAGTGGTTAGATGTGATTAGCCTCGAGAAGACTCAGCGGAAATGGGCCTCATCTCGCCTGGAGGGCAAAACCTCCTGTATTTTCTCGAGTTGCGGCAGGTCCTCTCGACTTACGACTGGGACCTCAGGGACCAGCTCTGGTGGCCTCAGGAAAGGCCAGTCCCCATGCGAGTTCCTCGGGGGCCTCTCGGGATTCCTCTCCCGTCGATGCCGGGGCCTAAGACCTTGTGTGGAGTCGGGGCCGGAACCTGAGGATTCCTCTCGAGTGCTGACATGGATCTTGGGGTACTTCTGGAATCTCCCCAGGGGAGTCAGTCCTCGTCTCGAATGCGGGCATGCACTTGCGCTTTCCTCCAGAGCGGTAGCAGCAGTGTCACGCAGTCCGCCGCGTGGATCAAAGGATCTATGGTTTTCCCTCGAGTCTTTCCCACGAGGCTTTCCCACGAGGCTTTCCCACAGGACTGTCCCACGTGCACACGTGGTGGGACTCGATCCTCGGCTTGAACGTCAAGGCAGTGCAGGGAAAACAGTTTCCTCTGGAATGGACTGACACATCTGGGGGACTCTTGGAATGGTGGCACGACCCTGGAGTTCCTCTCGCCTTTCCTGTGGAGAGCGCCTCCTCTTGAGATGCGTCGGGAACGCCGGGAATCTTTCCCTACGAAACAGGGAAAGGATCCGTCATCTCGAGCTAGGAGGCGCAAACGGGGCTCCCCTGGATGTGTGCGGGACCCCACGTGCTTCCTCTCGAGTGGAGACGGGTATGTCGGGGAACTTCTTGAGTTGCAGCAAGGGTGTGAAGGACCCTTTGGAAGTTCCAGAGGTTAGACGTGATTAGCCTCGAGAAGCCTCAGCGGAAATGGGCCTCATCTCGCCTCGAGGGCAAAACCTCCTGGATTTTCTCGAGATGCGGCAGGTGCTCTCGACTTACGACGGGGACCTGAGGGACCCGCTCTGGTGGCCTCAGGAAAGGCCAGTCCCCATGCGAGTTCCTCGGGGGCCTCTCGGGATTCCTCTCCCATCGATGCCGGGGCCTCAGACCTTGTGTGGATTCGGGGCCGGAACCTGAGGATTCCTCTCCAGTGCTGACATGGATCTTGGGGTACTTCTGGAGTCTCCCCAGGGGAGTCAGTCCTCGTCTCGAATGCGGGCATGCACTTGCGCTTTCCTCCAGAGCGGTAGCAGCAGTGTCACGCAGTCCGCCGCGTGGATCAAAGGATCTATGGTTTTCCCTCGAGTCTTTCCCAAGAGGCTTTCCCACGAGGCTTTCCCACAGGGCTGTCCCACGTGCACACGTGGTGGGGGTCGATCCTCGGCTTGAACGTCAAGGCAGTGCAGGGAAAACAGGTTCCTCTGGAATGGACTGACACATCTGGGGGACTCTTGGAATGGTGGCACGACCCTGGAGTTCCTCTCGCCTTTCCTGTGGAGAGCGCCTCCTCTTGAAATGCGACGGGAACTCCGGGAATTCTTTCCCTATGAAACAGGGGAAGGATCACTCATCTCGAGCTAGTCGGCGGAAACGGGGCTCCCCTGGATGTGTGCGGGACCGTCGTGCTTCCTCTCGAGCGGAGACGGGTATGTCGGGGAACTGCTTGAGTTGCAGCAAGGGTGTGAAGGACCCTTTGGAAGTTCCAGTGGTTAGATGTGATTAGCCTCGAGAAGCCTCAGCGGAAATGGGCCTCATCTCGCCTGGAGGGCAAAACCTCCTCGATTTTCTCGAGTTGAGGCAGGTTCTCTCGACTTTCGAGGGGGACCTCAGGGACCCGCTCTGGTGGCCTAAGGAAAGGCTAGTCCCCATGCGAGTTCCTCGGGGGCCTCTCGGGATTCCTCTCCCGTCGATGCCGGGGCCTAAGACCTTGTGTGGAGTCGGGGCCGGAACCTGAGGATTCCTCTCCAGTGCTGACATGGATCCTGGGGTACTTCTGGAGTCTCCCCAGGGGAGTCAGTCCTCGTCTCGAATGCGGACATGCACTTGCGCTTTCCTCCAGAGCGGTAGCAGCAGTGTCACGCAGTCCGCCGCGTGGATCAAAGGATCTATGGTTTTCCCTCGAGTCTTTCTCACGAGGCTTTCCCACGAGGCTTTCCCACAGGGCTGTCCCACATGCACACGTGGTGGGAGTCGATCCTCGGCTTGAACGTCAAGGCAGTGCATGGAAAACAGGTTCCTCTGGAATGGACTGACACGTCTGGGGGATTCTTGGAATGGTGCCACGACCTTGGAGTTCCTCTCGCCTTTCCTGTGGAGAGCGCCTCCTCTTGAGATGCGACGGGAATGCCGGGAATTCTTTCCCTATGAAACAGGGAAAGAATCCCTCATCTCGAGCTAGGAGGCGGAAACGGGGCTCCCCTGGATGTGTGCGCGACCCTCGTGATTCCTCTCGAGTGGAGACGGGTATGTCGGGGAACTTCTTGAGTTGCAACAAGGGTGTGAAGGACCCTTTGGAAGTTCCAGTGGTTAGATGTGATGAGCCTCGAGAAGCCTCAGCTGAAATTGTCCTCATCTCGCCTGGAGGGCAAATCCTCCTGGAATTTCTCGAGTTGCGGCAGGTGCTCTCGACTTACGACGGGAACCACAGGGACTCGCTCTGGTGGCCTCAGGAAAGGCCAGTCCCCATGCGAGTTCCTCGGGGGCCTCTCGGGATTCCTCTCCCGTCGATGCCGGGGCCTAAGACCTTGTGTGGAGTCGGGGCCGGAACCTGAGGATTCCTCTCCAGTGCTGACATGGATCTTGGGGTACTTCTGGAGTCTCCCCAGGGGAGTCAGTCCTCTTCTCGAATGCGGGCATGCACTTGCGCTTTCCTCCAGAGCGGTAGCAGCAGTGTCACGCAGTCCGCCGCGTGGATCAAAGGATCTATGGTTTTCCCTCGAGTCATTCCCACGAGGCTTTCCCGCGAGGCTTTCCCACAGGGCTGTTCCACGTGCACACGTGGTGGGAGTCGATCCTCGGCTTGAACCTCAAGGCAGTGCAGGGAAAACAGGTTCCTCTGGAATGGACTGACACATCCTGGGGACTCTTGGAATGGTGGCACGACCCTGAAGTTCCTCTCGCCTTTCCTGTGGAGAGCCCCTCCTCTTGAGATGCGACGGGAACGCCGGGAATTCTTTCCCTACGAAACAGGGAAAGGATCCCTCATCTCGAACTAGGAGGCGGAAACGGGGCTCCCCTGGATGTGTGCGGGACCCCACGTGCTTCCTCTCGAGTGGAGACCGGTATGTCGCGGAACAGCTTGAGTTGCAGCAAGGGTGTGAAGGACCCTTTGGAAGTTCCAGTGGTTAGATGTGATTAGCCTCGAGAAGCCTCAGCGGAAATGGGCCTCATCTCGCCTGGAGGGCAATACCTCCTGGATTTACTCGAGTTGCGGCAGGTCCTCTCGACTTACGACTGGGACCTCAGGGACCCGCTCTGGTGGCCTCAGGAAAGGCCAGTCCCCATGCGAGTTCCTCGGGGACCTCTCGGGATTCCTCTCCCGTCGATGCCGGGGCCTAAGACCTTGTGTGGAGTCGGGGCCGGAACCTGAGGATTCCTCTCCAGTGCTGACATGGATCTTGGGGTACTTCTGGAGTCTCCCCAGGGGAGTCAGTCCTCGTCTCGAATGCGGGCATGCACTTGCGCTTTCCTCCAGAGCGGTAGCAGCAGTGTCACGCAGTCCGCCGCGTGGATCAAAGGATCTATGGTTTTCCCTCGAGTCTTTCCCACGAGGCTTTCCCACGACGATTTCCCACAGGGCTGTCCCACGTGCACACGTGGTGGGACTCGATTCTCGGCTCGAACGTCAAGGCAGTGCAGGGAAAACAGGGTCCTCTGTAATGGACTGACACATCTGGGGGAATCTTGGAATCGTGGCACGACCCTGGAGTTCCTCTCGCCTTTCCTGTGGAGAGCGCCTCCTCTTGAGATGCCTCGGGAACGCCGGGAATTCTTTCCCTACTAAACAGGGAAAGGATCCCTCATCTCGAGCTAGGAGGCGGAAACGGGGCTCCCCTGGATGTGTACGGGACCCCACGGGCTTCCTCTCGAGTGGAGACGGGTAGGCCACGGAACTGCTTGAGTTGCAGCAAGGGTGTGAAGGACCCTTTGAAAGTTCCAGTGGTTAGATGTGATTAGCCTCGAGAAGACTCAGCGGAAATGCGCCTCATCTCGCCTGGAGGGCAAAACCTCCTGGATTTTCTCGAGTTGCGGCAGGTCCTCTCGACTTACGACTGGGACCTCAGGGACCAGCTCTGGTGGCCTCAGGAAAGGCCAGTCCCCATGCGAGTTCCTCGGGGGCCTCTCGGGATTCCTCTCCCGTCGATGCCGGGGCCTAAGACCTTGTGTGGAGTCGGGGCCGGAACCTGAGGATTCCTCTCGAGTGCTGACATGGATCTTGGGGTACTTCTGGAGTCTCCCCAGGGGAGTCAGTCCTCGTCTCGAATGCGGGCATGCACTTGCGCTTTCCTCCAGAGCGGTAGCAGCAGTGTCACGCAGTCCGCCGCGTGGATCAAAGGATCTATGGTTTTTCCTCGAGTCTTTCCCACGAGGCTTTCCCACGAGGCTTTCCCACAGGGCTGTCCCACGTGCACACGTGGTGGGACTCGATCCTCGGCTTGAACGTCAAGGCAGTGCAGGGAAAACAGGTTCCTCTGGAATGGACTGACACATCTGGGGGACTCTTGGAATGGTGGCACGACCCTGGAGTTCCTCTCGCCTTTCCTGTGGAGAGCGCCTCCTCTTGAGATGCGTCGGGAACGCCGGGAATCTTTCCCTACGAAACAGGGAAAGGATCCGTCATCTCGAGCTAGGAGGCGCAAACGGGGCTCCCCTGGATGTGTGCGGGACCCTCGTGCTTCCTCTCGAGTGGAGACGGGTATGTCGGGGAACTTCTTGAGTTGCAGCATGGGTGTGAAGGACCCTTTGGAAGTTCCAGTGGTTAGATGTGATTAGCCTCGAGAAGCCTCAGCGGAAATGGGCCTCATCTCGCCTGGAGGGCAAAACCTCCTGGATTTTCTCGAGTTGCGGCAGGTGCTCTCGACTTACGACGGGGACGTCAGGGACCCACTCTGGAGGCCTCAGAAAAGGCCAGTCCCCATGCGAGTTCCTCGGGGGCCTCTCGGGATTCCTCTCCCGTCGATGCCGGGGACTAAGACCTTGTGTGGAGTAGGGGCCCGAACCTGAGGATTCCTCTCCAGTGCTGACATGGATCTTGGGGTACTTCTGGAGTCTCCCCAGGGGAGTCAGTCCTCGCACTTGCGCTTTCCTCCAGAGCGGTAGCAGCAGTGTCACGCAGTCCGCCGCGTGGATCAAAGGATCTATGGTTTTCCCTCGAGTCTTTCCCACGAGGCTTTCCCACGAGGCTTTCCCACAGGGCTGTCCCACGTGCACACGTGGTGGGAGTCGATGCTCGGCTTGAACGTCAAGGCAGTGCAGGGAAAACAGGTTCCTCTGGAATGGACTGACACATCTGGGGTATTCTTGGAATGGTGGCACGCCCCTGGAGTTCCTCTCGCCTTTCCTGTGGAGAGCGACTCCTCTTGAGATGCGACGGGAACGCCGGGAATTCTTTCCCTATGAAACAGGGAAAGGATCCCTCATCTCGAGCTAGGCGGCGGAAACGGGTCTCCCCTGGATGTGTGCGCGAACCTCGTGCTTCCTCTCGAGTGGAGACGGGTATGTTGGGGAACTTCTTGAGTTGCAGCAAGGGTGTGAAGGACCCTTTGGAAGTTCCAGTGTTTAGATGTGATTAACCTCGAGAAGCCTCAGCGGAAATGGGCCTCATCTCGCCTGGAGGGCAAAACCTCCTGGAATTTCTCGAGTTGCGGCAGGTGCTCTCGACTTACGACGGGGACATCAGGGACTCGCTCTGGTGGCCTCAGGAAAGGCCAGTCCCCATGCGAGTTCCTCGGGGGCTTCTCGGGATTCCTCTCCCATCGATGCCGGGCCCTAAGACCTTGTGTGGAGTCGGGGCCGGAACCTGAGGATTCCTCTCCAGTGCTGACATGGATCTTGGGGTACTTCTGGAGTTTAACCAGCGGAGTCAGTCCTCGTCTCGAATGCGGGCATACACTTGCGCTTTCCTCCAGAGCGGTAGCAGCAGTGTCACGCAGTCCGCCGCTGGATAAAAGAATCTATCGTTTCCCCTCGAGTCTTTCCCACGAGGCTTTCCCACGAGGCTTTCCCACAGGGCTGTCCCACATGCACACGTGGTGGGAGTCGATCCTCGGCTTGAACGTCAAGGCAGTGCATGGAAAACAGGTTCCTCTGGAATGGACTGACACGTCTGGGGGATTCTTGGAATGGTGCCACGACCCTGGAGTTCCTCTCGCCTTTCCTGTGGAGAGCGCCTCCTCTTGAGATGCGACGGGAACGCCGGGAATTCTTTCCCTATGAAACAGGGAAAGGATCCCTCATCTCGAGCTAGGAGGCGGAAACGGGGCTCCCCTGGATGTGTGCGCGACCCTCGTGATTCCTCTCGAGTGGAGACGGGTATGTCGGGGAACTTCTTGAGTTGCAACAAGGGTGTGAAGGACCCTTTGGAAGTTCCAGTGGTTAGATGTGATGAGCCTCGAGAAGCCTCAGCTGAAATTGTCCTCATCTCGCCTGGAGGGCAAATCCTCCTGGAATTTCTCGAGTTGCGGCAGGTGCTCTCGACTTACGACGGGAACCACAGGGACTCGCTCTGGTGGCCTCAGGAAAGGCCAGTCCCCATGCGAGTTCCTCGGGGGCCTCTCGGGATTCCTCTCCCGTCGATGCCGGGGCCTAAGACCTTGTGTGGAGTCGGGGCCGGAACCTGAGGATTCCTCTCCAGTGCTGACATGGATCTTGGGGTACTTCTGGAGTCTCCCCAGGGGAGTCAGTCCTCTTCTCGAATGCGGGCATGCACTTGCGCTTTCCTCCAGAGCGGTAGCAGCAGTGTCACGCAGTCCGCCGCGTGGATCAAAGGATCTATGGTTTTCCCTCGAGTCTTTCCCACGAGGCTTTCCCGCGAGGCTTTCCCACAGGGCTGTTCCACGTGCACACGTGGTGGGAGTCGATCCTCGGCTTGAACCTCAAGGCAGTGCAGGGAAAACAGGTTCCTCTGGAATGGACTGACACATCTGGGGGACTCTTGGAATGGTGGCACGACCCTGGAGTTCCTCTCGCCTTTCCTGTGGAGAGCGCCTCCTCTTGAGATGCGACGGGAACGCCGGGAATTCTTTCCCTACGAAACAGGGAAAGGATCCCTCATCTCGAGCTAGGCGGCGGAAACGGGTCTCCCCTGGATGTGTGCGCGACCCTCGTGCTTCCTCTCGAGTGGAGACGGGTATGTCGGGGAACTTCTTGAGTTGCAGCAAGGGTGTGAAGGACCCTTTGGAAGTTCCAGTGGTTAGATGTGATTAGCCTCGAGAAGCCTCAGCGGAAATGGGCCTCATCTCGCCTGGAGGGCAAAACCTCCTGGATTTTCACGAGTTGGGGCAGGTGCTCTCGACTTACGACGGGGACCTCAGGGATTCGCTCTGGTGGCCTCAGGAAAGGCCAGTCCCCATGCGAGTTCCACGGGGTCCTCTCGGGATTCCTCTCCCGTCGATGCCGGGGCCTAAGACCTTGTGTGGAGTCGGGGCCGGAACCTGAGGACTCCTCTCCAGTGCTGACATGGATCTTGGGGTCCTTCTGGAGTTTAACCAGCGGAGTCAGTCCTCGTCTCGAATGCGGGCATGCACTTGCGCTTTCCTCCAGAGCGGTAGCTGCAGTGTCACGCAGTCCGCCGCGTGGATCAAAGGATCTATGGTTTTCCCTCGAGTCTTTCCCACGAGGCTTTCCCACGAGGCTTTGCCACAGGCCTGTCCCACGTGCACACGTGGTGGGAGTCGATCATCAGCTTGAACGTCAAGGCAGTGCAGGGAAAACAGGTTCCTCTGGAATGGACTGACACGTCTGGGGGATTCTTGGAATGGTGGCACGACCCTGGAGTTCCTCTCGCCTTTCCTGTGGAGAGCGCCTCCTCTTGAGATGCGACGGGAATGCCGGGAATTCTTTCCCTATGAAACAGGGAAAGGATCCCTCATCTCGAGCTAGGAGGCGGAAACCGGGCTCCCCTGGATGTGTGCGCGACCCTCGTGCTTCCTCTCGAGTGGAGACGGGTATGTCGGGGAACTTCTTGAGTTGCAACAAGGGTGTGAAGGACCCTTTGGAAGTTCCAGTGGTTAGATGTGATGAGCCTCGAGAAGCCTCAGCGGAAATGCGCCTCATCTCGCCTGGAGGGCAAATCCTCCAGGAATTTCTCGAGTTGCGGCAGGTGCTCTCGACATACGACGGGAACCACAGGGACTCGCTCTGGTGGCCTCAGGAAAGGCCAGTCCCCATGCGAGTTCCTCGGGGGCCTCTCGGGATTCCTCTCCCGTCGATGCCGGGGACTAAGACCTTGTGTGGAGTCGGGGCCGGAACCTGAGGATTCCTCTCCAGTGCTGACATGGATCTTGGGGTACTTCTGGAGTCTCCCCAGGGGAGTCAGTCCTCGTCTCGAATGCGGGCATGCACTTGCGCTTTCCTCCAGAGCGGTAGCAGCAGTGTCACGCAGTCCGCCGCGTGGATCAAAGGATCTATGGTTTTCCCTCGAGTCTTTCCCACGAGGCTTTCCCACGACGATTTCCCACAGGGCTCTCCCACGTGCACACGTGGTGGGACTCGATTCTCGGCTCGAACGTCAAGGCAGTGCAGGGAAAACAGGTTCCTCTGGAATGGACTGACACATCTGGGGGACTCTTGGAATGGTGGCACGACCCTGGAGTTCCTCTCGCCTTTCCTGTGGAGAGCGCCTCCTCTTGAGATGCGACGGGAACGCCGGGAATTCTTTCCCTACTAAATAGGGAAAGGATCCCTCATCTCGAGCTAGGAGGCGGAAACGGGGCTCCCCTGGATGTGTACGGGACCCCACGGGCTTCCTCTCGAGTGGAGACGGGTATGCCACGGAACTGCTTGAGTTGCAGCAAGGGTGTGAAGGACCCTTTGAAAGTTCCAGTGGTTAGATGTGATTAGCCTCGAGAAGACTCAGCGGAAATGGGCCTCATCTCGCCTGGAGGGCAAAACCTCCTGGATTTTCTCGAGTTGCGGCAGGTCCTCTCGACTTACGACTGGGACCTCAGGGACCAGCTCTGGTGGCCTCAGGAAAGGCCAGTCCCCATGCGAGTTCCTCGGGGGCCTCTCGGGATTCCTCTCCCGTCGATGCCGGGGCCTAAGACCTTGTGTGGAGTCGGGGCCGGAACCTGAGGATTCCTCTCGAGTGCTGACATGGATCTTGGGGTACTTCTGGAGTCTCCCCAGGGGAGTCAGTCCTCGTCTCGAATGCGGGCATGCACTTGCGCTTTCCTCCAGAGCGGTAGCAGCAGTGTCACGCAGTCCGCCGCGTGGATCAAAGGATCTATGGTTTTCCCTCGAGTCTTTCCCACGAGGCTTTCCCACGAGGCTTTCCCACAGGGCTGTCCCACGTGCACACGTGGTGGGACTCGATCCTCGGCTTGAACGTCAAGGCAGTGCAGGGAAAACAGTTTCCTCTGGAATGGACTGACACATCTGGGGGACTCTTGGAATGGTGGCACGACCCTGGAGTTCCTCTCGCCTTTCCTGTGGAGAGCGCCTCCTCTTGAGATGCGTCGGGAACGCCGGGAATTCTTTCCCTACGAAACAGGGAAAGGATCCGTCATCTCGAGCTAGGAGGCGCAAACGGGGCTCCCCTGGATGTGTGCGGGACCCTCGTGCTTCCTCTCGAGTGGAGACGGGTATGTCGGGGAACTTCTTGAGTTGCAGCATGGGTGTGAAGGACCCTTTGGAAGTTCCAGTGGTTAGATGTGATTAGCCTCGAGAAGCCTCAGCGGAAATGGGCCTCATCTCGCCTGGAGGGCAAAACCTCCTGGATTTTCTCGAGTTGCGGCAGGTGCTCTCGACTTACGACGGGGACCTCAGGGACCCGCTCTGGTGGCCTCAGGAAAGGCCAGTCCCCATGCGAGTTCCGCCGGGGCCTCTCGGGATTCCTCTCCCCTCGATGCCGGGGCCTAAGACCTTGTGTGGAGTCGGGGCCGGAACCTGAGGATTCCTCTCCAGTGCTGACATGGATCTTGGGGTACTTCTGGAGTCTCCCCAGGGGAGTCAGTCCTCGTCTCGAATGCGGGCATGCACTTGCGCTTTCCTCCAGAGCGGTAGCAGCAGTGTCACGCAGTCCGCCGCGTGGATCAAAGGATCTATGGTTTTCCCTCGAGTCTTTCCCACGAGGCTTTCCCACGAGGCTTTCCCACAGGGCTGTCCCACGTGCACACGTGGTGGGAGTCGATCCTCGGCTTGAATGTCAAGGCAGTGCAGGGAAAACAGGTTCCTCTGGAATGGACTGACACATCTGGGGGACTCTTGGAATGGTGGCACGACCCTGGAGTTCCTCTCGCCTTTCCTGTGGAGAGTGCCTCCTCTTGAGATGCGACGGGAACGCCGGGAATTCTTTCCCTACGAAACAGGGAAAGTATCCCTCATCTCGAGCTAGGATGCGGAAACGGGGCTCCCCTGGATGTGTGCGGGACCCCACGTGCTTCCTCTCGAGTGGAGACGGGTATGTCGGGGAACTTCTTGAGTTGCAGCAAGGGTGTGAAGGACCCTTTGGAAGTTCCAGTGGTTAGACGTGATTAGCCTCGAGAAGCCTCAGCGGAAATGGGCCTCATCTCGCCTCGAGGGCAAAACCTCCTGGATTTTCTCGAGATGCGGCAGGTGCTCTCGACTTACGACGGGGACTTCAGGGACCCGCTCTGGTGGCCTCAGGAAAGGCCAGTCCCCATGCGAGTTCCTCGGGGGCCTCTCGGGATTCCTCTCCCATCGATGCCGGGGCCTCAGACCTTGTGTGGATTCGGGGCCGGAACCTGAGGATTCCTCTCCAGTGCTGACATGGATCTTGGGGTACTTCTGGAGTCTCCCCAGTGGAGTCAGTCCTCGTCTCGAATGCGGGCATGCACTTGCGCTTTCCTCCAGAGCGGTAGCAGCAGTGTCACGCAGTCCGCCGCGTGGATCAAAGGATCTATGGTTTTCCCTCGAGTCTTTCCCAAGAGGCTTTCCCACGAGGCTTTCCCACAGGGCTGTCCCACGTGCACACGTGGTGGGGGTCGATCCTCGGCTTGAACGTCAAGGCAGTGCAGGGAAAACAGGTTCCTCTGGAATGGACTGACACATCTGGGGGACTCTTGGAATGGTGGCACGACCCTGGAGTTCCTCTCGCCTTTCCTGTGGAGAGCCCCTCCTCTTGAAATGCGACAGGAACGCCGGGAATTCTTTCCCTATGAAACAGGGGAAGGATCACTCATCTCGAGCTAGTCGGCGGAAACGGGGCTCCCCTGGATGTGTGCGGGACCGTCGTGCTTCCTCTCGAGCGGAGACGGGTATGTCGGGGAACTGCTTGAGTTGCAGCAAGGGTGTGAAGGACCCTTTGGAAGTTCCAGTGGTTAGATGTGATTAGCCTCGAGAAGCCTCAGCGGAAATGGGCCTCATCTCGCCTGGAGGGCAAAACCTCCTCGATTTTCTCGAGTTGAGGCAGGTTCTCTCGACTTTCGAGGGGGACCTCAGGGACCCGCTCTGGTGGCCTAAGGAAAGGCTAGTCCCCATGCGAGTTCCTCGGGGGCCTCTCGGGATTCCTCTCCCGTCGATGCCGGGGCCTAAGACCTTGTGTGGAGTCGGGGCCGGAACCTGAGGATTCCTCTCCAGTGCTGACATGGATCCTGGGGTACTTCTGGAGTCTCCCCAGGGGAGTCAGTCCTCGTCTCGAATGCGGACATGCACTTGCGCTTTCCTCCAGAGCGGTAGCAGCAGTGTCACGCAGTCCGCCGCGTGGATCAAAGGATGTATGGTTTTCCCTCGAGTCTTTCTCACGAGGCTTTCCCACGAGGCTTTCCCACAGGGCTGTCCCACATGCACACGTGGTGGGAGTCGATCCTCGGCTTGAACGTCAAGGAAGTGCATGGAAAACAGGTTCCTCTGGAATGGACTGACACGTCTGGGGGATTCTTGGAATGGTGCCACGACCCTGGAGTTCCTCTCGCCTTTCCTGTGGAGAGCGCCTCCTCTTGAGATGCGACGGGAATGCCGGGAATTCTTTCCCTATGAAACAGGGAAAGGATCCCTCATCTCGAGCTAGGAGGCGGAAACGGGGCTCCCCTGGATGTGTGCGCGACCGTCGTGATTCCTCTCGAGTGGAGACGGGTATGTCGGGGAACTTCTTGAGTTGCAACAAGGGTGTGAAGGACCCTTTGGAAGTTCCAGTGGTTAGATGTGATGAGCCTCGAGAAGCCTCAGCTGAAATTGTCCTCATCTCGCCTGGAGGGCAAATCCTCCTGGAATTTCTCGAGTTGCGGCAGGTGCTCTCGACTTACGACGGGAACCACAGGGACTCGCTCTGGTGGCCTCAGGAAAGGCCAGTCCCCATGCGAGTTCCTCGGGGGCCTCTCGGGATTCCTCTCCCGTCGATGCCGGGGCCTAAGACCTTGTGGAGTCGGGGCCGGAACCTGAGGATTCCTCTCCAGTGCTGACATGGATCTTGGGGTACTTCTGGAGTCTCCCCAGGGGAGTCAGTCCTCTTCTCGAATGCGGGCATGCACTTGCGCTTTCCTCCAGAGCGGTAGCAGCAGTGTCACGCAGTCCGCCGCGTGGATCAAAGGATCTATGGTTTTCCCTCGAGTCTTTCCCACGAGGCTTTCCCGCGAGGCTTTCCCACAGGGCTGTTCCACGTGCACACGTGGTGGGAGTCGATCCTCGGCTTGAACCTCAAGGCAGTGCAGGGAAAACAGGTTCCTCTGGAATGGACTGACACATCCTGGGGACTCTTGGAATGGTGGCACGACCCTGAAGTTCCTCTCGCCTTTCCTGTGGAGAGCCCCTCCTCTTGAGATGCGACGGGAACGCCGGGAATTCTTTCCCTACGAAACAGGGAAAGGATCCCTCATCTCGAACTAGGAGGCGGAAACGGGGCTCCCCTGGATGTGTGCGGGACCCCACGTGCTTCCTCTCGAGTGGAGACCGGTATGTCGCGGAACAGCTTGAGTTGCAGCAAGGGTGTGAAGGACCCTTTGGAAGTTCCAGTGGTTAGATGTGATTAGCCTCGAGAAGCCTCAGCGGAAATGGGCCTCATCTCGCCTGGAGGGCAAAACCTCCTGGATTTACTCGAGTTGCGGCAGGTCCTCTCGACTTACGACTGGGACCTCAGGGACCCGCTCTGGTGGCCTCAGGAAAGGCCAGTCCCCATGCGAGTTCCTCGGGGACCTCTCGGGATTCCTCTCCCGTCGATGCCGGGGCCTAAGACCTTGTGTGGAGTCGGGGCCGGAACCTGAGGATTCCTCTCGAGTGCTGACATGGATCTTGGGGTACTTCTGGAGTCTCCCCAGGGGAGTCAGTCCTCGTCTCGAATGCGGGCATGCACTTGCGCTTTCCTCCAGAGCGGTAGCAGCAGTGTCACACAGTCCGCTGCGTGGATCAAAGGATCTATGGTTTTCCCTCGAGTCTTTCCCACGAGGCTTTCCCACGACGATTTCCCACAGGGCTGTCCCACGTGCACACGTGGTGGGACTCGATTCTCGGCTCGAACGTCAAGGCAGTGCAGGGAAAACAGGTTCCTCTGGAATGGACTGACACATCTGGGGGAATCTTGGAATGGTGGCACGACCCTGGAGTTCCTCTCGCCTTTCCTGTGGAGAGCGCCTCCTCTTGAGATGCGACGGGAACGCCGGGAATTCTTTCCCTACTAAACAGGGAAAGGATCCCTCATCTCGAGCTAGGAGGCGGAAACGGGGCTCCCCTGGATGTGTACGGGACCCCACGGGCTTCCTCTCGAGTGGAGACGGGTATGCCACGGAACTGCTTGAGTTGCAGCAAGGGTGTGAAGGACCCTTTGAAAGTTCCAGTGGTTAGATGTGATTAGCCTCGAGAAGACTCAGCGGAAATGGGCCTCATCTCGCCTGGAGGGCAAAACCTCCTGGATTTTCTCGAGTTGCGGCAGGTCCTCTCGACTTACGACTGGGACCTCAGGGACCAGCTCTGGTGGCCTCAGGAAAGGCCAGTCCCTATGCGAGTTCCTCGGGGGCCTCTCGGGATTCCTCTCCCGTCGATGCCGGGGCCTAAGACCTTGTGTGGAGTCGGGGCCGGAACCTGAGGATTCCTCTCGAGTGCTGACATGGATCTTGGGGTACTTCTGGAGTCTCCCCAGGGGAGTCAGTCCTCGTCTCGAATGCGGGCATGCACTTGCGCTTTCCTCCAGAGCGGTAGCAGCAGTGTCACGCAGTCCGCCGCGTGGATCAAAGGATCTATGGTTTTTCCTCGAGTCTTTCCCACGAGGCTTTCCCACGAGGCTTTCCCACAGGGCTGTCCCACGTGCACACGTGGTGGGACTCGATCCTCGGCTTGAACGTCAAGGCAGTGCAGGGAAAACAGGTTCCTCTGGAATGGACTGACACATCTGGGGGACTCTTGGAATGGTGGCACGACCCTGGAGTTCCTCTCGCCTTTCCTGTGGAGAGCGCCTCCTCTTGAGATGCGTCGGGAACGCCGGGAATCTTTCCCTACGAAACAGGGAAAGGATCCGTCATCTCGAGCTAGGAGGCGCAAACGGGGCTCCCCTGGATGTGTGCGGGACCCTCGTGCTTCCTCTCGAGTGGAGACGGGTATGTCGGGGAACTTCTTGAGTTGCAGCATGGGTGTGAAGGACCCTTTGGAAGTTCCAGTGGTTAGATGTGATTAGCCTCGAGAAGCCTCAGCGGAAATGGGCCTCATCTCGCCTGGAGGGCAAAACCTCCTGGATTTTCTCGAGTTGCGGCAGGTGCTCTCGACTTACGACGGGGACCTCAGGGACCCGCTCTGGTGGCCTCAGGAAAGGCCAGTCCCCATGCGAGTTCCGCGGGGGCCTCTCGGGATTCCTCTCCCCTCGATGCCGGGGCCTAAGACCTTGTGTGGAGTCGGGGCCGGAACCTGAGGATTCCTCTCCAGTGCTGACATGGATCTTGGGGTACTTCTGGAGTCTCCCCAGGGGAGTCAGTCCTCGTCTCGAATGCGGGCATGCACTTGCGCTTTCCTCCAGAGCGGTAGCAGCAGTGTCACGCAGTCCGCCGCGTGGATCAAAGGATCTATGGTTTTCCCTCGAGTCTTTCCCACGAGGCTTTCCCACGAGGCTTTCCCACAGGGCTGTCCCACGTGCACACGTGGTGGGAGTCGATCCTCGGCTTGAATGTCAAGGCAGTGCAGGGAAAACAGGTTCCTCTGGAATGGACTGACACATCTGGGGGACTCTTGGAATGGTGGCACGACCCTGGAGTTCCTCTCGCCTTTCCTGTGGAGAGTGCCTCCTCTTGAGATGCGACGGGAACGCCGGGAATTCTTTCCCTACGAAACAGGGAAAGGATCCCTCATCTCGAGCTAGGAGGCGGAAACGGGGCTCCCCTGGATGTGTGCGGGACCCCACGTGCTTCCTCTCGAGTGGAGACGGGTATGTCGGGGAACTTCTTGAGTTGCAGCAAGGGTGTGAAGGACCCTTTGGAAGTTCCAGTGGTTAGACGTGATTAGCCTCGAGAAGCCTCAGCGGAAATGGGCCTCATCTCGCCTCGAGGGCAAAACCTCCTGGATTTTCTCGAGATGCGGCAGGTGCTCTCGACTTACGACGGGGACTTCAGGGACCCGCTCTGGTGGCCTCAGGAAAGGCCAGTTCCCATGCGAGTTCCTCGGGGGCCTCTCGGGATTCCTCTCCCATCGATGCCGGGGCCTAAGACCTTGTGTGGATTCCGGGCCGGAACCTGAGGATTCCTCTCGAGTGCTGACATGGATCTTGGGGTACTTCTGGAGTCTCCCCAGGGGAGTCAGTCCTCGTCTCGAATGCGGGCATGCACTTGCGCTTTCCTCCAGAGCGGTAGCAGCAGTGTCACGCAGTCCGCCGCGTGGATCAAAGGATCTATGGTTTTCCCTCGAGTCTTTCCCAAGAGGCTTTCCCACGAGGCTTTCCCACAGGGCTGTCCCACGTGCACACGTGGTGGGGGTCGATCCTCGGCTTGAACGTCAAGGCAGTGCAGGGAAAACAGGTTCCTCTGGAATGGACTGACACATCTGGGGGACTCTTGGAATGGTGGCACGACCCTGGAGTTCCTCTCGCCTTTCCTGTGGAGAGCGCCTCCTCTTGAGATGCGACGGGAACGCCGGGAATTCTTTCCCTATGAAACAGGGGAAGGATCACTCATCTCGAGCTAGTCGGCGGAAACGGGGCTCCCCTGGATGTGTGCGGGACCGTCGTGCTTCCTCTCGAGCGGAGACGGGTATGTCGGGGAACTGCTTGAGTTGCAGCAAGGGTGTGAAGGACCCTTTGGAAGTTCCAGTGGTTAGATGTGATTAGCCTCGAGAAGCCTCAGCGGAAATGGGCCTCATCTCGCCTGGAGGGCAAAACCTCCTCGATTTTCTCGAGTTGAGGCAGGTTCTCTCGACTTTCGAGGGGGACCTCAGGGACCCGCTCTGGTGGCCTAAGGAAAGGCTAGTCCCCATGCGAGTTCCTCGGGGGCCTCTCGGGATTCCTCTCCCGTCGATGCCGGGGCCTAAGACCTTGTGTGGAGTTGGGGCCGGAACCTGAGGATTCCTCTCCAGTGCTGACATGGATCCTGGGGTACTTCTGGAGTCTCCCCAGGGGAGTCAGTCCTCGTCTCGAATGCGGACATGCACTTGCGCTTTCCTCCAGAGCGGTAGCAGCAGTGTCACGCAGTCCGCCGCGTGGATCAAAGGATCTATGGTTTTCCCTCGAGTCTTTCTCACGAGGCTTTCCCACGAGGCTTTCCCACAGGGCTGTCCCACATGCACACGTGGTGGGAGTCGATCCTCGGCTTGAACGTCAAGGCAGTGCATGGAAAACAGGTTCCTCTGGAATGGACTGACACGTCTGGGGGATTCTTGGAATGGTGCCACGACCCTGGAGTTCCTCTCGCCTTTCCTGTGGAGAGCGCCTCCTCTTGAGATGCGACGGGAATGCCGGGAATTCTTTCCCTATGAAACAGGGAAAGGATCCCTCATCTCGAGCTAGGAGGCGGAAACGGGGCTCCCCTGGATGTGTGCGCGACCCTCGTGATTCCTCTCGAGTGGAGACGGGTATGTCGGGGAACTTCTTGAGTTGCAACAAGGGTGTGAAGGACCCTTTGGAAGTTCCAGTGGTTAGATGTGATGAGCCTCGAGAAGCCTCAGCTGAAATTGTCCTCATCTCGCCTGGAGGGCAAATCCTCCTGGAATTTCTCGAGTTGCGGCAGGTGCTCTCGACTTACGACGGGAACCACAGGGACTCGCTCTGGTGGCCTCAGGAAAGGCCAGTCCCCATGCGAGTTCCTCGGGGGCCTCTCGGGATTCCTCTCCCGTCGATGCCGGGGCCTAAGACCTTGTGTGGAGTCGGGGCCGGAACCTGAGGATTCCTCTCCAGTGCTGACATGGATCTTGGGGTACTTCTGGAGTCTCCCCAGGGGAGTCAGTCCTCTTCTCGAATGCGGGCATGCACTTGCGCTTTCCTCCAGAGCGGTAGCAGCAGTGTCACGCAGTCCGCCGCGTGGATCAAAGGATCTATGGTTTTCCCTCGAGTCTTTCCCACGAGGCTTTCCCGCGAGGCTTTCCCACAGGGCTGTTCCACGTGCACACGTGGTGGGAGTCGATCCTCGGCTTGAACCTCAAGGCAGTGCAGGGAAAACAGGTTCCTCTGGAATGGACTGACACATCCTGGGGACTCTTGGAATGGTTGCACGACCCTGGAGTTCCTCTCGCCTTTCCTGTGGAGAGCACCTCCTCTTGAGATGCGACGGGAACGCCGGGAATTCTTTCCCTACGAAACAGGGAAAGGATCCCTCATCTCGAACTAGGAGGCGGAAACGGGGCTCCCCTGGATGTGTGCGGGACCCCACGTGCTTCCTCTCGAGTGGAGACCGGTATGTCGCGGAACAGCTTGAGTTGCAGCAAGGATGTGAAGGACCCTTTGGAAGTTCCAGTGGTTAGATGTGATTAGCCTCGAGAAGCCTCAGCGGAAATGGGCCTCATCTCGCCTGGAGGGCAAAACCTCCTGGATTTACTCGAGTTGCGGCAGGTCCTCTCGACTTACGACTGGGACCTCAGGGACCCGCTCTGGTGGCCTCAGGAAAGGCCAGTCCCCATGCGAGTTCCTCGGGGACCTCTCGGGATTCCTCTCCCGTCGATGCCGGGGCCTAAGACCTTGTGTGGAGTCGGGGCCGGAACCTGAGGATTCCTCTCCAGTGCTGACATGGATCTTGGGGTACTTCTGGAGTCTCCCCAGGGGAGTCAGTCCTCGTCTCGAATGCGGGCATGCACTTGCGCTTTCCTCCAGAGCGGTAGCAGCAGTGTCACGCAGTCCGCCGCGTGGATCAAAGGATCTATGGTTTTCCCTCGAGTCTTTCCCACGAGGCTTTCCCACGACGATTTCCCACAGGGCTGTCCCACGTGCACACGTGGTGGGACTCGATTCTCGGCTCGAACGTCAAGGCAGTGCAGGGAAAACAGGTTCCTCTGTAATGGACTGACACATCTGGGGGACTCTTGGAATGGTGGCACGACCCTGGAGTTCCTCTCGCCTTTCCTGTGGAGAGCGCCTCCTCTTGAGATGCGACGGGAACGCCGGGAATTCTTTCCCTACTAAACAGGGAAAGGATCCCTCATCTCGAGCTAGGAGGCGGAAAAGGGGCTCCCCTGGATGTGTACGGGACCCCACGGGCTTCCTCTCGAGTGGAGACGGGTATGCCACGGAACTGCTTGAGTTGCAGCAAGGGTGTGAAGGACCCTTTGAAAGTTCCAGTGGTTAGATGTGATTAGCCTCGAGAAGACTCAGCGGAAATGGGCCTCATCTCGCCTGGAGGGCAAAACCTCCTGGATTTTCTCGAGTTGCGGCAGGTCCTCTCGACTTACGACTGGGACCTCAGGGACCAGCTCTGGTGGCCTCAGGAAAGGCCAGTCCCCATGCGAGTTCCTCGGGGGCCTCTCGGGATTCCTCTCCCGTCGATGCCGGGGCCTAAGACCTTGTGTGGAGTCGGGGCCGGAACCTGAGGATTCCTCTCGAGTGCTGACATGGATCTTGGGGTACTTCTGGAGTCTCCCCAGGGGAGTCAGTCCTCGTCTCGAATGCGGGCATGCACTTGCGCTTTCCTCCAGAGCGGTAGCAGCAGTGTCACGCAGTCCGCCGCGTGGATCAAAGGATCTATGGTTTTTCCTCGAGTCTTTCCCACGAGGCTTTCCCACGAGGCTTTCCCACAGGGCTGTCCCACGTGCACACGTGGTGGGACTCGATCCTCGGCTTGAACGTCAAGGCAGTGCAGGGAAAACAGGTTCCTCTGGAATGGACTGACACATCTGGGGGACTCTTGGAATGGTGGCACGACCCTGGAGTTCCTCTCGCCTTTCCTGTTGAGAGCGCCTCCTCTTGAGATGCGTCGGGAACGCCGGGAATCTTTCCCTACGAAACAGGGAAAGGATCCGTCATCTCGAGCTAGGAGGCGCAAACGGGGCTCCCCTGGATGTGTGCGGGACCCTCGTGCTTCTTCTCGAGTGGAGACGGGTATGTCGGGGAACTTCTTGAGTTGCAGCATGGGTGTGAAGGACCCTTTGGAAGTTCCAGTGGTTAGACGTGATTAGCCTCGAGAAGCCTCAGCGGAAATGGGCCTCATCTCGCCTGGAGGGCAAAACCTCCTGGATTTTCTCGAGTTGCGGCAGGTGCTCTCGACTTACGACGGGGACCTCAGGGACCCGCTCTTGTGGCCTCAGGAAAGGCCAGTCCCCATGCGAGTTCCGCGGGGGCCTCTCGGGATTCCTCTCCCCTCGATGCCGGGGCCTAAGACCTTGTGTGGAGTCGGGGCCGGAACCTGAGGATTCCTCTCCAGTGCTGACATGGATCTTGGGGTACTTCTGGAGTCTCCCCAGGGGAGTCAGTCCTCGTCTCGAATGCGGGCATGCAATTGCGCTTTCCTCCAGAGCGGTAGCAGCAGTGTCACGCAGTCCGCCGCGTGGATCAAAGGATCTATGGTTTTCCCTCGAGTCTTTCCCACGAGGCTTTCCCACGAGGCTTTCCCACAGGGCTGTCCCACGTGCACACGTGGTGGGAGTCGATCCTCGGCTTGAATGTCAAGGCAGTGCAGGGAAAACAGGTTCCTCTGGAATGGACTGACACATCTGGGGGACTCTTGGAATGGTGGCACCACCCTGGAGTTCCTCTCGCCTTTCCTGTGGAGAGTGCCTCCTCTTGAGATGCGACGGGAACGCCGGGAATTCTTTCCCTACGAAACAGGGAAAGGATCCCTCATCTCGAGCTAGGATGCGGAAACGGGGCTCCCCTGGATGTGTGCGGGACCCCACGTGCTTCCTCTCGAGTGGAGACGGGTATGTCGGGGAACTTCTTGAGTTGCAGCAAGGGTGTGAAGGACCCTTTGGAAGTTCCAGTGGTTAGACGTGATTAGCCTCGAGAAGCCTCAGCGGAAATGGGCCTCATCTCGCCTGGAGGGCAAAACCTCCTGGATTTTCTCGAGATGCGGCAGGTGCTCTCGACTTACGACGGGGACTTCAGGGACCCGCTCTGGTGGCCTCAGGAAAGGCCAGTCCCCATGCGAGTTCCTCGGGGGCCTCTCGGGATTCCTCTCCCATCGATGCCGGGGCCTCAGACCTTGTGTGGATTCGGGGCCGGAACCTGAGGATTCCTCTCCAGTGCTGACATGGATCCTGGGGTACTTCTGGAGTCTCCCCAGGGGAGTCAGTCCTCGTCTCGAATGCGGACATGCACTTGCGCTTTCCTCCAGAGCGGTAGCAGCAGTGTCACGCAGTCCGCCGCGTGGATCAAAGGATCTATGGTTTTCCCTCGAGTCTTTCTCACGAGGCTTTCCCACGAGGCTTTCCCACAGGGCTGTCCCACATGCACACGTGGTGGGAGTCGATCCTCGGCTTGAACGTCAAGGCAGTGCATGGAAAACAGGTTCCTCTGGAATGGACTGACACGTCTGGGGGATTCTTGGAATGGTGCCACGACCCTGGAGTTCCTCTCGCCTTTCCTGTGGAGAGCGCCTCCTCTTGAGATGCGACGGGAATGCCGGGAATTCTTTCCCTATGAAACAGGGAAAGGATCCCTCATCTCGAGCTAGGAGGCGGAAACGGGGCTCCCCTGGATGTGTGCGCGACCCTCGTGATTCCTCTCGAGTGGAGACGGGTATGTCGGGGAACTTCTTGAGTTGCAACAAGGGTGTGAAGGACCCTTTGGAAGTTCCAGTGGTTAGATGTGATGAGCCTCGAGAAGCCTCAGCTGAAATTGTCCTCATCTCGCCTGGAGGGCAAATCCTCCTGGAATTTCTCGAGTTGCGGCAGGTGCTCTCGACTTACGACGGGAACCACAGGGACTCGCTCTGGTGGCCTCAGGAAAGGCCAGTCCCCATGCGAGTTCCTCGGGGGCGTCTCGGGATTCCTCTCCCGGCGATGCCGGGGCCTAAGACCTTGTGTGGAGTCGGGGCCGGAACCTGAGGATTCCTCTCCAGTGCTGACATGGATCTTGGGGTACTTCTGGAGTCTCCCCAGGAGAGTCAGTCCTCGTCTCGAATGCGGGCATGCACTTGCGCTTTCCTCCAGAGCGGTAGCAGCAGTGTCACGCAGTCCGCCGCGTGGATCAAAGGATCTATGGTTTTCCCTCGAGTCTTTCCCACGAGGCTTTCCCACGAGGCTTTCCCACAGGGCTGTCCCACGTGCACACGTGGTGGGAGTCGATCCTCGGCTTGAATGTCAAGGCAGTGCAGGGAAAACAGGTTCCTCTGGAATGGACTGACACATCTGGGGGACTCTTGGAATGGTGGCACCACCCTGGAGTTCCTCCCGCCTTTCCTGTGGAGAGTGCCTCCTCTTGAGATGCGACGGGAACGCCGGGAATTCTTTCCCTACGAAACAGGGAAAGGATCCCTCATCTCGAGCTAGGATGCGGAAACGGGGCTCCCCTGGATGTGTGCGGGACCCCACGTGCTTCCTCTCGAGTGGAGACGGGTATGTCGGGGAACTTCTTGAGTTGCAGCAAGGGTGTGAAGGACCCTTTGGAAGTTCCAGTGGTTAGACGTGATTAGCCTCGAGAAGCCTCAGCGGAAATGGGCCTCATCTCGCCTGGAGGGCAAAACCTCCTGGATTTTCTCGAGATGCGGCAGGTGCTCTCGACTTACGACGGGGACTTCAGGGACCCGCTCTGGTGGCCTCAGGAAAGGCCAGTCCCCATGCGAGTTCCTCGGGGGCCTCTCGGGATTCCTCTCCCATCGATGCCGGGGCCTCAGACCTTGTGTGGATTCGGGGCCGGAACCTGAGGATTCCTCTCCAGTGCTGACATGGATCTTGGGGTACTTCTGGAGTCTCCCCAGGGGAGTCAGTCCTCGTCTCGAATGCGGGCATGCACTTGCGCTTTCCTCCAGAGCGGTAGCAGCAGTGTCACGCAGTCCGCCGCGTGGATCAAAGGATCTATGGTTTTCCCTCGAGTCTTTCCCAAGAGGCTTTCCCACGAGGCTTTCCCACAGGACTGTCCCACGTGCACACGTGGTGGGGGTCGATCCTCGGCTTGAACGTCAAGGCAGTGCAGGGAAAACAGGTTCCTCTGGAATGGACTGACACATCTGGGGGACTCTTGGAATGGTGGCACGACCCTGGAGTTCCTCTCGCCTTTCCTGTGGAGAGCGCCTCCTCTTGAGATGCGACGGGAACGCCGGGAATTCTTTCCCTATGAAACAGGGGAAGGATCACTCATCTCGAGCTAGTCGGCGGAAACGGGGCTCCCCTGGATGTGTGCGGGACCGTCGTGCTTCCTCTCGAGCGGAGACGGGTATGTCGGGGAACTGCTTGAGTTGCAGCAAGGGTGTGAAGGACCCTTTGGAAGTTCCAGTGGTTAGATGTGATTAGCCTCGAGAAGCCTCAGCGGAAATGGGCCTCATCTCGCCTGGAGGGCAAAACCTCCTCGATTTTCTCGAGTTGAGGCAGGTTCTCTCGACTTACGAGGGGGACCTCAGGGACCTGCTCTGGTGGCCTAAGGAAAGGCTAGTCCCCATGCGAGTTCCTCGGGGGCCTCTCGGGATTCCTCTCCCGTCGATGCCGGGGCCTAAGACCTTGTGTGGAGTCGGGGCCGGAACCTGAGGATTCCTCTCCAGTGCTGACATGGATCCTGGGGTACTTCTGGAGTCTCCCCAGGGGAGTCAGTCCTCGTCTCGAATGCGGACATGCACTTGCGCTTTCCTCCAGAGCGGTAGCAGCAGTGTCACGCAGTCCGCCGCGTGGATCAAAGGATCTATGGTTTTCCCTCGAGTCTTTCTCACGAGGCTTTCCCACGAGGCTTTCCCACAGGGCTGTCCCACATGCACACGTGGTGGGAGTCGATCCTCGGCTTGAACGTCAAGGCAGTGCATGGAAAACAGGTTCCTCTGGAATGGACTGACACGTCTGGGGGATTCTTGGAATGGTGCCACGACCCTGGAGTTCCTCTCGCCTTTCCTGTGGAGAGCGCCTCCTCTTGAGATGCGACGGGAATGCCGGGAATTCTTTCCCTATGAAACAGGGAAAGGATCCCTCATCTCGAGCTAGGAGGCGGAAACGGGGCTCCCCTGGATGTGTGCGCGAACCTCGTGATTACTCTCGAGTGGAGACGGGTATGTCGGGGAACTTCTTGAGTTGCAACAAGGGTGTGAAGGACCCTTTGGAAGTTCCAGTGGTTAGATGTGATGAGCCTCGAGAAGCCTCAGCTGAAATTGTCCTCATCTCGCCTGGAGGGCAAATCCTCCTGGAATTTCTCGAGTTGCGGCAGGTGCTCTCGACTTACGACGGGAACCACAGGGACTCGCTCTGGTGGCCTCAGGAAAGGCCAGTCCCCATGCGAGTTCCTCGGGGGCCTCTCGGGATTCCTCTCCCGTCGATGCCGGGGCCTAAGACCTTGTGTGGAGTCGGGGCCGGAACCTGAGGATTCCTCTCCAGTGCTGACATGGATCTTGGGGTACTTCTGGAGTCTCCCCAGGGGAGTCAGTCCTCTTCTCGAATGCGGGCATGCACTTGCGCTTTCCTCCAGAGCGGTAGCAGCAGTGTCACGCAGTCCGCCGCGTGGATCAAAGGATCTATGGTTTTCCCTCGAGTCTTTCCCACGAGGCTTTCCCACGAGGCTTTCCCACAGGGCTGTCCCACGTGCACACGTGGTGGGACTCGATCCTCGGGTTGAACGTCAAGGCAGTGCAGGGAAAACAGGTTCCTCTGGAATGGACTGACACATCTGGGGGACTCTTGGAATGGTGGCACGACCCTGGAGTTCCTCTCGCCTTTCCTGTGGAGAGCGCCTCCTCTTGAGATGCGTCGGGAACGCCGGGAATCTTTCCATACGAAACAGGGAAAGGATCCGTCATCTCGAGCTAGGAGGCGCAAACGGGGCTCCCCTGGATGTGTGCGGGACCCTCGTGCTTCCTCTCGAGTGGAGACGGGTATGTCGGGGAACTTCTTGAGTTGCAGCATGGGTGTGAAGGACCCTTTGGAAGTTCCAGTGGTTAGATGTGATTAGCCTCGAGAAGCCTCAGCGGAAATGGGCCTCATCTCGCCTGGAGGGCAAAACCTCCTGGATTTTCTCGAGTTGCGGCAGGTGCTCTCGACTTACGACGGGGACCTCAGGGACCCGCTCTGGTGGCCTCAGGAAAGGCCAGTCCCCATGCGAGTTCCGCGGGGGCCTCTCGGGATTCCTCTCCCCTCGATGCCGGGGCCTAAGACCTTGTGTGGAGTCGGGGCCGGAACCTGAGGATTCCTCTCCAGTGCTGACATGGATCTTGGGGTACTTCTGGAGTCTCCCCAGGGGAGTCAGTCCTCGTCTCGAATGCGGGCATGCACTTGCGCTTTCCTCCAGAGCGGTAGCAGCAGTGTCACGCAGTCCGCCGCATGGATCAAAGGATCTATGGTTTTCCCTCGAGTCTTTCCCACGAGGCTTTCCCACGAGGCTTTCCCACAGGGCTGTCCCACGTGCACACGTGGTGGGAGTCGATCCTCGGCTTGAATGTCAAGGCAGTGCAGGGAAAACAGGTTCCTCTGGAATGGACTGACACATCTGGGGGACTCTTGGAATGGTGGCACGACCCTGGAGTTCCTCTCGCCTTTCCTGTGGAGAGTGCCTCCTCTTGAGATGCGACGGCAACGCCGGGAATTCTTTCCCTATGAAACAGGGAAAGGATCCCTCATCTCGAGCTAGGATGCGGAAACGGGGCTCCCCTGGATGTGTGCGGGACCCCACGTGCTTCCTCTCGAGTGGAGACGGGTATGTTGCGGAACTGCTTGAGTTGCAGCAAGGGTGTGAAGGACCCTTTGGAAGTTCCAGTGGTTAGATGTGATTAGCCTCGAGAAGCCTCAGCGGAAATGGGCCTCATCTCGCCTGGAGGGCAAAACCTCCTCGATTTTCTCGAGTTGAGGCAGGTTCTCTCGACTTACGAGGGGGACCTCAGGGACCCGCTCTGGTGGCCTAAGGAAAGGCTAGTCCCCATGCGAGTTCCTCGGGGGCCTCTCGGGATTCCTCTCCCGTCGATGCCGGGGCCTAAGACCTTGTGTGGAGTCGGGGCCGGAACCTGAGGATTCCTCTCCAGTGCTGACATGGATCCTGGGGTACATCTGGAGTCTCCCCAGGGGAGTCAGTCCTCGTCTCGAATGCGGACATGCACTTGCGCTTTCCTCCAGAGCGGTAGCAGCAGTGTCACGCAGTCCGCCGCGTGGATCAAAGGATCTATGGTTTTCCCTCGAGTCTTTCTCACGAGGCTTTCCCACGAGGCTTTCCCACAGGGCTGTCCCACATGCACACGTGGTGGGAGTCGATCCTCGGCTTGAACGTCAAGGCAGTGCATGGAAAACAGGTTCCTCTGGAATGGACTGACACGTCTGGGGGATTCTTGGAATGGTGCCACGACCCTGGAGTTCCTCTCGCCTTTCCTGTGGAGAGCGCCTCCTCTTGAGATGCGACGGGAATGCCGGGAATTCTTTCCCTATGAAACAGGGAAAGGATCCCTCATCTCGAGATAGGAGGCGGAAACGGGGCTCCCCTGGATGTGTGCGCGAACCTCGTGATTCCTCTCGAGTGGAGACGGGTATGTCGGGGAACTTCTTGAGTTGCAACAAGGGTGTGAAGGACCCTTTGGAAGTTCCAGTGGTTAGATGTGATGAGCCTCGAGAAGCCTCAGCTGAAATTGTCCTCATCTCGCCTGGAGGGCAAATCCTCCTGGAATTTCTCGAGTTGCGGCAGGTGCTCTCGACTTACGACGGGAACCACAGGGACTCGCTCTGGTGGCCTCAGGAAAGGCCAGTCCCCATGCGAGTTCCTCGGGGGCCTCTCGGGATTCCTCTCCCGTCGATGCCGGGGCCTAAGACCTTGTGTGGAGTCGGGGCCGGAACCTGAGGATTCCTCTCCAGTGCTGACATGGATCTTGGGGTACTTCTGGAGTCTCCCCAGGGGAGTCAGTCCTCGTCTCGAATGCGGGCATGCACTTGCGCTTTCCTCCAGAGCGGTAGCAGCAGTGTCACGCAGTCCGCCGCGTGGATCAAAGGATCTATGGTTTTCCCTCGAGTCTTTCCCACGAGGCTTTCCCACGAGGCTTTCCCACAGGGCTGTCCCACGTGCACACGTGGTGGGACTCGATCCTCGGGTTGAACGTCAAGGCAGTGCAGGGAAAACAGGTTCCTCTGGAATGGACTGACACATCTGGGGGACTCTTGGAATGGTGGCACGACCCTGGAGTTCCTCTCGCCTTTCCTGTGGAGAGCGCCTCCTCTTGAGATGCGTCGGGAACGCCGGGAATCTTTCCCTACGAAACAGGGAAAGGATCCGTCATCTCGAGCTAGGAGGCGCAAACGGGGCTCCCCTGGATGTGTGCGGGACCCTCGTGCTTCCTCTCGAGTGGAGACGGGTATGTTGGGGAACTTCTTGAGTTGCAGCATGGGTGTGAAGGACCCTTTGGAAGTTCCAGTGGTTAGATGTGATTAGCCTCGAGAAGCCTCAGCGGAAATGGGCCTCATCTCGCCTGGAGGGCAAAACCTCCTGGATTTTCTCGAGTTGCGGCAGGTGCTCTCGACTTACGACGGGGACCTCAGGGACCCGCTCTGGTGGCCTCAGGAAAGGCCAGTCCCCATGCGAGTTCCGCGGGGGCCTCTCGGGATTCCTCTCCCCTCGATGCCGGGGCCTAAGACCTTGTGTGGAGTCGGGGCCGGAACCTGAGGATTCCTCTCCAGTGCTGACATGGATCTTGGGGTACTTCTGGAGTCTCCCCAGGGGAGTCAGTCCTCGTCTCCAATGCGGGCATGCACTTGCGCTTTCCTCCAGAGCGGTAGCAGCAGTGTCACGCAGTCCGCCGCATGGATCAAAGGATCTATGGTTTTCCCTCGAGTCTTTCCCACGAGGCTTTCCCACGAGGCTTTCCCACAGGGCTGTCCCACGTGCACACGTGGTGGGAGTCGATCCTCGGCTTGAATGTCAAGGCAGTGCAGGGAAAACAGGTTCCTCTGGAATGGACTGACACATCTGGGGGACTCTTGGAATGGTGGCACGACCCTGGAGTTCCTCTCGCCTTTCCTGTGGAGAGTGCCTCCTCTTGAGATGCGACGGCAACGCCGGGAATTCTTTCCCTACGAAACAGGGAAAGGATCCCTCATCTCGAGCTAGGATGCGGAAACGGGGCTCCCCTGGATGTGTGCGGGACCCCACGTGCTTCCTCTCGAGTGGAGACGGGTATGTCGGGGAACTTCTTGAGTTGCAGCAAGGGTGTGAAGGACCCTTTGGAAGTTCCAGTGGTTAGACGTGATTAGCCTCGAGAAGCCTCAGCGGAAATGGGCCTCATCTCGCCTGGAGGGCAAAACCTCCTGGATTTTCTCGAGATGCGGCAGGTGCTCTCGACTTACGACGGGGACTTCAGGGACCCGCTCTGGTGGCCTCAGGAAAGGCCAGTCCCCATGCGAGTTCCTCGGGGGCCTCTCGGGATTCCTCTCCCATCGATGCCGGGGCCTCAGACCTTGTGTGGATTCGGGGCCGGAACCTGAGGATTCCTCTCCAGTGCTGACATGGATCTTGGGGTACTTCTGGAGTCTCCCCAGGGGAGTCAGTCCTCGTCTCGAATGCGGGCATGCACTTGCGCTTTCCTCCAGAGCGGTAGCAGCAGTGTCACGCAGTCCGCCGCGTGGATCAAAGGATCTATGGTTTTCCCTCGAGTCTTTCCCAAGAGGCTTTCCCACGAGGCTTTCCCACAGGGCTGTCCCACGTGCACACGTGGTGGGGGTCGATCCTCGGCTTGAACGTCAAGGCAGTGCAGGGAAAACAGGTTCCTCTGGAATGGACTGACACATCTGGGGGACTCTTGGAATGGTGGCACGACCCTGGAGTTCCTCTCGCCTTTCCTGTGGAGAGCGCCTCCTCTTGAGATGCGACGGGAACGCCGGGAATCCTTTCCCTATGAAACAGGGGAAGGATCACTCATCTCGAGCTAGTCGGCGGAAACGGGGCTCCCCTGGATGTGTGCGGGACCGTCGTGCTTCCTCTCGAGCGGAGACGGGTATGTCGGGGAACTGCTTGAGTTGCAGCAAGGGTGTGAAGGACCCTTTGGAAGTTCCAGTGGTTAGATGTGATTAGCCTCGAGAAGCCTCAGCGGAAATGGGCCTCATCTCGCCTGGAGGGCAAAACCTCCTCGATTTTCTCGAGTTGAGGCAGGTTCTCTCGACTTACGAGGGGGACCTCAGGGACCCGCTCTGGTGGCCTAAGGAAAGGCTAGTCCCCATGCGAGTTCCTCGGGGGCCTCTCGGGATTCCTCTCCCGTCGATGCCGGGGCCTAAGACCTTGTGTGGAGTCGGGGCCGGAACCTGAGGATTCCTCTCCAGTGCTGACATGGATCCTGGGGTACTTCTGGAGTCTCCCCAGGGGAGTCAGTCCTCGTCTCGAATGCGGACATGCACTTGCGCTTTCCTCCAGAGCGGTAGCAGCAGTGTCACGCAGTCCGCCGCGTGGATCAAAGGATGTATGGTTTTCCCTCGAGTCTTTCTCACGAGGCTTTCCCACGAGGCTTTCCCACAGGGCTGTCCCACGTGCACACGTGGTGGGAGTCGATCCTCGGCTTGAACGTCAAGGCAGTGCATGGAAAACAGGTTCCTCTGGAATGGACTGACACGTCTGGGGGATTCTTGGAATGGTGCCACGACCCTGGAGTTCCTCTCGCCTTTCCTGTGGAGAGCGCCTCCTCTTGAGATGCGACGGGAATGCCGGGAATTCTTTCCCTATGAAACAGGAAAAGGATCCCTCATCTCGAGCTAGGAGGCGGAAACGGGGCTCCCCTGGATGTGTGCGCGAACCTCGTGATTCCTCTCGAGTGGAAACGGGTATGTCGGGGAACTTCTTGAGTTGCAACAAGGGTGTGAAGGACCCTTTGGAAGTTCCAGTGGTTAGATGTGATGAGCCTCGAGAAGCCTCAGCTGAAATTGTCCTCATCTCGCCTGGAGGGCAAATCCTCCTGGAATTTCTCGAGTTGCGGCAGGTGCTCTCGACTTACGACGGGAACCACAGGGACTCGCTCTGGTGGCCTCAGGAAAGGCCAGTCCCCATGCGAGTTCCTCGGGGGCCTCTCGGGATTCCTCTCCCGTCGATGCCGGGGCCTAAGACCTTGTGTGGAGTCGGGGCCGGAACCTGAGGATTCCTCTCCAGTGCTGACATGGATCTTGGGGTACTTCTGGAGTCTCCCCAGGGGAGTCAGTCCTCGTCTCGAATGCGGGCATGCACTTGTGCTTTCCTCCAGAGCGGTAGCAGCAGTGTCACGCAGTCCGCCGCATGGATCAAAGGATCTATGGTTTTCCCTCGAGTCTTTCCCACGAGGCTTTCCCACGAGGCTTTCCCACAGGGCTGTCCCACGTGCACACGTGGTGGGAGTCGATCCTCGGCTTGAACGTCAAGGCAGTGCAGGGAAAACAGGTTCCTCTGGAATGGACTGACACATCTGGGGGACTCTTGGAATGGTGGCACGACCCTGGAGTTCCTCTCGCCTTTCCTGTAGAGAGCGCCTCATCTTGAGATGCGACGGGAACACTGGGAATTCTTTCCCTAAGAAACAGGGAAAGGATCCCTCATCTCGAGCTAGGAGGCGGAAACGGGGCTCCCCTGGATGTGTGAGGGACCCACGTGCTTCCTCTCGAGTGGAGACGGGTATTTCGGGGAACTTCTTGAGTTGCAGCAAGGGTGTGAAGGACCCTTTGGAAGTTCCAGTGGTTAGACGTGATTAGCCTCCAGAACCCTCAGCGGAAATGGGCCTCATCTCGCCTGGAGGGCAAAACCTCCTGGATTTTCTCGAGTTGCGGCAGGTGCTCTCGACTTACGACGGGGACCTCAGGGACCCGCTCTGGTGGCCTCAGGAAAGGCCAGTCCCCATGCGAGTTCCACGGGGGCCTCTCGGGATTCCTCTCCCGTCGATGCCGGGGCCTAAGACCTTGTGTGGAGTCGGGGCCGGAACCTGAGGATTCCTCTCCAGTGCTGACATGGATCTTGGGGTACTTCTGGAGTCTCCCCAGGGGAGTCAGTCCTCGTCTCGAATGCGGGCATGCACTTGCGCTTTCCTCCAGAGCGGTAGCAGCAGTGTAACGCAGTCCGCCGCGTGGATCAAAGGATCTATGGTTTTCCCTCGAGTCTTTCCCACGAGGCTTTCCCACGAGGCTTTCCCACAGGGCTGTCCCACGTGCACACGTGGTGGGAGTCGATCCTCGGCTTGAACGTCAAGGCAGTGCAGGGAAAACAGGTTCCTCTTGAATGGACTGACACATCTGGGGGACTCTTGGAATGGTGTCACGACCCTGGAGTTCCTCTCGCCTTTCCTGTGGAGAGCACCTCCTCTTGAGATGCGACGGGAACGCCGGGAATTCTTTACCTACGAAACAGGGAAGGATCCCTCATCTCGAGCTAGGAGGTGGAAACGGGGCTCCCCTGGATGTGTGAGGGACCCCACGTGCTTCCTCTCGAGTGGAGACGGGTATGTTGGGGAACTTCTTGAGTTGCAGCAATGGTGTGAAGAACCCTTTGGAAGTTCCAGTCGTTAGATGTGATTGGCCTCGAGAAGCCTCAGGGGAAATGGGCCTCATGTCGCCTGGAGGGCAAAACCTCCTGGATTTTCTCGAGTTGCGGCAGGTGCTCTCGACGTACGACGGGGACCTCAGGGACCCGCTCTGGTGGCCTCAGGAAAGGCCAGTCCCCATGCGAGTTCCTCGGGGGCCTCTCGGGATTCCTCTCCCGTCGATGCCGGGGCCTAAGACCTTGTGTGGAGTCGGGCCGGAACCTGAGGATTCCTCTCCAGTGCTGACATGGATCTTGGGGTACTTCTGGAGTCTCCCCAGGGGAGTCAGTCCTCGTCTCGAATGCGGGCATGCACTTGCGCTTTCCTCCAGAGCGGTAGCAGCAGTGTCACGCAGTCCGCCGCGTGGATCAAAGGATCTATGGTTTTCCCTCGAGTCTTTCCCACGAGGCTTTCCCACGAGGCTTTCCCACAGGGCTGTCCCACGTGCACACGTGGTGGGAGTCGATCCTCGGCTTGAACGTCAAGGCAGTGCAGGGAAAACAGGTTCCTCTGGAATGGACTGACACATCTGGGGGACTCTTGGAATGGTGGCACGACCCTGGAGTTCCTCTCGCCTTTCCTGTGGAGAGCGCCTCCTCTTGAGATGCGACGGGAACGCCGGGAATTCTTTCCCTACGAAACAGGGAAAGATCACTCATCTCGAGCTAGGAGGCGGAAACGGGGCTCCCCTGGATGTGTGAGGGACCCCACGTGCTTCCTCTCGAGTGGAGACGGGTACGTCGGGGAACTTCTTGAGTTCCAGCAATGGTGTGAAGGACCCTTTGGAAGTTTCAGTGTTTAGACGTGATTAGCCTCGAGAAGCCTCATCGGAAATGAGCCTCATCTCGCCTGGAGGGCAAAACCTCCTGGATTTTCTCGAGTTGCGGCAGGTGATCTCGACTGACGATGGGGACCTCAGGGACCCGCTCTGGTGGCCTCAGGAAAAGCCAGTCCCCATGCGAGTTCCTCGGTGGCCTCTCGGGATTCCTCTCCCGTCGATGCCGGGGCCTAAGACCTTGTGTGGAGTCGGGGCCGGAACCTGAGGATTCCTCTCCAGTGCTGACATGGATCTTGGGGTACTTCTGGAGTCTCCCCAGGGGAGTCAGTCCTCGTCTCGAATGCGGGCATGCACTTGCGCTTTCCTCCAGAGCGGTAGCAGCAGTGTCACGCAGTCCGCCGCGTGGATCAAAGGATCTATGGTTTTCCCTCGAGTCTTTCCCACGAGGCTTTCCCACGAGGCTTTCCCACAGGGCTGTCTCACGTGCACACGTGGTGGGAGTCGATCCTCGGCTTGAACGTCAAGGCAGTGCAGGGAAAACAGGTTCCTCTGAAATGGACTGACACATCTGGGGGTCTCTTGGAATGGTGGCACGACCCTGGAGTTTCTCTCCCCTTTCCTGTGGAGAGCGCTTCCTCTTGAGATGCGACGGGATCGCCGGGAATTCTTTCCCTACGAAACAGGGAAAGGATCCCTCATCTCGAGCTAGGAGGCGGATACGGGGCTCCCCTGGATGTGTGCGGGACCCCACGTGCTTCCTCTCGAGTGGAGACGGGTGTGTCGGGGAAGTTCTTGAGTTGCAGCAAGGGTGTGAATGACCCTTTGGAAGTTCCAGTGGTTAGACGTGATTAGCCTCGAGAAGCCTCAACGGAAATGGGCCTCATCTCGCCTGGAGGGCAAAACCTCCTCGATTTTCTCGAGTTGCGGCAGGTGCTCTCGACTTACGACGGGGACCTCAGGGACCCGCTCTGGTGGCCTCAGGAAAGGCCAGTCCCCATGCGAGTTCATCGGGGGCCTCTGGGGATTCCTCTCCCGTCGATGCCGGGGCCTAAGACCTTGTGTGGAGTCGGGGCCGGAACCTGAGGATTCCTCTCCAGTGCTGACATGGATCTTGAGGTACTTCTGGAGTCTCCCCAGGGGAGTCAGTCCTAGTCTCGAATGCGGGCATGCACTTGCGCTTTCCTCCAGAGCGGTAGCAGCAGTGTCACGTAGTCCGCCGCGTGGATCAAAGGATCTATGGTTTTCCCTCGAGTCTTTTCCACGAGGCTTTCCCACGAGGCTTTCCCACAGGGCTGTCCCACGTGCACACGTGGTGGGAGTCGATCCTTGGCTTGAACGTCAAGGCAGTGCAGGGAAAACAGATTCCTCTGGAATGGAGTGACACATCTGGGGGACTCTTGGAATGGTGGCACGACCCTGGAGTTCCTCTCGCCTTTCCTGTGGAGAGCGCCTCCTCTTGAGATGCGACGGGAACGCCGGGAATTCTTTCCTAACGAAACAGGGAAAGGATCCCTCATCTCGAGCTAGGAGTCGGAAACGGAGCTCCCCTGGATGTGGGCGGGACACCACGTGCTTCCTCTCGAGTGGAGACGGGTATGTTGGGGAACTTCTTGAGTGGCAGCAATGGTGAGAAGGACCCTTTGGAAGTTCCAGTGGTTAGATGTGATTTTCCTCGAGAAGCCTCAGCGGAAATGGGCCTCATCTCGCCTGGAGGGCAAAACCTCCTGGATTTTCTCGAGTTGCGGCAGGTGCTCTCGACTTATGACGGGGACCGCAGGGACCCGCTCTGGTGGCCTCAGGAAAGGCCAGTCCCCATGCGAGTTCCTCGGGGGCCTCTCGGGATTCCTCTCCCGTCGATGCCGGGGCCTAAGACCTTGTGTGGAGTCGGGGCCGGAACCTGAGGATTCCGCTCCAGTGCTGACATGGATCTTGGGGTACTTCTGGAGTCTCCCCAGGGGAGTCAGTCCTCGTCTCGAATGCGGGCATGCACTTGCGCTTTCCTCCAGAGCGGTAGCAGCAGTGTCACGCAGTCCGCCGCGTGGATCAAAGGATCTATGGTTTTCCCTCGAGTCTTTCCCACGAGGCTTTCCCACGAGGCTTTCCCACAGGGGTGTCCCACGTGCACACGTGGTGGGAGTCGATCCTCGGCTTGAACGTCAAGGAAGTGCAGGGAAAACAGGTTCCTTTGGAATGGACTGACACATCTTGGGGACTCTTGGAATGGTGGCACGACCCTGGAGTTCCTCTCGCCTTTCCTGTGGAGAGCGCCTCCTCTTGAGATGCGACGGGAACGCCGGGAATTCTTTCCCTACGAAACAGGGAAAGGATCCCTCATCTCGAGCTAGGAGGCGGAAACGGGGCTCCCCTGGATGTGTGCGGGACCCACGTGCTTCCTCTCGAGTGGAGACGGGTATGTCGGGGAACTTCTTGAGTTGCAGCAAGGGTGTGAAGGACCCTTTGGAAGTTCCAGTGGTTAGACGTGATTAGCCTCCAGAACCCTCAGCGGAAATGGGCCTCATCTCGCCTGGAGGGCAAAACCTCCTGGATTTTCTCGAGTTGCGGCAGGTGCTCTCGACTTACGACGGGGACCTCAGGGACCCGCTCTGGTGGCCTCAGGAAAGGCCAGTCCCCATGCGAGTTCCACGGGGGCCTCTCGGGATTCCTCTCCCGTCGATGCCGGGGCCTAAGACCTTGTGTGGAGTCGGGGCCGGAACCTGAGGATTCCTCTCCAGTGCTGACATGGATCTTGGGGTACTTCTGGAGTCTCCCCAGGGGAGTCAGTCCTCGTCTCGAATGCGGGCATGCACTTGCGCTTTCCGCCAGAGTGGTAGCAGCAGTTTCACGTAGTCCGCCGCGTGGATCAAAGGATCTATGGTTTTCCCTCGAGTCTTTCCCACGAGGCTTTCCCCCGAGGCTTTCCCACAGGGCTGTCCCACGTGCACACGTGGTGGGAGTCGATCCTCGGCTTGAACGTCAAGGCAGTGCAGGGAAAACAGGTTCCTCTGGAATGGACTGACACATCTGGGGGACTCTTGGAATGGTGGCACGACCCTGGAGTTCCTCTCGCCTTTCCTGTGGAGAGCGCCTCCTCTTGAGATGCGACAGGAACGCCGGGAATTCTTTCCCTACGAAACAGGGAAAGGATCCCTCATCTCGAGCTAGGAGGCGGAAACGGGGCTTCCCTGGATGTGTGCGGGACCCACGTGCTTCCTCTCGAGTGGAGACGGGTATGTCGGGGAACTTCTTGAGTTGCAGCAAGGGTGTGAAGGACCCTTTGGAAGTTCCAGTGGTTAGTCGTGATTAGCCTCGAGAACCCTCAGCGGAAATGGGCCTCATCTCGCCTGGAGGGCAAAACCTCCTGGATTTTCTCGAGTTGCGGCAGGTGCTCTCGACTTACGACGGGGACCTCAGGGACCCGCTCTGGTGGCCTCAGGAAAGTCCAGTCCCCATGCGAGTTCCTCGGGGGCCTCTCGGGATTCCTCTCCCGTCGATGCCGGGGCCTAAGACCTTGTGTGGAGTCGGGGCCGGAACCTGAGGATTCCTCTCCAGTGCTGACATGGATCTAGGGGTACTTCTGGAGTCTCCCCAGGGGAGTCAGTCCTCGTCTCGAATGCGGGCATGCACTTGCGCTTTCTTCCAGAGCGGTAGCAGCAGTGTCACGCAGTCCGCCGCGTGGATCAAAGGATCTATGGTTTTCCCTCGAGTCTTTCCCACGAGGCTTTCCCACAGGGCTGTCCCACGTGCACACGTGGTGGGAGTCGATCCTCGGCTTGAACGTCAAGGCAGTGCAGGGAAAACAGGTTCCTCTGGAATGGACTGACACATCTGGGGGACTCTTGGAATGGTGGCATGACCCTGGAGTTCCTCTCGCCTTTCCTGTGGAGAGCGCCTCCTCTTGAGATGCGACGGGAACGCCGGGAATTCTTTCCCTACGAAACAGGGAAAGGATCCCTTATCTCGAGCTAGAGGCAGAAACGGGGCTCCCCTGGATGTGTGCGGGACACCACGTGGTTCCTCTCGAGTGCAGACGGGTATGTCGGGGAACTTCTTGAGTTGCAGCAAGGGTGTGAAGGACCCTTTGGCAGTTCCAGTGGTTAGATGTGATTGGCCTCGAGAAGCCTCAGCGTAAATGGGCCTCATCTGGCCTGGAGGGCAAAACCTCCTGGATTTTCTCCAGTTCCGGCAGGTGCTCTCGACTTACGACGGGGACCTCAGGGACCCGCTCTGGTGGCCTCAGGAAAGGCCAGTCCCGATGCGAGTTCCTCGGGGGCCTCTCGGTATTCCTCTCCCGTCGATGCCGGGGCCTAAGACCTTGTGTGGAGTCGGGGCCGGAACCTGAGGATTCCTCTCCAGTGCTGACATGGATCTTGGGGTACTTCTGGAGTCTCCCCAGGGGAGTCAGTCCTCGTCTCGAATGCGGGCATGCACTTGCACTTTCCTCCAGAGCGGTAGCAGCAGTGTCACGCAGTCCGCCGCGTGGATCAAAGGATCTATGGTTTTCCCTCGAGTCTTTCCCACGAGGCTTTCCCACGAGGCTTTCCCACAGGGCTGTCCCACGTGCACACGTGGTGGGAGTCGATCCTCGGCTTGAACGTCAAGGCAGTGCAGGGAAAACAGGTTCCTCTGGAATGGACTGACACATCTGGGGGACTCTTGGAATGGTGGCACGACCCTGGAGTTCCTCTCGCCTTTCCTGTGGAGAGCGCCTCCTCTTGAGATGCGATGGGAACGCCGGGAATTCTTTCCCTACGAAACAGGGAAGGATCCATCATCTCGAGCTAGGAGGCGGAAATGGGGCTCCCCTGGATGTGTGAGGGACCCCACGTGCTTCCTCTCGAGTGGAGACGGGTATGTTGGGGAACTTCTTGAGTGGCAGCAATGGTGAGAAGGACCCTTTGGAAGTTCCAGTGGTTAGATGTGATTGGCCTCGAGAAGCCTCAGCGGAAATGGGCCTCATCTCGCCTGGAGGGCAAAACCTCCTGGATTTTCTCGAGTTGCGGCAGGTGCTCTCGACTTACGACGGGGACCGCAGGGACCCGCTCTGGTGGCCTCAGGAAAGGCCAGTCCCCATGCGAGTTCCTCGGGGGCCTCTCGGGATTCCTCTCCCGTCGATGCCGGGGCCTAAGACCTTGTGTGGAATCGGGGCCGGAACCTGAGGATTCCGCTCCAGTGCTGACATGGATCTTGGGGTACTTCTGGAGTCTCCCCAGGGGAGTCAGTCCTCGTCTCGAATGCGGGCATGCACTTGCGCTTTCCTCCAGAGCGGTAGCAGCAGTGTCACGCAGTCCGCCGCGTGGATCAAAGGATCTATGGTTTTCCCTCGAGTCTTTCCCACGAGGTTTTCCCACGAGGCTTTCCCACAGGGCTGTCCCACGTGCACACGTGGTGGGAGTCGATCCTCGGCTTGAACGTGAAGGAAGTGCAGGGAAAACAGGTTCCTTTGGAATGGACTGACACATCTGGGGGACTCTTGGAATGGTGGCACGACCCTGGAGTTCCTCTCGCCTTTCCTGTGGAGAGCGCCTCCTCTTGAGATGCGACGGGAACGCCGGGAATTCTTTCCCTACGAAACAGGGAAAGGATCCCTCATCTCGAGCTAGGAGGCGGAAACGGGGCTCCCCTGGATGTGTGCGGGACCCACGTGCTTCCTCTCGAGTGGAGACTGGTATGTCGGGGAACTTCTTGAGTTGCAGCAAGGGTGTGAAGGACCCTTTGGAAGTTCCAGTGGTTAGACGTGATTAGCCTCCAGAACCCTCAGCGGAAATGGGCCTCATCTCGCCTGGAGGGCAAAACCTCCTGGATTTTCTCGAGTTGCGGCAGGTGCTCTCGACTTACGACGGGGACCTCAGGGACCCGCTCTGGTGGCCTCAGGAAAGGCCAGTCCCCATGCGAGTTCCTCGGGGGCCTCTCGGGATTCCTCTCCCGTCGATGCCGGGGCCTAAGACCTTGTGTGGAGTCGGGGCCGGAACCTGAGGATTCCTCTCCAGTGCTGACATGGATCTTGGGGTACTTCTGGAGTCTCCCCAGGGGAGTCAGTCCTCGTCTCGAATGCGGGCATGCACTTGCGCTTTCCTCCAGAGTGGTAGCAGCAGTTTCACGCAGTCCGCCGCGTGGATCAAAGGATCTATGGTTTTCCCTCGAGTCTTTCCCACGAGGCTTTCCCCCGAGGCTTTCCCACAGGGCTGTCCCACGTGCACACGTGGTGGGAGTCGATCCTCGGCTTGAACGTCAAGGCAGTGCAGGGAAAACAGGTTCCTCTGGAATGGACTGACACATCTGGGGGACTCTTGGAATGGTGGCACGACCCTGGAGTTCCTCTCGCCTTTCCTGTGGAGAGCGCCTCCTCTTGAGATGCGACAGGAACGCCGGGAATTCTTTCCCTACGAAACAGGGAAAGGATCCCTCATCTCGAGCTAGGAGGCGGAAACGGGGCTTCCCTGGATGTGTGCGGGACCCACGTGCTTCCTCTCGAGTGGAGACGGGTATGTCGGGGAACTTCTTGAGTTGCAGCAAGGGTGTGAAGGACCCTTTGGAAGTTCCAGTGGTTAGACGTGATTAGCCTCGAGAAGCCTCAGCGGAAATGGGCCTCATCTCGCCTGGAGGGCAAAACCTCCTGGATTTTCTCGAGTTGCGGCAGGTGCTCTCGACTTACGACGGGGACGTCAGGGACCCGCTCTGGTGGCCTCAGGAAAGTCCAGTCCCCATGCGAGTTCCTCGGGGGCCTCTCGGGATTCCTCTCCCGTCGATGCCGGGGCCTAAGACCTTGTGTGGAGTCGGGGCCGGAACCTGAGGATTCCTCTCCAGTGCTGACATGGATCTAGGGGTACTTCTGGAGTCTCCCCAGGGGAGTCAGTCCTCGTCTCGAATGCGGGCATGCACTTGCGCTTTCCTCCAGAGCGGTAGCAGCAGTGTCACGCAGTCCGCCGCGTGGATCAAAGGATCTATGGTTTTCCCTCGAGTCTTTCCCACGAGGCTTTCCCACGAGGCTTTCCCACAGGGCTGTCCCACGTGCACACGTGGTGGGAGTCGATCCTCGGCTTGAACGTCAAGGCAGTGCAGGGAAAACAGGTTCCTCTGGAATGGACTTACACATCTGGGTGACTCTTGGAATGGTGGCACGACCCTGGAGTTCCTCTCGCCTTTCTTGTGGAGAGCGTCTCCTCTTGAGATGCGACGGGAACGCCGGGAATTCTTTCCCTACGAAACAGGGAAAGGATCCCTCATCTCGAGCTAGGAGGCGGAAACGGGGCTCCCCTGGAGGTGTGCGGGACCCACGTGCTTCCTCTCGAGTGCAGACGGGTATGTCGGGGAACTTCTTGAGTTGCAGCAAGGGTGTGAAGGACCCTTTGGAAGGTCCAGTGGTTAGATGTGATTGGCCTCGAGAAGCCTCAGCGGAAATGTGCCTCATCTCGCCTGGAGGGCAAAACCTCCTGGATTTTCTCGAGTTGCGGCAGGTGCTCTCGACTTACGATGGGGACCTCAGGGACCCGCTCTGGTGGCCTCAGGAAAGGCCAGTCCCCATGCGAGTTCCTCGGGGGCCTCTCGGGATTCCTCTCCCGTCGATGCCGGGGCCTAAGACCTTGTGTGGAGTCGGGGCCGGAACCTGAGGATTCCTCTCCAGTGCTGACATGGATCTTGGGGTACTTCTGGAGTCTCCCCAGGGGAGTCAGTCCTCGTCTCGAATGCGGGCATGCACTTGGGCTTTCCTCCAGAGCGGTAGCAATAGTGTCACGCAGTCCGCCGCGTGGATCAAAGGATCTATGGTTTTCCCTCGAGTCTTTTCCACGAGGCTTTCCCACGAGGCTTTCCCACAGGGCTGTCCCACGTGCACACGTGGTGGGAGTCGATCCTCGGCTTGAACCTCAAGGCAGTGCAGGGAAAACAGGTTCCTCTGGAATGGACTGACACATCTGGGGGACTCTTGGAATGGTGGCACGACCCTGGAGTTCCTCTCGCCTTTCCTGTGGAGAGCGCCTCCTCTTGAGATGCGACGGGAACGCCGGGAATTCTTTCCCTACGAAACAGGGAAAGGATCCCTCATCTCGAGCTAGGAGGCGGAAACGGGGCTCCCCTTGATGTGTGCGGGACCCCACGTGCTTCCTCTCGAGAGGAGACGGGTATATCGGGGAACTTCTTGAGTTGCAGCAATGGTGTGAAGGACCCTTTGGAAGTTCCAGTGGTTAGACGTGATTGGCCTCGAGAAGCCTAAGCGGAAATGGGCCTCATCTCGCCTGGAGGGCAAAACCTCCTGGATTTTCTCAAGTTGCGGCAGGTGCTCTCGACTTACGACGGGGACCTCAGGGACCCGCTCTGGTGGCCTCAGGAAAGGCCAGTCCCCATGCGAGTTCCTCGGGGGCCTCTCGGGATTCCTCTCCCGTCGATGCCGGGGCCTAAGACCTTGTGTGGAGTCGGGGCCGGAACCTGAGGATTCCTCTCCAGTGCTGACATGGATCTTGGGGTACGTCTGGAGTCTCCCCAGGGGAGTCAGTCCTCGTCTCGAATGCGGGCATGCACTTGCGCTTTCCTCCAGAGCGGTAGCAGCAGTGTCACGCAGTCCGCCGCGTGGATCAAAGGATCTATGGTTTTCCCTCGAGTCGTTCCCACGAGGCTTTCCCATGAGGCTTTCCCACAGGGCTGTCCCACGTGCACACGTGGTGGGAGTCGATCCTCGGCTTGCATGTCAAGGCAGTGCAGGGAAAACAGGTTCCTCTGGAATGGACTGACACATCTGGGGGACTCTTGGAATGGTGTCACGACCCTGGAGTTCCTCTCGCCTTTCCTGTGGAGAGCGCCTCCTCTTGAGATGCGACAGGACGGCCGGGAATTCTTTCCCTACGAAAAAGGGAAGGATCCCTCATCTCGAGCTAGGAGGCGGAAACGGGGCTCCCCTGGATGTGTGAGGGACCCCACGTGCTTCCTCTCGAGTGGAGACGGGTATGTCGGGGACCTTCTTGAGTTGCAACAATGGTGTGAAGGACCCTTTGGAAGTTCCAGTGGTTAGATGTGATTGGCCTCGAGAAGCCTCAGCAGAAATGGGCCTCATCTCGCCTGGAGGGCAAAACCTCCTGGATTTTCTCGAGTTGCGGCAGGTGCTCTCGACTTACGACGGGGACCTCAGGGACCCGCTCTGGTGGCCTCAGGAAAGGCCAGTCCCCATGCGAGTTCCTCGGGGGCCTCTGCGGATTCCTCTCCCGTCGATGCCGGGCCTAAGTCCTTGTGTGGAGTCGGGGTCGGAACCTGAGGATTCCTCTCCAGTGCTGACATGGATCTTGGGGTACTTCTGGAGTCTCCCCAGGGGAGTCAGTCTTCGTCTCGAATGCGGGCATGCACTTGCGCTTTCCTCCAGAGCGGTAGCAGCAGTGTCACGCAGTCCGCCGCGTGGATCAAAGGATCTATGGTTTTCCCTCGAGTCTTTTCCACGAGGCTTTCCCACAAGGCTTTCCCACAGGGCTGTCCCACGTGCACACGTGGTGGGAGTCGATCCTTGTCTTGAACGTCAAGGCAGTGCAGGGAAAACAGGTTCCTCTGGAATGGACTGACACATCTGGGGGACTCTTGGAATGGTGTCACGACCCTGGAGTTCCTCTCGCCTTTCCTGTGGAGAGCGCCTCCTCTTGAGATGCGACGGGAACGCCGGGAATTCTTTCCCTACGAAACAGGGAAAGGATCCCTCATCTCGAGCTAGGAGTCGGAAACGGAGCTCCCCTGTATGTGGGCGGGACACCACGTGCTTCCTCTCGAGTGGAGACGGGTATGTCGGGGAACTTCTTGAGTTGCAGCAAGGGTGTGAAGGACCCTTTGGAAGTTCCAGTGGTTAGACGTGATTAGCCTCGAGAAGCCTCAGCGGAAATGGGCCTCATCTCGCCTGGAGGGCAAAACCTCCTGGATTTTCTCAAGTTGCGGCAGGTGCTCTCGACTTACGACGGGGACCTCAGGGACCCGCTCTGGTGGCCTCAGGAAAGGCCAGTCCCCATGCGAGTTCCTCGGGGGCGTCTCGGGATTCCTCTCCCGTCGATGCCGGGGCCTAAGACCTTGTGTGGAGTCGGGGCCGGAACCTGAGGATTCCTCTCCAGTGCTGACATGGATCTTGGGGTACGTCTGAAGTCTCCCCAGGGGAGTCAGTCCTCGTCTCGAATGCGGACATGCACTTGTTCTTTCCTACAGAGCGGTAGCAGCAGTGTCACGCAGTCCGCCGCGTGGATCAAAGGATCTATGGTTTTCCCTCGAGTCTTTCCCACGAGGCTTTCCCACGAGGCTTTCCCACAGGGCTGTCCCACGTGCACACGTGGTGGGAGTCGATCCTCGGCTTGAACGTCAAGGCAGTGCAGGGAAAACAGGTTCCTCTGGAATGGACTGACACATCTGGGGGACTCTTGGAATGGTGGCACGACCCTGGAGTTCCTCTCGCCTTTCCTGTGGAGAGCGCCTCCTCTTGAGATGCGACGGGAATGCCGGGAATTCTTTCCCAAAGATACAGGGAAAGGATCCCTCATCTCGAGCTAGGAGGCGGAAACGGGGCACCCATGGATGTGTGCGGGACACCACGTGCTTCCTCTCGAGTGGAGACGGGTATGTCGGGGAACTTCTTGAGTTGCAGCAAGGGTGTGAAGGACCCTTTGGAAGTTCCAGTGGTTAGACGTGATTAGCCTCGAGAAGCCTCAGCGGAAATGGGCCTCATCTCGCCTGGAGGGCAAAACCGCCTGGATTTTCTCGAGTTGCGGCAGGTGCTCTCGACTTACGACGGGGACCTCAGGGACCCGCTCTGGTGGCCTCAGGAAAGGCCAGTCCCCATGCGAGTTCCTCGGGGGCCTCTCGGGATTCCTCTCCCGTCGATGCCGGGGCCTAAGACCTTGTGTGGAGTCGGGGCCGGAACCTGAGGATTCCTCTCCAGTGCTGACATGGATCTTGGGGACTTCTGAAGTCTCCCCAGGGGAGTCAGTCCTCGTCTCGAATGCGGGCATGCACTTGCGCTTTCCTCCAGAGCGGTAGCAGCAGTGTCACGCACTCCACCGCGCGGATCAAAGGATCTATGGTTTTCCCTCGAGTCTTTCCCACGAGGCTTTCCCACGAGGCTTTCCCACAGGGCTGTCCCACGTGCACACGTGGTGGGAGTCGATCCTCGGCTTGAACGTCAAGGCAGTGCAGGGAAAACAGGTTCCTCTGGAATGGACTGACACATCTGGGGGACTCTTGGAATGGTGGCACGACCCTTCAGTTCCTCTCGCCTTTCCTGTGGAGAGCGCCTCCTCTTGAGATGCGACGGGAACGCCGGTAATTCTTTCCCTACGAAACAGGGAAAGGATCCCTCATCTCGAGCTAGGAGGCGGAAACGGGGCTCCCCTTGATGTGTGCGGGACACCACGTGCTTCCTCTCGAGTGGAGACGGGTATGTCGGGGAACTTCTTGAGTTGCAGCAAGGGTGTGAAGGACCCTTTGGAAGTTCCAGTGGTTAGATGTGATTGGCCTCGAGAAGCCTCAGCGGAAATGGGCCTCATCTCGCCTGGAGGGCAAAACCTCCTGGATTTTCTCGAGTTGCGGCAGGTGCTCTCGACTTACGACGGGGACCTCAGGGACCCGCTCTGGTGGCCTCAGGAAAGGCCAGTCCCCATGCGAGTTCCTCGGGGGCCTCTCGGGATTCCTCTCCCGTCGATGCCGGGGCCTAAGACCTTGTGTGGAGTCGGGGCCGGAACCTGAGGATTCCTCTCCAGTGCTGACATGGATCTTGGGGTACTTCTGGAGTCTCCCCAGGGGAATCAGTCCTCGTCTCGAATGCGGGCATGCACTTGCGCTTTCCTCCAGAGCGGTAGCAGCAGTGTCACGCAGTCCGCCCAATGGATCAAAGGATCTATGGTTTTCCCTCGAGTCTTTTCCACGAGGCTTTCCCACGAGGCTTTCCCACAGGGCTGTCCCACGTGCACACGTGGTGGGAGTCGATCCTCGGCTTGAACGTCAAGGCAGTGCAGGGAAAACAGGTTCCTCTGGAATGGACTGACACATCTGGGGGACTCTTGGACTGGTGGCACGACCCTGGAGTTCCTCTCGCCTTTCCTGTGGAGAGCGCCTCCTCTTGAGATGCGACGGGAACGCCGGGAATTCTTTCCCTACGAAACAGGGAAAGGATCCCTCATCTCGAGCTAGGAGGCGGAAACGGGGCTCCCCTGGATGTGTGCGGGACACCACGTACTTCCTCTCGAGTGGAGACGGGTATGTCGGGGAACTTCTTGAGTTGCAGCAAGGGTGTGAAGGACCCTTTGGAAGTTCCAGTGGTTAGATGTGATTAGCCTCGAGAAGCCTCAGCGGAAATGGGCCTCATCTCGCCTGGAGGGCAAAACCTCCTGGATTTTCTCGAGTTGCGGCAGGTGCTCTCGACTTACGACGGGGACCTCAGGGACCCGCTCTGGTGGCCTCAGGAAAGGCCAGTCCCCATGCGAGTTCCTCGGGGGCGTCTCGGGATTCCTCTCCCGTCGATGCCGGGGCCTAAGACCTTGTGTGGAGTCGGGGCCGGAACCTGAGGATTCCTCTCCAGTGCTGACATGGATCTTGGGGTACGTCTGGAGTCTCCCCAGGGGTGTCAGTCCTCGTCTCGAATGCGGGCATGCACTTGCGCTTTCCTCCAGAGCGGTAGCAGCAGTGTCACGCAGTCCGCCGCGTGGATCAAAGGATCTATGGTTTTCCCTCGAGTCTTTCCCACGAGGCTTTCCCACGAGGCTTTCCCGTAGGGCTGTCCCACGTGCACACGTGGTGGGAGTCGATCCTCGGCTTGCATGTCAAGGCAGTGCAGGGAAAACAGGTTCCTCTGGAATGGACTGACACATCTGGGGGACTCTTGGCATGGTGTCACGACCCTGGAGTTCCTCTCGCCTTTCCTGTGGAGAGCGCCTCCTCTTGAGATGCGACTGGAAGGCCGGGAATTCTTTCCCTACCAAAAAGGGAAGGATCCCTCATCTCGAGCTAGGAGGCGGAAACGGGGCTCCCCTGGATGTGTGAGGGACCCCACGTGCTTCCTCTCGAGTGGAGACGGGTATGTCGGGGAACTTCTTGAGTTGCAGCAATGGTGTGAAGGACCCTTTGGAAGTTCCAGTGGTTAGATGTGATTGGCCACGAGAAGCCTCAGCAGAAATGGGCCTCATCTCGCCTGGAGGGCAAAACCTCCTGGATTTTCTCGAGTTGCGGCAGGTGCTCTCGACTTACGACGGGGACCTCAGGGACCCGCTCTGGTGGCCTCAGGAAAGGCCAGTCCCCATGCGAGTTCCTCGGGGGCCTCTGGGGATTCCTCTCCCGTCGATGCCGGGCCTAAGTCCTTGTGTGGAGTCGGGGTCGGAACCTGAGGATTCCTCTCCAGTGCTGACATGGATCTTGGGGTACTTCTGGAGTCTCCCCAGGGGAGTCAGTCTTCGTCTCGAATGCGGGCATGCACTTGCGCTTTCCTCCAGAGCGGTAGCAGCAGTGTCACGCAGTCCGCCGCGTGGATCAAAGGATCTATGGTTTTCCCTCGAGTCTTTCCCACGAGGCTTTCCCACGAGGCTTTCCCACAGGGCTGTCCCACGTGCACACGTGGTGGGAGTCGATCCTCGGCTTGAACGTCAAGGCAGTGCAGGGAAAACAGGTTCCTCTGGAATGGACTGACACATCTGGGGGACTCTTGGATTGGTGGCACGACCCTGGAGTTCCTCTCGCCTTTCCTGTGGAGAGCGCCTCCTCTTGAGATGCGACGGGAATGCCGGGAATTCTTTCCCTACGAAACAGGGAAAGGATCCCTCATCTCGAGCTAGGAGGCGGAAACGGGGCTCCCCTGGATGTGTGTGGGACACCACGTGCTTCCTCTCGAGTGGAGACGGGTATGTCGGGGAACTTCTTGAGTTGCAGCAAGGGTGTGAAGGACCCTTTGGAATTTCCAGTGGTTAGACGTGATTAGCCTCGAGAAGCCTCAGCGGAAATGGGCCTCATCTCGCCTGGAGGGCAAAACCGCCTGGATTTTCTCGAGTTGCGGCAGGTGCTCTCGACTTACGACGGGGACCTCAGGGACCCGCTCTGGTGGCCTCAGGAAAGGCCAGTCCCCATGCGAGTTCCTCGGGGGCCTCTCGGGATTCCTCTCCCGTCGATGCCGGGGCCTAAGACCTTGTGTGGAGTCGGGGCCGGAACCTGAGGATTCCTCTCCAGTGCTGACATGGATCTTGAGGTACTTCTGAAGTCTCCCCAGGGGAGTCAGTCCTCGTCTCGAATGCGGGCATGCACTTGCGCTTTCCTCCAGAGCGGTAGCAGCAGTGTCACGCAGTCCGCCGCGTGGATCAAAGGATCTATGGTTTTCCCTCGAGGCTTTCCCACGAGGCTTTCCCACGAGGCTTTCCCACAGGGCTGTCCCACGTGCACACGTGGTAGGAGTCGATCCTCGGCTTGAACGTCAAGGCAGTGCAGGGAAAACAGGTTCCTCTGGAATGGACTGACACATCTGGGGGACTCTTGGAATGGTGTCACGACCCTGGAGTTCTTCTCGCCTTTCCTGTGGAGAGCGCCTCCTCTTGAGATGCGACGGAAACGCCGGGAATTCTTTCCCCACGAAACAGGGAAAGGATCCCTCATCTCGAGCTAGGAGGCTGAAACGGGGCTCCCCTGGATGTATTCGGGACCCCACGTGCTTCCTCTCGAGTGGAGACGGGTATGTCGGGGAACTTCTTGAGTTGCAGCAAGGGTGTGAAGGACCCTTTGGAAGTTCCAGTGGTTAGACGTGATTAGCCTCGAGAAGCCTCAGCGGAAATGGGCCTCATCTAGCCTGGAGGGCAAAACCTCCTGGATTTTCTCGAGTTGCGGCAGGTGCTCTCGACTTACGACGGGGACCTCAGGGACCCGCTCTGGTGGCCTCAGGAAAGGCCAATCCACATGCGAGTTCCTCGGGGGCCTCTGAGGATTCCTCTCCCGTCGATGCCGGGCCTAAGTCCTTGTGTGGAGTCGGGGTCGGAACCTGAGGATTCCTCTCCAGTGCTGACATGGATCTTGGGGTACTTCTGGAGTCTCCCCAGGTGAGTCAGTCTTCGTCTCGAATGCGGGCATGCACTTGCGCTTTCCTCCAGAGCGGTAGCAGCAGTGTCACGCAGTCCGCCGCGTGGATCAAAGGATCTATGGTTTTCCCTCGAGTCTTTTCCACGAGGCTTTCCCACAAGGCTTTCCCACAGGGCTGTCCCACGTGCACACGTGGTGGGAGTCGATCCTTGTCTTGAACGTCAAGGCAGTGCAGGGAAAACAGGTTCCTCTGGAATGGACTGACACATCTGGGGGACTCTTGGAATGGTGGCACGACCCTGGAGTTCCTCTCGCCTTTCCTGTGGAGAGCGCCTCCTCTTGAGATGCGACGGGAACGCCGGGAATTCTTTCCCTACGAAACAGGGAAAGGATCCCTCATCTCGAGCTAGGAGTCGGAAACGGAGCTCCCCTGTATGTGGGCGGGACACCACGTGCTTCCTCTCGAGTGGAGACGGGTATGTCGGGGAACTTCTTGAGTTGCAGCAAGGGTGTGAAGGACCCTTTGGAAGTTCCAGTGGTTAGACGTGATTAGCCTCGAGAAGCCTCAGCGGAAATGGGCCTCATCTCGCCTGGAGGGCAAAACCGCCTGGATTTTCTCGAGTTGCGGCAGGTGCTCTCGACTTACGACGGGGACCTCAGGGACCCGCTCTGGTGGCCTCAGGAAAGGCCAGTCCCCATGCGAGTTCCTCGGGGGCCTCTCGGGATTCCTCTCCCGTCGATGCCGGGGCCTAAGACCTTGTGTGGAGTCGGGGCCGGAACCTGAGGATTCCTCTCCAGTGCTGACATGGATCTTGGGGTACTTCTGAAGTCTCCCCAGGGGAGTCAGTCCTCGTCTTGAATGCGGGCATGCACTTGCGCTTTCCTCCAGAGCGGTAGCAGCAGTGTCACGCAGTCCGCCGCGTGGATCAAAGGATCTATGGTTTTCCCTCGAGTCTTTCCCACGAGGCTTTCCCACGAGGCTTTCCCACAGGGCTGTCCCACGTGCACACGTGGTGGGAGTCGATCCTCGGCTTGAACGTCAAGGCAGTGCAGGGAAAACAGGTTCCTCTGGAATGGACTGACACATCTGGGGGACTCTTGGAATGGTGTCACGACCCTGGAGTTCTTCTCGCCTTTCCTGTGGAGAGCGCCTCCTCTTGAGATGCGACGGGAACGCCGGGAATTCTTTCCCTACGAAACAGGGAAAGGATCCCTCATCTCGAGCTAGGAGGCGGAAACGGGGCTCCCCTGGATGTGTGCGGGACCCCACGTGCTTCCTCTCGAGTGGAGACGGGTATGTCGGGGAACTTCTTGAGTTGCAGCAATGGTGTGAAGGACCCTTTGGAAGTTCCAGTGGTTAGATGTGATTGGCCTCGAGAAGCCTCAGCGGAAATGGGCCTCATCTCGCCTGGAGGGCAAAACCTCCTGGATTTTCTCGAGTTGCGGCAGGTGCTCTCGACTTACGACGGGGACCTCAGGGACCCGCTCTGGTGGCCTCAGGAAAGGCCAGTCCCCATGCGAGTTCCTCGGGGGCGGCTCGGGATTTCTCTCCCGTTGATGCCGGGGCCTAAGACCTTGTGTGGAGTCGGGGCCGGAACCTGAGGATTCCTCTCCAGTGCTGACATGGATCTTGGGGTACGTCTGGAGTCTCCCCAGGGGAGTCAGTCCTCGTCTCGAATGCGGGCATGCACTTGCGCTTTCCTCCAGAGCGGTAGCAGCAGTGTCACGCAGTCCGCCGCGTGGATCAAAGGATCTATGGTTTTCCCTCGAGTCTTTCCCACGAGGCTTTCCCACGAGGCTTTCCCACAGGGCTGTCCCACGTGCACACGTGGTGGGAGTCGATCCTCGGCTTGAACGTCAAGGCAGTTCAGGGAAAACAGGTTCCTCTGGAATGGACTGACACATCTAGGGGACTCTTGCAATGGTGGCACGACCCTTCAGTTCCTCTCGCGTTTCCTGTGGAGAGCGCCTCCTCTTGAGATGCGACGGGAACGCCGGGAATTCTTTCCCTACGAAACAGGGAAAGGATCCCTCATCTCGAGCTAGGAGGCGGAAACGGGGCTCCCCTGGATGTGTGCGGGACACCACGTGCTTCCTCTCGAGTGGAGACGGGTATGTCGGGGAACTTCTTGAGTTGCAGCAAGGGTGTGAAGGACCCTTTGGAATTTCCAGTGGTTAGACGTGATTAGCCTCGAGAAGCCTCAGCGGAAATGGGCCTCATCTCGCCTGGAGGGCAAAACCGCCTGGATTTTCTCGAGTTGCGGCAGGTGCTCTCGACTTACGACGGGGACCTCAGGGACCCGCTCTGGTGGCCTCAGGAAAGGCCAGTCCCCATGCGAGTTCCTTGGGGGCCTCTCGGGATTCCTCTCCCGTCGATGCCGGGGCCTAAGTCCTTGTGTGGAGTCGGGGCCGGAACCTGAGGATTCCTCTCCAGTGCTGACATGGATCTTGGGGTACGTCTGGAGTCTCCCCAGGGGAGTCAGTCCTCGTCTCGAATGCGGGCATGCACTTGCGCTTTCCTCCAGAGCGGTAGCAGCAGTGTCACGCAGTCCGCCGCGTGGATTAAAGGCTCTATGGTTTTCCCTCGAGTCTTTCCCACGAGGCTTTCCCACGAGGCTTTCCCACAGGGCTGTCCCACGTGCACACGTGGTGGGAGTCGATCCTCGGCTTGAACGTCAAGGCAGTGCAGGGAAAACAGGTTCCTCTGGAATGGACTGACACATCTGGGGGACTCTTGGAATGGTGTCACGACCCTGGAGTTCTTCTCGCCTTTCCTGTGGAGAGCGCCTCCTCTTGAGATGCGACGGGAACGCCGGGAATTCTTTCCCTACGAAACAGGGAAAGGATCCCTCATCTCGATCTAGGAGGCGGAAACGGGGCTCCCCTGGATGTGTGCGGGACCCACGTGCTTCCTCTCGAGTGGAGACGGGTATGTCGGGGAACTTCTTGAGTTGCAGCAAGGGTGTGAAGGACCCTTTGGAATTTCCAGTGGTTAGACGTGATTGGCCTCGAGAAGCCTCAGCGGAAATGGGCCTCATCTCACCTGGAGGGCAAAACCGCCTGGATTTTCTCGAGTTGCGGCAGGTGCTCTCGACTTAGGACGGGGACGTCAGGGACCCGCTCTGGTGGCCTCAGGAAAGACCAGTCCACATGCGAGTTCCACGGGGGCCTCTCGGGATTCCTCTCCCGTCGATGCCGGGGCCTAAGACCTTGTGTGGAGTCGGGGCCAGAACCTGAGGATTCCTCTCCAGTCCTGACATGGATCTTGGGGTACTTCTGGAGTCTACCCAGGGGAGTCAGTCCTCGTCTCGAATGCGGGCATGCACTTGCGCTTTCTTCCAGAGCGGTAGCAGCAGTGTCACGCAGTCCGCCGCGTGGATCAAAGGATCTATGGTTTTCCCTCGAGTCTTTCCCACGAGGCTTTCCCACGAGGCTGTCCCACGTGCACACGTGGTGTGAGTCGATCCTCGGCTTGAACGTCAAGGCAGTGCAGGGAAAACAGGTTCCTCTGGAATGGACTGACACATCTGGGGGACTCTTGGAATGGTGTCACGACCCTGGAGTTCCTCTCGCCTTTCCTGTGGAGAGCGCCTCCTCTTGAGATGCGACGGGAACGCCGGGAATTCTTTCCCTACGAAACAGGGAAAGGATCCCTCATCTCGAGCTAGGAGGCGGAAACGGGGCTCCCCTGGATGTTTGCGGGACCCCACGTGCTTCCTCTCGAGTGGAGACGGGTATGTCGGGGAACTTCTTGAGTTGCAGCAAGGGTGTGAAGGACCCTTTGGAAGTTCCAGTGGTTAGACGTGATTAGCCTCGAGAAGCCCCAGCGGAAATGGGCCTCATCTCGCCTGGAGGGCAAAACCTCCTGGATTTTCTCGAGTTGCGGCAGGTGCTCTCGACTTACGACGTGGACCTCAGGGACCCGCTCTGGTGGCCTCAGGAAAGGCCAGTCCCCATGCGAGTTCCTCGGGGGCCTCTCGGGATTCCTCTCCCGTCGATGCCGGAGCCTAAGACCTTGTGTGGAGTCGGGGCCGGAACCTGAGGATTACTCTCCAGTGCTGACATGGATCTTGGGGTACTTTTGAAGTCTCCCCAGGGGAGTCAGTCCTCGTCTCGAATGCGGGCATGCACTTGCGCTTTCCTCCATAGCGGTAGCAGCAGTGTCACGCAGTCCGCCGCGTGGATCAAAGGATCTATGGTTTTCCCTCGAGTCTTTCCCACGAGGCTTTCCCACGAGGCTTTCCCACAGGGCTGTCCCACGTGCACACGTGGTGGGAGTCGATCCTCGGCTTGAACGTCAAGGCAGTGCAGGGAAAACAGGTTCCTCTGGAATGGACTGACACATCTGGGGGACTCTTGGAATGGTGTCACGACCCTGGAGTTCCTCTCGCCTTTCCTGTGGAGAGCACCTCCTCTTGAGATGCGACAGGAACGCCGGGAATTCTTTCCCTACGAAACAGGGAAAGGATCCCTCATCTCGAGCTAGGAGGCGGAAACGGGGCTCCTTTGGATGTGTGCGGGACCCCACGTGCTTCCTCTCGAGTGCAGACGGGTATGTCGGGGAACTTCTTGAGTTGCAGCAAGGGTGTGAAGGACCCTTTGGAAGTTCCAGTGGTTAGACGTGATTGGCCTCGAGAAGCCTCAGCGGAAATGGCCCTCATCTCGCCTGGAGGGCAAAACCTCCTGGATTTTCTCGAGTTGCGGCAGGTGCTCTCGACTTACGACGGGGACCTCAGGGACCCGCTCTGGTGGCCTCAGGAAAGGCCAGTCCCCATGCGAGTTCCTCGGGGGCCTCTCGGGATTCCTCTCCCGTCGATGCCGGGGCCTAAGACCTTGTGTGGAGTCGGGGCCGGAACCTGAGGATTCCTCTCCAGTGCTGACATGGATCTTGGGGTACGTCTGGAGTCTCCCCAGGGGAGTCAGTCCTCATCTCGAATGCGGGCATGCACTTGCGCTTTCCTCCAGAGCAGTAGCAGCAGTGTCACGCAGTCCGCCGCGTGGATCAAAGGATCTATGGTTTTCCCTCGAGTCTTTCCCACGAGGCTTTCCCACGAGGCTTTCCCACAGGGCTGTCCCACGTGCACACGTGGTGGGAGTCGATCCTCGGCTTGCACGTCAAGGCAGTGCAGGGAAAACAGGTTCCTCTGGAATGGACTGACACATCTGGGGGACTCTTGGAATGGTGTCACGACCCTGGAGTTCCTCTCGCCTTTCCTGTGGAGAGCGCCTCCTCTTGAGATGCGACAGGAACGCCGGGAATTCTTTCCCTACGAAACAGGGAAAGGATCCCTCATCTCGAGCTAGGAGGCGGAAACGGGGCTCCCCTGGATGTGTGAGGGACCCCACGTGCTTCCTCTCGAGTGGAGACGGGTATGTCGGGGAACTTCTTGAGTTGCAGCAAGGGTGTGAAGGACCCTTTGGAAGTTCCAGTGGTTAGATGTGATTGGCCTCGAGAAGCCTCAGCAGAAATGGGCCTCATCTCGCCTGGAGGGCAAAACCTCCTGAATTTTCTCGAGTTGCGGCAGGTGCTCTCGACTTACGACGGGGACCTCAGGGACCAGCTCTGGTGGCCTCAGGAAAGGCCAGTCCCCATGCGAGTTCCTCGGGGGCGTCTCGGGATTTCTCTCCCGTTGATGCCGGGGCCTAAGACCTTGTGTGGAATCGGGGCCGGAACCTGAGGATTCCTCTCCAGTGCTGACATGGATCTTGGGGTACTTCTGGAGTCTCCCCAGGGGAGTCAGTCCTCGTCTCGAATGCGGGCATGCACTTGCGCTTTCCTCCAGAGCGGTAGCAGCAGTGTCACGCAGTCCGCCGCGTGGATCAAAGGATCTATGGTTTTCCCTCGAGTCTTTCCCACGAGGCTTTCCCACGAGGCTTTCCCACAGGGCTGTCCCACGTGCACACGTGGTGGGAGTCGACCCTCGGCTTGAACGTCAAGGCAGTGCAGGGAAAACAGGTTCCTCTGAAATGGACTGACACATCTGGGGGACTCTTGGAATGGTGGCACGACCCTGGAGTTCCTCTCGCCTTTCCTGTGGAGAGCGCCTCCTCTTGAGATGCGACGGGAACGCCGGTAATTCTTTCCCTACGAAACAGGGAAAGGTTCCCTCATCTCGAGCTAGGAGGCGGAAACGGGGCTCCCCTGGATGTGTGCGGGACCCCACGTGCTTCCTCTCGAGTGCAGACGGGTATGTCGGGGAACTTCTTGAGTTGCAGCAAGGGTGTGAAGGACCCTTTGGAAGTTCCAGTGGTTAGACGTGATTAGCCTCGAGAAGCCTCAGCGGAAATGGCCCTCATCTCGCCTGGAGGGCAAAACCTCCTGGATTTTCTCGAGTTGCGGCAGGTGCTCTCGACTTACGACGGGGACCTCAGGGACCCGCTCTGGTGGCCTCAGGAAAGGCCAGTCCCCATGCGAGTTCCTCGGGGGCGTCTCGGGATTCCTCTCCCGTCGATGCCGGGGCCTAAGACCTTGTGTGGAGTCGGGGCCGGAACCTGAGGATTCCTCTCCAGTGCTGACATGGATCTTGGGGTACGTCTGGAGTCTCCCCAGGGGAGTCAGTCCTCGTCTCGAATGCGGGCATGCACTTGCGCTTTCCTCCAGAGCGGTAGCAGCAGTGTCACGCAGTCCGCCGCGTGGATCAAAGGATCTATGGTTTTCCCTCGAGTCTTTCCCACGAGGCTTTCCCACGAGGCTTTCCCACAGGGCTGTCCCACGTGCACACGTGGTGGGAGTCGATCCTCGGCTTGCATGTCAAGGCAGTGCAGGGAAAACAGGTTCCTCTGGAATGGACTGACACATCTGGGGGACTCTTGGAATGGTGTCACGACCCTGGAGTTCCTCTCGCCTTTCCTGTGGAGAGCGCCTCCTCTTGAGATGCGACGGGAACGCCGGGAATTCTTTCCCTACGAAAAAGGGAAGGATCCCTCATCTCGAGCTAGGAGGCGGAAACGGGGATCCCCTGGATGTGTGAGGGACCCCACGTGCTTCCTCTCGAGTGGAGACGGGTATGTCGGGGAACTTCTTGAGTTGCAGCAATGGTGTGAAGGACCCTTTGGAAGTTCCAGTGGTTAGATGTGATTGGCCTCGAGAAGCCTCAGCAGAAATGGGCCTCATCTCGCCTGGAGGGCAAAACCTCCTGGATTTTCTCGAGTTGCGGCAGGTGCTCTCGACTTACGACGGGGACCTCAGGGACCCGCTCTGGTGGCCTCAGGAAAGGCCAGTCCCCATGCGAGTTCCTCGGGGGCGTCTCGGGATTTCTCTCCCGTTGATGCCGGGGCCTAACACCTTGTGTGGAGTCGGGGCCGGAACCTGAGGATTCCTCTCCAGTGCTGACATGGATCTTGGGGTACTTCTGGAGTCTCCCCAGGGGAGTCAGTCCTCGTCTCGAATGCGGGCATGCACTTGCGCTTTCCACCAGAGCGGTAGCAGCAGTGTCACGCATTCCGCCCAATGGATCAAAGGATCTATGGTTTTCCCTCGAGTCTTTTCCACGAGGCTTTCCCACGAGGCTTTCCCACAGGGCTGTCCCACGTGCACACGTGGTGGGAGTCGATCCTCGGCTTGAACGTCAAGGCAGTGCAGGGAAAACAGGTTCCTCTGGAATGGACTGACACATCTGGGGGACTCTTGGAATGGTGGCACGACCCTGGAGTTCCTCTCGCCTTTCCTGCGGAGAGCGCCTCCTCTTGAGATGCGACGGGAACGCCGGGAATTCTTTCCCTACGAAACAGGGAAAGGATCCCTCATCTCGAGCTAGGAGGCGGAAACGGGGCTCCCCTGGATGTGTGCGGGACCCCACGTGCTTCCTCTCGAGTGGAGACGGGTATGTCGGGGAACTTCTTGAGTTGCAGCAATGGTGTGAAGGACCCTTTGGAAGTTCCAGTGGTTAGATGTGATTGGCCTCGAGAAGCCTCAGCGGAAATGGGCCTCATCTCGCCTGGAGGGCAAAACCTCCTGGATTTTCTCGAGTTGCGGCAGGTGCTCTCGACTTACGACGGGGACCTCAGGGACCCGCTCTGGTGGCCTCAGGAAAGGCCAGTCCCCATGCGAGTTCCTCGGGGGCGTCTCGAGATTTCTCTCCCGTTGATACCGGGGCCTAAGACCTTGTGTGGAGTCGGGGCCGGAACCTGAGGATTCCTCTCCAGTGCTGACATGGATCTTGGGGTACTTCTGGAGTCTCCCCAGGGGAGTCAGTCCTCGTCTCGAATGCGGGCATGCACTTGCGCTTTCCTCCAGAGCGGTAGCAGCAGTGTCACGCAGTCCGCCGCATGGATCAAAGGATCTATGGTTTTCCCTCGAGTCTTTCCCAAGAGGCTTTCCCACGAGGCTTTCCCACAGGGCTGTCCCACGTGCACACGTGGTGGGAGTCGATCCTCGGCTTGAACGTCAAGGCAGTGCAGGGAAAACAGGTTCCTCTGGAATGGACTGACACATCTGGGGGACTCTTGGAATGGTGGCACGACCCTGGAGTTCCTCTCGCCTTTCCTGTGGAGAGCGCCTCCTCTTGAGATGCGACGGGAACGCCGGGAATTCTTTCCCTACGAAACAGGGAAAGGATCCCTCATCTCGAGCTAGGAGGCGGAAACGGGGCTCCCCTGGATGTGTGCGGGACCCCACGTGCTTCCTCTCGAGTGCAGACGGGTATGTCGGGGAACTTCTTGAGTTGCAGCAAGGGTGTGAAGGACCCTTTGGAAGTTCCAGTGTTAGACGTGATTAGCCTCGAGAAGCCTCAGCGGAAATGGCCCTCATCTCGCCTGGAGGGCAAAACCTCCTGGATTTTCTCGAGTTGCGGCAGGTGCTCTCGACTTACGACGGGGACCTCAGGGACCCGCTCTGGTGGCCTCAGGAAAGGCCAGTCCCCATGCGAGTTCCTCGGGGGCCTCTCGGGATTCCTCTCCCGTCGATGCCGGGGCCTAAGACCTTGTGTGGAGTCGGGGCCGGAACCTGAGGATTCCTCTCCAGTGCTGACATGGATCTTGGGGTACGTCTGGAGTCTCCCCAGGGGAGTCAGTCCTCATCTCGAATGCGGGCATGCACTTGCGCTTTCCTCCAGAGCAGTAGCAGCAGTGTCACGCAGTCCGCCGCGTGGATCAAAGGATCTATGGTTTTCCCTCGAGTCTTTCCCACGAGGCTTTCCCACGAGGCTTTCCCACAGGGCTGTCCCACGTGCACACGTGGTGGGAGTCGATCCTCGGCTTGCACGTCAAGGCAGTGCAGGGAAAACAGTTTCCTCTGGAATGGACTGACACATCTGGGGGACTCTTGGAATGGTGTCACGACCCTGGAGTTCCTCTCGCCTTTCCTGTGGAGAGCGCCTCCTCTTGAGATGCGACGGGAACGCCGGGAATTCTTTCCCTACGAAAAAGGGAAGGATCCCTCATCTCGAGCTAGGAGGCAGAAACGGGGCTCCCCTGGATGTGTGAGGGATCCCACGTGCTTCCTCTCGAGTGGAGACGGGTATGTCGGGGAACTTCTTGAGTTGCAGCAATGGTGTGAAGGACCCTTTGGAAGTTCCAGTGGTTAGATGTGATTGGCCTCGAGAAGCCTCAGCAGAAATGGGCCTCATCTTGCCTGGATGGCAAAACCTCCTGGATTTTCTCGAGTTGCGGAAGGTGCTCTCGACTTACGACGGGGACCTCAGGGACCCGCTCTGGTGGCCTCAGGAAAGGCCAGGCCCCATGCGAGTTCCTCGGGGGCCTCTCGGGATTCCTCTCCCGTCGATGCCGGGGCCTAAGACCTTGTGTGGAGACGGGGCCGGAATCTGAGGATTCCTCTCCAGTGCTGACATGGATCTTGGGGTACGTCTGGAGTCTCCCCAGGGGAGTAAGTCCTCGTCTCGAATGCGGGCATGCACTTGCGCTTTCCTCCAGAGCGGTAGCAGCAGTGTCACGCAGTCCGCCGCGTGGATCAAAGGATCTATGGTTTTCCCTCGAGTCTTTCCCACGAGGCTTTCCCACGAGGCTTTCCCACAGGGCTGTCCCACGTGCACACGTGGTGGGAGTCGATCCTCGGCTTGAACGTCAAGTGCAGGGAAAACAGGTTCCTCTGGAATGGACTGACACATCTGGGGGACTCTTGGAATGGTGTCACGACCCTGGAGTTCCTCTCGCCTTTCCTGTGGAGAGCGCCTCCTCTTGAGATGCAACGGGAACGCCGGGAATTCTTTCCCAACGAAACAGGGAAACGATCCCTCATCTCGAGCTAGGAGGCGGTAACGGGGCTCCCCTGGATGTGTGCGGGACACCACGTGCTTCCTCTCGAGTGCAGACGGGTATGTCGGGGAATTTCTTGAGTTGCAGCAATGGTGTGAAGGACCCTTTGGAAGTTCCAGTGGTTAGATGTGATTGGCCTCGAGAAGCCTCAGCGGGAATGGGCCTCATCTCGCCTGGAGGGCAAAACCTCCTGGATTTTCTCGAGTTGCGGCAGGTGCTCTCGACTTACGACGGGGACCTCAGGGACCCGCTCTGGTGGCCTCAGGAAAGGCCAGTCCCCATGCGAGTTCCTCGGGGGCCTCTCGGGATTCCTCTCCCGTCGATGCCGGGGCCTAAGACCTTGTGTGGAGTCGGGGCCGGAACCTGAGGATTCCTCTCCAGTGCTGACATGGATCAAGGGGTACTTCTGGAGTCTCCCCAGGGGAGTCAGTCCTCGTCTCGAATGCGGGCATGCACTTGCGCTTTCCTCCAGAGCGGTAGCAGCAGTGTCACGCATTCCCCTCGTGGATAAAAGGATCTATGGTTTTCCCTCGAGTCTTTCCCACGAGGCTTTCCCACGAGGCTTTCCCACAGGGCTGTCCCACGTGCACACGTGGTGGGAGTCGATCCTCGGCTTGAACGTCAAGGCAGTGCAGGGAAAACAGGTTCCTCTGGAATGGACTGACACATCTGGGGGTCTCTTGGAATGGTGGCACGACCCTGGAGTTCCTCTCGCCTTTCCTGTGGAGAGCACCTCCTCTTGAGATGCGACAGGAACGCCGGGAATTCTTTCCCTACGAAACAGGGAAAGGATCCCTCATCTCGAGCTAGGAGGCGGAAACGGGGCTCCCCTGGATGTGTGAGGGACCCCACGTGCTTCCTCTCGAGTGGAGACGGGTATGTCGGGGAACTTCTTGAGTTGCAGCAAGGGTGTGAAGGACCCTTTGGAAGTTCCAGTGGTTAGATGTGATTGGCCTCGAGAAGCCTCAGCGGAAATGGGCCTCATCTCGCCTGGAGGGCAAAACCTCCTGAATTTTCTCGAGTTGCGGCAGGTGCTCTCGACTTACGACGGGGACCTCAGGGACCCGCTCTGGTGGCCTCAGGAAAGGCCAGTCCCCATGCGAGTTCCTCGGGGGCGTCTCGGGATTTCTCTCCCGTTGATGCCGGGGCCTAAGACCTTGTGTGGAATCGGGGCCGGAACCTGAGGATTCCTCTCCAGTGCTGACATGGATCTTGGGGTACTTCTGGAGTCTCCCCAGGGGAGTCAGTCCTCGTCTCGAATGCGGGCATGCACTTGCGCTTTCCTCCAGAGCGGTAGCAGCAGTGTCACGCAGTCCGCCGCGTGGATCAAAGGATCTATGGTTTTCCCTCGAGTCTTTCCCACGAGGCTTTCCCACGAGGCTTTCCCACAGGGCTGTCCCACGTGCACACGTGGTGGGAGTCGACCCTCGGCTTGAACGTCAAGGCAGTGCAGGGAAAACAGGTTCCTCTGGAATGGACTGACACATCTGGGGGACTCTTGGAATGGTGGCACGACCCTTCAGTTCCTCTCGCCTTTCCTGTGGAGAGCGCCTCCTCTTGAGATGCGACGGGAACGCCGGTAATTCTTTCCCTACGAAACAGGGAAAGGTTCCCTCATCTCGAGCTAGGAGGCGGAAACGGGGCTCCCCTGGATGTTTGCGGGACCCCACGTGCTTCCTCTCGAGTGCAGACGGGTATGTCGGGGAACTTCTTGAGTTGCAGCAAGGGTGTGAAGGACCCTTTGGAAGTTCCAGTGGTTAGACGTGATTAGCCTCGAGAAGCCTCAGCGGAAATGGCCCTCATCTCGCCTGGAGGGCAAAACCTCCTGGATTTTCTCGAGTTGCGGCAGGTGCTCTCGACTTACGACGGGGACCTCAGGGACCCGCTCTGGTGGCCTCAGGAAAGGCCAGTCCCCATGCGAGTTCCTCGGGGGCGTCTCGGGATTCCTCTCCCGTCGATGCCGGGGCCTAAGACCTTGTGTGGAGTCGGGGCCGGAACCTGAGGATTCCTCTCCAGTGCTGACATGGATCTTGGGGTACGTCTGGAGTCTCCCCAGGGGAGTCAGTCCTCGTCTCGAATGCGGGCATGCACTTGCGCTTTCCTCCAGAGCGGTAGCAGCAGTGTCACGCAGTCCGCCGCGTGGATCAAAGGATCTATGGTTTTCCCTCGAGTCTTTCCCACGAGGCTTTCCCACGAGGCTTTCCCACAGGGGTGTCCCACGTGCACACGTGGTGGGAGTCGATCCTCGGCTTGCATGTCAAGGCAGTGCAGGGAAAACAGGTTCCTCTGGAATGGACTGACACATCTGGGGGACTCTTGGAATGGTGTCACGACCCTGGAGTTTCTCTCGCCTTTCCTGTGGAGAGCGCCTCCTCTTGAGATGCGACTGGAAGGTCGGGAATTCTTTCCCTACGAAAAAGGGAAGGATCCCTCATCTCGAGCTAGGAGGCGGAAACGGGGCTCCCCTGGATGTGTGAGGGACCCCACGTGCTTCCTCTCGAGTGGAGACGGGTATGTCGGGGAACTTCTTGAGTTGCAGCAATGGTGTGAAGGACCCTTTGGAAGTTCCAGTGGTTAGATGTGATTGGCCTCGAGAAGCCTCAGCAGAAATGGGCCTCATCTCGCCTGGAGGGCAAAACCTCCTGGATTTTCTCGAGTTGCGGCAGGTGCTCTCGACTTACGACGGGGACCTCAGGGACGCGCTCTGGTGGCCTCAGGAAAGGCCAGTCCCCATGCGAGTTCCTCGGGGGCCTCTCGGGATTCCTCTCCCGTTGATGCCGGGGCCTAACACCTTGTGTGGAGTCGGGGCCGGAACCTGAGGATTCCTCTCCAGTGCTGACATGGATCTTGGGGTACTTCTGGAGTCTCCCCAGGGGAGTCAGTCCTCGTCTCGAATGCGGGCATGCACTTGCGCTTTCCACCAGAGCGGTAGCAGCAGTGTCACGCAGTCCGCCCAATGGATCAAAGGATCTATGGTTTTCCCTCGAGTCTTTTCCACGAGGCTTTCCCACGAGGCTTTCCCACAGGGCTGTCCCACGTGCACACGTGGTGGGAGTCGATCCTCGGCTTGAACGTCAAGGCAGTGCAGGGAAAACAGGTTCCTCTGGAATGGACTGACACATCTGGGGGACTCTTGGAATGGTGGCACGACCCTGGAGTTCCTCTCGCCTTTCCTGTGGAGAGCGCCTCCTCTTGAGATGCGACGGGAACGCCGGGAATTCTTTCCCTACGAAACAGGGAAAGGATCCCTCATCTCGAGCTAGGAGGCGGAAACGGGGCTCCCCTGGATGTTTGCGGGACCCCACGTGCTTCCTCTCGAGTGGAGACGGGTATGTCGGGGAACTTCTTGAGTTGCAGCAAGGGTGTGAAGGACCCTTTGGAAGTTCCAGTGGTTAGACGTGATTAGCCTCGAGAAGCCCCAGCGGAAATGGGCCTCATCTCGCCTGGAGGGCAAAACCTCCTGGATTTTCTCGAGTTGCGGCAGGTGCTCTCGACTTACGACGTGGACCTCAGGGACCCGCTCTGGTGGCCTCAGGAAAGGCCAGTCCCCATGCGAGTTCCTCGGGGGCCTCTCGGGATTCCTCTCCCGTCGATGCCGGAGCCTAAGACCTTGTGTGGAGTCGGGGCCGGAACCTGAGGATTACTCTCCAGTGCTGACATGGATCTTGGGGTACTTTTGAAGTCTCCCCAGGGGAGTCAGTCCTCGTCTCGAATGCGGGCATGCACTTGCGCTTTCCTCCATAGCGGTAGCAGCAGTGTCACGCAGTCCGCCGCGTGGATCAAAGGATCTATGGTTTTCCCTCGAGTCTTTCCCACGAGGCTTTCCCACGAGGCTTTCCCACAGGGCTGTCCCACGTGCACACGTGGTGGGAGTCGATCCTCGGCTTGAACGTCAAGGCAGTGCAGGGAAAACAGGTTCCTCTGGAATGGACTGACACATCTGGGGGACTCTTGGAATGGTGTCACGACCCTGGAGTTCCTCTCGCCTTTCCTGTGGAGAGCACCTCCTCTTGAGATGCGACAGGAACGCCGGGAATTCTTTCCCTACGAAACAGGGAAAGGATCCCTCATCTCGAGCTAGGAGGCGGAAACGGGGCTCCTTTGGATGTGTGCGGGACCCCACGTGCTTCCTCTCGAGTGCAGACGGGTATGTCGGGGAACTTCTTGAGTTGCAGCAAGGGTGTGAAGGACCCTTTGGAAGTTCCAGTGGTTAGACGTGATTGGCCTCGAGAAGCCTCAGCGGAAATGGCCCTCATCTCGCCTGGAGGGCAAAACCTCCTGGATTTTCTCGAGTTGCGGCAGGTGCTCTCGACTTACGACGGGGACCTCAGGGACCCGCTCTGGTGGCCTCAGGAAAGGCCAGTCCCCATGCGAGTTCCTCGGGGGCCTCTCGGGATTCCTCTCCCGTCGATGCCGGGGCCTAAGACCTTGTGTGGAGTCGGGGCCGGAACCTGAGGATTCCTCTCCAGTGCTGACATGGATCTTGGGGTACGTCTGGAGTCTCCCCAGGGGAGTCAGTCCTCATCTCGAATGCGGGCATGCACTTGCGCTTTCCTCCAGAGCAGTAGCAGCAGTGTCACGCAGTCCGCCGCGTGGATCAAAGGATCTATGGTTTTCCCTCGAGTCTTTCCCACGAGGCTTTCCCACGAGGCTTTCCCACAGGGCTGTCCCACGTGCACACGTGGTGGGAGTCGATCCTCGGCTTGCACGTCAAGGCAGTGCAGGGAAAACAGGTTCCTCTGGAATGGACTGACACATCTGGGGGACTCTTGGAATGGTGTCACGACCCTGGAGTTCCTCTCGCCTTTCCTGTGGAGAGCGCCTCCTCTTGAGATGCGACGGGAACGCCGGGAATTCTTTCCCTACGAAAAAGGGAAGGATCCCTCATCTCGAGCTAGGAGGCGGAAACGGGGCTCCCCTGGATGTGTGAGGGATCCCACGTGCTTCCTCTCGAGTGGAGATGGGTATGTCGGGGAACTTCTTGAGTTGCAGCAATGGTGTGAAGGACCCTTTGGAAGTTCCAGTGGTTAGATGTGATTGGCCTCGAGAAGCCTCAGCAGAAATGGGCCTCATCTTGCCTGGAGGGCAAAACCTCCTGGATTTTCTCGAGTTGCGGAAGGTGCTCTCGACTTACGACGGGGACCTCAGGGACCCGCTCTGGTGGCCTCAGGAAAGGCCAGGCCCCATGCGAGTTCCTCGGGGGCCTCTCGGGATTCCTCTCCCGTCGATGCCGGGGCCTAAGACCTTGTGTGGAGACGGGGCCGGAATCTGAGGATTCCTCTCCAGTGCTGACATGGATCTTGGGGTACGTCTGGAGTCTCCCCAGGGGAGTCAGTCCTCGTCTCGAATGCGGGCATGCACTTGCGCTTTCCTCCAGAGCGGTAGCAGCAGTGTCACGCAGTCCGCCGCGTGGATCAAAGGATCTATGGTTTTCCCTCGAGTCTTTCCCACGAGGCTTTCCCACGAGGCTTTCCCACAGGGCTGTCCCACGTGCACACGTGGTGGGAGTCGATCCTCGGCTTGAACGTCAAGGCAGTGCAGGGAAAACAGGTTCCTCTGGAATGGACTGACACATCTGGGGGACTCTTGGAATGGTGGCACGACCCTGGAGTTCCTCTCGCCTTTCCTGTGGAGAGCGCCTCCTCTTGAGATGCGACGGGAACGCCGGGAATTCTTTCCCTACGAAACAGGGAAAGGATCCCTCATCTCGAGCTAGGAGGCGGAAACGGGGCTCCCCTGGATGTGTGCGGGACCCACGTGCTTCCTCTCGAGTGGAGACGGGTATGTCGGGGAACTTCTTGAGTTGCAGCAAGGGTGTGAAGGACCCTTTGGAATTTCCAGTGGTTAGACGTGATTGGCCTCGAGAAGCCTCAGCGGAAATGGGCCTCATCTCACCTGGAGGGCAAAACCGCCTGGATTTTCTCGAGTTGCGGCAGGTGCTCTCGACTTAGGACGGGGACCTCAGGGACCCGCTCTGGTGGCCTCAGGAAAGACCAGTCCAGATGCGAGTTCCACGGGGGCCTCTCGGGATTCCTCTTCCTTCGATGCCGGGGCCTAAGACCTTGTGTGGAGTCGGGGCCGGAACCTGAGGATTCCTCTCCAGTGCTGACATAGATCTTGGGGTACTTCTGGAGTCTCCCCAGGGGAGTCAGTCCTCGTCTCGAATGCAGGCATGCACTTGCGCTTTCTTCCAGAGCGGTAGCAGCAGTGTCACGCAGTCCGCCGCGTGGATCAAAGGATCTATGTTTTTCCCTCGAGTCTTTCCCACGAGGCTTTCCCACGAGGCTTTCCCACAGGGCTGTCCCACGTGCACACGTGGTGGGAGTCGATCCTCGGCTTGAACGTCAAGGCAGTGCAGGGAAAACAGGTTCCTCTGGAATGGACTGACACATCTCGGGGACTCTTGGTATGGTGGCATGACCCTGGAGTTCCTCTCGCCTTTCCTGTGGAGAGCGCCTCCTCTTGAGATGCGACGGGAACGCCGGGAATTCTTTCCCTACGAAACAGGGAAAGGATCCCTCATCTCGAGCTAGGAGGCGGAAACGGGGCTCCCCTGGATGTGTGCGGGACCCCACGTGCTTCCTCTCGAGTGCAGACGGGTATGTCGGGGAACTTCTTGAGTTGCAGCAAGGGTGTGAAGGATCCTTTGGAAGTTCCAGTGGTTAGATGTGATTGGCCTCGAGAAGCCTCAGCGGAAATGGGCCTCATCTCGCCTGGAGGGCAAAACCTCCTGGATTTTCTCGAGTTGCGGCAGGTGCTCTCGACTTACGACGGGGACCTCAGGGAACCGCTCTGGTGGCCTCAGGAAAGGCCAGTCCCCATGCGAGTTCCTCGGGGGCGTCTCGGGATTCCTCTCCCGGCGATGCCGGGGCCTAAGACCTTGTGTGGAGTCGGGGCCGGAACCTGAGGATTCCTCTCCAGTGCTGACATGGATCTTGGGGTACTTCTGGAGTCTCCCCAGGGGAGTCAGTCTTCGTCTCGTTTGCGGGCATGCATTGCGCTTTCCTCCAGAGCTGTAGCAGCAGTGTCACGCATTCCCCTCGTGGATAAAAGGATCTATGGTTTTCCCTCGAGTCTTTCCCACGAGGCTTTCCCACGAGGCTTTCCCACAGGGCTGTCCCACGTGCACACGTGGTGGGAGTCGATCCTCGGCTTGAACGTCAAGTGCAGGGAAAACAGGTTCCTCTGGAATGGACTGACACATCTGGGGGACTCTTGGAATGGTGGCACGACCCTGGAGTTCCACTCGCCTTTCCTGTGGAGAGCGCCTCCTCTTGAGATGCAACGGGAACGCCGGGAATTCTTTCCCAACGAAACAGGGAAACGATCCCTCATCTCGAGCTAGGAGGCGGTAACGGGGCTCCCCTGGATGTGTGCGGGACACCACGTGCTTCCTCTCGAGTGGAGCCGGGTATGTCGGGGAACTTCTTGAGTTGCAGCAAGGGTGTGAAGGACCCTTTGGAAGTTCCAGTGGTTAGATGTGATTGGCCTCGAGAAGCCTCAGCAGAAATGGGCCTCATCTCGCCTGGAGGGCAAAACCTCCTGAATTTTCTCGAGTTGCGGCAGGTGCTCTCGACTTACGACGGGGACCTCAGGGACCCGCTCTGGTGGCCTCAGGAAAGGCCAGTCCCCATGCGAGTTCCTCGGGGGCGTCTCGGGATTTCTCTCCCGTTGATGCCGGGGCCTAAGACCTTGTGTGGAATCGGGGCCGGAACCTGAGGATTCCTCTCCAGTGCTGACATGGATCTTGGGGTACTTCTGGAGTCTCCCCAGGGGAGTCAGTCCTCGTCTCGAATGCGGGCATGCACTTGCGCTTTCCTCCAGAGCGGTAGCAGCAGTGTCACGCAGTCCGCCGCGTGGATCAAAGGATCTATGGTTTTCCCTCGAGTCTTTCCCACGAGGCTTTCCCACGAGGCTTTCCCACAGGGCTGTCCCACGTGCACACGTGGTGGGAGTCGACCCTCGGCTTGAACGTCAAGGCAGTGCAGGGAAAACAGGTTCCTCTGAAATGGACTGACACATCTGGGGGACTCTTGGAATGGTGGCACGACCCTGGAGTTCCTCTCGCCTTTCCTGTGGAGAGCGCCTCCTCTTGAGATGCGACGGGAACGCCGGTAATTCTTTCCCTACGAAACAGGGAAAGGTTCCCTCATCTCGAGCTAGGAGGCGGAAACGGGGCTCCCCTGGATGTGTGCGGGACCCCACGTGCTTCCTCTCGAGTGCAGACGGGTATGTCGGGGAACTTCTTGAGTTGCAGCAAGGGTGTGAATGACCCTTTGGAAGTTCCAGTGGTTAGACGTGATTAGCCTCGAGAAGCCTCAGCGGAAATGGCCCTCATCTCGCCTGGAGGGCAAAACCTCCTGGATTTTCTCGAGTTGCGGCAGGTGCTCTCGACTTACGACGGGGACCTCAGGGACCCGCTCTGGTGGCCTCAGGAAAGGCCAGTCCCCATGCGAGTTCCTCGGGGGCGTCTCGGGATTCCTCTCCCGTCGATGCCGGGGCCTAAGACCTTGTGTGGAGTCGGGGCCGGAACCTGAGGATTCCTCTCCAGTGCTGACATGGATCTTGGGGTACGTCTGGAGTCTCCCCAGGGGAGTCAGTCCTCGTCTCGAATGCGGGCATGCACTTGCGCTTTCCTCCAGAGCGGTAGCAGCAGTGTCACGCAGTCCGCCGCGTGGATCAAAGGATCTATGGTTTTCCCTCGAGTCTTTCCCACGAGGCTTTCCCACGAGGCTTTCCCACAGGGCTGTCCCACGTGCACACGTGGTGGGAGTCGATCCTCGGCTTGCATGTCAAGGCAGTGCAGGGAAAACAGGTTCCTCTGGAATGGACTGACACATCTGGGGGACTCTTGGAATGGTGTCACGACCCTGGAGTTCCTCTCGCCTTTCCTGTGGAGAGCGCCTCCTCTTGAGATGCGACTGGAAGGTCGGGAATTCTTTCCCTACGAAAAAGGGAAGGATCCCTCATCTCGAGCTAGGAGGCGGAAACGGGGATCCCCTGGATGTGTGAGGGACCCCACGTGCTTCCTCTCGAGTGGAGACGGGTATGTCGGGGAACTTCTTGAGTTGCAGCAATTGTGTGAAGGACCCTTTGGAAGTTCCAGTGGTTAGATGTGATTGGCCTCGAGAAGCCTCAGCAGAAATGGGCCTCATCTCGCCTGGAGGGCAAAACCTCCTGGATTTTCTCGAGTTGCGGCAGGTGCTCTCGACTTACGACGGGGACCTCAGGGACCCGCTCTGGTGGCCTCAGGAAAGGCCAGTCCCCATGCGAGTTCCTCGGGGGCGTCTCGGGATTTCTCTCCCGTTGATGCCGGGGCCTAACACCTTGTGTGGAGTCGGGGCCGGAACCTGAGGATTCCTCTCCAGTGCTGACATGGATCTTGGGGTACTTCTGGAGTCTCCCCAGGGGAGTCAGTCCTCGTCTCGAATGCGGGCATGCACTTGCGCTTTCCACCAGAGCGGTAGCAGCAGTGTCACGCATTCCGCCCAATGGATCAAAGGATCTATGGTTTTCCCTCGAGTCTTTTCCACGAGGCTTTCCCACGAGGCTTTCCCACAGGGCTGTCCCACGTGCACACGTGGTGGGAGTCGATCCTCGGCTTGAACGTCAAGGCAGTGCAGGGAAAACAGGTTCCTCTGGAATGGACTGACACATCTGGGGGACTCTTGGAATGGTGGCACGACCCTGGAGTTCCTCTCGCCTTTCCTGCGGAGAGCGCCTCCTCTTGAGATGCGACGGGAACGCCGGGAATTCTTTCCCTACGAAACAGGGAAAGGATCCCTCATCTCGAGCTAGGAGGCGGAAACGGGGCTCCCCTGGATGTGTGCGGGACCCCACGTGCTTCCTCTCGAGTGGAGACGGGTATGTCGGGGAACTTCTTGAGTTGCAGCAATGGTGTGAAGGACCCTTTGGAAGTTCCAGTGGTTAGATGTGATTGGCCTCGAGAAGCCTCAGCGGAAATGGGCCTCATCTCGCCTGGAGGGCAAAACCTCCTGGATTTTCTCGAGTTGCGGCAGGTGCTCTCGACTTACGACGGGGACCTCAGGGACCCGCTCTGGTGGCCTCAGGAAAGGCCAGTCCCCATGCGAGTTCCTCGGGGGCGTCTCGGGATTCCTCTCCCGTCGATGCCGGGGCCTAAGACCTTGTGTGGAGTCGGGGCCGGAACCTGAGGATTCCTCTCCAGTGCTGACATGGATCTTGGGGTACGTCTGGAGTCTCCCCAGGGGAGTCAGTCCTCATCTCGAATGCGGGCATGCACTTGCGCTTTCCTCCAGAGCAGTAGCAGCAGTGTCACGCAGTCCGCCGCGTGGATCAAAGGATCTATGGTTTTCCCTCGAGTCTTTCCCACGAGGCTTTCCCACGAGGCTTTCCCACAGGGCTGTCCCACGTGCACACGTGGTGGGAGTCGATCTTCGGCTTGCACGTCAAGGCAGTGCAGGGAAAACAGGTTCCTCTGGAATGGACTGACACATCTGGGGGACTCTTGGAATGGTGTCACGACCCTGGAGTTCCTCTCGCCTTTCCTGTGGAGAGCGCCTCCTCTTGAGATGCGACGGGAACGCCGGGAATTCTTTCCCTACGAAAAAGGGAAGGATCCCTCATCTCGAGCTAGGAGGCGGAAACGGGGCTCCCCTGGATGTGTGAGGGATCCCACGTGCTTCCTCTCGAGTGGAGACGGGTATGTCGGGGAACTTCTTGAGTTGCAGCAATGGTGTGAAGGACCCTTTGGAAGTTCCAGTGGTTAGATGTGATTGGCCTCGAGAAGCCTCAGCAGAAATGGGCCTCATCTCGCCTGGAGGGCAAAACCTCCTGGATTTTCTCGAGTTGCGGAAGGTGCTCTCGACTTACGACGGGGACCTCAGGGACCCGCTCTGGTGGCCTCAGGAAAGGCCAGGCCCCATGCGAGTTCCTCGGGGGCCTCTCGGGATTCCTCTCCCGTCGATGCCGGGGCCTAAGACCTTGTGTGGAGACGGGGCCGGAATCTGAGGATTCCTCTCCAGTGCTGACATGGATCTTGGGGTACGTCTGGAGTCTCCCCAGGGGAGTCAGTCCTCGTCTCGAATGTGGGCATGCACTTGCGCTTTCCTCCAGAGCGGTAGCAGCAGTGTCACGCAGTCCGCCGCGTGGATCAAAGGATCTATGGTTTTCCCTCGAGTCTTTCCCACGAGGCTTTCCCACGAGGCTTTCCCACAGGGCTGTCCCACGTGCACACGTGGTGGGAGTCGATCCTCGGCTTGAACGTCAAGGCAGTGCAGGGAAAACAGGTTCCTCTGGAATGGACTGACACATCTGGGGGACTCTTGGAATGGTGGCACGACCCTTCAGTTCCTCTCGCCTTTCCTGTGGAGAGCGCCTCCTCTTGAGATGCGACGGGAACGCCGGTAATTCTTTCCCTACGAAACAGGGAAAGGTTCCCTCATCTCGAGCTAGGAGGCGGAAACGGGGCTCCCCTGGATGTGTGCGGGACCCCACGTGCTTCCTCTCGAGTGCAGACGGGTATGTCGGGGAACTTCTTGAGTTGCAGCAAGGGTGTGAAGGACCCTTTGGAAGTTCCAGTGTTAGACGTGATTAGCCTCGAGAAGCCTCAGCGGAAATGGCCCTCATCTCGCCTGGAGGGCAAAACCTCCTGGATTTTCTCGAGTTGCGGCAGGTGCTCTCGACTTACGACGGGGACCTCAGGGACCCGCTCTGGTGGCCTCAGGAAAGGCCAGTCCCCATGCGAGTTCCTCGGGGGCCTCTCGGGATTCCTCTCCCGTCGATGCCGGGGCCTAAGACCTTGTGTGGAGTCGGGGCCGGAACCTGAGGATTCCTCTCCAGTGCTGACATGGATCTTGGGGTACGTCTGGAGTCTCCCCAGGGGAGTCAGTCCTCACCTCGAATGCGGGCATGCACTTGCGCTTTCCTCCAGAGCAGTAGCAGCAGTGTCACGCAGTCCGCCGCGTGGATCAAAGGATCTATGGTTTTCCCTCGAGTCTTTCCCACGAGGCTTTCCCACGAGGCTTTCCCACAGGGCTGTCCCACGTGCACACGTGGTGGGAGTCGATCCTCGGCTTGCACGTCAAGGCAGTGCAGGGAAAACAGGTTCCTCTGGAATGGACTGACACATCTGGGGGACTCTTGGAATGGTGTCACGACCCTGGAGTTCCTCTCGCCTTTCCTGTGGAGAGCGCCTCCTCTTGAGATGCGACGGGAACGCCGGGAATTCTTTCCCTACGAAAAAGGGAAGGATCCCTCATCTCGAGCTAGGAGGCGGAAACGGGGCTCCCCTGGATGTGTGAGGGATCCCACGTGCTTCCTCTCGAGTGGAGACGGGTATGTCGGGGAACTTCTTGAGTTGCAGCAATGGTGTGAAGGACCCTTTGGAAGTTCCAGTGGTTAGATGTGATTGGCCTCGAGAAGCCTCAGCAGAAATGGGCCTCATCTTGCCTGGAGGGCAAAACCTCCTGGATTTTCTCGAGTTGCGGAAGGTGCTCTCGACTTACGACGGGGACCTCAGGGACCCGCTCTGGTGGCCTCAGGAAAGGCCAGGCCCCATGCGAGTTCCTCGGGGGCCTCTCGGGATTCCTCTCCCGTCGATGCCGGGGCCTAAGACCTTGTGTGGAGACGGGGCCGGAATCTGAGGATTCCTCTCCAGTGCTGACATGGATCTTGGGGTACGTCTGGAGTCTCCCCAGGGGAGTAAGTCCTCGTCTCGAATGCGGGCATGCACTTGCGCTTTCCTCCAGAGCGGTAGCAGCAGTGTCACGCAGTCCGCCGCGTGGATCAAAGGATCTATGGTTTTCCCTCGAGTCTTTCCCACGAGGCTTTCCCACGAGGCTTTCCCACAGGGCTGTCCCACGTGCACACGTGGTGGGAGTCGATCCTCGGCTTGAACGTCAAGTGCAGGGAAAACAGGTTCCTCTGGAATGGACTGACACATCTGGGGGACTCTTGGAATGGTGTCACGACCCTGGAGTTCCTCTCGCCTTTCCTGTGGAGAGCGCCTCCTCTTGAGATGCAACGGGAACGCCGGGAATTCTTTCCCTACGAAACAGGGAAAGGATCCCTCATCTCGAGCTAGGAGGCGGTAACGGGGCTCCCCTGGATGTGTGCGGGACACCACGTGCTTCCTCTCGAGTGGAGCCGGGTATGTCGGGGAATTTCTTGAGTTGCAGCAATGGTGTGAAGGACCCTTTGGAAGTTCCAGTGGTTAGATGTGATTGGCCTCGAGAAGCCTCAGCGGGAATGGGCCTCATCTCGCCTGGAGGGCAAAACCTCCTGGATTTTCTCGAGTTGCGGCAGGTGCTCTCGACTTACGACGGGGACCTCAGGGACCCGCTCTGGTGGCCTCAGGAAAGGCCAGTCCCCATGCGAGTTCCTCGGGGGCCTCTCGGGATTCCTCTCCCGTCGATGCCGGGGCCTAAGACCTTGTGTGGAGTCGGGGCCGGAACCTGAGGATTCCTGTCCAGTGCTGACATGGATCAAGGGGTACTTCTGGAGTCTCCCCAGGGGAGTCAGTCCTCGTCTCGAATGCGGGCATGCACTTGCGCTTTCCTCCAGAGCGGTAGCAGCAGTGTCACGTATTCCCCTCGTGGATAAAAGGATCTATGGTTTTCCCTCGAGTCTTTCCCACGAGGCTTTCCCACGAGGCTTTCCCACAGGGCTGTCCCACGTGCACACGTGGTGGGAGTCGATCCTCGGCTTGAACGTCAAGGCAGTGCAGGGAAAACAGGTTCCTCTGGAATGGACTGACACATCTGGGGGTCTCTTGGAATGGTGGCACGACCCTGGAGTTCCTCTCGCCTTTCCTGTGGAGAGCACCTCCTCTTGAGATGCGACAGGAACGCCGGGAATTCTTTCCCTACGAAACAGGGAAAGGATCCCTCGTCTCGAGCTAGGAGGCGGAAACGGGGCTCCCCTGGATGTGTGAGGGACCCCACGTGCTTCCTCTCGAGTGGAGACGGGTATGTCGGGGAACTTCTTGAGTTGCAGCAAGGGTGTGAAGGACCCTTTGGAAGTTCCAGTGGTTAGATGTGATTGGCCTCGAGAAGCCTCAGCGGAAATGGGCCTCATCTCGCCTGGAGGGCAAAACCTCCTGGATTTTCTCGAGTTGCGGAAGGTGCTCTCGACTTACGACGGGGACCTCAGGGACCCGCTCTGGTGGCCTCAGGAAAGGCCAGGCCCCATGCGAGTTCCTCGGGGGCCTCTCGGGATTCCTCTCCCGTCGATGCCGGGGCCTAAGACCTTGTGTGGAGACGGGGCCGGAATCTGAGGATTCCTCTCCAGTGCTGACATGGATCTTGGGGTACGTCTGGAGTCTCCCCAGGGGAGTCAGTCCTCGTCTCGAATGCGGGCATGCACTTGCGCTTTCCTCCAGAGCGGTAGCAGCAGTGTCACGCAGTCCGCCGCGTGGATCAAAGGATCTATGGTTTTCCCTCGAGTCTTTCCCACGAGGCTTTCCCACGAGGCTTTCCCACAGGGCTGTCCCACGTGCACACGTGGTGGGAGTCGATCCTCGGCTTGAACGTCAAGGCAGTGCAGGGAAAACAGGTTCCTCTGGAATGGACTGACACATCTGGGGGACTCTTGGAATGGTGGCACGACCCTTCAGTTCCTCTCCCCTTTCCTGTGGAGAGCGCCTCCTCTTGAGATGCGACGGGAACGCCGGTAATTCTTTCCCTACGAAACAGGGAAAGGTTCCCTCATCTCGAGCTAGGAGGCGGAAACGGGGCTCCCCTGGATGTGTGCGGACCCCACGTGCTTCCTCTCGAGTGCAGACGGGTATGTCGGGGAACTTCTTGAGTTGCAGCAAGGGTGTGAAGGACCCTTTGGAAGTTCCAGTGTTAGACGTGATTAGCCTCGAGAAGCCTCAGCGGAAATGGCCCTCATCTCGCCTGGAGGGCAAAACCTCCTGGATTTTCTCGAGTTGCGGCAGGTGCTCTCGACTTACGACGGGGACCTCAGGGACCCGCTCTGGTGGCCTCAGGAAAGGCCAGTCCCCATGCGAGTTCCTCGGGGGCCTCTCGGGATTCCTCTCCCGTCGATGCCGGGGCCTAAGACCTTGTGTGGAGTCGGGGCCGGAACCTGAGGATTCCTCTCCAGTGCTGACATGGATCTTGGGGTACGTCTGGAGTCTCCCCAGGGGAGTCAGTCCTCATCTCGAATGCGGGCATGCACTTGCGCTTTCCTCCAGAGCAGTAGCAGCAGTGTCACGCAGTCCGCCGCGTGGATCAAAGGATCTATGGTTTTCCCTCGAGTCTTTCCCACGAGGCTTTCCCACGAGGCTTTCCCACAGGGCTGTCCCACGTGCACACGTGGTGGGAGTCGATCTTCGGCTTGCACGTCAAGGCAGTGCAGGGAAAACAGGTTCCTCTGGAATGGACTGACACATCTGGGGGACTCTTGGAATGGTGTCACGACCCTGGAGTTCCTCTCGCCTTTCCTGTGGAGAGCGCCTCCTCTTGAGATGCGACGGGAACGCCGGGAATTCTTTCCCTACGAAAAAGGGAAGGATCCCTCATCTCGAGCTAGGAGGCGGAAACGGGGCTCCCCTGGATGTGTGAGGGATCCCACGTGCTTCCTCTCGAGTGGAGACGGGTATGTCGGGGAACTTCTTGAGTTGCAGCAATGGTGTGAAGGACCCTTTGGAAGTTCCAGTGGTTAGATGTGATTGGCCTCGAGAAGCCTCAGCAGAAATGGGCCTCATCTCGCCTGGAGGGCAAAACCTCCTGGATTTTCTCGAGTTGCGGAAGGTGCTCTCGACTTACGACGGGGACCTCAGGGACCCGCTCTGGTGGCCTCAGGAAAGGCCAGGCCCCATGCGAGTTCCTCGGGGGCCTCTCGGGATTCCTCTCCCGTCGATGCCGGGGCCTAAGACCTTGTGTGGAGACGGGGCCGGAATCTGAGGATTCCTCTCCAGTGCTGACATGGATCTTGGGGTACGTCTGGAGTCTCCCCAGGGGAGTCAGTCCTCGTCTCGAATGCGGGCATGCACTTGCGCTTTCCTCCAGAGCGGTAGCAGCAGTGTCACGCAGTCCGCCGCGTGGATCAAAGGATCTATGGTTTTCCCTCGAGTCTTTCCCACGAGGCTTTCCCACGAGGCTTTCCCACAGGGCTGTCCCACGTGCACACGTGGTGGGAGTCGATCCTCGGCTTGAACGTCAAGGCAGTGCAGGGAAAACAGGTTCCTCTGGAATGGACTGACACATCTGGGGGACTCTTGGAATGGTGGCACGACCCTTCAGTTCCTCTCGCCTTTCCTGTGGAGAGCGCCTCCTCTTGAGATGCGACGGGAACGCCGGTAATTCTTTCCCTACGAAACAGGGAAAGGTTCCCTCATCTCGAGCTAGGAGGCGGAAACGGGGCTCCCCTGGATGTGTGCGGGACCCCACGTGCTTCCTCTCGAGTGCAGACGGGTATGTCGGGGAACTTCTTGAGTTGCAGCAAGGGTGTGAAGGACCCTTTGGAAGTTCCAGTGTTAGACGTGATTAGCCTCGAGAAGCCTCAGCGGAAATGGCCCTCATCTCGCCTGGAGGGCAAAGCCTCCTGGATTTTCTCGAGTTGCGGCAGGTGCTCTCGACTTACGACGGGGACCTCAGGGACCCGCTCTGGTGGCCTCAGGAAAGGCCAGTCCCCATGCGAGTTCCTCGGGGGCCTCTCGGGATTCCTCTCCCGTCGATGCCGGGGCCTAAGACCTTGTGTGGAGTCGGGGCCGGAACCTGAGGATTCCTCTCCAGTGCTGACATGGATCTTGGGGTACGTCTGGAGTCTCCCCAGGGGAGTCAGTCCTCACCTCGAATGCGGGCATGCACTTGCGCTTTCCTCCAGAGCAGTAGCAGCAGTGTCACGCAGTCCGCCGCGTGGATCAAAGGATCTATGGTTTTCCCTCGAGTCTTTCCCACGAGGCTTTCCCACGAGGCTTTCCCACAGGGCTGTCCCACGTGCACACGTGGTGGGAGTCGATCCTCGGCTTGCACGTCAAGGCAGTGCAGGGAAAACAGGTTCCTCTGGAATGGACTGACACATCTGGGGGACTCTTGGAATGGTGTCACGACCCTGGAGTTCCTCTCGCCTTTCCTGTGGAGAGCGCCTCCTCTTGAGATGCGACGGGAACGCCGGGAATTCTTTCCCTACGAAAAAGGGAAGGATCCCTCATCTCGAGCTAGGAGGCGGAAACGGGGCTCCCCTGGATGTGTGAGGGATCCCACGTGCTTCCTCTCGAGTGGAGACGGGTATGTCGGGGAACTTCTTGAGTTGCAGCAATGGTGTGAAGGACCCTTTGGAAGTTCCAGTGGTTAGATGTGATTGGCCTCGAGAAGCCTCAGCAGAAATGGGCCTCATCTTGCCTGGAGGGCAAAACCTCCTGGATTTTCTCGAGTTGCGGAAGGTGCTCTCGACTTACGACGGGGACCTCAGGGACCCGCTCTGGTGGCCTCAGGAAAGGCCAGGCCCCATGCGAGTTCCTCGGGGGCCTCTCGGGATTCCTCTCCCGTCGATGCCGGGGCCTAAGACCTTGTGTGGAGACGTGGCCGGAATCTGAGGATTCCTCTCCAGTGCTGACATGGATCTTGGGGTACGTCTGGAGTCTCCCCAGGGGAGTAAGTCCTCGTCTCGAATGCGGGCATGCACTTGCGCTTTCCTCCAGAGCGGTAGCAGCAGTGTCACGCAGTCCGCCGCGTGGATCAAAGGATCTATGGTTTTCCCTCGAGTCTTTCCCACGAGGCTTTCCCACGAGGCTTTCCCACAGGGCTGTCCCACGTGCACACGTGGTGGGAGTCGATCCTCGGCTTGAACGTCAAGTGCAGGGAAAACAGGTTCCTCTGGAATGGACTGACACATCTGGGGGACTCTTGGAATGGTGTCACGACCCTGGAGTTCCTCTCGCCTTTCCTGTGGAGAGCGCCTCCTCTTGAGATGCAACGGGAACGCCGGGAATTCTTTCCCTACGAAACAGGGAAAGGATCCCTCATCTCGAGCTAGGAGGCGGTAACGGGGCTCCCCTGGATGTGTGCGGGACACCACGTGCTTCCTCTCGAGTGGAGCCGGGTATGTCGGGGAATTTCTTGAGTTGCAGCAATGGTGTGAAGGACCCTTTGGAAGTTCCAGTGGTTAGATGTGATTGGCCTCGAGAAGCCTCAGCGGGAATGGGCCTCATCTCGCCTGGAGGGCAAAACCTCCTGGATTTTCTCGAGTTGCGGCAGGTGCTCTCGACTTACGACGGGGACCTCAGGGACCCGCTCTGGTGGCCTCAGGAAAGGCCAGTCCCCATGCGAGTTCCTCGGGGGCCTCTCGGGATTCCTCTCCCGTCGATGCCGGGGCCTAAGACCTTGTGTGGAGTCGGGGCCGGAACCTGAGGATTCCTCTCCAGTGCTGACATGGATCAAGGGGTACTTCTGGAGTCTCCCCAGGGGAGTCAGTCCTCGTCTCGAATGCGGGCATGCACTTGCGCTTTCCTCCAGAGCGGTAGCAGCAGTGTCACGTATTCCCCTCGTGGATAAAAGGATCTATGGTTTTCCCTCGAGTCTTTCCCACGAGGCTTTCCCACGAGGCTTTCCCACAGGGCTGTCCCACGTGCACACGTGGTGGGAGTCGATCCTCGGCTTGAACGTCAAGGCAGTGCAGGGAAAACAGGTTCCTCTGGAATGGACTGACACATCTGGGGGTCTCTTGGAATGGTGGCACGACCCTGGAGTTCCTCTCGCCTTTCCTGTGGAGAGCACCTCCTCTTGAGATGCGACAGGAACGCCGGGAATTCTTTCCCTACGAAACAGGGAAAGGATCCCTCGTCTCGAGCTAGGAGGCGGAAACGGGGCTCCCCTGGATGTGTGAGGGACCCCACGTGCTTCCTCTCGAGTGGAGACGGGTATGTCGGGGAACTTCTTGAGTTGCAGCAAGGGTGTGAAGGACCCTTTGGAAGTTCCAGTGGTTAGATGTGATTGGCCTCGAGAAGCCTCAGCGGAAATGGGCCTCATCTCGCCTGGAGGGCAAAACCTCCTGGATTTTCTCGAGTTGCGGAAGGTGCTCTCGACTTACGACGGGGACCTCAGGGACCCGCTCTGGTGGCCTCAGGAAAGGCCAGGCCCCATGCGAGTTCCTCGGGGGCCTCTCGGGATTCCTCTCCCGTCGATGCCGGGGCCTAAGACCTTGTGTGGAGACGGGGCCGGAATCTGAGGATTCCTCTCCAGTGCTGACATGGATCTTGGGGTACGTCTGGAGTCTCCCCAGGGGAGTCAGTCCTCGTCTCGAATGCGGGCATGCACTTGCGCTTTCCTCCAGAGCGGTAGCAGCAGTGTCACGCAGTCCGCCGCGTGGATCAAAGGATCTATGGTTTTCCCTCGAGTCTTTCCCACGAGGCTTTCCCACGAGGCTTTCCCACAGGGCTGTCCCACGTGCACACGTGGTGGGAGTCGATCCTCGGCTTGAACGTCAAGGCAGTGCAGGGAAAACAGGTTCCTCTGGAATGGACTGACACATCTGGGGGACTCTTGGAATGGTGGCACGACCCTTCAGTTCCTCTCGCCTTTCCTGTGGAGAGCGCCTCCTCTTGAGATGCGACGGGAACGCCGGTAATTCTTTCCCTACGAAACAGGGAAAGGTTCCCTCATCTCGAGCTAGGAGGCGGAAACGGGGCTCCCCTGGATGTGTGCGGACCCCACGTGCTTCCTCTCGAGTGCAGACGGGTATGTCGGGGAACTTCTTGAGTTGCAGCAAGGGTGTGAAGGACCCTTTGGAAGTTCCAGTGTTAGACGTGATTAGCCTCGAGAAGCCTCAGCGGAAATGGCCCTCATCTCGCCTGGAGGGCAAAACCTCCTGGATTTTCTCGAGTTGCGGCAGGTGCTCTCGACTTACGACGGGGACCTCAGGGACCCGCTCTGGTGGCCTCAGGAAAGGCCAGTCCCCATGCGAGTTCCTCGGGGGCCTCTCGGGATTCCTCTCCCGTCGATGCCGGGGCCTAAGACCTTGTGTGGAGTCGGGGCCGGAACCTGAGGATTCCTCTCCAGTGCTGACATGGATCTTGGGGTACGTCTGGAGTCTCCCCAGGGGAGTCAGTCCTCATCTCGAATGCGGGCATGCACTTGCGCTTTCCTCCAGAGCAGTAGCAGCAGTGTCACGCAGTCCGCCGCGTGGATCAAAGGATCTATGGTTTTCCCTCGAGTCTTTCCCACGAGGCTTTCCCACGAGGCTTTCCCACAGGGCTGTCCCACGTGCACACGTGGTGGGAGTCGATCCTCGGCTTGCACGTCAAGGCAGTGCAGGGAAAACAGGTTCCTCTGGAATGGACTGACACATCTGGGGGACTCTTGGAATGGTGTCACGACCCTGGAGTTCCTCTCGCCTGTCCTGTGGAGAGCGCCTCCTCTTGAGATGCGACGGGAACGCCGGGAATTCTTTCCCTACGAAAAAGGGAAGGATCCCTCATCTCGAGCTAGGAGGCGGAAACGGGGCTCCCCTGGATGTGTGAGGGATCCCACGTGCTTCCTCTCGAGTGGAGACGGGTATGTCGGGGAACTTCTTGAGTTGCAGCAATGGTGTGAAGGACCCTTTGGAAGTTCCAGTGGTTAGATGTGATTGGCCTCGAGAAGCCTCAGCAGAAATGGGCCTCATCTTGCCTGGAGGGCAAAACCTCCTGGATTTTCTCGAGTTGCGGAAGGTGCTCTCGACTTACGACGGGGACCTCAGGGACCCGCTCTGGTGGCCTCAGGAAAGGCCAGGCCCCATGCGAGTTCCTCGGGGGCCTCTCGGGATTCCTCTCCCGTCGATGCCGGGGCCTAAGACCTTGTGTGGAGACGGGGCCGGAATCTGAGGATTCCTCTCCAGTGCTGACATGGATCTTGGGGTACGTCTGGAGTCTCCCCAGGGGAGTAAGTCCTCGTCTCGAATGCGGGCATGCACTTGCGCTTTCCTCCAGAGCGGTAGCAGCAGTGTCACGCAGTCCGCCGCGTGGATCAAAGGATCTATGGTTTTCCCTCGAGTCTTTCCCACGAGGCTTTCCCACGAGGCTTTCCCACAGGGCTGTCCCACGTGCACACGTGGTGGGAGTCGATCCTCGGCTTGAACGTCAAGTGCAGGGAAAACAGGTTCCTCTGGAATGGACTGACACATCTGGAGGACTCTTGGAATGGTGTCACGACCCTGGAGTTTCTCTCGCCTTTCCTGTGGAGAGCGCCTCCTCTTGAGATGCGACTGGAAGGTCGGGAATTCTTTCCCTACGAAAAAGGGAAGGATCCCTCATCTCGAGCTAGGAGGCGGAAACGGGGCTCCCCTGGATGTGTGAGGGACCCCACGTGCTTCCTCTCGAGTGGAGACGGGTATGTCGGGGAACTTCTTGAGTTGCAGCAATGGTGTGAAGGACCCTTTGGAAGTTCCAGTGGTTAGATGTGATTGGCCTCGAGAAGCCTCAGCAGAAATGGGCCTCATCTCGCCTGGAGGGCAAAACCTCCTGGATTTTCTCGAGTTGCGGCAGGTGCTCTCGACTTACGACGGGGACCTCAGGGACGCGCTCTGGTGGCCTCAGGAAAGGCCAGTCCCCATGCGAGTTCCTCGGGGGCCTCTCGGGATTCCTCTCCCGTTGATGCCGGGGCCTAACACCTTGTGTGGAGTCGGGGCCGGAACCTGAGGATTCCTCTCCAGTGCTGACATGGATCTTGGGGTACTTCTGGAGTCTCCCCAGGGGAGTCAGTCCTCGTCTCGAATGCGGGCATGCACTTGCGCTTTCCACCAGAGCGGTAGCAACAGTGTCACGCAGTCCGCCCAATGGATCAAAGGATCTATGGTTTTCCCTCGAGTCTTTTCCACGAGGCTTTCCCACGAGGCTTTCCCACAGGGCTGTCCCACGTGCACACGTGGTGGGAGTCGATCCTCGGCTTGAACGTCAAGGCAGTGCAGGGAAAACAGGTTCCTCTGGAATGGACTGACACATCTGGGGGACTCTTGGAATGGTGTCACGACCCTGGAGTTCCTCTCGCCTTTCCTGTGGAGAGCGCCTCCTCTTGAGATGCGACGGGAACGCCGGGAATTCTTTCCCTACGAAACAGGGAAAGGATCCCTCATCTCGAGCTAGGAGGCGGAAACGGGGCTCCCCTGGATGTGTGCGGGACCCCACGTGCTTCCTCTCGAGTGGAGACGGGTATGTCGGGGAACTTCTTGAGTTGCAGCAATGGTGTGAAGGACCCTTTGGAAGTTCCAGTGGTTAGATGTGATTGGCCTCGAGAAGCCTCAGCGGAAATGGGCCTCATCTCGCCTGGAGGGCAAAACCTCCTGGATTTTCTCGAGTTGCGGCAGGTGCTCTCGACTTACGACGGGGACCTCAGGGACCCGCTCTGGTGGCCTCAGGAAAGGCCAGTCCCCATGCGAGTTCCTCGGGGGCGTCTCGAGATTTCTCTCCCGTTGATACCGGGGCCTAAGACCTTGTGTGGAGTCGGGGCCGGAACCTGAGGATTCCTCTCCAGTGCTGACATGGATCTTGGGGTACTTCTGGAGTCTCCCCAGGGGAGTCAGTCCTCGTCTCGAATGCGGGCATGCACTTGCGCTTTCCTCCAGAGCGGTAGCAGCAGTGTCACGCAGTCCGCCGCGTGGATCAAAGGATCTATGGTTTTCCCTCGAGTCTTTCCCAAGAGGCTTTCCCACGAGGCTTTCCCACAGGGCTGTCCCACGTGCACACGTGGTGGGAGTCGATCCTCGGCTTGAACGTCAAGGCAGTGCAGGGAAAACAGGTTCCTCTGGAATGGACTGACACATCTAGGGGACTCTTGGAATGGTGGCACGACCCTTCAGTTCCTCTCGCCTTTCCTGTGGAGAGCACCTCCTCTTGAGATGCGACGGGAACGCCGGGAATTCTTTCCCTACGAAACAGGGAAAGGATCCCTCATCTCGAGCTAGGAGGCGGAAACGGGGCTCCCCTGGATGTGTGAGGGACCCCACGTGCTTCCTCTCGAGTGGAGACGGGTATGTCGGGGAACTTCTTGAGTTGCAGCAAGGGTGTGAAGGACCCTTTGGAAGTTCCAGTGGTTAGATGTGATTGGCCTCGAGAAGCCTCAGCAGAAATGGGCCTCATCTCGCCTGGAGGGCAAAACCTCCTGGATTTTCTCGAGTTGCGGAAGGTGCTCTCGACTTACGACGGGGACCTCAGGGACCCGCTCTGGTGGCCTCAGGAAAGGACAGTCCCCATGCGAGTTCCTCGGGGGCCTCTCGGGATTCCTCTCCCGTCGATGCCGGGGCCTAAGACCTTGTGTGGAGTCGGGGCCGGAATCTGAGGATTCCTCTCCAGTGCTGACATGGATCTTGGGGTACGTCTGGAGTCTCCCCAGGGGAGTCAGTCTTCGTCTCGAATGCGGGCATGCACTTGCGCTTTCCTCCAGAGCAGTAGCAGCAGTGTCACGCAGTCCGCCGCGTGGATCAAAGGATCTATGGTTTTCCCTCGAGTCTTTCCCACGAGTCTTTCCCACGAGGCTTTCCCACAGGGCTGTCCCACGTGCACACGTGGTGTGAGTCGATCCTCGGCTTGCACGTCAAGGCAGTGCAGGGAAAACAGGTTCCTCTGGAATGGACTGACACATCTGGGGGACTCTTGGAATGGTGTCACGACCCTGGAGTTCCTCTCGCCTTTCCTGTGGAGAGCGCCTCCTCTTGAGATGCGACTGGAACGCCGGGAATTCTTTCCATACGAAAAAGGGAAGGATCCCTCATCTCGAGCTAGGAGGCGGAAACGGGGCTCCCCTGGATGTGTGAGGGACCCCACGTGCTTCCTCTCGAGTGGAGACGGGTATGTCGGGGAACTTCTTGAGTTGCAGCAATGGTGTGAAGGACGCTTTGGAAGTTCCAGTGGTTAGATGTGATTGACCTCGAGAAGCCTCAGCGGAAATGGGCCTCATCTCGCCTGGAGGGCAAAACCTCCTGGATTTTCGCGAGTTGCGGCAGGTGCTCTCGACTTACGACGGGGACCTCAGGGACCCGCTCTGGTGGCCTCAGGAAAGGCCAGTCCCCATGCGAGTTCCTCGGGGGCCTCTCGGGATTCCTCTCCCGTCGATGCCGGGGCCTAAGACCTTGTGTGGAGTCGGGGCCGGAACCTGAGGATTCCTCTCCAGTGCTGACATGGATCTTGGGGTACTTCTGGAGTCTCCCCAGGGGAGTCAGTCCTAGTCTCGAATGCGGGCATGCACTTGCGCTTTCCTCCAGAGCGGTAGCAGCAGTGTCACGCAGTCCGCCGCGTGGATCAAAGGATCTTTGGTTTTCCCTCGAGTCTTTTCCACGAGGCTTTCCCATGAGGCTTTCCCACAGGGCTGTCCCACGTGCACACGTGGTGGGAGTCGACCCTCGGCTTGAACGTCAAGGCAGTGCAGGGAAAACAGGTTCCTCTGGAATGGACTGACACATCTGGGGGACTCTTGGAATGGTGTCTCGACCCTGGAGTTCCTCTCGCCTTTCCTGTGGAGAGCGCCTCCTCTTGAGATGCGACGGGAACGCCGGGAATTCTTTCCCTACGAAACAGGGAAAGGATCCCTCATCTCGAGCTAGGAGGCGGAAACGGGGCTCCCCTGGATGTGTGCGGGACCCCACGTGCTTCCTCTCGAGTGGAGACAGGTATGTCGGGGAACTTCTTGAGTTGCAGCAAGGGTGTGAAGGACCCTTTGGAAGTTCCAGTGGTTAGACATGATTAGCCTCGAGAAGCCTCAGCGGAGATGGGCCTCATCTCGCCTGGAGGGCAAAACCTCCTGGATTTTCTCGAGTTGCGGCAGGTGCTCTCGACTAACGACGGGGACCTCAGGGACCCGCTCTGGTGGCCTCAGGAAAGGCCAGTCCCCATGCGAGTTCCTCGGGGGCCTCTCGGGATTCTTCTCCCATCGATGCCGGGGCCTAAGACCTTGTGTGGAGTCGGGGCCGGAACCTGCGGATTCCTCTCCAGTGCTGACATGGATCTTGGGGTATTTCTGGAGTCTCCCCAGGGGAGTCAGTCCTCGTCTCGAATGCGGGCATGCACTTGCGCTTTCCTCCAGAGCGGTAGCAGCAGTGTCACGCAGTCCGCCGCGTGGATCAAAGGATCTATGGTTTTCCCTCGAGTCTTTCCCACGAGGCTTTCCCACGAGGCTTTCCCACAGGGCTGTCCCACGTGCACACGTGGTGGGAGTCGATCCTCGGCTTGAATGTCAAGGCAGTGCAGGGAAAACAGGTTCCTCTGGAATGGACTGACACATCTGGGGGACTTTTGGAATGGTGTCACGACCCTGGAGTTCCTCTCGCCTTTCCTATGGAGAGCGCCTCCTCTTGAGATGCGACGGGAACGCCGGGAATTCTTTCCCTACGAAACAGGGAAAGGATCCCTCATCTCGAGCCTGGAGGCGGAAACGGGGCTCGCCTGGATATGTGTGGGACCCACGTGCTTCCTCTCGAGTGGAGACGGGTATGTCGGGGACCTTCTTGAGTTGCAGCAAGGGTGTGAAGGACCCTTTGGAAGTTCCAGTGGTTAGATGTGATTGGCCTCGAGAAGCCTCAGCGGAAATGGGCCTCATCTCGCCTGGAGGGCAAAACCTCCTGGATTTTCTCGAGTTGCGGCAGGTGCTCTCGACTTACGACGGGGACCTCAGGGACCCGCTCTGGTGGCCTCAGGAAAGGCCAGTCCCCATGCGAGTTCCTCGGGGGCATCTGGGGATTCCTCTCCCGTCGTTGCCGGGGCCTTATTCCTTGTGTGGAGTCGGGGCCGGAACCTGAGGATTCCTCTCCAGTGCTGACATGGATCTTGGGGTACTTCTGGAGTCTCCCCAGGGGAGTCAGTCTTCGTCTCGAATGCGGGCATGCACTTGCGCTTTCCTCCAGAGCGGTAGCAGCAGTGTCACGCAGTCCGCCGCGTGGATCAAAGGATCTATGGTTTTCCCTCGAGTCTTTCCCACGAGGCTTTCCCACGAGGCTTTCCCACAGGGCTGTCCCACGTGCACACGTGGTGGGAGTCGATCCTCGGCTTGAACGTCAAGGCAGTGCAGGGAAAACAGGTTCCTCTGGAATGGACTGACACATCTGGGGGACTCTTGAAATGGTGTCACCACCCTGGAGTTCCTCTCGCCTTTCCTGTGGAGAGCGCCTCCTCTTGAGATGCGACGGGAACGCCGGGAATTCTTTCCCTACGAAACAGGGAAAGGATCCCTCATCTCGAGCTAGGAGGCGGAAACGAGGCTCCCCTGGATGTGTGCGGGACCCACGTGCTTCCTCTCGAGTGGAGACGGGTAGGTCGGGGATCTTCTTGAGTTGCAGCAAGGGTGTGAAGGACCCTTTGGAAGTTCCAGTGGTTAGACATGATTAGCCTCGAGAAGCCTCAGCGGAGATGGGCCTCATCTCGCCTGGAGGGCAAAACCTCCTGGATTTTCTCGAGTTGCGGCAGGTGCTCTCGACTAACGACGGGGACCTCAGGGACCCGCTCTGGTGGCCTCAGGAAAGGCCAGTCCCCATGCGAGTTCCTCGGGGGCCTCTCGGGATTCCTCTCCCATCGATGCCGGGGCCTAAGACCTTGTGTGGAGTCGGGGCCGGAACCTGAGGATTCCTCTCCAGTGCTGACATGGATCTTAGGGTATTTCTGGAGTCTCCCCAGGGGAGTCAGTCCTCGTCTCGAATGCGGGCATGCACTTGCGCTTTCCTCCAGAGCGGTGGCAGCAGTGTCACGCAGTCCGCCGCGTGGATCAAAGGATCTATGGTTTTCCCTCGAGTCTTTCCCACGAGGCTTTCCCACGAGGCTTTCCCACAGGGCTGTCCCACGTGCACACGTGGTGGGAGTCGATCCTCGGCTTGAATGTCAAGGCAGTGCAGGGAAAACAGGTTCCTCTGGAATGGACTGACACATCTGGGGGACTTTTGGAATGGTGTCACGACCCTGGAGTTCCTCTCGCCTTTCCTATGGAGAGCGCCTCCTCTTGAGATGCGACGGGAACGCCGGGAATTCTTTCCCTACGAAACAGGGAAAGGATCCCTCATCTCGAGCCTGGAGGCGGAAACGGGGCTCCCCTGGATATGTGTGGGACCCACGTGCTTCCTCTCGAGTGGAGACGGGTATGTCGGGGACCTTCTTGAGTTGCAGCAAGGGTGTGAAGGACCCTTTGGAAGTTCCAGTGGTTAGATGTGATTGGCCTCGAGAAGCCTCAGCGGAAATGGGCCTCATCTCGCCTGGAGGGCAAAACCTCCTGGATTGTCTCGAGTTGCGGCAGGTGCTCTCGACTTGCGACGGGGACCTCAGGGACCCGCTCTGGTGGCCTCAGGAAAGGCCAGTCCCCATGCGAGTTCCTCGGGGGCCTCTCGGGATTCCTCTCCCATCGATGCCGGTACCTAAGACCTTGAGTGGAGTCGGGGCCGGAACCTGAGGATTCCTCTCCAGTGCTGACATGGATCTTGGGGTACTTCTGGAGTCTCCCCAGGGGAGTCAGTCCTCGTCTCAAATGCGGGCATGCACTTGCGCTTTCCTCCAGAGCGGTAGCAGCAGTGTCACGCAGTCTGCCGCGTGGATCAAAGGATCTATTGTTTTCCCTCGAGTCTTTCCCACGAGGCTTTCCCACGAAGCTTTCCCACAGGGCTGTCCCACGTGCACACGTGGTGGGAGTCGATCCTCGGCTTGAACGTTAAGGCAGTGCAGGGAAAACAGGTTCCTCTGGAATGGACTGACACATCTGGGGGACTCTTGGAATGGTGTCACGACCCTGGAGTTCCTCTCGCCTTTCCTGTGGAGAGCGGCTCCTCTTGAGATGCGACGGGAACGCCGGGAATTCTTTCCCTACGAAACAGGGAAAGGATCCCTCATCTCGAGCTAGGAGGCGGAAACGGGGCTCCCCTGGATGTGTGCGGGACCCCACGTGCTTCCTCTCGAGTGCAGACGGGTATGTCGGGGAGCTTCTTGAGTTGCAGCAATGGTGTGAAGGACCCTTTGGAAGTTCCAGTGGTTAGATGTGATTGGCCTCGAGAAGCCTCAGCGGAAATGGGCCTCATCTCGCCTGGAGGGCAAAACCTCCTGGATTGTCTCGAGTTGCGGCAGGTGCTCTCGACTTACGACGGGGACCTCAGGGACCCGCTCTGGTGGCCTCAGGAAAGGCCAGTCCCCATGCGAGTTCCTCGGGGGCATCTGGGGATTCCTCTCCCGTCGTTGCCGGGGCCTTATTCCTTGTGTGGAGTCGGGGCCGGAACCTGAGGATTCCTCTCCAGTGCTGACATGGATCTTGGGGTACTTCTGGAGTCTCCCCAGGGGAGTCAGTCTTCGTCTCGAATGCGGGAATGCACTTGCGCTTTCCTCCAGAGCGGTAGCAGCAGTGTCACGCAGTCCGCCGCGTGGATCAAAGGATCTATGGTTTTCCCTCGAGTCTTTCCCACGAGGCTTTCCCACGAGGCTTTCCCACAGTGCTGTCCCACGTGCACACGTGGTGGGAGTCGATCCTCGGCTTGAACGTCAAGGCAGTGCAGGGAAAACAAGTTCCTCTGGAATGGACTGACACATCTGGGGGACTCTTGGAATGGTGTCACCACCCTGGAGTTCCTCTCGCCTTTCCTGTGGAGAGCGCCTCCTCTTGAGATGCGACGGGAACGCCGGGAATTCTTTCCCTACGAAACAGGGAAAGGATCCCTCCTCTCAAGCTAGGAGGCGGAAACGGGGCTCCCCTGGATGTGTGCGGGACCCCACGTGCTTCCTCTCGAGTGGAGACGGGTATGTCGGGAAACTTCTTGAGTTGCAGCAATGGTGTGAAGGACCCTTTGGAAGTTCCAGTGGTTAGATGTGATTGGCCTCGAGAAGCCTCAGCGGAAATGGGCCTCATCTCGCCTGGAGGGAAAAACCTCCTGGATTTTCTCGAGTTGCGGCAGGTGCTCTCGACTTACGACGGGGACCTCAGGGACCCGCTCTGGTGGCCTCAGGAAAGGCCAGTCCCCATGCGAGTTCCTCGGGGGCCTCTCGGGATTCCTCTCCCGTCGATGCCGGGGCCTAAGACCTTGTGTGGAGTCGGGGCCGGAACCTGAGGATTCCTCTGCAGTGCTGACATGGATCTTGGGGTACTTCTGGAGTCTCCCCAGGGGAGTCAGTCCTCGTCTCGAATGCGGGCATGCACTTGCGCTTTCCTCCAGAGCGGTAGCAGCAGTGTCACACAGTCCGCCGCGTGGATCAAAGGATCTATGGTTTTCCCTCGAGTCTTTCCCACGAGGCTTTCCCACGAGGCTTTCCCACAGGACTGTCCCACGTGCACACGTGGTGGGAGTCGATCCTCGGCTTGAACGTCAAAGCAGTGCAGGGAAAACAGGTTCCTCTGGAATGGACTGACATATCTGGGGTTCTCTTGGAATGGTGGCACCACTCTGGAGTTCCTCTCGCCTTTCCTGTGGAGAGCGCCTCCTCTTGAGGTGCGACGGGAACGCCGGGAATTCTTTCCCTATGAAACAGGGAAAGGATCCCTCATCTCGAGCTAGGAGGCGGAAACGGTGCTCCCCTGAATGTGTGCGGGACCCCACGTGCTTCCTCTGGAGTGGAGACGGGTATGGTGGGGAACTTCTTTAGTCGCAGCAAGGGTGTGAAGGACCCGTTGGAAGTTCCAGTGGTTAGATGTGATTAGCCTCGAGAAGCCTCAGCGGAAATGGGCCTCATCTCGCCTGGAGGGCAAAACCTCCTGGATTTTCTCGAGTTGCGGCAGGCGCTCTCGACTTACGACGGGGACCTCAGGGACCCGCTCTGGTGGCCTCAGGAAAGGCCATTCCCCATGCGAGTTCCTCGGGGGCCTCTCGGGATTCCTTTCCCATCGATGCCGGTGCCTAAGACCTTGTGTGGAGTCGGGGCCGGAACCTGAGGATTCCTCTCCAGTGCTGACATGGATCTTGGGGTACTTCTGGAGTCTCCCCAGGGGAGTCAGTCCTCGTCTCGAATGCGGGCATGCACTTGCGCTTTCCTCCAGAGCGGTAGCAGCAGTGTCACGCAGTCTGCCGCGTGGATCAAAGGATCTATGGTTTTCCCTCGAGTCTTTCCCACGAGGCTTTCCCACGAGGCTTTCCCACAGGGCTGTCCCACGTGTACACGTGGTGGGAGTCGATCCTCGGCTTGAACGTCAAGGCAGTGCAGGGAAAACAGGTTCCTCTGGAATGGACTGACACATCTGGGGGACTCTTGGAATGGTGTCACGACCCTGGAGTTCCTCTCGCCTTTCCTGTGGAGAGCGCCTCCTCTTGAGATGCGACGGGAACGCCGGGAATTCTTTCCCTACGAAACAGGGAAAGGATCCCTCATCTCGAGCTAGGAGGCGGAAACGGGGCTCCCCTGGATGTGTGCGGGACCCCACGTGCTTCCTCTCGAGTGCAGACGGGTATGTCGGGGAGCTTCTTGAGTTGCAGCAAGGGTGTGAAGGACCCTTTGGAAGTTCCAGTGGTTAGATGTGATTAGCCTCGAGAAGCCTCAGCGGAAATAGGCCTCATCTCGCCTGGACGCAAAACCTCCTGGATTTTCTCGAGTTGCGGCAGGTGCTCTCGACTTACGACGGGGACCTCAGGGACCCGCTCTGGTGGCCTCAGGAAAGGCCAGTCCCCATGCGAGTTCCTCGGGGGCCTCTCGGGATTCCTCTCCCGTTGATGCCGGGGCCTAAGACCTTGAGTGGAGTCGGGGCCGGAACCTGAGGTTTCCTCTCCAGTGCTTACATGGATCTTGGGGTACTTCTGGAGTCTCCCCAGGGGAGTCAGTCCTCGTCTCGAATGCGGGCATGCACTTGCGCTTTCCTCCAGAGCGGTAGCAGCAGTGTCACGCAGTCTGCCGCGTGGATCAAAGGATCTATTGTTTTCCCTCGAGTCTTTCCCACGAGGCTTTCCCACGAAGCTTTCCCACAGGGCTGTCCCACGTGCACACGTGGTGGGAGTCGATCCTCGGCTTGAACGTTAAGGCAGTGCAGGGAAAAGAGGTTCCTCTGGAATGGACTGACACATCTGGGGGACTCTTGGAATGGTGTCACGACCCTGGAGTTCCTCTCGCCTTTCCTGTGGAGAGCGGCTCCTCTTGAGATGCGTCGGGAACGCCGGGAATTCTTTCCCTACGAAACAGGGAAAGGATCCCTCATCTCGAGCTAGGAGGCGGAAACGGGGCTCCCCTGGATGTGTGCGGGACCCCACGTGCTTCCTCTCGAGTGGAGACGGGTATGTCGGGGAGCTTCTTGAGTTGCAGCAAGGGTGTGAAGGACCCTTTGAAAGTTCCAGTGGTTAGATGTGATTAGCCTCGAGAAGCCTCAGCGGAAATGGGCCTCAACTCGCCTGGACGGAAAAACCTCCTGGATTTTCTCGAGTTGCGGCAGGTGCTCTCGACTTACGACGGGGACCTCAGGGACCCGCTCTGGTGGCCTCAGGAAAGGCCAGTCCCCATGCGAGTTCCTCGGGGGCCTCTGGGGATTCCTCTCCCGTCGATGCCGGGGCCTAAGACCTTCTGTGGAGTCTGGGCCGGAACCTGAGGATTCCTCTCCTGTGCTGACATGGATCTTGGGGTACTTCTGGAGTCTCCCAAGGGGAGTCAGTCCTCGTCTCGAATGCGGGCATGCACTTGCGCTTTCCTCCAGAGCGATAGCAGCAGTGTCACGAGTCCGCCGCGTGGATCAAAGGATCTATGGTTTTCCCTCAGGTCTTTCCCACGAGGCTTTCCCACGAGGCTTTCCCACATGGCTGTCCCACGTGCACACGTGGTGGGAGTCGATCCTCGGCTTGAATGTCAAGGCAGTGCAGGGAAAACAGGTTCCTCTGGAATGGACTGACACATCTGGGGGACTCTTGGAATGGTGGCACGACACTGGAGTTCCTCTCGCCTTTCCTGTGGAGAGCGCCTCCTCTTGAGATGCGACTGGAACGCCGGGAATTCTTTCCCTACGAAACAGGGAAAGGATCCCTCATCTCGAGCTAGGAGGCGGAAACGGGGCTCCCCTGGATGTGTGCGGGACCCCACGTGCTTCCTCTTGAGTGGAGACGGGTATGTCGGGGAACTTCTTGATTTGCAGCAAGGGTGTGAAGGACCCTTTGGAAGTTCCAGTGGTTAGATGTGATTGGCCTCGAGAAGCCTCAGCGGACATGGGCCTCATCTCGCCTGGAGGGCAAAACCGCCTGGATTTTCTTGAGTTGCGGCAGGTGCTCTCGACTTACGCCGAGGACCTCAGGTACCCGCTCTGGTAGCCTCAGGAAAGGCCAGTCCCCATGCGAGTTCCTCTCGGGATTCCTATCCGGTCGATGCCGTGGCCTAAGACCTTGTGTGGAGTCGGGGCCGGAACCTGAGGATTCCTCTCCCGTGCTGACATTGATCGTGGGGTACTTCTGGAGTCTCCCCAGGGGAGTCAGTCCTCGTCTCGAATGCGGGCATGCACTTGCGCTTTCCTCCAGAGCGGTAGCAGCAGTGTCACGCAGTCCGCCGCGTGGATCAAAGGATCTATGGTTTTCCCTCGAGTCTTTCCCACGAGGCTTTCCCACGAGGCTTTCCCACAGGGCTGTCCCACGTGCACACGTGGTGGGAGTCGATCCTCGGCTTGAACGTCAAGGCAGTGCAGGGAAAACAGGTTCCTCTGGAATGGACTGACACATCTGGGGGACTCTTGGAATGGTGGCACGACCCTGGAGTTCCTCTCGCCTTTCCTGTGGAGAGCGCCTCCTCTTGAGATGCGACGAGAACGCCGGGAATTCTTTCCCTACGAAACAGGGAAAGGATCCCTCATCTCGAGCTAGGAGGCGGAAACGGGGCTCCCCTGGATGTGTGCGTGACCCCACGTGCTTCCTCTCGAGTGCAGACGGGCATGTCGGGGAACTTCTTGAGTTGCAGCAAGGGTGTGAATGACCCTTTGGAAGATCCAGTGTTTAGACGTGAATAGCCTCGAGAAGCCTCAGCGGAAATGAGCCTCATCTCGCCTGGAGGGCAAAACCTCCTGGATTTTCTCCATTTGCGGCAGGTGCTCTCGACTTGCGACGGGGACCTCAGGGACCCGCTCTGGTGGCCTCAGGAAAAGCCAGTCCCCATGAGAGTTCCTAGGGGGCCTCTCGGGATCCCTCTCCCGTCGATGCCGGGGCCTAAGACCTTGTGTGGAGTCGGGGCCGGAACCTGAGGATTCCACTCCAGTGCTGACATGGATCTTGGGGTACTTCTGGAGTCTCCCCAGGGCAGTCAGTCCTCGTCTCGAATGCGGGCATGCACTTGCGCTTTCCTCCAGCGCGGTAGCAGCAGTGTCACGCAGTCCGCCGCGTGGATCAAAGGATCTATGGTTTTCCCTCGAGTCTTTCCCACGAGGCTTTCCCAAGAGGCTTTCCCACAGGGCTGTCCCATGTGCACACGTGGTGGGAGTCGATCCTCGTCTTGAACGTCAAGGCATTGCAGGGAAAACATGTTCCTGTGGAATGGACTGACACATCTGGGGGTCTCTTGGAATGGTGACACGACCCTGGAGTTCCTCTCGCCTTTCATGTGGAGAGCGCCTCCTCTTGAGATGCGACGGGAACGCCGGGAATTCTTTCCCTACGAAACAGGGAAAGGATCCCTCATCTCGAGCTAGGAGGCGGAAACGGGGCTCCCCTGGATGTGTGCGGGACCCCACGTGCTTCCTCTCGAGTGGAGACGGGTATGTCGGGGAACTTCTTGAGTTGCAGCAAGGGTGTGAAGGACCCTTTGGAAGTTCCAGTGGTGAGATGTGATTGGCCTCGAGAAGCCTCAGCGGAAATGGGCCTCATCTCGCCTGGAGGGCAAAACCTCCTGGAATTTCTCGAATTGCGGCAGTTGCTCTCGACTTACGACGGGGACCTCAGGGACCCGCTCTGGTGGCCTCAGGAAAGGCCAGTCCCCATGCGAGTTTCTCGGGGGCCTCTCGGGATTCCTCTCCCGTCGATTCCGGGGCCTAAGGCCTTGTGTGGAGTCGGGGCCGGAACCTGAGGAATCCTCTCCAGTGCTGACATGGATCTTGGGGTACTTCTGGAGTCTCCCCAGGGGAGTCAGTCCTCGTCTCGAATGCGGGCATGCACTTGCGATTTCCTCCGGAGCGGTAGCAGCAGTGTCACGCAGTCCGCCGCGTGGATCAAAGGATCTATGGTTTTCCCTCGAGTCTTTCCCACGAGGCTTTCCCACGAGGCTTTCCCACAGGGCTGTCCCACGTGCACACGTGGTGGGAGTCGATCCTCGTCTTGAACGTCAAGGCATTGCAGGGAAAACATGTTCCTCTGAAATGGACTGACACATCTGGGCGACTCTTGGAATGGTGTCTCGACCCTGGAGTTCCTCTCGCCTTTCCTGTGGAGAGCGCCTCCTCTTGAGATGCGACGGGAACGCCGGGAATTCTTTCCCTACGAAACAGGGAAAGGATCCCTCATCTCGAGCTAGGAGGCGGAAACGGGGCTCCCCTGGATGTGTGCGGGACCCACGTGCTTCCTCTCGAGTGGAGACGGGTATGTCGGGGAACTTCTTGAGTTGCAGCAAGGGTGTGAAGGACCCTTTGGAAGTTCCAGTGGTTAGATGTGATTGGCCTCGAGAAGCCTCAGCGGAAATGGGCCTCATCTCGCCTGGAGGGCAAAACCGCCTGGATTTTCTCGAGTTGCGGCAGGTGCTCTCGACTTACGACGGGGACCTGAGGGACCCGCTCTGGTGGCCTCAGGAAAGGCCAGTCCCCATGCGAGTTCCTCGGGGGCCTCTCGGGATTTCTCTCCCGTCGATGCCGGGGCCTAAGACCTTGTGTGGAGTCGGGGCCGGAACCTGAGGATTCCTCTCCAGTGCTGACATGGATCTTGGGGTACTTCTGGAGTCTCCCCAGGGGAGTCAGTCCTCGTCTCGAATGCGGGCATGCACTTGCGCTTTCCTCCAGAGCGGTAGCAGCAGTGTCACGCAGTCCGCCGCGTGGATCAAAGGATCTATGGTTTTCCCTCGAGTCTTTCCCACGAGGCTTTCCCACGAGGCTTTCCCACAGGGCTGTCCCACGTGCACACGTGGTTGGAGTCGATCCTCGGCTTGAACGTCAAGGCAGTGCAGGGAAAACAGGTTCCTCTGGAATGGACTGACACATCTGGGGGACTCTTGGAATGGTGTCACGACCCTGGAGTTCCTCTCGCCTTTCCTGTGGAGAGCGCCTCCTCTTGAGATGCGACGGGAACGCCGGGAATTCTTTCCCTACGAAACAGGGAAAGGATCCCTCATCTCGAGCTATAAGGCGGAAACGGGGCTCCCCTGGATGTGTGCGGGACCCCACGTGCTTCCTCTCGAGTGGAGACCGGTATGTCGGGGAACTTCTTGAGTTGCAGCAATGGTGTGAAAGACCCTTTGGAAGTTCCAGTGGTTAGATGTGATTGGCCTCGAGAAGCCTCAGCGGAAATGGGCCTCATCTCGCCTGGAGGGCAAAACCGCCTGGATTTTCTCGAGTTGCGGCAGGTGCTCTCGATTTACGACGGGGACCTCAGGGACCCGCTCTGGTGGCCTCAGGAAAGGCCAGTCCCCATGCGAGTTCCTCGGGGGCGTCTCGGGATTCTTCTCCCGTCGATGCCGGGGCCTAAGACCTTGTGTGGAGTCAGGGCCGGAACCTGAGGATTCCTCTCCAGTGCTGACATGGATCTTGGGGTACTTCTGGAGTCTCCCCAGGGGAGTCAGTCCTCGTCTCGAATGCGGGCATGCACTTGCGCTTTCGTCCAGAGCGGTAGCAGTAGTGTCACGCAGTCTGCCGCGTGGATCAAAGGATCTATGGTTTTCCCTCGAGTCTTTCCCACGAGGCTTTCCCACGAGGCTTTCCCACAGGGCTGTCCCACGTGCACACGTGGTGGGAGTCGATCCTCGGCTTGAACGTCAAGGCAGTGCAGGGAAAACAGGTTCCTCTGGAATGGACTGATACATCTGTGGGACTCTTGGAATGGTGGCACGACCCTGGAGTTCATCTCGCCTTTCCTGTGGAGAGCGCCTCCTCTTGAGATGCGACGGGAACGCCGGGAATTCTTTCCCTACGAAACAGGGAAAGGATCCCTCATCTCGAGCTAGGAGGCGGAAACGGGGCTCCCCTGGATGTGTGCGGGACCCACGTGCTTCCTCTCGAGTGGAGACGGGTATGTCGGGGAACTTCTTGAGTTGCAGCAAGGGTGTGAAGGACCCTTTGGAAGTTCCAGTGGTTACACGTGATTAGCCTCGAGAAGCCTCAGTGGAAATGGGCCTCATCTCGCCTGGAGGGCAAAACCTCCTTGATTTTCTCGAGTTGCGGCAGGTGCTCTCGACTTACGACGGGGACCTCAGGGACCCGCTCTGGTGGCCTCAGGAAAGGCCAGTCCCCATGCGAGTTCCTCGGGGGCCTCTCGGGATTCCTCTCCCGTCGATGCCGGGGCCTAAGACCTTGTGTGAAGTCGGGGCCGGAACCTGAGGATTCCTCTCCAGTGCTGACATGGATCTTGGGGTACTTCTGGAGTCTCCCCAGGGGAGTCAGTCCTCGTCTCGAATGCGGGCATGCACTTGCGCTTTCCTCCAGAGCGGTAGCAGCAGTGTCACGCAGTCCGCCGCGTGGATCAAAGGATCTATGGTTTTCCCTCGAGTCTTTCCCACGAGGCTTTCCCACGAGGCTTTCCCACAGGGCTGTCCCACGTGCACACGTGGTGGGAGTCGATCCTCGGCTTGAACGTCAAGGCAGTGCAGGGAAAACAGGTTCCTCTGGAATGGACTGACACATCTGGGGGACTCTTGGAATGGTGTCACGACCCTGGAGTTCCTCTCGCCTTTCCTGTGGAGAGCGCCTCCTCTTGAGATGCGACGGGAACGCCGGGAATTCTTTCCCTACGAAACAGGGAAAGGATCCCTCATCTCGAGCTAGGAGGCGGAAACGGGGCTCCCCTGGATGTGTGCGGGACCCCACGTGCTTCCTCTCGAGTGGAGACCGGTATGTCGGGGAACTTCTTGAGTTGCAGCAATGGTGTGAAAGACCCTTTGGAAGTTCCAGTGGTTAGATGTGATTGGCCTCGAGAAGCCTCAGCGGAAATGGGCCTCATCTCGCCTGGAGGGCAAAACCGCCTGGATTTTCTCGAGTTGCGGCAGGTGCTCTCGATTTACGACGGGGACCTCAGGGACCCGCTCTGGTGGCCTCAGGAAAGGCCAGTCCCCATGCGAGTTCCTCGGGGGCGTCTCGGGATTCTTCTCCCATCGATACCGGGGCCTAAGACCTTGTGTGGAGTCAGGGCCGGAACCTGAGGATTCCTCTCCAGTGCTGACATGGATCTTGGGGTACTTCTCGAGTCTCCCCAGGGGAGTCAGTCCTCGTCTCGAATGCGGGCATGCACTTGCGCTTTCGTCCAGAGCGGTAGCAGTAGTGTCACGCAGTCTGCCGCGTGGATCAAAGGATCTATGGTTTTCCCTCGAGTCTTTCCCACGAGGCTTTCCCACGAGGCTTTCCCACAGGGCTGTCCCACGTGCACACGTGGTGGGAGTCGATCCTCGGCTTGAACGTCAAGGCAGTGCAGGGAAAACAGGTTCCTCTGGAATGGACTGATACATCTGTGGGACTCTTGGAATGGTGGCACGACCCTGGAGTTCCTCTCGCCTTTCCTGTGGAGAGCGCCTCCTCTTGAGATGCGACGGGAACGCCGGGAATTCTTTCCCTTCGAAACAGGGAAAGGATCCCTCATCTCGAGCTAGGAGGCGGAAACGGGGCTCCCCTGGATGTGTGCGGGACCCACGTGCTTCCTCTCGAGTGGAGACGGGTATGTCGGGGAACTTCTTGAGTTGCAGCAAGGGTGTGAAGGACCCTTTGGAAGTTCCAGTGGTTACACGTGATTAGCCTCGAGAAGCCTCAGTGGAAATGGGCCTCATCTCGCCTGGAGGGCAAAACCTCCTTGATTTTCTCGAGTTGCGGCAGGTGCTCTCGACTTACGACGGGGACCTCAGGGACCCGCTCTGGTGGCCTCAGGAAAGGCCAGTCCCCATGCGAGTTCCTCGGGGGCCTCTCGGGATTCCTCTCCCGTCGATGCCGGGGCCTAAGACCTTGTGTGGAGTCGGGGCCGGAACCTGAGGATTCCTCTCCAGTGCTGACATGGATCTGGGGTACTTCTGAAGTCTCCCCAGGGGAGTCAGTCCTCGTCTCGAATGCGGGCATGCACTTGCGCTTTCCTCCAGAGCGGTAGCAGCAGTGTCACGCAGTCCGCCGCGTGGATCAAAGGATCTATGGTTTTCCCTCGAGTCTTTCCCACGAGGCTTTCCCACGAGGCTTTCCCACAGGGCTGTCCCACGTGCACACGTGGTGGGAGTCGATCCTCGGCTTGAACGTCAAGGCAGTGCAGGGAAAACAGGTTCCTCTGGAATGGACTGACACATCTGGGGGACTCTTGGAATGGTGTCACGACCCTGGAGTTCCTCTCTACATTCCTTTGGAGAGCGCCTCCTCTTGAGATGCGACGAGAACGCCGGGAATTCTTTCCCTACGAAACAGGGAAAGGATCCCTCATCTCGAGCTAGGAGGTGGAACCGGGGCTCCCCTGGATGTGTGCGGGAACCCACGTGCTTCTTCTCGAGTGGAGACGGTTATGTCGGGGAACTTCTTGAGTTGCAGCAATGGTGTGAAGGATCCTTTGGAAGATCCAGTGGTTAGATGTGAGTGGCCTCGAGAAGCCTCAGCGGAAATGGGCCTCATCTCGCCTGGAGGGCAAAACCTCCTGGATTTTCTCGAGTTGCGGCAGGTGCTCTCGACTTACGACGGGGACCTCAGGGACCCGCTCTGGTGGCCTCAGGAAAGGCCAGTCCCCATGCGAGTTCCTCGGGGGCCTCTCGGGATTCCTCTCCCGTCGATGCCGGGGCCTAAGACCTTGTGTGGAGTCGGGGCCGGAACCTGAGGATTCCTCTCCAGTGCTGACATGGATCTTGGGGTACTTCTGGAGTCTCCCCAGGGGAGTCAGTCCTCGTCTCGAATGCGGGCATGCACTTGCGCTTTCCTCCAGAGCGGTAGCAGCAGTGTCACGCAGTCCGCCGCGTGGATCAAAGGATCTATGGTTTTCCCTCGAGTCTTTCCCACGAGGCTTTCCCACGAGGCTTTCCCACAGGGCTGTCCCACGTGCACACGTGGTGGGAGTCGATCCTCGGCTTGAACGTCAAGGCAGTGCAGGGAAAACAGGTTCCTCTGGAATGGACTGACACATCTGGGGGACTCTTGGAATGGTGTCACGACCCTGGAGTTCCTCTCGCCTTTCCTGTGGAGAGCGCCTCCTCTTGAGATGCGACGGGAACGCCGGGAATTCTTTCCCTACGAAACAGGGAAAGGATCCCTCATCTCGAGCTAGGAGGCGGAAACGGGGCTCCCCTGGATGTGTGCGGGACCCCACGTGCTTCCTCTCGAGTGGAGACCGGTATGTCGGGGAACTTCTTGAGTTGCAGCAATGGTGTGAAAGACCCTTTGGAAGTTCCAGTGGTTAGATGTGATTGGCCTCGAGAAGCCTCAGCGGAAATGGGCCTCATCTCGCCTGGAGGGCAAAACCGCCTGGATTTTCTCGAGTTGCGGCAGGTGCTCTCGATTTACGACGGGGACCTCAGGGACCCGCTCTGGTGGCCTCAGGAAAGGCCAGTCCCCATGCGAGTTCCTCGGGGGCGTCTCGGGATTCTTCTCCCGTCGATGCCGGGGCCTAAGACCTTGTGTGGAGTCAGGGCCGGAACCTGAGGATTCCTCTCCAGTGCTGACATGGATCTTGGGGTACTTCTCGAGTCTCCCCAGGGGAGTCAGTCCTCGTCTCGAATGCGGGCATGCACTTGCGCTTTCGTCCAGAGCGGTAGCAGTAGTGTCACGCAGTCTGCCGCGTGGATCAAAGGATCTATGGTTTTCCCTCGAGTCTTTCCCACGAGGCTTTCCCACGAGGCTTTCCCACAGGGCTGTCCCACGTGCACACGTGTTGGGAGTCGATCCTCGGCTTGAACGTCAAGGCAGTGCAGGGAAAACAGGTTCCTCTGGAATGGACTGATACATCTGTGGGACTCTTGGAATGGTGGCACGACCCTGGAGTTCCTCTCGCCTTTCCTGTGGAGAGCGCCTCCTCTTGAGATGCGACGGGAACGCCGGGAATTCTTTCCCTACGAAACAGGGAAAGGATCCCTCATCTCGAGCTAGGAGGCGGAAACGGGGCTCCCCTGCATGTGTGCGGGACCCACGTGCTTCCTCTCGAGTGGAGACGGGTATGTCGGGGAACTTCTTGAGTTGCAGCAAGGGTGTGAAGGACCCTTTGGAAGTTCCAGTGGTTACACGTGATTAGCCTCGAGAAGCCTCAGTGGAAATGGGCCTCATCTCGCCTGGAGGGCAAAACCTCCTTGATTTTCTCGAGTTGCGGCAGGTGCTCTCGACTTACGACGGGGACCTCAGGGACCCGCTCTGGTGGCCTCAGGAAAGGCCAGTCCCCATGCGAGTTCCTCGGGGGCCTCTCGGGATTCCTCTCCCGTCGATGCCGGGGCCTAAGACCTTGTGTGGAGTCGGGGCCGGAACCTGAGGATTCCTCTCCAGTGCTGACATGGATCTGGGGTACTTCTGAAGTCTCCCCAGGGGAGTCAGTCCTCGTCTCGAATGCGGGCATGCACTTGCGCTTTCCTCCAGAGCGGTAGCAGCAGTGTCACGCAGTCCGCCGCGTGGATCAAAGGATCTATGGTTTTCCCTCGAGTCTTTCCCACGAGGCTTTCCCACGAGGCTTTCCCACAGGGCTGTCCCACGTGCACACGTGGTGGGAGTCGATCCTCGGCTTGAACGTCAAGGCAGTGCAGGGAAAACAGGTTCCTCTGGAATGGACTGACACATCTGGGGGACTCTTGGAATGGTGTCACGACCCTGGAGTTCCTCTCTACATTCCTTTGGAGAGCGCCTCCTCTTGAGATGCGACGGGAACGCCGGGAATTCTTTCCCTACGAAACAGGGAAAGGATCCCTCATCTCGAGCTAGGAGGTGGAACCGGGGCTCCCCTGGATGTGTGCGGGAACCCACGTGCTTCTTCTCGAGTGGAGACGGTTATGTCGGGGAACTTCTTGAGTTGCAGCAATGGTGTGAAGGATCCTTTGGAAGATCCAGTGGTTAGATGTGAGTGGCCTCGAGAAGCCTCAGCGGAAATGGGCCTCATCTCGCCTGGAGGGCAAAACCTCCTGGATTTTCTCGAGTTGCGGCAGGTGCTCTCGACTTACGACGGGGACCTCAGGGACCCGCTCTGGTGGCCTCAGGAAAGGCCAGTCCCCATGCGAGTTCCTCGGGGGCCTCTCGGGATTCCTCTCCCGTCGATGCCGGGGCCTAAGACCTTGTGTGGAGTCGGGGCCGGAACCTGAGGATTCCTCTCCAGTGCTGACATGGATCTTGGGGTACTTCTGGAGTCTCCCCAGGGGAGTCAGTCCTCGTCTCGAATGCGGGCATGCACTTGCGCTTTCCTCCAGAGCGGTAGCAGCAGTGTCACGCAGTCCGCCGCGTGGATCAAAGGATCTATGGTTTTCCCTCGAGTCTTTCCCACGAGGCTTTCCCACGAGGCTTTCCCACAGGGCTGTCCCACGTGCACACGTGGTGGGAGTCGATCCTCGGCTTGAACGTCAAGGCAGTGCAGGGAAAACAGGTTCCTCTGGAATGGACTGACACATCTGGGGGACTCTTGGAATGGTGTCACGACCCTGGAGTTCCTCTCGCCTTTCCTGTGGAGAGCGCCTCCTCTTGAGATGCGACGGGAACGCCGGGAATTCTTTCCCTACGAAACAGGGAAAGGATCCCTCATCTCGAGCTAGGAGGCGGAAACGGGGCTCCCCTGGATGTGTGCGGGACCCCACGTGCTTCCTCTCGAGTGGAGACCGGTATGTCGGGGAACTTCTTGAGTTGCAGCAATGGTGTGAAAGACCCTTTGGAAGTTCCAGTGGTTAGATGTGATTGGCCTCGAGAAGCCTCAGCGGAAATGGGCCTCATCTCGCCTGGAGGGCAAAACCGCCTGGATTTTCTCGAGTTGCGGCAGGTGCTCTCGATTTACGACGGGGACCTCAGGGACCCGCTCTGGTGGCCTCAGGAAAGGCCAGTCCCCATGCGAGTTCCTCGGGGGCGTCTCGGGATTCTTCTCCCGTCGATGCCGGGGCCTAAGACCTTGTGTGGAGTCAGGGCCGGAACCTGAGGATTCCTCTCCAGTGCTGACATGGATCTTGGGGTACTTCTCGAGTCTCCCCAGGGGAGTCAGTCCTCGTCTCGAATGCGGGCATGCACTTGCGCTTTCGTCCAGAGCGGTAGCAGTAGTGTCACGCAGTCTGCCGCGTGGATCAAAGGATCTATGGTTTTCCCTCGAGTCTTTCCCACGAGGCTTTCCCACGAGGCTTTCCCACAGGGCTGTCCCACGTGCACACGTGGTGGGAGTCGATCCTCGGCTTGAACGTCAAGGCAGTGCAGGGAAAACAGGTTCCTCTGGAATGGACTGATACATCTGTGGGACTCTTGGAATGGTGGCACGACCCTGGAGTTCCTCTCGCCTTTCCTGTGGAGAGCGCCTCCTCTTGAGATGCGACGGGAACGCCGGGAATTCTTTCCCTACGAAACAGGGAAAGGATCCCTCATCTCGAGCTAGGAGGCGGAAACGGGGCTCCCCTGCATGTGTGCGGGACCCACGTGCTTCCTCTCGAGTGGAGACGGGTATGTCGGGGAAATTCTTGAGTTGCAGCAAGGGGGTGAAGGACCCTTTGGAAGTTCCAGTGGTTACACGTGATTAGCCTCGAGAAGCCTCAGTGGAAATGGGCCTCATCTCGCCTGGAGGGCAAAACCTCCTTGATTTTCTCGAGTTGCGGCAGGTGCTCTCGACTTACGACGGGGACCTCAGGGACCCGCTCTGGTGGCCTCAGGAAAGGCCAGTCCCCATGCGAGTTCCTCGGGGGCCTCTCGGGATTCCTCTCCCGTCGATGCCGGGGCCTAAGACCTTGTGTGGAGTCGGGGCCGGAACCTGAGGATTCCTCTCCAGTGCTGACATGGATCTGGGGTACTTCTGAAGTCTCCCCAGGGGAGTCAGTCCTCGTCTCGAATGCGGGCATGCACTTGCGCTTTCCTCCAGAGCGGTAGCAGCAGTGTCACGCAGTCCGCCGCGTGGATCAAAGGATCTATGGTTTTCCCTCGAGTCTTTCCCACGAGGCTTTCCCACGAGGCTTTCCCACAGGGCTGTCCCACGTGCACACGTGGTGGGAGTCGATCCTCGGCTTGAACGTCAAGGCAGTGCAGGGAAAACAGGTTCCTCTGGAATGGACTGACACATCTGGGGGACTCTTGGAATGGTGTCACGACCCTGGAGTTCCTCTCTACATTCCTTTGGAGAGCGCCTCCTCTTGAGATGCGACGGGAACGCCGGGAATTCTTTCCCTACGAAACAGGGAAAGGATCCCTCATCTCGAGCTAGGAGGTGGAACCGGGGCTCCCCTGGATGTGTGCGGGAACCCACGTGCTTCTTCTCGAGTGGAGACGGGTATGTCGGGGAACTTCTTGAGTTGCAGCAATGGTGTGAAGGATCCTTTGGAAGATCCAGTGGTTAGATGTGAGTGGCCTCGAGAAGCCTCAGCGGAAATGGGCCTCATCTCGCCTGGAGGGCAAAACCTCCTGGATTTTCTCGAGTTGCGGCAGGTGCTCTCGACTTACGACGGGGACCTCAGGGAACCGCTCTGGTGGCCTCAGGAAATGCCAGTCCCCATGCGAGTACCTCGGGGGCGTCTCGGGATTCCTCTCCCGTCGATGCCGGGGCCTAAGTCCTTGTGTGGAGTCGGGGCCGGAACCTGAGGATTCCTCTCCAGTGCTGACATGGATCTTGGGATACTTCTGGAGTCTCCCCAGGGGAGTCAGTCCTCGTCTCGAATGCGGGCATGCATTGCGCTTTCCTCAAGAGCGGTAGCAGCAGTGTCACGCAGTCCGCCGTGTGGATCAAAGGATCTATGGTTTTCCCTCGAGTCTTTCCCACGAGGCTTTCCCACGAGGCTTTCCCACAGGGCTGTCCCACGTGCACACGTGGTGGGAGTCGATCCTCGGCTTGAACGTCAAGGCAGTGCAGGGAAAACAGGTTCCTCTGGAATGGACTGACACATCTGGGGGACTCTTGGAATGGTGGCACGACCCTGGAGTTCCTCTCGCCTTTCCTGTGGAGAGCGCCTCCTCTTCAGATGCGACGGGAACGCCGGGAATTCTTTCCCTACGAAACAGAGAAAGGATCCCTCATCTCGAGCTAGGAGGCGGAAACGGGGCTCCCCTGGATGTGTGCGGGACACCACGTGCTTCCTCTCGAGTGCAGACGGGTATGTCGGGGAACTTCTTGAGTTGCAGCAAGGGTGTGAAGGACCCTTTGGAAGTTCCAGAGGTTAGATGTGATTGGCCTCGAGAAGCCTCAGTGGAAATGGGCCTCATCTCGCCTGGAGGGCAAAACCTCCTGGATTTTCTCGAGTTGCGGCAGGTGCTCTCGACTAAAGACGGGGAACTCAGGGACCCGCTCTGGTGGCCTCAGGAAAGGCCAGTCCCCATGCGAGTTCCTCGGGGGCCTCTCGGGATTCCTCTCCCGTCGATGCCGGGGCCTAAGACCTTGTGTGGAGTCGGGGCCGGAACCTGAGGATTCCTCTCCAGGGCTGACATGGATCTTGGGGTACTTCTGGAGTCTCCCCAGGGGAGTCAGTCCTCGTCTCGAATGCGGGCATGCACTTGCGCTTTCCTCCAGAGCGGTAGCAGCAGTGTCACGCAGTCCGCCGCGTGGATCAAAGGATCTATGGTTTTCCCTCGAGTCTTTCCCACGATGCTTTCCCACGAGGCTTTCCCACAGGGCTGTCCCACGTGCACACGTGTTGGGAGTCGATCCTCGGCTTGAACGTCAAGGCAGTGCAGGGAAAACAGGTTCCTCTGGAATGGACTGACACATCTGAGGGACTCTTGGAATGGTGGCACGACCCTGGAGTTCCTCTCGCCTTTCCTGTGGAGAGCGCCTCCTCTTGAGATGCGACAGGAACGCCGGGAATTCTTTCCCTACGAAACAGGGAAAGGATCCCTCACTCGAGCTAGGAGGCGGAAACGGGGCTCCCCTGGATGTGTGTGGGACCCACGTGCTTCCTCCCGAGTGGAGACGGGTATGTCGGGGAACTTCTTGAGTTGCAGCAAGGGTGTGAAGGACCCTTTGGAAGTTCCAGTGGTTAGACGTGATTAGCCTCGAGAAGCCTCAGTGGAAATGGGCCTCATCTCGCCTGGAGGGCAAAACCTCCTGGATTTTCTCGAGTTGCGGCAGGTGCTCTCGACTTACAACGGGGACCTCAGGGACCCGCTCTGGTGGCCTCAGGAAAGGCCAGTCCCCATGCGAGTTCCTCGGGGGCCTTCGGGATTCCTCTCCCGTCGATGCCGGGGCCTAAGACCTTGTGTGGAGTCGGGGCCGGAACCTGAGGATTCCTCTCCAGTGCTGACATGGATCTTGGGGTACTTCTGGAGTCTCCCCAGGGGAGTCAGTCCTCGTCTCGAATGCGGGCATGCACTTGCGATTTCCTCCAGAGCGGTAGCAGCAGTGTCACGCAGTCCGCCGCGTGGATCAAAGGATCTATGGTTTTCCCTCGAGTCTTTCCCACGAGGCTTTCCCACGAGGCTTTCCCACAGGGCTGTCCCACGTGCACACGTGGTGGGAGTCGATCCTCGGCTTGAAAGTCAAGGCAGTGCAGGGAAAACAGGTTCCTCTGGAATGGACTCACACATCTGGGGGACTCTTGGAATGGTGTCACGACCCTGGAGTTCCTCTCTACTTTCCTGTGGAGAGCGCCTCCTCTTGAGATGCGTCGGGAACGCCGGGAATTCTTTCCCTACGAAACAGGGAAAGGATCCCTCATCTCGAGCTAGGAGGTGGAAACGGGGCTCCCCTGGATGTGTGCGGGAACCCACGTGCTTCTTCTCGAGTGGAGACGGGTATGTCGGGGAACTTCTTCAGTTGCAGCAATGGTGTGAAGGATCCTTTGGAAGATCCAGTGGTTAGATGTGAGTGGCCTCGAGAAGCCTCAGCGGAAATGGGCCTCATCTCGCCTGGAGGGCAAAACCTCCTGGATTTTCTCGAGTTGCGGCAGGTGCTCTCGACTTACGACGGGGACCTCAGGGAACCGCTCTGGTGGCCTCAGGAAAGGCCAGTTCCCATGCGAGTACCTCGGGGGCGTCTCGGAATTAATCTCCCGTCGATGCCGGGGCCTAAGACCTTGTGTGGAGTCGGGGCCGGAACCTGAGGATTCCTCTCCAGTGCTGACATGGATCTTGGGGTACTTCTGGAGTCTCCCCAGGGGAGTCAGTCCTCGTCTCGAATGCGGGCATGCATTGCGCTTTCCTCAAGAGCGGTAGCAGCAGTGTCACGCAGTCTGCCACGTGGATCAAAGGATCTATGGTTTTCCCTCGAGTCTTTCCCACGAGGCTTTCCCACGAGGCTTTCCGACAGGGCTGTCCCACGTGCACACGTGGTGGGAGTCGATCCTCGGCTTGAACGTCAAGGCAGTGCAGGGAAAACAGGTTCCTCTGGAATGGACTGACACATCTGGGGGACTCTTGGAATGGTGGCACGACCCTGGAGTTCCTCTCGCCTTTCCTGTGGAGAGCGCCTCCTCTTGAGATGCGACGGGAACGCCAAGAATTCTTTCCCTACGAAACAGAGAAAGGATCCCTCATCTTGAGCTAGGAGGCGGAAACGGGGCTCCCCTGGATGTGTGCGGGACACCACGTGCTTCCTCTCGAGTGCAGACGGGTATGTCGGGGAACTTCTTGAGTTGCAGCAAGGGTGTGAAGGACCCTTTGGAAGTTCCAGAGGTTAGATGTGATTGTCCTCGAGAAGCCTCAGCGGAAATGGGCCTCATCTCGCCTGGAGGGCAAAACCTCCTGGATTTTCTCGAGTTGCGGCAGGTGCTCTCGACTTACGACGGGGACCTCAGGGACCCGCTCTGGTGGCCTCAGGAAAGGCCAGTCCCCATGTGAGTTCCACGGGGGCCTCTCGGGATTCCTCTCCCGTCGATGCCGGGGCCTAAGACCTTGTGTGGAGTCAGGGCCGGAACCTGAGGATTCCTCTCCAGTGCTGACATGGATCTTGGGGTACTTCTGGAGTCTCCCCAGGGGAGTCAGTCCTCGTCTCGAATGCGGGCATGCACTTGCGCTTTCCTCCAGAGCGGTAGCAGCAGTGTCACGCAGTCCGCCGCATGGATCAAAGGATCTATGGTTTTCCCTCGAGTCTTTCCCACGAGGCTTTCCCACGAGGCTTTCCTACAGGGCTGTCCCACGTGCACACGTGGTGGGAGTCGATCCTCGGCTTGAACGTCAAGGCAGTGCAGGGAAAACAGGTTCCTCTGGAATGGACTGACACATCTGGGGGACTCTTGGAATGGTGGCACGACCCTGGAGTTCCTCTCTCCTTTCCTGTGGAGAGCGCCTCCTCTTGAGATGCGACGGGAACGCCGGGAATTCTTTCCCTACGAAACAGGGAAAGGATCCCTCATCTCGAGCTAGGAGGTGGAACCGGGGCTCCCCTGGATGTGTGCGGGACACCACGTGCTTCCTCTCGAGTGCAGACGGGTATGTCGGGGAACTTCTTGAGTTGCAGCAAGGGTGTGAAGGACCCTTTGGAAGTTCCAGTGTTTAGATGTGATTGGCCTCGAGAAGCCTCAGCGGAAATGGGCCTCATCTCGCCTGGAGGGAAAACCTCCTGGATTTTCTCGAGTTGCGGCAGGTGCTCTCGACTTACGACGGGGACCTCAGGGACCCGCTCTGGTGGCCTCAGGAAAGGCCAGTCCCCATGCGAGTTCCTCGGGGGCGTCTTGGGATTCCTCTCCCGTCGATGCCGGGGCCTAAGACCTTGTGTGGAGTTGGGGCCGGAACCTGAGGATTACTTTCCAGGGCTGACATGGATCTTGGAGTACTTCTGGAGTCTCCCCAGGGGAGTCAGTCCTCGTCTCGAATGCGGGCATGCACTTGCGCTTTCCTCCAGTGCGGTAGCAGCAGTGTCACGCAGTCCGCCGCGTGGATCAAAGGATCTATGGTTTTCCCTCGAGTCTTTCCCACGAGGCTTTCCCACGAGGCTTTCCCACAGGGCTGTCCCACGTGCACACGTGGTGGGAGTCGATCCTCGGCTTGAACGTCAAGGCAGTGCAGGGAAAAAAGGTTCCTCTGGAATGGACTGACACTTCTGGGGGACTCTTGGAATGGTGGCACGACCCTGGAGTTCCTCTCGCCTTTCCTGTGGAGAGCGCCTCCTCTTGAGATGCGACGGGAACGCCGGGAATTCTTTCCCTACGAAACAGGGAAAGGATCCCTCATCTCGAGCTAGGAGGCGGAAACGGGGCTCCCCTGGATGTGTGCGGGACCCCACGTGCTTCCTCTCGAGTGGAGACGGGTATGTCGGGGAACTTCTTGAGTTGCAGCAAGGGTGTGAAGGACCCTTTGGAAGTTCCAGTGGTTAGATGTGATTGGCCTCGAGAAGCCTCAGCGGAAATTGTCCTCACCTCGCCTGGAGGGCAAAACCTCCTGGATTTTCTCGAGTTGCCGCAGGTGCTCTCGACTTACGACGGGGACCTCAGGGAACCGCTCTGGTGGCCTCAGGAAAGGCCAGTCCCCATGCGAGTTCCTCGGGGGCCTCTCGGCATTCCTCTCCCGTTGATGCCGGGGCCTAAGACCTTGTGTGGAGTCGGGACCGGAACCTGAGGATTCCTCTCCAGTGCTGACATGGATCTTGGGGTACTTCTGGAGTCTCCCCAGGGGAGTCAGTCCTCGTCTCGAATGCGGGCATGCACTTGCGCTTTCCTCCAGAGCGGTAGCAGCAGTGTCACGCAGTCCGCCGCGTGGATCAAAGGATCTATGGTTTTCCCTCGAGTCTTTCCCACGAGGCTTTCCCACGAGGTTTTCCCACAGGGCTGTCTCACGTGCACACGTGGTGGGAGTCGATCCTCGGCTTGAACGTCAAGGCAGTGCAGGGAAAACAGGTTCCTCTGCAATGGACTGACACATCTGGGGGACTCTTGGAATGGTGGCACGACCCTGGAGTTCCTCTCGCCTTTCCTGTGGAGAGCGCCTCCTCTTGAGATGCGACGGGAACGCCGGGAATTCTTTCCCTACGAAACAGGGAAAGGATCCCTCACTCGAGCTAGGAGGCGGAAACGGGGCTCCCCTGGATGTGTGTGGGACCCACGTGCTTCCTCTCGAGTGGAGACGGGTATGTCGGGGAACTTCTTGAGTTGCAGCAAGGGTGTGAAGGACCCTTTGGAAGTTCCAGTGGTTAGACGTGATTAGCCTCGAGAAGCCTCAGTGGAAATGGGCCTCATCTCGCCTGGAGGGCAAAACCTCCTGGATTTTCTCGAGTTGCGGCAGGTGCTCTCGACTTACGACGGGGACCTCAGGGACCCGCTCTGGTGGCCTCAGGAAAGGCCAGTCCCCATGCGAGTTCCTCGGGGGCCTCTCGGGATTCCTCTCCCGTCGATGCCGGGGCCTAAGACCTTGTGTGGAGTCGGGGCCGGAACCTGAGGATTCCTCTCCAGTGCTGACATGGATCTTGGGGTACTTCTGGAGTCTCCCCAGGGGAGTCAGTCCTCGTCTCGAATGCGGGCATGCACTTGCGCTTTCCTCCAGAGCGGTAGCAGCAGTGTCACGCAGTCCGCCGCGTGGATCAAAGGATCTATGGTTTTCCCTCGAGTCTTTCCCACGAGGCTTTCCCACGAGGCTTTCCCACAGGGCTGTCCCACGTGCACACGTGGTGGGAGTCGATCCTCGGCTTGAACGTCAAGGCAGTGCAGGGAAAACAGGTTCCTCTGGAATGGACTCACACATCTGGGGGACTCTTGGAATGGTGTCACGACCCTGGAGTTCCTCTCTACTTTCCTGTGGAGAGCGCCTCCTCTTGAGATGCGACGGGAACGCCGGGAATTCTTTCCCTACGAAACAGGGAAAGGATCCCTCATCTCGAGCTAGGAGGTGGAAACGGGGCTCCCCTGGATGTGTGCGGGAACCCACGTGCTTCTTCTCGAGTGGAGACGGGTATGTCGGGGAACTTCTTCAGTTGCAGCAATGGTGTGAAGGATCCTTTGGAAGATCCAGTGGTTAGATGTGAGTGGCCTCGAGAAGCCTCAGCGGAAATGGGCCTCATCTCGCCTGGAGGGCAAAACCTCCTGGATTTTCTCGAGTTGCGGCAGGTGCTCTCGACTTACGACGGGGACCTCAGGGAACCGCTCTGGTGGCCTCAGGAAAGGCCAGTTCCCATGCGAGTACCTCGGGGGCGTCTCGGAATTCCTCTCCCGTCGATGCCGGGGCCTAAGACCTTGTGTGGAGTCGGGGCCGGAACCTGAGGATTCCTCTCCAGTGCTGACATGGATCTTGGGGTACTTCTGGAGTCTCCCCAGGGGAGTCAGTCCTCGTCTCGAATGCGGGCATGCATTGCGCTTTCCTCAAGAGCGGTAGCAGCAGTGTCACGCAGTCTGCCACGTGGATCAAAGGATCTATGGTTTTCCCTCGAGTCTTTCCCACGAGGCTTTCCCACGAGGCTTTCCGACAGGGCTGTCCCACGTGCACACGTGGTGGGAGTCGATCCTCGGCTTGAACGTCAAGGCAGTGCAGGGAAAACAGGTTCCTCTGGAATGGACTGACACATCTGGGGGACTCTTGGAATGGTGGCACGACCCTGGAGTTCCTCTCGCCTTTCCTGTGGAGAGCGCCTCCTCTTGAGATGCGACGGGAACGCCAAGAATTCTTTCCCTACGAAACAGAGAAAGGATCCCTCATCTTGAGCTAGGAGGCGGAAACGGGGCTCCCCTGGATGTGTGCGGGACACCACGTGCTTCCTCTCGAGTGCAGACGGGTATGTCGGGGAACTTCTTGAGTTGCAGCAAGGGTGTGAAGGACCCTTTGGAAGTTCCAGAGGTTAGATGTGATTGGCCTCGAGAAGCCTCAGCGGAAATGGGCCTCATCTCGCCTGGAGGGCAAAACCTCCTGGATTTTCTCGAGTTGCGGCAGGTGCTCTCGACTTACGACGGGGACCTCAGGGACCCGCTCTGGTGGCCTCAGGAAAGGCCAGTCCCCATGTGAGTTCCACGGGGGCCTCTCGGGATTCCTCTCCCGTCGATGAAGGGGCCTAAGACCTTGTGTGGAGTCAGGGCCGGAACCTGAGGATTCCTCTCCAGTGCTGACATGGATCTTGGGGTACTTCTGGAGTCTCCCCAGGGGAGTCAGTCCTCGTCTCGAATGCGGGCATGCACTTGCGCTTTCCTCCAGAGCGGTAGCAGCAGTGTCACGCAGTCCGCCGCATGGATCAAAGGATCTATGGTTTTCCCTCGAGTCTTTCCCACGAGGCTTTCCCACGAGGCTTTCCTACAGGGCTGTCCCACGTGCACACGTGGTGGGAGTCGATCCTCGGCTTGAACGTCAAGGCAGTGCAGGGAAAACAGGTTCCTCTGGAATGGACTGACACATCTGGGGGACTCTTGGAATGGTGGCACGACCCTGGAGTTCCTCTCTCCTTTCCTGTGGAGAGCGCCTCCTCTTGAGATGCGACGGGAACGCCGGGAATTCTTTCCCTACGAAACAGGGAAAGGATCCCTCATCTCGAGCTAGGAGGTGGAACCGGGGCTCCCCTGGATGTGTGCGGGACACCACGTGCTTCCTCTCGAGTGCAGACGGGTATGTCGGGGAACTTCTTGAGTTGCAGCAAGGGTGTGAAGGACCCTTTGGAAGTTCCAGTGTTTAGATGTGATTGGCCTCGAGAAGCCTCAGCGGAAATGGGCCTCATCTCGCCTGGAGGGAAAACCTCCTGGATTTTCTCGAGTTGCGGCAGGTGCTCTCGACTTACGACGGGGACCTCAGGGACCCGCTCTGGTGGCCTCAGGAAAGGCCAGTCCCCATGCGAGTTCCTCGGGGGCGTCTTGGGATTCCTCTCCCGTCGATGCCGGGGCCTAAGACCTTGTGTGGAGTTGGGGCCGGAACCTGAGGATTACTTTCCAGGGCTGACATGGATCTTGGAGTACTTCTGGAGTCTCCCCAGGGGAGTCAGTCCTCGTCTCGAATGCGGGCATGCACTTGCGCTTTCCTCCAGTGCGGTAGCAGCAGTGTCACGCAGTCCGCCGCGTGGATCAAAGGATCTATGGTTTTCCCTCGAGTCTTTCCCACGAGGCTTTCCCACGAGGCTTTCCCACAGGGCTGTCCCACGTGCACACGTGGTGGGAGTCGATCCTCGGCTTGAACGTCAAGGCAGTGCAGGGAAAACAGGTTCCTCTGGAATGGACTGACACATCTGGGGGACTCTTGGAAAGGTGGCACGACCCTGGAGTTCCTCTCGCCTTTCCTGTGGAGAGCGCCTCCTCTTGAGATGCGACGGGAACGCCGGGAATTCTTTCCCTACGAAACAGGGAAAGGATCCCTCATCTCGAGCTAGGAGGCGGAAATGGGGCTCCCCTGGATGTTTGTGGACAACCACGTGCTTCCTCTAGAGTGGAGACGGGTATGTCGGGGAACTTCTTGAGTTGCAGCAAGGGTGTGAAGGACCCTTTGGAAGTTCCAGTGGTTAGATGTGATTGGCCTCGAGAAGCCTCAGCGGAAATGGGCCTCACCTCGCCTGGAGGGCAAAACCTCCTGGATTTTCTCGAGTTGCCGCAGGTGCTCTCGACTTACGACGGGGACCTCAGGGAACCGCTCTGGTGGCCTCAGGAAAGGCCAGTCCCCATGCGAGTTCCTCGGGGGCCTCTCGGCATTCCTCTCCCGTTGATGCCGGGGCCTAAGACCTTGTGTGGAGTCGGGACCGGAACCTGAGGATTCCTCTCCAGTGCTGACATGGATCTTGGGGTACTTCTGGAGTCTCCCCAGGGGAGTCAGTCCTCGTCTCGAATGCGGGCATGCACTTGCGCTTTCCTCCAGAGCGGTAGCAGCAGTGTCACGCAGTCCGCCGCGTGGATCAAAGGATCTATGGTTTTCCCTCGAGTCTTTTCCACGAGGCTTTCCCACGAGGCTTTCCCACAGGGCTGTCTCACGTGCACACGTGGTGGGAGTCGATCCTCGGCTTGAACGTCAAGGCAGTGCAGGGAAAACAGGTTCCTCTGCAATGGACTGACACATCTGGGGGACTCTTGGAATGGTGTCTCGACCCTGCAGTTCCTCGCGCCTTTCCTGTGGAGAGCGCCTCCTCTTGAGATGCGACGGGAACGCCGGGAATTCTTTCCCTACGAAACAGGGAAAGGATCCCTCATCTCGAGCTAGGAGGCGGAAATGGGTCTCGCCTGGATTTGTGCGGGACCCCACGTGCTTCCTCTCGAGTGGAGACGGGTATGTCGGGGAACTTCTTGAGTTGCAGCAAGGGTGTGAAGGACCCTTTGGAAGTTCCAGTGGTTAGATGTGATTGGCCTCGAGAAGCCTCAGCGGAAATGGGCCTCATCTCGCCTGGAGGGCAAAACCTCCTGGATTTTCTCGAGTTGCGGCAGGTGCTCTCGACTTACGACGGGGACCTCAGGGACACGCTCTGATGGCCTCAGGAAAGCCCAGTCCCCATGCGAGTTCCTCGGGGGCCCTCAGGATTCCTCTCCCGTCGATGCCGGGGCCTAAGACCTTGTGAGGAGTCGGGGCCGGAACCTGAGGATTCCTCTCCAGTGCTGACATGGATCTTGGGGTACTTCTGGAGTCTCCCCAGGGGAGTCAGTCCTCGTCTCGAATGCGGGCATGCACTTGGGCTTTCCTCCAGAGCGGTAGCAGCAGTGTCACGCAGTCCGCCGCGTGGATCAAAGGATCTATGGTTTTCCCTCGAGTCTTTCCCACGAGGCTTTCCCACGAGGCTTTCCCACAGGGCTGTCCCACGTGCACACGTGGTGGGAGTCGATCCTCGGCTTGAACGTCAAGGCAGTGCAGGGAAAACAGGTTCCTCTGGAATGGACTGACACATCTGGGGGACTCTTGGAATGGTGGCACGACCCTGGAGATCCTCTCGCCTTTCCTGTGGAGAGCGCCTCCTCTTGAGATGCGACGGGAACGCCGGGAATTCTTTCCCTACGAAACAGGGAAAGGATCCCTCATCTCGAGCTAGGAGGCAGAAACGGGGCTCCCCTGGATGTGTGCGGGACACCACGTGCTTCCTCTCGAGTGGAGACGGGAATGTCGGGGAACTTCTTGAGTTGCAGCAAGGGTGTGAAGGACCCTTTGGAAGTTCCAGTGGTTAGATGTGATTGGCCTCGAGAAGCCTCAGCGGAAATGGGCCTCATCTCGCCTGGAGGGCAAAACCACCTGGATTTTCTCGAGTTGCGGCAGGTGCTCTCGACTTACGACGGGGACCTCAGGGAACCGCTCTGGTGGCCTCAGGAAAGGCCAGTCCCCATGCGAGTTCCTCGGGGGCCTCTCGGGATTCCTCTCCCGTCGATGCCGGGGCCTAAGACCTTGTGTGGAGTCGGGGCCGGAACCTGAGGATTCCTCTCCAGTGCTGACATGGATCTTGGGGTACTTCTGGAGTCTCCCCAGGGGAGTCAGTCCTCGTCTCGAATGCGGGCATTCACTTGCGCTTTCCTCCAGAGCGGTAGCAGCAGTGTCACGCAGTCCGCCGCGTGGATTAAAGGATCTATGGTTTTCCCTCGAGTCTTTCCCACGAGGCTTTCCCACGAGGCTTTCCCACAGGGCTGTCCCACGTGCACACGTGGTGGGAGTCGATCCTCGGCTTGAACGTCAAGGCAGTGCAGGGAAAACAGGTTCCACTGGAATGGACTGACACATCTGGGGGACTCTTGGAATGGTGGCACGACCCTGGAGTTCCTCTCGCCTTTCCTGTGGAGAGCGCCTCCTCTTGAGATGCGACGGGAACGCCGGGAATTCTTTCCCTACGAAACAGGGAAAGGATCCCTCATCTCGAGCTAGGAGGCGGAAACGGGGCTCCCCTGGATGTGTGCGGGACCCACGTGCTTCCTCTCGAGTGGAGACGGGTATGTCGGGGAACTTCTTGAGTTGCAGCAAGGGTGTGAAGGACCCTTTGGAAGTTCCAGAGGTTAGACGTGATTAGCCTCGAGAAGCCTCAGCGGAAATGGGCCTCATCTCGCCTGGAGGGCAAAACCTCCTGGATTTTCTCGAGTTGCGGCAGGTGCTCTCGACTTACGACGGGGACCTCAGGGACCCGCTCTGGTGGCCTCAGGAAAGGCCAGTCCCCATGCGAGTTCCTCGGGGGCCTCTCGGGATTCCTCTACCGTCGATGCCGGGGCCTAAGACCTTGTGTGGAGTCGGGGCCGGAACCTGAGGTTTCCTCTCCAGTGCTGACATGGATCTTGGGGTACTTCTGGAGTCTCCCCAGGGGAGTCAGTCCTCGTCTCGAATGCGGGCATGCACTTGCGCTTTCCTCCAGAGCGGTAGCAGCAGTGTCACGCAGTCCGCCGCGTGGATCAAAGGATCTATGGTTTTCCCTCGAGTCTTTCCCACGAGGCTTTCCCACGAGGCTTTCCCACAGGGCTGTCCCACGTGCACGCGTGGTAGGATTCGATCCTCGGCTTGAACGTCAAGGCAGTGCAGGGAAAACAGGTTCCTCTGGAATGTACTGACACATCTGGGGGACTCTTGGAATGGTGGCACGACCCTGGAGTTCCTCTCGCCTTTCCTGTGGAGAGCGCCTCCTCTTGAGATGCGACGGGAACGCCGGGAATTCTTTCCCTACGAAACAGGGAAAGGATCCCTCATCTCGAGCTAGGAGGCGGAAACGGGGCTCCCCTGGATGTGTGCCGGACACCACGTGCTTCCTCTCGAGTGGAGACGGGTATGTCGGGGAACTTCTTGAGTTGCAGCAAGGGTGTGAAGGACCCTTTGGAAGTTCCAGTGGTTAGATGTGATTGGCCTCGAGAAGCCTCAGCGGAAATGGGCCTCATCTCGCCTGGAGGGCAAAACCTCCTGGATTTTCTCGAGTTGCGGCAGGTGCTCTCGACTTACGACGGGGACCTCAGGGACCCGCTCTGGTGGCCTCAGGAAAGGCCAGTCCCCATGCGAGTTCCTCGGGGGCCTCTCGGGATTCCTCTCCCGTCGATGCCGGGGCCTAAGACCTTGTGTGGAGTCGGGGCCGGAAACTGAGGATTCCTCTCCAGGGCTGACATGGATCATGGGGTACTTCTGGAGTCTCCCCAGGGGAGTCAGTCCTCGTCTCGAATGCGGGCATGCACTTGCGCTTTCCTCCAGAGCGGTAGCAGCAGTGTCACGCAGTCCGCCGCGTGGATCAAAGGATCTATGGTTTTCCCTCGAGTCTTTCCCACGAGGCTTTCCCACGAGGCTTTCCCACAGGGCTGTCCCACGTGCACACGTGGTGGGAGTCGATCCTCGGCTTGAACGTCAAGGCAGTGCAGGGAAAACAGGATCCTCTGGAATGGACTGACACATCTGGAGGACTCTGGGAATGGTGGCACGACCCTGGAGTTCCTCTCGCCTTTCCTGTGGAGAGCGCCTCCTCTTGAGATGCGACGGGAACGCCGGGAATTCTTTCCCTATGAAACAGGGAAAGGATCCCTCATCTCGAGCTAGGAGGCGGAAAAGGGGCTCCCCTGGATGTGTGCGGGACCCCACGTGCTTCCTCTCGAGTGGAGACGGGTATGTCGGGGAACTTCTTGAGTTGCAGCAAGGGTGTGAAGGTCCCTTTGGAAGTTCCAGTGGTTAGATGTGATTGGCCTCAAGAAGCCTCAGCGGAAATGGGCCTCATCTCGCCTGGAGGGCAAAACCTCCTGGATTTTCTCGAATTGCGGCAGGTGCTCTCGACTTACGACGGGGACCTCAGGGAACCGCTCTGGTGGCCTCAGGAAAGGCCAGTTCCCATGCGAGTACCTCGGGGGCGTCTCGGAATTCCTCTCCCGTCGATGCCGGGGCCTAAGACCTTGTGTGGAGTCGGGGCCGGAACCTGAGGATTCCTCTCCAGTGCTGACATGGATCTTGGGGTACTTCTGGAGTCTCCCCAGGGGAGTCAGTCCTCGTCTCGAATGCGGGCATGCATTGCGCTTTCCTCAAGAGCGGTAGCAGCAGTGTCACGCAGTCTGCCACGTGGATCAAAGGATCTATGGTTTTCCCTCGAGTCTTTCCCACGAGGCTTTCCCACGAGGCTTTCCGACAGGGCTGTCCCACGTGCACACGTGGTGGGAGTCGATCCTCGGCTTGAACGTCAAGGCAGTGCAGGGAAAACAGGTTCCTCTGGAATGGACTGACACATCTGGGGGACTCTTGGAATGGTGGCACGACCCTGGAGTTCCTCTCGCCTTTCCTGTGGAGAGCGCCTCCTCTTGAGATGCGACGGGAACGCCGGGAATTCTTTCCCTACGAAACAGAGAAAGGATCCCTCATCTTGAGCTAGGAGGCGGAAACGGGGCTCCCCTGGATGTGTGCGGGACACCACGTGCTTCCTCTCGAGTGCAGACGGGTATGTCGGGGAACTTCTTGAGTTGCAGCAAGGGTGTGAAGGACCCTTTGGAAGTTCCAGAGGTTAGATGTGATTGGCCTCGAGAAGCCTCAGCGGAAATGGGCCTCATCTCGCCTGGAGGGCAAAACCTCCTGGATTTTCTCGAGTTGCGGCAGGTGCTCTCGACTTACGACGGGGACCTCAGGGACCCGCTCTGGTGGCCTCAGGAAAGGCCAGTCCCCATGTGAGTTCCACGGGGGCCTCTCGGGATTCCTCTCCCATCGATGCCGGGGCCTGAGACCTTGTGTGGAGTCAGGGCCGGAACCTGCGGATTCCTCTCCAGTGCTGACATGGATCTTGGGGTACTTCTGGAGTCTCCCCAGGGGAGTCAGTCCTCGTCTCGAATGCGGGCATGCACTTGCGCTTTCCTCCAGAGCGGTAGCAGCAGTGTCACGCAGTCCGCCGCATGGATCAAAGGATCTATGGTTTTCCCTCGAGTCTTTCCCACGAGGCTTTCCCACGAGGCTTTCCCACAGGGCTGTCCCACGTGCACACGTGGTGGGAGTCGATCCTCGGCTTGAACGTCAAGGCAGTACAGGGAAAAAAGGTTCCTCTGGAATGGACTGACACTTCTGGGGGACTCTTGGAATGGTGGCACGACCCTGGAGTTCCTCTCGCCTTTCCTGTGGAGAGCGCCTCCTCTTGAGATGCGACGGGAACGCCGGGAATTCTTTCCCTACGAAACAGGGAAAGGATCCCTCATCTCGAGCTAGGAGGCGGAAACGTGGCTCCCCTGGATGTGTGCGGGACCCCACGTGCTTCCTCTCGAGTGGAGACGGGTATGTAGGGGAACTTCTTGAGTTGCAGCAAGGGTGTGAAGGACCCTTTGGAAGTTCCAGTGGTTAGACCTGATTGGCCTCGAGAAGCCTCAGCGGAAATGGGCCTCATCTCGCCTGGAGGGCAAACCTCCTGGATTTTCTCGAGTTGCGGCAGGTGCTTTCGACTTACGACGGGGACCTCAGGGACCCGCTCTGGTGGCCTCAGGAAAGGCCAGTCCCCATGCGAGTTCCTCGGGGGACTCTCGGGATTCCTCTCCCGTCGATGCCGGGGCCTCAGACCTTGTGTGGAGTCGGGGCCGGAACCTGAGGATTCCTCTCCAGTGCTGACATGGATCTTGGGGTACTTCTGGAGTCTCCCCAGGGGAGTCAGTCCTCGTCTCGAATGCGGGCATGCACTTGCGCTTTCCTCCAGAGCGGTAGCAGCAGTGTCACGCAGTCCGCCGCGTGGATCAAAGGATCTATGGTTTTCCCTCGAGTCTTTCCCACGAGGCTTTCCCACGAGGCTTTCCCACAGGGCTGTCCCACGTGCACACGTGGTGGGAGTCGATCCTCGGCTTGAACGTCAAGGCAGTGCAGGGAAAACAGGTTCCTCTGGAATGGACTGACACATCTGGGGGACTCTTGGAATGGTGCCACGACCCTGGAGTTCCTCTCGCCTTTCCTGTGGAGAGCGCCTCCTCTTGAGATGTGACTTGAACGCCGGGAATTCTTTCCCTACGAAACAGGGAAAGGATCCCTCATCTCGAGCTAGGAGGCGGAAACGGGGCTCCCCTGGATGTATGCGGGACCCCGCGTGCTTCCTCTCGAGTGGAGACGGGTATGTCGGGGAACTTCTTGAGTTGCAGCAAGGGTGTGAAGGATCCTTTGGAAGATCCAGTGGTTAGATGTGAGTGGCCTCAAGAAGCCTCAGCGGAAATGGGCCTCATCTCGCCTGGAGGGCAAAACCTCCTGGATTTTCTCGAGTTGCGGCAGGTGCTCTCGACTTACGACGGGGACCTCAGGGAACCGCTCTGGTGGCCTCAGGAAAGGCCAGTCCCCATGCGAGTACCTCGGGGGCGTCTCGGGATTACTCTCCCGTCGATGCCGGGGCCTAAGACCTTCTGTGGAGTCGGGGCCGGAACCTGAGGATTCCTCTCCAGTGCTGACATGGATCTTGGGGTACTTCTGGAGTCTCCCCAGGGGAGTCAGTCCTCGTCTCGAATGCGGGCATGCACTTGAGCTTTCCTCCAGAGCGGTAGCAGCAGTGTCACGCAGTCCGCCGCGTGGATCAAAGGATCTATGGTTTTCCCTCGAGTCTTTCCGACGAGGCTTTCCCACGAGGCTTTCCCACAGGGCTGTCCCACGTGCACACGTGGTGGGAGTCGATCCTCGGCTTGAACGTCAAGGCAGTGCAGGGAAAACAGGTTCCTCTGGAATGGACTGACACATCTGGGGGACTCTTGAAATGGTGGCACGACCCTGGAGTTCCTCTCGCCTTTCCTGTGGAGAGCGCCTCCTCTTGAGATGCGACGGGAACGCCGGGAATTCTTTCCCTACGAAACAGGGAAAGGATCCCTCATCTCGAGCTAGGAGGCGGAAACGGGGCTCCCCTGGATGTATGTGGGACGCCGCGTGCTTCCTCTCGAGTGGAGACGGGTATGTCGGGGAACTTATTGAGTTGCAGCAAGGGTGTGAAGGATCCTTTGGAAGATCCAGTGGTTAGATGTGAGTGGCCTCGAGAAGCCTCAGCGGAAATGGGCCTCATTTCGCCTGGAGGGCAAAACCTCCTGGATTTTCTCGAGTTGCGGCAGGTGCTCTCGACTTACGACGGGGACCTCAGGAAACCGCTCTGGTGGCCTCAGGAAAGGCCAGTCCCCATGCGAGTTCCTCGGGGGCGTCTCGGGATTCCTCTCCCGTCGATGCCGGGCCCTAAGACCTTGTGTGGAGTCGGGGCCGGAACCTGAGGATTCCTCTCCAGTGCTGACATGGATCTTGGGGTACTTCTGGAGTCTCCCCAGGGGAGTCAGTCCTCGTCTCGAATGCGGGCATGCATTGCGCTTTCCTCAAGAGCGGTAGAAGCAGTGTCACGCAGTCCGCCGCGTGGATCAAAGGATCTATGGTTTTCCCTCGAGTCTTTCCCACGAGGCTTTCCCACGAGGCTTTCCCACAGGGCTGTCCCACGTGCACACGTGGTGGGAGTCGATCCTCGGCTTGAACGTCAAGGCAGTGCAGGGAAAACAGGTTCCTCTGGAATGGACTGACACATCTGGGGGACTCTTGGAATGGTGGCACGACCCTGGAGTTCCTCTCGCCTTTCCTGTGGAGAGCGCCTCCTCTTGAGATGCGACGGGAACGCCGGGAATTCTTTCACTACGAAACAGGGAAAGGATCCCTCATCTCGAGCTAGGAGGCGGAAACGGGGCTCCCCTGGATGTGTGCGGGACCCCACGTGCTTCCTCTCGAGTGGAGACGTGTATGTCGGGGAACTTCTTGAGTTGCAGCAAGGGTGTGAAGGACCCTTTGGAAGTTCCAGTGGTTAGACGTGATTGGCCTCGAGAAGCCTCAGCGGAAATGGGCCTCATCTCGCCTGGAGGGCAAAACCTCCTGGATTTTCTCGAGTTGCGGCAGGTGCTCTCGACTTACGACGGGGACCTCAGGGAACCGCTCTGGTGGCCTCAGGAAAGGCCAGTCCCCATGCGAGTTCCTCGGGGGCGTCTCGGGATTCCTCTCCCGTCGATGCCAGGCCCTAAGACCTTGTGTGGAGTCGGGGCCGGAACCTGAGGATTCCTCTCCAGTGCTGACATGGATCTTGGGGTACTTCTGGAGTCTCCCCAGGGGAGTCAGTCCTCGTCTCGAATGCGGGCATGCATTGCGCTTTCCTCAAGAGCGGTAGAAGCAGTGTCACGCAGTCCGCCGCGTGGATCAAAGGATCTATGGTTTTCCCTCGAGTCTTTCCCACGAGGCTTTCCCACGAGGCTTTCCCACAGGGCTGTCCCACGTGCACACGTGGTGGGAGTCGATCCTCGGCTTGAACGTCAAGGCAGTGCAGGGAAAACAGGTTCCTCTGGAATGGACTGACACATCTGGGGGACTCTTGGAATGGTGTCTCGACCCTGCAGTTCCTCTCGCCTTTCCTGTGGAGAGCGCCTCCTCTTGAGATGCGACGGGAACGCCGGGAATTCTTTCCCTACGAAACAGGGAAAGGATCCCTCATCTCGAGCTAGGAGGCGGAAACGGGTCTCCCCTGGATGTGTGTGGACAACCACGTGCTTCCTCTAGAGTGGAGACGGGTATGTCGGGGAACTTCTTGAGTTGCAGCAAGGGTGTGAAGGACCCTTTGGAAGTTCCAGTGGTTAGATGTGATTGGCCTCGAGAAGCCTCAGCGAAAATGGGCCTCACCTCGCCTGGAGGGCAAAACCTCCTGGATTTTCTCGAGTTGCGGCAGGTGCTCTCGACTTACGACGGGGACCTCAGGGACCCGCTCTGGTGGCCTCAGGAAAGGCCAGTCCCCATGCGAGTTCCTCGGGGGCCTCTCGGCATTCCTCTCCCGTTGATGCCGGGGCCTAAGACCTTGTGTGGAGTCGGGGCCGGAACCTGAGGATTCCTCTCCAGTGCTGACATGGATCTTGGGGTTCTTCTGGAGTCTCCCCAGGGGAGTCAGTCCTCGTCTCGAATGCGGGCATGCATTGCGCTTTCCTCAAGAGCGGTAGCAGCAGTGTCACGCAGTCCGCCGCGTGGATCAAAGGATCTATGGTTTTCCCTCGAGTCTTTCCCACGAGGCTTTCCCACGAGGCTTTCCGACAGGGCTGTCCCACGTGCACACGTGGTGGGAGTCGATCCTCGGCTTGAACGTCAAGGCAGTGCAGGGAAAACAGGTTCCTCTGGAATGGACTGACACATCTGGGGGACTCTTGGAATGGTGGCACGACCCTGGAGTTCCTCTCGCCTTTCCTGTGGAGAGCGCCTCCTCTTGAGATGCGACGGGAACGCCGGGAATTCTTTCCCTACGAAACAGAGAAAGGATCCCTCATCTTGAGCTAGGAGGCGGAAACGGGGCTCCCCTGGATGTGTGCGGGACACCACGGGCTTCCTCTCGAGTGCAGACGGGTATGTCGGGGAACTTCTTCAGTTGCAGCAAGGGTGTGAAGGACCCTTTGGAAGTTCCAGAGGTTAGATGTGATTGGCCTCGAGAAGCCTCAGCGGAAATGGGCCTCATCTCGCCTGGAGGGCAAAACCTCCTGGATTTTCTCGAGTTGCGGCAGGTGCTCTCGACTTACGACGGGGACCTCAGGGACCCGCTCTGGTGGCCTCAGGAAAGGCCAGCCCCATGCGAGTTCCACGGGGGCCTCTCGGGATTCCTCTCCCGTCGATGCCGGGGCCTAAGACCTTGTGTGGAGTCAGGGCCGGAGCTGAGGATTCCTCTCCAGTGCTGACATGGATCTTGGGGTACATCTGGAGTCTCCCCAGGGGAGTCAGTCCTCGTCTCGAATGCGGGCATGCACTTGCGCTTTCCTCCAGAGCGGTAGCAGCAGTGTCACGCAGTCCGCCGCGTGGATCAAAAGATCTATGGTTTTCCCTCGAGTCTTTCCCACGAGGCTTTCCCACGAGGCTTTCCCACAGGGCTGTCCCACGTGCACACGTGGTGGGAGTCGATCCTCGGCTTGAACGTCAAGGCAGTGCTGGGAAAACAGGTTCCTCTGGAATGGACTGACACATCTGGGGGACTCTTGGAATGGTGGCACGACCCTGGAGTTCCTCTCGCCTTTCCTGTGGAGAGCGCCTCCTCTTGAGATGCGACGGGAACGCCGGGAATTCTTTCCCTACGAAACAGGGAAAGGATCCCTCATCTCGAGCTAGGAGGCGGAAACGGGGCTCCCCTGGATGTGTGCGGGACACCACGTGCTTCCTCTCGAGTGCAGACGGGTATGTCGGGGAACTTCTTGAGTTGCAGCAAGGGTGTGAAGGACCCTTTGGAAGTTCCAGTGTTTAGATGTGATTGGCCTCGAGAAGCCTCAGCGGAAATGGGCCACATCTCGCCTGGAGGGAAAACCTCCTGGATTTTCTCGAGTTGCGGCAGGTGCTCTCGACTTACGACGGGGACCTCAGGGACCCGCTCTGGTGGCCTCAGGAAAGGCCAGTCCCCATGCGAGTTCCTCGGGGGCGTCTCGGGATTCCTCTCCCGTCGATGCCGGGGCCTAAGACCTTGTGTGTAGTCGGGGACGGAACCTGAGGATTCCTCTCCAGTGCTGACATGGATCTTGGGGTACTTCTGGAGTCTCCCCAGGGGAGTCAGTCCTCGTCTCGAATGCGGGCATGCATTGCGCTTTCCTCAAGAGCAGTAGAAGCAGTGTCACGCAGTCCGCCGCGTGGATCAAAGGATCTATGGTTTTCCCTCGAGTCTTTCCCACGAGGCTTTCCCACGAGGCTTTCCCACAGGACTGTCCCACGTGCACACGTGGTGGGAGTCGATCCTCGGCTTGAACGTCAAGGCAGTGCAGGGAAAACAGGTTCCTCTGGAATGGACTGACACATCTGGGGGACTCTTGGAAAGGTGGCACGACCCTGGAGTTCCTCTCGCCTTTCCTGTGGAGAGCGCCTCCTCTTGAGATGCGACGGGAACGCCGGGAATTCTTTCCCTACGAAACAGGGAAAGGATCCCTCATCTCGAGCTAGGAGGCGGAAACGGGGCTCCCCTGGATGTTTGTGGACAACCACGTGCTTCCTCTAGAGTGGAGACGGGTATGTCGGGGAACTTCTTGAGTTGCAGCAAGGGTGTGAAGGACCCTTTGGAAGTTCCAGTGGTTAGATGTGATTGGCCTCGAGAAGCCTCAGCGGAAATGGGCCTCACCTCGCCTGGAGGGCAAAACCTCCTGGATTTTCTCGAGTTGCCGCAGGTGCTCTCGACTTACGACGGGGACCTCAGGGAACCGCTCTGGTGGCCTCAGGAAAGGCCAGTCCCCATGCGAGTTCCTCGGGGGCCTCTCGGCATTCCTCTCCCGTTGATGCCGGGGCCTAAGACCTTGTGTGGAGTCGGGACCGGAACCTGAGGATTCCTCTCCAGTGCTGACATGGATCTTGGGGTACTTCTGGAGTCTCCCCAGGGGAGTCAGTCCTCGTCTCGAATGCGGGCATGCACTTGCGCTTTCCTCCAGAGCGGTAGCAGCAGTGTCACGCAGTCCGCCGCGTGGATCAAAGGATCTATGGTTTTCCCTCGAGTCTTTTCCACGAGGCTTTCCCACGAGGCTTTCCCACAGGGCTGTCTCACGTGCACACGTGGTGGGAGTCGATCCTCGGCTTGAACGTCAAGGCAGTGCAGGGAAAACAGGTTCCTCTGCAATGGACTGACACATCTGGGGGACTCTTGGAATGGTGTCTCGACCCTGCAGTTCCTCGCGCCTTTCCTGTGGAGAGCGCCTCCTCTTGAGATGCGACGGGAACGCCGGGAATTCTTTCCCTACGAAACAGGGAAAGGATCCCTCATCTCGAGCTAGGAGGCGGAAATGGGTCTCGCCTGGATTTGTGCGGGACCCCACGTGCTTCCTCTCGAGTGGAGACGGGTATGTCGGGGAACTTCTTGAGTTGCAGCAAGGGTGTGAAGGACCCTTTGGAAGTTCCAGTGGTTAGATGTGATTGGCCTCGAGAAGCCTCAGCGGAAATGGGCCTCATCTCGCCTGGAGGGCAAAACCTCCTGGATTTTCTCGAGTTGCGGCAGGTGCTCTCGACTTACGACGGGGACCTCAGGGACACGCTCTGATGGCCTCAGGAAAGCCCAGTCCCCATGCGAGTTCCTCGGGGGCCCTCAGGATTCCTCTCCCGTCGATGCCGGGGCCTAAGACCTTGTGTGGAGTCGGGGCCGGAACCTGAGGATTCCTCTCCAGTGCTGACATGGATCTTGGGGTACTTCTGGAGTCTCCCCAGGGGAGTCAGTCCTCGTCTCGAATGCGGGCATGCACTTGGGCTTTCCTCCAGAGCGGTAGCAGCAGTGTCACGCAGTCCGCCGCGTGGATCAAAGGATCTATGGTTTTCCCTCGAGTCTTTCCCACGAGGCTTTCCCACGAGGCTTTCCCACAGGGCTGTCCCACGTGCACACGTGGTGGGAGTCGATCCTCGGCTTGAACGTCAAGGCAGTGCAGGGAAAACAGGTTCCACTGGAATGGACTGACACATCTGGGGGACTCTTGGAATGGTGGCACGACCCTGGAGTTCCTCTCGCCTTTCCTGTGGAGAGCGCCTCCTCTTGAGATGCGACGGGAACGCCGGGAATTCTTTCCCTACGAAACAGGGAAAGGATCCCTCATCTCGAGCTAGGAGGCGGAAACGGGGCTCCCCTGGATGTGTGCGGGACCCACGTGCTTCCTCTCGAGTGGAGACGGGTATGTCGGGGAACTTCTTGAGTTGCAGCAAGGGTGTGAAGGACCCTTTGGAAGTTCCAGAGGTTAGACGTGATTAGCCTCGAGAAGCCTCAGCGGAAATGGGCCTCATCTCGCCTGGAGGGCAAAACCTCCTGGATTTTCTCGAGTTGCGGCAGGTGCTCTCGACTTACGACGGGGACCTCAGGGACCCGCTCTGGTGGCCTCAGGAAAGGCCAGTCCCCATGCGAGTTCCTCGGGGGCCTCTCGGGATTCCTCTACCGTCGATGCCGGGGCCTAAGACCTTGTGTGGAGTCGGGGCCGGAACCTGAGGTTTCCTCTCCAGTGCTGACATGGATCTTGGGGTACTTCTGGAGTCTCCCCAGGGGAGTCAGTCCTCGTCTCGAATGCGGGCATGCACTTGCGCTTTCCTCCAGAGCGGTAGCAGCAGTGTCACGCAGTCCGCCGCGTGGATCAAAGGATCTATGGTTTTCCCTCGAGTCTTTCCCACGAGGCTTTCCCACGAGGCTTTCCCACAGGGCTGTCCCACGTGCACGCGTGGTAGGATTCGATCCTCGGCTTGAACGTCAAGGCAGTGCAGGGAAAACAGGTTCCTCTGGAATGTACTGACACATCTGGGGGACTCTTGGAATGGTGTCACGACCCTGGAGTTCCTCTCGCCTTTCCTGTGGAGAGCGCCTCCTCTTGAGATGCGACGGGAACGCCGGGAATTCTTTCCCTACGAAACAGGGAAAGGATCCCTCATCTCGAGCTAGGAGGCGGAAACGGGGCTCCCCTGGATGTGTGCCGGACACCACGTGCTTCCTCTCGAGTGGAGACGGGTATGTCGGGGAACTTCTTGAGTTGCAGCAAGGGTGTGAAGGTCCCTTTGGAAGTTCCAGTGGTTAGATGTGATTGGCCTCAAGAAGCCTCAGCGGAAATGGGCCTCATCTCGCCTGGAGGGCAAAACCTCCTGGATTTTCTCGAGTTGCGGCAGGTGCTCTCGACTTACGACGGGGACCTCAGGGACCCGCTCTGGTGGCCTCAGGAAAGGCCAGTCCTCATGCGAGTTCCTCGGGGGCCTCTCGGGATTCCTCTCCCGTCGATGCCGGGGCCTAAGACCTTGTGTGGAGTCGGGGCCGGAACCTGAGGATTCCTCTCCAGTGCTGACATGGATCTTGGGGTACTTCTGGATCTCCCCAGGGGAGTCAGTCCTTGTCTCGAATGCGGGCATGCACTTGCGCTTTCCTCCAGAGCGGTAGCAGCAGTGTCACGCAGTCCGCCGTGTGGATCAAAGGATCTATGGTTTTCCCTCGAGTCTTTCCCACGAGGCTTTCCCACGAGGCTTTCCCACAGGGCTGTCCCACGTGCACACGTGGTGGGAGTCGATCCTCAGCTTGAACGTCAAGGCAGTGCAGGGAAAACAGGTTCCTCTGGAATGGACTGACACATCTGGGGGACTCTTGGAATGGTGTCTCGACCCTGCAGTTCCTCTCGCCTTTCCTGTGGAGAGCGCCTCCTCTTGAGATGCGACGGGAACGCCGCGAATTCTTTCCCTACGAAACAGGGAAAGGATCCCTCATCTCGAGCTAGGAGGCGGAAACGGGTCTCCCCTGGATGTGTGTGGACAACCACGTGCTTCCTCTAGAGTGGAGACGGGTATGTCGGGGAACTTCTTGAGTTGCAGCAAGGGTGTGAAGGACCCTTTGGAAGTTCCAGTGGTTAGATGTGATTGGCCTCGAGAAGCCTCAGCGAAAATGGGCCTCACCTCGCCTGGAGGGCAAAACCTCCTGGATTTTCTCGAGTTGCGGCAGGTGCTCTCGACTTACGACGGGGACCTCAGGGAACCGCTCTGGTGGCCTCAGGAAAGGCCAGTCCCCATGCGAGTTCCTCGGGGGCCTCTCGGCATTCCTCTCCCGTTGATGCCGGGGCCTAAGACCTTGTGTGGAGTCGGGGCCGGAACCTGAGGATTCCTCTCCAGTGCTGACATGGATCTTGGGGTACTTCTGGAGTCTCCCCAGGGGAGTCAGTCCTCGTCTCGAATGCGGGCATGCACTTGCGCTTTCCTCCATAGCGGTAGCAGCAGTGTCACGCAGTCCGCCGCGTGGATCAAAGGATCTATGGTTTTCCCTCGAGTCTTTCCCACGAGGCTTTCCCACGAGGCTTTCCCACAGGGCTGTCCCACGTGCACACGTGGTGGGAGTCGATCCTCGGCTTGAACGTCAAGGCAGTGCAGGGAAAACAGGTTCCTCTGGAATGGACTGACACATCTGGGGGACTCTTGGAATGGTGGCACGACCCTGGAGTTCCTCTCGCCTTTCCTGTGGAGAGCGCCTCCTCTTGAGATGCGACGGGAACGCCGGGAATTCTTTCCCTACGAAACAGGGAAAGGATCCCTCATCTCGAGCTAGGAGGCGGAAACGGGGCTCCCCTGGATGTGTGCGGGACCCACGTGCTTCCTCTCGAGTGGAGACGGGTATGTCGGGGAACTTCTTGAGTTGCAGCAAGGGTGTGAAGGACCCTTTGGAAGTTCCAGTGGTTAGACGTGATTAGCCTCGAGAAGCCTCAGTGGAAATGGGCCTCATCTCGCCTGGAGGGCAAAACCTCCTGGATTTTCTCGAGTTGCGGCAGGTGCTCTCGACTTACGACGGGGACCTCAGGGACCCGCTCTGGTGGCCTCAGGAAAGGCCAGTCCCCATGCGAGTACCTCGGGGGCCTCTCGGGATTCCTCTCCCGTCGATGCCGGGGCCTAAGTCCTTGTGTGGAGTCGGGGCCGGAACCTGAGGATTCCTGTCCAGTGCTGACATGGATCTTGGGGTACTTCTGGAGTCTCCCCAGGGGAGTCAGTCCTCGTCTCGAATGCGGGCATGCATTGCGCTTTCCTCAAGAGCGGTAGCAGCAGTGTCACGCAGTCCGCCGCGTGGATCAAAGGATCTATGGTTTTCCCTCGAGTCTTTCCCACGAGGCTTTCCCACGAGGCTTTCCGACAGGGCTGTCCCACGTGCACACGTGGTGGGAGTCGATCCTCGGCTTGAACGTCAAGGCAGTGCAGGGAAAACAGGTTCCTCTGGAATGGACTGACACATCTGGGGGACTCTTGGAATGGTGGCACGACCCTGGAGTTCCTCTCGCCTTTCCTGTGGAGAGCGCCTCCTCTTGAGATGCGACGGGAACGCCGGGAATTCTTTCCCTACGAAACAGAGAAAGGATCCCTCATCTTGAGCTAGGAGGCGGAAACGGGGCTCCCCTGGATGTGTGCGGGACACCACGTGCTTCCTCTCGAGTGCAGACGGGTATGTCGGGGAACTTCTTCAGTTGCAGCAAGGGTGTGAAGGACCCTTTGGAAGTTCCAGAGGTTAGATGTGATTGGCCTCGAGAAGCCTCAGCGGAAATGGGCCTCATCTCGCCTGGAGGGCAAAACCTCCTGGATTTTCTCGAGTTGCGGCAGGTGCTCTCGACTTACGATGGGGACCTCAGGGACCCGCTCTGGTGGCCTCAGGAAAGGCCAGCCCCATGCGAGTTCCACGGGGGCCTCTCGGGATTCCTCTCCCGTCGATGCCGGGGCCTAAGACCTTGTGTGTAGTCAGGGCCGGAACCTGAGGATTCCTCTCCAGTGCTGACATGGATCTTGGGGTACTTCTGGAGTCTCCCCAGGGGAGTCAGTCCTCGTCTCGAATGCGGGCATGCACTTGCGCTTTCCTCCAGAGCGGTAGCAGCAGTGTCACGCAGTCCGCCGCGTGGATCAAAAGATCTATGGTTTTCCCTCGAGTCTTTCCCACGAGGCTTTCCCACGAGGCTTTCCCACAGGGCTGTCCCACGTGCACACGTGGTGGGAGTCGATCCTCGGCTTGAACGTCAAGGCAGTGCAGGGAAAACAGGTTCCTCTGGAATGGACTGACACATCTGGGGGACTCTTGGAATGGTGGCACGACCCTGGAGTTCCTCTCGCCTTTCCTGTGGAGAGCGCCTCTTCTTGAGATGCGACGGGAACGCCGGGAATTCTTTCCCTACGAAACAGGGAAAGGATCCCTCATCTCGAGCTAGGAGGCGGAAACGGGGCTCCCCTGGATGTGTGCGGGACACCACGTGCTTCCTCTCGAGTGCAGACGGGTATGTCGGGGAACTTCTTGAGTTGCAGCAAGGGTGTGAAGGACCCTTTGGAAGTTCCAGTGTTTAGATGTGATTGGCCTCGAGAAGCCTCAGCGGAAATGGGCCACATCTCGCCTGCAGGGAAAACCTCCTGGATTTTCTCGAGTTGCGGCAGGTGCTCTCGACTTACGACGGGGACCTCAGGGACCCGCTCTAGTGGCCTCAGGAAAGGCCAGTCCCCATGCGAGTTCCTCGGGGGACTCTCGGGATTCCTCTCCCGTCGATGCCGGGGCCTCAGACCTTGTGTGGAGTCGGGGCCGGAACCTGAGGATTCCTCTCCAGTGCTGACATGGATCTTGGGGTACTTCTGGAGTCTCCCCAGGGGAGTCAGTCCTCGTCTCGAATGCGGGCATGCATTGCGCTTTCCTCAAGAGCGGTAGCAGCAGTGTCACGCAGTCCGCCGCGTGGATCAAAGGATCTATGGTTTTCCCTCGAGTCTTTCCCACGAGGCTTTCCCACGAGGCTTTCCGACAGGGCTGTCCCACGTGCACACGTGGTGGGAGTCGATCCTCGGCTTGAACGTCAAGGCAGTGCAGGGAAAACAGGTTCCTCTGGAATGGACTGACACATCTGGGGGACTCTTGGAATGGTGGCACGACCCTGGAGTTCCTCTCGCCTTTCCTGTGGAGAGCGCCTCCTCTTGAGATGTGACTTGAACGCCGGGAATTCTTTCCCTACGAAACAGGGAAAGGATCCCTCATCTCGAGCTAGGAGGCGGAAACGGGGCTCCCCTGGATGTATGCGGGACCCCGCGTGCTTCCTCTCGAGTGGAGACGGGTATGTCGGGGAACTTCTTGAGTTGCAGCAAGGGTGTGAAGGATCCTTTGGAAGATCCAGTGGTTAGATGTGAGTGGCCTCAAGAAGTCTCAGCGGAAATGGGCCTCATCTCGCCTGGAGGGCAAAACCTCCTGGATTTTCTCGAGATGCGGCATGTGCTCTCGACTTACGACGGGGACCTCAGGGAACCGCTCTGGTGGCCTCAGGAAAGGCCAGTCCCCATGCGAGTACCTCGGGGGTGTCTCGGGATTCCTCTCCCGTCGATGCCGGGGCCTAAGACCTTGTGTGGAGTCGGGGCCGGAACCTGAGGATTCCTCTCCAGTGCTGACATGGATCTTGGGGTACTTCTGGAGTCTCCCCAGGGGAGTCAGTCCTCGTCTCGAATGCGGGCATGCACTTGCGCTTTCCTCCAGAGCGGTAGCAGCAGTGTAACGCAGTCCGCCGCGTGGATCAAAGGATCTATGGTTTTCCCTCGAGTCTTTCCCACGAGGCTTTCCCACGAGGCTTTCCCACAGGGCTGTCCCACGTGCACACGTGGTGGGAGTCGATCCTCGGCTTGAACGTCAAGGCAGTGCAGGGAAAACAGGTTCCTCTGGAATGGACTGACACATCTGGGGGACTCTTGAAATGGTGGCACGACCCTGGAGTTCCTCTCGCCTTTCCTGTGGAGAGCGCCTCCTCTTGAGATGCGACGGGAACGCCGGGAATTCTTTCCCTACGAAACAGGGAAAGGATCCCTCATCTCGAGCTAGGAGGCGGAAATGGGGCTCCCCTGGATGTGTGCGGGACCCACGTGCTTCCTCTCGAGTGGAGACGGGTATGTCGGGGAACTTCTTGAGTTGCAGCAAGGGTGTGAAGGACCCTTTGGAAGTTCCAGTGGTTAGACGTGATTAGCCTCGAGAAGCCTCAGCGGAAATGGGACTCATCTCGCCTGGAGGGCAAAACCTCCTGGATTTTCTCGAGTTGCGGCAGGTGCTCTCGACTTACTACGGGGACCTCAGGGACCCGCTCTGGTGGCCTCAGGAAAGGCCAGTCCCCATGCGAGTTCCTCGGGGGCCTCTCGGGATTCCTCTCCCGTCGATGCCGGGGCCTAAGACCTTGTGTGGAGTCGGGGCCGGAACCTGAGGATTCCTCTCCAGGGCTGACATGGATCATGGGGTACTTCTGGAGTCTCCCCAGGGGAGTCAGTCCTCGTCTCGAATGCGGGCATGCACTTGCGCTTTCCTCCAGAGCGGTAGCAGCAGTGTCACGCAGTCCGCCGCGTGGATCAAAGGATCTATGGTTTTCCCTCGAGTCTTTCCCACGAGGCTTTCCCACGAGGCTTTCCCACAGGGCTGTCCCACGTGCACACGTGGTGGGAGTCGATCCTCGGCTTGAACGTCAAGGCAGTGCAGGGAAAACAGGATCCTCTGGAATGGACTGACATATCTGGAGGACTCCTGGAATGGTGGCACGACCCTGGAGTTCCTCTCGCCTTTCCTGTGGAGAGCGCCTCCTCTTGAGATGCGACGGGAACGCCGGGAATTCTTTCCCTATGAAACAGGGAAAGGATCCCTCATCTCGAGCTAGGAGGCGGAAACGGGGCTCCCCTGGATGTGTGCGGGACCCCACGTGCTTCCTCTCGAGTGGAGACGGGTATGTCGGGGAACTTCTTGAGTTGCAGCAAGGGTGTGAAGGTCCCTTTGGAAGTTCCAGTGGTTAGATGTGATTGGCCTCGAGAAGCCTCAGCGGAAATGGGCCTCATCTCGCCTGGAGGGCAAAACCTCCTGGATTTTCTCGAGTTGCGGCAGGTGCTCTCGACTTACGACGGGGACCTCAGGGACCCGCTCTGGTGGCCTCAGGAAAGGCCAGTCCTCATGCGAGTTCCTCGGGGGCCTCTCGGGATTCCTCTCCCGTCGATGCCGGGGCCTAAGACCTTGTGTGGAGTCGGGGCCGGAACCTGAGGATTCCTCTCCAGTGCTGACATGGATCTTGGGGTACTTCTGGATCTCCCCAGGGAGTCAGTCCTTGTCTCGAATGCGGGCATGCACTTGCGCTTTCCTCCAGAGCGGTAGCAGCAGTGTCACGCAGTCCGCCGTGTGGATCAAAGGATCTATGGTTTTCCCTCGAGTCTTTCCCACGAGGCTTTCCCACGAGGCTTTCCCACAGGGCTGTCCCACGTGCACACGTGGTGGGAGTCGATCCTCAGCTTGAACGTCAAGGCAGTGCAGGGAAAACAGGTTCCTCTGGAATGGACTGACACATCTGGGGGACTCTTGGAATGGTGGCACGACCCTGGAGTTCCTCTCGCCTTTCCTGTGGAGAGCGCCTCCTCTTGAGATGCGACGGAAACGCCGGGACTTCTTTCCCTACGAAACAGGGAAAGGATCCCTCATCTCGAGCTAGGAGGCGGAAACGGGGCTCCCCTTGATGTGTGCGGGACACCACGTGCTTCCTCTCGAGTGGAGACGGGTATGTCGGGGAACTTCTTGAGTTGCAGCAAGGGTGTGAAGGACCCTTTGGAATTCCAGTGGTTAGAAGTGATTGGCCTCGAGAAGCCTCAGCGGAAATGGGCCTCATCTCGCCTGGAGGGCAAAACCTCCTGGATTTTCTCGAGTTGCGGCAGGTGGTCTCGACTTACGACGGGGACCTCAGGGACACGCTCTGGTGGCCTCAGGAAAGGCCAGTCCCCATGCGAGTTCCTCGGGGCCTCTCGGGATTCCTCTCCCGTCGATTCCCGGGCCTAAGACCTTGTGTGGAGTCGGGGCCGGAACCTGAGGATTTCTCTCCAGTGCTGACATGGATCTTGGGGTACTTCTGGAGTCTCCCCAGGGGAGTCAGTCCTCGTCTCGAATGCTGGCATGCACTTGCGCTTTCCTCCAGAGCGGTAGCAGCAGTGTCACGCAGTCCGCCGCGTGGATCAAAGGATCTATGGTTTTCCCTCGAGTCTTTACCAGGAGGCTTTCCCACGAGGCTTTCCCACAGGGCTGTCCCACGTGCACACGTGGTGGGAGTCGATCCTCGGCTTGAACGTCAAGGCAGTGCAGGGAAAACAGGTTCCTCTGGAATGGACTGACACATCTGGGGGACTCTTGGAATGGTGGCACGACCCTGGAGTTCCTCTCGCCTTTCCTGTGGAGAGCGCCTCCTCTTGAGATGCGACGGGAACGCCGGGAATTCTTTCCCTACGAAACAGGGAAAGGATCCCTCATCTCTAGCTAGGAGGCGGAAACGGGGCTCCCCTGGATGTGTGCGAGACCCACGTGCTTCCTCTCGAGTGGAGACGGGTATGTCGGGGAACTTCTTGAGTTGCAGCAAGGGTGTGAAGGACCCTTTGGAATTCCAGTGGTTAGAAGTGATTGGCCTCGAGAAGCCTCAGCGGAAATGGGCCTCATCTCGCCTGGAGGGCAAAACCTCCTGGATTTTCTCGAGTTGCGGCAGGTGCTCTCGACTTACGACGGGGACCTCAGGGACACGCTCTGGTGGCCTCAGGAAAGGCCAGTCCCCATGCGAGTTCCTCGGGGCCTCTCGGGATTCCTCTCCCGTAGATTCCCGGGCCTAAGACCTTGTGTGGAGTCGGGGCCGGAACCTGAGGATTCCTCTCCAGTGCTGACATGGATCTTGGGGTACTTCTGGAGTCTCCCCAGGGGAGTCAGTCCTCGTCTCGAATGCGGGCATGCACTTGCGCTTTCCTCCAGAGCGGTAGCAGCAGTGTCACGCAGTCTGCCGCGTGGATCAAAGGATCTATGGTTTTCCCTCGAGTCTTTCCCACGAGGCTTTCCCACGAGGCTTTCCCACAGGGCTGTCCCACGTGCACACGTGGTGGGAGTCGATCCTCGGCTTGAACCTCAAGGCAGTGCAGGGAAAACAGGTTCCTCTGGAATGGACTGACACATCTGGGGGACTCTTGGAATGGTGGCACGACCCTGGAGTTCCTCTCGCCTTTCCTGTGGAGAGCGCCTCCTCTTGAGATGCGACGGGAACGCCGCGAATTCTTTCCCTACGAAACAGGGAAAGGATCCCTCATCTCGAGCTAGGAGGCGGAAACGGGGCTCCCCTGGATGTGTGCGGGACACCACGTGCTTCCTCTCGAGTGCAGACGGGTATGTCGGGGAACTTCTTGAGTTGCAGCAAGGGTGTGAAGGACCCTTTGGAAGTTCCAGTGTTTAGATGTGATTGGCCTCGAGAAGCCTCAGCGGAAATGGGCCACATCTCGCCTGGAGGGAAAACCTCCTGGATTTTCTCGAGTTGCGGCAGGTGCTCTCGACTTACGACGGGGACCTCAGGGACCCGCTCTGGTGGCCTCAGGAAAGGCCAGTCCCCATGCGAGTTCCTCGGGGGACTCTCGGGATTCCTCTCCCGTCGATGCCGGGGCCTCAGACCTTGTGTGGAGTCGGGGCCGGAACCTGAGGATTCCTCTCCAGTGCTGACATGGATCTTGGGGTACTTCTGGAGTCTCCCCAGGGGAGTCAGTCCTCGTCTCGAATGCGGGCATGCATTGCGCTTTCCTCAAGAGCGGTAGCAGCAGTGTCACGCAGTCCGCCGCGTGGATCAAAGGATCTATGGTTTTCCCTCGAGTCTTTCCCACGAGGCTTTCCCACGAGGCTTTCCGACAGGGCTGTCCCACGTGCACACGTGGTGGGAGTCGATCCTCGGCTTGAACGTCAAGGCAGTGCAGGGAAAACAGTTTCCTCTGGAATGGACTGACACATCTGGGGGACTCTTGGAATGGTGGCACGACCCTGGAGTTCCTCTCGCCTTTCCTGTGGAGAGCGCCTCCTCTTGAGATGTGACTTGAACGCCGGGAATTCTTTCCCTACGAAACAGGGAAAGGATCCCTCATCTCGAGCTAGGAGGCGGAAACGGGGCTCCCCTGGATGTATGCGGGACCCCGCGTGCTTCCTCTCGAGTGGAGACGGGTATGTCGGGGAACTTCTTGAGTTGCAGCAAGGGTGTGAAGGATCCATTGGAAGATCCAGTGGTTAGATGTGAGTGGCCTCAAGAAGTCTCAGCGGAAATGGGCCTCATCTCGCCTGGAGGGCAAAACCTCCTGGATTTTCTCGAGTTGCGGCATGTGCTCTCGACTTACGACGGGGACCTCAGGGAACCGCTCTGGTGGCCTCAGGAAAGGCCAGTCCCCATGCGAGTACCTCGGGGGTGTCTCGGGATTCCTCTCCCGTCGATGCCGGGGCCTAAGACCTTGTGTGGAGTCGGGGCCGGAACCTGAGGATTCCTCTCCAGTGCTGACATGGATCTTGGGGTACTTCTGGAGTCTCCCCAGGGGAGTCAGTCCTCGTCTCGAATGCGGGCATGCACTTGCGCTTTCCTCCAGAGCGGTAGCAGCAGTGTAACGCAGTCCGCCGCGTGGATCAAAGGATCTATGGTTTTCCCTCGAGTCTTTCCCACGAGGCTTTACCACGAGGCTTTCCCACAGGGCTGTCCCACGTGCACACGTGGTGGGAGTCGATCCTCGGCTTGAACGTCAAGGCAGTGCAGGGAAAACAGGTTCCTCTGGAATGGACTGACACATCTGGGGGACTCTTGAAATGGTGGCACGACCCTGGAGTTCCTCTCGCCTTTCCTGTGGAGAGCGCCTCCTCTTGAGATGCGACGGGAACGCCGGGAATTCTTTCCCTACGAAACAGGGAAAGGATCCCTCATCTCGAGCTAGGAGGCGGAAACGGGGCTCCCCTGGATGTATGTGGGACGCCGCGTGCTTCCTCTCGAGTGGAGACGTGTATGTCGGGGAACTTCTTGAGTTGCAGCAAGGGTGTGAAGGACCCTTTGGAAGTTCCAGTGGTTAGACGTGATTGGCCTCGAGAAGCCTCAGCGGAAATGGGCCTCATCTCGCCTGGAGGGCAAAACCTCCTGGATTTTCTCGAGTTGCGGCAGGTGCTCTCGACTTACGACGGGGACCTCAGGGACCCGCTCCGGTGGCCTCAGGAAAGGCCAGTCCCCATGCGAGTTCCTCGGGGGCGTCTCGGGATTCCTCTCCCGTCGATGCCGGGGCCTAAGACCTTGTGTGGAGTCGGGGCCGGAACCTGAGGATTCCTCTCCAGTGCTGACATGGATCTTGGGGTACTTCTGGAGTCTCCCCAGGGGAGTCAGTCCTCGTCTCGAATGCGGGCATGCATTGCGCTTTCCTCAAGAGCGGTAGAAGCAGTGTCACGCAGTCCGCCGCGTGGATCAAAGGATCTATGGTTTTCCCTCGAGTCTTTCCCACGAGGCTTTCCCACGAGGCTTTCCCACAGGGCTGTCCCACGTGCACACGTGGTGGGAGTCGATCCTCGGCTTGAACGTCAAGGCAGTGCTGGGAAAACAGGTTCCTCTGGAATGGACTGACACATCTGGGGGACTCTTGGAATGGTGGCACGACCCTGGAGTTCCTCTCGCCTTTCCTGTGGAGAGCGCCTCCTCTTGAGATGCGACGGGAACGCCGGGAATTCTTTCCCTACGAAACAGGGAAAGGATCCCTCATCTCGAGCTAGGAGGCGGAAATGGGGCTCCCCTGGATGTGTGCGGGACCCACGTGCTTCCTCTCGAGTGGAGACGGGTATGTCGGGGAACTTCTTGAGTTGCAGCAAGGGTGTGAAGGACCCTTTGGAAGTTCCAGTGGTTAGACGTGATTAGCCTCGAGAAGCCTCAGCGGAAATGGGACTCATCTCGCCTGGAGGGCAAAACCTCCTGGATTTTCTCGAGTTGCGGCAGGTGCTCTCGACTTACTACGGGGACCTCAGGGACCCGCTCTGGTGGCCTCAGGAAAGGCCAGTCCCCATGCGAGTTCCTCGGGGGCCTCTCGGGATTCCTCTCCCGTCGATGCCGGGGCCTAAGACCTTGTGTGGAGTCGGGGCCGGAACCTGAGGATTCCTCTCCAGGGCTGACATGGATCATGGGGTACTTCTGGAGTCTCCCCAGGGGAGTCAGTCCTCGTCTCGAATGCGGGCATGCACTTGCGCTTTCCTCCAGAGCGGTAGCAGCAGTGTCACGCAGTCCGCCGCGTGGATCAAAGGATCTATGGTTTTCCCTCGAGTCTTTCCCACGAGGCTTTCCCACGAGGCTTTCCCACAGGGCTGTCCCACGTGCACACGTGGTGGGAGTCGATCCTCGGCTTGAACGTCAAGGCAGTGCAGGGAAAACAGGATCCTCTGGAATGGACTGACACATCTGGAGGACTCCTGGAATGGTGGCACGACCCTGGAGTTCCTCTCGCCTTTCCTGTGGAGAGCGCCTCCTCTTGAGATGCGACGGGAACGCCGGGAATTCTTTCCCTATGAAACAGGGAAAGGATCCCTCATCTCGAGCTAGGAGGCGGAAACGGGGCTCCCCTGGATGTGTGCGGGACCCCACGTGCTTCCTCTCGAGTGGAGACGGGTATGTCGGGGAACTTCTTGAGTTGCAGCAAGGGTGTGAAGGTCCCTTTGGAAGTTCCAGTGGTTAGATGTGATTGGCCTCGAGAAGCCTCAGCGGAAATGGGCCTCATCTCGCCTGGAGGGCAAAACCTCCTGGATTTTCTCGAGTTGCGGCAGGTGCTCTCGACTTACGACGGGGACCTCAGGGACCCGCTCTGGTGGCCTCAGGAAAGGCCAGTCCTCATGCGAGTTCCTCGGGGGCCTCTCGGGATTCCTCTCCCGTCGATGCCGGGGCCTAAGACCTTGTGTGGAGTCGGGGCCGGAACCTGAGGATTCCTCTTCAGTGCTGACATGGATCTTGGGGTACTTCTGGATCTCCCCAGGGAGTCAGTCCTTGTCTCGAATGCGGGCATGCACTTGCGCTTTCCTCCAGAGCGGTAGCAGCAGTGTCACGCAGTCCGCCGTGTGGATCAAAGGATCTATGGTTTTCCCTCGAGTCTTTCCCACGAGGCTTTCCCACGAGGCTTTCCCACAGGGCTGTCCCACGTGCACACGTGGTGGGAGTCGATCCTCAGCTTGAACGTCAAGGCAGTGCAGGGAAAACAGGTTCCTCTGGAATGGACTGACACATCTGGGGGACTCTTGGAATGGTGGCACGACCCTGGAGTTCCTCTCGCCTTTCCTGTGGAGAGCGCCTCCTCTTGAGATGCGACGGAAACGCCGGGACTTCTTTCCCTACGAAACAGGGAAAGGATCCCTCATCTCGAGCTAGGAAGCGGAAACGGGGCTCCCCTTGATGTGTGCGGGACACCACGTGCTTCCTCTCGAGTGGAGACGGGTATGTCGGGGAACTTCTTGAGTTGCAGCAAGGGTGTGAAGGACCCTTTGGAATTCCAGTGGTTAGAAGTGATTGGCCTCGAGAAGCCTCAGCGGAAATGGGCCTCATCTCGCCTGGAGGGCAAAACCTCCTGGATTTTCTCGAGTTGCGGCAGGTGGTCTCGACTTACGACGGGGACCTCAGGGACACGCTCTGGTGGCCTCAGGAAAGGTCAGTCCCCATGCGAGTTCCTCGGGGCCTCTCGGGATTCCTCTCCCGTCGATTCCCGGGCCTAAGACCTTGTGTGGAGTCGGGGCCGGAACCTGAGGATTTCTCTCCAGTGCTGACATGGATCTTGGGGTACTTCTGGAGTCTCCCCAGGGGAGTCAGTCCTCGTCTCGAATGCTGGCATGCACTTGCGCTTTCCTCCAGAGCGGTAGCAGCAGTGTCACGCAGTCCGCCGCGTGGATCAAAGGATCTATGGTTTTCCCTCGAGTCTTTACCAGGAGGCTTTCCCACGAGGCTTTCCCACAGGGCTGTCCCACGAGCACACGTGGTGGGAGTCGATCCTCGGCTTGAACGTCAAGGCAGTGCAGGGAAAACAGGTTCCTCTGGAATGGACTGACACATCTGGGGGACTCTTGGAATGGTGGCACGACCCTGGAGTTCCTCTCGCCTTTCCTGTGGAGAGCGCCTCCTCTTGAGATGCGACAGGAACGCCGGGAATTCTTTCCCTACGAAACAGGGAAAGGATCCCTCATCTCCAGCTAGGAGGCGGAAACGGGGCTCCCCTGGATGTGTGCGAGACCCACGTGCTTCCTCTCGAGTGGAGACGGGTATGTCGGGGAACTTCTTGAGTTGCAGCAAGGGTGTGAAGGACCCTTTGGAATTCCAGTGGTTAGAAGTGATTGGCCTCGAGAAGCCTCAGCGGAAATGGGCCTCATCTCGCCTGGAGGGCAAAACCTCCTGGATTTTCTCGAGTTGCGGCAGGTGCTCTCGACTTACGACGGGGACCTCAGGGACACGCTCTGGTGGCCTCAGGAAAGGCCAGTCCCCATGCGAGTTCCTCGGGGCCTCTCGGGATTCCTCTCCCGTCGATTCCCGGGCCTAAGACCTTGTGTGGAGTCGGGGCCGGAACCTGAGGATTCCTCTCCAGTGCTGACATGGATCTTGGGGTACTTCTGGAGTCTCCCCAGGGGAGTCAGTCCTCGTCTCGAATGCGGGCATGCACTTGCGCTTTCCTCCAGAGCGGTAGCAGCAGTGTCACGCAGTCTGCCGCGTGGATCAAAGGATCTATGGTTTTCCCTCGAGTCTTTCCCACGAGGCTTTCCCACGAGGCTTTCCCACAGGGCTGTCCCACGTGCACACGTGGTGGGAGTCGATCCTCGGCTTGAACCTCAAGGCAGTGCAGGGAAAACAGGTTCCTCTGGAATGGACTGACACATCTGGGGGACTCTTGGAATGGTGGCACGACCCTGGAGTTCCTCTCGCCTTTCCTGTGGAGAGCGCCTCCTCTTGAGATGCGACGGGAACGCCGCGAATTCTTTCCCTACGAAACAGGGAAAGGATCCCTCATCTCGAGCTAGGAGGCGGAAACGGGGCTCCCCTGGATGTGTGCGGGACACCACGTGCTTCCTCTCGAGTGCAGACGGGTATGTCGGGGAACTTCTTGAGTTGCAGCAAGGGTGTGAAGGACCCTTTGGAAGTTCCAGTGTTTAGATGTGATTGGCCTCGAGAAGCCTCAGCGGAAATGGGCCACATCTCGCCTGGAGGGAAAACCTCCTGGATTTTCTCGAGTTGCGGCAGGTGCTCTCGACTTACGACGGGGACCTCAGGGACCCGCTCTGGTGGCCTCAGGAAAGGCCAGTCCCCATGCGAGTTCCTCGGGGGACTCTCGGGATTCCTCTCCCGTCGATGCCGGGGCCTCAGACCTTGTGTGGAGTCGGGGCCGGAACCTGAGGATTCCTCTCCAGTGCTGACATGGATCTTGGGGTACTTCTGGAGTCTCCCCAGGGGAGTCAGTCCTCGTCTCGAATGCGGGAATGCATTGCGCTTTCCTCAAGAGCGGTAGCAGCAGTGTCACGCAGTCCGCCGCGTGGATCAAAGGATCTATGGTTTTCCCTCGAGTCTTTCCCACGAGGCTTTCCCACGAGGCTTTCCGACAGGGCTGTCCCACGTGCACACGTGGTGGGAGTCGATCCTCGGCTTGAACGTCAAGGCAGTGCAGGGAAAACAGGTTCCTCTGGAATGGACTGACACATCTGGGGGACTCTTGGAATGGTGGCACGACCCTGGAGTTCCTCTCGCCTTTCCTGTGGAGAGCGCCTCCTCTTGAGATGCGACGGGAACGCGGGGAATTCTTTCACTACGAAACAGGGAAAGGATCCCTCATCTCGAGCTAGGAGGCGGAAACGGGGCTCCCCTGGATGTGTGCGGGACCCCACGTGCTTCCTCTCGAGTGGAGACGTGTATGTCGCGGAACTTCTTGAGTTGCAGCAAGGGTGTGAAGGACCCTTTGGAAGTTCCAGTGGTTAGACGTGATTGGCCTCGAGAAGCCTCAGCGGAAATGGGCCTCATCTCGCCTGGAGGGCAAAACCTCCTGGATTTTCTCGAGTTGCGGCAGGTGCTCTCGACTTACGACGGGGACCTCAGGGACCCGCTCTGGTGGCCTCAGGAAAGGCCAGTCCCCATGCGAGTTCCTCGGGGGCGTCTCGGGATTCCTCTCCCGTCTATGCCGGGGCCTAAGACCTTGTGTGGAGTCGGGGCCGGAACCTGAGGATTCCTCTCCAGTGCTGACATGGATCTTGGGGTACTTCTGGAGTCTCCCCAGGGGAGTCAGTCCTCGTCTCGAATGCGGGCATGCACTTGCGCTTTCCTCCAGAGCGGTAGCAGCAGTGTCACGCAGTCCGCCGCGTGGATCAAAGGATCTATGGTTTTCCCTCGAGTCTTTCCCACGAGGCTTTCCCACGAGGCTTTCCCACAGGGCTGTCCCACGTGCACACGTGGTGGGAGTCGATTCTCGGCTTGAACGTCAAGGCAGTGCAGGGAAAACAGGCTCCTCTGGAATAGACTGACACATCTGGGTGACTCTTGGAATGGTGGCACGACCCTGGAGTTCCTCTCGCCTTTCCTGTGGAGAGCGCCTCCTCTTGAGATGCGACGGGAACGCCGGGAATTCTTTCCCTACGAAACAGGGAAAGGATCCCTCATCTCGAGCTAGGAGGCGGAAATGGGGCTCCCCTGGATGTGTGCGGGACCCACGTGCTTCCTCTCGAGTGGAGACGGGTATGTCGGGGAACTTCTTGAGTTGCAGCAAGGGTGTGAAGGACCCTTTGGAAGTTCCAGTGGTTAGACGTGATTAGCCTCGAGAAGCCTCAGCGGAAATGGGACTCATCTCGCCTGGAGGGCAAAACCTCCTGGATTTTCTCGAGTTGCGGCAGGTGCTCTCGACTTACTACGGGGACCTCAGGGACCCGCTCTGGTGGCCTCAGGAAAGGCCAGTCCCCATGCGAGTTCCTCGGGGGCCTCTCGGGATTCCTCTCCCGTCGATGCCGGGGCCTAAGACCTTGTGTGGAGTCGGGGCCGGAACCTGAGGATTCCTCTCCAGGGCTGACATGGATCATGGGGTACTTCTGGAGTCTCCCCAGGGGAGTCAGTCCTCGTCTCGAATGCGGGCATGCACTTGCGCTTTCCTCCAGAGCGGTAGCAGCAGTGTCACGCAGTCCGCCGCGTGGATCAAAGGATCTATGGTTTTCCCTCGAGTCTTTCCCACGAGGCTTTCCCACGAGGCTTTCCCACAGGGCTGTCCCACGTGCACACGTGGTGGGAGTCGATCCTCGGCTTGAACGTCAAGGCAGTGCAGGGAAAACAGGATCCTCTGGAATGGACTGACACATCTGGAGGACTCCTGGAATGGTGGCACGACCCTGGAGTTCCTCTCGCCTTTCCTGTGGAGAGCGCCTCCTCTTGAGATGCGACGGGAACGCCGGGAATTCTTTCCCTATGAAACAGGGAAAGGATCCCTCATCTCGAGCTAGGAGGCGGAAACGGGGCTCCCCTGGATGTGTGCGGGACCCCACGTGCTTCCTCTCGAGTGGAGACGGGTATGTCGGGGAACTTCTTGAGTTGCAGCAAGGGTGTGAAGGTCCCTTTGGAAGTTCCAGTGGTTAGATGTGATTGGCCTCGAGAAGCCTCAGCGGAAATGGGCCTCATCTCGCCTGGAGGGCAAAACCTCCTGGATTTTCTCGAGTTGCGGCAGGTGCTCTCGACTTACGACGGGGACCTCAGGGACCCGCTCTGGTGGCCTCAGGAAAGGCCAGTCCCCATGCGAGTTCCTCGGGGCCTCTCGGGATTCCTCTCCCGTCGATTCCCGGGCCTAAGACCTTGTGTGGAGTCGGGGCCGGAACCTGAGGATTTCTCTCCAGTGCTGACATGGATCTTGGGGTACTTCTGGAGTCTCCCCAGGGGAGTCAGTCCTCGTCTCGAATGCTGGCATGCACTTGCGCTTTCCTCCAGAGCGGTAGCAGCAGTGTCACGCAGTCCGCCGCGTGGATCAAAGGATCTATGGTTTTCCCTCGAGTCTTTACCAGGAGGCTTTCCCACGAGGCTTTCCCACAGGGCTGTCCCACGTGCACACGTGGTGGGAGTCGATCCTCGGCTTGAAAGTCAAGGCAGTGCAGGGAAAACAGGTTCCTCTGGAATGGACTGACACATCTGGGGGACTCTTGGAATGGTGGCACGACCCTGGAGTTCCTCTCGCCTTTCCTGTGGAGAGCGCCTCCTCTTGAGATGCGACGGGAACGCCGGGAATTCTTTCCCTACGAAACAGGGAAAGGATCCCTCATCTCGAGCTAGGAGGCGGAAACGGGGCTCCCCTGGATGTGTGCGAGACCCACGTGCTTCCTCTCGAGTGGAGACGGGTATGTCGGGGAACTTCTTGAGTTGCAGCAAGGGTGTGAAGGACCCTTTGGAATTCCAGTGGTTAGAAGTGATTGGCCTCGAGAAGCCTCAGCGGAAATGGGCCTCATCTCGCCTGGAGGGCAAAACCTCCTGGATTTTCTCGAGTTGCGGCAGGTGCTCTCGACTTACGACGGGGACCTCAGGGACACGCTCTGGTGGCCTCAGGAAAGGCCAGTCCCCATGCGAGTTCCTCGGGGCCTCTCGGGATTCCTCTCCCGTCGATTCCCGGGCCTAAGACCTTGTGTGGAGTCGGGGCCGGAACCTGAGGATTCCTCTCCAGTGCTGACATGGATCTTGGGGTACTTCTGGAGTCTCCCCAGGGGAGTCAGTCCTCGTCTCGAATGCGGGCATGCACTTGCGCTTTCCTCCAGAGCGGTAGCAGCAGTGTCACGCAGTCTGCCGCGTGGATCAAAGGATCTATGGTTTTCCCTCGAGTCTTTCCCACGAGGCTTTCCCACGAGGCTTTCCCACAGGGCTGTCCCACGTGCACACGTGGTGGGAGTCGATCCTCGGCTTGAACCTCAAGGCAGTGCAGGGAAAACAGGTTCCTCTGGAATGGACTGACACATCTGGGGGACTCTTGGAATGGTGGCACGACCCTGGAGTTCCTCTCGCCTTTCCTGTGGAGAGCGCCTCCTCTTGAGATGCGACGGGAACGCCGCGAATTCTTTCCCTACGAAACAGGGAAAGGATCCCTCATCTCGAGCTAGGAGGCGGAAACGGGGCTCCCCTGGATGTGTGCGGGACCCCACGTGCTTCCTCTCGAGTGGAGACGGGTATGTCGGGGAACTTCTTGAGTTGCAGCAATGGTGTCAAGGACCCTTTGGAAGTTCCAGTGGTTAGATGTGATTGGCCTCGAGAAGCCTCAGCGGAAATGGGCCTCATCTCGCCTGGAGGGCAAAACCTCCTGGATTTTCTCGAGTTGCGGCAGGTGCTCTCGACTTACGACGGGGACCTCAGGGACCCGCTCTGGTGGCCTCAGGAAAGGCCAGTCCCCATGCGAGTTCCTCGGGGGCCTCTCGGGATTCCTCTCCCGTCGATGCCGGGGCCTAAGACCTTGTGTGGAGTCGGGGCCGGAACCTGAGGATTCCTCTCCAGTGCTGACATGGATCTTGGGGTACTTCTGGAGTCTCCCCAGGGGAGTCAGTCCTCGTCTCGAATGCGGGCATGCACTTGCGCTTTCCTCCAGAGCGGTAGCAGCAGTGTCACGCAGTCCGCCGCGTGGATCAAAGGATCTATGGTTTTCCCTCGAGTCTTTCCCACGAGGCTTTCCCACGAGGCTTTCCCACAGGGCTGTCCCACGTGCACACGTGGTGGGAGTCGATCCTCGGCTTGAACGTCAAGGCAGTGCAGGGAAAACAGGTTCCTCTGGAATGGACTGACACATCTGGGGGACTCTTGGAATGTTGGCACGACCCTGGAGTTCCTCTCGCCTTTCCTGTGGAGAGCGCCTCCTCTTGAGATGCGACGGGAACGCCGCGAATTCTTTCCCTACGAAACAGGGAAAGGATCCCTCATCTCGAGCTAGGAGGCGGAAACGGGGCTCCCCTGGATGTGTGCGGGACCCCACGTGCTTCCTCTCGAGTGGAGACGGGTATGTCGGGGAACTTCTTGAGTTGCAGCAATGGTGTCAAGGACCCTTTGGAAGTTCCAGTGGTTAGATGTGATTGGCCTCGAGAAGCCTCAGCGGAAATGGGCCTCATCTCGCCTGGAGGGCAAAACCTCCTGGATTTTCTCGAGTTGCGGCAGGTGCTCTCGACTTACGACGGGGACCTCAGGGACCCGCTCTGGTGGCCTCAGGAAAGGCCAGTCCCCATGCGAGTTCCTCGGGGGCCTCTCGGGATTCCTCTCCCGTCGATGCCGGGGCCTAAGACCTTGTGTGGAGTCGGGGCCGGAACCTGAGGATTCCTCTCCAGTGCTGACATGGATCTTGGGGTACTTCTGGAGTCTCCCCAGGGGAGTCAGTCCTCGTCTCGAATGCGGGCATGCACTTGCGCTTTCCTCCAGAGCGGTAGCAGCAGTGTCACGCAGTCCGCCGCGTGGATCAAAGGATCTATGGTTTTCCCTCGAGTCTTTCCCACGAGGCTTTCCCACGAGGCTTTCCCACAGGGCTGTCCCACGTGCACACGTGGTGGGAGTCGATCCTCGGCTTGAACGTCAAGGCAGTGCAGGGAAAACAGGTTCCTCTGGAATGGACTGACACATCTGGGGGACTCTTGGAATGTTGGCACGACCCTGGAGTTCCTCTCGCCTTTCCTGTGGAGAGCGCCTCCTCTTGAGATGCGACGGGAACGCCGGGAATTCTTTCCCTACGAAACAGGGAAAGGATCCCTCATCTCGAGCTAGGAGGCGGAAACGGGGCTCCCCTGGATGTGTGCGAGACCCACGTGCTTACTCTCGAGTGGAGACGGGTATGTCGGGGAACTTCTTGAGTTGCAGCAAGGGTGTGAAGGACCCTTTGGAAGTTCCAGAGGTTAGACGTGATTAGCCTCGAGAAGCCTCAGCGGAAATGGGCCTCATCTCGCCTGGAGGGCAAAACCTCCTGGATTTTCTCGAGTTGCGGCAGGTGCTCTCGACTTACGACGGGGACCTCAGGGACCCGCTCTGGTGGCCTCAGGAAAGGCCAGTCCCCATGCGTGTTCCTCGGGGACCTCTCAGGATTCCTCTCCCGTCGATGCCGGGGCCTAAGACCTTGTGTGGAGTCGGGGCCGGAACCTGAGGATTCCTCTCCAGTGCTGACATGGATCTTGGGGTACTTCTGGAGTCTCCCCAGGGGAGTCAGTCCTCGTCTCGAATGCGGGCATGCACTTGCGCTTTCCTCCAGAGCGGTAGCAGCAGTGTCACGCAGTCCGCCGCGTGGATCAAAGGATCTATGGTTTTCCCTCGAGTCTTTCCCACGAGGCTTTCCCACGAGGCTTTCCCACAGGGCTGTCCCACGTGCACACGTGGTGGGAGTCGATCCTCGGCTTGAACGTCAAGGCAGTGCAGGGAAAACAGGTTCCTCTGTAATGGACTGACACATCTGGGGGACTCTTGGAATGGTGTCACGACCCTGGAGTTCCTCTCGCCTTTCCTGTGGAGAGCGCCTCCTCTTGAGATGCGACGGGAACGCCGGGAATTCTTTCCCTACGAAACAGGGAAAGGATCCCTCATCTCGAGCTAGGAGGCGGAAAGGGGCCCCCCTGGATGTGTGCGGGACACCACGTGCTTCCTCTCGAGTGCAGACGGGTATGTCGGGGAACTGCTTGAGTTGCAGCAAGGGAGTGAAGGACCCTTTGGAAGGTCCATGGTTAGATGTGATTGGCCTCGAGAAGCCTCAGCGGAAATGGGCCTCATCTCGCCTGGAGGGCAAAACCTCCTGGATTTTCTCGAGTTGCGGCAGGTGCTCTCGACTTACGACGGGGACCTCAGGGACCCGCTCTGGTGGCCTCAGGAAAGGCCAGTCCCCATGCGAGTTCCTCGGGGGCCTCTCGGGATTCCTCTCCCGTCGATGCCGGGGCCTAAGACCTTGTGTGGAGTCGGGGCCGGAACCTGAGGATTCCTCTCCAGTGCTGACATGGATCTTGGGGTACTTCTGGAGTCTCCCCAGGGGAGTCAGTCCTCGTCTCGAATGCGGGCATGCACTTGCGCTTTCCTCCAGAGCGGTAGCAGCAGTGTCACGCAGTCCGCCGCGTGGATCAAAGGATCTATGGTTTTCCCTCGAGTCTTTCCCACGAGGCTTTCCCACGAGGCTTTCCCACAGGGCTGTCCCACGTGCACACGTGGTGGGAGTCGATCCTCGGCTTGAACGTCAAGGCAGTGCAGGGAAAACAGGTTCCTCTGTAATGGACTGACACATCTGGGGGACTCTTGGAATGTTGGCACGACCCTGGAGTTCCTCTCGCCTTTCCTGTGGAGAGCGCCTCCTCTTGAGATGCGACGGGAACGCCGGGAATTCTTTCCCTACGAAACAGGGAAAGGATCCCTCATCTCGAGCTAGGAGGCGGAAACGGGGCTCCCCTGGATGTGTGCGGGAAACCTCGTGCTTCCTCTCGAGTGCAGACGGGTATGTCGGGGAACTTCTTGAGTTGCAGCAATGGTGTGAAGGACCCTTTGGAAGTTCCAGTGGTTAGATGTGATTGGCCTCGAGAAGCCTCAGCGGAAATGGGCCTCATCTCGCCTGGAGGGCAAAACCTCCTGGATTTTCTCGAGTTGCGGCAGGTGCTCTCGACTTACGACGGGGTCCTCAGGGACCCGCTCTGGTGGCCTCAGGAAAGGCCAGTCCCCATGCGAGTTCCTCGGGGGCCTCTCGGGATTCCTCTCCCGTCGATGCCGGGGCCTAAGACCTTGTGTGGAGTCGGGGCCGGAACCTGAGGATTCCTCTCCAGTGCTGACATGGATCTTGGGGTACTTCTGGAGTCTCCCCAGGGGAGTCAGTCCTCGTCTCGAATGCGGGCATGCACTTGCGCTTTCCTCCAGAGCGGTAGCAGCAGTGTCACGCAGTCCGCCGCGTGGATCAAAGGATCTATGGTTTTCCCTCGAGTCTTTCCCACGAGGCTTTCCCACGAGGCTTTCCCACAGGGCTGTCCTACGTGCACACGTGGTGGGAGTCGATCCTCGGCTTGAACGTCAAGGCAGTGCAGGGAAAACAGGTTCCTCTGGAATGGACTGACACATCTGGGGGACTCTTGGAATGGTGGCATGACCCTGGAGTTCCTCTCGCCTTTCCTGTGGAGAGCGCCTCCTCTTGAGATGCGACGGGAACGCCGGGAATTCTTTCCCTACGAAACAGGGAAAGGATCCCTCATCTCGAGCTAGGAGGCGGAAACGGGGCTCCCCTGGATGTGTGCGAGACCCACGTGCTTACTCTCGAGTGGAGACGGGTATGTCGGGGAACTTCTTGAGTTGCAGCAAGGGTGTGAAGGACCCTTTGGAAGTTCCAGTGGTTAGACGTGATTAGCCTCGAGAAGCCTCAGCGGAAATGGGCCTCATCTCGCCTGGAGGGCAAAACCTCCTGGATTTTCTCGAGTTGCGGCAGGTGCTCTCGACTTACGACGGGGACCTCAGGGACCCGCTCTGGTGGCCTCAGGAAAGGCCAGTCCCCATGCGTGTTCCTCGGGGACCTCTCAGGATTCCTCTCCCGTCGATGCCGGGGCCTAAGACCTTGTGTGGAGTCGGGGCCGGAACCTGAGGATTCCTCTCCAGTGCTGACATGGATCTTGGGGTACTTCTGGAGTCTCCCCAGGGGAGTCAGTCCTCGTCTCGAATGCGGGCATGCACTTGCGCTTTCCTCCAGAGCGGTAGCAGCAGTGTCACGCAGTCCGCCGCGTGGATCAAAGGATCTATGGTTTTCCCTCGAGTCTTTCCCACGAGGCTTTCCCACGAGGCTTTCCCACAGGGCTGTCCCACGTGCACACGTGGTGGGAGTCGATCCTCGGCTTGAACGTCAAGGCAGTGCAGGGAAAACAGGTTCCTCTGGAATGGACTGACACATCTGGGGGACTCTTGGAATCGTGGCACGACCCTGGAGTTCCTCTCGCCTTTCCTGTGGAGAGCGCCTCCTCTTGAGATGCGACGGGAACGCCGGGAATTCTTTCCCTACGAAACAGGGAAAGGATCCCTCATCTCGAGCTAGGAGGCGGAAAGGGGCCCCCCTGGATGTGTGCGGGACACCACGTGCTTCCTCTCGAGTGCAGACGGGTATGTCGGGGAACTGCTTGAGTTGCAGCAAGGGTGTGAAGGACCCTTTGGAAGGTCCATGGTTAGATGTGATTGGCCTCGAGAAGCCTCAGCGGAAATGGGCCTCATCTCGCCTGGAGGGCAAAACCTCCTGGATTTTCTCGAGTTGCGGCAGGTGCTCTCGACTTACGACGGGGACCTCAGGGACCCGCTCTGGTGGCCTCAGGAAAGGCCAGTCCCCATGCGAGTTCCTCGGGGGCCTCTCGGGATTCCTCTCCCGTCGATGCCGGGGCCTAAGACCTTGTGTGGAGTCGGGGCCGGAACCTGAGGATTCCTCTCCAGTGCTGACATGGATCTTGGGGTACTTCTGGAGTCTCCCCAGGGGAGTCAGTCCTCGTCTCGAATGCGGGCATGCACTTGCGCTTTCCTCCAGAGCGGTAGCAGCAGTGTCACGCAGTCCGCCGCGTGGATCAAAGGATCTATGGTTTTCCCTCGAGTCTTTCCCACGAGGCTTTCCCATGAGGCTTTCCCACAGGGCTGTCCCACGTGCACACGTGGTGGGAGTCGATCCTCGGCTTGAACGTCAAGGCAGTGCAGGGAAAACAGGTTCCTCTGGAATGGACTGACACATCTGGGGGACTCTTGGAATGGTGGCACGACCCTGGAGTTCCTCTCGCCTTTCCTGTGGAGAGCGCCTCCTCTTGAGATGCGACGGGAACGCCGGGAATTCTTTCCCTACGAAACAGGGAAAGGATCCCTCATCTCGAGCTAGGAGGCGGAAACGGGGCTCCCCTGGATGTGTGTGAGACCCACGTGCTTCCTCTCGAGTGGAGACGGGTATGTCGGGGAACTTCTTGAGTTGCAGCAAGGGTGTGAAGGACCCTTTGGAAGTTCCAGTGGTTAGACGTGATTAGCCTCGAGAAGCCTCAGCGGAAATGGGCCTCATCTCGCCTGGAGGGCAAAACCTCCTGGATTTTCTCGAGTTGCGGCAGGTGCTCTCGACTTACGACGGGGACCTCAGGGACCCGCTCTGGTGGCCTCAGGAAAGGCCAGTCCCCATGCGTGTTCCTCGGGGACCTCTCAGGATTCCTCCCCCGTCGATGCCGGGGCCTAAGACCTTGTGTGGAGTCGGGGCCGGAACCTGAGGATTCCTCTCCAGTGCTGACATGGATCTTGGGGTACTTCTGGAGTCTCCCCAGGGGAGTCAGTCCTCGTCTCGAATGCGGGCATGCACTTGCGCTTTCCTCCAGAGCGGTAGCAGCAGTGTCACGCAGTCCGCCGCGTGGATCAAAGGATCTATGGTTTTCCCTCGAGTCTTTCCCACGAGGCTTTCCCACGAGGCTTTCCCACAGGGCTGTCCCACGTGCACACGTGGTGGGAGTCGATCCTCGGCTTGAACGTCAAGGCAGTGCAGGGAAAACAGGTTCCTCTGTAATGGACTGACACATCTGGGGGACTCTTGGAATGGTGTCACGAACCTGGAGTTCCTCTCGCCTTTCCTGTGGAGAGCGCCTCCTCTTGAGATGCGACGGGAACGCTGGGAATTCTTTCCCTACGAAACAGGGAAAGGATCCCTCATCTCGAGCTAGGAGGCGGAAAGGGGCCCACCTGGATGTGTGCGGGACACCACGTGCTTCCTCTCGAGTGCAGACGGGTATGTCGGGGAACTGCTTAAGTTGCAGCAAGGGTGTGAAGGACCCTTTGGAAGGTCCATGGTTAGATGTGATTGGCCTCGAGAAGCCTCAGCGGAAATGGGCCTCATCTCGCCTGGAGGGCAAAACCTCCTGGATTTTCTCGAGTTGCGGCAGGTGCTCTCGACTTACGACGGGGACCTCAGGGACCCGCTCTGGTGGCCTCAGGAAAGGCCAGTCCCCATGCGAGTTCCTCGGGGGCCTCTCGGGATTCCTCTCCCGTCGATGCCGGGGCCTAAGACCTTGTGTGGAGTCGGGGCCGGAACCTGAGGATTCCTCTCCAGTGCTGACATGGATCTTGGGGTACTTCTGGAGTCTCCCCAGGGGAGTCAGTCCTCGTCTCGAATGCGGGCATGCACTTGCGCTTTCCTCCAGAGCGGTAGCAGCAGTGTCACGCAGTCCGCCGCGTGGATCAAAGGATCTATGGTTTTCCCTCGAGTCTTTCCCACGAGGCTTTCCCACGAGGCTTTCCCACAGGGCTGTCCCACGTGCACACGTGGTGGGAGTCGATCCTCGGCTTGAACCTCAAGGCAGTGCAGGGAAAACAGGTTCCTCTGGAATGGACTGACACATCTGGGGGACTCTTGGAATGGTGGCACGACCCTGGAGTTCCTCTCGCCTTTCCTGTGGAGAGCGCCTCCTCTTGAGATGCGACGGGAACGCCGCGAATTCTTTCCCTACGAAACAGGGAAAGGATCCCTCATCTCGAGCTAGGAGGCGGAAACGGGGCTCCCCTGGATGTGTGCGGGAAACCTCGTGCTTCCTCTCGAGTGCAGACGGGTATGTCGGGGAACTTCTTGAGTTGCAGCAATGGTGTGAAGGACCCTTTGGAAGTTCCAGTGGTTAGATGTGATTGGCCTCGAGAAGCCTCAGCGGAAATGGGCCTCATCTCGCCTGGAGGGCAAAACCTCCTGGATTTTCTCGAGTTGCGGCAGGTGCTCTCGACTTACGACGGGGACCTCAGGGACCCGCTCTGGTGGCCTCAGGAAAGGCCAGTCCCCATGCGAGTTCCTCGGGGGCCTCTCGGGATTCCTCTCCCGTCGATGCCGGGGCCTAAGACCTTGTGTGGAGTCGGGGCCGGAACCTGAGGATTCCTCTCCAGTGCTGACATGGATCTTGGGGTACTTCTGGAGTCTCCCCAGGGGAGTCAGTCCTCGTCTCGAATGCGGGCATGCACTTGCGCTTTCCTCCAGAGCGGTAGCAGCAGTGTCACGCAGTCCGCCGCGTGGATCAAAGGATCTATGGTTTTCCCTCGAGTCTTTCCCACGAGGCTTTCCCACGAGGCTTTCCCACAGGGCTGTCCCACGTGCACACGTGGTGGGAGTCGATCCTCGGCTTGAACGTCAAGGCAGTGCAGGGAAAACAGGTTCCTCTGTAATGGACTGACACATCTGGGGGACTCTTGGAATGGTGTCACGACCCTGGAGTTCCTCTCGCCTTTCCTGTGGAGAGCGCCTCCTCTTGAGATGCGACGGGAACGCCGGGAATTCTTTCCCTACGAAACAGGGAAAGGATCCCTCATCTCGAGCTAGGAGGCGGAAAGGGGCCCCCCTGGATGTGTGCGGGACACCACGTGCTTCCTCTCGAGTGCAGACGGGTATGTCGGGGAACTGCTTGAGTTGCATCAAAGGTGTGAAGGACCCTTTGGAAGGTCCATGGTTAGATGTGATTGGCCTCGAGAAGCCTCAGCGGAAATGGGCCTCATCTCGCCTGGAGGGCAAAACCTCCTGGATTTTCTCGAGTTGCGGCAGGTGCTCTCGACTTACGACGGGGACCTCAGGGACCCGCTCTGGTGGCCTCAGGAAAGGCCAGTCCCCATGCGAGTTCCTCGGGGGCCTCTCGGGATTCCTCTCCCGTCGATGCCGGGGCCTAAGACCTTGTGTGGAGTCGGGGCCGGAACCTGAGGATTCCTCTCCAGTGCTGACATGGATCTTGGGGTACTTCTGGAGTCTCCCCAGGGGAGTCAGTCCTCGTCTCGAATGCGGGCATGCACTTGCGCTTTCCTCCAGAGCGGTAGCAGCAGTGTCACGCAGTCCGCCGCGTGGATCAAAGGATCTATGGTTTTCCCTCGAGTCTTTCCCACGAGGCTTTCCCACGAGGCTTTCCCACAGGGCAGTCCCACGTGCACACGTGGTGGGAGTCGATCCTCGGCTTGAACGTCAAGGCAGTGCAGGGAAAACAGGTTCCTCTGGAATGGACTGACACATCTGGGGGACTCTTGGAATGGTGGCACGACCCTGGAGTTCCTCTCGCCTTTCCTGTGGAGAGCGCCTCCTCTTGAGATGCGACGGGAACGCTGGGAATTCTTTCCCTACGAAACAGGGAAAGGATCCCTCTCCTCGAGCTAGGGGGCGGAAACGGAGCTCCCCTGGATGTGTGCGGGACCCCACGTGCTTCCTCTCGAGTGGAGACGGGTATGTCGGGGAACTTCTTGAGTTGCAGCAATGGTGTGAAGGACCCTTTGGAAGTTCCAGTGGTTAGATGTGATTGGCCTCGAGAAGCCTCAGCGGAAATGGGCCTCATCTCGCCTGGAGGGCAAAACCTCCTGGATTTTCTCGAGTTGCGGCAGGTGCTCTCGACTTACGACGGGGACCTCAGGGACCCGCTCTGGTGGCCTCAGGAAAGGCCAGTCCCCATGCGAGTTCCTCGGGGGCCTCTCAGGATTCCTCTCCCGTCGATGCCGGGGCCTAAGACCTTGTGTGGAGTCGGGGCCGGAACCTGAGGATTCCTCTCCAGTGCTGACATGGATCTTGGGGTATTTCTGGAGTCTCCCCCGGGGAGTCATTCCTCCTCTCGAATGCGGGCATGCGCTTGCGCTTTCCTCCAGAGCGGTAGCAGCAGTGTCACGCAGTCCGCCGCGTGGATCAAAGGATCTATGGTTTTCCCTAGAGTCTTTCCCACGAGGCTTTCCCACGAGGCTTTCCCACAGGGCTGTCCCACGTGCACACGTGGTGGGAGTCGATCCTCGGCTTGAACGTCAAGGCAGTGCAGGGAAAACAGGTTCCTCTGGAATGGACTGACACATCTGGGGGACTCTTGGAATGGTGTCACGACCCTGGAGTTCCTCTCGCCTTTCCTGTGGAGAGCGCCTCCTCTTGAGATTCGACGGGAACGCCGGGAATTCTTTCCCTACGAAACAGGGAAAGGATCCCTCACCTCGAGCTAGGGGGCGGAAACGGAGCTCCCCTGGATGTGTGCGGGACCCCACGTGCTTCCTCTCGAGTGGAGACGGGTATGTCGGGGAACTTCTTGAGTTGCAGCAATGGTGTGAAGGACCCTTTCGAAGTTCCAGCGGTTAGATGTGATTGGCCTCGAGAAGCCTCAGCGGAAATGGGCCTCATCTCGCCTGGAGGGCAAAACCTCCTGGATTCTCTCGAGTTGCGGCAGGTGCTCTCGACTTACGACGGGGACCTCAGGGAACCGCTCTGGTGGCCTCAGGAAAGGCCAGTCCCCATGCGAGTTCCACGGGGGCCTCTCGGGATTCCTCTCCCTTCGATGCCGGGGCCTAAGAACTTGTGTGGAGTCGGGGCCGGAACCTGAGGCTTCCTCTCCAGTGCTGACATGGATCTTGGGGTACTTCTGGAGTCTCCCCAGGGGAGTCATTCCTCGTCTCGAATGCGGACATGCACTTGCGCTTTCCTCCACAGCGGAAGCAGCAGTGTCACGCAGTCCGCCGCGTGGATCAAAGGATCTATGGTTTTCCCTCGAGTCTTTCCCACGAGGCTTTCCCACGAGGCTTTCCCACAGGGCTGTCCCACGTGCACACGTGGTGGGAGTCGATCCTCGGCTTCAACGTCAAGGCAGTGCAGCGAAAACAGGTTCCTCTGGAATGGACTGACACATCTGGGGTCTCTTGGAATGGTGTCTCGACCCTGGAGTTCCTCTCGCCTTTCCTGTGGAGAGCGCCTCCTCTTGAGATGCGACGGGAACCCCGGGAATTCTTTCCCTACGAAACAGGAAAAGGATCCCTCATCTCGAGCTAGGAGGCGGAAACGGGGCTCCCCTGGATGTGTGCGGGACCCCACGTGCTTCCTCTGGTGTGGAGACGGGTATGTCGGGGAACTTCTTGAGTTGCAGCAAGGGTGTGAAGGACCCTTTGGAAGTTCCAGTGGTTAGATGTGATTGGCCGCGAGAAGCCTCAGCGGAAATGGGCCTCATCTCGCCTGGAGGGCAAAACCTCCTGGATTTTCTCCAGTTGCGGCAGGTGCTCTCGACTTACGACGGGGACCTCAGGGACCCGCTCTGGTGGCCTCAGGCAAGGCCAGTCCCCATGCGACTTCCTCGGGGGCCTCTCGGGATTCCTCTCCCGTCGATGCCAGGCCTAAGACCTTGTGTGGAGTCGGGGCCGGAACCTGAGGATTCCTCTCCAGTGCTGACATGGATCTTGGGGTACTTCTGGAGTCTCCCCAGGGGAGTCAGTCCTCGTCTCGAATGCGGGCATGCACTTGCGCTTTCCTCCAGAGCGGTAGCAGCAGTGTCACGCAGTCCGCCGCGTGGATCAAAGGATCTATGGTTTTCCCTCGAGTCTTTCCCACGAGGCTTTCCCACGAGGCTGTCCCACAGGGCTGTCCCACGTGCACACGTGGTGGGAATCGATCCTCGGCTTGAACGTCAAGGCAGTGCAGGGAAAACAAGTTCCTCTGGAATGGACTGACACATCTGGGGGACTCTTGGAATCGTGGCACGACCCTGGAGTTCCTCTCGCCTTTCCTGTGGAGAGCGCCTCCTCTTGAGATGCGACGGGAACGCCGGGAATTCTTTCCCTACGAAACAGGGAAAGGATCCCTCATCTCGAGCTAGGAGGCGGAAACGGGGCTCCCCTGGATGTGTGCGGGACCCACTTGCTTCCTCTCGAGTGAAGACGGGTATGTCGGGGAACTTCTTGAGTTGCAGCAAGGGTGTGAAGGACCCTTTGGAAGTTCCAGTGGTTAGACGTGATTAGCCTCGAGAAGCTTCAGCGGAAATGGGCCTCATCTCGCCTGGAGGGCAAAACCTCCTGGATTTTCTTGAGTTGCGGCAGGTGCTCTCAACTTACGACGGGGACCTCAGGGACCCGCTCTGGTGGCCTCAGGAAAGGCCAGTCCCCATGCGAGTTCCTTGGAGGTTTCTCGGGATTCCTCTCCCGTCGATGCCGGGCCTAAGACCTTGTGTGGAGTCGGGGCCGGAACCTGAGGATTCCTCTTCAGTGCTGACATGGATCTTGGGGTACTTCTGGAGTCTCCCCAGGGGAGTCAGTCCTCGTCTCGAATGCGGGCATGCACTTGCGCTTTCCTCCAGAGCGGTAGCAGCAGTGTCACACAGTCCGCCGCGTGAATCAAAGGATCTATGGTTTTCCCTCGAGTCTTTCCCACGAGGCTTTCCCACGAGGCTTTCCCACAGGGCTGTCCCACGTGCACACGTGGTGGGAATCGATCCTCGGCTTGAACGTCAAGGCAGTGCAGGGAAAACAGGTTCCTCTGGAATGGACTGACACATCTGGGGGACTCTTGGAATCGTGGCACGACCCTGGAGTTCCTCTCGACTTTCCTGTGGAGAGCGCCTCCTCTTGAGATGCGACGGGAACGCCGGGAATTCTTTCCCTACGAAACAGGGAAAGGATCCCTCATCTCGAGCTAGGAGGCGGAAACGGGGCTCCCCTGGATGTGTGCGGGACCCACGTGCTTCCTCTCGAGTGGAGACGGGTATGTCGAGGAACTTCTTGAGTTGCAGCAAGGGTGTGAAGGACCCTTTGGAAGTTCCAGTGGTTAGATGTGATTGGCCTCGAGAAGCCTCAGCGGAAATGGGCCTCATCTCGCCTGGAGGGCAAAACCTCCTGGATTTTCTCGAGTTGCGGCAGGTGCTCTCGACTTACGACGGGGACCTCAGGGACCCGCTCTGGTGGCCTCAGGAAAGGCCAGTCCCCATGCGAGTTCCTCGGGGGCCTCTCGGGATTCCTCTCCCGTCGATGCCGGGGCCTAAGACCTTGTGTGGAGTCGGGGCCGGAACCTGAGGATTCCTCTCCAGTGCTGACATGGATCTTGGGGTACTTCTGGAGTCTCCCCAGGGGAGTCAGTCCTCGTCTCGAATGCGGGCATGCACTTGCGCTTTCCTCCAGAGCGGTAGCAGCAGTGTCACGCAGTCCGCCGCGTGGATCAAAGGATCTATGGTTTTCCCTCGAGTCTTTCCCACGAGGCTTTCCCACGAGGCTTTCCCACAGGGCTGTCCCACGTGCACACGTGGTGGGAGTCGATCCTCGGCTTGAACGTCAAGGCAGTGCAGGGAAAACAGGTTCCTCTGTAATGGACTGACACATCTGGGGGACTCTTGGAATGGTGTCACGACCCTGGAGTTCCTCTCGCCTTTCCTGTGGAGAGCGCCTCCTCTTGAGATGCGACGGGAACGCCGGGAATTCTTTCCCTACGAAACAGGGAAAGGATCCCTCATCTCGAGCTAGGAGGCGGAAAGGGGCCCCCCTGGATGTGTGCGGGACACCACGTGCTTCCTCTCGAGTGCAGACGGGTATGTCGGGGAACTGCTTGAGTTGCATCAAAGGTGTGAAGGACCCTTTGGAAGGTCCATGGTTAGATGTGATTGGCCTCGAGAAGCCTCAGCGGAAATGGGCCTCATCTCGCCTGGAGGGCAAAACCTCCTGGATTTTCTCGAGTTGCGGCAGGTGCTCTCGACTTACGACGGGGACCTCAGGGACCCGCTCTGGTGGCCTCAGGAAAGGCCAGTCCCCATGCGAGTTCCTCGGGGGCCTCTCGGGATTCCTCTCCCGTCGATGCCGGGGCCTAAGACCTTGTGTGGAGTCGGGGCCGGAACCTGAGGATTCCTCTCCAGTGCTGACATGGATCTTGGGGTACTTCTGGAGTCTCCCCAGGGGAGTCAGTCCTCGTCTCGAATGCGGGCATGCACTTGCGCTTTCCTCCAGAGCGGTAGCAGCAGTGTCACGCAGTCCGCCGCGTGGATCAAAGGATCTATGGTTTTCCCTCGAGTCTTTCCCACGAGGCTTTCCCACGAGGCTTTCCCACAGGGCAGTCCCACGTGCACACGTGGTGGGAGTCGATCCTCGGCTTGAACGTCAAGGCAGTGCAGGGAAAACAGGTTCCTCTGTAATGGACTGACACATCTGGGGGACTCTTGGAATGGTGGCACGACCCTGGAGTTCCTCTCGCCTTTCCTGTGGAGAGCGCCTCCTCTTGAGATGCGACGGGAACGCCGGGAATTCTTTCCCTACGAAACAGGGAAAGGATCCCTCACCTCGAGCTAGGGGGCGGAAACGGAGCTCCCCTGGATGTGTGCGGGACCCCACGTGCTTCCTCTCGAGTGGAGACGGGTATGTCGGGGAACTTCTGGAGTTGCAGCAATGGTGTGAAGGACCCTTTGGAAGTTCCAGTGGTTAGATGTGATTAGCCTCGAGAAGCCTCAGCGGAAATGGGCCTCATCTCGCCTGGAGGGCAAAACCTCCTGGATTTTCTCGAGTTGCGGCAGGTGCTCTCGACTTACGACGGGGACCTCAGGGACCCGCTCTGGTGGCCTCAGGAAAGGCCAGTCCCCATGCGAGTTCCTCGGGGGCCTCTCAGGATTCCTCTCCCGTCGATGCCGGGGCCTAAGACCTTGTGTGGAGTCGGGGCCGGAACCTGAGGATTCCTCTCCAGTGCTGACATGGATCTTGGGGTATTTCTGGAGTCTCCCCCGGGGAGTCAGTCCTCGTCTCGAATGCGGGCATGCGCTTGCGCTTTCCTCCAGAGCGGTAGCAGCAGTGTCACGCAGTCCGCCGCGTGGATCAAAGGATCTATGGTTTTCCCTAGAGTCTTTCCCACGAGGCTTTCCCACGAGGCTTTCCCACAGGGCTGTCCCACGTGCACACGTGGTGGGAGTCGATCCTCGGCTTGAACGTCAAGGCAGTGCAGGGAAAACAGGTTCCTCTGGAATGGACTGACACATCTGGGGGACTCTTGGAATGGTGTCACGACCCTGGAGTTCCTCTCGCCTTTCCTGTGGAGAGCGCCTCCTCTTGAGATGCGACGGGAACGCCGGGAATTCTTTCCCTACGAAACAGGGAAAGGATCCCTCACCTCGAGCTAGGGGGCGGAAACGGAGCTCCCCTGGATGTGTGCGGGACCCCACGTGCTTCCTCTCGAGTGGAGACGGGTATGTCGGGGAACTTCTTGAGTTGCAGCAATGGTGTGAAGGACCCTTTCGAAGTTCCAGCGGTTAGATGTGATTAGCCTCGAGAAGCCTCAGCGGAAATGGGCCTCATCTCGCCTGGAGGGCAAAACCTCCTGGATTCTCTCGAGTTGTGGCAGGTGCTCTCGACTTACGACGGGGACCTCAGGGACCCGCTCTGGTGGCCTCAGGAAAGGCCAGTCCCCATGCGAGTTCCACGGGGGCCTCTCGGGATTCCTCTCCCTTCGATGCCGGGGCCTAAGAACTTGTGTGGAGTCGGGGCCGGAACCTGAGGCTTCCTCTCCAGTGCTGACATGGATCTTGGGGTACTTCTGGAGTCTCCCCAGGGGAGTCATTCCTCGTCTCGAATGCGGACATGCACTTGCGCTTTCCTCCACAGCGGAAGCAGCAGTGTCACGCAGTCCGCCGCGTGGATCAAAGGATCTATGGTTTTCCCTCGAGTCTTTCCCACGAGGCTTTCCCACGAGGCTTTCCCACAGGGCTGTCCCACGTGCACACGTGGTGGGAGTCGATCCTCGGCTTCAACGTCAAGGCAGTGCAGCGAAAACAGGTTCCTCTGGAATGGACTGACACATCTGGGGTCTCTTGGAATGGTGTCTCGACCCTGGAGTTCCTCTCGCCTTTCCTGTGGAGAGCGCCTCCTCTTGAGATGCGACGGGAACCCCGGGAATTCTTTCCCTACGAAACAGGAAAAGGATCCCTCATCTCGAGCTAGGAGGCGGAAACGGGGCTCCCCTGGATGTGTGCGGGACCCCACGTGCTTCCTCTGGTGTGGAGACGGGTATGTCGGGGAACTTCTTGAGTTGCAGCAAGGGTGTGAAGGACCCTTTGGAAGTTCCAGTGGTTAGATGTGATTGGCCGCGAGAAGCCTCAGCGGAAATGGGCCTCATCTCGCCTGGAGGGCAAAACCTCCTGGATTTTCTCCAGTTGCGGCAGGTGCTCTCGACTTACGACGGGGACCTCAGGGACCCGCTCTGGTGGCCTCAGGAAAGGCCAGTCCCCATGCGACTTCCTCGGGGGCCTCTCGGGATTCCTCTCCCGTCGATGCCAGGCCTAAGACCTTGTGTGGAGTCGGGGCCGGAACCTGAGGATTCCTCTCCAGTGCTGACATGGATCTTGGGGTACTTCTGGAGTCTCCCCAGGGGAGTCAGTCCTCGTCTCGAATGCGGGCATGCACTTGCGCTTTCCTCCAGAGCGGTAGCAGCAGTGTCACGCAGTCCGCCGCGTGGATCAAAGGATCTATGGTTTTCCCTCGAGTCTTTCCCACGAGGCTTTCCCACGAGGCTGTCCCACAGGGCTGTCCCACGTGCACACGTGGTGGGAATCGATCCTCGGCTTGAACGTCAAGGCAGTGCAGGGAAAACAAGTTCCTCTGGAATGGACTGACACATCTGGGGGACTCTTGGAATCGTGGCACGACCCTGGAGTTCCTCTCGCCTTTCCTGTGGAGAGCGCCTCCTCTTGAGATGCGACGGGAACGCCGGGAATTCTTTCCCTACGAAACAGGGAAAGGATCCCTCATCTCGAGCTAGGAGGCGGAAACGGGGCTCCCCTGGATGTGTGCGGGACCCACTTGCTTCCTCTCGAGTGAAGACGGGTATGTCGGGGAACTTCTTGAGTTGCAGCAAGGGTGTGAAGGACCCTTTGGAAGTTCCAGTGGTTAGACGTGATTAGCCTCGAGAAGCTTCAGCGGAAATGGGCCTCATCTCGCCTGGAGGGCAAAACCTCCTGGATTTTCTCGAGTTGCGGCAGGTGCTCTCAACTTACGACGGGGACCTCAGGGACCCGCTCTGGTGGCCTCAGGAAAGGCCAGTCCCCATGCGAGTTCCTTGGAGGTTTCTCGGGATTCCTCTCCCGTCGATGCCGGGCCTAAGACCTTGTGTGGAGTCGGGGCCGGAACCTGAGGATTCCTCTTCAGTGCTGACATGGATCTTGGGGTACTTCTGGAGTCTCCCCAGGGGAGTCAGTCCTCGTCTCGAATGCGGGCATGCACTTGCGCTTTCCTCCAGAGCGGTAGCAGCAGTGTCACGCAGTCCGCCGCGTGGATCAAAGGATCTATGGTTTTCCCTCGAGTCTTTCCCACGAGGCTTTCCCACGAGGCTTTCCCACAGGGCTGTCCCACGTGCACACGTGGTGGGAGTCGATCCTCGGCTTGAACGTCAAGGCAGTGCAGGGAAAACAGGTTCCTCTGTAATGGACTGACACATCTGGGGGACTCTTGGAATGGTGTCACGACCCTGGAGTTCCTCTCGCCTTTCCTGTGGAGAGCGCCTCCTCTTGAGATGCGACGGGAACGCCGGGAATTCTTTCCCTACGAAACAGGGAAAGGATCCCTCATCTCGAGCTAGGAGGCGGAAAGGGGCCCCCCTGGATGTGTGCGGGACACCACGTGCTTCCTCTCGAGTGCAGACGGGTATGTCGGGGAACTGCTTGAGTTGCATCAAAGGTGTGAAGGACCCTTTGGAAGGTCCATGGTTAGATGTGATTGGCCTCGAGAAGCCTCAGCGGAAATGGGCCTCATCTCGCCTGGAGGGCAAAACCTCCTGGATTTTCTCGAGTTGCGGCAGGTGCTCTCGACTTACGACGGGGACCTCAGGGACCCGCTCTGGTGGCCTCAGGAAAGGCCAGTCCCCATGCGAGTTCCTCGGGGGCCTCTCGGGATTCCTCTCCCGTCGATGCCGGGGCCTAAGACCTTGTGTGGAGTCGGGGCCGGAACCTGAGGATTCCTCTCCAGTGCTGACATGGATCTTGGGGTACTTCTGGAGTCTCCCCAGGGGAGTCAGTCCTCGTCTCGAATGCGGGCATGCACTTGCGCTTTCCTCCAGAGCGGTAGCAGCAGTGTCACGCAGTCCGCCGTGTGGATCAAAGGATCTATGGTTTTCCCTCGAGTCTTTCCCACGAGGCTTTCCCACGAGGCTTTCCCACAGGGCTGTCCCACGTGCACACGTGGTGGGAGTCGATCCTCGGCTTGAACGTCAAGGCAGTGCAGGGAAAACAGGTTCCTCTGGAATGGACTGACACATCTGGGGGACTCTTGGAATGTTGGCACGACCCTGGAGTTCCTCTCGCCTTTCCTGTGTAGAGCGCCTCCTCTTGAGATGCGACGGGAACGCCGGGAATTCTTTCCCTACGAAACAGGGAAAGGATCCCTCATCTCGAGCTAGGAGGCGGAAACGGGGCTCCCCTGGATGTGTGCGGGAAACCTCGTGCTTCCTCTCGAGTGCAGACGGGAATGTCGGGGAACTTCTTGAGTTGCAGCAATGGTGTGAAGGACCCTTTGGAAGTTCCAGTGGTTAGATGTGATTGGCCTCGAGAAGCCTCAGCGGAAATGGGCCTCATCTCGCCTGGAGGGCAAAACCTCCTGGATTTTCTCGAGTTGCGGCAGGTGCTCTCGACTTACGACGGGGACCTCAGGGACCCGCTCTGGTGGCCTCAGGAAAGGCCAGTCCCCATGCGAGTTCCTCGGGGGCCTCTCGGGATTCCTCTCCCGTCGATGCCGGGGCCTAAGACCTTGTGTGGAGTCGGGGCCGGAACCTGAGGATTCCTCTCCAGTGCTGACATGGATCTTGGGGTACTTCTGGAGTCTCCCCAGGGGAGTCAGTCCTCGTCTCGAATGCGGGCATGCACTTGCGCTTTCCTCCAGAGCGGTAGCAGCAGTGTCACGCAGTCCGCCGCGTGGATCAAAGGATCTATGGTTTTCCCTCGAGTCTTTCCCACGAGGCTTTCCCACGAGGCTTTCCCACAGGGCAGTCCCACGTGCACACGTGGTGGGAGTCGATCCTCGGCTTGAACGTCAAGGCAGTGCAGGGAAAACAGGTTCCTCTGGAATGGACTGACACATCTGGGGGACTCTTGGAATGGTGGCACGACCCTGGAGTTCCTCTCGCCTTTCCTGTGGAGAGCGCCTCCTCTTGAGATGCGACGGGAACGCTGGGAATTCTTTCCCTACGAAACAGGGAAAGGATCCCTCTCCTCGAGCTAGGGGGCGGAAACGGAGCTCCCCTGGATGTGTGCGGGACCCCACGTGCTTCCTCTCGAGTGGAGACGGGTATGTCGGGGAACTTCTTGAGTTGCAGCAATGGTGTGAAGGACCCTTTGGAAGTTCCAGTGGTTAGATGTGATTGGCCTCGAGAAGCCTCAGCGGAAATGGGCCTCATCTCGCCTGGAGGGCAAAACCTCCTGGATTTTCTCGAGTTGCGGCAGGTGCTCTCGACTTACGACGGGGACCTCAGGGACCCGCTCTGGTGGCCTCAGGAAAGGCCAGTCCCCATGCGAGTTCCTCGGGGGCCTCTCAGGATTCCTCTCCCGTCGATGCCGGGGCCTAAGACCTTGTGTGGAGTCGGGGCCGGAACCTGAGGATTCCTCTCCAGTGCTGACATGGATCTTGGGGTATTTCTGGAGTCTCCCCCGGGGAGTCAGTCCTCGTCTCGAATGCGGGCATGCGCTTGCGCTTTCCTCCAGAGCGGTAGCAGCAGTGTCACGCAGTCCGCCGCGTGGATCAAAGGATCTATGGTTTTCCCTAGAGTCTTTCCCACGAGGCTTTCCCACGAGGCTTTCCCACAGGGCTGTCCCACGTGCACACGTGGTGGGAGTCGATCCTCGGCTTGAACGTCAAGGCAGTGCAGGGAAAACAGGTTCCTCTGGAATGGACTGACACATCTGGGGGACTCTTGGAATGGTGTCACGACCCTGGAGTTCCTCTCGCCTTTCCTGTGGAGAGCGCCTCCTCTTGAGATGCGACGGGAACGCCGGGAATTCTTTCCCTACGAAACAGGGAAAGGATCCCTCACCTCGAGCTAGGGGGCGGAAACGGAGCTCCCCTGGATGTGTGCGGGACCCCACGTGCTTCCTCTCGAGTGGAGACGGGTATGTCGGGGAACTTCTTGAGTTGCAGCAATGGTGTGAAGGACCCTTTCGAAGTTCCAGTGGTTAGATGTGATTGGCCTCGAGAAGCCTCAGCGGAAATGGGCCTCATCTCGCCTGGAGGGCAAAACCTCCTGGATTCTCTCGAGTTGCGGCAGGTGCTCTCGACTTACGACGGGGACCTCAGGGAACCGCTCTGGTGGCCTCAGGAAAGGCCAGTCCCCATGCGAGTTCCACGGGGGCCTCTCGGGATTCCTCTCCCTTCGATGCCGGGGCCTAAGAACTTGTGTGGAGTCGGGGCCGGAACCTGAGGCTTCCTCTCCAGTGCTGACATGGATCTTGGGGTACTTCTGGAGTCTCCCCAGGGGAGTCATTCCTCGTCTCGAATGCGGACATGCACTTGCGCTTTCCTCCACAGCGGAAGCAGCAGTGTCACGCAGTCCGCCGCGTGGATCACAGGATCTATGGTTTTCCCTCGAGTCTTTCCCACGAGGCTTTCCCACGAGGCTTTCCCACAGGGCTGTCCCACGTGCACACGTGGTGGGAGTCGATCCTCGGCTTCAACGTCAAGGCAGTGCAGCGAAAACAGGTTCCTCTGGAATGGACTGACACATCTGGGGTCTCTTGGAATGGTGTCTCGACCCTGGAGTTCCTCTCGCCTTTCCTGTGGAGAGCGCCTCCTCTTGAGATGCGACGGGAACCCCGGGAATTCTTTCCCTACGAAACAGGAAAAGGATCCCTCATCTCGAGCTAGGAGGCGGAAACGGGGCTCCCCTGGATGTGTGCGGGACCCCACGTGCTTCCTCTGGTGTGGAGACGGGTATGTCGGGGAACTTCTTGAGTTGCAGCAAGGGTGTGAAGGACCCTTTGGAAGTTCCAGTGGTTAGATGTGATTGGCCGCGAGAAGCCTCAGCGGAAATGGGCCTCATCTCGCCTGGAGGGCAAAACCTCCTGGATTTTCTCCAGTTGCGGCAGGTGCTCTCGACTTACGATGGGGACCTCAGGGACCCGCTCTGGTGGCCTCAGGAAAGGCCAGTCCCCATGCGACTTCCTCGGGGGCCTCTCGGGATTCCTCTCCCGTCGATGCCGGGCCTAAGACCTTGTGTGGAGTCGGGGCCGGAACCTGAGGATTCCTCTCCAGTGCTGACATGGATCTTGGGGTACTTCTGGAGTCTCCCCAGGGGAGTCAGTCCTCGTCTCGAATGCGGGCATGCACTTGCGCTTTCCTCCAGAGCGGTAGCAGCAGTGTCATGCAGTCTGCCGCGTGGATCAAAGGATCTATGGTTTTCCCTCGAGTCTTTCCCACGAGGCTTTCCCACGAGGCTTTCCCACAGGGCTGTCCCACGTGCACACGTGGTGGGAGTCGATCCTCGGCTTGAACGTCAAGGCAGTGCAGGGAAAACAGGTTCCTCTGGAATGGACTGACACATCTGGGGGACTCTTGGAATGGTGGCATGACCCTGGAGTTCCTCTCGCCTTTCCTGTGGAGAGCGCCTCCTCTTGAGATGCGACGGGAACGCCGGGAATTCTTTCCCTACGAAACAGGGAAAGGATGCCTCATCTCGAGCTAGGAGGCGGAAACGGGGCTCCCCTGGATGTGTGCGGGACCCACGTGCTTCCTCTCGAGTGCAGACCGGTATGTCGGGGAACTTCTTGAGTTGCAGCAAGGGTGTGAAGGACCCTTTGGAAGTTCCAGTGGTTAGACGTGATTAGCCTCGAGAAGCCTCAGCGGAAATGGGCCTCATCTCGCCTGGAGGGCAAAACCTCCTGGATTTTCTCGAGTTGCGGCAGGTGCTCTCGACTTACGACGGGGACCTCAGGGACCCGCTCTGTTGGCCTCAGGAAAGGCCAGTCCCCATGCGAGTTCCTCGGGGGCCTCTCGGGATTCCTCTCCCGTCGATGCCAGGCCTAAGACCTTGTGTGGAGTCGGGGCCGGAACCTGAGGATTCCTCTCCAGTGCTGACATGGATCTTGGGGTACTTCTGGAGTCTCCCCAGGGGAGTCAGTCCTCGTCTCGAATGCGGGCATGCACTTGCGCTTTCCTCCAGAGCGGTAGCAGCAGTGTCACGCAGTCCGCCGCGTGGATCAAAGGATCTATGGTTTTCCCTCGAGTCTTTCCCACGAGGCTTTCCCACGAGGCTGTCCCACAGGGCTGTCCCACGTGCACACGTGGTGGGAATCGATCCTCGGCTTGAACGTCAAGGCAGTGCAGGGAAAACAAGTTCCTCTGGAATGGACTGACACATCTGGGGGACTCTTGGAATCGTGGCACGACCCTGGAGTTCCTCTCGCCTTTCCTGTGGAGAGCGCCTCCTCTTGAGATGCGACGGGAACGCCGGGAATTCTTTCCCTACGAAACAGGGAAAGGATCCCTCATCTCGAGCTAGGAGGCGGAAACGGGGCTCCCCTGGATGTGTGCGGGACCCACTTGCTTCCTCTCGAGTGAAGACGGGTATGTCGGGGACCTTCTTGAGTTGCAGCAAGGGTGTGAAGGACCCTTTGGAAGTTCCAGTGGTTAGACGTGATTAGCCTCGAGAAGCTTCAGCGGAAATGGGCCTCATCTCGCCTGGAGGGCAAAACCTCCTGGATTTTCTCGAGTTGCGGCAGGTGCTCTCAACTTACGACGGGGACCTCAGGGACCCGCTCTGGTGGCCTCAGGAAAGGCCAGTCCCCATGCGAGTTCCTTGGAGGTTTCTCGGGATTCCTCTCCCGTCGATGCCGGGCCTAAGACCTTGTGTGGAGTCGGGGCCGGAACCTGAGGATTCCTCTTCAGTGCTGACATGGATCTTGGGGTACTTCTGGAGTCTCCCCAGGGGAGTCAGTCCTCGTCTCGAATGCGGGCATGCACTTGCGCTTTCCTCCAGAGCGGTAGCAGCAGTGTCACACAGTCCGCCGCGTGAATCAAAGGATCTATGGTTTTCCCTCGAGTCTTTCCCACGAGGCTTTCCCACGAGGCTTTCCCACAGGGCTGTCCCACGTGCACACGTGGTGGGAATCGATCCTCGGCTTGAACGTCAAGGCAGTGCAGGGAAAACAGGTTCCTCTGGAATGGACTGACACATCTGGGGGACTCTTGGAATCGTGGCACGACCCTGGAGTTCCTCTCGACTTTCCTGTGGAGAGCGCCTCCTCTTGAGATGCGACGGGAACGCCGGGAATTCTTTCCCTACGAAACAGGGAAAGGATCCCTCATCTCGAGCTAGGAGGCGGAAACGGGGCTCCCCTGGATGTGTGCGGGACCCACGTGCTTCCTCTCGAGTGGAGACGGGTATGTCGAGGAACTTCTTGAGTTGCAGCAAGGGTGTGAAGGACCCTTTGGAAGTTCCAGTGGTTAGACGTGATTAGCCTCGAGAAGCCTCAGCGGAAATGGGCCTCATCTCGCCTGGAGGGCAAAACCTCCTGGATTTTCTCGAGTTGCGGCAGGTGCTCTCGACTTACGACGGGGACCTCAGGGACCCGCTCTGGTGGCCTCAGGAAAGGCCAGTCCCCATGCGAGTTCCTCGGGGGCCTCTCGGGATTCCTCTCCCTTCGATGCCGGGACCTAAGACCTTGTGTGGAGTCGGGGCCGGAACCTGAGGATTCCTCTCCAGTGCTGACATGGACCTTGGGGTATTTCTGGAGTCTCCCCAGGGGAGTCAGTCCTCGTCTCGAATGCGGGCATGCACTTGCGCTTTCCTCCAGAGCGGTAGCAGCAGTGTCATGCAGTCCGCCGCGTGGATCAAAGGATCTATGGTTTTCCCTCGAGTCTTTCCCACGAGGCTTTCCCACGAGGCTTTCCCACAGGGCTGTCCCACGTGCACACGTGGTGGGAGTCGATCCTCGGCTTGAACGTCAAGGCAGTGCAGGGAAAACAGGTTCCTCTGGAATGGACTGACACATCTGGGGGACTCTTGGAATCGTGGCACGACCCTGGAGTTCCTCTCGCCTTTCCTGTGGAGAGCGCCTCCTCTTGAGATGCGACGGGAACGCCGGGAATTCTTTCCCTACGAAACAGGGAAAGGATCCCTCATCTCGAGCTAGGAGGCGGAAACGGGGCTCCCCTGGATGTGTGCGGGACCCACTTGCTTCCTCTCGAGTGGAGACGGGTATGTCGAGGAACTTCTTGAGTTGCAGCAAGGGTGTGAAGGACCCTTTGGAAGTTCCAGTGGTTAGACGTGATTAGCCTCGAGAAGCCTCAGCGGAAATGGGCCTCATCTCGCCTGGAGGGCAAAACCTCCTGGATTTTCTCGAGTTGTGGCAGGTGCTCTTGACTTACGATGGGGACGTCAGGGACCCGCTCTGGTGGCCTCAGAAAAGGCCAGTCCCCAAGCGAGTTCCTCGGGGGCCTCTCGGGATTCCTCTCCCGTCGATGCCGGGGCCTAAGACCTTGTGTGGAGTCGGGGCCGGAACCTGAGGATTCCTCTCCAGTGCTGACATGGATCTTGGGGTACTTCTGGAGTCTCCCCAGGGGAGTCAGTCCTCGTCTCGAATGCGGGCATGCACTTGCGCTTTCCTCCAGAGCGGTAGCAGCAGTGTCACGCAGTCCGCCGCGTGGATCAAAGGATCTATGGTTTTCCCTCGAGTCTTTCCCACGAGGCTTTCCCACGAGGCTTTCCCACAGGGCTGTCCCACCTGCACACGTGGTGGGAGTCGATCCTCGGCTTGAACGTCAAAGCAGTGCAGGGAAAACAGGTTCCTCTGGAATGGACTGACACATCTGGGGGACTCTTGGAATGGTGTCACGACCCTGGAGTTCCTCTCGCCTTTCCTGTGGAGAGCGTCTCCTCTTGAGATGCGACGGGAACGCCGGCAATTCTTTCCCTACGAAACAGGGAAAGGATCCCTCATCTCGAGCTAGGGAGCGGAAACAGAGCTCCCCTGGATGTGTGCGGGACCCCACGTGCTTCCTCTCGAGTGGAGACGGGTATGTCGGGGAACTTCTTGAGTTGCAGCAATGGTGTGAAGGACCCTTTGGAAGTTCCAGTGGTTAGATGTGATTGGCCTCGAGAAGCCTCAGCGGAAATGGGCCTCATCTCGCCTGGAGGGCAAAACCTCCTGGATTTTCTCGACTTGCGGCATGTGCTCTCGACTTACGACGGGGACCTCAGGGACCCGCTCTGGTGGCCTCAGGAAAGGCCAGTCGCCATGCGAGTTCCTCGGGGGCCTCTCGGGATTCCTCTCCCGTCGATGCCGGGGCCTAAGACCTTGTGTGGAGTCGGGGCCGGAACCTGAGGATTCCTCTCCAGTGCTGAACTGGATCTTGGGGTACTTCTGGATTCTCCCCAGGGGAGTCAGTCCTCGTCTCGAATGCGGGCATGCACTTGTGCTTTCCTCCAGAGCGGTAGCAGCAGTGTCACGCAGGCCGCCGCGTGGATCAAAGGATCTATGGTTTTCCCTCGAGTCTTTCCCACGAGGCTTTCCCACAGGGCTGTCCCTCGTGCACACGTGGTGGGAGTCGATCCTCGGCTTGAACGTCAAGGCAGTGCAGGGAAAACAGGTTCCTCTGGAATGGACTGACACATCTGGGGGACTCTTGGAATGGTGTCACGACCCAGGAGTTCCTCTCGCCTTTCCTGTGGAGAGCGCCTCCTCTTGAGATGCGACGGGAACGCCGGGAATTCTTTCCCTACGAAACAGGGAAAGGATCCCTCATCTCGAGCTAGGAGGCGGAAACGGGGCTCCCCTGGATGTGGGCGGGACACCACGTGCTTCCTCTCTAGTGGAGACCGGTATGTCCGGGAACTTCTTGAGTTGCAGCAATGGTGTGAAGGACCCTTTGGAAGTTCCAGTGGTTAGATGTGATTGGCCGCGAGAAGCCTCAGCGGAAATGGGCCTCATCTCGCCTGGAGGGCAAAACCTCCTGGATTTTCTCGAGTTGCGGCAGGTGCTCTCGACTTACGACGGGGACCTCAGGGAACCGCTCTGGTGGCCTCAGGAAAGGCCAGTCCCCATGCGAGTTCCACGGAGGCCTCTCGGGATTCCTCTTCCGTCGATGCCGGGGCCTAAGACCTTGTGTGGAGTCGGGGCCGGAACCTGAGGATTCCTCTCCAGTGCTGACATGGATCTTGGGGTACTTCTGGAGTCTCCCCAGGGGAGTCAGTCCTCGTCTCGAATGCGGGCATGCACTTGCGCTTTCCTCCAGAGCGGTAGCAGCAGTGTCACGCAGTCCGCCGCGTGGATCAAAGGATCTATGGTTTTCCCTCGAGTCTTTCCCACGAGGCTTTCCCACGAGGCTTTCCCACAGGGCTGTCCCACGTGCACACGTGGTGGGAGTCGATCCTCGGCTTGAACGTCAAGGCAGTGCAGGGAAAATAGGTTCCTCTGGAATGGACTGACACATCTGGGGGACTCTTGGAATGGTGTCACGACCCTGGAGTTCCTCTCGCCTTTCCTGTGGAGAGCGCCTCCTCTTGAGATGCGACGGGAACGCTGGGAATTCTTTCCCTACGAAACAGGGAAAGGATCCCTCTCCTCGAGCTAGGGGGCGGAAACGGAGCTCCCCTGGATGTGTGCGGGACCCCACGTGCTTCCTCTGGAGTGGAGACGGGTATGTCGGGGAACTTCTTGAGTTGCAGCAATGGTGTGAAGGACCCTTTGGAAGTTCCAGTGGTTAGATGTGATTGGCCTCGAGAAGCCTCAGCGGAAATGGGCCTCATCTCGCCTGGAGGGCAAAACCTCCTGGATTTTCTCGAGTTGCGGCAGGTGCTCTCGACTTACGACGGGGACCTCAGGGACCCGCTCTGGTGGCCTCAGGAAAGGCCAGTCCCCATGCGAGTTCCTCGGGGGCCTCTCAGGATTCCTCTCCCGTCGATGCCGGGGCCTAAGACCTTGTGTGGAGTCGGGGCCGGAACCTGAGGATTCCTCTCCAGTGCTGACATGGATCTTGGGGTACTTCTGGAGTCTCCCCAGGGGAGTCAGTCCTCGTCTCGAATGCGGGCATGCACTTGCGCTTTCCTCCAGAGCGGTAGCAGCAGTGTCACGCAGTCCGCCGCGTGGATCAAAGGATCTATGGTTTTCCCTCGAGTCTTTCCCACGAGGCTTTCCCACGAGGCTTTCCCACAGGGCTGTCCCACGTGCACACGTGGTGGGAGTCGATCCTCGGCTTGAACGTCAAGGCAGTGCAGGGAAAACAGGTTCCTCTGGAATGGACTGACATATCTGGGGGACTCTTGGAATGGTGTCACGACCCTGGAGTTCCTCTCGCCTTTCCTGTGGAGAGCGCCTCCTCTTGAGATTCGACGGGAACGCCGGGAATTCTTTCCCTACGAAACAGGGAAAGGATCCCTCACCTCGAGCTAGGGGGCGGAAACGGAGCTCCCCTGGATGTGTGCGGGACCCCACGTGCTTCCTCTCGAGTGGAGACGGGTATGTCGGGGAACTTCTTGAGTTGCAGCAATGGTCTGAAGGACCCTTTCGAAGTTCCAGTGGTTAGATGTGATTGGCCTCGAGAAGCCTCAGCGGAAATGGGCCTCATCTCGCCTGGAGGGCAAAACCTCCTGGATTCTCTCGAGTTGCGGCAGGTGCTCTCGACTTACGACGGGGACCTCAGGGAACCGCTCTGGTGGCCTCAGGAAAGGCCAGTCCCCATGCGAGTTCCACGGGGGCCTCTCGGGATTCCTCTCCCTTCGATGCCGGGGCCTAAGACCTTGTGTGGAGTCGGGGCCGGAACCTGAGGCTTCCTCTCCAGTGCTGACATGGATCTTGGGGTACTTCTGGAGTCTCCCCAGGGGAGTCATTCCTCGTCTCGAATGCGGACATGCACTTGCGCTTTCCTCCACAGCGGAAGCAGCAGTGTCACGCAGTCCGCCGCGTGGATCAAAGGATCTATGGTTTTCCCTCGAGTCTTTCCCACGAGGCTTTACCACGAGGCTTTCCCACAGGGCTGTCCCACGTGCACACGTGGTGGGAGTCGATCCTCGGCTTCAACGTCAAGGCAGTGCAGCGAAAACAGGTTCCTCTGGAATGGACTGACACATCTGGGGGACTCTTGGAATGGTGTCACGACCCTGGAGTTCCTCTCGCCTTTCCTGTGGAGAGCGCCTCCTCTTGAGATGCGACGGGAACGCCGGGAATTCTTTCCCTACGAAACAGGAAAAGGATCCCTCATCTCGAGCTAGGAGGCGGAAACGGGGCTCCCCTGGATGTGTGCGGGACCCCACGTGCTTCCCCTGGTGTGGAGACGGGTATGTCGGGGAACTTCTTGAGTTGCAGCAAGGGTGTGAAGGACCCTTTGGAAGTACCAGTGGTTAGATGTGATTGGCCTCGAGAAGCCTCAGCGGAAATGGGCCTCATCTCGCCTGGAGGGCAAAACCTCCTGGATTTTCTCGAGTTGCGGCAGGTGCTCTCGACTTACGACGGGGACCTCAGGGACCCGCTCTGGTGGCCTCAGGAAAGGCCAGTCCCCATGCGAGTTCCTCGGGGGCCTCTCGGGATTCCTCTCCCGTCGATGCCGGGCCTAAGACCTTGTGTGGAGTCGGGGCCGGAACCTGAGGATTCCTCTCCAGTGCTGACATGGATCTTGGGGTACTTCTGGAGTCTCCCCAGGGGAGTCAGTCCTCGTCTCGAATGCGGGAATGCACTTGCGCTTTCCTCCAGAGCGGTAGCAGCAGTGTAACGCAGTCCGCCGCGTGGATCAAAGGATCTATGGTTTTCCCTCGAGTCTTTCCCACGAGGCTTTCCCACGAGGCTTTCCCACAGGGCTGTCCCACGTGCACACGTGGTGGGAGTCGATCCTCGGCTTGAACGTCAAGGCAGTGCAGGGAAAACAGGTTCCTCTGGAATGGACTGACACATCTGGGGGACTCTTGGAATGGTGGCATGACCCTGGAGTTCCTCTCGCCTTTCCTGTGGAGAGCGCCTCCTCTTGAGATGCGACGGGAACGCCGGGAATTCTTTCCCTACGAAACAGGGAAAGGATCCCTCATCTCGAGCTAGGAGGCGGAAACGGGGCTCCCCTGGATGTGTGCGGGACCCACGTGCTTCCTCTCGAGTGCAGACCGGTATGTCGGGGAACTTCTTGAGTTGCAGCAAGGGTGTGAAGGACCCTTTGGAAGTTCCAGTGGTTAGACGTGATTAGCCTCGAGAAGCCTCAGCGGAAATGGGCCTCATCTCGCCTGGAGGGCAAAACCTCCTGGATTTTCTCGAGTTGCGGCAGGTGCTCTCGACTTACGACGGGGACCTCAGGGACCCGCTCTGGTGGCCTCAGGAAAGGCCAGTCCCCATGCGAGTTCCTCGGGGGCCTCTCGGGATTCCTCTCCCGTCGATGCCGGGACCTAAGACCTTGTGTGGAGTCGGGGCCGGAACCTGAGGATTCCTCTCCAGTGCTGACATGGACCTTGGGGTATTTCTGGAGTCTCCCCAGGGGAGTCAGTCCTCGTCTCGAATGCGGGCATGCACTTGCGCTTTCCTCCAGAGCGGTAGCAGCAGTGTCACGCAGTCCGCCGCGTGGATCAAAGGATCTATGGTTTTCCCTCGAGTCTTTCCCACGAGGCTTTCCCACGAGGCTTTCCCACAGGGCTGTCCCACGTGCACACGTGGTGGGAGTCGATCCTCGGCTTGAACGTCAAGGCAGTGCAGGGAAAACAGGTTCCTCTGGAATGGACTGACACATCTGGGGGACTCTTGGAATGGTGGCATGACCCTGGAGTTCCTCTCGCCTTTCCTGTGGAGAGCGCCTCCTCTTGAGATGCGACGGGAACGCCGGGAATTCTTTCCCTACGAAACAGGGAAAGGATCCCTCATCTCGAGCTAGGAGGCGGAAACGGGGCTCCCCTGGATGTGTGCGGGACACCACGTGCTTCCTCTCGGGTGCAGACGGGTATGTCGGGGAACTTCTTGAGTTGCAGCAAGGGTGTGAAGGACCCTTTGGAAGTTCCAGTGGTTAGATGTGATTGGCCTCGAGAAGCCTCAGCGGAAATGGGCCTCATCTCGCCTGGAGGGCAAAACCTCCTGGATTTTCTCGAGTTGCGGCAGGTGCTCTCGACTTACGACGGGGACCTCAGGGACCCGCTCTGGTGGCCTCAGGAAAGGCCAGTCCCCATGCGAGTTCCTCGGGGGCCTCTCAGGATTCCTCTCCCGTCGATGCCGGGGCCTAAGACCTTGTGTGGAGTCGGGGCCGGAACCTGAGGATTCCTCTCCAGTGCTGACATGGATCTTGGGGTACTTCTGGAGTCTCCCCAGGGGAGTCAGTCCTCGTCTCGAATGCGGGCATGCACTTGCGCTTTCCTCCAGAGCGGTAGCAGCAGTGTCACGCAGTCCGCCGCGTGGATCAAAGGATCTATGGTTTTCCCTCGAGTCTTTCCCACGAGGCTTTCCCACGAGGCTTTCCCACAGGGCTGTCCCACGTGCACACGTGGTGGGAGTCGATCCTCGGCTTGAACGTCAAGGCAGTGCAGGGAAAACAGGTTCCTCTGGAATGGACTGACACATCTGGGGGACTCTTGGAATGGTGTCACGACCCTGGAGTTCCTCTCGCCTTTCCTGTGGAGAGCGCCTCCTCTTGAGATTCGACGGGAACGCCGGGAATTCTTTCCCTACGAAACAGGGAAAGGATCCCTCACCTCGAGCTAGGGGGCGGAAACGGAGCTCCCCTGGATGTGTGCGGGACCCCACGTGCTTCCTCTCGAGTGGAGACGGGTATGTCGGGGAACTTCTTGAGTTGCAGCAATGGTCTGAAGGACCCTTTCGAAGTTCCAGTGGTTAGATGTGATTGGCCTCGAGAAGCCTCAGCGGAAATGGGCCTCATCTCGCCTGGAGGGCAAAACCTCCTGGATTCTCTCGAGTTGCGGCAGGTGCTCTCGACTTACGACGGGGACCTCAGGGAACCGCTCTGGTGGCCTCAGGAAAGGCCAGTCCCCATGCGAGTTCCACGGGGGCCTCTCGGGATTCCTCTCCCTTCGATGCCGGGGCCTAAGACCTTGTGTGGAGTCGGGGCCGGAACCTGAGGCTTCCTCTCCAGTGCTGACATGGATCTTGGGGTACTTCTGGAGTCTCCCCAGGGGAGTCATTCCTCGTCTCGAATGCGGACATGCACTTGCGCTTTCCTCCACAGCGGAAGCAGCAGTGTCACGCAGTCCGCCGCGTGGATCAAAGGATCTATGGTTTTCCCTCGAGTCTTTCCCACGAGGCTTTACCACGAGGCTTTCCCACAGGGCTGTCCCACGTGCACACGTGGTGGGAGTCGATCCTCGGCTTCAACGTCAAGGCAGTGCAGCGAAAACAGGTTCCTCTGGAATGGACTGACACATCTGGGGGACTCTTGGAATGGTGTCACGACCCTGGAGTTCCTCTCGCCTTTCCTGTGGAGAGCGCCTCCTCTTGAGATGCGACGGGAACGCCGGGAATTCTTTCCCTACGAAACAGGAAAAGGATCCCTCATCTCGAGCTAGGAGGCGGAAACGGGGCTCCCCTGGATGTGTGCGGGACCCCACGTGCTTCCCCTGGTGTGGAGACGGGTATGTCGGGGAACTTCTTGAGTTGCAGCAAGGGTGTGAAGGACCCTTTGGAAGTTCCAGTGGTTAGATGTGATTGGCCTCGAGAAGCCTCAGCGGAAATGGGCCTCATCTCGCCTGGAGGGCAAAACCTCCTGGATTTTCTCGAGTTGCGGCAGGTGCTCTCGACTTACGACGGGGACCTCAGGGACCCGCTCTGGTGGCCTCAGGAAAGGCCAGTCCCCATGCGAGTTCCTCGGGGGCCTCTCGGGATTCCTCTCCCGTCGATGCCGGGCCTAAGACCTTGTGTGGAGTCGGGGCCGGAACCTGAGGATTCCTCTCCAGTGCTGACATGGATCTTGGGGTACTTCTGGAGTCTCCCAGGGGAGTCAGTCCTCGTCTCGAATGCGGGAATGCACTTGCGCTTTCCTCCAGAGCGGTAGCAGCAGTGTCACGCAGTCCGCCGCGTGGATCAAAGGATCTATGGTTTTCCCTCGAGTCTTTCCCACGAGGCTTTCCCACGAGGCTTTCCCACAGGGCTGTCCCACGTGCACACGTGGTGGGAGTCGATCCTCGGCTTGAACGTCAAGGCAGTGCAGGGAAAACAGGTTCCTCTGGAATGGACTGACACATCTGGGGGACTCTTGGAATGGTGGCACGACCCTGGAGTTCCTCTCGCCTTTCCTGTGGAGAGCGCCTCCTCTTGAGATTCGACGGGAACGCCGGGAATTCTTTCCCTACGAAACAGGGAAAGGATCCCTCACCTCGAGCTAGGGGGCGGAAACGGAGCTCCCCTGGATGTGTGCGGGACCCCACGTGCTTCCTCTCGAGTGGAGACGGGTATGTCGGGGAACTTCTTGAGTTGCAGCAATGGTCTGAAGGACCCTTTCGAAGTTCCAGTGGTTAGATGTGATTGGCCTCGAGAAGCCTCAGCGGAAATGGGCCTCATTCGCCTGGAGGGCAAAACCTCCTGGATTCTCTCGAGTTGCGGCAGGTGCTCTCGACTTACGACGGGGACCTCAGGGACCCGCTCTGGTGGCCTCAGGAAAGGCCAGTCCCCATGCGAGTTCCTCGGGGGCCTCTCGGGATTCCTCTCCCGTCGATGCCGGGCCTAAGACCTTGTGTGGAGTCGGGGCCGGAACCTGAGGATTCCTCTCCAGTGCTGACATGGATCTTGGGGTACTTCTGGAGTCTCCCCAGGGGAGTCAGTCCTCGTCTCGAATGCGGGAATGCACTTGCGCTTTCCTCCAGAGCGGTAGCAGCAGTGTCACGCAGTCCGCCGCGTGGATCAAAGGATCTATGGTTTTCCCTCGAGTCTTTCCCACGAGGCTTTCCCACGAGGCTTTCCCACAGGGCTGTCCCACGTGCACACGTGGTGGGAGTCGATCCTCGGCTTGAACGTCAAGGCAGTGCAGGGAAAACAGGTTCCTCTGGAATGGACTGACACATCTGGGGGACTCTTGGAATGGTGGCATGACCCTGGAGTTCCTCTCGCCTTTCCTGTGGAGAGCGCCTCCTCTTGAGATGCGACGGGAACGCCGGGAATTCTTTCCCTACGAAACAGGGAAAGGATCCCTCATCTCGAGCTAGGAGGCGGAAACGGGGCTCCCCTGGATGTGTGCGGGACCCACGTGCTTCCTCTCGAGTGCAGACCGGTATGTCGGGGAACTTCTTGAGTTGCAGCAAGGGTGTGAAGGACCCTTTGGAAGTTCCAGTGGTTAGACGTGATTAGCCTCGAGAAGCCTCAGCGGAAATGGGCCTCATCTCGCCTGGAGGGCAAAACCTCCTGGATTTTCTCGAGTTGCGGCAGGTGCTCTCGACTTACGACGGGGACCTCAGGGACCCGCTCTGGTGGCCTCAGGAAAGGCCAGTCCCCATGCGAGTTCCTCGGGGGCCTCTCGGGATTCCTCTCCCGTCGATGCCGGGACCTAAGACCTTGTGTGGAGTCGGGGCCGGAACCTGAGGATTCCTCTCCAGTGCTGACATGGACCTTGGGGTATTTCTGGAGTCTCCCCAGGGGAGTCAGTCCTCGTCTCGAATGCGGGCATGCACTTGCGCTTTCCTCCAGAGCGGTAGCAGCAGTGTCACGCAGTCCGCCGCGTGGATCAAAGGATCTATGGTTTTCCCTCGAGTCTTTCCCACGAGGCTTTCCCACGAGGCTTTCCCACAGGGCTGTCCCACGTGCACACGTGGTGGGAGTCGATCCTCGGCTTGAACGTCAAGGCAGTGCAGGGAAAACAGGTTCCTCTGGAATGGACTGACACATCTGGGGGACTCTTGGAATGGTGGCATGACCCTGGAGTTCCTCTCGCCTTTCCTGTGGAGAGCGCCTCCTCTTGAGATGCGACGGGAACGCCGGGAATTCTTTCCCTACGAAACAGGGAAAGGATCCCTCATCTCGAGCTAGGAGGCGGAAACGGGGCTCCCCTGGATGTGTGCGGGACACCACGTGCTTCCTCTCGGGTGCAGACGGGTATGTCGGGGAACTTCTTGAGTTGCAGCAAGGGTGTGAAGGACCCTTTGGAAGTTCCAGTGGTTAGATGTGATTGGCCTCGAGAAGCCTCAGCGGAAATGGGCCTCATCTCGCCTGGAGGGCAAAACCTCCTGGATTTTCTCGAGTTGCGGCAGGTGCTCTCGACTTACGACGGGGACCTCAGGGACCCGCTCTGGTGGCCTCAGGAAAGGCCAGTCCCCATGCGAGTTCCTCGGGGGCCTCTCAGGATTCCTCTCCCGTCGATGCCGGGGCCTAAGACCTTGTGTGGAGTCGGGGCCGGAACCTGAGGATTCCTCTCCAGTGCTGACATGGATCTTGGGGTACTTCTGGAGTCTCCCCAGGGGAGTCAGTCCTCGTCTCGAATGCGGGCATGCACTTGCGCTTTCCTCCAGAGCGGTAGCAGCAGTGTCACGCAGTCCGCCGCGTGGATCAAAGGATCTATGGTTTTCCCTCGAGTCTTTCCCACGAGGCTTTCCCACGAGGCTTTCCCACAGGGCTGTCCCACGTGCACACGTGGTGGGAGTCGATCCTCGGCTTGAACGTCAAGGCAGTGCAGGGAAAACAGGTTCCTCTGGAATGGACTGACACATCTGGGGGACTCTTGGAATGGTGTCACGACCCTGGAGTTCCTCTCGCCTTTCCTGTGGAGAGCGCCTCCTCTTGAGATTCGACGGGAACGCCGGGAATTCTTTCCCTACGAAACAGGGAAAGGATCCCTCACCTCGAGCTAGGGGGCGGAAACGGAGCTCCCCTGGATGTGTGCGGGACCCCACGTGCTTCCTCTCGAGTGGAGACGGGTATGTCGGGGAACTTCTTGAGTTGCAGCAATGGTCTGAAGGACCCTTTCGAAGTTCCAGTGGTTAGATGTGATTGGCCTCGAGAAGCCTCAGCGGAAATGGGCCTCATCTCGCCTGGAGGGCAAAACCTCCTGGATTCTCTCGAGTTGCGGCAGGTGCTCTCGACTTACGACGGGGACCTCAGGGAACCGCTCTGGTGGCCTCAGGAAAGGCCAGTCCCCATGCGAGTTCCACGGGGGCCTCTCGGGATTCCTCTCCCTTCGATGCCGGGGCCTAAGACCTTGTGTGGAGTCGGGGCCGGAACCTGAGGCTTCCTCTCCAGTGCTGACATGGATCTTGGGGTACTTCTGGAGTCTCCCCAGGGGAGTCATTCCTCGTCTCGAATGCGGACATGCACTTGCGCTTTCCTCCACAGCGGAAGCAGCAGTGTCACGCAGTCCGCCGCGTGGATCAAAGGATCTATGGTTTTCCCTCGAGTCTTTCCCACGAGGCTTTCCCACGAGGCTTTCCCACAGGGCTGTCCCACGTGCACACGTGGTGGGAGTCGATCCTCGGCTTCAACGTCAAGGCAGTGCAGCGAAAACAGGTTCCTCTGGAATGGACTGACACATCTGGGGGACTCTTGGAATGGTGTCACGACCCTGGAGTTCCTCTCGCCTTTCCTGTGGAGAGCGCCTCCTCTTGAGATGCGACGGGAACGCCGGGAATTCTTTCCCTACGAAACAGGAAAAGGATCCCTCATCTCGAGCTAGGAGGCGGAAACGGGTCTCCCCTGGATGTGTGCGGGACCCCACGTGCTTCCCCTGGTGTGGAGACGGGTATGTCGGGGAACTTCTTGAGTTGCAGCAAGGGTGTGAAGGACCCTTTGGAAGTTCCAGTGGTTAGATGTGATTGGCCTCGAGAAGCCTCAGCGGAAATGGGCCTCATCTCGCCTGGAGGGCAAAACCTCCTGGATTTTCTCGAGTTGCGGCAGGTGCTCTCGACTTACGACGGGGACCTCAGGGACCCGCTCTGGTGGCCTCAGGAAAGGCCAGTCCCCATGCGAGTTCCTCGGGGGCCTCTCGGGATTCCTCTCCCGTCGATGCCGGGCCTAAGACCTTGTGTGGAGTCGGGGCCGGAACCTGAGGATTCCTCTCCAGTGCTGACATGGATCTTGGGGTACTTCTGGAGTCTCCCAGGGGAGTCAGTCCTCGTCTCGAATGCGGGAATGCACTTGCGCTTTCCTCCAGAGCGGTAGCAGCAGTGTCACGCAGTCCGCCGCGTGGATCAAAGGATCTATGGTTTTCCCTCGAGTCTTTCCCACGAGGCTTTCCCACGAGGCTTTCCCACAGGGCTGTCCCACGTGCACACGTGGTGGGAGTCGATCCTCGGCTTGAACGTCAAGGCAGTGCAGGGAAAACAGGTTCCTCTGGAATGGACTGACACATCTGGGGGACTCTTGGAATGGTGGCATGACCCTGGAGTTCCTCTCGCCTTTCCTGTGGAGAGCGCCTCCTCTTGAGATGCGACGGGAACGCCGGGAATTCTTTCCCTACGAAACAGGGAAAGGATCCCTCATCTCGAGCTAGGAGGCGGAAACGGGGCTCCCCTGGATGTGTGCGGGACCCACGTGCTTCCTCTCGAGTGCAGACCGGTATGTCGGGGAACTTCTTGAGTTGCAGCAAGGGTGTGAAGGACCCTTTGGAAGTTCCAGTGGTTAGACGTGATTAGCCTCGAGAAGCCTCAGCGGAAATGGGCCTCATCTCGCCTGGAGGGCAAAACCTCCTGGATTTTCTCGAGTTGCGGCAGGTGCTCTCGACTTACGACGGGGACCTCAGGGACCCGCTCTGGTGGCCTCAGGAAAGGCCAGTCCCCATGCGAGTTCCTCGGGGGCCTCTCGGGATTCCTCTCCCGTCGATGCCGGGCCTAAGACCTTGTGTGGAGTCGGGGCCGGAACCTGAGGATTCCTCTCCAGTGCTGACATGGATCTTGGGGTACTTCTGGAGTCTCCCCAGGGGAGTCAGTCCTCGTCTCGAATGCGGGCATGCACTTGCGCTTTCCTCCAGAGCGGTAGCAGCAGTGTCACGCAGTCCGCCGCGTGGATCAAAGGATCTATGGTTTTCCCTCGAGTCTTTCCCACGAGGCTTTCCCACGAGGCTTTCCCACAGGGCTGTCCCACGTGCACACGTGGTGGGAATCGATCCTCGGCTTGAACGTCAAGGCAGTGCAGGGAAAACAGGTTCCTCTGGAATGGACTGACACATCTGGGGGACTCTTGGAATCGTGGCACGACCCTGGAGTTCCTCTCGCCTTTCCTGTGGAGAGCGCCGCCTCTTGAGATGCGACGGGAACGCCGGGAATTCTTTCCCTACGAAACAGGGAAAGGATCCCTCATCTCGAGCTAGGAGGCGGAAACGGGGCTCCCCTGGATGTGTGCGGGACCCACTTGCTTCCTCTCGAGTGAAGACGGGTATGTCGGGGAACTTCTTGAGTTGCAGCAAGGGTGTGAAGGACCCTTTGGAAGTTCCAGTGGTTAGACGTGATTAGCCTCGAGAAGCTTCAGCGGAAATGGGCCTCATCTCGCCTGGAGGGCAAAACCTCCTGGATTTTCTCGAGTTGCGGCAGGTGCTCTCAACTTACGACGGGGACCTCAGGGACCCGCTCTGGTGGCCTCAGGAAAGGCCAGTCCCCATGCGAGTTCCTTGGGGGTTTCTCGGGATTCCTCTCCCGTCGATGCCGGGCCTAAGACCTTGTGTGGAGTCGGGGCCGGAACCTGAGGATTCCTCTTCAGTGCTGACATGGATCTTGGGGTACTTCTGGAGTCTCCCCAGGGGAGTCAGTCCTCGTCTCGAATGCGGGCATGCACTTGCGCTTTCCTCCAGAGCGGTAGCAGCAGTGTCATGCAGTCCGCCGCGTGGATCAAAGGATCTATGGTTTTCCCTCGAGTCTTTCCCACGAGGCTTTCCCACGAGGCTTTCCCACAGGGCTGTCCCACGTGCACACGTGGTGGGAGTCGATCCTCGGCTTGAACGTCAAGGCAGTGCAGGGAAAACAGGTTCCTCTGGAATGGACTGACACATCTGGGGGACTCTTGGAATCGTGGCACGACCCTGGAGTTCCTCTCGCCTTTCCTGTGGAGAGCGCCTCCTCTTGAGATGCGACGGGAACGCCGGGAATTCTTTCCCTACGAAACAGGGAAAGGATCCCTCATCTCGAGCTAGGAGGCGGAAACGGGGCTCCCCTGGATGTGTGCGGGACCCACTTGCTTCCTCTCGAGTGGAGACGGGTATGTCGAGGAACTTCTTGAGTTGCAGCAAGGGTGTGAAGGACCCTTTGGAAGTTCCAGTGGTTAGACGTGATTAGCCTCGAGAAGCCTCAGCGGAAATGGGCCTCATCTCGCCTGGAGGGCAAAACCTCCTGGATTTTCTCGAGTTGCGGCAGGTGCTCTTGACTTACGATGGGGACGTCAGGGACCCGCTCTGGTGGCCTCAGAAAAGGCCAGTCCCCATGCGAGTTCCTCGGGGGCCTCTCGGGATTCCTCTCCCGTCGATGCCGGGGCCTAAGACCTTGTGTGGAGTCGGGGCCGGAACCTGAGGATTCCTCTCCAGTGCTGACATGGATCTTGGGGTACTTCTGGAGTCTCCCCAGGGGAGTCAGTCCTCGTCTCGAATGCGGGCATGCACTTGCGCTTTCCTCCAGAGCGGTAGCAGCAGTGTCACGCAGTCCGCCGCGTGGATCAAAGGATCTATGGTTTTCCCTCGAGTCTTTCCCACGAGGCTTTCCCACGAGGCTTTCCCACAGGGCTGTCCCACCTGCACACGTGGTGGGAGTCGATCCTCGGCTTGAACGTCAAAGCAGTGCAGGGAAAACAGGTTCCTCTGGAATGGACTGACACATCTGGGGGACTCTTGGAATGGTGTCACGACCCTGGAGTTCCTCTCGCCTTTCCTGTGGAGAGCGTCTCCTCTTGAGATGCGACGGGAACGCCGGCAATTCTTTCCCTACGAAACAGGGAAAGGATCCCTCATCTCGAGCTAGGGAGCGGAAACAGAGCTCCCCTGGATGTGTGCGGGACCCCACGTGCTTCCTCTCGAGTGGAGACGGGTATGTCGGGGAACTTCTTGAGTTGCAGCAATGGTGTGAAGGACCCTTTGGAAGTTCCAGTGGTTAGATGTGATTGGCCTCGAGAAGCCTCAGCGGAAATGGGCCTCATCTCGCCTGGAGGGCAAAACCTCCTGGATTTTCTCGACTTGCGGCATGTGCTCTCGACTTACGACGGGGACCTCAGGGACCCGCTCTGGTGGCCTCAGGAAAGGCCAGTCGCCATGCGAGTTCCTCGGGGGCCTCTCGGGATTCCTCTCCCGTCGATGCCGGGGCCTAAGACCTTGTGTGGAGTCGGGGCCGGAACCTGAGGATTCCTCTCCAGTGCTGAACTGGATCTTGGGGTACTTCTGGATTCTCCCCAGGGGAGTCAGTCCTCGTCTCGAATGCGGGCATGCACTTGTGCTTTCCTCCAGAGCGGTAGCAGCAGTGTCACGCAGGCCGCCGCGTGGATCAAAGGATCTATGGTTTTCCCTCGAGTCTTTCCCACGAGGCTTTCCCACGAGGCTTTCCCACAGGGCTGTCCCTCGTGCACACGTGGTGGGAGTCGATCCTCGGCTTGAACGTCAAGGCAGTGCAGGGAAAACAGGTTCCTCTGGAATGGACTGACACATCTGGGGGACTCTTGGAATGGTGTCACGACCCAGGAGTTCCTCTCGCCTTTCCTGTGGAGAGCGCCTCCTCTTGAGATGCGACGGGAACGCCGGGAATTCTTTCCCTACGAAACAGGGAAAGGATCCCTCATCTCGAGCTAGGAGGCGGAAACGGGGCTCCCCTGGATGTGGGCGGGACACCACGTGCTTCCTCTCTAGTGGAGACCGGTATGTCGGGGAACTTCTTGAGTTGCAGCAATGGTGTGAAGGACCCTTTGGAAGTTCCAGTGGTTAGATGTGATTGGCCGCGAGAAGCCTCAGCGGAAATGGGCCTCATCTCGCCTGGAGGGCAAAACCTCCTGGATTTTCTCGAGTTGCGGCAGGTGCTCTCGACTTACGACGGGGACCTCAGGGAACCGCTCTGGTGGCCTCAGGAAAGGCCAGTCCCCATGCGAGTTCCACGGAGGCCTCTCGGGATTCCTCTTCCGTCGATGCCGGGGCCTAAGACCTTGTGTGGAGTCGGGGCCGGAACCTGAGGATTCCTCTCCAGTGCTGACATGGATCTTGGGGTACTTCTGGAGTCTCCCCAGGGGAGTCAGTCCTCGTCTCGAATGCGGGCATGCACTTGCGCTTTCCTCCAGAGCGGTAGCAGCAGTGTCACGCAGTCCGCCGCGTGGATCAAAGGATCTATGGTTTTCCCTCGAGTCTTTCCCACGAGACTTTCCCACGAGGCTTTCCCACAGGGCTGTCCCACGTGCACACGTGGTGGGAGTCGATCCTCGGCTTGAACGTCAAGGCAGTGCAGGGAAAATAGGTTCCTCTGGAATGGACTGACACATCTGGGGGACTCTTGGAATGGTGTCACGACCCTGGAGTTCCTCTCGCCTTTCCTGTGGAGAGCGCCTCCTCTTGAGATGCGACGGGAACGCTGGGAATTCTTTCCCTACGAAACAGGGAAAGGATCCCTCTCCTCGAGCTAGGGGGCGGAAACGGAGCTCCCCTGGATGTGTGCGGGACCCCACGTGCTTCCTCTGGAGTGGAGACGGGTATGTCGGGGAACTTCTTGAGTTGCAGCAATGGTGTGAAGGACCCTTTGGAAGTTCCAGTGGTTAGATGTGATTGGCCTCGAGAAGCCTCAGCGGAAATGGGCCTCATCTCGCCTGGAGGGCAAAACCTCCTGGATTTTCTCGAGTTGCGGCAGGTGCTCTCGACTTACGACGGGGACCTCAGGGACCCGCTCTGGTGGCCTCAGGAAAGGCCAGTCCCCATGCGAGTTCCTCGGGGGCCTCTCAGGATTCCTCTCCCGTCGATGCCGGGGCCTAAGACCTTGTGTGGAGTCGGGGCCGGAACCTGAGGATTCCTCTCCAGTGCTGACATGGATCTTGGGGTACTTCTGGAGTCTCCCCAGGGGAGTCAGTCCTCGTCTCGAATGCGGGCATGCACTTGCGCTTTCCTCCAGAGCGGTAGCAGCAGTGTCACGCAGTCCGCCGCGTGGATCAAAGGATCTATGGTTTTCCCTCGAGTCTTTCCCACGAGGCTTTCCCACGAGGCTTTCCCACAGGGCTGTCCCACGTGCACACGTGGTGGGAGTCGATCCTCGGCTTGAACGTCAAGGCAGTGCAGGGAAAACAGGTTCCTCTGGAATGGACTGACACATCTGGGGGACTCTTGGAATGGTGGCACGACCCTGGAGTTCCTCTCGCCTTTCCTGTGGAGAGCGCCTCCTCTTGAGATTCGACGGGAACGCCGGGAATTCTTTCCCTACGAAACAGGGAAAGGATCCCTCACCTCGAGCTAGGGGGCGGAAACGGAGCTCCCCTGGATGTGTGCGGGACCCCACGTGCTTCCTCTCGAGTGGAGACGGGTATGTCGGGGAACTTCTTGAGTTGCAGCAATGGTCTGAAGGACCCTTTCGAAGTTCCAGTGGTTAGATGTGATTGGCCTCGAGAAGCCTCAGCGGAAATGGGCCTCATCTCGCCTGGAGGGCAAAACCTCCTGGATTCTCTCGAGTTGCGGCAGGTGCTCTCGACTTACGACGGGGACCTCAGGGAACCGCTCTGGTGGCCTCAGGAAAGGCCAGTCCCCATGCGAGTTCCACGGGGGCCTCTCGGGATTCCTCTCCCTTCGATGCCGGGGCCTAAGACCTTGTGTGGAGTCGGGGCCGGAACCTGAGGCTTCCTCTCCAGTGCTGACATGGATCTTGGGGTACTTCTGGAGTCTCCCCAGGGGAGTCATTCCTCGTCTCGAATGCGGACATGCACTTGCGCTTTCCTCCACAGCGGAAGCAGCAGTGTCACGCAGTCCGCCGCGTGGATCAAAGGATCTATGGTTTTCCCTCGAGTCTTTCCCACGAGGCTTTACCACGAGGCTTTCCCACAGGGCTGTCCCACGTGCACACGTGGTGGGAGTCGATCCTCGGCTTCAACGTCAAGGCAGTGCAGCGAAAACAGGTTCCTCTGGAATGGACTGACACATCTGGGGGACTCTTGGAATGGTGTCACGACCCTGGAGTTCCTCTCGCCTTTCCTGTGGAGAGCGCCTCCTCTTGAGATGCGACGGGAACGCCGGGAATTCTTTCCCTACGAAACAGGAAAAGGATCCCTCATCTCGAGCTAGGAGGCGGAAACGGGGCTCCCCTGGATGTGTGCGGGACCCCACGTGCTTCCCCTGGTGTGGAGACGGGTATGTCGGGGAACTTCTTGAGTTGCAGCAAGGGTGTGAAGGACCCTTTGGAAGTTCCAGTGGTTAGATGTGATTGGCCTCGAGAAGCCTCAGCGGAAATGGGCCTCATCTCGCCTGGAGGGCAAAACCTCCTGGATTTTCTCGAGTTGCGGCAGGTGCTCTCGACTTACGACGGGGACCTCAGGGACCCGCTCTGGTGGCCTCAGGAAAGGCCAGTCCCCATGCGAGTTCCTCGGGGGCCTCTCGGGATTCCTCTCCCGTCGATGCCGGGCCTAAGACCTTGTGTGGAGTCGGGGCCGGAACCTGAGGATTCCTCTCCAGTGCTGACATGGATCTTGGGGTACTTCTGGAGTCTCCCAGGGGAGTCAGTCCTCGTCTCGAATGCGGGAATGCACTTGCGCTTTCCTCCAGAGCGGTAGCAGCAGTGTCACGCAGTCAGCCGCGTGGATCAAAGGATCTATGGTTTTCCCTCGAGTCTTTCCCACGAGGCTTTCCCACGAGGCTTTCCCACAGGGCTGTCCCACGTGCACACGTGGTGGGAGTCGATCCTCGGCTTGAACGTCAAGGCAGTGCAGGGAAAACAGGTTCCTCTGGAATGGACTGACACATCTGGGGGACTCTTGGAATGGTGGCATGACCCTGGAGTTCCTCTCGCCTTTCCTGTGGAGAGCGCCTCCTCTTGAGATGCGACGGGAACTCCGGGAATTCTTTCCCTACGAAACAGGGAAAGGATCCCTCATCTCGAGCTAGGAGGCGGAAACGGGGCTCCCCTGGATGTGTGCGGGACCCACGTGCTTCCTCTCGAGTGCAGACCGGTATGTCGGGGAACTTCTTGAGTTGCAGCAAGGGTGTGAAGGACCCTTTGGAAGTTCCAGTGGTTAGACGTGATTAGCCTCGAGAAGCCTCAGCGGAAATGGGCCTCATCTCGCCTGGAGGGCAAAACCTCCTGGATTTTCTCGAGTTGCGGCAGGTGCTCTCGACTTACGACGGGGACCTCAGGGACCCGCTCTGGTGGCCTCAGGAAAGGCCAGTCCCCATGCGAGTTCCTCGGGGGCCTCTCGGGATTCCTCTCCCGTCGATGCCGGGCCTAAGACCTTGTGTGGAGTCGGGGCCGGAACCTGAGGATTCCTCTCCAGTGCTGACATGGATCTTGGGGTACTTCTGGAGTCTCCCCAGGGGAGTCAGTCCTCGTCTCGAATGCGGGCATGCACTTGCGCTTTCCTCCAGAGCGGTAGCAGCAGTGTCACGCAGTCCGCCGCGTGGATCAAAGGATCTATGGTTTTCCCTCGAGTCTTTCCCACGAGGCTTTCCCACGAGGCTTTCCCACAGGGCTGTCCCACGTGCACACGTGGTGGGAATCGATCCTCGGCTTGAACGTCAAGGCAGTGCAGGGAAAACAGGTTCCTCTGGAATGGACTGACACATCTGGGGGACTCTTGGAATCGTGGAACGACCCTGGAGTTCCTCTCGCCTTTCCTGTGGAGAGCGCCTCCTCTTGAGATGCGACGGGAACGCCGGGAATTCTTTCCCTACGAAACAGGGAAAGGATCCCTCATCTCGAGCTAGGAGGCGGAAACGGGGCTCCCCGGGATGTGTGCGGGACCCACTTGCTTCCTCTCGAGTGGAGACGGGTATGTCGAGGAACTTCTTGAGTTGCAGCAAGGGTGTGAAGGACCCTTTGGAAGTTCCAGTGGTTAGACGTGATTAGCCTCGAGAAGCCTCAGCGGAAATGGGCCTCATCTCGCCTGGAGGGCAAAACCTCCTGGATTTTCTCGAGTTGCGGCAGGTGCTCTCGACTTACGACGGGGACCTCAGGGACCCGCTCTGGTGGCCTCAGGAAAGGCCAGTCCCCATGCGAGTTCCTCGGGGGCCTCTCGGGATTCCTCTCCCGTCGATGCCGGGGCCTAAGACCTTGTGTGGAGTCGGGGCCAGAACCTGAGGATTCCTCTCCAGTGCTGACATGGATCTTGGGGTACTTCTGGAGTCTCCCCAGGGGAGTCAGTCCTCGTCTCGAATGCGGGCATGCACTTGCGCTTTCCTCCAGAGCGGTAGCAGCAGTGTCACGCAGGCCGCCGCGTGGATCAAAGGATCTGTGGTTTTCCCTCGAGTCTTTCCAACGAGGCTTTCCCACGAGGCTTTCCCACAGGGCTGTCCCACGTGCACACGTGGTGGGAGTCGATCCTCGGCCTGAACGTCAAGGCAGTGCAGGGAAAACAGGTTCCTCTGGAATGGACTGACACATCTGGGGGACTCTTGGAATGGTATCACGACCCTGGAGTTCCTCTCGCCTTTCCTGTGGAGAGCGCCTCCTCTTGAGATGCGACGGGAATGCCGGGAATTCTTTCCATACGAAACAGGGAAAGGATCCCTCATCTCGAGCTAGGAGGCGGAAACGGGGCTCCCCTGGATGTGTGCGGGACCCCACGTGCTTCCTCTCGAGTGGAGACGGGTATGTCGGGGACCTTCTTGAGTTGCAGCCAGGGTGTGAAGGACCCTTTGGAAATTCCAGTGGTTAGATGTGATTGGCCTCGAGAAGCCTCAGCGGAAATGGGCCTCATCTCGCCTGGAGGGCAAAACCTCCTGGATTTTCTCGAGTTGCGGCATGTGCTCACGACTTACGACGAGGACCTCAGGGACCCGCTTTGGTGGCCTCAGGAAAGGCCAGTCCCCATGCGAGTTCCTCTGGGGATTCCTCTCCCGTCGATGCCGGGGCCTAAGACCTTGTGTGGAGTCGGGGCCGGAACCTGAGGATTCCTCTCCAGTGCTGACATGGATCTTGGGGTACTTCTGGAGTCTCCCCAGGGGAGTCAGTCCTCGTCTCGAATGCGGGCATGCACTTGCGCTTTCCTCCAGAGCGGTAGCAGCAGTGTCACGCAGTCCGCCGCGTGGATCAAAGGATCTATGTTTTCCGTCGAGTCTTTCCCACGAGGCTTTCCCACGAGGCTTTCCCACAGGGCTGTCCCACGTGCACACGTGGTGGGAGTCGATCCTCGGCTTGAACGTCAAGGCAGTGCAGGGAAAACAGGTTCCTCTGGAATGGACTGACACATCTGGGGGACTCTTGGAATGGTGTCTCGACCCTGCAGTTCCTCTCGCCTTTCCTGTGGAGAGCGCCTCCTCTTGAGATGCGACGGGAACGCCGGGAATTCTTTCCCTACGAAACAGGGAAAGGATCCCTCATCTCGAGCTAGGAGGCGGAAACGGGTCTCCCCTGGATGTGTGCGGGACACCACGTGCTTCCTCTAGAGTGGAGACGGGTATGTCGGGGAACTTCTTGAGTTGCAGCAAGGGTGTGAAGGACCCTTTGGAAGTTCCAGTGGTTAGATGTGATTGGCCTCGAGAAGCCTCAGCGGAAATGGGCCTCACCTCGCCTGGAGGGCAAAACCTCCTGGATTTTCTCGAGTTGCCGCAGGTGCTCTCGACTTACGACGGGGACCTCAGGGAACCGCTCTGGTGGCCTCAGGAAAGGCCAGTCCCCATGCGAGTTCCTCGGGGGCCTCTCGGCATTCCTCTCCCGTTGATGCCGGGGCCTAAGACCTTGTGTGGAGTCGGGACCGGAACCTGAGGATTCCTCTCCAGGGCTGACATGGATCTTGGGGTACTTCTGGAGTCTCCCCAGGGGAGTCAGTCCTCGTCTCGAATGCGGGCATGCACTTGCGCTTTCCTCCAGAGCGGTAGCAGCAGTGTCACGCAGTCCGCCGCGTGGATCAAAGGATCTATGGTTTTCCCTCGAGTCTTTTCCACGAGGCTTTCCCACGAGGCTTTCCCACAGGGCTGTCTCACGTGCACACGTGGTGGGAGTCGATCCTCGGCTTGAACGTCAAGGCAGTGCAGGGAAAACAGGTTCCTCTGCAATGGACTGACACATCTGGGGGACTCTTGGAATGGTGTCTCGACCCTGCAGTTCCTCTCGCCTTTCCTGTGGAGAGCGCCTCCTCTTGAGATGCGACGGGAACGCCGGGAATTCTTTCCCTACGAAACAGGGAAAGGATCCCTCATCTCGAGCTAGGAGGCGGAAATGGGTCTCGCCTGGATTTGTGCGGGACCCCACGTGCTTCCTCTCGAGTGGAGACGGGTATGTCGGGGAACTTCTTGAGTTGCAGCAAGGGTGTGAAGGACCCTTTGGAAGTTCCAGTCGTTAGATGTGATTGGCCTCGAGAAGCCTCAGCGGAAATGGGCCTCATCTCGCCTGGAGGGCAAAACCTCCTGGATTTTCTCGAGTTGCGGCAGGTGCTCTCGACTTACGACGGGGATCTCAGGGACACGCTCTGATGGCCTCAGGAAAGCTCAGTCCCCATGCGAGTTCCTCGGGGGCCTCTCAGGATTCCTCTCCCGTCGATGCCGGTGCCTAAGACCTTGTGTGGAGTCGGGGCCGGAACCTGAGGATTCCTCTCCAGTGCTGACATGGATCTTGGGGTACTTCTGGAGTCTCCCCAGGGGAGTCAGTCCTCGTCTCGAATGCGGGCATGCACTTGCGCTTTCCTCCAGAGCGGTAGCAGCAGTGTCACGCAGTCCGCCGCGTGGATCAAAGGATCTATGGTTTTCCCTCGAGTCTTTCCCACGAGGCTTTCCCACGAGGCTTTCCCACAGGGCTGTCCCACGTGCACACGTGGTGGGAGTCGATCCTCGGCTTGAACGTCAAGGCAGTGCAGGGAAAACAGGTTCCTCTGGAATGGACTGACACATCTGGGGGACTCTTGGAATGGTGTCACGACCCTGGAGATCCTCTCGCCTTTCCTGTGGAGAGCGCCTCCTCTTGAGATGCGACGGGAACGCCGGGAATTCTTTCCCTACGAAACAGGGAAAGGATCCCTCATCTCGAGCTAGGAGGCAGAAACGGGGCTCCCCTGGATGTGTGCGGGACCCACGTGCTTCCTCTCGAGTGGAGACGGGAATGTCGGGGAACTTCTTGAGTTGCAGCAAGGGTGTGAAGGACCCTTTGGAAGTTCCAGTGGTTAGATGTGATTGGCCTCGAGAAGCCTCAGCGGAAATGGGCCTCATCTCGCCTGGAGGGCAAAACCACCTGGATTTTCTCGAGTTGCGGCAGGTGCTCTCGACTTACGACGGGGACCTCAGGGAACCGCTCTGGTGGCCTCAGGAAAGGCCAGTCCCCATGCGAGTTCCTCGGGGGCCTCTCGGGATTCCTCTCCCGTCGATGCCGGGGCCTAAGACCTTGTGTGGAGTCGGGGCCGGAACCTGAGGATTCCTCTCCAGTGCTGACATGGATCTTGGGGTATTCTGGAGTCTCCCCAGGGGAGTCAGTCCTCGTCTCGAATGCGGGCATGCACTTGCGCTTTGCTCCAGAGCGGTAGCAGCAGTGTCACGCAGTCCGCCGCGTGGATCAAAGGATCTATGGTTTTCCCTCGAGTCTTTCCCTCGAGTCTTTCCCACGAGGCTTTCCCACAGGGGTGTCCCACGTGCACACGTGGTGGGAGTCGATCCTCGGCTTGAACGTCAAAGCAGTGCAGGGAAAACAGGTTCCTCTGAAATGGACTGACACATCTGGGGACTCTTGGAATGGTGTCACGACCCTGGAGTTCCTCTCGCCTTTCCTGTGGAGAGCGCCTCCTCTTGAGATGCGACGGGAACGCCGGGAATTCTTTCCCTACGAAACAGGGAAAGGATCCCTCATCTCGAGCTAGGAGGCGGAAATGGGTCTCGCCTGGATTTGTGCGGGACCCCACGTGCTTCCTCTCGAGTGGAGACGGGTATGTCGGGGAACTTCTTGAGTTGCAGCAAGGGTGTGAAGGACCCTTTGGAAGTTCCAGTCGTTAGATGTGATTGGCCTCGAGAAGCCTCAGCGGAAATGGGCCTCATCTCGCCTGGAGGGCAAAACCTCCTGGATTTTCTCGAGTTGCGGCAGGTGCTCTCGACTTACGACGGGGATCTCAGGGACACGCTCTGATGGCCTCAGGAAAGCTCAGTCCCCATGCGAGTTCCTCGGGGGCCTCTCAGGATTCCTCTCCCGTCGATGCCGGGGCCTAAGACCTTGTGTGGAGTCGGGGCCGGAACCTGAGGATTCCTCTCCAGTGCTGACATGGATCTTGGGGTACTTCTGGAGTCTCCCCAGGGGAGTCAGTCCTCGTCTCGAATGCGGGCATGCACTTGCGCTTTCCTCCAGAGCGGTAGCAGCAGTGTCACGCAGTCCGCCGCGTGGATCAAAGGATCTATGGTTTTCCCTCGAGTCTTTCCCACGAGGCTTTCCCACGAGGCTTTCCCACAGGGCTGTCCCACGTGCACACGTGGTGGGAGTCGATCCTCGGCTTGAACGTCAAGGCAGTGCAGGGAAAACAGGTTCCTCTGGAATGGACTGACACATCTGGGGGACTCTTGGAATGGTGGCACGACCCTGGAGATCCTCTCGCCTTTCCTGTGGAGAGCGCCTCCTCTTGAGATGCGACGGGAACGCCGGGAATTCTTTCCCTACGAAACAGGGAAAGGATCCCTCATCTCGAGCTAGGAGGCGGAAACGGGGCTCCCCTGGATGTGTGCGGGACACCACGTGCTTCCTCTCGAGTGCAGACGGGTATGTGGGGGAACTTCTTGAGTTGCAGCAAGGGTGTGAAGGACCGTTTGGAAGTTCCAGTGGTTAGATGTGATTGGCCTCGAGAAGCCTCAGCGGAAATGGGCCTCATCTCGCCTGGAGGGCAAAACCTCCTGGATTTTCTCGAGTTGCGGCAGGTGCTCTCGACTTACGACGGGGACCTCAGGGACCCGCTCTGGTGGCCTCAGGAAAGGCCAGTCCCCATGCGAGTTCCTCGGGGACCTCTCGGGATTCCTCTCCCGTCGATGCCGGGGCCGAAGACCTTGTGTGGAGTCGGGGCCGGAACCTGAGGATTCCTCTCCAGTGCTGACGTGGATCTTGGGGTACTTCTGGAGTCTCCCCAGGGGAGTCAGTCCTCGTCTCGAATGCGGGCATGCACTTGCGCTATCCTCCAGAGCGGTAGCAGCAGTGTCAAGCAGTCCGCCGCGTGCATCAAAGGATCTATGGTTTTCCCTCGAGTCTTTCCCACGAGGCTTTCCCACGAGGCTTTCCCACAGGGCTGTCCCACGTGCACACGTGGTGGGAGTCGATCCTCGGCTTGAACGTCAAGGCAGTGCAGGGAAAACAGGTTCCTCTGGAATGGACTGACACATCTGGGGGACTCTTGGAATGGTGGTACGACCCTGGAGTTCCTCTCGCCTTTCCTGTGGAGAGCGCCTCCTCTTGAGATGCGACGGGAACGCCGGAATTCTTTCCCTACGAAACAGGGAAAGGATCCCTCATTTCGAGCTTGGAGGCAGAAACGGGGCTCCCCTGGATGTGTGCGGGACCCCACGTGCTTACTCTCGAGTGGAGACAGGTATGTCGGGGAACTTCTTGAGTTGCAGCAAGGGTGTGAAGGACCCTTTGGAAGTTCCAGTGGTTAGATGTCTTTGGCCTCGAGAAGCCTCAGCGGAAATGGGCCTCATCTCGCCTGGAGGGCAAAACCTCCTGGATTTTCTCGAGTTGCGGCAGGTGCTCTCGACTTTCGACGGGGACCTCAGGGACCCGCTCTGGTGGCCTCAGGAAAGGCCAGTCCCCATGCGACTTCCTCGGGGGCCTCTCGGGATTCCTCTCCCGTCGATGCCGGGGCCGAAAACCTTGTGTGGAGTCGGGGCCGGAACCTGAGGATTCCTCTCCAGTGCTGACATGGATCTTGGGGTACTTCTGGAGTCTCCCCAGGGGAGTCAGTCCTCGTCTGGAATGCGGGCATGCACTTGCGCAATCCTCCAGAGCGGAAGCAGCAGTGTCAAGCAATCCGCCGCGTGCATCAAAGGATCTATGGTTTTCCCTCGAGTCTTTCCCACGAGGCTTTCCCACGAGGCTTTCCCACAGGGCTGTCCCACGTGCACACGTGGTGGGAGTCGATCCTCGGCTTGAACGTCAAGGCAGTGCAGGGAAAACAGGTTCCTCTGGAATGGACTGACACATCTGGGGGACTCTTGGAATGGTGGTACGACCCTGGAGTTCCTCTCGCCTTTCCTGTGGAGAGCGCCTCCTCTTGAGATGCGACGGGAACGCCGGAATTCTTTCCCTACGAAACAGGGAAAGGATCCCTCATTTCGAGCTTGGAGGCAGAAACGGGGCTCCCCTGGATGTGTGCGGGACCCCACGTGCTTACTCTCGAGTGGAGACAGGTATGTCGGGGAACTTCTTGAGTTGCAGCAAGGGTGTGAAGGACCCTTTGGAAGTTCCAGTGGTTAGATGTCTTTGGCCTCGAGAAGCCTCAGCGGAAATGGGCCTCATCTCGCCTGGAGGGCAAAACCTCCTGGATTTTCTCGAGTTGCGGCAGGTGCTCTCGACTATCGACGGGGACCTCAGGGACCCGCTCTGGTGGCCTCAGGAAAGGCCAGTCCCCATGCGACTTCCTCGGGGGCCTCTCGGGATTCCTCTCCCGTCGATGCCGGGGCCGAAAACCTTGTGTGGAGTCGGGGCCGGAACCTGAGGATTCCTCTCCAGTGCTGACATGGATCTTGGGGTACTTCTGGAGTCTCCCCAGGGGAGTCAGTCCTCGTCTGGAATGCGGGCATGCACTTGCGCTATCCTCCAGAGCGGAAGCAGCAGTGTCAAGCAATCCGCCGCGTGCATCAAAGGATCTATGGTTTTCCCTCGAGTCTTTCCCACGAGGCTTTCCCACGAGGCTTTCCCACAGGGCTGTCCCACGTGCACACGTGGTGGGAGTCGATCCTCGGCTTGAACGTCAAGGCAGTGCAGGGAAAACAGGTTCCTCTGGAATGGACTGACACATCTGGGGGACTCTTGGAATGGTGGCACGACCCTGGAGTTCCTCTCGCCTTTCCTGTGGAGAGCACCTCCTCTTGAGATGCGACGGGAACGCCGGGAATTCTTTCCCTACGAAACAGGGAAAGGATCCCTCATCTCGAGCTAGGAGGCGGAAACGGGGCTCCCCTGGATGTGTGCGGGACCCCACGTGCTTCCTCTCGAGTGGAGACGGGTATGTCGGGTACCTTCTTGAGTTGCAGCAAGGGTGTGAAGGACCCTTTGGAAATTCCAGTGGTTAGATGTGATTGGCCTCGAGAAGCCTCAGCGGAAATGGGCCTCATCTCGCCTGGAGGGCAAAACCTCCTGGATTTTCTCGAGTTGCGGCATGTGCTCACGACTTACGACGAGGACCTCAGGGACCCGCTTTGGTGGCCTCAGGAAAGGCCAGTCCCCATGCGAGTTCCTCTGGGGATTCCTCTCCCGTCGATGCCGGGGCCTAAGACCTTGTGTGGAGTCGGGGCCGGAACCTGAGGATTCCTCTCCAGTGCTCACATGGATCTTGGGGTACTTCTGGAGTCTCCCCAGGGGAGTCAGTCCTCGTCTCGAATGCGGGCATGCACTTGCGCTTTCCTCCAGAGCGGTAGCAGCAGTGTCACGCAGTCCGCCGCGTGGATCAAAGGATCTATGGTTTTCCCTCGAGTCTTTCCCACGAGGCTTTCCCACAGGGGTGTCCCACGTGCACACGTGGTGGGAGTCGATCCTCGGCTTGAACGTCAAGGCAGTGCAGGGAAAACAGGTTCCTCTGAAATGGACTGACACATCTGGGGACTCTTGGAATGGTGTCACGACCCTGGAGTTCCTCTCGCCTTTCCTGTGGAGAGCGCCTCCTCTTGAGATGCGACGGGAACGCCGGGAATTCTTTCCCTACGAAACAGGGAAAGGATCCCTCATCTCGAGCTAGGAGGCGGAAACGGGGCTCCCCTGGATGTGTGCGGGACACCACGTGCTTCCTCTCGAGTGGAGACGGGTATGTCGGGGAAGTTCTTGAGTTGCAGCAAGGGTGTGAAGGACCCTTTGGAAGTTCCAGTGGTTAGATGTGATTGGCCTCGAGAAGCCTCAGCGGAAATGGGCCTCATCTCGCCTGGAGGGGAAAACCTCCTGGATTTTCTCGAGTTGCGGCAGGTGCTCTCGACTTACGACGGGGACCTCAGGGAACCGCTCTGGTGGCCTCAGGAAAGGCCAGTCCCCATGCGAGTTCCTCGGGGGCCTCTCGGGATTCCTCTCCCGTCGATGCCGGGGCCTAAGACCTTGTGTGGAGTCGGGGCCGGAACCTGAGGATTCCTCTCCAGTGTTGACATGGATCTTGGGGTACTTCTGGAGTCTCCCCAGGGGAGTCAGTCCTCGTCTGGAATGCGGGCATGCACTTGCGCTTTCCTCCAGAGCGGTAGCAGCAGTGTCACGCAGTCTGCCGCGTGGATCAAAGGATCTATGGTTTTCCCTCGAGTCTTTCCCACGAGGCTTTCCCCGAGGCTTTCCCACAGGGCTGTCCCACGTGCACACGTGGTGGGAGTCGATCCTCGGCTTGAAGGTCAAGGCAGTGCAGGGAAAACAGGTTCCTCTGGAATGGACTGACACATCTGGGGGACTCTTGGAATGGTGGCACGACCCTGGAGTTCCTCTCGCCTTTCCTGTGGAGAGCGCCTCCTCTTGAGATGCGACGGGAACGCCGGGAATTCTTTCCCTACGAAACAGGGAAAGGATCCCTCATCTCGAGCTAGGAGGCGGAAACGGGGCTCCCCTGGATGTGTGCGGGACCCACGTGCTTCGTCTCGAGTGGAGACGGGTATGTCGGGGAACTTCTTGAATTGCAGCAAGGGTGTGAAGGACCCTTTGGAAGTTCCAGTGGTTAGACGTGATTAGCCTCGAGAAGCCTCAGCGGAAATGGGCCTCATCTCGCCTGGAGGGCAAAACCTCCTGGATTTTCTCGAGTTGCGGCAGGTGCTCTCGACTTACGACGGGGACCTCAGGGAGCCGCTCTGGTGGCCTCAGGAAAGGCCAGTCCCCATGCGAGTTCCTCGGGGGCCTCTCGGGATTCCTCTCCCGTCGATGCCGGGGCCGAAGACCTTGTGTGGAGTCGGGGCCGGAACCTGAGGATTCCTCTCCAGTGCTGACATGGATCTTGGGGTACTTCTGGAGTCTCCCCAGGGGAGTCAGTCCTCGTCTCGAATGCGGGCATGCACTTGCGCTTTCCTCCAGAGCGGTAGCAGCAGTGTCACGCAGTCCGCCGCGTGGATCAAAGGATCTATGGTTTTCCCTCGAGTCTTTCCCACGAGGCTTTCCCACGAGGCTTTCCCACAGGGCTGTCCCACGTGCACACGTGGTGGGAGTCGATCCTCGGCTTGAACGTCAAGGCAGTGCAGGGAAAACAGGTTCCTCTGGAATGGACTGACACATCTGGGGGACTCTTGGAATGGTGGCACGACCCTGGAGTTCCTCTCGCCTTTCCTGTGGAGAGCGCCTCCTCTTAAGATGCGACGGGAACGCCGGGAATTCTTTCCCTACGAAACAGGGAAAGGATCCCTCATCTCGAGCTAGGAGGCGGAAACGGGGCCCCCCTGGATGTGTGCGGGACACCACGTGCTTCCTCTCGAGTGCAGACGGGTATGCCGGGGAACTTCTTGAGTTGCAGCAAGGGTGTGAAAGACCCTTTGGAAGTTCCAATGGTTAGATGTGATTGGCCTCGAGAAGCCTCAGCGGAAATGGGCCTCATCTCGCCTGGAGGGCAAAACCTCCTGGATTTTCTCGAGTTGCGGCAGGTGCTCTCGACTTACGACGCGGACCTCAGGGACCCGCTCTGGTGGCCTCAGGAAAGGCCAGTCCCCATGCGAGTTCCTCGGGGGCCTCTCGGGATTCCTCTCCCGTCGATGCCGGGGCCTAAGACCTTGTGTGGAGTCGGGGCCGGAACCTGAGGATTCCTCTCCAGTGCTGACATGGATCTTGGGGTACTTCTGGAGTCTCCCCAGGGGAGTCAGTCCTCGTCTCGAATGCGGGCATGCACTTGCGCTTTCCTCCAGAGCGGTAGCAGCAGTGTCACGCAGTCCGCCGCGTGGATCAAAGGATCTATGGTTTTCCCTCGAGTCTTTCCCACGAGGCTTTCCCACGAGGCTTTCCCACAGGCCTGTCCCACGAGCACACGTGGTGGGAGTCGATCCTCGGCTTGAACGTCAAGGCAGTGCAGGGAAAACAGGTTCCTCTGGAATGGACTGACACATCTGGGGGACTCTTGGAATGGTGGCACGACCCTGGAGTTCCTCTCGCCTTTCCTGTGGAGAGCGCCTCCTCTTGAGATGCGACGGGAACGCCGGGAATTCTTTCCCTACGAAACAGGGAAAGGATCCCTCATCTCGAGCTAGGAGGCGGAAACGGGGCTCCCCTGGATGTGTGCGGGACACCACGTGCTTCCTCTCGAGTGCAGACGGGTATGTGGGGGAACTTCTTGAGTTGCAGCAAGGGTGTGAAGGACCGTTTGGAAGTTCCAGTGGTTAGATGTGATTGGCCTCGAGAAGCCTCAGCGGAAATGGGCCTCATCTCGCCTGGAGGGCAAAACCTCCTGGATTTTCTCGAGTTGCAGCAGGTGCTCTCGACTTACGACGGGGACCCCAGGGACCCGCTCTGGTGGCCTCAGGAAAGGCCAGTCCCCATGCGAGTTCCTCGGCAGCCTCTCGGGATTCCTCTCCCGTCGATGCCGGGGCCTAAGACCTTGTGTGGAGTCGGGGCCGGAACCTGAGGAAAACTCTCCAGTGCTGACATGGATCTTGGGGTACTTCTGGAGTCTCCCCAGGGGAGTCAGTCCTCGTCTCGAATGCGGGCATGCACTTGCGCTTTCCTCCAGAGCGGTAGCAGCAGTGTCACGCAGTCCGCCACGTGGTTCAAAGGATCTATGGTTTTCCCTCGAGTCTTTCCCACGAGGCTTTCCCACGAGGCTTTCCCACAGGGCTGTCCCACGTGCACACGTGGTGGGAGTCGATCCTCGGCTTGAACGTCAAGGCAGTGAAGGGAAAATAGGTTCCTCTTGAATGGACTGACACATCTGGGGGACTCTTGGAATGGTGTCACGACCCTGGAGTTCCTCTCGCCTTTCCTGTGGAGAGCGCCTCCTCTTGAGATGCGACGGGAACGCTGGGAATTCTTTCCCTACGAAACAGGGAAAGGATCCCTCATCTCGAGCTAGGAGGCGGAAACGGGGCTCCCCTGGATGTGTGCGGGACCCACGTGCTTCCTCTCGAGCGGAGAGGGTATGTCGGGGAACTTCTTGAGTTGCAGCAAGGGTGTGAAGGACACTTTGGAAGTTCCAGTGGTTAGATGTGATTAGCCTCGAGAAGCCACTTTGGAAATGGGCCTCATCTCGCCTGGAGGGCAAAACCTCCTGGATTTTCTCGAGTTGCGGCAGGTGCTCTCGACTTACGACGGGGACCTCAGGGACCCGCTCTGGTGGCCACAGGAAAGGCCAGTCCCCTTGCGAGTTCCTCGGGGGCCACTCGGGATTCCTCTCCCGTCGATGCCGGGGCCTAAGACCTTGTGTGGAGTCGGGGCCGGAACCTGAGGATTCCTCTCCAGTGCTGACATGGATCTTGGGGTACTTCTGGAGTCTCCCCAGGGGAGTCAGTCCTCGTCTCGAATGCGGGCATGCACTTGCACTTTCCTCCAGAGCGGTAGCAGCAGTGTCACGCAGTCCGCCGCGTGGATCAAAGGATCTATGGTTTTCCCTCGAGTCTTTCCCACGAGGCTTTCCCACGAGGCTTTCCCACAGGGCTGTCCCACGTGCACACGTGGTGGGAGTCGATCCTCGGCTTGAACGTCAAGGCAGTGCAGGGAAAACAGGTTCCTCTGGAATGGACTGACTCATCTGGGGGACTCTTGGAATGGTGGCACGACCCTGGAGTTCCTCTCGCCTTTCCTGTGGAGAGCGCCTCCTCTTGAGATGCGACGGGAACGCCGGGAATTCTTTCCCTACGAAACAGGGAAAGGATCACTCATCTCGAGCTAGGAGGCGGAAACGGGGCTCCCCTGGATGTGTGCGGGACCCCACGTGCTTCCTCTCGAGTGGAGACAGGTATGTCGGGGAACTTCTTGAGTTGCAGCAAGGGTGTGAAGGACCCTTTGGAAGTTCCAGTGGTTAGATGTCTTTGGCCTCGAGAAGCCTCAGCGGAAATGGGCCTCATCTCGCCTGGAGGGCAAAACCTCCTGGATTTTCTCGAGTTTCGGCAGGTGCTCTCGACTTATGACGGGGACCTCAAGGACCCGCTCTGGTGGCCTCAGGAAAGGCCAGTTCCCATGCGAGTTCCTCGGGGGCCTCTCGGGATTCCTCTCCCGTCGATGCCGGGGCCGAAGACCTTGTGTGGAGTCGGGGCCGGAACCTGAGGATTCCTCTCCAGTGCTGACGTGGATCTTGGGGTACTTCTGGAGTCTCCCCAGGGGAGTCAGTCCTCGTCTCGAATGCGGGCATGCACTTGCGCTATCCTCCAGAGCGGTAGCAGCAGTGTCAAGCAGTCCGCCGCGTGCATCAAAGGATCTATGGTTTTCCCTCGAGTCTTTCCCACGAGGCTTTCCCACGAGGCTTTCCCACAGGGCTGTCCCACGTGCACACGTGGTGGGAGTCGATCCTCGGCTTGAACGTCAAGGCAGTGCAGGGAAAACAGGTTCCTCTGGAATGGACTGACACATCTGGGGGACTCTTGGAATGGTGGTACGACCCTGGAGTTCCTCTCGCCTTTCCTGTGGAGAGCGCCTCCTCTTGAGATGCGACGGGAACGCCGGAATTCTTTCCCTACGAAACAGGGAAAGGATCCCTCATTTCGAGCTTGGAGGCAGAAACGGGGCTCCCCTGGATGTGTGCGGGACCCCACGTGCTTACTCTCGAGTGGAGACAGGTATGTCGGGGAACTTCTTGAGTTGCAGCAAGGGTGTGAAGGACCCTTTGGAAGTTCCAGTGGTTAGATGTCTTTGGCCTCGAGAAGCCTCAGCGGAAATGGGCCTCATCTCGCCTGGAGGGCAAAACCTCCTGGATTTTCTCGAGTTGCGGCAGGTGCTCTCGACTTACGACGGGGACCTCAGGCACCCGCTCTGGTGGCCTCAGGAAAGGCCAGTCCCCATGCGACTTCCTCGGGGGCCTCTCGGGATTCCTCTCCCGTCGATGCCGGGGCCGAAAACCTTGTGTGGAGTCGGGGCCGGAACCTGAGGATTCCTCTCCAGTGCTGACATGGATCTTGGGGTACTTCTGGAGTCTCCCCAGGGGAGTCAGTCCTCGTCTGGAATGCGGGCATGCACTTGCGCTATCCTCCAGAGCGGAAGCAGCAGTGTCAAGCAATCCGCAGCGTGCATCAAAGGATCTATGGTTTTCCCTCGAGTCTTTCCCACGAGGCTTTCCCACGAGGCTTTCCCACAGGGCTGTCCCACGTGCACACGTGGTGGGAGTCGATCCTCGGCTTGAACGTCAAGGCAGTGCAGGGAAAACAGGTTCCTCTGGAATGGACTGACACATCTGGGGGACTCTTGGAATGGTGGCACGACCCTGGAGTTCCTCTCGCTTTTCCTGTGGAGAGCGCCTCCTCTTGAGATGCGACGGGAACGCCGGAATTCTTTCCCTACGAAACAGGGAAAGGATCCCTCATTTCGAGCTTGGAGGCAGAAACGGGGCTCCCCTGGATGTGTGCGGGACCCCACGTGCTTCCTCTCGAGTGCAGACGGGTATGTCGCGGGACTGCTTGAGTTGCAGCAAGGGTGTGAAGGACCCCCTGGAAGTTCCAGTGGTTAGATGTAATTGGCCTCGAGAAGCCTCAGCGGAAATGGGCCTCATCTCGCCTGGAGGGCAAAACCTCCTGGATTTTCTCGAGTTGCGGCAGGTGCTCTCGACTTACGACGGGGACCTCAGGGACCCGCTCTTGTGGCCGCAGGAAAGGCCAGTCCCCATGCGAGTTCCACGGGGGCCTCTCGGCATTCCTCTCCCGTCGATGCCGGGGCATAAGACCTTGTGTGGAGTCGGGGCCGGAACCTGAGGATTCCTCTCCAGTGCTGACATGGATCTTGAGGTACTTCTGGAGTCTCCCCAGGGGAGTCAGTCCTCGTCTCGAATGCGGGCATGCACTTGCGCTTTCCTCCAGAGCGGTAGCAGCACTGTCACGCAGTCCGCCACGTGGATCAAAGGATCTATGGTTTTCCCTCGAGTCTTTCCCACGAGGCTTTCCCACGAGGCTTTCCCACAGGGCTGTCCCACGTGCACACGTGGTGGGAGTCGATCCTCGGCTTGAACGTCAAGGCAGTGCAGGGAAAACAGGTTCCTCTGGAATGGACTGACACATCTGGGGGACTCTTGGAATGGTGGCACGACCCTGGAGTTCCTCTCGCCTTTCCTGTGGAGAGCGCCTCCTCTTGAGATGCGACGGGAACGCCGGGAATTCTTTCCCTACGAAACAGGGAAAGGATCCCTCATCTCGAGCTAGGAGGCGGAAACGGGGCTCCCCTGGATGTGTGCGGGACCCCACGTGCTTCCTCTCGAGTGGAGACGGGTATGTCGGGGAACATCTTGAGTTGCAGCAAGGGTGTGAAGCACCCTTTGGAAGTTCCAGTGGTTAGACGTGATTAGCCTCGAGAAGCCTCAGCGGAAATGGGCCTCATCTTGCCTGGAGAGCAAAACCTCCTGGATTTTCTCGAGTTGCGGCAGGTACTCTCGACTTACGACGGGGACCTCAGGGACCCGCTCTGGTGGCCTCAGGAAAGGCCAGTCCCCATGCGAATTCCTCGGCGGCCTCTCGGGATTCCTCTCCCGTTGATTCCGGGGCCTAAGACCTTGTGTGGAGTCGGGGCCGGAACCTGAGGATTCCTCTCCAGTGCTGACATGGATCTTGGGGTACTTCTGGAGTCTCCCCAGGGGAGTCAGTCCTCGTCTCGAATGCGGGCATGCACTTGCGCTTTCCTCCAGAGCGGTAGCAGCAGTGTCACGCAGTCCGCCGCGTGGATCAAAGGATCTATGGTTTTCCCTCGAGTCTTTCCCACGAGGCTTTCCCACGAGGCTTTCCCACAGGGCTGTCCCACGTGCACACGTGGTGGGAGTCGATCCTCGGCTTGAACGTCAAGGCAGTGCAGGGAAAACAGGTTCCTCTGGAATGGACTTACACATCTAGGGGACTCTTGGAATGGTGGCAGGACCCTTCAGTTCCTCTCGCCTTTCCTGTGGAGAGCGCCTCCTCTTGAGATGCGACGGGAACGCCGGGAATTCTTTCCGTACGAAACAGGGAAACGATCCCTCATCTCGAGCTAGGAGGCGGAAACGGGGCTCCCCTGGATGGGTGCGGGACCCCACGTGCTTCCTCTCGAGTGGAGACAGGTATGTCGGGGAACTTCTTGAGTTGCAGGAAGGGTGTGAAGGACCCTTTGGAAGTTCCAGTGGTTAGACGTGATTAGCCTCGAGAAGCCTCAGCGGAAATGGGCCTCATCTCGCCTGGAGGGCAAAACCTCCTGGATTTTCTCGAGTTGCGGCAGGTGCTCTCGACTTACGACGGGGACCTCAGGGACCCGCTCTGGTGGCCTCAGGAAAGGCCAGTCCCCATGCGACTTCCACGGGGGCCTCTCGGGATTCCTCTCCCGTCGATGCCGGGGCCTAAGACCTTGTGTGGAGTCGGGGCCGGAACCTGAGGATTCCTCTCCAGTGCTGACATGGATCTTGGGGTACGTCTGGAGTCTCCCCAGGGGAGTCAGTCCTCGTCTCGAATGCGGGCATGCACTTGAGCTTTCCTCCAGAGCGGTAGCAGCAGTGTCACGCAGTCCGCCGCGTGGATCAAAGGATCTATGGTTTTCCCTCGAGTCTTTCCCACGAGGATTTCCCACGACGCTTTCCCACAGGGCTGTCCCACGTGCACACGTGGTGGGAGTCGATCCTCGGCTTGAACGTCAAGGAAGTGCAGGGAAAACAGGTTCCTCTGGAATGGACTGACACATCTAGGGGTCTCTTGGAATGGTGCCACGACCCTGGAGTTCCTCTCGCCTTTCCTGTTGAGAGCGCCACCTCTTGAGATGCGACGGGAACGCCGGGAATTCTTTCCCTACGAAACAGGGAAAGGATCCCTCATCTCGAGCTAGGAGGCGGAAACGGGGCTCCCCTGGATGTGTGCGGGACACCACGTGCTTCCTCTCGTGTGGAGACGGGTATGTCGCGGAACTGCTTGAGTTGCAGCAATGGTGTGAAGGACCCTTTGGAAGTTCCAGCGGTTAGATGTGATTAGCCTCGAGAAGCCTCAGCGGAAATGGGCCTCATCTCGCCTGGAGGGCAAAACCTCCTGGATTTTCTCGAGTTGCGGCAGGTGCTCTCGACTTACGACGGGGACCTCAGGGACCCGCTCTGGTGGCCTCAGGAAAGGCCAGTCCCCATGCGAGTTCCTCAGGGGCCTCTCGGGATTCCTCTCCCGTCGATGCTGGGGCCTAAGACCTTGTGTGGAGTCGGGGCTGGAACCTGAGGATTACTCTCCAGTGCTGACATGGATCTTGGGGTACTTCTGGAGTCTCCCCAGGGGAGTCAGTCCTCGTCTCGAATGCGGGCATGCACTTGCGCTTTCCTCCAGAGCGGTAGCAGCAGTGTCACGCAGTCCGCCGAGTGGATCAAATGATCTATGGTTTTCCCTCGAGTCTTTCCCACGAGGCTTTCCCACGAGGCTTTCCCACAGGGCTGTCCCACGTGCACAGATGGTGGGAGTCGATCATCGGCTTGAACGTCAAGGCAGTGCAGGGAAAACAGGTTCCTCTGGAATGGACTGACACATCTGGGGGACTCTTGGAATGGTGGCACGACCCTGGAGTTCCTCTCGCCTTTCCTGTGGAGAGCGCCTCCTCTTGAGATGCGACGGGAAGGCCAGGAATTCTTTCCCTACGAAACAGGGAAAGGATCCTTCATCTCGAGCTAGGAGGCGGAAACGGGGCTCCCCTGGATGTGTGCGGGACCCCACGTGCTTCCTCTCGAGCGGAGACGGGTATGTCGGGGAACTTCTTGAGTCGCAGTAAGGGTGTGAATGACCTTTGGAAGTTCCAGTGGTTAGAGGTGATTAGCCTCGAGAAGCCTCAGCGGAAATGGGCCTCATCTCGCCTGGAGGGCAAAACCACCTGGATTTTCTCGAGTTGCGGCAGGTGCTCTCGACTTACGACGGGGACCTCAGGGACCCGCTCTGGAGGCCTCAGGAAAGGCCAGTCCCCATGCGAGTTCCTCGGGGGCCTCTCGGGATTCCTCTCCCGTCGATGCCGGGGCCTAAGACCTTGTGTGGAGTCGGGGCCGGAACCTGAGGATTCCTCTCCAGTGCTGACATGGATCTTGGGGTACTTCTGGAGTCTCCCCAGGGGAGTCAGTCCTCGTCTCGAATGCGAGCATGCACTTGCGCTTTCCTCCAGAGCGGTAGCAGCAGTGTCACGCATTCCGCCGCGTGGATCAAAGGATCTATGGTTTTCCCTCGAGTCTTTCCCACGAGTCTTTCCCACGAGGCTTTCCCACAGGGCTGTCCCACGTGCACACGTGGTGGGAGTCGATCCTCGGCTTGAACGTCAAGGCAGTGCAGGGAAAACTGGTTCCTCTGGAATGGACTGACACATCTGGGGGACTCTTGGAATGTTGGCACGACCCTGGAGTTCCTCTCGCCTTTCCTGTGTAGAGCGCCTCCTCTTGAGATGCGACGGGAACGCCGGGAATTCTTTCCCTACGAAACAGGGAAAGGATCCCTCATCTCGAGCTAGGAGGCGGAAACGGGGTTCCCCTGGATGTGTGCGGGACCCCACGTGCTTCCTCTCGAGTGGAGACGGGTATGTCGGGGAACTTCTTGAGTTGCAGAAAGGGTGTGAAGGACCCATAGGAAGTTCCAGTGGTTAGACGTGATTAGCCTCGAGAAGCCTCAGCGGAAATGGGCCTCATCTCGCCTGGACGGCAAAACCTCCTGGATTTTCTCGAGTTGCGGCAGGTGCTCTCGACTTACGACGGGGACCTCAGGGACCCGCTCTGGTGGCCTCAGGAAAGGCCAGTCCCCATGCGAGTTCCTCGGGGGCCTCTCGGGATTCCTCTCCCGTCAATGCCGGGGACTAAGACCTTGTGTGGAGTCGGGGCCGGAACCTGAGGATTCCTCTCCAGTGCTGACATGGATCTTGGGGTACTTCTGGAGTCTCCCCAGGGGAGTCAGTCCTCGTCTCGCATGCGGGCATGCAATTGCGCTTTACTCCAGAGCGGTAGCAGCAGTGTCACGCAGTCCGCCGTGTGGATCAAAGGATCTATGGTTTTCCCTCGAGTCTTTCCCACGAGGCTTTCCCACAGGGCTGTCCCATGTGCACACGTGCTGGGAGTCGATCCTCGGCTTGAACGTCAAGGCAGTGCAGGGAAAACAGTTTCCTCTGGAATGGACTGACACATCTGGGGGACTCTTGGAATGGTGGCACGACCCTGGAGTTCCTCTCCCCTTTCCTGTGGAGAGCGCCTCCTCTTGAGATGCGATGGGAACGCCGGGAATTCTTTCCCTACGAAACAGGGAAAGGATCCCTCCATCTCGAGCTAGGAGGCGGAAACGGGGCTCCCTTGGATGTGTGCGGGACCCCACGTGCTTCCTCTCGAGTGGAGACGGGTATGTCGGGGAACTTCTTGAGTTGCAACAAGGGTTTGAAGGACCCTTTGGAAGTTCCAGTGGTTAGATGTGATTAGCCTCGAGAAGCCTCAGCGGAAATGGGCCTCATCTAGCCTGGAGGGCAAAACCTCCTGGATTTTCTCGAGTTGCGGCAGGTGCTCTCGACTTACGACGGGGACCTCAGGGACCCGCTCTGGTGGCCTCAGGAAAGGCCAGTCCCCATGCGAGTTCCTCAGGGGCCTCTCAGGATTCCTCTCCCGTCGATGCCGGGGCCTAAGACCTTGTGTGGAGTCGGGCCTGGAACCTGAGGATTACTCTCCAGTGCTGACATGGATCTTGGGGTACTTCTGGAGTCTCCCCAGGGGAGTCAGTCCTCGTCTCGAATGCGGGCATGCACTTGCGCTTTCCTCCAGAGCGGTAGCAGCAGTGTCACGCAGTCCGCCGAGTGGATCAAAGGATCTATGGTTTTCCCTCGAGTCTTTCCCACGAGGCTTTCCCACGAGGCTTTCCCACAGGGCTGTCCCACGTGCACAGATGGTGGGAGTCTATCCTCGGCTTGAACGTCAAGGCAGTGCAGGGAAAACAGGTTCCTCTGGAATGGACTGACACATCTGGGGGACTCTTGGAATGGTGGCACGACCCTGGAGTTCCTCTCGCCTTTCCTGTGTAGAGCGCATCCTCTTGAGATGCGACGGGAACGCCGGGAATTCTTTCCCTACGAAACAGGGAAAGGATCCTTCATCTCGAGCAAGGAGGCGGAAACGGGGCTCCCCTGGATGTGTGCGGGACCCCACGTGCTTCCTCTCGAGCGGAGACGGGTATGTCGGGGAACTTCTTGAGTTGCAGCAAGGGTGTGAAGGACCCTTATGAAGTTCCAGTGGTTAGACGTGATTAGCCTCGAGAAGCCTCAGCGGAAATGGGCCTCATCTCGCCTGGAGGGCAAAACCTCCTGGATTTTCTCGAGTTGCGGCAGGTGCTCTCGACTTACGACGGGGACCTCAGGGACCCGCTCTGGTGGCCTCAGGAAAGGCCAGTCCCCATGCGAGTTCCACGGGGGACTCTCGGGATTCCTCTCCCGTCAATGCCGGGGACTAAGACCTTGTGTGGAGTCGGGGCCGGAACCTGAGGATTCCTCTCCAGTGCTGACATGGATCTTGGGGTACTTCTGGAGTCTCCCCAGGGGAGTCAGTCCTCGTCTCGAATGCGGGCATGCACTTGCGCTTTCCTCCAGAGCGGTAGCAGCAGTGTCACGCAGTCCGCCGCGTGGATCAAAGGATCTATGGTTTTCCCTCGAGTCTTTCCCACGAGGCTTTCCCACAGGGCTGTCCCACGTGCACACGTGGTGGGAGTCGATCCTCGGCTTGAACGTCAAGGCAGTGCAGGGAAAACAGGTTCCTCTGGAATGGACTGACACATCTGGGGGACTCTTGGAATGGTGGCACGACCCTGGAGTTCCTCTCGCCTTTCCTGTGGAGAGTGCCTCCTCTTGAGATGCGATGGGAACGCCGGGAATTCTTTCCCTACGAAACAGGGAAAGGATCCCTCATCTCGAGGTAGTAGGCGGAAACGGGTCTCCCCTGTATGTGTGCGGGACCCCACGTGCTTCCTCTCGAGTGGAGACGGGTATGTCAGGGAACTTCTTGAGTTGCAGTAAGGGTGTGAATGACCTTTGGAAGTTCCAGTGGTTAGAGGTGATTAGCCTCGAGAAGCCTCAGCGGAAATGGGCCTCATCTCGCCTGGAGGGCCAAACCACCTGGATTTTCTCGAGTTGCGGCAGGTGCTCTCGACTTACGACGGGGACCTCAGGGACCCGCTCTGGAGGCCTCAGGAAAGGCCAGTCCCCATGCGAGTTCCTCGGGGGCCTCTCGGGATTCCTCTCCCGTCGATGCCGGGGCCTAAGACCTTGTGTGGAGTCGGGGCCGGAACCTGAGGATTCCTCTCCAGTGCTGACATGGATCTTGGGGTACTTCTGGAGTCTCCCCAGGGGAGTCAGTCCTCGTCTCGAATGCGGGAATGCAATTGCGCTTTACTCCAGAGCGGTAGCAGCAGTGTCACGCAGTCCGCCGCGTGGATCAAAGGATCTATGGTTTTCCCTCGAGTCTTTCCCACGAGGCTTTCCCACGAGGCTTTCCCACAGGGCTGTCCCACGTGCACACGTGGTGGGAGTCGATCCTCGGCTTGAACGTCAAGGCAGTGCAGGGAAAACTGGTTCCTCTGGAATGGACTGACACATCTGGGGGACTCTTGGAATGTTGGCACGACCCTGGAGTTCCTCTCGCCTTTCCTGTGGAGAGCGCCTCCTCTTGAGATGCGACGGGAACGCCGGGAATTCTTTCCCTACGAAACAGGGAAAGGATCCCTCATCTCGAGCTAGGAGGCGGAAACGGGGCTCCCCTGGATGTGTGCGGGACCCCACGTGCTTCCTCTCGAGTGGAGACGGGTATGTCGGGGAACTTCTTGAGTTGCAGCAAGGGTGTGAAGGACCCTTAGGAAGTTCCAGTGGTTAGACGTGATTAGCCTCGAGAAGCCTCAGCGGAAATGGGCCTCATCTCGCCTGGACGGCAAAACCTCCTGGATTTTCTCGACTTGCGGCAGGTGCTCTCAATTTACGACGGGGACCTCAGGGACCCGCTCTGGTGGCCTCAGGAAAGGCCAGTCCCCATGCGAGTTCCTCGGGGGCCTCTCGGGATTCCTCTCCCGTCAATGCTGGGGACTAAGACCTTGTGTGGAGTCGGGGCCGGAACCTGAGGATTCCTCTCCAGTGCTGACATGGATCTTGGGGTACTTCTGGAGTCTCCCCAGGGGAGTCAGTCCTCGTCTCGAATGCGGGCATGCACTTGCGCGTTCCTCCAGAGCGGTAGCAGCAGTGTCACGCAGTCCGCCGCGTGGATCAAAGGATCTATGGTTTTCCCTCGAGTCTTTCCCAGGAGGCTTTCCCTCGAGGCTTTCCCACAGGGCTGTCCCACGTGCACACGTGGTGGGAGTCGATCCTCGGCTTGAACGTCAAGGCAGTGCAGGGAAAACAGGTTCCTCTGGAATGGACTGATACATCTGGGGGTCTCTTGAAATGGTGGCACGACCCTGGAGTTCCTCTCCCCTTTCCTGTGGAGAGCGCCTCATCTTGAGATGCGACGGGAACGCCGGGAATTCTTTCCCTACGAAACAGGGAAAGGATCCCTCATCTCGAGCTAGGAGGCGGAAACGGCGCTCCCCTGGATGTGTGTGCGACCCCACGTGCTTCCTCTCGAGTGGAGACGGGTATGTCGGGGAACTTCTTGAGTTGCAGCAAAGGTGTGAAGGACCCTTTGTAAGTTCCAGTGGTTAGATGTGATTAGCCTCGAGAAGCCTCACTTAAATGGGCCTCATCTCGCCTGGAGGGCAAAACCTCCTGGATTTTCTCGAGTTGCGGCAGGTGCTCTCGACTTACGACGGGGACCTCAGGGAACCGCTCTGGTGGCCTTAGGAAAGGCCAGTCCCCATGCGAGTTCCTCGGGTGCCTCTCGGGATTCCTCTCCCGTCGATGCCGGGGCCTAAAACCTTGTGTGGAGTCGGGTCCGGAACCTGAGGATTCCTCTCCAGTGCTGACATGGATCTTGGGGTACTTCTGGAGTCTCCCCAGGGGAGTCAGTCCTCATCTGGAATGCGGGCATGCCCTTGCGCTTTCCTCCAGAGCTGTAGCAGCAATGTTACGCTGTCGGCCTCGTGGATCAAAGGATCTATGGTTTTCCCTCGAGTCTTTCCCACGAGGCTTTCCCACGAGGCTTTCCCACAGGGCTGTCCCACGTGCACATGTGGTGGGAGTCGATCCTCGGCATGAACGTCAAGGCAGTGCAGGGAAAACAGGTTCCTCTGGAATGGACAGACACATCAGGGGGACTCTTGGAATGGTGGCACGACCCTGGAGTTCCTCTCGCCTTTCCTATGGAGAGCGCCTCCTCTTCAGATGCGACGGGAACGCCGGGAATTCTTTCCCTACGAAACAGGGAAAGGATCCCTCATCTCGAGCTAGGAGGCGGAAACGGGGCTCCCCTGGATGTGTGCTGGACCCCACGTGCTTCCTCTCGAGTGGAGACGGGTATGTCGGGGAACTTCTTGAGTTGCAGCAAGGGTGTGAAGGACCATTTGGAAGTTCCAGTGGTTAGATGTGATTAGCCTGGAGAAGCCTCAGCGGAAATGGGCCTCATCTCGCCTGGAGGGCAAAACCTCCTGGATTTTCTCGAGTTGCGGCAGGTGCTCTCGACTTACGACGGGGACCTCAGGGACCCGCTCTGGTGGCCTCAGGAAAGGCCAGTCCCCATGCGAGTTCCTCGGGGGCCTCTCCGGATTCCTCTCCCGTCGATACCGGGGCCTAAAACCTTGTGTGGAGTCGGGGCCGGAACCTGAGGATTCCTCTCCAGTGCTGACATGGATCTTGGGGTACTTCTGGAGTCTCCCCAGGGGAGTCAGTCCTCGTCTCGAATGCGGGCATGCACTTGCGCTTTCCTCCAGAGCGGTAGCAGCAGTGTCACGCAGTCCGCCGAGTGGATCAAAGGATCTATGGTTTTCCCTCGAGTCTTTCCCACGAGGCTTTCCCACGAGGCTTTCCCACAGGGCTGTCCCACGTGCACAGATGGTGGGAGTCTATCCTCGGCTTGAACGTCAAGGCAGTGCAGGGAAAACAGGTTCCTCTGGAATGGACTGACACATCTGGGGGACTCTTGGAATGGTGGCACGACCCTGGAGTTCCTCTCGCCTTTCCTGTGGAGAGCGCCTCCTCTTGAGATGCGACGGGAACGCCGGGAATTCTTTCCCTACGAAACAGGGAAAGGATCCTTCATCTCGAGCAAGGAGGCGGAAACGGGGCTCCCCTGGATGTGTGCGGGACCCCACGTGCTTCCTCTCGAGCGGAGACGGGTATGTCGGGGAACTTCTTGAGTTGCAGCAAGGGTGTGAAGGACCCTTATGAAGTTCCAGTGGTTAGACGTGATTAGCCTCGAGAAGCCTCAGCGGAAATGGGCCTCATCTCGCCTGGAGGGCAAAACCTCCTGGATTTTCTCGAGTTGCGGCAGGTGCTCTCGACTTACGACGGGGACCTCAGGGACCCGCTCTGGTGGCCTCAGGAAAGGCCAGTCCCCATGCGAGTTCCACGGGGGACTCTCGGGATTCCTCTCCCGTCAATGCCGGGGACTAAGACCTTGTGTGGAGTCGGGGCCGGAACCTGAGGATTCCTCTCCAGTGCTGACATGGATCTTGGGGTACTTCTGGAGTCTCCCCAGGGGAGTCAGTCCTCGTCTCGAATGCGGGCATGCACTTGCGCTTTCCTCCAGAGCGGTAGCAGCAGTGTCACGCAGTCCGCCGCGTGGATCAAAGGATCTATGGTTTTCCCTCGAGTCTTTCCCACGAGGCTTTCCCACAGGGCTGTCCCACGTGCACACGTGGTGGGAGTCGATCCTCGGCTTGAACGTCAAGGCAGTGCAGGGAAAACAGGTTCCTCTGGAATGGACTGACACATCTGGGGGACTCTTGGAATGGTGGCACGACCCTGGAGTTCCTCTCGCCTTTCCTGTGGAGAGTGCCTCCTCTTGAGATGCGATGGGAACGCCGGGAATTCTTTCCCTACGAAACAGGGAAAGGATCCCTCATCTCGAGGTAGTAGGCGGAAACGGGTCTCCCCTGTATGTGTGCGGGACCCCACGTGCTTCCTCTCGAGTGGAGACGGGTATGTCAGGGAACTTCTTGAGTTGCAGTAAGGGTGTGAATGACCTTTGGAAGTTCCAGTGGTTAGAGGTGATTAGCCTCGAGAAGCCTCAGCGGAAATGGGCCTCATCTCGCCTGGAGGGCAAAACCACCTGGATTTTCTCGAGTTGCGGCAGGTGCTCTCGACTTACGACGGGGACCTCAGGGACCCGCTCTGGAGGCCTCAGGAAAGGCCAGTCCCCATGCGAGTTCCTCGGGGGCCTCTCGGGATTCCTCTCCCGTCGATGCCGGGGCCTAAGACCTTGTGTGGAGTCGGGGCCGGAACCTGAGGATTCCTCTCCAGTGCTGACATGGATCTTGGGGTACTTCTGGAGTCTCCCCAGGGGAGTCAGTCCTCGTCTCGAATGCGGGAATGCAATTGCGCTTTACTCCAGAGCGGTAGCAGCAGTGTCACGCAGTCCGCCGCGTGGATCAAAGGATCTATGGTTTTCCCTCGAGTCTTTCCCACGAGGCTTTCCCACGAGGCTTTCCCACAGGGCTGTCCCACGTGCACACGTGGTGGGAGTCGATCCTCGGCTTGAACGTCAAGGCAGTGCAGGGAAAACTGGTTCCTCTGGAATGGACTGACACATCTGGGGGACTCTTGGAATGTTGGCACGACCCTGGAGTTCCTCTCGCCTTTCCTGTGGAGAGCGCCTCCTCTTGAGATGCGACGGGAACGCCGGGAATTCTTTCCCTACGAAACAGGGAAAGGATCCCTCATCTCGAGCTAGGAGGCGGAAACGGGGCTCCCCTGGATGTGTGCGGGACCCCACGTGCTTCCTCTCGAGTGGAGACGGGTATGTCGGGGAACTTCTTGAGTTGCAGCAAGGGTGTGAAGGACCCTTAGGAAGTTCCAGTGGTTAGACGTGATTAGCCTCGAGAAGCCTCAGCGGAAATGGGCCTCATCTCGCCTGGACGGCAAAACCTCCTGGATTTTCTCGACTTGCGGCAGGTGCTCTCAATTTACGACGGGGACCTCAGGGACCCGCTCTGGTGGCCTCAGGAAAGGCCAGTCCCCATGCGAGTTCCTCGGGGGCCTCTCGGGATTCCTCTCCCGTCAATGCTGGGGACTAAGACCTTGTGTGGAGTCGGGGCCGGAACCTGAGGATTCCTCTCCAGTGCTGACATGGATCTTGGGGTACTTCTGGAGTCTCCCCAGGGGAGTCAGTCCTCGTCTCGAATGCGGGCATGCACTTGCGCGTTCCTCCAGAGCGGTAGCAGCAGTGTCACGCAGTCCGCCGCGTGGATCAAAGGATCTATGGTTTTCCCTCGAGTCTTTCCCAGGAGGCTTTCCCTCGAGGCTTTCCCACAGGGCTGTCCCACGTGCACACGTGGTGGGAGTCGATCCTCGGCTTGAACGTCAAGGCAGTGCAGGGAAAACAGGTTCCTCTGGAATGGACTGATACATCTGGGGGTCTCTTGAAATGGTGGCACGACCCTGGAGTTCCTCTCCCCTTTCCTGTGGAGAGCGCCTCATCTTGAGATGCGACGGGAACGCCGGGAATTCTTTCCCTACGAAACAGGGAAAGGATCCCTCATCTCGAGCTAGGAGGCGGAAACGGCGCTCCCCTGGATGTGTGTGCGACCCCACGTGCTTCCTCTCGAGTGGAGACGGGTATGTCGGGGAACTTCTTGAGTTGCAGCAAAGGTGTGAAGGACCCTTTGTAAGTTCCAGTGGTTAGATGTGATTAGCCTCGAGAAGCCTCACTTAAATGGGCCTCATCTCGCCTGGAGGGCAAAACCTCCTGGATTTTCTCGAGTTGCGGCAGGTGCTCTCGACTTACGACGGGGACCTCAGGGAACCGCTCTGGTGGCCTTAGGAAAGGCCAGTCCCCATGCGAGTTCCTCGGGTGCCTCTCGGGATTCCTCTCCCGTCGATGCCGGGGCCTAAAACCTTGTGTGGAGTCGGGTCCGGAACCTGAGGATTCCTCTCCAGTGCTGACATGGATCTTGGGGTACTTCTGGAGTCTCCCCAGGGGAGTCAGTCCTCATCTGGAATGCGGGCATGCCCTTGCGCTTTCCTCCAGAGCTGTAGCAGCAATGTTACGCTGTCGGCCTCGTGGATCAAAGGATCTATGGTTTTCCCTCGAGTCTTTCCCACGAGGCTTTCCCACGAGGCTTTCCCACAGGGCTGTCCCACGTGCACACGTGGTGGGAGTCGATCCTCGGCATGAACGTCAAGGCAGTGCAGGGAAAACAGGTTCCTCTGGAATGGACAGACACATCAGGGGGACTCTTGGAATGGTGGCACGACCCTGGAGTTCCTCTCGCCTTTCCTATGGAGAGCGCCTCCTCTTCAGATGCGACGGGAACGCCGGGAATTCTTTCCCTACGAAACAGGGAAAGGATCCCTCATCTCGAGCTAGGAGGCGGAAACGGGGCTCCCCTGGATGTGTGCTGGACCCCACGTGCTTCCTCTCGAGTGGAGACGGGTATGTCGGGGAACTTCTTGAGTTGCAGCAAGGGTGTGAAGGACCATTTGGAAGTTCCAGTGGTTAGATGTGATTAGCCTGGAGAAGCCTCAGCGGAAATGGGCCTCATCTCGCCTGGAGGGCAAAACCTCCTGGATTTTCTCGAGTTGCGGCAGGTGCTCTCGACTTACGACGGGGACCTCAGGGACCCGCTCTGGTGGCCTCAGGAAAGGCCAGTCCCCATGCGAGTTCCTCGGGGGCCTCTCCGGATTCCTCTCCCGTCGATACCGGGGCCTAAAACCTTGTGTGGAGTCGGGGCCGGAACCTGAGGATTCCTCTCCAGTGCTGACATGGATCTTGGGTTACTTCTGGAGTCTCCCCAGGGGAGTCAGTCCTCGTCTCGAATGCGGGCATGCACTTGCGCTTTCCTCCAGAGCGGTAGCAGCAGTGTCACGCATTCCGCCGCGTGGATCAAAGGATCTATGGTTTTCCCTCGAGTCTTTCCCACGAGGCTTTCCCACGAGGCTTTCCCACAGGGCTGTCCCACGTGCACACGTGGTGGGAGTCGATCCTCGGCTTGAACGTCAAGGCAGTGCAGGGAAAACAGGTTCCTCTGGAATGGACAGACACATCTGGGGGACTCGTGGAATGGTGGCACGACCCTGGAGTTCCTCTCGCCTTTCCTATGGAGAGCGCCTCCTCTTGAGATGCGACGGGAACGCCGGGAATTCTTTCCCTACGAAACAGGGAAAGGATCCCTCATCTCGAGCTAGGAGGCGGAAACGGGGCTCCCCTGGATGTGTGCGGGACCCCACGTGCTTCCTCTCGAGTGGAGACGGGTATGTCGGGGAACTTCTTGAGTTGCAGCAAGGGTGTGAAGGACCCTTTGGAAGTTCCAGTGGTTAGACGTGATTAGCCTCGAGAAGCCTCAGCGGAAATGGGCCTCATGTCGCCTGAATGGCAAAACCTCCTGGATTTTCTCGAGTTGCGGCAGGTGCTCTTGACTTACGACGGGGACCTCAGGGACCCGCTCTGGTGGCCTCAGGAAAGGCCAGTCCCCATGCGACTTCCTCGGGGGCCTCTCGGGATAACTCTCCCGTCGATGCCGGGGCCTAAGACCTTGTGTGGAGTCGGGGCCGGAACCTGAGGATTCCTCTCCAGTGCTGACATGGATCTTGGGGTATTTCTGGAGTCTCCCCAGGGGAGTCAGTCCTCGTCTCGAATGCGGGCATGCACTTGCGCTTACCTCCAGAGCGGTAGCAGCAGTGTCATGCAGTCCACCGCGTGGATCAAAGGATCTATGGTTTTCCCTCGAGTCTTTCACACGAGGCTTTCCCACGAGGCTTTCCCGCAGGGCTGTCCCACGTGCACACGTGGTGGGAGTCGATCCTCGGCTTGAACGTCAAGGCAGTGCAAGTAAAACAGGTTCCTCTGGAATGGACTGACACATCTGGGGGACTCTTGGAATGGTGGCACGACCCTGGAGTTCCTCTCCCCTTTCCTGCGGAGAGCGCCTCCTCTTGAGATGCGACGGGAACGCCGGGAATTCTTTCCCTACGAAACAGGGAAAGGATCCCTCATCTCGAGCTAGGAGGCGGAAACGGGGCTCCCCTGGATGTGTGCGGGACCCCACGTGCTTCCTCTCGAGTGGAGACGGGTATGCCGCGGAACTGCTTGAGTTGCAGCAAGGGTGTGAAGGACCCTTTGGAAGTTCCAGTGGTTAGATGTGATTAGCCTCGATAAGCCTAGCGGAAATGGGCCTCATCTCGCCTGGAGGGCAAAACCTCCTGGATTTTCTCGAGTTTCGGCAGGTGCTCTCGACTTACGACGGGGACCTCAGGGACCCGCTCTGGTGGCCTCAGGAAAGGCCAGTCCCCATGCGAGTTCCTCGGGGGCCTCTCGGGATTCCTCTCCCGTCGATGCCAGGGCCTAAAACCTTGTGTGGAGTCGGGGCCGGAACCTGAGGATTCCTCTCCAGTGCTGACATGGATCTTGGGGTACTTCTGGAGTCTCCCCAGGGGAGTCAGTGCTCGTCTCGAATGCGGGCATGCACTTGCGCTTTCCTCCAGAGCGGTAGCAGCAGTGTCACGCAGTCCGCCGCGTGGATCAAAGGATCTATGGTTTTCCCTCGAGTCTTTCCCACGAGGCTTTCCACGAGGCTTTCCCACAGGGCTGTCCCAAATGCACGCGTGGTGGGAGTCGATCCTCGGCTTGAACGTCAAGGCAGTGCAGGGAAAAGAGGTTCCTCTGTAATGGACTGACACATCTGTGGGTCTCTTGGAATGGTGGCACGACCCTGGAGTTCCTCTCGCCTTTCCTGTGGAGAGCGCCTCCTCTTGAGATGCGACGGGAACGCCGGGAATTCTTTCCCTATGAAACAGGGAAAGGATCCCTCATCTCAAGCTATGAGGCGGAAACGGGGATCCCCTGGATGTGTGCGGGACCCTGGTGCTTCCTCTCGAGTGAAGACGGTTATGTCGGGGAACTTCTTGTGTTGCAGCAAGGGTGTGAAGGACCCTTTGGAAGTTCCAGTGGTTAGATGTGATTAGCCTCGAGAAGCCTCAGCAGAAATGGGCCTCATCTCGCCTGGAGGGCAAAACCTCCTGGATTTTCTCGAGTTGCGGCAGGTGCTCTCGACTTACGACGGGGACCTCAGGGACCCGCTCTGGTGGCCTCAGGAAAGGCCAGTCCCCATGCGAGTTCCTCGGGGGCCTCTCGGGATTCCTCTCCCGTCGATGCCGGGGCCTACGACCTTGTGTGGAGTCGGGGCCGGAACCTGAGGATTCCTCTCCAGTGCTGACATGGACCTTGGGGTACTTCTGGAGTCTCCCCAGGGGAGTCAGTCCTGGTCTCGAATGCGGGCATGCACTTGAGCTTTCCTCCAGAGCGGTAGCAGCAGTGTCACGCAGTCCGCCGCGTGGATCAAAGGATCTATGGTTTTCCCTCGAGTCTTTCCCACGAGGCTTTCCCACGAGGCTTTCCCACTGGGCTGTCCCACGTTCACACGTGGTGGGAGTCGATCCTCGGCTTGAACGTCAAGGTAGTGCAGGGAAAACAGGTTCCTCTGGAATGGACTGACACATCTGGGGGACTCTTGGAATGGTGGCAGGACCCTGGAGTTCCTCTCGCCTTTCCTGTGGAGAGCGCCTCCTCTTGAGATGCGACGGGAACGCCGGGAATTCTTTCCCTACGAAACAGGGAAAGGATCCCTCATCTCGAGCTAGGAGGCGGAAACGGGGCTCCCCTGGATGTGTGCGGGATCCTCGTGCTTCCTCTCGAGTGGAGACTGGTATGCCGGGGAACTTCGTGAGTTGCAGCAAGGGTGTGAAGGACCCTTTGGAAGTTCCAGTGGTTAGATGTGATTAGCCTCGAGAAGCCTCAGCGGAAATGGGCCTCATCTCGCCTGGAGGGCAAAACCTCCTGGATTTTCTCGAGTTGCGGCAGGTGCTCTCGACGTACGACGGGGACCTCGGGGACCCGCTCTGGTGGCCTCAGGAAAGGCCAGTCCCCATGCGAGTTCCTCGGGGGCCTCTCGGGATTCCTCTCCCGTCGATGCTGGGGCCTAAGACCTTGTGTGGAGTCGGGGCCGGAACCTGAGGATTCCTCTCCAGTGCTGACATGGATCCTGGGGTACTTCTGGAGTCTCCACAGGGGAGTCAGTCCTCGTCTGGAATGCGGACATGCACTTGCGCTTTCCTCCAGAGCGGTAGCAGCAGTGTCACGTAGTCCGCCGCGTGGATCAAAGGATCTATGGTTTTCCCTCGAGTCTTTCCCACGAGGCTTTCCCACGAGGCTTTCCCACAGGGCAGTCCCACGTGCACACGTGGTGGGAGTCGATCCTCGGCTTGAACGTCAAGGCAGTGCAGGGAAAACATGTTCCTCTGGAATGGACTGACACATCTGGGGGCCTCTTGGAATGGTGGCACGACCCTGGAGTTCCTCTCGCCTTTCCTGTGGAGAGCGCCTCCTCTTGAGATGCGACGGGAACGCCGGGAATTCTTTCCCTACGAAACAGGGAAAGGATCCCTCATCTCGAGCTAGGAGGCGGAAACGGGGCTCCCCTGGATGTTTTCGGGACCCACGTGCTTCCTCTCAAGTGGAGAAGGGTATGTCGGGGAACTTCTTGAGTTGCAGCAAGGGTGTGAATGACCTTTGGAAGTTCCAGTGGTTAGACGTGATTAGCCTCGAGAAGCCTCAGCGGAAATGGGCCTCATCTCGCCTGGAGGGCAAAACCTCCTGGATTTTCTCGAGTTGCGGCAGGTGCTCTCGACTTACGACGGGGACCTCAGGGACCCGCTCTGGTGGCCTCAGGAAAGGCCAGTCCCCATGCGAGTTCCTCGGCGGCCTCTCGGGATTCCTCTCCCGTCAATGCCGGGGCCTAAGACCTTGTGTGGAGTCGGGGCCGGAACCTGAGGATTCCTCTCCAGTGCTGACATGGATCTTGGGGTACTTCTGGAGTCTCCCCAGGGGAGTCAGTCCTCGTCTCGAATGCGGGCATGCACTTGCGCTTTCCTCCAGAGCGGTAGCAGCAGTGTCACGCAGTCCGCCGCGTGGATCAAAGGGTCTATGGTTTTCCCTCGAGTCTTTCCCACGAGGCTTTCCCACGAGGCTTTCCCACAGGGCTGTCCCACGTGCACACGTGGTGGGAGTCGATCCTCGGCTTGAACGTCAAGGCAGTGCAGGGAAAACAGGTTCCTCTGGAATGGACTGACACATCTGGGGGACTCTTGGAATGGTGGCACGACCCTGGAGTTCCTCTCTCCTTTCCTGTGGAGAGCGCCTCCTCTTGAGATGCGACGGGAACGCCGGGAATTCTTTCCCTACGAAACAGGGAAAGGATCCCTCATCTCGAGCTAGGAGGCGGAAACGGGGCTCCCCTGGATGTGTGCGGGACCCACGTGCTTCCTCTCGAGTGGAGACGGGTATGTCGGGGAACTTCTTGAGTTGCTGCAAGGGTGTGAAGGACCCTTTGGAAGTTCCAGTGGTTAGATGTGATTAGCCTCGAGAAGCCTCAGCGGAAATGGGCATCATCTCGCCTGGAGGGCAAAACCTCCTGGATTTTCTCGAGTTGTGGCAGGTGCTCTCGACTTACGACGGGGACCTCAGGGCCCCACTCTGGTGGCCTCAGGAAAGGCCAGACCCCATGTGAGTTCCTCGGGGGTCTCTCGGGATTCCTCTCCCGTCGATGCCGGGGCATAAGACCTTGTGTGGAGTCGGGGCCGGAATCTGAGGATTCCTCTCCAGTGCTGACATGGATCTTGGGGTACTTCTGGAGTCTCCCCAGGGGAGTCAGTCCTCGTCTCGAATGCGGGCATGCACTTGCGCTTTCCTCCAGAGCGGTAGCAGCAGTGTCACGCAGTCCGCCGCGCGGATCAAAGGATCTATGGTTTTCCCTCGAGTCTTTCCCACGAGGCTTTCCCACGAGGCTTTCCCACAGGGCTGTCCCACGTGCACACGTGGTGGGAGTCGATCCTCGGCTTGAACGTCAAGGCAGTGCAGAGAAAACAGGTTCCTCTGGAATGGACTGACACATCTGGGGGACACTTGTAATGGTGGCACGACCCTGGAGTTCCTCTCTCCTTTCCTGTGGAGAGCGCCTCCTCTTGAGATGCGACGGGAACGCCGGGAATTCTTTCCCTACGAAACAGGGAAAGGATCCCTCATCTCGAGCTAGGAGGCGGAAACGGGGCTCCCCTGGATGTGTGCGGGACCCACGTGCTTCCTCTCGAGTGGAGACGGGTATGTCGGGGAACTTCTTGAGTTGCAGCAAGGGTGTGAAGGACCCTTTGGAAGTTCCAGTGGTTAGACGTGATTAGCCTCGAGAAGCCTCAGCGGAAATGGGCCTCATCTCGCCTGGAGGGCAAAACCTCCTGGATTTTCTCGAGTTGCTGCAGGTGCTCTCGACTTACGACGGGGACCTCAGGGACCCGCTCTGGTGCCCTCAGGAAAGGCCAGTCCCCATGCGAGTTCCTCGGGGGCCTCTCGGGATTCCTCTCCCGTCGATGCCGGGGCCTAAGACCTTGTGTGGAGTCGGGGCCAGAACCTGAGGATTCCTCTCCAGTGTTGACATGGATCTTGGGGTACTTCTGGAGTCTCCCCAGGGGAGTCAGTCCTCGTCTCGAATGCGGGCATGCACTTGCGCTTTCCTCCAGAGCGGTAGCAGCAGTGTCACACAGTCCGCCGCGTGGATCAAAGGATCTATGGTTTTCCCTCGAGTCTTTCCCACGAGGCTTTCCCACGAGGCTTTCCTACAGGGCTGTCCCACGTGCACACGTGGTGGGAGTCGATCCTCGGCTTGAACGTCAAGGCAGTGCAGCGAAAACAGGTTCCTCTGGAATGGACTGACACATCTGGGGGACTCTTGGAATGGTGGCACGACCCTGGAGTTCCCCTCGTGTTTCCTGTGGAGAGCGCCTCCTCTTGAGATGCTACGGGAACACCGGGAATTCTTTCCCTACGAAACAGGGAAAGGATCCCTCATCTCGAGCTAGGAGGCGGAAACGGGGCTCCCCTGGATGTGTGCGGGACCCTCGTGCTTCCTCTCGAGAGTAGACGGGTATGTCGGTAAACTTCTTGAGTTGCAGCAAGGGTGAGAAGGACCCTTTGGATGTTCCAGTGGTTAGATGTGATTAGCCTCGAGAAGCCTCAGCGGAAATGGGCCTCATCTCGCCTGGAAGGCAAAACCTCCTGGATTTTCTCGAGTTGCGGCAGGTGCTCTCGACTTACGACTGGGACCTCAGTGACCCGCTCTGGTGGCCTCAGGAAAGGCTAGCCCCCATGCGAGTTCCTCGGGAGCCTCTCGTTATTCCTCTCCCGTCGATTCCGGGGCCTAAGACTTTGTGTGGAGTCGGGGCCGGAACATGAGGATTCCTCTCCAGTGCTGACATGGATCTTGGGGTACTTCTGTAGTCTCCCCAGGGGAGTCAGTCATCGTCTCGAATGCGGGCATGCACTTGCGCTTTCCTCCAGGGCGGTAGCAGCAGTGTCACGCAGTCCGCCGCGTGGATCAAAGGATCTATGGTTTTCCCTCGAGTCTTTCCCACGAGGCTTTCCCACGAGGCTTTCCCACAGGGCTGTCCCACGTGCACACGTGGTGGGAGTCGATCCTCGGCTTGAACGTCAAGGCAGTGCAGGGAAAACAGGTTCCTCTGGAATGGACTGACACATCTGGGGGACTCTTGGAATGGTGACACTACCCTGGAGTTCCTCTCGCCTTTCCTGTGGAGAGCGCCTCCTCTTGAGATGCGTCGGGAATGCCGGGAATTCTTTCCCTAGGAAACAGGGAAAGGATCCCTCATCTCGAGCTAGGAGGCGGAAACGGGGCTCCCCTGGATGTGTGCGGGACCCTCGTGCTTCCTCTCGAGTGGAGACAGGAATGTCGGGGAACTTCTTGAGTTGCAGCAAGGGTGTGAAGGACCCTTTGGAAGTTCCAGTGGTTAGATGTGATTAGCCTCGAGAAGCCTCAGTGGAAATGGGCCTCATCTCGCCTGGAGGGCAAAACCTCCTGGATTTTCTCGAGTTGCGGCAGGTGCTCTCGACTTACGACGGGGACCTCAGGGACCCGCTCTGGTGGCCTCAGGAAAGGCCAGTCCTCATGCGAGTTCCTCGTGGGCCTCTCGGGATTCCTCTCCCGTCGATGCCGGGGCCTAAGACCTTGTGTGGAGTCGGGGCCGGAACCTGAGGATTCCTCTCCAGTGCTGACATGGATCTTGGGGTACTTCTGGAGTCTCCCCAGGGGAGTCAGTCCTCATCTCGAATGCGGGCATACACTTGCGCTTTCCTCCAGAGCGGTAGCAGCAGTGTCACGCAGTCTGCCGCTTGGATCAAAGGATCTATGGTTTTCCCTCGAGTCTTTCCCACGAGGCTTTCCCACGTGGCTTTCCCACAGGGCTGTCCCACGTGCACACGTGGTGGGAGTCGATCCTCGGCTTGAACGTCAAGGCAGTGCAGGGAAAACAGGTTCCTCTGGAATGGACTGACACATCTGGGGGTCTCTTGGAATGGTGCCACGATCCTGGAGTTCCTCTCGCCTTTCCTGTGGAGAGCGCCTCCTCTTGAATGCGACGGGAACGTCGGGAATTCTTTCCCTACTAAACAGGGAAAGTATCCCTCATCTCGAGCTAGGAAGCGGAAACGGGGCTCCCCTGGATGTGTGCGGGACCCCACGTGCTTCCTCTCGAGTGGAGACGGGTATGTCGCGGAACTGCTTGAGTTGCAGCAAGGGTGTGAAGGACCCTTGGGAAGTTCCAGTGGTTAGATGTGATTAGCCTCGAGAAGACTCATGGGAAATCGGCCTCATCTCGCCTGGAGGGCAAAACCTCCTGGATTTTCTCGAGTTGCGGCAGGTGCTCTCGACTTACCACGGGGACCTCAGGGCCCTGCTCCGGAGGCCTCAGGAAAGGCTAGTCCCCATGCGAGTTCCTCGGGGGCCTCTCGGGATTCCTCTCCCGTCGATGCCAGGGCCTAAGACCTTGTGTGGAGTCGGGGCCGGAACCTGAGGATTCCTCTCCAGTGCTGACATGGATCTTGGGGTACTTCTGGAGTCTCCCCAGGGGAGTCAGTCCTCGTCTCGAATGCGGGCATGCACTTGCGCTTTCCTCCAGAGCGGTAGCAGCAGTGTCACGCAATCCGTCGCGTGGATCAAAGGATCTATGGTTTTCCCTCGAGTGTTTCCCACCAGGCTTTCCCACGAGGCTTTCCCACAGGGCTGTCCCACGTGCACACGTGGTGGGATTCGATCCTCAGCTTGAACGTCAAGGCAGTGCAGGGAAAACAGGTTCCTCTGGAATGGACTGACAGATCTGGGGGACTCTTGGAATGGTGGCACGACCCTGGAGTTCCTCCGCCTTTCCTGTGGAGAGCGACGCCTTTTGAGATGCGACGGGAACGCCGGGAATTCTTTCCCTACGAAACAGGGAAAGGATCCCTCATCTCGAGCTAGGAGGCGGAAACGGGGCTCCCCTGGATGTGTGCGGGACCCTCGTGCTTCCTCTCGAGTGGAGACGGGTATGTCGGGGAAATTCTTGAGTTGCAGCAAGGGTGAGAAGGACCCTTTGGATGTTCCAGTGGTTAGACGTGATTAGCCTCGAGAAGCCTCAGCGGAAATGGGCCTCATCTCGCCTGGAGGGCAAAACATCCTGGATTTTCTCGAGTTGCGGCAGGTGCTCTCGACTTACGACGGGGACCTCAGGGACCCGCTCTGGTGGCCTCAGGAAAGGCCAGTCCCCATGCGAGTTCCTCGGGGGCCTCTCGGGATTCCTCTCCCGTCGATGCCGGGGCCTAAGACCTTGTGTGGAGTCGGGGCCGGAACCTGAGGATTCCTCTCCAGTGCTGACATGGATCTTGGGGTACTTCTGGAGTCTCCCCAGGGGAGTCAGTCCTCGTCTCGAATGCGGGCATGCACTTGCGCTTTCCTCCAGAGTGGTAGCAGCAGCGTCACGCAGTCCGCCGCGTGGATCAAAGGATCTATGGTTTTCCCTCGAGTCTTTCCCACGAGGCTTTCCCACGAGGCTTTCCCACAGGGCTGTCCCACGTGCACACGTGGTGGGAGTCGATCCTCGGCTTGAACGTCAAGGCAGTGCAGGGAAAACAGGTTCCTCTGGAATGGACTGACCCATCTCGGGGACTCTTGGAATGGTGGCACGACCCTGGAGTTCCTCTCGCCTTTCCTGTGGAGAGCGCCTCCTCTTGAGATGCGACGGGAACGCCGGGAATTCTTTGCCTACGAAACATGGAAAGGATCCCTCTTCTCGAGCTAGGAGGCGGAAACGGGGTTCCCCTGGATGTGTGCGGGACACCACGTGCTTCCTCTCGAGTGGAGACGGGTATGTCGGGGAACTTCTTGAGTTGCAGCAAGGGTGTGAAGGACCCTTTGTATGTTCCAGTGGTTAGATGTGATTAGCCTCGAGAAGCCTCAGCGGAAATGGGCCTCATCTCGCCTGGAGGCCAAAACCTCCTGGATTTTCTCGAGTTGCGGCAGGTGCTCTCGACTTATGACGGGGACCTCAGGGACCCGCTCTGGTGGCCTCAGGAAAGGCCAGTCCCCATGCGAGTTCCTCGGGGTCCTCTCCGGATTCCTCTCCCGTCGATGCCGGGGCCTAAGACCTTGTGTGGAGTCGGGGCCGGAACCTGAGGATTCCTCTCCAGTGCTGACATGGATCTTGGGGTACTTCTGGAGTTTCCCCAGGGGAGTCAGTCCTCGTCTCGAATGCGAGCATGCACTTGCGCTTTCCTCCAGAGCGGTAGCAGCAGTGTCACGCAGTCCGCCGCGTGGATAAAATGATCTATGGTTTTCCCTCGAGTCTTTCCCACGAGGCTTTCCCACGAGGCTTTCCCACAGGGCTGTCCCACGTGCACACGTGGTGGGAGTCGATCATCTTCTTGAACGTCAAGGCAGTGCAGGGAAAACAGGTTCCTCTGGAATGGACTGACACATCTGGGGGTCTCTTGGAATGGTGCCACGACCCTGGAGTTCCTCTCCTCTTTCCTGTGGAGAGCGCCTCCTCTTGAGATGCGACGGGAACGCCGGGAATTCTTTCCCTACGAAACAGGGAAAGGATCCCTCATCTCGAGCTAGGAGGCGGAAACGGGGCTCCCCTGGATGTGTGCGGGACCCCACGTGCTTCCTCTCGAGTGGAGACGGGTATGTCGGGGAACTTCTTGAGTTGCAGCAAGGGTGTGAAGGACCCTTAGGAAGTTCCAGTGGTTAGAACTGATTAGCCTCGAGAAGCCTCAGCGGAAATGGGCCTCATCTCGCCTGGAGGGCAAAACCTCCTGGATTTTCTCGAGTTGCAGCAGGTGCTCTCGACTTACGACGGGGACCTCAGGGACCCGCTCTGGTGGCCTCAGGAAAGGCCAGTCCCCATGCGAGTTCCTCGGGGGCCTCTCGGGATTCCTCTCCCGTCGATGCCGGGGCCTAAGACCTTGTGTGGAGTCGGGCCGGAACCTGAGGATTCCTCTCCAGTGCTGACATGGATCTTGGGGTACTTCTGGAGTCTCCCCAGGGGAGTCAGTCCTCGTCTCGAATGCGGGCATGCACTTGCGCTTTCCTCCAGAGCGGTAGCAGCAGTGTCACGCAATCCATCGCGTGGATCAAAGGATCTATGTTTTTCCCTCGAGTATTTCCCACGAGGCTTTCCCACGAGGCTTTCCCACAGGGCTGTCCCACGTGCACACGTGGTGGGAGTCGATCCTCTTCTTGAACGTCAAGGCAGTGCAGGGAAAACAGGTTCCTCTGGAATGGACTGACAGATCTGGGGGACTCTTGGAATGGTGGCACGACCCTGGTGTTCCTCTCGCCTTTCCTGTGGAGAGCGCCTCCTCTTGAGATGCGACGGGAACGCCGGGAATTCTTTCCCTACGAAACAGGGAAAGGATCCCTCATGTCGAGCTAGGAGGCGGAAACGGGGCTCCCCTGGATGTGTGCGGGACCCTCGTGCTTCCTCTCGAGTGGAGACGGGTATGTCGGGGAACTTCTTGAGTTGCAGCAAGGGTGTGAAGGACCCATTGGATGTTCCAGTGGTTAGACGTGATTAGCCTCGAGAAGCCTCAGCGGAAATGGGCCTCATCTCGCCTGGAGGGCAAAACCTCCTGGATTTTCTCGAGTTGCGGCAGGTGCTCTCGACTTACGACGGGGACCTCAGGGACCCGCTCTGGTGGCCTCAGGAAAGGCCAGTCCCCATGCGAGTTCCTCGGGGGCCTCTCGGGATTCCTCTCCCGTCGATGCCGGGGCCTAAGACCTTGTGTGGAGTCGGGACCGGAACCTGAGGATTCCTCTCCAGTGCTGACATGGATCTTGGGGTACTTCTGGAGTCTCCCCAGGGGAGTCAGTCCTCGTCTCGAATGCGGGCATGCACTTGCGCTTTCCTTCAGAGCGCTAGCAGCAGTGTCACGCAGTCCGCCGCGTGGATCAAAGGATCTATGGTTTTCCCTCGAGTCTTTCCCACGAGGCTTTCCCAAGAGGCTTTCCCACAGGGCTGTCCCACGTGCACACGTGGTGGGAGTCGATCCTCGGCTTGAACGTCAAGGCAGTGCAGGGAAAACAGGTTCCTCTGGAATGGACTGACACATCTGGGGGTCTCTTGGAATGGTGCCACGACCCTGGAGTTGCTCTCCTCTTTCCTGTGGAGAGCGCCTCCTCTTGAGATGCGACGGGAACGCCGGGAATTCTTTCCCTACGAAACAGGGAAAGGATCCCTCATCTCGAGCTAGGAGGCGGAAACGGGGCTCCCCTGGATGTGTGCGGGACCCTCGTGCTTCCTCTCGAGTGGAGACGGGTATGTCGGGGAACTTCTTGATTTGCAGCAAGGGTGAGAAGGACCCTTTGGATGTTCCAGTGGTTAGACGTGATTAGCCTCGAGAAGCCTCAGCGGAAATGGGCCTCATCTCGCCTGGAGGGCAAAACATCCTGGATTTTCTCGAGTTGCGGCAGGTGCTCTCGACTTACGACGGGGACCTCAGGGACCCGCTCTGGTGGCCTCAGGAAAGGCCAGTCCCCATGCGAGTTCCTCGGGGGCCTCTCGGGATTCCTCTCCCGTCGATGCCGGGGCCTAAGACCTTGTGTGGAGTCGGGGCCGGAACCTGAGGATTCCTCTGCAGTGCTGACATGGATCTTGGGGTACTTCTGGAGTCTCCCCAGGGGAGTCAGTCCTCGTCTCGAATGCGGGCATGCACTTGAGCTTTCCTCCAGGGCGGTAGCAGCAGTGTCACGCAATCCACCGCGTGGATCAAAGGATCCATGGTTTTCCCTCGAGTCTTTCCCACGAGGCTTTCCCACGAGGCTTTCCCACAGGGCTGTCCCACGTGCACACGTGGTGGGACTCGATCCTCGGCTAGAACGTCAAGGCAGTGCAGGGAAAACAGCTTCCTCTGTAATGGACTGACACATCTGGGGGTCTCTTGGAATGGTGGCACGACCCTGGAGTTCCTCTCGCCTTTCCTGTGGAGAGCGCCTCCTCTGGAGATGCGACGGGAACGCCGGGTTTTCTTTCCCTACTAAACAGGGAAAGGATCCCTCATCTCGAGCTAGGAGGCGGAAACGGGGCTCCCCTGGATGTGTGCGGGACCCCACGTGCTTCCTCTCGAGTGGAGACGGGTATGTCGGGAACTTCTTGAGTTGCAGCAAGGGTGTGAAGGACCCTTTGGAAGTTCCAGTGGTTAGATGTGATTAGCCTCGAGAAGCCTCAGCGGAAATGGGCCTCATCTCGCCTGGAGGCCAAAACCTCCTGGATTGTCTCGAGTTGCGGCAGGTGCTCTCGACTTACGACGGGGACCTCAGGGACCCGCTATGGTGGCCTCAGGAAAGGCCAGTCCCCATGCGAGTTCCTCGGGGGCCTCTCGGGATTCCTCTCCCGTCGATGCCGGGGCCTAAGACCTTGTGTGGAGTCGGGGCCGGAACCTGAGGATTCCTCTCCAGTGCTGACATGGATCTTGGGGTTCTTCTGGAGTCTCCCCAGGGGAGTCAGTGCTCGTCTCGAATGCGGGCATGCACTTGCGCTTTCCTCCAGAGCGGTAGCAGCAGCGTCACGCAGTCCGCCGCGTGGATCAAAGGATCTATGGTTTTCCCTCGAGTCTTTCCCACGAGGCTTTCCCACGAGGCTTTCCCAGAGGGCTGTCCCAAGTGCACACGTGGTGGGAGTCGATCCTCGGCTTGAACGTCAAGGCAGTGCAGGGAAAACAGGTTCCTCTGGAATGGACTGACCCATCTCGGGGACTCTTGGAATGGTGGCACGACCCTGGAGTTCCTCTCGCCTTTCCTGTGGAGAGCGCCTCCTCTTGAGATGCGACGGGAACGCCGGGAATTCTTTCCCTACGAAACATGGAAAGGATCCCTCTTCTCGAGCTAGGAGGCGGAAACGGGGTTCCCCTGGATGTGTGCGGAACACCACGTGCTTCCTCTCGAATGGAGACGGGTATGTCGGGGAACTTCTTGAGTTGCAGCAAGGGTGTGAAGGACCATTTGTATGTTCCAGTGGTTAGATGTGATTAGCCTCGAGAAGCCTCAGCGGAAATGGGCCTCATCTCGCCTGGAGGCCAAAACCTCCTGGATTTTCTCGAGTTGCGGCAGGTGCTCTCGACTTATGACGGGGACCTCAGGGACCCGCTCTGGTGGCCTCAGGAAAGGCCAGTCCCCATGCGAGTTCCTCGGGGGCCTCTCGGGATTCCTCTCCCGTCGATGCCGGGGCCTAAGACCTTGTGTGGAGTCGGGGCCGGAACCTGAGGATTCCTCTCCAGTGCTGACATGGATCTTGGGGTACTTCTGGAGTTTCCCCAGGGGAGTCAGTCCTCGTCTCGAATGCGGGCATGCACTTGCGCTTTCCTCCAGAGCGGTAGCAGCAGTGTCACGCAGTCCGCCGCGTGGATAAAATGATCTATGGTTTTCCCTCGAGTCTTTCCCACGAGGCTTTCCCACAGGGCTGTCCCACGTGCACACGTGGTGGGAGTCGATCATCTTCTTGAACGTCAAGGCAGTGCAGGGAAAACAGGTTCCTCTGGAATGGACTGACACATCTGGGGGTCTCTTGGAATGGTGCCACGACCCTGGAGTTCCTCTCCTCTTTCCTGTGGAGAGCGCCTCCTCTTGAGATGCGACGGGAACGCCGGGAATTCTTTCCCTACGAAACAGGGAAAGGATCCCTCATCTCGAGCTAGGAGGCGGAAACGGGGCTCCCCTGGATGTGTGCGGGACCCCACGTGCTTCCTCTCGAGTGGAGACGGGTATGTCGGGGAACTTCTTGAGTTGCAGCAAGGGTGTGAAGGACCCTTAGTAAGTTCCAGTGGTTAGAACTGATTAGCCTCGAGAAGCCTCACCGGAAATGGGCCTCATCTCGCCTGGAGGGCAAAACCTCCTGGATTTTCTCGAGTTGCAGCACGTGCTCTCGACTTACGACGGGGACCTCAGGGACCCGCTCTGGTGGCCTCAGGAAAGGCCAGTCCCCATGCGAGTTCCTCGGGGGCCTCTCGGGATTCCTCTCCCGTCGATGCCGGGGCCTAAGACATTGTGTGGAGTCGGGCCGGAACCTGAGGATTCCTCTCCAGTGCTGACATGGATCTTGGGGTACTTCTGGAGTCTCCCCAGGGGAGTCAGTCCTCGTCTCGAATGCGGGCATGCACTTGCGCTTTCCTCCAGAGCGGTAGCAGCAGTGTCATGCAATCCGTCGCGTGGATCAAAGGATCTATGGTTTTCCCTCGAGTATTTCCCACCAGGCTTTCCCACGAGGCTTTCCCACAGGGCTGTCCCACGTGCACACGTGGTGGGATTCGATCCTCAGCTTGAACGTCAAGGCAGTGCAGGGAAAACAGGTTCCTCTGGAATGGACTGACAGATCTGGGGGACTCTTGGAATGGTGGCACGACCCTGGAGTTCCTCCTCCTTTCCTGTGGAGAGCGCCTCCTCTTGAGATGCGACGGGAACGCCGGGAATTCTTTCCTTACGAAACAGGGAAAGGATCCCTCATCTCGAGCTAGGAGGCGGAAACGGGGCTCCCCTGGATGTGTGCGGGACCCTCGTGCTTCCTCTCGAGTGGAGACGGGTATGTCGGGGAACTTCTTGATTTGCAGCAAGGGTGAGAAGGACCCTTTGGATGTTCCAGTGGTTAGACGTAATTAGCCTCGAGAAGCCTCAGCGGAAATGGGCCTCATCTCGCCTGGAGGGCAAAACATCCTGGATTTTCTCGAGTTGCGGCAGGTGCTCTCGACTTACGACGGGGACCTCAGGGACCCGCTCTGGTGGCCTCAGGAAAGGCCAGTCCCCATGCGAGTTCCTCGGGGGCCTCTCGGGATTCCTCTCCCGTCGATGCCGGGGCCTAAGACCTTGTGTGGAGTCGGGGCCGGAACCTGAGGATTCCTCTCCAGTGCTGACATGGATCCTGGGGTACTTCTGGAGTCTCACCAGGGGAGTCAGTCCTCGTCTCGAATGCGGGCATGCACTTGAGCTTTCCTCCAGGGCGGTAACAGCAGTGTCACGCAATCCACCGCGTGGATCAAAGGATCCATGGTTTTCCCTCGAGTCTTTCCCACGAGGCTTTCCCACGAGGCTTTCCCACAGGGCTGTCCCACGTGCACACGTGGTGGGACTCGATCCTCGGCTAGAACGTCAAGGCAGTGCAGGGAAAACAGCTTCCTCTGTAATGGACTGACACATCTGGGGGTCTCTTGGAATGGTGGCACGACCCTGGAGTTCCTCTCGCCTTTCCTGTGGAGAGCGCCTCCTCTGGAGATGCGACGGGAACGCCGGGTTTTCTTTCCCTACTAAACAGGGAAAGGATCCCTCATCTCGAGCTAGGAGGCGGAAACGGGGCTCCCCTGGATGTGTGCGGGACCCCACGTGCTTCCTCTCGAGTGGAGACGGGTATGTCGGGAACTTCTTGAGTTGCAGCAAGGGTGTGAAGGACCCTTTGGAAGTTCCAGTGGTTAGATGTGATTAGCCTCGAGAAGCCTCAGCGGAAATGGGCCTCATCTCGCCTGGAGGCCAAAACCTCCTGGATTGTCTCGAGTTGCGGCAGGTGCTCTCGACTTACGACGGTGACCTCAGGGACCCGCTATGGTGGCCTCAGGAAAGGCCAGTCCCCATGCGAGTTCCTCGGGGGCCTCTCGGGATTCCTCTCCTGTCGATGCCGGGGCCTAAGACCTTGTGTGGAGTCGGGGCCGGAACCTGAGGATTCCTCTCCAGTGCTGACATGGATCTTGGGGTTCTTCTGGAGTCTCCCCAGGGGAGTCAGTGCTCGTCTCGAATGCGGGCATGCACTTGCGCTTTCCTCCAGAGCGGTAGCAGCAGCGTCACGCAGTCCGCCTCGTGGATCAAAGGATCTATGGTTTTCCCTCGAGTCTTTCCCACGAGGCTTTCCCACGAGGCTTTCCCACAGGGCTGTCCCACGTGCACACGTGGTGGGAGTCGATCCTCGGCTTGAACGTCAAGGCAGTGCAGGGAAAACAGGTTCCTCTGGAATGGACTGACACATCTCGGGGACTCTTGGAATGGTGTCACGACCCTGGAGTTCCTCTCGCCTTTCCTGTGGAGAGCGCCTCCTCTTGAGATGCGACGGGAACGCCGGGAATTCTTTCCCTACTAAACAGGGAAAGGATCCCTCATCTCGAGCTAGGAGGCGGAAACGGGGCTCCCCTGGATGTGTGCGGGACCCTCGTGCTTCCTCTCGAGTGGAGACGGGTATGTCGCGGAACTGCTTGAGTTGCAGCAAGGGTGTGAAGGACCCTTTGGAAGTTCCAGTGGTTAGATATGATTAGCATCGAGAAGCCTCAGCGGAAATGGGCCTCATCTCGCCTGGAGGGCAAAACCTCATGGATTTTCTCGAGTTGCGGCAGGTGCTCTCGACTTACGACGGGGACCTCAGGGCCCCGCTCTGGAGGCCTCAGGAAAGGCTAGTCCCCATGCGAGTTCCTCGGGGGCCTCTCGGGATTCCTCTCCCGTCGATGCCGGGGCCTAAGACCTTGTGTGGAGTCGGGGCCGGAACCTGAGGCTTCCTCTCCAGTGCTGACATGGATCTTGGGGTACTTCTGGAGTCTCCCCAGGAGAGTCAGTCCTCGTCTCGAATGCGGGCATGCACTTGCGCTTTCCTCCAGAGCGGTAGCAGCAGTGTCACGCAGTCCGCCGCGTGTATCAATGGATCTATGGTTTTCCCTCGAGTCTTTCCCACGAGGCTTTCCCACGAGGCTTTCCCACAGGGCTGTCCCACGTGCACACGTGGTGGGAGTCGATCCTCGGCTTGAACGTCAAGGCAGTGCAGGGAAAACAGGTTCCTCTGGAATGGACTGACACATCTGGGGGACCCTTGGAATGGTGGCACGACCCTGGAGTTCCTCTCGCCTTTCCTGTGGAGAGCGCCTCCTCTTGAGATGCGACGGGAACGCCGGGAATTCTTTCCCTACGAAACAGGGAAAGGATCCCTCATCTCGAGCTAGGAGGCGGAAACGGGGCTCCCCTGGATGTGTGCTTGACCCTCGTGCTTCCTCTCGAGTGGAGACGGGTATGTCGGGGAACTTCTTGAGTTGCAGCAAGGGTGAGAAGGACCCTTTGGATGTTCCAGTGGTTAGATGTGATTAGCCTCGAGAAGCCTCAGCGGAAATGGGCCTCATCTCGCCTGGAGGGCAAAACCTCCTGGATTTTCTCGAGTTGCGGCAGGTGCTCTCGACTTACGACGGGGACCTCAGGGACCCGCTCTGGTGGCCTCAGGAAAGGCCAGTCCCCATGCGAGTTCCTCGGGGGCCTCTCGGTATTCCTCTCCCGTTGATGCCGGGGCCTAAGACCTTGTGTGGAGTCGGGGCCGGAACCTGAGGATTCCTCTCCAGTGCTGACATGGATCTTGGGGTACTTCTGGAGTCTCCCCAGGGGAGTCAGTCCTCGTCTCGAATGCGGGCATGCACTTGTGCTTTCCTCCAGAGCGGTAGCAGCAGTGTCACGCAGTCCGCCGCGTGGATCAAGGATCTATGGTTTTCCCTCGAGTCTTTCCCACGAGGCTTTCCCACGAGGCTTTCCCACAGGGCTGTCCCACGTGCACACGTGGTGGGAGTCGATCCTCGGCTTGAACGTCAAGGCAGTGCAGGGAAAACAGGTTCCTCTGGAATGGACTGACACATCTGGGGGACTCTTGGAATGGTGGCACGACCCTGGAGTTCCTCTCGCCTTTCCTGTGGAGAGCGCCTCCTCTTGAGATGCGACGGGAACGCCGGGGATTCTTTTCCTACGAAGCAGGGAAAGGATCCCTCATCTCGAGCTATGAGGCGGAAACGGGGCTCCCCTGGATGTGTGCTGGACCACACGTGCTTCCTCTCGAGTGGAGACGGGTATGTCAGGGAAATTCTTGAGTTGCAGCAAGGGTGTGAAGGACCCTTTGGAAGTTCCAGTGGTTAGACGTGATTAGCCTCGAGAAGCCTCAGCGGAAATGGGCCTCATCTCGCCTGGAGGGAAAAACCTCCTGGATTTTCTCGAGTTGCGGCAGGTGCTCTCGACTTACGACGGGGACCTCAGGGACCCGCTCTGGTGGCCTCAGGAAAGGCCAGTCCCCATGCGAGTTCCTCGGGGGCCTCTCGGGATTCCTCTCCCGTCGATGCCGGGGCCTAGAACCTTGTGTGGAGTCGGGGCCGGAACCTGAGGCTTCCTCTCCAGTGCTGACATGGATCTTGGGGTACTTCTGGAGTCTCCCCAGGGGAGTCAGTCCTCGTCTCGAATGCGGGCATGCACTTGCGCTTTCCTCCAGAGCGGTAGCAGCAGTGTCACGCAGTCCGCCGCGTGGATCAAAGGATCTATGGTTTTCCCTCGAGTCTTTCCCACGAGGCTTTCCCACGAGGCTTTCCCACAGGGCTGTCCCACGTGCACACGTGGTGGGAGTCGATCCTCGGCTTGAACGTCAAGGCAGTGCAGGGAAAACAGGTTCCTCTGGAATGGACTGACACATCCGGGGGACTCTTGGAATGGTGGCACGACCCTGGAATTCCTCTCGCCTTTCCTGCGGAGAGCGCCTCCTCTTGAGATGCGACGGGAACGCCGGGAATTCTTTCCCTACGAAACAGGGAAAGGATCCCTCATCTCGAGCTAGGAGGCGGAAACGGGTCTCCCCTGGATGTGTGCCGGACCCCACGTGCTTCCTCTCGAGTGGAGACGGGTATGTCGCGGAACTGCTTGAGTTGCAGCAAGTGTGTGAAGGACCCTTTGGAAGTTCCAGTGGTTAGATGTGATTGGCCTTGAGAAGCCTCAGCGGAAATGGGCCTCATCTCCCTGGAGGGCAAAACCTCCTGGATTTTCTCGAGTTGCGGCAGGTGCTCTCGACTTACGACTGGGACCTCAGGGACCCGCTCTGGTGGCCTCATGAAAGGCCAGTCCCCATGCGAGTTCCTCGGGGGCGTCTCGGGATTCCTCTCCCGTCGATGCCGGGGCCTAAGACGTTGTGTGGACTCGGGGCCGGAACCTGAGGATTCCTCTCCAGTGCTGACATGGACCTTGGGGTACTTCTGGAGTCTCCCCAGGGGAGTCAGTCCTCGTCTCGAATGCGGGCATGCACTTGCACTTTTCTCCAGAGCGGTAGCAGCATTGTCACGCAGTCCGCCGCGTGGATCAAAGGATCTATGGTTTTCCCTCGAGTCTTTCCCACGAGGCTTTCCCACGAGGCTTTCCCACAGGGCTGTCCCACGTGCACACGTGGTGGGAGTCGATCCTCGGCTTGAACGTCAAGGCAGTGCAGGGAAAACAGGTTCCTCTGGAATGGACTGACACATCTGGGGGACTCTTGGAATGGTGGCACGACCCTTTAGTTCCTCTCGCCTTTCCTGTGGAGAGCTCCTCCTCTTGAGATGCGACGGGAACGCCGGGGATTCTTTTCCTACGAAGCAGGGAAAGGATCCCTCATCTAAAGCTAGGAGGCGGAAACGGGGCTCCCCTGGATATTTGCGGGACCCCACGTGCTTCCTCTCGAGTGGAGACGGGTATGTCGGGGAGCTTCTTGAGTTGCAGCAAGGGTGTGAAGGACCCTTTGGAAGTTCCAGCGGTTAAATGTGATTAGCCTCGCGAAGCCTCAGCGGAAATGGGCCTCATCTCGCCTGGAGGGAAAAACCTCCTGGATTTTCTCGAGTTGCGGCAGGTGCTCTCGACTTACGACGGGGACCTCAGGGACCCGCTCTGGTTGCCTCAGGAAAGGCCAGTCCCCATGCGAGTTCCTCGCGGGCCTCTCGGGATTCCTCTCCCGTCGATGCCTGGGCCTAAGACCTTGTGTGGAGTCGGGGCCGGAACCGGAGGATTCCTCTCCAGTGCTGACATGGACCTTGGGGTACTTCTGGAGTCTCCCCAGGGGAGTCAGTCCTTGTCTCGAATGCGGGCATGCACTTGCGCTTTCCTCCAGAGCGGTAGCAGCAGTGTCACACAGTCCGCCGCGTGGATCAAAAGATCTATGGTTTTCCCTCGAGTCTTTCCCACCAGGCTTTCCCACGAGGCTTTCCCACAGGGCTGTCCCACGTGCACACGTAGTGGGACTCGATCCTCGGCTTGAACGTCAAGGCAGTGCAGGGAAAACAGGTTCCTCTGGAATGGACTGACACATCTGGGGGACTCTTGGAATGGTGGCACGGCCCTGGAGTTCCTCTCGCCTTTCCTGTGGAGAGTGCCTCCTCTTGAGATGCGACGGGAACGCCGGGAATTCTTTCCTTACGAAACAGGGAAAGGATCCCTCATCTCGAGCTGGGAGGCGGAAACAGGGCTCCGCTGGATGTGTGCGGGAAACTCGTGCTTCCTCTCGAGTGGAGACGGTTATGTCGGGGAACTTCTTGAGTTGCAGCAAGGGTGTGAAGGACCCTATGGAAGTTCCAGTGGTTAGATGTGATTAGCCTCGAGAAGCCTCAGCGGAAATGGGCCTCATCTCGCCTGGAGGGCAAAACCTCCTGGATTTTCTCGAGTTGCGGCAGGTGCTCTCGACTTACGACTGGGACCTCAGGGACCCGCTCTGGTGGCCTCAGGAAAGGCCAGTCCCCATGCGAGTTCCTCGGGGGCCTCTCGGGATTCCTCTCCCGTCGATGCCGGGGCCTAAGACCTTGTGTGGAGTCGGGGCCGGAACCTGAGGATTCCTCTCCAGTGCTGACATGGACCTTGGGGTACTTCTGGAGTCTCCCCAGGGGAGTCAGTCCTCGTCTCGAATGCGGGCATGCACTTGCGCTTTCCTCCAGAGCGGTAGCAGCAGTGTCACGCAGTCCGCCGCGTGGATCAAAGGATCTATGGTTTTCCCTCGAGTCTTTCCCACGAGGCTTTCCCACGAGGCTTTCCCACAGGGCTGTCCCACGTGCACACGTGGTGGGAGTCGATCCTCGGCTTGAACGTCAAGGCAGTGCAGGGAAAACAGGTTCCTCTGGAATGGACTGACACATCTGGGGGACTCTTGGAATGGTGGCACGACCCTTTAGTTCCTCTCGCCTTTCCTGTGGAGAGCGCCTCCTCTTGAGATGCGACGGGAACGCCGGGGATTCTTTTCCTACGAAGCAGGGAAAGGATCCCTCATCTACAGCTAGGAGGCGGAAACGGGGCTCCCCTGGATATTTGCGGGACCCCACGTGCTTCCTCTCGAGTGGAGACGGGTATGTCGGGGAGCTTCTTGAGTTGCAGCAAGGGTGTGAAGGACCCTTTGGAAGTTCCAGCGGTTAGATGTGATTAGCCTCGCGAAGCCTCAGCGGAAATGGGCCTCATCTCGCCTGGAGGGAAAAACCTCCTGGATTTTCTCGAGTTGCGGCAGGTGCTCTCGACTTACGACGGGGACCTCAGGGACCCGCTCTGGTGGCCTCAGGAAAGGCCAGTCCCCATGCGAGTTCCTCGCGGGCCTCTCGGGATTCCTCTCCCGTCGATGCCTGGGCCTAAGACCTTGTGTGGAGTCGGGGCCGGAACCGGAGGATTCCTCTCCAGTGGTGACATGGATCTTGGGGTACTTCTGGAGTCTCCCCAGGGGACTCAGTCCTTGTCTCGAATGCGGGCATGCACTTGCACTTTCCTCCAGAGCGGTAGCAGCAGTGTCACGCAGTCCGCCGCGTGGATCAAAGGATCTATGGTTTTCCCTCGAGCCTTTCCCACCAGGCTTTCCCACGTGGCTTTCCCACAGGGCTGTCCCACGTGCACACGTGGTGGGAGTCGATCCTCTGCTTGAACGTCAAGGCAGTGCAGGGAAAACAGGTTCCTCTGGAATGGACTGACACATCTGGGGGACTCTTGGAATGGTGGCACGACCCTGGAGTTCCTCTCGCCTTTCCTGTGGAGAGCGCCTCCTGTTGAGATGCGACGGGAACGCCGGGAATTCTTTCCCTACGAAACAGGGAAAGGATCCCTCATCTCGAGCTGGGAGGCGGAAACAGGGCTCCGTTGGATGTGTGCGGGAAACTCGTGCTTCCTCTCGAGTGGAGACGGTTATGTCGGGGAACTTCTTGAGTTGCAGCAAGGGTGTGAAGGACCCTTTGGAAGTTCCAGTGGTTAGATGTGATTAGCCTCGAGAAGCCTCAGCGGAAATGGGCCTCATGTCGCCTGGAGGGCAAAACCTCCTGGATTTTCTCGAGTTGCGGCAGGTGCTCTCGACTTACGACTGGGACCTCAGGGACCCGCTCTGGTGGCCTCAGGAAAGGCCAGTCCCCATGCGAGTTCCTCGGGGGCCTCTCGGGATTCACCTCCTGTCGATGCCGGGGCCTAAGACCTTGTGTGGAGTCGGGGCCGGAACCTGAGGATTCCTCTCCAGTGCTGACATGGATCTTGGGGTACTTCTGGAGTCTCCCCAGGGGAGTCAGTCCTCGTGTCGAATGCGGGTATGCACTTGCGCTTTCCTCCAGAGCGGTAGCAGCAGTGTCACGCAGTCCGCCGCGTGGATCAAAGGATCTATGGTTTTCCCTCGAGTCTTTCCCACGAGGCTTTCCCACGAGGCTTTCCCACAGGGCTGTCCCACGTGCACACGTGGTGGGAGTCGATCCTTGGCTTGAACGTCAAGGCAGTGCAGGGAAAACAGGTTCCTCTGGAATGGACTGACACATCTGGGGGACTCTTGGAATGGTGGCACGACCCTGGAGTTCCTCTCGCCTTTCCTGTGGAGAGCGCCTCCTCTTGAGATGCGACGGGAACGCCGGGAATTCTTTCCCTACGAAACAGGGAAAGGATCCCTCATCTCGAGCTAGGAATCGGAAACGGGGCTCCCCTGGATGTGTTCGGGACCCTCGTGCTTCCTCTCGAGTGGAGACGGCTATGTCGGGGAACTTCTTGAGTTGCAGCAAGGGTGAGAAGGACCCTTTGGATGTTCCAGTGGTTAGAACTGATTAGCCTCGAGAAGCCTCAGCGGAAATGGGCCTCATCTCGCCTGGAGGGCAAAACCTCCTGGATTTTCTCGAGTTGCGGCAGGTGCTCTCGACTTATGATGGGGACCTCAGGGACCCGCTCTGGTGGCCTCAGGAAAAGCCAGTCCCCATGCGAGTTCCTCTGCGACCTCTCAGGATTCCTCTCCCGTCAATGCCGGGGCCTAAGACCTTGTGTGGAGTCGGGGCCGGAACCTGAGGATTCCTCTCCAGTGCTGACATGGATCTTGGGGTACTTCTTGGAGTCTCCCCAGGGGAGTCAGTCCTCGTCTCGAATGCGGGCATGCACTTGCGCTTTTCTCCAGAGCGGCAGCAGCATTGTCACGCAGTCCGCCGCGTGGATCAAAGGATCTATGGTTTTCCCTCGAGTCTTTCCCACGAGGCTTTCCCACGAGGCTTTCCCACAGGGCTGTCCCACGTGCACACGTGGTGGGAGTCGATCCTCGGCTTGAACGTCAAGGCAGTGCAGGGAAAACAGGTTCCTCTGGAATGGACTGACACATCTGGGGGACTCTTGGAATGGTGGCACGACCCTTTAGTTCCTCTCGCCTTTCCTGTGGAGAGCGCCTCCTCTTGAGATGCGACGGGAACGCCGGGGATTATTTTCCTACGAAGCAGGGAAAGGATCCCTCATCTATAGCTAGGAGGCGGAAATGGGGCTCCCCTGGATATTTGCGGGACCCCACGTGCTTCCTCTCGAGTGGAGACGGGTATGTCGGGGAGCTTCTTGAGTTGCAGCAAGGGTGTGAAGGACCCTTTGGAAGTTCCAGCGGTTAAATGTGATTAGCCTCGCGAAGCCTCAGCGGAAATGGGCCTCATCTCGCCTGGAGGGAAAAACCTCCTGGATTTTCTCGAGTTGCGGCAGGTGCTCTCGACTTACGACGGGGACCTCAGCGACCCGCTCTGGTTGCCTCAGGAAAGGCCAGTCCCCATGCGAGTTCCTCGCGGGCCTCTCGGGATTCCTCTCCCGTCGATGCCTGGGCCTAAGACCTTGTGTGGAGTCGGGGCCGGAACCGGAGGATTCCTCTCCAGTGCTGACATGGACCTTGGGGTACTTCTGGAGTCTCCCCAGGGGAGTCAGTCCTTGTCTCGAATGCGGGCATGCACTTGCGCTTTCCTCCAGAGCGGTAGCAGCAGTGTCACACAGTCCGCCGCGTGGATCAAAAGATCTATGGTTTTCCCTCGAGTCTTTCCCACCAGGCTTTCCCACGAGGCTTTCCCACAGGGCTGTCCCACGTGCACACGTGGTGGGACTCGATCCTCGGCTTGAACGTCAAGGCAGTGCAGTGAAAACAGGTTCCTCTGGAATGGACTGACACATCTGGGGGACTCTTGGAATGGTGGCACGGCCCTGGAGTTCCTCTCGCCTTTCCTGTGGAGAGCGCCTCCTCTTGAGATGCGACGGGAACGCCGGGAATTCTTTCCTTACGAAACAGGGAAAGGATCCCTCATCTCGAGCTGGGAGGCGGAAACAGGGCTCCGCTGGATGTGTGCGGGAAACTCGTGCTTCCTCTCGAGTGGAGACGGTTATGTCGGGGAACTTCTTGAGTTGCAGCAAGGGTGTGAAGGACCCTATGGAAGTTCCAGTGGTTAGATGTGATTAGCCTCGAGAAGCCTCAGCGGAAATGGGCCTCATCTCGCCTGGAGGGCAAAACCTCCTGGATTTTCTCGAGTTGCGGCAGGTGCTCTCGACTTACGACTGGGACCTCAGGGACCCGCTCTGGTGGCCTCAGGAAAGGCCAGTCCCCATGCGAGTTCCTCGGGGGCCTCTCGGGATTCCTCTCCCGTCGATGCCGGGGCCTAAGACCTTGTGTGGAGTCGGGGCCGGAACCTGAGGATTCCTCTCCAGTGCTGACATGGACCTTGGGGTACTTCTGGAGTCTCCCCAGGGGAGTCAGTCCTCGTCTCGAATGCGGGCATGCACTTGCGCTTTCCTCCAGAGCGGTAGCAGCAGTGTCACGCAGTCCGCCGCGTGGATCAAAGGATCTATGGTTTTCCCTCGAGTCTTTCCCACGAGGCTTTCCCACGAGGCTTTCCCACAGGGCTGTCCCACGTGCACACGTGGTGGGAGTCGATCCTCGGCTTGAAAGTCAAGGCAGTGCAGGGAAAACAGGTTCCTCTGGAATGGACTGACACATCTGGGGGACTCTTGGAATGGTGGCACGACCCTTTAGTTCCTCTCGCCTTTCCTGTGGAGAGCGCCTCCTCTTGAGATGCGACGGGAACGCCGGGGATTCTTTTCCTACGAAGCAGGGAAAGGATCCCTCATCTACAGCTAGGAGGCGGAAACGGGGCTCCCCTGGATATTTGCGGGACCCCACGTGCTTCCTCTCGAGTGGAGACGGGTATGTCGGGGAGCTTCTTGAGTTGCAGCAAGGGTGTGAAGGACCCTTTGGAAGTTCCAGCGGTTAGATGTGATTAGCCTCGCGAAGCCTCAGCGGAAATGGGCCTCATCTCGCCTGGAGGGAAAAACCTCCTGGATTTTCTCGAGTTGCGGCAGGTGCTCTCGACTTACGACGGGGACCTCAGGGACCCGCTCTGGTGGCCTCAGGAAAGGCCAGTCCCCATGCGAGTTCCTCGCGGGCCTCTCGGGATTCCTCTCCCGTCGATGCCTGGGCCTAAGACCTTGTGTGGAGTCGGGGCCGGAACCGGAGGATTCCTCTCCAGTGGTGACATGGATCTTGGGGTACTTCTGGAGTCTCCCCAGGGGACTCAGTCCTTGTCTCGAATGCGGGCATGCACTTGCACTTTCCTCCAGAGCGGTAGCAGCAGTGTCACGCAGTCCGCCGCGTGGATCAAAGGATCTATGGTTTTCCCTCGAGCCTTTCCCACCAGGCTTTCCCACGTGGCTTTCCCACAGGGCTGTCCCACGTGCACACGTGGTGGGAGTCGATCCTCTGCTTGAACGTCAAGGCAGTGCAGGGAAAACAGGTTCCTCTGGAATGGACTGACACATCTGGGGGACTCTTGGAATGGTGGCACGACCCTGGAGTTCCTCTCGCCTTTCCTGTGGAGAGCGCCTCCTCTTGAGATGCGACGGGAACGCCGGGAATTCTTTCCCTACGAAACAGGGAAAGGATCCCTCATCTCGACCTGGGAGGCGGAAACAGGGCTCCGCTGGATGTGTGCGGGAAACTCGTGCTTCCTCTCGAGTGGAGACGGTTATGTCGGGGAACTTCTTGAGTTGCAGCAAGGGTGAGAAGGACCCTTTGGATGTTCCAGTGTTTAGATGTGATAAGCCTCGAGAAGCCTCAGCGGAAATGGGCCTCATCTCGCCTGGAGGGCAAAACCTCCTGGATTTTCTCGAGTTGCGGCAGGTGCTCTCGACTTACGAAGGGGACCTCAGGGACCCGCTCTGGAGGCCTCAGGAAAGGCCAGTCCTCATGCGAGTTCCTCGTGGGCCTCTCGGGATTCCTCTCCCGTCGATGCCGGGGCCTAAGACCTTGTGTGGAGTCGGGGCCGGAACCTGAGGATTCCTCTCCAGTGCTGACATGGATCCTGGGGTACTTCTGGAGTCTCCCCAGGGGAGTCAGTCCTCGTCTCGAATGCGGGCATGCACTTGCGCTTTCCTCCAGAGCGGAAGCAGCAGTGTCACGCAGTCTGCCGCGTGGATCAAAGGATCTATGGTTTTCCCTCGAGTCTTTCCCACGAAGCTTTCCCACGAGGCTTTCCCACAGGGCTGTCCCACGTGCACAAGTGTTGGGAGTAGATCCTCGGCTTGAACGTCAAGGTAGTGCAGGGAAAACAGGTTCCTCTGGAATGGACTGACACATCATGGGGACTCTTGGAATGGTGTCACGACCCTGGAGTTCCTCTCGCCTTTCCTGTGGAGAGCACCTCCTCTTGAGATGCGACGGGAACGCCGGGAATTCTTTCCCTACGAAACAGGGAAAGGATCCCTCATCTCGAGCTAGGAGTCGGAAACGGGGCTCCCCTGGATGTGTGCGGGACCCCACGTGCTTCCTCTCGAGTGCAGACTGGTATGTCGGGGAACTGCTTGAGTTGCAGCAAGGGTGTGAAGGTCCATTTGGAAGATCCAATGGTTAGATGTGATTAGCCTCGAGAAGCCTCAGCGGAAATGGGCCTCATCTCGCCTGGAGGGCAAAACCTCCTGGATTTTCTTGAGTTGCGGCAGGTGCTCTCGACTTACGACTGGGACCTCAGGGACCCGCTCTGGTGACCTCAGGAAAGGCCAGTCCACATGCGAGTTCCACGGGGGCCTCTCGGGATTCCTCTCCCGTCGATGCCGGGGCCTAAGACCTTGTGTGGAGTCGGGGCCGGAACCTGAGGATTCCTCTCCAGTGCTGACATGGATCTTGGGGTAATTCTGGAGTCTCCCCAGGGGAGTCAGTCCTCGTCTTGAATGCGGGTATGCACTTGTGCTTTCCTCCAGAGCGGTAGCAGCAGTGTCACGCAGTCCGCCGCGTGGATCAAAGGATCTATGCTTTTCCCTCGAATCTTTCCCACAAGGATTTCCCACGAGGCTTTCCCACAGGGCTGTCCCACGTGCACACGTGGTGGGAGTCGATCCTCGGCTTGAACGTCAAGGCAGTGCAGGGAAAACAGGTTCCTCTGGAATGGACTGACACATCTGGGGGACTCTTGGAATGGTGGCACGACTCTGGAGTTCCTCTCGCCTTTCCTGTGGAGAGCGCCTCCTCTTGAGATGCGACGGGAACGCCGGGAATTCTTTCCCTAGGAAACAGGGAAAGGATCCCTCATCTCGAGCTAGGAGGCGGAAACGGGGCTCCCCTGGATGTGTGCGGGACCCTCGTGCTTCCTCTCGAGTGGAGACGGGTATGTCGGGGAACTTCTTGATTTGCAGCAAGGGTGAGAGGGACCCTTTGGATGTTCCATTGGTTAGATGTGATTAGCCTTGAGAAGCCTCAGCGGAAATGTGCCTCATCTCGCCTGGAGGCCAAAACCTCCTGGATTTTCTCGAGTTGCGGCAGGTGCTCTCGACTTACGACGGGGACCTCAGGGACCCGCTCTGGTGGCCTCAGGAAAGGCCAGTCCCCATGCGAGTTCCTCGGGGGCCTCTCGGGATTCCTCTCCCGTCGATTCCGGGGCCTAAGACTTTGTGTGGAGTCGGGGCCGGAACATGAGGATTCCTCTCCAGTGCTGACATGGAATTCGGGGTACTTCTGGAGTTTCCCCAGGGGAGTCAGTCCTCGTCTCGAATGCGGGCATGCACTTGCGCTTCCCTCCAGAGCGGTAGCAGCAGTGTCACGCAGTCCGCCGCGTGGATCAAAGGATCTATGGTTTTCCCTCGAGTCTTTCCCACGAGGCTTTCCCACAGGGCTGTCCCACGTGCACACGTGGTGGGACTCGATCCTCGGCTTGAACGTCAAGGCAGTGCAGGGAAAACAGGTTCCTCTGGAATGGACTGACACATCTGGGGGACTCTTGGAATGGTGGCACGACCCTGGAGTTCCTCTCGCCTTTCCTGTGGAGAGTGCCTCCTCTTGAGATGCGACGGGAACGCCGGGAATTCTTTCCCTACGAAACAGGGAAAGGATCCCTCATCTCGAGCTAGGAGGCGGAAACGGGGCTCCCCTGGATGTGTGCGGGACCCTCGTGCTTCCTCTCGAGTGGAGACGGTATGTCGGGGAACTTCTTGAGTTGCAGCAAGGGTGAGAAGGACCCTTTGGATGTTCCAGTGGTTAGACGTGATTAGCCTCGAGAAGCCTCAGCAGAAATGGGCCTCATCTCGCCAGGAGGGCAAAACCTCCTGGATTTTCTCGAGTTGCGGCAGGTGCTCTCGACTTACGACGGGGACCTCAGGGACCCGCTCTGGTGGCCTCAGGAAAGGCCAGTCCCCATGCGAGTTCCTCGGGGGCCTCTCGGGATTCCTTTCCCATCGATGCCGGGATCTAAGACCTTGTGTGGAGTAGGGGCCAGAACCTGAGGTTTCGTCTCCAGTGCTGACATGGATCTTGGGGTACTTCTGGAGTCTCCCCAGGGGAGTCAGTCCTCGTCTCGAATGCGGGCATGCACTTGCGCTTTCCTCCAGAGCGGTAGCAGCAGTGTCACGCAGTCCGCCGCGTGGATCAAAGAATCTATGGTTTTCCCTCGAGTCTTTCCCACGAGGCTTTCCCACGAGGCTTTCCTACAGGGCTGTCCCACGTGCACACGTGGTGGGAGTCGATCCTCGGCTTGAACGTCAAGGCAGTGCAGCGAAAACAGGTTCCTCTGGAATGGACTGACACATCTGGGGGACTCTTGGAATGGTGACACGACCCTGGAGTTCCCCTCGCGTTTCCTGTGGAGAGCGCCTCCTCTTGAGATGCTACGGGAACGCCGGGAATTCTTTCCCTACGAAACAGGGAAAGGATCCCTCATCTCGAGCTAGGAGGCGGAAACGGGGCTCCCCTGGATGTGTGCGGGACCCTCGTGCTTCCTCTCGAGTGTAGACGGGTATGTCGGTAAACTTCTTGAGTTGCAGCAAGGGTGAGAAGGACCCTTTGGATGTTCCAGTGGTTAGATGTGATTAGCCTCGAGAAGCCTCAGTGGAAATGGGCCTCATCTCGCCTGGAAGGCAAAACCTCCTGGATTTTCTCGAGTTGCGGCAGGTGCTCTCGACTTACGACTGGGACCTCAGTGACCCGCTCTGGTGGCCTCAGGAAAGGCTAGCCCCCATGCGAGTTCCTCGGGAGCCTCTCGTTATTCCTCTCCCGTCGATTCCGGGGCCTAAGACTTTGTGTGGAGTCGGGGCCGGAACATGAGGATTCCTCTCCAGTGCTGACATGGATCTTGGGGTACTTCTGGAGTCTCCCCAGGGGAGTCAGTCATCGTCTCGAATGCGGGCATGCACTTGCGCTTTCCTCCAGGGCGGTAGCATCAGTGTCACGCAGTCCGCCGCGTGGATCAAAGGATCTATGGTTTTCCCTCGAGTCTTTCCCACGAGGCTTTCCCACGAGGCTTTCCCACAGGGCTGTCCCCCGTGCACACGTGGTGGGAGTCGAATCTCGGCTTGAACGTCAAGGCAGTGCAGGGAAAACAGGTTCCTCTGGAATGGACTGACACATCTGGGGGACTCTTGGAATGGTGGCACGACCCTGGAGTTCCTCTCGCCTTTCCTGTGGAGAGCGCCTCCTCTTGAGATGCGACGGGAACGCCGGGAATTCTTTCCCTACGAAACAGGGAAAGGATCCCTCATCTCGAGCTAGGAGGCGGAAACGGGGCTCCCCTGGATGTGTGCGGGACCCTCGTGCTTCCTCTCGAGTGGAGACGGGTATGTCGGGGAACTTCTTGAGTTGCAGTAAGGGTGAGAAGGACCCTTTGGATGTTCCAGTTGTTAGATGTGATTAGCCTCGAGAAGCCTCAGCAGAAATGGGCCTCATCTCTCCGGGAGGGCAAAACCTCTGGATTTTCTCGAGTTGCGGCAGGTGCTCTCGACTTACGACGGGGACCTCAGGGACCCGCTCTGGTGGCCTCAGGAAAGGCCAGTCCCGATGCGAGTTCCTCGGGGGCCTCTCGGGATTCCTCTCCCGTCGATGCCGGGGCCTAAGACCTTGTGTGGAGTCGGGGCCGGAACCTGAGGATTCCTCTGCAGTGCTGACATGGATCTTGGGGTACTTCTGGAGTCTCCCCAGGGGAGTCAGTCCTCGTCTCGAATGCGGGCATGCACTTGCGCTTAACTCCAGGGCGGTAGCAGCAGTGTCACGCAGTCCGCCGCGTGGATCAAAGGATCTATGGTTTTCCCTCGAGTCTTTCCCACGAGGCTTTCCCACGAGGCTTTCCCACAGGGCTGTCCCACGTGCACACGTGGTGGGAGTCGATCCTCGGCTTGAACGTCAAGGCAGTGCAGGGAAAACAGGTTCCTCTGGAATGGACTGACACATCTGGGGGACTCTTGGAATTGTGACACTACCCTGGAGTTCCTCTCGCCTTTCCTGTGGAGAGCGCCTCCTCTTGAGATGCGACGGGAATGCCGGGAATTCTTTCCCTAGGAAACAGGGAAAGGATCCCTCATCTCGAGCTAGGAGGCGGAAACGGGGCTCCCCTGGATGTGTGCGGGACCCTCGTGCTTCCTCTCGAGTGGAGACAGGAATGTCGGGGAACTTCTTGAGTTGCAGCAAGGGTGTGAAGGACCCTTGGGAAGATCCAGTGGTTAGATGTGATTAGCCTCGAGAAGCCTCAGCGGAAATGGGCCTCATCTCGCCTGGAGGGCAAAACCTCCTGGATTTTCTCGAGTTGCGGCAGGTGCTCTCGACTTACGACGGGGACTTCAGGGACCCGCTCTGGTGGCCTCAGGAAAGGCCTGTACTCATGCGAGTTCCTCGTGGGCCTCTCGGGATTCCTCTCCCGTCGATGCCGGGGCCTAAGACCTTGTGTGGAGTCGGGGCCGGAACCTGAGGATTCCTCTCCAGTGCTGACATGGATCTTGGGGTACTTCTGGAGTCTCCCCAGGGGAGTCAGTCCTCATCTCGAATGCGGGCATACACTTGCGCTTTCCTCCAGAGCGGTAGCAGCAGTGTCACGCAGTCTGCCGCGTGGATCAAAGGATCTATGGTTTTCCCTCGAGTCTTTCCCACGAGGCTTTCCCACGTGGCTTTCCCACAGGGCTGTCCCACGTGCACACGTGGTGGGAGTCGATCCTCGGCTTGAACGTCAAGGCAGTGCAGGGAAAACAGGTTCCTCTGGAATGGACTGACACATCTGGGGGACTCTTGGAATGGTGGCACGACCCTGGAGTTCCTCTCGCCTTTCCTGTGGAGAGCGCCTCCTCTTGAGATGCGACGGGAACGCCGGGAATTCTTTCCCTACGAAACAGGGAAAGGATCCCTCATCTCGAGCTAGGAGGCGGAAACGGGGCTCCCCTGGATGTGTGCGGGACCCTCGTGCTTCCTCTCGAGTGGAGACGGGTATGTCGGGGAACTTCTTGAGTTGCAGTAAGGGTGAGAAGGACCCTTTGGATGTTCCAGTTGTTAGATGTGATTAGCCTCGAGAAGCCTCAGCAGAAATGGGCCTCATCTCTCCGGGAGGGCAAAACCTCCTGGATTTTCTCGAGTTGCGGCAGGTGCTCTCGACTTACGACGGGGACCTCAGGGACCCGCTCTGGTGGCCTCAGGAAAGGCCAGTCCCGATGCGAGTTCCTCGGGGGCCTCTCGGGATTCCTCTCCCGTCGATGCCGGGGCCTAAGACCTTGTGTGGAGTCGGGGCCGGAACCTGAGGATTCCTCTGCAGTGCTGACATGGATCTTGGGGTACTTCTGGAGTCTCCCCAGGGGAGTCAGTCCTCGTCTCGAATGCGGGCATGCACTTGCGCTTTCCTCCAGGGCGGTAGCAGCAGTGTCACGCAGTCCGCCGCGTGGATCAAAGGATCTATGGTTTTCCCTCGAGTCTTTCCCACGAGGCTTTCCCACGAGGCTTTCCCACAGGGCTGTCCCACGTGCACACGTGGTGGGAGTCGATCCTCGGCTTGAACGTCAAGGCAGTGCAGGGAAAACAGGTTCCTCTGGAATGGACTGACACATCTGGGGGACTCTTGTAATGGTGGCACGACCCTGGTGTTCCTCTCGCCTTTCCTGTGAAGAGCGCCTCCACTTGAGATGCGACGGGAACGCCGGGAATTCTTTCCCTACGAAACATGGAAAGGATCCCTCTTCTCGAGCTAGGAGGCGGAAACGGGGTTCCCCTGGATGTGTGCGGAACACCACGTGCTTCCTCTCGAGTGGAGACGGGTATGTCGGGGAACTTCTTTAGTTGCATCAAGGGTGTGAAGGACCCTTTGGAAGTTCCAGTGGTTAGATGTGATTAGCCTCGAGAAGCCTCAGCGGAAATGGGCCTCATCTCGCCTGGAGGCCAAAACCTCCTGGATTTTCTCGAGTTGCGGCAGGTGCTCTCGACTTACCACGGGGACCTCAGGGACCCGCTCTGGTGGCCTCAGGAAAGGCCAGTCCCCATGCGAGTTCCTCGGGGGCCTCTCGGGATTCCTCTCCCGTCGATGCCGGGGCCTAAGACCTTGTGTGGAGTCGGGGCCGGAACCTGAGGATTCCTCTCCAGTGCTGACATGGATCTTGGGGTACTTCTGGAGTTTCCCCAGGGGAGTCAGTCCTCGTCTCGAATGCGGGCATGCACTTGCGCTTTCCTCCAGAGCGGTAGCAGCAGTGTCACGCAGTCCGCCGCGTGGATAAAATGATCTATGGTTTTCCCTCGAGTCTTTCCCACGAGGCTTTCCCACGAGGCTTTCCCACAGGGCTGTCCCACGTGCACACGTGGTGGGAGTCGATCATCTTCTTGAACGTCAAGGCAGTGCAGGGAAAACAGGTTCCTCTGGAATGGACTGACACATCTGGGGGTCTCTTGGAATGGTGCCACGACCCTGGAGTTCCTCTCCTCTTTCCTGTGGAGAGCGCCTCCTCTTGAGATGCGACGGGAACGCCGGGAATTCTTTCCCTACGAAACAGGGAAAGGATCCCTCATCTCGAGCTAGGAGGCGGAAACGTGGCTCCCCTGGATGTGTGCGGGACCCCACGTGCTTCCTCTCGAGTGGAGACGGGTATGTCGGGGAACTTCTTGAGTTGCAGCAAGGGTGTGAAGGACCCTTAGGAAGTTCCAGTGGTTAGAACTGATTAGCCTCGAGAAGCCTCAGCGGAAATGGGCCTCATCTCGCCTGGAGGGCAAAACCTCCTGGATTTTCTCGAGTTGCAGCAGGTGCTCTCGACTTACGACGGGGACCTCAGGGACCCGCTCTGGTGGCCTCAGGAAAGGCCAGTCCCCATGCGAGTTCCTCGGGGGCCTCTCGGGATAACTCTCCCATCGATGCCGGGGCCTAAGACCTTGTGTGGAGTCGGGCCCGGAACCTGAGGATTCCTCTCCAGTGCTGACATGGATCTTGGGGTACTTCTGGATTCTCCCCAGTGGAGTCAGTCCTCGTCTCGAATGCGGGCATGCACTTGCGCTTTCCTCCAGAGCAGTAGCAGCAGTGTCACTCAGTCCGCCGCGTGGATCAAAGGATCTATGGTTTTCCCTCGAGTCTTTCCCACGAGGCTTTCCCACGAGGCTTTCCCACAGGTCTGTCCCACGTGCACACGTGGTGGGAGTCGATCCTCGGCTTGAACGTCAAGGCAGTGCAGGGAAAACAGGTGCCTCTGGAATGGACGGACACATCTGGGGGTCTCTTGGAATGGTGGCACGACCCTGGAGTTCCTCTCGCCTTTCCTGTGGAGAGCGCCTCCTCTGGAGATGCGACGGGAACGCCGGGAATTCTTTCCCTACGAAACAGGGAAAGGATCCCTCATCTCGAGCTAGGAGGCGGAAACGGGGCTCCCCTGGATGTGTGCGGGACCCCATGTACTTCCTCTCAAGTGGAGACGGGTATGTCGGGGAACTTCTTGAGTTGCAGCAAGGGTGTGAAGGACCCTTTGGAAGTTCCAGTGGTTAGATGTGATTAGCCTCGAGAAGCCTCAGCGGAAATGGGCCTCATCTCGCCTGGAGGGCAAAACCTCCTGGAATTTCTCGAGTTGCGGCAGGTGCTCTCGACTTACGAAGGGGACCTCAGGGACCCGCTCTGGTGGCCTCAGGAAGGCCAGTCCCCATGCGAGTTCTTCGGGTGTCTCTCGGGATTCCTCTCCCGTCGATGCCGGGGCCAAAGACCTTGTGTGGTGTCGAGGCCGGAACCTGAGGATTCCTCTCCAGTGCTGACATGGATCTTGGGGTACTTCTGGAGTCTCCCCAGGGGAGTCAGTCCTCGTCTCGAATGCGGGCATGCACTTGCGCTTTCCTCCAGAGCGGTAGCAGCAGTGTCACGCAGCCGCCGCGTGGATCAAAGGATCTATGGTTTTCCCTCGAGTCTTTCCCACGAGGCTTTCCCACGAGGCTTTCCCACAGGGCTGTCCCACGTGCACACGTGGTGGGAGTCGATCCTCGGCTTGAACGTCAAGGCAGTGCAGGGAAAACAGGTTCCTCTGGAATGGACTGACACATCTGGGGGACTCTTGGAATGGTGGCAAGACCCTGGAGTTCCTCTCGCCTTTCCTGTGGAGAGCGCCTCCTCTTGAGATGCGACGGGAACGCCGGGAATTCTTTCCCTAGGAAACAGGGAAAGGATCCCTCATCTCGAGCTAGCAGGCGGAAACGGGGCTCCCCTGGATGTGTGCGGGACCCTCGTGCTTCCTCTCGAGTGGAGACGGGTATGTCGGGGAACTTCTTGAGTTGCAGCAAGGGTGAGAAGGACCCTTTGGATGTTCCAGTGGTTAGATGTGATTAGCCTCGAGAAGCCTCAGCGGAAATGGGCCTCATCTCGCCTGGAGGGCAAAACCTCCTGGATTGTCTCGAGTTGTGGCAGGTGCTCTCGACTTATGACGGGGACCTCAGGGACCCGCTCTGGTGGCCTCAGGAAAGGCCAGTCCCCATGCGAGTTCCTCGGGGGCCTCTCGGGATTCCTCTCCCGTCGATGCCGGGGCCTAAGACCTTGTGTGGAGTCGGGGCCGGAACCTGAGGATTCCTCTCCAGTGCTGACATGGATCTTGGGGTACTTCTGGAGTCTCCCCAGGGGAGTCAGTCCTCGTCTCGAATGCGGGCATGCACTTGCGCTTTCCTCCAGGGCGGTAGCAGCAGTGTCACGCAGTCCGCCGCGTGGATCAAAGGATCTATGGTTTTCCCTCGAGTCTTTCCCACGAGGCTTTCCCACGAGGCTTTCCCACAGGGCTGTCCCACGTGCACATGTGGTGGGACTCGATCTTCGGCTTGAACGTCAAGGCAGTGCACGGAAAACATGTTCCTATGGAATGGACTGACACATCTGGGGGACTCTTGGAATGGTGGCACGACCCTGGAGTTCCTCTCGCCTTTCCTGTGGAGAGCGCCTCCTCCTGAGATGCGACGGGAACGCCGGGAATTCTTTCCCTACGAAACAGGGAAAGGATCCCTCATCTCAAGCTAGGAGGCGGAAACGGGGCTCCCCTGGATGTGTGCCGGACCCCACGAGCTTCCTCTCGAGTGGAGACGGGTATGTCGGGGAACTTCTTGAGTTGCAGCAAGGGTGTGAAGGACCCTTAGGAAGTTCCAGTGGTTAGACGTGATTAGCCTCGAGAAGCCTCAGCGGAAACGGGCCTCATCTCGCCTCGAGGGCAAAACCTCCTGGATTTCCTCGAGTTGCGGCAGGTGCCCTCGACTTACGACGGGGACCTCAGGGACCAGCTCAGGTGGCCTCAGGAAACGCCATTCCCCATGTGAGTTCCTCGGGGGCCTCTCGGGATTCCTCTCCCGTCGATGCCGGGGCCTAAGACCTTGTGTGGAATCGGGGCCGGAACCTGAGGATTCCTCTCCAGTGCTGACATGGATCTTGGGGTACTTCTGGAGTCTCCCCAGGGGAGTCAGTCCTCGTCTCGAATGCGGGCATGCACTTGCGCTTTCCTCCAGGGCGGTAGCAGCAGTGTCACGCAGTCCGCCGCGTGGATCAAAGGATCTATGGTTTTCCCTCGAGTCTTTCCCACGAGGCTTTCCCACGAGGCTTTCCCACAGGGCTGTCCCCCGTGCACACGTGGTGGGAGTCGAATCTCGGCTTGAACGTCAAGGCAGTGCAGGGAAAACAGGTTCCTCTGGAATGGACTGACACATCTGGGGGACTCTTGGAATGGTGGCACGACCCTGGAGTTCCTCTCGCCTTTCCTGTGGAGAGCGCCTCCTCTTGAGATGCGACGGGAACGCCGGGAATTCTTTCCCTACGAAACAGGGAAAGGATCCCTCATCTCGAGCTAGGAGGCGGAAACGGGGCTCCCCTGGATGTGTGCGGGACCCTCGTGCTTCCTCTCGAGTGGAGACGGGTATGTCGGGGAACTTCTTGAGTTGCAGTAAGGGTGAGAAGGACCCTTTGGATGTTCCAGTTGTTAGATGTGATTAGCCTCGAGAAGCCTCAGCAGAAATGGGCCTCATCTCTCCGGGAGGGCAAAACCTCCTGGATTTTCTCGAGTTGCGGCAGGTGCTCTCGACTTACGACGGGGACCTCAGGGACCCGCTCTGGTGGCCTCAGGAAAGGCCAGTCCCGATGCGAGTTCCTCGGGGGCCTCTCGGGATTCCTCTCCCGTCGATGCCGGGGCCTAAGACCTTGTGTGGAGTCGGGGCCGGAACCTGAGGATTCCTCTGCAGTGCTGACATGGATCTTGGGGTACTTCTGGAGTCTCCCCAGGGGAGTCAGTCCTCGTCTCGAATGCGGGCATGCACTTGCGCTTAACTCCAGGGCGGTAGCAGCAGTGTCACGCAGTCCGCCGCGTGGATCAAAGGATCTATGGTTTTCCCTCGAGTCTTTCCCACGAGGCTTTCCCACGAGGCTTTCCCACAGGGCTGTCCCACGTGCACACGTGGTGGGAGTCGATCCTCGGCTTGAACGTCAAGGCAGTGCAGGGAAAACAGGTTCCTCTGGAATGGACTGACACATCTGGGGGACTCTTGGAATGGTGACACTACCCTGGAGTTCCTCTCGCCTTTCCTGTGGAGAGCGCCTCCTCTTGAGATGCGACGGGAATGCCGGGAATTCTTTCCCTAGGAAACAGGGAAAGGATCCCTCATCTCGAGCTAGGAGGCGGAAACGGGGCTCCCCTGGATGTGTGCGGGACCCTCGTGCTTCCTCTCGAGTGGAGACAGGAATGTCGGGGAACTTCTTGAGTTGCAGCAAGGGTGTTAAGGACCCTTGGGAAGATCCAGTGGTTAGATGTGATTAGCCTCGAGAAGCCTCAGCGGAAATGGGCCTCATCTCGCCTGGAGGGCAAAACCTCCTGGATTTTCTCGAGTTGCGGCAGGTGCTCTCGACTTACGACGGGGACTTCAGGGACCCGCTCTGGTGGCCTCAGGAAAGGCCAGTCCTCATGCGAGTTCCTCGTGGGCCTCTCGGGATTCCTCTCCCGTCGATGCCGGGGCCTAAGACCTTGTGTGGAGTCGGGGCCGGAACCTGAGGATTCCTCTCCAGTGCTGACATGGATCTTGGGGTACTTCTGGAGTCTCCCCAGGGGAGTCAGTCCTCATCTCGAATGCGGGCATACACTTGCGCTTTCCTCCAGAGCGGTAGCAGCAGTGTCACGCAGTCTGCCGCGTGGATCAAAGGATCTATGGTTTTCCCTCGAGTCTTTCCCACGAGGCTTTCCCACGTGGCTTTCCCACAGGGCTGTCCCACGTGCACACGTGGTGGGAGTCGATCCTCGGCTTGAACGTCAAGGCAGTGCAGGGAAAACAGGTTCCTCTGGAATGGACTGACACATCTGGGGGACTCTTGGAATGGTAGCACAACAATGGAGTTCCTCTCGCCTTTCCTGTGGAGAGCGCCTCCTCTTGAGATGCGACGGGAACGCCGGGAATTCTTTCCCTACGAAACAGGGAAAGGATCCCTCATCTCGAGGTAGGAGGCGGAAACGGGGCTCCCCTGGATGTGTGCGGGGCCCCACGTGCTTCCTCTCGAGTGGAGACGGGTATGTCGGGGAACTTCTTGAGTTGCAGCAAGGGTGTGAAGGACCCTTTGGAAGTTCCAGTCGTTAGATATGATTAGCCTCGAGAAGCCTCAGCGGAAATGGGCCTCATCTCGCCTGGAGGGCAAAACCTCCTGGATTTCTTCGAGATGCGGAAGGTGCTCTCGACTTACGACGGGGACCTCAGGGCCCCGCTCTGGAGGCCTCAGGAAAGGCTAGTCCCCATGCGAGTTCCGCGGGGGCCTCTCGGGATTCCTCTCCCGTCGATGCCGGGGCCTAAGACCTTGTGTGGAGTCGGGGCCGGAACCTGAGGATTCCTCTCCAGTGCTGACATGGATCTTGGGGTACTTCTGGAGTCTCCCCAGGGGAGTCAGTCCTCGTCTCGAATGCGGGCATGCACTTGCGCTTTCCTCCAGAGCGGTAGCAGCAGTGTCACGCAGTCCGCCGCGTGGATCAAAGGATCTATGGTTTTCCCTCGAGTCTTTCCCACGAGGCTTTCCCACGAGGCTTTCCCACAGGGCTGTCCCACGTGCACACGTGGTGGGAGTCGATCCTCGGCTTGAACGTCAAGGCAGTGCAGGGAAAACAGGTTCCTCTGGAATGGACTGACATATCTGGGGGTCTCTTGGAATGGTGCCACGATCCTGGAGTTCCTCTCGCCTTTCCTGTGGAGAGTGCCTCCTCTTGAATGCGACGGGAACGCCGGGAATTCTTTCCCTACTAAACAGGGAAAGTATCCCTCATCTCGAGCTAGGAAGCGGAAACGGGGCTCCCCTGGATGTGTGCGGGACCCCACGTGCTTCCTCTCGAGTGGAGACGGGTATGTCGCGGAACTGCTTGAGTTGCAGCAAGGGTGTGAAGGACCCTTGGGAAGTTCCAGTGGTTAGATGTGATTAGCCTCGAGAAGACTCATGGGAAATGGGCCTCATCTCGCCTGGAGGGCAAAACCTCCTGGATTTTCTCGAGTTGCGGCAGGTACTCTCGACTTACGACGGGGACCTCAGGGCCCCGCTCCGGAGGCCTCAGGAAAGGCTAGTCCCCATGCGAGTTCCTCGGGGGCCTCTCGGGATTCCTCTCCCGTCGATGCCAGGGCCTAAGACCTTGTGTGGAGTCGGGGCCGGACCCTGAGGATTCCTCTCCAGTGCTGACATGGATCTTGGGGTACTTCTGGAGTCTCCCCAGGGGAGTCAGTCCTCGTCTCGAATGCGGGCATGCACTTGCGCTTTCCTCCAGAGCGGTAGCAGCAGTGTCACGCAATCCGTCGAGTGGATCAAAGGATCTATGGTTTTCCCTCGAGTATTTCCCACCAGGCTTTCCCACGAGGCTTTCCCACAGGGCTGTCCCACGAGCACACGTGGTGGGATTCGATCCTCAGCTTGAACGTCAAGGCAGTGCAGGGAAAACAGGTTCCTCTGGAATGGACTGACAGATCTGGGGGACTCTTGTAATGGTGGCACGACCCTGGTGTTCCTCTCGCCTTTCCTGTGGAGAGCGCCTCCACTTGAGATGCGACGGGAACGCCGGGAATTCTTTCCCTACGAAACATGGAAAGGATCCCTCTTCTCGAGCTAGGAGGCGGAAACGGGGTTCCCCTGGATGTGTGCGGAACACCACGTGCTTCCTCTCGAGTGGAGACGGGTATGTCGGGGAACTTCTTTAGTTGCAGCAAGGGTGTGAAGGACCCTTTGGAAGTTCCAGTGGTTAGATGTGATTAGCCTCGAGAAGCCTCAGCGGAAATGGGCCTCATCTCGCCTGGAGGGCAAAACCTCCTGGAATTTCTCGAGTTGCGGCAGGTGCTCTCGACTTACGAAGGGGACCTCAGGGACCCGCTCTGGTGGCCTCAGGAAGGCCAGTCCCCATGCGAGTTCTTCGGGTGTCTCTCGGGATTCCTCTCCCGTCGATGCCGGGGCCAAAGACCTTGTGTGGTGTCGAGGCCGGAACCTGAGGATTCCTCTCCAGTGCTGACATGGATCTTGGGGTACTTCTGGAGTCTCCCCAGGGGAGTCAGTCCTCGTCTCGAATGCGGGCATGCACTTGCGCTTTCCTCCAGAGCGGTAGCAGCAGTGTCACGCAGTCCGCCGCGTGGATCAAAGGATCTATGGTTTTCCCTCGCGTCTTTCCCACGAGGCTTTCCCACGAGGCTTTCCCACAGGGCTGTCCCACGTGCACACGTGGTGGGAGTCGATCCTCGGCTTGAACGTCAAGGCAGTGCAGGGAAAACAGGTTCCTCTGGAATGGACTGACACATCTGGGGGACTCTTGGAATGGTGGCAAGACCCTGGAGTTCCTCTCGCCTTTCCTGTGGAGAGCGCCTCCTCTTGAGATGCGACGGGAACGCCGGGAATTCTTTCCCTAGGAAACAGGGAAAGGATCCCTCATCTCGAGCTAGGAGGCGGAAACGGGTCTCCCCTGGATGTGTGCGGGACCCTCGTGCTTCCTCTCGAGTGGAGACGGGTATGTCGGGGAACTTCTTGAGTTGCAGCAAGGGTGAGAAGGACCCTTTGGATGTTCCAGTGGTTAGATGTGATTAGCCTCGAGAAGCCTCAGCGGAAATGGGCCTCATCTCGCCTGGAGGGCAAAACCTCCTGGATTGTCTCGAGTTGTGGCAGGTGCTCTCGACTTATGACGGGGACCTCAGGGACCCGCTCTGGTGGCCTCAGGAAAGGCCAGTCCCCATGCGAGTTCCTCGGGGGACTCTCGGGATTCCTCTCCCGTCGATGCCGGGGCCTAAGACCTTGTGTGGAGTCGGGGCCGGAACCTGAGGATTCCTCTCCAGTGCTGACATGGATCTTGGGGTACTTCTGGAGTCTCCCCAGGGGAGTCAGTCCTCGTCTCGAATGCGGGCATGCACTTGCGCTTTCCTCCAGGGCGGTAGCAGCAGTGTCACGCAGTCCGCCGCGTGGATCAAAGGATCTATGGTTTTCCCTCGAGTCTTTCCCACGAGGCTTTCCCACGAGGCTTTCCCACAGGGCTGTCCCACGTGCACATGTGGTGGGACTCGATCTTCGGCTTGAACGTCAAGGCAGTGCACGGAAAACATGTTCCTATGGAATGGACTGACACATCTGGGGGACTCTTGGAATGGTGGCACGACCCTGGAGTTCCTCTCGCCTTTCCTGTGGAGAGCGCCTCCTCCTGAGATGCGACGGGAACGCCGGGAATTCTTTCCCTACGAAACAGGGAAAGGATCCCTCATCTCAAGCTAGGAGGCGGAAACGGGGCTCCCCTGGATGTGTGCCGGACCCCACGAGCTTCCTCTCGAGTGGAGACGGGTATGTCGGGGAACTTCTTGAGTTGCAGCAAGGGTGTGAAGGACCCTTAGGAAGTTCCAGTGGTTAGACGTGATTAGCCTCGAGAAGCCTCAGCGGAAACGGGCCTCATCTCGCCTCGAGGGCAAAACCTCCTGGATTTCCTCGAGTTGCGGCAGGTGCCCTCGACTTACGACGGGGACCTCAGGGACCAGCTCAGGTGGCCTCAGGAAACGCCATTCCCCATGTGAGTTCCTCGGGGGCCTCTCGGGATTCCTCTCCCGTCGATGCCGGGGCCTAAGACCTTGTGTGGAATCGGGGCCGGAACCTGAGGATTCCTCTCCAGTGCTGACATGGATCTTGGGGTACTTCTGGAGTCTCCCCAGGGGAGTCAGTCCTCGTCTCGAATGCGGGCATGCACTTGCGCTTTCCTCCAGAGCGGTAGCAGCAGTGTCACGCAGTCCGCCGCGTGGATCAAAGGATCTATGGTTTTCCCTCGAGTCTTTCCCACGAGGCTTTCCCACGAGGCTTTCCCACAGGGCTGTCCCACGTGCACACGTGGTGGTAGTCGATCCTCGGCTTGAACGTCAAGGCAGTGCAGGGAAAACAGCTTCCTCTGTAATGGACTGACACATCTGGGGGTCTCTTGGAATGGTGGCACGACCCTGGAGTTCCTCTCGCCTTTCCTGTGGAGAGCGCCTCCTCTTGAGATGCGACGGGAACGCCGGGAATTCTTTCCCTACGAAACAGGGAAAGGATCCCTCATCTCGGGCTAGGAGGCGGAAATGGGGCTCCCCTGGATGTGTGCGGGACCCCACGTGCTTCCTCTCGAGTGGAGACGGGTATGTCGGGGAACTTCTTGAGTTGCAGCAAGGGTGTGAAGGACCCTTTGGAAGTTCCAGTGGTTAGATGTGATTAGCCTCGAGAAGCCTCAGCGGAAATGGGCCTCATCTCGCCTGGAGGGCAAAACCTCCTGGATTTTCTCGAGTTGCGGCAGGTGCTCTCGACTTACGACGGGGACCTCAGGGACCCGCTGTGGTGGCCTCAGGAAAGGCCAGTCCCCATGCGAGTTCCTCGGGGGCCTCTCGGGATTCCTCTCCCGTCGATGCCGGGGCCTAAGACCTTGTGTGGAGTCGGGGCCGGAACCTGAGGATTCCTCTCCAGTGCTGACATGGATCTTGGGGTACTTCTGGTGTCTCCCCAGGGGAGTCAGTCCTCGTCTCGAATGCGGGCATGCACTTGCGCTTTCCTCCAGAGCGGTAGCAGCAGTGTCACGCAGTCCGCCGCGTGGATCAAAGGATCTATGGTTTTCCCTCGAGTCTTTCCCACGAGGCTTTCCCACGAGGCTTTCCCACAGGGCTGTCCCACGTGCACACGTGGTGGGAGTCGATCCTCGGCTTGAACGTCAAGGCAGTGCGGGGAAAACAGGTTCCTCTGGAATGGACTGACACATCTGGGGGACTCTTGGAATGGTGGCACGACCCTGGAGTTCCTCTCTCCTTTCCTGTGGAGAGCACCTCCTCTTGAGATGCGACGGGAACGCCGGGAATTCTTTCCCTACGAAACAGGGAAAGGATCCCTCATCTCGGGCTAGGAGGCGGAAATGGGGCTCCCCTGGATGTGTGCGGGACCCCACGTGCTTCCTCTCGAGTGCAGACGGGTATGTCGGGGAACTTCTTGAGTTGCAGCAAGGGTGTGAAGGACCCTTTGGAAGTTCCAGTGGTTAGATGTGATTAGCCTCGAGAAGCCTCAGCGGAAATGTGCCTCATCTCGCCTGGAGGGCAACACCTCCTGGATTTTCTCGAATTGCGGCAGGTGCTCTCGACTTACGACGAGGACCTCAGGGACCCGCTCTGGTGGCCTCAGGAAAGGCCAGTCCCCATGTGAGTTCCTCGGGGGCCACTCGGGATTCCTCTCCCGTCGATGCCGGGGCCTAAGACCTTGTGTGGAGTCGCGACCGGAACCTTAGGATTCCTCTCCAGTGCTGACATGGATCTTGGGGTACTTCTGGAGTCTCCCCAGGGGAGTCAGTCCTCGTCTCGAATGCGGGCATGCACTTGCGTTTTCCTCCAGAGCGGTAGCAGCAGTGTCACGCTGTCCGCTGCGTGGATCAAAGGACCTATGGTTTTCCCTCGAGTCTTTCCCACGAGGCTTTCCCACGAGGCTTTCCCACAGGGCTGTCCCACGTGCACACGTGGTGGGAGTCGATCCTCGGCTTGAACGTCAAGGCAGTGCAGGGAAAACAGGTTCCTCTGGAATGGACTGACACATCTGGGGGACACTTGAAATCGTGGCACGACCCTGGAGTTCCTCTCGCCTTTCCTGTGGAGAGCGCCTCCTCTTGACATGCGACGGGAACGCCGGGAATTCTTTCCCTACGAAACAGGGAAAGGATCCCTCATCTCGAGCTAGGAGGCGGAAACGGGGCTCCCCTGGATGTGTGCTTGACCCTCGTGCTTCCTCTCGAGTGGAGACAGGTATGTCGGGGAACTTCTTGAGTTGCAGCAAGGGTGAGAAGGACCCTTTGGATGTTCCAGTGGTTAGATGTGATTAGCCTCGAGAAGCCTCAGCGGAAATGGGCCTCATCTCGCCTGGAGGGCAAAACCTCCTGGATTTTCTCGAGTTGCGGCAGGTGCTCTCGACTTACGACGGGGACCTCAGGGACCCGCTCTGGTGGCCTCAGGAAAGGCCAGTCCCCATGCGAGTTCCTCGGGGGACTCTCGGGATTCCTCTCCCGTGGATGCCGGGGCCTAAGACCTTGTGTGGAGTTGGGGCCGGAACCTGAGGATTCCTCTCCAGTGCTGACATGGATCTTGGGGTACTTCTGGAGTCTCCCCAGGGGAGTCAGTCCTCGTCTCGAATGCGGGCATGCACTTGCGCTTTCCTCCAGAGCGGTAGCAGCAGTGTCACGCAGTCCGCCGCGTGGATCAAAGGATCTATGGTTTTCCCTCGAGTCTTTCCCACGAGGCTTTCCCACGAGGCTTTCCCACAGGGCTGTCCCACGTGCACACGTGGTGGGAGTCGATCCTCGGCTTGAACGTCAAGGCAGTGCAGGGAAAACAGGTTCCTCTGGAATGGACTGACACATCTGGGGGACTCTTGGAATGGTGGCAAGACCCTGGAGTTCCTCTCGCCTTTCCTGTGGAGAGCGCCTCCTCTTGAGATGCGACGGGAACGCCGGGAATTCTTTCCCTAGGAAACAGGGAAAGGATCCCTCATCTCGAGCTAGGAGGCGGAAACGGGGCTCCCCTGGATGTGTGCGGGACCCTCGTGCTTCCTCTCGAGTGGAGACGGGTATGTCGGGGAACTTCTTGAGTTGCAGCAAGGGTGAGAAGGACCCTTTGGATGTTCCAGTGGTTAGATGTGATTAGCCTCGAGAAGCCTCAGCGGAAATGGGCCTCATCTCGCCTGGAGGGCAAAACCTCCTGGATTGTCTCGAGTTGTGGCAGGTGCTCTCGACTTATGACGGGGACCTCAGGGACCCGCTCTGGTGGCCTCAGGAAAGGCCAGTCCCCATGCGAGTTCCTCGGGGGCCTCTCGGGATTCCTCTCCCGTCGATGCCGGGGCCTAAGACCTTGTGTGGAGTCGGGGCCGGAATCTGAGGATTCCTCTGCAGTGCTGACATGGATCTTGGGGTACTTCTGGAGTCTCCCCAGGGGAGTCAGTCCTCGTCTCGAATGCGGGCATGCACTTGCGCTTTCCTCCAGGGCGGTAGCAGCAGTGTCACGCAGTCCGCCGCGTGGATCAAAGGATCTATGGTTTTCCCTCGAGTCTTTCCCACGAGGCTTTCCCACGAGGCTTTCCCACAGGGCTGTCCCACGTGCACACGTGGTGGGAGTCGATCCTCGGCTTGAACGTCAAGGCAGTGCAGGGAAAACAGGTTCCTCTGGAATGGACTGACACATCTGGGGGACTCTTGGAATGGTGGCACGACCCTGGAGTTCCTCTCTCCTTTCCTGTGGAGAGCACCTCCTCTTGAGATGCGACGGGAACGCCGGGAATTCTTTCCCTACGAAACAGGGAAAGTATCCCTCATCTCGGGCTAGGAGGCGGAAATGGGGCTCCCCTGGATGTGTGCGGGACCCCACGTGCTTCCTCTCGAGTGGAGACGGGTATGTCGGGGAACTTCTTGAGTTGCAGCAAGGGTGTGAAGGACCCTTTGGAAGTTCCAGTGGTTAGATGTGATTAGCCTCGAGAAGCCTCAGCGGAAATGGGCCTCATCTCGCCTGGAGGGCAAAACCTCCTGGATTTTCTCGAGTTGCGGCAGGTGCTCTCGACTTACGACGGGGACCTCAAGGACCCGCTGTGGTGGCCTCAGGAAAGGCCAGTCCCCATGCGAGTTCCTCGGGGGCCTCTCGGGATTACTCTCCCGTCGATGCCGGGGCCTAAGACCTTGTGTGGAGTCGGGGCCGGAACCTGAGGATTCCTCTCCAGTGCTGACATGGATCTTGGGGTACTTCTGGAGTCTCCCCAGGGGAGTCAGTCCTCGTCTCGAATGCGGGCATGCACTTGCGCTTTCCTCCAGAGCGGTAGCAGCAGTGTCACGCAGTCCGCCCCGTGGATCAAAGGATCTATGGTTTTCCCTCGAGTCTTTCCCACGAGGCTTTCCCACGAGGCTTTCCCACAGGGCTGTCCCACGTGCACACGTGGTGGGAGTCGATCCTCGGCTTGAACGTCAAGGCAGTGCGGGGAAAACAGGTTCCTCTGGAATGGACTGACACATCTGGGGGACTCTTGGAATGGTGGCACGACCCTGGAGTTCCTCTCTCCTTTCCTGTGGAGAGCACCTCCTCTTGAGATGCGACGGGAACGCCGGGAATTCTTTCCCTACGAAACAGGGAAAGGATCCCTCATCTCGGGCTAGGAGGTGGAAATGGGGCTCCCCTGGATGTGTGCGGGACCCCACGTGCTTCCTCTCGAGTGCAGACGGGTATGTCGGGGAACTTCTTGAGTTGCAGCAAGGGTGTGAAGGACCCTTTGGAAGTTCCAGTGGTTAGATGTGATTAGCCTCGAGAAGCCTCAGCGGAAATGGGCCTCATCTCGCCTGGAGGGCAACACCTCCTGGATTTTCTCGAATTGCGGCAGGTGCTCTCGACTTACGACGAGGACCTCAGGGACCCGCTCTGGTGGCCTCAGGAAAGGCCAGTCCCCATGTGAGTTCCTCGGGGGCCTCTCGGGATTCGTCTCCCGTCGATGCCGGGGCCTAAGACCTTGTGTGGAGTCGCGACCGGAACCTTAGGATTCCTCTCCAGTGCTGACATGGATCTTGGGGTACTTCTGGAGTCTCCCCAGGGGAGTCAGTCCTCGTCTCGAATGCGGGCATGCACTTGCGTTTTCCTCCAGAGCGGTAGCAGCAGTGTCACGCTGTCCGCTGCGTGGATCAAAGGATCTATGGTTTTCCCTCGAGTCTTTCCCACGAGGCTTTCCCACGAGGCTTTCCCACAGGGCTGTCCCACGTGCACACGTGGTGGGAGTCGATCCTCGGCTTGAACGTCAAGGCAGTGCAGGGAAAACAGGTTCCTCTGGAATGGACTGACACATCTGGGGGACACTTGAAATCGTGGCACGACCCTGGAGTTCCTCTCGCCTTTCCTGTGGAGAGCGCCTCCTCTTGACATGCGACGGGAACGCCGGGAATTCTTTCCCTACGAAACAGGGAAAGGATCCCTCATCTCGAGCTAGGAGGCGGAAACGGGGCTCCCCTGGATGTGTGCTTGACCCTCGTGCTTCCTCTCGAGTGGAGACAGGTATGTCGGGGAACTTCTTGAGTTGCAGCAAGGGTGAGAAGGACCCTTTGGATGTTCCAGTGGTTTGATGTGATTAGCCTCGAGAAGCCTCAGCGGAAATGGGCCTCATCTCGCCTGGAGGGCAAATCCTCCTGGATTTTCTCGAGTTGCGGCAGGTGCTCTCGACTTAAGACGGGGACCTCAGGGACCCGCTCTGGTGGCCTCAGGAAAGGCCAGTCCCCATGCGAGTTCCTCGGGGGCCTCTCGGGATTCCTCTCCCGTGGATGCCGGTGCCTAAGACCTTGTGTGGAGTTGGGGCCGGAACCTGAGGATTCCTCTCCAGTGCTGACATGGATCTTGGGGTACTTCTGTAGTCTCCCCAGGGGAGTCAGTCCTCGTCTCGAATGCGGGCATGCACTTGCGCTTTCCTCCAGAGCGGTAGCAGCAGTGTCACGCAGTCCGCCGCGTGGATCAAAGGATCTATGGTTTTCCCTCGAGTCTTTCCCACGAGGCTTTCCCACGAGGCTTTCCCACAGGGCTGTCCCACGTGCACACGTGGTGGGAGTCGATCCTCGGCATGAACGTCAAGGCAGTGCAGGGAAAACAGCTTCCTCTGTAATGGACTGACACATCTGGGGGTCTCTTGGAATGGTGGCACGACCCTGGAGTTACTCTCGCCTTTCCTGTGGAGAGCGCCTCCTCTTGAGATGCGACGGGAACGCCGGGAATTCTTTCCCTACGAAACAGGGAAAGGATCCCTCATCTCGGGCTAGGAGGCGGAAATGGGGCTCCCCTGGATGTGTGCGGGACCCCACGTGCTTCCTCTCGAGTGGAGACGGGTATGTCGGGGAACTTCTTGAGTTGCAGCAAGGGTGTGAAGGACCCTTTGGAAGTTCCAGTGGTTAGATGTGATTAGCCTCGAGAAGCCTCAGCGGAAATGGGCCTCATCTCGCCTGGAGGGCAAAACCTCCTGGATTTTCTCGAGTTGCGGCAGGTGCTCTCGACTTACGACGGGGACCTCAGGGACCCGCTGTGGTGGCCTCAGGAAAGGCCAGTCCCCATGCGAGTTCCTCGGGGGCCTCTCGGGATTCCTCTCCCGTCGATGCCGGGGCCTAAGACCTTGTGTGGAGTCGGGGCCGGAACCTGAGGATTCCTCTCCAGTGCTGACATGGATCTTGGGGTACTTCTGGAGTCTCCCCAGGGGAGTCAGTCCTCGTCTCGAATGCGGGCATGCACTTGCGCTTTCCTCCAGAGCGGTAGCAGCAGTGTCACGCAGTCCGCCGCGTGGATCAAAGGATCTATGATTTTCCCTCGAGTCTTTCCCACGAGGCTTTCCCACGAGGCTTTCCCACAGGGCTGTCCCACGTGCACACGTGGTGGGAGTCGATCCTCGGCTTGAACGTCAAGGCAGTGCAGGGAAAACAGGTTCCTCTGGAATGGACTGACACATCTGGGGGACTCTTGGAATGGTGGCACGACCCTGGAGTTCCTCTCTCCTTTCCTGTGGAGAGCACCTCCTCTTGAGATGCGACGGGAACGCCGGGAATTCTTTCCCTACGAAACAGGGAAAGGATCCCTCATCTCGGGCTAGGAGGCGGAAATGGGGCTCCCCTGGATGTGTGCGGGACCCCACGTGCTTCCTCTCGAGTGGAGACGGGTATGTCGGGGAACTTCTTGAGTTGCAGCAAGGGTGTGAAGGACCCTTTGGAAGTTCCAGTGGTTAGATGTGATTAGCCTCGAGAAGCCTCAGCGGAAATGGGCCTCATCTCGCCTGGAGGGCAAAACCTCCTGGATTTTCTCGAGTTGCGGCAGGTGCTCTCGACTTACGACGGGGACCTCAGGGACCCGCTCTGGTGGCCTCAGGAAAGGCCAGTCCCCATGCGAGTTCCTCGGGGGCCTCTCGGGATTCCTCTCCCGTCGATGCCGGGGCCTAAGACCTTGTGTGGAGTCGGGGCCGGAACCTGAGGATTCCTCTCCAGTGCTGACATGGATCTTGGGGTACTTGTGGAGTCTCCCCAGGGGAGTCAGTCCTCGTCTCAAATGCGGGCATGCACTTGCGCTTTCCTCCAGAGCGGTAGCAGCAGTGTCACCCAGTCCGCCACGTGGATCAAAGGATCTATGGTTTTCCCTCCAGTCTTTCCCAAGAGGCTTTCCCACGAGGCTTTCCCACAGGGCTGTCCCACGTGCACACGTGGTGGGAGTCGATCCTCGGCTTGAACGTCAAGGCAGTGCAGGGAAAACAGCTTCCTCTGTAATTGACTGACACATCTGGGGGTCTCTTGGAATGGTGGCACGACCCTGGAGTTCCTCTCGCCTTTCCTGTGGAGAGCACCTCCTCTTGAGATGCGACGGGAACGCCGGGAATCTTTCCCTACGAAACAGGGAAAGGATCCCTCATCTCGAGCTAGGAGGCGGAAACGGGGCTCCCCTGGATGTGTGCTTGACCCTCGTGCTTCCTCTCGAGTGGAGACGGGTATGTCGGGGAACTTCTTGAGTTGCAGCAAGGGTGTGAAGGACCCTTTGGAAGTTCCAGTGGTTAGATGTGATTAGCCTCAAGAAGCCTCAGCGGAAATGGGCCTCATCTCGCCTGGAGGGCAAAACCTCCTGGATTTTCTCGAGTTGCGGCAGGTGCTCTCGACTTACGACGGGGACCTCAGGGACCCGCTCTGGTGGCCTCAGGAAAGGCCAGTCCCCATGCGAGTTCCTCGGGGGCCTCTCGGGATTCCTCTCCCGTCGATGCCGGGGCCTAAGACCTTGTGTGGAGTCGTGGCCGGAACCTGAGGATTTCTCTCCAGTGCTGACATGGATCTTGGGGTACTTCTGGAGTCTCCCCAGGGGAGTCAGTCCTCGTCTCGAATGCGGGCATGCACTTGCGCTTTCCTCCAGAGCGGTAGCAGCAGTGTCACACAGTCCGCGCGTGGACAAAAGGATCTTTGGTTTTCCCTCGAGTCTTTCCCACGAGGCTGTCCCACGAGGCTTTCCCACAGGGCCGTCCCACGTGCACAAGTGTTGGGAGTCGATCCTCGGCTTGAACGTCAAGGCAGTTCAGGGAAAACAGGTTCCTCTGGAATGGACTGACACATCTGGGGGACTCGTGGAATGGTGGCACGACCCTGGAGTTCCTCTCGCCTTTCCTGTGGAGAGCGCCTCCTCTTGAGATGCGAAGGGAACGCCGGGAATTCTTTCCCTACGAAACAGGGAAAGGATCCCTCATCTCAAGCTAGGAGGCGGAAACGGGGCTCCCGTGGATGTGTGCGGGACCCTCGTGCTTCCTCTCGAGTGGAGACGGGTATGTCGGGGAACTTCTTGAGTTGCAGCAAGGGTGTGAAGGACCCTTTGGAAGTTCCAGTGGTTAGATGTGATTAGCCTCGAGAAGCCTCAGCGGAAATGGGCCTCATCTCGCCTGGAGGGCAACACCTCCTGGATTTTCTCGAGTTGCGGCAGGTGCTCTCGACTTACGACGAGGACCTCAGGGACCCGCTCTGGTGGCCTCAGGAAAGGCCAGTCCCCATGTGAGTTCCTCGGGGGCCTCTCGGGATTCCTCTCCCGTCGATGCCGGGGCCTAAGACCTTGTGTGGAGTCGCGACCGGAACCTTAGGATTCCTCTCCAGTGCTGACATGGATCTTGGGGTACTTCTGGAGTCTCCCAAGGGGAGTCAGTCCTCGTCTCGAATGCGGGCATGCACTTGCGCTTTCCTCCAGAGCGGTAGCAGCAGTGTCACGCTGTCGGCCGCGTGGATCAAAGGATCTATGGTTTTCCCTCGAGTCTTTCCCACGAGGCTTTCTCACGAGGCTTTCCCACAGGGCTGTCCCACGTGCACACGTGGTGGGAGTCGATCCTCGGCTTGAACGTCAAGGCAGTGCAGGGAAAACAGGTTCCTCTGTAATGGACTGACACATCTGGGGGTCTCTTGGAATGCTGGCAAGACCCTGGAGTTCCTCTCCCCTTTCCTGTGGAGAGCGCCTCCTCTTGAGATGTGAAGGGAACGCCGGGAATTCTTTCCCTACGAAACAGGGAAAGGATCCCTCATCTCGAGCTAGGAGGTGGAAACGGGGCTCCCCTGGATGTTTGCGGGACCCCATGTGCTTCCTCTCGAGTGGAGACGGGTATGTCGGGGAACTTCTTGAGTTGCAGCAAGGGTGTGAAGGACCCTTTGGAAGTTCCAGTGGTTAGATGTGATTAGCCTCGAGAAGCCTCAGCGGAAATGGGCCTCATCTCGCCTGGAGGGCAAAACCTCCTGGATTTTCTCGAGTTGCGGCAGGTGCTCTCGACTTACGACGGGGACCTCAGGGATCCGCTCTGGTGGCCTCAGGAAAGGCCACTCCCCATGCGAGTTCCTGGCGAGCCTCTCGGAATTCCTCTCCCGTCGATGTCAGGGCCTAAGACCTTGTGTGGAGTCGGGGCCGGAACCTGAGGATTCCTCTCCAGTGCTGACATGGATCTTGGGGTACTTCTGGAGTCTCCCCAGGGGAGTCAGTCCTCGTCTCGAATGCGGGCATGCACTTGCGCTTTCCTCCAGAGCGGTAGCAGCAGTGTCACACAGTCCGCCGCGTGGATCAAAGGATCTATGGTTTTCCCTCCAGTCTTTCCCATGAGGCTTTCCCACGAGGCTTTCCCACAGGGCTGTCCCACGTGCACACGTGGTGGGAGTCGATCCTCGGCTTGAACGTCAAGGCAGTGCAGGGAAAACAGGTTCCTCAGGAATGGACTGACCCATCTGGGGGACTCTTGGAATGGTGGCACGACCCTGGAGTTCCTCTCGCCTTACCTGTGGAGAGCGCCTCCTCTTGAGATGCGACGGGAACGCCGGGAATTCTTTCCCTACGAAACAGGGAAAGGATCCCTCATCTCGAGCTAGGAGGCGGAAACGGGGCTCCCCTGGATGTGTGCGGGACCCCACGTGCTTCCTCTCGAGTGGAGACGGGTATGTCGCGGAACTGCTTGAGTTGCAGCAAGGGTGTGAAGGACCCTTTGGAAGTTCCAGTGGTTAGAGGTGATTAGCCTCGAGAAGCCTCAGCGGAAATGGGCCTCATCTCGCCTGGAGCGCAAAACCTCCTGGATTTTCTCGAGTTGCGGCAGGTGCTCTCGACTTACGACGGGGACCTCCGGGACCCGCTCTGGAGGCCTCAGGAAAGGCCAGTCCCCATGCGAGTTCCTCGGGGGCCTCTCGGGATTCCTCTCCCGTCGATGCCGGCGCCTAAGACCTTGTGTGGAGTCGGGGCCGGAACCAGAGGATTCCTCTCCAGTGCTGACATGGATCTTGGGGTACTTCTGGAGTCTCCCCAGGGGAGTCAGTCCTCGTCTCGAATGCGGGCATGCACTTGCGCTTTCCTCCAGAGCAGTAGCAGCAGTGTCACGCAGTCCGCCACGTGGATCAAAGGATCTATGATTTTCCCTCGAGTCTTTCCCAGGAGGCTTTCCCACGAGGCTTTCCCACAGGGCTGTCCCACGTGCACACGTGGTGGGAGTCGATCCTCGGCTTGAACGTCAAGGCAGTGCAGGGAAAACAGGTTCCTCTGGAATCGACTGACACATCTGGGGGACTCTTGGAATGGTGGCACGTCCCTGGTGTTCCTCTCGCCTTTCCTGTGGAGAGCGCCTCCTCTTGAGATGCGACGGGAACGCCGGGAATTCTTTCCCTACGAAAGAGGGAAAGGATCCCTCATCTCGAGCTAGGAGGCGGAAACGGGGCTCCCCTGGATGTGTGCGGGACCCCACGTGCTTCCTCTCGAGTGGAGACGGTTATGTCGTGGAACTTCTTGAGTTACAGCAAGGGTGTGAAGGACCCTTTGGAAGTTCCAGTGGTTAGATGTGATTAGCCTCGAGAAGCCTCAGCGGAAATGGGCCTCATCTCGCCTGGAGGGCAACACCTCCTGGATTTTCTCGAATTGCGGCAGGTGCTCTCGACTTACGACGAGGACCTCAGGGACCCGCTCTGGTGGCCTCAGGAAAGGCCAGTCCCCATGTGAGTTCCTCGGGGGCCTCTCGGGATTCCTCTCCCGTCGATGCCGGGGCCTAAGACCTTGTGTGGAGTCGGGGCCGGAACCTGAGGATTCCTCTCCAGTGCTGACATGGATCTTGGGGTACTTCTGGAGTCTCCCCAGGGGAGTCAGTCCTCGTCTCGAATGCAGGCATGCACTTGCGCTTTCCTCCAGAGCGGTAGCAGCAGTGTCACGCAGTCCGCCGCGTGGATCAAAGGATCTATGGTTTTCCCTCGAGTCTTTCCCACGAGGCTTTCCCACCAGGCTTTCCCACAGGGCTGTCCCACGTGCACACGTGGTGGGAGTCGATCCTCGGCTTGAACGTCAAGGCAGTGCAGGGAAAACAGGTTCCTCTGGAATGGACTGACACATCTGGTGGTCTCTTGGAATGGTGCCACGACCCTGGAGTTCCTCTCGCCATACCTGTGGAGAGTGCCTCCTCTTGAGATGCAACGGGAACGCCAGGAATTCTTTCCCTACGAAACAGGGAAAGGTTCCCTCATCTCGAGCTAGGAGGCGGAAACGGGGCTCCCCTGGATATGTGCGGGACCCCACGTGCTTCCTCTCGAGTGGAGACGGGTATGTCGGGGAACTTCTTGAGTTGCAGCAAGGGTGTGAAGGACCCTGTGGAAGTTCCAGTGGTTAGATGTGATTAGCCTCGAGAAGCCTCAGCGGAAATGGGCCTCATCTCGCCTGGAGGGCAACACCTCCTGGATTTTCTCGAGTTGCGGCAGGTGCTCTCGACTTACGACGGGGACCTCAGGGACCCGCTCTGGATGCCTCAGGAAAGGCCAGTCCCCATGCGAGTTCCTCGGGGGCCTCTCGGGATTCCTCTCCCGTCGATGCCGGGGCCTAAGACCTTGTGTGGAGTCGGGGCCGGAACCTGAGGATTCCTCTCCACTGCTGACATGGATCTTGGGGTACTTCTGGAGTCTCCCCAGGGGAGTCAGTCCTCGTCTCGAATGCGGGCATGCACTTGCGCTTTCCTCCAGAGCGGTAGCAGCAGTGTCACGCTGTCCGCCGCGTGGATCAAAGGATCTATGGTTTTCCCTCGAGTCTTTCCCACGAGGCTTTCCCACGAGGCTTTCCCACAGGGCTGTCCCACGTGCACACGTGGTGGGAGTCGATCCTCGGCTTGAACGTCAAGGCAGTGCAGGGAAAACAGCTTCCTCTGTAATTGACTGACACATCTGGGGGTCTCTTGGAATGGTGGCACGACCCTGGAGTTCCTCTCTCCTTTCCTGTGGAGAGCACCTCCTCTTGAGATGCGACGGGAACGCCGGGAATTCTTTCCCTACCAAACAGGGAAAGGATCCCTCATCTCGAGCTAGGAGGCGGAAACGGGGCTCCCCTGGATGTGGGCGGGACCCTCGGACTTCCTCTCGAGTGGAGACGGGTATGTCGGGGAACTTCTTGAGTTGCAGCAAGGGTGTGAAGGACCCTTGGGAAGTTCCAGTGGTTAGATGTGATTAGCCTCGAGAAGACTCATGGGTAATGGGCCTCATCTCGACTGGAGGGCAAAACCTCCTGGATTTTCTCGAGTTGCGGCAGGTGCTCTCGACTTACGACGGGGACCTCAGGGACCCGCTCTGGTGGCCTCAGGAAAGGCCAGTCCCCATGCGAGTTCCTCGGGGGCCTCTCGGGATTCCTCTCCTGTCGATGCCGGGGCCTAAGACCTTGTGTGGAGTCCGGGCCGGAACCTGAGGATTCCTCTCCAGTGCTGACATGGATCTTGGGGTTCTTCTGGAGTCTCCCCAGGGAATCAGTCCTCGTCTCGAATGCGGGCATGCACTTGCGCTTTCCTCCAGAGCGGTAGCAGCAGTGTCACACAGTCCGCGCGTGGACAAAAGGATCTTTGGTTTTCCCTCGAGTCTTTCCCACGAGGCTGTCCCAGGAGGCTTTCCCACAGGGCTGTCCCACGTGCACACGTGGTGGCAGTCGATCCTCGGCTTGAACGTCAAGGCAGTTCAGGGAAAACAGGTTCCTCTGGAATGGACTGACACATCTGGGGGACTCGTGGAATGGTGGCACGACCCTGGAGTTGCTCTCGCCTTTCCTGTGGAGAGCGCCTCCTCTTGAGATGCGAAGGGAACGCTGGGAATTCTTTCCCTACGAAACAGGGAAAGGATCCCTCATCTCAAGCTAGGAGGCGGAAACGGGGCTCCCGTGGATGTGTGCGGGACCCTCGTGCTTCCTCTCGAGTGGAGACGGGTATGTCGGGGAACTTCTTGAGTTGCAGCAAGGGTGTGAAGGACCCTTTGAAAGTTCCAGTGGTTAGATGTGATTAGCCTCGAGAAGCCTCAGCGGAATTGGGCCTCATCTCGGCTGGAGGGCAAAATCACCTATATTTTCTCGAGTTGCGGCAGGTGCTCTCGTCTTATGACGGGGACCTCAGGGACCCGCTCTGGTGGCCTCAGGAAAGGCCAGTCCCCATGCGAGTTCCTCGGGGGCCTCTCGGGATTCCTCTCCCGTGGATGCCGGCGCCTAAGACCTTGTGTGGAGTCGGGGCCGGAACCTGAGGATTCCTCTCCAGTGCTGACATGGATCTTGGGGTACTTCTGGAGTCTCCCAAGGGGAGTCAGTCCTCGTCTCGAATGCGGGCATGCACTTGCGCTTTCCTCCAGAGCGGTAGCAGCAGTGTCACGCTCTCCGCCGCGTGGATCAAAGGATCTATGGTTTTCCCTCGAGTCTTTCCCACGAGGCTTTCCCACGAGGCTTTCCCACAGGGCTGTCCCACGTGCACACGTGGTGGGAGTCGATCCTCGGCTTGAACGTCAAGGCAGTGCAGGGAAATCAGGTTCCTCTGGAATGGACTGACACATCTGGGGGACACTTGAAATGGTGGCACGACCCTGGAGTTCCTCTCGCCTTTCCTGTGGAGAGCACCTCCTCTTGACATGCGACGGGAACGCCGGGAATTCTTTCCCTACGAAACAGGGAAAGAATCCCTCATCTCGAGCTAGGAGGCGGAAACGGGGCTCCCCTGGATGTGTGCTTGACCCTCGTGCTTCCTCTCGAGTGGAGACGGGTATGTCGGGAATCTTCTTGAGTTGCAGCAAGGGTGAGAAGGACCCTTTGGATGTTCCAGTGGTTAGATGTGATTAGCCTTGAGAAGCCTCAGCAGAAATGGGCCTCATCTCGCCTGGAGGGCAAAACCTCCTGGATTTTTTCGAGTTGCGGCAGGTGCTCTCGACTTAAGACGGGGACCTCAGGGACCCGCTCTGGTGGCCTCAGGAAAGGCCAGTCCCCATGCGAGTTCCTCGGGGGCCTGTCGGGATTCCTCTCCCGTGGATGCCGGGGCCTAAGACCTTGTGTGGAGTTTGGGCCGGAACCTGAGGATTCCTCTCCAGTGCTGACATGGATCTTGGGGTACTTCTGGAGTCTCCCCAGGGGAGTCAGTCCTCGTCTCGAATGCGGGCATGCACTTGCGCTTTCCTCCAGAGCGGTAGCAGCAGTGTCACGCAGTCCGCCGCGTGGATCAAAGGATCTATGGTTTTCCCTCGAGTCTTTCCCACGAGGCTTTCCCACCAGGCTTTCCCACAGGGCTGTCCCACGTGCACACGTGGTGGGAGTCGATCCTCGGCTTGAAAGTCAAGGCAGTGCAGGGAAAACAGGTTCCTCTGGAATGGACTGACACATCTGCTGGTCTCTTGGAATGGTGCCACGACACTGGAGTTCCTCTCGCCTTACCTGTGGAGAGCGCCTCCTCTTGAGATGCGACGGGAACGCCGGGAATTCTTTCCCTACGAAACAGGGAAAGGATCCCTCATCTCGAGCTAGGAGGCGGAAACGGGGCTCCCCTGGATGTGTGCGGGACCCCACGTGCTTCCTCTCGAGTGGAGACGGGTATGTCGCGGAACTGCTTGAGTTGCAGCAAGGGTGTGAAGGACCCTTTGGAAGTTCCAGTGGTTAGAGGTGATTAGCCTCGAGAAGCCTCAGCGGAAATGGGCCTCATCTCGCCTGGAGCGCAAAACCTCCTGGATTTTCTCGAGTTGCGGCAGGTGCTCTCGACTTACGACGGGGACCTCCGGGACCCGCTCTGGAGGCCTCAGGAAAGGCCAGTCCCCATGCGAGTTCCTCGGGGGCCTCTCGGGATTCCTCTCCCGTCGATGCCGGGGCCTAAGACCTTGTGTGGAGTCGGGGCCGGAACCAGAGGATTCCTCTCCAGTGCTGACATGGATCTTGGGGTACTTCTGGAGTCTCCCCAGGGGAGTCAGTCCTCGTCTCGAATGCGGGCATGCACTTGCGCTTTCCTCCAGAGCAGTAGCAGCAGTGTCACGCAGTCCGCCGTGTGGATCAAAGGATCTATGGTTTTCCCTCGAGTCTTTCCCACGAGGCTTTCCCACAGGGCTGTCCCACGTGCACACGTGGTGGGAGTCGATCCTCGGCTTGAACGTCAAGGCAGTGCGGGGAAAACAGGTTCCTCTGGAATGGACTGACACATCTGGGGGACTCTTGGAATGGTGGCACGACCCTGGAGTTCCTCTCTCCTTTCCTGTGGAGAGCACCTCCTCTTGAGATTCGACGGGAACGCTGGGAATTCTTTCCCTACGAAATAGGGAAAGGATCCCTCATCTCGGGCTAGGAGGCGGAAATGGGGCTCCCCTGGATGTGTGCGGGACCCCACGTGCTACCTCTCGAGTGCAGACGGGTATGTCGGGGAACTTCTTGAGTTGCAGCAAGGGTGTGAAGGACCCTTTGGAAGTTCCAGTGGTTAGATGTGATTAGCCTCGAGAAGCCTCAGTGGAAATGGGCCTCATCTCGCCTGGAGGGCAAAACCTCCTGGATTTTCTCGAGTTGCGGCAGGTGCTCTCGACTTACGACGGGGACCTCAGGGACCCGCTCTGGTGGCCTCAGGAAAGGCCAGTCCCCATGCGAGTTCCTCAGGGGCCTCTCGGGATTCCTCTCCCGTCGATGCCGGGGCCTAAGACCTTGTGTGGAGTCGGGGCCGGAACCTGAGTATTCCTCTCCAGTGCTGACATGGATCTTGGGGTACTTCTGGAGTCTCCCCAGGGGAGTCAGTCCTCGTCTCAAATGCGGGCATGCACTTGCGCTTTCCTCCAGAGCGGTAGCAGCAGTGTCACGCAGTCCGCCGCGTGGATCAAAGGATCTATGGTTTTCCCTCGAGTCTTTCCCACGAGGCTTTCCCACGAGGCTTTCCCACAGGGCTGTACCACGTGCACACGTGGTGGGAGTCGATCCTCGGCTTGAACGTCAAGGCAGTGCAGGGAAAACAGGTGCCTCTGGAATGGACTGACACCTCTGGGGTTCTCTTGGAATGGTGGCACGACCCTGGAGTTCCTCTCGCCTTTCCTGTGGAGAGTGCCTCCTTTTGATATGCAACGGGAACGCCGGGAATTCTTTCCCTACGAAACAGGGAAAGGATCCCTCATCTCGAGCTAGGAGGCGGAAACGGGGCTCCCCTGGATGTGTGCGGGACCCCATGTGCTTCCTCTCAAGTGGAGACGGGTATGTCGGGGATCTTCTTGAGTTGCAGGAAGGGTGTGAAGGACCCTTTGGAAGTTCCAGTGGTTAGATGTGATTAGCCTCGAGAAGCCTCAGCGGAAATGGGCCTCATCTCGCCTGGAGGGCAAAACCTCCTGGATTTTCTCGAGTTGCGTCAGGTGCTCTCGACTTAAGACGGGGACCTCAGTGACCCGCTCTGGTGCCCTCAGGAAAGGCCAGTCCCCATGCGAGTTCCTCGAGGGCCTCTTGGGATTCCTCTCCTGTCGATGCCGGGGCCTAAGACCTTGTGTGGAGACGGGGCCGGAACCATGAGAATTCCTCTCCAGTGCTGACATGGATCTTGGGGTGCTTCTGGAGTCTCCCCAGGGGAGTCAGTCCTCGTCTCGAATGAGGGCATGCACTTGCGCTTTCCTCCAGAGCGGTGGCAGCAGTGTCACGCAGTCCGCCGCGTGGATCAAAGGATCTATGGTTTTCCCTCGAGTCTTTCCCACGAGGCTTTCCCACGCGGCTTTCCCACAGGGCTGTCCCACGTTCACACGTGGTGGGAGTCGATCCTCGGCTTGAACATCAAGGCAGTGCAGGGAAAACAGGTTCCTCTGTAATGGACTGACACATCTGGGGGATTCGTGGAATGGTGGCACGACCCTGGAGTTCCTCTCGCCTTTCCTGTGGAGAGCGCCTCCTCTTGAGATGCGAAGGGAACGCCGGGAATTCTTTCCCTACGAAACAGGGAAAGGATCCCTCATCTCAAGCTAGGAGGCGGAAACGGGGCTCCCGTGGATGTGTGCGGGACCCTCGTGCTTCCTCTCGAGTGGAGACGGGTATGTCGGGGAACTTCTTGAGTTGCAGCAAGGGTGTGAAGGACCCTTTGAAAGTTCCAGTGGTTAGATGTGATTAGCCTCGAGAAGCCTCAGCGGAAATGGGCCTCATCTCGCCTGGAGGGCAACACCTCCTGGATTTTCTCGAGTTGCGGCAGGTGCTCTCGACTTACGACGGGGACCTCAGGGACCCGCTCTGGAGGCCTCAGGAAAGGCCAGTCTCCATGCGAGTTCCTCGGGGGCCTCTCGGGATTCCTCTCCCGTCGATGCCGGGGCCTAAGACCTTGTGTGGATTCGGGGCCGGAACCTGAGGATTCCTCTCCAGTGCTGACATGGATCTTGGGGTACTTCTGGAGTCTCCCCAGGGGAGTCAGTCCTCGTCTCGAATGCGGGCATGCACTTGCGCTTTCCTCCAGAGCGGTAGCAGCAGTGTCACGCAGTCCGCCGCGTGGATCAAAGGATCTATGGTTTTCCCTCGAGTCTTTCCCACGAGGCTTTCCCACCAGGCTTTCCCACACGGCTGTCCCACGTGCACACGTGGTGGGATTCGATCCTCGGCTTGAACGTCAAGGCAGTGCAGGGAAAACAGGTTCCTCTGGAATGGACTGACATATCTGGGGGCCTCTTGGAATGGTGCCACGACCCTGGAGTTCCTCTCGCCTTACCTGTGGAGAGCGCCTCCTCTTGAGATGCGACGGGAACGCCGGGAATTCTTTCCCTACGAAACAGGGAAAGGATCCCTCATCTCGAGCTAGGAGGCGGAAACGGGGCTCCCATGGATGTGTGCGGGACCCCAAGTGCTTCCTCTCGAGTGGAGACGGGTATGTCGCGGAACTGCTTGAGTTGCAGCAAGGGTGTGAAGGACCCTTTGGAAGTTCCAGTGGTTAGATGTGATTAGCCTAGAGAAGCCTCAGCGGAAATGGGCCTCATCTCGCCTGAAGGGCAAAACCTCGTGGATTTTCTCGAGTTGCGGCAGGTGCTCTCGACTTACGACGGGGACCTCAGGGACCCGCTCTGGTGGCCTCAGGAAAGGCTAGTCCCCATGCGAGTTCCTCGGGGGCCTCTCGGGATTCCTCTCCCTTCGATGCCGGGGACTAAGACCTTGTGTGGAGTCGGGGCCGGAACCTGAGGGTTCCTCTCCAGTGCTGACATGGATCTTGGGGTACTTCTGGAGTCTCCCCAGGGGAGTCAGTCCTCGTCTCGAATGCGGTCATGCGCTTGCGCTTTCCTCCAGAGCGGTAGCAGCAGTGTCACGCAGTCCGCCGCGTGGATCAAAGGATCTATGGTTTTCCCTCGAGTCTTTCCCACGAGGCTTTCAAACAAGGCTTTCCCACAGGGCTGTCCCACGTGCACACGTGGTGGGAGTCGATCCTCAGCTTGAACGTCAAGGCAGTGCAGGGAAAAACAGGTTCCTCTGGAATGGACTGACACATCTGGGTGTCTCTTGGAATGCTGGCACGACACTGGAGTTCCTCTCGCCTTTCCTTTGGATAGCGCCTCCTCTTGAGATGCGACGGGAACGCCGGGAATTCTTTCGCTACGAAACAGGGAAAGGATCCCTCATCTCGAGCTAGGAGGCGGAAACGGTCCTCCCCTGGATGTGTGCATGACCCCACGTGCTTCCTCTCGAGTGGAGACGGGTATGTCGCGGAACTTCTTGAGTTGCAGCAAGGGTGTGAAGGACCCTTTGGAAATTCCAGTGGTTAGATGTGATTAGCCTCGAGAAGCCTCAGCTGAAATGGGCCTCATCTCGCCTGGAGGGCAAAACCTCCTGGATTTTCTCGAGTTGCGGCAGGTGCTCTCAACTTACGACAGGGACCTCAGGGACCCGCTCTGGTGGCCTCAGGAAAGGCCAGTCCCCATGCGAGTTCCTCGGGGGCTTCTCGGGATTCCTCTCCCGTCGATGCCGGGGACTAAGACCTTGTGTGGATTCGGGGCCGGAACCTGAGGATTCCTCTCCAGTGCTGACATGGATCTTGGGGTACTTCTGGAGTCTCCCCAGGGGAGTCAGTCCTCGTCTCGAATGCGGGCATGCACTTGCGCTTTCCTCCAGAGCAGTAGCAGCACTGTCACGCAGTCCGCCGCGTGGATCAAAGGATTTATGGTTTTCCCTCGAGTCTTTCCCACGAGGCTTTCCCACGAGGCTTTCCCACAGGGCTGTCCCACGTGCACACGTGGTGGGAGTCGATCCTCGGCTTGAACGTCAAGGCAGTGCAGGGAAAACAGGTTCCTCTGGAATGGACTGACACATCTGGGGGTCTCTTGGAATGGTAGCACGACTCTGGAGTTCCTCTCCCCTTTCCTGTGGAGAGCGCCTCCTCTTGAGATGCGACGGGAACGCCGCGAATTCTTTCCCTACGAAACAGGGAAAGGATCCCTCATCTCGAGCTAGGAGGCGGAAACGGGGCTCCCCTGGATGTGTGCGGGACCCCATGTGCTTCCTCTCGAGTGGAGACGAGTATGTCGGGGAACTTCTGGACTTGCAGGAAGGGTGTGAAGGACCCTTAGGAAGTTCCAGTTGTTAGACGTGATTATCCTCGAGAAGCCTCAGCGGAAATGGGCCTCATCTCGCCTGGAGGGCAAAACCTCCTGGATTTTCTCGAGTTGCGGCAGGTGCTTCGACTTACGAGGGGGACCTCAGGGACCCGCTCTGGTGGCCTCAGGAAAGGCCAGTCCCCATGCGAGTTCCTCGGGGGCCTCTCAGGATTCCTCTCCCGTCGATGCCGGGTCCTAAGACCTTGTGTGGAGTCGGGACCGGGACCTGAGGATTCCTCTCCAGTGCTGACATGGATCTTGGGGTACTTCTGGAGTCTCCCCAGGGGAGTCAGTCCTCGTCTCGAATGCGGGCCTGCACTTGCGCTTTCCTCCAGAGCGGTAGCAGCAGTGTCACGCAGTCCCGCGTGGATCAAAGGATGTATGGTTTTCCCTCGAGTCTTTCCCACGAGGCTTTCCCACGAGGCTTTCCCACAGGGCTGTCCCACGTGCACACGTGGTGGGAGTCGATCCTCGGCATGAACGTCAAGGCAATGCAGGGAAAACAGGTTCCTCTGGAATGGACTGACCCATCTGGGGGACTCTTGGAATGGTGGCACGACCCTGGAGTTCCTCTCGCCTCTCCTGTGGAGAGCGCCTCCTCTTGAGATGCGACGGGAACGCCGGGAATTCTTTCCCTACGAAATAGGGAAAGGATCCCTCATCTCGAGCTAGGAGGCGGAAACGGGGCTCCCCTGGATGTGTGCGGGACCCCACGTGCTTCCTCTCGAGTGGAGACGGTTATGTCGGGGAACATCTTGAGTTGCAGCAAGGGTGTGAAGGACCCTTTGGAAGTTCCAGTGGTTAGATGTGATTAGCCTCGAGAAGCCTCAGCTGAAATGGGCCTCATCTCGCCTGGAGGGCAAAACCTCCTGGATTTTCTCGAGTTGCGGCAGGTGCTCTCAACTTACGACAGGGACCTCAGGGACCCGCTCTGGTGGCCTCAGGAAAGGCCAGTCCCCATGCGAGTTCCTCGGGGGCCTCTCGGGATTCCTCTCCCGTCGATGCCGGGGCCTAAGACCTTGTGTGGAGTCGGGACCGGGACCTGAGGATTCCTCTCCAGTGCTGACATGGATCTTGGGCTACTTCTGGAGTCTCCCCAGGGGAGTCAGTCCTCGTCTCGAATGCGGGCATGCACTTGCGCTTTCCTCCAGAGCGGTAGCAGCAGTGTCTCGCAGTCCGCCGCCTGGATCAAAGGATCTATGGATTTCCCTCGAGTCTTTCCCACGAGGCTTTCCCACGAGGCTTTCCCACAGGGCTGTCCCACGTGCACACGTGGTGGGAGTCGATCCTCCGCTTGAACGGCAAGGCAGTGCAGGGAAACAGGTTCCTCTCGAATGGACTGACACATCTGGGGGTCTCTTGGAATGGTGGCACGACCCTGGAGTTCCTCTCCCCTTTCCTGTGGAGAGCGCCTCCTCTTGAGATGCGACGGGAATGCCGGGAATTCTTTCCCTACGATACAGGGAAAGGATCCCTCATCTCGAGCTAGGAGTCGGAAACGGGGCTCCCCTGGATGTGTGCGGGACCCTCGTGCTTCCTCTCGAGTGGAGACGGTTATGTCGGGGAACTTCTTGAGTTGCAGCAAGGGTGTTAGGGACCCGTTGGAAGTTCCAGTGGTTAGATGTGATTAGCCTCGAGAAGCCTCAGCGGAAATGGGCCTCATCTCGCCTGGAGGGCAAAAACTCCTGGAATTTCTCGAGTTGCGGCAGGTGCTCTCGACTTACGATGGGGAATTCGGGGAGACGCTCTGGAGGCTGCAGGAAAGGCCAGTCCCCATGCGAGTTCCTCGGGGGCCTCTCGGGATTCCTCTCCCGTCGATGCCGGGGCCTAAGACCTTATGTGGAGTCGGGGCCGGAACCTGAGGATTCCTCTCCAGTGCTGACATGGATCTTGGGGTACTTCTGGAGTCTCCCCAGGGGAGTCAGTCCTCGTCTCGAATGCGGGCATGCACTTGCGCTTTCCTCCAGAGCGGAGCAGCAGTGTTACGCAGTCCGCCGCGTGGATCAAAGGATCTATGGTTTTCCCTCGAGTCTTTCCCACGAGTCTTTCCCTCGAGGCTTTCCCACAGGGCTGTCCCACGTGCACACGTGGTGGGAGTCGATCCTCGGCTTGAACGTCAAGGCAGTGCAGGGAAAACAGGTTCCTCTGGAATGGACTGACACATCTGGGGGACTCTTGGAATGGTGGCCCGACCCTGGAGTTCCTCTCGCCTTTTCTGTGGAGAGCGCTTCATTTTGAGATGCGACGGGAACGCCGGGAATTCTTTGCCTACGAAACAGGGAAAGGGTCCCTCATCTCGAGCTAGGAGGTGGAATCGGGGCTCCCCTGGATGTGTGCGGGACCCTCGTGCTTCCTCTCGAGTGGAGACGGGTATGTCGGGGAACTTCTTGAGTTGCAGCAAGGGTGTGAAGGACCCTTTGGAAGTTCCAGTGGTTAGATGTGATTAGCCTCGAGAAGCCTCAGCGGAAATGGGCCTCATCTCGCCTGGAGGGCAAAACCTCCTGGAATTTCTCGAGTTGCGGCAGGTTCTCTCGACTTACGATGGGGACCTCGGGGACACGCTCTGCTGGCTGCAGGAAAGGCCAGTCCCCATGCGAGTTCCTCGGGGGCCTCTCGGGATTCCTCTCCCTTCGATGCCGGGGCCTAAGACCTTGTGTGGAGTCGGGGCCGGAACCTGAGGATTCCTCTCCAGTCCTGACATGGATCTTGGGGTACTTCTGGAGTCTCCCCAGGGGAGTCAGTCCTTGTCTCGAATGCGGGCATGCACTTGCGCTTTCCTCCAGAGCGGTAGCAGCAGTGTCACGCAGTCCGCCGCGTGGATCAAAGGATCTATGTTTTTCCCTCGAGTCTTTCCCACGAGGCTTTCCCACGACGCTTTCCCACAGGACTGTCCCACGTGCACACGTGGTGGGAGTCGATCCTCGGCTTGAACGTCAAGGCAGTGCAGGGAAAACAGGTTCCTCTGGAATGGACTGACACATCTGGGGGACTCTTGGAATGGTGGCCCGACCCTGGAGTTCCTCTCGCCTTTTCTGTGGAGAGCGCTTCATCTTGAGATGCGACGGGAACGCCGGGAAATCTTTTCCTACGAAACAGGGAAAGGATACCTCATCTCGAGCTAGGAGGTGGAAACGGGGCTCCCCTGGATGTGTGCGGGACCCTCGTGTTTCCTCTCGAGTGGATACGGGTATGTCGGGGAACTTCTTGAGTTGCAGCAAGGGTGTGAAGGACCCTTTGTATGTTCCAGTGGTTAGATGTGATTAGCCTCGAGAAGCCTCAGCGGAAATGGGCCTCATCTCGCCTGGAGGGCAAAACCTCCTGGAATTTCTCGAGTTGTGGCAGGTGATCTCGACTTCCGACGGGGACCTCGGGGATCCGCCCTGGTGTCCTCATGTAAGGCCAATCCCTATGGGAGTTCCACGGGGGCCTCTCGGGATTCCTCTCCCGTCGATGCCGGGGCCTAACACCTTGTGTGGAGTCGGGGCCGGAACCTGAGGATTCCTCTCCAGTGCTGACATGGATCTTGGGGTACTTCTAGAGTCTCCCCAGGGGAGTCAGTCCTCGTCTCGAATGCGGGCATGCACTTGCGCTTTCCTCCAGAGCGTTAGCAGCCGTGTCACGCAGTTCACCGCGTGGATCAAAGGATCTATGGTTTTCCCTCGAGTCTTTCCCACGAGGCTTTCCCACGAGGCTTTCCTACAGGGCTGTCCCACGTGCACACGTGGTGGGAGTCGATCCTCGGCTTGAACGACAAGGAAGTGCAGGGAAAACAGGTTCCTCTGGAATGGACTGACACATCTGGGGGACTCTTGGAATGGTGGCACGACCCTGGAGTTCCTCTCACCTTTCCTGTGGAGAGCGCCTCCTCTTGAGATGCGACGGGAACGCCGGGATTTCTTTCCTTACGAAACAGGGAAAGGATCCCTCATCTCGAGCTAGGAGGCGGAAACGGGGATTCCCTGGATGTGTGCGGGACCCCGGTGCTTCCTCTCGAGTGGAGACGGGTATGTCGGGGAACTTCTTGAGTTGCAGCAAGGGTGTGAAGGACCCTTTGGAAGTTCCAGTGGTTAGATGTGATTAGCCTCAAGAAGCCTCAGTGGAAATGGGCCTCATCTCGCGTGGAGAGCAAAACCTCCTGGATTTTCTCGAGTTGCGGCAGGTGCTCTCGACTTACGACGGGGACCTCGGGGACACGCTCTGCTGGCTGCAGGAAAGGCCAGTCCCCATGCGAGTTCCTCGGGGGCCTCTCGGGATTCCTCTCCCGTCGATGCCGGGGCCTAAGACCTTGTGTGGAGTCGGGGCCGGAACCTGAGGATTCCTCTCCAGTGCTGACATGGATCTTGGGGTACTTCTGGAGTCTCCCCAGGGGAGTCAGTCCTCGTCTCGAATGCGGGCATGCACTTGCGCTTTCCTCCAGAGCGGTAGCAGCAGTGTCACGCAGTCCGCTGCGTGGATCAAAGGATCTATGGTTTTCCCTCGAGTCTTTCCCACGAGGATTTCAAACGAGGCTTTCCCACAGGGCTGTCCCACGTGCACACGTGGTGGGAGTCGATCCTCGGCTTGAACGTCAAGGCAGTGCAGGGAAAACAGGTTCCTCTGGAATGGACTGACACATCTGGGGGACTCTTGAAATGGTGGCACGACCCTGGAGTTCCTCTCACCTTTCCTGTGGAGAGCGCCTCCTCTTGAGATGCGACGGGAACACCGTGAATTCGTTCCCTACGGAACAGGGAAAGGATCCCTCATCTCGAGCTAGGAGGCGGGAACGGGGCTCCCCTGGATGTGTGCGGGACCCTCGTGCTTCCTCTCGAGTGGAGAAGGGTATGTCAGGGAACATCTTGAGTTGCAGCAAGGGTGTGAAGGACCCTTTGGAAGTTCCAGTGGTTAGATGTGATTAGCCTCGAGAAGCCTCAGCTGAAATGGGCCTCATCTCGCCTGGAGGGCAAAACCTCCTGGATTTTCTCGAGTTGCGGCAGGTGCTCTCGACTTACGACGGGGACCTCAGGGACCCGCTCTGGTGGCCTCAGGAAACGCCAGTCCCCATGCGAGTTCCTCGGGGGCCTCTCGGGATTCCTCTCCCGTCGATGCCGGGGCCTAAGACCTTGTGTGGAGTCGGGGCCGGAACCTGAGGATTCCTCTCCAGTGCTGACATGGATCTTTGGGTACTTCTGGAGTCTCCCCAGGGAAGTCAGTCCTCGTCTCCAATGCGGGCATGCACTTGCGCTTTCCTCCAGAGCGGTAGCAGCAGTGTCACGCAGTCCGCCGCCTGGATCAAAGGATCTATGGTTTTCCCTCGTGTCTTTCCCACGAGGCTTTCCCACGAGGCTTTCCCACATGGCTGTCCCACGTGCACACGTGGTGGGAGTCGATCCTCGGCTTGAACGGCAAGGCAGTGCAGGGAAAACAGGTTCCTCTGGAATGGACTGACACATCGGGGGGACTCTTGGAATGGTGGCACGACCCTGGAGTTCCTCTCGCCTTTCCTGTGGAGAGCGCCTCCTCTTGAGATGCGACGGGAACGCCGGGAATTCTTTCCCTACGAAACAGGGAAAGGATCCCTCATCTCGAGCTAGGAGGCGGATACGGGGATCCCCTGGATGTGTGCGGGACCCCCGTGCTTCCTCTCGAGTGGAGTCGGGTATGTCGGGGATCTTCTTGAGTTGCAGCAAGGGTGTGAAGGACCCTTTGGAAGTTTCAGTGGTTAGATGTGATTAGCCTCGAGAAGCCTCAGTGGAAATGGGCCTCATCTCGCCTGGAGGGCAAAACCTCCTGGATTTTCTCGAGTTGCGGCAGGTGCTCTCGGCTTACGACGGGGACCTCGGGGACCCGCTCTGGTGGCCTCAGGAAAGGCCAGTCCCCATGCGATTTCCTCGGGGGCCTCTCGGTATTCCTCTCCCGTCGATGCCGGGGCCTAAGACCTTGTGTGGAGTCGGGGCCGGAATCTGAGGATTCCTCTCCAGTGCTGACATGGATCTTGGGGTTCTTCTGGAGTCTCCCCAGGGGAGTCAGTCCTCGTCTCGAATGCGGGCATGCACTTGCGCTTTCCCCCAGAGCGGTAGCAGCAGTGTCACGCAGTCCGCCGCCTGGATCAAAGGATCTATGGTTTTCCCTCGAGTCTTTCCCACGAGGCTTTCCCACGAGGCTTTCCCACGAGGCTTTCCCACAGGGCTGTTCCACGTGCACACGTGGTGGGAGTCGATCCTCGGCTTGAACGTCAAGGCAGTGCAGGGAAAACAGGCTACTCTCTAATGGACTGACACATCTGGGGGTCTCTTGGAATGGCGGCACGACTCTGGAAATCCTCTCCCCTTTCCTGTTGAGGGCGCCTCCTCTTGAGATGCGACGGGAACGCCGGGAATTCTTTCCCTACGAAACAGGGAAAGGATCCCTCATCTCGAGCTAGGAGGCGGAACCGGGTCTCCCCTGGATGTGTGCGGGACCCTCGTGCTTCCTCTCGAGTGGAGACGGGTATGTCGGGGAACTTCTTGAGTTGCAGCAAGGGTGTGAAGGACGCTTTGGAAGTTCCAGTGGTTAGATGTGATTAGCCTCGAGAAGCCTCAGCGGAAATGGGCCTCATCTCGCCTTGAGGGCAAAACCTCCTGGAATTTCTCGAATTGCGGCAGGTGCTCTCGACTTACGACGGGGACCTCAGGGACCCGCTCTGGTGGCCTCAGGAAAGGCCAGTCCCCATGCGAGTTCCTCGGGGGCCTCTCGGGAATCCTTTCCCGTCGATGCCGGGGCCTAAGACCTTGTGTGGAGTCGGGGCCGGAACCTGAGGATTCCTCTCCAGTGCTGACATGGATCTAGGGGTACTTCTGGAGTCTCCCCAGGGGAGTCAGTCCTCGTCTCGAATGCGGGCATGCACTTGCGCTTTCCTCCAGAGCGGTAGCAGCAGTGTCACGCAGTCCGCCGCGTGGATCAAAGGATCTACGGTTTTCCCTCGAGTCTTTCGCACGATTCTTTCCCACGAGGCTTTCCCACAGGGCTGTCCCACGTGCACACGTGGTGGGAGTCGATCCTCGGCTTGAACGTCAAGGCAGTGCAGGGAAAACAGGTTCCTCTGGAATGGACTGACACATTTGGGGGACTCTTGGAATGGTGGCACGACCCTGGAGTTCCTCTCGCCTTACCTGTGGAGAGCGCCTCCTCTTGAGATGCGAAGGGAACGCCGGGAATTCTTTCCCTACGAAACAGGGAAAGTATCCCTCATCTCGAGCTAGGAGGCGGAAACGGGGCTCCCCTGGATGTGTGCGGGACATCACGCGCTTCCTCTCGAGTGGAGACGGGTATGTCGCGGAACTGCTTGAGTTGCAGCACGGTTGTGAAGGTCCCTTTGGAAGTTCCAGTGGTTAGATGTGATTAGCCTCGAGAAGCCTCAGCGGAAATGGGCCTCATCTCGCCTGGAGGGCAAAACCTCCTGGATTTTCTCGAGTTGCGGCAGGTGCTCTCGACTTACGACTGGGACCTCAGGGACCCGCTCTGGTGGCCTCAGGAAAGGCCAGTCCCCATGCGAGTTCCTCGGGGGCCTCTCGGGATTCCTCTCCCGTCGATGCCGGGGCCTAAGACCTTGTGTGGAGTCGGGGCCGGAAACTGAGTATTCCTCTCTAGTGCTGACATGGACCTTGGGGTACTTCTGGAGTCTCCCCAGGGGAGTCAGTCCTCGTCTCGAATGCGGGCATGCACTTGCGCTTTCCTCCAGAGCGGTAGCAGCAGTGTCACGCAGTCCGCCGCGTGGATCAAAGGATCTATGGTTTTCCCTCGAGTCTTTCCCACGAGGCTTTCCCACGAGGCTTTCCCACAGGGCTGTCCCACGTGCACACGTGGTGGGAGTCGATCCTCGGCTTGAACGTCAAGGCAGTGCAGGGAAAACAGGTTCCTCTGGAATGGACTGACACATCTGGGGGACTCTTGGAATGGTGGCACGACCCTGGAGTTCCTCTCGCCTTTCCTGTGGAGAGCGCCTCCTCTTGAGATGCGACGGGAACGCCGGGAATTCTTTCCCTACGAAACAGGGAAAGGATCCCTCATGTCGAGCTAGGAGGCGGAAACGGTTCTCCCCTGGATGTGTGCGGGACCCTCGTGCTTCCTCTCGAGTGGAGACGGGTATGTAGCGGAACTGCTTGAGTTGCAGCAAGGGTGTGAAGGTCCCTTTGGAAGTTCCAGTGGTTAGATTTGATTAGCCTCGAGAAGCCTCAGCGGAAATTGGCCTCATCTCGCCTGGAGGGCAAAACCTCCTGGATTTTCTCGAGTTGCGGCAGGTGCTCTCGACTTACGACGGGGACCTCAGGGACCCGCTCTGGTGGCCTCAGGAAAGGCCAGTCCCCATGCAAGTTCCTCGGGGGCCTCTTGGGATTCCTCTCCCGTCGATGCCGGGGCCTAAGACCTTGTGTGGAGTCGGGGCCGGAACCTGAGGATTCCTCTCCAGTGCTGACATGGACCTTGGGGTACTTCTGGAGTCTCCCCAGGGGAGTCAGTCCTCGTCTCGAATGCGGGCATGCACTTGCGCTTTCCTCCAGAGCGGTAGCAGCAGTGTCACGCAGTCCGCCGCGTGGATCAAGGATCTATGGTTTTCCCTCGAGTCTTTCCCACGAGGCTTTCCCACGAGGCTTTCCCACAGGGCTGTCCCACGTGCACACGTGGTGGGAGTCGATCCTCGGCTTGAACGTCAAGGCAGTGCAGGGAAAACAGGTTCCTCTGGAATGGACTGACACATCTGGGGGACTCTTGGAATGGTGGCACGACCCTGGAGTTCCTCTCGCCTTTCCTGTGGAGAGCGCCTCCTCTTGAGATGCGACGGGAACGCCGGGAAATCTTTCCCTACGAAACATGGAAAGGATCCCTCATCTCGAGCTAGGAGGCGGAAACGGGGCTCCCCTGGATGTGTGCGGGAACCTCGTGCTTCCTCTCAAGTGGACACGGCTATGTCGGGGAACTTCTTGAGTTGCAGCAAGGGTGTGAAGGAACATTTGGAAGTTCCAGTGGTTAGATGTGATTAGCCTCGAGAAGCCTCAGCGGAAATGGGCCTCATCTCGCCTGGAGGGCAAAACCTCCTGGAATTTCTCGAGTTGCGGGAGGTGCTCTCGACTTACGACGGGGACCTCAGGGACCCGCTCTGGTGGCCTCAGGAAAGGCCAGTCCCCATGCGAGTTCCTCGGGGGCCTCTCGGGATTCCTCTCCCGTCGATGCCGGGGCCTAAGACCTTGTGTGGAGTCGGGGCCGGAACCTGAGGATTCCTCTCCAGTGCTGACATGGATCTTGGGGTACTTCTGGAATCTCCCCAGGGGAGTCAGTCCTCGTCTCGAATGCGGGCATGCACTTGCGCTTTCCTCCAGAGCGGTAGCAGCAGTGTCACGCAGTCCGCCACGTGGATCAAAGGATCTATGGTTTCCCCTCGAGTCTTTCCCACGAGGCTTTCCCACGAGGCTTTCCCACGAGGCTTTCCCACAGGGCTGTCCCACGTGCACACGTGGTGGGACTCGATCCTCGGCTTGAACGTCAAGGCAGTGCAGGGAAAACAGGTTCCTCTGGAATGGACTGACATATCCGGGGGACTCTTGGAATGGTGGCACGACCCTGGAGATCCTCTCGCCTTTCCTGTGGAGAGCGCCTCCTCTTGAGATGCGACGGGAACGCCGGGAATTCTTTCCCTACGAAACAGGGAAAGGATCCCTCATCTCGAGCTACGAGGCGGAAACGGGGCTCCCCTGGATGTGTGGGGGACCCTCGTGCTTCCTCTCGAGTGGAGACGGGTATGTCGGGGAACTTCTTTAGTTGCAGCAAGGGTGTGAAGGACCCTTTGGAAGTTCCAGTGGTTAGACGTGATTGGCCTCGAGAAGCCTCAGCGGAAATGGGCCTCATCTCGCCTGGAGGGTAAAACCTCCTGGATTTTCTCGAGTTGCGGCAGGTGCTCTCGACTTACGAAGGGGACTACAGGTACTCGCTCTGGAGGCCTCAGGAAAGGCCAGTCCCCTTGCGAGTTCCTCGGGGGCCTCTCGGGATTCCTCTCCCGTCGATGCCGGGGCCTAAGACCTTGTGTGGAGTCGGGCCCGGAACCTGAAGATTCCTCTCCAGTGCTGACGTGGATCTTGGGGTACTTCTGGAGTCTCCCCAGGGGAGTCAGTCCTCGTCTCGAATGCGGGCATGCACTTGGGCTTTCCTCCAGAGCGGTAGCAGCAGTGTCACGCAGTCCGCCGCGTGGATCAAAGGATCTATGGTTTTCCCTCGAGTCTTTCCCACGAGGCTTTCCCACGAGGCTTTCCCACAGGGCTGTCCCACGTGCACACGTGGTGGGAGTCGATCCTCGGCTTGAACGTCAAGGCAGTGTAGGGAAAACAGGTTCCTCTGGAATGGACTGACATATCTGGGGGACTCTTGGAATGGTGGCACGAACCTGGAGTTCCTCTCGCCTTTCCTGTGGAGAGCGCCTCCTCTTGAGATGCGACGGGAACGCCGGGAATTCTTTCCCTACGAAACAGGGAAAGGATCCCTCATCTCGAGCTATTAGGCGGAAACGGGGCTCCCCTGGATGTGTGCGGGACCCCACGTGCTTCCTCTCGAGTGGAGACGGGTATGTCGGGGAACTTCTTGAGTTGCAGCAAGGGTGTGAACGACCCTTTGGAAGTTCCAGTGGTTAGACGTGATTAGCCTCGAGAAGCCTCAGCGGAAATGGGCCTCATCTCGCCTGGAGGGCAAAACCTCCTGGATTTTCTCGATTTGCGGCAGGTGCTCTCGACTTACGACGGGGACCTCAGGGACCCGCTCTGGTGGCCTCAGGAAAGGCCAGTCCCCATGCGAGTTCCTCAGGGGCCTCTCGGGATTCCTCTCCAGTCGATGCCGGGCCCTAAGACCTTGTGTGGAGTCGGGGCCGGAACCTGAGGATTCCTCTCCAGTGCTAACATGGATCTTGGGGTACTTCTGGAGTCTCCCCAGGGGAGTCAGTCCTCATCTCGAATGCGGCATGCACTTGCGCTTTCCTCCAGAGCGGTAGCAGCAGTGTCAGGCAGCCCGCCTCTTAGATCAAAGGATCTATGGTTTTCCCTCGAGTCTTTCCCACGAGGCTTTCCCACGAGGCTTTCCCACAGGGCTGTCCCACGTGCACACGTGGTGGGAGTCGATCCTCGGCTTGAACGTCAAGGCAGTGCAGGGAAAACAGGTTCCTCTGGAATGGACTGACACATCTGGGGGACTCTTGGAATGGTGGCAGGACCCTGGAGTTCCTCTCAGCTTTCCTGTGGAGTGCGCCTGCTCTTGAAATGCGACGGGAACGCCGGGAATTCTTTCCCTACGAAACAGGGAAAGGATCCCTCATCTCGAGCTAGGAGGCGGAAACGGGTCTCCCCTGGATGTGTGCGGGACCCTCGTGCCTCCTCTCGAGTAGAGACGGGTATGTCGGGGAACTTCTTGAGTTGCAGCAAGGGTGTGAAGGACCCTTTGGAAGTTCCAGTGGTTAGATGTGATTGGCCTCTAGAAGCCTCAGCGGAAATGGGCCTCATCTCGCCTGGAGGGCAAAACTTCCTGGATTTTCTCGAGGTGCGGCAGGTGCTCTCGACTTACGACGGGGACCTCAGGGACCCGCTCTGGTGGCCTCAGGAAAGGCCAGTCCACATGCGAGTTCCTCGGGGGCCTCTCGGGATTCCTCTCCCGTCGATGCCGGGGCCTAAGACCTTGTGTGGAGTCGGGGCCGGAACCTGAGGATTCCTCTCCAGTGCTGACATGGATCTTGGGGTACTTCTGGAGTCTCCCCAGGGGAGTCAGTCCTCGTCTCGAATGTGGGCATGCACATGCGCTTTCCTCCAGAGCGGTAGCAGCAGTGTCACGCAGTCCGCCGCGTGGATCAAAGGATCTATGGTTTTCCCTCGAGTCTTTCCCACGAGGCTTTCCCACGAGGCTTTCCCACAGGGCTGTCCCACGTGCACACGTGGTGGGACTTGATCCTCGGCTTGAATGTCAAGGAAGTGCAGGGAAAACAGGTTCCTCTGGAATGGACTGACACAGCTGGGGGACTCTTGGAATGGTGGCACGACCCTGGAGTTCCTCTCGCCTTTCCTGTGGAGAGTGCCTCCTCTTGAGATGCGACGGGAACGCCGGGAATTCTTTCCCTTCGAAACAGGGAAAGGATCCCTCATCTCGAGCTAGTAGGCGGAAACGGGGCTCCCCTGGATGTGTGCGGGACCCCACGTGCTTCCTCTCGAGTGGAGACGGGTATGTCGGGGAACTTCTTGAGTTGCAGCAAGGGTGTGAAGGACCCTTTGGAAGTTCCAGTGGTTAGACGTGATTAGCCTCGAGAAGCCTCAGCGGAAATGGGCCTCATCTCGCCTGGAGGGCAAAACCTCCTGGATTTTCTCGAGTTGCGGCAGGTGCTCTCGACTTACGACGGGGACCTCAGGGACCCGCTCTGGTGGCCTCAGGAAAGGCCAGTCCCCATGGGAGTTCCACGGGGGCCTCTCGGGATTTCTCTCCCGTCGATGCCGGGGCCTAAGACCTTGTGTGGAGTCGGGGCCGGAACCTGAGGATTCCTCTCCAGTGCTGACATGGATCTTTGGGTACTTCTGGAGTCTCCCCAGGGGAGTCAGTCCTCGTCTCGAATGCGGGCATGCACTTGCGCTTTCTTCCAGAGCGGTAGCAGCAGTGTCACGCAGTCCGCCGCGTGGATCAAAGGATCTATGGTTTTCCCTCGAGTCTTTCCCACGAGGCTTTCCCACGAGGCTTTCCCACAGGGCTGTCCCACGTGCACACGTGGTGGGAGTCGATCCTCGGCTTGAACGTCAAGGCAGTTCAGGGAAAACAGGTTCCTCTGGAATGGACTGACACATCTGGGGGTCTCTTGGAATCGTGGCATGACCCTGGAGTTCCTCTCCCCTTTCCTGTGGAGAGCGCCTCCTCTTGAGATGCGACGGCAACGCCGGGAATTCTTTCCCTACGAAACAGGGAAAGAATCCCTCATCTCGAGCTAGGAGGCGGAAACGGCGCTCCCCTGGATGTGTGCGGGACCCCACGTGCTTCCTCTCGAGTGGAGACCGGGATGTCGCGGAACTGCTTGAGTTGCAGCAAGGGTGTGAAGGACCCTTTGGATGTTCCAGTGGTTAGATGTGATTATCCTCGAGAAGCCTCAGCGGAAATGGGCCTCATCTCGCCTGGAGGGCAGAAGCTCCTGGATTTTCTCTAGTTGCGGCAGGTGCTCTCGACATACGACGGGGACCTCGGGGACCCGCTCTGGTGGCATCAGAAAAGGCCAGTTCCCATGCGAGTTCCTCGGGGGCCTTTCGGGATTCCTCTCCCGTCGATGCCGGGGCCTAAGACCTTGTGTGGAGTCGGGGCCGGAACCTGAGGATTCCTCTCCAGTGCTGACATGGATCTTGGGGTACTTCTGGAGTCTCCCCAGGGGAGTCAGTCCTCGTCTCGAATGCGGGCATGCACTTGCGCTTTCCTCCAGAGCGGTAGCAGCAGTGTCACGCAGTCCGCCGCGTGGATCAAAGGATCTATGGTTTTCCCTCGAGTCTTTCCCACGAGGCTTTCCCACGAGGCTTTCCCACAGGGCTGTCCCACGTGCACACGTGGTGGGAGTCGATCCTCGGCTTGAACGTCAAGGCAGTGCAGGGAAAACAGGTTCCTCTGGAATGGACTGACACATCTGGGGGACTCTTGGAATGGTGGCACGACCCTGGAGTTCCTCTCGCCTTTCCTGTGGAGAGCGCCTCCTCTTGAGATGCGACGGGAACGCCGGGAATTCTTTCCCTACGAAACAGGGAAAGGATCCCTCATCTCGAGCTAGGAGGCGGAAACGGGGCACCCCTGGATGTGTGCGGGACCCCACGTGCTTCCTCTCGAGTGGAGACGGGTATGTCGGGGAACTTCTTGAGTTGCAGCAAGGGTGTGAAGGACCCTTTGGAAGTTCCAGTGGTTAGACGTGATTAGCCTCGAGAAGCCTCAGCGGAAATGGGCCTTATCTCGCCTGGAGGGCAAAACCTCCTGGATTTTCTCGAGTTGCGGCAGGTGCTCTCGACTTATGACGGGGACCTCAGGGACCCGCTCTGGTGGCCTCAGGAAAGGCCAGTCCCCATGCGAGTTCCTCGGGGGCCTCTCGGGATTCCTCTCCCGTCGATGCCGGGGCCTAAGACCTTGTGTGGAGTCGGGGCCGGAACCTGAGGATTCCTCTCCAGTGCTGACATGGATTTTGGGGTACTTCTGGAGTCTCCCCAGGGGAGTCAGTCCTCGTCTCGAATGCGGGCATGCACTTGCGCTTTCCTCCAGAGCGGTAGCAGCAGTGTCACGCAGTCCGCCGCGTGGATCAAAGGATCTATGGTTTTCCCACGAGTCTTTCCCACGAGGCTTTCCCACGAGGCTTTCCCACAGGGCTGTCCCACGTGCACACGTGGTGGGAGTCGATCCTCGGCTTGAACGTCAAGGCAGTGCAGGGAAAACAGGTTCCTCTGGAATGGACTGACACATCTGGGGGACTCTTGGAATGGTGGCACGACCCTGGACTTCCTCTCGCCTTTCCTGTGGAGAGCGCCTCCTCTTGAGATGCGACGGGAACGCCGGGAATTCTTTCCCTACGAAACAGGGAAAGGATCCCTCATCTCGAGCTAGGAGGCGGAAACGGGGCTCCCCTGGATGTGTGCGGGACCCCACGTGCTTCCTCTCGAGTGGAGACGGGTATGTCGGGGAACTTCTTGAGTTGCAGCAAGGGTGTGAAGGACCCTTTGGAAGGTCCAGTGGTTAGACGTGATTAGCCTCGAGAAGCCTCAGCGGAAATGGGCCTCATCTCGCCTGGAGGGCCAAACCTCCTGGATTTTCTCGAGTTGCGGCAGGTGCTCTCGACTTACGACGGGGACCTCAGGGACCCGCTCTGGTGGCCTCAGGAAAGGCCAGGCCCCATGCGAGTTCCTCGGGGGCCTCTCAGGATTCCTCTCCCGTCGATGCCGGGGCCTAAGACCTTGTGTGGAGTCGGGGCCGGAACCTGAGGATTCCTCTCCAGTGCTGACATGGATCTTGGGGTACTTCTGGAGTCTCCCCAGGGGAGTCAGTCCTCGTCTCGAATGCGGGCATGCACTTGCGCTTTCCTCCAGAGCGGTAGCAGCAGTGTCACGCAGTCCGGCGCGTGGATCAAAGGATCTATGGTTTTCCCTCGAATCTTTCCCACGAGGCTTTCCCACGAGGCTTTCCCACAGGGCTGTCCCACGTGCACACGTGGTGGGAGTCGATCCTCGGCTTGAACGTCAAGGCAGTGCAGGGAAAACAGGTTCCTCTGGAATGGACTGACCCATCTGGGGGACTCTTGGAATGGTGGCACGACCCTGGAGTTCCTCTCGCCTTTCCTGTGGAGAGGGCCTCCTCTTGAGATGCGACGGGAACGCCGGGAATTCTTTCCCTACGAAACAGGGAAAGGATCCCTCATCTCGAGCTAGGAGGCGGAAACGGGGCTCCCCTGGATGTGTGCGGGACCCCACGTGCTTCCTCTCGAGTGGAGACGGGTATGTCGGGGAACTTCTTGAGTTGCAGCAAGGGTGTGAAGGACCCTTTGGAAGTTCCAGTGGTTAGACGTGATTAGCCTCGAGAAGCCTCAGCGGAAATGGGCCTCATCTCGCCTGGAGGGCCAAACCTCCTGGATTTTCTCGAGTTGCGGCAGGTGCTCTCGACTTACGACGGGGACCTCAGGGACCCGCTCTGGTGGCCTCAGGAAAGGCCAGTCCCCATGCGAGTTCCTCGGGGGCCTCTCGGGATTCCTCTCCCGTCGATGCCGGGGCCTAAGACCTTGTGTGGAGTCGGGGCCGGAACCTGAGGATTCCTCTCCAGCGCTGACATGGATCTTGGGGTACTTCTGGAGTCTCCCCAGGGGAGTCAGTCCTCGTCTCGAATGCGGGCATGCACTTGCGCTTTCCTCCAGAGCGGTAGCAGCAGTGTCACGCAGTCCGCCGCGTGGATCAAAGGATCTATGGTTTTCCCTCGAGTCTTTCCCACGAGGCTTTCCCACGAGGCTTTCCCACAGGGCTGTCCCACGTGCACACGTGGTGGGAGTCGATCCTCAGCTTGAATGTCAAGGCAGTGCAGGGAAAACAGGTTCCTCTGGAATGGACTGACACATCTGGGGGACTCTTGGAATGGTGGCACGACCCTGGAGTTCCTCTCGCCTTTCCTGTGGAGAGCGCCTCCTCTTGAGATGCGACGGGAACGCCGGGAATTCTTTCCCTACGAAACAGGGAAAGGATCCCTCATCTCGAGCTAGGAGGCGGAAACGGGGCTCCCCTGGATGTGTGCGGGACCCCACGTGCTTCCTCTCGAGTGGAGACGGGTATGTCGGGGAACTTCTGGAGTTGCAGCAAGGGTGTGAAGGACCCTTTGGAAGTTCCAGTGGTTAGACGTGATTAGCCTCGAGAAGCCTCAGCGGAAATGGGCCTCATCTCGCCTGGAGGGCCAAACCTCCTGGATTTTCTCGAGTTGCGGCAGGTGCTCTCGACTTACGACGGGGACCTCAGGGACCCGCTCTGGTGGCCTCAGGAAAGGCCAGTCCCCATGCGAGTTCCTCGGGGGCCTCTCGGGATTCCTCTCCCGTCGATGGCGGGGCCTAAGACCTTGTGTGGAGTCGGGGCCGGAACCTGAGGATTCCTCTCCAGTTCTGACATGGATCTTGGGGTACTTCTGGAGTCTCCCCAGGGGAGTCAGTCCTCGTCTCGAATGCGGGCATGCACTTGCGCTTTCCTCCAGAGCGGTAGCAGCAGTGTCACGCAGTCCGCCGCGTGGATCAAAGGATCTATGGTTTTCCCTCGAGTCTTTCCCACGAGGCTTTCCCACGAGGCTTTCCCACAGGGCTGTCCCACGTGCACACGTGGTGGGAGTCGATCCTCGGCTTGAACGTCAAGGCAGTGCAGGGAAAACAGGTTCCTCTGGAATGGACTGACACATCTGGGGGACTCTTGGAATGGTGGCACGACCCTGGAGTTCCTCTCGCCTTTCCTGTGGAGAGCGCCTCCTCTTGAGATGCGATGGGAACGCCGGGAATTCTTTCCCTTCGAAACAGGGAAAGGATCCCTCATCTCGAGCTAGGAGGCGGAAACGGGGCTCCCCTGGATGTGTGCGGGACCCCACGTGCTTCCTCTCGAGTGGAGACGGGTATGTCGGTGAACTTCTTGAGTTGCAGCAAGGGTGTGAAGGACCCTTTGGAAGTTCCAGTGGTTAGACGTGATTAGCCTCGAGAAGCCTCAGCGGAAATGGGCCTCATCTCGCCTGGAGGGCAAAACCTCCTGGATTTTCTCGAGTTGCGGCAGGTGCTCTCGACTTACGACGGGGACCTCAGGGACCCGCTCTGGTGGCCTCAGGAAAGGCCAGGCCCCATGCGAGTTCCTCCGGGGCCTCTCAGGATTCCTCTCCCGTCGATGCCGGGGCCTAAGACCTTGTGTGGAGTCGGGGCCGGAACCTGAGGATTCCTCTCCAGTGCTGACATGGATCTTGGGGTACTTCTGGAGTCTCCCCAGGGGAGTCAGTCCTCGTCTCGAATGCGGGCATGCACTTGCGCTTTCCTCCAGAGCGGTAGCAGCAGTGTCACGCAGTCCTCCGCGTGGATCAAAGGATCTATGGTTTTCCCTCGAGTCTTTCCCACGAGGCTTTCCCACGAGGCTTTCCCACAGGGCTGTCCCACGTGCACACGTGGTGGGAGTCGATCCTCGGCTTGAACGTCAAGGCAGTGCAGGGAAAACAGGTTCCTCTGGAATGAACTGACACATCTGGGGGTCTCTTGTAATGGTGCCACGACCCTGGAGTTCCTCTCGCCTTTCCTGTGGAGAGCGCCTCCTCTTGAGATGCGACGGGAACGCCGGGAATTCTTTCCCTACGAAACAGGGAAAGGATCCCTCATCTCGAGCTAGGAGGCGGAAACGGGGCTCCCCTGGATGTGTGCGGGACCCCACGTGCTTCCTCTCGAGTGGAGACGGGTATGTCGGGGAACTTCTTGAGTTGCAGCAAGGGTGTGAAGGACCCTTTGGAAGTTCCAGTGGTTAGACGTGATTAGCCTCGAGAAGCCTCAGCGGAAATGGGCCTCATCTCGCCTGGAGGGCAAAACCTCATGGATTTTCTCGAGTTTCGGCAGGTGCTCTCGACTTACGACGGGGACCTCAGGGACCCGCTCTGGTGGCCTCAGGAAAGGCCAGTCCCCATGCGAGTTCCTCGGGGGCCTCTCGGGATTCCTCTCCCGTCGATGCCGGGGCCTAAGACCTTGTGTGGAGTCGGGGCCGGAACCTGAGGATTCCTCTCCAGTGCTGACATGGATCTTGGGGTACTTCTGGAGTCTCCCCAGGGGAGTCAGTCCTCGTCTCGAATGCGGGCATGCACTTGCGCTTTCCTCCAGAGCGGTAGCAGCAGTGTCACGCAGTCCGCCGCGTGGATCAAAGGATCTATGGTTTTCCCTCGAGTCTTTCCCACGAGGCTTTCCCACGAGGCTTTCCCACAGGGCTGTCCCACGTGCACATGTGGTGGGAGTCGATCCTCGGCTTGAACGTCAAGGCAGTGCAGGGAAAACAGGTTCCTCTGGAATGGACTGACCCATCTGGGGGACTCTTGGAATGGTGGCACGACCCTGGAGTTCCTCTCGCCTTTCCTGTGGAGAGCGCCTCCTCTTGAGATGCGACGGGAACGCCGGGAATTCTTTCCCTACGAAACAGGGAAAGGATCCCTCATCTCGAGCTAGGAGGCGCAAACGGGGCTCCCCTGGATGTGTGCGGGACCCCACGTGCTTCCTCTCGAGTGGAGACGCGTATGTCGGGGAACTTCTTGAGTTGCAGCAAGGGTGTGAAGGACCCTTTGGAAGTTCCAGTGGTTAGATGTGATTAGCCTCGAGAAGCCTCAGCGGAAATGGGCCTCAACTCGCCTGGAGGGCAAAACCTCCTGGATTTTCTCGAGTTGCGGCAGGTGCTCTCGACTTACGATCGGGACCTCAGGGACCCGCTCTGGTGGCCTCAAGAAAGGCCAGTCCCCATGCGTGTTCCTCGGTGGCCTCTCGGGATTCCTCTCCCATCGAACCCGGGGCCTAAGACCTTGTGTGGAGTCGGGGCCGGAACCTGAGGATTCCTCTCCACTGCTGACATGGATCTTGGGGTACTTCTGGAGTCTCCCCAGGGGAGTCAGTCCTCGTCTCGAATGCGGGCATGCACTTGCACTTTCCTCCAGAGCGGTAGCAGCAGTGTCACGCAGTCCGCCGCGTGGATCAAAGGATCTATGGTTTTCCCTCGAGTCTTTCCCACGAGGCTTTCCCACGAGGCTTTCCCACAGGGCTGTCCCACGTGCACACGTGGTGGGAGTCGATCCTCGGCTTGAATCTCAAGGCAGTGCAGGGAAAACAGGTTCCTCTGGAATGGACCGACACATCTGGGGGTCTCTTGGAATGGTGGCACGACCCTGGAGTTCCTCTCGCCTTTCCTGTGGAGAGCGCCTCCTCTTGAGATGCGACGGGAACGCCGGGAATTCTTTCCCTACGAAACAGGGAAAGGATCCCTCATCTCGAGCTAGGAGGCGGAAACGGGGCTCCCCTGGATGTGTGCGGGACCCTCGTGCTTCCTCTCGAGTGGAGACGGGTAGGTGGGTAACTTCTTGAGTTGCAGCAAGGGTGTGAAGGACCCTTTGGAAGTTCCAGTGGTTAGATGTGATTAGCCTCGAGAAGCCTCAGCGGAAATGTTCCTCATCTCGCCTGGAGGGCAAAACCTCCTGGATTTTCTCGAGTTGCGGCAGGTGCTCTCGACTTACGACGGGGACCTCAGGGACCCGCTCTGTTGGCCTCAGGAAAGGCCAGTCCCCATGCGAGTTCCTCGGGGGCCTCTCGGGATTCCTCTCCCGTCGATGCCGGGGCCTAAGACCTTGTGTGGAGTCGGGGCCGGAACCTGAGGATTCCTCTCCAGTGCTGACATGGATCTTGGGGTACTTCTGGAGTCTCCCCAGGGGAGTCAGTCCTCGCCTCGAATACGGGCATGCACTTGCGCTTTCCTCCAGAGCGGTAGCAGCAGTGTCACGCAGTCCCCCGCGTGAATCAAAGGATCTATGGTTTTCCCTCGAGTCTTTCCCACGAGGCTTTCCCACGAGGCTTTCCCACAGGGCTGTCCCACGTGCACACGTGGTGGGAGTCGATCCTCGGCTTGAACGTCAAGGCAGTGCAGGGAAAACTGGTTCCTCTGGAATGGACTGACACATCTGGGGGACTCCTGGAATGGTGGCACGACCCTGGAGTTCCTCTCGCCTTTCCTGTGGAGAGCGCCTCCTCTTGAGATGCGACGGGAACGCCGGGAATTCTTTCCCTACGAAACAGGGAAAGGATCCCTCATCTCGAGCTAGGAGGCGGAAACGGGGCTCCCCTGGATGTGTGCGGGACCCCAGGTGCTTCCTCTCGAGTGGAGACGGGTATGTCGGGGAACTTCTTGAGTTGAGGCAAGGGTGTGAAGGACCCTTTGGAAGTTCCAGTGGTTAGACGTGATTAGCCTCGAGAAGCCTCAGCGGAAATGGGCCTCATCTCGCCTGGAGGGCAAAACCTCGTGGATTTTATCGAGTTGCGGCAGGTGCTCTCGACTTACGACGGGGACCTCAGGGACCCGCTCTGGTGGCCTCAGGAAAGGCCAGTCCCCATGCGAGTTCCTCGGGGGCCTCTCGGGATTCCTGTCCTGTCGATGCCGGGGCCTAAGACCTTGTGTGGAATCGGGGCCGGAACCTGAGGATTCCTCTCCAGTGCTGACATGGATCTTGGGGTACTTCTGGGGTCTCCCCAGGGGAGTCAGTCCTCGTCTCGAATGCGGGCATGCACTTGCGCTTTCCTCCAGGGCCGTAGCAGCAGTGTCACGCAGTCCGCCGCGTGGATCAAAGGATCTATGGTTTTCCCTCGAGTCTTTCCCACGAGGCTTTCCCACGAGGCTTTCCCACAGGGCTGTCCCACGTGCACACGTGGTGGGAGTTGATCCTCGGCTTGAACGTCAAGGCAGTGCAGGGAAAACAGGTTCCTCTGGAATGGACTTACACATCTGGGGGACTCTTTGAATGGTGGCACGACCCTGGAGTTCCTCTCCCCTTTCCTGTGGAGAGCGCCTCCTCTTGAGATGCGACGGGAATGCCGGGAATTCTTTCCCTACGAAACAGGGAAAGGATACCTCATCTCGAGCTAGGAGGCGGAAACGGGGCTCCCCTGGATGTGTGCGGGACCCTCGGGCTTCATCTCGAGTGGAGACGGTATGTCGGGGAACTTCTTGAGTTGCAGCAAGGGTGTGTAGGACCCTTTGGAAGTTCCAGTGGTTAGACGTGATTAGCCTCGAGAAGCCTCAGCGGAAATGGGCCTCATCTCGCCTGGAGGGCAAAACCTCCTGGATTTTCTCGAGTTGCGGCAGGTGCTCTCGACTTACGACGGGGACCTCAGGGACCCGCTCTGGTGGCCTCAGGAAAGGCCAGGCCCCATGCGAGTTCCTCCGGGGCCTCTCAGGATTCCTCTCCCGTCGATGCCGGGGCCTAAGACCTTGTGTGGAGTCGGGGCCGGAACCTGAGGATTCCTCTCCAGTGCTGACATGGATCTTGGGGTACTTCTGGAGTCTCCCCAGGGGAGTCAGTCCTCGTCTCGAATGCGGGCATGCACTTGCGCTTTCCTCCAGAGCGGTAGCAGCAGTGTCACGCAGTCCGCCGCGTGGATCAAAGGATCTATGGTTTTCCCTCGAGTCTTTCCCACGAGGCTTTCCCACGAGGCTTTCCCACAGGGCTGTCCCACGTGCACACGTGGTGGGAGTCGATCCTCGGCTTGAACGTCAAGGCAGTGCAGGGAAAACAGGTTCCTCTGGAATGAACTGACACATCTGGGGGTCTCTTGTAATGGTGCCACGACCCTGGAGTTCCTCTCGCCTTTCCTGTGGAGAGCGCCTCCTCTTGAGATGCGACGGGAACGCCGGGAATTCTTTCCCTACGAAACAGGGAAAGGATCCCTCATCTCGAGCTAGGAGGCGGAAACGGGGCTCCCCTGGATGTGTGCGGGACCCCACGTGCTTCCTCTCGAGTGGAGACGGGTATGTCGGGGAACTTCTTGAGTTGCAGCAAGGGTGTGAAGGACCCTTTGGAAGTTCCAGTGGTTAGCCGTGATTAGCCTCGAGAAGCCTCAGCGGAAATGGGCCTCATCTCGCCTGGAGGGCCAAACCTCCTGGATTTTCTCGAGTTGCGGCAGGTGCTCTCGACTTACGACGGGGACCTCAGGGACCCGCTCTGGTGGCCTCAGGAAAGGCCAGTCCCCATGCGAGTTCCTCGGGGGCCTCTCGGGATTCCTCTCCCGTCGATGCCGGGGCCTAAGACCTTGTGTGGAGTCGGGGCCGGAACCTGAGGATTCCTCTCCAGTGCTGACATGGATCTTGGGGTACTTCTGGAGTCTCCCCAGGGGAGTCAGTCCTCGTCTCGAATGCGGGCATGCACTTGCGCTTTCCTCCAGAGCGGTAGCAGCAGTGTCACGCAGTCCGCCGCGTGGATCAAAGGATCTATGGTTTTCCCTCGAGTCTTTCCCACGAGGCTTTCCCACGAGGCTTTCCCACAGGGCTGTCCCACGTGCACACGTGCTGGGAGTCGATCCTCGGCTTGAATGTCAAGGTAGTGCAGGGAAAACAGGTTCCTCTGGAATGGACTGACACATCTGGGGGACCCTTGGAATGGTGGCACGACCCTGGAGTTCCTCTCGCCTTTCCTGTGGAGAGCGCCTCCTCTTGAGATGCGACGGGAACGCCGGGAATTCTTTCCCTACGAAACAGGGAAAGGATCCCTCATCTCGAGCTAGGAGGCGAAAACGGGGCTCCCCTGGATGTGTGCGGGACCCCACGTGCTTCCTCTCGAGTGGAGACGGGTATGTCGGGGAACTTCTTGAGTTGCAGCAAGGGTGTGAAGGACCCTTTGGAAGTTCCAGTGGTTAGACGTGATTAGCCTCGAGAAGCCTCAGCGGAAATGGGCCTCATCTCGCCTGGAGGGCAAAACCTCCTGGATTTTCTCGAGTTTCGGCAGGTGCTCTCGACTTACGACGGGGACCTCAGGGACCCGCTCTGGTGGCCTCAGGAAAGGCCAGTCCCCATGCGAGTTCCTAGGGGGCCTCTCGGGATTCCTCTCCTGTCGATGCCGGGGCCTAAGACCTTGTGTGGAGTCGGGGCCGGAACTTGAGGATTCCACTCCAGTGCTGGGATGGATCTTGGGGTACTTCTGGAGTCTCCCCAGGGGAGTCAGTCCTCGTCTCGAATGCGGGCATGCACTTGCGCTTTCCTCCAGAGCGGTAGCAGCAGTGTCACGCAGTCCGCCGCGTGGATCAAAGGATCTATAGTTTTCCTTCGAGTCTTTCCCACGAGGCTTTCCCACGAGGCGTTCCCACAGGGCTGTCCCACGTGCACACGTGGTGGGAGTCTATCCTCGGATTGAACGTCAAGGCAGTGCAGGGAAAACAGGTTCCTCTGGAATGGACTGACACATCTGGGGGACTCTTGGAATAGTGGCACGACCCTGGAGTTCCTCTCGCCTTTCCTGTGGAGAGCGCCTCCTCTTGAGATGCGAAGGGAACGCCGGGAATTCTTTCCCTACGAAACAGGGAAAGGATCCCTCATCTCGAGCTAGGAGGCGGAAACGGGGCTCCCCTGGATGTGTGCGGGACCCTCGTGCTTCCTCTCGAGTGGAGACGGGTAGGTGGGTAACTTCTTGAGTTGCAGCAAGGGTGTGAAGGACCCTTTGGAAGTTCCAGTGGTTAGATGTGATTAGCCTCGAGAAGCCTCAGCGGAAATGTTCCTCATCTCGCCTGGAGGGCAAAACCTCCTGGATTTTCTCGAGTTGCGGCAGGTGCTCTCGACTTACGACGGGGACCTCAGGGACCCGCTCTGTTGGCCTCAGGAAAGGCCAGTCCCCATGCGAGTTCCTCGGGGGCCTCTCGGGATTCCTCTCCCGTCGATGCCGGGGCCTAAGACCTTGTGTGGAGTCGGGGCCGGAACCTGAGGATTCCTCTCCAGTGCTGACATGGATCTTGGGGTACTTCTGGAGTCTCCCCAGGGGAGTCAGTCCTCGCCTCGAATACGGGCATGCACTTGCGCTTTCCTCCAGAGCGGTAGCAGCAGTGTCACGCAGTCCCCCGCGTGAATCAAAGGATCTATGGTTTTCCCTCGAGTCTTTCCCACGAGGCTTTCCCACGAGGCTTTCCCACAGGGCTGTCCCACGTGCACACGTGGTGGGAGTCGATCCTCGGCTTGAACGTCAAGGCAGTGCAGGGAAAACTGGTTCCTCTGGAATGGACTGACACATCTGGGGGACTCCTGGAATGGTGGCACGACCCTGGAGTTCCTCTCGCCTTTCCTGTGGAGAGCGCCTCCTCTTGAGATGCGACGGGAACGCCGGGAATTCTTTCCCTACGAAACAGGGAAAGGATCCCTCATCTCGAGCTAGGAGGCGGAAACGGGGCTCCCCTGGATGTGTGCGGGACCCCAGGTGCTTCCTCTCGAGTGGAGACGGGTATGTCGGGGAACTTCTTGAGTTGAGGCAAGGGTGTGAAGGACCCTTTGGAAGTTCCAGTGGTTAGACGTGATTAGCCTCGAGAAGCCTCAGCGGAAATGGGCCTCATCTCGCCTGGAGGGCAAAACCTCCTGGATTTTATCGAGTTGCGGCAGGTGCTCTCGACTTACGACGGGGACCTCAGGGACCCGCTCTGGTGGCCTCAGGAAAGGCCAGTCCCCATGCGAGTTCCTCGGGGGCCTCTCGGGATTCCTGTCCTGTCGATGCCGGGGCCTAAGACCTTGTGTGGAATCGGGGCCGGAACCTGAGGATTCCTCTCCAGTGCTGACATGGATCTTGGGGTACTTCTGGGGTCTCCCCAGGGGAGTCAGTCCTCGTCTCGAATGCGGGCATGCACTTGCGCTTTCCTCCAGGGCCGTAGCAGCAGTGTCACGCAGTCCGCCGCGTGGATCAAAGGATCTATGGTTTTCCCTCGAGTCTTTCCCACGAGGCTTTCCCACGAGGCTTTCCCACAGGGCTGTCCCACGTGCACACGTGGTGGGAGTTGATCCTCGGCTTGAACGTCAAGGCAGTGCAGGGAAAACAGGTTCCTCTGGAATGGACTTACACATCTGGGGGACTCTTTGAATGGTGGCACGACCCTGGAGTTCCTCTCCCCTTTCCTGTGGAGAGCGCCTCCTCTTGAGATGCGACGGGAATGCCGGGAATTCTTTCCCTACGAAACAGGGAAAGGATACCTCATCTCGAGCTAGGAGGCGGAAACGGGGCTCCCCTGGATGTGTGCGGGACCCTCGGGCTTCATCTCGAGTGGAGACGGTATGTCGGGGAACTTCTTGAGTTGCAGCAAGGGTGTGAAGGACACTTGGGAAGTTCCAGTGGTTAGATGTGATTAGCCTCGAGAAGCCTCAGCGGAAATGGGCCTCATCTCGCCTGCAGGGCAAAACCTCCTGGATTTTCTCGAGTTGCGGCAGGTGCTCTCCACTTATGACGGGGACCTCAGGGACCCGCTCTGGTGGCCTCAGGAATGGCCAGTCCCCATGCGAGTTCCTCGGGGGCCTCTCGGGATTCCTCTCCCGTCGATGCCGGGGCCTAAGACCTTGTGTGGATTCGGGGCGGAACCTGAGGATTCCTCTCCAGTGCTGACATGGATCTTGGGGTTCTTCTGGAGTCTCCCCAGGGGAGTCAGTCCTCGTCTCGAATGCGGGCATGCACTTGCGCTTTCCTCCAGAGCGGTAGCAGCAGTGTCACGCATTCCGCCGCGTGGATCAAAGGATCTATGGTTTTCCCTCGAGTCTTTCCCACGAGGCTTTCCCACGAGGCTTTCCCACAGGGCTGTCCCACGTGCACACGTGGTGGGAGTCGATCCTCGGCTTGAACGTCAAGGCAGTGCAGGGAAAACAGGTTCCTCTGGAATGGACTGACACATCTGGGGGACTCTTGGAATGGTGGCACGACCCTGGAGTTCCTCTCGCCTTTCCTGTGGAGAGCTCCTCCTCTTGAGATGCGACGGGAACGCCGGGAATTCTTTCCCTACGAAACAGGGAAAGGATCCCTCATCTCGACCTAGGAGGCGGAAACGGGGCTCCCCTGGATGTGTGCGTGACCCTCGTGCTTCCTCTCGAGTGGAGACGGGTATGTCGCGGAACTGCTTGAGTTGCAGCAAGGGTGAGAAGGACCCTTTGGATGTTCCAGTGGTTAGATGTGAGTAGCCTCGAGAAGCCTCAGCGGAAATGGGCCTCATCTCGCCTGAAGGGCAAAACCTCCTGGATTTTCTCGAGTTGCGGCAGGTGCTCTCGACTTACGACGGGGACCTCAGGGACCCGCTCTGGTGGCCTCAGGAAAGGCCAGTCCCCATGCGAGTTCCTCGGGGGCCTCTCGGGATTCCTCTCCCGTCGATGCCGGGGCCTAAGACCTTGTGTGGAGTCGGGGCCGGAACCTGAGGATTCCTCTCCAGTGCTGACATGGATCTTGGGGTACTTCTGGAGTCTCCCCAGGGGAGTCAGTCCTCGTCTCGAATGCGGGCATGCACTTGCGCTTTCCTCCAGAGCGGTAGCAGCAGTGTCACGCAGTCCGCCGCGTGGATCAAAGGATCTATGGTTTTCCCTCGAGTCTTTCCCACGAGGCTGTCCCACGAGGCTTTCCCACAGGGCTGTCCCACGTGCACACGTGGTGGGAGTCGATCCTCGGCTTGAACGTCAAGGCAGTGCAGGGAAAACAGGTTCCTCTGGAATGGACTGACACATCTGGGGGACTCTTGGAATGGTGGCACGACCCTGGAGTTCCTCTCGCCTTTCCTGTGGAGAGCGCCTCCTCTTGAGATGTGACGGGAACGCCGGGAATTCTTTCCCTACGAAACAGGGAAAGGATCCCTCATCTCGAGCTAGGAGGCGGAAACGGGGCTCCCCTGGATGTGTGCGGGACCCTCGTGCTTCCTCTCGAGTGGAGACGGGTATGTCGCGGAACTGCTTGAGTTGCAGCAAGGGTGAGAAGGACCCTTTGGATGTTCCAGTTGTTAGATGTGATTAGCCTCGAGAAGCCTCAGCGGAAATGGGCCTCATCTCGCCTGGAGGGCAAAACCTCCTGGATTTTCTCGAGTTGCGGCAGGTGTTCTCGACTTACGACGGGGACCTCAGGGACCCGCTCTGGTGGCCTCAGGAAAGGCCAGTCCCCATGCGAGTTCCTCGGGGCCACTCGGGATTCCTCTCCCGTCGATGCCGGGGCCTAAGACCTTGTGTGGAGTCGGGGCCGGAACCTGAGGATTCCTCTCCAGTGCTGACATGGATCTTGGGGTACTTCTGGAGTCTCCCCAGGGGAGTCAGTCCTCGTCTCGAATGCGGGCATGCACTTGCGCTTTCCTCCAGAGCGGTAGCAGCAGTGTCACGCAGTCCGCCGCGTGGATCAAAGGATCTATGGTTTTCCCTCGAGTCTTTCCCACGAGGCTTTCCCACGAGGCTTTCCCACAGGGCTGTCCCACGTGCACACGTGGTGGGAGTCGATCGTCGGCTTGAACGTCAAGGCAGTGCAGGGAAAACAGGTTCCTCTGGAATGGACTGACACATCTGGGGGACTCTTGGAATGGTGGCACGACCCTGGAGTTCCTCTCGCCTTTCCTGTGGAGAGCGCCTCCTCTTGAGATGCGCCGGGAACGCCGCGAATTCTTTCCCTACGAAACAGGGAAAGGATCCCTCATCTCGAGCTAGGAGGCGGAAACGGGGCTCCCCTGGATGTGTGCGGGACCCTCGGGCATCATCTCGAGTGGAGACGGTATGTCGGGGAACTTCTTGAGTTGCAGCAAGGGTGTGAAGGACACTTGGGAAGTTCCAGTGGTTAGATGTGATTAGCCTCGAGAAGCCTCAGCGGAAATGGGCCTCATCTCGCCTGGAGGGCAAAACCTCCTGGATTTTCTCGAGTTGCGGCAGGTGCTCTCGACTTACGACGGGGACCTCAGGGACCCGCTCTGGTGGCCTCAGGAAAGGCCAGTCCCCATGCGAGTTCCTCGGGGCCTCTCGGGATTCCTCTCCCGTCGATGCCGGGGCCTAAGACCTTGTGTGGAGTCGGGGCCGGAACCTGAGGATTCCTCTCCAGTGCTGACATGGATCTTGGGGTACTTCTGGAGTCTCCCCAGGGGAGTCAGTCCTCGTCTCGAATGCGGGCATGCACTTGCGCTTTCCTCCAGAGCGGTAGCAGCAGTGTCACGCAGTCCGCCGCGTGGATCAAAGGATCTATGGTTTTCCCTCGAGTCTTTCCCACGAGGCTTTCCCACGAGGCTTTCCCACAGGGCTGTCCCACGTGCACACGTGGTGGGAGTCGATCCTCGGCTTGAACGTCAAGGCAGTGCAGGGAAAACAGGTTCCTCTGGAATGGACTGACACATCTGGGGGACTCCTGGAATGGTGGCACGACCCTGGAGTTCCTCTCGCCTTTCCTGTGGAGAGCGCCTCCTCTTGAGATGCGACGGGAACGCCGCGAATTCTTTCCCTACGAAACAGGGAAAGGATCCCTCATCTCGAGCTAGGAGGCGGAAACGGGGCTCCCCTGGATGTGTGCGGGACCCTCCTGCTTCCTCTCTTGTGGAGACGGGTATGTCGGGGAACTACTTGAGTTGCAGCAAGGGTGTGAAGGACACTTGGGAAGTTCCAGTGGTTAGATGTGATTAGCCTCGAGAAGCCTCAGCGGAAATGGGCCTCATCTCGCCTGCAGGGCAAAACCTCCTGGATTTTCTCGAGTTGCGGCAGGTGCTCTCCACTTATGACGGGGACCTCAGGGACCCGCTCTGGTGGCCTCAGGAATGGCCAGTCCCCATGCGAGTTCCTCGGGGGCCTCTCGGGATTCCTCTCCCTTCGATGCCGGGGCCTAAGACCTTGTGTGGATTCGGGGCCTGAACCTGAGGATTCCTCTCCAGTGCTGACATGGATCTTGGGGTTCTTCTGGAGTCTACGCAGGGGAGTCAGTCCTCGTCTCGAATGCGGGCATGCACTTGCGCTTTCCTCCAGAGCGGTAGCAGCAGTGTCACGCAGTCCGCCGCGTGGATCAAAGGATCTATGGTTTTCCCTCGAGTCTTTCCCACGAGGCTTTCCCACGAGGCTTTCCCACAGGGCTGTCCCACGTGCACACGTGGTGGGAGTCGATCCTCGGCTTGAACGTCAAGGCAGTGCAGGGAAAACAGGTTCCTCTGGAATGGACTGACACATGTGGGGGACTCTTGGAATGGTGGCACGACCCTGGAGTTCCTCTCGCCTTTCCTGTGGAGAGCTCCTCCTCTTGAGATGCGACGGGAACGCCGGGAATTCTTTCCCTACGAAACAGGGAAAGGATCCCTCATCTCGACCTAGGAGGCGGAAACGGGGCTCCCCTGGATGTGTGCGTGACCCTCGTGCTTCCTATCGAGTGGAGACGGGTATGTCGCGGAACTGCTTGAGTTGCAGCAAGGGTGAGAAGGACCCTTTGGATGTTCCAGTGGTTAGATGTGATTAGCCTCGAGAAGCCTCAGCGGAAATGGGCCTCATCTCGCCTGGAGGGCAAAACCTCCTGGATTTTCTCGAGTTGCGGCAGGTGCTCTGGACTTACGACGGGGACCTCAGGGACCCGCTCTGGTGGCCTCAGGAAAGGCCAGTCCCCATGCGAGTTCCTCGGGGGCCTCTCGGGATTCCTCTCCCGTCGATGCCGGGGCCTAAGACCTTGTGTGGAGTCGGGGCCGGAACCTGAGGATTCCTCTCCAGTGCTGACATGGATCTTGGGGTACTTCTGGAGTCTCCCCAGGGGAGTCAGTCCTCGTCTCGAATGCGGGCATGCACTTGGGCTTTCCTCCAGAGCGTTAGCAGCAGTGTCACGCAGTCCGCCGCGTGGATCAAAGGATCTATGTTTTTCCCTCGAGTCTTTCCCACGAGGCTTTCCCACGAGGCTTTCCCACAGGGCTGTCCCACGTGCACACGTGGTGGGAGTCGATCCTCGGCTTGAACCTCAAGGCAGTGCAGGGAAAACAGGTTCCTCTGGAATGGACTGACACATCTGGGGGACTCTTGGAATGGTGGCACGACCCTGGAGTTCCTCTCCCCTTTCCTATGGAGAGCGCCTCCTCTTGAGATGCGACGGGAACGCCGGGAATTCTTTCCCTACGAAACAGGGAAAGGATACCTCATCTCGAGCTAGGAGGCGGAAACGGGGCTCCCCTGGATGTGTGCGGGACCCTCGGGCTTCATCTCGAGTGGAGACGGTATGTCGGGGAACTTCTTGAGTTGCAGCAAGGGTGTGAAGGACACTTGGGAAGTTCCAGTGGTTAGATGTGATTAGCCTCGAGAAGCCTCAGCGGAAATGGGCCTCATCTCGCCTGCAGGGCAAAACCTCCTGGATTTTCTCGAGTTGCGGCAGGTGCTCTCCACTTATGACGGGGACTTCAGGGACCCGCTCTGGTGGCCTCAGGAATGGCCAGTCCCCATGCGAGTTCCTCGGGGGCCTCTCGGGATTCCTCTCCCGTCAATGCCGGGGCCTAAGACCTTGTGTGGATTCGGGGCCGGAACCTGAGGATTCCTCTCCAGTGCTGACATGGATATTGGGGTTCTTCTGGAGTCTCCCCAGGGGAGTCAGTCCTCGTCTCGAATGCGGGCATGCACTTGCGCTTTCCTCCAGAGCGGTAGCAGCAGTGTCACGCAGTCCGCCGCGTGGATCAAAGGATCTATGGTTTTCCCTCGAGTCTTTCCCACGAGGCTTTCCCACGAGGCTTTCCCACAGGGCTGTCCCACGTGCACACGTGGTGGGAGTCGATCCTCGGCTTGAACGTCAAGGCAGTGCAGGGAAAACAGGTTCCTCTGGAATGGACTGACACATCTGGGGGACTCTTGGAATGGTGGCACGACCCTGGAGTTCCTCTCGCCTATCCTGTGGAGAGCTCCTCCTCTTGAGATGCGACGGGAACGCCGGGAATTCTTTCCCTACGAAACAGGGAAAGGATCCCTCATCTCGACCTAGGAGGCGGAAACGGGGCTCCCCTGGATGTGTGCGTGACCCTCGTGCTTCCTCTCGAGTGGAGACGGGTATGTCGCGGAACTGCTTGAGTTGCAGCAAGGGTGAGAAGGACCCTTTGGATGTTCCAGTGGTTAGATGTGATTAGCCTCGAGAAGCCTCAGCGGAAATGGGCCTCATCTCGCCTGGAGGGCAAAACCTCCTGGATTTTCTCGAGTTGCGGCAGGTGCTCTCGACTTACGACGGGGACCTCAGGGACCCGCTCTGGTGGCCTCAGGCAAGGCCAGTCCCCATGCGAGTTCCTCGGGGGCCTCTCGCGATTCCTCTCCCGTCGATGCCGGGGCCTAAGGCCTTGTGTGGAGTCGGGGCCGGAACCTGAGGATTCCTCTCCAGTGCTGACATGGATCTTGGGGTACTTCTGGAGTCTCCCCAGGGGAGTCAGTCCTCGTCTCGAATGCGGGCATGCACTTGCCCTTTCCTCCAGAGCGGTAGCAGCAGTGTCACGCAGTCCGCCGCGTGGATCAAAGGATCTATGGTTTTCCCTCGAGTCTTTCCCACGAGGCTGTCCCACGAGGCTTTCCCACAGGGCTGTCCCACGTGCACACGTGGTGGGAGTCGATCCTCGGCTTGAACGTCAAGGCAGTGCAGGGAAAACAGATTCCTCTGGAATGGACTGACACATCTGGGGGACTCTTGGAATGGTGGCACGACCCTGGAGTTCCTCTCGCCTTTCCTGTGGAGAGCGCCTCCTCTTGAGATGTGACGGGAACGCCGGGAATTCTTTCCCTACGAAACAGGGAAAGGATCCCTCATCTCGAGCTAGGAGGCGGAAACGGGGCTCCCCTGGATGTGTGCGGGACCCTCGTGCTTCCTCTCGAGTGGAGACGGGTATGTCGCGGAACTGCTTGAGTTGCAGCAAGGGTGAGAAGGACCCTTTGGATGTTCCAGTGGTTAGATGTGATTAGCCTCGAGAAGCCTCAGCGGAAATGGGCCTCATCTCGCCTGGAGGGCAAAACCTCCTGGATTTTCTCGAGTTGCGGCAGGTGCTCTCGACTTACGACGGGGACCTCAGGGACCCGCTCTGGTGGCCTCAGGAAAGGCCAGTCCCCATGCGAGTTCCTCGGGGCCTCTCGGGATTCCTCTCCCGTCGATGCCGGGGCCTAAGACCTTGTGTGGAGTCGGGGCCGGAACCTGAGGATTCCTCTCCAGTGCTGACATGGATCTTGGGGTACTTCTGGAGTCTCCCCAGGGGAGTCAGTCCTCGTCTCGAATGCGGGCATGCACTTGCGCTTTCCTCCAGAGCGGTAGCAGCAGTGTCACGCAGTCCGCCGCGTGGATCAAAGGATCTATGGTTTTCCCTCGAGTCTTTCCCACGAGTCTTTCCCACGAGGCTTTCCCACAGGGCTGTCCCACGTGCACACGTGGTGGGAGTCGATCGTCGGCTTGAACGTCAAGGCAGTGCAGGGAAAACAGGTTCCTCTGGAATGGACTGACACATCTGGGGGACTCCTGGAATGGTGGCACGACCCTGGAGTTCCTCTCGTCTTTCCTGTGGAGAGCGCCTCCTCTTGAGATGCGACGGGAACGCCGCGAATTCTTTCCCTACGAAACAGGGAAAGGATCCCTCATCTCGAGCTAGGAGGCGGAAACGGGGCTCCGCTGGATGTGTGCGGGACCCCACGTGCTTCCTCTCGAGTGGAGACGGGTATGTCGGGGAACTTCTTGTGTTGCAGCAAGGGTGTGAAGGACCCTTTGGAAGTTCCAGTGGTTAGATGTGATTAGCCTCGAGAAGCCTCAGCGGAAATGGGCCCCATCTCGCCTGGAGGGCAAAACCTCCTGGATTTTCTCGAGTTGCGGCAGGTGCTCTCGACTTACCACGGGGACCTCAGGGACCCGCTCTGGTGGCCTCAGGAAAGGCCAGTCCCCATGCGAGTTCCTCGGGGGCCTCTCGGGATTCCTCTCCCGTCGATGCCGGGGCCTAAGACCTTGTGTGGAGTCGGGGCCGGAACCTGAGGATTCCTCTCCAGTGCTGACATGGATCTTGAGGTACTTCTGGAGTCTCCCCAGGGGAGTCAGTCCTCGTCTCGAATGCGGGCATGCACTTGGGCTTTCCTCCAGAGCGGTTGCAGCAGTGTCACGCAGTCCGCCGCGTGGATCAAAGGATCTATGGTTTTCCCTCGAGTCTTTCCCACGAGGCTTTCCCACGAGGCTTTCCCACAGGGCTGTCCCACGTGCACACGTGGTGGGAGTCGATCCTCGGCTTGAACGTCAAGGCAGTGCAGGGAAAACAGGTTCCTCTGGAATGGACTGACACATTTGGGGGACTCTTGGAATGGTGGCACGACCCTGGAGTTCCTCTCGCCTTTCCTGTGGAGAGCGCCTCCTCTTGAGATGCGACGGGAACGCCGGGAATTCTTTCGCTACGAAACAGGGAAAGGATCCCTCATCTCGAGCTAGGAGGCGGAAACGGGGCTCCCCTGGATGTGTGCGGGACCCTCGGGCTTCATCTCGAGTGGAGACGGGTATGTCGGGGAACTTCTTGAGTTGCAGCAAGGGTGTGAAGGACACTTTGGAAGTTCCAGTGGTTAGATGTGATTAGCCTCGAGAAGCCTCAGCGGAAATGGGCCTCATCTCGCCTGGAGGGCAAAACCTCCTGGATTTTCTCGAGTTGCGGCAGGTGCTCTCGACTTACGACGGGGACCTCAGGGACCCGCTCTGGTGGCCTCAGGAAAGGCCAGTCCCCATGCGAGTTCCTCGGGGCCTCTCGGGATTCCTCTCCCGTCGATGCCGGGGCCTAAGACCTTGTGTGGAGTCGGGGCCGGAACCTGAGGATTCCTCTCCAGTGCTGACATGGATCTTGGGGTACTTCTGGAGTCTCCCCAGGGGAGTCAGTCCTCGTCTCGAATGCGGGCATGCACTTGCGCTTTCCTCCAGAGCGGTAGCAGCAGTGTCACGCAGTCCGCCGCGTGGATCAAAGGATCTATGGTTTTCCCTCGAGTCTTTCCCACGAGGCTTTCCCACGAGGCTTTCCCACAGGGCTGTCCCACGTGCACACGTGGTGGGAGTCGATCCTCGGCTTCAACGTCAAGGCAGTGCAGGGAAAACAGGTTCCTCTGGAATGGACTGACACATCTGGGGGACTCCTGGAATGGTGGCACGACCCTGGAGTTCCTCTCGCCTTTCCTGTGGAGAGCGCCTCCTCTTGAGATGCGACGGGAACGCCGCGAATTCTTTCCCTACGAAACAGGGAAAGGATCCCTCATCTCGAGCTAGGAGGCGGAAACGGGGCTCCCCTGGATGTGTGCGGGACCCCACGTGCTTCCTCTCGAGTGGAGACGGGTATGTCGGGGAACTTCTTGTGTTGCAGCAAGGGTGTGAAGGACCCTTTGGAAGTTCCAGTGGTTAGATGTGATTAGCCTCGAGAAGCCTCAGCGGAAATGGGCCTCATCTCGCCTGGAGGGCAAAACCTCCTGGATTTTCTCGAGTTGCGGCAGGTGCTCTCGACTTACCACGGGGACCTCAGGGACCCGCTCTGGTGACCTCAGGAAAGGCCAGTCCCCATGCGAGTTCCTAGGGGGCCTCTCGGGATTCCTCTCCCGTCGATGCCGGGGCCTAAGACCTTGTGTGGAGTCGGGGCCGGAACCTGAGGATTCCTCTCCAGTGCTGACATGGATCTTGGGGTACTTCTGGAGTCTCCCCAGGGGAGTCAGTCCTCGTCTCGAATGCGGGCATGCACTTGCGCTTTCCTCCAGAGCGGTAGCAGCAGTGTCACGCAGTCCGCCGCGTGGATCAAAGGATCTATGGTTTTCCCTCGAGTCTTTCCCACGAGGCTTTCCCACGAGGCTTTCCCACAGGGCTGTCCCACGTGCACACGTGGTGGGAGTCGATCCTCGGCTTGAACGTCAAGGCAGTGCAGGGAAAACAGGTTCCTCTGGAATGGACTGACACATCTGGGGGACTCCTGGAATGGTTTCACGACCCTGGAGTTCCTCTCGCCTTTCCTGTGGAGAGCGCCTCCTCTTGAGATGCGACGGGAACGCCGCGAATTCTTTCCCTACGAAACAGGGAAAGGATCCCTCATCTCGAGCTAGGAGGCGGAAACGGGGCTCCCCTGGATGTGTGCGGGACCCCACGTGCTTCCTCTCGAGTGGAGACGGGTATGTCGGGGAACTTCTTGTGTTGCAGCAAGGGTGAGAAGGACCCTTTGGAAGTTCCAGTGGTTAGATGTGATTAGCCTCGAGAAGCCTCAGCGGAAATGGGCCTCATCTCGCCTGGAGGGCAAAACCTCCTGGATTTTCTCGAGTTGCGGCAGGTGCTCTCGACTTACCACGGGGACCTCAGGGACCCGCTCTGGTGACCTCAGGAAAGGCCAGTCCCCATGCGAGTTCCTAGGGGGCCTCTCGGGATTCCTCTCCCGTCGATGCCGGGGCCTAAGACCTTGTGTGGAGTCGGGGCCGGAACCTGAGGATTCCTCTCCAGTGCTGACATGGATCTTGGGGTACTTCTGGAGTCTCCCCAGGGGAGTCAGTCCTCGTCTCGAATGCGGGCATGCACTTGCGCTTTCCTCCAGAGCGGTAGCAGCAGTGTCACGCAGTCCGCCGCGTGGATCAAAGGATCTATGGTTTTCCCTCGAGTCTTTCCCACGAGGCTTTCCCACGAGGCTTTCCCACAGGGCTGTCCCACGTGCACACGTGGTGGGAGTCGATCCTCGGCTTGAACGTCAAGGCAGTGCAGGGAAAACAGGTTTCTCTGGAATGGACTGACACATCTGGGGGACTCCTGGAATGGTGGCACGACCCTGGAGTTCCTCTCGCCTTTCCTGTGGAGAGCGCCTCCTCTTGAGATGCGACGGGAACGCTGCGAATTCTTTCCCTACGAAAGAGTGAAAGGATTCCTCATCTCGAGCTAGGAGGCGGAAACGGGGCTCCCCTGGATGTGTGCGGGACCCCACGTGCTTCCTCTCGAGTGGAGACGGGTATGTCGGGGAACTTCTTGAGTTGCAGCAAGGGTGAGAAGGACCCTTTGGATGTTCCAGTGGTTTGATGTGATTAGCCTCGAGAAGCCTCAGCAGAAATGGGCCTCATCTCGCCTGGAGGGCAAAACCTCCTGGATTTTCTCGAGTTGCGGCAGGTGCTCTCGACTTACGACGGGGACCTCAGGGACCCGCTCTGGTGGCCTCAGGAAGGCCAGTCCCCATGCGAGTTCCTCGGGGACCTCTCGGGATTCCTCTCCCGTCGATGCCGGGGCCTAAGACCTTGTGTGGAGTCGGGGCCGGAACCTGAGGATTCCTCTCCAGTGCTGACATGGATCTTGGGGTACTTCTGGAGTCTCCCCAGGGGAGTCAGTCCTCGTCTCGAATGCGGGCATGCACTTGCGCTTTCCTCCAGGGCGGTAGCAGCAGTGTCACGCAGTCCGCCGCGTGGATCAAAGGATCTATGGTTTTCCCTCGAGTCTTTCCCACGAGGCTTTCCCACGAGGCTTTCCCACAGGGCTGTCCCACGTGCACACGTGGTGGGAGTCGGTCCTCGGCTTGATCGTCAAGGCAGTGCAGGGAAAACAGGGTCCTCTGTAATGGACTGACACATCTGGGGGACTCTTGGAATGGTGGCACGACCCTGGAGTTCCTCTCGCCTTTCCTGTGGAGAGCGCCTCCTCTTGAGATGCGACGGGAACGCCGGGAATTCTTTCCCTATGAAACAGGGAAAGGATTCCTCATCTCGAGCTAGGAGGCGGAAACGGGGCTCCCCTGGATGTGTGCGGGACCCCACGTGCTTCCTCTCGAGTGGAGACGGGTATGTCGGGGAACTTCTTGAGTTGCAGCAAGGGTGTGAAGGACCCTTTGGAAGTTCCAGTGATTAGACGTGATTAGCTTCGAGAAGCCTCAGCGGAAATGGGCCTCATCTCGCCTGGAGGGCAAAACCTCCTGGATTTTCTCGAGTTGCGGCAGGTGCTCTCGACTTACTACGGGGACCTCAGGGACCCGCTCTGGTGGCCTCAGGAAAGGCCAGTCCCCATGCGCGTTCCTCGGGGGCCTCTCGGGATTCCTCTCCCGTCGATGCCGGGGCCTAAGACCTTGTGTGGAGTCGGGGCCGAAACCTGAGGATTCCTCTCCAGTGCTGACATGGATCTTGGGGTACTTCTGGAGTCTCCCCAGGGGAGTCAGTCCTCGTATCGAATGCGGGCATGCACTTGCGCTTTCCTCCAGAGCGGTAGCAGCAGTGTCACGCAGTCCGCCGCGTGGATCAATGGATCTAAGGTTTTCCCTCGAGTCTTTCCCACGTGGCTTTCCCACGAGGCTTTCCCACAGGGCTGTCCCACGTGCACACGTGGTGGGAGTCAAATCTCGGCTTGAACGTCAAAGCAGTGCAGGGAAAACAGCTTCCTCTTAAATGGACTGACACATCTGGGGGACTCTTGGAATGGTGGCACGACCCTGGAGTTCCTCTCGCCTTTCCTGTGGAGAGCGCCTCCTCTTGAGATGCGACGGGAACGCCGGGAATTCTTTCCCTAGGAAACAGGGAAAGGATCCCTCATCTCGAGCTAGGAGGCGGAAACGGGGCTCCCCTGGATGTGTGCGGGACCCTCGTGCTTCCTCTCGAGTGGAGACGGGTATGTCGGGGAACTTCTTGAGTTGCAGCAAGGGTGAGAAGGACCCTTTGGATGTTCCAGTGGTTAGATGTGTTTAGCCTCGAGAAGCCTCAGCGGAAATGGGCCTCATCTCGCCTGGAGGGCAAAACCTCCTGGATTTTCTCGAGTTGCGGCAGGTGCTCTCGACTTACGACGGGGACCTCAGGGACCCGCTCTGGTGGCCTCAGGAAAGGCCAGTCCCCATGCGAGTTCCTCGGGGGCCTCTCGGGATTCCTCTCCCGTCGATGCCGGGGCCTAAGACCTTGTGTGGAGTCGGGGCCGGAACCTGAGGATTCTTCTCCAGTGCTGACATGGATCTTGGGGTACTTCTGGAGTCTCCCCAGGGGAGTCAGTCCTCGTCTCGAATGCGGGCATGCACTTGCGCTTTCCTCCAGAGCGGTAGCAGCAGTGTCACGCAGTCCGCCGCGTGGATCAAAGGATCTATGGTTTTCCCTCGAGTCTTTCCCACGAGGCTTTCCCACGAGGCTTTCCCACAGGGCTGTCCCACGTGCACACGTGGTGGGAGTCGATCCTCGGCTTCAACGTCAAGGCAGTGCAGGGAAAACAGGTTCCTCTGGAATGGACTGACACATCTGGGGGACTCCTGGAATGGTGGCACGACCCTGGAGTTCCTCTCGCCTTTCCTGTGGAGAGCGCCTCCTCTTGAGATGCGACGGGAACGCCGCGAATTCTTTCCCTACGAAACAGGGAAAGGATCCCTCATCTCGAGCTAGGAGGCGGAAACGGGGCTCCCCTGGATGTGTGCGGGACCCCACGTGCTTCCTCTCGAGTGGAGACGGGTATGTCGGGGAACTTCTTGTGTTGCAGCAAGGGTGTGAAGGACCCTTTGGAAGTTCCAGTGGTTAGATGTGATTAGCCTCGAGAAGCCTCAGCGGAAATGGGCCTCATCTCGCCTGGAGGGCAAGACCTCCTGGATTTTCTCGAGTTGCGGCAGGAGCTCTCGACTTACCACGGGGACCTCAGGGACCCGCTCTGGTGACCTCAGGAAAGGCCAGTCCCCATGCGAGTTCCTAGGGGGCCTCTCGGGATTCCTCTCCCGTCGATGCCGGGGCCTAAGACCTTGTGTGGAGTCGGGGCCGGAACCTGAGGATTCCTCTCCAGTGCTGACATGGATCTTGGGGTACTTCTGGAGTCTCCCCAGGGGAGTCAGTCCTCGTCTCGAATGCGGGCATGCACTTGCGCTTTCCTCCAGAGCGGTAGCAGCAGTGTCACGCAGTCCGCCGCGTGGATCAAAGGATCTATGGTTTTCCCTCGAGTCTTTCCCACGAGGCTTTCCCACGAGGCTTTCCCACAGGGCTGTCCCACGTGCACACGTGGTGGGAGTCGATCCTCGGCTTGAACGTCAAGGCAGTGCAGGGAAAACAGGTTCCTCTGGAATGGACTGACACATCTGGGGGACTCCTGGAATGGTGGCACGACCCTGGAGTTCCTCTCGCCTTTCCTGTGGAGAGCGCCTCCTCTTGAGATGCGACGGGAACGCCGCGAATTCTTTCCCTACGAAACAGGGAAAGGATTCCTCATCTCGAGCTAGGAGGCGGAAACGGGGCTCCCCTGGATGTGTGCGGGACCCCACGTGCTTCCTCTCGAGTGGAGACGGGTATGTCGGGGAACTTCTTGAGTTGCAGCAAGGGTGTGAAGGACCCTTTGGAAGTTCCAGTGATTAGACGTGATTAGCCTCGAGAAGCCTCAGCGGAAATGGGCCTCATCTCGCCTGGAGGGCAAAACCTCCTGGATTTTCTCGAGTTGCGGCAGGTGCTCTCGACTTACTACGGGGACCTCAGGGACCCGCTCTGGTGGCCTCAGGAAAGGCCAGTCCCCATGCGCGTTCCTCGGGGGCCTCTCGGGATTCCTCTCCCGTCGATGCCGGGGCCTAAGACCTTGTGTGGAGTCCGGGCCGAAACCTGAGGATTCCTCTCCAGTGCTGACATGGATCTTGGGGTACTTCTGGAGTCTCCCCAGGGGAGTCAGTCCTCGTATCGAATGCGGGCATGCACTTGCGCTTTCCTCCAGAGCGGTAGCAGCAGTGTCACGCAGTCCGCCGCGTGGATCAATGGATCTAAGGTTTTCCCTCGAGTCTTTCCCACGTGGCTTTCCCACGAGGCTTTCCCACAGGGCTGTCCCACGTGCACACGTGGTGGGAGTCGAATCTCGGCTTGAACGTCAAAGCAGTGCAGGGAAAACAGCTTCCTCTTAAATGGACTGACACATCTGGGGGATTCTTGGAATGGTGGCACGACCCTGGAGTTCCTCTCGCCTTTCCTGTGGAGAGCGCCTCCTCTTGAGATGCGACGGGAACGCCGGGAATTCTTTCCCTAGGAAACAGGGAAAGGATCCCTCATCTCGAGCTAGGAGGCGGAAACGGGGCTCCCCTGGATGTGTGCGGGACCCTCGTGCTTCCTCTCGAGTGGAGACGGGTATGTCGGGGAACTTCTTGAGTTGCAGCAAGGGTGAGAAGGACCCTTTGGATGTTCCAGTGGTTAGATGTGTTTAGCCTCGAGAAGCCTCAGCGGAAATGGGCCTCATCTCGCCTGGAGGGCAAAACCTCCTGGATTTTCTCGAGTTGCGGCAGGTGCTCTCGACTTAGGACGGGGACCTCAGGGACCAGCTCTGGTGGCCTCAGGAAAGGCCAGTCCCCATGCGAGTTCCTCGGGGGCCTCTCGGGATTCCTCTCCCGTCGATGCCGGGGCCTAAGACCTTGTGTGGAGTCGGGGCCGGAACCTGAGGATTCTTCTCCAGTGCTGACATGGATCTTGGGGTACTTCTGGAGTCTCCCCAGGGGAGTCAGTCCTCGTCTCGAATGCGGGCATGCACTTGCGCTTTCCTCCAGAGCGGTAGCAGCAGTGTCACGCAGTCCGCCGCGTGGATCAATGGATCTATGGTTTTCCCTCGAGTCTTTCCCACGAGGCTTTCCCACGAGGCTTTCCCACAGGGCTGTCCCACGTGCACACGTGGTGGGAGTCGATCCTCGGCTTGAACGTCAAGGCAGTGCAGGGAAAACAGCTTCCTCTGTAATGGACTGACACATCTGGGGGTCTCTTGGAATGGTGGCACGACCCTTGACTTCCTCTCGCCTTTCCTGTGGAGAGCGCCGCCTCTTGAGATGCGACGGGAACGCCGGGAATTCTTTCCCTACGAAACAGGGAAAGGATCCCTCATCTCGAGCTAGGAGGCGGAAACAGGGCTCCCCTGGATGTGTGCGGGACCCCACGTGCTTCCTCTCGAGTGGAAACGGGTATGTCGGGAACTTCTTGAGTTGCAGCAAGGGTGTGAAGGACCCTTTGGAAATTCCAGTGGTTAGATGTGATTAGCCTCGAGAAGCCTCAGCGGAAATGGGCCTCATCTCGCCTGGAGGGCAAAACCTCCTGGATTTTCTCGAGTTGCGGCAGGTGCTCTCGACTTACGACGGGGACCTCAGGGACCCGCTCTGGTGGCCTCAGGAAAGGCCAGTCCCCATGCGAGTTCCTCGGGGGCGTCTCGGGATTCCTCTCCCGTCGATGCCGGGGCCTAAGACCTTGTGTGGAGTCGGGGCTGGAACCTGAGGATTCCTCTCCAGTGCTGACATGGATCTTGGGGTTCTTCTGGAGTCTCCCCAGGGGAGTCAGTCCTCGTCTCGAATGCGGGCATGCACTTGCACTTTCCTCCAGAGCGGTAGCAGCAGTGTCACGCAGTCCGCCGCGTGGATCAAAGGATCTATGGTTTTGCCTCGAGTCTTTCCCACGAGGCTTTCCCATGAGGCTTTCCCACAGGGCTGTCCCACGTGCACACGTGGTGGGAGTCGATCCTCGGCTTGAACGTCAAGGCAGTGCAGGGAAAACAGGTTCCTCTGGAATGGACTGACACATCTGGGGGTCTCTTGGAATGGTGCCACGATCCTGGAGTTCCTCTTGCCTTTCCTGTGGAGAGCGCCTCCTCTTAAGATGCGACGGGATCGCCGGGAATTCTTTCCCTACGAAACAGGGAAAGGATCCCTCATCTCGAGCTAGGAGGCGGAAACGGGGCTCCCCTGGATGTGTGCGGGACCCCACGTGCTTCCTCTCGAGTGGAGACGGGTATGTCGGGGAACTTATTGAGTTGCAGAAAGGGTGTGAAGGACCCTTTGGAAGTTCCAGTGGTTAGACGTGATTAGCCTCGAGAAGCCTCAGTGGAAATGTGCCTCAACTCGCCTGGAGGGCAAAACCTCGTGGAATTTCTCGAGTTGCGGCAGGTGCTCTCGACTTACGACGGGGACCTCAGGGACCCGCTCTGGTGGCCTCAGGAAAGGCCAGTCCCCATGCGAGTTCCTCGGGGGCCTCTTGGGATTCCTCTCCCGTCGATGCCGGGGCCTAAGACCTTGTGTGGAGTCGGGGCCGGAACCTGAGGATTCCTCTCCAGTGCTGACATGGATCTTGGGGTACTTCTGGAGTCTCCCCAGGGGAGTTAGTCCTCGTCTCGAATGCGGGCATGCACTTGCGCTTTCCGCCAGAGCGGTAGCAGCAGTGTCATGCAGTCCGCCGCGTGGATCAAAGGATCTATGGTTTTCCCTCGAGTCTTTCCCACGAGGCTTTCCCACGAGGCTTTCCCACAGGGCTGTCCCACGTGCACACGTGGTGGGAGTCGATCCTCGGCTTGAACGTCAAGGCAGTGCAGGGAAAACAGGTTCCTCTGGAATGGACTGACACATCTGGGGGACTCTTGGAATGGTGGCACGACCCTGGAGTTCCTCTCGCCTTTCCTGTGGAGAGCGCCTCCTCTTGAGATGCGACGGGAACGCCGGGAATTCTTTCCCTACGAAACAGGGAAAGCATCCCTCATCTCGAGCTAGCAGGCGGAAACGGGTCTCCCCTGGATGTGTGCGGGACCCCACGTGCTTCCACTCGAGTGGAGACGGGTATGTCGCGGAACTTCTTGAGTTGCAGCAAGGGTGTGAAGGACCCTTTGGAAGTTCCAGTGGTTAGACGTGATTAGCCTCGAGAAGCCTCAGCGGAAATGGGCCTCATCTCGCCTGGAGGGCAAAACCTCCTGGATTTTCTCGAGTTGCGGCAGGTGCTCTCGACTTACGACGGGGACCTCAGGGACCCGCTATGGTGGCCTCAGGAAAGGCCAGTCCCCATGCGAGTTCCACGGGGGCCTCTCGGGATTCCTCTCCCGTCGATGCCGGGGCCTAAGACCTTGTGTGGAGTCGGGGCCGGAACCTGAGGATTCCTCTCCAGTGCTGACATGGATCTTGGGGTACTTCTGGAGTCTCCCCAGGGGAGTCAGTCCTCGTCTCCAATGCGGGCATGCACTTGCGCTTTCCTCCAGAGCGGTAGCAGCAGTGTCACGCAGTCCGCCGCGTGGATCAAAGGATCTATGGTTTTCCCTCAAGTCTTTCCCACGAGGCTTTCCCACGAGACTTTCCCACAGGGCTGTCCCACGTGCACACGTGGTGGGAGTCGATCCTCAACTTGAACGTCAAGGCAGTGCAGGGAAAACAGGTTCGTCTGGAATGGACTGACACATCTGGGGGACTCTTGGAATGGTGGCACGACCCTGGAGTTCCTCTCGCCTTTCCTGTGGAGAGCGCCTCCTCTTGAGATGCGACGGGAACGCCGGGAATTCTTTCCCTACGAAACAGGGAAAGGATCCCTCATCTCGAGCTAGGAGGCGGAAACGGGGCTCCCCTGGATGTGTGCGGGACCCTCGAGCTTTCTCTCGAGTGGAGACGGGTATGTCGGGGAACTTCTTGAGTTGCAGCAAGGGTGAGAAGGACCCTTTGGAAGTTCCAGTGGTTAGACGTGATTAGCCTCGAGAAGCCTCAGCGGAAATGGGCCTCATCTCGCCTGGAGGGCAAAACCTCCTGGATTTTCTCGAGTTGCAGCAGGTGCTCTCGACTTACGACAGGGACCTCAGGGACCCGCTCTGGTGGCCTCAGGAAAGGCCAGTCCTCATGCGAGTTCCTCGGGGGCCTCTCGGGATTCCTCTCCCGTCGATGCCGGGGCCTAAGACCTTGTGTGGAGTCGGGGCCGGAACCTGAGGATTCCTCTCCAGTGCTGACATGGATCTTGGGGTACTTCTGGAGTCTCCCCAGGGGAGTCAGTCCTCGTCTCGAATGCGGGCCTGCACTTGCGCTTTCCTCCAGAGCGGTAGCAGCAGTGTCACGCAGTCCACCGCGTGGATCAATGAATCTATGGTTTTCCCTCGAGTCTTTCCCACGAGGCTTTCCCACGAGGCTTTCCCACAGGGCTGTCCCACGTGCACACGTGGTGGGAGTCGATCCTCGGCTTGAACGTCAAGGCAGTGCAGGGAAAACAGGTTCCTCTGGAATGGACTGACACATCCGGGGGAGTCTTGGAATGGTGGCACGACCGTGGAGTTCCTCTCGCCTTTCCTGTGGAGAGCGCCTCCTCTTGAGATGCGACGGGAACGCCGGGAATTCTTTCCCTACGAAACAGGGAAAGGATCCCTAATCTCGAGCTAGGAGGCGGAAACGGGGCTCCCCTGGATGTGTGCGGGACCCCACGTGCTTCCTCTCGAGTGGAGACGGGTATGTCGGGGAACTTCTTGAGTTGCAGCAAGGGTGTGAAGGACCCTTTGTAAGTTCCAGTGGTTAGACGTGATTAGCCTCGAGAAGCCTCAGCGGAAATGGGCCTCATGTCGCCTGGAGGGCAAAACCTACTGGATTTTCTCGAGTTGCGGCAGGTGCTCTCGACTTACGACGGGGACCTCAGGGACCCGCTCTGGTGGCCTCAGGAAAGGCCAGTCCACATGCGAGTTCCTCGGGGGCCTCTCGGGATTCCTCTCCCGTCGATGCCGGGGCCTAAGACCTTGGTTGGAGTCGGGGCCGGAACCTGAGGATTCCTCTCCAGTGCTGACATGGACCTTGGGGTACTTCTGGAGTCTCCCCAGGGGAGTTAGTCCTCGTCTCGAATGCGGGCATGCACTTGCGCTTTCCTCCAGAGCGGTAGCAGCAGTGTCATGCAGTCCGCCGCGTGGATCAAAGGATCTATGGTTTTCCCTCGAGTCTTTCCCACGAGGCTTTCCCACGAGGCTTTCCCACAGGGCTGTCCCACGTGCACACGTGGTGGGAGTCGATCCTCGGCTTGAACGTCAAGGCAGTGCAGGGAAAACAGGTTCCTCTGGAATGGACTGACACATCCGGGGGAGTCTTGGAATGGTGGCACGACCCTGGAGTTCCTCTCGCCTTTCCTGTGGAGAGCGCCTCCTCTTGAGATGCGACGGGAACGCCGGGAATTCTTTCCCTACGAAACAGGGAAAGGATACCTCATCTCGAGCTAGCAGGCGGAAACGGGGCTCCCCTGGATGTGTGCGGGACCCCACGTGCTTCCTCTCGAGTGGAGACGGGTATGTCGCGGAACTGCTTGAGTTGCAGCAAGGGTGTGAAGGACCCTTTGGAAGTTCCAGTGGTTAGACGTGATTAGCCTCGAGAAGCCTCATCGGAAATGGGCCTCATCTCGCCTGGAGGGCAAAACCTCCTGGATTTTCTCGAGTTGCGGCAGGTGCTCTCGACTTACAACGGGGACCTCAGGGACCCGCTCTGGTGGCCTCAGGAAAGGCCAGTCCCCATGCGAGTTCCTCGGGGGCCTCTCCGGATTCCTCTTCCGTCGATGCCTGGGCCTAAGACCTTGTGCTGAGTCGGGGCCGGAACCTGAGGATTGCTCTCCAGTGCTGACATGGATCTTGGGGTACTTCTGGAGTCTCCCCAGGGGAGTCAGTCCTCGTCTCGAATGCGGGCATGCACTTGCTCTTTCCTCCAGGGCGGTAACAACATTGTCACGCAGTCCGGCGCGTGGATCAAAGGATCTATGGTTTTCCCTCGAGTCTTTCCCACGAGGCCATCCCACGAGGCTTTCCCACAGGGCTGTCCCACGTGCCCACGTGGTGGGTGTCGATCCTCGGCTTGAACGTCAAGGCAGTGCAGGCAAAACAGGTTCCTCTGGAATGGACTGACACATCTGGGGGACTCTTGGAATGGTGGCACGACCCTGGAGTTCCTCTCGCCTTTCCTGTGGAGAGCGCCTCTTCTTGAGATGCAACGGGAACGCCGGGAATTCTTTCCCTACGAAACAGGGAAAGGATCCCTCATCTCGAGCTAGCAGGCGGAAACGGGGCTCCCCTGGATGTGTGCGGGACCCCACGTGCTTCCTCTCGAGTGGAGACGGGTATGTCGGGGAACTTCTTGAGTTGCAGCAAGGGTGTGAAGGACCCTTTGGAAGTTCCAGTGGTTAGACGTGATTAGCCTCGAGAAGCCTCAGCGGAAATGGGCCTCATCTCGCCTGGAGGGCAAAACCTCCTGGATTTTCTCGAGTTGCGGCAGGTGCTCTCGACTTACGACGGGGACCTCAGGGACCCGCTCTGGTGCCCTCAGGAAAGGCCAGTCCCCATGCGAGTTCCTGGGGGCCTCTCGGGATTCCTCTCCCATCGATGCCGGGGCCTAAGACCTTGTGTGGAGTCGGGGCCGGAAACTGAGGATTCCTCTCCAGTGCTGACATAGATCTTGGGGTACTTCTGGAGTCTCCCCAGGGGAGTCAGTCCTCGTCTCGAATGCGGGCATGCACTTGCGCTTTCCCCCAGGGCGGTAGCAGCAGTGTCACGCAGTCCGCCGCGTGGATCAAAGGATCTATGGTTTTCCCTCGAGTCTTTCCCACGAGGCTTTACCACGAGGCTTTCCCACAGGGCTGTCCCACGTGCACACGTGGTGGGAGTCGATCCTCGGCTTGAACGTCAAGGCAGTGCAGGGAAAACAGGTTCCTCTGGAATGGACTGACACATCTGGGGGACTCTTGGAATGGTGGCACGACCCTGGAGTTCCTCTCGCCTTTCCTGTGGAGAGCGCCTCCTCTTGAGATGCGACGGGAACGCCGGGAATTCTTTCCCTACGAAACAGGGAAAGGATCCCTCATCTCGAGCTAGGAGGTGGAAACGGGGCTCCCCTGGATGTGTGCGGGACCCTCGTGCTTCCTCTCGAGTGGAGACGGGTATGTCGGGAAACTTCTTGAGTTGCAGCAAGGGTGTGAAGGACCCTTTGGAAGTTCCAGTGGTTAGATGTGATTAGCCTCGAGAAGCCTCAGCGGAAATGGGCCTCATCTCGCCTGGAGGGCAAAACCTCCTGGATTTTCTCGAGTTGCGGCAGGTGCTCTCGACTTACGACGGGGACCTCAGGGACCCGCTCTGGTGGCCTCAGGAAAGGCCAGTCCCCATGCGAGTTCCTCGGAGGCCTCTCGGGATTCCTCTCCCGTCGATGCCGGGGCCTAAGACCTTGTGTGGAGTCGGGGCCGGAACCTGAGGATTCCTCTCCAGTGCTGACATGGATCTTGGGGTACTTCTGGAGTCTCCCCAGGGGAGTCAGTCCTCGTCTCGAATGCGGACATGCACTTGCGCTTTCCTCCAGAGCGGTAGCAGCAGTGTCACGCAGTCCGCCGCGTGGATCAAAGGATCTATGATTTTCCCTCGAGTCTTTTCCACGAGGCTTTCCCACGAGGCTTTCTCACAGGGCTGTCCCACGTGCACACGTGGTGGGAGTCGATCCTCGGCTTGAACGTCAAGGCAGTGCAGGGAAAACAGGTTCGTCTGGAATGGACTGACACATCTGGGGGACTCTTGGAATGGTGGCACGACCCTGGAGTTCCTCTCGCCTTTCCTGTGGAGAGCGCCTCCTCTTGAGATGTGACGGGAACGCCGGGAATTCTTTCCCTACGAAACAGGGAAAGGATCCCTCATCTCGAGCTAGGAGGCGGAAACGGGTCTCCCCTGGATGTGTGCGGGACCCTCGTGCTTTCTCTCGAGTGGAGACGGGTATGTCGGGGAACTTCTTGAGTTGCAGCAGGGTGAGAAGGACCCTTTGGAAGTTCCAGTGGTTAGACGTGATTAGCCTCAAGAAGCCTCAGCGGAAATGGGCCTCATCTCGCCTGGAGGGCAAAACCTCCTGGATTTTCTCGAGTTGCGGCAGGTGCTCTCGACTTACGACAGGGACCTCAGGGACCCGCTCTGGTGGCCTCAGGAAAGGCCAGTCCTCATGCGAGTTCCTCGGGGGCCTCTCGGGATTCCTCTCCCGTCGATGCCGGGGCCTAAGACCTTGTGTGGAGTCGGGGCCGGAACCTGAGGATTCCTCTCCAGGGCTGACATGGATCTTGGGGTACTTCTGGAGTCTCCCCAGGGGAGTCAGTCCTCGTCTCGAATGCGGGCCTGCAATTGCGCTTTCCTCCAGGGCGGTAGCAGCAGTGTCACGCAGTCCACCGCGTGGATCAAAGAATCTATGGTTTTCCCTCGAGTCTTTCCCACGAGGCTTTCCCACGAGGCTTTCCCACAGGGCTGTCCCACGTGCACACGTGGTGGGAGTCGATCCTCGGCTTGAACGTCAAGGCAGTGCAGGGAAAACAGGTTCCTCTGGAATGGACTGACACATCTGGGGGACTCTTGGAATGGTGGCACGACCCTGGAGTTCCTCTCGCCTTTCCTGTGGAGAGCGCCTCCTCTTGAGATGCGACGGGAACGCCGGGAATTCTTTCCCTACGAAACAGGGAAAGGATCCCTCATCTCGAGCTAGGAGGCGGAAACGGGGCTCCCCTGGATGTGTGCGGGACCCTCGTGCTTTCTCTCGACTGGAGACGGGTATGTCGGGGAACTTCTTGAGTTGCAGCAAGGGTGTGAAGGACCCTTTGGAAGTTCCAGTGGTTAGACGTGATTAGCCTCGAGAAGCCTCAGGGGAAATGGGCCTCATCTCGCCTGGGGGGCAAAACCTCCTGGATTTTCTCGAGTTGCGGCAGGTGCTCTCGACTTACGACAGGGACCTCAGGGACCCGCTCTGGTGGCCTCAGGAAAGGCCAGTCCTCATGCGAGTTCCTCGGGGGCCTCTCGGGATTCCTCTCCCGTCGATGCCGGGGCCTAAGACCTTGTGTGGAGTCGGGGCCGGAACCTGAGGATTCCTCTCCAGTGCTGACATGGATCTTGGAGTACTTCTGGAGTCTCCCCTGGGGAGTCAGTCCTCGTCTCGAATGCGGGCATGCAATTGCGCTTTCCTCCAGGGCGGTAGCAGCAGTGTCACACAGTCCGCCGCGTGGATCAAAGGATCTATGGTTTTCCCTCGAGTCTTTCCCACGAGGCTTTCCCACGAGGCTTTCCCACAGGGCTGTCCCACGTGCACACATGGTGGGAGTCGGTCCTCGGCTTGAAGGTCAAGGCAGTGCAGGGAAAACAGGTTCCTCTGGAATGGACTGACACATCCGGGGGAGTCTTGGAATGGTGGCACGACCGTGGAGTTCCTCTCGCCTTTCCTGTGGAGAGCGCCTCCTCTTGAGATGCGACGGGAACGCCGGGAATTCTTTCCCTACGAAACAGGGAAAGGATCCCTCATCTCGAGCTAGGAGGCGGAAACGGGGCTCCCATGGATGTGTGCGGGACCCCACGTGCTTCCTCTCGAGTGGAGACGGGTATGTCGGGGAACTTCTTGAGTTGCAGCAAGGGTGTGAAGGACCCTTTGGAAGTTCCAGTGGTTAGACGTGATTAGCCTCGAGAAGCCTCAGCGGAAATGGGCCTCATCTCGCCTGGAGTGCAAAACCTCCTGGATTTTCTCGAGTTGCGGCAGGTGCTCTCGACTTACGACGGGGACCTCAGGGACCCGCTCTGGTGGCCTCAGGAAAGGCCAGTCCCCATGCGAGTTCCTGGGGGCCTCTCGGGATTCCTCTCCCGTCGATGCCGGGGCCTAAGACCTTGTGTGGAGTCGGGGCCGGAACCTGAGGATTCCTCTCCAGTGCTGACATGGATCTTGGGGTACTTCTGGAGTCTCCCCAGGGGAGTCAGTCCTCGTCTCGAATGCGGGCATGCACTTGCGCTTTCCTCCAGGGCGGTAGCAGCAGTGTCACGCAGTCCGCCGCGTGGATCAAAGGATCTATGGTTTTCCCTCGAGTCTTTCCCATGAGGCTTTCCCACGAGGATTTCCCACAGGGCTGTCCCACGTGCACACGTGGTGGGAGTCGATCCTCGGCTTGAACGTCAAGGCAGTGCAGGGAAAACAGGTTCCTCTGGAATGGACTGACTCATCTGGGGGACTCTTGGAATGGTGGCACGACCCTGGAGTTCCTCTCGCCTTACCTGTGGAGAGCGCCTCCTCTTGAGATGCGACGGGAACGCCGGGAATTCTTTCCCTACGAAACAGGGAAAGGATCCCTCATCTCGAGCTAGGAGGCGAAAACGGGGCTCCCCTGGATGTGTGCGGGACGCCACGTGCTTCCTCTCGAGTGGAGACGGGTATGTCGGGGAACTTCTTGAGTTGCAGCAAGGGTGTGAAGGACCCTTTGTAAGTTCCGGTGGTTAGACGTGATTAGCCTCGAGAAGCCTCAGCGGAAATGTGCCTCATCTCGCCTGGAGGGCAAAACCTCCTGGATTTTCTCGAGTTGCGGCAGGTGCTCTCGACTTACGACGGGGACCTCAGGGACCCGCTCTGGTGGCCTCAGGAAAGGCCAGTCCCCATGCGAGTTCCTCGGGGGCCTCTCGGGATAACTCTCCCGTCGATGCCAGGGCCTAAGACCTTGTGTGGAGTCGGGGCCGGAACCTGAGGATTCCTCTCCAGTGCTGACATGGATCTTGGGGTACTTCTGGAGTCTCCCCAGGGGAGTCAGTCCTCGTCTCGAATGCGGGCATGCACTTGCGCTTACCTACAGAGCGGTAGCAGCAGTGTCACGCAGTCCACCGCGTGGATCAAAGGATCTATGGTTTTCCCTCGAGTCTTTCACACGAGGCTTTCCCACGAGGCTTTCCCGCAGGGCTGTCCCACGTGCACACGTGGTGGGAGTCGATCCTCGGCTTGAACGTCAAGGCAGTGCAAGTAAAACAGGTTCCTCTGGAATGGACTGACACATCTGGGGGACTCTTGGAATGGTGGCACGACCCTGGAGTTCCTCTCCCCGTTCCTGCGGAGAGCGCCTCCTCTTGAGATGCGACGGGAACGCCGGGTATTCTTTCCCTACGAAACAGGGAAAGGATCCCTCATCTCGAGCTAGGAGGCGGAAACGGGGCTCCCCTGGATGTGTGCGGGATCCCACGTGCTTCCTCTCGAGTGGAGACGGGTATGTCGGGGAACTTCTTGAGTTGCAGCAAGGGTGTGAAGGACCCTTTGGAAGTTCCAGTGGTCAGATGTGATTAGCCTCGAGAAGCCTCAGCGGAAATGGGCCTCATCTCCCCTGGAGGGCAAAACCTCCTGGATTTTCTCGAGTTGCGGCAGGTGCTCTCGACTTACGACGGGAACCTCAGGGACCCGCTCTGGTGGCCTCAGGAAAGGCCCGTCCCCATGCGAGTTCCTCGGGGGCCTTTCGGGATTCCTCTCCCGTCGATGCCGGGGCCTAAGACCTTGTGTGGAGTCGGGGCCGGAACCTGAGGATTCCTCTCCAGTGCTGACATGGATCTTGGGGTACTTCTGGAGTCTCCCCAGGGGAGTAAGTCCTCGTCTCGAATGCGGGCATGCACTTGCGCTTTCCTCCAGAGCGGTAGCAGCAGTGTCACGCAGTCCGCCGCGTGGATCAAAGGATCTATGGTTTTCCCTCGTGTCTTTCCCACGAGGCTTTCCCACGAGGCTTTCCCACAGGGCTGTCCCACGTGCACACGTGGTGGGAGTCGATCCTCGGCTTGAACGTCAAGGCAGTGCAGGGAAAACAGGTTCCTCTGGAATGGACTGACACATCTGGGGGACTCTTGGAATGGTGGCACGACACTTGAGTTCCTCTCCCCTTTCCTTTGGAGTGCGCCTTCTCTTGAGATGCGACGGGAACGCCGGGAATTCTTTCCCTACGAAACAGGGAAAGGATCCCTCATCTCGAGCTAGGAGGTGGAAACGTGGCTCCCCTGGATGTGTGCTGGACCCCACGTGCTTCCTCTCGAGTGGAGACGGGTATGTCAGGGAACTTCTTGAGTTGCAGCAAGGGTGTGAAGGACCCTTTTTAAGTTCCAGTGGTTAGACGTGATTAGCTTCGAGAAGCCTCAGCGGAAATGGGCCTCATCTCGCCTGGAGGGCAAAACCTCCTGGATTTTCTCGAGTTGCGGCACGTGCTCTCGACTTACGATGGGGACCTCAGGGACCCGCTCTGGTGGCCTCAGGAAAGGCCAGTCCCCATGCGAGTTCCTTGGGGCCTCTCGGGATTCCTCTCCCGTCGATGCCGGGGCCTAAGACCTTGTGTGGAGTCGGGGCCGGAACCTGAGGATTCCTCTCCAGTGCTGACATGGATCTTGGGGTACTTCTGGAGTCTCCCCAGGGGAGTCAGTCCTCGTCTCGAATGCGGGCATGCACTTGCGCTTTCCTCCAGAGCGGTAGCAGCAGTGTCACGCAATCCGCCGCGTGGATCAAAGGATCTATGGTTTTCCCTCGAGTCTTTCCCACGAGGCTTTCCCACGAGGCTTTCCCACAGGGCTGTCCCACGTGTACACGTCGTGGGAGTCGATCCTCGGCTTGAACGTCAAGGCAGTGCAGGGAAAACAGGTTCCTCTGGAATGGACTGACACATCTGGGGGACTCTTGGAATGGTGGCACGACCCTGGAGTTCCTCTCGCCTTTCCTGTGGAGAGTGCCTCCTCTTGAGATGCGACGGGAACGCCGGGAATTCTTTCCCTAGGAAACAGGGAAAGGATCCCTCATCTCGAGCTAGGAGGCGGAAACGGGGCTCCTCTGGATGTGTGCGGGACCCTCGGGCATCCTCTCTTGTGGAGACGGGTATGTCGGGGAACTTCTTGAGTTGCAGCAAGAGTGAGAAGGACCCTTTGGATGTTCCAGTGGTTAGATGTGATTAGCCTCGAGAAGCCTCAGCGGAAATGGGCCTCATCTCGCCTGGAGGGCAAAACCTCCTGGATTTTCTCGAGTTGCGGCAGGTGCTCTCGACTTACGATGGGGACCTCAGGGACCCGCTCTGGTGGCCTCAGGAAAGGCCAGTCCCCATGCGAGTTCCTCGGGGGCCTCTCGGGATTCCTCTCACGTCGATGCCGGGGCCTAGAACCTTGTGTGGAATCGGGGCGGGAACCTGAGGCTTCCTCTCCAGTGCTGACATGGATCTTGGGGTACTTCTGGAGTCTCCCCAGGGGAGTCAGTCCTCATCTCGAATGCGGGCATACACTTGCGCTTTCCTCCTGGGCGGTAGGAGCAGTGTCACGCAGTCCGCCGCGTGGATCAAAGGATCTATGGTTTTCCCTCGAGTCTTTCCCAAGAGGCTTTCCCACGAGGATTTCCCACAGGGCTGTCCCACGTGCACACGTGGTGGGAGTCGATCATCGGCTTGAACGTCAAGGCAGTGCAGGGAAAACAGGTTCCTCTGGAATGGACTGACACATCTGGGGGACTCTTGGAATGGTGGCAAGACCCTGGAGTTCCTCTCGCCTTTCCTGTGGAGAGCGCCTCCTCTTGAGATGAGACGGGAACGCCGGGAATTCTTTCCCTAGGAAACAGGGAAAGGATCCCTCATCTCGAGCTAGGAGGCGGAAACGGGCTCCTCTGGATGTGTGCGGGACACCATGTGCTTCCTCTCGAGTGGAGACGGGTATGTCGGGGAACTTCTTGAGTTGCAGCAAGGGTGTGAAGGCCCCTTTGGAAGTTCCAGTGGTTAGACGTGATTAGCCTCGAGAAGCCTCAGCGGAAATGTGCCTCATCTCGCCTGGAGGGCAAAACCTCCTGGATTTTCTCGAGTTGCGGCAGGTGCTCTCGTCTTACGACGGGGACCTCAGGGACCCGCTCTGGTGGCCTCAGGAAAGGCCAGTCCCCATGCGAGTTCCTCGGGGGCCTCTCGGGATTCCTCTCCCGTCGATGCCGGGGCCTAGAACCTTGTGTGGAGTCGGGGCCGGAACCTGAGGCTTCCTCTCCAGTGCTGACATGGATCTTGGGGTACTTCTGGAGCCTCCCCAGGGGAGTCAGTCCTCGTCTCGAATGCGGGCATGCACTTGCGCTTTCCTCCAGGGCGGTAGGAGCAGTGTCACACAGTCCGCCGCGTGGATCAAAGGATCTATGGTTTTCCCTCGAGTCTTTCCCTCGAGGCTTTCCCACGAGGCTTTCCCACAGGGCTGTCCCACGTGCACACGTGGTGGGAGTCGATCATCGGCTTGAACGTCAAGGCAGTGCAGGGAAAACAGGTTCCTCTGGAATGGACTGACACATCTGGGGGACTCTTGGAATGGTGGCAAGACCCTGGAGTTCCTCTCGCCTTTCCTGTGGAGAGCGCCTCCTCTTGAGATGAGACGGGAACGCCGGGAATTCTTTCCCTACGAAACAGGGAAAGGATCCCTCATCTCGAGCTAGGAGGCGGAAACGGGCTCCTCTGGATGTGTGCGGGACACCATGTGCTTCCTCTCGAGTGGAGACGGGTATGTCGGGGAACTTCTTGAGTTGCAGCAAGGGTGTGAAGGCCCCTTTGGAAGTTCCAGTGGTTAGACGTGATTAGCCTCGAGAAGCCTCAGCGGAAATGTGCCTCATCTCGCCTGGAGGGCAAAACCTCCTGGATTTTCTCGAGTTGCGGCAGGTGCTCTCGTCTTACGACGGGGACCTCAGGGACCCGCTCTGGTGGCCTCAGGAAAGGCCAGTCCCCATGCGAGTTCCTCGGGGGCCTCTCGGGATTCCTCTCCCGTCGATGCCGGGGCCTAGAACCTTGTGTGGAGTCGGGGCCGGAACCTGAGGCTTCCTCTCCAGTGCTGACATGGATCTTGGGGTACTTCTGGAGCCTCCCCAGGGGAGTCAGTCCTCGTCTCGAATGCGGGCATGCACTTGCGCTTTCCTCCAGGGCGGTAGGAGCAGTGTCACACAGTCCGCCGCGTGGATCAAAGGATCTATGGTTTTCCCTCGAGTCTTTCCCTCGAGGCTTTCCCACGAGGCTTTCCCACAGGGCTGTCCCACGTGCACACGTGGTGGGAGTCGATCATCGGCTTGAACGTCAAGGCAGTGCAGGGAAAACAGGTTCCTCTGGAATGGACTGACACATCTGGGGGACTCTTGGAATGGTGGCACGACCCTGGAGTTCCTCTCGCCTTTCCTGTGGAGAGCGCCTCCTCTTGAGATGCGACGGGAACGCCGGGAATTCTTTCCCTACGAAACAGGGAAAGGATCCCTCATCTCGAGCTAGGAGGCGGAAACGGGGCTCCCCTGGATGTGTGCGGGACCCCACGTGCTTCCTCTCGAGTGGAGACGGGTATGTCGGGGAACTTCTTGAGTTGCAGCAAGGGTGTGAAGGACCCTTTGGAAGTTCCAGTGGTTAGAACTGATTAGCTTCGAGAAGCCTCAGCGGAAATGTGCCTCATCTGGCCTGGAGGGCAAAACCTCCTGGATTTTCTCGAGTTGCGGCAGGTGCTCTCGACTTACGACGCGGACCTCAGGGACCCGCTCTGGTGGCCTCAGGAAAGGCCAGTCCCCATGCGAGTTCCTCGGGGGCCTCTCGGGATTCCTCTCCCGTCGATGCCGGGGCCTAAGACCTTGTGTGTAGTCGGGCCCGAACCTGAGGCTTCCTCTCCAGTGCTGACATGGATCTTGGGGTACTTCTGGAGTCTCCCCAGAGGAGTCAGTCCTCGTCTCGAATGCGGGCATGCACTTGCGCTTTCCTCCAGAGCGGTAGCAGCAGTGTCACTCAATCCGCCGCGTAGATCAATGGATCTATGGTTTTCCCTCGAGTCTTTCCCACGAGGCTTTCCCACGAGGCTTTCCCACAGGGCTGTCCCACGTGCACACGTGGTGGGAGTCGATCCTCGGCTTGAACGTCAACGGCAGTGCAGGCAAAACAGCTTCCTCTGTAATGGACTGACACATCTGGGGGTCTCTTGGAATGGTGGCACGACCCTTGAGTTCCTCTGGCCTTTCCTGTGGAGAGCACCTCCTCTGAGATGTGACGGGAACGCCAGGAATTCTTTCCCTACGAAACAGGGAAAGGATCCCTCATCTCGAGCAAGGAGGCGGAAACGGGGCTCCCCTGGATGTGTGAGGGACCCCACGTGCTTCCTCTCGAGTGGAGACGGGTAGGTGGGGAACTTCTTGAGTTGAGGCAACGGTGTGAAGGACCCTTTGGAAGTTCCAGTGGTTAGATGTGATTAGCCTCGAGAAGCCTCAGCGGAAATGGGCCTCATCTCGCCTGGAGGGCAAAACCTCCCGGATTTTCTCGAGTTGCGGCAGGTGCTCTCGACTTACGACGGGGACCTCAGGGACCCGCTCTGGTGGCCTCAGGAAAGGCCAGTCCCCATGCGAGTTCCTCGGGGGCCTCTCGGGATTCCTCTCCCGTCGATGCCGGGGCCTAAAACCTTGTGTGGAGTCGGGGCCGGAACCTGAGGATTCCTCTCCAGTTCTGACATGGATCTTGGGGTACTTCTGGAGTCTCCCCAGGGGAGTCAGTCCTCGTCTCGAATGCGGGCATGCACTTGCGCTTTCCTCCAGAGCGGTAGCAGCAGTTTCACGCAGTCCGCCGCGTGGATCAAAGGATCTATGGTTTTCCCTCGAGTCTTTCCCACGAGGCTTTCCCACGAGGCTTTCCCACAGGGCTGTCCCACGTGCACACGTGGTGGGAGTCGATCCTCAGCTTGAACGTCAAGGCAGTGCAGGGAAAACAGGTTCCTCTGGAATGGACTGACACATCTGGGGGACTCTTGGAATGGTGGCACGACCCTGGAGTTCCTCTCGCCTTTCCTGTCGAGAGCGCCTCCTCTTGAGATGCGACGGGAACGCCGGGAATTCTTTGCCTACGAAACAGGGAAAGGATCCCTCATCTCGAGCTAGGAGGCGGAAACGGGGCTCCCCTGGATGTGTGCGGGACCCTCGTGCTTCCTCTCGAGTGGAGACGGGTATGTCGGGGAACTTCTTCAGTTGCAGCAAGGGTGAGAAGGACCCTTTGGAAGTTCCAGTGGTTAGACGTGATTAGCCTCGAGAAGCCTCAGCGGAAATGGGCCTCATCTCACCTGGAGGGCAAAACCTCCTGGATTTTCTCGAGTTGCGGCAGGTGCTCTCGACTTACGACGGGGACCTCAGGGACCCGCTGTGGTGGCCTCAGGAAAGGCCAGTCCCCATGCGAGTTCCTCGGGGGCCTCTCGGGATTCCTCTCCCGTCGATGCCGGGGCCTAAGACCTTGTGTGGAGTCGGGGCCGGAACCTGAGGATTCCTCTCCAGTGCTGACATGGATCTTGGGGTACTTCTGGAGTCTCCCCAGGGGAGTCAGTCCTCGTCTCGAATGCGGGCATGCACTTGCGCTTTCCTCCAGAGCGGAAGCAGCAGTGTCACGCAGTCCGCCGCGTGGATCAAAGGATCTATGGTTTTCACTCGAGTCTTTCCCACGAGGCTTTCCCACGAGGCTTTCCCACAGGGCTGTCCCACGTGCACACGTGGTGGGAGTCGATCCTCAGATTGAACGTCAAGGCAGTGCAGGGAAAACAGGTTCCTCTGGAATGGACTGACACATCTGGGGGACTCTTGGAATGGTGGCACGACCCTGGAGTTCCTCTCGCCTTTCCTGTGGAGAGCGCCTCCTCTTGAGATGCGACGGGAACGCCGGGAATTCTTTCCCTAGGAAACAGGGAAAGGATCCCTCATCTCGAGCTAGGAGGCGGAAACGGGGCTCCCCTGGATGTGTGCGGGACCCCACGTGCTTCCTCTCGAGTGGAGACGGGTATGTCGGGGAACTTCTTGAGTTGCAGCAAGGGTGTGAAGGACCCTTTGGAAGTTCCAGTGGTCAGATGTGATTAGCCTCGAGAAGCCTCAGCGGAAATGGGCCTCATCTCCCCTGGAGGGCAAAACCTCCTGGATTTTCTCGAGTTGCGGCAGGTGCTCTCGACTTACGACGGGAACCTCAGGGACCCGCTCTGGTGGCCTCAGGAAAGGCCCGTCCCCATGCGAGTTCCTCGGGGGCCTCTCGGGATTCCTCTCCCGTCGATGCCGGGGCCTAAGACCTTGTGTGGAGTCGGGGCCGGAACCTGAGGATTCCTCTCCAGTGCTGACATGGATCTTTGGGTACTTCTGGAGTCTCCCCAGGGGAGTCAGTGCTCGTCTCGAATGCGGGCATGCACTTGCGCTTTCCTCCAGAGCGGTAGCAGCAGTGTCACGCAGTCCGCCGCGTGGATCAAAGGATCTATGGTTTTCCCTCGTGTCTTTCCCACGAGGCTTTCCCACGAGGCTTTCCCACAGGGCTGTCCCACGTGCACACGTGGTGGGAGTCGATCCTCGGCTTGAACGTCAAGGCAGTGCAGGGAAAACAGGTTCCTCTGGAATGGACTGACACATCTGGGGGACTCTTGGAATGGTGGCACGACACTTGAGTTTCTCTCGCCTTTCCTGTGGAGAGCGCCTTCTCTTGAGATGCGACGGGAACGCCGGGAATTCTTTCCCTACGAAACAGGGTAAGGATTCCTCATCTCGATCTAGGAGGCGGAAACGGGGCTCCCCTGGATGTGTGCGGGACGCCACGTGCTTCCTCTCGAGTGGAGACGGGTATGTCGGGGAACTTCTTGAGTTGCAGCAAGGGTGTGAAGGACCCTTTGTAAGTTCCGGTGGTTAGACGTGATTAGCCTCGAGAAGCCTCAGCGGAAATGTGCCTCATCTGGCCTGGAGGGCAAAACCTCCTGGATTTTCTCGAGTTGCGGCAGGTGCTCTCGACTTACGACGGGGACCTCAGGGACCCGCTCTGGTGGCCTCAGGAAAGGCCAGTCTCCATGCGAGTTCCTCGGGGGCCTCTCGGGATTCCTCTCCCGTCGATGCCGGGGCTTAAGACGTTGTGTGGAGTAGGGGCCGGAACCTGAGGATTCCTCTCCAGTGCTGACATGGATCTTGGGGTACTTCTGGAGTCTCCCCAGGGGAGTCAGTCCTCGTCTCGAATGCGGGCATGCACTTGCGCTTTCCTCCAGAGCGGTAGCAGCAGTGTCACGCAATCCGCCACGTGGATCAAAGGATCTATGGTTTTCCCTCGAGTCTTTCCCACGAGGCTTTCCCACGAGGCTTTCCCACAGGGCTGTCCCACGTGTACACGTCGTGGGAGTCGATCCTCGGCTTGAACGTCAAGGCAGTGCAGGGAAAACAGGTTCCTCTGGAATGGACTGACACATCTGGGGGACTCTTGGAATGGTGGCACGACCCTGGAGTTCCTCTCGCCTTTCCTGTGGAGAGCGCCTCCTCTTGAGATGCGACGGGAACGCCGGGAATTCTTTCCCTAGGAAACAGGGAAAGGATCCCTCATCTCGACCTAGGAGGCGGAAACGGGGCTCCCCTGGATGTGTGCGGGACCCTCGGGCTTCCTCGCTTGTGGAGACGGGTATGTCGGGGAACTTCTTGAGTTGCAGCAAGGGTGAGAAGGACCCTTTGGATGTTCCAGTGGTTAGATGTGATTAGCCTCGAGAAGCCTCAACGGAAATGGGCCTCATCTCGCCTGGAGGGCAAAACCTCCTGGATTTTCTCGAGTTGCGGCAGGTGCTCTCGACTTACGACGGGGACCTCAGGGACCCGCTCTGGTGGCCTCAGGAAAGGCCAGTCCCCATGCGAGTTCCTCGGGGGCCTCTCGGGATTCCTCTCCCGTCGATGCTGGGGCCTAAGACCTTGTGTGGAGTCGGGGCCGGAACCTGAGGATCCCTCTCCAGTGCTGACATGGATCTTGGGGTACTTCTGGAGTCTCCCCAGGGGAGTCAGTCCTCGTCTCGAATGCGGGCATGCACTTGCGCTTTCCTCCAGGGCGGTAGGAGCAGTTTCACGCAGTCGGCCTCGTGGATCAAAGGATCTATGGTTTTCCCTCGAGTCTTTCCCACGAGGCTTTCCCACGAGGCTTTCCCACAGGGCTGTCCCACGTTCACACGTGGTGGGAGTCGATCCTCAGCTTGAACGTCAAGGCAGTGCAGGGAAAACAGGTTCCTCTGGAATGGACTGACACATCTGGGGGACTCTTGGAATGGTGGCACGACCCTGGATTTCCTCTCGCCTTTCCTGTGGAGAGCGCCTCCTCTTGAGATGCGACGGGAACGCCGGGAAATCTTTCCCTACGAAACAGGGAAAGGATCCCTCATCTCGAGCTAGGAGGCGGAAACGGGGCTCCCCTGGATGTGTGCGGGACCCCATGTGCTTCCTCTCGAGTGGAGACGGGTATGTCGGGGAACTTCTTGAGTTGCAGCAAGGGTGTGAAGGACCCTTTGGAAGTTCCAGTGGTTAGACGTGATTAGCCTCGAGAAGCCTCAGCGGAAATGGGCCTCATCTCGCCTGGAGGGCAAAACCTACTGGATTTTCTCGAGTTGCGGCAGGTGCTCTCGACTTACGACGGGGACCTCAGGGACCCGCTCTGGTGGCCTCAGGAAAGGCCAGTCCCCATGCGAGTTCCTCGGTGGCCTCTCGGGATATCTCTCCCGTCGATGCCGGGGCCTAAGACCTTGTGTGGAGTCGGGGCCGGAACCTGAGGATTCCTCTCCAGTGCTGACATGGATCTTGGGGTACTTCTGGAGTCTCCCCAGGGGAGTCAGTCCTCGTCTCGAATGCGGGCATGCACTTGCGCTTACCTCCAGAGCGGTAGCAGCAGTGTCACGCAGTCCACCGCGTGGATCAAAGGATCTATGGTTTTCCCTCGAGTCTTTCACACGAGGCTTTCCCACGAGGCTTTCCCACAGGGCTGTCCCACGTGCACACGTGGTGGGAGTCGATCCTCGGCTTGAACGTCAAGGCAGTGCAGGTAAAACAGGTTCCTCTGGAATGGACTGACACATCTGGGGGACTCTTGGAATGGTGGCACGACCCTGGAGTTCCTCTCGCCTTTCCTGTGGAGAGCGCCTCCTCTTGAGATGCGACGGGAACGCCGGGAATTCTTTCCCTAGGAAACAGGGAAAGGATCCCTCATCTCGAGCTAGGAGGCGGAAACGGGCTCCTCTGGATGTGTGCGGGACCCTCGGGCTTCCTCTCTTGTGGAGACGGGTATGTCGGGGAACTTCTTGAGTTGCAGCAAGGGTGAGAAGGACCCTTTGGATGTTCCAGTGGTTAGATGTGATTAGCCTCGAGAAGCCTCAGCGGAAATGGGCCTCATCTCGCCTGGAGGGCAAAACCTCCTGGATTTTCTCGAGTTGCGGCAGGTGCTCTCGACTTACGACCGGGACCTCAGGGACCCGCTCTGGTGGCCTCAGGAAAGGCCAGTCCCCATGCGAGTTCCTCGGGGGCCTCTCGGGGTTCCTCTCCTGTCGATGCCGGGGCCTAAGACCTTGTGTGGACTCGGGGCCGGAACCTGAGGATTCCTCTCCAGTGCTGACATGGATCTTGGGGTTCTTCTGGAGTCTCCCCAGGGGAGTCAGTCCTCGTCTCGAATGCGGGCATGCACTTGCGCTTTCCTCCAGAGCGGTAGCAGCAGTGTCACGCAGTCCGCCGCGTGGATCAAAGGATCTATGGTTTTCCCTCGAGTCTTTCCCACGAGGCTTTCCCATGAGGCTTTCCCACAGGGCTGTCCCACGTGCACAAGTGGTGGGAGTCGATCCTCGGCTTGAACGTCAAGGCAGTGCAGGGAAAACAGGTTCCTCTGGAATGGACTGACACATCTGGGGGTCTCTTGGAATGGTGCCACGATCCTGGAGTTCCTCTCGCCTTTCCTGTGGAGAGCGCCTCCTCTTGAGATGCGACGGGAATGCCGGGAATTCTTTCCCTACGAAACAGGGAAAGGATCCCTCATCTCGAGCTAGGAGGCGGAAACGGGGCTCCGCTGGATGTGTGCGGGACCCCACGTGCTTCCTCTCGAGTGGAGACGGGTATGTCGGGGAACTTCTTGAGTTGCAGCAAGGGTGTGAAGGACCCTTTGGAAGTTCCAGTGGTTAGACGTGATTAGCCTCGAGAAGCCTCAGCGGAAATGGGCCTCATGTCGCCTGGAGGGCAAAACCTCCTGGATTTTCTCGAGTTGCGGCAGGTGCTCTCGACTTACGACGGGGACCTCAGGGACCCGCTCTGGTGGCCTCAGGAAAGGCCAGTCCCCATGCGAGTTCCTCGGGGGCCTCTCGGGATTCCTCTCCCGTCGATGCCGGGGCCTAAGGCCTTGTGTGGAGTCGGGGCCGGAACCTGAGGATTCCTCTCCAGTGCTGACATGGATCTTGGGGTACTTCTGGAGTCTCCCCAGGGGAGTCAGTCCTCGTCTCGAATGCGGGCATGCACTTGCGCTTTCCTCCCGAGCGGTAGGAGCAGTGTCACGCAGTCCGCCGCGTGGATCAAAGGATCTATGGTTTTCCCTCGAGTCTTTCCCACGAGGCTTTCCCACGAGGCTTTCCCACAGGGCTGTCCCACGTGCACACGTGGTGGGAGTCGATCCTCGGCTTGAACGTCAAGGCAGTGCAGGGAAAACAGGTTCCTCTGGAATGGACTGACACATCTGGGGGACTCTTGGAATGGTGGCACGACCCTGGAGTTCCTCTCTCCTTTCCTGTGGAGAGCGCCTCCACTTGAGATGCGACGGGAACGCCGCGAATTCTTTCCCTACGAAACAGGGAAAGGATCCCTCATCTAGAGCTAGGAGGCGGAAACGGGGCTCCCCTGGATGTGTGCGGGACCCCACGTGCTTCCTCTCAAGTGGAGACAGGTATGTCGGGGAACTTCTTGAGTTGCAGCAAGGGTGTGAAGGACCCTTTGGAAGTTCCAGTGGTTAGACGTGATTAGCCTCGAGAAGCCTCAGCGGAAATGTGCCTCATCTCGCCTGGAGGGCAAAACCTCGTGGAATTTCTCGAGTTGCGGCAGGTGCTCTCGACTTACGACGGGAACCTCAGGGACCCGCTCTGGTGGCCTCAGGAAAGGCCAGTCCCCATGCGAGTTCCTCGGGGGCCTCTCGGGATTCCTCTCCCGTCGATGCCGGGGCCTAAGACCTTGTGTGGAGTCGGGGCCGGAACCTGAGGATTCCTCTCCAGTGCTGACATGGATCTAGGGGTACTTCTGGAGTCTCCCCAGGGGAGTCAGTCCTCGTCTCGAATGCGGGCATGCACTTGCGCTTTCCTCCAGAGCGGTAGCAGCAGTGTCACGCTGTCCGCCGCGTGGATCAAAGGATCTATGGTTTTCCCTCCAGTCTTTCCCACGAGGCTTTCCCACGAGGCTTTCCCACAGGGCTGTCCCACGTGCACACGTGGTGGGAGTCGATCCTCGGCTTGAACGTCAAGGCAGTGCAGGGAAAACAGGTTCCTCTGGAATGGACTGACACATCTGGGGGACTCTTGGAATGGTGGCACGACCCTGGAGTTCCTCTCGCCTTTCCTGTGGAGAGCGCCTCCTCTTGAGATGCGACGGGAACGCCGGGAATTCTTTCCCTAGGAAACAGGGAAAGGATCCCTCATCTCGAGCTAGGAGGCGGAAACGGGGCTCCCCTGGATGTGTGCGGGACCATCGTGCTTCCTCTCTAGTGGAGACGGGTATGTCGGGGAACTTCTTGAGTTGCAGCAAGGTTGAGAAGGACCCTTTGGATGTTCCAGTGGTTAGATGTGTTTAGCCTGGAGAAGCCTCAGCGGAAATGGGAGTCATCTCGCCTGGAGGGCAAAACCTCCTGGATTTTCTCGAGTTGCGACAGGTGCTCTCGACTTACGACGGGGACCTCAGGGACCCGCTCTGGTGGCCTCAGGAAAGGCCAGTCCCCATGCGAGTTCCTCGGGGGCCTCTCGGGATTCCTCTCCCGTCGATGCCGGGGCCTAAGACCTTGTGTGGAGTCGGGGCCGGAACCTGAGGATTCCTCTCCAGTGCTGACATGGATCTTGGGGTACTTCTGGAGTCTCCCCAGGGGAGTCAGTCCTCGTCTCGAATGCGGGCATGCACTTGCGCTTTCCTCCAGAGCGGTAGCAGCAGTGTCACGCAGTCCGCCGCGTGGATCAAAGGATCTATGGTTTTCCCTCGAGTCTTTCCCACGAGGCTTTCCCACGAGGCTTTCCCACAGGGCTGTCCCACGTGCACACGTGGTGGGAGTCGATCCTCGGCTTGAACGTCAAGGCAGTGCAGGGAAAACAGGTTCCTCTGGAATGGACTGACACATCTGGGGGACTCTTGGAATGGTGGCCCGGCCCTGGAGTTCCTCTCGCCTTTCCTGTGGAGAGCGCCTCCTCTTGAGATGCGACGGGAACGCCGGGAATTCTTTCCCTACGAAACAGGGAAAGGATCCCTCATCTCGAGCTAGGAGGCGGAAACGGGGCTCCCCTGGATGTGTGCGGGACCCCACGTGCTTCCTCTCGAGTGGAGACGGGTATGTCGGGGAACTTCTTGAGTTGCAGCAAGGGTGTGAAGGACCCTTTGGAAGTTCCAGTGGTTAGACGTGATTAGCCTCGAGAAGCCTCAGCGGAAATGTGCCTCATCTCGCCTGGAGGGCAAAACCTCGTGGAATTTCTCGAGTTGCGGCAGGTGCTCTCGACTTACGACGGGGACCTCAGGGACCCGCTCTGGTGGCCTCAGGAAAGGCCAGTCCCCATGCGAGTTCCTTGGGGGCCTCTCGGGATTCCTCTCCCGTGGATGCCGGGGCCTAAGACCTTGTGTGGAGTCGGGGCCGGAACCTGAGGATTCCTCTCCAGTGCTGACATGGATCTTGGGGTACTTCTGGAGTCTCCCCAGGGGAGTCAGTCCTCGTCTCGAATGCGGGCATGCACTTGCGGTTTCCTCCAGAGCGGTAGCAGCAGTGTCACGCAGTCCGCCGCGTGGATCAAAGGATCTATGGTTTTACCTCGAGTCTTTCCCACGAGGCTTTCCCACGAGGCTTTCCCACAGGGCTGTCCCACGTGCACACGTGGTGGGAGTCGATCCTCGGCTTGAACGTCAAGGAAGTGCAGGGAAAACAGCTTCCTCTGGAATGGACTGACACATCTGGGGGACTCTTGGAATGGTGGCACGACCCTGGAGTTCCTCTCGCCTTTCCTGTGGAGAGCGCCTCCTCTTGAGATGCGACGGGAACGCCGGGAATTCTTTCCCTACGAAACAGGGAAAGGATCCCTCATCTCGAGCTAGGAGGCGGAAACGGGGCTCCCCTGGATGTGTGCGGGACCCTCGTGCTTCCTCTCGAGTGGAGACGGGTATGTCGCGGAACTGCTTGAGTTGCAGCAAGGGTGAGAAGGACCCTTTGGATGTTCCAGTGGTTAGATGTGTTTAGCCTCGAGAAGCCTCAGCGGAAATGGGCCTCATCTCGCCTGGAGGGCAAAACCTCCTGGATTTTCTCGAGTTGCGGCAGGTGCTCTCGACTTACGACGGGGACCTCAGGGACCCGCTCTGGTGGCCTCAGGAAAGGCCAGTCCCCATGCGAGTTCCTCGGGGGCCTCTCGGGATTCCTCTCCCGTCGATGCCGGGGCCTAAGACATTGTGTGGAGTCGGGGCCGGAACCTGAGGATTTCTCTCCAGTGCTGACATGGATCTTGGGGTACTTCTGGAGTCTCCCCAGCGGAGTCAGTCCTCGACTCGAATGCAGGCATGCACTTGCGCTTTCCTCCAGAGCGGTAGCAGCAGTGTCACGCAGTCCGCCGCGTGGATCAAAGGATCTATGGTTTTCCCTCGAGTCTTTCCCACGAGGCTTTCCCACGAGGCTTTCCCACACGGCTGTCCCACGTGCACACGTGGTGGGAGTCGATCCTCGGCTTGAACGTCAAGGCAGTGCAGGGAAAACAGGTTCCTCTGTAATGGACTGACACATCTGGGGGACTCTTGGAATGGTGGCACGACCCTGGAGTTCCTCTCGCCTTTCCTGTGGAGAGCGCCTCCTCTTGAGATGCGACGGGAACGCCGGGAATTCTTTCCCTACGAAACAGGGAAAGGATCCCTCATCTCGAGCTAGGAGGCGGAAACGGGGCTCCCCTGGATGTGTGCGGGACCCCACGTGCTTCCTCTCGAGTGGAGACGGGTATGTCGGGGAACTTCTTGAGTTGCAGCAAGGGTGTGAAGGACCCTTTGGAAGTTCCAGTGGTTAGACGTGATTAGCCTCGAGAAGCCTCAGCGGAAATGTTCCTCATCTCGCCTGGAGGGCAAAACCTCCTGGATTTTCTCGAGTTGCGGCAGGTGCTCTCGACTTACGACGGGGACCACAGGGACCCGCTCTGGTGGCCTCAGGAAAGGCCAGTCCCCATGCGAGTTCCTCGGGGGGCTCACGGGATTCCTCTCCCGTCGATGCCGGGGCCTAAGACCTTGTGTGGAGTCGGGGCCGGAACCTGAGAATTCCTCTCCAGTGCTGACATGGATCTTGAGGTACTTCTGGAGTTTCCCCAGGGGAGTCAGTCCTCGTCTCGAATGCGGGCATGCACTTGCGCTTTCCTCCAGAGCGGTAGCAGCAGTGTCACGCTGTCCGCCGCGTGGATCAAAGGATCTATGGTTTTCCCTCGAGTCTTTCCCACGAGGCTTTCCCACGAGGCTTTCCCACAGGGCTGTCCCACGTGCACACGTGGTGGGAGTCGATCCTCGGCTTGAACGTCAAGGCAGTGCAGGGAAAACAGGTTCCTCTGGAATGGACTGACACATCTGGGGGACTCTTGGAATGGTGGCACGACCCTGGAGTTCCTCTCGCCTTTCCTGTGGAGAGCGCCTCCTCTTGAGATGCGACGGGAACGCCGGGAATTCTTTCCCTAGGAAACAGGGAAAGGATCCCTCATCTCGAGCTAGGAGGCGGAAACGGGGCTCCCCTGGATGTGTGCGGGACCATCGTGCTTCCTCTCTAGTGGAGACGGGTATGTCGGGGAACTTCTTGAGTTGCAGCAAGGTTGAGAAGGACCCTTTGGATGTTCCAGTGGTTAGATGTGTTTAGCCTCGAGAAGCCTCAGCGGAAATGGGAGTCATCTCGCCTGGAGGGCAAAACCTCCTGGATTTTCTCGAGTTGCGACAGGTGCTCTCGACTTACGACGGGGACCTCAGGGACCCGCTCTGGTGGCCTCAGGAAAGGCCAGTCCCCATGCGAGTTCCTCGGGGGCCTCTCGGGATTCCTCTCCCGTCGATGCCGGGGCCTAAGACCTTGTGTGGAGTCGGGGCCGGAACCTGAGGATTCCTCTCCAGTGCTGACATGGATCTTGGGGTACTTCTGGAGTCTCCCCAGGGGAGTCAGTCCTCGGCTCGAATGCGGGCATGCACTTGCGCTTTCCTCCAGAGCGGTAGCAGCAGTGTCACGCAGTCCGCCGCGTGGATCAAAGGATCTATGGTTTTCCCTCGAGTCTTTCCCACGAGGCTTTCCCACGAGGCTTTCCCACAGGGCTGTCCCACGTGCACACGTGGTGGGAGTCGATCCTCGGCTTGAACGTCAAGGCAGTGCAGGGAAAACAGGTTCCTCTGGAATGGACTGACACATCTGGGGGACTCTTGGAATGGTGGCACGGCCCTGGAGTTCCTCTCGCCTTTCCTGTGGAGAGCGCCTCCTCTTGAGATGCGACGGGAACGCCGGGAATTCTTTCCCTACGAAACAGGGAAAGGATCCCTCATCTCGAGCTAGGAGGCGGAAACGGGGCTCCCCTGGATGTGTGCGGGACCCACGTGCTTCCTCTCGAGTGGAGACGGGTATGTCGGGGAACTTCTTGAGTTGCAGCAAGGGTGTGAAGGACCCTTTGGAAGTTCCAGTGGTTAGACGTGATTAGCCTCGAGAAGCCTCAGCGGAAATGGGCCTCATGTCGCCTGGCGGGCAAAACCTACTGGATTTTCTCGAGTTGCGGCAGGTGCTCTCGACTTACGACGGGGACCTCAGGGACCCACTCTGGTGGCCTCAGGAAAGGCCAGTCCCCATGCGAGTTCCTCGGTGGCCTCTCGGGATATCTCTCCCGTCGATGCCGGGGCCTAAGACCTTGTGTGGAGTCGGGGCCGGAACCTGAGGATTCCTCTCCAGTGCTGACATGGATCTTGGGGTACTTCTGGAGTCTCCCCAGGGGAGTCAGTCCTCGTCTCGAATGCGGGCATGCACTTGCGCTTACCTCCAGAGCGGTAGCAGCAGTGTCACGCAGTCCACCGCGTGGAACAAAGGATCTATGGTTTTCCCTCGAGTCTTTCACACGAGGCTTTCCCACGAGGCTTTCCCACAGGGCTGTCCCACGTGCACACGTGGTGGGAGTCGATCCTCGGCTTGAACGTCAAGGCAGTGCAGGTAAAACAGGTTCCTCTGGAATGGACTGACACATCTGGGGGACTCTTGGAATGGTGGCACGACCCTGGAGTTCCTCTCGCCTTTCCTGTGGAGAGCGCCTCCTCTTGAGATGCGACGGGAACGCCGGGAATTCTTTCCCTAGGAAACAGGGAAAGGATCCCTCATCTCGAGCTAGGAGGCGGAAACGGGGCTCCTCTGGATGTGTGCGGGACCCTCGGGCTTCCTCTCGAGTGGAGACGGGTATGTCGCGGAACTGCTTGAGTTGCAGCAAGGGTGAGAAGGACCCTTTGGATGTTCCAGTGGTTAGATGTGTTTAGCCTCGAGAAGCCTCAGCGGAAATGGGCCTCATCTCGCCTGGAGGGCAAAACCTCCTGGATTTTCTCGAGTTGCGGCAGGTGCTCTCGACTTACGACGGGGACCTCAGGGACCCGCTCTGGTGGCCTCAGGAAAGGCCAGTCCCCATGCGAGTTCCTCGGGGGCCTCTCGGGATTCCTCTCCCGTCGATGCCGGGGCCTAAGACATTGTGTGGAGTCGGGGCCGGAACCTGAGGATTTCTCTCCAGTGCTGACATGGATCTTGGGGTACTTCTGGAGTCTCCCCAGCGGAGTCAGTCCTCGACTCGAATGCAGGCATGCACTTGCGCTTTCCTCCAGAGCGGTAGCAGCAGTGTCACGCAGTCCGCCGCGTGGATCAAAGGATCTATGGTTTTCCCTCGAGTCTTTCCCACGAGGCTTTCCCACGAGGCTTTCCCACACGGCTGTCCCACGTGCACACGTGGTGGGAGTCGATCCTCGGCTTGAACGTCAAGGCAGTGCAGGGAAAACAGGTTCCTCTTGAATGGACTGACACATCTGGGGGACTCTAGGAATGGTGGCACGACCCTGGAGTTCCTCTCGCCTTTCCTGTGGAGAGCGCCTCCTCTTGAGTTGCGACGGGAACGCCGGGAATTATTTCCCTACGAAACAGGGAAAGGATCCCTCATCTCGAGCTAGGAGGCGGAAACGGGGCTCCCCTGGATGTGTGCGGGACCCCACGTGCTTCCTCTCGAGTGGAGACGGGTATGTCGGGGAACTTCTTGAGTTGCAGAAAGGGTGTGAAGGACCCTTTGGAAGTTCCAGTGGTTAGACGTGATTAGCCTCGAGAAGCCTCAGCGGAAATGGGCCTCATGTCGCCTGGAGGGCAAAACCTCCTGGATTTTCTCAAGTTGCGGCAGGTGCTCTTGACTTACGACGGGGACCTCAGGGACCCGCTCTGGTGGCCTCAGGAAAGGCCAGTCCCCATGCGAGTTCCTCGGGGGCCTCTCGGGATTCCTCTCCCGTCGATGCCGGGGCCTAAGGCCTTGTGTGGAGTCGGGGCCGGAACCTGAGGATTCCTCTCCAGTGCTGACATGGATCTTGGGGTACTTCTGGAGTCTCCTCAGGGGAGTCAGTCCTCGTCTCGAATGCGGGCATGCACTTGCGCTTTCCTCCCGAGCGGTAGCAGCAGTGTCACGCAGTCCGCCGCGTGGATCAAAGGATCTATGGTTTTCCCTCGAGTCTTTCCCACGAGGCTTTCCCACGAGGCTTTCCCACAGGGCTGTCCCACGTGCACACGTGGTGGGAGTCAATCCTCGGCTTGAACGTCAAGGCAGTGCAGGGAAAACAGGTTCCTCTGGAATGGACTGACACATCTGGGGGACTCTTGGAATGGTGGCACGACCCTGGAGTTCCTCTCTCCTTTCCTGTGGAGAGCGCCTCCACTTGAGATGCGACGGGAACGCCGGGAATTCTTTCCCTACGAAACAGGGAAAGGATCCCTCATCTCGAGCTAGGAGGCGGAAACGGGGCTCCCCTGGATGTGTGCGGGACCCCACGTGCTTCCTCTCGAGTGGAGACTGGTATGTCGGGGAACTTCTTGAGTTGCAGCAAGGGTGTGAAGGACCCTTTGGAAGTTCCAGTGGTTAGACGTGATTAGCCTCGAGAAGCCTCAGCGGAAATGTGCCTCATCTCGCCTGGAGGGCAAAACCTCCTGGATTTTCTCGAGTTGCGGCAGGTGCTCTCGACTTACGACGGGGACCTCAGGGACCCGCTCTGGTGGCCTCAGGAAAGGCCAGTCCCCATGCGAGTTCCTCGGGGGGCTCTCGGGATTCCTCTCCCGTCGATGCCGGGGCCTAAGACCTTGTGTGGAGTCGGGGCCGGAACCTGAGAATTCCTCTCCAGTGCTGACATGGATCTTGAGGTACTTCTGGAGTTTCCCCAGGGGAGTCAGTCCTCGTCTCGAATGCGGGCATGCACTTGCGCTTTCCTCCAGAGCGGTAGCAGCAGTGTCACGCTGTCCGCCGCGTGGATCAAAGGATCTATGGTTTTCCCTCGAGTCTTTCCCACGAGGCTTTCCCACGAGGCTTTCCCACAGGGCTGTCCCACGTGCACACGTGGTGGGAGTCGATCCTCGGCTTGAACGTCAAGGCAGTGCAGGGAAAACAGGTTCCTCTGGAATGGACTGACACATCTGGGGGACTCTTGGAATGGTGGCACGACCCTGGAGTTCCTCTCGCCTTTCCTGTGGAGAGCGCCTCCTCTTGAGATGCGACGGGAACGCCGGGAATTCTTTCCCTAGGAAACAGGGAAAGGATCCCTCATGTCGAGCTAGGAGGCGGAAACGGGGCTCCCCTGGATGTGTGCGGGACCATCGTGCTTCCTCTCTAGTGGAGACGGGTATGTCGGGGAACTTCTTGAGTTGCAGCAAGGTTGAGAAGGACCCTTTGGATGTTCCAGTGGTTAGATGTGTTTAGCCTCGAGAAGCCTCAGCGGAAATGGGAGTCATCTCGCCTGGAGGGCAAAACCTCCTGGATTTTCTCGAGTTGCGACAGGTGCTCTCGACTTACGACGGGGACCTCAGGGACCCGCTCTGGTGTCCTCAGGAAAGGCCAGTCCCCATGCGAGTTCCTCGGGGGCCTCTCGGGATTCCTCTCCCGTCGATGCCGGGGCCTATGACCTTGTGTGGAGTCGGGGCCGGAACCTGAGGATTCCTCTCCAGTGCTGACATGGATCTTGGGGTACTTCTGGAGTCTCCCCAGGGGAGTCAGTCCTCGTCTCGAATGCGGGCATGCACTTGCGCTTTCCTCCAGAGCGGTAGCAGCAGTGTCACGCAGTCCGCCGCGTGGATCAAAGGATCTATGGTTTTCCCTCGAGTCTTTCCCACGAGGCTTTCCCACGAGGCTTTCCCACAGGGCTGTCCCACGTGCACACGTGGTGGGAGTCGATCCTCGGCTTGAACGTCAAGGCAGTGCAGGGAAAACAGGTTCCTCTGGAATGGACTGACACATCTGGGGGACTCTTGGAATGGTGGCACGGCCCTGGAGTTCCTCTCGCCTTTCCTGTGGAGAGCGCCTCCTCTTGAGATGCGACGGGAACGCCGGGAATTCTTTCCCTACGAAACAGGGAAAGGATCCCTCATCTCGAGCTAGGAGGCGGAAACGGGGCTCCCCTGGATGTGTGCGGGACCCACGTGCTTCCTCTCGAGTGGAGACGGGTATGTCGGGGAACTTCTTGAGTTGCAGCAAGGGTGTGAATGACCCTTTGGAAGTTCCAGTGGTTAGACGTGATTAGCCTCGAGAAGCCTCAGCGGAAATGTGCCTCATCTCGCCTGGCGGGCAAAACCTCCTGGATTTCCTCGAGTTGCGGCAGGTGCTCTCGACTTACGACGGGGACCTCAGGGACCCGCTCTGGTGGCCTCAGGAAAGGCCAGTCCCCATGCGAGTTCCTTGGGGGCCTCTCGGGATTCCTCTCCCGTCGATGCCGGGGCCTAAGACCTTGTGTGGAGTCGGGGCCGGAACCTGAGGATTCCTCTCCAGTGCTGACATGGATCTTGGGGTACTTCTGGAGTCTCCCCAGGGGAGTCAGTCCTCGTCTCGAATGCGGGCATGCACTTGCGCTTTCCTCCCGAGCGGTAGCAGCAGTGTCACGCAGTCCGCCGCGTGGATCAAAGGATCTATGGTTTTCCCTCGAGTCTTTCCCATGAGGCTTTCCCACGAGGCTTTCCCACAGGGCTGTCCCACGTGCACACGTGGTGGGAGTCGATCCTCGGCTTGAACGTCAAGGCAGTGCAGGGAAAACAGGTTCCTCTGGAATGGACTGACACATCTGGGGGACTCTTGGAATGGTGGCACGGCCCTGGAGTTCCTCTCGCCTTTCCTGTGGAGAGCGCCTCCTCTTGAGATGCGACGGGAACGCCGGGAATTCTTTCCCTACGAAACAGGGAAAGGATCCCTCATCTCGAGCTAGGAGGCGGAAACGGGGCTCCCCTGGATGTGTGCGGGACCCACGTGCTTCCTCTCGAGTGGAGACGGGTATGTCGGGGAACTTCTTGAGTTGCAGCAAGGGTGTGAAGGACCCTTTGGAAGTTCCAGTGGTTAGACGTGATTAGCCTCGAGAAGCCTCAGCGGAAATGGGCCTCATCTCGCCTGGCGGGCAAAACCTCTTGGATTTCCTCGAGTTGCGGCAGGTGCTCTCGACTTACGACGGGGACCTCAGGGACCCGCTCTGGTGGCCTCAGGAAAGGCCAGTCCCCATGCGAGTTCCTCGGGGGCCTCTCGGGATTCCTCTCCCGTCGATGCCGGGGCCTAAGGCCTTGTGTGGAGTCGGGGCCGGAACCTGAGGATTCCTCTCCAGTGCTGACATGGATCTTGGGGTACTTCTGGAGCCTCCCCAGGGGAGTCAGTCCTCCTCTCGAATGCGGGCATGCACTTGCGCTTTCCTCCAGAGCGGTAGCAGCAGTGTCACGCAGTCCGCCGCGTGGATCAAAGGATCTATGGTTTTCCCTCGAGTCTTTCCCACGAGGCTTTCCCACGAGGCTTTCCCACAGGGCTGTCCCACGTGCACACGTGGTGGGAGTCGATCCTCGGCTTGAACGTCAAGGAAGTGCAGGGAAAACAGCTTCCTCTGGAATGGACTGACACATCTGGGGGACTCTTGGAATGGTGGCACGACCCTGGAGTTCCTCTCGCCTTTCCTGTGGAGAGCGCCTCCTCTTGAGATGCGACGGGAACGCCGGGAATTCTTTCCCTACGAAACAGGGAAAGGATCCCTCATCTCGAGCTAGGAGGCGGAAACGGGGTTCCCCTGGATGTGTGCGGGACCCTCGTGCTTCCTCTCGAGTGGAGACGGGTATGTCGCGGAACTGCTTGAGTTGCAGCAAGGGTGAGAAGGACCCTTTGGATGTTCCAGTGGTTAGATGTGTTTAGCCTCGAGAAGCCTCAGCGGAAATGGGCCTCATCTCGCCTGGAGGGCAAAACCTCCTGGATTTTCTCGAGTTGCGGCAGGTGCTCTCGACTTACGACGGGGACCTCAGGGACCCGCTCTGGTGGCCTCAGGAAAGGCCAGTCCCCATGCGAGTTCCTCGGGGGCCTCTCGGGATTCCTCTCCCGTCGATGCCGGGGCCTAAGACATTGTGTGGAGTCGGGGCCGGAACCTGAGGATTTCTCTCCAGTGCTGACATGGATCTTGGGGTACTTCTGGAGTCTCCCCAGCGGAGTCAGTCCTCGACTCGAATGCAGGCATGCACTTGCGCTTTCCTCCAGAGCGGTAGCAGCAGTGTCACGCAGTCCGCCGCGTGGATCAAAGGATCTATGGTTTTCCCTCGAGTCTTTCCCACGAGGCTTTCCCACGAGGCTTTCCCACACGGCTGTCCCACGTGTACACGTGGTGGGAGTCGATCCTCGGCTTGAACGTCAAGGCAGTGCAGGGAAAACAGGTTCCTCTTGAATGGACTGACACATCTGGGGGACTCTTGGAATGGTGGCACGACCCTGGAGTTCCTCTCGCCTTTCCTGTGGAGAGCGCCTCCTCTTGAGATGCGACGGGAACGCCGGGAATTCTTTCCCTACGAAACAGGGAAAGGATCCCTCATCTCGAGCTAGGAGGCGGAAACGGGGCTCCCCTGGATGTGTGCGGGACCCCACGTGCTTCCTCTCGAGTGGAGACGGGTATGTCGGGGAACTTCTTGAGTTGCAGAAAGGGTGTGAAGGACCCTTTGGAAGTTCCAGTGGTTAGACGTGATTAGCCTCGAGAAGCCTCAGCGGAAATGGGCCTCATGTCGCCTGGAGGGCAAAACCTCCTGGATTTTCTCAAGTTGCGGCAGGTGCTCTCGACTTACGACGGGGACCTCAGGGACCCGCTCTGGTGGCCTCAGGAAAGGCCAGTCCCCATGCGAGTTCCTCGGGGGCCTCTCGGGATTCCTCTCCCGTCGATGCCGGGGCCTAAGACCTTGTGTGGAGTCGGGGCCGGAACCTGAGGATTCTTCTCCAGTGCTGACATGGATCTTGGGGTACTTCTGGAGTCTCCCCAGGGGAGTCAGTCCTCGTCTCGAATGCGGGCATGCACTTGCGCTTTCCTCCCGAGCGGTAGCAGCAGTGTCACGCAGTCCGCCGCGTGGATCAAAGGATCTATGGTTTTCCCTCGAGTCTTTCCCACGAGGCTTTCCCACGAGGCTTTCCCACAGGGCTGTCCCACGTGCACACGTGGTGGGAGTCGATCCTCGGCTTGAACGTCAAGGCAGTGCAGGGAAAACAGGTTCCTCTGGAATGGACTGACACATCTGGGGGACTCTTGGAATGGTGGCACGGCCCTGGAGTTCCTCTCGCCTTTCCTGTGGAGAGCGCCTCCTCTTGAGATGCGACGGGAACGCCGGGAATTCTTTCCCTACGAAACAGGGAAAGGATCCCTCATCTCGAGCTAGGAGGCGGAAACGGGGCTCCCCTGGATGTGTGCGGGACCCACGTGCTTCCTCTCGAGTGGAGACGGGTATGTCGGGGAACTTCTTGAGTTGCAGCAAGGGTGTGAAGGACCCTTTGGAAGTTCCAGTGGTTAGACGTGATTAGCCTCGAGAAGCCTCAGCGGAAATGGGCCTCATCTCGCCTGGCGGGCAAAACCTCTTGGATTTCCTCGAGTTGCGGCAGGTGCTCTCGACTTACGACGGGGACCTCAGGGACCCGCTCTGGTGGCCTCAGGAAAGGCCAGTCCCCATGCGAGTTCCTCGGGGGCCTCTCGGGATTCCTCTCCCGTCGATGCCGGGGCCTAAGGCCTTGTGTGGAGTCGGGGCCGGAACCTGAGGATTCCTCTCCAGTGCTGACATGGATCTTGGGGTACTTCTGGAGCCTCCCCAGGGGAGTCAGTCCTCCTCTCGAATGCGGGCATGCACTTGCGCTTTCCTCCAGAGCGGTAGCAGCAGTGTCACGCAGTCCGCCGCGTGGATCAAAGTGTCTATGGTTTTCCCTCGAGTATTTCCCACGAGGCTTTCCCACGAGGCTTTCCCACAGGGGTGTCCACGTGCACACGTGGTGGGAGTCGATCCTCGGCTTGAACGTCAAGGCAGTGCAGGGAAAACAGGTTCCTCTGGAATGGACTGACACATCTGGGGGACTCTTGGAATGGTGTCACGACCCTGGAGTTCCTCTCGCCTTTCCTGTGGAGAGCGCCTCCTCTTGAGATGCGACGGGAACACCGGAATTCTTTCCCTAGGAAACAGGGAAAGGATCCCTCATCTCGAGCTAGGAGGCGGAAACGGGGCTCCCCTGGATGTGTGCGGGACCCACGTGCTTCCTCTCGAGTGGAGACGGGTATGTCGGGGAACTTCTTGAGTTGCAGAAAGGGTGTGAAGGACCCTTTGGAAGTTCCAGTGGTTAGACTTGATTAGCATCGAGAGGCCTCAGCGGAAATGGGCCTCATCTCGCCTGGAGGGCAAAACCTCCTGGATTTTCTCGAGTTGCGGCAGGTGCTCTCGACATACTACGGGGACCTCAGGGACCCGCTCTGGTGGCCTCAGGAAAGGCCAGTCCCCATGCGAGTTCCTCGGGGGCCTCTCGGGATTCCTCTCCCGTGGATGCCGGGGCCTAAGACCTTGTGTGGAGTCGGGGCCGGAACCTGAGGATTCCTCTCCAGTGCTGACATGGATCTTGGGGTACTTCTGGAGTCTCCCCAGGGGAGTCAGTCCTCGTCTCGAATGCGGGCATGCACTTGCGCTTTCCTCCCGAGCGGTAGCAGCAGTGTCACGCAGTCCGCCGCGTGGATCAAAGGATCTATGGTTTTCCCTCGAGTCTTTCCCACGAGGCTTTCCCACGAGGCTTTCCCACAGGGCTGTCCCACGTGCACACGTGTTGGGAGTCGATCCTCGGCTTGAACGTCAAGGCAGTGCAGGGAAAACAGGTTCCTCTGGAATGGACTGACACATCTGGGGGACTCTTGGAATGGTGGCACGGCCCTGGAGTTCCTCTCGCCTTTCCTGTGGAGAGCGCCTCCTCTTGAGATGCGACGGGAACGCCGGGAATTCTTTCCCTACGAAACAGGGAAAGGATCCCTCATCTCGAGCTAGGAGGCGGAAACGGGGCTCCCCTGGATGTGTGCGGGACCCACGTGCTTCCTCTCGAGTGGAGACGGGTATGTCGGGGAACTTCTTGAGTTGCAGCAAGGGTGTGAATGACCCTTTGGAAGTTCCAGTGGTTAGACGTGATTAGCCTCGAGAAGCCTCAGCGGAAATGTGCCTCATCTCGCCTGGCGGGCAAAACCTCCTGGATTTCCTCGAGTTGCGGCAGGTGCTCTCGACTTACGACGGGGACCTCAGGGACCCGCTCTGGTGGCCTCAGGAAAGGCCAGTCCCCATGCGAGTTCCTTGGGGGCCTCTCGGGATTCCTCTCCCGTCGATGCCGGGGCCTAAGACCTTGTGTGGAGTCGGGGCCGGAACCTGAGGATTCCTCTCCAGTGCTGACATGGATCTTGGGGTACTTCTGGAGTCTCCCCAGGGGAGTCAGTCCTCATCTCGAATGCGGGCATGCACTTGCGGTTTCCTCCAGAGCGGTAGCAGCAGTGTCACGCAGTCCGCCGCGTGGATCAAAGGATCTATGGTTTTACCTCGAGTCTTTCCCACGAGGCTTTCCCACGAGGCTTTCCCACAGGGCTGTCCCACGTGCACACGTGGTGGGAGTCGATCCTCGGCTTGAACGTCAAGGAAGTGCAGGGACAACAGCTTCCTCTGGAATGGACTGACACATCTGGGGGACTCTTGGAATGGTGGCACGACCCTGGAGTTCCTCTCGCCTTTCCTGTGGAGAGCGCCTCCTCTTGAGATGCGACGGGAACGCCGGGAATTCTTTCCCTACGAAACAGGGAAAGGATTCCTCATCTCGAGCTAGGAGGCGGAAACGGGGTTCCCCTGGATGTGTGCGGGACCCTCGTGCTTCCTCTCGAGTGGAGACGGGTATGTCGCGGAACTGCTTGAGTTGCAGCAAGGGTGAGAAGGACCCTTTGGATGTTCCAGTGGTTAGATGTGTTTAGCCTCGAGAAGCCTCAGCGGAAATGGGCCTCATCTCGCCTGGAGGGCAAAACCTCCTGGATTTTCTCGAGTTGCGGCAGGTGCTCTCGACTTACGACGGGGACCTCAGGGACCCGCTCTGGTGGCCTCAGGAAAGGCCAGTCCCCATGCGAGTTCCTCGGGGGCCTCTCGGGATTCCTCTCCCGTCGATGCCGGGGCCTAAGACATTGTGTGGAGTCGGGGCCGGAACCTGAGGATTTCTCTCCAGTGCTGACATGGATCTTGGGGTACTTCTGGAGTCTCCCCAGCGGAGTCAGTCCTCGACTCGAATGCAGGCATGCACTTGCGCTTTCCTCCAGAGCGGTAGCAGCAGTGTCACGCAGTCCGCCGCGTGGATCAAAGGATCTATGGTTTTCCCTCGAGTCTTTCCCACGAGGCTTTCCCACGAGGCTTTCCCACACGGCTGTCCCACGTGTACACGTGGTGGGAGTCGATCCTCGGCTTGAACGTCAAGGCAGTGCAGGGAAAACAGGTTCCTCTTGAATGGACTGACACATCTGGGGGACTCTTGGAATGGTGGCACGACCCTGGAGTTCCTCTCGCCTTTCCTGTGGAGAGCGCCTCCTCTTGAGATGCGACGGGAACGCCGGGAATTCTTTCCCTACGAAACAGGGAAAGGATCCCTCATCTCGAGCTAGGAGGCGGAAACGGGGCTCCCCTGGATGTGTGCGGGACCCCACGTGCTTCCTCTCGAGTGGAGACGGGTATGTCGGGGAACTTCTTGAGTTGCAGAAAGGGTGTGAAGGACCCTTTGGAAGTTCCAGTGGTTAGACGTGATTAGCCTCGAGAAGCCTCAGCGGAAATGGGCCTCATGTCGCCTGGAGGGCAAAACCTCCTGGATTTTCTCAAGTTGCGGCAGGTGCTCTCGACTTACGACGGGGACCTCAGGGACCCGCTCTGGTGGCCTCAGGAAAGGCCAGTCCCCATGCGAGTTCCTCGGGGGCCTCTCGGGATTCCTCTCCCGTCGATGCCGGGGCCTAAGACCTTGTGTGGAGTCGGGGCCGGAACCTGAGGATTCTTCTCCAGTGCTGACATGGATCTTGGGGTACTTCTGGAGTCTCCCCAGGGGAGTCAGTCCTCGTCTCGAATGCGGGCATGCACTTGCGCTTTCCTCCCGAGCGGTAGCAGCAGTGTCACGCAGTCCGCCGCGTGGATCAAAGGATCTATGGTTTTCCCTCGAGTCTTTCCCACGAGGCTTTCCCACGAGGCTTTCCCACAGGGCTGTCCCACGTGCACACGTGGTGGGAGTCGATCCTCGGCTTGAACGTCAAGGCAGTGCAGGGAAAACAGGTTCCTCTGGAATGGACTGACACATCTGGGGATCTCTTGGAATGGTGGCACGGCCCTGGAGTTCCTCTCGCCTTTCCTGTGGAGAGCGCCTCCTCTTGAGATGCGACGGGAACGCCGGGAATTCTTTCCCTACGAAACAGGGAAAGGATCCCTCATCTCGAGCTAGGAGGCGGAAACGGGGCTCCCCTGGATGTGTGCGGGACCCACGTGCTTCCTCTCGAGTGGAGACGGGTATGTCGGGGAACTTCTTGAGTTGCAGCAAGGGTGTGAAGGACCCTTTGGAAGTTCCAGTGGTTAGACGTGATTAGCCTCGAGAAGCCTCAGCGGAAATGGGCCTCATCTCGCCTGGCGGGCAAAACCTCTTGGATTTCCTCGAGTTGCGGCAGGTGCTCTCGACTTACGACGGGGACCTCAGGGACCCGCTCTGGTGGCCTCAGGAAAGGCCAGTCCCCATGCGAGTTCCTCGGGGGCCTCTCGGGATTCCTCTCCCGTCGATGCCGGGGCCTAAGGCCTTGTGTGGAGTCGGGGCCGGAACCTGAGGATTCCTCTCCAGTGCTGACATGGATCTTGGGGTACTTCTGGAGTCTCCCCAGGGGAGTCAGTCCTCCTCTCGAATGCGGGCATGCACTTGCGCTTTCCTCCAGAGCGGTAGCAGCAGTGTCACGCAGTCCGCCGCGTGGATCAAAGTGTCTATGGTTTTCCCTCGAGTATTTCCCACGAGGCTTTCCCACGAGGCTTTCCCACAGGGGTGTCCACGTGCACACGTGGTGGGAGTCGATCCTCGGCTTGAACGTCAAGGCAGTGCAGGGAAAACAGGTTCCTCTGGAATGGACTGACACATCTGGGGGACTCTTGGAATGGTGTCACGACCCTGGAGTTCCTCTCGCCTTTCCTGTGGAGAGCGCCTCCTCTTGAGATGCGACGGGAACACCGGAATTCTTTCCCTACGAAACAGGGAAAGGATCCCTCATCTCGAGCTAGGAGGCGGAAACGGGGCTCCCCTGGATGTGTGCGGGACCCACGTGCTTCCTCTCGAGTGGAGACGGGTATGTCGGGGAACTTCTTGAGTTGCAGAAAGGGTGTGAAGGACCCTTTGGAAGTTCCAGTGGTTAGACTTGATTAGCCTCGAGAGGCCTCAGCGGAAATGGGCCTCATCTCGCCTGGAGGGCAAAACCTCCTGGATTTTCTCGAGTTGCGGCAGGTGCTCTCGACATACTACGGGGACCTCAGGGACCCGCTCTGGTGGCCTCAGGAAAGGCCAGTCCCCATGCGAGTTCCTCGGGGGCTTCTCGGGATTCCTCTCCCGTCGATGCCGGGGCCTAAGACCTTGTGTGGAGTCGGGGCCGGAACCTGAGGATTCCTCTCCAGTGCTGACATGGATCTTGGGGTACTTCTGGAGTCTCCCCAGGGGAGTCAGTCCTCGTCTCGAATGCGGGCATGCACTTGCGCTTTCCTCCAGAGCGGTAGCAGCAGTGTCACGCAGTCCGCCGCGTTTATCAAAGGATTTATGGTTTTCCCTCGAGTCTTTCCCACGAGGCTTTCCACGAGGCTTTCCCACAGGGCTGTCCCACGTGCACACGTGGTGGGAGTCGATCCTCGGCTTGAACGTCAAGGCAGTGCAGGGAAAACAGGTTCCTCTGGAATGGACTGACACATCTGGGGGACTCTTGGAATGGTGGCATGACCCTGGAGTTCCTCTCGCCTTCCCTGTGGAGAGCGCCTCCTCTTGAGATGCGACGGGAACGCCGGGAATTCTTTCCCTACGAAACAGGGAAAGGATCCCTCATCTCGAGCTAGGAGGCGGAAACGGGGCTCCCCTGGATGTGTGCGGGACACCACGTGCTTCCTCTCGAGTGCAGACGGGTATGTCGGGGAACTTCTTGAGTTGCAGCAAGGGTGTGAAGGACCCTTTGGAAGTTCCAGTGGTTAGATGTGATTGGCCTCGAGAAGCCTCAGCGGAAATGGGCCTCATCTCGCCTGGAGGGCAAAACCTCCTGGATTTTCCCGAGTTGCGGCAGGTGCTCTCGACTTACGACGGGGACCTCAGGGACCCGCTCTGGTGGCCTCAGGAAAGGCCAGTCCCCATGCGAGTTCCTCTGGGTCCTCTCGGGATTCCTCTCCCGTCGATGCCGGGGCCTAAGACCTTGTGTGGAGTCGGGGCCGGAACCTGAGGATTCCTCTCCAGTGCTGACATGGATCTTTGGGTACTTCTCGAGTCTCCCCAGGGGAGTCAGTCCTCGTCTCGAATGCGGGCATGCACTTGCGCTTTCCTCCAGAGCGGTAGCAGCAGTGTCACGCAGTCCGCCGCGTGGATCAAAGGGTCTATGGTTTTCCCTCGAGTATTTCCCACGAGGCTTTCCCACGAGGCTTTCCCACAGGGGTGTCCACGTGCACACGTGGTGGGAGTCGATCCTCGGCTTGAACGTCAAGGCAGTGCAGGGAAAACAGGTTCCTCTGGAATGGACTGACACATCTGGGGGACTCTTGGAATGGTGTCACGACCCTGGAGTTCCTCTCGCCTTTCCTGTGGAGAGCGCCTCCTCTTGAGATGCGACGGGAACACCGGAATTCTTTCCCTACGAAACAGGGAAAGGATCCCTCATCTCGAGCTAGGAGGCGGAAACGGGGCTCCCCTGGATGTGTGCGGGACCCACGTGCTTCCTCTCGAGTGGAGACGGGTATGTCGGGGAACTTCTTGAGTTGCAGAAAGGGTGTGAAGGACCCTTTGGAAGTTCCAGTGGTTAGACTTGATTAGCCTCGAGAGGCCTCAGCGGAAATGGGCCTCATCTCACCTGGAGGGCAAAACCTCCTGGATTTTCTCGAGTTGCGGCAGGTGCTCTCGACATACTACGGGGACCTCAGGGACCCGCTCTGGTGGCCTCAGGAAAGGCCAGTCCCCATGCGAGTTCCTCGGGGGCTTCTCGGGATTCCTCTCCCGTCGATGCCGGGGCCTAAGACCTTGTGTGGAGTCGGGGCCGGAACCTGAGGATTCCTCTCCAGTGCTGACATGGATCTTGGGGTACTTCTGGAGTCTCCCCAGGGGAGTCAGTCCTCGTCTCGAATGCGGGCATGCACTTGCGCTTTCCTCCAGAGCGGTAGCAGCAGTGTCACGCAGTCCGCCGCGTTTATCAAAGGATTTATGGTTTTCCCTCGAGTCTTTCCCACGAGGCTTTCCACGAGGCTTTCCCACAGGGCTGTCCCACGTGCACACGTGGTGGGAGTCGATCCTCGGCTTGAACGTCAAGGCAGTGCAGGGAAAACAGGTTCCTCTGGAATGGACTGACACATCTGGGGGACTCTTGGAATGGTGGCATGACCCTGGAGTTCCTCTCGCCTTCCCTGTGGAGAGCGCCTCCTCTTGAGATGCGACGGGAACGCCGGGAATTCTTTCCCTACGAAACAGGGAAAGGATCCCTCATCTCGAGCTAGGAGGCGGAAACGGGGCTCCCCTGGATGTGTGCGGGACACCACGTGCTTCCTCTCGAGTGCAGACGGGTATGTCGGGGAACTTCTTGAGTTGCAGCAAGGGTGTGAAGGACCCTTTGGAAGTTCCAGTGGTTAGATGTGATTGGCCTCGAGAAGCCTCAGCGGAAATGGGCCTCATCTCGCCTGGAGGGCAAAACCTCCTGGATTTTCCCGAGTTGCGGCAGGTGCTCTCGACTTACGACGGGGACCTCAGGGACCCGCTCTGGTGGCCTCAGGAAAGGCCAGTCCCCATGCGAGTTCCTCTGGGTCCTCTCGGGATTCCTCTCCCGTCGATGCCGGGGCCTAAGACCTTGTCTGGAGTCGGGGCCGGAACCTGAGGATTCCTCTCCAGTGCTGACATGGATCTTTGGGTACTTCTCGAGTCTCCCCAGGGGAGTCAGTCCTCGTCTCGAATGCGGGCATGCACTTGCGCTTTCCTCCAGAGCGGTAGCAGCAGTGTCACGCAGTCCGCCGCGTGGATCAAAGGGTCTATGGTTTTCCCTCGAGTCTTTCCCACGAGGCTTTCCCACGAGGCTTTCCCACAGGGCTGTCCCACGTGCACACGTGGTGGGAGTCGATCCTCGGCTTGAACGTCAAGGCAGTGCAGGGAAAACAGGTTCCTCTGGAATGGACTGACACATCTGGGGGACTCTTGGAATGGTGGCATGACCCTGGAGTTCCTCTCGCCTTTCCTGTGGAGAGCGCCTCCTCTTGAGATGCGACGGGAACGCCGGGAATTCTTTCCCTACGAAACAGGGAAAGGATCCCTCATCTCGAGCTAGGAGGCGGAAACGGGGCTCCCCTGGATGTGTGCAGGACACCACGTGCTTCCTCTCGAGTGGAGACGGGTATGTCGGGGAACTTCTTGAGTTGCAGCAAGGGTGTGAAGGACCCTTTGGAAGTTCCAGTGGTTAGATGTGATTGGCCTCGAGAAGCCTCAGCGGAAATGGGCCTCATTTCGCCTGGAGGGCAAAACCTCCTGGATTTTCTCGAGTTGCGGCAGGTGCTCTCGACTTACGACGGGGACCTCAGGGACCCGCTCTGGTGGCCTCAGGAAAGGCCAGTCCCCATGCGAGTTCCTCTGGGTCCTCTCCGGATTCCTCTCCCGTCGATGCCGGGGCCTAAGACCTTGTGTGGAGTCGGGGCCGGAACCTGAGGATTCCTCTCCAGTGCTGACATGGATCTTTGGGTACTTCTCGAGTCTCCCCAGGGGAGTCAGTCCTCGTCTCGAATGCGGGCATGCACTTGCGCTTTCCTCCAGAGCGGTAGCAGCAGTGTCACGCAGTCCTCCCCGTGGATCAAAGGATCTATGGTTTTCCCTCGAGTCTTTCCCACGAGACTTTCCCACGAGGCTTTCCCACAGGGCTGTCCCATGTGCACACGTGGTGGGAGTCGATCCTCGGCTTGAACGTCAAGGCAGTGCAGGGAAAACAGGTTCCTCTGGAATGGACTGACACATCTGGGGGACTCTTGGAATGGTGGCATGACCCTGGAGTTCCTCTCGCCTTTCCTGTGGAGAGCGCCTCCTCTTGAGATGCGACGGGAACGCCGGGAATTCTTTCCCTACGAAACAGGGAAAGGATCCCTCATCTCGAGCTAGGAGGCGGAAACGGGGCTCCCCTGGATGTGTGCGGGACCCTCTGTGCTTCCTCTCGAGTGGAGACGGGTATGTCGGGGAACTTCTTGAGTTGCAGCAAGGGTGTGAAGGACCCTTTGGAAGTTCCAGTGGTTAGATGTGATTGGCCTCGAGAAGCCTCAGCGGAAATGGGCCTCATCTCGCCTGGAGGGCAAAACCTCCTGGATTTTCTCGAGTTGCGGCAGGTGCTCTCGACTTACGACGGGGACCTCAGGGACCCGCTCTGGTGGCCTCAGGAAAGGCCAGTCCCCATGCGAGTTCCTCGGGGGCCTCTCGGGATTCCTCTCCCGTCGATGCCGGGGCCTAAGACCTTGTGTGGAGTCGGGGCCGGAACCTGAGGATTCCTCTCCAGTGCTGACATGGATCTTGGGGTACTTCTGGAGTCTCCCCAGGGGAGTCAGTCCTCGTCTCGAATGCGGGCATGCACTTGCGCTTTCCTCCAGAGCGGTAGCAGCAGTGTCACGCAGTCCGCCGCGTGGATCAAAGGATCTATGGTTTTCCCTCGAGGCTTTCCCACGAGGCTTTCCCACAGGGCTGTCCCACGTTCACACGTGGTGGGAGTCGATCCTCGGCTTGAACGTCAAGGCAGTGCAGGGAAAACAGGTTCCTCTGGAATGGACTGACACATCTGGGGGACTCTTGGAATGGTGTCACGACCCTGGAGTTCCTCTCGCCTTTCCTGTGGAGAGCGCCTCCTCTTGAGATGCGACGGGAACGCCGGGAATTCTTTCCCTACGAAACAGGGAAAGGATCCCTCATCTCGAGCTAGGAGGCGGAAACGGGGCTCCCCTGGATATGTGCGGGACCACACGTGCTTCCTCTCGAGTGGAGACGGGTATGTCGGGGAACTTCTTGAGTTGCAGCAAGGGTGAGAAGGACCCTTTGGATGTTCCAGTGGTTAGATGTGATTAGCCTCGAGAAGCCTCAGCGGAAATGGGCCTCATCTCGCCTGGAGGTCAAAACCTTCTGGATTTTCTCGAGTTGCGGCAGGTGCTCTCGACTTACGACCGGGACCTCAGGGACCCGCTCTGGTGGCCTCAGGAAAGGCCAGTCCCCATGCGAGTTCCTCGGGGGCCTCTCGGGATTCCTCTCCCGTCGATGCCGGGGCCTAAGACCTTGTGTGGAGTCGGGGCCGGAACCTGAGGATTCCTCTCCAGTGCTGACATGGATCTTGGGGTACTTCTGGAGTCTCCCCAGGGGAGTCAGTCCTCGTCTCGAATGCGGTCATGCACTTGCGCTTTCCTCCAGAGCGGTAGTAGCAGTGTCACGCAGTCCGCCGCGTGGATCAAAGGATCTATGTTTTTCCCTCGAGTCTTTCCCACGAGACTTTCCCACGAGGCTTTCCCACAGGGCTGTCCCATGTGCACACGTGGTGGGAGTCGATCCTCGGCTTGAACGTCAAGGCAGTGCAGGGAAAACAGGTTCCTCTGGAATGGACTGACACATCTGGGGGACTCTTGGAATGGTGGCATGACCCTGGAGTTCCTCTCGCCTTTCCTGTGGAGAGCGCCTCCTCTTGAGATGCGACGGGAACCCCGGGAATTCTTTCCCTACGAAACAGGGAAAGGATCCCTCATCTCGAGCTAGGAGGCGGAAACGGGGCTCCCCTGGATGTGTGCGGGACCCCACGTGCTTCCTCTCGAGTGCAGACGGGTATGTCGGGGAACTTCTTGAGTTGCAGCAAGGGTTGAAGGACCCTTTGGAAGTTCTAGTGGTTAGATGTGTTTGGCCTCGAGAAGCCTCAGCGGAAATGGGCCTCATCTCGCCTGGAGGGCAAAACCTCCTGGATTTTCTCGAGTTGCGGCAGGTGCTCTCGACTTACGACGGGGACCTCAGGGACCCGCTCTGGTGGCCTCAGGAAAGGCCAGTCCCCATGCGAGTTCCTCGGGGGCGTCTCGGGATTCCTCTCCCGTCGATGCCGGGGCCTAAGACCTTGTGTGGAGTCGGGGCCGGAACCTGAGGATTCCTCTCCAGTGCTGACATGGATCTTGGGGTACTTCTGGAGTCTCCCCAGGGGAGTCAGTCCTCGTCTCGAATGCGGGCATGCACTTGCGCTTTCCTCCAGAGCGGTAGCAACAGTGGCACGCAGTCCTCCGCGTGGATCAAAAGATCTATGGTTTTCCCTCGAGTCTTTCCCACGAGGCTTTCCCACGAGGCTTTCCCACAGGGCTGTCCCACGTGCACACGTGGTGGGAGTCGATCCTCGGCTTGAACGTCAAGGCAGTGCAGGGAAAACAGGTTCCTCTGGAATGGACCTACACATCTGGGGGACTCTTGGAATGGTGGCACGACCCTGGAGTTCCTCTCGCCTTTCCTGTGGAGAGCGCCTCCTCTTGAGATGCGACGGGAACGCCGGGAATTCTTTCCCTACGAAACAGGGAAAGGATCCCTCATCTCGAGCTAGGAGGCGGAAACGGGGCTCCCCTGGATGTGTGCGGGACCCACGTGCTTCCTCTCGAGTGGAGACGGGTATGTCGGGGAACTTCTTGAGTTGCAGCAAGGGTGTTAAGGACCCTTTGGAAGTTCCAGTGGTTAGACGTGATTAGCCTCGAGAAGCCTCATCGGAAATGGGCCTCATCTCGCCTGGAGGGCAAAACCTCGTGGATTTTCTCGAGTTGCGGCAGGTGCTCTCGACTTACGACGGGGACTTCAGGGACCCGCTCTGGTGGCCTCAGGAAAGGCCAGTCCCCATGCGAGTTCCTCGGGGGCCTCTCGGGATTCCTCTCCCGTGGATGCCGGGGCCTAAGACCTTGTGTGGAGTCGGGGCCGGAACCTGAGGATTCCTCTCCAGTGCTGACATGGATCTTGGGGTACTTCTGGAGTCTCCCCAGGGGAGTCAGTCCTCGTCTCGAATGCGGGCATGCACTTGCGCTTTCCTCCAGAGCGGTAGCAACAGTGGCACGCAGTCCGCCGCGTGGATCAAAGGATCTATGGTTTCCCATCGAGGCTTTCCCACGAGGCTTTCCCACAGGGCTGTCCCACGTGCACACGTGGTGGGAGTCGATCCTCGGCTTGAACGTCAAGGCAGTGCAGGGAAAACAGGTTCCTCTGGAATGGACTGACATATCTGGGGGACTCTTGGAATGGTGTCACGACCCTGGAGTTCCTCTCGCCTTTCCTGTGGAGAGCGCCTCCTCTTGAGATGCGACGGGAACGCCGGGAATTCTTTCCCTACGAAACAGGGAAAGGATCCCTCATCTCGAGCTAGGAGGCGGAAACGGGGCTCCCCTGGATGTGTGCGGGACCACACGTGCTTCCTCTCGAGTGGAGACGGGTATGTCGGGGAACTTCTTGAGTTGCAGCAAGGGAGTGAAGGACCCTTTGGAAGTTCCAGTGGTCAGATGTGATTAGCCTCGAGAAGCCTCAGCAGAAATGGGCCTCATCTCCCCTGGAGGGCAAAACCTCCTGGATTTTCTCGAGTTGCGGCAGGTGCTCTCGGCTTACGACGGGAACCTCAGGGACCCGCTCTGGTGGCCTCAGGAAAGGCCCGTCCCCATGCGAGTTCCTCGGGGGCCTTTCGGGATTCCTCTCCCGTCGATGCCGGGGCCTAAGACCTTGTGTGGAGTCGGGGCCGGAACCTGAGGATTCCTCTCCAGTGCTGACATGGATCTTGGGGTACTTCTGGAGTCTCCCCAGGGGAGTCAGTGCTCGTCTCGAATGCGGGCATGCACTTGCGCTTTCCTCCAGAGCGGTAGCAGCAGTGTCACGCAGTCCGCCGCGTGGATCAAAGGATCTATGGTTTTCCCTCGAGTCTTTCCCACGAGACTTTCCCACGAGGCTTTCCCACAGGGCTGTCCCATGTGCACACGTGGTGGGAGTCGATGCTCGGCTTGAACGTCAAGGCAGTGCAGGGAAAACAGGTTCCTCTGGAATGGACTGACACATCTGGGGGACTCTTGGAATGGTGGCATGACCCTGGAGTTCCTCTCGCCTTTCCTGTGGAGAGCGCCTCCTCTTGAGATGCGACGGGAACCCCGGGAATTCTTTCCCTACGAAACAGGGAAAGGATCCCTCATCTCGAGCTAGGAGGCGGAAACGGGGCTCCCCTGGATGTGTGCGGGACCCCACGTGCTTCCTCTCGAGTGGAGACGGGTATGTCGGGGAACTTCTTGAGTTGCAGCAAGGGTGTGAAGGACCCTTTGGAAGTTCCAGTGGTTAGATGTGATTGGCCTCGAGAAGCCTCAGCGGAAATGGGCCTCATCTCGCCTGGAGGGCAAAACCTCCTGGATTTTCCCGAGTTGCGGCAGGTGCTCTCGACTTACGACGGGGACCTCAGGGACCCGCTCTGGTGGCCTCAGGAAAGGCCAGTCCCCATGCGAGTTCCTCTGGGTCCTCTCGGGATTCCTCTCCCGTCGATGCCGGGGCCTAAGACCTTGTCTGGAGTCGGGGCCGGAACCTGAGGATTCCTCTCCAGTGCTGACATGGATCTTTGGGTACTTCTCGAGTCTCCCCAGGGGAGTCAGTCCTCGTCTCGAATGCGGGCATGCACTTGCGCTTTCCTCCAGAGCGGTAGCAGCAGTGTCACGCAGTCCGCCGCGTGGATCAAAGGGTCTATGGTTTTCCCTCGAGTCTTTCCCACGAGGCTTTCCCACGAGGCTTTCCCACAGGGCTGTCCCACGTGCACACGTGGTGGGAGTCGATCCTCGGCTTGAACGTCAAGGCAGTGCAGGGAAAACAGGTTCCTCTGGAATGGACTGACACATCTGGGGGACTCTTGGAATGGTGGCATGACCCTGGAGTTCCTCTCGCCTTTCCTGTGGAGAGCGCCTCCTCTTGAGATGCGACGGGAACGCCGGGAATTCTTTCCCTACGAAACAGGGAAAGGATCCCTCATCTCGAGCTAGGAGGCGGAAACGGGGCTCCCCTGGATGTGTGCAGGACACCACGTGCTTCCTCTCGAGTGGAGACGGGTATGTCGGGGAACTTCTTGAGTTGCAGCAAGGGTGTGAAGGACCCTTTGGAAGTTCCAGTGGTTAGATGTGATTGGCCTCGAGAAGCCTCAGCGGAAATGGGCCTCATTTCGCCTGGAGGGCAAAACCTCCTGGATTTTCTCGAGTTGCGGCAGGTGCTCTCGACTTACGACGGGGACCTCAGGGACCCGCTCTGGTGGCCTCAGGAAAGGCCAGTCCCCATGCGAGTTCCTCTGGGTCCTCTCCGGATTCCTCTCCCGTCGATGCCGGGGCCTAAGACCTTGTGTGGAGTCGGGGCCGGAACCTGAGGATTCCTCTCCAGTGCTGACATGGATCTTTGGGTACTTCTCGAGTCTCCCCAGGGGAGTCAGTCCTCGTCTCGAATGCGGGCATGCACTTGCGCTTTCCTCCAGAGCGGTAGCAGCAGTGTCACGCAGTCCTCCCCGTGGATCAAAGGATCTATGGTTTTCCCTCGAGTCTTTCCCACGAGACTTTCCCACGAGGCTTTCCCACAGGGCTGTCCCATGTGCACACGTGGTGGGAGTCGATCCTCGGCTTGAACGTCAAGGCAGTGCAGGGAAAACAGGTTCCTCTGGAATGGACTGACACATCTGGGGGACTCTTGGAATGGTGGCATGACCCTGGAGTTCCTCTCGCCTTTCCTGTGGAGAGCGCCTCCTCTTGAGATGCGACGGGAACGCCGGGAATTCTTTCCCTACGAAACAGGGAAAGGATCCCTCATCTCGAGCTAGGAGGCGGAAACGGGGCTCCCCTGGATGTGTGCGGGACCCTCTGTGCTTCCTCTCGAGTGGAGACGGGTATGTCGGGGAACTTCTTGAGTTGCAGCAAGGGTGTGAAGGACCCTTTGGAAGTTCCAGTGGTTAGATGTGATTGGCCTCGAGAAGCCTCAGCGGAAATGGGCCTCATCTCGCCTGGAGGGCAAAACCTCCTGGATTTTCTCGAGTTGCGGCAGGTGCTCTCGACTTACGACGGGGACCTCAGGGACCCGCTCTGGTGGCCTCAGGAAAGGCCAGTCCCCATGCGAGTTCCTCGGGGGCCTCTCGGGATTCCTCTCCCGTCGATGCCGGGGCCTAAGACCTTGTGTGGAGTCGGGGCCGGAACCTGAGGATTCCTCTCCAGAGCTGACATGGATCTTGGGGTACTTCTGGAGTCTCCCCAGGGGAGTCAGTCCTCGTCTCGAATGCGGGCATGCACTTGCGCTTTCCTCCAGAGCGGTAGCAGCAGTGTCACGCAGTCCGCCGCGTGGATCAAAGGATCTATGGTTTTCCCTCGAGGCTTTCCCACGAGGCTTTCCCACAGGGCTGTCCCACGTTCACACGTGGTGGGAGTCGATCCTCGGCTTGAACGTCAAGGCAGTGCAGGGAAAACAGGTTCCTCTGGAATGGACTGACACATCTGGGGGACTCTTGGAATGGTGTCACGACCCTGGAGTTCCTCTCGCCTTTCCTGTGGAGAGCGCCTCCTCTTGAGATGCGACGGGAACGCCGGGAATTCTTTCCCTACGAAACAGGGAAAGGATCCCTCATCTCGAGCTAGGAGGCGGAAACGGGGCTCCCCTGGATATGTGCGGGACCACACGTGCTTCCTCTCGAGTGGAGACGGGTATGTCGGGGAACTTCTTGAGTTGCAGCAAGGGTGAGAAGGACCCTTTGGATGTTCCAGTGGTTAGATGTGATTAGCCTCGAGAAGCCTCAGCGGAAATGGGCCTCATCTCGCCTGGAGGTCAAAACCTCCTGGATTTTCTCGAGTTGCGGCAGGTGCTCTCGACTTACGACCGGGACCTCAGGGACCCGCTCTGGTGGCCTCAGGAAAGGCCAGTCCCCATGCGAGTTCCTCGGGGGCCTCTCGGGATTCCTCTCCCGTCGATGCCGGGGCCTAAGACCTTGTGTGGAGTCGGGGCCGGAACCTGAGGATTCCTCTCCAGTGCTGACATGGATCTTGGGGTACTTCTGGAGTCTCCCCAGGGGAGTCAGTCCTCGTCTCGAATGCGGTCATGCACTTGCGCTTTCCTCCAGAGCGGTAGTAGCAGTGTCACGCAGTCCGCCGCGTGGATCAAAGGATCTATGTTTTTCCCTCGAGTCTTTCCCACGAGACTTTCCCACGAGGCTTTCCCACAGGGCTGTCCCATGTGCACACGTGGTGGGAGTCGATCCTCGGCTTGAACGTCAAGGCAGTGCAGGGAAAACAGGTTCCTCTGGAATGGACTGACACATCTGGGGGACTCTTGGAATGGTGGCATGACCCTGGAGTTCCTCTCGCCTTTCCTGTGGAGAGCGCCTCCTCTTGAGATGCGACGGGAACCCCGGGAATTCTTTCCCTACGAAACAGGGAAAGGATCCCTCATCTCGAGCTAGGAGGCGGAAACGGGGCTCCCCTGGATGTGTGCGGGACCCCACGTGCTTCCTCTCGAGTGCAGACGGGTATGTCGGGGAACTTCTTGAGTTGCAGCAAGGGTTGAAGGACCCTTTGGAAGTTCTAGTGGTTAGATGTGTTTGGCCTCGAGAAGCCTCAGCGGAAATGGGCCTCATCTCGCCTGGAGGGCAAAACCTCCTGGATTTTCTCGAGTTGCGGCAGGTGCTCTCGACTTACGACGGGGACCTCAGGGACCCGCTCTGGTGGCCTCAGGAAAGGCCAGTCCCCATGCGAGTTCCTCGGGGGCGTCTCGGGATTCCTCTCCCGTCGATGCCGGGGCCTAAGACCTTGTGTGGAGTCGGGGCCGGAACCTGAGGATTCCTCTCCAGTGCTGACATGGATCTTGGGGTACTTCTGGAGTCTCCCCAGGGGAGTCAGTCCTCGTCTCGAATGCGGGCATGCACTTGCGCTTTCCTCCAGAGCGGTAGCAACAGTGGCACGCAGTCCTCCGCGTGGATCAAAAGATCTATGGTTTTCCCTCGAGTCTTTCCCACGAGGCTTTCCCACGAGGCTTTCCCACAGGGCTGTCCCACGTGCACACGTGGTGGGAGTCGATCCTCGGCTTGAACGTCAAGGCAGTGCAGGGAAAACAGGTTCCTCTGGAATGGACCTACACATCTGGGGGACTCTTGGAATGGTGGCACGACCCTGGAGTTCCTCTCGCCTTTCCTGTGGAGAGCGCCTCCTCTTGAGATGCGACGGGAACGCCGGGAATTCTTTCCCTACGAAACAGGGAAAGGATCCCTCATCTCGAGCTAGGAGGCGGAAACGGGGCTCCCCTGGATGTGTGCGGGACCCACGTGCTTCCTCTCGAGTGGAGACGGGTATGTCGGGGAACTTCTTGAGTTGCAGCAAGGGTGTTAAGGACCCTTTGGAAGTTCCAGTGGTTAGACGTGATTAGCCTCGAGAAGCCTCATCGGAAATGGGCCTCATCTCGCCTGGAGGGCAAAACCTCGTGGATTTTCTCGAGTTGCGGCAGGTGCTCTCGACTTACGACGGGGACCTCAGGGACCCGCTCTGGTGGCCTCAGGAAAGGCCAGTCCCCATGCGAGTTCCTCGGGGGCCTCTCGGGATTCCTCTCCCGTGGATGCCGGGGCCTAAGACCTTGTGTGGAGTCGGGGCCGGAACCTGAGGATTCCTCTCCAGTGCTGACATGGATCTTGGGGTACTTCTGGAGTCTCCCCAGGGGAGTCAGTCCTCGTCTCGAATGCGGGCATGCACTTGCGCTTTCCTCCAGAGCGGTAGCAACAGTGGCACGCAGTCCGCCGCGTGGATCAAAGGATCTATGGTTTCCCCTCGAGGCTTTCCCACGAGGCTTTCCCACAGGGCTGTCCCACGTGCACACGTGGTGGGAGTCGATCCTCGGCTTGAACGTCAAGGCAGTGCAGGGAAAACAGGTTCCTCTGGAATGGACTGACATATCTGGGGGACTCTTGGAATGGTGTCACGACCCTGGAGTTCCTCTCGCCTTTCCTGTGGAGAGCGCCTCCTCTTGAGATGCGACGGGAACGCCGGGAATTCTTTCCCTACGAAACAGGGAAAGGATCCCTCATCTCGAGCTAGGAGGCGGAAACGGGGCTCCCCTGGATGTGTGCGGGACCACACGTGCTTCCTCTCGAGTGGAGACGGGTATGTCGGGGAACTTCTTGAGTTGCAGCAAGGGAGTGAAGGACCCTTTGGAAGTTCCAGTGGTCAGATGTGATTAGCCTCGAGAAGCCTCAGCAGAAATGGGCCTCATCTCCCCTGGAGGGCAAAACCTCCTGGATTTTCTCGAGTTGCGGCAGGGGCTCTCGACTTACGACGGGAACCTCAGGGACCCGCTCTGGTGGCCTCAGGAAAGGCCCGTCCCCATGCGAGTTCCTCGGGGGCCTTTCGGGATTCCTCTCCCGTCGATGCCGGGGCCTAAGACCTTGTGTGGAGTCGGGGCCGGAACCTGAGGATTCCTCTCCAGTGCTGACATGGATCTTGGGGTACTTCTGGAGTCTCCCCAGGGGAGTCAGTGCTCGTCTCGAATGCGGGCATGCACTTGCGCTTTCCTCCAGAGCGGTAGCAGCAGTGTCACGCAGTCCGCCGCGTGGATCAAAGGATCTATGGTTTTCCCTCGAGTCTTTCCCACGAGACTTTCCCACGAGGCTTTCCCACAGGGCTGTCCCATGTGCACACGTGGTGGGAGTCGATGCTCGGCTTGAACGTCAAGGCAGTGCAGGGAAAACAGGTTCCTCTGGAATGGACTGACACATCTGGGGGACTCTTGGACTGGTGGCATGACCCTGGAGTTCCTCTCGCCTTTCCTGTGGAGAGCGCCTCCTCTTGAGATGCGACGGGAACCCCGGGAATTCTTTCCCTACGAAACAGGGAAAGGATCCCTCATCTCGAGCTAGGAGGCGGAAACGGGGCTCCCCTGGATGTGTGCGGGACCCCACGTGCTTCCTCTCGAGTGGAGACGGGTATGTCGGGGAACTTCTTGAGTTGCAGCAAGGGTGTGAAGGACCCTTTGGAAGTTCCAGTGGTTAGATGTGATTGGCCTCGAGAAGCCTCAGCGGAAATGGGCCTCATCTCGCCTGGAGGGCAAAACCTCCTGGATTTTCCCGAGTTGCGGCAGGTGCTCTCGACTTACGACGGGGACCTCAGGGACCCGCTCTGGTGGCCTCAGGAAAGGCCAGTCCCCATGCGAGTTCCTCTGGGTCCTCTCGGGATTCCTCTCCCGTCGATGCCGGGGCCTAAGACCTTGTCTGGAGTCGGGGCCGGAACCTGAGGATTCCTCTCCAGTGCTGACATGGATCTTTGGGTACTTCTCGAGTCTCCCCAGGGGAGTCAGTCCTCGTCTCGAATGCGGGCATGCACTTGCGCTTTCCTCCAGAGCGGTAGCAGCAGTGTCACGCAGTCCGCCGCGTGGATCAAAGGGTCTATGGTTTTCCCTCGAGTCTTTCCCACGAGGCTTTCCCACGAGGCTTTCCCACAGGGCTGTCCCACGTGCACACGTGGTGGGAGTCGATCCTCGGCTTGAACGTCAAGGCAGTGCAGGGAAAACAGGTTCCTCTGGAATGGACTGACACATCTGGGGGACTCTTGGAATGGTGGCATGACCCTGGAGTTCCTCTCGCCTTTCCTGTGGAGAGCGCCTCCTCTTGAGATGCGACGGGAACGCCGGGAATTCTTTCCCTACGAAACAGGGAAAGGATCCCTCATCTCGAGCTAGGAGGCGGAAACGGGGCTCCCCTGGATGTGTGCAGGACACCACGTGCTTCCTCTCGAGTGCAGACGGGTATGTCGGGGAACTTCTTGAGTTGCAGCAAGGGTGTGAAGGACCCTTTGGAAGTTCCAGTGGTTAGATGTGATTGGCCTCGAGAAGCCTCAGCGGAAATGGGCCTCATTTCGCCTGGAGGGCAAAACCTCCTGGATTTTCTCGAGTTGCGGCAGGTGCTCTCGACTTACGACGGGGACCTCAGGGACCCGCTCTGGTGGCCTCAGGAAAGGCCAGTCCCCATGCGAGTTCCTCTGGGTCCTCTCCGGATTCCTCTCCCGTCGATGCCGGGGCCTAAGACCTTGTGTGGAGTCGGGGCCGGAACCTGAGGATTCCTCTCCAGTGCTGACATGGATCTTTGGGTACTTCTCGAGTCTCCCCAGGGGAGTCAGTCCTCGTCTCGAATGCGGGCATGCACTTGCGCTTTCCTCCAGAGCGGTAGCAGCAGTTTCACGCAGTCCTCCCCGTGGATCAAAGGATCTATGGTTTTCCCTCGAGTCTTTCCCACGAGACTTTCCCACGAGGCTTTCCCACAGGGCTGTCCCATGTGCACACGTGGTGGGAGTCGATCCTCGGCTTGAACGTCAAGGCAGTGCAGGGAAAACAGGTTCCTCTGGAATGGACTGACACATCTGGGGGACTCTTGGAATGGTGGCATGACCCTGGAGTTCCTCTCGCCTTTCCTGTGGAGAGCGCCTCCTCTTGAGATGCGACGGGAACGCCGGGAATTCTTTCCCTACGAAACAGGGAAAGGATCCCTCATCTCGAGCTAGGAGGCGGAAACGGGGCTCCCCTGGATGTGTGCGGGACCCTCTGTGCTTCCTCTCGAGTGGAGACGGGTATGTCGGGGAACTTCTTGAGTTGCAGCAAGGGTGTGAAGGACCCTTTGGAAGTTCCAGTGGTTAGATGTGATTGGCCTCGAGAAGCCTCAGCGGAAATGGGCCTCATCTCGCCTGGAGGGCAAAACCTCCTGGATTTTCTCGAGTTGCGGCAGGTGCTCTCGACTTACGACGGGGACCTCAGGGACCCGCTCTGGTGGCCTCAGGAAAGGCCAGTCCCCATGCGAGTTCCTCGGGGGCCTCTCGGGATTCCTCTCCCGTCGATGCCGGGGCCTAAGACCTTGTGTGGAGTCGGGGCCGGAACCTGAGGATTCCTCTCCAGTGCTGACATGGATCTTGGGGTACTTCTGGAGTCTCCCCAGGGGAGTCAGTCCTCGTCTCGAATGCGGGCATGCACTTGCGCTTTCCTCCAGAGCGGTAGCAGCAGTGTCACGCAGTCCGCCGCGTGGATCAAAGGATCTATGGTTTTCCCTCGAGGCTTTCCCACGAGGCTTTCCCACAGGGCTGTCCCACGTTCACACGTGGTGGGAGTCGATCCTCGGCTTGAACGTCAAGGCAGTGCAGGGAAAACAGGTTCCTCTGGAATGGACTGACACATCTGGGGGACTCCTGGAATGGTGTCACGACCCTGGAGTTCCTCTCGCCTTTCCTGTGGAGAGCGCCTCCTCTTGAGATGCGACGGGAACGCCGGGAATTCTTTCCCTACGAAACAGGGAAAGGATCCCTCATCTCGAGCTAGGAGGCGGAAACGGGGCTCCCCTGGATATGTGCGGGACCACACGTGCTTCCTCTCGAGTGGAGACGGGTATGTCGGGGAACTTCTTGAGTTGCAGCAAGGGTGTGAAGGACCCTTTGGAAGTTCCAGTGGTTAGATGTGATTGGCCTCGAGAAGCCTCAGCGGAAATGGGCCTCATCTCGCCTGGAGGGCAAAACCTCCTGGATTTTCCCGAGTTGCGGCAGGTGCTCTCGACTTACGACGGGGACCTCAGGGACCCGCTCTGGTGGCCTCAGGAAAGGCCAGTCCCCATGCGAGTTCCTCTGGGTCCTCTCGGGATTCCTCTCCCGTCGATGCCGGGGCCTAAGACCTTGTCTGGAGTCGGGGCCGGAACCTGAGGATTCCTCTCCAGTGCTGACATGGATCTTTGGGTACTTCTCGAGTCTCCCCAGGGGAGTCAGTCCTCGTCTCGAATGCGGGCATGCACTTGCGCTTTCCTCCAGAGCGGTAGCAGCAGTGTCACGCAGTCCGCCGCGTGGATCAAAGGGTCTATGGTTTTCCCTCGAGTCTTTCCCACGAGGCTTTCCCACGAGGCTTTCCCACAGGGCTGTCCCACGTGCACACGTGGTGGGAGTCGATCCTCGGCTTGAACGTCAAGGCAGTGCAGGGAAAACAGGTTCCTCTGGAATGGACTGACACATCTGGGGGACTCTTGGAATGGTGGCATGACCCTGGAGTTCCTCTCGCCTTTCCTGTGGAGAGCGCCTCCTCTTGAGATGCGACGGGAACGCCGGGAATTCTTTCCCTACGAAACAGGGAAAGGATCCCTCATCTCGAGCTAGGAGGCGGAAACGGGGCTCCCCTGGATGTGTGCAGGACACCACGTGCTTCCTCTCGAGTGCAGACGGGTATGTCGGGGAACTTCTTGAGTTGCAGCAAGGGTGTGAAGGACCCTTTGGAAGTTCCAGTGGTTAGATGTGATTGGCCTCGAGAAGCCTCAGCGGAAATGGGCCTCATTTCGCCTGGAGGGCAAAACCTCCTGGATTTTCTCGAGTTGCGGCAGGTGCTCTCGACTTACGACGGGGACCTCAGGGACCCGCTCTGGTGGCCTCAGGAAAGGCCAGTCCCCATGCGAGTTCCTCTGGGTCCTCTCCGGATTCCTCTCCCGTCGATGCCGGGGCCTAAGACCTTGTGTGGAGTCGGGGCCGGAACCTGAGGATTCCTCTCCAGTGCTGACATGGATCTTTGGGTACTTCTCGAGTCTCCCCAGGGGAGTCAGTCCTCGTCTCGAATGCGGGCATGCACTTGCGCTTTCCTCCAGAGCGGTAGCAGCAGTGTCACGCAGTCCTCCCCGTGGATCAAAGGATCTATGGTTTTCCCTCGAGTCTTTCCCACGAGACTTTCCCACGAGGCTTTCCCACAGGGCTGTCCCATGTGCACACGTGGTGGGAGTCGATCCTCGGCTTGAACGTCAAGGCAGTGCAGGGAAAACAGGTTCCTCTGGAATGGACTGACACATCTGGGGGACTCTTGGAATGGTGGCATGACCCTGGAGTTCCTCTCGCCTTTCCTGTGGAGGGCGCCTCCTCTTGAGATGCGACGGGAACGCCGGGAATTCTTTCCCTACGAAACAGGGAAAGGATCCCTCATCTCGAGCTAGGAGGCGGAAACGGGGCTCCCCTGGATGTGTGCGGGACCCTCTGTGCTTCCTCTCGAGTGGAGACGGGTATGTCGGGGAACTTCTTGAGTTGCAGCAAGGGTGTGAAGGACCCTTTGGAAGTTCCAGTGGTTAGATGTGATTGGCCTCGAGAAGCCTCAGCGGAAATGGGCCTCATCTCGCCTGGAGGGCAAAACCTCCTGGATTTTCTCGAGTTGCGGCAGGTGCTCTCGACTTACGACGGGGACCTCAGGGACCCGCTCTGGTGGCCTCAGGAAAGGCCAGTCCCCATGCGAGTTCCTCGGGGGCCTCTCGGGATTCCTCTCCCGTCGATGCCGGGGCCTAAGACCTTGTGTGGAGTCGGGGCCGGAACCTGAGGATTCCTCTCCAGTGCTGACATGGATCTTGGGGTACTTCTGGAGTCTCCCCAGGGGAGTCAGTCCTCGTCTCGAATGCGGGCATGCACTTGCGCTTTCCTCCAGAGCGGTAGCAGCAGTGTCACGCAGTCCGCCGCGTGGATCAAAGGATCTATGGTTTTCCCTCGAGTCTTTCCCAGGAGGCTTTCCCACGAGGCCTTCCCACAGGGCTGTCCACGTGCACACGTGGTGGGAGTCGATCCTCAGCTTGAACGTCAAGGCAGTGCAGGGAAAACAGGTTCCTCTGGAATGGACTGACATATCTGGGGGACACTTTGGATGGTGGCACGACGCTGGAGTCCTCTCGCCTTTCCTGTGGAGAGCGCCTCCTCTTGAGATGCGACGGGAACGCCGGGAATTCTTTCCCTACGAAACAGGGAAAGGATCCCTCATCTCGAGCTAGGAGGCGGAAACGGGGCTCCCCTGGATGTGTGCGGGAACCTCGTGCTTCCTCTCGAGTGGAGACGGTTATGTTGGGGAACTTCTTGAGTTGCAGCAAGGGTGTGAAGGACCCTTTGGAAGTTCCAGTGTTTAGATGTGATTAGCCTCGAGAAGCCTCAGCGGAAATGGGCCTCATCTCGCCTGGAGGGCAAAACCTCCTGGATTTTCTCGAGTTGCGGCAGGTGCTCTCGACTTACGACCGTTACCTCAGGGACCCGCTCTGCTGGCCTCAGGAAAGGCCAGTCCCCATGCGAGTTCCTCGGGGGCCTCACGGGATTCCTCTCCCGTCGATGCCGGGGCCTAAAACCTTGTGTGGAGTCGGGGCCGGAACCTGAGGATTCCTCTCCAGTGCTGACATGGATCTTGGGGTACTTCTGGAGTCTCCCCAGGGGAGTCAGTCCTCGTCTCGAATGCGGGCATGCACTTGCGCTTTCCTCCAGAGCGGTAGCAGCAGTGTCACGCAGTCCGCCGCATGGATCAAAGGATCTATGGTTTTCCCTCGAGTCTTTCCCACGAGGCTTTCCCACGAGGCTTTCCCACAGGGCTGTCCCACGTGCACATGTGGTGGGAGTCGATCCTCGGCTTGAACGTCAAGGCAGTGCAGGGAAAACAGGTTCCTCTGGAATGGACTGACACATCTGGGGGACTCTTGGAATGGTGGCATGACCCTGGAGTTCCTCTCGCCTTTCCTGTGGAGAGCGCCTCCTCTTGAGATGCGACAGGAACGCCGGGAATTCTTTCCCTACGAAACAGGGAAAGGATCCCTCATCTCGAGCTAGGAGGCAGAAACGGGGCTCCCCTGGATGTGTGCGGGACCCCACGTGCTTCCTCTCGAGTGGAGACGGGTATGTCGGGGAACTTCTTGAGTTGCAGCAAGGGTGTGAAGGACCCTTTGGAAGTTCCAGTGTTTAGACGTGATTAGCCTCTAGAAGCCTCAGCGGAAATGGGCCTCATCTCGCCTGGAGGGCAAAACCTCCTGGATTTTCTCGAGTTGCGGCAGGTGCTCTCGACTTACGACGGGGACCTCAGGGACCCGCTCTGGTGGCCTCAGAAAAGGCCAGTCCCCATGCGAGTTCCTCGGGGGCCTCTCGGGATTCCTCTCCCGTCGATGCCGGGGCCTAAGACCTTGTGTGGAGTCGGGGCCGGAACCTGAGGATTCCTCTCCAGTGCTGACATGGATCTTGGGGTACTTCTGGAGTCTCCCCAGGGGAGTCAGTCCTCGTCTCGAATGCGGGCATGCACTTGCGCTTTCCTCCAGAGCGGTAGCAGCAGTGTCACGCAGTCCGCCGCGTGGATCAAAGGATCTATGGTTTTCCCTCAAGTCTTTCCCACGAGGCTTTCCCACGAGGCTTTCCCACAGGGCTGTCCCACGTGCACACGTGGTGGGAGTCGATCCTCGGCTTGAACGTCAAGGCAGTGCAGGGAAAACAAGTTCCTCTGGAATGGCCTGACACATCTGGGTGACTCTTGGAATGGTGGCACGACCCTGGAGTTCCTCTCGCCTTTCCTGTGGAGAGCGCCTCCTCTTGAGATGCGACGGGAACGCCGCGAATTCTTTCCCTACGAAACAGGGAAAGGATCCCTCATCTCGAGCTAGGAGGCGGAAACGGGGCTCCCCTGGATGTGTGCGGGGCACCACGTGCTTCCTCTCGAGTGGAGACGGGTATGTCGGGGAACTTCTTGAGTTGCAGCAAGCGTGTGAAGGACCCTTTGGAAGTTCCAGTGGTTAGATGTGATTGGCCTCGAGAAGCCTCAGCGGAAATGGGCCTCATCTCGCCTGGAGGTCAAAACCTCCTGGATTTTCTCGAGTTGCGGCAGGTGCTCTCGACTTACGATGGGGACCTAAGGGACCCGCTCTGGTGGCCTCAGGAAAGGCCAGTCCCCATGCGAGTTCCTCTGGGGATTCCTCTCCCGTCGATGCCGGGGCCTAAGACCTTGTGTGGAGTCGGGGCCGGAACCTGAGGATTCCTCTCCAGTGCTGACATGGATCTTGGGGTACTTCTGGAGTCTCCCCAGGGGAGTCAGTCCTCGTCTCGAATGCGGGAATGCACTTGCGCTTTCCTCCAGAGCGGTAGCAGCAGTGTCACGCAGTCCGCCGCGTGGATCAAAGGATCTATGGTTTTCCCTCGAGTCTTTCCCACGAGGCTTTCCCACGAGGCTTTCCCACAGGGCTGTCCCACGTGCACACGTGGTGGGAGTCGATCCTCGGCTTGAACGTCAAGGCAGTGCAGGGAAAACAGGTTCCTCTGGAATGGACTGACACATCTGGGGGACTCTTGGAATGGTGGCACGACCCTGGAGTTCCTCTCGCCTTTCCTGTGGAGAGTGCCTCCTCTTGAGATGCGACGGGAACGCCGGGAATTCTTTCCCTACGAAACAGGGAAAGGATCCCTCATCTCGAGCTAGGAGGCGGAAACGGGGCTCCCCTGGATGTGTGCGGGACACCACGTGCTTCCTCTCGAGTGGAGACGGGTATGTCGGGGAACTTCTTGAGTTGCAGCAAGGGTGTGAAGGACCCTTTGGAAGTTCCAGTGGTTAGATGTGATTAGCCTCGAGAAGCCTCAGCGGAAATGGGCCTCATCTCGCCTGGAGGGCAAAACCTCCTGGATTTTCTCGAGTTGCGGCAGGTGCTCTCGACTTACGACGGGGACCTCAGGGACCCGCTCTGGTGGCCTCAGGAAAGGCCAGTCCCCATGCGAGTTCCTCCGGGGCCTGTCGGGATTCCTCTCCCGTCGATGCCGGGGCCTAAGACCTTGTGTGGAGTCGGGGCCGGAACCTGAGGATTCCTCTCCAGTGCTGACATGGATCTTGGGGTACTTCTGGAGTCTCCCCAGGGGAGTCAGTCCTCGTCTCGAATGCGGGCATGCACTTGCGCTTTCCTCCAGAGCGGTAGCAGCAGTGTCACGCAGTCCGCCGCGTGGATCAAAGGATCTATGGTTTTCCCTCGAGTCTTTCCCACGAGGCTTTCCCACGAGGTTTTCCCACAGGGCTGTCCCACGTGCACACGTGGTGGGAGTGGATCCTGGGCTTGAACGTCAAGGCAGTGCAGGGAAAACAGGTTCCTCTGGAATGGACTGACACATCTGGGGGACTCTTGGAATGGTGGCACGACCCTGGAGTTGCTCTCGCCTTTCCTGTGGAGAGCGCCTCCTCTTGAGATGCGACGGGAAGGCCGGGAATTCTTTCCCTACGAAACAGGGAAAGGATCCCTCATCTCGAGCTAGGAGGCGGAAACGGGGCTCCCCTGGATGTGTGCGGGACCCTCTGTGCTTCCTCTCGAGTGGAGACGGGTATGTCGGGGAACTTCTTGAGTTGCAGCAAGGGTGTGAAGGACCCTTTGGAAGTTCCAGTGGTTAGATGTGATTGGCCTCGAGAAGCCTCAGCGGAAATGGGCCTCATCTCGCCTGGAGGGCAAAACCTCCTGGATTTTCTCGAGTTGCGGCAGGTGCTCTCGACTTACGACGGGGACCTCAGGGACCCGCTCTGGTGGCCTCAGGAAAGGCCAGTCCCCATGCGAGTTCCTCGGGGGCCTCTCGGGATTCCTCTCCCGTCGATGCCGGGGCCTAAGACCTTGTGTGGAGTCGGGGCCCGAACCTGAGGATTCCTCTCCAGTGCTGACATGGATCTTGGGGTACTTCTGGAGTCTCCCCAGGGGAGTCAGTCCTCGTCTCGAATGCGGGCATGCACTTGCGCTTTCCTCCAGAGCGGTAGCAGCAGTGTCACGCAGTCCGCCGCGTGGATCAAAGGATCTATGGTTTTCCCTCGAGTCTTTCCCAGGAGGCTTTCCCACGAGGCCTTCCCACAGGGCTGTCCACGTGCACACGTGGTGGGAGTCGATCCTCAGCTTGAACGTCAAGGCAGTGCAGGGAAAACAGGTTCCTCTGGAATGGACTGACATATCTGGGGGACACTTTGGATGGTGGCACGACGCTGGAGTCCTCTCGCCTTTCCTGTGGAGAGCGCCTCCTCTTGAGATGCGACGGGAACGCCGGGAATTCTTTCCCTACGAAACAGGGAAAGGATCCCTCATCTCGAGCTAGGAGGCGGAAACGGGGCTCCCCTGGATGTGTGCGGGAACCTCGTGCTTCCTCTCGAGTGGAGACGGTTATGTTGGGGAACTTCTTGAGTTGCAGCAATGGTGTGAAGGACCCTTTGGAAGTTCCAGTGTTTAGATGTGATTAGCCTCGAGAAGCCTCAGCGGAAATGGGCCTCATCTCGCCTGGAGGGCAAAACCTCCTGGATTTTCTCGAGTTGCGGCAGGTGCTCTCGACTTACGACCGTTACCTCAGGGACCCGCTCTGCTGGCCTCAGGAAAGGCCAGTCCCCATGCGAGTTCCTCGGGGGCCTCACGGGATTCCTCTCCCGTCGATGCCGGGGCCTAAAACCTTGTGTGGAGTCGGGGCCGGAACCTGAGGATTCCTCTCCAGTGCTGACATGGATCTTGGGGTACTTCTGGAGTCTCCCCAGGGGAGTCAGTCCTCGTCTCGAATGCGGGCATGCACTTGCGCTTTCCTCCAGAGCGGTAGCAGCAGTGTCACGCAGTCCGCCGCATGGATCAAAGGATCTATGGTTTTCCCTCGAGTCTTTCCCACGAGGCTTTCCCACGAGGCTTTCCCACAGGGCTGTCCCACGTGCACATGTGGTGGGAGTCGATCCTCGGCTTGAACGTTAAGGCAGTGCAGGGAAAACAGGTTCCTCTGGAATGGACTGACACATCTGGGGGACTCTTGGAATGGTGGCATGACCCTGGAGTTCCTCTCGCCTTTCCTGTGGAGAGCGCCTCCTCTTGAGATGCGACAGGAACGCCGGGAATTCTTTCCCTACGAAACAGGGAAAGGATCCCTCATCTCGAGCTAGGAGGCGGAAACGGGGCTCCCCTGGATGTGTGCGGGACCCCACGTGCTTCCTCTCGAGTGGAGACGGGTATGTCGGGGAACTTCTTGAGTTGCAGCAAGGGTGTGAAGGACCCTTTGGAAGTTCCAGTGTTTAGACGTGATTAGCCTCTAGAAGCCTCAGCGGAAATGGGCCTCATCTCGCCTGGAGGGCAAAACCTCCTGGATTTTCTCGAGTTGCGGCAGGTGCTCTCGACTTACGACGGGGACCTCAGGGACCCGCTCTGGTGGCCTCAGAAAAGGCCAGTCCCCATGCGAGTTCCTCGGGGGCCTCTCGGGATTCCTCTCCCGTCGATGCCGGGGCCTAAGACCTTGTGTGGAGTCGGGGCCGGAACCTGAGGATTCCTCTCCAGTGCTGACATGGATCTTGGGGTACTTCTGGAGTCTCCCCAGGGGAGTCAGTCCTCGTCTCGAATGCGGGCATGCACTTGCGCTTTCCTCCAGAGCGGTAGCAGCAGTGTCACGCAGTCCGCCGCGTGGATCAAAGGATCTATGGTTTTCCCTCAAGTCTTTCCCACGAGGCTTTCCCACGAGGCTTTCCCACAGGGCTGTCCCACGTGCACACGTGGTGGGAGTCGATCCTCGGCTTGAACGTCAAGGCAGTGCAGGGAAAACAAGTTCCTCTGGAATGGCCTGACACATCTGGGTGACTCTTGGAATGGTGGCACGACCCTGGAGTTCCTCTCGCCTTTCCTGTGGAGAGCGCCTCCTCTTGAGATGCGACGGGAACGCCGCGAATTCTTTCCCTACGAAACAGGGAAAGGATCCCTCATCTCGAGCTAGGAGGCGGAAACGGGGCTCCCCTGGATGTGTGCGGGGCACCACGTGCTTCCTCTCGAGTGGAGACGGGTATGTCGGGGAACTTCTTGAGTTGCAGCAAGCGTGTGAAGGACCCTTTGGAAGTTCCAGTGGTTAGATGTGATTGGCCTCGAGAAGCCTCAGCGGAAATGGGCCTCATCTCGCCTGGAGGTCAAAACCTCCTGGATTTTCTCGAGTTGCGGCAGGTGCTCTCGACTTACGATGGGGACCTAAGGGACCCGCTCTGGTGGCCTCAGGAAAGGCCAGTCCCCATGCGAGTTCCTCCGGGGCCTGTCGGGATTCCTCTCCCGTCGATGCCGGGGCCTAAGACCTTGTGTGGAGTCGGGGCCGGAACCTGAGGATTCCTCTCCAGTGCTGACATGGATCTTGGGGTACTTCTGGAGTCTCCCCAGGGGAGTCAGTCCTCGTCTCGAATGCGGGCATGCACTTGCGCTTTCCTCCAGAGCGGTAGCAGCAGTGTCACGCAGTCCGCCGCGTGGATCAAAGGATCTATGGTTTTCCCTCGAGTCTTTCCCACGAGGCTTTCCCACGAGGCTTTCCCACAGGGCTGTCCCACGTGCACACGTGGTGGGAGTGGACCCTGGGCTTGAACGTCAAGGCAGTGCAGGGAAAACAGGTTCCTCTGGAATGGACTGACACATCTGGGGGACTCTTGGAATGGTGGCACGACCCTGGAGTTGCTCTCGCCTTTCCTGTGGAGAGCGCCTCCTCTTGAGATGCGACGGGAAGGCCGGGAATTCTTTCCCTACGAAACAGGGAAAGGATCCCTCATCTCGAGCTAGGAGGCGGAAACGGGGCTCCCCTGGATGTGTGCGGGACACCACGTGCTTCCTCTCGAGTGGAGACGGGTATGTCGGGGAACTTCTTGAGTTGCAGCAAGGGTGTGAAGGACCCTTTGGAAATTCCAGTGGTTAGACGTGATTGGCCTCGAGAAGCCTCAGCGGAAATGGGCCTCATCTCGCCTGGAGGGCAAAACCTCCTGGATTTTCTCGAGTTGCGGCAGGTGCTCTCGACTTACGAAGGGGACCTCAGGGAACCGCTCTGCTGGCCTCAGGAAAGGCCAGTCCCCATGCTAGTTCCTCGGGGGCCTCTCGGGATTACTCTCCCGTCCATGCCGGGGCCTAAGACCTTGTGTGGATTCGGGGCCGGAACCTGAGGATTCCTCTCCAGTGCTGACATGGATCTTGGGGTACTTCTGGAGTCTCCCCAGGGGAGTCAGTCCTCGTCTCGAATGCGGGCATGCACTTGCGCTTTCCTCCAGAGCGGTAGCAGCAGTGTCACCCAGTCCGCCGCGTGGATCAAAGGATCTATGGTTTTCCCTCGAGTCTTTCCCACGAGGCTTTCCCACGAGGCTTTCCCACAGGGCTGTCCCACGTGCACACGTGGTGGGAGTCGATCCTCGGCTTGAACGTCAAGGCAGTGCAGGGAAAACAGGTTCCTCTGGAATGGACTGACACATCTGGGGGACTCTTGGAATGGTGGCACGACCCTGGAGTTGCTCTCGCCTTTCCTGTGGAGAGCGCCTCCTCTTGAGATGCGACGGGAAGGCTGGGAATTCTTTCCCTACGAAACAGGGAAAGGATCCCTCATCTCGAGCTAGGAGGCGGAAACGGGGCTCCCCTGGATGTGTGCGGGACACCACGTGCTTCCTCACGAGTGGAGACGGGTATGTCGGGGAACTTCTTGAGTTGCAGCAAGGGTGTGAAGGACCCTTTGGAAGTTCCAGTGGTTAGATGTGATTGGCCTCGAGAAGCCTCAGCGGAAATGGGCCTCATCTCGCCTGGAGGTGAAAACCTCCTGGATTTTCTCGAGTTGCGGCAGGTGCTCTCGACTTACGATGGGGACCTCAGGGACCCGCTCTGGTGGCCTCAGGAAAGGCCAGTCCCCATGCGAGTTCCTCGGAGGTGTCTCGGGATTACTCTCCCGTCGATGCCGGGGCCTAAGACCTTGTGTGGAGTCGGGGCCTTAACCTGAGGATTCCTCTCCAGTGCTGACATGGATCTTGGGGTACTTCTGGAGTCTCCCCAGGGGAGTCAGTCCTCGTCTCGAATGCGGGCATGCACTTGCGCTTTCCTCCAGAGCGGTAGCAGCAGTGTCACGCAGTCCTCCCCGTGGATCAAAGGATCTATGGTTTTCCCTCGAGTCTTTCCCACGAGTCTTTCCCACGAGGCTTTCCCACAGGGCTGTCCCACGTGCACACGTGGTGGGAGTCGATCCTCGGCTTGAACGTCAAGGCAGTGCAGGGAAAACAGGTTCCTCTGGAATGGACTGACACATCTGGGGGACTCTTGGAATGGTGGCCCGACCCTGGAGTTCCTCTCGCCTTTCCTGTGGAGAGCGCCTCCTCTTGAGATGCGACGGGAAGGCCGGGAATTCTTTCCCTACGAAACAGGGAAAGGATCCCTCATCTCGAGCTAGGAGGCGGAAACGGGGCTCCCCTGGATGTGTGCGGGACACCACGTGCTTCCTCACGAGTGGAGACGGGTATGTCGGGGAACTTCTTGAGTTGCAGCAAGGGTGTGAAGGACCCTTTGGAAGTTCCAGTGGTTAGATGTGATTGGCCTCGAGAAGCCTCAGCGGAAATGGGCCTCATCTCGCCTGGAGGGCAAAACCTCCTGGATTTTCTCGAGTTTCGGCAGGTGCTCTCGACTTACGACGGGGACCTCAGGGACCCGCTCTGGTGGCCTCAGGAAAGGCCAGTCCCCATGCGAGTTCCTCGGGGGCCTCTCGGGATTCCTCTCCCGTCGATGCCGGGGCCTAAGACCTTGTGTGGAGTCGGGGCCGGAACCTGAGGATTCCTCTCCAGTGCTGACATGGATCTTGGGGTAGTTCTGGAGTCTCCCCAGGGGAGTCAGTCCTCGTCTCGAATGCGGGCATGCACTTGCGCTTTCCTCCAGAGCGGTAGCAGCAGTGTCACGCAGTCCGCCGCGTGGATCAAAGGATCTATGGTTTTCCCTCGAGTCTTTCCCACGAGGCTTTCCCACGAGGCTTTTCCACAGGGCTGTCCCACGTGCACACGTGGTGGGAGTCGATCCTCGGCTTGAACGTCAAGGCAGTGCACGGAAAACAGGTTCCTCTGGAATGGACTGACACATTTGGGAGACTCTTGGAATGGTGGAACGACCCTGGAGTTCCTCACGCCTTTCCTGTGGAGAGCGCCTCCTCTTGAGATGCGACGGGAAGGGCGGGAATTCTTTCCCTAAGAAACAGGGAAAGGATCCCTCATCTCGAGCTAGGAGGCGGAAACGGGGCTCCCCTGGATGTGTGCGGGACACCACGTGCTTCCTCTCGAGTGGAGACGGGTATGTCGGGGAACTTCTTGAGTTGCAGCAAGGGTGTGAAGGACCCTTTGGAAATTCCAGTGGTTAGACGTGATTGGCCTCGAGAAGCCTCAGCGGAAATGGGCCTCATCTCGCCTGGAGGGCAAAACCTCCTGGATTTTCTCGAGTTGCGGCAGGTGCTCTCGACTTACGACGGGGACCTCAGGGAACCGCTCTGCTGGCCTCAGGAAAGGCCAGTTCCCATGCGAGTTCCTCGGGGGCCTCTCGGGATTCCTCTCCCGTCGATGCCGGGGCCTAAGACCTTGTGTGGAGTCGGGGCCGTAACCTGAGGATTCCTCTCCAGTGCTGACATGGATCTTGGGGTACTTCTGGAGTCTCCCCAGGGGAGTCAGTCCTCGTCTCGAATGCGGGCATGCACTTGCGCTTTCCTCCAGAGCGGTAGCAGCAGTGTCACGCAGTCCGCCGCGTGGATCAAAGGATCTATGGTTTTCCCTCGAGTCTTTCCCACGAGGCTTTCCCACGAGGCTTTCCCACAGGGCTGTCCCACGTGCACACGTGGTGGGAGTCGATCCTCGGCTTGAACGTCAAGGCAGTGCAGGGAAAACAGGTTCCTCTGGAATGGACTGACACATCTGGGGGACTCTTGGAATGGTGGCATGACCCTGGAGTTCCTCTCGCCTTTCCTGTGGAGAGCGCCTCCTCTTGAGATGCGACGGGAACACCGGGAATTCTTTCCCTACGAAACAGGGAAAGGATCCCTCATCTCGAGCTAGGAGGCGGAAACGGGGCTCCCCTGGATGTGTGCGGGACACCACGTGCTTCCTCTCGAGTGCAGACGGGTATGTTGGGGAACTTCTTGCGTTGCAGCAAGGGTGTGAAGGACCCTTTGGAAGTTCCAGTGGTTAGATGTGATTGGCCTCGAGAAGCCTCAGCGGAAATGGGCCTCATCTAGCCTGCAGGTGAAAACCTCCTGGATTTTCTCGAGTTGCGGCAGGTGCTCTCGACTTACGACGGGGACCTCAGGGACCCGCTCTGGTGGCCTCAGGAAAGGCCAGTCCCCATGCGAGTTCCTCGGGGGCGTCTCGGGATTCCTCTCCCGTCGATGCCGGGGCCTAAGACCTTGTGTGGAGTCGGGGCTGGAACCTGAGGATTCCTCTCCAGTGCTGACATGGATCTTGGGGAACTTCTGGAGTCTCCCAAGGGGAGTCGTCCTCGTCTCGAATGCGGGCATGCACTTGCGCTTTCCTCCAGAGCGGTAGCAGCAGTGTCACGCAGTCCGCCGCGTGGATCAAAGGATCTATGATTTTCCCTCGAGTCTTTCCCACGAGGCTTTCCCACGAAGCTTTCCCACAGGGCTGTCCCACGTGCACAGGTGGTGGGAGTCGATCCTCGGCTTTAACGTCAAGGCAGTGCAGGGAAAACAGGTTCCTCTGGAATGGACTGACACATCTGGGGGACTCTTGGAATGATGGGATGACCCTGGAGTTCCTCTCGCCTTTCCTGTGGAGAGCGCCTCCTCTTGAGATGCGACGGGAACGCTGGGAATTCTTTCCCTACGAAACAGGGAAAGGATCCCTCATCTCGAGCGAGGAGTCGGAAACGGGGCTCCCCTGGATGTGTGCGGGACCCCACGTGCTTCCTCTCGAGTGGAGACAGGTATGTCGGGGAACTTCTTGAGTTGCAGCAAGGGTGTGAAGGACCGTTTGGAAATTCCAGTGGTTAGATGTGATTGGCCTCGAGAAGCCTCAGTGGAAATGGGCCTCATCTCGCCTGGAGGGCGAAACCTCCTGGATTTTCTCGAGTTGTGGCAGGTGCTCTCGACTTACGACGGGGACCTCAGGGACCCGCTCTGGTGGCCTCAGAAAAGACCAGTCCCCATGCGAGTTCCTCGGGGGCCTCTCGGGATTCCCCTCCCGTCAATGCCAGGGCCTAATTCCATTTGTGGAGTCGGGGCCGGAACCTGAGGATTCCTCTCCAGTGCTGACATGGATCTTGGGGTACTTCTGGAGTCTCCCCAGGGGAGTCAGTCCTCGTCTCGAATGCGGGCATGCACTTGCGCTTTCCTCCAGAGCGGTAGCAGCAGTGTCACGCAGTCCGCCACGTGGATCAAAGGATCTATGGTTTTCCCTCGAGTCTTTCCCACGAGGCTTTCCCACGAGGCTTTCCCACAGGGCTTTCCCACGTGCACACGTGGTGGGAGTCGATCCTCGGCTTGAACGTCAAGGCAGTGAAGGGAAAACAGGTTCCTCTTGAATGGACTGACACATCTGGGGTACTCTTGGAATGGTGGCACAACCCTGGAGTTCCTCTCGTCTTTCCTGTGGAGAGCGCCTCCTCTTGAGATGCGACGGGAACGCCGGGAATTCTTTCCCTACGAAACAGGGAAAGGATCCCTCATCTCGAGCTAGGAGGCGGAAACGGGGCTCCCCTGGATATGTGCGGGACCCACGTGCTTCCTCTCTAGTGGAGACGGGTATGTCGGGGAACTTCTTGAGTTGCAGCAAGGGTGTGAAGGACACTTTGGAAGTTCCAGCGGTTAGATGTGATTAGCCTCGAGAAGCCTCTTTGGAAATGGGCCTCATCTCGCCTGGAGGGCAAAACCTCCTGGATTTTCTCGTGTTGCGGCAGGTGCTCTCGACTTACGACGGGGACCTCAGGGACCCGCTCTGGTGGCCTCAGGAAAGGCCAGTCCCCTTGCGAGTTCCTCAGGGGCCTCTCGGGATTCCTCTCCCGTCGATGCCGGGGCCTAAGACCTTGTGTGGAGTCGGGGCCGGAACCTGATTATTCCTCTCCAGTGCTGACATGGATCTTGGGGTACTTCTGGAGTCTCCCCAGGGGAGTCAGTCCTCGTCTCGAATGCGGGCATGCACTTGCGCTTTCCTCCAGAGCGGTAGCAGCAGTGTCACGCAGTCCGCCGCGTGGATCAAAGGATCTATGGTTTTCCCTCGAGTCTTTCCCACGAGGCTTTCCCACGAGGCTTTCCCACAGGGCTGTCCCACGTGCACACGTGGTGGGAGTCGATCCTCGGCTTGAACGTCAAGGCAGTGCAGGGAAAACAGGTTCCTCTGGAATGGCCTGACACATCTGGGTGACTCTTGGAATGGTGGCACGACCCTGGAGTTCCTCTCGCCTTTCCTGTGGAGAGCGCCTCCTCTTGAGATGCGACGGGAACGCCGGGAATTCTTTCTCTATGAAACAGGGAAAGGATCCCTAATCTCGAGCTAGGAGCCGGAAACGGGGCTCTCCTGGATGTGTTCGGGACACCACGTGCTTCCTCTCGAGTGCAGACGGGTATGTGGGGGAACTTCTTGAGTTGCAGCAAGGGTGTGAAGGACCCTTTGGAAGTTCCAGTGGTTAGATGTGATTGGCCTCGAGAAGCCTCAGCGGAAATGGGTCACATCTCGCCTGGAGGGCAAAACCTCCTGGATTTTCTCGAGTTGCAGCAGGTGCTCTCGACTTACGACGGGGACCTCAGGGACCCGCTCTGGTGGCCTCATGAAAGGCCAGTCCCCATGCGAGTTCTTCAGGGGCCTCTCGGGATTCCTCTCCCGTCGATGCCGGGGACTAAGACCTTGTGTGGAGTCGGGGCCGGAACCTGAGGATTCCTCTCCAGTGCTGACATGGATCTTGGGGTACTTCTGGAGTCTCCCCAGGGGAGTCAGTCCTCGTCTCGAATGCGGGCATGCACTTGCGCTTTCCTCCAGAGCGGTAGCAGCAGTGTCACGCAGTCCGCCGCGTGGATCAAAGGATCTATGGTTTTCCCTCGAGTCTTTCCCACGAGGCTTTCCCACGAGGCTTTCCCACAGGGCTGTCCCACGTGCACACGTAGTGGGAGTCGATCCTCTGCTTGAACGTCAAGGCAGTGCAGGGAATACAGGTTCCTCTGGAATGGACTGACACATCTGGGGGACTCTTGGAATGGTGGCACGACCCTGGAGTTCCTCTCGCCTTTCCTGTGGAGAGCGCCTCCTCTTGAGATGCGACGGGAACGCCGGGAATTCTTTCCCTACGAAACAGGGAAAGGATCCCTCATCTCGAGCTAGGAGGCGGAAACGGTGCTCCCCTGGATGTGTGCGGGACCCACGTGCTTCCTCTCTAGTGGAGACGGGTATGTCCGGGAACTTCTTGAGTTGCAGCAAGGGTGTGAAGGACACTTTGGAAGTTCCAGCGGTTAGATGTGATTAGCCTCGAGAAGCCTCTTTGGAAATGGGCCTCATCTCGCCTGGAGGGCAAAACCTCCTGGATTTTCTCGAGTTGCGGCAGGTGCTCTCGACTTACGATGGGGACCTCAGGGACCCGCTCTGGTGGCCTCAGGAAAGGCCAGTCCCCTGCGAGTTCCTCGGGGGCCTCTCGGGATTCCTCTCCCATCGATGCCGGGGCCGAAGACCTTGTGTGGAGTCGGGGCCGGAACCTGAGGATTCCTCTCCAGTGCTGACATGGATCTTGGGGCACTTCTGGAGTCTCCCCAGGGGAGTCAGTCCTCGTCTCGAATGCGGGCATGCACTTGCGCTTTCCTCCAGAGCGGTAGCAGCAGTGTCACGCAGTCCGCCGCGTGGATCAAAGGATCTATGGTTTTCCCTCGAGTCTTTCCCACGAGGCTTTCCCACGAGGCTTTCCCACAGGGCTGTCCCACGTGCACACGTGGTGGGAGTCGATCCTCGGCTTGAACGTCAAGGCAGTGCAGGGAAAACAGGTTCATCTGGAATGGACTGACACATCTGGGGGACTCTTGGAATGGTGGCACGACCCTGGAGTTCCTCTCGCCTTTCCTGTGGAGAGCGCCTCCTCTTGAGATGCGACGGGAACGCAGGGAATTCTTTCCCTACGAAACAGGGAAAGGATCCCTCATCTCGAGCTAGGAGACGGAAACGGGGCTCCCCTGGATGTGTGCGGGACCCCACGTGCTTCCTCTCGAGTGGAGACGGGTATGTCGGGGAACTTCTTGAGTTGCAGCAAGGGTGTGAAGGACCCTTTGGAAGTTCCAGTGGTTAGATGTGATTAGCCTCGAGAAGCCTCATCGGAAATGGGCCTCATCTCGCCTGGAGGGCAAAACCTCCTGGATTTTCTCAAGTTGCGGCAGGTGCTCTCGACTTACGACGGGGACCTCAGGGACCCGCTCTGGTGGCCTCAGGAAAGGCCAGTCCCCATGCGAGTTCCTCGGGGGCGTCTCGGGATTCCTCTCCCGTCGATGCCGGGCCGAAGACCTTGTGTGGAGTCGGGGCCGGAACCTGAGGATTCCTCTCCAGTGCTGACATGGATCTTGGGGTACTTCTGGAGTCTCCCCAGGGGAGTCAGTCCTCGTCTCGAATGCGGGCATGCACTTGCGCTTTCCTGAAGAGCGGTAGCAGCAGTGTCACGCAGTCCGCCGCGTGGATCAAAGGATCTATGGTTTTCCCTCGAGTCTTTCCCACGAGGCTTTCCCACGAGGCTTTCCCACAGGGCTGTCCGACGTGCACAGGTGGTGGGAGTCGATCCTCGGCTTGAACGTCAAGGCAGTGCAGGGAAAACAGGTTCCTCTGGAATGGACTGACCCATCTGGGCGTCTCTTGGAATGGTGGTACGACCCTGGAGTTCCTCTCGCCTCTCCTGTGGAGAGCGCCTCCTCTTGAGATGCGACGGGTACGCCGGGAATTCTTTCCCTAAGAAACAGGGAAAGGATCCCTCATCTCGAGCTAGGAGGCGGAAACGGGGCTCCCCTGGATGTGTGCGGGACCCCACGTTCTTCCTCTCGAGTGGAGACGGGTATGTCGGGGAACTTCTTGAGTTGCAGCAAGGGTGTGAAGGACCATTTGGAAGTTCCAGTGGTTAGACGTGATTAGCCTCGAGAAGCCTCAGCGGAAATGGGCCTCATCTCGCCTGGAGGGCAAAACCTCCTGGATTTTCTCGAGTTGCGGCAGGTGCTCTCGACTTACGACGGGGACCTCAGGGACCCGCTCTGGTGGCCTCAGGAAAGGCCAGTCCCCATGCGAGTTCCTCGGGAGCCTCTCGGGATTCCTCTGCCGTCGATGCCGGGGCCTAAGACCTTGTGTGGAGTCGGGGCCGGAACCTGAGGATTCCTCTCCAGTGCTGACATGGATCTTGGGGTACTTCTGGAGTCTCCCCAGGGGAGTCAGTCCTCGTCTCGAATGCGGGCATGCACTTGCGCTTTCCTCCAGAGCGGTAGCAGCAGTGTCACGCAGTCCGCCGCGTGGATCAAAGGATCTATGGTTTTCCCTCGAGTCTTTCCCACGAGGCTTTCCCACGAGGCTTTCCCACAGGGCTGTCCCACGTGCACACGTGGTGGGAGTCGATCCTCGGCTTGAACGTCAAGGCAGTGCAGGGAAAACAGGTTCCTCTGGAATGGACTGACACATATGGGGTCTCTTGGAATGGTGGCACGACCCTGGAGTTCCTCTCGCCTTTCCTGTGGAGAGCGCCTCCTCTTGAGATGCGACGGGAACGCCGGGAATTCTTTGCCTACGAAACAGGGAAAGGATCCCTCATCTCGAGCTAGGAGGCGGAAATGGGGCTCCCCTGGATGTTTGCGGGACCCCACGTGCTTCCTCTCGAGTGGAGACGGGTATGTCGGGGAACTTCTTGAGTTGCAGCAAGGGTGTGAAGGACCCTTTGGAAGTTCCAGTGGTTAGATGTGATTGGCCTCGAGAAGCCTCAGCGGAAATGGGCCTCATCTCGCCTGGAGGGCAAAACCTCCTGGATTTTCTCGAGTTGCGGCAGGTGCTCTCGACTTACGATGGGGACCTCAGGGACCCGCTCTGGGGCCTCAGGAAAGGCCAGTCCCCATGCGAGTTCCTCGGGGGCCTCTCGGCATTCCTCTCCCGTCGATGCCGGGGCCTAAGACCTTGTGTGGAGTCGGGGCCGGAACCTGAGGATTCCTCTTCAGTGCTGACATGGATCTTGGGGTACTTCTGGAGTCTCCCCAGGGGAGTCAGTCCTCGTCTCGAATGCGGGCATGCACTTGCGCTTTCCTCCAGAGCGGTAGCAGCAGTGTCACGCAGTCCGCCGCGTGGATCAAAGGATCTATGGTTTTCCCTCGAGTCTTTCCCACGAGGCTTTCCCACGAGGCTTTCCCACAGGGCTGTCCCACGTGTACACGTGATGGGAGTCGATCCTCGGCTTGAACGTCAAGGCAGTGCAGGGAAAACAGGTTCCTCTGGAATGGACTGACACATCTGGGGGACTCTTGGAATGGTGGCACGACCCTGGAGTTCCTCTCGCCTTTCCTGTGGAGAGCGCCTCCTCTTGAGATGCGACGGGAACGCCGGGAATTCTTTCCCTACGAAACAGGGAAAGGATCCCTCATCTCGAGCTAGGAGGCGGAAACGGGGCTCCCCTGGATGTGTGCGGGACCCCACGTGCTTCCTCTCGAGTGGAGACGGGTATGTCGGGGAACTTCTTGAGTTGCAGCAAGGGTGTGAAGGACCCTTTGGAAGTTCCAGTGGTTAGACGTGATTCGCCTCGAGAAGCCTCTTTGGAAATGGGCCTCATCTCGCCTGGAGGGCAAAACCTCCTGGATTTTCTCGAGTTGCGGCAGGTGCTCTCGACTTACGATGGGGACCTCAGGGACCCGCTCTGGTGGCCTCAGGAAAGGCCAGTCCCCTGCGAGTTCCTCGGGGGCCTCTCGGGATTCCTCTCCCATCGATGCCGGGGCCGAAGACCTTGTGTGGAGTCGGGGCCGGAACCTGAGGATTCCTCTCCAGTGCTGACATGGATCTTGGGGCACTTCTGGAGTCTCCCCAGGGGAGTCAGTCCTCGTCTCGAATGCGGGCATGCACTTGCGCTTTCCTCCAGAGCGGTAGCAGCAGTGTCACGCAGTCCGCCGCGTGGATCAAAGGATCTATGGTTTTCCCTCGAGTCTTTCCCACGAGGCTTTCCCACGAGGCTTTCCCACAGGGCTGTCCCACGTGCACACGTGGTGGGAGTCGATCCTCGGCTTGAACGTCAAGGCAGTGCAGGGAAAACAGGTTCATCTGGAATGGACTGACACATCTGGGGGACTCTTGGAATGGTGGCACGACCCTGGAGTTCCTCTCGCCTTTCCTGTGGAGAGCGCCTCCTCTTGAGATGCGACGGGAACGCAGGGAATTCTTTCCCTACGAAACAGGGAAAGGATCCCTCATCTCGAGCTAGGAGACGGAAACGGGGCTCCCCTGGATGTGTGCGGGACCCCACGTGCTTCCTCTCGAGTGGAGACGGGTATGTCGGGGAACTTCTTGAGTTGCAGCAAGGGTGTGAAGGACCCTTTGGAAGTTCCAGTGGTTAGATGTGATTAGCCTCGAGAAGCCTCATCGGAAATGGGCCTCATCTCGCCTGGAGGGCAAAACCTCCTGGATTTTCTCAAGTTGCGGCAGGTGCTCTCGACTTACGACGGGGACCTCAGGGACCCGCTCTGGTGGCCTCAGGAAAGGCCAGTCCCCATGCGAGTTCCTCGGGGGCGTCTCGGGATTCCTCTCCCGTCGATGCCGGGCCGAAGACCTTGTGTGGAGTCGGGGCCGGAACCTGAGGATTCCTCTCCAGTGCTGACATGGATCTTGGGGTACTTCTGGAGTCTCCCCAGGGGAGTCAGTCCTCGTCTCGAATGCGGGCATGCACTTGCGCTTTCCTGAAGAGCGGTAGCAGCAGTGTCACGCAGTCCGCCGCGTGGATCAAAGGATCTATGGTTTTCCCTCGAGTCTTTCCCACGAGGCTTTCCCACGAGGCTTTCCCACAGGGCTGTCCGACGTGCACAGGTGGTGGGAGTCGATCCTCGGCTTGAACGTCAAGGCAGTGCAGGGAAAACAGGTTCCTCTGGAATGGACTGACCCATCTGGGCGTCTCTTGGAATGGTGGTACGACCCTGGAGTTCCTCTCGCCTCTCCTGTGGAGAGCGCCTCCTCTTGAGATGCGACGGGTACGCCGGGAATTCTTTCCCTAAGAAACAGGGAAAGGATCCCTCATCTCGAGCTAGGAGGCGGAAACGGGGCTCCCCTGGATGTGTGCGGGACCCCACGTTCTTCCTCTCGAGTGGAGACGGGTATGTCGGGGAACTTCTTGAGTTGCAGCAAGGGTGTGAAGGACCATTTGGAAGTTCCAGTGGTTAGACGTGATTAGCCTCGAGAAGCCTCAGCGGAAATGGGCCTCATCTCGCCTGGAGGGCAAAACCTCCTGGATTTTCTCGAGTTGCGGCAGGTGCTCTCGACTTACGACGGGGACCTCAGGGACCCGCTCTGGTGGCCTCAGGAAAGGCCAGTCCCCATGCGAGTTCCTCGGGAGCCTCTCGGGATTCCTCTGCCGTCGATGCCGGGGCCTAAGACCTTGTGTGGAGTCGGGGCCGGAACCTGAGGATTCCTCTCCAGTGCTGACATGGATCTTGGGGTACTTCTGGAGTCTCCCCAGGGGAGTCAGTCCTCGTCTCGAATGCGGGCATGCACTTGCGCTTTCCTCCAGAGCGGTAGCAGCAGTGTCACGCAGTCCGCCGCGTGGATCAAAGGATCTATGGTTTTCCCTCGAGTCTTTCCCACGAGGCTTTCCCACGAGGCTTTCCCACAGGGCTGTCCCACGTGCACACGTGGTGGGAGTCGATCCTCGGCTTGAACGTCAAGGCAGTGCAGGGAAAACAGGTTCCTCTGGAATGGACTGACACATATGGGGTCTCTTGGAATGGTGGCACGACCCTGGAGTTCCTCTCGCCTTTCCTGTGGAGAGCGCCTCCTCTTGAGATGCGACGGGAACGCCGGGAATTCTTTGCCTACGAAACAGGGAAAGGATCCCTCATCTCGAGCTAGGAGGCGGAAATGGGGCTCCCCTGGATGTTTGCGGGACCCCACGTGCTTCCTCTCGAGTGGAGACGGGTATGTCGGGGAACTTCTTGAGTTGCAGCAAGGGTGTGAAGGACCCTTTGGAAGTTCCAGTGGTTAGATGTGATTGGCCTCGAGAAGCCTCAGCGGAAATGGGCCTCATCTCGCCTGGAGGGCAAAACCTCCTGGATTTTCTCGAGTTGCGGCAGGTGCTCTCGACTTACGATGGGGACCTCAGGGACCCGCTCTGGGGCCTCAGGAAAGGCCAGTCCCCATGCGAGTTCCTCGGGGGCCTCTCGGCATTCCTCTCCCGTCGATGCCGGGGCCTAAGACCTTGTGTGGAGTCGGGGCCGGAACCTGAGGATTCCTCTTCAGTGCTGACATGGATCTTGGGGTACTTCTGGAGTCTCCCCAGGGGAGTCAGTCCTCGTCTCGAATGCGGGCATGCACTTGCGCTTTCCTCCAGAGCGGTAGCAGCAGTGTCACGCAGTCCGCCGCGTGGATCAAAGGATCTATGGTTTTCCCTCGAGTCTTTCCCACGAGGCTTTCCCACGAGGCTTTCCCACAGGGCTGTCCCACGTGTACACGTGATGGGAGTCGATCCTCGGCTTGAACGTCAAGGCAGTGCAGGGAAAACAGGTTCCTCTGGAATGGACTGACACATCTGGGGGACTCTTGGAATGGTGGCACGACCCTGGAGTTCCTCTCGCCTTTCCTGTGGAGAGCGCCTCCTCTTGAGATGCGACGGGAACGCCGGGAATTCTTTCCCTACGAAACAGGGAAAGGATCCCTCATCTCGAGCTAGGAGGCGGAAACGGGGCTCCCCTGGATGTGTGCGGGACCCCACGTGCTTCCTCTCGAGTGGAGACGGGTATGTCGGGGAACTTCTTGAGTTGCAGCAAGGGTGTGAAGGACCCTTTGGAAGTTCCAGTGGTTAGACGTGATTCGCCTCGAGAAGCCTCAGCGGAAATGGGCCTCATCTCGCCTGGAGGGCAAAACCTCCTGGATTTTCTCGAGTTGCGGCAGGTGCTCTCGACTTACGACGGGGACGTCAGGGACACGCTCTGGTGGCCTCAGGAAAGGCCAGTCCCCATGCGAGTTCCTCGGGGGCCTCTCGGCATTCCTCTCCCATCGATGCCGGGGCCTAAGACCTTGTGTGGAGTCGGGGCCGGAACCTGAGGATTCCTCTCCAGTGCTGACATGGATCTTGGGGTACTTCTGGAGTCTCCCCTGGGGAGTCAGTCCTCGTCTCGAATGCGGGCATGCACTTGCGCTTTCCTCCAGAGCCGTAGCAGCAGTGTCACGCAGTCGGCCGCGTGGATCAAAGGATCTATGGTTTTCCCTCGAGTCTTTCCCACGATGCTTTCCCACGAGGCTTTCGCACAGGGCTGTCCCACGTGCACACGTGGTGGGAGTCGATCCTCGGCTTGAACGTCAAGGCAGTGCAGGGAAAACAGGTTCCTCTGGAATGGACTGACACATCTGGGGGACTCTTGGAATGGTGGCACGACCCTGGAGTTCCTCTCGCCTTTCCTGTGGAGAGTGCCTCCTCTTGGGATGCGACGGGAACGCCGGGAATTCTTTCCCTACGAAACAGGGAAAGGATCCCTCATCTCGAGCTAGGAGGCGGAAACGGGGCTCCCCTGGATGGGTGCGGGACCCCACGTGCTTCCTCTCGAGTGGAGACGGGTATGTCGCGGAACTGCTTGAGTTGCAGCAATGGTGTGAAGGACCCTTTGGAAGTTCCAGTGGTTAGATGTGATTAGCCTCGAGAAGCCTCAGCGGAAATGGGCCTCATCTCGCCTGGAGGGCAAAACCTCCTGGATTTTCTCGAGTTGCGGCAGGTGCTCTCGACTTACGATGGGGACCTCAGGGACCCGCTCTGGTGGCCTCAGGAAAGGCCAGTCCCCATGCGAGTTCCTCGGGGGCCTCTCGGGATTCCTCTCCCGTCGATGCCGGGGCCTAAGACCTTGTGTGGAGTCGGGGCCGGAACCTGAGGATTCCTCTCCAGTGCTGACATGGATCTTGGGGTACTTCTGGAGTCTCCCCAGGGGAGTCAGTCCTCGTCTCGAATGCGGGCATGCACTTGCGCTTTCCTCCAGAGCGGTAGCAGCAGTGTCACGCAGTCCGCCGCGTGGATCAAAGGATCTATGGTTTTCCCTCGAGTTTTCCCACGAGGCTTTCCCACGATGCTTTCCCACAGGGCTGTCCCACGTGCACACGTGGTGGGAGTGGATCCTCGGCTTGAACGTCAAGACAGTGCAGGGAAAACAGGTTCCTCTGGAATGGACTGACACATCTGGGGGACTCTTGGAATGGTGGCACGACCCTGGAGTTCCTCTCGCCTTTCCTGTGGAGAGCGCCTCCTCTTGAGATGCGACGGGAACGCCGGGAATTCTTTCCCTACGAAACAGGGAAAGGATCCCTCATCTCGAGCTAGGAGGCGGAAACGGGGCTCCCCTGGATGTGTGCGGGACACCACGTGCTTCCTCTCGAGTGGAGACGGGTATGTCGGGGAACTTCTTGAGTTGCAGCAAAGGTGTGAAGGACCCTTTGGAAGTTCCAGTGGTTAGATGTGATTAGCCTCGAGAAGCCTCAGCGGAAATGGGCCTCATCTCGCCTTCAGGGCAAAACCTCCTTGATTTTCTCGAGTTGCGGCAGGTGCTCTCGACTTATGACGGGGACCTCAGGGACCCGCTCTGGTGGCCTCAGGAATGGCCAGTCCCCATGCGAGTTCCTCGGGGGCCTCTCGGGATTCCTCTCCCGTCAATGCCAGGGCCAAGACCTTGCGTGGAGTCGGGGCCGGAACCTGAGGATTCCTCTCCAGTGCTGACATGGATCTTGGGGTACTCCTGGAGTCTCCCCAGGGGAGTCAGTCCTCGTCTCGAATGCGGGCATGCACTTGCGCTTTCCTCCAGAGCGGTAGCAGCAGTGTCACGCAGTCCGCCGCGTGGATCAAAGGATCTATGGTTTTCCCTCGAGTCTTTCCCACGAGGCTTTCCCACAGGGCTCTCCCACGTGCACACGTGGTGAGAGTCGATCCTCGGCTTGAACGTCAAGGCAGTGCAGGGAAAACAGGTTCCTCTGGAATGGACTGACACATCTGGGGGACTCTTGGAATGGTGGCACGACCCTGGAGTTCCTCTCGCCTTTCCTGTGGAAAGCGCCTCCTCTTGAGATGCGACGGGAACGCCGGGAATTCTTTCCCTACGAAACAGGGAAAGGATCCCTCATCTCGAGCTAGGAGGCGGAAAAGGGGCTCCCCTGGATGTGTGCCGGACCCCACGGGCTTCCTCTCGAGTGGAGACGGGTATGTCGGGGAACTTCTTGAGTTGCAGCAAGGGTGTGAAGGACCCTTTGGAAGTTCCAGTGGTTAGATGTGATTGGCCTCGAGAAGCCTCAGCGGAAATGGGCTTCATCTCGCCTGGAGCGCAAAACCGCCTGGATTTTCCCGAGTTGCGGCAGGTGCTCTCGACTTACGACGAGGACCTCAGGGACCCGCTCTGGTGGCCTCAGGAAAGGCCAGTCCCCATGCGAGTTCCTCTGGGGATTCCTCTCCCGTCGATGCCGGGGCCTAAGACCTTGTGTGAAGTCGGGGCCGGAACCTGAGGATTCCTCTCCAGTGTTGATATGGATCTTGGGGTACTTCTGGAGTCTCCCCAGGGGAGTCAGTCCTCGTCTCGAATGCGGGCATGCACTTGCGCTTTCCTCCAGAGCGGTAGCAGCAGTGTCACGCAGTCCGCCCAATGGATCAAAGGATCTATGGTTTTCCCTCGAGTCTTTCCCACGAGGCTTTCCCACGAGGCTTTCCCACAGGGCTGTCCCACGTGCACACGTGGTGGGAGTCGATCCTCGGCTTGAACGTCAAGGCAGTGCAGGGAAAACAGGTTCCTCTGGAATGGACTGACACATCTGGGGGACTCTTGGAATGGTGGCACGACCCTGGAGTTCCTCTCGCCTTTCCTGTGGAGAGCGCCTCCTCTTGAGATGCGACGGGAACGCCGGGAATTCTTTCTCTACGAAACAGGGCAAGGATCCCTCATCTCGAGCTAGGAGGCGGAAACGGGGCTCCCCTGGATGTGTGCGGGACCCCACGTGCTTCCTTTCGAGTGGAGACGGGTATGTCGGGGAACTTCTTGAGTTGCAGCAAGGGTGTGAAGGACCCTTTGGAAGTTCCAGTGTTTAGACGTGATTAGCCTCGAAAACCTCTGCGGAAATGAGCCTCATCTCGCCTGGAGGGCAAAACATCTTAGATTTTCTCGAGTTACGGCAGGTGATCTCGACTAACGACGGGGACCTCAGGGACCCGCTCTGGTGGCCTCAGGAAAAGCCAGTCCCCATGCGAGTTCCTCGGGGGCCTCTCGGGATCCCTCTCCCGTCGATGCCGGGGCCTAAGTCCTTGTGTGGAGTCGGGGCCGGAACCTGAGGATTCCTCTCCAGTGCTGACATGGATCTTGGGGTACTTCTGGAGTCTCCCCAGGGGAGTCAGTCCTCGTCTCGAATGCGGGCATGCACTTGCGCTTTCCTCCAGAGCGGTAGCAGCAGTGTCACGCAGTCCGCCGCGTGTATCAAAGGATCTATGGTTTTCCCTCGAGTCTTTCCCACGAGGCTTTCCCACGAGGCTTTCCCACAGGGCTGTCCCACGTGCACACGTGGTGGGAGTCGATCCTCGGCTTTAACGTCAAGGCAGTGCAGGGAAAACAGGTTCCTCTGGAATGGACTGACACATCTGGGGGACTCTTGGAATGGTGGCACGACCCTTCAGTTCCTCTCGCCTTTCCTGTGGAGAGCGCCTCCTCTTGAGATGCGATGGGAACGCCGGGAATTCTTTCCCTACGAAACAGGGAAAGGATACCTCATCTCGAGCTAGGAGGCGGAAACGGGGCTCCCCTGGATGTGTGCGGGACCCCACGTGCTTCCTCTCGAGTGGAGATGGGTATTTCGGGGACCTTCTTGAGTTGCAGCAAGGGTGTGAAGGACCCTTTGGAAGTTCCAGTGGTTAGATGTGATTAGCCTCGAGAAGCCTCAGCGGAAATGGGCCTCATCTCGCCTGGAGGGCAAAACCTCCTGGATTTTCTCGAGTTGCGGCAGGTGCTCTCGACTTACGATGGGACCTCAGGGACCCGCTCTGGTGGCCTCAGGAAAGGCCAGTCCCCATGCGACTTCCTCGGGGGCGTCTCGGGATTCCTCTCCCGTCGATGCCGGGGCCTAAGACCTTGTGTGGAGTCGGGGCCGGAACCTGAGGATTCCTCTCCAGTGCTGACATGGATCTTGGGGTACTCCTGGAGTCTCCCCAGGGGAGTCAGTCCTCGTCTCGAATGCGGGCATGCACTTGCGCTTTCCTCCAGAGCGGTAGCAGCAGTGTCACGCAGTCCGCCGCGTGGATCAAAGGATCTATGGTTTTCCCTCGAGTCTTTCCCACGAGGCTTTCCCACAGGGCTGTCCCACGTGCACACGTGGTGAGAGTCGATCCTCGGCTTGAACGTCAAGGCAGTGCAGGGAAAACAGGTTCCTCTGGAATGGACTGACACATCTGGGGGACTCTTGGAATGGTGGCACGACCCTGGAGTTCCTCTCGCCTTTCCTGTGGAAAGCGCCTCCTCTTGAGATGCGACGGGAACGCCGGGAATTCTTTCCCTACGAAACAGGGAAAGGATCCCTCATCTCGAGCTAGGAGGCGGAAAAGGGGCTCCCCTGGATGTGTGCCGGACCCCACGGGCTTCCTCTCGAGTGGAGACGGGTATGTCGGGGAACTTCTTGAGTTGCAGCAAGGGTGTGAAGGACCCTTTGGAAGTTCCAGTGGTTAGATGTGATTGGCCTCGAGAAGCCTCAGCGGAAATGGGCTTCATCTCGCCTGGAGGGCAAAACCGCCTGGATTTTCTCGAGTTGCGGCAGGTGCTCTCGACTTACGACGAGGACCTCAGGGACCCGCTCTGGTGGCCTCAGGAAAGGCCAGTCCCCATGCGAGTTCCTCTGGGGATTCCTCTCCCGTCGATGCCGGGGCCTAAGACCTTGTGTGAAGTCGGGGCCGGAACCTGAGCATTCCTCTCCAGTGTTGATATGGATCTTGGGGTACTTCTGGAGTCTCCCCAGGGGAGTCAGTCCTCGTCTCGAATGCGGGCATGCACTTGCGCTTTCCTCCAGAGCGGTAGCAGCAGTGTCACGCAGTCCGCCCAATGGATCAAAGGATCTATGGTTTTCCCTCGAGGATTTCCCACGAGGCTTTCCCACGAGGCTTTCCCACAGGGCTGTCCCACGTGCACACGTGGTGGGAGTCGATCCTCGGCTTGAACGTCAAGGCAGTGCAGGGAAAACAGGTTCCTCTGGAATGGACTGACACATCTGGGGGACTCTTGGAATGGTGGCACGACCCTGGAGTTCCTCTCGCCTTTCCTGTGGAGAGCGCCTCCTCTTGAGATGCGACGGGAACGCCGGGAATTCTTTCTCTACGAAACAGGGCAAGGATCCCTCATCTCGAGCTAGGAGGCGGAAACGGGGCTCCCCTGGATGTGTGCGGGACCCCACGTGCATCCTTTCGAGTGGAGACGGGTATGTCGGGGAACTTCTTGAGTTGCAGCAAGGGTGTGAAGGACCCTTTGGAAGTTCCAGTGTTTAGACGTGATTAGCCTCGAAAACCTCTGCGGAAATGAGCCTCATCTCGCCTGGAGGGCAAAACATCCTGGATTTTCTCGAGTTACGGCAGGTGATCTCGACTTACGACGGGGACCTCAGGGACCCGCTCTGGTGGCCTAAGGAAAAGCCAGTCCCCATGCGAGTTCCTCGGGGGCCTCTCGGGATCCCTCTCCCGTCGATGCCAGGGCCTAAGTCCTTGTGTGGAGTCGGGGCCGGAACCTGAGGATTCCTCTCCAGTGCTGACATGGATCTTGGGGTACTTCTGGAGTCTCCCCAGGGGAGTCAGTCCTCGTCTCGAATGCGGGCATGCACTTGCGCTTTCCTCCAGAGCGGTAGCAGCAGTGTCACGCAGTCCGCCGCGTGTATCAAAGGATCTATGGTTTTCTCTCGAGTCTTTCCCACGAGGCTTTCCCACGAGGCTTTCCCACAGGGCTGTCCCACGTGCACACGTGGTGGGAGTCGATCCTCGGCTTGAACGTCAAGGCAGTGCAGGGAAAACAGGTTCCTCTGGAATGGACTGACACATCTGGGGGTCTCTTGGAATGGTGGCACGACCCTGGAGTTCCTCTCCCCTTTCCTGTGGAGAGCGCCTCCTCTTGAGATGCGACGGGAACGCCGGTAAATCTTTCCCTACGAAACAGGGAAAGGATCCCTCATCTCGAGCTAGGAGGCGAAACGGGGCTCCCCTGGATGTGTGCGGGACACCACGTGCTTCCTCTCGAGTGGAGACGGGTATGTCGGGGAACTTCTTGAGCTGCAGCAAGGGTGTGAAGGACCCTTTGGAAGTTCCAGTGGTTCGATGTGATTGGCCTCGAGAAGCCTCAGCGGAAATGGGCCTCATCTCGCCTGGAGGGCAAAACCTCCTGGATTTTCTCGAGTTGCGGCAGGTGCTCTCGACTTTCGACGGGGACCTCAGGGACCCGCTCTGGTGGCCTCAGGAAAGGCCAGTCCCCATGCGAGTTCCTCGGGGGCCTCTGGGGATTCCTCTCCCGTCGATGCCGGGGCCTAAGACCTTGTGTGGAGTCGGGGCCGGAACCTGAGGATTCCTCTCCAGTGCTGACATGGATCTTGGGGTACTTCTGGAGTCTCCCCAGGGGAGTCAGTCCTCGTCTCGAATGCGGACATGCACTTGCGCTTTCCACCAGAGCGGTAGCAGCAGTGTCACGCTGTCCGCCGCGTGGATCAAAGGATCTAAGGTTTTCCCTCGAGTCTTTCCCACGAGGCTTTCCCACAGGGCTGTCCCACGTGCACACGTGGTGAGAGTCGATCCTCGGCTTGAACGTCAAGGCAGTGCAGGGAAAACAGGTTCCTCTGGAATGGACTGACACATCCTGGGGACTCTTGGAATGGTGGCACGACCCTGGAGTTCCTCTCGCCTTTCCTGTGGAGATCGCCTCCTTTTGAGATGCGATGGGAACGCCGGGAATTCTTTCCCTAAGAAACAGGGAAAGGATCCCTCATCTCGAGCTAGGAGGCGGAAACGGGGCTCCCCTGGATGTGTGCGGGACCCCACGTGCTTCCTCTCGAGTGGAGACGGGTATGTCGGGGACCTTCTTGAGTTGCAGCAAGGGTGTGAAGGACCCTTTGGAAGTTCCAGTGGTTAGATGTGATTAGCCTCGAGAAGCCTCAGCGGAAATGGGCCTCATCTCGCCTGGAGGGCAAAACCTCCTGGATTTTCTCGAGTTGCGGCAGGTGCTCTCGACTTACGACGAGGACCTCAGGGACCCGCTCTGGTGGCCTCAGGAAAGGCCAGTCCCCATGCGAGTTCCTCTGGGGATTCCTCTCCCGTCGATGCCGGGGCCTAAGACCTTGTGTGAAGTCGGGGCCGGAACCTGAGGATTCCTCTCCAGTGCTGACATGGATCTTGGGGTACTTCTGGAGTCTCCCCAGGGGAGTCAGTCCTCGTCTCGAATGCGGGCATGCACTTGCGCTTTCCTCCAGAGCGGTAGCAGCAGTGTCACGCAGTCCGCCCAATGGATCAAAGGATCTATGGTTTTCCCTCGAGGCTTTCCCACGAGGCTTTCCCACGAGGCTTTCCCTCAGGTCTGTCCCACGTGCACACGTGGTGGGAGTCGATCCTCGGCTTGAACGTCAAGGCAGTGCAGGGAAAACAGGTTCCTCTGGAATGGACTGACACATCTGGGGGACTCTTGGAATGGTGGCACGACCCTGGAGTTCCTCTCGCCTTTCCTGTGGAGAGCGCCTCCTCTTGAGATGCGACGGGAACGCCGGGAATTCTTTCCCTACGAAACAGGGAAAGGATCCCTCATCTCGAGCTAGGAGGCGGAAACGGGGCTCCCCTGGATGTGTGCGGGACCCCACGTGCTTCCTCTCGAGTGGAGACGGGTATGTCGGGGAACTTCTTGAGTTGCAGCAAGGGTGTGAAGGACCCTTTGGAAGTTCCAGTGGTTAGATGTGATTGGCCTCGAGAAGCCTCAGCGGAAATGGGCCTCATCTCGCCTGGAGGGCAAAACCGCCTGGATTTTCTCGAGTTGCGGCAGGTGCTCTCGACTTACGACGAGGACCTCAGGGACCCGCTCTGGTGGCCTCAGGAAAGGCCAATCCCCATGCGAGTTCCTCGGGGGATTCCTCTCCCATCGATGCCGGTGCCTAAGACCTTGTGTGGAGTCGGGGCCGGAACCTGAGGATTCCTCTCCAGTGCTGACATGGATCTTGGGGTACTTCTGGAGTCTCCCCAGGGGAGTCAGTCCTCGTCTCGAATGCGGGCATGCACTTGCGCTTTCCTCCAGAGCGGTAGCAGCAGTGTCACCCAGTCCGCCGCGTGGATCAAAGGATCTATGGTTTTCCCTCGAGTCTTTCCCACGAGGCTTTCCCACGAGGCTTTCCCACAGGGCTGTCCCACGTTCACACATGGTGGGACTCGATCCTCGGCTTGAACGTCAAGGCAGTGCAGGGAAAACAGGTTCCTCTGGAATGGACTGACACATCTGGGGGACTCTTGGAATGGTGTCTCGACCCTGGGGTTCCTCTCGCCTTTCCTGTGGAGAGCGCCTCCTCTTGAGATGCGACGGGAACGCCGGGAATTCTTTCCCTACGAAACAGGGAAAGGATCCCTCATCTCGAGCTAGGAGGCGGAAACGGGGCTCCCCTGGATGTGTGCGGGACCCCGCGTGCTTCCTCTCGAGTGCAGACGGGTATGTCGGGGAACTTCTTGAGTTGCAGCAATGGTGTGAAGGACCCTTTGGAAGTTCCAGTGGTTAGACGTGATTAGCCTCGAGAAGCCTCAGTGGAAATGGGCCTCATCTCGCCTGGAGGGCAAAACCTCCCGGATTTTCTCGAGTTGCGGCAGGTGTTCTCGACTTACGACGGGGACCTCAGGGACCCGCTCTGGTGGCCTCAGGAAAGGCCAGTCTCCATGCGAGTTCCTCGGGGGCCTCTCGGGATTCCTCTCCCGTCGATGCCGGGGCCTAAGACCTTGTGTGGAGTCGGGCCCGGAACCTGAGGATTCCTCTCCAGTGCTGACATGGATCTTGGGGTACTTCTGGAGTCTCCCCAGGGGAGTCAGTCCTCGTCTGGAATGCGGGCATGCACTTGCGCGTTCCTCCAGAGCTGTAGCAGCAGTGTCACGCAGTCTGCAGCGTGGATCAAAGGATCTATGGTTTTCCCTCGAGTCTTTCCCACGAGGCTTTCCCACGAGGCTTTCCGACAGGGCTGTCCCACGTGCACACGTGGTGGGAATCGATCCTCGGCTTGAACGTCAAGGCAGTGCAGGGAAAACAGGTTCCTCTGGAATGGACTGACACATCTGGGGGACTCTTGGAATGGTGTCACGACCCTGGAGTTCCTCTCGCCTTTCCTGTGGAGAGCGCCTCCTCTTGAGATGCGACGGGAACGCCGGGAATTCTTTACCTACGAAACAGGGAAAGGATCCCTCATCTCGAGCTAGGAGGCGGAAACGGGGCTCCCCTGGATGTGTGCGGGACCCCACGTGCTTCCTCTCTAGTGGAGACGTGTATGTCGGGGAACTTCTTGAGTTGCAGCAAGGGTGTGAAGGACCCTTTGGAAGTTCCAGTGGTTAGATGTGATTGGCCTCGAGAAGCCTCAGCGGAAATGGGCCTCATCTCGCCTGGAGGGCAAAACCTCCTGGATTTTCTCGAGTTGCGGCAGGTGCTCTCGACTTACGACGGGGACCTCAGGGAACCGCTCTGGTGGCCTCAGGAAAGGCCAGTCCCCATGCGAGTTCCTCGGGGGCCTCTCGGGATGCCTCTCCCGTCGATGCCGGGGCCTAAGACCTTGTGTGGAGTCGGGGCTGAAACCTGCGGATTCCTCTCCAGTGCTGACATGGATCTTGGGGTACTTCTGGAGTCTCCCCAGGGGAGTCAGTCCTCGTCTCGAATGCTGGCATGCACTTGCGCTTTCCTCCAGAGCGGTAGCAGCAGTGTCACGCAGTACGCCGCGTGGATCAAAGGATCTATGGTTTTCCCTCGAGTCTTTCCCACGAGGCTTTCCCACGAGGCTTTCCCACAGGGCTGTCCCACGTGCACACGTGGTGGGAGTCGATCCTCGGCTTGAACGTCAAGGCAGTGCAGGGAAAACTGGTTCCTCTGGAATGGACTGACACATCTGGGGGACTCTTGGAATGGTGTCACGACCCTGGAGTTCCTCTCGCCTTTCCTGTGGAGAGCGCCTCCTTTTGAGATGCGACGGGAACGCCGGGAATTCTTTCCCTACGAAACAGGGAAAGGATCCCTCATCTCGAGATAAGAGTCGGAAACGGAGCTCCCCTGGATGTGGACGGGACACCACGTGCTTCCTCTCGAGTGGAGACGGGTATGTCGGGGAACTTCTTGAGTAGCAGCAAGGGTGTGAAGGACCCTTTGGAAGTTCCAGTGGTTAGATGTGATTGGCCTCGAGAAGCCTCAGCGGAAATGGGCTTCATCTCGCCTGGAGGGCAAAACCGCCTGGATTTTCTCGAGTTGCGGCAGGTGCTCTCGACTTACGACGAGGACCTCAGGGACCCGCTCTGGTGGCCTCAGGAAAGGACAGTCCCCATGCGAGTTCCTCTGGGGATTCCTCTCCCGTCGATGCCGGGGCCTAAGACCTTGTGTGAAGTCGGGGCCGGAACATGAGGATTCCTCTCCAGTGCTTACATGGATCTTGGGGTACTTCTGGAGTCTCCCCAGGGGAGTCAGTCCTCGTCTCGAATGCGGGCATGCACTTGCGCTTTCCTCCAGAGCGGTAGCAGCAGTGTCACGCAGTCCGCCCAATGGATCAAAGGATCTATGGTTTTCCCTCGAGGCTTTCCCAAGAGGCTTTCCCACGAGGCTTTCCCACAGGGCTGTCCCACGTGCACACGTGGTGGGAGTCGATCCTCGGCTTGAACGTCAAGGCAGTGTAGGGAAAACAGGTTCCTCTGGAATGGACTGACACATCTGGGGGACTCTTGGAATGGTGGCACGACCCTGGAGTTCCTCTCGCCTTTCCTGTGGAGAGCGCCTCCTCTTGAGATGCGACGGGAACGCCGGGAATTCTTTCTCTACGAAACAGGGAAAGGATCCCTCATCTCGAGCTAGGAGGCGGAAACGGGGCTCCCCTGGATGTGTGCGGGACCCCACGTGCTTCCTTTCGAGTGGAGACGGGTATGTCGGGGAACTTCTTGAGTTGCAGCAAGGGTGTGAAGGACCCTTTGGAAGTTCCAGTGTTTAGACGTGATTAGCCTCGAAAACGTCTGCGGAAATGAGCCTCATCTCGCCTGGAGGGCAAAACATCCTGGATTTTCTCGAGTTGCGGCAGGTGATCTCGACTTACGACGGGGACCTCAGGGACCCGCTCTGGTGGCCTCAGGAAAAGCCAGTCCCCATGCGAGTTCCTCGGGGGCCTCTCGGGATCCCTCTCCCGTCGATGCCGGGGCCTAAGTCCTTGTGTGGAGTCGGGGCCGGAACCTGAGGATTCCTCTCCAGTGCTGACATGGATCTTGGGGTACTTCTGGAGTCTCCCCAGGGGAGTCAGTCCTCGTCTCGAATGCGGGCATGCACTGGCGCTTTCCTCCAGAGCCGTAGCAGCAGTGTCACGGAGCCCGCCGCGTGGATCAAAGGATCTATGGTTTTCCCTCGAGTCTTTCCCACGAGGCTTTCCCACGAGGCTTTCCCACAGGGCTGTCCCACGTGCACACGTGGTGGGAGTCGATCCTCGGCTTGAACGTCAAGGCAGTGCAGGGAAAACAGGTTCCTCTGGAATGGACTGACACATCTGGGGGACTCTTGGAATGGTGGCACGACCCTGGAGTTCCTCTCGCCTTTCCTGTGGAGAGCGCCTCCTCTTGAGATGCGACGGGAACGCCGGGAATTCTTTCCCTACGAAACAGGGAAAGGATCCCTCATCTCGAGCTAGGAGGCGGAAATGGGGCTCCCCTGGATGTGTGCGGGACCCCACGTGCTTCCTCTCGAGTGGAGACGGGTATGTCGGGGAACTTCTTGAGTTGCAGCAAGGGTGTGAAGGACCCTTTGGAAGTTCCAGTGGTTAGATGTGATTGGCCTCGAGAAGCCTCAGCGGAAATGGGCCTCATCTCGCCTGGAGGGCAAAACCGCCTGGATTTTCTCGAGTTGCGGCAGGTGCTCTCGACTTACGACGAGGACCTCAGGGACCCGCTCTGGTGGCCTCAGGAAAGGCCAGTCCCCATGCGAGTTCCTCGGGGGCCTCTCGGGATTCCTCTCCCGTCGATGCCGGGGCCTAAGACCTTGTGTGGAGTCGGGGCCGGAACCTGAGGATTCCTCTCCAGGGCTGACATGGATCTTGGGGTACTTCTGGAGTCTCCCCAGGGGAGTCAGTCCTAGTCTCGAATGCGGGTATGCACTTGCGGTTTCCTCCAGAGCGGTAGCAGCAGTGTCACGCAGTCCGCCACGTGGATCAAAGGATCTATGGTTTTCCCTCGAGTCTTTTCCACGAGGCTTTCCCACGCGGCTTTCACACAGGTCTGTCCCACGTGCACACGTGGTGGGAGTCGATCCTTGGCTTGAACGTCAAGGCAGTGCAGGGAAAACAGGTTCCTCTGGAATGTAGTGACACATCTGGGGGACTCTTGGAATGGTGGCACGACCCTGGAGTTCCTCTCGCCTTTCCTGTGGAGAGCGCCTCCTCTTGAGATGCGACGGGAACGCCGGGAATTCTTTCCCTACGAAACAGGGAAAGGATCTCTCATCTCGAACTAGGAGTCGGAAACGGAGCTCCCCTGGATGTGGGCGTGACACCACGTGCTTCCTCTCGAGTGGAGACGGGTATGTCGGGGAACTTCTTGAGTTGCAGCAAGGGTGTGAAGTACCCTTTGGAAGTTCCAGTGGTTAGATGTGATTAGCCTCGAGAAGCCTCAGCGGAAATGGGCCTCATCTCGCCGGAGGGAAAAACCTCCTGGATTTTCTCGAGTTGCTGCAGGTGCTCTCGACTTACGACGAGGACTTCAGGGACCTGCTCTGATGGCCTCAGGAAAGGCCAGTCCCCTTGCGAGTTCCTCGGGGGCCTCTGGGGATTCCTCTCACGTCGATGCCGGGGCCTAAGACCTTGTGTGGAGTCGAGGCCGGAACCTGAGGATTCCTCTCCAGTGCTGACATGGATCTTGGGGTACTTCTGGAGTCTCCCCAGGGGAGTCAATCCTCGTCTAGAATGCGGGCATGCACTTGCGCTTTCCTCCAGAGCGGTAGCAGCAGTGTCACGCAGTCCGCCGCGTGGATCAAAGGATCTATGGTTTTCCCTCGAGTCTTTCCCACGAGGCTTTCCCACGAGGCTTTCCCACAGGGCTGTCCCACATGCACACGTGGTGGGAGTCGATCCTCGGCTTGAACGTCAAGGCAGTGCAGGGAAAACAGGTTCCTCTGGAATGGACTGACACATCTGGGGGACTCTTGGAATGGTGGCACGACCCTGGAGTTCCTCTCGCCTTTCCTGTGGAGAGCGCCTCCTCTTGAGATGCGACGGGAACGCCGGGAATTCTTTCCCTACGAAACAGGGAAAGGATCCCCCCTCTCGAGCTAGGAGGCGGAAACGGGGCTCCCCTGGATGTGTGCGGGACCCCACGTGCTTCCTCTCGAGTGGAGACGGGTATGTCGGGGAAATTCTTGAGTTGCAGCAAGGGTGTGAAGGACCCTTTGGAAGTTCCAGTGGTTAGATGTGATTGGCCTCGAGAAGCCTCAGCGGAAATGGGCCTCATCTCGCCTGGAGGGCAAAACCTCCTGGATTTTCTCGAGTTGCGGCAGGTGCTCTCGACTTACGACGGGGACCTCAGGGAACCGCTCTGGTGGCCTCAGGAAAGGCCAGTCCCCATGCGAGTTCCTCGCGGGCCTCTCGGGATTCCTCTCCCGTCGATGCCAGGGCCTAAGACCTTGTGTGGAGTCGGGGCCGGAACCTGAGGATTCCTCTCCAGTGCTGACATGGATCTTGGGGTACTTCTGGAGTCTCCCCAGGGGAGTCAGTCCTCGTCTCGAATGCGGGCAAGCACTTGCGCTTTCCTCCAGAGCGGTAGCAGCAGTGTCACGCAGTCCGCCGCGTGGATCAAAGGATCTATGGTTTTCCCTCGAGTCTTTCCCACGAGGCTTTCCCACGAGGCTTTCCCACAGGGCTGTCCCACGTGCACACGTGGTGGGAGTCGATCCCCGCTTGAACGTCAAGGCAGTGCAGGGAAAACAGGTTCCTCTGGAATGGACTGACACATCTGGGGGACTCTTGGAATGGTGGCACGACTATGGAGTTCCTCTCGCCTTTCCTGTGGAGAGCGCCTCCTCTTGAGATGCGACGGGAACGCCGGGAATTCTTTCCCTACGAAACAGGGAAAGGATCCCTCATCTCGAGCTAGGAGGCGAAACGGGGCTCCCCTGGATGTGTGGGACACCACGTGCTTCCTCTCGAGTGGAGACGGGTCTGTCGGGGAACTTCTTGAGTTGCAGCAAGGGTGTGAAGGACCCTTTGGAAGTTCCAGTGGTTAGATGTGATTGGCCTCGAGAAGCCTCAGCGGAAATGGGCCTCATCTCGCCTGGAGGGCAAAACCTCCTGGATTTTCTCGAGTTGCGGCAGGTGCTCTCGACTTACGACGGGGACCTCAGGGACCCGCTCTGGTGGCCTCAGGAAAGGCCAATCCCCATGCGAGTTCCTCGGGGGATTCCTCTCCCGTCGATGCCGGTGCCTAAGACCTTGTGTGGAGTCGGGGCCGGAACCTGAGGATTCCTCTCCAGTGCTGACATGGATCTTGGGGTACTTCTGGAGTCTCCCCAGGGGAGTCAGTCCTCGTCTCGAATGCGGGCATGCACTTGCGCTTTCCTCCAGAGCGGTAGCAGCAGTGTCACCCAGTCCGCCGCGTGGATCAAAGGATCTATGGTTTTCCCTCGAGTCTTTCCCACGAGGCTTTCCCACGAGGCTTTCCCACAGGGCTGTCCCACGTTCACACATGGTGGGACTCGATCCTCGGCTTGAACGTCAAGGCAGTGCAGGGAAAACAGGTTCCTCTGGAATGGACTGACACATCTGGGGGACTCTTGGAATGGTGTCTCGACACTGGGGTTCCTCTCGCCTTTCCTGTGGAGAGCGCCTCCTCTTGAGATGCGACGGGAACGCCGGGAATTCTTTCCCTACGAAACAGGGAAAGGATCCCTCATCTCGAGCTAGGAGGCGGAAACGGGGCTCCCCTGGATGTGTGCGGGACCCCGCGTGCTTCCTCTCGAGTGCAGACGGGTATGTCGGGGAACTTCTTGAGTTGCAGCAATGGTGTGAAGGACCCTTTGGAAGTTCCAGTGGTTAGACGTGATTAGCCTCGAGAAGCCTCAGTGGAAATGGGCCTCATCTCGCCTGGAGGGCAAAACCTCCCGGATTTTCTCGAGTTGCGGCAGGTGTTCTCGACTTACGACGGGGACCTCAGGGACCCGCTCTGGTGGCCTCAGGAAAGGCCAGTCTCCATGCGAGTTCCTCGGGGGCCTCTCGGGATTCCTCTCCCGTCGATGCCGGGGCCTAAGACCTTGTGTGGAGTCGGGCCCGGAACCTGAGGATTCCTCTCCAGTGCTGACATGGATCTTGGGGTACTTCTGGAGTCTCCCCAGGGGAGTCAGTCCTCGTCTGGAATGCGGGCATGCACTTGCGCGTTCCTCCAGAGCTGTAGCAGCAGTGTCACGCAGTCTGCAGCGTGGATCAAAGGATCTATGGTTTTCCCTCGAGTCTTTCCCACGAGGCTTTCCCACGAGGCTTTCCGACAGGGCTGTCCCACGTGCACACGTGGTGGGAATCGATCCTCGGCTTGAACGTCAAGGCAGTGCAGGGAAAACAGGTTCCTCTGGAATGGACTGACACATCTGGGGGACTCTTGGAATGGTGTCACGACCCTGGAGTTCCTCTCGCCTTTCCTGTGGAGAGCGCCTCCTCTTGAGATGCGACGGGAACGCCGGGAATTCTTTACCTACGAAACAGGGAAAGGATCCCTCATCTCGAGCTAGGAGGCGGAAACGGGGCTCCCCTGGATGTGTGCGGGACCCCACGTGCTTCCTCTCTAGTGGAGACGTGTATGTCGGGGAACTTCTTGAGTTGCAGCAAGGGTGTGAAGGACCCTTTGGAAGTTCCAGTGGTTAGATGTGATTGGCCTCGAGAAGCCTCAGCGGAAATGGGCCTCATCTCGCCTGGAGGGCAAAACCTCCTGGATTTTCTCGAGTTGCGGCAGGTGCTCTCGACTTACGACGGGGACCTCAGGGAACCGCTCTGGTGGCCTCAGGAAAGGCCAGTCCCCATGCGAGTTCCTCGGGGGCCTCTCGGGATGCCTCTCCCGTCGATGCCGGGGCCTAAGACCTTGTGTGGAGTCGGGGCTGAAACCTGAGGATTCCTCTCCAGTGCTGACATGGATCTTGGGGTACTTCTGGAGTCTCCCCAGGGGAGTCAGTCCTCGTCTCGAATGCTGGCATGCACTTGCGCTTTCCTCCAGAGCGGTAGCAGCAGTGTCACGCAGTACGCCGCGTGGATCAAAGGATCTATGGTTTTCCCTCGAGTCTTTCCCACGAGGCTTTCCCACGAGGCTTTCCCACAGGGCTGTCCCACGTGCACACGTGGTGGGAGTCGATCCTCGGCTTGAACGTCAAGGCAGTGCAGGGAAAACTGGTTCCTCTGGAATGGACTGACACATCTGGGGGACTCTTGGAATGGTGTCACGACCCTGGAGTTCCTCTCGCCTTTCCTGTGGAGAGCGCCTCCTCTTGAGATGCGACGGGAACGCCGGGAATTCTTTCCCTACGAAACAGGGAAAGGATCCCTCATCTCGAGATAAGAGTCGGAAACGGAGCTCCCCTGGATGTGGACGGGACACCACGTGCTTCCTCTCGAGTGGAGACGGGTATGTCGGGGAACTTCTTGAGTTGCAGCAAGGGTGTGAAGGACCCTTTGGAAGTTCCAGTGGTTAGATATGATTGGCCTCGAGAAGCCTCAGCGGAAATGGGCCTCATCTCGCCTGGAGGGCAAAACCGCCTGGATTTTCTCGAGTTGCGGCAGGTGCTCTCGACTTCCGACGAGGACCTCAGGGACCCGCTCTGGTGGCCTCAGGAAAGGCCAGTCCCCATGCGAGTTCCTCGGGGGCCTCTCGGGATTCCTCTCCCGTCGATGCCGGGGCCTAAGACCTTGTGTGGAGTCGGGGCCGGAACCTGAGGATTCCTCTCCAGGGCTGACATGGATCTTGGGGTACTTCTGGAGTCTCCCCAGGGGAGTCAGTCCTAGTCTCGAATGCGGGCATGCACTTGCGGTTTCCTCCAGAGCGGTAGCAGCAGTGTCACGCAGTCCGCCGCGTGGATCAAAGGATCTATGGTTTTCCCTCGAGTCTTTTCCACGAGGCTTTCCCACGCGGCTTTCACACAGGTCTGTCCCACGTGCACACGTGGTGGGATTCGATCCTTGGCTTGAACGTCAAGGCAGTGCAGGGAAAACAGGTTCCTCTGGAATGTAGTGACACATCTGGGGGACTCTTGGAATGGTGGCACGACCCTGGAGTTCCTCTCGCCTTTCCTGTGGAGAGCGCCTCCTCTTGAGATGCGACGGGAACGCCGGGAATTCTTTCCGTACGAAACAGGGAAAGGATCTCTCATCTCGAACTAGGAGTCGGAAACGGAGCTCCCCTGGATGTGGGCGTGACACCACGTGCTTCCTCTCGAGTGGAGACGGGTATGTCGGGGAACTTCTTGAGTTGCAGCAAGGGTGTGAAGTACCCTTTGGAAGTTCCAGTGGTTAGATGTGATTAGCCTCGAGAAGCCTCAGCGGAAATGGGCCTCATCTCGCCGGAGGGAAAAACCTCCTGGATTTTCTCGAGTTGCTGCAGGTGCTCTCGACTTACGACGAGGACCTCAGGGACCCGCTCTGATGGCCTCAGGAAAGGCCAGTCCCCTTGCGAGTTCCTCGGGGGCCTCTGGGGATTCCTCTCCCGTCGATTCCGGGGCCTAAGACCTTGTGTGGAGTCGAGGCCGGAACCTGAGGATTCCTCTCCAGTGCTGACATGGATCTTGGGGTACTTCTGGAGTCTCCCCAGGGGAGTCAATCCTCGTCTAGAATGCGGGCATGCACTTGCGCTTTCCTCCAGAGCGGTAGCAGCAGTGTCACGCAGTCCGCCGCGTGGATCAAAGGATCTATGGTTTTCCCTCGAGTCTTTCCCACGAGGCTTTCCCACGAGGCTTTCCCACAGGGCTGTCCCACGTGCACACGTGGTGGGAGTCGATCCTCGGCTTGAACGTCAAGGCAGTGCAGGGAAAACAGGTTCCTCTGGAATGGACTGACACATCTGGGGGACTCTTGGAATGGTGGCACGACCCTGGAGTTCCTCTCGCCTTTCCTGTGGAGAGCGCCTCCTCTTGAGATGCGACGGGAACGCCGGGAATTCTTTCCCTACGAAACAGGGAAAGGATCCCTCATCTCGAGCTAGGAGGCGGAAACGGGGCTCCCCTGGATGTGTGCGGGACCCCACGTGCTTCCTCTCGAGTGGAGACGGGTATGTCGGGAACTTCTTGAGTTGCAGCAAGGGTGTGAAGGACCCTTTGGAAGTTCCAGTGGTTAGATGTGATTGGCCTCGAGAAGCCTCAGCGGAAATGGGCCTCATCTCGCCTGGAGGGCAAAACCTCCTGGATTTTCTCGAGTTGCGGCAGGTGCTCTCGACTTACGACGGGGACCTCAGGGAACCGCTCTGGTGGCCTCAGGAAAGGCCAGTCCCCATGCGAGTTCCTCGGGGGCCTCTCGGGATTCCTCTCCCGTCGATGCCAGGGCCTAAGACCTTGTGTGGAGTCGGGGCCGGAACCTGAGGATTCCTCTCCAGTGCTGACATGGATCTTGGGGTACTTGTGGAGTCTCCCCAGGGGAGTCAGTCCTCGTCTCGAATGCGGGCATGCACTTGCGCTTTCCTCCAGAGCGGTAGCAGCAGTGTCACGCAGTCCGCCGCGTGGATCAAAGGATCTATGGTTTTCCCTCGAGTCTTTCCCACGAGGCTTTCCCACGAGGCTTTCCCACAGGGCTGTCCCACGTGCACACGTGGTGGGAGTCGATCCCCGCTTGAACGTCAAGGCAGTGCAGGGAAAACAGGTTCCTCTGGAATGGAGTGACACATCTGGGGGACTCTTGGAATGGTGGCACGACTATGGAGTTCCTCTCGCCTTTCCTGTGGAGAGCGCCTCCTCTTGAGATGCGACGGGAACGCCGGGAATTCTTTCCCTACGAAACAGGGAAAGGATCCCTCATCTCGAGCTAGGAGGCGAAACGGGGCTCCCCTGGATGTGTGCGGGACACCACGTGCTTCCTCTCGAGTGGAGACGGGTATGTCGGGGAACTTCTTGAGTTGCAGCAAGGGTGTGAAGGACCCTTTGGAAGTTTCAGTGGTTAGATGTGATTGGCCTCGAGAAGCCTCAGCGGAAATGGGCCTCATCTCGCCTGGAGGGCAAAACCTCCTGGATTTTCTCGAGTTGCGGCAGGTGCTCTCGACTTACGACGGGGACCTCAGGGACCCGCTCTGGTGGCCTCAGGAAAGGCCAATCCCCATGCGAGTTCCTCGGGGGATTCCTCTCCCGTCGATGCCGGTGCCTAAGACCTTGTGTGGAGTCGGGGCCGGAACCTGAGGATTCCTCTCCAGGGCTGACATGGATCTTGGGGTACTTCTGGAGTCTCCCCAGGGGAGTCAGTCCTCGTCTCGAATGCGGGCATGCACTTGCGCTTTCCTCCAGAGCGGTAGCAGCAGTGTCACCCAGTCCGCCGCGTGGATCAAAGGATCTATGGTTTTCCCTCGAGTCTTTCCCACGAGGCTTTCCCACGAGGCTTTCCCACAGGGCTGTCCCACGTTCACACATGGTGGGACTCGATCCTCGGCTTGAACGTCAAGGCAGTGCAGGGAAAACAGTTTCCTCTGGAATGGACTGACACATCTGGGGGACTCTTGGAATGGTGTCTCGACCCTGGGGTTCCTCTCGCCTTTCCTGTGGAGAGCGCCTCCTCTTGAGATGCGACGGGAACGCCGGGAATTCTTTCCCTACGAAACAGGGAAAGGATCCCTCATCTCGAGCTAGGAGGCGGAAACGGGGCTCCCCTGGATGTGTGCGGGACCCCACGTGCTTCCTCTCGAGTGGAGACGGGTATGTCGGGGAACTTCTTGAGTTGCAGCAATGGTGTGAAGGACCCTTTGGAAGTTCCAGTGGTTAGACGTGATTAGCCTCGAGAAGCCTCAGTGGAAATGGGCCTCATCTCGCCTGGAGGGCAAAACCTCCTGGATTTTCTCGAGTTGCGGCAGGTGTTCTCGACTTACGACGGGGACCTCAGGGACCCGCTCTGGTGGCCTCAGGAAAGGCCAGTCCCCATGCGAGTTCCTCGGGGGCCTCTCGGGATTCCTCTCCCGTCGATGCCGGGGCCTAAGACCTTGTGTGGAGTCGGGCCCGGAACCTGAGGATTCCTCTCCAGTGCTGACATGGATCTTGGGGTACTTCTGGAGTCTCCCCAGGGGAGTCAGTCCTCGTCTGGAATGCGGGCATGCACTTGCGCGTTCCTCCAGAGCTGTAGCAGCAGTGTCACGCAGTCTGCAGCGTGGATCAAAGGATCTATGGTTTTCCCTCGAGTCTTTCCCACGAGGCTTTCCCACGAGGCTTTCCGACAGGGCTGTCCCACGTGCACACGTGGTGGGAATCGATCCTCGGCTTGAACGTCAAGGCAGTGCAGGGAAAACAGGTTCCTCTGGAATGGACTGACACATCTGGGGGACTCTTGGAATGGTGTCACGACCCTGGAGTTCCTCTCGCCTTTCCTGTGGAGAGCGCCTCCTCTTGAGATGCGACGGGAACGCCGGGAATTCTTTACCTACGAAACAGGGAAAGGATCCCTCATCTCGAGCTAGGAGGCGGAAACGGGGCTCCCCTGGATGTGTGCGGGACCCCACGTGCTTCCTCTCTAGTGGAGACGTGTATGTCGGGGAACTTCTTGAGTTGCAGCAAGGGTGTGAAGGACCCTTTGGAAGTTCCAGTGGTTAGACGTGATTAGCCTCGAGAAGCCTCAGCGGAAATGGGCCTCATCTCGCCTGGAGGGCAAAACCTCCTGGATTTTCTCGAGTTGCGGCAGGTGCTCTCGACTTACGACGGGGACCTCAGGGACCTGCTCTGGTGGCCTCAGGAAAGGCCAGTCCCCATGCGAGTTCCTCTGGGGATTCCTCTCCCGTCGATGCTGGGGCCTAAGACCTTGTGTGGAGTCGGGGCCGGAACCTGAGGATTCCTCTCCAGTGCTGACATGGATCTTGGGGTACTTCTGGAGTCTCCCCAGGGGAGTCAGTCCTCGTCTCGAATGCGGGCATGCACTTGCGCTTTCCTCCAGAGCGGTAGCAGCAGTGTCACACAGTCCGCCGCATGGATCAAAGGATCCATGGTTTTCCCTCGAGTCTTTCCCACGAGGCTTTCCCACGAGGCTTTCCCACAGGGCTGTCCCACGTGCACACGTGGTGGGAGTCGATCCTTGGCTTGAACGTCAAGGCAGTGCAGGGAAAACAGGTTCCTCTGGAATGGACTGACACATCTGGGGGACTCTTGGAATGGTGGCACGACCCTGGAGTTCCTCTCGCCTTTCCTGTGGAGAGCGCCTCCTCTTAAGATGCGACGGGAACGCCGGGAATTCTTTCCCTACGAAACAGGGAAAGGATCCCTCATCTCGAGCTAGGAGGCGGAAACGGGGCTCCCCTGGATGTGTGCGGGACCCCACGTGCTTCCTCTCGAGTGGAGACGGGTATGTCGGGGAACTTCTTGAGTTGCAGCAAGGGTGTGAAGGACCCTTTGGAAGTTCCAGTGGTTAGATGTGATTGGCCTCGAGAAGCCTCAGCGGAAATGGGCCTCATCTCGCCTGGAGGGCAAAACCGCCTGGATTTTCTCGAGTTGCGGCAGGTGCTCTCGACTTACGACGAGGACCTCAGGGACCCGCTCTGGTGGCCTCAGGAAAGGCCAGTCCCCATGCGAGTTCCTCGGGGGCCTCTCGGGATTCCTCTCCCGTCGATGCCGGGGCCTAAGACCTTGTGTGGAGTCGGGGCCGGAACCTGAGGATTCCTCTCCAGGGCTGACATGGATCTTGGGGTACTTCTGGAGTCTCCCCAGGGGAGTCAGTCCTAGTCTCGAATGCGGGCATGCACTTGGGGTTTCCTCCAGAGCGGTAGCAGCAGTGTCACGCAGTCCGCCGCGTGGATCAAAGGATCTATGGTTTTCCCTCGAGTCTTTTCCACGAGGCTTTCCCACGCGGCTTTCACACAGGTCTGTCCCACGTGCACACGTGGTGGGAGTCGATCCTTGGCTTGAACGTCAAGGCAGTGCAGGGAAAACAGGTTCCTCTGGAATGGACTGACACATCTGGGGGACTCTTGGAATGGTGGCACGACCCTGGAGTTCCTCTCGCCTTTCCTGTGGAGAGTGCCTCCTCTTGGGATGCGACGGGAACGCCGGGAATTCTTTCCCTACGAAACAGGGAAAGGATCCCTCATCTCGAGCTAGGAGGCGGAAACGGGGCTCCCCTGGATGGGTGCGGGACCCCACGTGCTTCCTCTCGAGTGGAGACGGGTATGTCGCGGAACTGCTTGAGTTGCAGCAATGGTGTGAAGGACCCTTTGGAAGTTCCAGTGGTTAGATGTGATTAGCCTCGAGAAGCCTCAGCGGAAATGGGCCTCATCTCGCCTGGAGGGCAAAACCTCCTGGATTTTCTCGAGTTGCGGCAGGTGCTCTCGACTTACGATGGGGACCTCAGGGACCCGCTCTGGTGGCCTCAGGAAAGGCCAGTCCCCATGCGAGTTCCTCGGGGGCCTCTCGGGATTCCTCTCCCGTCGATGCCGGGGCCTAAGACCTTGTGTGGAGTCGGGGCCGGAACCTGAGGATTCCTCTCCAGTGCTGACATGGATCTTGGGGTACTTCTGGAGTCTCCCCAGGGGAGTCAGTCCTCGTCTCGAATGCGGGCATGCACTTGCGCTTTCCTCCAGAGCGGTAGCAGCAGTGTCACGCAGTCCGCCGCGTGGATCAAAGGATCTATGGTTTTCCCTCGAGTCTTTCCCACGAGGCTTTCCCACGAGGCTTTCCCACCGGGCTGTCCCACGTGTAACGTGGTGGGAGTCGATCCTCGGCTTGAACGTCAAGGCAGTGCAAGGAAAACAGGTTCCTCTGGAATGGACTGACACATCTGGGGGACTCTTGGAATGGTGGCACGACCCTGGAGTTCCTCTCGCCTTTCCTGTGGAGAGCGCCTCCTCTTGAGATGCGACGGGAACGCCGGGAATTCTTTCCCTACGAAACAGGGAAAGGATCCCTCATCTCGAGCTAGGAGGCGGAAACGGGGCTCCCCTGGATGTGTGCGGGACCCCACGTGCTTCCTCTCGAGTGGAGACGGGTATGTCGGGGAACTTCTTGAGTTGCAGCAAGGGTGTGAAGGACCCTTTGGAAGTTCCAGTGGTTAGACGTGATTCGCCTCGAGAAGCCTCAGCGGAAATGGGCCTCATCTCGCCTGGAGGGCAAAACCTCCTGGATTTTCTCGAGTTGCGGCAGGTGCTCTCCACTTACGACGGGGACGTCAGGGACACGCTCTGGTGGCCTCAGGAAAGGCCAGTCCCCATGCGAGTTCCTCGGGGGCCTCTCGGGATTCCTCTCCCGTCGATGCCGGGGCCTAAGACCTTGTGTGGAGTCGGGGCCGGAACCTGAGGATTCCTCTCCAGTGCTGACATGGATCTTGGGGTACTTCTGGAGTCTCCCCAGGGGAGTCAGTCCTCGTCTCGAATGCGGGCATGCACTTGCGCTTTCCTCCAGAGCGGTAGCAGCAGTGTCACGCAGTCCGCCGCGTGGATCAAAGGATCTATGGTTTTCCCTCGAGTCTTTCCCACGAGGCTTTCCCACGACGCTTTCCCACAGGGCTGTCCCACGTGCACACGTGGTGGGAGTGGATCCTCGGCTTGAACGTGAAGGCAGTGCAGGGAAAACAGGTTCCTCTGGAATGGACTGACACATCTGTGGGACTCTTGGAATGGTGGTACGACCCTGGAGTTCCTCTCGCCTTTCCTGTGGAGAGCGCCTCCTCTTGAGATGCGACGGGAACGCCGGGAATTCTTTCCCTACGAAACAGGGAAAGGATCCCCCCTCTCGAGCTAGGATGCGGAAACGGGGCTCCCCTGGATGTGTGCGGGATCCCACGTGCTTCCTCTCGAGTGGAGACGGGTATGTCGGGGAACTTCTTGAGTTGCAGCAAGGGTGTGAAGGACCCTTTGGAAGTTCCAGTGGTTAGACGTGATTCGCCTCGAGAAGCCTCAGCGGAAATGGGCCTCATCTCGCCTGGAGGGCAAAACCTCCTGGATTTTCTCGAGTTGCGGCAGGTGCTCTCGACTTACGACTGGGACCTCAGGGACCCGCTCTGGTGGCCTCAGGAAAGGCCAGTCCCCATGCGAATTCCTCGGGGGCCTCTCGGGATTCCTCTCCTGTCGATGCCGGGGCCTAAGACCTTGTGTGGAGTCGGGCCCGGAACCTGAGGATTCCTCTCCAGTGCTGACATGGATCTTGGGGTATTCTGGAGTCTCCCCAGGGGAGTCAGTCCTCGTCTCGAATGCGGGCATGCACTTGCGCTTTCCTCTAGAGCGGTAGCAGCAGTGTCACGCAGTCCGCCGCGTGGATCAAAAGATCTATGGTTTTCCCTCGAGTCTTTCCCACGAGGCTTTCCCACGAGGCTTTCCCACAGGGCTGTCCCACGTGCACACGTGGTGGGAGTCGATCCTCGGCTTGAACGTCAAGGCATTGCAGGGAAAACAGGTTCCTCTGGAATGGACTGACACATCTGGGCGTCTCTTGGAATGGTGGCACGACCCTGGAGTTCCTCTCGCCTCTCCTGTGGAGAGCGCCTCCTCTTGAGATGCGACGGGAACGCCGGGAATTCTTTCCCTAAGAGACAGGGAAAGGATCCCTCATCTCGAGCTAGGAGGCGGAAACGGGGCTCCCCTGGATGTGTGCGGGACCCCACGTGCTTCCTCTCGAGTGGAGACGGGTATGTCGGGGAACTTCTTGAGTTGCAGCAAGGTTGTGAAGGACCCTTTGGAAGTTCCAGTGGTTAGATGTGATTAGCCTCGAGAAGCCTCAGCGGAAATGGGCCTCATCACTCCTGGAGGGCAAAACCTCCTGGATTTTCTCGAGTTGCGGCATGTGCTCTCGACTTACGACGGGGACCTCAGGGACCCGCTCTGGTGACCTCAGGAAAGGCCAGTCCCCATGCGAGTTCCTCGGGGGCCTCTCGGGATTCCTCTCCCATCGATGCCGGGGCCTAAGACCTTGTGTGGAGTCGGGGCAGGAACCTGAGGATTCCTCTCCAGTGCTGACATGGATCTTGGAGTACTTCTGGAGTCTCCCCAGGGGAGTCAGTCCTCGTCTCGAATGCGGGCATGCACTTGCGCTTTCCTCCAGAGCGGTAGCAGCAGTGTCACGCAGTCCGCCGCGTGGATCAAAGGATCTATGGTTTTCCCTCGAGTTTTCCCACGAGGCTTTCCCACGATGCTTTCCCACAGGGCTGTCCCACGTGCACACGTGGTGGGAGTGGATCCTCGGCTTGAACGTCAAGGCAGTGCAGGGAAAACAGGTTCCTCTGGAATGGACTGACACATCTGGGGGACTCTTGGAATGGTGGCACGACCCTGGAGTTCCTCTCGCCTTTCCTGTGGAGAGCGCCTCCTCTTGAGATGCGACGGGAACGCCGGGAATTCTTTCCCTACGAAACAGGGAAAGGATCCCTCATCTCGAGCTAGGAGGCGGAAACGGGGCTCCCCTGGATGTGTGCGGGACACCACGTGCTTCCTCTCGAGTGGAGACGGGTATGTCGGGGAACTTCTTGAGTTGCAGCAAAGGTGTGAAGGACCCTTTGGAAGTTCCAGTGGTTAGATGTGATTAGCCTCGAGAAGCCTCAGCGGAAATGGGCCTCATCTCGCCTTCAGGGCAAAACCTCCTTGATTTTCTCGAGTTGCGGCAGGTGCTCTCGACTTATGACGGGGACCTCAGGGACCCGCTCTGGTGGCCTCAGGAATGGCCAGTCCCCATGCGAGTTCCTCGGGGGCCTCTCGGGATTCCTCTCCCGTCAATGCCAGGGCCAAGACCTTGCGTGGAGTCGGGGCCGGAACCTGAGGATTCCTCTCCAGTGCTGACATGGATCTTGGGGTACTTCTGGAGTCTCCCCAGGGGAGTCAGTCCTCGTCTCCAATGCGGGCATGCACTTGCGCTTTCCTCCAGAGCGGTAGCAGCAGTGTCACGCAGTCCGCCGCGTGGATCAAAGGATCTAAGATTTTCCCTCGACTCTTTCCCCCGAGGCTTTCCCACGAGGCTTTCCCACAGGGCTGTCAGACGTGCACACGTGGTGGGAGTCGATCCTCGGCTTGAACGTCAAGGCAGGGCAGGGAAAACAGGTTCCTCTGGAATGGACTGACACATCTGGGCGTCTCTTGGAATGGTGCCACGACCCTGGAGTTCCTCTCGCCTTTCCTGTGGAGAGCGCCACGTCTTGAGATGCGATGGGAACGACGGGAATTCCTTCCCTACGAAACAGGGAAAGGATCCCTCATCTCGAGCTAGGAGGCGGAAACGGGGCTCCCCTGGATGTGTGCGGGACCCCACGTGCTTCCTCTCGAGTGGAGACAGGTATGTCGCGGAACTGCTTGAGTTGCAGCAAGGGTGTGAAGGACCCTTTGGAAGTTCCAGTGGTTAGATGTGATTAGCCTCGAGAAGCCTCAGCGGAAATGGGCCTCATCTCGCCTGGAGGGCAAAACCTCCTGGATTTTCTCGAGTTGCGGCAGGTGCTCTCGACTTACGATGGGACCTCAGGGACCCGCTCTGGTGGCCTCAGGAAAGGCCAGTCCCCATGCGACTTCCTCGGGGGCGTCTCGGGATTCCTCTCCCGTCGATGCCGGGGCCTAAGACCTTGTGTGGAGTCGGGGCCGGAACCTGAGGATTCCTCTCCAGTGCTGACATGGATCTTGGGGTACTCCTGGAGTCTCCCCAGGGGAGTCAGTCCTCGTCTCGAATGCGGGCATGCACTTGCGCTTTCCTCCAGAGCGGTAGCAGCAGTGTCACGCAGTCCGCCGCGTGGATCAAAGGATCTATGGTTTTCCCTCGAGTCTTTCCCACGAGGCTTTCCCACAGGGCTGTCCCACGTGCACACGTGGTGAGAGTCGATCCTCGGCTTGAACGTCAAGGCAGTGCAGGGAAAACAGTTTCCTCTGGAATGGACTGACACATCTGGGGGACTCTTGGAATGGTGGCACGACCCTGGAGTTCCTCTCGCCTTTCCTGTGGAAAGCGCCTCCTCTTGAGATGCGACGGGAACGCCGGGAATTCTTTCCCTACGAAACAGGGAAAGGATCCCTCATCTCGAGCTAGGAGGCGGAAAAGGGGCTCCCCTGGATGTGTGCCGGACCCCACGGGCTTCCTCTCGAGTGGAGACGGGTATGTCGGGGAACTTCTTGAGTTGCAGCAAGGGTGTGAAGGACCCTTTGGAAGTTCCAGTGGTTAGATGTGATTGGCCTCGAGAAGCCTCAGCGGAAATGGGCTTCATCTCGCCTGGAGGGCAAAACCGCCTGGATTTTCCCGAGTTGCGGCAGGTGCTCTCGACTTACGACGAGGACCTCAGGGACCCGCTCTGGTGGCCTCAGGAAAGGCCAGTCCCCATGCGAGTTCCTCTGGGGATTCCTCTCCCGTCGATGCCGGGGCCTAAGACCTTGTGTGAAGTCGGGGCCGGAACCTGAGGATTCCTCTCCAGTGTTGATATGGATCTTGGGGTACTTCTGGAGTCTCCCCAGGGGAGTCAGTCCTCGTCTCGAATGCGGGCATGCACTTGCGCTTTCCTCCAGAGCGGTAGCAGCAGTGTCACGCAGTCCGCCCAATGGATCAAAGGATCTATGGTTTTCCCTCGAGTCTTTCCCACGAGGCTTTCCCACAGGGCTGTCCCACGTGCACACGTGGTGAGAGTCGATCCTCGGCTTGAACGTCAAGGCAGTGCAGGGAAAACAGGTTCCTCTGGAATGGACTGACACATCTGGGGGACTCTTGGAATGGTGGCACGACCCTGGAGTTCCTCTCGCCTTTCCTGTGGAAAGCGCCTCCTCTTGAGATGCGACGGGAACGCCGGGAATTCTTTCCCTACGAAACAGGGAAAGGATCCCTCATCTCGAGCTAGGAGGCGGAAAAGGGGCTCCCCTGGATGTGTGCCGGACCCCACGGGCTTCCTCTCGAGTGGAGACGGGTATGTCGGGGAACTTCTTGAGTTGCAGCAAGGGTGTGAAGGACCCTTTGGAAGTTCCAGTGGTTAGATGTGATTGGCCTCGAGAAGCCTCAGCGGAAATGGGCTTCATCTCGCCTGGAGGGCAAAACCGCCTGGATTTTCCCGAGTTGCGGCAGGTGCTCTCGACTTACGACGAGGACCTCAGGGACCCGCTCTGGTGGCCTCAGGAAAGGCCAGTCCCCATGCGAGTTCCTCTGGGGATTCCTCTCCCGTCGATGCCGGGGCCTAAGACCTTGTGTGAAGTCGGGGCCGGAACCTGAGGATTCCTCTCCAGTGTTGATATGGATCTTGGGGTACTTCTGGAGTCTCCCCAGGGGAGTCAGTCCTCGTCTCGAATGCGGGCATGCACTTGCGCTTTCCTCCAGAGCGGTAGCAGCAGTGTCACGCAGTCCGCCCAATGGATCAAAGGATCTATGGTTTTCCCTCGAGTCTTTCCCACGAGGCTTTCCCACGAGGCTTTCCCACAGGGCTGTCCCACGTGCACACGTGGTGGGAGTCGATCCTCGGCTTGAACGTCAAGGCAGTGCAGGGAAAACAGGTTCCTCTGGAATGGACTGACACATCTGGGGGACTCTTGGAATGGTGGCACGACCCTGGAGTTCCTCTCGCCTTTCCTGTGGAGAGCGCCTCCTCTTGAGATGCGACGGGAACGCCGGGAATTCTTTCTCTACGAAACAGGGCAAGGATCCCTCATCTCGAGCTAGGAGGCGGAAACGGGGCTCCCCTGGATGTGTGCGGGACCCCACGTGCTTCCTTTCGAGTGGAGACGGGTATGTCGGGGAACTTCTTGAGTTGCAGCAAGGGTGTGAAGGACCCTTTGGAAGTTCCAGTGTTTAGACGTGATTAGCCTCGAAAACCTCTGCGGAAATGAGCCTCATCTCGCCTGGAGGGCAAAACATCTTGGATTTTCTCGAGTTACGGCAGGTGATCTCGACTTACGACGGGGACCTCAGGGACCCGCTCTGGTGGCCTAAGGAAAAGCCAGTCCCCATGCGAGTTCCTCGGGGGCCTCTCGGGATCCCTCTCCCGTCGATGCCGGGGCCTAAGTCCTTGTGTGGAGTCGGGGCCGGAACCTGAGGATTCCTCTCCAGTGCTGACATGGATCTTGGGGTACTTCTGGAGTCTCCCCAGGGGAGTCAGTCCTCGTCTCGAATGCGGGCATGCACTTGCGCTTTCCTCCAGAGCGGTAGCAGCAGTGTCACGCAGTCCGCCGCGTGGATCAAAAGATCTATGGTTTTCTCTCGAGTCTTTCCCACGAGGCTTTCCCACGAGGCTTTCCCACAGGGCTGTCCCACGTGCACACGTGGTGGGAGTCGATCCTCGGCTTTAACGTCAAGGCAGTGCAGGGAAAACAGGTTCCTCTGGAATGGACTGACACATCTGGGGGACTCTTGGAATGGTGGCACGACCCTTCAGTTCCTCTCGCCTTTCCTGTGGAGAGCGCCTCCTCTTGAGATGCGATGGGAACGCCGGGAATTCTTTCCCTACGAAACAGGGAAAGGATACCTCATCTCGAGCTAGGAGGCGGAGGCGGGGCTCCCCTGGATGTGTGCGGGACCCCACGTGCTTCCTCTCGAGTGGAGATGGGTATTTCGGGGACCTTCTTGAGTTGCAGCAAGGGTGTGAAGGACCCTTTGGAAGTTCCAGTGGTTAGATGTGATTAGCCTCGAGAAGCCTCAGCGGAAATGGGCCTCATCTCGCCTGGAGGGCAAAACCTCCTGGATTTTCTCGAGTTGCGGCAGGTGCTCTCGACTTACGATGGGACCTCAGGGACCCGCTCTGGTGGCCTCAGGAAAGGCCAGTCCCCATGCGACTTCCTCGGGGGCGTCTCGGGATTCCTCTCCCGTCGATGCCGGGGCCTAAGACCTTGTGTGGAGTCGGGGCCGGAACCTGAGGATTCCTCTCCAGTGTTGACATGGATCTTGGGGTACTCCTGGAGTCTCCCCAGGGGAGTCAGTCCTCGTCTCGAATGCGGGCATGCACTTGCGCTTTCCTCCAGAGCGGTAGCAGCAGTGTCACGCAGTCCGCCGCGTGGATCAAAGGATCTATGGTTTTCCCTCGAGTCTTTCCCACGAGGCTTTCCCACAGGGCTGTCCCACGTGCACACGTGGTGAGAGTCGATCCTCGGCTTGAACGTCAAGGCAGTGCAGGGAAAACAGGTTCCTCTGGAATGGACTGACACATCTGGGGGACTCTTGGAATGGTGGCACGACCCTGGAGTTCCTCTCGCCTTTCCTGTGGAAAGCGCCTCCTCTTGAGATGCGACGGGAACGCCGGGAATTCTTTCCCTACGAAACAGGGAAAGGATCCCTCATCTCGAGCTAGGAGGCGGAAAAGGGGCTCCCCTGGATGTGTGCCGGACCCCACGGGCTTCCTCTCGAGTGGAGACGGGTATGTCGGGGAACTTCTTGAGTTGCAGCAAGGGTGTGAAGGACCCTTTGGAAGTTCCAGTGGTTAGATGTGATTGGCCTCGAGAAGCCTCAGCAGAAATGGGCTTCATCTCGCCTGGAGGGCAAAACCTCCTGGATTTTCTCGAGTTGCGGCAGGTGCTCTCGACTTACGACGAGGACCTCAGGGACCCGCTCTGGTGGCCTCAGGAAAGGCCAGTCCCCATGCGAGTTCCTCTGGGGATTCCTCTCCCGTCGATGCCGGGGCCTAAGACCTTGTGTGAAGTCGGGGCCGGAACCTGAGCATTCCTCTCCAGTGTTGATATGGATCTTGGGGTACTTCTGGAGTCTCCCCAGGGGAGTCAGTCCTCGTCTCGAATGCGGGCATGCACTTGCGCTTTCCTCCAGAGCGGTAGCAGCAGTGTCACGCAGTCCGCCCAATGGATCAAAGGATCTATGGTTTTCCCTCGAGGCTTTCCCACGAGGCTTTCCCACGAGGCTTTCCCACAGGGCTGTCCCACGTGCACACGTGGTGGGAGTCGATCCTCGGCTTGAACGTCAAGGCAGTGCAGGGAAAACAGGTTCCTCTGGAATGGACTGACACATCTGGCGGACTCTTGCAATGGTAGCACGACCCTGGAGTTCCTCTCGCCTTTCCTGTGGAGAGCGCCTCCTCTTGAGATGCGACGGGAACGCCGGGAATTCTTTCTCTACGAAACAGGGCAAGGATCCCTCATCTCGAGCTAGGAGGCGGAAACGGGGCTCCCCTGGATGTGTGCGGGACCCCACGTGCATCCTTTCGAGTGGAGACGGGTATGTCGGGGAACTTCTTGAGTTGCAGCAAGGGTGTGAAGGACCCTTTGGAAGTTCCAGTGTTTAGACGTGATTAGCCTCGAAAACCTCTGCGGAAATGAGCCTCATCTCGCCTGGAGGGCAAAACATCCTGGATTTTCTCGAGTTACGGCAGGTGATCTCGACTTACGACGGGGACCTCAGGGACCCGCTCTGGTGGCCTAAGGAAAAGCCAGTCCCCATGCGAGTTCCTCGGGGGCCTCTCGGGATCCCTCTCCCGTCGATGCCGGGGCCTAAGTCCTTGTGTGGAGTCGGGGCCGGAACCTGAGGATTCCTCTCCAGTGCTGACATGGATCTTGGGGTACTTCTGGAGTCTCCCCAGGGGAGTCAGTCCTCGTCTCGAATGCGGGCATGCACTTGCGCTTTCCTCCAGAGCGGTAGCAGCAGTGTCACGCAGTCCGCCGCGTGTATCAAAGGATCTATGGTTTTCTCTCGAGTCTTTCCCACGAGGCTTTCCCACGAGGCTTTCCCACAGGGCTGTCCCACGTGCACACGTGGTGGGAGTCGATCCTCGGCTTGAACGTCAAGGCAGTGCAGGGAAAACAGGTTCCTCTGGAATGGACTGACACATCTGGGGGTCTCTTGGAATGGTGGCACGACCCTGGAGTTCCTCTCCCCTTTCCTGTGGAGAGCGCCTCCTCTTGAGATGCGACGGGAACGCCGGGAATTCTTTCCCTACGAAACAGGGAAAGGATCCCTCTTCTCGAGCTAGGAGGCGAAACGGGGCTCCCCTGGATGTGTGCGGGACACCACGTGCTTCCTCTCGAGTGGAGACGGGTATGTCGGGGAACTTCTTGAGCTGCAGCAAGGGTGTGAAGGACCCTTTGGAAGTTCCAGTGGTTCGATGTGATTGGCCTCGAGAAGCCTCAGCGGAAATGGGCCTCATCTCGCCTGGAGGGCAAAACCTCCTGGATTTTCTCGAGTTGCGGCAGGTGCTCTCGACTTTCGACGGGGACCTCAGGGACCCGCTCTGGTGGCCTCAGGAAAGGCCAGTCCCCATGCGAGTTCCTCGGGGGCCTCTGGGGATTCCTCTCCCGTCGATGCCGGGGCCTAAGACCTTGTGTGGAGTCGGGGCCGGAACCTGAGGATTCCTCTCCAGTGCTGACATGGATCTTGGGGTACTTCTGGAGTCTCCCCAGGGGAGTCAGTCCTCGTCTCGAATGCGGACATGCACTTGCGCTTTCCACCAGAGCGGTAGCAGCAGTGTCACGCTGTCCGCCGCGTGGATCAAAGGATCTAAGGTTTTCCCTCGAGTCTTTCCCACGAGGCTTTCCCACAGGGCTGTCCCACGTGCACACGTGGTGAGAGTCGATCCTCGGCTTGAACGTCAAGGCAGTGCAGGGAAAACAGGTTCCTCTGGAATGGACTGACACATCCTGGGGACTCTTGGAATGGTGGCACGACCCTGGAGTTCCTCTCGCCTTTCCTGTGGAGAGCGCCTCCTCTTGAGATGCGACGGGAACGCCGGGAATTCTTTCCCTACGAAACAGGGAAAGGATCGCTCATCTCGAGCTAGGAATCGGAAACGGGGCTCCCCTGGATGTGTGCGGGACCCCACGTGCTTCCTCTCGAGTGGAGACGGGTATGTCGGGGAACTTCTTGAGTTGCAGCAAGGGTGTGAAGGACCCGTTGGACGTTCCAGTATTTAGACGTGATTAGCCTCGAGAAGCCTCAGCGGAAATGGGCCTCATCTCGCCTGGAGGGCAAAACCTCCTGGATTTTCTCGAGTTGCGGCAGGTGCTCTCGACTTTCGACGGGGACCTCAGGGAACCGCTCTGGTGGCCTCAGGAAAGGCCAGTCCCCATGCGAGTTCCTCGGGGGCCTCTGGGGATTCCTCTCCCGTCGATGCCGGGGCCTAAGACCTTGTGTGGAGTCGGGGCCGGAACCTGAGGATTCCTCTCCAGTGCTGTCATGGATCTTGGGGTACTTCTGGAGTCTCCCCAGGGGAGTCAGTCCTCGTCTCGAATGCGGGCATGCACTTGCGCTTTCCTCCAGAGCGGTAGCAGCAGTGTCACGCAGTCCGCCGCGTGGATCAAAGGATCTATGGTTTTCCCTCGAGTCTTTCCCACGAGGCGTTCCCACGAGGCTTTCCCACAGGGCTGTCCCACGTGCACACGTGGTGGGAGTCGATCCTCGGCTTGAACGTCAAGGCAGTGCAGGAAAACAGGTTCCTCTGGAATGGACTGACACATCTGGGGGACTCTTGGAATGGTGGCACGACCCTTCAGTTCCTCTCGCCTTTCCTGTGGAGATCGCCTCCTTTTGAGATGCGATGGGAACGCCGGGAATTCTTTCCCTAAGAAACAGGGAAAGGATCCCTCATCTCGAGCTAGGAGGCGGAAACGGGGCTCCCCTGGATGTGTGCGGGACCTCACGTGCTTCCTCTCGAGTGGAGACGGGTATGTCGGGGACCTTCTTGAGTTGCAGCAAGGGTGTGAAGGACCCTTTGGAAGTTCCAGTGGTTAGATGTGATTAGCCTCGAGAAGCCTCAGCGGAAATGGGCCTCATCTCGCCTGGAGGGCAAAACCTCCTGGATTTTCTCGAGTTGCGGCAGGTGCTCTCGACTTACGACGAGGACCTCAGGGACCCGCTCTGGTGGCCTCAGGAAAGGCCAGTCCCCATGCGAGTTCCTCTGGGGATTCCTCTCCCGTCGATGCCGGGGCCTAAGACCTTGTGTGAAGTCGGGGCCGGAACCTGAGGATTCCTCTCCAGTGCTGACATGGATCTTGGGGTACTTCTGGAGTCTCCCCAGGGGAGTCAGTCCTCGTCTCGAATGCGGGCATGCACTTGCGCTTTCCTCCAGAGCGGTAGCAGCAGTGTCACGCAGTCCGCCCAATGGATCAAAGGATCTATGGTTTTCCCTCGAGGCTTTCCCACGAGGCTTTCCCACGAGGCTTTCCCTCAGGTCTGTCCCACGTGCACACGTGGTGGGAGTCGATCCTCGGCTTGAACGTCAAGGCAGTGCAGGGAAAACAGGTTCCTCTGGAATGGACTGACACATTTGGGGGACTCTTGGAATGGTGGCACGACCCTGGAGTTCCTCTCGCCTTTCCTGTGGAGAGCGCCTCCTCTTGAGATGCGACGGGAACGCCGGGAATTCTTTCCCTACGAAACAGGGATAGGATCCCTCATCTCGAGCTAGGAGGCGGAAACGGGGCTCCCCTGGATGTGTGCGGGACCCCACGTGCTTCCTTTCGAGTGGAGACGGGTATGTCGGGGAACTTCTTGAGTTGCAGCAAGGGTGTGAAGGACCCTTTGGAAGTTCCAGTGTTTAGACGTGATTAGCCTCGAAAACCTCTGCGGAAATGAGCCTGATCTCGCCTGGAGGGCAAAACATCCTGGATTTTCTCGAGTTGCGGCAGGTGATCTCGACTTACGACGGGGACCTCAGGGACCCGCTCTGGTGGCCTCAGGAAAGGCCAGTCCCCATGCGAGTTCCTCGGGGGCCTCTGGGAATTCCTCTCCCGTCGATGCCGGGGCCTAAGACCTTGTGTGGAGTCGGGGCCGGAACCTGAGGATTCCTCTCCAGTGCTGACATGGATCTTGGGGTACTTCTGGAGTCTCCCCAGGGGAGTCAGTCCTCGTCTCGAATGCGGACATGCACTTGCGCTTTCCACCAGAGCGGTAGCAGCAGTGTCACGCAGTCCGCCGCGTGGATCAAAGGATCTATGGTTTTCCCTCGAGTCTTTCCCACGAGGCTTTCCCACGAGGCTTTCCCACAGGGCTGTCCCACGTGCACACGTGGTGGGAGTCGATCCTCGGCTTGAACGTCAAGGCAGTGCAGGGAAAACAAGTTCCTCTGGAATGGACTGACACATCTGGGGGACTCTTGGAATGGTGTCACGACCCTGGAGTTCCTCTCGCCTTTCCTGTGGAGAGCGCCTCCTCTTGAGATACGACGGGAACGCCGGGAATTCTTTCCCTACGAAACAGGGAAAGGATCCCTCATCTCGAGCTAGGAGGCGGAAACGGGGCTCCCCTGGATGTGTGTGGGACCCCACGTGCTTCCTCTCGAGTGGAGACGGGTATGTCGGGGAACTTCTTGAGTTGCAGCAATGGTGTGAAGCACCCTTTGGAAGTTCCAGTGGTTAGATGTGATTGGCCTCGAGAAGCCTCAGCGGAAATGGGCCTCATCTCGCCTGGAGGGCAAAACCTCCTGGATTTTCTCGAGTTGCGGCAGGTGCTCTCGACTTACGGCGGGGACCTCAGGGACCCGCTCTGGTGGCCTCAGGAAAGGCCAGTCCCGATGCGAGTTCCTCGGGGGCCTCTGGGGATTCCTCTCCCATCGATGCCGGTGCCTAAGACCTTGTGTGGAGTCGGGGCCGGAACCTGAGGATTCCTCTCCAGTGCTGACATGGATCTTGGGGTATTTCCGGAGTCTCCCCAGGAGAGTCAGTCCTCGTCTCGAATGCGGGCATGCACTTGCGCTTTCCTCCAGAGCGGTAGCAGCAGTGTCACGCAGTCCGCCGCGTGGATCAAAGGATCTATGTTTTTCTCTCGAGTCTTTCAAACGAGGCTTTCCCACGAGGCTTTCCCACAGGGCTGTCCCACGTGCACACGTGGTGGGAGTCGATCCTCGGCTTGAACGTCAAGGCAGTGCAGGGAAAACAGGTTCCTCTGGAATGGACTGACACATCTGGGGGACTCTTGGAATGGTGGCACGACCCTTCAGTTCCTCTCGCCTTTCCTGTGGAGAGCGCCTCCTCTTGAGATACGCCGGGAACGCCGGGAATTCCTTCCCTACGAAACAGGGAAAGGATCCCTCATCTCGAGCTAGGAGGCGGAAACGGGGCTCCTCTGGATGTGTGCCGGACCCCACGTGCTTCCTCTCGAGTGGAGACGGGTATGTCGGGGAACTTCTTGAGTTGCAGCAAGGGTGTGAAGGACCCTTTGGAAGTTCCAGTGGTTAGATGTGATTGGCCTCGAGAAGCCTCAGCGGAAATGGGCTTCATCTCGCCTGGAGGGCAAAACCTCCTGGATTTTCTCGAGTTGCGGCAGGTGCTCTCGACTTACGACGAGGACCTCAGGGACCCGCTCTGGTGGCCTCAGGAAAGGACAGTCCCCATGCGAGTTCCTCTGGGGATTCCTCTCCCGTCGATGCCGGGGCCTAAGACCTTGTGTGAAGTCGGGGCCGGAACATGAGGATTCCTCTCCAGTGCTTACATGGATCTTGGGGTACTTCTGGAGTCTCCCCAGGGGAGTCAGTCCTCGTCTCGAATGCGGGCATGCACTTGCGCTTTCCTCCAGAGCGGTAGCAGCAGTGTCACGCAGTCCGCCCAATGGATCAAAGGATCTATGGTTTTCCCTCGAGGCTTTCCCAAGAGGCTTTCCCACGAGGCTTTCCCACAGGGCTGTCCCACGTGCACACGTGGTGGGAGTCGATCCTCGGCTTGAACGTCAAGGCAGTGCAGGGAAAACAGGTTCCTCTGGAATGGACTGACACATCTGGGGGACTCTTGGAATGGTGGCACGACCCTGGAGTTCCTCTCGCCTTTCCTGTGGAGAGCGCCTCCTCTTGAGATGCGACGGGAACGCCGGGAATTCTTTCTCTACGAAACAGGGAAAGGATCCCTCATCTCGAGCTAGGAGGCGGAAACGGGGCTCCCCTGGATGTGTGCGGGACCCCACGTGCTTCCTTTCGAGTGGAGACGGGTATGTCGGGGAACTTCTTGAGTTGCAGCAAGGGTGTGAAGGACCCTTTGGAAGTTCCAGTGTTTAGACGTGATTAGCCTCGAAAACGTCTGCGGAAATGAGCCTCATCTCGCCTGGAGGGCAAAACATCCTGGATTTTCTCGAGTTGCGGCAGGTGATCTCGACTTACGACGGGGACCTCAGGGACCCGCTCTGGTGGCCTCAGGAAAAGCCAGTCCCCATGCGAGTTCCTCGGGGGCCTCTCGGGATCCCTCTCCCGTCGATGCCGGGGCCTAAGTCCTTGTGTGGAGTCGGGGCCGGAACCTGAGGATTCCTCTCCAGTGCTGACATGGATCTTGGGGTACTTCTGGAGTCTCCCCAGGGGAGTCAGTCCTCGTCTCGAATGCGGGCATGCACTGGCGCTTTCCTCCAGAGCCGTAGCAGCAGTGTCACGGAGCCCGCCGCGTGGATCAAAGGATCTATGGTTTTCCCTCGAGTCTTTCCCACGAGGCTTTCCCACGAGGCTTTCCCACAGGGCTGTCCCACGTGCACACGTGGTGGGAGTCGATCCTCGGCTTGAACGTCAAGGCAGTGCAGGGAAAACAGGTTCCTCTGGAATGGACTGACACATCTGGGGGACTCTTGGAATGGTGGCACGACCCTGGAGTTCCTCTCGCCTTTCCTGTGGAGAGCGCCTCCTCTTGAGATGCGACGGGAACGCCGGGAATTCTTTCCCTACGAAACAGGGAAAGGATCCCTCATCTCGAGCTAGGAGGCGGAAATGGGGCTCCCCTGGATGTGTGCGGGACCCCACGTGCTTCCTCTCGAGTGGAGACGGGTATGTCGGGGAACTTCTTGAGTTGCAGCAAGGGTGTGAAGGACCCTTTGGAAGTTCCAGTGGTTAGATGTGATTGGCCTCGAGAAGCCTCAGCGGAAATGGGCCTCATCTCGCCTGGAGGGCAAAACCGCCTGGATTTTCTCGAGTTGCGGCAGGTGCTCTCGACTTACGACGAGGACCTCAGGGACCCGCTCTGGTGGCCTCAGGAAAGGCCAGTCCCCATGCGAGTTCCTCGGGGGCCTCTCGGGATTCCTCTCCCGTCGATGCCGGGGCCTAAGACCTTGTGTGGAGTCGGGGCCGGAACCTGAGGATTCCTCTCCAGGGCTGACATGGATCTTGGGGTACTTCTGGAGTCTCCCCAGGGGAGTCAGTCCTAGTCTCGAATGCGGGTATGCAATTGCGGTTTCCTCCAGAGCGGTAGCAGCAGTGTCACGCAGTCCGCCACGTGGATCAAAGGATCTATGGTTTTCCCTCGAGTCTTTTCCACGAGGCTTTCCCACGCGGCTTTCACACAGGTCTGTCCCACGTGCACACGTGGTGGGAGTCGATCCTTGGCTTGAACGTCAAGGCAGTGCAGGGAAAACAGGTTCCTCTGGAATGTAGTGACACATCTGGGGGACTCTTGGAATGGTGGCACGACCCTGGAGTTCCTCTCGCCTTTCCTGTGGAGAGCGCCTCCTCTTGAGATGCGACGGGAACGCCGGGAATTCTTTCCCTACGAAACAGGGAAAGGATCTCTCATCTCGAACTAGGAGTCGGAAACGGAGCTCCCCTGGATGTGGGCGTGACACCACGTGCTTCCTCTCGAGTGGAGACGGGTATGTCGGGGAACTTCTTGAGTTGCAGCAAGGGTGTGAAGTACCCTTTGGAAGTTCCAGTGGTTAGATGTGATTAGCCTCGAGAAGCCTCAGCGGAAATGGGCCTCATCTCGCCGGAGGGAAAAACCTCCTGGATTTTCTCGAGTTGCTGCAGGTGCTCTCGACTTACGACGAGGACTTCAGGGACCTGCTCTGATGGCCTCAGGAAAGGCCAGTCCCCTTGCGAGTTCCTCGGGGGCCTCTGGGGATTCCTCTCACGTCGATGCCGGGGCCTAAGACCTTGTGTGGAGTCGAGGCCGGAACCTGAGGATTCCTCTCCAGTGCTGACATGGATCTTGGGGTACTTCTGGAGTCTCCCCAGGGGAGTCAATCCTCGTCTAGAATGCGGGCATGCACTTGCGCTTTCCTCCAGAGCGGTAGCAGCAGTGTCACGCAGTCCGCCGCGTGGATCAAAGGATCTATGGTTTTCCCTCGAGTCTTTCCCACGAGGCTTTCCCACGAGGCTTTCCCACAGGGCTGTCCCACATGCACACGTGGTGGGAGTCGATCCTCGGCTTGAACGTCAAGGCAGTGCAGGGAAAACAGGTTCCTCTGGAATGGACTGACACATCTGGGGGACTCTTGGAATGGTGGCACGACCCTGGAGTTCCTCTCGCCTTTCCTGTGGAGAGCGCCTCCTCTTGAGATGCGACGGGAACGCCGGGAATTCTTTCCCTACGAAACAGGGAAAGGATCCCCCCTCTCGAGCTAGGAGGCGGAAACGGGGCTCCCCTGGATGTGTGCGGGACCCCACGTGCTTCCTCTCGAGTGGAGACGGGTATGTCGGGGAAATTCTTGAGTTGCAGCAAGGGTGTGAAGGACCCTTTGGAAGTTCCAGTGGTTAGATGTGATTGGCCTCGAGAAGCCTCAGCGGAAATGGGCCTCATCTCGCCTGGAGGGCAAAACCTCCTGGATTTTCTCGAGTTGCGGCAGGTGCTCTCGACTTACGACGGGGACCTCAGGGAACCGCTCTGGTGGCCTCAGGAAAGGCCAGTCCCCATGCGAGTTCCTCGGGGGCCTCTCGGGATTCCTCTCCCGTCGATGCCGGGGCCTAAGACCTTGTGTGGAGTCGGGGCCGGAACCTGAGGATTCCTCTCCAGTGCTGACATGGATCTTGGGGTACTTCTGGAGTCTCCCCAGGGGAGTCAGTCCTCGTCTCGAATGCGGGCAAGCACTTGCGCTTTCCTCCAGAGCGGTAGCAGCAGTGTCACGCAGTCCGCCGCGTGGATCAAAGGATCTATGGTTTTCCCTCGAGTCTTTCCCACGAGGCTTTCCCACGAGGCTTTCCCACAGGGCTGTCCCACGTGCACACGTGGTGGGAGTCGATCCCCGCTTGAACGTCAAGGCAGTGCAGGGAAAACAGGTTCCTCTGGAATGGACTGACACATCTGGGGGACTCTTGGAATGGTGGCACGACTATGGAGTTCCTCTCGCCTTTCCTGTGGAGAGCGCCTCCTCTTGAGATGCGACGGGAACGCCGGGAATTCTTTCCCTACGAAACAGGGAAAGGATCCCTCATCTCGAGCTAGGAGGCGAAACGGGGCTCCCCTGGATGTGTGGGACACCACGTGCTTCCTCTCGAGTGGAGACGGGTCTGTCGGGGAACTTCTTGAGTGGCAGCAAGGGTGTGAAGGACCCTTTGGAAGTTCCAGTGGTTAGATGTGATTGGCCTCGAGAAGCCTCAGCGGAAATGGGCCTCATCTCGCCTGGAGGGCAAAACCTCCTGGATTTTCTCGAGTTGCGGCAGGTGCTCTCGACTTACGACGGGGACCTCAGGGACCCGCTCTGGTGGCCTCAGGAAAGGCCAATCCCCATGCGAGTTCCTCGGGGGATTCCTCTCCCGTCGATGCCGGTGCCTAAGACCTTGTGTGGAGTCGGGGCCGGAACCTGAGGATTGCTCTCCAGTGCTGACATGGATCTTGGGGTACTTCTGGAGTCTCCCCAGGGGAGTCAGTCCTCGTCTCGAATGCGGGCATGCACTTGCGCTTTCCTCCAGAGCGGTAGCAGCAGTGTCACCCAGTCCGCCGCGTGGATCAAAGGATCTATGGTTTTCCCTCGAGTCTTTCCCACGAGGCTTTCCCACGAGGCTTTCCCACAGGGCTGTCCCACGTTCACACATGGTGGGACTCGATCCTCGGCTTGAACGTCAAGGCAGTGCAGGGAAAACAGGTTCCTCTGGAATGTAGTGACACATCTGGGGGACTCTTGGAATGGTGGCACGACCCTGGAGTTCCTCTCGCCTTTCCTGTGGAGAGCGCCTCCTCTTGAGATGCGACGGGAACGCCGGGAATTCTTTCCCTACGAAACAGGGAAAGGATCTCTCATCTCGAACTAGGAGTCGGAAACGGAGCTCCCCTGGATGTGGGCGTGACACCACGTGCTTCCTCTCGAGTGGAGACGGGTATGTCGGGGAACTTCTTGAGTTGCAGCAAGGGTGTGAAGTACCCTTTGGAAGTTCCAGTGGTTAGATGTGATTAGCCTCGAGAAGCCTCAGCGGAAATGGGCCTCATCTCGCCGGAGGGAAAAACCTCCTGGATTTTCTCGAGTTGCTGCAGGTGCTCTCGACTTACGACGAGGACTTCAGGGACCCGCTCTGATGGCCTCAGGAAAGGCCAGTCCCCTTGCGAGTTCCTCGGGGGCCTCTGGGGATTCCTCTCCCGTCGATTCCGGGGCCTAAGACCTTGTGTGGAGTCGAGGCCGGAACCTGAGGATTCCTCTCCAGTGCTGACATGGATCTTGGGGTACTTCTGGAGTCTCCCCAGGGGAGTCAATCCTCGTCTAGAATGCGGGCATGCACTTGCGCTTTCCTCCAGAGCGGTAGCAGCAGTGTCACGCAGTCCGCCGCGTGGATCAAAGGATCTATGGTTTTCCCTCGAGTCTTTCCCACGAGGCTTTCCCACGAGGCTTTCCCACAGGGCTGTCCCACGTGCACACGTGGTGGGAGTCGATCCTCGGCTTGAACGTCAAGGCAGTGCAGGGAAAACAGGTTCCTCTGGAATGGACTGACACATCTGGGGGACTCTTGGAATGGTGGCACGACCCTGGAGTTCCTCTCGCCTTTCCTGTGGAGAGCGCCTCCTCTTGAGATGCGACGGGAACGCCGGGAATTCTTTCCCTACGAAACAGGGAAAGGATCCCTCATCTCGAGCTAGGAGGCGGAAACGGGGCTCCCCTGGATGTGTGCGGGACCCCACGTGCTTCCTCTCGAGTGGAGACGGGTATGTCGGGGAACTTCTTGAGTTGCAGCAAGGGTGTGAAGGACCCTTTGGAAGTTCCAGTGGTTAGATGTGATTGGCCTCGAGAAGCCTCAGCGGAAATGGGCCTCATCTCGCCTGGAGGGCAAAACCTCCTGGATTTTCTCGAGTTGCGGCAGGTGCTCTCGACTTACGACGGGGACCTCAGGGAACCGCTCTGGTGGCCTCAGGAAAGGCCAGTCCCCATGCGAGTTCCTCGGGGGCCTCTCGGGATTCCTCTCCCGTCGATGCCAGGGCCTAAGACCTTGTGTGGAGTCGGGGCCGGAACCTGAGGATTCCTCTCCAGTGCTGACATGGATCTTGGGGTACTTGTGGAGTCTCCCCAGGGGAGTCAGTCCTCGTCTCGAATGCGGGCATGCACTTGCGCTTTCCTCCAGAGCGGTAGCAGCAGTGTCACGCAGTCCGCCGCGTGGATCAAAGGATCTATGGTTTTCCCTCGAGTCTTTCCCACGAGGCTTTCCCACGAGGCTTTCCCACAGGGCTGTCCCACGTGCACACGTGGTGGGAGTCGATCCCCGCTTGAACGTCAAGGCAGTGCAGGGAAAACAGGTTCCTCTGGAATGGAGTGACACATCTGGGGGACTCTTGGAATGGTGGCACGACTATGGAGTTCCTCTCGCCTTTCCTGTGGAGAGCGCCTCCTCTTGAGATGCGACGGGAACGCCGGGAATTCTTTCCCTACGAAACAGGGAAAGGATCCCTCATCTCGAGCTAGGAGGCGAAACGGGGCTCCCCTGGATGTGTGCGGGACACCACGTGCTTCCTCTCGAGTGGAGACGGGTATGTCGGGGAACTTCTTGAGTTGCAGCAAGGGTGTGAAGGACCCTTTGGAAGTTCCAGTGGTTAGATGTGATTGGCCTCGAGAAGCCTCAGCGGAAATGGGCCTCATCTCGCCTGGAGGGCAAAACCTCCTGGATTTTCTCGAGTTGCGGCAGGTGCTCTCGACTTACGACGGGGACCTCAGGGACCCGCTCTGGTGGCCTCAGGAAAGGCCAATCCCCATGCGAGTTCCTCGGGGGATTCCTCTCCCGTCGATGCCGGTGCCTAAGACCTTGTGTGGAGTCGGGGCCGGAACCTGAGGATTCCTCTCCAGGGCTGACATGGATCTTGGGGTACTTCTGGAGTCTCCCCAGGGGAGTCAGTCCTCGTCTCGAATGCGGGCATGCACTTGCGCTTTCCTCCAGAGCGGTAGCAGCAGTGTCACCCAGTCCGCCGCGTGGATCAAAGGATCTATGGTTTTCCCTCGAGTCTTTCCCACGAGGCTTTCCCACGAGGCTTTCCCACAGGGCTGTCCCACGTTCACACATGGTGGGACTCGATCCTCGGCTTGAACGTCAAGGCAGTGCAGGGAAAACAGTTTCCTCTGGAATGGACTGACACATCTGGGGGACTCTTGGAATGGTGTCTCGACCCTGGGGTTCCTCTCGCCTTTCCTGTGGAGAGCGCCTCCTCTTGAGATGCGACGGGAACGCCGGGAATTCTTTCCCTACGAAACAGGGAAAGGATCCCTCATCTCGAGCTAGGAGGCGGAAACGGGGCTCCCCTGGATGTGTGCGGGACCCCACGTGCTTCCTCTCGAGTGGAGACGGGTATGTCGGGGAACTTCTTGAGTTGCAGCAATGGTGTGAAGGACCCTTTGGAAGTTCCAGTGGTTAGACGTGATTAGCCTCGAGAAGCCTCAGTGGAAATGGGCCTCATCTCGCCTGGAGGGCAAAACCTCCTGGATTTTCTCGAGTTGCGGCAGGTGTTCTCGACTTACGACGGGGACCTCAGGGACCCGCTCTGGTGGCCTCAGGAAAGGCCAGTCCCCATGCGAGTTCCTCGGGGGCCTCTCGGGATTCCTCTCCCGTCGATGCCGGGGCCTAAGACCTTGTGTGGAGTCGGGCCCGGAACCTGAGGATTCCTCTCCAGTGCTGACATGGATCTTGGGGTACTTCTGGAGTCTCCCCAGGGGAGTCAGTCCTCGTCTGGAATGCGGGCATGCACTTGCGCGTTCCTCCAGAGCTGTAGCAGCAGTGTCACGCAGTCTGCAGCGTGGATCAAAGGATCTATGGTTTTCCCTCGAGTCTTTCCCACGAGGCTTTCCCACGAGGCTTTCCGACAGGGCTGTCCCACGTGCACACGTGGTGGGAATCGATCCTCGGCTTGAACGTCAAGGCAGTGCAGGGAAAACAGGTTCCTCTGGAATGGACTGACACATCTGGGGGACTCTTGGAATGGTGTCACGACCCTGGAGTTCCTCTCGCCTTTCCTGTGGAGAGCGCCTCCTCTTGAGATGCGACGGGAACGCCGGGAATTCTTTACCTACGAAACAGGGAAAGGATCCCTCATCTCGAGCTAGGAGGCGGAAACGGGGCTCCCCTGGATGTGTGCGGGACCCCACGTGCTTCCTCTCTAGTGGAGACGTGTATGTCGGGGAACTTCTTGAGTTGCAGCAAGGGTGTGAAGGACCCTTTGGAAGTTCCAGTGGTTAGACGTGATTAGCCTCGAGAAGCCTCAGCGGAAATGGGCCTCATCTCGCCTGGAGGGCAAAACCTCCTGGATTTTCTCGAGTTGCGGCAGGTGCTCTCGACTTACGACGGGGACCTCAGGGACCTGCTCTGGTGGCCTCAGGAAAGGCCAGTCCCCATGCGAGTTCCTCTGGGGATTCCTCTCCCGTCGATGCTGGGGCCTAAGACCTTGTGTGGAGTCGGGGCCGGAACCTGAAGATTCCTCTCCAGTGCTGACATGGATCTTGGGGTACTTCTGGAGTCTCCCCAGGGGAGTCAGTCCTCGTCTCGAATGCGGGCATGCACTTGCGCTTTCCTCCAGAGCGGTAGCAGCAGTGTCACACAGTCCGCCGCATGGATCAAAGGATCCATGGTTTTCCCTCGAGTCTTTCCCACGAGGCTTTCCCACGAGGCTTTCCCACAGGGCTGTCCCACGTGCACACGTGGTGGGAGTCGATCCTTGGCTTGAACGTCAAGGCAGTGCAGGGAAAACAGGTTCCTCTGGAATGGACTGACACATCTGGGGGACTCTTGGAATGGTGGCACGACCCTGGAGTTCCTCTCGCCTTTCCTGTGGAGAGCGCCTCCTCTTAAGATGCGACGGGAACGCCGGGAATTCTTTCCCTACGAAACAGGGAAAGGATCCCTCATCTCGAGCTAGGAGGCGGAAACGGGGCTCCCCTGGATGTGTGCGGGACCCCACGTGCTTCCTCTCGAGTGGAGACGGGTATGTCGGGGAACTTCTTGAGTTGCAGCAAGGGTGTGAAGGACCCTTTGGAAGTTCCAGTGGTTAGATGTGATTGGCCTCGAGAAGCCTCAGCGGAAATGGGCCTCATCTCGCCTGGAGGGCAAAACCGCCTGGATTTTCTCGAGTTGCGGCAGGTGCTCTCGACTTACGACGAGGACCTCAGGGACCCGCTCTGGTGGCCTCAGGAAAGGCCAGTCCCCATGCGAGTTCCTCGGGGGCCTCTCGGGATTCCTCTCCCGTCGATGCCGGGGCCTAAGACCTTGTGTGGAGTCGGGGCCGGAACCTGAGGATTCCTCTCCAGGGCTGACATGGATCTTGGGGTACTTCTGGAGTCTCCCCAGGGGAGTCAGTCCTAGTCTCGAATGCGGGCATGCACTTGGGGTTTCCTCCAGAGCGGTAGCAGCAGTGTCACGCAGTCCGCCGCGTGGATCAAAGGATCTATGGTTTTCCCTCGAGTCTTTTCCACGAGGCTTTCCCACGCGGCTTTCACACAGGTCTGTCCCACGTGCACACGTGGTGGGAGTCGATCCTTGGCTTGAACGTCAAGGCAGTGCAGGGAAAACAGGTTCCTCTGGAATGTAGTGACACATCTGGGGGACTCTTGGAATGGTGGCACGACCCTGGAGTTCCTCTCGCCTTTCCTGTGGAGAGCGCCTCCTCTTGAGATGCGACGGGAACGCCGGGAATTCTTTCCCTACGAAACAGGGAAAGGATCTCTCATCTCGAACTAGGAGTCGGAAACGGAGCTCCCCTGGATGTGGGCGTGACACCACCTGCTTCCTCTCGAGTGGAGACGGGTATGTCGGGGAACTTCTTGAGTTGCGCAAGGGTGTGAAGTACCCTTTGGAAGTTCCAGTGGTTAGATGTGATTAGCCTCGAGAAGCCTCAGCGGAAATGGGCCTCATCTCGCCTGGAGGGCAAAACCTCCTGGATTTTCTCGAGTTGCTGCAGGTGCTCTCGACTTACGACGAGGACTTCAGGGACCCGCTCTGATGGCCTCAGGAAAGGCCAGTCCCCTTGCGAGTTCCTCGGGGGCCTCTGGGGATTCCTCTCCCGTCGATTCCGGGGCCTAAGACCTTGTGTGGAGTCGGGGCCGGAACCTGAGGATTCCTCTCCAGTGCTGACATGGATCTTGGGGTACTTCTGGAGTCTCCCCAGGGGAGTCAATCCTCGTCTAGAATGCGGGCATGCACTTGCGCTTTCCTCCAGAGCGGTAGCAGCAGTGTCACGCAGTCCGCCGCGTGGATCAAAGGATCTATGGTTTTCCCTCGAGTCTTTCCCACGAGGCTTTCCCACGAGGCTTTCCCACAGGGCTGTCCCACGTGCACACGTGGTGGGAGTCGATCCTCGGCTTGAACGTCAAGGCAGTGCAGGGAAAACAGGTTCCTCTGGAATGGACTGACACATCTGGGGGACTCTTGGAATGGTGGCACGACCCTGGAGTTCCTCTCGCCTTTCCTGTGGAGAGCGCCTCCTCTTGAGATGCGACGGGAACGCCGGGAATTCTTTCCCTACGAAACAGGGAAAGGATCCCTCATCTCGAGATAAGAGTCGGAAACGGAGCTCCCCTGGATGTGTGCGGGACACCACGTGCTTCCTCTCGAGTGGAGACGGGTATGTCGGGGAACTTCTTGAGTTGCAGCAAGGGTGTGAAGGACCCTTTGGAAGTTCCAGTGGTTAGACGTGATTAGCCTCGAGAAGCCTCAGCGGAAATGGGCCTCATCTCGCCTGGAGGGCAAAACCTCCTGGATTTTCTCGAGTTGCGGCAGGTGCTCTCGACTTACGACGGGGACCTCAGGGACCCGCTCTGGTGGCCTCAGGAAAGGCCAGTCCCCATGCGAGTTCCTCGTGGGCCTCTCGGGATTCCTCTCCCATCGATGCCGGGGCCTAAGACCTTGTGTGGATTCGGGGCCGGAACCTGAGGATTCCTCTCCAGTACTGACATGGATCTTGGGGTACTTCTGGAGTCTCCCCAGGGGAGTCAGTCCTCGTCTCGAATGAGGGCATGCACTTGCGCTTTCCTCCAGAGCGGTAGCAGCAGTGTCACGCAGTCCGCCGCGGGGATCAAAGGATCTATGGTTTTCCCTCGAGTCTTTCCCACGAGGCTTTCCCACGAGGCTTTCCCACAGGGCTGTCCCACGTGCACACGTGGTGGGAGTCGATCCTCGGCTTGAACGTCAAGGCAGTGCAGGGAAAACAGGTTCCTCTGGAATGGACTGACACATCTTGGGGACTCTTGGAATGGTGTCACGACCCTGGAGTTCCTTTCGCCTTTCCTGTGGAGAGCGCCTCCTCTTGAGATGCGACGGGAACGCCGGGAATTCTTTCCCTACGAAACAGGGAAGGATCCCTCATCTCGAGCTAGGAGGCGGAAACGGGGCTCCCCTGGATGTGTGCGGGACCCCACGTGCTTCCTCTCAGGTGGAGACGAATATGTCGGGGAACTTCTTGAGTTGCAGCAAGGGTGTGAAGGACCCTTTGGAAGTTCCAGTGGTTAGATGTGATTGGCCTCAAGAAGACTCAGCGGAAATGGGCCTCATCTCGCCTGGAGGGCAAAACCTCCTGGATTTTCTCGAGTTGCGGCAGGTGCTCTCGACTTACGATGGGGACCTCAGGACCCGCTCTGGTGGCCTGAGGAAAGGCCAGTCCCCATGCGAGTTCCTCGGGGGCCTCTCGGGATTCCTCTCCCGTCGATTTTAGGGCCTAAGACCTTGTGTGGAGTCGGGGCCGGAACCTGAGGATTCCTCTCCAGTGCTGACATGGATCTTGGGGTACTTCTGGAGTCTCCCCAGGGGAGTCAGTCCTCGTCTCAAATGCGGGCATGCACTTGCGCTTTCCTCCAGAGCGGTAGCAGCAGTGTCACGCAGTCCGCCGCGTGGATCAAAGGATCTATGTTTTTCCCTCGAGTCTTTCCCACGAGGCTTTCCCCCGAGGGTTTCCCACAGGGCTGTCCCACGTGCACACGTGGTGGGAGTCGATCCTCGGCTTGAACGTCAAGGCAGTGCAGGGAAAACAGGTTCCTCTGGAATGGACTGACACATCTGGGGGACTCTTGGAATGGTGTCACGACCCTGGAGTTCCTCTCGCCTTTCCTGTGGAGAGCGCCTCCTCTTGAGATGCGACGGGAACGCCGGGAATTCTTTCCCTACGAAACAGGGAAAGGATCCCTCATCTCGAGCTAGGAGGCGGAAACGGGGCTCCCCTGGATGTGTGCGGGACCCACGTGCTTCCTCTCGAGTGGAGACGGGTATGTCGGGGAACTTCTTGAGTTGCAGCAAGGGTGTGAAGGACCCTTTGGAAGTTCCAGTGGTTAGACGTGATTATCCTCGAGAAGCCTCAGTGGAAATGGGCCTCATCTCGCCTGGAGGGCAAAACCTCCTGGATTTTCTCGAGTTGCGGCAGGTGCTCTCGACTTACGACGGGGACCTCAGGGATCCGCTCTGGTGGCCTCAGGATAGGCCAGTCCCCATGCGAGTTCCTCGGGGGCCTCTCGGGATTCCTCTCCCGTCGATGCCGGGGCCTAAGACCTTGTGTGGAGTCGTGGCCGGAACCTGAGGATTCCTCTCCAGTGCTGACATGGATCTCGGGGTACTTCTGGAGTCTCCCCAGGGGAGTCAGTCCTCGTCTCGAATGCGGGCATGCACTTGCGCTTTCCTCCAGAGCGGTAGCAGCAGTGTCACGCAGTCCGCCGCGTGGATCAAAGGATCTATGGTTTTCCCTCGAGTCTTTCCCACGAGGCTTTCCCACGAGGCTTTCCCACAGGGCTGTCCCACGTGCACACGTGGTGGGACTCGATCCTCGGCTTGAACGTCAAGGCAGTGCAGGGAAAACAGTTTCCTCTGGAATGGACTGACATATCTGGGGGACTCTTGGAATGGTGGCACGACCCTGGAGTTCCTCTCGCCTTTCCTGTGGAGAGCGCCTCCTCTTGAGATGCGACGGGAACGCCGGGAATTCTTTCCCTACGAAACAGGGAAGGATCCCTCATCTCGAGCTAGGAGGAGGAAACGGGGCTCCCCTGGATGTGTGCGGGACCCCACGTGCTTCCTCTCGAGTGGAGACGGGTATGTCGGGGAACTTCTTGAGTTGCAGCAATGGTGTGAAGGACCCTTTGGAAGTTCCAGTGGTTAGATGTGATTGGCCTCGAGAAGCCTCAGCGGAAATGGGCCTCATCTCGCCTGGAGGGCAAAACCTCCTGGATTTTCTCGAGTTGCGGCAGGTGCTCTCGACTTACGACGGGGACCTCAGGGACCCGCTCTGGTGGCCTCAGGAAAGGCCAGAACCCATGCGAGTTCCTCGGGGGCTTCTCGGGATTCCTCTCCCGTCGATGCCGGGGCCTAAGACCTTGTGTGCAGTCGGGGCCGGAACCTGAGGATTCCTCTCCAGTGCTGACATGGATCTTGGGGTACTTCTGGAGTCTCCCAAGGAGAGTCAGTCCTCGTCTCGAATGCGGGCATGCACTTGCGCTTTCCTCCAGAGCGGTAGCAGCAGTGTCATGCATTCCTCCGCGTGGATCAAGGGATCTATGGCTTTCCCTCGAGGCTCTCTCACGAGGCTTTCCCTCAGGGCTGTCCCACGTGCCACCGTGGTGGAAGTCGATACCCGGCATGAACGTCGAGGCATTGCAGGGAAAACAGGTTCCTCTGGAATGGACTGACACATCTGGGAGACTCTTGGAATGGTGGCATGACCCTGGAGTTCCTATCGCATTTCCTGTGGAGAGCGCCTCCTCTTGAGATGTGACGGGAACGCCGGGAATTCTTTCCCTACGAAACAGGGAAAGGATCCCTCATCTCGAGCTAGGAGGCGGAAACGGGGCTCCCCTGGATGTGTGCGGGACCCTCGTGCTTCCTCTCGAGTGGGGACGGGTATGTCGGGGAACTTCTTGAGTTGCAGCAAGGGTGTGAAGGACCCTTTGGAAGTTCCAGTGGTTAGATGTGATTAGCCTCGAGAATTCTCAGCGGAAATGGGCCTCATCTCGCCTGGAGGGCAAAACCTCATGGATTTTCTCGAGTTGCGGCTGGTGCTCTCGACTTACGACGGGGACCTCAGGGACCCGCTCTGGTGGCCTCAGGAAAGGCCAGTCCCCATGCGAGTTCCTCGGGGGCCTCTCGGGATTCCTATCCCGTCGAAACCGGGGCCTAAGTCCTTGTGTGGAGTCGGGGCCGGAACCTGAGGATTCCTCTCCAGTGCTGACATGGATCTTGGGGTACTTCTGGAGTCTCCCCAGGGGAGTCAGTCGTCGTCTCGAATGCGGGCATGCACTTGCGCTTTCCTCCAGAGCGGTAGCAGCAGTGTCACGCAGTCCGCCGCGTGGATCAAAGGATCTATGGTTTTCCCTCGAGTCTTTCCCACGAGGCTTTCCCACAGGGCTGTCCCACGTGCACACGTGGTGGGAGTCGATCCTCGGCTTGAACGTCAAGGCAGTGCAGGGAAAACAGGTTCCTCTGGAATGGACTGACACATCTGGGGGACTCTTGGAATGGTGGCACGACCCTGGAGTTCCTCTCGCCTTTCCTGTGGAGAGCGCCTCCTCTTGAGATGCGACGGGAACGCCGGGAATTCTTTCCCTACGAAACAGGGAAAGGATCCCTCATCTCGAGCTAGGAGGCGGAAACGGGGCTCCCCTGGATGTGTGCGGGACCCCACGTGCTTCCTCTCGAGTGCAGACAGGTATGTCGGGGAACTTCTTGAGTTGCAGCAATGGTGTGAAGGACCCTTTGGAAGTTCCAGTGGTTAGATGTGATTGGCCTCGAGAAGCCTCAGCGGAAATGGGCCTCATCTCGCCTGGAGGGCAAAACCTCCTGGATTTTCTCGAGTTGCGGCAGGTGCTCTCGACTTACGACGGGGACCTCAGGGACCCGCTTTGGTGGCCTCAGGAAAGGCCAGTCCCCATGCGAGTTCCTCGGGGGCCTCTCGGGATTCCTCTCCCGTCGATGCCGGGGCCTAAGACCTTGTGTGGAGTCGGGGCCGGAACCTGAGGATTCCTCTCCAGTGCTGACATGGATCTTGGGGTACTTCTGGAGTCTCCGCAGGGGAGTCAGTCCTCGTCTCGAATGCGGGCATGCACTTGCGCTTTCCTCCAGAGCGGTAGCAGCAGTGTCACGCAGTCCGCCGCGTGGATCAAAGGATCTATAGTTTTCCCTCGAGTCTTTCCCATGAGGCTTTGCCACGAGGCTTTCCCACAGGGCTGTCCCACGTGCACACGTGTTGGGAGTCGATCCTCGGCTTGAACGTCAAGGCAGTGCAGGGAAAACAGGTTCCTCTGGAATGGACTGACACATCTGGGGGACTCTTGGAATGGTGGCACGACCCTGGAGTTCCTCTCGCCTTTCCTGTGGAGAGCGCCTCCTCTTGAGATGCGACGGGAACGCCGGGAATTCTTTCCCTACGAAACAGGGAAAGGATCCCTCATCTCGAGCTAGGAGGCGGAAACGGGGCTCCCCTGGATGTGTGCGAGACCCCACGTGCTTCCTCTCGAGTGCAGACGGGTATGTCGGGGAACTTCTTGAGTTGCAGCAAGGGTGTGAAGGACCCTTTGGAAGTTCCAGTGGTTAGATGTGATTAGCCTCGAGAAGCCTCAGCGGAAATGGGCCTCATCACGCCTGGAGGGCAAAACCTCCTGGATTTTCTCGAGTTGCGGCAGGTGCTCTCGACTTATGACGGGGACCTCAGGGACCCACTCTGGTGGCCTCAGGAAAGGCCAGTCCCCATGCGACTTCCTCGGGGGCCTCTCGGGATTCCTCTCCCGTCGATGCCGGGGCCTAAGACCTTGTGTGGAGTCGGGGCCGGAACCTGAGGATTCCTCTCCAGTGCTGACATGGATCTTGGGGTACTTCTGGAGGCTCCCCAGGGGAGTCAGTCCTCGTCTCGAATGCGGGCATGCACTTGCGCTTTCCTCCAGAGCGGTAGCAGCAAGGTCACGCAGTCCGCCGCGTGGATCAAAGGATCTATGGTTTTCCCTCGAGTCTTTCCCACGAGGCTTTCCCACAGGGCTGTCCCACGTGCACACGTGGTGGGACTCGATCCTCGCCTTGAACGTCAAGGCAGTACAGGGAAAACAGGTTCCTCTGGAATGGACTGACACATCTGGGGGACTCTTGCAATGGTGGCACGACCTTGGATTTCCTCTCGCCTTTCCTGTGGAGAGCGCCTCCTCTTGAGATGCGACGGGAACGCCGGGAATTCTTTCCCTACGAAACAGGGAAAGGATCCCTCATCTCAAGCTAGGAGGCGGAGGCGGGGCTCCCCTGGATGTTTGGGGGACCCTCGTGCTTCCTCTCTAGTTGAAACGGTATGTCTATGTCGGGGAACTTCTTGAGTTGCAGCAAGGGTGTGAAGGACCCTTTGGAATTTCCAGTTGTTAGATGTGATTAGCCTCGAGTAGCCTCAGCGGAAATGGGCCTCATCTCGCCTGGAGGGCAAAACCTCCTGGATTTTCTCGAGTTGCGGCAGGTGCTCTCGACTTACAACGAGGACCACAGGGACCCGCTCTGGTGGCCTCAGGAAAGGCCAGTCCCCATGCGAATTCCTCGGGGGCCTCTCGGGATTCCTCTCCCGTCGATGACGGGGCCTAAGACCTTGTGTGGGGTCGGGGCCGAAACCTGAGGATTCCTCCCCAGTGCTGACACGGATCTTGGGGTATTCCTGGAGTCTCCCCAGGGGAGTCAGTCCTCGTCTCGAATGCGGGCATGCACTTCCGCTTTCCTCCAGAGCGGTAGCAGCAGTGTCACGCAGTCCGCCGCGTGAATCAAAGGATCTATGGTTTTCCCTCGAGTCTTTCCCACGAGGCTTTCCCATGAGGCTTTCCCACAGGGCTGTCCCACGTGGGCACGTGGTGGGAGTCGATCCTCAGCTTCAACGTCAAGGCAGTGCAGGGAAAACAGGTTCCTCTGGAATGGACTGACACATCTGGGGGACTCTTGGAATGGTGGCACGACCCTGGAGTTCCTCTCGGCTTTCCTGTGGAGAGCGCCTCCTCTTGAGATGCGACGGAAACGCCGGGAATTCTTTCCCTACGAAACAGGGAAAGGATCCCTCATCTCGAGCTAGGAAGTGGAAACGGGGCTCCCCTGGATCTGTGCGGGACCCTCGTGATTCCTCTCGAGTGGAGACGGGTATGTCGGGGAACTTCTTTAGTTGCAGCAAAGGTGTGAAGGACCCTTTGGAAGTTCCAGTGGTTAGATGTGATTAGCCTCGAGAAGCCTCAGCGGAAATGGGCCTCATCTCGCCTGGAGGGCAAAACCTCCTGGATTTTCTCGAGTTGCGGCAGGTGCTCTCGACTTACGACGGGGACCTCAGGGACCCGCTCTGGTGCCTCAGGAAAGGCCAGAACCCATGCGAGTTCCTCGGGGGCTTCCCGGGATTCCTCTCCCGTCGATGCCGGGGCCTAAGACCTTGTGTGCAGTCGGGGCCGGAACCTGAGGATTCCTCTCCAGTGCTGACATGGATCTTGGGGTACTTCTGGAGTCTCCCCAGGGGAGTCAGTCCTCGTCTCGAATGCGGGCATGCACTTGCGCTTTCCTCCAGAGCGGTAGCAGCAGTGTCACGCAGTCCGCCGCCTGGATCAAAGGATCTATGGTTTTCCCTCGAGTCTTTCCCACGAGGCTTTCCCACGAGGCTTTCCCACAGGGCTGTCCCACGTGCCACCGTGGTGGGAGTCGAACCTCGGCATGAACGTCGAGGCAGTGCAGGGAAAATACGTTCCTCTGGAATGGACTGACACATCTGGAGGACCCTTGGAATGGTGGCACGACCCTGGAGTTCCTCTCGCCTTTCCTGTGGAGAGGGCCTCCTCTTGAGATGCGACGGGAACGCCGGGAATTCTTTCCCTACGAAACAGGGAAAGGATCCCTCATCTCGAGCTAGGAGGTGGAAACGGGGCTCACCTGGATCTGTGCGGGACCCTCGTGATTCCTCTCGAGTGGAGACGGGTATGTCGGGGAACTTCTTGAGTTGCAGCAAAGGTGTGAAGGACCCTTTGGAAGTTCCAGTGGTTAGATGTGATTAGACTCGAGAAGCCTCAGCGGAAATGGGCCTCATCTCGCCTGGAGGGCAAAACCTCCTGGATTTTCTCGAGTTGGGGCAGATGCTGTCGACTTAAGACGGGGACTTCAGTGACCCTCTCTGGTGGCCTCAGGAAAGGCCAGTCCCCATGCGAGTTCCTCGGGGGCTTCTCTGGATTCCTCTCCCGTCGATGCCGGGGCCTAAGACATTGTGTGGAGTCGGGGCCGGAACCTGAGGATTCCTCTCCAGTGCTGACATGGATCTTGGGGTACTTCTGGAGTCTCCCCAGGGGAGTCAGTCCTCGTCTCGAATGCGGGCATGCACTTGCGCTTTCCTCCAGAGCGGTAGCAGCAGTGTCACGCAGTCTGCCCCGTGGATCAAAGGATATATGGTTTTCCCTCGAGTCTTTCCCACGAGGCTTTCCCACGAGGCTTTCCCACAGGGCTGTCCCACGTGCGCACGTGGTGGGAGTCGATCCTCGGCTTGAACGTCAAGGCAGTGCAGGAAAAACAGGTTCCTCTGGAATGGACTGACACATCTGGGGGACTCTTGGAATCGTGGCACGACCCTGGAGTTCCTCTCGCCTTTCCTGTGGAGAGCGCCTCCTCTTGAGATGCGACGGGAACGCCGGGAATTCGTTCCCTACGAAACAGGGAAAGGATCCCTCATCTCGAGCTAGGAGGCGGAAACGGGGCTCCCCTGGATGTGTGCGGGACCCTCGTGCTGCCTCTCGAGTGGAGGCGGCTATGTCGGGGAACTTCTTGACTTGCAGTAGGGGTGTGAAGGACCCTTTGGAACTTCCATTGGTTAGATGTGATTAGCCTCGAGAAGCCTCAGCGGAAATGGGCCTCATCTCGCCTGGAGGGCAAAACCTCCTGGATTTTCTCGAGTTGCGGCAGGTGCTCTCGACGTACGACGGGGACCTCGGGGACCCGCTCAGGTGGCCTGAGGAAAGGCCAGTCCCCATGCGAGTTCCTCGGGGGCCTCTCGGGATTCCTCTCCCGGCGATGCCGGGGCCTAAGACCTTGTGTGGAATCGGGGCCGGAACCTGAGGATTCCTCTCCAGTGCTGACATGGATCTTGGGGTACTTCTGGAGTCTCCCCAGGGGAGTCAGTCCTCGTCTCGAATGCGGGCATGCACTTGCGCTTTCCTCCAGAGCGGTAGCAGCAGTGTCACGCATTCCGCCGCGTGGATCAAGGGATCTATGGTTTTCCCTCGAGTCTTTCCCACGAGGCTTTCCCACGAGGCTTTCCCACAGGGCTGTCCCACAGGGCTATCCCACGAGCACACGTGGTGGGAGTCGGTCCTCGGCTTGAACGTCAAGGCAGTGCAGGGAAAACAGGATCCTCTGGAATGGACTGACACATCTGGAGGACTCTTGGAATGGTGGTACGACCCTGGAGTTCCTCTCGCCTTTCCTGTTGAGAGCGCCTCCTCTTGAGATGCGACGGGAACGCTGGGAAATCTTTCCCTACGAAACAGGGAATGGATCCCTCATCTCGAGCTAGGAGGCGGAAACGGGGCTCCCCTGGATGTGTGCGGGACCCTCGTGCTTCCTCTCGAGTGGAGACGGCTATGTCGAGGAACTTCTTGACTTGCAGTAAGGGTGTGAAGGACCCTTTGGAAGTTCCATTGGTTAGATGTGATAAGCCTAGATATGCCTCAGCGGAAATGGGCCTCATCTCGCCTGGAGGGCAAAACCTCCTGGATTTTCTCGAGTTGCGGCAGGTGCTCTCGACTTACCACAGGGACCTCAGGGATCCGCTCTGGTGGCCTCAGGAAAGGCCAGTCCCCATGCCAGTTCCTCGGGGTCCTCTCGGGATTCCTTACCCTTCGATACCGGGGCCTAAGACCTTGTGTGGAGTCGGGGTAGGAACCTGAGGATTCCTCTCCAGTGCTGATATGGATCTTGGGGTACTTCTGGAGTCTCCCCAGGGGAGTCAGTCCTCGTCTCGAATGCGGGCATGCACTTGCGCTTTCCTCCAGATTGGTAGTAGCAGTGTCACGCATTCCGCCGCGTGGATCAAGGGATCTATGGCTTTCGCTCGAGGCTTTCCCACGAGGCTTTCCCACAGGGCTGTCCCACTTGCCACCGTGGTGGGATTTGATCCTCGGCATGAACGTCGAGGCAGTGCAGGGAAAATACATTCCTCTGGAATGGACTGACACATCTTGGGACTCTTGGAATGGTGGCACGACCCTGGAGTTCCTCTCGCCTTTCCTGTGGAGAGCGCCTCCTCTTGAGATGCGACGGGAACGCCAGGAATTCTTTCCCTACGAAACAGGGAAAGGATCCCTCATCTCGAGCTAGGAGGCGGAAACGGGGCTCCCCTGGATGTGTGCGGGACCCTCGTGCTTCCTCTCGAGTGAAGACGGGTATGTCGGGGAACTTCTTGAGTTGCAGTAAGCGTGTGAAGGACCCTTTGGAAGTTCCAGTGGTTAGATGTGATTAGCCTCGAGAAGCCTCAGCAGAAATGGGCCTCATCTCGCCTGGAGGGCAAAACCGCCTGGATTTTCTCGAGTTGAGGCAGGTGCTCTCGACTTACGATGGGGACCTCGGGGACCCACTCTGGTGGCCTCAGGAAAGGCCAGTCCCCATGCCAGTTCCTCGGGGGCCTCTCGGGATTCCTCTCCCGGCGATGCCTGGGCCTAAGACCTTGCATGGAGTCGCGGCCGGAACCTGAGGATTCCTCTCCAGTGCTGACATGGATCTTGGGGTACTTCTGGAGTCTCCCCAGGGGAGTCAATCCTCGTCTCGAATGCGGGCATGCACTTGTGCTTTCCTCCAGAGCGGTAGCAGCAGTGTCACGCATTCCGCCGCGTGGATCAAGGGATCTATGGTTTTCCCTCGAGCCTTTCCCACAAGGCTTTCCCACGAGGCTTTCCCACAGGGCTGTCCCACGTGCACACGTGGTGGGAGTCGATCCTCGGCTTGAACGTCAAGGCAGTGCAGGAAAAACAGGTTCCTCTGGAATGGACTGACACATCTGGGGGACTCTTGGAATGGTGGCACGACCCTGGAGTTCCTCTCGCCTTTCCTGTGGAGAGCGCCTCCTCTTGAGATGCGACGGGAACGCCGGGAATTCTTTCCCTATGAAACAGGGAAAGGATCCCTCATCTCGAGCTAGGAGGCGGAAACGGGGCTCCCCTGGATGTGTGCGGGACCCTCGTGCTTCCTCTCGAGTGGAGACGGGTATGTCGGGGAACTTCTTGAGTTGCAGCAAGGGTGTGAAGGACCCTTTGGAAGTTCCAGTGGTTAGATGTGATTAGCCTCGAGAAGCCTCAGCGGAAATGGGCCTCATCTCGCCTGGAGGGCAAAACCTCCTGGATTTTCTCGAGTTGTGGCAGCTGCTCTCGACTTACGACGGGGACCTCAGGGACCAGCTCAGGTGGCCTCAGGAAAGGCCAGTCCCAATGCGAGTTCCTCGGGGGCCTCTCGGGAATCCTCTCCCGGCGATGCCGGGGCCTAAGACCTTGTGTGGAGTGGGGGCCGGAATCTGAGGATTCCTCTCCAGTGCTGACATGGATCTTGGGGTACTTCTGGAGTCTCCCCAGGGGAGTCAGTCCTCGTCTCGAATGCGGGCATGCACTTGCGCTTTCCTCCAGAGCGGTAGCAGCAGTGTCACGCAGTCCACCGCGTGGATCAAAGGATCTATGGTTTTCCCTGGAGACTTTCCCACGAGGCTTTCCCACGAGGCTTTCCCACAGGGCTGTCCCACGTGTACACGTGGTGGGAGTCGATCCTCGGCTTGAACGTCAAGGCAGTGCAGGGAAAACAGGTTCCTCTGGAATGGACTGACACATCTGGGGGACTCTTGGAATGGTGGCACGACCCTGGAGTTCCTCTCGCCTTTCCTGTGGAGAGCGCCTCCTCTTGAGATGCGACGGGAACGCGGGGAATTCTTTCCCTACGAAACAGGGAAAGGATCCCTCATCTCGAGCTAGGAGGTGGAAACAGGTCTCCCCTGGATGTGTGCGTGCCCCTCGTGCTTCCTCTCGAGTGGAAACGGGTATGTCGGGGAACTTCTTGAGTTGCAGCAAGGGTGTGAAGGACCCTTTGGAAGTTCCAGTGGTTAGATGTGATTAGCCTCGAGAAGCCGCAGCGGAAATGGGCCTCATGTCGCCTGGAGGGCAAAACCTCCTGGATTTTCTCGAGTTGCGGCAGGTGCTCTCGACTTACGACTGGGACCTCGGGGACCCGCTCTGGTGGCCTCAGGAAAGGCCAGTCCCCATGCGAGTTCCTCGGGGGCCTGTCGGAATTCCTCTCCCGGCAATGCCGGTGCCTAAGACCTTGTGTGGAGTCGGATTCGGAACCTGAGGATTCCTCTCCAGTGCTGACATGGTTCTTGGGGCACTTCTGGAGACTCCCCAGTGGAGGCAGTCCTCGTCTCGAATGCGGGCATGCTCTTGCGCTTTCCTAAAAAGCGGTAGCAGCAATGTTATGGATTCCGCCGCGTGGATCAAAGGATCTATGTTTTTCCCTCGAGTCTTTCCCACAAGGCTTTCCCACGAGGCTTTCCCACAGGGCTGTCCCACGTGCACACGTGGTGGGAGTCGATCCTCGGCTTGAACGTCAAGGCAGTGCAGGAAAAACTGATTCCTCTGGAATGGACTGACACATCTGGGGGACTCTTGGAATGGTGGCACGACCCTGGAGTTCCTCTCGCCTTTCCTGTGGAGAGCGCCTCCTCTTGAGATGCGACGCGAATGCCGGGAATTGTTTCCCTATGATACAGGGAAAGGATCCCTCATCTCGAGCTAGGAGGCGGAAACGGGGCTCCCCTGGATGTGTGCGGGACCCTCGTGCTTCCTCCCGAGTGGAGACGGGTATGTCGGGGAACTTCTTGAGTTGCAGCAAGGGTGTGAATGACCCTTTGGAAGTTCCAGTGGTTAGATGTGATTAGCCTCGAGAAACCTCAGCGGAAATGGGCTTCATCTCGCCTGGAGGGCAAAACCTCCTGGATTTTCTCGAGTTGCGGCAGCTGCTCTCGACTTACGACGGGGACCTCAGGGACCCGCTCTGGTGGCCTCAGGAAAGGCCAGTCCCCATGCGAGTTCCTCGGGGGCCTCTCGGGATTCCTCTCCCGTCGATACCGGGGCCTAAGACCTTGTGTGGAGTCTGGGTCGGAACCTGAGGATTCCTCTCCAGTGCTGATATGGATCTTGGGGTACTTCTGGAGTCTCCCCAGGGGATTCAGTCCTCGTCTCGAATGCGGGCATGCACTTGCGCTTTCCTCCAGAGTGGTAGCAGCAGTGTCACGCATTCCGCTGCGTGGATCAAGGGATCTATGGCTTTCCCTCGAGGCTTTCCCACGAGGCTTTCCCACAGGGCTGCCCCAATTGCCACCGTGGTGGGAGTCGATCCTCGGCATGAATGTCGAGGCAGTGCAGGGAAAACAGGTTCCTCTGGAATGGACTGACACATCTGGGGGACTCTTGGAATGGTGGCACGACCCTGGAGTTCCTCTCGCCTTTCCTGTGGAGAGTGCCTCCTGTTGAGATGCGACGGGAACGCCGGGAATTCTTTCCCTACGAAAAAGGGATAGGATCCGTCAACTCGGGCTAGGAGGCGGAAACGGGGCTCCCCTGGATGTGTGCGGGACCCTCGTGCTTCCTCTCGAGTGGAGACGGCTATGTTGGGGAACTTCTTGAGTTGCAGCAAGGGTGTGAAGGACCCTTTGGAAGTTCCAGTGGTTAGATGTGATTAGCCTCGAGAAGCCTCAGCGGAAATGGGCCTCATCTCGCCTGGAGGGCAAAACCTCCTGGATTTTCTCGAGTTGCGGCAGCTGCTCTCGACTTACGACCGGGACCTCGGGGACCCGCTCTGGTGGCCTCAGGAAAGGCCAGTCCCAATTCGAATTCCTAGGGGGCCTCTCGGGATTCCTCTCCCGGCGATGCCGGGGCCTAAGACCTTGTGTGGAGTCGGGGCCGGAACCTGAGGATTCCTCTCCAGTGCTGACATGGATCTTCGGGTACTTCTGGAGTCTCCCCAGGGGAGTCAGTCCTCGTCTCAAATGCGGGCATGCACTTGCGCTTTCCTCCAGAGCGGTAGCAGCAGTGTCACGCAGTCCGCCGCGTGGATCAAAGGATCTATGGTTTTCCCTCGAGTCTTTCCCTCGAGGCTTTCCCACGAGGCTTTCCCACAGGGCTGTCCCACGTGCACACCTGGTGGGAGTGGATCCTCGTCTTGAACGTCAAGGCAGTGCAGGGAAAACAGGTTCCTCTGGAATGGACTGACACATCTGGGGGACTCTTGGAATGGTGGCACGACACTGGAGTTCCTCTCGCCTTTCCTGTGGAGAGCGCCTCCTCTTGAGATGCGACGGGAACGCCGGGAATTCTTTCCCTACGAAACAGGGAAAGGATCCCTCATCTCGAGCTAGGAGGCGGAAACGGGGCTCCCCTGGATGTGTGCGGGACCCCACGTGCTTCCTCTCGAGTGGAGACGGGTATGTCGAGGAACTTCTTGAGTTGCAGCAAGGGTGTGAAGGACCCTTTGGAAGTTCCAGTGGTTAGATGTGATTGGCCTCGAGAAGCCTCAGCGGAAATGGGCCTCATCTCGCCTGGAGGGCAAAACCTCCTGGATTTTCTCGAGTTGCGGCAGGTGCTCTCAACTTACGACGGGGTCCTCAGGGACCCGCTCTGGTGGCCTCAGGAAAGGCCAGTCCCCATGCGAGTTCCTCGGGGGCCTCTGGGGATCCTCTCCCGTCGATGCCGGGGCCTCAGACCTTGTGTGGAGTCGGGGCCGGAACCTGAGGTTTCCTCTCCAGTGCTGACATGGATCTTGGGGTACTTCTGGAGTCTCCCCAGGGGAGTCAGTCCTCGTCTCAAATGCGGGAATGCACTTGCGCTTTCCTCCAGAGCGGTAGCAGCAGTGTCACGCAGTCCGCCGCGTGGATCAAAGGATCTATGGTTTTCCCTCGAGTCTTTCCCACGAGGCTTTCCCACGAGGCTTTCCCACAGGGCTGTCCCACGTGCACACGTGGTGGGAGTCGATCCTCGGCTTGAACGTCAAGGCAGTGCAGGGAAAACAGGTTCCTCTGGAATGGACTGACACATCTGGGGGACTCTTGGAATGGTGGCACGACCCTGGAGTTCCTCTCGTCTTTCCTGTGGAGAGCGCCTCCTCTTGAGATGCGACGGGAACGCCGGGAATTCTTTCCCTACGAAACAGGAAAAGATCCCTCATCTCGCGCTACGAGGCGGAAACGGGGCTCCCCTGGATGTGTGCGGGACCCCACGTGCTTCCTCTCGAGTGGAGACGGGTATGTCGGGGAACTTCTAGAGTTGCAGCAAGGGTGTGAAGGACCCTTTGTAAGTTCCAGTGGTTAGATATGATTAGCCTCGAGAAGCCTCAATGAAAATGGGCCTCATCTCGCCTGGAGGGCAAAACCTCCTGGATTTTCTGGAGTTGCGACAGGTGCTCTCGACATACCACGGGGACCTCAGGGTCCGGCTCTGGTGGCCTCAGGAAAGGCCAGTCCCCATGCGAATTCCTCGGGGGCCTCTCGGGATTCCTCTCCCGTCGATGTCGGGGCCTAAGACCTTGTGTGGGGTCGGGGCCGAAACCTGAGGATTCCTCCCCAGTGCTGACACGGATCTTGGGGTATTCCTGGAGTCTCCCCAGGGGAGTCAGTCCTCGTCTCGAATGCGGGCATGCACTTCCGCTTTCCTCCAGAGCGGTAGCAGCAGTGTCACGCAGTCCGCCGCGTGAATCAAAGGATCTATGGTTTTCCCTCGAGTCTTTCCCACGAGGCTTTCCCATGAGGCTTTCCCACAGGGCTGTCCCACGTGGGCACGTGGTGGGAGTCGATCCTCGGCTTCAACGTCAAGGCAGTGCAGGGAAAACAGGTTCCTCTGGAATGGACTGACACATCTGGGGGACTCTTGGAATGGTGGCACGACCCTGGAGTTCCTCTCGGCTTTCCTGTGGAGAGCGCCTCCTCTTGAGATGCGACGGAAACGCCGGGAATTCTTTCCCTACGAAACAGGGAAAGGATCCCTCATCTCGAGCTAGGAAGTGGAAACGGGGCTCCCCTGGATCTGTGCGGGACCCTCGTGATTCCTCTCGAGTGGAGACGGGTATGTCGGGGAACTTCTTTAGTTGCAGCAAAGGTGTGAAGGACCCTTTGGAAGTTCCAGTGGTTAGATGTGATTAGCCTCGAGAAGCCTCCGCGGAAATGGGCCTCATCTCGCCTGGAGGGCAAAACCTCCTGGATTTTCTCGAGTTGCGGCAGGTGCTCTCGACTTACGACGGGGACCTCAGGGACCCGCTCTGGTGGCCTCAGGAAAGGCCAGAACCCATGCGAGTTCCTCGGGGGCTTCTCGGGATTCCTCTCCCGTCGATGCCGGGGCCTAAGACCTTGTGTGGAGTCGGGGCCGGAACCTGAGGTTTCCTCTCCAGTGATGACATGGATCTTGGGGTACTTCTGGAGTCTCCCAAGGAGAGTCAGTCCTCGTCTCGAATGCGGGCATGCAATTCCGCTTTCTCCAGAGCGGTAGCAGCAGTGTATTGCATTCCTCCGCGTGGATCACCGGATCTATGGCTTTCCCTCGAGGCTTTCTCACGAGGCTTTCCCTCAGGGCTGTCCCACGTGCCACCGTGGTGGAAGTCGATACCAGGCATGAACGTCGAGTCATTGCAGGGAAAACAGGTTCCTCTGGAATGGACTGACACATCTGGGAGACTCTTGGAATGGTGGCACGACCCTGGAGTTCCTATCGCATTTCCTGTGGAGAGCGCCTCCTCTTGAGATGTGACGGGAACGCCGGGAATTCTTTCCCTACGAAACAGGGAAAGGATCCCTCATCTCGAGCTAGGAGGCGGAAACGGGGCTCCCCTGGATGTGTGTGGGACCCTCGTGCTTCCTCTCGAGTGGGGACGGGTATGTCGGGGAACTTCTTGAGTTGCAGCAAGGGTGTGAAGGACCCTTTGGAAGTTCCAGTGGTTAGATGTGATTGGCCTCGAGAATTCTCAGCGGAAATGGGCCTCATCTCGCCTGGAGGGCAAAACCTCCTGGATTTTCTCGAGTTGCGGCTGGTGCTCTCGACTTACGACGGGGACCTCAGGGACCCGCTCTGGTGGCCTCAGAAAAGGCCAGTCCACATGCGAGTTCCTCGGGGGCCTCTCGGGATTCCTATCCCGTCGAAACCGGGGCCTAAGTCCTTGTGTGGAGTCGGGGCCGGAACCTGAGGATTCCTCTCCAGTGCTGACATGGATCTTGGGGTACTTCTGGAGTCTCCCCAGGGGAGTCAGTCCTCGTCTCGAATGCGGGCATGCACTTGCGCTTTCCTCCAGAGCGGTAGCAGCAGTGTCACGCAGTCCTCCGCCTGGATCAAGGGATCTATGGCTTTCCCTCGAGGCTTTCCCACGAGGTTTTCCCACAGGGCTGTCCCACGTGCCACCGTGGGGGCAGTCGATCCTCGGCTTGAACGTCAAGGCAGTGCAGAGAAAACAGGTTCCTCTGGAATGGACTGACACATCTGGGGGACTCTTGGAATGGTGGCACGACCCTGGAGTTCCTCTCGCCTTTCCTGTGGAGAGCGCTTCCTCTTGAGATGCGACGGAAACGCCGGGAATTCTTTCCCTACGAAACAGGGAAAGGATCCCTCATCTCGAGCTAGGAGGCCGAAACGGGGCTCCCCTGGATGTGTGCGGGACCCTTGTGCTTCCTCTCGAGTGGATACGGGTATGTCGGGGAACTTCTTGAGTTGCAGCAAGGGTGTGAAGTACCCTTTGGAAGTTTCAGTGGTTAGATGTGATTAGCCTCGAGAAGCCTCAGCGGAAATGGGCCTCATCTCGCCTGGAGGGCAAAACCTCCTGGATTTTCTCGAGTTGCGGCAGGTGCTCTCGACTTACGACGGGGACCTCAGGGACCCGCTCTGGTGGCCTCAGGAAAGGCCAGTCCCCATGCGAGTTCCTCGGGGGCCTCTCAGGATTCCTCTCCCGTCGATGCCGGGGCCTAAGACCTTGTGTGGAGTCGGGGCCGGAACCTGAGGATTCCTCTCCAGTGCTGACATGGATCTTGGGGTACTTCTGGAGTCTCCCCAGGGGAGTCAGTCCTCGTCTCGAATGCGGGCATGCACTTGCGCTTTCCTCCAGAGCGGTAGGAGCAGTGTCACGCAGACCGCCGCGTGGATTAAAGGATCTATGGTTTTCCCTCGAGTCTTTCCCACGAGGCTTTCCCACCAGGCTTTCCCACAGGGCTGTCCCACGTGCCACCGTGGTGGGAGTCGAACCTCGGCATGAACGTCGAGGCAGTGCAGGGAAAATACGTTCCTCTGGAATGGACTGACACATCTGGAGGACTCTTGGAATGGTGGCACGACCCTGGAGTTCCTCTCGCCTTTCCTGTGGAGAGCGCCTCCTCTTGAGATGCGACGGGAACGCCGGGAATTCTTTCCCTACGAAACAGGGAAAGGATCCCTCATCTCGAGCTAGGAGGTGGAAACGGGGCTCCCCTGGATCTGTGCGGGACCCTCGTGATTCCTCTCGAGTGGAGACGTGTATGTCGGGGAACTTCTTGAGTTGCAGCAAAGGTGTGAAGGACCCTTTGGAAGTTCCAGTGGTTAGATGTGATTAGCCTCGAGAAGCCTCAGCGGAAATGGGCCTCATCTCGCCTGGAGGGCAAAACCTCCTGGATTTTCTCGAGTTGGGGCAGATGCTGTCGACTTAAGACGGGGACTTCAGTGACCCTCTCTGGTGGCCACAGAAAAGGCCAGTCCCCATGCGAGTTCCTCGGGGGCTTCTCTGGATTCCTCTCCCGTCGATGCCGGGGCCTAAGACATTGTGTGGAGTCGGGGCCGGAACCTGAGGTTTCCTCTCCAGTGCTGACATGGATCTTGGGGTACTTCTGGAGTCTCCCCAGGGGAGTCAGTCCTCGTCTCGAATGCGGGCATGCACTTGCGCTTTCCTCCAGAGCGGTAGCAGCAGTGTCACGCAGTCTGCCCCGTGGATCAAAGGATCTATGGTTTTCCCTCGAGTCTTTCCCACGAGGCTTTCCCACGAGGCTTTCCCACAGGGCTGTCCCACGTGCGCACGTGGTGGGAGTCGATCCTCGGCTTGAACGTCAAGGCAGTGCAGGGAAAAGAGTTTCCTCTGGAATGAACTGACACATCTGGGGGACTCTTGGAATCGTGGCACCACCCTGGAGTTCCTCTCGCCTTTCCTGTGGAGAGCGCCTCCTCTTGAGTTGCGACGGGAACGCCGGGAATTCTTTCCCTACGAAACAGGGAAAGGATCCCTCATCTCGAGCTAGGAGGTGGAAACGGGGCTCCCCTGGATCTGTGCGGGACCCTCGTGATTCCTCTCGAGTGGAGACGTGTATGTCGGGGAACTTCTTGAGTTGCAGCAAAGGTGTGAAGGACCCTTTGGAAGTTCCAGTGGTTAGATGTGATTAGCCTCGAGAATCCTCAGCGGAAATGGGCCTCATCTCGCCTGGAGGGCAAAACCTCCTGGATTTTCTCGAGTTGCGGCAGGTGCTCTCGACTTACAACAGGGACCTCAGGGATCCGCTCTGGTGGCCTCAGGAAAGGCCAGTCCCCATGCCAGTTCCTCGGGGGCCTCTCGGGATTCCTTACCCGTCGATACCGGGGCCTAAGACCTTGTGTGGAGTCGGGGTCGGAACCTGAGGTTTCCTCTCCAGTGCTGATATGGATCTTGGGGTACTTCTGGAGTCTCCCCAGGGGAGTCAGTCCTCGTCTCGAATGCGGGCATGCACTTGCGCTTTCCTCCAGATTGGTAGTAGCAGTGTCACGCATTCCGCCGCGTGGATCAAGGGATCTATGGCTTTCGCTCGAGGCTTTCCCTCGAGGCTTTCCCACAGGGCTGTCCCACTTGCCACCGTGGTGGGATTTGATCCTCGGCATGAACGTCGAGGCAGTGCAGGGAAAATACATTCCTCTGGAATGGACTGACACATCTGGGGGACTCTTGGAATGGTGGCACGACCCTGGAGTTCCTCTCGGCTTTCCTGTGGAGAGCGCCTCCTCTTGAGATGCGACGGAAACGCCGGGAATTCTTTCCCTACGAAACAGGGAAAGGATCCCTCATCTCGAGCTAGGAAGTGGAAACGGGGCTCCCCTGGATCTGTGCGGGACCCTCGTGATTCCTCTCGAGTGGAGACGGGTATGTCGGGGAACTTCTTTAGTTGCAGCAAAGGTGTGAAGGACCCTTTGGAAGTTCCAGTGGTTAGATGTGATTAGCCTCGAGAAGCCTCAGCGGAAATGGGCCTAATCTCGCCTGGAGGGCAAAACCTCCTGGATTTTCTCGAGTTGCGGCAGGTGCTCTCGACTTACGACGGGGACCTCAGGGACCCGCTCTGGTGGCCTCAGGAAAGGCCAGAACCCATGCGAGTTCCTCGGGGGCTTCTCGGGATTCCTCTCCCGTCGATGCCGGGGCCTAAGACCTTGTGTGGAGTCGGGGCCGGAACCTGAGGTTTCCTCTCCAGTGATGACATGGATCTTGGGGTACTTCTGGAGTCTCCCAAGGAGAGTCAGTCCTCCTCTCGAATGCGGGCATGCAATTCCGCTTTCTCCAGAGCGGTAGCAGCAGTGTCATGCATTCCTCCGCGTGGATCACCGGATCTATGGCTTTCCCTCGAGGCTTTCTCACGAGGCTTTCCCTCAGGGCTGTCCCACGTGCCACCGTGGTGGAAGTCGATACCAGGCATGAACGTCGAGGCATTGCAGGGAAAACAGGTTCCTCTGGAATGGACTGACACATCTTGGAGACTCTTGGAATGGTGGCACGACCCTGGAGTTCCTATCGCATTTCCTGTGGAGAGCGCCTCCCCTTGAGATGTGACGGGAACGCCGGGAATTCTTTCCCTACGAAACAGGGAAAGGATCCCTCATCTCGAGCTAGGAGGCGGAAACGGGGCTCCCCTGGATGTGTGTGGGACCCTCGTGCTTCCTCTCGAGTGGGGACGGGTATGTCGGGGAACTTCTTGAGTTGCAGCAAGGGTGTGAAGGACCCTTTGGAAGTTCCAGTGGTTAGATGTGATTGGCCTCGAGAATTCTCAGCGGAAATGGCCCTCATCTCGCCTGGAGGGCAAAACCTCCTGGATTTTCTCGAGTTGCGGCTGGTGCTCTCGACTTATGACGGGGACCTCAGGGACCCGCTCTGGTGGCCTCAGAAAAGGCCAGTCCACATGCGAGTTCCTCGGGGGCCTCTCGGGATTCCTATCCCGTCGAAACCGGGGCCTAAGTCCTTGTGTGGAGTCGGGGCCGGAACCTGAGGATTCCTCTCCAGTGCTGACATGGATCTTGGGGTACTTCTGGAGTCTTCCCAGGGGAGTCAGTCCTCGTCTCGAATGCGGGCATGCACTTGCGCTTTCCTCCAGAGCGGTAGCAGCAGTGTCACGCAGTCCTCCGCCTGGATCAAGGGATCTATGGCTTTCCCTCGAGGCTTTCCCACGAGGTTTTCCCACAGGGCTGTCCCACGTGCCACCGTGGGGGCAGTCGATCCTCGGCTTGAACGTCAAGGCAGTGCAGAGAAAACAGGTTCCTCTGGAATGGACTGACACATCTGGGGGACTCTTGGAATGGTGGCACGACCCTGGAGTTCCTCTCGCCTTTCCTGTGGAGAGCGCTTCCTCTTGAGATGCGACGGAAACGCCGGGAATTCTTTCCCTACGAAACAGGGAAAGGATCCCTCATCTCGAGCTAGGAGGCCGAAACGGGGCTCCCCTGGATGTGTGCGGGACCCTTGTGCTTCCTCTCGAGTGGATACGGGTATGTCGGGGAACTTCTTGAGTTGCAGCAAGGGTGTGAAGTACCCTTTGGAAGTTTCAGTGGTTAGATGTGATTAGCCTCGAGAAGCCTCAGCGGAAATGGGCCTCATCTCGCCTGGAGGGCAAAACCTCCTGGATTTTCTCGAGTTGCGGCAGGTGCTCTCGACTTACGACGGGGACCTCAGGGACCCGCTCTGGTGGCCTCAGGAAAGGCCAGTCCCCATGCGAGTTCCTCGGGGGCCTCTCAAAATTCCTCTCCCGTCGATGCCGGGGCCTAAGACCTTGTGTGGAGTCGGGGCCGGAACCTGAGGATTCCTCTCCAGTGCTGACATGGATCTTGGGGTACTTCTGGAGTCTCCCCAGGGGAGTCAGTCCTCGTCTCGAATGCGGGCATGCACTTGCGCTTTCCTCCAGAGCGGTAGGAGCAGTGTCACGCAGACCGCCGCGTGGATTAAAGGATCTATGGTTTTCCCTCGAGTCTTTCCCACGAGGCTTTCCCACCAGGCTTTCCCACAGGGCTGTCCCACGTGCCACCGTGGTGGGAGTCGAACCTCGGCATGAACGTCGAGGCAGTGCAGGGAAAATACGTTCCTCTGGAATGGACTGACACATCTGGAGGACTCTTGGAATGGTGGCACGACCCTGGAGTTCCTCTCGCCTTTCCTGTGGAGAGCGCCTCCTCTTGAGATGCGACGGGAACGCCGGGAATTCTTTCCCTACGAAACAGGGAAAGGATCCCTCATCTCGAGCTAGGAGGTGGAAACGGGGCTCCCCTGGATCCGTGCGGGACCCTCGTGATTCCTCTCGAGTGGAGACGGGTATGTCGGGGAACTTCTTGAGTTGCAGCAAAGGTGTGAAGGACCCTTTGGAAGTTCCAGTGGTTAGATGTGATTAGCCTCGAGAAGCCTCAGCGGAAATGGGCCTCATCTCGCCTGGAGGGCAAAACCTCCTGGATTTTCTCGAGTTGGGGCAGATGCTGTCGACTTAAGACGGGGACTTCAGTGACCCTCTCTGGTGGCCTCAGGAAAGGCCAGTCCCCATGCGAGTTCCTCGGGGGCTTCTCTGGATTCCTCTCCCGTCGATGCCGGGGCCTAAGACATTGTGTGGAGTCGGGGCCGGATCCTGAGGTTTCCTCTCCAGTGCTGACATGGATCTTGGGGTACTTCTGGAGTCTCCCCAGGGGAGTCAGTCCTCGTCTCGAATGCGGGCATGCACTTGCGCTTTCCTCCAGAGCGGTAGCAGCAGTGTCACGCAGTCTGCCCCGTGGATCAAAGGATATATGGTTTTCCCTCGAGTCTTTCCCACGAGGCTTTCCCACGAGGCTTTCCCACAGGGCTGTCCCACGTGCGCACGTGGTGGGAGTCGATCCTCGGCTTGAACGTCAAGGCAGTGCAGGGAAAAGAGTTTCCTCTGGAATGAACTGACACATCTGGGGGACTCTTGGAATCGTGGCACGACCCTGGAGTTCCTCTCGCCTTTCCTGTGGAGAGCGCGTCCTCTTGAGTTGCGACGGGAACGCCGGGAATTCTTTCCCTACGAAACAGGGAAAGGATCCCTCATCTCGAGCTAGGAGGCGGAAACGGGGCTCCCCTGGATGTGTGCGGGACCCTCGTGCTTCCTCTCGAGTGGAGACGGCTATGTCGGGGAACTTCTTGACTTGCAGTAAGGGTGTGAATGACCCTTTGGAAGTTCCATTGGTTAGATGTGATAAGCCTAGATATGCCTCAGCGGAAATGGGCCTCATCTCGCCTGGAGGGCAAAACCTCCTGGATTTTCTCGAGTTGCGGCAGGTGCTCTCGACTTACAACAGGGACCTCAGGGATCCGCTCTGGTGGCCTCAGGAAAGGCCAGTCCCCATGCCAGTTCCTCGGGGGCCTCTCGGGATTCCTTACCCGTCGATACCGGGGCCTAAGACCTTGTGTGGAGTCGGGGTCGGAACCTGAGGATTCCTCTCCAGTGCTGATATGGATCTTGGGGTACTTCTGGAGTCTCCCCAGGGGAGTCAGTCCTCGTCTCGAATGCGGGCATGCACTTGCGCTTTCCTCCAGATTGGTAGTAGCAGTGTCACGCATTCCGCCGCGTGGATCAAGGGATCTATGGCTTTCGCTCGAGGCTTTCCCTCGAGGCTTTCCCACAGGGCTGTCCCACTTGCCACCGTGGTGGGATTTGATCCTCGGCATGAACGTCGAGGCAGTGCAGGGAAAATACATTCCTCTGGAATGGACTGACACATCTGTGGGACTCTTGGAATGGTGGCACGACCCTGGAGTTCCTCTCGCCTTTCCTGTGGAGAGCGCCTCCTCTTGAGATGCGACGGGAACGCCAGGAATTCTTTCCCTACGAAACAGGGAAAGGATCCCTCATCTCGAGCTAGGAGGCGGAAACGGGGCTCCCCTGGATGTGTGCGGGACCCTCGTGCTTCCTCTCGAGTGAAGACGGGTATGTCGGGGAACTTCTTGAGTTGCAGTAAGGGTGTGAAGGACCCTTTGGAAGTTCCAGTGGTTAGATGTGATTAGCCTCGAGAAGCCTCAGCAGAAATGGGCCTCATCTCGCCTGGAGGGCAAAACCGCCTGGATTTCTCGAGTTGAGGCAGGTGCTCTCGACTTACGATGGGGACCTCGGGGACCCGCTCTGGTGGCCTCAGGAAAGGCCAGTCCCAATGCGAGTTCCTCGGGGGCCTCTCGGGATTCCTCTCCCGGCGATGCCTGAGCCTAAGACCTTGCGTGGAGACGCGGCCGGAACCTGAGGATTCCTCTCCAGTGGTGACATGGATCTTGGGGTACTTCTGGAGTCTCCCCAGGGGAGTCAGTCCTCGTCTCGAATGCGGGCATGCACTTGCGCTTTCCTCCAGAGCGGTAGCAGCAGTGTCACGCAGTCCGCCGCGTGGATCAAAGGATCTATGGTTTTCCCTCGAGTCTTTCCCAGGAGGCTTTCCCACGAGGCTTTCCCACAGGGGTGTCCCACGTGCACACGTGGTGGGAGTGGATCCTCGGCTTGAACGTCAAGGCAGTGCAGGAAAATCAGGTTCCTCTGGAATGGACTGACACATCTGGCTGACTCTTGGAATCGTGGCGCGACCCTGAAGTTCCTCTCGCCTTTCCTGTGGAGAGCGCCTCCTCTTGAGATGCGACGGGAACGCCGGGAATTCTTTCCCTACGAAAAAGGGATAGGATCCCTCAACTCGGGCTAGGAGGCAGAAACGGGGCTCCCCTGGATGTGTGTGGGACCCTCGTGCTTCCTCTCGAGTGGAGACGGCTATGTCGGGGAACTTCTTGAGTTGCAGCAAGGGTCTGAAGGACCCTTTGGAAGTTCCAGTGGTTAGATGTGATTAGCCTCGAGCGGCCTCAGCGGAAATGGGCCTCATCTCGCCTGGAGGGCAAAACCTCCTGGATTTTCTCGAGTTGCGACAGGTGCTCTCGACTTACGACGGGGACCTCGGGGACCCGCTCTGGTGGCCTCAGGAAAGGCCAGTCCCCATGCGAGTTCCTCGCGGGCCTCTCGGGATTCCTCTCCCGTCGATGCCGGGGCCTAAGACCTTGTGTGGAGACTTGGCCGGAACCTGAGGATTCCTCTCCAGTGCTGACATGGATCTTGGGGTACTTCTGGAGTCTCCCCAGGGGAGTCAATCCTCGTCTCGAATGCGGGCATGCACTTGCGCTTTCCTCTAGAGCGGTAGCAGCAGTGTTACGCAGTCCGCCGCGTGGATCAAAGGATCTATGGTTTTCCCTCGAGTCTTTCCCACGAGGCTTTCCCACGAGGCTTTCCCACAGGGCTGTCCCACGTGCACACGTGGTGGGAGTCGATCCTCGGCTTGAACGTCAAGGCAGTGCAGGGAAAACAGGTTCCTCTGGAATGGACTGACACATCTGGGCGTCTCTTGGAATGGTGGCACGACCCTGGAGTTCCTCTCGCCTCTCCTGTGGAGAGCCCCTCCTCTTGAGATGCGACGGGAACGCCGGGAATTCTTTCCTAAGAAACAGGGAAAGGATCCCTCATCTCGAGCTAGGAGGCGGAAACGGGGCTCCCCTGGATGTGTGCGGGACCCCACGTGCTTCCTCTCGAGTGGAGATGGGTATGTCGGGGAACTTCTTGAGTTGCAGCAAGGGTGTGAAGGACCCTTTGGAAGTTCCAGTGGTTAGATGTGATTAGCCTCGAGAAGCCTCAGCGGAAATGGGCCTCATCTCGCCTGGAGGGCAAAACCTCCTGGATTTTCTCGAGTTGCGGCATGTGCTCTCGACTTACGACGGGGACCTCGGGGACCCGCTCTGGTGACCTCAGGAAATGCCAGTCCCCATGCGAGTTCCTCGGGGGCCTCTCGGGATTCCTCTCCCATCGATGCCGGGGCCTAAGACCTTGTGTGGAGTCGGGGCCGGAACCTGAGGTTTCCTCTCCAGTGCTGACATGGATCTTGGGGTACTTCTGGAGTCTCCCCAGGGGAGTCAGTCCTCGTCTCGAATGCGGGCATGCACTTGCGCTTTCCTCCAGAGCGGTAGCAGCAGTGTCACGCAGTCTGCCCCGTGGATCAAAGGATATATGGTTTTCCCTCGAGTCTTTCCCACGAGGCTTTCCCACGAGGCTTTCCCACAGGGCTGTCCCACGTGCGCACGTGGTGGGAGTCGATCCTCGGCTTGAACGTCAAGGCAGTGCAGGGAAAAGAGTTTCCTCTGGAATGAACTGACACATCTGGGGGACTCTTGGAATCGTGGCACGACCCTGGAGTTCCTCTCGCCTTTCCTGTGGAGAGCGCCTCCTCTTGAGTTGCGACGGGAACGCCGGGAATTCTTTCCCTACGAAACAGGGAAAGGATCCCTCATCTCGAGCTAGGAGGCGGAAACGGGGCTCCCCTGGATGTGTGCGGGACCCTCGTGCTTCCTCTCGAGTGGAGACGGCTATGTCGGGGAACTTCTTGACTTGCAGTAAGGGTGTGAAGGACCCTTTGGAAGTTCCATTGGTTAGATGTGATAAGCCTAGATATGCCTCAGCGGAAATGGGCCTCATCTCGCCTGGGGGGCAAAACCTCCTGGATTTTCTCGAGTTGCGGCAGGTGCTCTCGACTTACAACAGGGACCTCAGGGATCCGCTCTGGTGGCCTCAGGAAAGGCCAGTCCCCATGCCAGTTCCTCGGGGGCCTCTCGGGATTCCTTACCCGTCGATACCGGGGCCTAAGACCTTGTGTGGAGTCGGGGTCGGAACCTGAGGATTCCTCTCCAGTGCTGATATGGATCTTGGGGTACTTCTGGAGTCTCCCCAGGGGAGTCAGTCCTCGTCTCGAATGCGGGCATGCACTTGCGCTTTCCTCCAGATTGGTAGTAGCAGTGTCACGCATTCCGCCGCGTGGATCAAGGGATCTATGGCTTTCGCTCGAGGCTTTCCCTCGAGGCTTTCCCACAGGGCTGTCCCACTTGCCACCGTGGTGGGATTTGATCCTCGGCATGAACGTCGAGGCAGTGCAGGGAAAATACATTCCTCTGGAATGGACTGACACATCTGTGGGACTCTTGGAATGGTGGCACGACCCTGGAGTTCCTCTCGCCTTTCCTGTGGAGAGCGCCTCCTCTTGAGATGCGACGGGAACGCCGGGAATTCTTTCCCTACGAAACAGGGAAAGGATCCCTCATCTCGAGCTAGGAGGTGGAAACGGGGCTCCCCTGGATGTGTGCGGGACCCTCGTGCTTCCTCTCGAGTGAAGACGGGTATGTCGGGGAACTTCTTGAGTTGCAGTAAGGGTGTGAAGGACCCTTTGGAAGTTCCAGTGGTTAGATGTGATTAGCCTCGAGAAGCCTCAGCAGAAATGGGCCTCATCTCGCCTGGAGGGCAAAACCGCCTGGATTTCTCGAGTTGAGGCAGGTGCTCTCGACTTACGATGGGGACCTCGGGGACCCGCTCTGGTGGCCTCAGGAAAGGCCAGTCCCCATGCGAGTTCCTCGGGGGCCTCTCGGGATTCCTCTCCCGGCGATGCCTGAGCCTAAGACCTTGCGTGGAGTCGCGGCCGGAACCTGAGGATTCCTCTCCAGTGGTGACATGGATCTTGGGGTACTTCTGGAGTCTCCCCAGGGGAGTCAGTCCTCGTCTCGAATGCGGGCATGCACTTGCGCTTTCCTCCAGAGCGGTAGCAGCAGTGTCACGCAGTCCGCCGCGTGGATCAAAGGATCTATGGTTTTCCCTCGAGTCTTTCCCAGGAGGCTTTCCCACGAGGCTTTCCCACAGGGGTGTCCCACGTGCACACGTGGTGGGAGTGGATCCTCGGCTTGAACGTCAAGGCAGTGCAGGAAAAACAGGTTCCTCTGGAATGGACTGACACATCTGGCTGACTCTTGGAATCGTGGCGCGACCCTGAAGTTCCTCTCGCCTTTCCTGTGGAGAGCGCCTCCTCTTGAGATGCGACGGGAACGCCGGGAATTCTTTCCCTACGAAAAAGGGATAGGATCCCTCAACTCGGGCTAGGAGGCAGAAACGGGGCTCCCCTGGATGTGTGCGGGACCCTCGTGCTTCCTCTCGAGTGGAGACGGCTATGTCGGGGAACTTCTTGAGTTGCAGCAAGGGTCTGAAGGACCCTTTGGAAGTTCCAGTGGTTAGATGTGATTAGCCTCGAGCGGCCTCAGCGGAAATGGGCCTCATCTCGCCTGGAGGGCAAAACCTCCTGGATTTTCTCGAGTTGCGACAGGTGCTCTCGACTTACGACGGGGACCTCGGGGACCCGCTCTGGTGGCCTCAGGAAAGGCCAGTCCCCATGCGAGTTCCTCGCGGGCCTCTCGGGATTCCTCTCCCGTCGATGCCGGGGCCTAAGACCTTGTGTGGAGACTTGGCCGGAACCTGAGGATTCCTCTCCAGTGCTGACATGGATCTTGGGGTACTTCTGGAGTCTCCCCAGGGGAGTCAATCCTCGTCTCGAATGCGGGCATGCACTTGCGCTTTCCTCTAGAGCGGTAGCAGTAGTGTTACGCAGTCCGCAGCGTGGATCAAAGGATCTATGGTTTTCCCTCGAGTCTTTCCCACGAGGCTTTCCCACGAGGCTTTCCCACAGGGCTGTCCCACGTGCACACGTGGTGGGAGTCGATCCTCGGCTTGAACGTCAAGGCAGTGCAGGGAAAACAGGTTCCTCTGGAATGGACTGACACATCTGGGCGTCTCTTGGAATGGTGGCACGACCCTGGAGTTCCTCTCTCCTCTCCTGTGGAGAGCCCCTCCTCTTGAGATGCGACGGGAACGCCGGGAATTCTTTCCTAAGAAACAGGGAAAGGATCCCTCATCTCGAGCTAGGAGGCGGAAACGGGGCTCCCCTGGATGTGTGCGGGACCCCACGTGCTTCCTCTCGAGTGGAGATGGGTATGTCGGGGAACTTCTTGAGTTGCAGCAAGGGTGTGAAGGACCCTTTGGAAGTTCCAGTGGTTAGATGTGATTAGCCTCGAGAAGCCTCAGCGGAAATGGGCCTCATCTCGCCTGGAGGGCAAAACCTCCTGGATTTTCTCGAGTTGCGGCATGTGCTCTCGACTTACGACGGGGACCTCGGGGACCCGCTCTGGTGACCTCAGGAAATGCCAGTCCCCATGCGAGTTCCTCGGGGGCCTCTCGGGATTCCTCTCCCATCGATGCCGGGGCCTAAGACCTTGTGTGGAGTCGGGGCCGGAACCTGAGGATTCCTCTCCAGTGCTGACATGGATCTTGGGGTACTTCTGGAGTCTCCCCAGGGGAGTCAGTCCTCGTCGCGAGTGCGGGCATGCACTTGCGCTTTCCTCCAGAGCGGTAGCAGCAGTGTCACGCAGTCCGCCGCGTGGATCAAAGGATCTATGGTTTTCCCTCGAGTCTTTCCCACGAGGCTTTCCCACGAGGCTTTCCCACAGGGCTGTCCCACGTGCACACGTGGTGGGAGTGGATCCTCGGCTTGAACGTCAAGGCAGTGCAGGGAAAACAGGTTCCTCTGGAATGGACTAACACATCTGGGGGACTCTTGGAATGGTGGCACGACCCTGGAGTTCCTCTCGCCTTTCCTGTGGAGAGCGCCTCCTCTTGAGTTGCGACGGGAACGCCGGGAATTCTTTCCCTACGAAACAGGGAAAGGATCCCTCATCTCGAGCTAGGAGGCGGAAACGGGGCTCCCCTGGATGTGTGCGGGACCCCACGTGCTTCCTCTCGAGTGGAGACGGGTATGTCGGGGAACTTCTTGAGTTGCAGCAAGGGTGTGAAGGACCCTTTGGAAGTTCCAGTGGTTGGACCTGATTCGCCTCGAGAAGCCTCAGCGGAAATGGGCCTCATCTCGCCTGGAGGGCAAAACCTCCTGGATTTTCTCGAGTTGCGGCAGGTGCTCTCGACTTACGACGGGGACCTCAGGGACCCGCTCTGGTGGCCTCAGGAAAGGCCAGTCCCCAAGCGAGTTCCTCGGGGGCCTCTCGGGATTCCTCTCCCATCGATGCCGGGGCCTAAGACCTTGTGTGGAGTCGGGGCCGGAACCTGAGGATTCCTCTCCAGTGCTGACATGGATCTTGGGGTACTTCTGGAGTCTCCCCAGGGGAGTCAGTCCTCGTCTCGAATGCGGGCATGCACTTGCGCTTTCCTCCAGAGCGGTAGCAGCAGTGTCACGCAGTCCACCGCGTGGATCAAATGATCTATGGTTTTCCCTCGAGTTTTCCCACGAGGCTTTCCCACGATGCTTTCCCACAGGGCTGTCCCACGTGCACACGTGGTGGGAGTGGATCCTCGGCTTGAACGTCAAGGCAGTGCAGGGAAAACAGGTTCCTCTGGAATGGACTGACACATCTGGGGGACTCTTGGAATGGTGGCACGACCCTGGAGTTCCTCTCGCCTTTCCTGTGGAGAGCGCCTCCTCTTGAGATGCGACGGCAACGCCGGGAATTCTTTCCCTACGAAACAGGGAAAGGATCCCTCATCTCGAGCTAGGAGGCGGAAACGGGGCTCCCCTGGATGTGTGCGGGACACCACGTGCTTCCTCTCGAGTGGAGACGGGTATGTCGGGGAACTTCTTGAGTAGCAGCAAGGGTGTGAAGGACCCTTTGGAAGTTCCAGTGTTTAGATGTGATTGGCCTCGAGAAGCCTCAGCGGAAATGGGCCTCATCTCGCCTGGAGGGCAAAACCTCCTGGATTTTCTCGAGTTACGGCAGGTGTTCTCGACTTACGACGGGGACCTCAGGGACCCGCTCTGGTGGCCTCAGGAAAGGCCAGTCCCCATGCGAGTTCCTCGGGGGCCTCTCGGGATTCCTCTCCCGTCGATGCCGGGGCCTAAGACCTTGTGTGAAGTCGGGGCCGGAACCTGAGGATTCCTCTCCAGTGCTCACATGGATCTTGGGGTTCTTCTGGAGTCTCCCCAGGGGAGTCAGTCCTCGTCTCGAATGCGGGCATGCACTTGCGCTTTCCTCCAGAGCGGTAGCAGCAGTGTCACGCGGTCCGCAGCGTGGATCAAAGGATCTATGGTTTTCCCTCGAGTCTTTCCCACGAGGCTTTCCCACGAGGCTTTCCCACAGGGCTGTCCCACGTGCACACGTGGTGGGAGTCGATCCTCGGCTTGAACGTCAGGCAGTGCAGGGAAAACAGGTTCCTCTGGAATGGACTGACACATCTGGGGGTCTCTTGGAATGGTGCCACGACCCTGGAGTTCCTCTCGCCTTTCCTGTGGAGAGCGCCACCTCTTGAGATGTGACGGGAACGCCGGGAATTCTTTCCCTACGAAACAGGGAAAGGATCCCTCATCTCGAGCTAGGAGGCGGAAACGGGGCTCCCCTGGATGGGTGCGGGACCCCACGTGCATCTTCTCGAGCGGAGACGGGTATGTCGGGGAACTTCTTGAGTTGCAGCAATGGTGTGAAGGACCCTTTGGAAGTTCCAGCGGTTAGATGTGATTAGCCTCGAGAAGCCTCAGCGGAAATGGGCCTCATCTCGCCTGGAGGGCAAAACCTCCTGGATTTTCTCGAGTTGCGGCAGGTGCTCTCGACTTACGATCGGGACCTCAGGGACCCGCTCTGGTGGCCTCAGGAAAGGCCAGTCCCCATGCGAGTTCCTCGGGGGCCTCTCGGCATTCCTCTCCCGTCGATGCAGGGGCCTAAGACCTTGTGTGGAGTCGGGGCCGGAACCTGAGGATTCCTCTCCAGTGCTGACATGGATCTTGGGGTACTTCTGGAGTCTCCCCAGGGGAGTCAGTCCTCGTCTCGAATGCGGGCATGCACTTGCGCTTTCCTCCAGAGCGGTAGCAGCAGTGTCACGCAGTCCGCCGCGTGGATCAAAGGATCTATGTTTTTCCCTCGAGTCTTTCCCACGAGGCTTTCCCACAGGGCTGTCCCACGTGCACACGTGGTGAGAGTCGATCCTCGGCTTGAACGTCAAGGCAGTGCAGGGAAAACAGGTTCCTCTGGAATGGACTGACACATCTGGGGGACTCTTGGAATGGTGGCACGACCCTGGAGTTCCTCTCGCCTTTCCTGTGGAAAGCGCCTCCTCTTGAGATGCGACGGGAACGCCGGGAATTCTTTCCCTACGAAACAGGGAAAGGATCCCTCATCTCGAGCTAGGAGGCGGAAAAGGGGCTCCCCTGGATGTGTGCCGGACCCCACGGGCTTCCTCTCGAGTGGAGACGGGTATGTCGGGGAACTTCTTGAGTTGCAGCAAGGGTGTGAAGGACCCTTTGGAAGTTCCAGTGGTTAGATGTGATTGGCCTCGAGAAGCCTCAGCGGAAATGGGCTTCATCTCGCCTGCAGGGCAAAACCGCCTGGATTTTCTCGAGTTGCGGCAGGTGCTCTCGACTTACGACGAGGACCTCAGGGACCCGCTCTGGTGGCCTCAGGAAAGGCCAGTCCCCATGCGAGTTCCTCTGGGGATTCCTCTCCCGTCGATGCCGGGGCCTAAGACCTTGTGTGAAGTCGGGGCCGGAACCTGAGGATTCCTCTCCAGTGCTGATATGGATCTTGGGGTACTTCTGGAGTCTCCCCAGGGGAGTCAGTCCTCGTCTCGAATGCGGGCATGCACTTGCGCTTTCCTCCAGAGCGGTAGCAGCAGTGTCACGCAGTCCGCCCAATGGATCAAAGGATCTATGGTTTTCCCTCGAGGCTTTCCCACGAGGCTTTCCCACGAGGCTTTCCCACAGGGCTGTCCCACGTGCACACGTGGTGGGAGTCGATCCTCGGCTTGAACGTCAAGGCAGTGCAGGGAAAACAGGTTCCTCTGGAATGGACTGACACATCTGGGGGACTCTTGGAATGGTGGCACGACCCTGGAGTTCCTCTCGCCTTTCCTGTGGAGAGCGCCTCCTCTTGAGATGCGACGGGAACGCCGGGAATTCTTTCTCTACGAAACAGGGCAAGGATCCCTCATCTCGAGCTAGGAGGCGGAAACGGGGCTCCCCTGGATGTGTGCGGGACCCCACGTGCTTCCTTTCGAGTGGAGACGGGTATGTCGGGGAACTTCTTGAGTTGCAGCAAGGGTGTGAAGGACCCTTTGGAAGTTCGAGTGTTTAGACGTGATTACCCTCGAAAACCTCTGCGGAAATGAGCCTCATCTCGCCTGGAGGGCAAAACATCCTGGATTTTCTCGAGTTGCGGCAGGTGATCTCAACTTACGACGGGGACCTCAGGGACCCGCTCTGGTGGCCTCAGGAAAAGCCAGTCCCCATGCGAGTTCCTCGGGGGCCTCTCGGGATCCCTCTCCCGTCGATGCCGGGGCCTAAGTCCTTGTGTGGAGTCGGGGCCGGAACCTGAGGATTCCTCTCCAGTGCTGACATGGATCTTGGGGTACTTCTGGAGTCTCCCCAGGGGAGTCAGTCCTCGTCTCGAATGCGGGCATGCACTTGCGCTTTCCTCCAGAGCGGTAGCAGCAGTGTCACGCAGTCCGCCGCGTGGATCAAAGGATCTATGGTTTTCCCTCGAGTCTTTCCCACGAGGCTTTCCCACGAGGCTTTCCCACAGGGCTGTCCCACGTGCACACGTGGTGGGAGTCGATCCTCGGCTTGAACGTCAAGGCAGTGCAGGGAAAACAGGTTCCTCTGGAATGGACTGACACATCTGGGGGACTCTTGGAATGGTGGCACGACCCTGGAGTTCCTCTCGCCTTTCCTGTGGAGAGCGCCTCCTCTTGAGATGCGATGGGAACGCCGGGAATTCTTTCCCTACGAAGCAGGGAAAGGATCCCTCATCTCGAGCTAGGAGGCGGAAACGGGGCTCCCCTGGATGTGTGCGGGACCCCACGTGCTTCCTCTCGAGTGGAGACGGGTATGTCGGGGACCTTCTTGAGTTGCAGCAAGGGTGTGAAGGACCCTTTGGAAGTTCCAGTGGTTAGATGTGATTAGCCTCGAGAAGCCTCAGCGGAAATGGGCCTCATCTCGCCTGGAGGGCAAAACCTCCTGGATTTTCTCGATTTGCGGCAGGTGCTCTCGACTTACGACGGGGAACTCAGGGACCCGCTCTGGTGGCCTCAGGAAAGGCCAGTCCCCATGCGAGTTCCTCGGGGGCCTCTCGGGATTCCTCTCCCGTCGATGCCGGTGCCTAAGACCTTGTGTGGAGTCGGGGCCGGAACCTGAGGATTCCTCTCCAGTGCTGACATGAATCTTGGGGTACTTCTGGAGTCTCCCCAGGGGAGTCAGTCCTCGTCTCGAATGCGGGCATGCACTTGCGCTTTCCTCCAGAGGGGTAGCAGCAGTGTCACGCAGTCTGCCCAATGGATCAAAGGATCTATGGTTTTCCCTCGAGGCTTTCCCAGGAGGCTTTCCCACGAGGCTTTCCCTCAGGGCTGTCCCACGTGCACACGTGGTGGGAGTCGATCCTCGGCTTGAACGTCAAGGCAGTGCAGGGAAAACAGGTTCCTCTGGAATGGACTGACACATCTGGGGGACTCTTGGAATGGTGGCACGACCCTGGAGTTCCTCTCGCCTTTCCTGTGGAGAGCGCCTCCTCTTGAGATGCGTCGGGAACGCCGGGAATTCTTTCCCTACGAACCAGGGAAAGGATCCCTCATCTCGAGCTAGGAGGCGGAAACGGGGCTCCCCTGGATGTGTGCGGGACCCCACGTGCTTCCTTTCGAGTGGAGACGGGTATGTCGGGGAACTTCTTGAGTTGCAGCAAGGGTGTGAAGGACCCTTTGGAAGTTCCAGTGTTTAGACGTGATTAGCCTCGAAAACCTCTGCGGAAATGAGCCTCATCTCGCCTGGAGGGCAAAACATCCTGGATTTTCTCGAGTTGCGGAAGGTGATCTCGACTTACGACGGGGACCTCAGGGACCCGCTCTGGTGGCCTCAGGAAAGGCCAGTCCCCATGCGAGTTCCACGTGGGCCTCTCGGGATTCCTCTCCCATCGATGCCGGGGCCTAAGACCTTGTGTGGATTCGGGGCCGGAACCTGAGGATTCCTCTCCAGTACTGACATGGATCTTGGGGTACTTCTGGAGTCTCCCCAGGGGAGTCAGTCCTCGTCTCGAATGAGGGCATGCACTTGCGCTTTCCTCCAGAGCGGTAGCAGCAGTGTCACGCAGTCCGCCGCGGGGATCAAAGGATCTATGGTTTTCCCTCGAGTCTTTCCGACGAGGCTTTCCCACGAGGCTTTCCCACAGGGCTGTCCCACGTGCACACGTGGTGGGAGTCAATCCTCGGCTTGAACGTCAAGGCAGTGCAGGGAAAACAGGTTCCTCTGGAATGGACTGACACATCTGGGGGACTCTTGGAATGGTGGCACGACCCTGGAGCTCCTCTCGCCTTTCCTGTGGAGAGCGCCTCCTCTTGAGATGCGACGGGAACGCCGGGAATTCTTTCCCTACGAAACAGTGAAAGGATCCCTCATCTCGAGCTAGGAGGCGGAAACGGGGCTCCCCTGGATGTGTCCGGGACACCACGTGCTTCCTCTCGAGTGGAGACGGATATGTCGGGGAACTTCTTGAGTTGCAGCAAGGGTGTGAAGGACCCTTTGGAAGTTCCAGTGGTTAGACGTGATTAGCCTCGAGAAGCCTCAGCGGAAATGGGCCTCATCTCGCCTGGAGGGCAAAACCTCCTGGATTTTCTCGAGTTGCGGCAGGTGCTCTCGACTTACGACGGGGACCTCATGGATCCGCTCTGGTGGCCTCAGGAAAGGCCAGTCCCCATGCGAGTTCCTCGTGGGCCTCTCGGGATTCCTCTCCCATCGATGCCGGGGCCTAAGACCTTGTGTGGATTCGGGGCCGGAACATGAGGATTCCTCTCCAGTACTGACATGGATCTTGGGGTACTTCTGGAGTCTCCCCAGGGGAGTCAGTCCTCGTCTCGAATGAGGGCATGCACTTGCGCTTTCCTCCAGAGCGGTAGCAGCAGTGTCACGCAGTCCGCCGCGTGGATCAAAGGATCTATGGTTTTCCCTCGAGTCTTTCCCACGAGGCTTTCCCACGAGGCTTTCCCACAGGGCTGTCCCACGTGCACACGTGGTGGGAGTCGATCCTCGGCTTGAACGTCAAGGCAGTGCAGGGAAAACAGGTTCCTCTGGAATGGACTGACACATCTGGGGGACTCTTGGAATGGTGTCACGACCCTGGAGTTCCTTTCGCCTTTCCTGTGGAGAGCGCCTCCTATTGAGATGCGACGGGAACGCCGGGAATTCTTTCCCTACGAAACAGGGAAGGATCCCTCATCTCGAGCTAGGAGGCGGAAACGGGGCTCCCCTGGATGTGTGCGGGACCCCACGTGCTTCCTCTCGAGTGGAGACGGGTATGTCGGGGTACTTCTTGAGTTGCAGCAAGGGTGTGAAGGACCCTTTGGAAGTTCCAGTGGTTAGATGTGATTGGCCTCAAGAAGACTCAGCGGAAATGGGCCTCATCTCGCCTGGAGGGCAAAACCTCCTGGATTTTCTCGAGTTGCGGCAGGTGCTCTCGACTTACGACGGGGACCTCAGGGACCCGCTCTGGTGGCCTGAGGAAAGGCCAGTCCCCATGCGAGTTCCTCGGGGGCCTCTCGGGATTCCTCTCCCGTCGATGCCGGGGCCTAAGACCTTGTGTGGAGTCGGGGCCGGAACCTGAGGATTCCTCTCCAGTGCTGACATGGATCTTGGGGTACTTCTGGAGTCTCCCCAGGGGAGTCAGTCCTCGGCTAGAATGCGGGCATGCACTTGCGCTTTCCTCCAGAGCGGTAGCAGCAGTGTCACGCAGTCCGCCGCGTGGATCAAAGGATCTATGGTTTTCCCTCGAGGCTTTCCCACGAGGCTTTCCCACGAGGCTTTCCCACAGGGCTGTCCCACGTGCACACGTGGTGGGAGTCGATCCTCGGCTTGAACGTCAAGGCAGTGCAGGGAAAACAGGTTCCTCTGGAATGGACTGACACATCTGGGGGACTCTTGGAATGGTGGCACGACCCTGGAGCTCCTCTCGCCTTTCCTGTGGAGAGCGCCTCCTCTTGAGATGCGACGGGAACGCCGGGAATTCTTTCCCTACGAAACAGGGAAAGGATCCCTCATCTCGAGCTAGGAGGCGGAAACGGGGCTCCCCTGGATGTGTGCGGGACCCCACGTGCTTCCTGTCGAGTGGAGACGGGTATGTCGGGGAACTTCTTGAGTTGCAGCAAGGGTGTGAAGGACCCTTTGGAAGTTCCAGTAGTTAGACGTGATTGGCCTCGAGAAGCCTCAGCGGAAATATGCCTCATCTCGCCTGGAGGGCAAAACCTCCTGGATTTTCTCGAGTTGCGGCAGGTGCTCTCGACATACGACGGGGACCTCAGGGACCCGCTCTGGTGGCCTCAGGAAAGGCCAGTCCCCATGCGAGTTCCTCGGGGGCCTCTCGGGATTCCTCTCCCGTCGATGCCGGGGCCTAAGACCTTGTGTGGAGTCGGGGCCGGAACCTGAGGATTCCTCTCCAGTGCTGACATGGATCTTGGGGTACTTCTGGAGTCTCCCCAGGGGAGTCAGTCCTCGTCTCGAATGCGGGCATGCACTTGCGCTTTCCTCCAGAGCGGTAGCAGCAGTGTCACGCAGTCCGCCTCGTGGATCAAAGGATCTATGGTTTTCCCTCGAGTCTTTCCCACGAGGCTTTCCCACGAGGCTTTCCCACAGGGCTGTCCCACGTGCACACGTGGTGGGAGTCGATCCTCGGCTTGAACGTCAAGGCAGTGCAGGGAAAACAGGTTCCTCTGGAATGGACTGACACATCTGGGGGACTCTTGGAATGGTGTCACGACCCTGGAGTTCCTCTCGCCTTTCCTGTGGAGAGCGCCTCCTCTTGAGATGCGACGGGAACGCCGGGAATTCTTTCCCTACGAAACAGGGAAGGATCCCTCATCTCGAGCTAGGAGGCGGAAACGGGGCTCCCCTGGATGTGTGCGGGACCCCACGTGCTTCCTCTCGAGTGGAGACGGGTATGTCGGGGTACTTCTTGAGTTGCAGCAAGGGTGTGAAGGACCCTTTGGAAGTTCCAGTGGTTAGATGTGATTGGCCTCAAGAAGACTCAGCGGAAATGGGCCTCATCTCGCCTGGAGGGCAAAACCTCCTGGATTTTCTCGAGTTGCGGCAGGTGCTCTCAACTTACGACGGGGACCTCAGGGACCCGCTCTGGTGGCCTCAGGAAAGGCCAGTCCCCATGCGAGTTCCACGGGGGCCTCTCGGGATTCCTCTCCCGTCGATGCCGGGGCCTAAGACCTTGTGTGGAGTCGGGGCCGGAACCTGAGGATTCCTCTCCAGTGCTGACATGGATCTTGGGGTACTTCTGGAGTCTCCCCAGGGGAGTCAGTCCTCGTCTAGAATGCGGGCATGCACTTGCGCTTTCCTCCAGAGCGGTAGCAGCAGTGTCACGCAGTCCGCCGCGTGGATCAAAGGATCTATGGTTTTCCCTCGAGTCTTTCCCACGAGGCTTTCCCACGAGGCTTTCCCACAGGGCTGTCCCACGTGCACACGTGGTGGGAGTCGATCCTCGGCTTGAACGTCAAGGCAGTGCAGGGAAAACAGGTTCCTCTGGAATGGACTGACACATCTGGGGGACTCTTGGAATGGTGGCACGACCCTGGAGCTCCTCTCGCCTTTCCTGTGGAGAGCGCCTCCTCTTGAGATGCGACGGGAACGCCGGGAATTCTTTCCCTACGAAACAGGGAAAGGATCCCTCATCTCGAGCTAGGAGGCGGAAACGGGGCTCCCCTGGATGTGTGCGGGACACCACGTGCTTCCTCTCGAGTGGAGACGGATATGTCGGGGAACTTCTTGAGTTGCAGCAAGGGTGTGAAGGACCCTTTGGAAGTTCCAGTGGTTAGATGTGATTGGCCTCGAGAAGACTCAGCGGAAATGGGCCTCATCTCGCCTGGAGGGCAAAACCTCCCGGATTTTCTCGAGTTGCGGCAGGTGCTCTCGACTTACGACGGGGACCTCAGGGACCCGCTCTGGTGGCCTCAGGAAAGGCCAGTCCCCATGCGAGTTCCTCGGGGGCGTCTCGGGATTCCTCTCCCGTCGATGCCTGGGCCTAAGACCTTGTGTGGAGTCGGGGCCGGAACCTGAGGATTCCTCTCCAGTGCTGACATGGTTCTTGGGGTACTTCTGGAGTCTCCCCACGGGAGTCAGTCCTCGTCTCGAATGCGGGCATGCACTTGCGCTTTCCTCCAGAGCGGTAGCAGCAGTGTCACGCAGTCCGCCGCGTGGATCAAAGGATCTATGGTTTTCCCTCGAGTCTTTCCCACGAGGCTTTCCCACGAGGCTTTCCCACAGGGCTGTCCCACGTGCACACGTGGTGGGAGTCGATCCTCGGCTTGAACGTCAAGGCAGTGCAGGGAAAACAGGTTCCTCTGGAATGGACTGACACATCTGGGGGACTCTTGGAATGGTGGCACGACCCTGGAGTTCCTCTCGCCTTTCCTGTGGAGAGCGCCTCCTCTTGAGATGCGACGGGAACGCCGGGAATTCTTTTCCTACGAAACAGGGAAAGGATCCCTCATCTCGAGCTAGGAGGCGGAAACGGGTCTCCCCTGGATGTGTGCGGGACCCCACGTGCTTCCTCTCGAGTGGAGACGGGTATGTCGGGGAACTTCTTGAGTTGCAGCAATGGTGTGAAGGACCCTTTGGAAGTTCCAGTGGTTAGATGTGATTGGCCTCGAGAAGCCTCAGCGGAAATGGGCCTCATCTGGCCTGGAGGTCAAAACCTCCTGGATTTTCTCGAGTTGCGGCAGGTGCTCTCGACTTACGACGGGGACCTCAGGGACCCGCTCTTTTGGCCTCAGGAAAGGCCAGTCCCCATGCGAGTTCCACGGGGGACTCTCGGGTTCCTCTCCCGTCGATGCCGGGGCCTAAGACCTTGTGTGGAGTCGGGGCCGGAACCTGAGGATTCCTCTCCAGTGCTGACATGGATCTTGGGATACTTCTGGAGTCTCCCCAGGGGAGTCAGTCCTCGTCTCGAATGCGGGCATGCACTTGCGCTTTCCTCCAGAGCGGTAGCAGCAGTGTCACGCAGTCCGCCGCGTGGATCAAAGGATCTATGGTTTTCCCTCGAGGCTTTCCCACGAGGCTTTCCCACGAGGCTTTCCCACAGGGCTGTCCCACGTGCACACGTGGTGGGAGTCGATCCTCGGCTTGAACGTCAAGGCAGTGCAGGGAAAACAGGTTCCTCTGGAATGGACTGACACATCTGGGGGACTCTTGGAATGGTGGCATGACCCTGGAGTTCCTCTCGCCCTTCCTGTGGAGAGCGCGTCTTCTTGAGATGCGACGGGAACCCCGGGAATTCTTTCCCTACGAAACAGGGAAAGGATCCCTCATCTCGAGCTAGGAGGCGGAAACGGGGCTCCCCTGGATGTGTGCGGGACCCCACGTGCTTCCTCTCGAGTGGAGACGGGTATGTCGGGGAACTTCTTGAGTTGCAGCAAGGGTGTGAAGGACCCTTTGGAAGTTCCAGTAGTTAGACGTGATTGGCCTCGAGATGCCTCAGCGGAAATATGCCTCATCTCGCCTGGAGGGCAAAACCTCCTGGATTTTCTCGAGTTGCGGCAGGAGCTCTCGACATACGACGGGGACCTCAGGGACCCGCTCTGGTGGCCTCAGGAAAGGCCAGTCCCCATGCGAGTTCCTCGGGGGCCTCTCGGGATTCCTCTCCCGTCGATGCCGGGGCCTAAGACCTTGTGTGGAGTCGGGGCCGGAACCTGAGGATTCCTCTCCAGTGCTGACATGGATCTTGGGGTACTTCTGGAGTCTCCCCAGGGGAGTCAGTCCTCGTCTCGAATGCGGGCATGCACTTGCGCTTTCCTCCAGAGCGGTAGCAGCAGTGTCACGCAGTCCGCCTCGTGGATCAAAGGATCTATGGTTTTCCCTCGTGTCTTTCCCACGAGGCTTTCCCACGAGGCTTTCCCACAGGGCTGTCCCACGTGCACACGTGGTGGGAGTCGATCCTCGGCTTGAACGTCAAGGCAGTGGAGGGAAAACAGGTTCCTCTGGAATGGACTGACACATCTGGGGGACTCTTGGAATGGTGTCACGACCCTGGAGTTCCTCTCGCCTTTCCTGTGGAGAGCGCCTCCTCTTGAGATGCGACGGGAACGCCGGGAATTCTTTCCCTACGAAACAGGGAAAGGATCCCTCATCTCGAGCTAGGAGGCGGAAACGGGGCTCCCCTGGATGTGTGCGGGACCCTCGTGCTTCCTCTCGGGTGGGGACGGGTATTTCGGGGAACTTCTTGAGTTGCAGCAAGGGTGTGAAGGACCCTTTGGAAGTTCCAGTGGTTAGATGTGATTAGCCTCGAGAATTCTCAGCGGAAATGGGCCTCATCTCGCCTGGAGGGCAAAACCTCCTGGATTTTCTCGAGTTGCGGCTGGTGCTCTCGACTTACGACGGGGACCTCAGGGACCCGCTCTGGTGGCCTCAGAAAAAGCCAGTCCCCATGCGAGTTCCTCGGGGGCCTCTCGGGATTCCTCTCCCGTCGAAACCGGGGCCTAAGTCCTTGTGTGGAGTCGGGGCCGGAACCTGAGGATTCCTCTCCAGTGATGACATGGATCTTGGGGTACTTCTGGAGTCTCCCCAGGGGAGTCAGTCCTCGTCTCGAATGCGGGCATGCACTTGCGCTTTCCTCCAGAGCGGTAGCAGCAGTGTCACGCAGTCCTCCGCGTGGATCAAGGGATCTATGGCTTTCCCTCGAGGCTTTCCCACGAGGTTTTCCCACAGGGCTGTCCCACGTGCCACCGTGGGGGCAGTCGATCCTCGGCTTGAACGTCAAGGCAGTGCAGAGAAAACAGGTTCCTCTGGAATGGACTGACACATCTGGGGGACTCTTGGAATGGTGGCACGACCCTGGAGTTCCTCTCGCCTTTCCTGTGGAGAGCGCCTCCTCTTGAGATGCGACGGAAACGCCGGGAATTCTTTCCCTACGAAACAGGGAAAGGATCCCTCATCTCGAGCTAGGAGGCCGAAACGGGGCTCCCCTGGATGTGTGCGGGACCCTTGTGCTTCCTCTCGAGTGGATACGGGTATGTCGGGGAACTTCTTGAGTTGCAGCAAGGGTGTGAAGTACCCTTTGGAAGTTTCAGTGGTTAGATGTGATTAGCCTCGAGAAGCCTCAGCGGAAATGGGCCTCATCTCGCCTGGAGGGCAAAACCTCCTGGATTTTCTCGAGTTGCGGCAGGTGCTCTCGACTTACGACGGGGACCTCAGGGACCCGCTCTGGTGGCCTCAGGAAAGGCCAGTCCCCATGCGAGTTCCTCGGGGGCCTCTGGGGATTCCTCTCCCGTCGATGCCGGGGCCTAAGACCTTGTGTGGAGTCGGGGCCGGAACCTGAGGATTCCTCTCCAGTGCTGACATGGATCTTGGGGTACTTCTGGAGTCTCCCCAGGGGAGTCACTCCTCGTCTCGAATGCGGGCATGCACTTGCGCTTTCCTCCAGAGCGGTAGCAGCAGTGTCACGCAGTCCGCCTCGTGGATCAAAGGATCTATGGTTTTCCCTCGAGTCTTTCACACGAGGCTTTCCCACGAGGCTTTCCCACAGGGCTGTCCCACGTGCCACCGTGGTGGGAGTCGAACCTCGGCATGAACGTCGAGGCAGTGCAGGGAAAATACGTTCCTCTGGAATGGACTGACACATCTGGAGGACTCTTGAAATGGTGGCACGACCCTGGAGTTCCTCTCGCCTTTCCTGTGGAGAGCGCCTCCTCTTGAGATGCGACGGGAACGCCGGGAATTCTTTCCCTACGAAACAGGGAAAGGATCCCTCATCTCGAGCTAGGAGGTGGAAACGGGGCTCCCCTGGATCTGTGCGGGACCCTCGTGATTCCTCTCGAGTGGAGACGGGTATGTCGGGGAACTTCTTGAGTTGCAGCAAAGGTGTGAAGAACCCTTTGGAAGTTCCAGTGGTTAGATGTGATTAGCCTCGAGAAGCCTCAGCGGAAATGGGCCTCATCTCGCCTGGAGGGCAAAACCTCCTGGATTTTCTCGAGTTGGGGCAGATGCTGTCGACTTAAGACGGGGACTTCAGTGACCCTCTCTGGTGGCCTCAGGAAAGGCCAGTCCCCATGCGAGTTCCTCGGGGGCTTCTCTGGATTCCTCTCCCGTCGATGCCGGGGCCTAAGACATTGTGTGGAGTCGGGGCCGGAACCTGAGGATTCCTCTCCAGTGCTGACATGGATCTTGGGGTACTTCTGGAGTCTCCCCAGGGGAGTCAGTCCTCGTCTCGAATGCGGGCATGCACTTGCGCTTTCCTCCAGAGCGGTAGCAGCAGTGTCACGCAGTCTGCCCCGTGGATCAAAGGATATATGGTTTTCCCTCGAGTCTTTCCCACGAGGCTTTCCCACGAGGCTTTCCCACAGGGCTGTCCCACAGGGCTATCCCACGAGCACACGTGGTGGGAGTCGGTCCTCGGCTTGAACGTCAAGGCAGTGCAGGGAAAACAGGATCCTCTGGAATGGACTGACACATCTGGGGGACTCTTGGAATGGTGGCACGACCCTGGAGTTCCTCTCGCCTTTCCTGTGGAGAGCGCCTCCTCTTGAGATGCGACGGGAACGCTGGGAATTCTTTCCCTAGGAAACAGGGAAAGGATCCCTCATCTCGAGCTAGGAGGCGGAAACGGGGCTCCCCTGGATGTGTGCGGGACCCTCGTGCTTCCTCTCGAGTGGAGACGGCTATGTCGGGGAACTTCTTGACTTGCAGTAAGGGTGTGAAGGACCCTTTGGAAGTTCCATTGGTTAGATGTGATAAGCCTAGATATGCCTCAGCGGAAATGGGCCTCATCTCGCCTGGAGGGCAAAACCTCCTGGATTTTCTCGAGTTGCGGCAGGTGCTCTCGACTTACCACAGGGACCTCACGGATCCGCTCTGGTTGCCTCAGGAAAGGCCAGTCCCCATGCCAGTTCCTCGGGGGCCTCTCGGGATTCCTTACCCGTCGATACCGGGGCCTAAGACCTTGTGTGGAGTCGGGGTCGGAACCTGAGGATTCCTCTCCAGTGCTGATATGGATCTTGGGGTACTTCTGGAGTCTCCCCAGGGGAGTCAGTCCTCGTCTCGAATGCGGGCATGCACTTGCGCTTTCCTCCAGATTGGTAGTAGCAGTGTCACGCATTCCGCCGCGTGGATCAAGGGATCTATGGCTTTCGCTCGAGGCTTTCCCACGAGGCTTTCCCACAGGGCTGTCCCACTTGCCCCCGTGGTGGGATTTGATCCTCGGCATGAACGTCGAGGCAGTGCAGGGAAAATACATTCCTCTGGAATGGACTGACACATCTGTGGGACTCTTGGAATGGTGGCACGACCCTGGAGTTCCTCTCGCCTTTCCTGTGGAGAGCGCCTCCTCTTGAGATGCGACGGGAACGCCAGGAATTCTTTCCCTACGAAACAGGGAAAGGATCCCTCATCTCGAGCTAGGAGGCGGAAACGGGGCTCCCCTGGATGTGTGCGGGACCCTCTTGCTTCCTCTCGAGTGAAGACGGGTATGTCGGGGAACTTCTTGAGTTGCAGTAAGGGTGTGAAGGACCCTTTGGAAGTTCCAGTGGTTAGATGTGATTAGCCTCGAGAAGCCTCAGCAGAAATGGGCCTCATCTCGCCTGGAGGGCAAAACCGCCTGGATTTCTCGAGTTGAGGCAGGTGCTCTCGACTTACGATGGGGACCTCGGGGACCCGCTCTGGTGGCCTCAGGAAAGGCCAGTCCCCATGCGAGTTCCACGGGGGCCTCTCGGGATTCCTCTCCCGGCGATGCCTGAGCCTAAGACCTTGCGTGGAGTCGCGGCCGAAACCTGAGGATTCCTCTCCAGTGGTGACATGGATCTTGGGGTACTTCTGGAGTCTCCCCAGGGGAGTCAGTCCTCGTCTCGAATGCGGGCATGCACTTGCGCTTTCCTCCAGAGCGGTAGCAGCAGTGTCACGCAGTCCGCCGCGTGGATCAAAGGATCTATGGTTTTCCCTCGAGTCTTTCCCACGAGGCTTTCCCACGAGGCTTTCCCACAGGGGTGTCCCACGTGCACACGTGGTGGGAGTCGATCCTCGGCTTGAACGTCAAGGCAGTGCAGGAAAAACAGGTTCCTCTGGAATGGACTGACACATCTGGCTGACTCTTGGAATCGTGTCGCGACCCTGGAGTTCCTCTCGCCTTTCCTGTGGAGAGCGCCTCCTCTTGAGATGCGACGGGAACGCCGGGAATTCTTTCCCTACGAAAAAGGGATAGGATCCCTCAACTCGGGCTAGGAGGCAGAAACGGGGCTCCCCTGGATGTGTGCGGGACCCTCGTGCTTCCTCTCGAGTGGAGACGGCTATGTCGGGGAACTTCTTGAGTTGCAGCAAGGGTGTGAAGGACCCTTTGGAAGTTCCAGTGGTTAGATGTGATTAGCCTCGAGCGGCCTCAGCGGAAATGGGCCTCATCTCGCCTGGAGGGCAAAACCTCCTGGATTTTCTCGAGTTGCGACAGGTGCTCTCGACTTACGAAGGGGACCTCGGGGACCCGCTCTGGTGGCCTCAGGAAAGGCCAGTCCCCATGCGAGTTCCTCGCGGGCCTCTCGGGATTCCTCTCCCGTCGATGCCGGGGCCTAAGACCTTGTGTGGAGACTTGGCCGGAACCTGAGGATTCCTCTCCAGTGCTGACATGGATCTTGGGGTACTTCTGGAGTCTCCCCAGGGGAGTCAATCCTCGTCTCGAATGCGGGCATGCACTTGTGCTTTCCTCCAGAGCGGTAGCAGAAGTGTCATGCATTCCGCCGCGTGGATCAAGGGATCTATGGTTTTCCCTCGAGTCTTTCCCACAAGGCTTTCCCACGAGGCTTTCCCACAGGGCTGTCCCACGTGCACACGTGGTGGGAGTCGATCCTCGGCTTGAACGTCAAGGCAGTGCAGGAAAAACAGGTTCCTCTGGAATGGACTGACACATCTGGGGGACTCTTGAAATGGTGGCACGTCCCTGGAGTTCCTCTCGCCTTTCCTGTGGAGAGCGCCTCCTCTTGAGATGCGACGGGAACGCCGGGAATTCTTTCCCTATGAAACAGGGAAAGGATCCCTCATCTCGAGCTAGGAGGCGGAAACGGGGCTCCCCTGGATGTGTGCGGGACCCTCGTGCTTCCTCTCGAGTGGAGACGGGTATGTCGGGGAACTTCTTGATTTGCAGCAAGGGTGTGAATGACCCTTTGGAAGTTCCAGTGGTTAGATGTGATTAGCCTCGAGAAGCCTCAGCGGAAATGGGCCTCATCTCGCCTGGAGGGCAAAACCTCCTGGATTTTCTCGAGTTGTGGCAGCTGCTCTCGACTTACGACGGGGACCTCAGGGACCCGCTCAGGTGGCCTCAGGAAAGGCCAGTCCCAATGCGAGTTCCTCGGGGGCCTCTCGGGAATCCTCTCCCGGCGATGCCGGGGCCTAAGACCTTGTGTGGAGTGGGGGCCGGAATCTGAGGATTCCTCTCCAGTGCTGACATGGATCTTGGGGTACTTCTGGAGTCTCCCCAGGGGAGTGAGTCCTCGTCTCGAATGCGGGCATGCACTTGCGCTTTCCTCCAGAGCGGTAGCAGCAGTGTCACGCAGTCCACCGCGTGGATCAAAGGATCTATGGTTTTCCCTGGAGAGTTTCCCACGAGGCTTTCCCACGAGGCTTTCCCACAGGGCTGTCCCACGTGCACACGTGGTGGGAGTCGATCCTCGGCTTGAACGTCAAGGCAGTGCAGGGAAAACAGGTTCCTCTGGAATGGACTGACACATCTGGGGGACTCTTGGAATGGTGGCACGACCCTGGAGTTCCTCTCGCCTTTCCTGTGGAGAGCGCATCCTCTTGAGATGCGACGGGAACGCGGGGAATTCTTTCCCTACGAAACAGGGAAAGGATCCCTCATCTCGAGCTAGGAGGTGGAAACAGGTCTCCCCTGGATGTGTGCGGGACCCTCGTGCTTCCTCTCGAGTGGAAACGGGTATGTCGGGGAACTTCTTGAGTTTCAGCAAGGGTGTGAAGGACCCTTTGGAAGTTCCAGTGGTTAGATGTGATTAGCCTCGAGAAGCCGCAGCGGAAATGGGCCTCATCTCGCCTGGAGGGCAAAACCTCTTGGATTTTCTCGAGTTGCGGCAGGGGCTCTCGACTTACGACTGGGACCTCGGGGACCCGCTCTGGTGGCCTCAGGAAAGGCCAGTGCCCATGCGAGTTCCTCGGGGGCCTGTCGGAATTCCTCTCCCGGCAATGCCGGTGCCTAAGACCTTGTGTGGAGTCGGAGTCGGACCCTGAGGATTCCTCTCCAGTGCTGACATGGTTCTTGGGGCACTTCTGGAGTCTCCCCAGTGGAGGCAGTCCTCGTCTCGAATGCGGGCATGCACTTGCGCTTTCCTCCAGAGCGGTAGCAGCAGTGTCACGCTGTCCGCCGCGTGGATCAAAGGATCTATGGTTTTCCCTCGAGTCTATCCCATGAGGCTTTCCCACGAGGCTTTCCCACAGGGCTGTCCCACAGGGCTGTCCCACGTGCCAGCGTGGTGGGAGTCGATCCTCGGCGTGGGAGTCGATCCTCGGCGTGAAAGCCGAGGTAGTGCAGGGCAAACAGGTTCCTCTGAATGGACTGAGACATCTGGGGGACTCTTGGAATGGTGGCACGATGCTGGAGTTCCTCTCGCCTTTCCTGTGGAGAGCGCCTCCTCTTGAGGTGAGAGGGAAACGTCGGGATTTCTTTCCGGACAAAGCAGCGAAATGTCCCTCATCTCGAGCTACGAGGCGGAAACGGGGCTCCTCTGGATGTGGATGGGATCCTCGTGCTTCTTCTAGAGTGGAGACGGGTATGTCAGGCAACTTCTTGAGTTGCAGCAAGGGTGTGAAGGACCTTTTGGAAGTTCCAGAGGCTAGACGTGATTAGCCTGGAGAAGCCTCAGCGGAAATGGGCCTCATCTCGCCTGGAGGGAAAAACCTCCTGGATTTTCTCGAGTTGCGGCAGGTGCTCTCGACTTACGACGGTGACCTAAGGGACGCGCTCTGGTGGCCTCAGGACTGGCCAGTCCCCATTCCAGTGGCTCGGGAGCCTCTCGGGATTCCGCTCCCTTCGATGCCAGAGCCTAAGACCTTGTGTGGAGTCGTGTCTGGAACATGAGGTTTCCTCTCCAGTGCAAACATGGATCGTGCAGAACTTCTGGTGTTTCCCCAGGGGAGTAAGTCCCCGTCTCGAATGGGGGCATGCACGTGCGCTTTCCTCCAGAGCTGTAACAACACTGCCATGCCTCCCGGCGCGCCGATCATGGGATCTGTGGCTTTCCCACGAGGCTTTCCCACAAGGCTTTCCCACAGGACTGTCCCACGTGTCACCGTGGTGTGAGTCGATGCTCGGCGTGAAACTCGAGGCAGTGCAGGGATAACAGGTTCCTCTGGAATGGACTGACACATCTGGGGGACTCTTGCAATGGTGGCACGACCCTGGAGTTCCTCTCGCCTTTCCTGTGGAGAGCGCCTCCTCTTGAGATGCGACGGGAACGCCGGGAATTCTATCCCTACGAAACAGGGAAAGGATCCCTCATCTCGAGCTAGGAGGCAGAAACGGGGCTCCCCTGGATGTGTGCGGGACCCTCGTGCTTCCTCTCGAGTGGAGACGGGTATGTCTGGGAACTTCTTGAGTTGCAGCAAGGGTGTGAAGGACCCTTTGGAAGTTCCAGTGGTTAGATGTGATTAGCCTCGAGAAGCCTCAGCGGAAATGGGCCTCATCTCGCCTGGAGGGCAAAACCTCCTGGATTTTCTGGAGTTGCAGCAGGTACTCTCGACGTACGACGGGGACCTCAGGGACCCGCTCTGGTGGCCTCAGGAAAGGACAGTCCCCAAGCGAGTTCCTCGGGGCCTCTCGGGATTCCTCTCCCGTCGATGCCGGGGCCTAAGACCTTGTGTGGATTCGGGGCCGGAACCTGAGGATTCCTCTCCAGTGCTGACATATAACTTTGCATACTTCTGGAGTCTCCTCAGGGGAGTCAGTCCTCGTCTTCAGAGGGGACATGCAAATGGGCTTTCCTCCCGCTCTGGAGCAGCTATGTCACGCCTCCCGTCGGGTCGATCATGGGATGTGTGGGTTTCCCTCGAGCCTTTCCCCCGAGGCTTTCCCGCGAGGATTTCCAACAGGGCTGTCCCACGTGCCACCGTGGTGGGAGTCCATCCTCGGCGTGAAAGTCGAGGCAGCGGAGCAAAACAGGTTCCTCTGGAATGGTCTGAGACATCTGCGGGACTCTTGGAATGGGGACACGACCCTGGAGTTACTCTCACCGTTCCTGTGGAGAGCACCTCCACTTCAGATGCGACGGGAACGCCAGGAATGCTTTCCCGACCAAGCAGGGAAAGGATCCCTCATCTCAAGCTACGAGGCAGAAACGGGGCTCCTCTGGATGTGGGCGGGACCCTCGTGCTTCCTCTAGAGTGGAGACAGGGATGTCGGGGAACTTCTTGAGTTCCAGCAAGGGTGTGAAGGACCTTTTGGAATTTCCAGGGTTTAGATGTGATTAGCCTTCAGAAGCCTCAGCGGAAATGGGCCTCATCTCGCCTGGAGGGCAAAACCTTTTGGATTTTCTCGAGTTGCGGCAGGTGCTCTCGACTTACGGCGGGAACCTCAGGGACCCGCTCTCGTGGCCTCAGGAAAGGCCAGTCCCCATGCGAGTTGCTCGCGGGCCTCTGGGGATTCCTCTCCCTTCGATGCCAGGGCCTAAGACCTTGTGAGGAAGCGGGGCCGGAACCTGAGGATTCCTCTCCTGTGTTGACATGGATCTTGGGGTACTTCTGGAATCTCCCCAGGGGAGTAAGTCCACATCTCCAATGGGGACATGCACCTGCGCTTTCCCCCAGAGCCCTAGCAGCAGTGTCACGCTTTCCATCGCCTGGATCAAGGGATCTGTGGCTTTCACTCCAGGCTTTCCCGTGAGGCTTTTCCACGAGGCTTCCCCACAGGGGTCCCACGTGCCACCTTGGTTTGAGTCGATCCTTGGCGTGAAAGTCGAGACAGTGCAGGGAAAACAGGTTCCTCTGAAATGGACTGAGATATTTGGGGGACTCGGAATGGCGGCACAATGCTGGAGTTCCTCTCCCCTTTGCTGTGGAGAGCGCCTCCTCTTGAAATGCGACAGGAATGCCTAGAATTCTTTCCCGACCAAGCAGGGAAAGTATCCCTCATCTTGAGCACTGAGGAAGAAACGGTGCTCCTCTGGATGTGGGCGGGACCCTCGTGCTTCCTCTAGAGTGGAGACGGGGAAGTCGGGGAACGTCTTGAGTTGCAGCAAGGGTGTGAAGGACCTTTTGGAAGTTCCAGGGCTTAGATGTGATTAGCCTTGAGTAGCCTCAGCGAAAATGGGCCTCATCTCGCCTGGAGGGCAAAACCTCCTGGATTTTCTCGAGTTGTGGCAGGTGCTCTCGACTTATGACAGGGACCTCAGGGACCCGCTCTTGTGTCCTCAGGAAAGGCCATTCCCAATGCGAGTTGCTCGGGGGCCTCTCGGGATTCCTCTCCCGTCGATGCCGGGGCCTAAGACCTTGAGTGGAGGCGGGGCTGGAACCTGAGGATTCCTCTCCAGTGCTGACATGGATCTTGGGGTGCTTCTGGAGACTCCCCAGGGGAGTAAGTCCTCGTCTCGAATGGGGGCATGCACGTGCGCTTTCCTCCAGAGCGGTAGCAGCAGTGTCATGCTTCCCATCGCCTCGATCAAGGGATCTGTGGCTTTCCCTAGAGGCTTTCCCACGAGGCTTTTCCACGAGGCTTTCCCACAGGGCTGTCACACGTGCCACCGTGGTGGGAGTCGATCCTCGGCGTGAAAGTCGAGGCAGTGCAGGGAAAACAGGTTCCTCTAGAATGGAATGAAACATCTGGGGGTTTCTGGGAATGGTGGCACGACGCTGGAGTTCCAGCCTTTCCTGTGGAGAGCGCCTCCTAATTGAGATGCGACAGGAATGCACAGAATTCTTTCCCGAACACGCAGCGAAAGGATCCCTCATCTCGAGCTACGTAGTGGAAACGGGGCTCCTCTGGATGTGGCCGCGACCCTCGTGTTTCCTCTAGATGGGAGACGGGTATGTCAGGCAACTTCTTGAGTTGCAGCAAGGGTGTGAAGGACCTTTTGGAAATTCCAGAGGTTAGGTGTGATTAGCTTCGGAAAGCCTCAGTGGAAATGGGCCTCATCTCTCCTGGAGGGCAAAATCTCCTGGATTGTGTCGAGTTGCGGCAGGTGCTCTCAACTTTCGACGGGGACCTCATGGACCCGCTTTGGTTGCCTCAGGAAAGGCCAGTCCCTATGCGAGTTGAACGGGGGCCTCTCAGGATTCCTTTCCCTTCGAAGCCGGGGCCTAAGACCTTGTGTGGAGTCGGGGCCGGAACCTTAGGATTCCTCTCCAGTGCTGACATGAATCTTGGGGTACTTCTGGGGTTTCCCCAGGGGAGTAAGTCCTCGTCTCGAATGGGGGCATGCACGTGAGCTTTTCTCCAGAGCGGTAGCAGCCGTGTCACGCTTCCCATCGCCTGGATCAAGGGATCTGTGGCTTCCCCTCGAGGCTTTCCCACCAGGCTTTCCCACAGGGCTGTCCCACGTGCCAGCGTGGTGGGAGTCGATCCTCGGCGTGGGAGTCGATCCTCGGCGTGAAAGCCGAGGTAGTGCAGGGCAAACAGGTTCCTCTGAATGGACTGAGACATCTGGGGGACTCTTGGAATGGTGGCACGATGCTGGAGTTCCTCTCGCCTTTCCTGTGGAGAGCGCCTCCTCTTGAGGTGAGAGGGAAACGTCGGGATTTCTTTCCGGACAAAGCAGCGAAATGTCCCTCATCTCGAGCTACGAGGCGGAAACGGGGCTCCTCTGGATGTGGATGGGATCCTCGTGCTTCTTCTAGAGTGGAGACGGGTATGTCAGGCAACTTCTTGAGTTGCAGCAAGGGTGTGAAGGACCTTTTGAAAGTTCCAGAGGCTAGACGTGATTAGCCTGGAGAAGCCTCAGCGGAAATGGGCCTCATCTCGCCTGGAGGGAAAAACCTCCTGGATTTTCTCGAGTTGCGGCAGGTGCTCTCGACTTACGACGGTGACCTAAGGGACGCGCTCTGGTGGCCTCAGGACTGGCCAGTCCCCATTCCAGTGGCTCGGGAGCCTCTCGGGATTCCGCTCCCTTCGATGCCAGAGCCTAAGACCTTGTGTGGAGTGGTGTCTGGAACATGAGGTTTCCTCTCCAGTGCTGACATGGATCGTGGAGTACTTCTGGTGTTTCCCCAGGGGAGTAAGTCCCCGTCTCGAATGGGGGCATGCACGTGCGCTTTCCTCCAGAGCTGTAACAACACTGTCATGCCTCCCGGCGCGCCGATCATGGGATCTGTTTCTTTCCCACGAGGCTTTCCCACGAGGCTTTCCCACAGGACTGTCCCACGTGTCACCGTGGTGTGAGTCGATGCTCGGCGTGAAACTCGAGGCAGTGCAGGGAAAACAGGTCCCTCTGGAATGGACTGAGATATCTGGGGGACTCTGGGAACGGTGGCACGACCCTGGAGTTCCTCTCGCCTTTCCTGTGAGGAGCGCCTCCACTTGAGATGCAACGGGAACTTCCAGAATTATTTCCCGAAAAAGCTGTGAAAGGATCCCTCATCTTGAGCTACGAGGCGGACACGGGGCTCCCCTGGATGTGGGCGGGACCCTCGTGCTTCCTCTCGAGTGGAGACGGGTATGTTAGGGAACTTCTTGAGTTGCAGCAAGGGTGTGAAGGACCTTTTAGAAGTTCCAGAGGTTAGGTGTGATTAGCTTCCAGAAGCCTCAGCGGAAATGGGCCTCACTCAGCTGGAGTGCAAAACCTCCTTGATTTTCTCGAGTTGCGGCAGGTGCTCTTGACTTACGACGGGGACTTTAGGGACCCGCTCTGGTGGCCTCAATACTGGCCCGTCCCCATTCGAATTGCTCGGGGTCCTCTCGGGATTCATCTTCCGTCGATGCCGGGGCCTAAGTCCTTGTGTGGAGTCGGGGCCGGAACCTGAGGATTCCTCTCCAGTACTGACATGGATCTTGGAGTACTTTTGGAGTCTCCCCAGGGGAGTCAGTCTTCGTCTCGAATGGGGGCATGCACGTGCGCTTTCCGCCGAGCTGTAGCACCAGCGTCACGATTCCTGTCGCGTGGATCAAGGGATCTGTGGCTTTCCCTCGAGGCTTTCCCACGAGGCTTTCCCACAGGGCTGTCCCACGTGAGACCGTGGTGGGAGTCGATCCTCCTCGTTAAAGTCAAGGCAGTGCAGGGAAAACAGTTTCCTCAGGAATGGACTGAGACATCTGGGGGACTCTTGGAATGGTGGCACGACGCTGGAGTTGCTCTCACCTTTCCTGTGGAGAGCCCCTACTCTTGAGATGCGATGGGAACGCCAAGGAATCTCTCCTGAACAAGCAGCGAACGGATCCCTCATCTCGACCTACGAGGCGGAAACGGAGCTCTTCTGGATGTGGGTGGGACATGCGTGCTTCCTCTCGAGTGGAGAGGGGTATATAGGGGAACTTCTTGAGTTGCAGCAAGGGTGTCAAGGACCCTTTGGAAGTTCCAGAGCTTAGGTGTGATTAGCCTTGAGAAGCCTCAGCGGAAATGGTCCTCATCTCGCCTGGAGGGCAAATCCTAATGGATTTTCTCGAGTTGCGGCAGGTGCTCTCGACATACGACGGGGACCTCTGGGACCCGCTCTGGTTGCCTCAGGAAAGGCCAGTCCACATGCGAATTGCTCGAGGGCCTCTCTGGATTCCTCTCCCTTCAATGCCGGGGCCAAAGACCTTGTGTGGATGCGGGACCGGAACCTGAGGATTCCTCTCCAGTGCTGACATGGTTCTTGGGCTACTTCTGGAGTCTCCCCAGCGGAGTAAGTCCTCCTCTCGAAGGGGGCATGCACGTGCACTTTCCTCCCGAGGGGTAGCAGCAGTGTCATGCTTCCAGTCGCGTGGATCAAGGGATCTGTGGATTTCCCTCGACGCTTTCCCACGAGGATTTCCCACAGGGCTGTCGAACATGACACCATGGTTGGAGGCGATCCTCCGCGTGAAAGTCGAGGCAGTGCAGGGAAAACAGGTTCCTCTGGAATGGACTGAGACTTCTGGGGGACTCTTGGAATGGTGGCACGATGCTGGAGTTTCTCTCGCCTTTCCTGTGGAGAGCTCCTCCCCTTGAGATGGGACGGGAATGCCCAGAATTCTTTCCCGACAAAGCAGCGAATGTCCCTCATATCGAGCAACGATTCGGAAACAGGGCTCCTCTGGATGTGGCAGGGACCCTCGTACTTCCTCTAGAACGGAGTCGGGTATGTCAGGAACCTGCTTGAATTGCAGCAAGGGTGTGAAGGACCTTTTGGAAGTTCCAGAGGTTAGGTGTGATTAGCTTCGAGAAGCCTCAGCGGAAATGGGCCTCATCTCGCCTGGAGGGCAAAACCTCCTGGATTTTCTCGAGTTGCGGCACGTGCTCTTGACTTATGACGGGGACCTCAGGGACCCGCTCTGGTGGCCTCAGGAAAGGCCAGTCCGCATGCGAGTTGCTCGGGGTCCTCTCGGGATTCCTCTCTCTTCGATGCCCGGCCTAAGACCTTGTGTGGAGTCGGGCCCAGAACCTGAGGATTCCTCTGCAGTGCTGACATGGACCTTGGGGTACGTCTGGAGTCTCCCCAGGGGTTAAGTCCTCGTGTCGAATGGGGGCATGCACGTGCACTTTCCTCAGGAGCTTTAGCAGCAGTGTCAGGCTTCCCATCGCCTGGATCAAGGGATCTGTGGCTTATCCTCGAGGCTTCCCTCGAGGCTTTCCCACAGGGCTGTCCCACGTGCCACCATGGTGTGAGTTGATCCTCGACGTGAAAGTCGAGGCAGTGCAGGGAAAACAGTTTCCTCTGGAAAGGACTGAAACATCTGGGGGACTCCTGGAATGGTGGTACGACGCTGGAGTTCCTCTCGCCTTTCCTGTGGAGAGCGCCTCCTCTTGAAATGAGATGGGAACGCGGGAAATTCTTTCCCGACCAAGCAGGGAAAGGATCCCTCATCACGAGCTACGAGTTGGAAACGGGGCTCCTCTCGATGTTGGCGGGACCCTCGTGTTTCCTCTAGAGTGGAGACGGGGATGTTGGGGTACTTCTTCAGTTGCAGCAAGGGTGTGAAGGACCTTTTGGAAATTCCAGAGGTTAGGTGTGAATAGTCTCGAGACGCCTCAGTGGAAATGGGCCTGATCTCGCCTGGAGGGCAAAATCTCCTGGATTTTCTCGAGTTGCAGCAGGTGCTCTCAACTTACGACGGGGACCGCAGGGACCCGCTCTGGTGGCCTCAGGAAAAGACAGTCCACATGCGAATTACTCGCGGGCCTCTCTGAATTCCTCTCCCTTCAATGCCAGGACCAAAGACCTTGTGTGGATGCGGCACCGGAACCTGAGGATTCCTCTCCAGTGCTGACATGGATCTTGGGCTAATTCTGGAGTCTCCCCAGGGGAGTAAGTCCTCCTCTCGAAGGGGGCATGCACGTGCGCTTTCCTCCATAGTGGTAGCAGCAGTGTCACGCTTCCCGATGCGTGGATCAAGGGATCTGTGGCTTTCCCTCGAGGCTTTACCACTGGGCTTTCCCACGTGCCACCGTTGTGGGAGTCGATCCTCGGGTGAAAGTCGAGGCAGTGCAGAGAAAACATGTTCCTCTGGAATGGACTAAGGCATCTGGGGGACTCTTGGAATGGTGGCACGACGCTGGAGTTCCACTCGCCTTTCCTGTGGAGAGCGGCTCCTCTTGAGATGCGACGGGAATGCCCAGAACTCTTTCCCGACCAAGCAGCGAAAGGATCCCTTATCTCGAGTTACAAGGCGGAAACGGGGCTCCCATGGATGTGTGCGGGACCCTCGTGCTTCCTCTAGAGTGGAGACGGGTATGTGAGGGAACTTCTTGAGTTGCAGCAAGGGTGTGAAGAACCTTTTGGAAATTCCAGAGGTTAGGTGTGATTAGCCTCGAGAAGCCTCAGTGGAAATGGGCCTGATCTCGCCTGGAGAGTAAAACCTCCTGGATTTTCTCGAGTTGCGGCAGGTGCACTCGACTTCCGACGGGGACCGCAGGGACCCACTCTGGTGGCCTCAGGAAAGGACAGTCCGCCTGCGAGTTGCTCGGGGGCCTCTCGGGATTCCTTTCCCGTCGATGCCGGGGCCTAAGACCTTGTGTGGAGTCGGGCCCGGAACCTGAGGATTCCTCTCCAGTACTGCCATGGATCTTGGGGTACTTCTTGAGTCTCCCCAGGGGAGTAAGTCCTCGTCTGGAATGGGCGCATGCACGTGATCTTTCCTCAAGACTGTAGCAGCAGTGTCACGTTTCCCATCGCCTGGATCAAGGGATCTGTAGCTTTCCCTCGAGACTTTCCCACGAGGCTTTCCCACAGGGCTTTCCCACAGGGCTGTCCCACGTGCCACCTTGGTGTGAGTCGATCCTCTGCATGAAAGTCGAGGCAGTGCAGGGAAAACAGGTTCCGTTGGAACGAACTGAGACATCTAGGGGACTCTGGGAATGTTGGCACGACCCTGGAGTTCCTCTCCCATTTCCTGTGGAGAGCACCTCCACTTGAGATGCGACGGGAACGCCGGGAAATCTTTCCCGACCACGCAGGGAAAGGTCCCTCATCTCGAGCTGCGAGGCGGCAACGGGGCTCCTCTGGATGTTCGCGGGACCATCGTGCTTCCTCTCGAATGGAGACTGTATTTCGGGGAACTCTTGAGTGGCAGCAAGGGTGTGAAGGACTTTTTGGAGATTCCAGAGGTTAGGTGTGATTAGACTCGAGAAGCCTCAGCGGAAATGGGCCTCATCTGGCCTGGAGGGCAAATCCTCCGGAATTTCTCGTGTTGTGGTAGGTGCTCTAGACTTTGGTTGGGGACTTCAGGGACCCGCTCTGGTGGCCTCAGGAAAGGCCAGTCCCATTGCGAGTTGTTCGCGGGCCTCTCGGGATTCCTCTCCCTTCAATCCAGAGCCTAAGACTTTGTGTGGAGTCGGGGCCCGAACCTGAGGATTCCTCTCCAGTGCTCTCATGGAACTTGCGGTACTTCGGGAGTCTCCCCAGGAGAGTAAGTTCTCATTTCGAGAGGGTGCATGCACGTGTGCTTTCCTCCCGAGCTGTAGCACCAGTATCATGCTTTCCGTCGCGTCAGTCATGGGATCTGTGTCTTTTCCTCAAGGATTTTCCACGAAGCTTTCCCACGAGGCTTTCCCACAGGGCTGTCCCACGTGCCACTGTGGTGTGAGTCGATCCTCGGCGTGAAAGTAAAGGCAGTGCAGGGAAAACAGGTTCCTCTGGAATGGACTGAGACATCTGGGGGACTCTGGGAATGGTGGCACGACCTTGGAGTTCCTGTCGCCTTTCCTGTGGAGAGTGCCTCCTCTTGAGATACGCCGGGAAACCCAGGAATTATTTCCCGACCAAGCAGGGAAAGGATCCCCCATGTCCAGTTACAAGGCGGAAACTGGGCTCCTCTGGATGTGGGCGGGACCCTCTTGCTTCCTCTCGAGTGGAGACGGGTATGTCGGGGAACTTCTTAAGTTGCAGCAAGGGTGTGAAGGGCCTTTTGGAAGATCCAGAGGTTAGATGTGATTAGCCTCGAGAAGCCTCAGCGGAAATGGGACTCATCTCGCCTGCAGGGCAAAACCTCGTGGATTTTCTCGAGTTTTGGCAGGTGCTCTCGACTTACGACGGGGACCTCAGGGACCTGCTCTGGTGGCCTCACGAAATGCCAGTCCCCATGCAAGTGGCTCGCGGGCCTCTCGGGATTCCTCTCCCTTCGATGCCCGGGCCTAAGACCTTGTGTTGAGTCGGGGCCGGTACCTGAGGATTCCTCTCCAGTGCTGACATGGATCTTGGTGTACTTCTGGAGTCTCCCCTGGGGAGTAAGTCCTCGTCTCGAATAGGGGCATGCACGTGCGCTTTCCTCCAGAGTGGTAGCAGCAGTGTCACGCTTCCCATCACCTGGATTAAGGGATCTCTGGCTTTCCTTCGAGGCTTTCCCTCGAGGCTTTCCCACGAGGCTTTCTGACGAGGCTTTCACACAGGGATGTCCCACGTGCCACCGTGGTGGGAGTCGATCCTCGGCATGAAATTCGAGGCAGTGCAGGGAAAACAGGTTCCTCTGGAATGGACTGAGACATCCGGGGGACTCTTGGAATGGTGGCAGGACGCTGGAGTTCCTCTCGCCTTCCCTGTGGAGAACGCCTTCTCTTGAGAAGCGACGGGAACGCAGGGAATTCTTTCGCGACCAAGAAGGGAAAGGATCCCGCATCTCGAGCTACGAGGTGGATACGGGGCTCCTCTGGATGTGAGTGGGACCCTCATGCTTCCACTAGAGTGGAGACCGGGATGTCCGGGAACTTCTTGAGTTGCAGCTAGGGTGTGAAGGACCTTTTGGAAGTTCCAGAGATTAGATGTGATTAGCCTTGAGAAGCCTCAGTGGAAATGGGCCTCATCTGACCTGGAGGGCAAAACCTCCTGGACTTTCTCGAGTTGCGGCAGGTGCTCTCGACTCACGACGGGGACCTCAGGGACCCGCTCTGGTGGCCTCAGGAAAGGCCAGTCCCCATGCGAGTTGCTCGGGGGCCTCTCGGGGTTCCTCTACCTTCGATGCCAGGGCCTAAGTCCTTGTGTGGAGTCAGGTCCGGGACCTGAGGGTTCCTCTCCAGTGCTCACATTGATCTTGGGGTACTTCTGGAGTCTCCCCAGGGGAGTAAGTCCTCGTTTCGAATGGGGGCATGCACGTGTGCTTTCCTCCAGATCGGCAGCAGCAGTGTCATGCTTCCCTTCGCCTTGATCAAGGGATCTGTGGCTTTCCCTCGAGACTTTCCCACGAGGCTTACCCACAGGGCTGTCCCACGTGCCACCATGGTGGGAGTCGATCCTCACCGTGAAAGTCGAGGCAGTGCAGGGAAAACAGGTTCCTCTGCAATGGACTGAGACTTCTGGGGGACTCTTGGAATGGTGGCACGACCCTGGAGTTCCTCTTGCCTTTCCTGTGGAGAGCGCCTCCTCTTGAGATGCGAGGGGAATGCCCAGAATTCTTTCCCGACCAAGCAGGGAAAGAATCCCTCATCTCAAGCTACCAGGCGGAAACGGGGCTCCTCTCGATGTGGGCGGGACCCTTGTGCTTCCTCTATAGTGGAGACGGGTATGTCAGGGAACTTCTTGATTTGCAGCAAGGGTGTGATGGACCTTTTGGAATTCCAGAGCTTAGATGTGATTAGCATTGTGAAGCCTCTGCGAAAATGGGCCTCATCTCGCCTGGAGGGCAAAACCTCCTGGATCTTCTCGAGTTTTGGAAGGTGCTCTCGACTTACGACGGGGAACTCAGGGACACGCTCTGGTGGCCACAGGCAAGGCCAGTTCCCATGTGAGTTCCTCCGGGCCTCTCGGGATTCCTCTTCCTTCGATGCCGGCGCCAAAGAACTTGAGTGGAGGCGGCGCCGGAAACTGAGGATTCCTCTCCAGTGCTGACATGGATCTTGGGGTACTTCTGGAGTCTCCCCAGGGGAGTAAGTCCTCGTCTCGAATGGGGGCATGCACGTGCACTTTCCTCCCGATCTGTAGCAGCAGTGTCACACTTCCTGTCGCGAGGATCAAGGGATCTGTGGCTTTCCCTCGCTGCTTTCCCACGCGGCTTTCCCACAGGGCTGTCCCACGTGCCACCTTGATGGGAGTGGATCCTCGGCGCGAAAGTCGAGACAGTGCAGGGAAAACAGGTTCTTTTGGAATAGAGTGAGATATCTGGGGGACTCTTGGCATGGTGGCATGACGCCTGAGTTCCTCTCGACTTTCCTGTCGAGAGCGGCTTCTCTTGAGATGGGACGGGAATGCCCAGAATTCTTTCCCGACAAAGCAGCGAAAGGAATCCTCATCTTGAGCTACGAGGCGGAAACGGCGCTACTTTGGATGTGGGCGGGACCCTCGTGCTTCCTCTAAAGCGGAGACAGGGATGTCGGGGAACTTCTTGAGTTGCAGCAAGGGTGTGAAGGACCTTTTGGAAGTTCCAGATGTTAGGTGTGATTAGCCTCGAGAAGCCTCAGCGGAAATGGGCCTCATCCCGCCTGGAGGGCAAAACCTCGTGGATTATCTCGAGTTGTGGCAGGTGCTCTCGACTTATGACGGGGACCTCAGAGACCCGCTCTGGTGGTCTCAGGAAAGGCCAGTCCCCAGGCGAGTTGCTCCGAGGCCTCTTGGGATTCTTCTCCCTTTGATGCCGGGGCCTAAGACCTTGTGTGCAGTCGGGACTGGAACCTGAGGATTCCTCTCCAGTGCTGACATGGACCTTGGGGATACTTCTGGAGTCTCCCCAGGGGAGTAAGTCCTCATCTCGAATGGGGGCATGCACGTGCGCTTTCCTCCAGAGTGGCAGCAGCAATGTCACGCTTCCCGTCACGTGGATCAAGGGATCTGTGGCTTTGCCTCGAGGCTTTCCCACAAGGCTTTCCCACAGGTCTGTCCCACGTGCCACCGTGGTGGGAGTCGATCCTCGGCGTGAAAGTCGAGGCAGTGCAGGGAAAACAGGTTCCGCTGGAATGGACTGAGACATCTGGGGGACTCCGGAATGGCGCAACGACCCTGGAGTTCCTCTCACCTTTCCTGTGGAGAGCGCCTCCTCTTGAGATGCGACGGGAACGCCGGGAATTCTTTCCCTACGAAACAGGGAAAGGATCCCTCATCTCGAGCTAGGAGGCGAAACGGGGCTCCTCTGGATGTGTGCAGGACCCGCGTGCTTCCTCTCGAGTGGAGACGGGTATGTCGGGGAGCTTCTTGAGTTGCAGCAAGGGTGTGAAGGACCCTTTGGAAGTTCCAGTGGTTAGATGTGATTGGCCTCGAGAAGCCTCAGCGGAAATGGGCCTCATCTTGCCTGGAGGGCAAAACCTCCTGGATTTTCTTGAGTTGTGGCAGGTGCTCTGTACTTATGATAGGGACCTCAGGGACCCGCTCTGGTGGCCTCAGGAAAGGCCAGTCCCCATGTGAGTTGGTCGCAGGCCTCTCGGGATTCCTCTCCCTTGGATGCTGGAAACTAAGACCTTGTGTGGAGTCGGGCCCGGAACCTGAGGATTCCTCTCCAGTGCTGACATGGATCTTGGGGTACTTCTGGAGTCTGCCCAGGAGAGTCAGTCCTCGTCTCGAGAGGGGGCATGCACGTGCGCTTTCCTCCCGAGCTGTAGTAGCAGTGTCACGCTTCCCGTCGTGTCGATCATGGGATCTGTGGCTTTCCCTCGAGGCTTTCCCACGAGGCTTTCCCACGAGGCTTTCCCACAGGGCTGTCTCACGTGCCACCCTGGTGTGAGTCGATCCTCGGCGTGAAAGTCGAGGCAGTGCAGGGAAAGGAGGTTCCTCTGGAATGGACTGGGACATCTGGGGGACTCTGGGAATGGTGGCACGACCCTGGAGTTCCTCTCGCCTTTCCTTTGGAGAGCGCCTGCTCTTGAGATGCGACGGGAACGCCGGGAATTCTTTCCCGACCAAGCAGGGAAAGGATCCCTCATCTCGAGCTACGAGGTGGAAACGGGGCTCCTCTGGATGTGGGCCGAACCCCGTGCTTTCTTTCGACTGGAGACGGGTATGTCGGGGAACTTCTTGAGTTGCAGTAAGGGTGTCAAGGACCCTTTGGAAGTTCCAGAGGTTAGATGTGATTAGCCTCGAGACGCCTCAGCCAAAATGGGCCACATCTCGCCTGGAGGGGGGAACCTCCTGGTTTTCTCGAGTTGCGGCTTGTGCTCTCGACTTACGATGGGGACCTCATGGACCCGCTCTGTTGGCCTCAGGAAAGGTCATTCCCCATGCGAGTTGCTCGGTGGCCTCTCAGGATTCCTCGCCCGTCGATGCCGGCACCTAAGACCTTGTGTGGAGTCGGACCAGAACCTGAGGATTCCTCTCCCGTGCTCACATGGATCTTGGCGTACTTCTGGAGTCTCCCAAGGGGCGTCAGTCCTCGTCTCGAGTGGGGTCATGCAGGTGTGCTTTCCTCCTGAGCAGTAGCAGCAGTGTCTCGCTTCCCGTCTTGTGGATCAAGGGATCTGTGTCTTTCCCTCGAGGCTTTTCCATGGGCTTTCCCACAGGGCTATTCCACGTGCCACCATGCAGTGCTGGGAAAACAGGAACCTCCGTCCCCACATAGGGGGTACACTGTCCCCTTGGGCGTGTATCTCCGGGGCATTCGCGCTTGGGGGTTGCCACGGATGTTGGCCTCAGGCTCCACATGAGAAAAGCCCCTAATGGCATTAGCTGCCGGTCCAGACGCTGGCCCCTCAGGTCTCTGGCCGGAGCCTTGGGCTCCAGGCAACTCAAAGCCCTCGGGGCTGGTGCTCTGGGACTGCTGTAGGGAAAGGACGCCAGGAGCCCACGGAGGAGTTGGGGAGGCGCAGGTGGCATATGGAGGCGAGGACAGCGTGGGATCTAGGTGGAGGCGCTGGAGAGAGCGTCCGTTGTCCCGGAATGCCTCGGAGGAGCCAGCGGGGGACAGTCCAGGCCCAGGGACCTGTGGTATGTGAAAAGGTGGGAAACCCCAGAACAAGGCAGGCTGGGAAAGGGGGCGTGGGCGGCCAATTCAAAGGGACCTAGGGGGCGTTTCCTGGGCGGTGAGCTCCCTTGGCACTGCTGAGGGCCCCTGATTGATCCACCCGGGGTTGATCCCACCATCCGCTGCGAGGGAGGGCCACAAACCAAAGCCCCCGAACTGCCCACCCACCCCAACGGGGATCTTGGCGGTCCGGGGCACAGCTGTGCCCGGGAAAAGCCCACTCACTCCACGGGACTCCGTCCAGGGTCTCTGCTTGGAAAGAGGCCAGGGGCGGCCCCCTCCATCTACGCACCCAAACCCTATTGACGTCAATGGGGGCGGAGACGCCTCCCGCTCTCCAGAGTCCTGGGCTGCTGGGTCCCCGCCCACTCGGCCAGCAGTCTGCAGCGCTCCTGTGTGCCTCTCCCACCATGGCTTCGTCCAGCTCCTCCAGCACCTCAAGCGGTACGTTTGCCCTCGGTCCCTGGGGTCGGATCACGTCTCAGGGGATTTGCGGGTGGCCCGGGCAAGGGCTCTCGGCCCACGTGTCGACCCCCGCTCCCGCCCGAGAACGGCGGGGACCCATCGGCCGGGCCCGGGGTTCCCAGGCGTCAGGTGTGCCCAAAGTTGGAGGGCGTTGCATCGTTCGTTCATCTTGCTCCTTTGGCACACACATGGCTTCTCCGTTCTCTTTTCTGGGAAGACAGTGTTGTTTTAGGGGGCGTGCTGCGGGAGTCAGGGGCCGGTGGGAGCGGGTGCTGTGCTGGGATGAGGCCCTTTATCCTCACATCTTCCTGTGGGAACGGGAGTCGGGGAGCTCTGTGGCCTTGCCGCCTTCAGTGGCTTCCTCTGCACACGGGCTTAGTGCCTTCTGCCTTCTGTCAGTCGTTACGGGGTTTGGGCTTCGCTTTGGCGGCCTTGGCCTTGGCCCTGGCCTGGGCCTTGGCCTTACCCTTGGCGTTGCCCTTGCCCTTGCCCTTGGCCTTCGGCTTGGCCTTCCCTAGGCCTTGTCCTTGGCCTTACCTTGTCCTTGCCCTTACCTTTTCCTTGCCCTTAAACTTAAACTTGACCTTGATTTGACCTTGAACTTGAACTTGACCTTGACTTTGACCTTGAACTTGAACTTGACCTTGAACTTGAACTTGAACTTGACTTTGACCTTGAACTTGAACTTGAACTTGAACTTGAACTTGACCTTGACTTTGATCTTGAACTTGAACTTGACCTTGACTTTGACCTTGAACTTGAACTTGACCTTCACTTTGACCTTGAACTTGAACTTGAACTTGACCTTGATCTTGAACTTGAACTTGACCTTGACCTTGAACTTGAACTTGACCAACAACGGGAGACCAGATTTGCTCAGAGCACCGGAGGTCCAGAGGCAGGGCCGTGTATCTCCCCTTCCCTTTGTGATCATTGCAAAGACATTCCTAGCTGATAGCGGGAGTGCCCATGAAGAAGCAAGCAGTGGGAGTGTGTTTGACACGACTGTGTGCCTCAACTCCACAAGGGGCCTTTCCTCTCGAAGTAGGCCCCATGTCCCCTTGGGGAGGGTGTCATGCCTCTTTTCTCCACACTGCCAAAGGGTGGAGCAAAGCTCGCTCTGTCAGAGGTACAAAAACAGCAATTGAATGGATTTTCAAGCTCTTGCTAGGCTGCACCCTTTCAGGGCCCACTTTACTGAAACAGGTGCTCTGTGGCCCCCGGTTGGGTATGCAGGTTCACAAACAGGGTGAGATCCTGTCCAAGCCAACAATTTTCCTGAAAGACCTAGGCTCACTAAAGCTCTCCTCCAGAGCAAAGGGGATAGAGGAGATGTATGGAGGAGTCTTTGCCTTTCCCTGTGAGTGTGGGGCTACTCCCTACGGCCCCAAGCTCAGGGATAACTGCCTCTAAGAAAGGAATGGCAAGAAGCGCTAATCTTGGAGGTTGGGACAGGGAGTTCGCAGCATGTGGGGAAAGAAAGACTTCTTCGGGGAAGAAGAGGCAACCACCGGGGGTGTGTTCGCAAGCCTCTATTTGGAAGGAACACGTTTGCTTATACAACTCAAGACCTCCAGATCTGCTCAGAGGACTGAAGTTCCAGAGACAGGGCCATGTATCTCCCCTTCCCTTTGAGATCCTTGCCAAGACATTCCTAGCAGATTGTCGGAGTGCCCATGAAGAAGCAAGCAGCGGGAGTGTGCTTGACATCACTTGCTGCCTACCTGGGCTCAGCTCCTCAAGGGGCCTTTCTCTCCTGGTAGGCCCTATGTCCCCTTTGGGAGAGGGTTGTGCCCTCTTCCCTCCACACTGCCAAAGGGTGGAGGTGGAGCAAACTCGTTCTCTCCGAGGTAAAAGAAAGACAAATTGGATGGATCTTTAAGCTCTTGCTATGCTGCACCCCTCCAGGACCCACTCGAGCAAAACAGGTGCCCTGTGGCCCCTAGGTCGGGTATGCAGGTTCACACACCGGGTGTGATCCCGTCAAAGCCAAGAATTTTCCTGACAGACCTAGGCTCACTAGAGCTCTCCTCCAGAGGAAAGGGGACAGAAAAGATGTGTGTGTGGAGGTGGCTCTGCCTTTCCAGGTCCCAATCTCAGGGATAACTGCCCCTAAGAAAGGAACTGCTGCTGCTGCTGCTGCTGCTGCTGCTGCTGCTGCTGCTGCTGCTGCTGCTAAGTTGGTTCAGTCGTGTTCGACTCTGTGCGACGCCATAGACGGTAGCCCACTAGGCTCCCCCGTCCCTGGGATTCTCCAGGCAAGAACAGTAAGTGGGTTGCCATTGCCTTCTCCAATGCATGAAAGTGAAAATGAAAGTGCAGTCGCTCAGTCGTGTCCGACCCTCAGCGACCCCATGGACTGCAGCCTACCAGGCTTCTCTGTCCATAGGATTTTCTGAAAGGAACTGCAAGAAGCACTTTTCCAGGAGGCTGGGAAAGGGAGTTTGCAGGATGTGGGGAAAGAGAGCCTCCTTCGGGGAAGAATAGGCGGCCACTTGTTTTGTGTTGCAAACCTCTATTTGGAAGGAACAGGTTAGCTTATACAAAGGGAGACCTCCAGATCTGCTCAGAGGACCGAAGTTGCAGAGGCAGGTCGGTGTATCTTCCCTTCACTTTGCGATCCTTGCAAAGACATTCCTTGCTGCTAGATGACTCAGCAAGGGCCTTTGAGACTGTTGTTTTCTTTCCTAGGTTCAAAGATTCCTTCAGTTCCTAATATAGATATCCTAGAAATGATATGACATCCGTGAAAATCTGATATGTCCTGGTCAAATGCTGTCAGTTATCATTCTAGTTATCATATTAAAGCATTTCAAGTCGCAGCAGTGACCAGATGACATTGTCAATTTCTATTTCATCAGGTTTTAACCATGTCCTCTGTGGTTTCACACTGATGCCTTTGCAGAAATACTGCTACTTCAAGATATATGGAAAATACTTTTTTTAAGCTTACTGATAATTTGTTTGTTTGTTTGCTTGTCTTCTGGTAAGCTGCTACCAGATGGAATTTAGTCTCCTCTCTAGGTTAAGAGAACTAAGTTTTCTTAGAATGCAATTTTTGATCACAGACTATGAGTTTCTCTACCTTTCATTGATTTATAATTGTTTTCATCATCTGTTTTTTTACTTCGGTAAAGTAAATAAGCCTTATTTAAGATTTTGGTACATGTAGGATGGACTAAGCTTTCCCCACTCTTGCAAGTTCCCTTAACCCTTCAGATTCTTCTCGTGGGACCAAGATCTCACTTTCCTCCAGAGGGACAATCCAAGCTTTTTATCAGTTGATCTGCCCCTGACATCAGAGTCAAGTTGAGCACGAGTTGGCCTATAATTTAGGCATGAAACTATGACTACATAAAGGAAAGGTGACTTTATGATTCAGGGATGGCCATGATATGCCTTGCACTTCAGAGAAAATGGGTTAAAATGATTTTTTTTTCCTTCAAAACTGCACACCCAGTTCTTTCAGCATATGCAATTGAAAACATCTAGTCATTAGGTCAGTTTTCATTCCAATCCCAAAGAAAGGCAATGACAAAGACTATTCAAGCTGCTGCACAATTGCACTCATCTCACACACTAGTAAAGTAATGCTCAAAATTCTCCAAGTTCACATGAACTGTGAACTTCCAGATGTTCAAGAGGGATTTAAAAAATGCAGAGAAACCAGAGATCAAATTGCCAACATCCACTGGATCATTGAAAAAGCAAGAGAGTTCCGGAAAAAAAAAAACCATCTATTTCTGCTTTATTGACAATGCCAAAGCCTTTGACTGTGTGGATCACAAGAAACTGGGAAAAATTCTGAAAGAGATGGGAATACCAGACCACCTGACCTGTCTCTTGAGAAACCTGTATGCAGGTCAGGAAGAAACAGTTCGAACTGGACATGGAACAACAGAGTGGTTCTACATAGGAAAAGGAACATGTCAAGGCTGTATATTGTCACCCTGCTTATTTAACTTATATGCAGAGTACAGCATGAGAAACACTGGGCTGGAGGAAGCACACGCTGGAATCAAGGTTGCTGGGAGAAATATCAATAATCTCAGATATTCAGATGACACCACCCTTATGGCAGAAAGTGAAGAAGAGCTAAAGAGTCTCCTGATGAAAGTGAAAGAGGAGAGTGAAAAAGTTAGCTTAAAGCTCAGCATTCAGAAAACTACAATCATTGCATCCAGTCTCATCACTTCATGGCAAATAGATGGGAAAACATTGGAAACAGCAGCAGACTATTTTGGGGGGCTTGGGAATCACTGCAGGTGATGGCTGCCTCCATGAACTTAAAACATATTTATGACTTGGAAGAAAAGTGATGACCAAACTAGACAGCATATTAAAAAGCCGAGACGTTGCTTTGCCAACAAAGATCCATCCGGTCAAGGCTATGGTTTTTCCATATGTCATGGATGGATATGAAAGATGTACTATAAAGAAAGTGACAGCTGAAAATTTGATGCTTTTGAACAGTGGTGTTGGAGAAGATGCTTGTAGGTCGCTTAGACTACAAGGAGACGCAACCACTCCATCCTAAAGGAAATCAGGTCTGAATATCCATTGGAAGGACTAATACTGAACCTGAAACTCCAATACTTTGGCCACTTGATGTGAAGAGCTGACTCACTTGGAAGTTGCTTTGATTTGCCTATGAGTGTGGGAGCCCTCCCTGGGCAAAGGGCCTCAGGGGTCATTGCCACTGAATCATGACATCCAAGCAAGCGCATTCCAGCTGTGTGACATGCAGGAAGCAGGAGACTGGGAAAACTGTCTTCCTTAGAGGAAGGAAAGTCATCCACAGAGAGTGTGTTTTCAGGCCTCTCTTTGCAGCAAGTGTTTTGCTTCTCAGACATCAGAGCTGCAGGCTTGCTCTGAGGGCCTCAATTCCAGAGTCAGGGCTGTGTGTCTCACTGCACTTTCCAAGCATTGCAGACACATTCCTAGGTTGGAGCAGTGCTTCCCATGAGAAAGAAGCCTCGGGAGTGTGTCTGAGCGGGCTGAGTGCCATGCTAGGGTCACCTAGTCGAGGGCACCTTGCACATCCAATGGGCCCCAGGCGAGTAGCTATGGACCGGCCCCTCGGTTGAGATATCCCAAAGCAGGGAACAAAGCTAGCTCTGTCTGTCAGAAGGAGGAAAACAGCAATGGGATGGATTTTCAAGCAGTTGCTCAGTCACACCACGTGAGGGCTCCGCGGGAAAGAAATGCGAATTTTGGCCTCTAGGCCCAGTATCCAGATGTGTGCACAGGATATTTTCCCCACAGGATCCAAGAATGTTCCAGACAGACCTAAGCTCACTAGCTCTCTCCTGCAGAGGAAATGAAATATTGTTGCTGAACCACGAAAAGATGCTGGGATTCTTGGCTTATGGAGGAGAAGAATTCAATCCAGGGCCCAAGACGAGGCTTGATTGCTCAGAGCTTTTGTGCAATCGAGTCTTATTCAAGTAGAAAGGAGATAGAGAAAGCTTCTGACAGAGACATCACAAGGGGCAGAAAGTGTACCCCCTTGCTAGTGTTAGTAATGGAGTTATATACTCTCCAATAAGTTATTACAACGAACAAAAGAATGTCTGGAGGTTGTAAAGACTCACTAGACCTACTCCCATCATTTACATTTTAAGATAACAGGATTAGCCAGAAGGTTTTTCCAGAGACCGTCCTCAAGAAGGATGCATGATTGTTATGTAATCCGAAGGAATGTAGAGGGAAAAAAGTGTGCCCTTTCTTCCTCCTTGAGAATTCTAGACCCCTCTCTCCTTGGGGACCCTCGAACTTCTTATAAACCTGCCTTGGCAATGACTCTCTCCGAAACATGATTGAACAGCCGTTTGGAGCTTCCTTTGACTTTCCCTGGGAGGGAGGGAGCCCTCCCTGAGCACAGGGCCTCAGGGGCCATGGCCAATGAAAACTAATCTCCCAGTAAGTGCTTTTCAGCCCTGTGTGACTCTCAGCCCACAGGAGGCTGAGAAAACTCTTTTCCTTGGAGGAAGGAAAGGCAGCCCAAGAGTGTGTTTTCAGGCCTGTATCTTGCAGCAAGTGTTTGGCTTGTTAGACATAAGACCTGCAGGCCTGCTCCAACAGACTCCATTCCAGAATCAGGGCCTTGTGTCTCCCTGCAGTTTCCTGGCCTCGCAAACACATTCCTAGGGGAGAGCAGTCCTGCCCATGGGGAAGCAGGCTGCGGGAGTGTGTCTGAGGGGGCCAGGTGCCATGCTGGGGTCACCTGGTCGAGGGCACCTTGCACCTCCAATGGACCCCAGGCAAGGAGTTGCAGGCCACCACCTTGCTTCTGAAATCCCAAAGTGGGGAGCAAAGCTCGCTCTGTCAGAGGGAAGAAAACAGCAACAGGATGGATTTTCAAGCAGTTGCTAGGCTGTACTGCGTTAGGGCTCCAAGGAAGAAAAATGCAGATGTTAGCCCCTACGACTGGTATCCAGGTGGGCTCCCAGGATGATTTCCCCGCAGGATCCAAGAACGTTCCAGACAGACCTGGGCTCACTAGCTCCCTCCTGCAGAGGAAACATGATAGAACAGCTGTTTGGAGGTTGCTTTGACTTCCCCTGGGAGGGTAGGATCCCTCCCTGGGTGCAGGGCCTCAGGGGCCATTGCCGCTGAGAAATGCCCTCTAAGCCAGACCTTTCCAGCCTTGTATGACTCAGCACGGAGGAGACTGGAAAAGCTATCTTCCTTGGAGGAAGGAAAGGCAGCCCCAGAGAGTGTGTTTTCACACCTGTATCTCGCAGCAAGCGTTTGCCGTCTCAGACGTCAGACCTCCAGGCCTGCTCCAACGGCCTCAGTTCCAGAGTCAGGGCCGTGTGTCTCCCTGCATTTTCTGAGCCTTGGGAACACATTCCTAGGTCAGAACAGCCCTGCCCATGGGGAAGGAGGCTGCGGGAGTGTGTCTGAGGGGGTCGGGTGCCATGCTGGGGTCCAGTAGACCTGGTACCTCCAATAGACCCCAGGACAACAGCGGTGGGGCTCCCCCTGGCTTCCGAAATGCCAAAGCGAGAAGCAAAGCTAGCTCTATCAGAAGGAAGAAAAGAGCAATTAGATGGATGTTCAGGCTGTTGCTGGGCCGCACCACTTCAGGTTACCCCCCGAGAGGAGCAGGCGCCCTGTGGCCCCTCGGTCCCATATGCAGGTTAACACACAGGATGTGTCCCCATAGGAGCCAAGAATTTTCCTGACAGACCTAGGCTCACTAGAGCTCTCCTACAGGGCAAAAGGGATAGAACAGACTGTGGATGTGACTCTGCCTTTCCCAGCGAGCATGGGGCCCTCCCTACGGCCCCGGGCTCCAGGGAAAATTGTCCCTGAAAAATGACCTCCAAGAAGCGCTTTTCCAGCAGGCTGGGATGCAGAGTTCACAGGATGTGGGGAAAGTGATCGTCCTTCAGGGAAGAAGAGGCAGCCACCCAGTGTGTGTTTGCAAGCCTGTATTTGGAAGAAACTGGTTTGCTTCTTCAAGGGGAGACCTCCAGGTCTGCTCAGAGGACCGAAATTCCAGAGGCAGCACCATGCATCTCCCCTGTCCTTTCTGAGCCTTGGAAAGACATTCCTAGCTTATAGCGGTATTGCTCATGAAGAAGCAGGATGCAGGAATGTGTCAGACATGACTGGGTGCCTTCCTGGGTTCAGCTCCGTGAGGGGCCTTTCCACTCAAAGTAGGTCCCATGCCTCCTTGGGGAGGAAGTGGGGCCCGCTTGCCTCCAAATTGCCAAAGGCTGGAACAAAGCTAGTTCTATCAGAGGTAAGAAAAGAGCAATTGGATGGATGTGGAAGCTGTTGCTGGGCCGCACTGCTTCAGGCCCCCCACCCCTCCGGCCCCGAGAGAAACAGGCGCCCTGTGGCCCCTCGGTCCTGTATGCAGTTTCACACATAGAATGTGTCCCCATAGGAGCCAAGAATTTTCCTGACAGACCTAGGCTCACTAGAGCTCTCCTACAGAGCAAAGGGGATGGGACAGATGTGTGGCTGTGGCTCTGCCTTTCCCTGGGAGTGTGGAGCCGCTCCCTATGGCCCCGGGCTCCAGGGGAAATTGCCCCTGAATAATGACCTCCAAGAAGCGCTTTTCCAACTGGCTGAGACGTGGAGTTCTCAGGATGCAGGGAAAGCGAGTGTCCCTTCGGGGAAGCAAAGGCAGTCACCTGTTATCATTACTTACTAGAATAGTAGGTACCTTCTCTGGTTGGGCAGAGGCCTTCCCTACCTGATCTGAAAAAGAAAATGAAGTAGCTCGCTGATTTGAGAAATAATTCCCAGACTTGGGTTTCCAACCAGTATAGAATCCGACAATGGCCCTGTCTTTGTAGCCGCGTTAATTAACAGGTATGTGAAGCTCTAAATATCAGTGGAAATTACATACAGCATATAGGCCCCAGTGTTCTGGAATGGTGGAAAGAAACAACCAAACTCTTGAAGAGACTCTTTCAAAATGGATCATAGAGACTGACTGTACATGGATGGGCTTACTTCTGGCAGACTTACTCATATTACGGGTAACTGCACGTTCCCATTGTTGTTGTCCTTATGAAATTTTCTATGGGAGAACCCCCCACCCCAAATGAGGCAGGTGTTAGCAGATTTGCCACAAGTAAGGAGGTGGGATTTCACAGCAGCTGGAACAATTAGGTAAGGTAATAAATCAGGTAACTAAGTTTGTGTAAAAAAAAATATCATTCCCCCTTGAGGAACAGATTCATGAATTTGTGCTCAGTGATCAGGTGTGGCTCAATGACTGGAAACACAATTCCTTGGCCTGATATCGGAAAGGTCCTTATACTGTTGTTTTAGCCACAATTCTGAAAGAGAAGGGAATACTAGACCACCTAACCTGCCTCTTGAGAAATCTGTATGACGGTCAGGAAGCAACAGTTAGAGCAGGACATGGAACAACATACTGGTTCCAAAAAGGAAAAGGAGTATGTCAAGGCTGTATATTGTCACCCTGTTTATTTAGCTTATATGCAGACTACATCATGAAAAATGCTGGGATGGAAGATACCTGAGCTGGAATCAAGATTGCCGGAAGAAATAGCAATAAACTTAGATATGCAGATGTCACCACCACTATGGCAGAATGGGAAGAGGAACGCGTATGTCGGGGAACTTCTTGAGTTGCAGCAAAGGTGTGAAGGACCCTTTCGAAGTTCCAGAGGTTAGGTGTGGTTAGTCTCGAGATGCCTCAGCAGAAATGGGCCTCATGGCGCCTGGAATGGAGAGGCTTCTAGATATTCCCCAGTTTCAGCAGGTGCTCTCAAGTTACCACGGGGACTTCAGGGACCCGCTCTGGCGGCCTCAGGAAAGGCCAGTCATCATGCGTGTTGCTAGGGGGCCTCTCGTGATTCCTCTCCCATCGGTGCTGGGGCCTAAGACGTTGTGTGGAGTCGGGGCCGGAACCTGAGGATTCCTCACCAATGCCGACATGGATCTTGGGGTAATTATGGAGTCTCCCCAGGGGAGTCAGTCCTCGTCTCGAGAGGGGGCATGCAGGTGCGCTTTCCTCCTGATCTGTAGCAGCAGTGTCACACTTCCCATCTCGTGAGTCATGGGATCTGTGGCTTTCCCTCCAGGATTTTCCACGAGTCTTTCCCACGAGGCTTTCCCACAGGGCTGTCCCACGAGGCTTTCGCACAGGGCTGTCTCACGTGCCACCTTGGTGGCAGTCGATCCTCGGCGTGAAAGTCGAGGCAGTGCAGGGAAAACAGGTTCCTCTGGAATGGACTGAGACATCTGGGGGACTCTTGGAATGGTGGAACGACGCTGGCGTACCTCTCGCCTTTCCTGTGGAGAGCGCCTCCTCTTGAGATGCGACGGGAACGCCCAGAATTCTTTCCCGGCCACCAGCGAAAGGATCCCTCATCACGAGCTACGAGCGGAAATGGGGCTCTTCTGGATGTGGGCCGGACCCTCGTGCTTCCTCTCGAGTGGAGACGGGTATGTCAGGCAACTTCTTGAGTTGCAGCAAGGGTGTGAAGGGCCTTTTGGAAGTTACAGACTGTAGGTTTGATTAGCTTCGAGAAGCCTCAACGGAAATGGGCCTCATCTCGCCTGGAGGGCAAAACCTCCTGGATTTTCTCGAGTTGCGGCAGGTGCTCTCGACTTACGACGGGGACCTCAGGGACCCTCTCTGGTGGCCTCAGGAAAGGCCAATCCCCATGCGAGTTGCTCGGGGGCCTCTCGGCATTCCTCTCCTTTCGATGCCGGGGCCTAAGACCTTGTGTTTAGTCGGGGCCAGAACCTGAGGATTCCTCTCCAGGGCTGACATGGATCTTGCGGTACTTCTGGAGTCTCCCCAGGGGAGTAAGTCCTCGACTCGAATGGGGGCATGCACGTGCGCTTTCCTCCAGAGCAGTAGCAGCAGTGTCACACTTCCTGTCGCGTGGATCAAGGAATCTGTGGCTTTTCCACGAGGCTTTCCCACAGGGCTGTCCCACGTGCCACCGTGGTGGGAGTCGATCCTCGGCGTGAAACTCGAGGCAGTGCAGGGAAAACAGGTTCCGCTGGAATGGACTGAGACATCTGGGGGACTCTGGGAATGGCGCAAAGACCCTGGAGTTCCTCTCGCCTTTCCTGTGGAGAGCGCCTCCTCTTGAGATGCGCCAGGAACGCCCAGAAATCTTTCCCGGGCAAGCAGCGAAAGGATCCCTCATCTCGAGCTACGAGGCGGAAACGGGACTCCTCTGGATGTGTGCAGGACCCGCGTGCTTCCTCTCGAGTGGAGACGGGTATGTCGGGGAGCTTCTTGAGTTGCAGCAAGGGTGTGAAGGACCTTTTGGAAGTTCCAGAGGTTAGGTGTGACTAGCCTTCAAAAGGAACAGCGGAAATGGGCCTCATCTTGCCTGGAGGGCAAAACCTCCTGGATTTTCTCGAGTTGCGGCAGGTGCTCTCTACTTATGACAGGGACCTCAGGGACCCGCTCTGGTGGCCTCAGGAAAGGCCTGTCCCCATGTGAGTTGGTCGCGGGCCTCTCGGGATTCCTCTCCCTTGGATGCTGGAGCCTAAGACCTTGTGTGGAGTCGGGCCCGGAACCTGAGGATTCCTCTCCAGTGCTGACATGGATCTTGGGGTACTTCTGGAGTCTCCCCAGGGAAGTAAGTCCTCGTTTCGAATGGGGGCATGCACGTGCCCTTTCCTCCAGAGCTGTAGCAGCAGTGTCACGCTTCCTATCAACTGCATCATGGTATCTGTGGCTTTCCCTCGAGGTTTTCCCACAAGGCTTTCCCATGAGGCTTTCCCACAGGGCTGTCCCATGTGCCACCGTGGTGTAAGTCGATCCCTGCTTCTGGAGTCTCCCCAGGGGAGTCAGTCCTCGTCTCGAATGCGGGCATGCACTTGCGCTTTCCTCCAGAGCGGTAGCAGCAGTGTCACGCAGTCCGCCGCGTGGATCAAAGGATCTATGGTTTTCCCTCGAGTCTTTCCCACGAGGCTTTCCCACGAGGCTTTCCCACAGGGCTGTCCCACGTGCACACGTGGTGGGAGTCGATCCTCGGCTTGAACGTCAAGGCAGTGCAGGGAAAACAGGTTCCTCTGGAATGGACTGACATATCTGGGGGTCTCTTGGAATGGTCCCACGATCCTGGAGTTCCTCTCGCCTTTCCTGTGGAGAGCGCCTCCTCTTGAGTTGCGACGGGAAAGCCGGGAATCTTTCCCTACGAAACAGGGAAAGAATCCCTCATCTCGAGCTAGGAGGCGGAAACGGGGCTCCCCTGGATGTGTGCGGGACCCCACGTGCTTCCTCTCGAGTGGAGACGGGTATGTCGCGGAACTGCTTGAGTTGCAGCAAGGGTGTGAAGGACCCTTTGGAAGTTCCAGTGGTTAGATATGATTAGCATCGAGAAGCCTCAGCGGAAATGGGCCTCATCTCGCCTGGAGGGCAAAACCTCCTGGATTTTCTCGAGTTGCGGCAGGTGCTCTCGACTTACGATGGGGACCTCAGGGCCCCGCTCTGGAGGACTCAGGAAAGGCTAGTCCCCATGCGAGTTCCGCGGGGGCCTCTCGGGATTCCTCTCCCGTCGATGCCGGGGCCTAAGACCTTGTGTGGAGTCGGGGCCGGAACCTGAGGATTCCTCTCCAGTGCTGACATGGATCTTGGGGTACTTCTGGAGTCTCCCCAGGGGAGTCAGTCCTCGTCTCGAATGCGGGCAAGCACTTGCGCTTTCCTCCAGAGCGGTAGCAGCAGTGTCACGCAGTCCGCCGCGTGGATCAAAGAATCTATGGTTTTCCCTCGAGTCTTTCCCACGAGGCTTTCCCACGAGGCTTTCCCACAGGGCTGTCCCACGTGCACACGTGGTGGGAGTCGATCCTCGGCTTGAACGTCAAGGCAGTGCAGGGAAAACAGGTTCCTCTGGAATGGACTGACACATCTGGGGGACTCTTGGAATGGTGGCACGACCCTGGAGTTCCTCTCGCCTTTCCTGTGGAGAGCGCCTCCTCTTGAGATGCGATGGGAACGCCGGGAATTCTTTCCCTACGAAACAGGGAAAGGATCCCTCATCTCGAGCTAGGAGGCGGAAACGGGGCTCCCCTGGATGTGTGCGAGACCCCACGTGCTTCCTCTCGAGTGGAGACGGGTATGTCGGGGAACTTCTTGAGTTGCAGTAAGGGTGTGATGGACACTTTGGAAGTTCCAGTGGTTAGACGTGATTAGCCTCGAGAAGCCTCAGCGGAAATGGGCCTCATCTCGCCTGGAGGGCAAAACCTCCTGGAATTCTCGAGTTGCGGCAGGTGCTCTCGACTTACGACGGGGACCTCAGGGACCCGCTCTGGTGGCCTCAGGAAAGGCCAGTCCCCATGCGAGTTCCTCGGGGGCCTCTTGGGATTCCTCTCCCGTCAATGCCGGGGCCTAAGACCTTGTGTGGAGTCGGGGCCGGAACCTGAGGATTCCTCTCCAGTGCTGACATGGATCTTGGGGTACTTCTGGAGTCTCCCCAGGGGAGTCAGTCCTCGTCTCGAATGCGGGCATGCACTTGCGCTTTCCTCCAGAGCGGTAGCAGCAGTGTCACGCAGTCCGCCGCGTGGATCAAAGGATCTATGGCTTTCCCTCGAGTCTTTCCCACGAGGCTTTCCCACGAGGCTTTCCCACAGGGCTGTCCCACGTGCAAACGTGGTGGGAGTCGATCCTCGGCTTGAACGTCAAGGCAGTGCAGGGAAAACAGGTTCCTCTGGAATGGACTGACACATCTGGGGGTCTCTTGGAATGGTGCCACGACCCTGGAGTTCCTCTCGCCTTTCCTGTGGAGAGCGCCTCCTCTTGAGATGCGACGGGAACGCCGGGAATTCTTTCCCTACGAAACAGGGAAAGGATCCCTCATCTCGAGCAAGGAGGCGGAAACGGGGCTCCCCTGGATGTGTGCGGGACCCTCGTGCTTCCTCTCGAGTGGACACGGGTATGTCGGGGAACTTCTTGAGTTGCAGCAAGGGTGTGAAGGACCCTTTGGAAGTTCCAGTGGTTAGATGTGATTAGCCTCGAGAAGCCTCAGGGGAAATGGGCCTCATCTCGCCTGGAGGGCAAATCCTCCTGGATTTCTCGAGTTGCGGCAGGTGCTCTCGACTTACGACGGGGACCTCGGGGACCCACTCTGGTGGCCTCAGGAAAGGCCAGTCCCCATGCGAGTTCCTCTGGGGCCTCTCGGGATTCCTCTCCCGTCGATGCCGGGCCCTAAGACCTTGTGTGGAGTCGGGGCCGGAACCTGAGGATTCCTCTCCAGTGCTGACATGGATCTTGGGCTACTTCTGGAGTCTCCCCAGGGGAGTCAGTCCTCGTCTCGAATGCGGGCATGCACTTGCGCTTTCCTCCAGAGCGGTAGCAGCCGTGTCACGCAGTCCGCCGCGTGGATCAAAGGATCTATGGTTTTCCCTCGAGTCTTTCCCACGAGTCTTTCCCACGAGGCTTTCCCACAGGGCTGTCCCACGTGCACACGTGGTGGGAGTCGATCCTCGGCTTGAACGTCAAGGCAGTGCAGGGAAAACAGGTTCCTCTGGAATGGACTGACACATCTGGGGGACTCTTGGAATGGTGGCACGACCCTGGAGTTCCTCTCGCCTTTCCTGTGGAGAGCGCCTCCTCTTGAGATGCGACAGGAACGCCGGGAATTCTTTCCCTACGGAACAGGGAAAGGATCCCTCATCTCGTGCAAGGAGGCGGAAACGGGGCTCCCCTGGATGTGTGCGGGACCCTCGTGCTTCCTCTCGAGTGAAGACGGGTATGTCGGGGAACTTCTTGAGTTGCAGCAAGGGTGTGAAGGACCCTTTGGAAGTTCCAGTGGATAGATGTGATTAGCCTCGAGAAGCCTCAGCGGAAATGGGCCTCATCTCGCCTGGAGGGCAAAACCTCCTGGAATTTCTCGAGTTGCGGCAGGTGCTCTCGACTTATGACGGGGACCTGGGGACCCGCCTTTGTCGCCTCAGGAAAGGCCAATCCCCTTGAGGGTTCCTCGGGGGCCTCTCGGGATTCCTCTCCCGTCGATGCCGGGGCCTAAGACCTTGTGTGGAGTCGGGGCCGGAACATGAGGATTCCTCTCCGGTGCTGACATGGAACTTGGGGTTCTTCTGGAGTCTCCCCAAGGGAGTCAGTCCTCGTCTCGAATGCGGGCATGCACTTGCGCTTTCCCCCAGAGCGGTAGCAGCAGTGTCACGCAGTCCGCCGCCTGGATCAAAGGATCTATGGTTTTCCCTCGAGTCTTTCCCACGATGATTTCCCACGAGGCTTTCCCACAGGGCTGTCCCACGTGCACACGTGGTGGGAGTCGATCCTCGGCTTGAACGTCAAGGCAGTGCAGGGAAAACAGGTTCCTCTGGAATCGACTGACACATCTGGGGGACTCTTGAAATGGTGGCACGACCCTGGAGTTCCTCTCACCTTTCCTGTGGAGAGCGCCTCCTCTTGAGATGCGACGGGAACACCGTGAATTCGTTCCCTACGGAACAGGGAAAGGATCCCTCATCTCGAGCTAGGAGGCGGAAACGGGGCTCCCCTGGATGTGTGCAGGACCCTCGTACTTCCTCTCGAGTGGAGAAGGGTATGTCAGGGAACTTCTTGAGTTGCAGCAAGGGTGTGAGGACCCTTTGGAAGTTCCAGTGGTTAGATGTGATTAGCCTCGAGAAGCCTCAGCTGAAATGGGCCTCATCTCGCCTGGAGGGCAAAACCTCCTGGATTTTCTCGAGTTGCGGCAGGTGCTCTCGACTTACCACGGGGACCTCGGGGACCCGCTCTGGTGGCCTCAGGAAAGGCCAGTCCCCATGCGAGTTCCTCGGGGTCCTCTCGGGATTCCTCTCCTGTCGATGCCGGGGCCTAAGACCTTGTGTGGAGTCGGGGCCGGAACCTGAGGATTCCTCTCCAGTGCTGACATGGATCTTTGGGTACTTCTGGAGTCTCCCCAGGGGAGTCAGTCCTCGTCTCCAATGCGGGCATGCACTTGCGCTTTCCTCCAGAGCGGTAGCAGCAGTGTCACACAGTCCGCCGCCTGGATCAAAGGATCTATGGTTTTCCCTCTAGTCTTTCCCACGAGTCTTTCCCACGAGGCTTTCCCACAGGGCTGTCCCACGTGCACACGTGGTGGGAGTCGATCCTCGGCTTGAACGTCAAGGCAGTGCAGGGAAAACAGGTTCCTCTGGAATGGACTGACACATCTGGGGGACTCTTGGAATGGTGGCACGACCCTGGAGTTCCTCTCGCCTTTCCTGTGGAGAGCGCCTCCTCTTGAGATGCGACGGGACCGCCGGGAATTCTTTCCCTACGAAACAGGGAAAGGATCCCTCATCTCGAGCTAGGAGGCGGAAACGGGGCTCCCCTGGATGTGTGCGGGACCCTCGTGCTTCCTCTCGAGTGGAGACGGGTATGTTGGGGAACTTCTTGAGTTGCAGCAAGGGTGTTAAAGACCCTTTGGAAGTTTCAGTGGTTAGATGTGATTAGCCTCGAGAAGCCTCAGCGTAAATGGGCCTCATCTCGCCTGGAGGGCAGGACCTCCTGGATTTTCTCGATTTGCGGCAGGTGCTCTCGACTTACGACGGGGACCACAGGGACCCGCTCTGGTGGCCTCAGGAAAGGCCAGTCCCCATGCGAGTTCCTCGGGGGCCTCTCGGGATTCCTCTCCCGTCGATGCCGGGGCCTAAGACCTTGTGTGGAGTGGGGGCCAGAACCTGAGGATTCCTCTCCAGTGCTGACATGGATCTTTGGGTACTTCTGGAGTCTCCCCAGGGGAGTCATTCCTCGTCTCGAATGCGGGCATGCACTTGCGCTTTCCTCCAGAGCGGTAGCAGCAGTGTCACGCAGTCCGCCGCGTGGATCAAAGGATCTATGGCTTTCCCTCGATTCTTTCCCACGAGTCTTTCCCACGAGGCTTTCCCACAGGGCTGTCCCACGTGCACACGTGGTGGGAGTCGATCCTCGGCTTGAACGTCAAGGCAGTGCAGGGAAAACAGGTTCCTCTGGAATGGACTGACACATCTGGGGGACTCTTGGAATGGTGGCACGACCCTGGAGTTCCTCTCGCCTTTCCTGTGGAGAGCGCCTCCTCTTGAGATGCGACGGGAAAGCCGGGAATCTTTCCCTACGAAACAGGGAAAGGATCCCTCATCTCGAGCTAGGAGGCAGAAACGGGGCTCCCCTGGATGTGTGCGGGACCCCACGTTCTTCCTCTCGAGTGGAGACGGGTATGTCGGGGAACTTCTTGAGTTGCAGCAAGGGTGTGAAGGACCCTTTGGAAGTTCCAGTGGTTAGACGTGATTGGCCTCGAGAAGCCTCAGCGGAAATGGGCCTCATCTCGCCTGGAGGGCAAAACCTCCTGGATTTTCTCGAGTTGCGGCAGGTGCTCTCGACTTACGACTGGGACCTCAGGGACCCGCTCTGGTGGCCTCAGGAAAGGCCAGTCCGCATGCGAGTTCCTCTGGGGCCTCTCGGGATTCCTCTACCGTCGATGCCAAGGCCTAAGACCTTGTGTGGAGTCGGGGCCAGAACCTGAGGATTCCTCTCCAGTGCTGACATGGATCTTGGGGTACTTCTGGAGTCTCCACAGGGGAGTCAGTCCTCGTCTCGAATGCGGGCATGCACTTGCGCTTTCCTCCAGAGCGGTAGCAGCAGTGTCACGCAGTCCGCCACGTGGATCAAAGGATCTATGGTTTTCCCTCGAGTCTTTCCCACGAGGCTTTATCACGAGGCTTTCCCACAGTGCTGTCCCACGTGCACACGTGGTGGGAGTCGATCCTCGGCTTGAACGTCAAGGCAGTGCAGGGAAAACAGGTTCCTCTGGAATGCACTGACACATCTGGGGGACTCTTGGAATGGTGGCACGACCCTGGAGTTCCTCTCGCCTTTCCTGTGGAGAGCGCCTCCTCTTGAGATGCGACGGGAAAGCCGGGAATCTTTCCCTACGAAACAGGGAAAGAATCCCTCATCTCGAGCTAGGAGGCGGAAACGGGGCTCCCCTGGATGTGTGCGGGACCCTCGTGCTTCCACTCGAGTGGAGACGGGTATGTCGGGGAACTTCTTGATTTGCAGCAAGGGTGTGAAGGACCCTTTGGAAGTTCCAGTGGTTAGATGTGATTATCCTCGAGAAGCCTCAGCGGAAATGGGCCTCATCTCGCCTGGAGGGCAAAACCTCCTGGATTTTCTCGAGTTGCGGCAGGTGCTCTCAACTTACGACGGGGACCTCAGGGACCCGCTCTGGTGGCCGCAGGAAAGGCCAGTCCCCATGCGAGTTCCTCGGGGGCCTCTCGGGATTCCTCTCCCGTCAATGCCGGGGCCTAAGACCTTGTGTGGAGTCGGGGCCGGAACCTGAGGATTCCTCTCCAGTGCTGACATGGATCTTGGGGTACTTCTGAAGTCTCCCCAGGGGAGTCAGTCCTCGTTTCGAATGGGGGCATGCACGTGCCCTTTCCTCCAGAGCTGTAGCAGCAGTGTCACGCTTCCTATCAACTGCATCATGGTATCTGTGGCTTTCCCTCGAGGTTTTCCCACAAGGCTTTCCCATGAGGCTTTCCCACAGGGCTGTCCCATGTGCCACCGTGGTGTAAGTCGATCCCTGCTTCTGGAGTCTCCCCAGGGGAGTCAGTCCTCGTCTCGAATGCGGGCAAGCACTTGCGCTTTCCTCCAGAGCGGTAGCAGCAGTGTCACGCAGTCCGCCGCGTGGATCAAAGAATCTATGGTTTTCCCTCGAGTCTTTCCCACGAGGCTTTCCCACGAGGCTTTCCCACAGGGCTGTCCCACGTGCACACGTGGTGGGAGTCGATCCTCGGCTTGAACGTCAAGGCAGTGCAGGGAAAACAGGTTCCTCTGGAATGGACTGACACATCTGGGGGACTCTTGGAATGGTGGCACGACCCTGGAGTTCCTCTCGCCTTTCCTGTGGAGAGCGCCTCCTCTTGAGATGCGACGGGAACGCCGGGAATTCTTTCCCTACGAAACAGGGAAAGGATCCCTCATCTCGAGCTAGGAGGCGGAAACGGGGCTCCCCTGGATGTGTGCGAGACCCCACGTGCTTCCTCTCGAGTGGAGACGGGTATGTCGGGGAACTTCTTGAGTTGCAGTAAGGGTGTGATGGACACTTTGGAAGTTCCAGTGGTTAGACGTGATTAGCCTCGAGAAGCCTCAGCGGAAATGGGCCTCATCTCGCCTGGAGGGCAAAACCTCCTGGATTTTCTCGAGTTGCGGCAGGTGCTCTCGACTTACGACGGGGACCTCAGGGACCCGCTCTGGTGGCCTCAGGAAAGGCCAGTCCCCATGCGAGTTCCTCGGGGGACTCTCGGGATTCCTCTCCAGTCAATGCCGGGGCCTAAGACCTTGTGTGGAGTCGGGGCCGGAACCTGAGGATTCCTCTCCAGTGCTGACATGGATCTTGGGGTACTTCTGGAGTCTCCCCAGGGGAGTCAGTCCTCGTCTCGAATGCGGGCATGCACTTGCGCTTTCCTCCAGAGCGGTAGCAGCAGTTTCACGCAGTCCGCCGCCTGGATCAAAGGATCTATGGTTTTCCCTCGAGTCTTTCCCACGAGGCTTTCCCACGAGGCTTTCCCACAGGGCTGTCCCACGTGCACACGTGGTGGGAGTCGATCCTCGGCTTGAACGTCAAGGCAGTGCAGGGAAAACAGCTTCCTCTGTAATGGACTGACACATCTGGGGGTCTCTTGGAATGGTGGCACGACCCTGGAGTTCCTCTCGCCTTTCCTGTGGAGAGCGCCTCCTCTTGAGATGCGACGGGAACGCCGGGAATTCTTTCCCTACGAAACAGGGAAAGGATCCCTCATCTCGGGCTAGGAGGCGGAAACGGGGCTCCCCTGGATGTGTGCGGGACCCCACGTGCTTCCTCTCGAGTGGAGACGGGTATGTCGGGGAACTTCTTGAGTTGCAGCTAGGGTGTGAAGGACCCTTTGGAAGTTCCAGTGGTTAGATGTGATTAGCCTCGAGAAGCCTCAGCGGAAATGGGCCTCATCTCGCCTAGAGGGCAAAACCTCCTGGATTTTCTCGAGTTGCGGCAGGTGCTCTCGACTTACAACGGGGACCTCGGGGACCCGCTCTGGTGGCCTCAGGAAAGGCCAGTCCCCATGCGAGTTACTCGGGGGCCTCTCGGGATTCCTCTCCCGTCGATGCCGGTGCCTAAGACCTTGTGTGGAGTCGGGGCCGGAACCTGAGGATTCCTCTCCAGTGCTGACATGGATCTTGGGGTACTTCTGGAGTCTCCCCAGGGGAGTCAGTCCTGGTCTCGAATGAGGGCATGTACTTGCGCTTTCCTCCAGAGCGGTAGCAGCAGTATCACGCAGTCCGCCGCGTGGATCAAAGGATCTATGTTTTTCCCTCGAGTCTTTCCCACGAGTCTTTCCCACGAGGCTTTCCCACAGGGTTGTCCCACGTGCACACGTGGTGGGAGTCGATCCTCGGCTTGAACGTCAAAGCAGTGCAGGGAAAACAGGTTCCTCTGGAATGGACTTACATACCTGGGGGACTCTTGGAATGGTGGCACGACCCTGGAGTTCCTCTCGCCTTTCCTGTGGAGAGCGCCTCCTCTTGAGATGCGACGGGAACGCCGGGAATTCTTTCCCTATGAAACAGGGATAGGATCCCTCATCTCGAGCTAGGAGGCGGAAACGGGTCTCCCATGAAGTGTGCGGGACCCTCGTGCTTCCCCTCTAGTGGAGACGGCTATATCGGGGAACTTCTTGAGTTGCAGCAAGGGTGTGAAGGACCCTTGGGAAGTTCCAGTGGTTAGATGTGATTAGCCTCGAGAAGCCTCAGCGGAAATGGGCCTCATCTCGCCTGGAGGGCAAAACCTCCTGAATTTTCTCGAATTGCGGCAGGTGCTCTCGACTTACGACGGGGACCTCAGGGACCCATTCTGGAGGCCTCAGGAAAGGCTAGTCCCCATGCGAGTTCCTCGGGGGCCGCTCGGGATTCCTCTCCCGTCGATTCCGGGGCCTAAGACCTTGTGTGGATTCGGGGCCGGAACATGAGGATTCCTCTCCAGTGCTGACATCGATCTTGGGGTACTTCTGGAGTCTCCCCAGGGGAGTCAGTCCTCGTCTCGAATGCGGGCATGCACTTGCGCTTTCCTCCAGAGTGGGAGCAGCAGTGTCACGCAGTCCGCCGCGTGGATCAAAGGATCTATGGTTTTCCCTCGAGTCTTTCCCACGAGGCTTTCCCACGAGGCTTTCCCACAGGGCTGTCCCACGTGCACACGTGGTGGGAGTCGATCCTCGACTTGAACGTCAAGGCAGTGCAGGGAAAACAGGTTCCTCTGGAATGGACTGACACATATGGGGGACTCTTGGAATGGTGGCACGACCCTGGAGTTCCTCTCGTCTTTCCTGTGGAGAGCGCCTCCTCTTGAGATGCGCTGGAAACGCCGGGAATTCTTTCCCTACGAAACAGGGAAAGGATCCCTCATCTCGAGCTAGGAGGCGGAAACGGGGCTCCCCTGGATGTGTGCGGGACCCTCGTGCTTCCTCTCGAGAGGAGACGGGTATGTCGGGGAACTTCTTGAGTTGCAGCAAGGGTGTGAAGGACCCTTTGGAAGTTCCAGTGGTTAGATGTGATTAGAGTCGAGAAGCCTCAGTGGAAATGGGCCTCATCTCGCCTGGAGGGCAAAAGCTCCTGGATTTTCTCGAGTTGCGGCAAGTGCTCTCGACTTACTACGGGGACCTCAGGGACCCGCTCTGGTGGCCTCAGGAAAGGCCAGTCCCCATGCGAGTTCCTAGGGGGCCTCTCGGGATTCCTCTCCCGTCGATGCCGGGGCCTAAGACCTTTTGTGGAGTCGGGGCCGGAACCTGAGGATTCCTCTCCAGTGCTGACATGGATCTTGGGGTACTTCTGGAGTCTCCGCAGGGGAGTCAGTCCTCGTCTAGAATGCGGGCATGCACTTGCGCTTTCCTCCAGAGCGGTAGCAGCAGTGTCAGGCAGTCCGCCGCGTGGATCAAAGGATCTATGGTTTTCAATCGTGTCTTTCCCACGAGGCTTTCCCATGAGGCTTTCCCACAGGGCTGTCCCACGTGCACACGTGGAGGGAGTCGATCCTCGGCTTGAACGTCAAGGCAGTGCAGGGTAAACAGGTCCCTCTGGAATGGACTGACACATCTGGGGGACTCTTGGAATGGTGGCACGACCCTGGAGTTCCTCTCGCCTTTCCTGTGGAGAGCGCCTCCTCTTGAGATGCGACGGGAACGCCGGGAATTCTTTCCCTACGAAACAGGGAAAGGATCCCTCATCTCGAGCTAGGAGGTGGAAACGGGACTCCCCTGGATGTGTGCGGGACCCTCGTGCTTCCTCTCGAGTGGAGACGGGTGTGTCGGGGAACTTCTTGAGTTGCAGAAAGGGTGTGTAGGACCCTTTGGAAGTTCCAGTGGTTAAATGCGATTAGCCTCGAGAAGCCTCAGCGGAAATGGGCCTCATCTCGCCTGGAGGGCAAAACCTCCTGGATTTTTCGAGGTGCGGCAGGTGCTATCGACTTACGACGGTGACCTCAGGGACCCGCTCTGGTGGCCTCAGGAAAGGCCAGTCCCCATGCGAGGTCCTCGGGGGCCTCTCGGGATTCCTCTCCCGTCGATGCCGGTGCCTAAGACCTTGTGTGGAGTCGGGTCCGGAACCTGAGGATTCCTCTCCAGTGCTGACATGGATCTTGGGGTACTTCTGGAGTCTCCCCAGGGGAGTCAGTCCTGGTCTCGAATGAGGGCATGTACTTGCGCTTTCCTCCAGAGCGGTAGCAGCAGTGTCACGCAGTCCCCCGCGTGGATCAAAGGATCTATGTTTTTCCCTCGAGTCTTTCCCACGAGTCTTTCCCACGAGGCTTTCCCACAGGGTTGTCCCACGTGCACACGTGGTGGGAGTCGATCCTCGGCTTGAACGTCAAGGCAGTGCAGGGAAAACAGGTTCCTCTGGAATGGACTTACATATCTGGGGGACTCTTGGAATGGTGGCACGACCCTGGAGTTCCTCTCGCCATTCCTGTGGAGAGCGCCTCCTCTTGAGATGCGACGGGAACGCCGGGAATTCTTTCCCTATGAAACAGGGATAGGATCCCTCATCTCGAGCTAGGAGGCGGAAACGGGTCTCCCATGAAGTGTGCGGGACCCTCGTGCTTCCCCTCTAGTGGAGACGGCTATATCGGGGAACTTCTTGAGTTGCAGCAAGGTTGTGAAGGACCCTTGGGAAGTTCCAGTGGTTAGATGTGATTAGCCTCGAGAAGCCTCAGCGGAAATGGGCCTCATTTCGCCTGGAGGGCAAAACCTCATGGATTTACTCAAGTTGCGGCAGGTGCTCTCGACTTACGACGGGGACCTCGGGAACCCGCTCTGGTGGCCTCAGGAAAGGCCAGTCCCCATGCGAGTTCCTCGGGGGCCTCTCGGGATTCCTCTCCCGTCGATGCCGGGGCCTAAGACCTTTTGTGGAGACGGGGCAGGAACCTGAGGATTCCTCTCCAGTGCTGACATGGATCTTGGGGTACTTCTGGAGTCTCCCCAGGGGAGTCAGTCCTCGTCTCGAATGTGGGCATACACTTGCGCTTTCCTCCAGAGCGGTAGCAGCAGTGCCACGCAGTCCGCCGCGTGGATCAAAGGATCTATGGTTTTCCCTCGAGTCTTTCCTACGAGGCTTTCCCACGAGGCTTTCCCACAGAGCTGTCCCACGTGCACACGTGGTGGGAGTCGATCCTCGGCTTGAACGTCAAGGCAGTGCATAGAAAACAGGTTCCTCTGAAATGGACTGACACATCTGGGGGACTCTTGGAATGGTGGCACGACCCTGGAGTTCCTCTCGCCTTTCCTGTGGAGAACGCCTCCTCTTGAGATGCGACGGGAACGCCGGGAATTCTTTCCCTACGAAACAGGGAAAGGATCCCTCATCTCGAGCTAGGCGGCGGAAACGGGGCTCCCCTGGATGTGTGGGCGACCCTCGTGCTTCCTCTCGAGAGGAGACAGGTATGTCGGGGAACTTCTTGAGTTGCAGCAAGGGTGTGAAGGACCCTTTGGTAGTTCCAGTGGTTAGATGTGATTAGCCTCGAGAAGCCTCCGCGGAAATGGGCCTCATCTCGCCTGGAGGGCAAAACCTCCTGGATTTTCTCGAGTTGCGGCAGGTGCTCTCGACTTACGACGGGGACCTCAGGGACCCGCTCTGGTGGCCTCAGGAAAGGCCAGTCCCCATGCAAGTTCCTCGGGGGCCTCTCGGGATTCCTCTCCCGTCGATGCCGGGGCCTAAAACCTTGTGTGGAGTCGGGGCCGGAACCTGAGGATTCCTCTCCAGTGCTGACATGGATCTTGGGGTACTTCTGGAGTCTCCCCAGGGGAGTCAGTCCTCGTCTCGAATGCGGGCATGCACTTGCGCTTTCCTCCAGAGCGGTAGCAGCAGTGTCACGCAGTCCGCCGCGTGGATCAAAGGATCTATGGTTTTCCCTCGAGTCTTTCCCACGAGGCTTTCCCACGAGGCTTTCCCACAGGGCTGTCCCACGTGCACACGTGGTGGGAGTCGATCCTCGGCTTGAACGTCAAGGCAGTGCAGGGAAAACAGGTTCCTCTGGAATGGACTGACACATCTGGGGGACTCTTGGAATGGTGGCACGACCCTGGAGTTCCTCTCGCCTTTCCTGTGGAGGGCGCCTCCTCTTGAGATGCGACGGGAATGCCGGGAATCTTTCCCTACGAAACAGGGAAAGGATCCGTCATCTCGAGCTAGGAGGCGGAAATGGGGCTCCCCTGGATGTGTGCGGGACCCCACGTGCTTCCTCTCGAGTGGAGACGGGTATTTCGGGGAATTTCTTGAGTTGCAGCAAGGGTGTGAAGGACCCTTTGGAAGTTCCAGTGGTTAGACGTGATTGGCCTTGAGAAGCCTTAGCGGAAATGGGCCTCATCTCGCCTGGAGGGCAAAACCTCCTGGATTTTTTCTAGTTGCGGCAGGTGCTCTCGACTTACGACGGGAACCTCAGGGACCCGCTCTGGTGGCCTCAGGAAAGGCCAGTCCCCATGCGAGTTCCTCGGGGGCCTCTCGGGATTCCTCTCCCGTCGATGCCGGGGCCTAAGACCTTGTGTGGAGTCGGGGCCGGAACCTGAGGATTCCTCTCCAGTGCTGACATGGATCTTGGGGTACTTCTGGAGTCTCCCCAGGGGAGTCAGTCCTCGTCTCGAATGCGGGCATGCACTTGGGCTTTCCTCCAGAGCGGTAGCAGCAGTGTCACGCAGTCCGCCGCCTGGATCAAAGGATCTATGGTTTTCCCTCGAGTCTTTCCCACGAGGCTTTCCCACGAGGCTTTCCCACAGGGCTGTCCCACGTGCACACGTGGTGGGAGTCGATCCTCGGCTTGAACGTCAAGGCAGTGCAGGGAAAACAGGTTCCTCTGTAATGGACTGACACATCTGGGGGTCTCTTGGAATGGTGGCACAACTCTGGAGTTCCTCTTCCCTTTCCTGTGGAGAGCGCCTCCTCTTGAGATGCGACGGGAACGCCGGGAATTCTTTCCCTACGAAACAGGGAAAGGATCCCTCATCTCGAGCTAGGAGGCGGAAACGGGGCTCCCCTGGATGTGTGCGGAACCCCACGTGCTTCCTCTCGAGTGGAGACGGGTATGTCGGGGAACTTCTTGAGTTGCAGCAAGGGTGTGAAGGACCCTTTGGAAGTTCCAGTGGTTAGATGTGATTAGCCTCGAGAAGCCTCAGCGGAAATGGGCCTCATCTCGCCTGGAGGGCTAAACCTCCTGGATTTTCTCGAGTTGCGGCAGGTGCTCTCGACTTACGACGGGGACCTCAGGGACCCGCTCTGGTGGCCTCAGGAAAGGCCAGTCCCCATGCGAGTTCCTCGGGGGCCTCTCGGGATTCCTCTCCCGTCGATGCCGGGGCCTAAAACCTTGTGTGGAGTCGGGGCCGGAACCTGAGGATTCCTCTCCAGTGCTGACATGGATCTTGGGGTACTTCTGGAGTCTCCCCAGGGGAGTCAGTCCTCGTCTCGAATGCGGGCATGCACTTGCGCTTTCCTCCAGAGCGGTAGCAGCAGTGTCACGCATTCCGTCGCGTGGATCTAAGGATCTATGGTTTTCCCTCGAGTCTTTCCCACGAGGCTTTCACACGAGGCTTTCCCACAGGGCTGTCCCACGTGCACACGTGGTGGGAGTCGATCCTCGGCTTGAACGTCAAGGCAGTGCAGGGAAAACAGGTTCCTCTGGAATGGACAGACACATCTGGGGGACTCTTGGAATGGTGTCACGACCCTGGAGTTCCTCTCGCCTTTCCTGTGGAGAGCGCCTCCTCTTGAGATGCGACTGGAACGCCGGGAATTCTTTCCCTACGAAACAGGGAAAGGATCCCTCATCTCGAGCTAGGAGGCGGAAACGGGGCTTCCCTGGATGTGTGCGGGCCCCACGTGCTTCCTCTCGAGTGGAGACGGGTATGTCGGGGAACTTCTTTAGTTGCAGCAAGGGTGTGAAGGACCCTTTGGAAGTTCCAGTGGTTAGACGTGATTAGCCTCGAGAACCCTCAGCGGAAATGGGCCTCATCTCGCCTGGAGGGCAAAACCTCCTGGATTTTCTCGAGTTGCGGCAGGTGCTCTCGACTTACGACGGGGACCTCAGGGACCCGCTCTGGTGGCCTCAGGAAAGGCCAGTCCCGATGCGAGTTCCTCGGGGGCCTCTCGGGATTCCTCTCCCGTCGATGCCGGGGCCTAAGACCTTGTGTGGAGTCGGGGCCGGAACCTGAGGATTCCTCTCCAGTGCTGACATGGATCTTGGGGTACTTCTGGAGTCTCCCCAGGGGAGTCAGTCCTCGTCTCGAATGCGGGCATGCACTTGCGCTTTCCTCCAGAGCGGTAGCAGCAGTGTCACGCAGTCCGCCGCGTGGATCAAAGGATCTATGGTTTTCCCTCGAGTCTTTCCCACGAGGCTTTCCCCCGAGGCTTTCCCACAGGGCTGTCCCACGTGCAAACGTGGTGGGAGTCGATCCTCGGCTTGAACGTCAAGGCAGTGCAGGGAAAACAGGTTCCTCTGGAATGGACTGACACATCTGGGGGACTCTTGGAATGGTGGCATGACCCTGGAGTTCCTCTCGCCTTTCCTGTGGAGAGCGCCTCCTCTTGAGATGCGACGGGAACGCCGGGAATTCTTTCCCTACGAAACAGGGAAGGATCCCTCATCTCGAGCTAGGAGGCGGAAACGGGGCTCCCCTGGATGTGTGAGGGACCCCACGTGCTTCCTCTCGAGTGGAGACGGGTATGTTGGCGAACTTCTTGAGTTGCAGCAATGGTGTGAAGAACCCTTTGGAAGTTCCAGTCGTTAGATGTGATTGGCCTCGAGAAGCCTCAGGGGAAATGGGCCTCATCTCGCCTGGAGGGCAAAACCTCCTGGATTTTCTCGAGTTGCGGCAGGTGCTCTCGACTTACGACGGGGACCTCAGGGACCCGCTCTGGTGGCCTCACGAAAGGCCAGTCCCCATGCGAGTTCCTCGGGGGCCTCTCGGGATTCCTCTCCCGTCGATGCCGGGGCCTAAGACCTTGTGTGGAGTCGGGCCGGAACCTGAGGATTCCTCTCCAGTGCTGACATGGATCTTGGGGTACTTCTGGAGTCTCCCCAGGGGAGTCAGTCCTCGTCTCGAATGCGGGCATGCACTTGCGCTTTCCTCCAGTGCGGTAGCAGCAGTGTCACGCAGTCCGCCGCGTGGATCAAAGGATCTATGGTTTTCCCTCGAGTCTTTCCCACGAGACTTTCCCACGAGGCTTTCCCACAGGACTGTCCCACGTGCACACGTGGTGGGAGTCGATCTTCGGCTTGAACGTCAAGGCAGTGCAGGGAAAACAGGTTCCTCTGGAATGGACTGACACATCTGGGGGACTCTTGGAATGGTGTCACGACCCTGGAGTTCCTCTCGCCTTTCCTGTGGAGAGCGCCTCCTCTTGAGATGCGACGGGAACGCCGGGAATTCTTTCCCTAGGAAACAGGGAATGATCCCTCATCTCGAGCTAGGAGGCGGAAACGGGGCTCCCCTGGATGTGTGAGGGACCCCACGTGCTTCCTCTCGAGTGGAGACGGGTACGTCGGGGAACTTCTTGAGTTGCAGCAATGGTGTGAAGGACCCTTTGGAAGTTCCAGTGGTTAGATGTGATTGGCCTCGAGAAGCCTCAGCGGAAATGGGCCTCATCTCGCCTGAAGGGCAAAACCTCCTGGATTTTCTCGAGTTGCGGCAGGTGCTCTCGACTTACGACGGGGACCTCAGGAACAGCTCTGGTTGCCTCAGGAAAGGCCAGTCCCCATGCGAGTTCCTCGGGGGCCTCTCGGGATTCCTCTACCGTCGATGGCGGGGCCTAAGTCCTTGTGTGGAGTCGGGGCCGGAACCTGAGGATTCCTCTCCAGTGCTGACATGGATCTTGGGGTACTTCTGGAGTCTCCCCAGGGGAGTCAGTCCTCGTCTCGAATGCGGGCATGCACTTGCGCTTTCCTCCAGAGCGGTAGCAGCAGTGTCACGCAGTCCGCCGCATGGATCAAAGGATCTATAGTTTTCCCTCGAGTCTTTCCCACGAGGCTTTCCAACGAGGCTTTCCCACAGGGCTGTCCCACGTGCACACGTGGTGGGAGTCGATCCTCGGCTTGAACGTCAAGGCAGTGCAGGGAAAACAGGTTCCTCTGGAATGGACTGACACATCTGGGGGACTCTTGGAATGGTGTTACGACCCTGGAGTTCCTCTCGCCTTTCCTGTGGAGAGCGCCTCCTCTTGAGATGCGACGGGAACGCCGGGAAATCTTTCCTTACGAAACAGGGAAAGGATCACTCATCTCGAGGTAGGAGGCGAAACGGGGCTCCCCTGGATGTGTGCGGGACACCACGTACTTCCTCTCGAGTGGAGACGGGTATGTCGGGGAACTTCTTGAGTTGCAGCAAGGGTGTGAAGGACCCTTTGGAAGTTTCAGTGGTTAGAAGTGATTGGCCTCGAGAAGCCTCAGCGGAAATGTGCCTCATCTCGCCTGGAGGGCAAAACCTCCTGGATTTTCTCGAGTTGCGGCAGGTGCTCTCGACTTACGACGGGGACCTCAGGGACCCGCTCTGGTGGCCTCAGGAAAGGCCAGTCCCCATGCTAGTTCCTCGGGGGCCTCTCGGGATTCCTCTCCCGTCGATGCCGGGGCCTAAGACCTTGTGTGGAGTCGGGGCCGGAACCTGAGGATTCCTTTCCAGTGCTGACATGGATCTTGGGGTACTTCTGGAGTCTCCCCAGGGGAGTCAGTCCTCGTCTCGAATGCGGGCATGCACTTGCGCTTTCCTCCAGAGCGGTAGCAGCAGTGTCACGCAGTCCGCCGCGTGGATCAAAGGATCTATGGTTTTCCCTCGAGTCTTTCCCACGAGGCTTTCCCACGAGGCTTTCCCACAGGGCTGTCCCACGTGCACACGTGGTGGGAGTCGATCCTCGGCTTGAACGTCAAGGCAGTGCAGGGAAAACAGGTTCCTCTGGAATGGACTGACACATCTGGGGGACTGTTTAAATGGTGGCATGACCCTGGAGTTCCTCTCGCCTTTCCTGTGGAGAGCGCCTCCTCTTGAGATGCGACGGGAACGCCGGGAATTCTTTCCCTACGAAACAGGGAAAGGATCCCTCATCTCGAGCTAGGAGGCAGAAACGGGGCTCCCCTGGATGTGTGCGGGACACCACGTGCTTCCTCTCGAGTGCAGACGGGTATGTCGGGGAACTTCTTGAGTTGCAGCAAGGGTGTGAAGGACCCTTTGGCAGTTCCAGTGGTTAGATGTGATTGGCCTCGAGGAGCCTCAGCGGAAATGGGCCTCATCTCGCCTGGAGGGCAAAACCTCCTGGATTTTCTCGAGTTGCGGCAGGTGCTCTCGACTTACGACGGGGACCTCAGGGACCCGCTCTGGTGGCCTCAGTAAAGGCCAGTCCCGATGCGAGTTCCTCGGGGGCCTCTCGGGATTCCTCTCCCGTCGATGCCGGGGCCTAAGACCTTGTGTGGAGTCGGGGCCGGAACCTGAGGATTCCTCTCCAGTGCTGACATGGATCTTGGGGTACTTCTGGAGTCTCCCCAGGGGAGTCAGTCCTCGTCTCGAATGCGGGCATGCACTTGCGCTTTCCTCCAGAGCGGTAGCAGCAGTGTCACGCAGTCCGCCGCGTGGATCAAAGGATCTATGGTTTTCCCTCGAGTCTTTCCCACGAGGCTTTCCCACGAGGCTTTCCCACAGGGCTGTCCCACGTGCACACGTGGTGGGAGTCGATCCTCGGCTTGAACGTCAAGGCAGTGCAGGGAAAACAGGTTCCTCTGGAATGGACTGACACATCTGGGGGACTCTTGGAATGGTGGCACGACCCTGGAGTTCCTCTCGCCTTTCCTGTGGAGAGCGCCTCCTCTTGAGATGCGACGGGAACGCCGGGAATTCTTTCCCTACGAAACAGGGAAGGATCCATCATCTCGAGCTAGGAGGCGGAAACGGGGCTCCCCTGGATGTGTGAGGGACCCCACGTGCTTCCTCTCGAGTGGAGACGGGTATGTTGGGGAACTTCTTGAGTGGCAGCAATGGTGAGAAGGACCCTTTGGAAGTTCCAGTGGTTAGATGTGATTGGCCTCGAGAAGCCTCAGCGGAAATGGGCCTCATCTCGCCTGGAGGGCAAAACCTCCTGGATTTTCTCGAGTTGCGGCAGGTGCTCTCGACTTACGACGGGGACCTCAGGGACCCGCTCTGGTGGCCTCAGGAAAGGCCAGTCCCGATGCGAGTTCCTCGGGGGCCTCTCGGGATTCCTCTCCCGTCGATGCCGGGGCCTAAGACCTTGTGTGGAGTCGGGGCCGGAACCTGAGGATTCCTCTCCAGTGCTGACATGGATCTTGGGGTACTTCTGGAGTCTCCCCAGGGGAGTCAGTCCTCGTCTCGAATGCGGGCATGCACTTGCGCTTTCCTCCAGAGTGGTAGCAGCAGTTTCACGCAGTCCGCCGCGTGGATCAAAGGATCTATGGTTTTCCCTCGAGTCTTTCCCACGAGGCTTTCCCCCGAGGCTTTCCCACAGGGCTGTCCCACGTGCACACGTGGTGGGAGTCGATCCTCGGCTTGAACGTCAAGGCAGTGCAGGGAAAACAGGTTCCTCTGGAATGGACTGACCCATCTGTGGGATTCTTGGAATGGTGGCACGACCGTGGAGTTCCTCTCGCCTTTCCTGTGGAGAGGGCCTCCTCTTGAGATGCGACGGGAACGCCGGGAATTCTTTCCCTACGAAACAGGGAAAGGATCCCTCATCTCGAGCTAGGAGGCCGAAATGGGGCTCCCCTGGATGTGTGCGGGACACCACGTGCTTCCTCTCGAGTGCAGACGGGTATGTCGGGGAACTTCTTGAGTTGCAGCAAGGGTGTGAAGGACCCTTTGGCAGTTCCAGTGGTTAGATGTGATTGGCCTCGAGAAGCCTCAGCGGAAATGGGCCTCATCTGGCCTGGAGGGCAAAACCTCCTGGATTTTCTCCAGTTCCGGCAGGTGCTCTCGACTTACGACGGGGACATCAGGGACCCGCTCTGGTGGCCTCAGTAAAGGCCAGTCCCGATGCGAGTTCTTCGGGGGCCTCTCGGTATTCCTCTCCCGTCGATGCCGGGGCCTAAGACCTTGTGTGGAGTCGGGGCCGGAACCTGAGGATTCCTCTCCAGTGCTGACATGGATCTTGGGGTACTTCTGGAGTCTCCCCAGGGGAGTCAGTCCTCGTCTCGAATGCGGGCATGCATTTGCGCTTTCCTCCAGAGCGGTAGCAGCAGTGTCACGCAGTCCGCCACGTGGATCAAAGGATCTATGGTTTTCCCTCGAGTCTTTCCCACGAGGCTTTCCCACGAGGCTTTCCCACAGGGCTGTCCCACGTGCACACGTGGTGGGAGTCGATCCTCCGCTTGAACGTCAAGGCAGTGCAGGGAAAACAGGTTCCTCTGGAATGGACTGACACATCTGGGGGACTCTTGGAATGGTGGCACGACCCTGGAGTTCCTCTCGCCTTTCCTGTGGAGAGCGCCTCCTCTTGAGATGCGACGGGAACGCCGGGAATTCTTTCCCTACGAAACAGGGAAGGATCCATCATCTCGAGCTAGGAGGCGGAAACGGGGCTCCCCTGGATGTGTGAGGGACCCCACGTGCTTCCTCTCGAGTGGAGACGGGTATGTTGGGGAACTTCTTGAGTTGCAGCAATGGTGAGAAGGACCCTTTGGAAGTTCCAGTGGTTAGATGTGATTGGCCTTGAGAAGCCTCAGCGGAAATGGGCCTCATCTCGCCTGGAGGGCAAAACCTCCTGGATTTTCTCGAGTTGCGGCAGGTGCTCTCGACTTACGACGGGGACCTCAGGGACCCGCTCTGGTGGCCTCAGGAAAGGCCAGTCCCGATGCGAGTTCCTCGGGGGCCTCTCGGGATTCCTCTCCCGTCGATGCCGGGGCCTAAGACCTTGTGTGGAGTCGGGGCCGGAACCTGAGGATTCCTCTCCAGTGCTGACATGGATCTTGGGGTATTTCTGGAGTCTCCCCAGGGGAGTCAGTCCTCGTCTCGAATGCGGGCATGCACTTGCGCTTTCCTCCAGAGTGGTAGCAGCAGTTTCACGCAGTCCGCCGCGTGGATCAAAGGATCTATGGTTTTCCCTCGAGTCTTTCCCACGAGGCTTTCCCCCGAGGCTTTCCCACAGGGCTGTCCCACGTGCACACGTGGTGGGAGTCGATCCTCGGCTTGAACGTCAAGGCAGTGCAGGGAAAACAGGTTCCTCTGGAATGGACTGACCTATCTGTGGGATTCTTGGAATGGTGGCATGACCCTGGAGTTCCTCTCGCCTTTCCTGTGGAGAGGGCCTCCTCTTGAGATGCGACGGGAACGCCGGGAATTCTTTCCCTACGAAACAGGGAAAGGATCCCTCATCTCGAGCTAGGAGGCAGAAACGGGGCTCCCCTGGATGTGTGCGGTACACCACGTGCTTCCTCTCGAGTGCAGACGGGTATGTCGGGGAACTTCTTGAGTTGCAGCAATGGTGAGAAGGACCCTTTGGAAGTTCCAGTGGTTAGATGTGATTGGCCTCGAGAAGCCTCAGCGGAAATGGGCCTCATCTCGCCTGGAGGGCAAAACCTCCTGGATTTTCTCGAGTTGCGGCAGGTGCTCTCGACTTACGACGGGGACCTCAGGGACCCGCTCTGGTGGCCTCAGGAAAGGCCAGTCCCCATGCGAGTTCCTCGGGGGCCTCTCGGGATTCCTCTCCCGTCGATGCCGGGGCCTAAGACCTTGTGTGGAGTCGGGGCCGGAACCTGAGGATTCCTCTCCAGTGCTGACATGGATCTTGGGGTACTTCTGGAGTCTCCCCAGGGGAGTCAGTCCTCGTCTCGAATGCGGGCATGCACTTGCGCTTTCCTCCAGAGCGGTAGCAGCAGTGTCACGCAGTCCGCCGCGTGGATCAAAGGATCTATGGTTTTCCCTCGAGTCTTTCCCACGAGGCTTTCCCACGAGGCTTCCCCACAGGGCTGTCCCACGTGCACACGTGGTGGGAGTCGATCCTCGGCTTGAACGTCAAGGCAGTGCAGGGAAAACAGGTTCCTCTGGAATGGACTGACACATCTGGGGGACTCTTGATATGGTGGCACGACCCTGGAGTTCCTCTCGCCTTTCCTGTGGAGAGTGCCTCCTCTTGAGATGCGACGGGAACGCCGGGAATTCTTTCCCTATGAAACAGGGAAGGATCCCTCATCTCGAGCTAGGAGGCGGAAACGGGGCTCCCCTGGATGTTTGAGGGACCCCACGTGCTTCCTCTCGAGTGGAGATGGGTATGTTGGGGAACTTCTTGAGTTGCAGCAATGGTGTGAAGAACCCTTTGGAAGTTCCAGTCGTTAGATGTGATTGGCCTCGAGAAGCCTCAGGGGAAATGGGCCTCATCTCGCCTGGAGGGCAAAACCTCCTGGATTTTCTCGAGTTGCGTCAGGTGCTCTCGACTTACGACGGGGACCTCAGGGACCCGCTCTGGTGGCCTCAGGAAAGGCCAGTCCCCATGCGAGTTCCTCGGGGGCCTCTCGGGAATCCTCTCCCGTCGATGCCGGGGCCTAAGATCTTGTGTGGAGTCGGGCCGGAACCTGAGGATTCCTCTCCAGTGTTGACATGGATCTTGGGGTACTTCTGGAGTCTCCCCAGGGGAGTCAGTCCTCGTCTCGAATGCGGGCATGCACTTGCGCTTTCCTCCAGAGCGGTAGCAGCAGTGTCACGCAGTCCGCCGCGTGGATCAAAGGATCTATGGTTTTCCCTCGAGTCTTTCCCACGAGGCTTTCCCACGAGGCTTTCCCACAGGCCTGTCCCACGTGCACACGTGGTGGTAGTCGATCCTCGGCTTGAACGTCAAGGCAGTGCAGGGAAAACAGTTTCCTCTGGAATGGACTGACACATCTGGGGGTCTCTTGGAATGGTGGCACGACCCTGGAGTTCCTCTCGCCTTTCCTGTGGAGAGCGCCTCCTCTGGAAATGCGACGGGAACGCCGGGAATTCTTTCCCTACGAAACAGGGAAAGGATCCCTCATCTCGAGCTAGGAGGCGGAAACGGGGCTCCCCTGGATGTGTGCGGGACACCACGTGCTTCCTCTCGAGTGCAGACGGGTATGTCGGGGAACTTCTTGAGTTGCAGCAAGGGTGTGAAGGACCCTTTGGAAGTTCCAGTGGTTAGACGTGATTAGCCTCGAGAAGCCTCAGCGGAAATGGGCCTCATCTCGCCTGGAGGGCAAAACCTCCTGGATATTCTCGAGTTGCGGCAGGTGCTCTCGACTTACGACGGGGACCTCAGGGACCCGCTCTGGTGGCCTCAGGAAAGGCCAGTCCACAAGCGAGTTCCTCGGGGGCATCTGGGGATTCCTCTCCCGTCGATGCCAGGGCCTAAGTCCTTGTGTGGAGACGGGGCCGGAACCTGAGGATTCCTCTCCAGTGCTGACATGGATCTTGGGGTAATTCTGGAGTCTCCCCAGGGGAGTCAGTCCTCGTCTCGAATGCAGGCATGCACTTGCGCTTTCCTCCAGAGCGGTAGCAGCAGTGTCACGCAGTCCACCGCGTGGATCAAAGGATCTATGGTTTTCCCACGAGTCTTTCCCACGAGGCTTTCCCACAGGGCTGTCCCACGTGCACACGTGGTGGGAGTCTATCCTCGGCTTGAACGTCAAGGCAGTGCAGGGAAAACAGGTTCCTCTGGAATGGACTGACACATCTGGGGGTCTCTTGGAATGGTGGCACGACCCTGGAGTTCCTCTTCCCTTTCCTGTGGAGAGCGCCTCCTCTTGAGATGCGACAGGAACGCCGGGAATTCTTTCCCTACGAAACAGGGAAAGGATCCCTCATCTCGAGCTAGGAGGCGGAAACGGGTCTCCCCTGGATGTGTGCGGGACCCCACGTGCTTCTTCTCGAGTGGAGACGGGTATGTCGGGGAAGTTCTTGAGTTGCAGCAAGGGTGTGAAGGACCCTTTGGAAGTTCCAATGGTTAGACGTGATTAGCCTCGAGAAGCCTCAGCGGAAATGGGCCTCATCTCGCCTGGAGGGCAAAACCTCCTGGATTTTCTCGAGTTTCGGCAGGTGCTCTCGACTTACGACGGGGACCTCAGGGACCCGCTCTGGTGGCCTCAGGAAAGGCCAGTCCCCAAGCGAGTTCCTCGGGGGCCTCTGGGGATTCCTCTCCCGTCGATGCCAGGGCCTAAGTCCTTGTGTGGAGTCGGGCCGGAACCTGAGGATTCCTCTCCCGTGCTGACATGGATCTTGGGGTACTTCTGGAGTCTCCCCAGGGGAGTCAGTCCTCGTCTCGTTTGCGGGCATGCACTTGCGCTTTCCTCCAGAGCGGTAGCAGCAGTGTCACGCAGTCCGCCACGTGGATCAAAGGATCTATGGTTTTCCCTCGAGTCTTTCCCACGAGGCTTTCCCACGAGGCTTTCCCACAGGGCTGTCCCACGTGCACACGTGGTGGGAGTCGATCCTCGGCTTGAACGTCAAGGCAGTGCAGGGAAAACAGTTTCCCCTGGAATGGACTGACACATCTGGGGGACTCTTGGAATGGTGGCACGACCCTGGAGTTCCTCTCGCCTTTCCTGTGGAGAGCGCCTCCTCTTGAGATGCGACGGGAACGCCGGGAATTCTTTCCCTACGAAACAGGGAAAGGATCCCTCATCTCGAGCTAGGAGGCGGAAACGGGGCTCCCCTGGATGTGTGCGGGACCCACGTGCTTCCTCTCGCGTGGAGACGGGTATGTCGGGGAACTTCTTGAGTTGCAGCAAGGGTGTGAAGGACCCTTTGGAAGTTCCAGTGGTTAGATGTGATTGGCCTCGAGAAGCCTCAACGGAAATGGGACTCATCTCGCCTGGAGGGCAAAACCTCCTGGATTTTCTTGAGTTGCGGCAGGTGCTCTCGACTTACGACGGGGACCTCAGGGACCCGCTCTGGTGGCCTCAGGAAAGGCCAGTCCCCATGCGAGTTCCTCGGGGCCTCTGGGGATTGTTCTCCCGTCGATGCCGGGGCCTAAGACCTTGTGTGGAGTCGGGGCCGGAACCTGAGGATTCCTCTCCAGTGCTGACATGGATCTTGGGGTACTTCTGGAGTCTCCCCAGGGGAGTCAGTCCTCGTCTCGAATGCGGGCATGCATTGCGCTTTCCTCCAGATCGGTAGCAGCAGTGTCACACAGTCCGCCGCGTGGATCAAAGGATCTATGGTTTTCCCTCGAGTCTTTCCCACGAGGCTTTCCCACGAGGCTTTCCCACAGGGCTGTCCCACGTGCACACGTGGTGGGAGTCGATCCTCGGCTTGAACGTCAAGGCACTGCAGGGAAAACAGGTTCCTCTGGAATGGACTGACACATCTGGGGGACTCTTGGAATGGTGTCTCGACCCTGGAGTTCCTCTCGCCTTTCCTGTGGAGAGCGCCTCCTCTTGAGATGCGACGGGAACGCCGGGAATTCTTTCCCTACGAAACAGGGAAAGGATCCCTCATTTCGAACTAGGAGGCGGAAACGGGGCTCCCCTGGATGTGTGCGGGACCCACGTGCTTCCTCTCGAGTGGAGACGGGTATGTCGGGGAACTTCTTGAGTTGCAGCAAGGGTGTGAAGGACCCTTTGGAAGTTCCAGTGGTTAGACGTGATTGGCCTCGAGAAGCCTCAGGGGAAATGGGCCTCATCTCGCCTGGAGAGCAAAACCTCCTGGATTTTCTCGAGTTGCGGCAGGTGCTCTAGACTTACGACGGGGACCTCAGGGACCCGCTCTGGTGGCCTCAGGAAAGGCCAGTCCCCATGCGAGTTCCTCGGGGGCCTCTCGGGATTCCTCTCCCGTCGATGCAGGGGCCTAAGACCTTGTGTGGAGTCGGGGCCGGAACCTGAGGATTCCTCTCCAGTGCTGACATGGATCTTGGGGTACTTCTGGAGTCTCCCCAGGGGAGTCAGTCCTCGTCTCGAATGCGGGCATGCACTTGCGCTTTCCTCCAGAGCGGTAGCAGCAGTGTCACACAGTCCGCCGCGTGGATCAAAGTATCTATGGTTTTCCCTCGAGTCTTTCCCACGAGGCTTTCCCACGAGGCTTTCCCACAGGGCTGTCCCACGTGCACACGTGGTGGGAGTCGATCCTCGTCTTGAAAGTCAAGGCATTGCAGAGCAAACAGGTTCCTCTGGAATGGACTGACACATCTGGGGGACTCTTGCAATGGTGGCACGACCCTGGAGTTCCTCTCGCCTTTCCTGTGGAGAGCGCCTCCTCTTGAGATGCGACGGGAACGCCGGGAATTCTTTCCCTACGAAACAGGGAAAGGATCCCTCAACTCGAGCTAGGAGGCAGAAACGGGGCTCCCCTGGATGTGTGCGGGACACCACGTGCTTCCTCTCGAGTGCAGACGGGTATGTCGGGGAACTTCTTGAGTTGCATCAATGGTGTGAAGGACCCTTTGGAAGTTCCAGTGGTTAGATGTGATTGGCCTCGAGAAGCCTCAGCGGAAATGGGCCTCATCTCGCCTGGAGGGCAAAACCTCCTGGATTTTCTCGAGTTGCGGCAGGTGCTCTCGACTTACGACGGGGACCTCAGGGACCCGCTCTGGTGGCCTCAGGAAAGGCCAGTCCCCATGCGAGTTTCTCGGGGGCCTCTCGGGATTCCTCTCCCGTCGATGCCGGGGCCTAAGACCTTGTGTGGAGTCGGGGCCGGAACCTGAGGATTCCTCTCCAGTGCTGACATGGATCTTGGGGTACTTCTGGAGTCTCCCCAGGGGAGTCAGTCCTCGTCTCGAATGCGGGCATGCACTTGCGCTTTCCTCCAGAGCGGTAGCAGCAGTGTCACGCAGTCCGCCGCGTGGATCAAAGGATCTATGGTTTTCCCTCGAGTCTTTCCCACGAGGCTTTCCCACGAGGCTTTCCCACAGGGCTGTCCCACGTGCACACGTGGTGGGAGTCGATCCTCGGCTTGAACGTCAAGGCAGTGCAGGGAAAACAGGTTCCTCTGGAATGGACTGACACATCTGGGGGACTCTTGGAATGGTGTCACGACCCTGGAGTTCATCTCGCCTTTCCTGTGGAGAGCGCCTCCTCTTGAGATGCGACGGGAACGCCGGGAATTCTTTCCCTACGAAACAGGGAAAGGATCCCTCATCTCGAGCTAGGAGGCGGAAACGGGGCTCCCCTGGATGTGTGCGGGACACCACGTGCTTCCTCTCGAGTGCAGACGGGTATGTCGGGGAACTTCTTGAGTTGCATCAAGGGTGTGAAGGACCCTTTGGAAGTTCCAGTGGTTTGATGTGATTGGCCTCGAGAAGCATCAGCGGAAATGGGCCTCATCTCGCCTGGAGGGCAAAACCTCCTGGATTTTCTCGAGTTGCGGCAGGTGCTCTCGACTTACGACGGGGACCTCAGGGACCCGCTCTGGTGGCCTCAGGAAAGGCCAGTCCCCATGCGAGTTCCTCGGGGGCCTCTCGGGATTCCTCTCCCGTCGATACCGGGGCCTAAGACCTTGTGTGGAGTCGGGGCCGGAACCTGAGGATTCCTCTCCAGTGCTGACATGGATCTTGGGGTACTTCTGGAGTCTCCCCAGGGGAGTCAGTCCTCGTCTCGAATGCGGGCATGCACTTGCGCTTTCCTCCAGAGCGGTAGCAGCAGTGTCACGCAGTCCGCCGCGTGGATCAAAGGATCTATGGTTTTCCCTCGAGTCTTTCCCACGAGGCTTTCCCACAGGGCTGTCCCACGTGCACACGTGGTGGGAGTCGATCCTCGGCTTGAACGTCAAGGCAGTGCAGGGAAAACAGGTTCCTCTGGAATGGACTGACTCATCTGGGGGACTCTTGGAATGGTGGCACGACCCTGGAGTTCCTCTCGCCTTTCCTGTGGAGAGCGCCTCCTCTTGAGATGCGACGGGAACGCCGGGAATTCTTTCCCTACGAAACAGGGAAAGGATCCCTCATCTCGAGCTAGGAGGCGGAAACGGGGCTCCCCTGGATGTGTGCGGGACACCACGTGCTTCCTCTCGAGTGCAGACGGGTATGTCGGGGAACTTCTTGAGTTGCATCAAGGGTGTGAAGGACCCTTTGGAAGTTCCAGTGGTTTGATGTGATTGGCCTCGAGAAGCCTCAGCGGAAATGGGCCTCATCTCGCCTGGAGGGCAAAACCTCCTGGAATTTCCCGAGTTGCGGCAGGTGCTCTCGACTTACGACGGGGACCTCAGGGAACCGCTCTGGTGGCCTCAGGAAAGGCCAGTCCCCATGCGAGTTCCTCGGGGGCCTCTCGGGATTCCTCTCCCGTCGATGCAGGGGCCTAAGACCTTGTGTGGAGTCGGGGCCGGAACCTGAGGATTCCTCTCCAGGGCTGACATGGATCTTGGGGTACTTCTGGAGTCTCCCCAGGGGAGTCAGTCCTCGTCTCGAATGCGGGCATGCACTTGCGCTTTCCTCCAGAGCGGTAGCAGCAGTGTCACGCAGTCCGCTGCGTGGATCAAAGGATCTATGGTTTTCCCTCGAGTCTTTCCCACGAGGTTTTCAAACGAGGCTTTCCCACAGGGCTGTCCCACGTGCACACGTGGTGGGAGTCGATCCTCGGCTTGAACGTCAAGGCAGTGCAGGGAAAACAGGTTCCTCTGGAATGGACTGATTCATCTTTGGGACTCTTGGAATGGTGGCATGACCCTGGAGTTCCTCTCGCCTTTCCTGTGGAGAGCGCCTCTTCTTGAGATGCAGCGCGAACGCCGGGAATTCTTTCCCTACGAATCAGGGAAAGGATCCCTCATCTCGAGCTAGGAGGCGGAAACGGGGCTCCCCTGGATGTGTGCGGGACACCACGTGCTTCCTCTCGAGTGCAGACGGGTATGTCGGGGAACTTCTTGAGTTGCAGCAATGGTGTGAAGGACCCTTTGGAAGTTCCAGTGGTTAGATGTGATTGGCCTCGAGAAGCCTCAGCGGAAATGGGCCTCATCTCGCCTGGAGGGCAAAACCTCCTGGATTTTCTCGAGTTGCGGCAGGTGCTCTCGACTTACGACGGGGACCTCAGGGACCCGCTCTGGTGGCCTCAGGAAAGGCCAGTCCCCATGCGAGTTCCTCGGGGGCCTCTCGGGATTCCTCTCCCGTCGATGCCGGGGCCTAAGACCTTGTGTGGAATCGGGGCCGGAACCTGAGGATTCCTCTCCAGTGCTGACATGGATCTTGGGGTACTTCTGGAGTCTCCCCAGGGGAGTCAGTCCTCGTCTCCAATGCGGGCATGCACTTGCGCTTTCCTCCAGGGCGTTAGCAGCAGTGTCACGCAGTCCGCCGCGTGGATCAAAGGATCTATGGTTTTCCCTCGAGTCTTTCCCACGAGGCTTTCCCACGAGGCTTTCCCACAGGGCTGTCCCACGTGCACACGTGGTGGGAGACGATCCTCGGCTTGAACGTCAAGGCAGTGCAGGGAAAACAGGTTCCTCTGGAATGGACTGACACATCTGGGGGACTCTTGGAATGGTGGCACGACCCTGGAGTTCCTCTCGCCTTTCCTGTGGAGAGTGCCTCCTCTTGAGATGCGACAGGAACGCCGGGAATTCTTTCCCTACGAAACAGGGAAAGGATCCCTCATCTCGAGCTAGGAGGCGGAAACGGGGCTCCCCTGGATGTGTGCGGGACCCCACGTGCTTCCTCTCGAGTGGAGACGGGTATGTCAGGGAACTTCTTGAGTTGCAGCAAGGGTGTGAAGGACCCTTTGGAAGTTCCTGTGGTTAGACGTGATTAGCTTCGAGAAGCCTCAGCGGAAATGTGCCTCATCTCGCCTGGAGGGCAAAACCTCCTGGATTTTCTCGAGTTGCGGCAGGTGCTCTCGACTTACGACGGGGACCTCAGGGACCCGCTCTGGTGGCCTCAGGAAAGGCCAGTCCCGATGCGAGTTCCTCGGGGGCCTCTCGGGATTCCTCTCCCGTCGATACCGGGGCCTAAGACCTTGTGTGGAGTCGGGGCCGGAACCTGAGGATTCCTCTCCAGTGCTGACATGGATCTTGGGGTACTTCTGGAGTCTCCCCAGGGGAGTCAGTCCTCGTCTCGAATGCGGGCATGCACTTGCGCTTTCCTCCAGAGCGGTAGCAGCAGTGTCACGCAGTCCGCCGCGTGGATCAAAGGATCTATGGTTTTCCCTCGAGTCTTTCCCACGAGGCTTTCCCACGAGGCTTTCCCACAGGGCTGTCCCACGTGCACACGTGGTGGGAGTCGATCCTCGGCTTGAACGTCAAGGCAGTGCAGGGAAAACAGGTTCCTCTGGAATGGACTGATACATCTGGGGGACTCTTGGAATGGTGGCACGACCCTGGAGTTCCTCTCGCCTTTCCTGTGGAGAGCGCCTCCTCTTGAGATGCGACGGGAACGCCAGGAATTCTTTCCCTACGAAACAGGGAAAGGATCCCTCATCTCGAGCTAGGAGGCGGAAACGGGGCTCACCTGGATGTGTGCGGGACCCCACGTGCTTCCTCTCGAGTGCAGACGGGTATGTCGGGGAACTTCTTGAGTTGCAGCAAGGGTGTGAAGGACCCTTTGGAAGTTCCAGTGGTTAGATGTGATTAGCCTCGAGAAGCCTCAGCGGAAATGGGCCTCATCTCGCCTGGAGGGCAAAACCTCCTGGATTTTCTCGAGTTGCGGCAGGTGCTCTCGACTTACGACGGGGACCTCAGGGACCCGCTCTGGTGGCCTCAGGAAAGGCCAGTCCCCATGCGAGTTCCACGGGGGCCTCTCGGGATTCCTCTCCCGTCGATGCCGGGGCCTAAGACCTTGTGTGGAGTCGGGGCCGAACCTGAGGATTCCTCTCCAGTGCTGACATGGATCTTGGGGTACTTCTGGAGTCTCCCCAGAGGAGTCAGTCCTCGTCTCGAATGCGGGCATGCACTTGCGCTTTCCTCCAGAGCAGTAGCAGCAGTGTCACGCAGTCCGCGGCGTGGATCAAAGGATCTATGGTTTTCCCTCGAGTCTTTCCCACGAGGCTTTCCCACGAGGCTTTCCCACAGGGCTGTCCCAAGTGCACACGTGTTCGAAGTAGATCCTCGGCTTGAACGTCAAGGCAGTGCAGGGAAAACAGGTTCCTCTGGAATGGACTGACACATCTGGGGGACTCTTGGAATCGTGGCACGACCCTGGAGTTCCTCTCGCCTTTCCTGTGGAGAGCGCCTCCTCTTGAGATTTGACGGGAACGCCAGGAATTCTTTCCCTACGAAACAGGGAAAGGATCCCTCATCTCGACCTAGGAGGCGGAAACGGGGCTCCCCTGGATGTGTGCGGGACCCCACGTGCTTCCTCTCGAGTGGAGCCGGGTATGTCGGGGAACTTCTTGAGTTGCAGCAAGGGTGTGAAGGACCCTTTGGAAGTTCCAGTGGTTAGACGTGATTAGACTCGAGAAGCCTCAGCGGAAATGTGCCTCATCTCGCCAGGAGGGCAAAACCTCCTGGATTTTCTCGAGTTGCGGCAGGTGCTCTTGACTTACTGCGGGGACCTCAGGGACCCGCTCTGGTGGCCTCAGGAAAGGCCAGTCCCCATGCGAGTTCCTCGGGGGCCTCTCGGGATTCCTCTCCCGTCGATGCCGGGGCCTAAGACCTTGTGTGGAGTCGGGGCCGGAACCTGAGGATTCCTCTCCAGTGCTGACATGGATCTTGGGGTACTTCTGGAGTCTCCCCAGGGGAGTCAGTCCTCGTCTCGAATGCGGGCATGCACTTGCTCTTTCCTCCAGAGCGGTAGCAGCAGTGTCACGCATTCCGCCGCGTGGATCAAAGGATCTATGGTTTTCCCTCGAGTCTTTCCCACGAGGCTTTCCCACGAGGCTTTCGCACAGGGCTGTCCCACGTGCACACGTGGTGGGAGTCGATCCTCGGCTTGAACGTCAAGGCAGTGCAGGGAAAACAGGTTCCTCTGGAATGGACTGACACATCTGGGGGACTCTTGGAATGGTGGCACGACCCTGGAGTTCCTCTCGCCTTTCCTGTGGAGAGCGCCTCCTCTTGAGATGCGACGGGAACGCCGGGAATTCTTTCCCTACGAAACAGGGAAAGGATCCCTCATCTCGAGCTAGGAGGCGGAAACGGGGCTCCCCTGGATGTGTTCGGGACCCCACGTGCTTCCTCTCGAGTGGAGACGGGTATGTCGGGGAACTTCTTGAGTTGCAGCAGGGTGTGAAGGACCCTTTGGATGTTCCAGTGGTTAGACGTGATTAGACTCGAGAAGCCTCAGCGGAAATGTGCCTCATCTCGCCTGGAGGGCAAAACCTCCTGGATTTTCTCGAGTTGCGGCAGGTGCTCTCGACTTACGACGGGAACCTCAGGGACCCGCTCTGGTGGCCTCAGGAAAGGCCAGTCCCCATGCGAGTTCCTCGGGGGCCTCTCGAGATTCCTCTCCCGTCGATGCCGGGGCCTAAGACCTTGTGTGGCTTCGGGGCCGGAACCTGAGGATTCCTCTCCAGTGCTGACATGGATCTTGGGGTACTTCTGGAGTCTCCCCAGAGGAGTCAGTCCTCGTCTCGAATGCGGGCATGCACTTGCGCTTTCCTCCAGGGCGGTAGCAGCAGTGTCACGCAGTCCGCCGCGTGGATCAAAGGATCTATGGTTTTCCCTCGAGTCTTTCCGACGAGGCTTTCCCACGAGGCTTTCGCACAGGGCTGTCCCACGTGCACACGTGGTGGGAGTCGATACTCGGCTTGAACGTCAAGGCAGTGCAGGGAAAACAGGTTCCTCTGGAATGGACTGACACATCTGGGGGACTCTTGGAATGGTGTCACGACCCTGGAGTTCCTCTCGCCTTTCCTGTGGAGAGCGCCTCCTCTTGAGATGCGACGGGAACGCCGGGAATTCTTTCCCTACGAAACAGGGAAAGGATCCCTCATCTCGAGCTAGGAGGCAGAAACGGGGCTCCCATGGATGTGTGCGGGACCCCACGTGCTTCCTCTCGAGTGGAGACGGGTATGTCAGGGAACTTCTTGAGTTGCAGCAAGGGTGTGAAGGACCCTTTGGAAGTTCCTGTGGTTAGACGTGATTAGCTTCGAGAAGCCTCAGCGGAAATGGGCCTCATCTCGCCTGGAGGGCAAAACCTCCTGGATTTTCTCGAGTTGCGGCAGGTGCTCTCGACTTACGACTGGGACCTCAGGGACCCGCTCTGGTGGCCTCAGGAAAGGCCAGTCCCCATGCGAGTTCCTCGGGGGCCTCTCGGGAATCCTCTCCCGTCGATGCCGGGGCCTAAGACCTTGTGTGGAGTCGGGGCTGGAAACTGAGGATTCCTCTCCAGTGCTGACATGGATCTTGGGGTACTTCTGGAGTCTCCCCAGGGGAGTCAGTCCTCGTCTCGAATGCGGGCATGCACTTGCGCTTTCCTCCAGAGCGGTAGCAGCAGTTTCACGCAGTCCGCCGCGTGGATCAAAGGATCTATGGTTTTCCCTCGAGTCTTTCCCACGAGGCTTTCCCACGAGGCTTTCCCACAGGGCTGTCCCACGTGCACACGTGGTGGGAGTCGATCCTCGGCTTGAACGTCAAGGCAGTGCAGGGAAAACAGGTTACTCTGGAATGGACTGACACATCTGGGGGACTCTTGGAATGGTGGCACGACCCTGGAGTTCCTCTCACCTTTCCTGTGGAGAACGCCTCCTCTTGAGATGCGACTGGAACACCGGGAATTCTTTCCCTACGAAACAGGGAAAGGATCCCTCATCTCGAGCTAGGAGGCGGAAACGGGGCTCCCCTGGATGTGTGCGGGACCCCACGTGCTTCCTGTCGAGTGGAGACGGGTATGTCGGGGAACTTCTTGAGTTGCAGCAAGGGTGTGAAAGACCCTTTGGAAGTTCCAGTGGTTAGACATGATTAGCCTCGAGAAGCCTCAGCGGAAATGGGCCTCATCTCGCCTGGAGGGCAAAACCTCCTGGATTTTCTCGAGTTGCGGCAGGTGCTCTCGACTTACGACGGGGACCTCAGGGACCCGCTCTGGTGGCCTCAGGAAAGGCCAGTCCCCATGCGAGTTCCTCGGGGGCCTCTCGGGATTCCTCTCCCGTCGATGCCGGGGCCTAAGACCTTGTGTGGAGTCGGGGCCGAACCTGAGGATTCCTCTCCAGTGCTGACATGGATCTTGGGGTACTTCTGGAGTCTTCCCAGAGGAGTCAGTCCTCGTCTCGAATGCGGGCATGCACTTGCGCTTTCCTCCAGAGCAGTAGCAGCAGTGTCACGCAGTCCGCCGCGTGGATCAAAGGATCTATGGTTTTCCCTCGAGTCTTTCCCACGAGGCTTTCCCACGAGGCTTTCCCACAGGGCTGTCCCAAGTGCACACGTGTTCGAAGTAGATCCTCGGCTTGAACGTCAAGGCAGTGCAGGGAAAACAGGTTCCTCTGGAATGGACTGACACATCTGGGGGACTCTTGGAATCGTGGCACGACCCTGGAGTTCCTCTCGCCTTTCCTGTGGAGAGCGCCTCCTCTTGAGATTTGACGGGAACGCCAGGAATTCTTTCCCTACGAAACAGGGAAAGGATCCCTCATCTCGACCTAGGAGGCGGAAACGGGGCTCCCCTGGATGTGTGCGGGACCCCACGTGCTTCCTCTCGAGTGGAGCCGGGTATGTCGGGGAACTTCTTGAGTTGCAGCAAGGGTGTGAAGGACCCTTTGGAAGTTCCAGTGGTTAGACGTGATTAGACTCGAGAAGCCTCAGCGGAAATGTGCCTCATCTCGCCAGGAGGGCAAAACCTCCTGGATTTTCTCGAGTTGCGGCAGGTGCTCTTGACTTACTGCGTGGACCTCAGGGACCCGCTCTGGTGGCCTCAGGAAAGGCCAGTCCCCATGCGAGTTCCTCGGGGGCCTCTCGGGATTCCTCTCCCGTCGATGCCGGGGCCTAAGACCTTGTGTGGAGTCGGGGCCGGAACCTGAGGATTCCTCTCCAGTGCTGACATGGATCTTGGGGTACTTCTGGAGTCTCCCCAGGGGAGTCAGTCCTCGTCTCGAATGCGGGCATGCACTTGCTCTTTCCTCCAGAGCGGTAGCAGCAGTGTCACGCATTCCGCCGCGTGGATCAAAGGATCTATGGTTTTCCCTCGAGTCTTTCCCACGAGGCTTTCCCACGAGGCTTTCGCACAGGGCTGTCCCACGTGCACACGTGGTGGGAGTCGATCCTCGGCTTGAACGTCAAGGCAGTGCAGGGAAAACAGGTTCCTCTGGAATGGACTGACACATCTGGGGGACTCTTGGAATGGTGGCACGACCCTGGAGTTCCTCTCGCCTTTCCTGTGGAGAGCGCCTCCTCTTGAGATGCGACGGGAACGCCGGGAATTCTTTCCCTACGAAACAGGGAAAGGATCCCTCATCTCGAGCTAGGAGGCGGAAACGGGGCTCCCCTGGATGTGTTCGGGACCCCACGTGCTTCCTCTCGAGTGGAGACGGGTATGTCGGGGAACTTCTTGAGTTGCAGCAGGGTGTGAAGGACCCTTTGGATGTTCCAGTGGTTAGACGTGATTAGACTCGAGAAGCCTCAGCGGAAATGTGCCTCATCTCGCCTGGAGGGCAAAACCTCCTGGATTTTCTCGAGTTGCGGCAGGTGCTCTCGACTTACGACGGGAACCTCAGGGACCCGCTCTGGTGGCCTCAGGAAAGGCCAGTCCCCATGCGAGTTCCTCGGGGGCCTCTCGAGATTCCTCTCCCGTCGATGCCGGGGCCTAAGACCTTGTGTGGCTTCGGGGCCGGAACCTGAGGATTCCTCTCCAGTGCTGACATGGATCTTGGGGTACTTCTGGAGTCTCCCCAGAGGAGTCAGTCCTCGTCTCGAATGCGGGCATGCACTTGCGCTTTCCTCCAGGGCGGTAGCAGCAGTGTCACGCAGTCCGCCGCGTGGATCAAAGGATCTATGGTTTTCCCTCGAGTCTTTCCGACGAGGCTTTCCCACGAGGCTTTCGCACAGGGCTGTCCCACGTGCACAGGTGGTGGGAGTCGATACTCGGCTTGAACGTCAAGGCAGTGCAGGGAAAACAGGTTCCTCTGGAATGGACTGACACATCTGGGGGACTCTTGGAATGGTGGCACGACCCTGGAGTTCCTCTCGCCTTTCCTGTGGAGAGCGCCTCCTCTTGAGATGCGACGGGAACGCCGGGAATTCTTTCCCTACGAAACAGGGAAAGGATCCCTCATCTCGAGCTAGGAGGCAGAAACGGGGCTCCCATGGATGTGTGCGGGACCCCACGTGCTTCCTCTCGAGTGGAGACGGGTATGTCAGGGAACTTCTTGAGTTGCAGCAAGGGTGTGAAGGACCCTTTGGAAGTTCCTGTGGTTAGACGTGATTAGCTTCGAGAAGCCTCAGCGGAAATGGGCCTCATCTCGCCTGGAGGGCAAAACCTCCTGGATTTTCTCGAGTTGCGGCAGGTGCTCTCGACTTACGACTGGGACCTCAGGGACCCGCTCTGGTGGCCTCAGGAAAGGCCAGTCCCCATGCGAGTTCCTCGGGGGCCTCTCGGGAATCCTCTCCCGTCGATGCCGGGGCCTAAGACCTTGTGTGGAGTCGGGGCTGGAAACTGAGGATTCCTCTCCAGTGCTGACATGGATCTTGGGGTACTTCTGGAGTCTCCCCAGGGGAGTCAGTCCTCGTCTCGAATGCGGGCATGCACTTGCGCTTTCCTCCAGAGCGGTAGCAGCAGTTTCACGCAGTCCGCCGCGTGGATCAAAGGATCTATGGTTTTCCCTCGAGTCTTTCCCACGAGGCTTTCCCACGAGGCTTTCCCACAGGGCTGTCCCACGTGCACACGTGGTGGGAGTCGATCCTCGGCTTGAACGTCAAGGCAGTGCAGGGAAAACAGGTTACTCTGGAATGGACTGACACATCTGGGGGACTCTTGGAATGGTGGCACGACCCTGGAGTTCCTCTCACCTTTCCTGTGGAGAACGCCTCCTCTTGAGATGCGACTGGAACACCGGGAATTCTTTCCCTACGAAACAGGGAAAGGATCCCTCATCTCGAGCTAGGAGGCGGAAACGGGGCTCCCCTGGATGTGTGCGGGACCCCACGTGCTTCCTGTCGAGTGGAGACGGGTATGTCGGGGAACTTCTTGAGTTGCAGCAAGGGTGTGAAAGACCCTTTGGAAGTTCCAGTGGTTAGACATGATTAGCCTCGAGAAGCCTCAGCGGAAATGGGCCTCATCTCGCCTGGAGGGCAAAACCTCCTGGATTTTCTCGAGTTGCGGCAGGTGCTCTCGACTTACGACGGGGACCTCAGGGACCCGCTCTGGTGGCCTCAGGAAAGGCCAGTCCCCATGCGAGTTCCTCGGGGGCCTCTCGGGATTCCTCTCCCGTCGATGCCGGGGCCTAAGACCTTGTGTGGAGTCGGGGCCGAACCTGAGGATTCCTCTCCAGTGCTGACATGGATCTTGGGGTACTTCTGGAGTCTTCCCAGAGGAGTCAGTCCTCGTCTCGAATGCGGGCATGCACTTGCGCTTTCCTCCAGAGCAGTAGCAGCAGTGTCACGCAGTCCGCCGCGTGGATCAAAGGATCTATGGTTTTCCCTCGAGTCTTTCCCACGAGGCTTTCCCACGAGGCTTTCCCACAGGGCTGTCCCAAGTGCACACGTGTTCGAAGTAGATCCTCGGCTTGAACGTCAAGGCAGTGCAGGGAAAACAGGTTCCTCTGGAATGGACTGACACATCTGGGGGACTCTTGGAATCGTGGCACGACCCTGGAGTTCCTCTCGCCTTTCCTGTGGAGAGCGCCTCCTCTTGAGATTTGACGGGAACGCCAGGAATTCTTTCCCTACGAAACAGGGAAAGGATCCCTCATCTCGACCTAGGAGGCGGAAACGGGGCTCCCCTGGATGTGTGCGGGACCCCACGTGCTTCCTCTCGAGTGGAGCCGGGTATGTCGGGGAACTTCTTGAGTTGCAGCAAGGGTGTGAAGGACCCTTTGGAAGTTCCAGTGGTTAGACGTGATTAGACTCGAGAAGCCTCAGCGGAAATGTGCCTCATCTCGCCAGGAGGGCAAAACCTCCTGGATTTTCTCGAGTTGCGGCAGGTGCTCTTGACTTACTGCGTGGACCTCAGGGACCCGCTCTGGTGGCCTCAGGAAAGGCCAGTCCCCATGCGAGTTCCTCGGGGGCCTCTCGGGATTCCTCTCCCGTCGATGCCGGGGCCTAAGACCTTGTGTGGAGTCGGGGCCGGAACCTGAGGATTCCTCTCCAGTGCTGACATGGATCTTGGGGTACTTCTGGAGTCTCCCCAGGGGAGTCAGTCCTCGTCTCGAATGCGGGCATGCACTTGCTCTTTCCTCCAGAGCGGTAGCAGCAGTGTCACGCATTCCGCCGCGTGGATCAAAGGATCTATGGTTTTCCCTCGAGTCTTTCCCACGAGGCTTTCCCACGAGGCTTTCGCACAGGGCTGTCCCACGTGCACACGTGGTGGGAGTCGATCCTCGGCTTGAACGTCAAGGCAGTGCAGGGAAAACAGGTTCCTCTGGAATGGACTGACACATCTGGGGGACTCTTGGAATGGTGGCACGACCCTGGAGTTCCTCTCGCCTTTCCTGTGGAGAGCGCCTCCTCTTGAGATGCGACGGGAACGCCGGGAATTCTTTCCCTACGAAACAGGGAAAGGATCCCTCATCTCGAGCTAGGAGGCGGAAACGGGGCTCCCCTGGATGTGTTCGGGACCCCACGTGCTTCCTCTCGAGTGGAGACGGGTATGTCGGGGAACTTCTTGAGTTGCAGCAGGGTGTGAAGGACCCTTTGGATGTTCCAGTGGTTAGACGTGATTAGACTCGAGAAGCCTCAGCGGAAATGTGCCTCATCTCGCCTGGAGGGCAAAACCTCCTGGATTTTCTCGAGTTGCGGCAGGTGCTCTCGACTTACGACGGGAACCTCAGGGACCCGCTCTGGTGGCCTCAGGAAAGGCCAGTCCACATGCGAGTTCCTCGGGGGCCTCTCGAGATTCCTCTCCCGTCGATGCCGGGGCCTAAGACCTTGTGTGGCTTCAGGGCCGGAACCTGAGGATTCCTCTCCAGTGCTGACATGGATCTTGGGGTACTTCTGGAGTCTCCCCAGAGGAGTCAGTCCTCGTCTCGAATGCGGGCATGCACTTGCGCTTTCCTCCAGGGCGGTAGCAGCAGTGTCACGCAGTCCGCCGCGTGGATCAAAGGATCTATGGTTTTCCCTCGAGTCTTTCCGACGAGGCTTTCCCACGAGGCTTTCGCACAGGGCTGTCCCAAGTGCACACGTGGTGGGAGTCGATACTCGGCTTGAACGTCAAGGCAGTGCAGGGAAAACAGGTTCCTCTGGAATGGACTGACACATCTGGGGGACTCTTGGAATGGTGGCACGACCCTGGAGTTCCTCTCGCCTTTCCTGTGGAGAGCGCCTCCTCTTGAGATGCGACGGGAACGCCGGGAATTCTTTCCCTACGAAACAGGGAAAGGATCCCTCATCTCGAGCTAGGAGGCAGAAACGGGGCTCCCATGGATGTGTGCGGGACCCCACGTGCTTCCTCTCGAGTGGAGACGGGTATGTCAGGGAACTTCTTGAGTTGCAGCAAGGGTGTGAAGGACCCTTTGGAAGTTCCTGTGGTTAGACGTGATTAGCTTCGAGAAGCCTCAGCGGAAATGGGCCTCATCTCGCCTGGAGGGCAAAACCTCCTGGATTTTCTCGAGTTGCGGCAGGTGCTCTCGACTTACGACTGGGACCTCAGGGACCCGCTCTGGTGGCCTCAGGAAAGGCCAGTCCCCATGCGAGTTCCTCGGGGGCCTCTCGGGATTCCTCTCCCGTCGATGCCGGGGCCTAAGACCTTGTGTGGAGTCGGGGCCGGAAACTGAGGATTCCTCTCCAGTGCTGACATGGATCTTGGGGTACTTCTGGAGTCTCCCCAGGGGAGTCAGTCCTCGTCTCGAATGCGGGCATGCACTTGCGCTTTCCTCCAGAGCGGTAGCAGCAGTTTCACGCAGTCCGCCGCGTGGATCAAAGGATCTATGGTTTTCCCTCGAGTCTTTCCCACGAGGCTTTCCCACGAGGCTTTCCCACAGGGCTGTCCCACGTGCACACGTGGTGGGAGTCGATCCTCGGCTTGAACGTCAAGGCAGTGCAGGGAAAACAGGTTACTCTGGAATGGACTGACACATCTGGGGGACTCTTGGAATGGTGGCACGACCCTGGAGTTCCTCTCACCTTTCCTGTGGAGAACGCCTCCTCTTGAGATGCGACTGGAACACCGGGAATTCTTTCCCTACGAAACAGGGAAAGGATCCCTCATCTCGAGCTAGGAGGCGGAAACGGGGCTCCCCTGGATGTGTGCGGGACCCCACGTGCTTCCTGTCGAGTGGAGACGGGTATGTCGGGGAACTTCTTGAGTTGCAGCAAGGGTGTGAAAGACCCTTTGGAAGTTCCAGTGGTTAGACATGATTAGCCTCGAGAAGCCTCAGCGGAAATGGGCCTCATCTGGCCTGGAGGGCAAAACCTCCTGGATTTTCTCGAGTTGCGGCAGGTGCTCTCGACTTACGACGGGGACCTCAGGGACCCGCTCTGGTGGCCTCAGGAAAGGCCAGTCCCCATGCGAGTTCCTCGGGGGCCTCTCGGGATTCCTCTCCCGTCGATGCCGGGGCCTAAGACCTTGTGTGGAGTCGGGGCCGGAACCTGAGGATTCCTCTCCAGTGCTGACATGGATCTTGGGGTACTTCTGGAGTCTCCCCAGGGGAGTCAGTCCTCGTCTCGAATGCGGGCATGCACTTGCGCTTTCCTCCAGAGCGGTAGCAGCAGTGTCACGCAGTCCGCCGCGTGGATCAAAGGATCTATGGTTTTCCCTCGAGTCTTTCCCACGAGGCTTTCCCACGAGGCTTTCCCACAGGGTTGTCCCACGTGCACACGTGGTGGGAGTCGATCCTCGGCTTGAACGTCAAGGCAGTGCAGGGAAAACAGGTTCCTCTGGAATGGACTGACACATCTGGGGGACTCTTGGAATGGTGGCACGACCCTGGAGTTCCTCTCGCCTTTCCTGTGGAGAGCGCCTCCTCTTGAGATGCGACGGGAACGCCAGGAATTCTTTCCCTACGAAACAGGGAAAGGATCCCTCATCTCGAGCTAGGAGGCGGAAACGGGGCTCACCTGGATGTGTGCGGGACCCCACGTGCTTCCTCTCGAGTGCAGACGGGTATGTCGGGGAACTTCTTGAGTTGCAGCAAGGGTGTGAAGGACCCTTTGGAAGTTCCAGTGGTTAGATGTGATTAGCCTCGAGAAGCCTCAGCGGAAATGGGCCTCATCTCGCCTGGAGGGCAAAACCTCCTGGATTTTCTCGAGTTGCGGCAGGTGCTCTCGACTTACGACGGGGACCTCAGGGACCCGCTCTGGTGGCCTCAGGAAAGGCCAGTCCCCATGCGAGTTCCACGGGGGCCTCTCGGGATTCCTCTCCCGTCGATGCCGGGGCCTAAGACCTTGTGTGGAGTCGGGGCCGAACCTGAGGATTCCTCTCCAGTGCTGACATGGATCTTGGGGTACTTCTGGAGTCTCCCCAGAGGAGTCAGTCCTCGTCTCGAATGCGGGCATGCACTTGCGCTTTCCTCCAGAGCAGTAGCAGCAGTGTCACGCAGTCCGCCGCGTGGATCAAAGGATCTATGGTTTTCCCTCGAGTCTTTCCCACGAGGCTTTCCCACGAGGCTTTCCCACAGGGCTGTCCCAAGTGCACACGTGTTCGAAGTAGATCCTCGGCTTGAACGTCAAGGCAGTGCAGGGAAAACAGGTTCCTCTGGAATGGACTGACACATCTGGGGGACTCTTGGAATCGTGGCACGACCCTGGAGTTCCTCTCGCCTTTCCTGTGGAGAGCGCCTCCTCTTGAGATTTGACGGGAACGCCAGGAATTCTTTCCCTACGAAACAGGGAAAGGATCCCTCATCTCGACCTAGGAGGCGGAAACGGGGCTCCCCTGGATGTGTGCGGGACCCCACGTGCTTCCTCTCGAGTGGAGCCGGGTATGTCGGGGAACTTCTTGAGTTGCAGCAAGGGTGTGAAGGACCCTTTGGAAGTTCCAGTGGTTAGACGTGATTAGACTCGAGAAGCCTCAGCGGAAATGTGCCTCATCTCGCCAGGAGGGCAAAACCTCCTGGATTTTCTCGATTTGCGGCAGGTGCTCTTGACTTACTGCGGGGACCTCAGGGACCCGCTCTGGTGGCCTCAGGAAAGGCCAGTCCCCATGCGAGTTCCTCGGGGGCCTCTCGAGATTCCTCTCCCGTCGATGCCGGGGCCTAAGACCTTGTGTGGCTTCGGGGCCGGAACCTGAGGATTCCTCTCCAGTGCTGACATGGATCTTGGGGTACTTCTGGAGTCTCCCCAGAGGAGTCAGTCCTCGTCTCGAATGCGGGCATGCACTTGCGCTTTCCTCCAGGGCGGTAGCAGCAGTGTCACGCAGTCCGCCGCGTGGATCAAAGGATCTATGGTTTTCCCTCGAGTCTTTCCGACGAGGCTTTCCCACGAGGCTTTCGCACAGGGCTGTCCCACGTGCACACGTGGTGGGAGTCGATACTCGGCTTGAACGTCAAGGCAGTGCAGGGAAAACAGGTTCCTCTGGAATGGACTGACACATCTGGGGGACTCTTGGAATGGTGGCACGACCCTGGAGTTCCTCTCGCCTTTCCTGTGGAGAGCGCCTCCTCTTGAGATGCGACGGGAACGCCGGGAATTCTTTCCCTACGAAACAGGGAAAGGATCCCTCATCTCGAGCTAGGAGGCAGAAACGGGGCTCCCATGGATGTGTGCGGGACCCCACGTGCTTCCTCTCGAGTGGAGACGGGTATGTCAGGGAACTTCTTGAGTTGCAGCAAGGGTGTGAAGGACCCTTTGGAAGTTCCTGTGGTTAGACGTGATTAGCTTCGAGAAGCCTCAGCGGAAATGGGCCTCATCTCGCCTGGAGGGCAAAACCTCCTGGATTTTCTCGAGTTGCGGCAGGTGCTCTCGACTTACGACTGGGACCTCAGGGACCCGCTCTGGTGGCCTCAGGAAAGGCCAGTCCCCATGCGAGTTCCTCGGGGGCCTCTCGGGAATCCTCTCCCGTCGATGCCGGGGCCTAAGACCTTGTGTGGAGTCGGGGCCGGAAACTGAGGATTCCTCTCCAGTGCTGACATGGATCTTGGGGTACTTCTGGAGTCTCCCCAGGGGAGTCAGTCCTCGTCTCGAATGCGGGCATGCACTTGCGCTTTCCTCCAGAGCGGTAGCAGCAGTTTCACGCAGTCCGCCGCGTGGATCAAAGGATCTATGGTTTTCCCTCGAGTCTTTCCCACGAGGCTTTCCCACGAGGCTTTCCCACAGGGCTGTCCCACGTGCACACGTGGTGGGAGTCGATCCTCGGCTTGAACGTCAAGGCAGTGCAGGGAAAACAGGTTACTCTGGAATGGACTGACACATCTGGGGGACTCTTGGAATGGTGGCACGACCCTGGAGTTCCTCTCACCTTTCCTGTGGAGAACGCCTCCTCTTGAGATGCGACTGGAACACCGGGAATTCTTTCCCTACGAAACAGGGAAAGGATCCCTCATCTCGAGCTAGGAGGCGGAAACGGGGCTCCCCTGGATGTGTGCGGGACCCCACGTGCTTCCTGTCGAGTGGAGACGGGTATGTCGGGGAACTTCTTGAGTTGCAGCAAGGGTGTGAAAGACCCTTTGGAAGTTCCAGTGGTTAGACATGATTAGCCTCGAGAAGCCTCAGCGGAAATGGGCCTCATCTCGCCTGGAGGGCAAAACCTCCTGGATTTTCTCGAGTTGCGGCAGGTGCTCTCGACTTACGACGGGGACCTCAGGGACCCGCTCTGGTGGCCTCAGGAAAGGCCAGTCCCCATGCGAGTTCCTCGGGGGCCTCTCGGGATTCCTCTCCCGTCGATGCCGGGGCCTAAGACCTTGTGTGGAGTCGGGGCCGGAACCTGAGGATTCCTCTCCAGTGCTGACATGGATCTTGGGGTACTTCTGGAGTCTCCCCAGGGGAGTCAGTCCTCGTCTCGAATGCGGGCATGCACTTGCGCTTTCCTCCAGAGCGGTAGCAGCAGTGTCACGCAGTCCGCCGCGTGGATCAAAGGATCTATGGTTTTCCCTCGAGTCTTTCCCACGAGGCTTTCCCACGAGGCTTTCCCACAGGGCTGTCCCACGTGCACACGTGGTGGGAGTCGATCCTCGGCTTGAACGTCAAGGCAGTGCAGGGAAAACAGGTTCCTCTGGAATGGACTGACACATCTGGGGGACTCTTGGAATGGTGGCACGACCCTGGAGTTCCTCTCGCCTTTCCTGTGGAGAGCGCCTCCTCTTGAGATGCGACGGGAACGCCAGGAATTCTTTCCCTACGAAACAGGGAAAGGATCCCTCATCTCGAGCTAGGAGGCGGAAACGGGGCTCACCTGGATGTGTGCGGGACCCCACGTGCTTCCTCTCGAGTGCAGACGGGTATGTCGGGGAACTTCTTGAGTTGCAGCAAGGGTGTGAAGGACCCTTTGGAAGTTCCAGTGGTTAGATGTGATTAGCCTCGAGAAGCCTCAGCGGAAATGGGCCTCATCTCGCCTGGAGGGCAAAACCTCCTGGATTTTCTCGAGTTGCGGCAGGTGCTCTCGACTTACGACGGGGACCTCAGGGACCCGCTCTGGTGGCCTCAGGAAAGGCCAGTCCCCATGCGAGTTCCACGGGGGCCTCTCGGGATTCCTCTCCCGTCGATGCCGGGGCCTAAGACCTTGTGTGGAGTCGGGGCCGAACCTGAGGATTCCTCTCCAGTGCTGACATGGATCTTGGGGTACTTCTGGAGTCTCCCCAGAGGAGTCAGTCCTCGTCTCGAATGCGGGCATGCACTTGCGCTTTCCTCCAGAGCAGTAGCAGCAGTGTCACGCAGTCCGCCGCGTGGATCAAAGGATCTATGGTTTTCCCTCGAGTCTTTCCCACGAGGCTTTCCCACGAGGCTTTCCCACAGGGCTGTCCCAAGTGCACACGTGTTCGAAGTAGATCCTCGGCTTGAACGTCAAGGCAGTGCAGGGAAAACAGGTTCCTCTGGAATGGACTGACACATCTGGGGGACTCTTGGAATCGTGGCACGACCCTGGAGTTCCTCTCGCCTTTCCTGTGGAGAGCGCCTCCTCTTGAGATTTGACGGGAACGCCAGGAATTCTTTCCCTACGAAACAGGGAAAGGATCCCTCATCTCGACCTAGGAGGCGGAAACGGGGCTCCCCTGGATGTGTGCGGGACCCCACGTGCTTCCTCTCGAGTGGAGCCGGGTATGTCGGGGAACTTCTTGAGTTGCAGCAAGGGTGTGAAGGACCCTTTGGAAGTTCCAGTGGTTAGACGTGATTAGACTCGAGAAGCCTCAGCGGAAATGTGCCTCATCTCGCCAGGAGGGCAAAACCTCCTGGATTTTCTCGATTTGCGGCAGGTGCTCTTGACTTACTGCGGGGACCTCAGGGACCCGCTCTGGTGGCCTCAGGAAAGGCCAGTCCCCATGCGAGTTCCTCGGGGGCCTCTCGGGATTCCTCTCCCGTCGATGCCGGGGCCTAAGACCTTGTGTGGAGTCGGGGCCGGAACCTGAGGATTCCTCTCCAGTGCTGACATGGATCTTGGGGTACTTCTGGAGTCTCCCCAGGGGAGTCAGTCCTCGTCTCGAATGCGGGCATGCACTTGCTCTTTCCTCCAGAGCGGTAGCAGCAGTGTCACGCAGTCCGCCGCGTGGATCAAAGGATCTATGGTTTTCCCTCGAGTCTTTCCCACGAGGCTTTCCCACGAGGCTTTCGCACAGGGCTGTCCCACGTGCACACGTGGTGGGAGTCGATCCTCGGCTTGAACGTCAAGGCAGTGCAGGGAAAACAGGTTCCTCTGGAATGGACTGACACATCTGGGGGACTCTTGGAATGGTGGCACGACCCTGGAGTTCCTCTCGCCTTTCCTGTGGAGAGCGCCTCCTCTTGAGATGCGACGGGAACGCCGGGAATTCTTTCCCTACGAAACAGGGAAAGGATCCCTCATCTCGAGCTAGGAGGCGGAAACGGGGCTCCCCTGGTTGTGTTCGGGACCCCACGTGCTTCCTCTCGAGTGGAGACGGGTATGTCGGGGAACTTCTTGAGTTGCAGCAGGGTGTGAAGGACCCTTTGGATGTTCCAGTGGTTAGACGTGATTAGACTCGAGAAGCCTCAGCGGAAATGTGCCTCATCTCGCCTGGAGGGCAAAACCTCCTGGATTTTCTCGAGTTGCGGCAGGTGCTCTCGACTTACGACGGGAACCTCAGGGACCCGCTCTGGTGGCCTCAGGAAAGGCCAGTCCCCATGCGAGTTCCTCGGGGGCCTCTCGAGATTCCTCTCCCGTCGATGCCGGGGCCTAAGACCTTGTGTGGCTTCGGGGCCGGAACCTGAGGATTCCTCTCCAGTGCTGACATGGATCTTGGGGTACTTCTGGAGTCTCCCCAGAGGAGTCAGTCCTCGTCTCGAATGCGGGCATGCACTTGCGCTTTCCTCCAGGGCGGTAGCAGCAGTGTCACGCAGTCCGCCGCGTGGATCAAAGGATCTATGGTTTTCCCTCGAGTCTTTCCGACGAGGCTTTCCCACGAGGCTTTCGCACAGGGCTGTCCCACGTGCACACGTGGTGGGAGTCGATACTCGGCTTGAACGTCAAGGCAGTGCAGGGAAAACAGGTTCCTCTGGAATGGACTGACACATCTGGGGGACTCTTGGAATGGTGGCACGACCCTGGAGTTCCTCTCGCCTTTCCTGTGGAGAGCGCCTCCTCTTGAGATGCGACGGGAACGCCGGGAATTCTTTCCCTACGAAACAGGGAAAGGATCCCTCATCTCGAGCTAGGAGGCAGAAACGGGGCTCCCATGGATGTGTGCGGGACCCCACGTGCTTCCTCTCGAGTGGAGACGGGTATGTCAGGGAACTTCTTGAGTTGCAGCAAGGGTGTGAAGGACCCTTTGGAAGTTCCTGTGGTTAGACGTGATTAGCTTCGAGAAGCCTCAGCGGAAATGGGCCTCATCTCGCCTGGAGGGCAAAACCTCCTGGATTTTCTCGAGTTGCGGCAGGTGCTCTCGACTTACGACTGGGACCTCAGGGACCCGCTCTGGTGGCCTCAGGAAAGGCCAGTCCCCATGCGAGTTCCTCGGGGGCCTCTCGGGAATCCTCTCCCGTCGATGCCGGGGCCTAAGACCTTGTGTGGAGTCGGGGCCGGAAACTGAGGATTCCTCTCCAGTGCTGACATGGATCTTGGGGTACTTCTGGAGTCTCCCCAGGGGAGTCAGTCCTCGTCTCGAATGCGGGCATGCACTTGCGCTTTCCTCCAGAGCGGTAGCAGCAGTTTCACGCAGTCCGCCGCGTGGATCAAAGGATCTATGGTTTTCCCTCGAGTCTTTCCCACGAGGCTTTCCCACGAGGCTTTCCCACAGGGCTGTCCCACGTGCACACGTGGTGGGAGTCGATCCTCGGCTTGAACGTCAAGGCAGTGCAGGGAAAACAGGTTACTCTGGAATGGACTGACACATCTGGGGGACTCTTGGAATGGTGGCACGACCCTGGAGTTCCTCTCACCTTTCCTGTGGAGAACGCCTCCTCTTGAGATGCGACTGGAACACCGGGAATTCTTTCCCTACGAAACAGGCAAAGGATCCCTCATCTCGAGCTAGGAGGCGGAAACGGGGCTCCCCTGGATGTGTGCGGGACCCCACGTGCTTCCTGTCGAGTGGAGACGGGTATGTCGGGGAACTTCTTGAGTTGCAGCAAGGGTGTGAAAGACCCTTTGGAAGTTCCAGTGGTTAGACATGATTAGCCTCGAGAAGCCTCAGCGGAAATGGGCCTCATCTCGCCTGGAGGGCAAAACCTCCTGGATTTTCTCGAGTTGCGGCAGGTGCTCTCGACTTACGACGGGGACCTCAGGGACCCGCTCTGGTGGCCTCAGGAAAGGCCAGTCCCCATGCGAGTTCCTCGGGGGCCTCTCGGGATTCCTCTCCCGTCGATGCCGGGGCCTAAGACCTTGTGTGGAGTCGGGGCCGGAACCTGAGGATTCCTCTCCAGTGCTGACATGGATCTTGGGGTACTTCTGGAGTCTCCCCAGGGGAGTCAGTCCTCGTCTCGAATGCGGGCATGCACTTGCGCTTTCCTCCAGAGCGGTAGCAGCAGTGTCACGCAGTCCACCGCGTGGATCAAAGGATCTATGGTTTTCCCTCGAGTCTTTCCCACGAGGCTTTCCCACGAGGCTTTCCCACAGGGCTGTCCCACGTGCACACGTGGTGGGAGTCGATCCTCGGCTTGAACGTCACGGCAGTGCAGGGAAAACAGGTTCCTCTGGAATGGACTGACACATCTGGGGGACTCTTGGAATGGTGGCACGACCCTGGAGTTCCTCTCGCCTTTCCTGTGGAGAGCGCCTCCTCTTGAGATGCGACGGGAACGCCGGGAATTCTTTCCCTACGAAACAGGGAAAGGATCCCTCATCTCGAGCTAGGAGGCGGAAACGGGGCTCCCCTGGATGTGTGCGGGACCCTCGTGCTTCCTCTCGAGTGGAGACGGGTATGTCGGGGAACTTCTTCAGTTGCAGAAAGGGTGAGAAGGACCCTTTGGAATTTCCAGTGGTTAGACGTGATTAGCCTCGAGAAGCCTCAGCGGAAATGGGCCTCATCTCGCCTGGAGGGCAAAACCTCCTGGATTTTCTCGAGTTGCAGCAGGTGCTCTCGACTTATGACGGGGACCTCAGGGACCCGCTCTGGTGGCCTCAGGAAAGGCCAGTCCCCATGCGAGTTCCTCGGGGGCCTCTCGGGATTCCTCTCCCGTCGATGCCGGGGCCTAAGACCTTGTGTGGAGTCGGGGCCGGAACCTGAGGATTCTTCTCCAGTGCTTACATGGATCTTGGGGTACTTCTGGAGTCTCCCCAGGGGAGTCAGTCCTCGTCTCGAATGCGGGCATGCACTTGCGCTTTCCTCCAGAGCGGAAGCAGCAGTGTCACGCAGTCCGCCGCGTGGATCAAAGGATCTATGGTTTTCCCTCGAGTCTTTCCCACGAGGCTTTCCCACGAGGCTTTCCCACAGGGCTGTCCCACGTGCACACGTGGTGGGAGTCGATCCTCGGCTTGAACGTCAAGGCAGTACAGGGAAATCAGGTTCCTCTGGAATGGACTGACACATCTGGGGGACTCTTGGAATGGTGGCACGACACTGGAGTTCCTCTCGCCTTTCCTGTGGAGAGCGCCTCCTCTTGAGATGCGACGGGAACGCCGGCAATTCTTTCCCTACGAAACAGGGAAAGGATCCCTCATCTCGAGCTAGGAGGCGGAAACGGGGCTCCGCTGTATGTGTGCGGGACCCCACGTGCTTCCTCTCGAGTGGAGACGGGTATGTCGGGGAACTTCTTGAGTTGCAGCAAGGGTGTGAAGGACCCTTTGGAAGTTCCAGTGGTTAGATGTGATTGGCCTCGAGAAGCCTCAGCGGAAATGGGCCTCATCTCGCCTGGAGGGCAAAACCTCCTGGATTTTCTCGAGTTGCGGCAGGTGCTCTCGACTTACGACGGGGACCTCAGGGACCCGCTCTGGTGGCCTCAGGAAAGGCCAGTCCCCATGCGAGTTCCTCGGGGCCCTCTCGGGATTCCTCTCCCGTCGATGCCAGGGACTAAGACCTTGTGTGGAGTCGGGGCCGGAACCTGAGGATTCCTCTCCAGTGCTGACATGGATCTTGGGGTACTTCTGGAGTCTCCCCAGGGGAGTCAGTCCTCGTCTCGAATGCGGGCATGCACTTGCCCTTTCCTCCAGAGCGGTAGCAGCAGTGTCACGCAATCCGCCACGTGGATCAAAGGATCTATGGTTTTCCCTCGAGGCTTTCCCACGAGGCTTTCCCACAGGGCTGTCCCACGTGCACACGTGGTGGGAGTCGATCCTCGGCTTGAACGTCAAGGCAGTGCAGGGAAAACAGGTTCCTCTGGAATGGACTGACACATCTGGGGGACTCTTGGAATGGTGTCACGACCCTGGAGTTCCTCTCGCCTTTCCTGTGGAGAGCGCCTCCTCTTGAGATGCGACTGGAACGCCGGGAATTCTTTCCCTACGAAACAGGGAAAAGATCCCTCATCTCGAGCTAGGAGGCTGAAACGGGGCTCCCCTGGATGTGTGCGGGACACCACGTGCTTCCTCTCGAGTGCAGACGGGTATGTCGGGGAACTTCTTGAGTTGCAGCAAGGGTGTGAAGGACCCTTTGGAAGTTCCAGTGGTTAGATGTGATTGGCCTCGAGAAGCCTCAGAGGAAATGGGCCTCATCTCGCCTGGAGGGCAAAACCTCCTGGATTTTCTCGAGTTGCGGCAGGTGCTCTCGACTTACGACGGGGACCTCAGGGACCCGCTCTGGTGGCCTCAGGAAAGGCCAGTCCCCATGCGAGTTCCTCGGGGCCCTCTCGTGATTCCTCTCCCGTCGATGCCGGGGCTTAAGACCTTGTGTGGAGTCGGGGCCGGAACCTGAGGATTCCTCTCCAGTGCTGACATGGATCTTGGGGTACTTCTGGAGTCTCCCCAGGGGAGTCAGTCCTCGTCTCGAATGCGGGCATGCACTTGCGCTTTCCTCCAGAGCGGTAGCAGCAGTGTCACCCAGTCCGCCGCGTGGATCAAAGGATCGATGGTTTTCCCTCGAGGCTTTCCCACGAGGCTTTCCCACGAGGCTTTCCCACAGGGCTGTCCCACGTGCACACGTGGTGGGAGTCGATCCTCGGCTTGAACGTCAAGGCAGTGCAGGGAAAACAGGTTCCTCTGGAATGGCCTGACACATCTGGGGGACTCTTGGAATGGTGGAATGACCCTGGAGTTCCTCTCGCCTTTCCTGTGGAGAGCGCCTCCTCTTGAGATGCGACGAGAACGCCGGGAATTCTTTCCCTAGGAAACAGGGAAAGGATCCCTCATCTCAAGCTAGGAGGCGGAAACGGGGCTCCCCTGGATGTGTGCGGGACACCACGTGCTTCCTCTCGAGTGGAGACGGGTATGTCGGGGAACTTCTTGAGTTGCAGCAAGGGTGTGAAGGACCCTTTGGAAGTTCCAGTGGTTAGACGTGATTGGCCTCGAGAAGCCTCAGCGGAAATGGGCCTCATCTCGCCTGGAGGGCAAAACCTCCTGGATTTTCTCGAGTTGCGGCAGGTGCTCTCGACTTACGACGGGGACGTCAGGGAACCGCTCTGGTGGCCTCAGGAAAGGCCCGTCCCCATGCGAGTTCCTCGGGGGCCTCTCGGGATTCCTCTCCCGTCGATGCCGGGGCCTAAGACCTTGTGTGGAGTCGGGGCCGGAACCTGAGAATTCCTCTCCAGGGCTGACATGGATCTTGGGGTACTTCTGGAGTCTCCCCAGGGGAGTCAGTCCTCGTCTCGAATGCGGGCATGCACTTGCGCTTTCCTCCAGAGCGGTAGCAGCAGTGTCAGGCATTCCGCCGCGTGGATCAAAGGATCTATGGTTTTCCCTCGAGTCTTTCCCACGAGGCTTTCCCACGAGGCTTTCCCACAGGGCTGTCCCACGTGCACACGTGGTGGGAGTCGATCCTCGGCTTGAACGTCAAGGCAGTGCAGGGAAAACAGGTTCCTCTGGAATGGACTGACACATCTGGGGGACTCTTGGAATGGTGGCACGACCCTGGAGTTCCTCTCGCCTTTCCTGTCCAGAGCGCCTCCTCTTGAGATGCGACGGGAACGCCGGGAATTCTTTCCCTACGAAACAGGGAAAGGATCCCTCATCTCGAGCTAGGAGGCGGAAACGGGGCTCCCCTGGATGTGTGCGGGACCCTCGTGCTTCCTCTCGAGTGGAGACGGGTATGTCGGGGAACTTCTTCAGTTGCAGAAAGGGTGAGAAGGACCCTTTGGAATTTCCAGTGGTTAGACGTGATTAGCCTCGAGAAGCCTCAGCGGAAATGGGCCTCATCTCGCCTGGAGGGCAAAACCTCCTGGATTTTCTCGAGTTGCAGCAGGTGCTCTCGACTTATGACGGGGACCTCAGGGACCCGCTCTGGTGGCCTCAGGAAAGGCCAGTCCCCATGCGAGTTCCTCGGGGCCCTCTCGTGATTCCTCTCCCGTCGATGCCGGGGCCTAAGACCTTGTGTGGAGTCGGGGCCGGAACCTGAGGATTCCTCTCCAGTGCTGACATGGATCTTGGGGTACTTCTGGAGTCTCCCCAGGGGAGTCAGTCCTCGTCTCGAATGCGGGCATGCACTTGCGCTTTCCTCCAGAGCGGTAGCAGCAGTGTCACGCAGTCCGCCGCGTGGATCAAAGGATCTATGGTTTTCCCTCGAGTCTTTCCCACGAGGCTTTCCCACGAGGCTTTCCCACAGGGCTGTCCCACGTGCACACGTGGTGGGAGTCGATCCTCGGCTTGAACGTCAAGGCAGTGCAGGGAAAACAGGTTCCTCTGGAATGGCCTGACACATCTGGGGGACTCTTGGAATGGTGGCACGACCCTGGAGTTCCTCTCGCCTTTCCTGTGGAGAGCGCCTCCTCTTGAGATGCGACGAGAACGCCGGGAATTCTTTCCCTAGGAAACAGGGAAAGGATCCCTCATCTCAAGCTAGAAGGCGGAAACGGTGCTCCCCTGGATGTGTGCGGGACACCACGTGCTTCCTCTCGAGTGGAGACGGGTATGTCGGGGACCTTCTTGAGTTGCAGCAAGGGTGTGAAGGACCCTTTGGAAGTTCCAGTGGTTAGACGTGATTGGCCTCGAGAAGCCTCAGCGGAAATGGGCCTCATCTCGCCTGGAGGGCAAAACCTCCTGGATTTTCTCGAGTTGCGGCAGGTGCTCTCGACTTACGACGGGGACCTCAGGGAACCGCTCTGGTGGCCTCAGGAAAGGCCCGTCCCCATGCGAGTTCCTCGGGGGCCTCTCGGGATTCCTCTCCCGTCGATGCCGGGGCCTAAGACCTTGTGTGGAGTCGGGGCCGGAACCTGAGGATTCCTCTCCAGTGCTGACATGGATCTTGGGGTACTTCTGGAGTCTCCCCAGGGGAGTCAGTCCTCGTCTCAAATGCGGGCATGCACTTGCGCTTTCCTCCAGAGCGGTAGCAGCAGTGTCACGCAATCCGCCACGTGGATCAAAGGATCTATGGTTTTCCCTCGAGGCTTTCCCACGAGGCTTTCCCACAGGGCTGTCCCACGTGCACACGTGGTGGGAGTCGATCCTCGGCTTGAACGTCAAAGCAGTGCAGGGAAAACAGGTTCCTCTGGAATGGACTGACACATCTGGGGGACTCTTGGAATGGTGTCATGACCCTGGAGTTCCTCTCGCCTTTCCTGTGGAGAGCGCCTCCTCTTGAGTTGCGACTGGAACGTCGGGAATTCTTTCCCTACGAAACAGGGAAAGGATCCCTCATCTCGAGCTAGGAGGCGGAAACGGGGCTCCCCTGGATGTGTGCGGGACACCACGTGCTTCCTCTCGAGTGCAGACGGGTATGTCGGGGAACTTCTTGAGTTGCAGCAAGGGTGTGAAGGACCCTTTGGAAGTTCCAGTGGTTAGATGTGATTGGCCTCGAGAAGCCTCAGCGGAAATGGGCCTCATCTCGCCTGGAGGGCAAAACCTCCTGGATTTTCTCGAGTTGCGGCAGGTGCTCTCGACTTACGACGGGGACCTCAGGGACCCGCTCTGGTGGCCTCAGGAAAGGCCAGTCCCCATGCGAGTTCCTCGGGGGCCTCTCGGGATTCCTCTCCCGTCGATGCCGGGGCCTAAGACCTTGTGTGGAGTCGGGGGCGGAACCTGAGGATTCCTCTCCAGTGCTGACATGGATCTTGGGGTACTTCTGGAGTCTCCCCAGGGGAGTCAGTCCTCGTCTCGAATGCGGGCATGCACTTGCGCTTTCCTCCAGAGCGGTAGCAGCAGTGTCACGCAGTCCGCCGCGTGGATCAAAGGATCTATGGTTTTCCCTCGAGTCTTTCCCACGAGGCTTTCCCACGAGGCTTTCCCACAGGGCTGTCCCACGTGCACACGTGGTGGGAGTCGATCCTCGGCTTGAACGTCAAGGCAGTGCAGGGAAAACAGGTTCCTCTGGAATGGACTGACACATCTGGGGGACTCTTGGAATGGTGGCACGACCCTGGAGTTCCTCTCGCCTTTCCTGTGGAGAGCGCCTCCTCTTGAGATGCGACGGGAACGCCGGGAATTCTTTCCCTACGAAACAGGGAAGGATCCATCATCTCGAGCTAGGAGGCGGAAACGGGGCTCCCCTGGATGTGTGAGGGACCCCACGTGCTTCCTCTCGAGTGGAGACGGGTATGTTGGGGAACTTCTTGAGTGGCAGCAATGGTGAGAAGGACCCTTTGGAAGTTCCAGTGGTTAGATGTGATTGGCCTCGAGAAGCCTCAGCGGAAATGGGCCTCATCTCGCCTGGAGGGCAAAACCTCCTGGATTTTCTCGAGTTGCGGCAGGTGCTCTCGACTTACGACAGGGACCTCAGGGACCCGCTCTGGTGGCCTCAGGAAGGCCAGTCCCCATGCGAGTTCCTCGGGGGCCTCTCGGGATTCCTCTCCCGTCGATGCCGGGTCCTAAGACCTTGTGTGGAGTCGGGGCCGGAACCTGAGGATTCCTCTCCAGTGCTGACATGGATCTTGGGGTACTTCTGGAGTCTCCCCAGGGGAGTCAGTCCTCGTCTCGAATGCGGGCATGCACTTGCGCTTTCCTCCAGAGCGGTAGCAGCAGTGTCACGCAGTCCGCCGCGTGGATCAAAGGATCTATGGTTTTCCCTCGAGTCTTTCCCACGAGGCTTTCCCACGAGGCTTTCCCACAGGGCTGTCCCACGTGCACACGTGGTGGGAGTTGATCCTCGGCTTGAACGTCAAGGCAGTGCAGGGAAAACAGGTTCCTCTGGAATGGACTGACACATCTGGGGGACTCTTGGAATGGTGGCATGACCCTGGAGTTCCTCTCGCCTTTCCTGTGGAGAGCGCCTCCTCTTGAGATGCGACGGGAACGCCGGGAATTCTTTCCCTACGAAACAGGGAAAGGATCCCTCATCTCGAGCTAGGAGGCGGAAACGGGACTCCCCTGGATGTGTGCGGGACACCACGTGCTTCCTCTCGAGTGCAAACGGGTATGTTGGGGAACTTATTGAGTTGCAGCAAGGGTGTGAAGGACCCTTTGGAAGTTCCAGTGGTTAGATGTGATTGGCCTCGAGAAGCCTCAGCGGAAATGGGCCTCATCTCACCTGGAGGGCAAAACCTCCTGGATTTTCTAGAGTTGCGGCAGGTGCTCTCGACTTACGACGGGGACCTCAGGGAACCGCTCTGGTGGCCTCAGGAAAGGCCAGTCCCCATGCGAGTTCCTCGGGGGCGTCTCGGGATTCCTCTCCCGTCGATGCCGGTGCCTAAGACCTTGTGTGGAGTTGGGGCCGGAACCTGAGGATTACTCTCCAGTGCTGACATGGATCTTGGGGTACTTCTGGAGTCTCCCCAGGGGAGTCAGTCTTCCTCTCGTTTGCGGGCATGCATTGCGCTTTCCTCCAGAGCTGTAGCAGCAGTGTCACGCATTCCCCGCGTGGATCAAAGGATGTATGGTTTTCCCTCGAGTCTTTCCCACGAGGCTTTCCCACGAGGCTTTCCCACAGGGCTGTCCCACGTGCACACGTGGTGGGAGTCGATCCTCGGCTTGAACGTCAAGGCAGTGCAGGGAAAACAGGTTCCTCTGGAATGGACTGACACATCTGGGGGACTCTTGGAATGGTGGCACGACCCTGGAGTTCCTCTCGCCTTTCCTGTGGAGAGCGCCTCCTCTTGAGATGCGATGGGAACGCCGGGAATTCTTTCCCTACGAAACAGGGAAAGGATCCCTCATCTCGAGCTAGGAGGCGGAAACGGGGCTCCCCTGGATGTGTGCGGGACCCACGTGCTTCACACGAGTGGAGACGGGTATGTTGGGGAACTTCTTGCGTTGCAGCAAGGGTGTGAAGGACCCTTTGGAAGTTCCAGTGGTTAGACGTGATTAGCCTCGAGAAGCCTCAGCGGAAATGGGCCTCATCTCGCCTGGAGGGCAAAACCTCGTGGATTTTCTCGAGTTGCGGCAGGTGCTCTCGACTTATGACGGGGACCTCAGGGACACGCTCTGGTGGCCTCAGGAAAGGCCAGTCCCCATGCGAGTTCCTCGGGGGCCTCTCGAGATTCCTCTCCCGTCGATGCCGGGGCCTAAGACCTTGTGTGGAGTCGGGGCCGGAACCTGAGGATTCCTCTCCAGTGCTGACATGGATCTTGGGGTACTTCTGAAGTCTCCCCAGGGGAGTCAGTCCTAGTCTCGAATGCGGGCATGCACTTGCGCTTTCCTAAAGAGCGGTAGCAGCAGTGTCACGCAGTCCGCCGCGTGGATCAAAGGATCTATGGTTTTCCCTCGAGTCTTTCCCACGAGGCTTTCCCACGAGGCTTTCCCACAGGGCTGTCCCACGTGCACACGTGGTGGGAGTCGATCCTCGGCTTGAACGTCAAGGCAGTGCAGGGAAAACAGGTTCCTCTGGAATGGACTGACACATCTGGGGGACTCTTGGAATGGTGTCACGACCCTGGAGTTCCTCTCGCATTTCCTGTGGAGAGCGCCTCCTCTGGAGATGCGACGGGAACGCCGGGAATTCTTTCCCTACGAAACAGGGAAAGGATCCCTCATCTCGAGCTAGGAGGCGGAAACGGGTCTCCCCTGGATGTGTGCGGGACCCCACGTGTTTCCTCTCGAGTGGAGACGGGTATGTCGGGGAACTTCTTGAGTTGCAGCAATGGTGTGAAGGACCCTTTGGAAGTTCCATTGGTTAGATGTGATTGGCCTCGAGAAGCCTCAGCAGAAATGGGCCTCATCTCGCCTGGAGGGCAAAACCTCCTGGATTTTCTCGAGTTGCGGCAGGTGCTCTCGAATTAGGACGGGGACCTCAGGGAACCGCTCTGGTGGCCTCAGGAAAGGCCAGTCCCCATGCGAGTTCCTCGGGGGCCTCTCGGGATTCCTCTCCCGTCGATGCCGGGGCCTAAGACCTTGTGTGGAGTCGGGGCCGGAACCTGAGGATTCCTCTCCAGTGCTGACATGGATCTTGGGGTACGTCTGGAGTCTCCCCAGGGGCGTCAGTCCTCGTCTCGAATGCGGGCATGCATTGCGCTTTCCTCCAGAGCGGTAGCAGCAGTGTCACGCAGTCCGCAGCATGGATCAAAGGATCTATGGTTTTCCCTCGAGTCTTTCCCATGAGGGTTTCCCACGAGGCTTTCCCACAGGGCTGTCCCACGTGCACACGTGGTGGGAGTCGATCCTCGGCTTGAACGTCAAGGCAGTGCAGGGAAAACAGGTTCCTCTGGAATGGACTGACACGTTTTCGGGACTCTTGGAATGGTGGCACGACCCTGGAGTTCCTCTCGCCTTTCCTGTGGAGAGCGCCTCCTCTTGAGATGCGACGGGAACGCCGGGAATTCTTTCCCTACGAAACAGGGAAAGGATCCCTCATCTCGAGCTAGGAGGCGGAAACGGGGCTCCCCTGGATGTGTGCGGGACACCACGTGCTTCCCCTCGAGTGCAGACGGGTATGTCGGGGAACTTCTTGAGTTGCAGCAATGGTGTGAAGGACCCTTTGGCAGTTCCAGTGGTTAGATGTGATTTGCCTCGAGAAGCCTCAGCGGAAATGGGCCTCATCTCGCCTGGAGGGCAAAACCTCCTGGATTTTCTCGAGTTGCGGCAGGTGCTCTCGACTTACGACGAGGACCTCAGGGAACCGCTCTGGTGGCCTCAGGAAAGGCCAGTCCCCATGCGAGTTCCTCAGGGGCCTCTCGGGATTCCTCTCCCGTCGATGCCGGGGCCTAAGACCTTGTGTGGAGTCGGGGCCGGAACCTGAGGATTCCTCTCCAGTGCTGACATGGATATTGGGGTACTTCTGGAGTCTCCCCAGGGGAGTCAGTCCTCGTCTCGAATGCGGGCATGCATTGCGCTTACCTCCAGAACGGTAGCAGCAGTGTCACACAGTCCACCGAGTGGATTAAAGGATCTATGGTTTTCCCTCGAGTCTTTCCCACGAGGCTTTCCCACGAGGCTTTCCCACAGGGCTGTCTCACGTGCACACGTGGTGGGAGTCGATCCTCGGCTTGAAAGTCAAGGCAGTGCAGGGAAAACAGGTTCCTCTGGAATGGACTGACTCATCTGGGGGACTCTTGGAATGGTGGCACGAAACTGGAGTTCCTCTCGCCTTTCCTGTGGAGAGCGCCTCCTCTTGAGATGCGACGGGAACGCCGGGAATTCTTTCCCTACGAAACAGGGAAAGGATCCCTCATCTCGAGCTAGGAGGCGGAAACGGGGCTCCCCTGGATGTGTGCGGGACACCACGTGCTTCCTCTCGAGTGCAGACGGGTATGTCGGGGAACTTCTTGAGTTGCAGCAAGGGTGTGAAGGACCCTTTGGAAGTTCCAGTGGTTAGACGTGATTAGCCTAGAGAAGCCTCAGCGGAAATGGGCCTCATCTCGCCTGGAGGGCAAAACCTCCTGGTATTTCTCGAGTTGCGGCAGGTGCTCTCGACTTACGACGGGGACCTCAGGGACCCGCTCTGGTGGCCTCAGGAAAGGCCAGTCCCCATGCGAGTTCCTCGGGGGCCTCTCGGGATTCCTCTCCCGTCGATGCCGGGGCCTAAGACCTTGTGTGGAGTCGGGGCCGGAACCTGAGGATTCCTCTCCAGTGCTGACATGGATCTTGGGGTACTTCTGGAGTCTCCCCAGGGGAGTCAGTCCTCGTCTCGAATGCGGGCATGCACTTGCGCTTTCCTCCAGAGCGGTAGCAGCAGTGTCACGCAGTCCGCCGCGTGGATCAAAGGATGTTTGTTTTTCCCTCGAGTCTTTCCCACGAGGCTTTCCCACGAGGCTGTCCCACGTGCACACGTGGTGTGAGTCGATCCTCGGCTTGAACGTCAAGGCAGTGCAGGGAAAACAGGTTCCTCTGGAATGGACTTACACATCTGGGTGACTCTTGGAATGGTGGCACGACCCTGGAGTTCCTCTCGCCTTTCCTGTGGAGAGCGTCTCCTCTTGAGATGCGACGGGAACGCCGGGAATTCTTTCCCTACGAAACAGGGAAAGGATCCCTCATCTCGAGCAAGGAGGCGGAAACGGGGCTCCCCTGGAGGTGTGCGGGACCCACGTGCTTCCTCTCGAGTGCAGACGGGTATGTCGGGGAACTTCTTGAGTTGCAGCAAGGGTGTGAAGGACCCTTTGGAAGGTCCAGTGGTTAGATGTGATTGGCCTCGAGAAGCCTCAGCGGAAATGTGCCTCATCTCGCCTGGAGGGCAAAACCTCCTGGATTTTCTCGAGTTGCGGCAGGTGCTCTCGACTTACGATGGGGACCTCAGGGACACGCTCTGGTGGCCTCAGGAAAGGCCAGTCCCCATGCGAGTTCCTCGGGGGCCTCTCGGGATTCCTCTCCCGTCGATGCCGGGGCCTAAGACCTTGTGTGGAGTCGGGGCCGGAACCTGAGGATTCCTCTCCAGTGCTGACATGGATCTTGGGGTACTTCTGGAGTCTCCCCAGGGGAGTCAGTCCTCGTCTCGAATGCGGGCATGCACTTGGGCTTTCCTCCAGAGCGGTAGCAATAGTGTCACGCAGTCCGCCGCGTGGATCAAAGGATCTATGGTTTTCCCTCGAGTCTTTTCCACGAGGCTTTCCCACGAGGCTTTCCCACAGGGCTGTCCCACGTGCACACGTGGTGGGAGTCGATCCTTGTCTTGAACGTCAAGGCAGTGCAGGGAAAACAGGTTCCTCTGGAATGGACTGACACATCTGGGGGACTCTTGGAATGGTGGCACGACCCTGGAGTTCCTCTCGCCTTTCCTGTGGAGAGCGCCTCCTCTTGAGATGCGACGGGAACGCCGGGAATTCTTTCCCTACGAAACAGGGAAAGGATCCCTCATCTCGAGCTAGGAGTCGGAAACGGAGCTCCCCTGTATGTGGGCGGGACACCACGTGCTTCCTCTCGAGTGGAGACGGGTATGTCGGGGAACTTCTTGAGTTGCAGCAAGGGTGTGAAGGACCCTTTGGAAGTTCCAGTGGTTAGACGTGATTAGCCTCGAGAAGCCTCAGCGGAAATGGGCCTCATCTCGCCTGGAGGGCAAAACCTCCTGGATTTTCTCGAGTTGCGGCAGGTGCTCTAGACTTACGACGGGGACCTCAGGGACCCGCTCTGGTGGCCTCAGGAAAGGCCAGTCCCCATGTGAGTTCCTCGGGTGCGTCTCGGGATTCCTCTCCCGTCGATGCCGGGGCCTAAGACCGTGTGTGGAGTCGGGGCCGGAACCTGAGGATTCCTCTCCAGTGCTGACATGGATCTTGGGGTACGTCTGGAGTCTCCCCAGGGGAGTCAGTCCTCGTCTCGAATGCGGGCATGCACTTGCGCTTTCCTCCAGAGCGGTAGCAGCAGTGTCACGCAGTCCGCCGCGTGGATCAAAGGATCTATGGTTTTCCCTCGAGTCTTTCCCACGAGGCTTTCCCACGAGGCTTTCCCACAGGGCTGTCCCACGTGCACACGTGGTGGGAGTCGATCCTCCGCTTGAACGTCAAGGCAGTGCAGGGAAAACAGGTTCCTCTGGAATGGACTGACACATCTGGGGGACTCTTGGAATGGTGGCACGACCCTGGAGTTCCTCTCGCCTTTCCTGTGGAGAGCGCCTCCTCTTGAGATGCGACGGGAATGCCGGGAATTCTTTCCCTATGAAACAGGGAAAGGATCCCTCATCTCGAGCTAGGAGGCGGAAACGGGGCTCCCATGGATGTGTGCGGGACACCACGTGCTTCCTCTCGAGTGGAGAAGGGTATGTCGGGGAACTTCTTGAGTTGCAGCAAAGGTGTGAAGGACCCTTTGGAAGTTCCAGTGGTTAGACGTGATTAGCCTCGAGAAGCCTCAGCGGAAATATGCCTCATCTCGCCTGGAGGGCAAAACCGCCTGGATTTTCTCGAGTTGCGGCAGGTGCTCTCGACTTACGACGGGGACCTCAGGGAACCGCTCTGGTGGCCTCAGGAAAGGCCAGTCCCCATGCGAGTTCCTCGGGGGTCTCTCGGGATTCCTCTCCCGTCGATGCCGGGGCCTAAGACCTTGTGTGGAGTCGGGGCCGGAACCTGAGGATTCCTCTCCAGTGCTGACATGGATCTTGGGGTACTTCTGGAGTCTCCCCAGGGGAATCAGTCCTCGTCTCGAATGCGGGCATGCACTTGCGCTTTCCTCCAGAGCGGTAGCAGCATTGTCACGCAGTCCGCCCAATGGATCAAAGGATCTATGGTTTTCCCTCGAGTCTTTCCCACGAGGCTTTCCCACGAGGCTGTCCCACGTGCACACGTGGTGTGAGTCGATCCTCGGCTTGAACGTCAAGGCAGTGCAGGGAAAACAGGTTCCTCTGGAATGGACTGACACATCTGGGGGACTCTTGGAATGGTGTCACGACCCTGGAGTTCCTCTCGCCTTTCCTGTGGAGAGCGCCTCCTCTTGAGATGCGACGGGAACGCCGGGAATTCTTTCCCTACGAAACAGGGAAAGGATCCCTCATCTCGAGCTAGGAGGCGGAAACGGGGCTCCCCTGGATGTTTGCGGGACACCACGTGCTTCCTCTCGATTGGAGACGGGTATGTCGGGGAACTTCTTGAGTTGCAGCAAGGGTGTGAAGGACCCTTTGGAAGTTCCAGTGGTTAGACGTGATTAGCCTAGAGAAGCCTCAGCGGAAATGGGCCTCATCTCGCCTGGAGGGCAAAACCTCCTGGTATTTCTCGAGTTGCGGCAGGTGCTCTCGACTTACGACGGGGACCTCAGGGACCCGCTCTGGTGGCCTCAGGAAAGGCCAGTCCCCATGCGAGTTCCTCGGGGGCCTCTCGGGATTCCTCTCCCGTCGATGCCGGGGCCTAAGACCTTGTGTGGAGTCGGGGCCGGAACCTGAGGATTCCTCTCCAGTGCTGACATGGATCTTGGGGTACTTCTGGAGTCTCCCCAGGGGAGTCAGTCCTCGTCTCGAATGCGGGCATGCACTTGCGCTTTCCTCCAGAGCGGTAGCAGCAGTGTCACGCAGTCCGCCGCGTGGATCAAAGGATGTTTGTTTTTCCCTCGAGTCTTTCCCACGAGGCTTTCCCACGAGGCTGTCCCACGTGCACACGTGGTGTGAGTCGATCCTCGGCTTGAACGTCAAGGCAGTGCAGGGAAAACAGGTTCCTCTGGAATGGACTTACACATCTGGGTGACTCTTGGAATGGTGGCACGACCCTGGAGTTCCTCTCGCCTTTCCTGTGGAGAGCGTCTCCTCTTGAGATGCGACGGGAACGCCGGGAATTCTTTCCCTACGAAACAGGGAAAGGATCCCTCATCTCGAGCTAGGAGGCGGAAACGGGGCTCCCCTGGAGGTGTGCGGGACCCACGTGCTTCCTCTCGAGTGCAGACGGGTATGTCGGGGAACTTCTTGAGTTGCAGCAAGGGTGTGAAGGACCCTTTGGAAGGTCCAGTGGTTAGATGTGATTGGCCTCGAGAAGCCTCAGCGGAAATGTGCCTCATCTCGCCTGGAGGGCAAAACCTCCTGGATTTTCTCGAGTTGCGGCAGGTGCTCTCGACTTACGATGGGGACCTCAGGGACACGCTCTGGTGGCCTCAGGAAAGGCCAGTCCCCATGCGAGTTCCTCGGGGGCCTCTCGGGATTCCTCTCCCGTCGATGCCGGGGCCTAAGACCTTGTGTGGAGTCGGGGCCGGAACCTGAGGATTCCTCTCCAGTGCTGACATGGATCTTGGGGTACTTCTGGAGTCTCCCCAGGGGAGTCAGTCCTCGTCTCGAATGCGGGCATGCACTTGGGCTTTCCTCCAGAGCGGTAGCAATAGTGTCACGCAGTCCGCCGCGTGGATCAAAGGATCTATGGTTTTCCCTCGAGTCTTTTCCACGAGGCTTTCCCACGAGGCTTTCCCACAGGGCTGTCCCACGTGCACACGTGGTGGGAGTCGATCCTTGTCTTGAACGTCAAGGCAGTGCAGGGAAAACAGGTTCCTCTGGAATGGACTGACACATCTGGGGGACTCTTGGAATGGTGGCACGACCCTGGAGTTCCTCTCGCCTTTCCTGTGGAGAGCGCCTCCTCTTGAGATGCGACGGGAACGCCGGGAATTCTTTCCCTACGAAACAGGGAAAGGATCCCTCATCTCGAGCTAGGAGTCGGAAACGGAGCTCCCCTGTATGTGGGCGGGACACCACGTGCTTCCTCTCGAGTGGAGACGGGTATGTCGGGGAACTTCTTGAGTTGCAGCAAGGGTGTGAAGGACCCTTTGGAAGTTCCAGTGGTTAGACGTGATTAGCCTCGAGAAGCCTCAGCGGAAATGGGCCTCATCTCGCCTGGAGGGCAAAACCTCCTGGATTTTCTCGAGTTGCGGCAGGTGCTCTAGACTTACGACGGGGACCTCAGGGACCCGCTCTGGTGGCCTCAGGAAAGGCCAGTCCCCATGTGAGTTCCTCGGGTGCGTCTCGGGATTCCTCTCCCGTCGATGCCGGGGCCTAAGACCGTGTGTGGAGTCGGGGCCGGAACCTGAGGATTCCTCTCCAGTGCTGACATGGATCTTGGGGTACGTCTGGAGTCTCCCCAGGGGAGTCAGTCCTCGTCTCGAATGCGGGCATGCACTTGCGCTTTCCTCCAGAGCGGTAGCAGCAGTGTCACGCAGTCCGCCGCGTGGATCAAAGGATCTATGGTTTTCCCTCGAGTCTTTCCCACGAGGCTTTCCCACGAGGCTTTCCCACAGGGCTGTCCCACGTGCACACGTGGTGGGAGTCGATCCTCGGCTTGAACGTCAAGGCAGTGCAGGGAAAACAGGTTCCTCTGGAATGGACTGACACATCTGGGGGACTCTTGGAATGGTGGCACGACCCTGGAGTTCCTCTCGCCTTTCCTGTGGAGAGCGCCTCCTCTTGAGATGCGACGGGAATGCCGGGAATTCTTTCCCTATGAAACAGGGAAAGGATCCCTCATCTCGAGCTAGGAGGCGGAAACGGGGCTCCCATGGATGTGTGCGGGACACCACGTGCTTCCTCTCGAGTGGAGAAGGGTATGTCGGGGAACTTCTTGAGTTGCAGCAAGGGTGTGAAGGACCCTTTGGAAGTTCCAGTGGTTAGACGTGATTAGCCTCGAGAAGCCTCAGCGGAAATATGCCTCATCTCGCCTGGAGGGCAAAACCGCCTGGATTTTCTCGAGTTGCGGCAGGTGCTCTCGACTTACGACGGGGACCTCAGGGACCCGCTCTGGTGGCCTCAGGAAAGGCCAGTCCCCATGCGAGTTCCTCGGGGGTCTCTCGGGATTCCTCTCCCGTCGATGCCGGGGCCTAAGACCTTGTGTGGAGTCGGGGCCGGAACCTGAGGATTCCTCTCCAGTGCTGACATGGATCTTGGGGTACTTCTGGAGTCTCCCCAGGGGAATCAGTCCTCGTCTCGAATGCGGGCATGCACTTGCGCTTTCCTCCAGAGCGGTAGCAGCATTGTCACGCAGTCCGCCCAATGGATCAAAGGATCTATGGTTTTCCCTCGAGTCTTTTCCACGAGGCTTTCCCACGAGGCTTTCCCACAGGGCTGTCCCACGTGCACACGTGGTGGGAGTCGATCCTCGGCTTGAACGTCAAGGCAGTGCAGGGAAAACAGGTTCCTCTGGAATGGACTGACACATCTGGGGGACTCTTGGAATGGTGGCACGACCCTGGAGTTCCTCTCGCCTTTCCTGTGGAGAGCGCCTCCTCTTGAGATGCGACGGGAACGCCGGGAATTCTTTCCCTACGAAACAGGGAAAGGATCCCTCATCTCGAGCTAGGAGGCGGAAACGGGGCTCCCCTGGATGTGTGCGGGACACCACGTACTTCCTCTCGAGTGGAGACGGGTATGTCGGGGAACTTCTTGAGTTGCAGCAAGGGTGTGAAGGACCCTTTGGAAGTTCCAGTGGTTAGATATGATTAGCCTCGAGAAGCCTCAGCGGAAATGGGCCTCATCTCGCCTGGAGGGCAAAACCGCCTGGATTTTCTCGAGTTGCGGCAGGTGCTCTCGACTTACGACGGGGACCTCAGGGACCCGCTCTGGTGGCCTCAGGAAAGGCCAGTCCCCATGCGAGTTCCTCGGGGGCCTCTCGGGATTCCTCTCCCGTCGATGCCGGGGCCTAAGACCTTGTGTGGAGTCGGGGCCGGAACCTGAGGATTCCTCTCCAGTGCTGACATGGATCTTGGGGTACTTCTGAAGTCTCCCCAGGGGAGTTAGTCCTCGTCTCGAATGCGGGCATGCACTTGCGCTTTCCTCCAGAGCGGTAGCAGCAGTGTCACGCAGTCCACCGCGTGGATCAAAGGATCTATGGTTTTCCCTCGAGGCTTTCCCACGAGGCTTTCCCACGAGGCTTTCCCACAGGGCTGTCCCACGTGCACACGTGGTGGGAGTCGATCCTCGGCTTGAACGTCAAGGCAGTGCAGGGAAAAGAGGTTCCTCTGGAATGGACTGACACATCTGGGGGACTCTTGGAATGGTGTCACGACCCTGGAGTTCTTCTCGCCTTTCCTGTGGAGAGCGCCTCCTCTTGAGATGCGACGGGAACGCCGGGAATTCTTTCCCTACGAAACAGGGAAAGGATCCCTCATCTCGAGCTAGGAGGCTGAAACGGGGCTCCCCTGGATGTGTGCGGGACCCCACGTGCTTCCTCTCGAGTGCAGACGGGTATGTCGGGGAACTTCTTGAGTTGCAGCAAGGGTGTGAAGGACCCTTTGGAAGTTCCAGTGGTTAGACGTGATTAGCCTCGAGAAGCCTCAGCGGAAATGGGCCTCATCTAGCCTGGAGGGCAAAACCTCCTGGATTTTCTCGAGTTGCGGCAGGTGCTCTCGACTTACGACGGGGACCTCAGGGACCCGCTCTGGTGGCCTCAGGAAAGGCCAATCCACATGCGAGTTCCTCGGGGGCCTCTGGGGATTCCTCTCCCGTTGATGCCGGGCCTAAGTCCTTGTGTGGAGTCGGGGTCGGAACCTGAGGATTCCTCTCCAGTGCTGACATGGATCTTGGGGTACTTCTGGAGTCTCCCCAGGGGAGTCAGTCTTCGTCTCGAATGCGGGCATGCACTTGCGCTTTCCTCCAGAGCGGTAGCAGCAGTGTCACGCAGTCCGCCGCGTGGATCAAAGGATCTATGGTTTTCCCTCGAGTCTTTTCCACGAGGCTTTCCCACAAGGCTTTCCCACAGGGCTGTCCCACGTGCACACGTGGTGGGAGTCGATCCTTGTCTTGAACGTCAAGGCAGTGCAGGGAAAACAGGTTCCTCTGGAATGGACTGACACATCTGGGGGACTCTTGGAATGGTGGCACGACCCTGGAGTTCCTCTCGCCTTTCCTGTGGAGAGCGCCTCCTCTTGAGATGCGACGGGAACGCCGGGAATTCTTTCCCTACGAAACAGGGAAAGGATCCCTCATCTCGAGCTAGGAGGCGGAAACGGAGCTCCCCTGTATGTGGGCGGGACACCACGTGCTTCCTCTCGAGTGGAGACGGGTATGTCGGGGAACTTCTTGAGTTGCAGCAAGGGTGTGAAGGACCCTTTGGAAGTTCCAGTGGTTAGACGTGATTAGCCTCGAGAAGCCTCAGCGGAAATGGCCCTCATCTCGCCTGGAGGGCAAAACCTCCTGGATTTTCTCGAGTTGCGGCAGGTGCTCTCGACTTACGACGGGGACCTCAGGGACCCGCTCTGGTGGCCTCAGGAAAGGCCAGTCCCCATGCGAGTTCCTCGGGGGCCTCTCGGGATTCCTCTCCCGTCGATGCCGGGGCCTAAATCCTTGTGTGGAGTCGGGGCCGGAACCTGAGGATTCCTCTCCAGTGCTGACATGGATCTTGGGGTACGTCTGGAGTCTCCCCAGGGGAGTCAGTCCTCGTCTCGAATGCGGGCATGCACTTGCGCTTTCCTCCAGAGCGGTAGCAGCAGTGTCACGCAGTCCGCCACGTGGATCAAAGGATCTATGGTTTTCCCTCGAGGCTTTCCCACGAGGCTTTCCCACGAGGCTTTCCCACAGGGCTATCCCACGTGCACACGTGGTGGGAGTCGATCCTCGGCTTGAACGTCAAGGCAGTGCAGGGAAAACAGGTTCCTCTGGAATGGACTGACACATCTGGGGGACTCTTGGAATGGTGTCACGACCCTGGAGTTCTTCTCGCCTTTCCTGTGGAGAGCGCCTCCTCTTGAGATGCGACGGGAACGCCGGGAATTCTTCCCCTACGAAACAGGGAAAGGATCCCTCATCTCGAGCTAGGAGGCGGAAACGGGGCTCCCCTGGATGTGTGCGGGACCCCACTTGCTTCCTCTCGAGTGCAGACGGGTATGTCGGGTAACTTCTTGAGTTGCAGCAAGGGTGTGAAGGACCCTTTGGAAGTTCCAGTGGTTAGACGTGATTAGCCTCGAGAAGCCTCAGTGGAAATGGGCCTCATCTCGCCTGGAGGGCAAAACCTCCTGGATTTTCTCGAGTTGCGGCAGGTGCTCTCGACTTACGACGGGGACCTCAGGGACCCGCTCTGGTGGCCTCAGGAAAGGCCAGTCCCCATGCGAGTTCCTCGGGGGCCTCTCGGGATTCCTCTCCCGTCGATGCCGGGGCCTAAGACCTTGTGTGGAGTCGGGGCCGTAACCTGAGGATTCCTCTCCAGTGCTGACATGGATCTGGGGTACTTCTGAAGTCTCCCCAGGGGAGTCAGTCCTCGTCTCGAATGCGGGCATGCACTTGCGCTTTCCTCCAGAGCGGTAGCAGCAGTGTCACGCAGTCCGCCGCGTGGATCAAAGGATCTATGGTTTTCCCTCGAGTCTTTCCCACGAGGCTTTCCCACGAGGCTTTCCCACAGGGCTGTCCCACGTGCACACGTGGTGGGAGTCGATCCTCGGCTTGAACGTCAAGGCAGTGCAGGGAAAACAGGTTCCTCTGGAATGGACTGACACATCTGGGGGACTCTTGGAATGGTGGCACGACCCTGGAGTTCCTCTCGCCTTTCCTGTGGAGAACGCCTCCTCTTGAGATGCGACGGGAACGCCGGGAATTCTTTCCCTACGAAACAGAGAAATGATCCCTCATCTCGAGCTAGGAGGCGGAAACGGGGCTCCCCTGGATGTGTGCGGGACACCACGTGCTTCCTCTCGAGTGCAGACGGGTATGTCGGGGAACTTCTTGAGTTGCAGCAAGGGTGTGAAGGACCCTTTGGAAGTTCCAGAGGTTAGATGTGATTGGCCTCGAGAAGCCTCAGCGGAAATGGGCCTCATCTCGCCTGGAGGGCAAAACCTCCTGGATTTTCTCGAGTTGCGGCAGGTGCTCTCGACTTACGACGGGGACCTCAGGGACCCGCTCTGGTGGCCTCAGGAAAGGCCAGTCCCCATGCGAGTTCCTCGGGGTGTCTCGGGATTTCTCTCCCGTCGATGCCGGGGCCTAAGACCTTGTGTGGAGTCGGGGCCGGAACCTGAGGATTCCTCTCCAGTGCTGACATGGATCTTGGGGTACGTCTGGAGTCTCCCCAGGGGAGTCAGTCCTCGTCTCGAATGCGGGCATGCACTTGCGCTTTCCTCCAGAGCGGTAGCAGCAGTGTCACGCAGTCCGCCGCGTGGATCAAAGGATCTATGGTTTTCCCTCGAGTCTTTCCCACGAGGCTTTCCCAAAAGGCTTTCCCACAGGGCTGTCCCACGTGCACACGTGGTGGGAGTCGATCCTCGGCTTGAACGTCAAGGCAGTTCAGGGAAAACAGGTTCCTCTGGAATGGACTGACACATCTAGGGGCTCTTGCAATGGTGGCACGACCCTTCAGTTCCTCTCGCCTTTCCTGTGGAGAGCGCCTCCTCTTGAGATGCGACGGGAACGCCGGGAATTCTTTCCCTACGAAACAGGGAAAGGATCCCTCATCTCGAGCTAGGAGGCGGAAACGGGGCTCCCCTGGATGTTTGCGGGACACCACGTGCTTCCTCTCGAGTGGAGACGGGTATGTCGGGGAACTTCTTGAGTTGCAGCAAGGGTGTGAAGGACCCTTTGGAAGTTCCAGTGGTTAGACGTGATTAGCCTCGAGAAGCCCCAGCGGAAATGGGCCTCATCTCGCCTGGAGGGCAAAACCTCCTGGATTTTCTCGAGTTGCGGCAGGTGCTCTCGACTTACGACGGGGACCTCAGGGACCCGCTCTGGTGGCCTCAGGAAAGGCCAGTCCCCATGCGAGTTCCTCGGGGGCCTCTCGGGATTCCTCTCCCGTCGATGCCGGGGCCTAAGACCTTGTGTGGAGTCGGGGCCGGAACCTGAGGATTCCTCTCCAGTGCTGACATGGATCTTGGGGTACTTCTGAAGTCTCCCCAGGGGAGTCAGTCCTCGTCTCGAATGCGGGCATGCACTTGCGCTTTCCTCCAGAGCGGTAGCAGCAGTGTCACGCAGTCCACCGCGTAGATCAAAGGATCTATGGTTTTCCCTCGAGTCTTTCCCACGAGGCTTTCCCACGAGGCTTTCCCACAGGGCTGTCCCACGTGAACACGTGGTGGGAGTCGATCCTCGGCTTGAACGTCAAGGCAGTGCAGGGAAAACAGGTTCCTCTGGAATGGACTGACACATCTGGGGGACTCTTGGAATGGTGTCACGACCCTGGAGTTCCTCTCGCCTTTCCTGTGGAGAGCGCCTCCTCTTGAGATGCGACGGGAACGCCGGGAATTCTTTCCCTACGAATCAGGGAAAGGATCCCTCATCTCGAGCTAGGAGGCGGAAACGGGGCTCCCCTGGATGTGTGCGGGACCCCACTTGCTTCCTCTCGAGTGCAGACGGGTATGTCGGGTAACTTCTTGAGTTGCAGCAAGGGTGTGAAGGACCCTTTGGAAGTTCCAGTGGTTAGACGTGATTAGCCTCGAGAAGCCTCAGTGGAAATGGGCCTCATCTCGCCTGGAGGGCAAAACCTCCTGGATTTTCTCGAGTTGCGGCAGGTGCTCTCGACTTACGACGGGGACCTCAGGGACCCGCTCTGGTGGCCTCAGGAAAGGCCAGTCCCCATGCGAGTTCCTCGGGGGCCTCTCGGGATTCCTCTCCCGTCGATGCCGGGGCCTAAGACCTTGTGTGGAGTCGGGGCCGTAACCTGAGGATTCCTCTCCAGTGCTGACATGGATCTGGGGTACTTCTGAAGTCTCCCCAGGGGAGTCAGTCCTCGTCTCGAATGCGGGCATGCACTTGCGCTTTCCTCCAGAGCGGTAGCAGCAGTGTCACGCAGTCCGCCGCGTGGATCAAAGGATCTATGGTTTTCCCTCGAGTCTTTCCCACGAGGCTTTCCCACGAGGCTTTCCCACAGGGCTGTCCCACGTGCACACGTGGTGGGAGTCGATCCTCGGCTTGAATGTCAAGGCAGTGCAGGGTAAACAGGTTCCTCTGGAATGGACTGACACATCTGGGGGACTCTTGGAATGGTGTCACGACCCTGGAGTTCCTCTCTACATTCCTGTGGAGAGCGCCTCCTCTTGAGATGCGACGGGAACGCCGGGAATTCTTTCCCTACGAAACAGGGAAAGGATCCCTGATCTCGAGCTAGGAGGCGGAAACGGGGCTCCCCTGGATGTGTGCGGGACCCCACGTGCTTCCTCTCGAGTGCAGACAGGTATGTCGGGGAACTTCTTGAGTTGCAGCAAGGGTGTGAAGGACCCTTTGGAAGTTCCAGTGGTTAGACGTGATTAGCCTCGAGAAGCCTCAGTGGAAATGGGCCTCATCTCGCCTGGAGGGCAAAACCTCCTGGATTTTCTCGAGTTGCGGCAGGTGCTCTCGACTTACGACGGGGACCTCAGGGACCCGCTCTGGTGGCCTCAGGAAAGGCCAGTCCCCATGCGAGTTCCTCGGGGGCCTCTCGGGATTCCTCTCCCGTCGATGCCGGGGCCTAAGACCTTGTGTGGAGTCGGGGCCGTAACCTGAGGATTCCTCTCCAGTGCTGACATGGATCTTGGGGTACTTCTGGAGTCTCCCCAGGGTAGTCAGTCCTCGTCTCGAATGCGGGCATGCACTTGCGCTTTCATCCAGAGCGGTAGCAGCAGTGTCACGCAGTCCGCCGCGTGGATTAAAGGATCTATGGTTTTCCCTGGAGTCTTTCCCACGAGGCTTTCCCACGAGGCTTTCCCACAGGGCTGTCCCACGTGCACACGTGGTGGGAGTCGATCCTCGGCTTGAACGTCAAGGCAGTGCAGGGAAAACAGGTTCCTCTGGAATGGACTGACACATCTGGGGGACTCTTGGAATGGTGGCACGACCCTGGAGTTCCTCTCGCCTTTCCTGTGGAGAGCGCCTCCTCTTGAGATACGACGGGAACGCCGGGAATTCTTTCCCTTCGAAACAGAGAAAGGATCCCTCATCTCGAGCTAGGAGGCGGAAACGGGGCTCACCTGGATGTGTGCGGGACACCACGTGCTTCCTCTCGAGTGCAGACGGTATGTCGGGGAACTTCTTGAGTTGCAGCAAGGGTGTGAAGGACCCTTTGGAAGTTCCAGAGGTTAGATGTGATTGGCCTCGAGAAGCCTCAGCGGAAATGGGCCTCATCTCGCCTGGAGGGCAAAACCTCCTGGATTTTCTCGAGTTGCGGCAGGTGCTCTCGACTTACGACGGGGACCTCAGGGACCCGCTCTGGTGGCCTCAGGAAAGGCCAGTCCCCATGCGAGTTCCTCGGGGGCCTCTCGGGATTCCTCTCCCGTCGATGCCGGGGCCTAAGACCGTGTGTGGAGTCGGGGCCGGAACCTGAGGATTCCTCTCCAGTGCTGACATGGATCTTGGGGTACTTCTGGAGTCTCCCCAGGGGAGTCAGTCCTCGTCTCGAATGCGGGCATGCACTTGCGCTTTCCTCCAGAGCGGTAGCAGCAGTGTCACGCAGTCCGCCGCGTGGATCAAAGGATCTATGGTTTTCCCTCGAGTCTTTCCCACGAGGCTTTCCCACGAGGCTTTCCCACAGGGCTGTCCCACGTGCACACGTGGTGGGAGTCGATCCTCGGCTTGAACGTCAAGGCAGTGCAGGGAAAACAGGTTCCTCTGGAATGGACTGACACATCTGGGGGACTCTTGGAATGGTGTCACGACCCTGGAGTTCCTCTCTACATTCCTGTGGAGAGCGCCTCCTCTTGAGATGCGACGGGAACGCCGGGAATTCTTTCCCTACGAAACAGGGAAAGGATCCCTCATCTCGAGCTAGGAGGTGGAACCGGGGCTCCCCTGGATGTGTGCGGGAACCCACGTGCTTCTTCTCGAGTGGAGACGGGTATGTCGGGGAACTTCTTGAGTTGCAGCAATGGTGTGAAGTATCCTTTGGAAGATCCAGTGGTTAGATGTGAGTGGCCTCGAGAAGCCTCAGCGGAAATGGGCCTCATCTCGCCTGGAGGGCAAAACCTCCTGGATTTTCTCGAGTTGCGGCAGGTGCTCTCGACTTACGACGGGGAACTCAGGGAACCGCTCTGGTGGCCTCAGGAAAGGCCAGTCCCCATGCGAGTACCTCGGGGGCGTCTCGGGATTCCTCTCCCGTCGATGCCGGGGCCTAAGACCTTGTGTGGAGTCGGGGCCGGAACCTGAGGATTCCTCTCCAGTGCTGACATGGATCTTGGGGTACTTCTGGAGTCTCCCCATTGGAGTCAGTCCTCGTCTCGAATGCGGGCATGCATTGCGCTTTCCTCCAGAGCGGTAGCAGCAGTGTCACGCAGTCCGCCGCGTGGATCAAAGGATCTATGGTTTTCCCTGGAGTCTTTCCCACGAGGCTTTCCCACGAGGCTTTCCCACAGGGCTGTCCCACGTGCACACGTGGTGGGAGTCGATCCTCGGCTTGAACGTCAAGGCAGTGCAGGGAAAACAGGTTCCTCTGGAATGGACTGACACATCTGGGGGACTCTTGGAATGGTGGCACGACCCTGGAGTTCCTCTCGCCTTTCCTGTGGAGAGCGCCTCCTCTTGAGATGTGACGGGAACGCCGGGAATTCTTTCCCTACGAAACAGAGAAAGGATCCCTCATCTCGAGCTAGGAGGCGGAAACGGGGCTCCCCTGGATGTGTGCGGGACACCACGTGCTTCCTCTCGAGTGCAGACGGTATGTCGGGGAACTTCTTGAGTTGCAGCAAGGGTGTGAAGGACCCTTTGGAAGTTCCAGAGGTTAGATGTGATTGGCCTCGAGAAGCCTCAGCGGAAATGGGCCTCATCTCGCCTGGAGGGCAAAACCTCCTGGATTTTCTCGAGTTGCGGCAGGTGCTCTCGACTTACGACGGGGACCTCAGGGACCCGCTCTGGTGGCCTCAGGAAAGGCCAGTCCCCATGCGAGTTCCTCGGGGGCCTCTCGGGATTCCTCTCCCGTCGATGCCGGGGCCTAAGACCTTGTGTGGAGTCGGGGCCGGAACCTGAGGATTCCTCTCCAGTGCTGACATGGATCTTGGGGTACTTCTGGAGTCTCCCCAGGGGAGTCAGTCCTCGTCTCGAATGCGGGCATGCATTGCGCTTTCCTCAAGTGCGGTAGCAGCAGTGTCACGCATTCCGCCGCGTGGATCAAAGGATCTATGGTTTTCCCTCGAGTCTTTCCCACGAGGCTTTCCCACGAGGCTTTCCCACAGGGCTGTCCCACGTGCACACGTGGTGGGAGTCGATCCTTGGCTTGAACGTCAAGGCAGTGCAGGGAAAACAGGTTCCTCTGGAATGGACTGACACATCTGGGGGACTCTTGGAATGGTGGCACGACCCTGGAGTTCCTCTCGCCTTTCCTGTGGAGAGCGCCTCCTCTTGAGATGCGACGGGAACGCCGGGAATTCTTTCCCTACGAAACAGAGAAAGGATCCCTCATCTCGAGCTAGGAGGCGGAAACGGGGCTCCCCTGGATGTGTGCGGGACACCACGTGCTTCCTCTCGAGTGCAGACGGGTATGTCGGGGAACTTCTTGAGTTGCAGCAAGGGTGTGAAGGACCCTTTGGAAGTTCCAGAGGTTAGATGTGATTGGCCTCGAGAAGCCTCAGCGGAAATGGGCCTCATCTCGCCTGGAGGGCAAAACCTCCTGGATTTTCTCGAGTTGCGGCAGGTGTTCTCGACTTACGACGGGGACCTCAGGGACCCGCTCTGGTGGCCTCAGGAAAGGCCAGTCCCCATGCGAGTTCCTTGGGGGCCTCTCGGGATTCCTCTCCCGTCGATGCCGGGGCCTAAGACCTTGTGTGGAGTCAGGGCCGGAACCTGAGGATTCCTCTCCAGTGCTGACATGGATCTTGGGGTACTTCTGGAGTCTCCCCAGGGGAGTCAGTCCTCGTCTCGAATGCGGGCATGCACTTGCGCTTTCCTCCAGAGCGGTAGCAGCAGTGTCACGCAGTCCGCCGCGTGGATCAAAGGATCTATGGTTTTCCCTCGAGTCTTTCCCACGAGGCTTTCCCACGAGGCTTTCCCACAGGGCTGTCCCACGTGAACACGTGGTGGGAGTCGATCCTCGGCTTGAACGTCAAGGCAGTGCAGGGAAAACAGGTTCGTCTGGAATGGACTGACACATCTGGGGGACTCTTGGAATGGTGGCACGATCCTGGAGTTCCTCTCACCTTTCCTGTGGAGAGCGCCTCCTCTTGAGATGCGACGGGAACGCCGGGAATTCTTTCCCTACGAAACAGGGAAAGCATCCCTCATCTCGAGCTAGGAGGCGGAAACGGGGCTCCCCTGGATGTGTGCGGGACCCCACGTGCTTCCTCTCTAGTGCAGACAGGTATGTCGGGGAACTTCTTGAGTTGCAGCAAGGGTGTGAAGGACCCTTTGGAAGTTCCAGTGGTTAGACGTGATTAGCCTCGAGAAGCCTCAGTGGAAATGGGCCTCATCTCGCCTGGAGGGCAAAACCTCCTGGATTTTCTCGAGTTGCGGCAGGTGCTCTCGACTTACGACGGGGACCTCAGGGACCCGCTCTGGTGGCCTCAGGAAAGGCCAGTCCCCATGCGAGTTCCTCGGGGGCCTCTCGGGATTCCTCTCCCGTCGATGCCGGGGCCTAAGACCTTGTGTGGAGTCGGGGCCGTAACCTGAGGATTCCTCTCCAGTGCTGACATGGATCTGGGGTACTTCTGAAGTCTCCCCAGGGTAGTCAGTCCTCGTCTCGAATGCGGGCATGCACTTGCGCTTTCCTCCAGAGCGGTAGCAGCAGTGTCACGCAGTCCGCCGCGTGGATCAAAGGATCTATGGTTTTCCCTGGAGTCTTTCCCACGAGGCTTTCCCACGAGGCTTTCCCACAGGGCTGTCCCACGTGCACACGTGGTGGGAGTCGATCCTCGGCTTGAACGTCAAGGCAGTGCAGGGAAAACAGGTTCCTCTGGAATGGACTGACACATCTGGGGGACTCTTGGAATGGTGGCACGACCCTGGAGTTCCTCTCTCCTTTCCTGTGGAGAGCGCCTCCTCTTGAGATGCGACGGGAACGCCGGGAATTCTTTCCCTACGAAACAGAGAAAGGATCCCTCATCTCGAGCTAGGAGGCGGAAACGGGGCTCCCCTGGATGTGTGCGGGACACCACGTGCTTCCTCTCGAGTGCAGACGGTATGTCGGGGAACTTCTTGAGTTGCAGCAAGGGTGTGAAGGACCCTTTGGAAGTTCCAGAGGTTAGATGTGATTGGCCTCGAGAAGCCTCAGCGGAAATGGGCCTCATCTCGCCTGGAGGGCAAAACCTCCTGGATTTTCTCGAGTTGCGGCAGGTGCTCTCGACTTACGACGGGGACCTCAGGGACCCGCTCTGGTGGCCTCAGGAAAGGCCAGTCCCCATGCGAGTTCCTCGGGGGCCTCTCGGGATTCCTCTCCCGTCGATGCCGGGGCCTAAGACCTTGTGTGGAGTCGGGGCCGGAACCTGAGGATTCCTCTCCAGTGCTGACATGGATCTTGGGGTATTTCTGGAGTCTCCCCAGGGGAGTCAGTCCTCGTCTCGAATGCGGGCATGCACTTGCGCTTTCCTCCAGAGCGGTAGCAGCAGTGTCACGCAGTGCGCCGCGTGAATCAAAGGATCTATGGTTTTCCCTCGAGTCTTTCCCACGAGGCTTTCCACGAGGCTTTCCCACAGGGCTGTCCCACGTGCACACGTGGTGGGAGTCGATCCTCGGCTTGAACGTCAAGGCAGTGCAGGGAAAACAGGTTCCTCTGGAATGGACTGACACATCTGGGGGACTCTTGGAATGGTGTCACGACCCTGGAGTTCCTCTCTACATTCCTGTGGAGAGCGCCTCCTCTTGAGATGCGACGGGAACGCCGGGAATTCTTTCCCTACGAAACAGGGAAAGGATCCCTCATCTCGAGCTAGGAGGTGGAACCGGGGCTCCCCTGGATGTGTGCGGGAACCCACGTGCTTCTTCTCGAGTGGAGACGGGTATGTCGGGGAACTTCTTGAGTTGCAGCAATGGTGTGAAGGATCCTTTGGAAGATCCAGTGGTTAGATGTGAGTGGCCTCGAGAAGCCTCAGCGGAAATGGGCCTCATCTCGCCTGGAGGGCAAAACCTCCTGGATTTTCTCGAGTTGCGGCAGGTGCTCTCGACTTACGACGGGGACCTCAGGGAACCGCTCTGGTGGCCTCAGGAAAGGCCAGTCCCCATGCGAGTACCTCGGGGTCGTCTCGGGATTCCTCTCCCGTCGATGCCGGGGCCTAAGACCTTGTGTGGAGTCGGGGCCGGAACCTGAGGATTCCTCTCCAGTGCTGACATGGATCTTGGGGTACTTCTGGAGTCTCCCCAGGGGAGTCAGTCCTCGTCTCGAATGCGGGCATGCATTGCGCTTTCCTCCAGAGCGGTAGCAGCAGTGTCACGCAGTCCGCCGCGTGGATCAAAGGATCTATGGTTTTCCCTCGAGTCTTTCCCACGAGGCTTTCCCACGAGGCTTTCCCACAGGGCTGTCCCACGTGCACACGTGGTGGGAGTCGATCCTCGGCTTGAACGTCAAGGCAGTGCAGGGAAAACAGGTTCCTCTGGAATGGACTGACACATCTGGGGGACTCTTGGAATGGTGGCACGACCCTGGAGTTCCTCTCGCCTTTCCTGTGGAGAGCGCCTCCTCTTCAGATGCGACGGGAACGCCGGGAATTCTTTCCCTACGAAACAGAGAAAGGATCCCTCATCTCGAACTAGGAGGCGGAAACGGGGCTCCCCTGGATGTGTGCGGGACACCACGTGCTTCCTCTCGAGTGGAGACGGGTATGTCGGGGAACTTCTTGAGTTGCAGCAATGGTGTGAAGGACCCTTTGGAAGTTCCAGAGGTTAGATGTGATTGGCCTCGAGAAGCCTCAGTGGAAATGGGCCTCATCTCGCCTGGAGGGCAAAACCTCCTGGATTTTCTCGAGTTGCGGCAGGTGCTCTCGACTAAAGACGGGGACCTCAGGGACCCGCTCTGGTGGCCTCAGGAAAGGCCAGTCCCCATGCGAGTTCCTCGGGGGCGTCTCGGGATTCCTCTCCCGTCGATGCCGGGGCCTAAGACCTTGTGTGGAGTCGGGGCCGGAACCTGAGGATTCCTCTCCAGGGCTGACATGGATCTTGGGGTACTTCTGGAGTCTCCCCAGGGGAGTCAGTCCTCGTCTCGAATGCGGGCATGCACTTGCGCTTTCCTCCAGAGCGGTAGCAGCAGTGTCACGCAGTCCGCCGCGTGGATCAAAGGATCTATGGTTTTCCCTCGAGTCTTTCGCACGAGGCTTTCCCACGAGGCTTTCCCACAGGGCTGTCCCACGGGCACACGTGGTGGGAGTCGATCCTCGGCTTGAACGTCAAGGCAGTGCAGGGAAAACAGGTTCCTCTGGAATGGACTGACACATCTGGGGGTCTCTTGGAATGGTGGCACGACCCTGGAGTTCCTCTCGCCTTTCCTGTGGAGAGCGCCTCCTCTTGAGATGCGACGGGAACGCCGGGAATTCTTTCCCTACGAAACAGGGAAAGGATCCCTCATCTCGAGCTAGGAGGCGGAAACGGGGCTCCCCTGGATGTGTGCGGGACCCACGTGCTTCCTCTCGAGTGGAGACGGGTATGTCGGGGAACTTCTTGAGTTGCAGCAAGGGTGTGAAGGACCCTTTGGAAGTTCCAGTGGTTTGACGTGATTAGCCTCGAGAAGCCTCAGTGGAAATGGGCCTTATCTCGCCTGGAGGGCAAAACCTCCTGGATTTTCTCGAGTTGCGGCAGGTGCTCTCGACTTACGACGGGGACCTCAGGGACCCGCTCTGGTGGCCTCAGGAAAGGCCAGTCCCCATGCGAGTTCCTCGGGGGCCTCTCGGGATTCCTCTCCCGTCGATGCCGGGGCCTAAAACCTTGTGTGGAGTCGGGGCCGGAACCTGAGGATTCCTCTCCAGTGCTGACATGGATCTTGGGGTACTTCTGGAGTCTCCCCAGGGGAGTCAGTCCTCGTCTCGAATGCGGGCATGCACTTGCGCTTTCCTCCAGAGCGGTAGCAGCAGTGTCACGCAGTCCGCCGCGTGGATCAAAGCATCTATGGTTTTCCCTCGAGTCTTTCCCACGAGGCTTTCCCACGAGGCTTTCCCACAGGGCTGTCCCACGTGCACACGTGGTGGGAGTCGATCCTCGGCTTGAAAGTCAAGGCAGTGCAGGGAAAACAGGTTCCTCTGGAATGGACTGACACATCTGGGGGACTCTTGGAATGGTGTCACGACCCTGGAGTTCCTCTCTACTTTCCTGTGGAGAGCGCCTCCTCTTGAGATGCGACGGGAACGCCGGGAATTCTTTCCCTACGAAACAGGGAAAGGATCCCTCATCTCTAGCTAGGAGGCGGAAACGGGGCTCCCCTGGATGTGTGCGGGAACCCACGTGCTTCTTCTCGAGTGGAGACGGGTATGTCGGGGAACTTCTTGAGTTTCAACAATGGTGTGAAGGATCCTTTGGAAGATCCAGTGGTTAGATGTGAGTGGCCTCGAGAAGCCTTAGCGGAAATGGGCCTCATCTCGCCTGGAGGGCAAAACCTCCTGGATTTTCTCGAGTTGCGGCAGGTGCTCTCGACTAAAGACGGGGACCTCAGGGAACCGCTCTGGTGGCCTCAGGAAAGGCCAGTCCCCATGCGAGTACCTCGGGGGCGTCTCGGGATTCCTCTCCCGTCGATGCCGGGGCCTAAGACCTTGTGTGGAGTCGGGGCCGGAACCTGAGGATTCCTCTCCAGTGCTGACATGGATCTTGGGGTACTTCTGGAGTCTCCCCAGGGGAGTCAGTCCTCGTCTCGAATGCGGGCATGCACTTGCGCTTTCCTCCAGAGCGTTAGCAGCAGAGTCACACAGTCCGCCGCGTGGATCAAAGGATCTATGGTTTTCCCTCGAGTCTTTCCCACGAGTCTTTCCCACGAGGCTTTCCCACAGGTATATCCCACGTGCACACGTGGTGGGAGTCGATCCTCGGCGTGAACGTCAAGGCAGTGCAGGGAAAACAGGTTCCTCTGGAATGGACTGACACATCTGGGGGACTCTTGGAATGGTGGCACGACCCTGGAGTTCCTCTCGCCTTTCCTGTGGAGAGCGCCTCCTCTTGAGATGCGACGGGAACGCCGGGAATTCCTTTCTACGAAACAGGGAAAGGATCCCTCATCTCGAGCTAGGAGGCGGAAACGGGGCACCCCTGGATGTGTGCGGCACCCCACGTGCTTCCTCAAGAGTGGAGACGGGTATGTCGGGGAACTTCTTGAGTTGCAGCAAGGGTGTGAAGGACCCTTTGGAAGTTCCAGTGGTTAGACGTGATTGGCCTCGAGAAGCCTCAGCGGAAATGTGCCTCATCTCGCCTGGAGGGCAAAACCTCCTGGATTTTCTCGAGTTGCGGCAGGTGCTCTCGACTTACGACGGGGACCTCAGGGACCCGCTCTGGTGGCCTCAGGAAAGGCCAGTCCCAATGCGAGATCCTCGGGGGCGTCTCGGGATTCCTCTCCCGTCGATGCCGAGGCCTAAGACCTTGTGTGGAGTCGGGGCCGGAACCTGAGGATTCCTCTCCAGGGCTGACATGGATCTTGGAGTACTTCTGGAGTCTCCCCAGGGGAGTCAGTCCTCGTCTCGAATGCGGGCATGCACTTGCGCTTTCCTCCAGAGCGGTAGCAGCAGTGTCACGCAGTCTGCCGAGTGGATCAAAGGATCTATGGTTTTCCCTCGAGTCTTTCCCACGAGGCTGTCCCACGAGGCTTTCCCACAGGGCTGTCCCACGTGCACACGTGGTGGGAGTCGATCCTCGGCTTGAACGTCAAGGCAGTGCAGGGAAAACAGGTTCCTCTGGAATGGAGTGACACATCTGGGGGTCTCTTGGAATGGTGGCACGACCCTGGAGTTCCTCTCGCCTTTCCTGTGGAGAGCGCCTCCTCTTGAGATGCGACGGGAACGCCGGTAATTCTTTCCCTACGAAACAGGGAAAGGATCCCTCATCTCTAGCTAGGAGGCGGATACGGGGCTCCCCTGGATGTGTGCGGGACTTTCGTGCTTCCTCTCGAGTGGACACGGGTATGTCGCGGAACTGCTTGAGTTGCAGCAAGGGTGTGAAGGACCCTTGGGAAGTTCCAGTGGTTAGATGTGATTAGCCTCGAGAAGCCTCAGCGGAAATGGGCCTCATCTCGCCTGGAGGGCAAAACCTCCTGGATTTTCTCGAGTTGCGGCAGGTGCTCTCGACTTACGACGGGGACCTCAGGGACCCGCTCTGGTGGCCTCAGGAAAGGCCAGTCCCCATGCGAGTTCCTCGGGGGCCTCTTGGGATTCCTCTCCCGTCGATGCCGGGGCTTAAGACCTTGTGTGGAGTCGGGGCCGGAATCTGAGGATTCCTCTCCAGTGCTGACATGGATCTTGGGGTACTTCTGGAGTCTCCCCAGGGGAGTCAGTCCTCGTCTCGAATGCGGGCATGCACTTGCGCTTTCCTCCAGAGCGTTAGCAGCAGAGTCACACAGTCCGCCGCGTGGATCAAAGGATCTATGGTTTTCCCTCGAGTCTTTCCCACGAGTCTTTCCCACGATTCTTTCCCACAGGTATATCCCACGTGCACACGTGGTGGGAGTCGATCCTCGGCTTGAACGTCAAGGCAGTGCAGGGAAAACAGGTTCCTCTGGAATGGACTGACACATCTGGGGGACTCTTGGAATGGTGGCACGACCCTGGAGTTCCTCTCGCCTTTCCTGTGGAGAGCGCCTCCTCTTGAGATGCGACGGGAACGCCGGGAATTCCTTTCTACGAAACAGGGAAAGGATCCCTCATCTCGAGCTAGGAGGCGGAAACGGGGCACCCCTGGATGTGTGCGGCACCCCACGTGCTTCCTCAAGAGTGGAGACGGGTATGTCGGGGAACTTCTTGAGTTGCAGCAAGGGTGTGAAGGACCCTTTGGAAGTTCCAGTGGTTAGACGTGATTGGCCTCGAGAAGCCTCAGCGGAAATGTGCCTCATCTCGCCTGGAGGGCAAAACCTCCTGGATTTTCTCGAGTTGCGGCAGGTGCTCTCGACTTACGACGGGGACCTCAGGGACCCGCTCTGGTGGCCTCAGGAAAGGCCAGTCCCAATGCGAGATCCTCGGGGGCGTCTCGGGATTCCTCTCCCGTCGATGCCGAGGCCTAAGACCTTGTGTGGAGTCGGGGCCGGAACCTGAGGATTCCTCTCCAGGGCTGACATGGATCTTGGAGTACTTCTGGAGTCTCCCCAGGGGAGTCAGTCCTCGTCTCGAATGCGGGCATGCACTTGCGCTTTCCTCCAGAGCGGTAGCAGCAGTGTCACGCAGTCCGCCGCGTGGATCAAAGGATCTATGGTTTTCCCTCGAGTCTTTCCCACGAGGCTTTCCCACGAGGCTTTCCCACAGGGCTGTCCCACGTGCACACGTGGTGGGAGTCGATCCTCGGCTTGAACGTCAAGGCAGTGCAGGGAAAAAAGGTTCCTCTGGAATGGACTGACACATCTGGGGGACTCTTGGAATGGTGGCACGACCCTGGAGTTCTCTCGCCTTTCCTGTGGAGAGCGCCTCCTCTTGAGATGCGACGGGAACGCCGGGAATTCTTTCCCTACGAAACAGGGAAAGGATCCCTCATCTCGAGCTAGGAGGCGGAAACGGGGCTCCCCTGGATGTGTGCGGGACCCCACGTGCTTCCTCAAGAGTGGAGACGGGTATGTCGGGGAACTTCTTGAGTTGCAGCAAGGGTGTGAAGGACCCTTTGGAAGTTCCAGTGGTTAGACGTGATTGGCCTCGAGAAGCCTCAGCGGAAATGTGCCTCATCTCGCCTGGAGGGCAAAACCTCCTGGATTTTCTCGAGTTGCGGCAGGTGCTCTCGACTTACGACGGGGACCTCAGGGACCCGCTCTGGTGGCCTCAGGAAAGGCCAGTCCCCATGCGAGTTCCTCGGGGGCCTCTCGGGATTCCTCTCCCGTCGATGCCGGGGCCTCAGACCTTGTGTGGAGTCGGGGCCGGAACCTGAGGATTCCTCTCCAGTGCTGACATGGATCTTGGGGTACTTCTGGAGCCTCCCCAGGGGAGTCAGTCCTCGTCTCGAATGCGGGCATGCACTTGCGCTTTCCTCCAGAGCGGTAGCAGCAGTGTCACGCAGTCCGCCGCGTGGATCAAAGGATCTATGGTTTTCCCTCGAGTCTTTCGCACGAGGCTTTCCCACGAGGCTTTCCCACAGGGCTGTCCCACGTGCACACGTGGTGGGAGTCGATCCTCGGCTTGAACGTCAAGGCAGTGCAGGGAAAACAGGTTCCTCTGGAATGGACTGACACATCTGGGGGACTCTTGGAATGGTGGCACGACCCTGGAGTTCCTCTCGCCTTTCCTGTGGAGAGCGCCTCCTCTTGAGATGTGACTTGAACGCCGGGAATTCTTTCCCTACGAAACAGGGAAAGGATCCCTCATCTCGAGGTAGGAGGCGGAAACGGGGCTCCCCTGGATGTATGCGGGACCCCGCGTGCTTCCTCTCGAGTTGAGACGGGTATGTCGGGGAACTTCTTGAGTTGCAGCAAGGGTGTGAAGGATCCTTTGGAAGATCCAGTGGTTAGATGTGAGTGGCCTCAAGAAGCCTCAGCGGAAATGGGCCTCATCTCGCCTGGAGGGCAAAACCTCCTGGATTTTCTAGAGTTGCGGCAGGTGCTCTCGACTTACGACGGGGACCTCAGGGAACCGCTCTGGTGGCCTCAGGAAAGGCCAGTCCCCATGCGAGTACCTCGGGGGCGTCTCGGGATTCCTCTCCCGTCGATGCCGGGGCCTAAGACCTTGTGTGGAGTCGGGGCCAAAACCTGAGGATTCCTCTCCAGTGCTGACATGGATCTTGGGGTACTTCTGGAGTCTCCCCAGGGGAGTCAGTCCTCGTCTCGAATGCGGCCATGCACTTGCGCTTTCCTCCAGAGCGGTAGCAGCAGTGTCACGCAGTCCGCCGCGTGGATCAAAGGATCTATGGTTTTCCCTCGAGTGTTTCCCACGAGGCTTTCCCACGAGGCTTTCCCACAGGGCTGTCCCACGTGCACACGTGGTGGGAGTCGATCCTCGGCTTGAACGTCAAGGCAGTGCAGGGAAAACAGGTTCCTCTGGAATGGACTGACACATCTGGGGGACTCTTGGAATGGTGGCACGACCCTGGAGTTCCTCTCGCCTTTCCTGTGGAGAGCGCCTCCTCTTGAGATGCGACGGGAACGCCGGTAATTCTTTCCCTACGAAACAGGGAAAGGATCCCTCATCTCTAGCTAGGAGGCGGATACGGGGCTCCCCTGGATGTGTGCGGGACTTTCGTGCTTCCTCTCGAGTGGACACGGGTATGTCGCGGAACTGCTTGAGTTGCAGCAAGGGTGTGAAGGACCCTTGGGAAGTTCCAGTGGTTAGATGTGATTAGCCTCGAGAAGCCTCAGCGGAAATGGGCCTCATCTCGCCTGGAGGGCAAAACCTCCTGGATTTTCTCGAGTTGCGGCAGGTGATCTCGACTTACGACGGGGACCTCAGGGACCCGCTCTGGTGGCCTCAGGAAAGGCCAGTCCCCATGCGAGTTCCTCGGGGGCCTCTTGGGATTCCTCTCCCGTCGATGCCGGGGCTTAAGACCTTGTGTGGAGTCGGGGCCGGAATCTGAGGATTCCTCTCCAGTGCTGACATGGATCTTGGGGTACTTCTGGAGTCTCCCCAGGGGAGTCAGTCCTCGTCTCGAATGCGGGCATGCACTTGCGCTTTCCTCCAGAGCGTTAGCAGCAGAGTCACACAGTCCGCCGCGTGGATCAAAGGATCTATGGTTTTCCCTCGAGTCTTTCCCACGAGTCTTTCCCACGAGGCTTTCCCACAGGTATATCCCACGTGCACACGTGGTGGGAGTCGATCCTCGGCGTGAACGTCAAGGCAGTGCAGGGAAAACAGGTTCCTCTGGAATGGACTGACACATCTGGGGGACTCTTGGAATGGTGGCACGACCCTGGAGTTCCTCTCGCCTTTCCTGTGGAGAGCGCCTCCTCTTGAGATGCGACGGGAACGCCGGGAATTCCTTTCTACGAAACAGGGAAAGGATCCCTCATCTCGAGCTAGGAGGCGGAAACGGGGCACCCCTGGATGTGTGCGGCACCCCACGTGCTTCCTCAAGAGTGGAGACGGGTATGTCGGGGAACTTCTTGAGTTGCAGCAAGGGTGTGAAGGACCCTTTGGAAGTTCCAGTGGTTAGACGTGATTGGCCTCGAGAAGCCTCAGCGGAAATGTGCCTCATCTCGCCTGGAGGGCAAAACCTCCTGGATTTTCTCGAGTTGCGGCAGGTGCTCTCGACTTACGACGGGGACCTCAGGGACCCGCTCTGGTGGCCTCAGGAAAGGCCAGTCCCAATGCGAGATCCTCGGGGGCGTCTCGGGATTCCTCTCCCGTCGATGCCGAGGCCTAAGACCTTGTGTGGAGTCGGGGCCGGAACCTGAGGATTCCTCTCCAGGGCTGACATGGATCTTGGAGTACTTCTGGAGTCTCCCCAGGGGAGTCAGTCCTCGTCTCGAATGCGGGCATGCACTTGCGCTTTCCTCCAGAGCGGTAGCAGCAGTGTCACGCAGTCCGCCGCGTGGATCAAAGGATCTATGGTTTTCCCTCGAGTCTTTCCCACGAGGCTTTCCCACGAGGCTTTCCCACAGGGCTGTCCCACGTGCACACGTGGTGGGAGTCGATCCTCGGCTTGAACGTCAAGGCAGTGCAGGGAAAAAAGGTTCCTCTGGAATGGACTGACACATCTGGGGGACTCTTGGAATGGTGGCACGACCCTGGAGTTCTCTCGCCTTTCCTGTGGAGAGCGCCTCCTCTTGAGATGCGACGGGAACGCCGGGAATTCTTTCCCTACGAAACAGGGAAAGGATCCCTCATCTCGAGCTAGGAGGCGGAAACGGGGCTCCCCTGGATGTGTGCGGGACCCCACGTGCTTCCTCAAGAGTGGAGACGGGTATGTCGGGGAACTTCTTGAGTTGCAGCAAGGGTGTGAAGGACCCTTTGGAAGTTCCAGTGGTTAGACGTGATTGGCCTCGAGAAGCCTCAGCGGAAATGTGCCTCATCTCGCCTGGAGGGCAAAACCTCCTGAATTTTCTCGAGTTGCGGCAGGTGCTCTCGACTTACGACGGGGACCTCAGGGACCCGCTCTGGTGGCCTCAGGAAAGGCCAGTCCCCATGCGAGTTCCTCGGGGGCCTCTCGGGATTCCTCTCCCGTCGATGCCGGGGCCTCAGACCTTGTGTGGAGTCGGGGCCGGAACCTGAGGATTCCTCTCCAGTGCTGACATGGATCTTGGGGTACTTCTGGAGCCTCCCCAGGGGAGTCAGTCCTCGTCTCGAATGCGGGCATGCACTTGCGCTTTCCTCCAGAGCGGTAGCAGCAGTGTCACGCAGTCCACCGCTGGATCAAAGGATCTATGGTTTTCCCTCGAGTCTTTCGCACGAGGCTTTCCCACGAGGCTTTCCCACAGGGCTGTCCCACGTGCACACGTGGTGGGAGTCGATCCTCGGCTTGAACGTCAAGGCAGTGCAGGGAAAACAGGTTCCTCTGGAATGGACTGACACATCTGGGGGACTCTTGGAATGGTGGCACGACCCTGGAGTTCCTCTCGCCTTTCCTGTGGAGAGCGCCTCCTCTTGAGATGTGACTTGAACGCCGGGAATTCTTTCCCTACGAAACAGGGAAAGGATCCCTCATCTCGAGGTAGGAGGCGGAAACGGGGCTCCCCTGGATGTATGCGGGACCCCGCGTGCTTCCTCTCGAGTTGAGACGGGTATGTCGGGGAACTTCTTGAGTTGCAGCAAGGGTGTGAAGGATCCTTTGGAAGATCCAGTGGTTAGATGTGAGTGGCCTCAAGAAGCCTCAGCGGAAATGGGCCTCATCTCGCCTGGAGGGCAAAACCTCCTGGATTTTCTAGAGTTGCGGCAGGTGCTCTCGACTTACGACGGGGACCTCAGGGAACCGCTCTGGTGGCCTCAGGAAAGGCCAGTCCCCATGCGAGTACCTCGGGGGCGTCTCGGGATTCCTCTCCCGTCGATGCCGGGGCCTAAGACCTTGTGTGGAGTCGGGGCCAAAACCTGAGGATTCCTCTCCAGTGCTGACATGGATCTTGGGGTACTTCTGGAGTCTCCCCAGGGGAGTCAGTCCTCGTCTCGAATGCGGGCATGCACTTGCGCTTTCCTCCAGAGCGGTAGCAGCAGTGTCACGCAGTCCGCCGCGTGGATCAAAGGATCTATGGTTTTCCCTCGAGTGTTTCCCACGAGGCTTTCCCACGAGGCTTTCCCACAGGGCTGTCCCACGTGCACACGTGGTGGGAGTCGATCCTCGGCTTGAACGTCAAGGCAGTGCAGGGAAAACAGGTTCCTCTGGAATGGACTGACACATCTGGGGGACTCTTGGAATGGTGGCACGACCCTGGAGTTCCTCTCGCCTTTCCTGTGGAGAGCGCCTCCTCTTGAGATGCGACGGGAACGCTGGGAATTCTTTCCCTTCGAAACAGGGAAAGGATCCCTCATCTCGAGCTAGGAGGCGGAAACGGGGCTCCCCTGGATGTGTGCGGGACCCCACGTGCTTCCTCTCGAGTGGAGACGTGTATGTCGGGGAACTTCTTGAGTTGCAGCAAGGGTGTGAAGGACCCTTTGGAAGTTCCAGTGGTTAGACGTGATTGGCCTCGAGAAGCCTCAGCGGAAATGGGCCTCATCTCGCCTGGAGGGCAAAACCTCCTGGATTTTCTCGAGTTGCGGCAGGTGCTCTCGACTTACGACGGGGACCTCAGGGACCCGCTCTGGTGGCCTCAGGAAAGGCCAGTCCCCATGCGAGTTCCTCAGGGGCGTCTCGGGATTCCTCTCCCGTCGATGCCGGGGCCTAAGACCTTGTGTGGAGTCGGGGCCGGAACCTGAGGATTCCTCTCCAGTGCTGACATGGATCTTGGGGTACTTCTGGAGACTCCCCAGGGGAGTCAGTCCTCGTCTCGAATGCGGGCATGCACTTGCGCTTTCCTCCAGAGCGGTAGCAGCAGTGTCACGCAGTCCGCCGCGTGAATCAAAGGATCTATGGTTTTCCCTCGAGTCTTTCCCACGAGGCTTTCAAACGAGGCTTTCCCACAGGGCTGTCTCACGTGCACACGTGGTGGGAGTCGATCCTCGGCTTGAACGTCAAGGCAGTGCAGGGAAAACAGGTTCCTCTGGAATGGACTGACACATCTGGGGGACTCTTGGAATGGTGTCTCGACCCTGCAGTTCCTCTCGCCTTTCCTGTGGAGAGCGCCTCCTCTTGAGATGCGACGGGAACGCCGGGAATTCTTTCCCTACGAAACAGGGAAAGGATCCCTCATCTCGAGCTAGGAGGCGGAAACGGGGCTCCCCTGGATGTGTGTGGACAACCACGTGCTTCCTCAAGAGTGGAGACGGGTATGTCGGGGAACTTCTTGAGTTGCAGCAAGGGTGTGAAGGACCCTTTGGAAGTTCCAGTGGTTATATGTGATTGGCCTCGAGAAGCCTCAGCGGAAATGGGCCTCACCTCGCCTGGAGGGCAAAATCTCCTGGATTTTCTCGAGTTGCGGCAGGTGCTCTCGACTTACGACGGGGACCTCAGGGACCCGCTCTGGTGGCCTCAGGAAAGGCCAGTCCCCATGCGAGTTCCTCGGGGGCGTCTCGGGATTCCTCTCCCGTTGATGCCGGGGCCTAAGACCTTGTGTGGAGTCGGGGCCGGAACCTGAGGATTCCTCTCCAGTGCTGACATGGATCTTGGGGTACTTCTGGAGTCTCCCCAGGGGAGTCAGTCCTCGTCTCGAATGCGGGCATGCACTTGCGCTTTCCTCCAGAGCGGTAGCAGCAGTGTCACGCAGTCCGCCGCGTGGATCAAAGGATCTATGGTTTTCCCTCGAGTCTTTCCCACGAGGCTTTCCCACGAGGCTTTCCCACAGGGCTGTCCCACGTGCACACGTGGTGGGAGTCGATCCTCGGCTTGAACGTCAAGGCAGTGCAGGGAAAACAGGTTCCTCTGGAATGGACTGACACATCTGGGGGACTCTTGGAATGGTGGCACAACCCTGGAGTTCCTCTCGCATTTCCTGTGGAGAGCGCCTCCTCTTGAGATGCGACGGGAACGCCGGGAATTCTTTCCCTACGAAACAGGGAAAGGATCCCTCATCTCGAGCTAGGAGGCGGAAACGGGGCTCCCCTGGATGTGTGCGGGACCCCACGTGCTTCCTCTCGAGTGGAGACGGGTATGTCGGGGAACTTCTTGAGTTGCAGCAATGGTGTGAAGGAGCGTTTGGAAGTTCCAGTGGTTAGATGTGATTGGCCTCGAGAAACCTCAGCGGAAATGGGCCTCATCTGGCCTGGAGGGCAAAACCTCCTGGATTTTCTCGAGTTGCGGCAGGTGCTCTAGACTTACGACGGGGACCTCAGGGAACCGCTCTTGTGGCCTCAGGTAAGGCCAGTCCCCATGCGAGTTCCTCGGGGGCGTCTCGGGATTCTTCTCCCGTCGATGCCGGGGCCTAAGACCTTGTGTGGAGTCGGGGCCGGAACCTGAGGATTCCTCTCCAGTGCTGACATGGATCTTGGGGTACTTCTGGAGTCTCCCCAGGGGAGTCAGTCCTCGTCTCGAATGCGGGCATGCACTTGCGCTTTCCTCCAGAGCGGTAGCAGCAGTGTCACGCAGTCCGCCGCGTGAATCAAAGGATCTATGGTTTTCCCTCGAGTGTTTCCCACGAGGCTTTCCCACGAGGCTTTCCCACAGGGCTGTCCCACGTGCACACGTGGTGGGAGTCGATCCTCGGCTTGAACGTCAAGGCAGTGCAGGGAAAACAGGTTCCTCTGGAATGGACTGACACATCTGGGGGACTCTTGGAATGGTGGCACGACCCTGGAGTTCCTCTCGCCTTTCCTGTGGAGAGCGCCTCCTCTTGAGATGCGACGGGAACGCCGGGAATTCTTTCCCTACGAAACAGGGAAAGGATCCCTCATCTCGAGCTAGGAGGCGGAAACGGGGCTCCCCTGGATGTGTGCGGGACCCCACGTGCTTCCTCTCGAGTGGAGACGGGTATGTCGGGGAACTTCTTGAGTTGCAGCAATGGTGTGAAGGACCCTTTGGAAGTTCGAGTGGTTAGATGTGATTGGCCTCGAGAAGCCTCAGCGGAAATGGGCCTCATCTCGCCTGGAGGGCAAAACCTCCTGGATTTTCTCGAGTTGCGGCAGGTGCTCTCGACTTACGACGGGGACCTCAGGGACCCGCTCTGGTGGCCTCAGGAAAGGCCAGTCCCCATGCGAGTTCCTCGGGGGCGTCTCGGGATTCCTCTCCCGTCGATGCCGGGGCCTAAGACCTTGTGTGGAGTCGGGGCCGGAACCTGAGGATTCCTCTCCAGTGCTGAAATGGATCTTGGGGTACTTCTGGAGTCTCCCCGGGGGAGTCAGTCCTCGTCTCGAATGCGGGCATGCACTTGCGCTTTTCTCCAGAGCGGTAGCAGCAGTGTCACGCAGTCCGCCGCGTGGATCAAAGGATCTATGGTTTTCCCTCGAGGCTTTCCCACGAGGCTTTCCCACGAGGCTTTCCCACAGGGCTGTCCCACGTGCACACGTGGTGGGAGTCGATCCTCGGCTTGAACGTCAAGGCAGTGCAGGGAAATCAGGTTCCTCTGGAATGCACTCACACATCTGGGGGACTCTTGGAATGGTGGCACGACCCTGGAGTTCCTCTCGCCTTTCCTGTGGAGAGCGCCACCTTTGAGATGCCACGGGAACGCCGGGAATTCTTTCCCTACGAAACAGGGAAAGGATCCCTCATCTCGAGCTAGGAGGCGGAAACGGGGCTCCCCTGGATGTGTGCGGGACCCACGTGCTTCCTCTCGAGTGGAGACGGGTATGTCGGGGAACTTCTTGAGTTGCAGCAAGGGTGTGAAGGACCCTTTGGAAGTTCCAGTGGTTAGACGTGATTAGCCTCGAGAAGCCTCAGCGGAAATGGGCCTCATCTCGCCTGGAGGGCAAAACCTCCTGGATTTTCTCGAGTTGCTGCAGGTGCTCTCGACTTAAGACGGGGACCTCAGGGACCCGCTCTGGTGGCCTCAGGAAAGGCCAGTCCCCATGCGAGTTCCTCGGGGGCATCTCGGGATTCCTCTCCCGTCATTGCCGGGGCCTAAGACCTTGTGTGGAGTCGGGGCCGGAACCTGAGGATTCCTCTCCAGTGCTGACATGGATCTTGGGGTACTTCTGGAGTCTCCCCAGGGGAGTCAGTCCTCGTCTCGAATGCGGGCATGCACTTGCGCTTTCCTCCAGAGCGGTAGCAGCAGTGTCACGCAGTCCGCCGCGTGGATCAAAGGATGTATGGTTTTCCCCCGAGTCTTTTCCACGAGGCTTTCCCACGAGGCTTTCCCACAGGGCTGTCCCACGTGCACACGTGGTGGGAGTCGATCCTCGGCTTGAACGTCAAGGCAGTGCAGGGAAAACAGGTTCCTCTGGAATGGACTGACACATCTGGGGGACTCTTGGAACGGTGGCATGACCCTGGAGTTCCTCTCGCCTTTCCTGTGAAGAGCGCCTCCTCTTGAGATGCGACGGGAACACCGGGAATTCTTTCCCTACGAAACAGGGAAAGGATCCCTCATCTCGAGCTAGGAGGCGGAAACCGGGCTCCCCTGGATGTGTGCGGGACACCACGTGCTTCCTCTCGAGTGCAGACGGGTATGTCGGGGAACTTCTTGAGTTGCAGCAAGGGTGTGAAGGACCCTTTGGAAGTTCCAGTGGTTAGATGTGATTAGCCTAGAGAAGCCTCAGCGGAAATGGGCCTCATCTCGCCTGGAGGGCAAAACCTCCTGGATTTTCTCGAGTTGCGGCAGGTGCTCTCGACTTACGACGGGGACCTCAGGGAACCGCTCTGGTGGCCTCAGGAAAGGCCAGTCCCCATGCGAGTTCCTCGGGGGCGTCTCGGGATTCCTCTCCCGTCGATGCCGGGGCCTAAGACCTTGTGTGGAGTCGAGGCTGGAACCTGAGGATTCCTCTCCAGTGCTGACATGGATCTTGGGGTAATTCTGGAGTCTCCCCAGTGGAGTCAGTCCTCGTCTCGAATGCGGGCATGCACTTGCGCTTTCCTCCAGAGCGGTAGAAGAAGTGTCACGCAGTCCGCCGCGTGGATCAAAGGATCTATGGTTTTCCCTCGAGTCTTTCCCACGAGGCTTTCCCACGAGGCTTTCCCACAGGGCTGTCCCACGTGCACACGTGGTGGGAGTCGATCCTCGGCTTGAACGTCAAGGCAGTGCAGGGAAAACAGGTTCCTCTGGAATGGACTGACACATCTGGGGGATTCTTGGAATGGTGGCACGACCCTGGAGTTCCTCTCGCCTTTCCTGTGGAGAGCGCCTCCTCTTGAGATGCGACGGGAACGCCGGGAATTCTTTCCCTACGAAACAGGGAAAGGATCCCTCATCTCGACCTAGGAGGCGGAAACGGGGCTCCCCTGGATGTGTGCGGGACACCACGTGCTTCCTCTCGAGTGGAGACGGGTATGTCGGGGAAGTTCTTGAGTTGCAGCAAGGGTGTGAAGGACCCTTTGGAAGTTCCAGTGGTTAGATGTGATTGGCCTCGAGAAGCCTCAGCGGAAATGGGCCTCATCTCGCCTGGAGGGCAAAACCTCCTGGATTTTCTCGAGTTGCGGCAGGTGCTCTCGACTTACGACGGGGACCTCAGGGACCCGCTCTGGTGGCCTCAGGAAAGGCCAGTCCCCATGCGAGTTCCTCGGGGGCCTCTCGGGATTCCTCTCCCGGCGATGCCGGGGCCTAAGACCTTGTGTGGAGTCGGGGCCGGAACCTGAGGATTCCTCTCCAGTGCTGACATGGATCTTGGGGTACTTCTGGAGTCTCCCCAGTGGAGTCAGTCCTCGTCTCGAATGCGGGCATGCACTTGCGCTTTCCTCCAGAGCGGTAGCAGCAGTGTCACGCAGTCCGCCGCGTGGATCAAAGGATCTATGGTTTTCCCTCGAGTCTTTCCCACGAGGCTTTCCCACGAGGCTTTCCCACAGGGCTGTCCCACGTGCACACGTGGTGGGAGTCGATCCTCGGCTTGAACGTCAAGGCAGTGCAGGGAAAACAGGTTCCTCTGGAATGGACTGACACATCTGGGGGACTCTTGGAATGGTGGCACGACCCTGGAGTTCCTCTCGCCTTTCCTGTGGAGAGCGCCTCCTCTTGAGATGCGACGGGAACGCCGGGAATTCTTTCCCTACGAAACAGGGAAAGGATCCCTCATCTCGAGCTAGGAGGCGGAAACGGGGCTCCCCTGGATGTGTGCGGGACAACACGTGCTTCCTCTCGAGTGGAGACGGGTATGTCGGGGAACTTCTTGAGTTGCAGCAAGGGTGTGAAGGACCCTTTGGAAGTTCCAGTGGTTAGATGTGATTGGCCTCGAGAAGCCTCAGCGGAAATGGGCCTCATCTCGCCTGGAGGGCAAAACCTCCTGTATTTTCTCGAGTTGCGGCAGGTGCTCTCGACTTACGACGGGGACCTCAGGGACCCGCTCTGGTGGCCTCAGGAAAGGCCAGTCCCCATGCGAGTTCCTCGGGGGCCTCTCAGGATTCCTCTCCCGTCGATGCCGGGGCCTAAGACCTTGTGTGGAGTCGGGGCCGAAAACTGAGGATTCCTCTCCAGTGCTGACATGGATCTTGGGGTACTTCTGGAGTCTCCCCAGGGGAGTCAGTCATCGTCTCGAATGCGGGCATGCACTTGCGCTTTCCTCCAGAGCGGTAGCAGCAATGTCACGCAGTCCACCGCGTGGATCAAAGGATCTATGGTTTTCCCTCGAGTCTTTCCCACGAGGCTTTCCCACGAGGCTTTCCCACAGGGCTGTCCCACGTGCACACGTGGTGGGAGTCGATCCTCGGCTTGAACGTCAAGGCAGTGCAGGGAAAACAGGTTCCTCTGGAATGGACTGACACATCTGGGGGACTCTTGGAATGGTGGCACGACCCTGGAGTTCCTCTCGCCTTTCCTGTGGAGAGCGCCTCCTCTTGAGATGCGACGGGAACGCCGGGAATTCTTTCCCTACGAAACAGGGAAAGGATCCCTCATCTCGAGCTAGGAGGCGGAAACGGGGCTCCCCTGGATGTGTGCGGGACCCACGTGCTTCCTCTCGAGTGGAGACGGGTATGTCGGGGAACTTCTTGAGTTGCAGCAAGGGTGTGAAGGACCCTTTGGAAGTTCCAGAGGTTAGACGTGATTAGCCTCGAGAAGCCTCAGCGGAAATGGGCCTCATCTCGCCTGGAGGGCAAAACCTCCTGGATTTTCTCGAGTTGCGGCAGGTGCTCTCGACTTACGACGGGGACCTCAGGGACCCGCTCTGGTGGCCTCAGGAAAGGCCAGTCCCCATGCGAGTTCCTTGGGGGCCTCTCGGGATTCCTCTACCGTCGATGCCGGGGCCTAAGACCTTGTGTGGAGTCGGGGTCGGAACCTGAGGTTTCCTCTCCAGTGCTGACATGGATCTTGGGGTACTTCTGGAGTCTCCTCAGGGGAGTCAGTCCTCGTCTCGAATGCGGGCATGCACTTGCGCTTTCCTCCAGAGCGGTAGCAGCAGTGTCACGCAGTCTGCCAAATGGGTCAAAGGATCTATGGTTTTCCCTCGAGTCTTTCCCACGAGGCTTTCCCACAAGGCTTTCCCACAGGGCTGTCCCACGTGCACACGTGGTGGGAGTCGATCCTCGGCTTGAACGTCAAGGCAGTGCAGGGAAAACAGGTTCCTCTGGAATGGACTGACACATCTGGGGGACTCTTGGAATGGTGGCACGACCCTGGAGTTCCTCTCGCCTTTCCTGTGGAGAGCGCCTCCTCTGGAGATGCGACGGGAACGCCGGGAATTCTTTCCCTACGAAACAGGGAAAGGATCCCTCATCTCGAGCTAGGAGGCGGAAACGGGGCTCCCCTGGATGTGTGCGGGACCCCACATGCTTCCTCTCGAGTGGAGACGGGTATGTCGGGGAACTTCTTGAGTTGCAGCAAGGGTGTGAAGGACCCTTTGGAAGTTCCAGTGGTTAGATGTGATTGGCCTCGAGAATCCTCAGCGGAAATGGGCCTCATCTCGCCTGGAGGGCAAAACCTCCTGGATTTTCTCGAGTTGCGGCAGGTGCTCTCGACTTACGACGGGGACCTCAGGGACCCGCTCTGGTGGCCTCAGGAAAGGCCAGTCCCCATGCGAGTTCCTCGGGGGCCTCTCGGGATTCCTCTCCCGTCGATGCCGGGGCCTAAGACCTTGTGTGGAGTCGGGGCCGGAACCTGAGGATTCCTCTCCAGTGCTGACATGGATCATGGGGTACTTCTGGAGTCTCCCCAGGGGAGTCAGTCCTCGTCTCGAATGCGGGCATGCACTTGCGCTTTCCTCCAGAGCGGTAGCAGCAGTGTCACGCAGTCCGCCGCGTGAATCAAAGGATCTATGGTTTTCCCTCGAGTCTTTCCCACGAGGCTTTCCCACGAGGCTTTCCCACAGGGCTGTCCCACGTGCACACGTGGTGGGAGTCGATCCTCGGCTTGAACGTCAAGGCAGTGCAGGGAAAACAGGTTCCTCTGGAATGGACTGACACATCTGGAGGACTCTGGGAATGGTGGTACGACCCTGGAGTTCCTCTCGCCTTTCCTGTGGAGAGCGCCTCCTCTTGAGATGCGACGGGAACGCCGGGAATTCTTTCCCTATGAAACAGGGAAAGGATCCCTCATCTCGAGCTAGGAGGCCGAAACGGGGCTCCCCTTGATGTGTGCGGGACCCACGTGCTTCCTCTCGAGTGGAGACGGGTATGTCGGGGAACTTCTTGAGTTGCAGCAAGGGTGTGAAGGACCCTTTGGAAGTTCCAGTGGTTAGACGTGATTGGCCTCGAGAAGCCTCAGCGGAAATGGGCCTCATCTCGCCTGGAGGGCAAAACCTCCTGGATTTTCTCGAGTTGCGGCAGGTGCTCTCGACTTACGACGGGGACCTCAGGGACCCGCTCTGGTGGCCTCAGGAAAGGCCAGTCCCCATGCGAGTTCCTCGGGGGCCTCTCGGGATTCCTCTCCCGTCGATGCCGGGGCCTAAGACCTTGTGTGGAGTCGGGTCCGGAACCTGAGGATTTCTCTCCAGTGCTGACATGGATCTTGGGGTACTTCTGGAGTCTCCCCAGGGGAGTCAGTCCTCGTCTCGAATGCTGGCATGCACTTGCGCTTTCCTCCAGAGCGGTAGCAGCAGTGTCACGCAGTCCGCCGCGTGGATCAAAGGATCTATGGTTTTCCCTCGAGTCTTTACCAGGAGGCTTTCCCACGAGGCTTTCCCACAGGGCTGTCCCACGTGCACACGTGGTGGGAGTCGATCCTCGGCTTGAACGTCAAGGCAGTGCAGGGAAAACAGTTTCCTCTGGAATGGACTGACACATCTGGGGGACTCTTGGAATGGTGGCACGACCCTGGAGTTCCTCTCGCCTTTCCTGTGGAGATCGCCTCCTCTTGAGATGCGACGGGAACGCCGGGAATTCTTTCCCTACGAAACAGGGAAAGGATCCCTCATCTCGTGCTAGGAGGCGGAAACGGGGCTCCCCTGGATGTGTGCGAGACCCACGTGCTTCCTCTCGAGTGGAGACGGGTATGTCGGGGAACTTCTTGAGTTGCAGCAAGGGTGTGAAGGACCCTTTGGAAGTTCCTGTGGTTAGAAGTGATTGGCCTCGAGAAGCCTCAGCGGAAATGGGCCTCATCTCGCCTGGAGGGCAAAACCTCCTGGATTTTCTCGAGTTGCGGTAGGTGCTCTCGACTTACGACGGGGACCTCAGGGACACGCTCTGGTGGCCTCAGGAAAGGCCAGTCCCCATGCGAGTTCCTCGGGGGCCTCTCGGGATTCCTCTCCCGTCGATTCCCGGGCCTAAGACCTTGTGTGGAGTCGGGGCCGGAACCTGAGGATTCCTATCCAGTGCTGACATGGATCTTGGGGTATTCTGGAGTCTCCCCAGGGGAGTCAGTCCTCGTCTCGAATGCGGGCATGCACTTGCGCTTTCCTCCAGAGCGGTAGCAGCAGTGTCACGCAGTCCGCCGCGTGGATCAAAGGATCTATGGTTTTCCCTCGAGTCTTTCCCACGAGGCTTTCCCACGAGGCTTTCCCACAGGGCTGTCCCACGTGCACACGTGGTGGGAGTCGATCCTCGGCTTGAACGTCAAGGCAGTGCAGGGAAAACAGGTTCCACTGGAATGGACTGACACATCTGGGGGACTCTTGGAATGGTGTCACGACCCTGGAGTTCCTCTCGCCTTTCCTGTGGAGAGCGCCTCCTCTTGAGATGCGACGGGAACGCCGGGAATTCTTTCCCTACGAAACAGGGAAAGGATCCCTCATCTCGAGCTAGCAGGCGGAAACGGGGCTCCCCTGGATGTGTGCGGGACCCACGTGCTTCCTCTCGAGTGGAGACGGGTATGTCGAGGAACTTCTTGAGTTGCAGCAAGGGTGTGAAGGACCCTTTGGAAGTTCCAGTGGTTAGACGTGATTAGCCTCGAGAAGCCTCAGCGGAAATGGGCCTCATCTCGCCTGGAGGGCAAAACCTCCTGGATTTTCTCGAGTTGCGGCAGGTGCTCTCGACTTACGACGTGGACCTCAGGGACCCGCTCTGGTGGCCTCAGGAAAGGCCAGTCCCCATGCGAGTTCTTCGGGGGCCTCTCGGGATTCCTCTCCCGTCGATGCCGGGGCCTAAGACCTTGTGTGGAGTCGGGGCCGGAACCTGAGGATTCCTCTCCAGTGCTGACATGGATCTTGGGGTACTTCTGGAGTCTCCCCAGGGGAGTCAGTCCTCGTCTCGAATGCGGGCATGCACTTGCGCTTTCCTCCAGAGCGGTAGCAGCGGTGTCACGCAGTCCGCCGCGTGGATCAAAGGATCTATGTTTTCCGTCGAGTCTTTCCCACGAGGCTTTCCCACGAGGCTTTCCCACAGGTCTGTCCCACGTGCACACGTGGTGGGAGTCGATCCTCGGCTTGAACGTCAAGGCAGTGCAGGGAAAACAGGTTCCTCTGGAATGGACTGACACATCTGGGGGACTCTTGGAATGGTGTCACGACCCTGGAGTTCCTCTCGTCTTTCCTGTGGAGAGCGCCTCCTCTTGAGATGCGACGGGAACTCCGGGAATTCTTTCCCTACGAAACAGGGAAAGGATCCCTCATCTCGAGCTAGGAGGCGGAAACGGGGCTCCCCTGGATGTGTGCGGGACCCACGTGCTTCCTCTCGAGTGGAGACGGGTATGTCGAGGAACTTCTTGAGTTGCAGTAGGGGTGTGAAGGACCTTTGGAAGTTCCAGTGGTTAGACGTGATTAACCTCGAGAAGCCTCAGCGGAAATGGGCCTCATCTCGCCTGGAGGGCAAAACCTCCTGGATTTTCTCGAGTTGCGGCAGGTGCTCTCGACTTACGACGGGGACCTCAGGGACCCGCTCTGGTGGCCTCAGGAAAGGCCAGTCCCCATGCGAGTTCCTCCGGGGCCTCTCGGGATTCCTCTCCCGTCGATGCCGGGGCCTAAGACCTTGTGTGGAGTCGGGGCCGGAACCTGAGGATTCCTCTCCAGTGCTGAACTGGATCTTGGGGTACTTCTGGAGTCTCCCCAGGGGAGTCAGTCCTCGTCTCGAATGCGGGCATGCACTTGCACTTTCCTCCAGAGCGGTAGCAGCAGTGTCACGCAGTCCGCCGCGTGGATCAAATGATCTATGGTTTTCCCTCGAGTCTTTCCCACGAGGCTTTCCCACGAGGCTTTCCCACAGGGCTGTCCCTCGTGCACACGTGGTGGGAGTCGATCCTCGGCTTGAACGTCAAGGCAGTGCAGGGAAAACAGGTTCCTCTGGAATGGACTGACACATCTGGGGGACTCTTGGAATGGTGTCACGACCCAGGAGTTCCTCTCGCCTTTCCTGTGGAGAGCGCCTCCTCTTGAGATGCGACGGGAACGCCGGGAATTCTTTCCCTACGAAACAGGGAAAGGATAACTCATCTCGAGCTAGGAGGCGGAAACGGGGCTCCCCTGGATGTGGGCGGGACCCCACGTGCTTCCTCTCTAGTGGAGACCGGTATGTCGGGGAACTTCTTGAGTTGCAGCAATGGTGTGAAGGACCCTTTGGAAGTTCCAGTGGTTAGACGTGATTAGCCTCGAGAAGCTTCAGCGGAAATGGGCCTCATCTCGCCTGGAGGGCAAAACCTCCTGGATTTTCTCGAGTTGCGGCAGGTGCTCTCGACTTACGACGGGGACCTCAGGGACCCGCTCTGGTGGCCTCAGGAAAGGCCAGTCCCCATGCGAGTTCCTTGGGGGCCTCTCGGGATTCCTCTCCCGTCGATGCCGGGCCTAAGACCTTGTGTGGAGTCGGGGCCGGAACCTGAGGATTCCTCTTCAGTGCTGACATGGATCTTGGGGTACTTCTGGAGTCTCCCCAGGCGAGTCAGTCCTCGTCTCGAATGCGGGCATGCACTTGCGCTTTCCTCCAGAGCGGTAGCAGCAGTGTCACGCAGTCCGCCGCGTGGATCAAAGGATCTGTGGTTTTCCCTCGAGTCTTTCCCACGAGGCTTTCCCACGAGGCTTTCCCACAGGGCTGTCCCACGTGCACACGTGGTGGGAGTCGATCCTCGGCCTGAACGTCAAGGCAGTGCAGGGAAAACAGGTTCCTCTGGAATGGACTGACACATCTGGGGGACTCTTGGAATGGTATCACGACCCTGGAGTTCCTCTCGCCTTTCCTGTGGAGAGCGCCTCCTCTTGAGATGCGACGGGAACGCCGCGAATTCTTTCCCTACGAAACAGGGAAAGGATCCCTCATCTCGAGCTAGGAGGCGGAAACGGGGCTCCCCTGGATGTGTGCGGGACACCACGTGCTTCCTCTCGAGTGGAGACGGGTATGTCGGGGAAGTTCTTGAGTTGCAGCAAGGGTGTGAAGGACCCTTTGGAAGTTCCAGTGGTTAGATGTTATTGGCCTCGAGAAGCCTCAGCGGAAATGGGCCTCATCTCGCCTGGAGGGGAAAACCTCCTGGATTTTCTCGAGTTGCGGCAGGTGCTCTCGACTTACGACGGGGACCTCAGGGAACCGCTCTGGTGGCCTCAGGAAAGGCCAGTCCCCACGCGAGTTCCTCGGGGGCCTCTCGGGATTCCTCTCCCGTCGATGCCGGGGCCTAAGACCTTGTGTGGAGTCGGGGCCGGAACCTGAGGATTCCTCTCCAGTGCTGACATGGATCTTGGGGTACTTCTGGAGTCTCCCCAGGGGAGTCAGTCCTCGTCTCGAATGCGGGCATGCACTTGCGCTTTCCTCCAGAGCGGTAGCAGCAGTGTCACGCAGTCCGCCGCGTGGATCAAAGGATCTATGGTTTTCCCTCCAGTCTTTCCCAGGAGGCTTTCCCACGAGGCTTTCCCACAGGGCTGTCCCACGTGCACACGTGGTGGGAGTCGATCCTCGGCTTGAACGTCAAGGCAGTGCAGGGAAAACAGGTTCCTCTGGAATGGACTGACACATCTGGGGGACTCTTGGAATGGTGGCACGACCCTGGAGTTCCTCTCTCCTTTCCTGTGGAGAGCGCCTCCTCTTAAGATGCGACGGGAACGCCGGGAATTCTTTCCCTACGAAACAGGGAAAGGATCCCTCATCTCGAGCTAGGAGGCGGAAACGGGGCCCCCCTGGATGTGTGCGGGACACCACGTGCTTCCTCTCGAGTGCAGACGGGTATGCCGGGGAACTTCTTGAGTTGCAGCAAGGGTGTGAAAGACCCTTTGGAAGTTCCAGTGGTTAGATGTGATTGGCCTCGAGAAGCCTCTTTGGAAATGGGCCTCATCTCGCCTGGAGGGCAAAACCTCCTGGATTTTCTCGAGTTGCGGCAGGTGCTCTCGACTTACGACGGGGACCTCAGGGACCCGCTCTGGTGGCCTCAGGAAAGGCCAGTCCCCATGCGACTTCCTCGGGGGCCTCTCGGGATTCCTCTCCCGTCGATGCCGGGGGCCGAATACCTTGTGTGGAGTCGGGGCCGGAACCTGAGGATTCCTCTCCAGTGCTGACATGGATCTTGGGGTACTTCTGGAGTCTCCCCAGGGGAGTCAGTCCTCGTCTGGAATGCGGGCATGCACTTGCGCTATCCTCCAGAGCGGAAGCAGGAGTGTCAAGCAATCCGCCGCGTGCATCAAAGGATCTATGGTTTTCCCTCGAGTCTTTCCCACGAGGCTTTCCCACGAGGCTTTCCCACAGGGCTGTCCCACGTGCACACGTGGTGGGAGTCGATCCTCGGCTTGAACGTCAAGGCAGTGCAGGGAAAACAGGTTCCTCTGGAATGGACTGACACATCTGGGGGACTCTTGGAATGGTGGCACGACCCTGGAGTTCCTCTCGCCTTTCCTGTGGAGAGCGCCTCCTCTTGAGATGCGACGGGAACGCTGGAATTCTTTCCCTACGAAACAGGGAAAGGATCCCTCATTTCGAGCTTGGAGGCAGAAACGGGGCTCCCCTGGATGTGTGCGGGACCCCACGTGCTTCCTCTCGAGTGGAGACAGGTATGTCGGGGAACTTCTTGAGTTGCAGCAAGGGTGTGAAGGACCCTTTGGAAGTTCCAGTGGTTAGATGTGATTAGCCTCGAGAAGCCTCAGCGGAAATGGGCCTCATCTCGCCTGGAGGGCAAAACCTCCTGGATTTTCTCGAGTTGCGGCAGGTGCTCTCGACTTACGACGGGGACCTCAGAGAGCCGCTCTGGTGGCCTCAGGAAAGGCCAGTCCCCATGCGACTTCCTCGGGTCCTCTCGGGATTCCTCTCCCGTCGATGCTGAGGCCTAAGACCTTGTGTGGAGTCGGGGCCGGAACCTGAGGATTCCTCTCCAGTGCTGACATGGATCTTGGGGTACTTCTGGAGTCTTCCCAGGGGAGTCAGTCCTCGTCTCGAATGCGGGCATGCACTTGCGCTTTCCTCCAGAGCGGTAGCAGCAGTGTCACGCAGTCCACCGCGTGGATCAAAGGATCTATGGATTTCCCTCTAGGCTTTCCCACGAGGCTTTCCCACGAGGCTTTCCCACTGGGTTGTCCCACGTGCACACGTGTTGGGAGTCGATCCTCGGCTTGAACGTCAAGGCAGTGCAGGGAAAACAGGTTCCTCTGGAATGGACTGACACATCTGGGGGTCTCTTGGAATGGTGGCACGACCCTGGAGTTCCTCTCGCCTTTCCTGTGGAGAGCGCCTCCTCTTGAGATGCGACGGGAATGCCGGGAATTCTTTCCTACGAAACAGGGAAAGAATCCCTCATCTCGAGCTAGGAGGCAGAAACGGGGCTACCCTGGATGTGTGCGGGACCCTCGTGCTTCCTCTCGAGTGGAGACGGGTATGTCGGGGAACTTCTAGAGTTGCAGCAAGGGTGTGAAGGACCCTTTGGAAGTTCAAGTGGTTAGACGTGATTAGCCTCGAGAAGCCTCAGCGAAAATGGACTTCATCTCGCCTGGAGGGCAAAATCTCCTGGATTTTCTCGAGTTGCGGCAGGTGCTCTCGACTTACGACGGGGACCTCAGGGACCCGCTCTGGTGGCCTCAGGAAAGGCCAGTCCCCATGCGAGTTCCTCGGGGGCCTCTCGGGATTCCTCTCCCGTCGATGTCGGGGCCTAAGACATTGTGTGGAGTCGGGGCCGAAACCTGAGGATTCCTCTCCAGTGCTCACATGGATCTTGGGGTACTTCTGGAGTCTCCCCAGGGGAGTCAGTCCTCGTCTCGAATGCGGGCATGCACTTGCGCTTTCCTCCAGAGCGGTAGCAGCAGTGTCACGCAGTCCGCCGCGTGGATCAAAAGATCTATGGTTTTCCCTCGAGTCTTTCCCATGTGGCTTTCCCACGAGGATTTCCCACAGGGCTGTCCCACGTGCACACGTGGTGGGAGTCGATCCTCGGCTTGAAGGTCAAGGCAGTGCAGGGAAAACAGGTTCCTCTGTAATGGAGTGACACATCTGGGGGACTCTTGGAATGGTGGCACGACCCTGGAGTTCCTCTCGCCTTTCCTGTGGAGAGCGCCTCCTCTTGAGATGCGACGGGAACGCCGGGAATTCTTACCCTACGAAACAGGGAAAGGATCCCTCATCTCGAGCTAGCAGGCGGAAACGGGGCTCCCCTGGATGTGTGCGGGACCCCACGTGCTTCCTCTCGAGTGGAGACGGATATGTCGGGGAACTTCTTGAGTTGCAGCAAGGGTGTGAAGGACCCTTAGGAAGTTCCAGTGGTTAGATGTGATTAGCCTCGAGAAGCCTCAGCGGAAATGGGCCTCATCTCGCGTGGAGGGCAAAACCTCTTGGATTTTCTGGAGGTGCGGCAGGTGCTCTCGACTTACGACGGGGACCTCAGGGACCCGCTCTGTTGGCCTCAGGAAAGGCCAGTCCCCATGCGAGTTCCTCCGGGGCCTCTCGGGATTCCTCTCCCGTCGATGCCGGGGACTAAGACCTTGTGTGGATTCGGGGCCGGAACCTGAGGATTCCTCTCCAGTGCTGAGATGGATCTTGGGGTACTTCTGGAGTCTCCCCAGGGGAGTCAGTCCTCGTCTCGAATGCGGGCATGCACATGCGCTTTCCTCCAGAGCGGTAGCAGCAGTGTCACGCAGTCCGCCGCGTGGATCAAAGGATCTATGGTTTTCCCTCGAGTCTTTCCCACGAGGCTTTCCCACGAGGCTTTCCCACAGGGCTGTCCCACGTGCACACGTAGTGGGAGTCGATCCTTGGCTTGAACGTCAAGGCAGTGCAGGGAAAACAGGTTCCTCTGTAATGGACTGACACATCTGGGGGTCTCTTGGAATGCTGGCACGACCCTGGAGTTCCTCTCCCCTTTCCTGTGGAGAGCGCCTCCTCTTGAGATGCGACGGGAACGCCGGGAATTCTTTCTCTACGAAACAGGGAAAGGATCCCTTATCTCGAGCTAGGAGGCGGAAACGGGGCTCCCCTGGATGTGTGCGGGACACCACGTGCTTCCTCTCGAGTGCAGACGGGTATGTCGGGGAACTTCTTGAGTTGCAGCAAGGGTGTGAAGGACCCTTTGGAAGTTCCAGTGGTTAGATATGATTAGCCTCGAGAAGGCTCAGCGGAAATGGGCCTCATCTCGCCTGGAGGGCAAAACCTCCTGGATTTTCTCGAGTTGCGGCAGGTGCTCTCGACTTACGACAGGGACCTCAGAGACCCGCTCTGGAGGCCTCAGGAAAGGCCAGTCCCCATGCGAGTTCCTCGGGGGCCTCTCGGGATTCCTCTCCCGTCGATGCCGGGGCCTAAGACCTTGTGTGGAGTCGGGGCCGGAACCTGAGGATTCCTCTCCAGTGCTGACATGGATCTTGGGGTAATTCTGGAGTCTCCCCAGGGGAGTCAGTCCTCGTCTCGAATGCGGGCATGCACTTGCGCTTTCCTCCAGAGCGGTAGCAGCAGTGTCACGCAGTCCGCCGCGTGGATCAAAGGATCTATGGTTTTCCCTCGAGTCTTTCCCACGAGGCTTTCCCACGAGGCTTTCCCACAGGGCTGTCCCACGTGCACACGTGTTGGGAGTCGATCCTCGGCTTGAATGTCAAGGCAGTGCAGGGAAAACAGGTTCCTCTGGAATGGACTGACACATCTGGGGGACTCTTGGAATGGTGGCACGACCCTGGAGTTCCTCTCGCCTTTCCTGTGGAGAGCGCCTCCTCTTGAGATGCGACGGGAACGCCGGGAATTCTTTCCCTACGAAACAGGGAAAGGATCCCTCATCTCGAGCTAGGAGGCGGAAACGGGGCTCCCCTGGATGTGTGCGGGACCCCACGTGCTTCCTCTCGAGTGGAGACGGGTATGTCGGGGAACTTCTTGAGTTGCAGCAAGGGTGTGAAGGGCCCTTTGGAAGTTCCAGTGGTTAGATGTGATTAGCCTCGAGAAGCCTCAGCGGAAATGGGCCTCATCTCGCCTGGAGGGCAAAACCTCCTGGATTTTCTCGAGTTGCGGCAGGTGCTCTCGACTTACGACGGGGATCTCAGGGACCCGCTCTGGTGGCCTCAGGAAAGGCCAGTCCCAATGCGAGTTCCTCGGGGGCCTCTCGGGATTCCTCTCCCGTCGATGCCGGGCCTAGGACATAGTGTGGTGTCGGGGCCGGAACCTGAATATTCCTCTCCAGTGCTGACATGGATCTTGGGGTACTTCTGGAGTCTCCCCAGATGAGTCAGTCCTCGTCTCGAATGCGGGCATGCAGTTGTGCTTTCCTCCAGAGCGGTAGCAGCAGTGTCACTCAGTCCGCCGCGTGGATCAAAGGATCTATGGTTTTCCCTCGAGTCTTTCCCACGGGGCTTTCCCACGAGGCTTTCCCACGGGCTGTACCACGTGCACACTTGGTGGGACTCGATCTTCGGCTTGAAAGTCAAGGCAGTGCAGGGAAATCAGGTTCCTCTGGAATGGACTGACACATCTGGGGGTCTCTTGGAATGGTGACACGACCCTGGAGTTCCTCTCGCCTTTCCTGTGGAGAGTGCCTCCTCTTGAGATGCGACGGGAACGCCGGGAATTCTTTCCCTACGAAACAGGGAAAGGATCCCTCATCTCGAGCTAGAAGGCGGAAACGGGGCTCCCCTGGATGTGTGCGGGACCCTCGTGCTTCCTCTCGAGTGGAGACGGGTATGTCGTGGAACTTCTTGAGTTGCAGCAAGGGTGTGAAGGACCCTTTGAAAGTTCCAGTGTTTTAATGTGATTAGCCTCGAGAAGCCTCAGCGGATATGGGCCTCATCTCGCCTGGAGGGCAAAACCTCCTGGATTTTCTCGAGTTGCGGCAGGTGCTCTCGACTTACGACGGGGACCTCAGGGACCCGCTCTGGTGGCCTCAGGAAAGGCCAGTCCCCATGCGAGTTTCCGGGGACCTCTCGGGATTCCTCTCCCGTCGATGCCGGGGCCTAAGACCTTGTGTGGAGTCGGGGCCGGAACCTGAGGATTCCTCTCCAGTGCTGACATGGATCTTGGTGTACTTCTGGAGTCTCCCCAGGGGAGTCAGTCCTCGTCTCGAATGCGGGCATGCACTTGCGCTTTCCTCCAGAGTGGTAGCAGCAGTGTCACGCAGTCCGCCGCGTGGATCAAAGGATCTATGGTTTTCCCTCGAGTCTTTCCCACGAGGCTTTCCCACGAGGCTTTCCCACAGGGCTGTCCCAAGTGCACACGTGGTGGGAGTCGATCGTCGGCTTGAACGTCAAGGAAGTGCAGGGAAAACAGGTTCCTCTGGAATGGACTGACACATCTGGGGGACTCCTGGAGTGGTGGCACGACCCTGGAGTTCCTCTCGCCTTTCCTGTGGAGAGCGCCTCCTCTTGAGATGCGACGGGAACGCCGGGAATTCTTTCCCTACGAAACAAGGAAAGGATCCCTCATCTCGAGCTAGGAGGCGGAAACGGGGCTCCCCTGGATGTTGCGGGACCCCACGTGCTTCCTCTCCAGTGGAGACGGGTATGTCGCGGAACTGCTTGAGTTGCAGCAAGGGTGTGAAGGACCCTTTGGAAGTTCCAGTGGTTAGATGTGATTAGCCTCGAGAAGCCTCAGCGGAAATGGGCCTCATCTCGCCTGGAGGGCAAAACCTCCTGGATTTTCTCGAGTTGCGGCAGGTGCTCTCGACTTACGACGGGGATCTCAGGGACCCGCTCTGGTGGCCTCCGGAAAGGCCAGTCCCCATGCGAGTTCCTCGGGGGCCTCTCGGGATTCCTCTCCCGTCGATGCCGGGGCCTAGGACATAGTGTGGTGTCGGGGCCGGAACCTGAATATTCCTCTCCAGTGCTGACATGGATCTTGGGGTACTTCTGGAGTCTCCCCAGGTGAGTCAGTCCTCGTCTCGAATGCGGGCATGCAGTTGTGCTTTCCTCCAGAGCGGTAGCAGCAGTGTGACTCAGTCCGCCGCGTGGATCAAAGGATCTATGGTTTTCCCTCGAGTCTTTCCCACGAGGCTTTCCCACGAGGCTTTCCCACGGGCTGTACCACGTGCACACTTGGTGGGACTCGATCTTCGGCTTGAAAGTCAAGGCAGTGCAGGGAAATCAGGTTCCTCTGGAATGGACTGACACATCTGGGGGTCTCTTGGAATGGTGACACGACCCTGGAGTTCCTCTCGCCTTTCCTGTGGAGAGTGCCTCCTCTTGAGATGCGACGGGAACGCCGGGAATTCTTTCCCTACGAAACAGGGAAAGGATCCCTCATCTCGAGCTAGAAGGCGGAAACGGGGCTCCCCTGGATGTGTGCGGGACCCTCGTGCTTCCTCTCGAGTGGAGACGGTATGTCGTGGAACTTCTTGAGTTGCAGCAAGGGTGTGAAGGACCCTTTGAAAGTTCCAGTGTTTTAATGTGATTAGCCTCGAGAAGCCTCAGCGGAAATGGGCCTCATCTCGCCTGGAGGGCAAAACCTCCTGGATTTTCTCGAGTTGCGGCAGGTGCTCTCGACTTACGACGGGGACCTCAGGGACCCGCTCTGGTGGCCTCAGGAAAGGCCAGTCCCCATGCGAGTTCCTCGGGGGCCTCTCGGGATTCCTCTCCCGTCGATGCCGGGGCCTAAGACCTTGTGTGGAGTCGGGGCCGGAACCTGAGGATTCCTCTCCAGTGCTGACATGGATCTTGGGGTACTTCTGGAGTCTCCCCAGGGGAGTCAGTCCTCGTCTCGAATGCGGGCATGCACTTGCGCTTTCCTCCAGAGTGGTAGCAGCAGTGTCACGCAGTCCGCCGCGTGGATCAAAGGATCTATGGTTTTCCCTCGAGTCTTTCCCACGAGGCTTTCCCACGAGGCTTTCCCACAGGGCTGTCCCAAGTGCACACGTGTTGGGAGTCGATCGTCGGCTTGAACGTCAAGGAAGTGCAGGGAAAACAGGTTCCTCTGGAATGGACTGACACATCTGGGGGACTCCTGGAATGGTGGCACGACCCTGGAGTTCCTCTCGCCTTTCCTGTGGAGAGCGCCTCCTCTTGAGATGCGACGGGAACGCCGGGAATTCTTTCCCTACGAAACAAGGAAAGGATCCCTCATCTCGAGCTAGGAGGCGGAAACGGGGCTCCCCTGGATGTTGCGGGACCCCACGTGCTTCCTCTCCAGTGGAGACGGGTATGTCGGGGAACTTCTTGAGTTGCAGCAAGGGTGTGAAGGACCCTTTGGAAGTTCCAGTGGTTAGATGTGATTAGCCTCGAGAAGCCTCAGCGGAAATGGGCCTCATCTCGCCTGGAGGGCAAAACCTCCTGGATTTTCTCGAGTTGCGGCAGGTGCTCTCGACTTACGACGGGGATCTCAGGGACCCGCTCTGGTGGCCTCAGGAAAGGCCAGTCCCCATGCGAGTTCCTCGGGGGCCTCTCGGGATTCCTCTCCCGTCGATGCCGGGGCCTAGGACATAGTGTGGTGTCGGGGCCGGAACCTGAATATTCCTCTCCAGTGCTGACATGGATCTTGGGGTACTTCTGGAGTCTCCCCAGGTGAGTCAGTCCTCGTCTCGAATGCGGGCATGCAGTTGTGCTTTCCTCCAGAGCGGTAGCAGCATTGTCACTCAGTCCGCCGCGTGGATCAAAGGATCTATGGTTTTCCCTCGAGTCTTTCTCACGAGGCTTTCCCACGAGGCTTTCCCACGGGCTGTACCACGTGCACACTTGGTGGGACTCGATCTTCGGCTTGAAAGTCAAGGCAGTGCAGGGAAATCAGGTTCCTCTGGAATGGACTGACACATCTGGGGGTCTCTTGGAATGGTGACACGACCCTGGAGTTCCTCTCGCCTTTCCTGTGGAGAGTGCCTCCTCTTGAGATGCGACGGGAACGCCGGGAATTCTTTCCCTACGAAACAGGGAAAGGATCCCTCATCTCGAGCTAGAAGGCGGAAACGGGGCTCCCCTGGGTGTGTGCGGGACCCTCGTGCTTCCTCTCGAGTGGAGACGGGTATGTCGGGGAACTTCTTGAGTTGCAGCAAGGGTGTGAAGGACCCTTTGAAAGTTCCAGTGTTTTAATGTGATTAGCCTCGAGAAGCCTCAGCGGAAATGGGCCTCATCTCGCCTGGAGGGCAAAACCTCCTGGATTTTCTCGAGTTGCGGCAGGTGCTCTCGACTTACGACGGGGACCTCAGGGACCCGCTCTGGTGGCCTCAGGAAAGGCCAGTCCCCATGCGAGTTCCTCGGGGGCCTCTCGGGATTCCTCTCCCGTCGATGCCGGGGCCTAAGACCTTGTGTGGAGTCGGGGCCGGAACCTGAGGATTCCTCTCCAGTGCTGACATGGATCTTGGGGTACTTCTGGAGTCTCCCCAGGGGAGTCAGTCCTCATCTCGAATGCGGGCATGCACTTGCGCTTTCCTCCAGAGTGGTAGCAGCAGTGTCACGCAGTCCGCCGCGTGGATCAAAGGATCTATGGTTTTCCCTCGAGTCTTTCCCACGAGGCTTTCCCACGAGGCTTTCCCACAGGGCTGTCCCAAGTGCACACGTGGTGGGAGTCGATCGTCGGCTTGAACGTCAAGGAAGTGCAGGGAAAACAGGTTCCTCTGGAATGGACTGACACATCTGGGGGACTCCTGGAATGGTGGCACGACCCTGGAGTTCCTCTCGCCTTTCCTGTGGAGAGCGCCTCCTCTTGAGATGCGACGGGAACGCCGGGAATTCTTTCCCTACGAAACAAGGAAAGGATCCCTCATCTTGAGCTAGGAGGCGGAAACGGGGCTCCCCTGGATGTTGCGGGACCCCACGTGCTTCCTCTCCAGTGGAGACGGGTATGTCGGGGAACTTCTTGAGTTGCAGCAAGGGTGTGAAGGACCCTTTGGAAGTTCCAGTGGTTAGATGTGATTAGCCTCGAGAAGCCTCAGCGGAAATGGGCCTCATCTCGCCTGGAGGGCAAAACCTCCTGGATTTTCTCGAGTTGCGGCAGGTGCTCTCGACTTACGACGGGGATCTCAGGGACCCGCTCTGGTGGCCTCAGGAAAGGCCAGTCCCCACGCGAGTTCCGCGGGGGCCTCTCGGGATTCCGCTCCCGTCGATGCCGGGGCCTAGGACATAGTGTGGTGTCGGGGCCGGAACCTGAATATTCCTCTCCAGTGCTGACATGGATCTTGGGGTACTTCTGGAGTCTCCCCAGGGGAGTCAGTCCTCGTCTCGAATGCGGGCATGCAGTTGTGCTTTCCTCCAGAGCGGTAGCAGCAGTGTCACTCAGTCCGCCGCGTGGATCAAAGGATCTATGGTTTTCCCTCGAGTCTTTCCCACGAGGCTTTCCCACGAGGCTTTCCCACGGGCTGTACCACGTGCACACTTGGTGGGACTCGATCTTCGGCTTGAAAGTCAAGGCAGTGCAGGGAAATCAGGTTCCTCTGGAATGGACTGACACATCTGGGGGTCTCTTGGAATGGTGACACGACCATGGAGTTCCTCTCGCCTTTCCTGTGGAGAGTGCCTCCTCTTGAGATGCGACGGGAACGCCGGGAATTCTTTCCCTACGAAACAGGGAAAGGATCCCTCATCTCGAGCTAGAAGGCGGAAACGGGGCTCCCCTGGATGTGTGCGGGACCCTCGTGCTTCCTCTCGAGTGGAGACGGGTATGTCGTGGAACTTCTTGAGTTGCAGCAAGGGTGTGAAGGACCCTTTGAAAGTTCCAGTGTTTTAATGTGATTAGCCTCGAGAAGCCTCAGCGGAAATGGGCCTCATCTCGCCTGGAGGGCAAAACCTCCTGGATTTTCTCGAGTTGCGGCAGGTGCTCTCGACTTACGACGGGGACCTCAGGGACCCGCTCTGGTGGCCTCAGGAAAGGCCAGTCCCCATGCGAGTTCCTCGGGGGCCTCTCGGGATTCCTCTCCCGTCGATGCCGGGGCCTAAGACCTTGTGTGGAGTCGGGGCCGGAACCTGAGGATTCCTCTCCAGTGCTGACATGGATCTTGGGGTACTTCTGGAGTCTCCCCAGGGGAGTCAGTCCTCGTCTCGAATGCGGGCATGCACTTGCGCTTTCCTCCAGAGTGGTAGCAGCAGTGTCACGCAGTCCGCCGCGTGGATCAAAGGATCTATGGTTTTCCCTCGAGTCTTTCCCACGAGGCTTTCCCACGGGGCTTTCCCACAGGGCTGTCCCACGTGCACACGTGGTGGGAGTCGATCGTCGGCTTGAACGTCAAGGCAGTGCAGGGAAAACAGGTTCCTCTGGAATGGACTGACACATCTGGGGGACTCTTGGAATGGTGGCACGACCCTGGAGTTCCTCTCCCCTTTCCTGTGGAGAGCGCCTCCTCTTGAGATTCGATTGGAACACCGGGAATTCTGTCCCTACGAAACAGGGAAAGGATCCCTCATCTCGAGCTAGGAGGCGGAAACGCGGCTCCCCTGGATGTGTGAGGGACCCCACGTGCTTCCTCTCGAGTGGAGACGGGTATGTCGGGGAACTTCTTGAGTTGCAGCAAGGGTGTGAAGGACCCTTAGGAAGTTCCAGTGGTTAGACGTGATTAGCCTTGAGAAGCCTCAGGGGAAATGGGCCTCATCTCGCCTGGAGGGCAAAACCTCCTGGATTTTCTCTGGTTGCGGAGGTGCTCTCGACTTACTACGAGGACCTCAGGGACCCCCTCTGGTGGCCTCAGGAAAGGCCAGTCCCCATGCGAGTTCCTCGGGGGCCTCTCGGGATTCCTCTCCCCTCGATTCCGGGGACTAAGACCTTGTGTGGATTCGGGGCTGGAACCTGAGGATTCCTCTCCAGTGCTGACATGGATCTTGGGGTACTTCTGGAGTCTCCCCAGGGGAGTCAGTCCTCGTCTCGAATGCGGGCCTGCACTTGCGCTTTCGTCCAGAGCGGTAGCAGCACTGTCACGCAGTCCGCCGCGTGGATCAAAGGATTTATGGTTTTCCCTCGAGTCTTTCCCACGAGGCTTTCCCACGAGGCTTTCCCACAGGGCTGTCCCACGTGCACACGTGGTGGGAGTCTATCTTCGGCTTGAACGTCAAGGCAGTACATGGAAAACAGGTTCCTCTGGAATGGACTGACACATCTGGGGTCTCTTGGAATGGTGGCACGACCCTGGAGTTCCTCTCGCCTTTCCTGTGGAGAGCGCCTCCTCTTGAGATGCGACGGGAACGCCGGGAATTCTTTCCCTACCAAACAGGGAAAGGATCCCTCATCTCGAGCTAGGAGGCGGAAACGGGGCTCCCCTGGATGTGTGCGGGACACTCGTGCTTCCTCTCGAGTGGAGACGGTTATGTTGGGGAACTTCTTGAGTTGCAGCAAGGGTGTGAAGGACCCTTTGGAAGTTCCATTGGTTAGATGTGATTAGCCTTGAGAAGCCTCAGCGGAAATGGGCCTCATCTCGCCTGGAGGGCAAAACCTCCTGGATTTTCTCGAGTTGCAGCAGGTGCTCTCGACTTACGACGGGGACCACAGGGACACGCTCTGGTGGCCTCAGGAAAGGCCAGTCCCCATGCGAGTTCCTCGGGGGCCTCTCGGGATTCCTCTCCCGTCGATGCCGGGGCCTAAGACCTTGTGTGGAGTCGGGGCCGGAACCTGAGGATTCCTCTCCAGTGCTGACATGGATCTTGGGGTACTTCTGGAGTCTCCCCAGGGGAGTCAGTCCTCGTCTCGAATGCGGGCATGCACTTGTGCTTTCCTATAGAGCGGTAGCAGCAGTGTCACGCAGTCCAGCGCGTGGATCAAAGGATCTATGGTTTTCCCTCGAGTCTTTCCCACGAGGCTTTCCCACGGGGCTTTCCCACAGGGCTGTCCCACGTGCACACGTGGTGGGAGTCGATCGTCGGCTTGAACGTCAAGGCAGTGCAGAGAAAACAGGTTCCTCTGGAATGGACTGACACATCTGGGGGACTCTTGGAATGGTGGCACGACCCTGGAGTTCCTCTCCCCTTTCCTGTGGAGAGCGCCTCCTCTTGAGATTCGATTGGAACACCGGGAATTCTTTCCCTACGAAACAGGGAAAGGATCCCTCATCTCGAGCTAGGAGGCGGAAACGGGGCTCCCCTGGATGTGTGAGGTACCCCACGTGCTTCCTCTCGAGTGGAGACGGGTATGTCGGGGAACTTCTTGAGTTGCAGCAAGGGTGTGAAGGACCCTTAGGAAGTTCCAGTGGTTAGACCTGATTAGCCTCGAGAAGCCTCAGGGGAAATGGGCCTCATCTCGCCTGGAGGGCAAAACCTCCTGGATTTTCTCTAGTTGCGGAGGTGCTCTCGACTTACTACGAGGACCTCAGGGACCCGCTCTGGTGGCCTCAGGAAAGGCCAGTCCCCATGCGAGTTCCTCGGGGGCCTCTCGGGATTCCTCTCCCCTCGATTCCGGGGACTAAGACCTTGTGTGGATTCGGGGCTGGAACCTGAGGATTCCTCTCCAGTGCTGACATGGATCTTGGGGTAATTCTGGAGTCTCCCCAGGGGAGTCAGTCCTCGTCTCGAATGCGGGCCTGCACTTGCGCTTTCGTCCAGAGCGGTAGCAGCACTGTCACGCAGTCCGCCGCGTGGATCAAAGGATTTATGGTTTTCCCTCGAGTCTTTCCCACGAGGCTTTCCCACGAGGCTTTCCCACAGGGCTGTCCCACGTGCACACGTGGTGGGAGTCGATCCTCGGCTTGAACGTCAAGGCAGTGCAGGGAAAACAGTTTCCTCTGTAATGGACTGACACATTTGGGTGTCTCTTGGAATGCTGGCACGACACTGGAGTTCCTCTCGCCTTTCCTGTGGAGAGCGCCTCCTCTTGAGATGCGACGGGAACGCCGGGAATTCTTTCCCTACGAAACAGGGAAAGGATCCCTCATCTCGAGCTAGGAGGCGGAAACGGGGCTCCCCTGGATGTGTGCGGGACCCTCGTGCTTCCTCTCGAGTGGAGACGGGTATGTCGGGGAACTTCTTGAGTTGCAGCAAGGGTGTGAAGGACCCTTTGGAAGTTCCAGTGGTTAGATGTGATTAGCCTCGAGAAGCCTCAGCGGAAATGGGCCTCATCTCGCCTGGAGGACAAAACCTCCTGGATTTTCTCGAGTTGCGGCAGGTGCTCTCGACTTACGACGGGGACCTCAGGTACCCGCTCTGGTGGCTTCAGGAAAGGCCAGTCCCCATGCGAGTTCCTCGGGGGCCTCTCGGGATTCCTCTCCCGTCGATGCTGGGGCCTAAGACCTTGTGTGGAGTCTGGGCCCGAAGCTGAGGATTCCTCTCCAGTGCAGACATGGATCATGGGCGACTTCTGGAGTCTCCCCAGGGGAGTCAGTCATCGGCTCGAATGCGGGCATGTATTTGCGCTTTCCTCCAGAGCGGTAGCAGCAGTGTCACGCAGTCCGCCGCGTGGATCAAAGGATCTATGGTTTTCCCTCGAGTCTTTCCCACGAGGCTTTCCCACGAGGCTTTCCCACAGGGCTGTCCCACGTGCACACGTGGTGGGAGTCGATCCTCGGCTTGAACGTCAACGCAGTGCAGGGAAAACAGGTTCCTCTGGAATGGACTGACACATCTGGGGTTTCTTGGAATGGTGGTACGACCCTGGAGTTCCTCTCGCCTTTCCTGTGGAGAGCGCCTCCTCTTGAGATGCGACGGGAACGCCGGGAATTCTTTCCCTACGAAACAGGGAAAGGATCCCTCATCTCGAGCTAGGAGGCGGAAACGGGGCTCCCCTGGATGTGTGCGGGACCCTCGTGCTTCCTCTCGAGTGGACACGGGTATGTCGGGGAACTTCTTGAGTTGCAGCAAGGGTGTGAAGGACCCTTTGAAAGTTCCAGTGGTTAGATGTGATTAGCCTCGAGAAGCCTCAGCGGAAATGAACCTCATCTCGCCTGGAGGGCAAAACCTCCTGGATTTTCTCGAGTTGTGGCAGGTGCTCTCGACTTACGGCGGGGACCTCAGGGACCCGCTCTGGTGGCCTCAGGAAAGGCCAGTCCCCATGCGAGTTCCTCGGGGGCCTCTCGGGATTCCTCTCCCGTCGATGCCGGGGCCTAAGACCTTGTGTGGAGTCGGGGCCGGAACGTGAAGATTCCTCTCCAGTGCAGACATGAATCTTGGGGTACTTCTGGAGTCTCCCCAGGGGAGTCAGTCCTCGTCTCGAATGCGGGCATGCACTTGCGCTTCTCTCCAGTGCGGTAGGAGCAGGGTCACGCAGTCTGCAGCGTGGATCAAAGGATCTATAGCTTTCCCTCGAGTCTTTCCCACGAGGCTTTCCCACGAGGCGTTCCCCCAGGGCTGTCCCTCGTGCACACGTGGTGGGAGTCGATCCTCGGCTTGATCGTCAAGGCAGTGCAAGAAAAACAGGTTCCTCTAGAATGGACTGACACATCTGGGGGTCTCTTGAAATGGTGGCACGACACTGGAGTTCCTCTCGCCTTTCCTGTGGAGAGCGCCTCCTATTGAGATGCGACGGGAACGCCGGGAATTCTTTCGCTACGAAACAGGGAAAGGATCCCTCATCTCGAGCTAGGAGGCGGAAACGGTGCTCCCCTGGATGTGTGCATGACCCCACGTGCTTCCTCTCGAGTGGAGACGGGTATGTCGGGGAACTTCTTGAGTTGCAGCAAGGGTGTGAAGGACCCTTTGAAAGTTCCAGTGGTTTAATGTGATTAGCCTCGAGAAGCCTCAGCGGAAATGGGCCTCATCTCGCCTGGAGGGCAAAACCTCCTGGATTTTCTCGAGTTGCGGCAGGTGCTCTCGACTTACGACGGGGACCTCAGGGACCCGCTCTGGTGGCCTCAGGAAAGGCCAGTCCCCATGCGAGTTCCTCGGGGGCCTCTCGGGATTCCTCTCCCGTCGATGCCGGGGCCTAAGACCTTGTGTGGAGACGGGGCCGGAACCTGAGGATTCCTCTCCAGTGCTGACATGGATCTTGGGGTACTTCTGGAGTCTCCCCAGGGGAGTCAGTCCTCGTCTCGAATGCGGGCATGCACTTGCGCTTTCCTCCAGAGTGGTAGCAGCAGTGTCACGCAGTCCGCCGCGTGGATCAAAGGATCTATGGTTTTCCCTCGAGTCTTTCCCACGAGGCTTTCCCACGGGGCTTTCCCACAGGGCTGTCCTACGTGCACACGTGGTGGGAGTCGATCGTCGGCTTGAACGTCAAGGCAGTGCAGGGAAAACAGGTTCCTCTGTAATGGACTGACACATCTGGGGGACTCTTGGAATGGTGGCACGACCCTGGAGTTCCTCTCGCCTTTCTGTGGAGAGCGCCTCCTCTTGAGATGCGACGGGAACGCCGGGAATTCTTTCCCTACGAAACAGGGAAAGGATCTCTCATTTCGAGCTAGGAGGCGGAAACGGGGCTCCTCTGGATGTGTGCGGGACCCTCGTGCTTCCTCTCGAGTGGAGACGGGTATGTCGGGGAACTTCTTGAGTTGCAGCAAGGGTGTGAAGGACCCTTTGGAAGTTATAGTTGTTAGATGTGATTAGCCTCGAGAAGCCTCAGCGGAAATGGACCTCATCTCGCCTGGAGCGCAAAACCTCCTGGATTTTCTCGAGTTGCGGCAGGTGCTCTCGACTTACGACGGGGACCTCAGGGACCCGCTCTGGTGGCCTCAGGAAAGGCCAGTCCCCATGCGACTTCCTCGGGGGCCTCTTGGGATTCCTCTCCCGTCGATGCCGGGGCCTAAGACCTTGTGTGGAGTCGGTCCCAGAACCTGAGGATTCCTCTCCAGTGCTGACATGGATCTTGGGGTACTTCTGGAGTCTCCCCAGGGGAGTCAGTCCTCTTCTCGAATGCGGGCCTGCACTTGCGCTTTCGTCCAGAGCGGTAGCAGCACTGTCACGCAGTCCGCCGCGTGGATCAAAGGATCTATGGTTTTCCCTCGAGTCTTTCCCACGAGGCTTTCCCACGAGGCTTTCCCACAGGGCTGTCCCACGTGCACACGTGGTGGGAGTCTATCTTCGGCTTGAACGTCAAGGCAGTACATGGAAAACAGGTTCCTCTGGAATGGACTGACACATCTGGGGTCTCTTGGAATGGTGGCACGACCCTGGAGTTCCTCTCGCCTTTCCTGTGGAGAGCGCCTCCTCTTGAGATGCGACGGGAACGCCGGGAATTCTTTCCCTACCAAACAGGGAAAGGATCCCTCATCTCGAGCTAGGAGGCGGAAACGGGGCTCCCCTGGATGTGTGCGGGACACTCGTGCTTCCTCTCGAGTGGAGACGGTTATGTTGGGGAACTTCTTGAGTTGCAGCAAGGGTGTGAAGGACCCTTTGGAAGTTCCATTGGTTAGATGTGATTAGCCTTGAGAAGCCTCAGCGGAAATGGGCCTCATCTCGCCTGGAGGGCAAAACCTCCTGGATTTTCTCGAGTTGCAGCAGGTGCTCTCGACTTACGACGGGGACCACAGGGACACGCTCTGGTGGCCTCAGGAAAGGCCAGTCCCCATGCGAGTTCCTCGGGGGCCTCTCGGGATTCCTCTCCCGTCGATGCCGGGGCCTAAGACCTTGTGTGGAGTCGGGTCCGGAAGCTGAGGATTCCTCTCCAGTGCTGACATGGATCTTGGGGTACTTCTGGAGTCTCCCCAGGGGAGTCAGTCCTCGTCTCGAATGCGGGCATGCACTTGTGCTTTTCTATAGAGCGGTAGCAGCAGTGTCACGCAGTCCAGCGCGTGGATCAAAGGATCTATGGTTTTCCCTCGAGTCTTTCCCACGAGGCTTTCCCACGGGGCTTTCCCACAGGGCTGTCCCACGTGCACACGTGGTGGGAGTCGATCGTCGGCTTGAACGTCAAGGCAGTGCAGAGAAAACAGGTTCCTCTGGAATGGACTGACACATCTGGGGGACTCTTGGAATGGTGGCACGACCCTGGAGTTCCTCTCCCCTTTCCTGTGGAGAGCGCCTCCTCTTGAGATTCGATTGGAACACCGGGAATTCTTTCCCTACGAAACAGGGAAAGGATCCCTCATCTCGAGCTAGGAGGCGGAAACGGGGCTCCCCTGGATGTGTGAGGTACCCCACGTGCTTCCTCTCGAGTGGAGACGGGTATGTCGGGGAACTTCTTGAGTTGCAGCAAGGGTGTGAAGGACCCTTAGGAAGTTCCAGTGGTTAGACGTGATTAGCCTCGAGAAGCCTCAGGGGAAATGGGCCTCATCTCGCCTGGAGGGCAAAACCTCCTGGATTTTCTCTAGTTGCGGAGGTGCTCTCGACTTACTACGAGGACCTCAGGGACCCGCTCTGGTGGCCTCAGGAAAGGCCAGTCCCCATGCGAGTTCCTCGGGGGCCTCTCGGGATTCCTCTCCCCTCGATTCCGGGGACTAAGACCTTGTGTGGATTCGGGGCTGGAACCTGAGGATTCCTCTCCAGTGCTGACATGGATCTTGGGGTAATTCTGGAGTCTCCCCAGGGGAGTCAGTCCTCGTCTCGAATGCGGGCCTGCACTTGCGCTTTCGTCCAGAGCGGTAGCAGCACTGTCACGCAGTCCGCCGCGTGGATCAAAGGATTTATGGTTTTCCCTCGAGTCTTTCCCACGAGGCTTTCCCACGAGGCTTTCCCACAGGGCTGTCCCACGTGCACACGTGGTGGGAGTCGATCCTCGGCTTGAACGTCAAGGCAGTGCAGGGAAAACAGTTTCCTCTGTAATGGACTGACACATTTGGGTGTCTCTTGGAATGCTGGCACGACACTGGAGTTCCTCTCGCCTTTCCTGTGGAGAGCGCCTCCTCTTGAGATGCGACGGGAACGCCGGGAATTCTTTCCCTACGAAACAGGGAAAGGATCCCTCATCTCGAGCTAGGAGGCGGAAACGGGGCTCCCCTGGATGTGTGCGGGACCCTCGTGCTTCCTCTCGAGTGGAGACGGGTATGTCGGGGAACTTCTTGAGTTGCAGCAAGGGTGTGAAGGACCCTTTGGAAGTTCCAGTGGTTAGATGTGATTAACCTCGAGAAGCCTCAGCGGAAATGGGCCTCATCTCGCCTGGAGGACAAAACCTCCTGGATTTTCTCGAGTTGCGGCAGGTGCTCTCGACTTACGACGGGGACCTCAGGTACCCGCTCTGGTGGCTTCAGGAAAGGCCAGTCCCCATGCGAGTTCCTCGGGGGCCTCTCGGGATTCCTCTCCCGTCGATGCTGGGGCCTAAGACCTTGTGTGGAGTCTGGGCCCGAAGCTGAGGATTCCTCTCCAGTGCAGACATGGATCATGGGCGACTTCTGGAGTCTCCCCAGGGGAGTCAGTCTTCGGCTCGAATGCGGGCATGTATTTGCGCTTTCCTCCAGAGCGGTAGCAGCAGTGTCACGCAGTCCGCCGCGTGGATCAAAGGATCTATGGATTTCCCTCGAGTCTTTCCCACGAGGCTTTCCCACGAGGCTTTCCCACAGGGCTGTCCCACGTGCACACGTGGTGGGAGTCGATCCTCGGCTTGAACGTCAACGCAGTGCAGGGAAAACAGGTTCCTCTGGAATGGACTGACACATCTGGGGTTTCTTGGAATGGTGGTACGACCCTGGAGTTCCTCTCGCCTTTCCTGTGGAGAGCGCCTCCTCTTGAGATGCGACGGGAACGCCGGGAATTCTTTCCCTACGAAACAGGGAAAGGATCCCTCATCTCGAGCTAGGAGGCGGAAACGGGGCTCCCCTGGATGTGTGCGGGACCCTCGTGCTTCCTCTCGAGTGGACACGGGTATGTCGGGGAACTTCTTGAGTTGCAGCAAGGGTGTGAAGGACCCTTTGAAAGTTCCAGTGGTTAGATGTGATTAGCCTCGAGAAGCCTCAGCGGAAATGAACCTCATCTCGCCTGGAGGGCAAAACCTCCTGGATTTTCTCGAGTTGTGGCAGGTGCTCTCGACTTACGGCGGGGACCTCAGGGATCCGCTCTGGTGGCCTCAGGAAAGGCCAGTCCCCATGCGAGTTCCTCGGGGGCCTCTCGGGATTCCTCTCCCGTCGATGCCGGGGCCTAAGACCTTGTGTGGAGTCGGGGCCGGAACGTGAGGATTCCTCTCCAGTGCAGACATGAATCTTGGGGTACTTCTGGAGTCTCCCCAGGGGAGTCAGTCCTCGTCTCGAATGCGGGCATGCACTTGCGCTTCTCTCCAGTGCGGTAGGAGCAGGGTCACGCAGTCTGCAGCGTGGATCAAAGGATCTATAGCTTTCCCTCGAGTCTTTCCCACGAGGCTTTCCCACGAGGCGTTCCCCCAGGGCTGTCCCTCGTGCACACGTGGTGGGAGTCGATCCTCGGCTTGAACGTCAAGGCAGTGCAAGAAAAACAGGTTCCTCTAGAATGGACTGACACATCTGGGGGTCTCTTGAAATGGTGGCACGACACTGGAGTTCCTCTCGCCTTTCCTGTGGAGAGCGCCTCCTATTGAGATGCGACGGGAACGCCGGGAATTCTTTCGCTACGAAACAGGGAAAGGATCCCTCATCTCGAGCTAGGAGGCGGAAACGGTGCTCCCCTGGATGTGTGCATGACCCCACGTGCTTCCTCTCGAGTGGAGACGGGTATGTCGGGGAACTTCTTGAGTTGCAGCAAGGGTGTGAAGGACCCTTTGGAAGTTCCAGTGGTTAGATGTGATTAGCCTCGAGAAGCATCAGCTGAAATGGCCCTCATCTCGCCTGGAGGGCAAAACCTCCTGGATTTTCTCGAGTTGTGGCAGGTGCTCTCAACTTACGACAGGGACCTCAGGGACCCGCTCTGGTGGCCTCAGGAAAGGCCAGTCCCCATGCGAGTTCCTTGGGGGCCTCTCGGGATTCCTCTCCCGTCGATGCCGGGGCCTAAGACCTTGTGTGGAGTCGGGGCCGGAACCTGAGGATTCCTCTCCAGTGCTGACATGGATCTTGGGGTACTTCTGGAGTCTCCCCAGGGGAGTCAGTCCTCGTCTCGAATGCGGGCATGCACTTGCGCTTTCCTCCAGAGCGGTAGCAGCAGTGTCACGCAGTCCGCCGCGTGGATCAAAGGATCTATGGTTTTCCCTCGAGTCTTTCCCACGAGGCTTTCCCACGAGGCTTTCCCACAGGGCTGTCCCACGTGCACACGTGGTGGGAGTCGATCCTCGGCTTGAACGTCAAGGCAGTGCAGGGAAAACAGGTTCCTCTGGAATGGACTGACACATCTGGGGGTCTCTTGGAATGGTGGCACGACCCTGGAGTTCCTCTCGCCTTTCCTGTGGAGAGCGCCTCCTCTTGAGATGCGACGGGAACGCCGGGAATTCTTTCCCTACGAAACAAGGAAAGGATCCCTCATCTCGAGCTAGGAGGCGGATACGGGGCTCCCCTGGATGTGTGCGGGACTCTCGTGCTTCCTCTCGAGTGGAGACGGGTATGTCGGGGAACTTCTTGAGTTGCAGCAAGGGTGTGAAGGACCCTTAGGAAGTTCCAGTGGTTAGACGTGATTAGCCTCGAGAAGCCTCAGCGGAAATGGGCCTCATCTCGCCTGGAGGACAAAACCTCCTGGATTTTCTCGAGTTGCGGCAGGTGCTCTCGACTTACGACGGGGACCTCAGGGACCCGCTCTGGTGGCCTCAGGAAAGGCCAGTCCCCATGCGAGTTTCCGGGGACCTCTCGGGATTCCTCTCCCGTCGATGCCGGGGCCTAAGACCTTGTGTGGAGTCGGGGCCGGAACCTGAGGATTCCTCTCCAGTGCTGACATGGATCTTGGGGTACTTCTGGAGTCTCCCCAGGGGAGTCAGTCCTCGTCTCGAATGCGGGCATGCACTTGCGCTTTCCTCCAGAGCGGTAGCAGCAGTGTCACGCAGTCCGCCACGTGGATCAAAGGATCTATGGTTTTCCCTCGAGTCTTTCCCACGAGTCTTTCCCACGAGGCTTTCCCACAGGGCTGTCCCACGTGCACACGTGGTGAGAGTCGATCCTCGGCTTGAACGTCAAGGCAGTACAGGGAAAACAGGTTCCTCTGGAATGGACTGACATATCTGGGGTCTCTTGGAATGGTGGCACGACCCTGGAGTTCCTCTCGCCTTTCCTGTGGAGAGCGCCTCCTCTTGAGATGCGACGGGAACGCCGGGAATTCTTTCCCTACGAAAGAGAGAAGGATCCCTCATCTCGAGCTAGGAGGCGGAAACGGGGCTCCCCTGGATGTGTGCGGGACCCCACGTGCTTCCTCTCGAGTGGAGACGGGTATGTCGGGGAACTTCTTGTGTTGCAGCAAGGGTGTGAAGGACCCTTTGGAAGTTCCAGTGGTTAGATGTGATTAGCCTCGAGAGCCTCAGCGGAAATGGGCCTCATCTCGCCTGGAGGGCAAAACCTCCTGGATTTTCTCGAGTTGCGGCAGGTGCTCTCGACTTACGACGGGGACCTCAGGGACCCGCTCTGGTGGCCTCAGGAAAGGCCATTCCCCATGCGAGTTCCTCGGGGACCTCTTGGGATTCCTCTCCCGTCGATGCCGGGGCCTAAGACCTTGTGTGGAGTCGGGGCCGGAACCTGAGGATTCCTCTCCAGTGCTGACATGGATCTTGGGGTACTTCTGGAGTCTCCCCAGGGGAGTCAGTCCTCGTCTCGAATGCGGGCATGCACTTGCGCTTTCCTCCAGAGCGGTAGCAGCAGTGTCTCGCAGTCCGCCGCGTGGATCAAAGGATCTATGGTTTTCCCTCGAGTCTTTCCCACGAGGCTTTCCCACAGGGCTGTCCCACGTGCACACGTGGTGGGAGTCTATCCTCGGCTTGAACGTCAAGGCAGTACAGGGAAAACAGGTTCCTCTGGAATGGACTGACACATCTGGGGTCTCTTGGAATGATGGTACAACCCTGGAGTTCCTCTCGCCTTTCCTGTGGAGAGCGCCTCCTCTTGAGATGCGACGGGAACGCCGGGAATTCTTTCCCTACGAAACAGGGAAAGGATCCCTCATCTCGAGCTAGGAGGCGGAAACGGGGCTCCCCTGGATGTGTGCGGGACCCTCGTGCTTCCTCTCGAGTGGACACGGGTATGTCGGGGAACTTCTTGAGTTGCAGCAAGGGTGTGAAGGACCCTTTGAAAGTTCCAGTGGTTAGATATTATTAGCCTCGAGAAGCCTCAGCGGAAATGGGCCTCATCTCGCCTGGAGGGCAAAACCTCCTGGATTTTCTCGAGTTGTGTCAGGTGCTCTCGACTTACGTCGGGGACCTCAGGAACCCGCTCTGGTGGCCTCAGGAAAGGCCAGTCCCCATGCGAGTTCCTCGGGGGCCTCACGGGAGTCCTCTCCCGTCGATGCCGGGCCCTAAGAACTTGTGTGGAGTCGGGGCCGGAACCTGAGGATTCCTCTCCAGTGCTGACATGGATCTTGGGGTACTTCTGGAGTCTCCCCAGGGGAGTCAGTCCTCGTCTCGAATGCGGGCATGCACTTGTGCTTTCCTCCAGAGTGGTAGCAGCAGTGTCACGCAGTCCGCCGCGTGGATCAAAGGATCTATGGTTTTTCCTCGAGTCTTTCCCACGTGACTTTCCCACGAGGCTTTCCCACGAGGCTTTCCCACAGGGCTGTACCACGTGCACACGTGGTGGGACTCGATCCTCGGCTTGAACGTCAAGGCAGTGCAGGAAAAACAGGTTCTTCTGGAATGGACTGACACATCTGGGGGTCTCTTGGCATGGTGACACGACCCTGGAGTTCCTCTCGCCTTACCTGTGGAGAGTGCCTCCTCTTGAGATGCGTCGGGAATGCCGGGAATTCTTTCCCTACGAAACAGGGAAAGGATCCCTCATCTCGAGCTAGGAGGCGGAAACGGGGCTCCCCTGGATGTGTGCGGGACCCCTCGCGCTTCCTCTAGAGTGGAGACGGGTATGTCGCAGAACTTCTTGAGTTGCAGCAAGGGTGTGAAGGACCCTTGGGAACTTCCAGTGGTTAGATGTGATTAGCCTCGAGAAGCCTCAGCGGAAATGGGCCCCATCTCGCATGGAGGGCAAAACCTCCTGGATTTTCCCGAGTTGCGGCAGGTGCTCTCGACTTACGACGGGGACCTCAGGGACCCGCTCTGGTGGCCTCAGGAAAGGCCAGTCCCCATGCGAGTTCCTCGGGGGCCTCTCGGGATTCCTCTCCCGTCGATGCCGGGGCCTAAGACCTTGTGTGGAGTCGAGGCCGGAACCTGAGGATTACTCTCCAGTGCTGACATGGATCTTGGGGTACTTCTGGAGTCTTCCCAGGGGAGTCAGTCCTCGTCTCGAATGCGGGCATGCACTTGCGCTTTCCTCCAGAGCGGTAGCAGCAGTGTCACGCAGTCCGCCGCGTGGATCAAAGGATCCATGGTTTTCCCTCGAGTCTTTCCCACGAGGCTTTCCCACGAGGCTTTCCCACAGGGCTGTCCCACGTGCACACGTGGTGGGAGTCGATCCTCGGCTTGAACGTCAAGGAAGTGCAGGGAAAACAGGTTCCTCTGTAATGGACTGACACATCTGGGGGACTCGTGGAATGGTGGCACGACCCTGGAGTTCCTCTCGCCTTTCCTGTGGAGAGCGCCTCCTCTTGAGATGCGACGGGAACGCCGGGAATTCTTTCCCTACGAAACAGGGAAAGGATCCCTCATCTCGAGCTAGGAGGCGGATACGGGGCTCCCCTGCATGTGTGCGGGACCCTCGTGCTTCCTCTCGAGTGGAGACGGGTATGTCGGGGAACTTCTTGAGTTGCAGCAAGGGTGTGAAGGACCCTTTGGAAGTTCCAGTGGTTAGATGTGATTAGCCTCGAGAAGCCTCAGCGGAAATGGGCCTCATCTCGCCTGGAGGACAAAACCTCCTAGAATTTCTCGAGTTGCGGCAGGTGCTCTCGACTTACGACGGGGACCTCAGGGACCCGCTCTGGTGGCCTCAGGAAAGGCCAGTCCCCATGCGAGTTTCCGGGGGCCTCTCGGGATTCCTCTCCCGTCGATGCCGGGGCCTAAGACCTTGTGTGGAGTCGGCGCCGGAACCTGAGGATTCCTCTCCAGTGCTGACGTGGATCTTGGGGTACTTCTGGAGTCTCCCCAGGGGAGTCAGTCCTCGTCTCGAATGCGGGCCTCCACTTGCGCTTTCCTCCAGAGCGGTAGCAGCAGTGTCACGCAGTCCGCCGCGTGGATCATAGGATCTATGGTTTTCCCTCGAGTCTTTCCCACGAGGCTTTCCCACGAGGCTTTCCCACAGGGCTGTCCCACGTGCACACGTGGTGGGAGTCGATCCTCGGCTTGAACGTCAAGGCAGTGCAGGGAAAACAGGTTCCTCTGGAATGGACTGACACATCTGGGGGTCTCTTGGAATGGTGGCACGACTCTGGAGTTCCTCTCCCCTTTCCTGTGGAGAGCGCCTCCTCTTGAGATGCGACGGGAACGCCGGGAATTCTTTGCCTACGAAACAGGGAAAGGATCCCTCATCTCGAGCTAGGAGGCGGAAACGGGGCTCCCCTGGATGTGTGCGGGACCCCACGTGCTTCCTCTCGAGTGGAGACGGGTATGTCGGGGAACTTCTGGACTTGCAGGAAGGGTGTGAAGGACCCTTTGGAAGTTCCAGTGGTTAGATGTGATTAGCCTCGAGAAGCCTCAGCGGAAATGGGCCTCATCTCGCCTGGAGGGCAAAACCTCCTGGATTTTCTCGAGTTGCGGCAGGTGCTCTCGACTTACGACGGGGACCTCAGGGACCCGCTCTGGTGGCCTCAGGAAAGGCCAGTCCCCATGCGGGTTCCTCGGGGGCCTCTCGGGATTCCTCTCCCGTCGATGCCGGGGCCTAAGACCTTGTGTGGAGTCTGGGCCCGAAGCTGAGGATTCCTCTCCAGTGCAGACATGGATCATGGGCGACTTCTGGAGTCTCCCCAGGGGAGTCAGTCCTCGTCTCGAATGCGGGCATGTACTTGCGCTTTCCTCCAGAGCGGTAGCAGCAGTGTCACGCAGTCCGCCGCGTAGATCAAAGGATCTATGGTTTTCCCTCGAGTCTTTCCCACGAGGCTTTCCCACGAGGCTTTCCCACAGGGCTGTCCCACGTGCACACGTGGTGGGAGTCGATCCTCGGCTTGAACGTCAACGCAGTGCAAGAAAAACAGGTTCCTCTAGAATGGACTGACACATCTGGGGGACTCTTGGAATGGTGGCACGACCCTGGAATTCCTCTCGCCTTTCCTGTGGAAAGCGCCTCCTCTTGAGATGCGACGGGAACGCCGGGAATTCTTTCTCTACGAAACAGGGAAAGGATCCCTCATCTCGAGCTAGGAGGCGGAAACGGGGCTCCCCTGGATCTGTGCGGGACCCTCGTTCTTTCTCTCGAGTGGAGACGGCTATGTCGGGGAACTTCTTGAGTTGCAGCAAGGGTGTGAAGGACCCTTGGGAAGTTCCAGTGGTTAGATGTGATTAGCCTCGAGAAGCCTCAGCGGAAATGGGCCTCATCTCGCCTGGAGGGCAAAACCTCCTGGATTTTCCCGAGTTGCGGCAGGTGCTCTCGACTTACGACGGGGACCTCAGGGACCCGCTCTGGTGGCCTCAGGAAAGGCAAGTCCCCATGCGAGTTCCTCGGGGGCCTCTCGGGATTCCTCTCCCGTCGATGCCGGGGCCTAAGACCTTGTGTGGAGTCGGGGCCGGAACCTGAGGATTCCTCTCCAGTGCTGACATGGATCTTGGGCTACTTCTGGAGTCTCCCCAGGGGAGTCAGTCCTCGTCTCGAATGCGGGCATGCACTTGCGCTTTCCTCCAGAGCGGTAGCAGCAGTGTCACACAGTCCGCCGCCTGGATCAAAGGATCTATGGTTTTCCCTCGAGTCTTTCCCACGAGGCTTTCCCACGAGGCTTTCCCACAGGGCTGTCCCACGTGCACACGTGGTGGGAGTCGATCCTCGGCTTGAACGTCAAGGCAGTGCAGGGAAAACAGGTTCCTCTGGAATGGACTGACACATCTGGGGGACTCTTGGAATGGTTGCACGACCCTGGAGTTCCTCTCGCCTTTCCTGTGGAGAGCGCCTCCTCTTGAGATGCGACGGGAACGCCGTGAATTCTTTCCCTACGAAACAGGGAAAGGATCCCTCATCTCGTGCTAGGAGGCGGAAACGGGGCTCCCCTGGATGTGTGCTGGACCCTCGTGCTTCCTCTCGAGTGGAGACGGGTATGTCGCGGAACTGCTTGAGTTGCAGCAAGGGTGTGAAGGACCCTTAGGAAGTTCCAGTGGTTAGACGTGATTAGCCTGGAGAAGCCTCAGCGGAAATGGGCCTCGTCTCGCCTGGAGGGCAAAACCTCCTGAATTTTCTAGAATTGCGGCAGGTGCACTCGACTTATGACGGGGACCTCAGGGACCCGCTCTGGAGGCCTCAGGAAAGGCCAGTCCCCATGCGAGTTCCTCGGGGGCCGCTCGGGATTCCTCTCCCGTAGATGCCTGGGCCTAAGACCTTGTGTGGATTCGGGGCCGGAACCTGAGGATTCCTCTCCAGTGCTGACATGGATCTTGGGCTACTTCTGGAGTCTCCCCAGGGGAGTCAGTCCTCGTCTCGAATGCGGGCATGCACTTGCGCTTTCCTCCAGAGTGGTAGCAGCAGTGTCACGCAGTCCGCCGCGTGGATCAAAGGATCTATGGTTTTCCCTCGAGTTTTTCCCACGAGGCTTTCCCACGTGGCTTTCCCACAGGGCTGTCCCACGTGCACACGTGGTGGGAGTCGATCCACGGCTTGAACGTCAAGGCAGTGCAGGGGAAACAGGTTCCCCTGGAATGGACTGACACATCTGGGGGTCTCTTGGAATGGTGCCACGACCCTGGAGTTCCTTTCGCCTTTCCTGTGGAGAACGCCTGCTCTTGAGATGCGACGGGAACGTCGCGAATTCTTTCCCTACTAAACAGGGAAAGGATCCCTCATCTCGAGCTAGGAGGCGGAAACGTGGCTCCCCTGGATGTGTGAGGGACCCCACGGGCTTCCTCTCGAGTGGAGATGGTTATGTCGGGGAATTTCTTGAGTTGCAGAAAGGGTGTGAAGGACCCTTTGGAAGTTGCAGTGGTTAGATGTGATTAGCCTCGAGAAGCCTCAGCGGAAATGGGCCTCATCTCGCCTGGAGGGCAAAACCTCCTGGATTTTCTCGAGTTGCGGCAGGTGTTCTCGACTTACGACGGGGACCTCAGGGACCCGCTCTGGAGGCCTCAGGAAAGGCCAGTCCCCATGCGAATTCCTCGGGGGCCTCTCGGGATTCCTCTCCCGTCTATGCCGGGGCCTAAGACCTTGTGTGGAGTCGGGGCCGGAACCTGAGGATTCCTCTCCAGTGCTGACATGGATCTTGGGGTACTTCTGGAGTCTCCCCAGGGGAGTCAGTCCTCGTCTCGAATGCGGGCATGCACTTGCGCTTTCCTCCAGAGTGGTAGCAGCAGTGTCTCGCAGTCCGCCACGTGGATCAAAGGATCTATGGTTTTCCCTCGAGGCTTTCCCACGAGGCTTTCCCACAGGGCAGTCCGACGTGCACACGTGGTGGGAGTCGATCCTCGGCTTGAACGTCAAGGCAGTGCAGGAAAAACAGGTTCTTCTGGAATGGACTGACACATCTGGGGGTCTCTTGGCATGGTGACACGACCCTGGAGTTCCTCTCGCCTTACCTGTGGAGAGTGCCTCCTCTTGAAATGCGTCGGGAACGCCGGGAATTCTTTCCCTACGAAACAGGGAAAGGATCACTCATCTCGAGCTAGGAGGCGGAAACGGGGCTCCCCTGGATGTGTGCGGGACCCCACGTGCTTCCTCTAGAGTGGAGACGGGTATGTCGCAGAACTTCTTGAGTTGCAGCAAGGGTGTGAAGGACCCTTTGGAAGTTCCAGTGGTTAGATGTGATTAGCCTCGAGAAGCCTCAGCGGAAATGGGCCTCATCTCGCCTGGAGGACACAACCTCCTGGATTTTCTCGAGTTGCGGCAGGTGCTCTCGACTTACGACGGGGACCTCAGGTACCCGCTCTGGTGGCCTCAGGAAAGGCCAGTCCCCATGCGAGTTCCTCGGGGGCCTCTCGGGATTCCTCTCCCGTCGATGCCTGGGGCCTAAGACCTTGTGTGGAGTCTGGGCCCGAAGCTGAGGATTCCTCTCCAGTGCAGACATGGATCATGGGCGACTTCTGGAGTCTCCCCAGGGGAGTCAGTCATCGGCTCGAATGCGGGCATGTACTTGCGCTTTCCTCCAGAGCGGTAGCAGCAGTGTCACGCAGTCCGCCGCGTGGATCAAAGGATCTAGGGTTTTCCCTCGAGTCTTTCCCACGAGGCTTTCCCACGAGGCTTTCCCACAGGGCTGTCCCACGTGCACACGTGGTGGGAGTCGATCCTCGGCTTGAACGTCAACGCAGTGCAGGGAAAACAGGTTCCTCTGGAATGGACTGACACATCTGGGGTCTCTTGGAATGGTGGTACGACCCTGGAGTTCCTCTCGCCTTTCCTGTGGAGAGCGCCTGCTCTTGAGATGCGACGGGAACGCCGGGAATTCTTTCCCTACGAAACAGGGAAAGGATCCCTCATCTCGAGCTAGGAGGCGGAAACGGGGCTCCCCTGGATGTGTGCGGGACCCTCGTGCTTCCTCTCGAGTGGACACGGGTATGTCGGGGAACTTCTTGTCTTGCAGCAAGGGTGTGAAGGACCCTTTGAAAGTTCCAGTAGTTAGATGTTATTAGCCTCGAGAAGCCTCAGCGGAAATGGGCCTCATCTCGCCTGGAGGGCAAAACCTCCTGGATTTTCTCGAGTTGTGGCAGGTGCTCTCGACTTACGTCGGGGACCTCAGGGACCCGCTCTGGTGGCCTCAGGAAAGGCCAGTCCCCATGCGAGTTCCTCGGGGGCCTCTCGGGATTCCTCTCCCGTCGATGCCGGGGCCTAAGACCTTGTGTGGAGTCGGGGCCGGAACCTGAGGATTCCTCTCCAGTGCTGACATGGATCTTGGGGTACTTCTGGAGTCTCCCCAGGGGAGTCAGTCCTCGTCTCGAATGCGGGCATGCACTTGTGCTTTCCTCCAGAGGGGTAGCAGCAGTGTCACGCAGTCCGCCGCGTGGATCAAAGGATCAATGGTTTTTCCTCGAGTCTTTCCCACGAGGGTTTCCCACGAGGCTTTCCCACAGGGCTGTACCACGTGCACACGTGGTGGGAGTCGATCCTCGGCTTGAACGTCAAGGCAGTGCAGGAAACACAGGTTCTTCTGGAATGGACTGACACATCTGGGGGTCTCTTGGCATGGTGACACGACCCTGGAGTTCCTCTCGCCTTACCTGTGGAGAGTGCCTCCTCTTGAGATGCGTCGGGAACGCCGGGAATTCTTTCCCTACGAAACAGGGAAAGGATCCCTCATCTCGAGCTAGGAGGCGGAAACGGGGCTCCCCTGGATGTGTGCGGGACCCCACGTGCTTCCTCTCGAGTGGAGACGGGTATGTCGGGGAACTTCTTGAGTTGCAGCAAGGGTGTGAAGGACCCTTTGGAAGTTCCAGTGGTTAGATGTGATTAGCCTCGAGAAGCCTCAGCGGAAATGGGCCTCATCTCGCCTGGAGGACAAAACCTCCTGGATTTTCTCGAGTTGCGGCAGGTGCTCTCGACTTACGACGGGGACCTCAGGTACCCGCTCTGGTGGCCTCAGGAAAGGCCAGTCCCCATGCGAGTTCCTCGGGGGCCTCTCGGGATTCCTCTCCCGTCGATGCCGGGGCCTAAGACCTTGTGTGGAGTCTGGGCCCGAAGCTGAGGATTCCTCTCCAGTGCAGACATGGATCATGGGCGACTTCTGGAGTCTCCCCAGGGGAGTCAGTCATCGGCTCGAATGCGGGCATGTACTTGCGCTTTCCTCCAGAGCGGTAGCAGCAGTGTCACGCAGTCCGCCGCGTGGATCAAAGGATCTATGGTTTTCCCTCGAGTCTTTCCCACGAGGCTTTCCCACGAGGCTTTCCCACAGGGCTGTCCCACGTGCACACGTGGTGGGAGTCGATCCTCGGCTTGAACGTCAACGCAGTGCAGGGAAAACAGGTTCCTCTGGAATGGACTGACACATCTGGGGTCTCTTGGAATGGTGGTACGACCCTGGAGTTCCTCTCGCCTTTCCTGTGGAGAGCGCCTCCTCTTGAGATGCGACGGGAACGCCGGGAATTCTTTCCCTACGAAACAGGGAAAGGATCCCTCATCTCGAGCTAGGAGGCGGAAACGGGGCTCCCCTGGAAGTGTGCGGGACCCTCGTGCTTCCTCTCGAGTGGACACGGGTATGTCGGGGAACTTCTTGAGTTGCAGCAAGGGTGTGAAGGACCCTTTGAAAGTTCCAGTGGTTAGATGTGATTAGCTTCGAGAAGCCTCAGCGGAAATGAACCTCATCTCGCCTGGAGGGCAAAACCTCCTGGATTTTCTCGAGTTGTGGCAGGTGCTCTCGACTTACGTCGGGGACCTCAGGGACCCGCTCTGGTGGCCTCAGGAAAGGCCAGTCCCCATGCGAGTTCCTCGGGGGCCTCTCGGGATTCCTCTCCCATCGATGCCGGGGCCTAAGACCTTGTGTGGAGTCGGGGCCGGAACGTGAGGATTCCTCTCCAGTGCAGACATGAAACTTGGGGTACTTCTGGAGTCTCCCCAGGGGAGTCAGTCCTCGTCTCGAATGCGGGCATGCACTTGCGCTTCCCTCCAGTGCGGTAGGAGCAGGGTCACGCAGTCTGCAGCGTGGATCAAAGGATCTATAGCTTTCCCTCGAGTCTTTCCCACGAGGCTTTCCCACGAGGCGTTCCCCCAGGGCTGTCCCTCGTGCACACGTGGTGGGAGTCGATCCTCGGCTTGAACGTCAAGGCAGTGCAGGGAAAACAGGTTCCTCTGGAATGGACTGACACATCTGGGGGTCTCTTGGAATGGTGGCACGACTCTGGAGTTCCTCTCCCCTTTCCTGTGGAGAGCACCTCCTCTTGAGAGGCGACGCTAACGCCGGGAATTCTTTCCCTACGAAACAGGGAAAGGATCCCTCATCTCGAGCTAGGAGGCGGAAACGGGGCTCCCCTGGATGTGTGCGGGACCCCACGTGCTTCCTCTCCAGTGGAGACGGGTATGTCGGGGAACTTCTGGACTTGCAGGAAGGGTGTGAAGGACCCTTTGGAAGTTCCAGTGGTTAGATGTGATTAGCCTCGAGAAGCCTCAGCGGAAATGGGCCTCATCTCCCCTGGAGGGCAAAACCTCCTGGATTTTCTCGAGTTGCGGCAGGTGCTCTCGACTTACGACGGGGACCTCAGGGACCCGCTCTGGTGGCCTCAGGAAAGGCCAGTCCCCATGCGAGTTCCTCAGGGGCCTCTCGGGATTCCTCTCCCGTCGATGCCGGGGCCTAAGACCTTGTGTGGAGTCTGGGCCCGAAGCTGAGGATTCCTCTCCAGTGCAGACATGGATCATGGGCGACTTCTGGAGTCTCCCCAGGGGAGTCAGTCCTCGTCTCGAATGCGGGCATGTACTTGCGCTTTCCTCCAGAGCGGTAGCAGCAGTGTCACGCAGTCCGCCGCGTGGATCAAAGGATCTATGGTTTTCCCTCGAGTCTTTCCCATGAGGCTTTCCCACGAGGCTTTCCCACAGGGCTGTCCCACGTGCACACGTGGTGGGAGTCGATCCTCGGCTTGAACGTCAACGCAGTGCAGGGAAAACAGGTTCCTCTGGAATGGACTGACACATCTGGGGTCTCTTGGAATGGTGGTACGACCCTGGAGTTCCTCTCGCCTTTCCTGTGGAGAGCGCCTGCTCTTGAGATGCGACGGGAACGCCGGGAATTCTTTCCCTACGAAACAGGGAAAGGATCCCTCATCTCGAGCTAGGAGGCGGAAACGGGGCTCCCCTGGATGTGTGCGGGACCCTCGTGCTTCCTCTCGAGTGGACACGGGTATGTCGGGGAACTTCTTGAGTTGCAGCAAGGGTGTGAAGGACCCTTTGAAAGTTCCAGTGGTTAGATGTGATTAGCCTCGAGAAGCCTCAGCGGAAATGAACCTCATCTCGCCTGGAGGGCAAAACCTCCTGGATTTTCTCGAGTTGTGGCAGGTGCTCTCGACTTACGTCGGGGACCTCAGGGACCCGCTCTGGTGGCCTCAGGAAAGGCCAGTCCCCATGCGAGTTCCTCGGGGGCCTCTCGGGATTCCTCTCCCGTCGATGCCGGGGCCTAAGACCTTGTGTGGAGTCTGGGCCCGAAGCTGAGGATTCCTCTCCAGTGCAGACATGGATCATGGGCGACTTCTGGAGTCTCCCCAGGGGAGTCAGTCCTCGTCTCGAATGCGGGCATGTACTTGCGCTTTCCTCCAGAGCGGTAGCAGCAGTGTCACGCAGTCCGCCGCGTGGATCAAAGGATCTATGGTTTTCCCTCGAGTCTTTCCCATGAGGCTTTCCCACGAGGCTTTCCCACAGGGCTGTCCCACGTGCACACGTGGTGGGAGTCGATCCTCGGCTTGAACGTCAACGCAGTGCAGGGAAAACAGGTTCCTCTGGAATGGACTGACACATCTGGGGTCTCTTGGAATGGTGGTACGACCCTGGAGTTCCTCTCGCCTTTCCTGTGGAGAGCGCCTCCTCTTGAGATGCGACGGGAACGCCGGGAATTCTTTCCCTACGAAACAGGGAAAGGATCCCTCATCTCGAGCTAGGAGGCGGAAACGGGGCTCCCCTGGATGTGTGCGGGACCCTCGTGCTTCCTCTCGAGTGGACACGGGTATGTCGGGGAACTTCTTGAGTTGCAGCAAGGGTGTGAAGGACCCTTTGAAAGTTCCAGTGGTTAGATGTGATTAGCCTCGAGAAGCCTCAGCGGAAATGAACCTCATCTCGCCTGGAGGGCAAAACCTCCTGGATTTTCTCGAGTTGTGGCAGGTGCTCTCGACTTACGTCGGGGACCTCAGGGACCCGCTCTGGTGGCCTCAGGAAAGGCCAGTCCCCATGCGAGTTCCTCGGGGGCCTCTCGGGATTCCTCTCCCGTCGATGCCGGGGCCTAAGACCTTGTGTGGAGTCGGGGCCGGAACCTGAGGATTCCTCTCCAGTGCAGACATGGATCTTGGGGTACTTCTGGAGTCTCCCCAGGGGAGTCAGTCCTCGTCTCGAATGCGGGCATGCACTTGCGCTTCCCTCCAGTGCGGTAGGAGCAGGGTCACGCAGTCTGCAGCGTGGATCAAAGGATCTATAGCTTTCCCTTGAGTCTTTCCCACGAGGCTTTCCCACGAGGCGTTCCCCCAGGGCTGTCCCTCGTGCACACGTGGTGGGAGTCGATCCTCGGCTTGAACGTCAAGGCAGTGCAAGAAAAACAGGTTCCTCTAGAATGGACTGACACATCTGGGGGACTCTTGGAATGGTGGCACGACCCTGGAATTCCTCTCGCCTTTCCTGTGGAAAGCGCCTCCTCTTGAGATGCGACGGGAACGCCGGGAATTCTTTCTCTACGAAACAGGGAAAGGATCCCTCATCTCGAGCTAGGAGGCAGAAAGGGGGCTCCCCTGGATGTGTGCGGGACCCTCGTTCTTTCTCTCGAGTGGAGACGGCTATGTCGGGGAACTTCTTGAGTTGCAGCAAGGGTGTGAAGGACCCTTGGGAAGTTCCAGTTGTTAGATGTGATTAGCCTCCAGAAGCCTCAGCGGAAATGGGCCTCATCTCGCCTGGAGGGCAAAACCTCCTGGATTTTCCCGAGTTGCGGCAGGTGCTCTCGACTTACGACGGGGACCTCAGGGACCCGCTCTGGTGGCCTCAGGAAAGGCAAGTCCCCATGCGAGTTCCTCGGGGGCCTCTCGGGATTCCTCTCCCGTCGATGCCGGGGCCTAAGACCTTGTGTGGAGTCGGGGCCGGAACCTGAGGATTCCTCTCCAGTGCTGACATGGATCTTGGGCTACTTTTGGAGTCTCCCCAGGGGAGTCAGTCCTCGTCTCGAATGCAGGCTTGCACTTGCGCTTTCCTCCAGAGCGGTAGCAGCAGTGTCACACAGTCCGCCGCCTGGATCAAAGGATCTATGGTTTTCCCTCGAGTCTTTCCCACGAGGCTTTCCCACGAGGCTTTCCCACAGGGCTGTCCCACGTGCACACGTGGTGGGAGTCGATCCTCGGCTTGAACGTCAAGGCAGTGCAGGGAAAACAGGTTCCTCTGGAATGGACTGACACATCTGGGGGACTCTTGGAATGGTTGCACGACCCTGGAGTTCCTCTCGCCTTTACTGTGGAGAGCGCCTCCTCTTGAGATGCGACGGGAACGCCGGGAATTCTTTCCCTACGAAACAGGGAAAGGATCCCTCATCTCGTGCTAGGAGGCGGAAACGGGGCTCCCCTGGATGTGTGCTGGACCCTCGTGCTTCCTCTCGAGTGGAGACGGGTATGTCGCGGAACTGCTTGAGTTGCAGCAAGGGTGTGAAGGACCCTTAGGAAGTTCCAGTGGTTAGACGTGATTAGCCTGGAGAAGCCTCAGCGGAAATGGGCCTCGTCTCGCCTGGAGGGCAAAACCTCCTGAATTTTCTAGAATTGCGGCAGGTGCACTCGACTTATGACGGGGACCTCAGGGACCCGCTCTGGAGGCCTCAGGAAAGGCCAGTCCCCATGCGAGTTCCTCGGGGGCCGCTCGGGATTCCTCTCCCGTAGATGCCTGGGCCTAAGACCTTGTGTGGATTCGGGGCCGGAACCTGAGGATTCCTCTCCAGTGCTGACATGGATCTTGGGCTACTTCTGGAGTCTCCCCAGGGGAGTCAGTCCTCGTCTCGAATGCGGGCATGCACTTGCGCTTTCCTCCAGAGTGGTAGCAGCAGTGTCACGCAGTCCGCCGCGTAGATCAAAGGATCTATGGTTTTCCCTCGAGTTTTTCCCACGAGGGTTTCCCACGTGGCTTTCCCACAGGGCTGTCCCACGTGCACACGTGGTGGGAGTCGATCCACGGCTTGAACGTCAAGGCAGTGCAGGGGAAACAGGTTCCTCTGGAATGGACTGACACATCTGGGGGTCTCTTGGAATGGTGCCACGACCCTGGAGTTCCTTTCGCCTTTCCTGTGGAGAACGCCTGCTCTTGAGATGCGACGGGAACGTCGCGAATTCTTTCCCTACTAAACAGGGAAAGGATCCCTCATCTCGAGCTAGGAGGCGGAAACGTGGCTCCCCTGGATGTGTGAGGGACCCCACGGGCTTCCTCTCGAGTGGAGACGGTTATGTCGGGGAATTTCTTGAGTTGCAGATAGGGTGTGAAGGACCCTTTGGAAGTTGCAGTGGTTAGATGTGATTAGCCTCGAGAAGCCTCAGCGGAAATGGGCCTCATCTCGCCTGGAGGGCAAAACCTCCTGGAATTTCTCGAGTTGCGGCAGGTGTTCGCGACTTACGACGGGGACCTCAGGGACCCGCTTTGGTGGCCTCAGGAAAGGCCAGTCCCCATGCGAGTTTCCGGGGACCTCTCGGGATTCCTCTCCCGTCGATGCCGGGGCCTAAGACCTTGTGTGGAGTCGGGGCCGGAACCTGAGGATTCCTCTCCAGTGCTGACATGGATCTTGGGGTACTTCTGGAGTCTCCCCAGGGGAGTCAGTCCTCGTCTCGAATGCGGGCATGCACTTGCGCTTTCCTCCAGAGCGGTAGCAGCAGTGTCACGCAGTCCGCCACGTGGATCAAAGGATCTATGGTTTTCCCTCGAGTCTTTCCCACGAGTCTTTCCCACGAGGCTTTCCCACAGGGCTGTCCCACGTGCACACGTGGTGAGAGTCGATCCTCGGCTTGAACGTCAAGGCAGTACAGGGAAAACAGGTTCCTCTGGAATGGACTGACACATCTGGGGTCTCTTGGAATGGTGGCACGACCCTGGAGTTCCTCTCGCCTTTCCTGTGGAGAGCGCCTCCTCTTGAGATGCGACGGGAACGCCGGGAATTCTTTCCCTACGAAAGAGAGAAGGATCCCTCATCTCGAGCTAGGAGGCGGAAACGTGGCTCCCCTGGATGTGTGCGGGACCCCACGTGCTTCCTCTCGAGTGGAGACGGGTATGTCGGGGAACTTCTTGTGTTGCAGCAAGGGTGTGAATGACCCTTTGGAAGTTCCAGTGGTTAGATGTGATTAGCCTCGAGAGCCTCAGCGGAAATGGGCCTCATCTCGCCTGGAGGGCAAAACCTCCTGGATTTTCTCGAGTTGCGGCAGGTGCTCTCGACTTACGACGTGGACCTCAAGGACCCGCTCTGGTGGCCTCAGGAAAGGCCAGTCCCCATGCGAGTTCCTCGGGGACCTCTTGGGATTCCTCTCCCGTCGATGCCGGGGCCTAAGACCTTGTGTGGAGTCGGGGCCGGAACCTGAGGATTCCTCTCCAGTGCTGACATGGATCTTGGGGTACTTCTGGAGTCTCCCCAGGGGAGTCAGTCCTCGTCTCGAATGCGGGCATGCACTTGCGCTTTCCTCCAGAGCGGTAGCAGCAGTGTCTCGCAGTCCGCCGCGTGCATCAAAGGATCTATGGTTTTCCCTCGAGTCTTTCCCGCGAGGCTTTCCCACAGGGCTGTCCCACAGGGCTGTCCCACGTGCACACGTGGTGGGAGTCGATCCTCGGCTTGAACGTCAAGGCAGTGCAGGGAAAACAGGTTCCTCTGGAATGGACTGACACATCTGGGGGACTCTTGGAATGGTTGCACGACCCTGGAGTTCCTCTCGCCTTTCCTGTGGAGAGCGCCTCCTCTTGAGATGCGACGGGAACGCCGGGAATTCTTTCCCTACGAAACAGGGAAAGGATCCCTCATCTCGTGCTAGGAGGCGGAAACGGGGCTCCCCTGGATGTGTGCTGGACCCTCGTGCTTCCTCTCGAGTGGAGACGGGTATGTCGCGGAACTGCTTGAGTTGCAGCAAGGGTGTGAAGGACCCTTAGGAAGTTCCAGTGGTTAGACGTGATTAGCCTGGAGAAGCCTCAGCGGAAATGGGCCTCGTCTCGCCTGGAGGGCAAAACCTCCTGAATTTTCTAGAATTGCGGCAGGTGCACTCGACTTATGACGGGGACCTCAGGGACCCGCTCTGGAGGCCTCAGGAAAGACCAGTCCCCATGCGAGTTCCTCGGGGGCCGCTCGGGATTCCTCTCCCGTAGATACCTGGGCCTAAGACCTTGTGTGGATTCGGGGCCGGAACCTGAGGATTCCTCTCCAGTGCTGACATGGATCTTGGGCTACTTCTGGAGTCTCCCCAGTGGAGTCAGTCCTCGTCTCGAATGCGGGCATGCACTTGCGCTTTCCTCCAGAGTGGTAGCAGCAGTGTCACGCAGTCCGCCGCGTGGATCAAAGGATCTATGGTTTTCCCTCGAGTTTTTCCCACGAGGGTTTCCCACGTGGCTTTCCCACAGGGCTGTCCCACGTGCACACGTGGTGGGAGTCGATCCACGGCTTGAACGTCAAGGCAGTGCAGGGGAAACAGGTTCCTCTGGAATGGACTGACACATCTGGGGGTCTCTTGGAATGGTGCCACGACCCTGGAGTTCCTTTCGCCTTTCCTGTGGAGAACGCCTGCTCTTGAGATGCGACGGGAACGTCGCGAATTCTTTCCCTACGAAACAGGGAAAGGATCCCTCATCTCGAGCTAGGAGGCGGAAACGGGGCTCCCCTGGATGTGTGCGGGACCCTCGTGCTTCCTCTCGAGTGGAGACGGGTATGTCGGGGAACTTCTTGAGTTGCAGCAAGGGTGTGAAGGACACATTGGAAGTTCCAGTGGTTAGATGTGATTAGCCTCGAGAAGCCTCAGCGGAAATGGGCCTCATCTCGCCTGGAGTGCAAAACCTCCTGGATTTTCTCGAGTTGCGGCAGGTGCTCTCGACTTACGACGGGGACCTCAGGGACCCGCTCTGGTGGCCTCAGGAAAGGCCAGTCCCCATGCGAGTTCCTCGGGGGCCTCTCAGGATTGCTCTCCTGTCGATGCCGGGGCCTAAAACCTTGTGTGGAGTCGGGGCCGGAACCTGAGGATTCCTCTCCAGTGCTGACATGGATATTGGGGTACTTCTGGAGTCTCCCCAGGGGAGTCAGTCCTCGTCTCGAATGCGGGCATACACTTGCGCTTTCCTCCAGAGCGGTAGCAGCAGTGTCACACAGTCCGCCGCGTGTATCAAAGGATCTATGGTTTTCCCTCGAGTCGTTCCCACGAGGCTTTCTCACGAGGCTTTCCCTCAGGGCTGTCCCACGTGCACACGTGGTGGGACTCGATCCTTGGCTTGATCGTCAAGGCAGTGCAGGGAAAACAGTTTCCTCTGAAATGGACTGACACATCTGTGGGACTCTTGGAATGGTGGCACGACCCTGGAGTTCCTCTCGCCTTTCCTGTGGAGAGCGCCTCCTCTTGAGATGCGACGGGAACGCCGGGAATTCTTTCCCTACGAAACAGGGAAAGGATCCCTCATCTCGAGCTAGGAGGCGGAAACGGGGCTCCCCTGGATGTGTGCGGTACCCTCGTATTTCCACTCGAGTGGAGACGGGTATGTCGGGGAACTTCTTGAGTTGCAGCAAGGGTGTGAAGGACACTTTGGAAGTTCCAGTGGTTAGATATGATTAGCCTCGAGAAGCCTCAGTGTAAATGGGCCTCATCTCGCCTGGAGGGCAAAACCTCCTGGATTTTCTCGAGTTGTGGCAGGTGCTCTCGACTTACGACGGGGACCTCAGGTACCCTCTCTGGTGGCCTGAGGAAAGGCCAGTCCCCATGCGAGTTCCTAGGTTGCCTTTCGGGATTCCTCCTCCGTCGATGCCGGGGCCTAAGACCTTGTGTGGAGTCGGGGCCGGAACCTGAGGATTCCTCTCCAGTGCTGACATGGATCTTGGGGTACTTCTGGAGTCTCCCCAGGGGAGTCAGTCCTCGTCTCGAATGCGGGCATGCACTTGCGCTTTCCTCCAGAGCGGTAGCAGCAGTGTCACGCAGTCCGCCGCGTGGATCAAAGGATCTATGGTTTTCCCTCGAGTCTTTCCCACGAGGCTGTCCCACGCGGTTTTCCCAAGGGCTGTCCCACGTACACACGTGGTGGGAGTCGATCCTCGGATTGAACGTCAAGGCAGTTTAGGGAAAATAGGTTCCTCTGGAATGGACTGACACATCTGGGGTACTCTTGGAATGGTGTCACGACCCTGGAGTTCCTCTCGCCTTTCCTGTGGAGAGCGCCTCCTCTTGAGATGCGATGGGAACCCCGGGAATTCTTTCCCTACGAAACAGGGATAGGATCCTTCACCTCGAACAAGGAGGCGGATACGAGACTCCCCTGGATGTGTGCGGCACCCCACGTGCTTCCTTTCGAGTGGAGACGGGTATGTCGCGGAACTGCTTGAGTTGTAGCTAGGGTGTGAAGGACCCTTTGGAAGTTCCAGTGGTTAGATGTGATTAGCCTCGAGAAGCCTCAGCGGAAATGGGCCTCATCTCGCCTGGAGGGCAAAACCTCATGGAATTTCTCGAGTTGCGGCAGGTGCTCTCGACTTACGACGGGGACCTCAGGGACCCGCTCTGGAAGCCTCAGGAAAGGCCAGTCCCCATACGAGTTCCTCGGGGGCCTCTCGGGATTCCTCTCCCGTCGATTCCGGGGCCTAAGACCTTGTGTGGAGTCGGGGCCGGAATCTGAGGATTCCTCTCCAGTGCTGACATGGATCTTGGGGTACTTCTGGAGTCTCCCCAGGGGAGTCAGTCCTCGTCTCGAATGCGGGCATGCACTTGCGCTTTGCTCCAGAGCGGTCGCAGCAGTGTCACGCAGTCCACCGCGTGGATCAAAGGATCTATGGTTTTCCCTCGAGTCTTTCCCACGAGGCTGTCCCACGCGGTTTTCCCAAGGGCTGTCCCACGTACACACGTGGTGGGAGTCGATCCTCGGCTTGAACGTCAAGGCAGTTTAGGGAAAACAGGTTCCTCTGGAATGGACTGACACATCTGGGGTACTCTTGGAATGGTGTCACGACCCTGGAGTTCCTCTCGCCTTTCCTGTGGAGAGCGCCTCCTCTTGAGATGCGATGGGAACCCCGGGAATTCTTTCCCTACGAAACAGGGATAGGATCCTTCACCTCGAACAAGGAGGCGGATACGGGGCACCCCTGGATGTGTGCGGCACCCCACGTGCTTCCTTTCGAGTGGAGACAGGTATGTCGCGGAACTGCTTGAGTTGCAGCTAGGGTGTGAAGGACCCTTTGGAAGTTCCAGTGGTTAGATGTGATTAGCCTCGAGAAGCCTCAGCGGAAATGGGCCTCATCTCGCCTGGAGGGCAAAACCTCCTGGATTTTCTCGAGTTGCGGCAGGTGCTCTCGACTTACCAAGGGGACCAGAGGGACCCGCTCTGGAGGCCTCAGGAAAGGCCTGTCCCCATGCGAGTTCCTTGGGGGCCTCTCGGGATTCCTCTCCCGTCGATGCCGGGGCCTAAGACCTTGTGTGGAGTCGGGGCCGGACCTGAGGATTCCTCTCCAGTGCTGACTTGGATCTTGGGGTACTTCTGGAGTCTCCCCAGGGGAGTCAGTCCTCGTCTCGAATGCGGGCATGCACTTGCGCTTTCCTCCAGAGCGGTAGCAGCAGTGTCACGCAGTCCGCCGCGTGGATCAAAGGATCTATGGTTTTCCCGCGAGTCTTTCCCACGAGGCTTTCCCCCGAGGCTTTCAAACAGGTCTGTCCCACGTGCACACGTGGTGGGAGTCGATCCTCGGCTTGAACGTCAAGGCAGTGCAGGGAAAACAGGTTCCTCTGGAATGGACTGACACATCTGGGGGACTCTTGGAATGGTGGCACGACCCTGGAGTTCCTCTCGCCTTTCCTGTGGAGAGCGCCTCCTCTTGAGATGCGACGGGAACGCCGGGAATTCCTTCCCTACGAAACAGGGAAAGGATCCCTCATCTCGAGCTAGGAGGCGGAAACGGGGCTCCCCTGGATGTGTGCGGGACCCCACGTGCTTCCTCTCGAGTGGAGACGGGTATGTCGGGGAACTTCTTTAGTTGCAGCAAGGGTGTGAAGGACCCTTTGGAAGTTCCAGTGGTTAGATGTGATTAGCCTCGAGAAGCCTCAGCGGAAATGGGCCTCAACTCGCCTGGAGGGCAAAACCTCCTGGATTTTCTCGAGTTGCGGCAGGTGCTCTCGACTTACGACGGGGACCTCAGGGACCCGCTCTGGAGGCCTCCGGAAAGGCCAGTCCCCATGCGAGTTCCTCGGGGGCCTCTCGGGATTCCTCTCCCGTCGGTGCCGGGGCCTAAGACCTTGTGTGGAGTCGGGGCCGGAATCTGAGGATTCCTCTCCAGTGCTGACATGGATCTTGGGGTACTTCTGGAGTCTCCCCAGGGGAGTCAGTCCTCGTCTCGAATGCGGGCATGCACTTGCGCTTTCCTCCAGAGCGGTAGCAGCAGTGTCACGCAGTCCGCCGCGTGGATCAAAGGATCTATGGTTTTCCCTCGAGTCTTTCCCACGAGGCTGTCCCACGCGGTTTTCCCAAGGGCTGTCCCACGTACACACGTGGTGGGAGTCGATCCTCGGCTTGAACGTCAAGGCAGTTTAGGGAAAACAGGTTCCTCTGGAATGGACTGACACATCTGGGGTACTCTTGGAATGGTGTCACGACCCTGGAGTTCCTCTCGCCTTTCCTGTGGAGAGCGCCTCCTCTTGAGATGCGATGGGAACCCCGGGAATTCTTTCCCTACGAAACAGGGATAGGATCCTTCACCTCGAACAAGGAGGCGGATACGGGGCTCCCCTGGATGTGTGCGGCACCCCACGTGCTTCCTTTCGAGTGGAGACGGGTATGTCGCGGAACTGCTTGAGTTGCAGCTAGGGTGTGAAGGACCCTTTGGAAGTTCCAGTGGTTAGATGTGATTAGCCTCGAGAAGCCTCAGCGGAAATGGGCCTCATCTCGCCTGGAGGGCAAAACCTCCTGGATTTTCTCGAGTTGCGGCAGGTGCTCTCGACTTACCAAGGGGACCAGAGGGACCCGCTCTGGAGGCCTCAGGAAAGGCCTGTCCCCATGCGAGTTCCTTGGGGGCCTCTCGGGATTCCTCTCCCGTCGATGCCGGGGCCTAAGACCTTGTGTGGAGTCGGGGCCGGAACCTGAGGATTCCTCTCCAGTGCTGACTTGGATCTTGGGGTACTTCTGGAGTCTCCCCAGGGGAGTCAGTCCTCGTCTCGAATGCGGGCATGCACTTGCGCTTTCCTCCAGAGCGGTAGCAGCAGTGTCACGCAGTCCGCCGCGTGGATCAAAGGATCTATGGTTTTCCCTCGAGTCTTTCCCACGAGGCTTTCCCCCGAGGCTTTCAAACAGGTCTGTCCCACGTGCACACGTGGTGGGAGTCGATCCTCGGCTTGAACGTCAAGGCAGTGCAGGGAAAACAGGTTCCTCTGGAATGGACTGACACATCTGGGGGACTCTTGGAATGGTGGCACGACCCTGGAGTTCCTCTCGCCTTTCCTGTGGAGAGCGCCTCCTCTTGAGATGCGACGGGAACGCCGGGAATTCCTTCCCTACGAAACAGGGAAAGGATCCCTCATCTCGAGCTAGGAGGCGGAAACGGGGCTCCCCTGGATGTGTGCGGGACCCCACGTGCTTCCTCTCGAGTGGAGACGGGTATGTCGGGGAACTTCTTTAGTTGCAGCAAGGGTGTGAAGGACCCTTTGGAAGTTCCAGTGGTTAGATGTGATTAGCCTCGAGAAGCCTCAGCGGAAATGGGCCTCAACTCGCCTGGAGGGCAAAACCTCCTGGATTTTCTCGAGTTGCGGCAGGTGCTCTCGACTTACGACGGGGACCTCAGGGACCCGCTCTGGAGGCCTCCGGAAAGGCCAGTCCCCATGCGAGTTCCTCGGGGGCCTCTCGGGATTCCTCTCCCGTCGGTGCCGGGGCCTAAGACCTTGTGTGGAGTCGGGGCCGGAACCTGAGGATTCCTCTCCAGTGCTGACAAGGATCTTGGGGTACTTCTGGAGTCTCCCCAGGGGAGTCAGTCCTCGTCTCGAATGCGGGCATGCACTTGCGCTTTCCTCCAGAGCGGTAGCAGCAGTGTCACGCAGTCCGCCGCGTGGATCAAAGGATCTATGGTTTTCCCTCCAGTCTTTCCCACGAGGCTTTCCCACGAGGCTTTCCCTCAGGGCTGTCCCACGTGCACACGTGGTGGGACTCGATCCTCGGCTTGAACGTCAAGGCAGTGCAGGGAAAACAGGTTCCTCTGTAATGGACTGACACATCTGGTGGTCTCTTGGAATGGTGGCACGACCCTGGAGTTTCTCTCGCCTTTCCTGTGGAGAGCGCCTCCTCTTGAGTTGCGACGGGAACGCCGGGAATTCTTTCCCTACTAAACAGGGAAAGGATCCCTCATCTCAAGCTAGGAAGCGGAAACGGGGCACACCTGGATGTGTGCGGGACCACACGTGCTTCCTCTCGAGTGGAGACGGGTTGTCGGGGAACTTCTTGACTTGCAGCAAGGGTGTGAAGGACCCTTTGGAAGTTCCAGTGGTTAGATGTGATTGAACTCGAGAAGCCTCAGCGGAAATGGGCCTCATCTCGCCTGGAGGGCAAAACCTCCTGGATTTTCTCGAGTTGCGGCAGGTGCTCTCGACTTACGACGGGGACCTCAGGGACCCGCTCTGGAGGCCTCAGGAAAGGCCAGTCCCCATGCGAGTTCCTCGGGGGCCTCTCGGGATTCCTCTCCCGTCGATGCCGGGGCCTAAGACCTTGTGTGGAGTCGGGGCCAGAACCTGAGGATTCCTCTCCAGTGCTGACATGGATCTTGGGGTACTTCTGGAGTCTCCCCAGGGGAGTCAGTCATCCTCTCGAATGCGCGCATGCACTTGTGCTTTCCTCCAGAGCGGTAGCAGCAGTGTCACGCTGTACGCCGCGTGGATCAAAGGATCTATGGTTTTCCCTCGAGTCTTTCCCACGAGGCTTTCCCACGAGCCTTTCCACAGGGCTGTCCCACGTGCACACGTGGTGGGAGTCGAACCTCGGCTTGAACGTCAAGGCAGTGCAGGGAAAACAGGTTCCTCTGGAATGGACTGACACATCTGGGGGACTCTTGGAATGGTGGCACGACCCTGGAGTTCCTCTTGCCTTTCCTGTGGAGAGCACCTCCTCTTGAGATGCGCCGGGAACGCCGGGAATTCTTTCCCTACGAAAAAGGGAAAGGATTCCTCATCTCGAGGTAGGAGGCAGAAACGGGGCTCCCCTGGATGTGTGCGGGACCCCACATGCTTCCTCTCGAGTGGAGACGGGTATGTCGGGGAACTTCTTGAGTTGCAGCAAGGGTGTGAAGGACCCTTTGGAAGTTCCAGTGGTTAGACGTGATTAGCGTCGAGAAGCCTCAGCGGAAATGGGCCTCATCTCGCCTGGAGGGCAAAACCTCCTGGATTTTCTCGAGTTGCGGCAGGTGCTCTCGACTTACGACGGGGACCTCAGGGACCCGCTCTGGTGGCCTCAGGAAAGGCAAGTCCCCATGCGAGTTCCTCGGGGGCCTCTCGGGATTCCTCTCCCGTCAATGCCGGGGACTAAGACCTTGTGTGGAGTCGGGGCCGGAACCTGAGGATTCCTCTCCAGTGCTGAGATGGATCTTGGGGTACTTCTGGAATCTCCCCAGGGGAGTCAGTCCTCGTCTCGAATGCGGGCATGCACTTGCGCTTTCCTCCAGAGCGGTAGCAGCAGTGTCACGCAGTCCGCCGCGTGGATCAAAGGATCTATGGTTTTCCCTCGAGTCTTTCCCACGAGGCTTTCCCACAGGGCTGTCCCACGTGCACACGTGGTGGAAGTCGATCCTCGGCTTGAACGTCAAGGCAGTGCAGGGAAAACAGGTTCCTCTGGAATGGACTGACACATCTGGGGGACTCTTGGAATGGTGGCACGACCCTGGAGTTCCTCTCGCCTTTCCTGTGGAGAGTGCCTCCTCTTGAGATGCGACGGGAACGCCGGGAATTCTTTCCCTACGAAACAGGGAAAGGATCCCTCATCTCGAGCTAGTAGGCGGAAACGGGTCTCCCCTGTATGTGTGCGGGACCCCACGTGCTTCCTCACGAGTGGAGGCGGGTATGTCGGGGAACTTCTTGAGTTGCAGCAAGGGTGTGAAGGACCCTTAGGAAGTTCCATTGGTTAGACGTGATTAGCCTCGAAAAGCCTCAGCGGAAATGGGCCTCATCTCGCATGGAGGGCAAAACCTCCTGGATTTTCTCGAGTTGCGGCAGGTGCTCTCGACTTACGACGGGGACCTCATGGACCCGCTCTGGTGGCCTCAGGAAAGGCCAGTCCCCATGCGAGTTCCTCGGGGGCCTCTCGGGATTCCTCTCCCGTCGATGCCGGGGCCTAAACCTTGTGTGGAGTCGGGGCCGGAACCTGAGGATTCCTCTCCAGTGCTGACATGGATCTTGGGGTACTTCTGGAGTCTCCCCAGGGGAGTCAGTCCTCGTCTCGAATGCGGGCATGCACTTGCGCTTTCCTCCAGAGCGGTAGCAGCAGTGTCACGCAATCCGCCGCGTGGATCAAAAGACCTATGGATTTCCCTCGAGTCTTTCCCACGAGTCTTTCCCACGAGGCTTTCCCACAGTGCTGTCCCACGTGCACACGTGGTGGGAGTCGATCCTCGGCTTGAACGTCAAGGCAGTGCAGGGAAAACAGGTTCCTCTGGAATGGACTGACACATCTGGTGGACTCTTGGAATGGTGGCACGACCCTGGAGTTCCTCTCGCCTTTCCTGTGGATAGCGCCTCCTCTTGAGATGCGACGGGAACGCCGGGAATTCTTTCCCTACGAAACAGGGAAAGGATCCCTCATCTCGAGCTAGGAGGCGGAAACGGGGCTCCCCTGGATGTGTGCGGGATCCCACGTGCTTCCTCTCGAGTGGAGACGGGTATGTCGGGGAACTTCTTGAGTTGCATCAAAGGTGTGAAGGACCCTTTGGAAGTTCCAGTGGTTAGATGTGATTAGCCTCGAGAAGCCTCAGCGGAAATGGGCCTCATCTCGCCTGGAGGGCAAAACCTCCTGGATTTTCTCGAGTTGCGGCAGGTGCTCTCGACTTACGACCGGGACCTCAGGGACCCGCTCTGGTGGACTCAGGAAAGGCCAGTCCCCATGCGAGTTCCTCGGGGGCCTCTCGGGATTCCTCTCCCGTCAATGCCTGGGCCTAAGACCTTGTGTGGAGTCGGGGCCGGAACCTGAGGATTCCTCTCCAGTGCTGACATGGATCTTGGGGTACTTCTGGAGTCTCCCCAGGGGAGTCAGTCCTCGTCTCGAATGCGGGCATGCACTTGCGCTTTCCTCCAGAGCGGTAGCAGCAGTGTCACGCAGTCCGCCGCGTGGATCAAAGGATCTATGGATTTCCCTCGAGTCTTTCCCACGAGTCTTTCCCACGAGGCTTTCCCACGGGGCTTTCCCACAGGGCTGTCCCACGTGCACACGTGGTGGGAGTCGATCGTCGGCTTGAACGTCAAGGCAGTGCAGGGAAAACAGGTTCCTCTGGAATGGACTGACACATCTGGGGGACTCTTGGAATGGTGGCACGACCCTGGAGTTCCTCTCCCCTTTCCTGTGGAGAGCGCCTCCTCTTGAGATTCGATTGGAACACCGGGAATTCTTTCCCTACGAAACAGGGAAAGGATCCCTCATCTCGAGCTAGGAGGCGGAAACGGGGCTCCCCTGGATGTGTGAGGGACCCCACGTGCTTCCTCTCGAGTGGAGACGGGTATGTCGGGGAACTTCTTGAGTTGCAGCAAGGGTGTGAAGGACCCTTAGGAAGTTCCAGTGGTTAGACGTGATTAGCCTCGAGAAGCCTCAGGGGAAATGGGCCTCATCTCGCCTGGAGGGCAAAACCTCCTGGATTTTCTCTAGTTGCGGCAGGTGCTCTCGACTTACTACGAGGACCTCAGGGACCCGCTCTGGTGGCCTCAGGAAAGGCCAGTCCCCATGCGAGTTCCTCGGGGGCCTCTCGGGATTCCTCTCCCCTCGATTCCGGGGACTAAGACCTTGTGTGGATTCGGGGCTGGAACCTGAGGATTCCTCTCCAGTGCTGACATGGATCTTGGGGTAATTCTGGAGTCTCCCCAGGGGAGTCAGTCCTCGTCTCGAATGCGGGCCTGCACTTGCGCTTTCGTCCAGAGCGGTAGCAGCACTGTCACACAGTCCGCCGCGTGGATCAAAGGATTTATGGTTTTCCCTCGAGTCTTTCCCACGAGGCTTTCCCACGAGGCTTTCCCACAGGGCTGTCCCACGTGCACACGTGGTGGGAGTCGATCCTCGGCTTGAACGTCAAGGCAGTGCAGGGAAAACAGTTTCCTCTGTAATGGACTGACACATTTGCGTGTCTCTTGGAATGCTGGCACGACACTGGAGTTCCTCTCGCCTTTCCTGTGGAGAGCGCCTCCTCTTGAGATGCGACGGGAACGCCGGGAATTCTTTCCCTACGAAACAGGGAAAGGATCCCTCATCTCGAGCTAGGAGGCGGAAACGGTGCTCCCCTGGATGTGTGCATGACCCCACGTGCTTCCTCTCGAGTGGAGACGGGTATGTCGGGGAACTTCTTGAGTTGCAGCAAGGGTGTGAAGGACCCTTAGGAAGTTCAAGTTGTTAGACGTGATTAGCCTCGAGAAGCCTCAGGGGAAATGGGCCTCATCTCGCCTGGAGGGCAAAACCTCCTGGATTTTCTCGAGTTGCGGCAGGTGCTCTCGACTTACGACGGGGACCTCAGGGACCCGCTCTGGTGGCCTCAGGAAAGGCCAGTCCCCATGCGAGTTCCTCGGGGGCTTCTCGGGATTCCTCTCCCGTCGATGCCGGGGACTAAGACCTTGTGGGGATTCGGGGCCGGAACCTGAGGATTCCTCTCCAGTGCTGACATGGATCTTGGGGTACTTCTGGAGTCTCCCCAGGGGAGTCAGTCCTCGTCTCGAATGCAGGCCTCCACTTGCGCTTTCCTCCAGAGCGGTAGCAGCACTGTCACGCAGTCCTCCGCGTGGATCATAGGATCTATGGTTTTCCCTCGAGTCTTTCCCACGAGGCTTTCCCACGAGGCTTTCCCACAGGGCTGTCCCACGTGCACACGTGGTGGGAGTCGATCCTCGGCTTGAACGTCAAGGCAGTGCAGGGAAAACAGGTTCCTCTGGAATGGACTGACACATCTGGGGGTCTCTTGGAATGGTGGCACGACTCTGGAGTTCCTCTCCCCTTTCCTGTGGAGAGCCCCTCCTCTTGAGATGCGACGGGAACGCCGGGAATTCTTTCCCTACGAAACAGGGAAAGGATCCCTCATCTCGAGCTAGGAGGCGGAAACGGGGCTCCCCTGGATGTGTGCGGGACCCCACGTGCTTCCTCTCGAGTGGAGACGGGTATGTCGGGGAACTTCTGGACTTGCAGGAAGGGTGTGAAGGACCCTTTGGAAGTTCCAGTGGATAGATGTGATTAGCCTCGAGAAGCCTCAGCGGAAACGGGCCTCATCTCCCCTGGAGGGCAAAACCTCCTGGATTTTCTCGAGTTGCGGCAGGTGCTCTCGACTTACGACGGGGACCTCAGGGACCCGCTCTGGTGGCCTCAGGAAAGGCCAGTCCCCATGCGAGTTCCTCGGGGGCCTCTCGGGATTCCTCTCCCGTCGATGCCGGGGCCTAAGACCTTGTGTGGAGTCGAGGCCGGAACCTGAGGATTCCTCTCCAGTGCTGACATGGATCTTGGGGTACTTCTGGAGTCTCCCCAGGGGAGTCAGTCCTCGTCTCGAATGCGGGCATGCACTTGCACTTTCCTCCAGAGCGGTAGCAGCAGTGTCACGCAGTCCGCCGCGTGGATCAAAGGATCTATGGTTTTCCCTCGAGTCTTTCCCACGAGGCTTTCCCACGAGGCTTTCTCACAGGGCTATCCCACGTGCACACGTGGTGTGAGTCGATCCTCGGCTTGAACGTCAAGGCAGTACATTGAAAACAGGTTCCTCTGGAATGGACTGACACATCTGGGGTCTCTTGGAATGGTGGCACGACCCTGGAGTTCCTCTCGCCTTTCCTGTGGAGAGCGCCTCCTCTTGAGATGCGACGGGAACGCCGGGAATTCTTTCCCTACGAAACAGGGATAGGATCCCTCATCTCGAACTAGGAGGCGGAAACGGGGCTCCCCTGGATGTGTGCGGCACCCCACGTGCTTCCTCTCGAGTGGAGACGGGTATGTCGTGGAACTGCTTGAGTTGCAGCAAGGGTGTGAAGTACCCTTTGGAAGTTCCAGTGGTTAGATGTGATTAGCCTCGAGAAGCCTCAGCGGAAATGGGCCTCATCTCTACTGGAGGGCAAAACCTCATGGATTTTCTCGAGTTGCGGCAGGTGCTCTCGAGTTACGACGGGGACCTCAGGGACCCGCTCTGGTGGCCTCAGGAAAGGCCAGTCCCCATGCGAGTTCCTCGGGGGCCTCTCGGGATTCCTCTCCCGTCGATGCCGGGGCCTAAGACCTTGTGTGGAGTCGGGGCCGGAACCTGAGGATTCCTCTCCCGTGCTGACATGGATCTTGGGGTACTTCTGGAGTCTCCCCAGGGGAGTCAGTCCTCGTCTCGAATGCGGGCATGCACTTGCGCTTTCCTCCAGAGCGGTAGCAGCAGTGTCACGAAATCCGCCGCGTGGATCAAAGGATCTATGGTTTTCCCTCGAGTCTTTCCCACGAGGCTGTCCCACGAGGCTTTCCCACAGGGCTGTCCCACGTGCACACGTGGTGGGAGTCGATCCTCGGCTTGAACGTCAAGGCAGTGCAGGGAAAACAGGTTCCTCTGGAATGGACTGACACATCTGAGGGACTCTTGGAATGGTGGCACGACCCTGGAGTTCCTCTCGCCTTTCCTGTGGAGAGCGCCTCCTCTTGAGATGCGACGGGAACGCCGGGAATTCTTTCCCTACGAAACAGGGAAAGGATCCCTCATCTCGAGCTAGGAGGCGGAAACAGGGCTACCCTGGATGTGTGCGGCACCCCACGTGCTTTCTCTCGAGTGGAGACGGGTATGTCGCGGAACTGCTTGAGTTGAAGCAAGGGTGTGAAGGACCCTGTGGAAGTTCCAGTGGTTAGATGTGATTAGCCTCGAGAAACCTCAGCGGAAATGGGCCTCATCTCACCTGGAGCGCAAAATCTAATGGATTTTCTCGAGTTGCGGCAGGTGCTCTCGACTTACGACGGGGACCTCAGGGACCCGCTCTGGTGGCCTCAGGAAATGCCAGTCCCCATGCGAGTTCCTCGGGGGCCTCTCGGGATTCCTCTCCCGTCGATGCCGGGGCCTAAGACCTTGTGTGGAGTCGAGGCCGGAACCTAGGATTCCTCTAAAGTGCTGACATGGATCTTGGGGTACTTCTGGAGTCTCCCCAGGGGAGTCAGTCCTCGTCTCGAATGCGGGCATGCACTTGCTCTTTCCTCCAGAGCGGTAGCAGCAGTGTCACGCAGTCCGCCGCGTGGATCAAAGGATCTATGGTTTTCCCTCGAGTCTTTCCCACGAGGCTTTCCCACGAGGCTTTCCCACAGGGCTGTCCCACGTGCACACGTGGTGGGAGTCGATCCTCGGCTTGAACGTCAAGGCAGTACAGGGAAAACAGGTTCCTCTGGAATGGACTGACACATCTGGGGTCTCTTGGAGTGGTGGCACGACCCTGGAGTTCCTCTCGCCTTTCCTGTGGAGAGCGCCTCCTCTTGAGATGCGACGGGAACGCCGGGAATTCTTTCCCTACGAAACAGGGATAGGATCCCTCATCTCGAACTAGGAGGCGGAAACGGGGCTCCCCTGGATGTGTGCGGCACCCCACGTGCTTCCTCTCGAGTGGAGACGGGTATGTCGTGGAACTGCTTGAGTTGCAGCAAGGGTGTAAAGGACCCTTTGGAAGTTCCAGTGGTTAGATGTGATTAGCCTCGAGAAGCCTCAGCGGAAATGGGCCTCATCTCTACTGGAGGGCAAAACCTCATGGATTTTCTCGAGTTGCGGCAGGTGCTCTCGAGTTACGACGGGGACCTCAGGGACCCGCTCTGGTGGCCTCAGGAAATGCCAGTCCCCATGCGAGTTCCTCGGGGGCCTCTCGGGATTCCTCTCCCGTCGATGCCGGGGCCTAAGACCTTGTGTGGAGTCGGGGCCGGAACCTGAGGATTCCTCTCCAGTGCTGACATGGATCTTGGGGTACTTCTGGAGTCTCCCCAGGGGAGTCAGTCCTCGTCTCGAATGCGGGCATGCACTTGCGCTTTCCTCCAGAGCGGTAGCAGCAGTGTCACGCAGTCCGCCGCGTGGATCAAAGGATCTATGGTTTTCCCTCGAGTCTTTCCCACGAGGCTTTCCCACGAGGCTTTCCCACAGGGCTGTCCCACGTGCACACGTGGTGGGAGTCGATCCTCGGCTTGAACGTCAAGGCAGTGCAGGGAAAACAGGTTCCTCTGGAATGGACTGACACATCTGGTGGACTCTTGGAATGGTGGCACGACTCTGGAGTTCCTCTCCCCTTTCCTGTGGAGAGCGCCTCCTGTTGAGATGCGACGGGAACGCCGGGAATTCTTTCCCTACTAAACAGGGAAAGGATCCCTCATCTCGAGCTAGCAGGCGGAAACGGGGCTCCCCTGGATGTGTGCGGGACCCCACGTGCTTCCTCTCGAGTGGAGACGGGTATGTCGGGGAACTTCTTGAGTTGCAGCAAGGGTGTGAAGGACCCTTGGGAAGTTCCAGTTGTTAGACGTGATTAGCCTCGAGAAGCCTCAGGGGAAATGGGCCTCATCTCGCCTGGAGGGCAAAACCTCCTGGATTTTCTCGAGTTGCGGCAGGTGCTCTCGACTTACGACGGGGACCTCAGGGACCCGCTCTGTTGGCCTCAGGAAAGGCCAGTCCCCATGCGAGTTTCCGGGGGCCTCTCGGGATTCCTCTCCCGTCGATGCCGGGGCCTAAGACCTTGTGTGGAGTCGGGGCCGGAACCTGAGGATTCCTCTCCAGTGCTGACATGGATCTTGGGGTACTTCTGGAGTCTCCCCAGGGGAGTCAGTCCTCGTCTCGAATGCGGGCATGCACTTGCGCTTTCCTCCAGAGTGTTAGCAGCAGGGTCACGCAGTCCGCCACGTGGATCAAATGATCTATGGTTTTCCCTCGAATCTTTCCCACGAGGCTTTCCCACGAGGCTTTCCCAAAGGGCAGTCCGACGTGCACACGTGGTGGGAGTCGATCCTCGGCTTGAACGTCAAGGCAGTGCAGGGAAAACAGGTTCCTCTGTAATGGATTGACACATCTGGGGGACTCTTGGAATGGTGGCACGACCCTGGAGTTCCTCTCGCCTTTCCTGTGGAGAGCGCCTCATCTTGAAATGCGACGGGAACGCCGGGAATTCGTTCCCTACGAAACAGGGAAAGGATTTCTCATCTCGAGCTAGGAGGCGGAAACGGGGCTCCCCTGGATGTGTGCGGGACCCCACGTGCTTCCTCTCGAGTGGAGACGGTTATGTCGGAGAACATCTTGAGTTGCAGCAAGGGTGTGAAGGACCCTTTGGAAGTTCCAGTGGTTAGATGTGATTAGCCTCGAGAAGCCTCAGCGGAAATGGGTCTCATCTCTCCTGGAGGGCAAAACCTCCTGGATTTTCTCGAGTTGCCGCAGGTGCTCTCGACTTACTACGGGGACCTCAGGGACCCGCTCTGGTGGCCTCAGGAAAGGCCAGTCACCATGCGAGATCCTCGGGGGCCTCTCGGGATTCCTCTCCCGTCGATGCCGTGGCCTAAGACCTTGTGTGGAGTCGGGGCCGGAACCTGAGGATTCCTCTCCAGTGCTGACATGGATCTTGGGGTACTTCTGGAGTCTCCCCAGGGGAGTCAGTCCTCGTCTCGAATGCGGGCATGCACTTGCGCTTTCCTCCAGAGCGGTAGCAGCAGTGTCACGCAGTCCGCCGCGTGGATAAAAGGATCTATGGTTTTCCCTCGAGCCTTTCCCACGAGGCTTTCCCACGAGGCATTCCCATAGGGCTGTCCCACGTGCACACGTGGTGAGAGTCGATCCTCGGCTTGAACGTCAAGGCAGTACAGGGAAAGCAGGTTCCTCTGGAATGGACTGACACATATGGGGTCTCTTGGAATGGTGGCACGACCCTGGAGTTCCTCTCGCCTTTCCTGTGGAGAGCGCCTCCTCTTGAGATGCGACGGGAACGCCGGGAATTCTTTCCCTACGAAACAGGGATAGGATCCCTCATCTCGAACTAGGAGGCGGAAACGGGGCTCCCCTGGATGTGTGCGGCAACCCACGTGCTTCCTCTCGAGTGGAGACGGTTATGTCGTGGAACTGCTTGAGTTGCAGCAAGGGTGTGAAGGACCCTTTGGAAGTTCCAGTGGTTAGATGTGATTAGCCTCGAGAAGCCTCAGCGGAAATGGCCCTCATCTCTACTGGAGGGCAAAACCTCATGGATTTTCTCGAGTTGCGGCAGGTGCTCTCGACTTACGACGGGGACCTCCGGGACCCGCTCTGGTGGCCTCAGGAAAGGCCAGTCCCCATGCGAGTTCCTGGGGGGCCTCTCGGGATTCCTCTCCCGTCGATGCCGGGGCCTAAGACCTTGTGTGGAGTCGAGGCCGGAACCTAGGATTCCTCTCCAGTGCTGACATGGATCTTGGGGTACTTCTGGAGTCTCCCCAGGGGAGTCAGTCCTCGTCTCGAATGCGGGCATGCACTTGCGCTTTCCTCCAGAGCGGTAGCAGCAGTGTCACGCAGTCCGCCGCGTGGATCAAAGGATCTATGGTTTTCCCTCGAGTCTTTCCCACGAGGCTTTCCCACGAGGCTTTCCCTCAGGGCTGTCCCACGTGCACACGTGGTGGGACTCGATCCTCGGCTTGAACGTCAAGGCAGTGCAGGGAAAACAGGTTCCTCTGAAATGGACTGACACATCTGGGGGACTCTTGGAATGGTGGCACGACACTGGAGTTCCTCTCGCCTTTCCTGTGGAGAGCGCCTCCTCTTGAGATGCGACGGGAACGCCGGGAATTCTTTCCCTACGAAACAGGGAAAGGATCCCTCATCTCGAGCTAGGAGGCGGAAACGGGGCTCCCCTGGATGAGTGCTGGACCCTCGTGCTTCCTCTCGAGTGGAGACGGGTATGTCGGGGAACTTCTTGAGTTGCAGCAAGGGTGTGAAGGACCCTTTGGAAGTTCCAGTGGTTAGATGTGATTAGCCTCGAGAAGCCTCAGCGTAAATGGGCCTCATCATGCCTGGAGGGCAAAACCTCCTGGAATTTCTTGAGGTGCGGCAGGTGCTCTCGACTTACGACGGGGACCTCGCGGACCCGCTCTGGTGGCCTCAGGAAAGGCCAGTCCCATGCGAGTTCCTCGGGGGCCTCTCGGGATTCCTCTCCCGTCGATGCCGGGGCCTAAGACCTTGTGTGGAGTCGGGGCCGGAACCTGAGGATTCCTCTCCAGTGCTGACATGGATCTTGGGGTACTTCTAGAGTCTCCCCAGGGGAGTCAGTCCTCGTCTCGAATGCGGGCATGCACTTGCGCTTTCCTCCAGAGCGGTTACAGCAGTGTCACCAAGTCCGCCGCGTGGATCAAAGGATCTATGGTTTTCCCTCGAGTCTTTCCCACGAGTCTTTCCCACGAGACTTTCCCACTGGGCTGTCCCACTTGCACACGTGGAGGGAGTCGATCCTCGGCTTGAACGTCAAGGCAGTGCAGGGAAAACAGATTCCTCTGGAATGGACTGACACATCTGGGGGCCTCTTGGAATGGTGGCACGACCCTGGAGTTCCTCTCGCCTTTCCTGTGGAGAGCGCCTCCTCTTGAGATGCGACGGGAACGCCGGGAATTCTTTCCCTACAAAACAGGGAAAGGATCACTCATCTCGAGCTAGGCGGTGGAAACGGGGCTCCCCTGGATGTGTGCGGGACCCTCGTGCTTCCTCTCGAGAGGAGACGGGTATGTCGGGGAACTTCTTGAGTTGCAGAAAGGGTGTGATTGACCCTTTGGAAGTTCCAGTGGTTAGACGTGATTGGCCTCAAGAAGCCTCAGCGGAAATGGGCCTCATCTCGCCTGGAGGGCAAAACCTCCTGGATTTTCTGGAGTTGCGGCAGGTGCTCTCGACTTACGACTGGGACCTCAGGGACCCGCTCTGGTGGCCTCAAGAAAGGCCAGTCCCCATGCGAGTTCCTCGGGGGCCTCTCGGGATTCCTCTCCCGTCGATGCCGGGGCCTAAGACCTTGTGTGGAGTCGGGGCCGGAACCTGAGGATTCCTCTCCAGTGCTGACATGGATCTTGGGGTACTTCTGGAGTCTCCCCAGGGGAGTCAGTCCTCGTCTCGAATGCGGGCATGCAATTGCGCTTTCCTTCAGAGCGGTAGCAGCAGTGTCACGCAGTCCGCCGCGTGGATCAAAGGATCTATGGTTTTCCCTCGAGTCATTCCCACGAGGCTTTCCCACGAGGCTTTCCCACAAGGCTGTCCCACGTGCACACGTGGTGGGAGTCGATCCTCGGCTTGAACGTCAAGGCAGTGCAGGGAAAACAGGTTCCTCTGGAATGGACTGACACATCTGGGGGACTCTTGGAATGGTGGCACGACACTGGAGTTCCTCTCGCCTTTCCTGTGGAGAGTGCCTCCTCTTGAGATGCGACGGGAACGCCGGGAATCTTTCCCTAGGAAACAGGGAAAGGATCCGTCATCCCGAGCTAGGAGGCGGAAACGGGGCTCCCCTGGATGTGTGCGGGACTCCACGTGTTTCCTCTCGAGTGGAGACGGGTATGTCGGGGAACTTCTTGAGTTGCAGCAAGGGTGTGAAGGACCCTTTGGAAGTTCCAGTGGTTAGACGTGATTGGCCTCGAGAAGCCTCAGCGGAAATGGGCCTCATCTCGCATGGAGGGCAAAACCTCCTGGATTTTCTTGAGTTGCGGCAGGTGCTCTCGACTTACGACGGGGACCTCAGGGACCCGCTCTTGTGGCCTCAGGAAAGACCAGTCCCCATGCCAGTTCCTCGGGGGCCGCTCCGGATTCCTCTCCCATCGATGCCGGGGCCTAAGACCTTGTGTGGAGTGAGGCCCGAAACCTGAGTATTCCTCTCCAGTGCTGACATGGATCTTGGGGTATTTCTGGAGTCTCCCCAGGGGAGTCAGTCCTCGTCTCGAATGCGGGCATGCACTTGCCCTTTCCTCCAGAGCGGTAGCAGCAGTGTCACGCAGTCCGCCGCGTGGATCAAAGGATCTATGGATTTCCCTCGAGTCTTTCCCACGAGGCTTTCCCACGAGCCTTTCCACAGGGCTGTCCCACGTGCACACGTGGTGGGAGTCGATCCTCGGCTTGAACGTCAAGGCAGTGCAGGGAAAAAAGGTTCCTCTGGAATGGACTGACCCATCTGGGGGTCTCTTGGAATGGTGGCACGACCCTGGAGTTCCTCTCCCCTTTCCTGTGGAGAGCGCTTCATCTTGAGATGCGATGGGAACGCCGGGAATTCTTTCCCTACGAAACAGGGAAAGGATCCCTCATCTCGAGCTAGGAGGCGGAAACGGGGCTCCCCTGGATGTGTGCCGGACCCCACGTGCTTCCTCACGAGTGGAGCCGGGTATGTCGGGGAACTTCTTGAGTTGCAGCAAGGGTGTGAAGGACCCTTAGGAAGTTGCAGTGGTTAGACGTGATTAGCCTCGAGAAGCCTCAGCGGAAATGGGCCTCATCTCGCCTGGAGGGCAAAACCTCCTGGATTTTCTCGAGTTGCGGCAGGTGCTCTCGACTTACGACGGGGACCTCAGGGACCCGCTCTGGAGGCCTCAGGAAAGGCCAGTCCCCATGCGAGTTCCTCGGGGGCCTCTCGGGATTCCTCTCCCGTCGATGCCGGGGCCTAAGACCTTGTGTGGAGTCGGGGCTGGAACCTGAGGATTCCTCTCCAGTGCTGACATGGATCTTGGGGTACTTCTGGAGTCTCCCCAGGGGAGTCAGTCCTCGTCTCCAATGCGCGCATGCACTTGCGCTTTCCTCCAGAGCGGTAGCAGCAGTGTCACGCTGTACGCCGCGTGGATCAAAGGATCTATGGTTTTCCCTCGAGTCTTTCCCACGAAGCGTTCCCACGAGGCTTTCCCACAGGGATGTCCCACGTGCACACGTGGTGGGAGTCGATCCTCGGCTTGAACGTCAAGGCAGTGCAGGGAAAACAGGTTCCTCTGGAATGGACTGACACATCTGGGGGACTCTTGGAATGGTGGCACGACCCTGGAGTTCCTCTCGCCTTTCCTGTGGAGAGCGCCTCCTCTTGAGATGCGAAGGGAACGTGGGGAATTCCTTCCCTACGAAACAGGGAAAGGATCCCTCATCTCGAGCTAGGAGGCGGAAACGGGGCTCCCCTGGATGTGTGCGGGACCCCACGTGCTTCCTCTCGAGTGGAGACGGGTATGTCGGGGAACTTCTTTAGTTGCAGCAAGGGTGTGAAGGACCCTTTGGAAGTTCCAGTGGTTAGATGTGATTAGCCTAGAGAAGCATCAGCGGAAATGGGCCTCAACTCGCCTAGAGGGCAAAACCTCCTGGATTTTCTCGAGTTGCGGCAGGTGCTCTCGACTTACGATGGGGACCTCAGGGACCCGCTCTGGTGGCCTCAAGAAAGGCCAGTCCCCATGCGAGTTCCTCGGTGGCCTCTCGGGATTCCTCTCCCGTCGATGCCGGGGCCTAAGACCTTGTGTGGAGTCGGGGCCGGAACCTGAGGATTCCTCTCCAGTGCTGACATGGATCTTGGGGTACTTCTGGAGTCTCCCCAGGGGAGTCAGTCCTCGTCTCGAATGCGGGCATGCACTTGCGCTTTCCTCCAGAGCGGTAGCAGCAGTGTCACGCAGTCCGCCGCGTGGATCAAAGGATCTATGATTTTCCCTCGAGTCTTTCCCACGAGGCTTTCCCACGAGGCTTTCCCACAGGGCTGTCCCACGTGCACACGTGGTGGGAGTCGATCCTCGGCTTGAACGTCAAGGCAGTGCAGGGAAAACAGGTTCCTCTGGAATGGACTGACCCATCTGGGGGACTCTTGGAATGGTGGCTCGACCCTGGAGTTCCTCTCGCCTTTCCTGTGGAAAGCGCCTCCTCTTGAGATGCGACGGGAACGCCGGGAATTCTTTCCCTACGAAACAGGGAAAGGATCACTCATCTCGAGCTAGGAGGCGGAAACGGGGCTCCCCTGGATGTGTGCGGGACCCCACGTGCTTCCTCTCGAGTGGAGATGGTTATTTCGGGGAACTTCTTGAGTTGCAGCAAGGGTGTGAAGGACCCTTTGGAAGTTTCAGTGGTTAGATGTGATTAGCCTCGAGAAGCCTCAGCGGAAATGGGCCTCATCTCGCCTGGAGGGCAAAACCTCCTGGATTTTCTCGAGTTGCGGCAGGTGCTCTCGACTTACGACGGGGACCTCAGGGACCCGCTCTGGAAGCCTCAGGAAAGGCCAGTCCCCATACGAGTTCCTCGGGGGCCTCTCGGGATTCCTCTCCCGTCGATTCCGGGGCCTAAGACCTTGCGTGGAGTCGGGGCCGGAACCTGAGGATTCCTCTCCAGTGCTGACATGGATCTTGGGGTACTTCTGGAGTCTCCCCAGGGGAGTCAGTCCTCGTCTCGAATGCGGGCATGCACTTGCGCTTTGCTCCAGAGTGGTCGCAGCAGTGTCACGCAGTCCGCCGCGTGGATCAAAGGATCTATGGTTTTCCCTCGAGTCTTTCCCACGAGGCTGTCCCACGCGGTTTTCCCAAGGGCTGTCCCACGTACACACGTGGTGGGAGTCGATCCTCGGCCTGAACGTCAAGGCAGTTTAGGGAAAACAGGTTCCTCTGGAATGGACTGACACATCTGGGGTACTCTTGGAATGGTGTCACGACCCTGGAGTTCCTCTCGCCTTTCCTGTGGAGAGCGCCTCCTCTTGAGATGCGATGGGAACCCCGGGAATTCTTTCCCTACGAAACAGGGATAGGATCCTTCACCTCGAACAAGGAGGCGGATACGGGGCTCCCCGGTTGTGTGCGGCACCCCACTTGCTTCCTTTCGAGTGGAGACGGGTATGTCGCGGAACTGCTTGAGTTGCAGCTAGGGTGTGAAGGACCCTTTGGAAGTTCCAGTGGTTAGATGTGATTAGCCTCGAGAAGCCTCAGCGGAAATGGGCCTCATCTCGCCTGGAGGGCAAAACCTCCTGGATTTTCTCGAGTTGCGGCAGGTGCTCTCGACTTACGATGGGAACCTCAGGGACCCGCTCTGGTGGCCTCAGGAAAGGCCAGTCCCCATGCGAGTTCCTCGGGGGCCTCTCGGGATTCCTCTCCCGTCGATGCCGGGGCCTAAGACCCTGTGTGGAGTCGGTGCCAGAACCTGAGGATTCCTCTCCAGTGCTCACATGGATCTTGGGGTACTTCTGGAGTCTCCAAAGGGGAGTCAGTCCTCGTCTCGAATGCGGGCATGCAATTGCGCTTTCCTTCAGAGCGGTAGCAGCAGTGTCACGCAGTCCGCCGCGTGGATCAAAGGATCTATGGCTTTCCCTCGAGTCATTCCCACGAGGCTTTCCCACGAGGCTTTCCCACAAGGCTGTCCCACGTGCACACGTGGTGGGAGTCGATCCTCGGCTTGAACGTCAAGGCAGTGCAGGGAAAACAGGTTCCTCTGGAATGGACTGACACATCTGGGGGACTCTTGGAATGGTGGCACGACCCTGGAGTTCCTCTCGCCTTTCCTGTGGAGAGTGCCTCCTCTTGAGATGCGACGGGAACGCCGGGAATCTTTCCCTAGGAAACAGGGAAAGGATCCGTCATCCCGAGCTAGGAGGCGGAAACGGGGCTCCCCTGGATGTGTGCGGGACTCCACGTGTTTCCTCTCGAGTGGAGACGGGTATGTCGGGGAACTTCTTGAGTTGCAGCAAGGGTGTGAAGGACCCTTTGGAAGTTCCAGTGGTTAGACGTGATTGGCCTCGAGAAGCCTCAGCGGAAATGGGCCTCATCTCGCATGGAGGGCAAAACCTCCTGGATTTTCTCGAGTTGCGGCAGGTGCTCTCGACTTACGACGGGGACCTCAGGGACCCGCTCTGGTGGCCTCAGGAAAGACCAGTCCCCATGCCAGTTCCTCGGGGGCCGCTCCGGATTCCTCTCCCATCGATGCCGGGGCCTAAGACCTTGTGTGGAGTGAGGGCCGAAACCTGAGTATTCCTCTCCAGTGCTGACATGGATCTTGGGGTATTTCTGGAGTCTCCCCAGGGGAGTCAGTCCTCGTCTCGAATGCGGGCATGCACTTGCGCTTTCCTCCAGAGCGGTAGCAGCAGTGTCACGCAGTCCGCCGCGTGGATCAAAGGATCTATGATTTTCCCTCGAGTCTTTCCCACGAGGCTTTCCCACGAGGCTTTCCCACAGGGCTGTCCCACGTGCACACGTGGTGGGAGTCGATCCTCGGCTTGAACGTCAAGGCAGTGCAGGGAAAACAGGTTCCTCTGGAATGGACTGACCCATCTGGGGGACTCTTGGAATGGTGGCTCGACCCTGGAGTTCCTCTCGCCTTTCCTGTGGAAAGCGCCTCCTCTTGAGATGCGACGGGAACGCCGGGAATTCTTTCCATACGAAACAGGGAAAGGATCACTCATCTCGAGCTAGGAGGCGGAAACGGGGCTCCCCTGGATGTGTGCGGGACCCCACGTGCTTCCTCTCGAGTGGAGATGGTTATTTCGGGGAACTTCTTGAGTTGCAGCAAGGGTGTGAAGGACCCTTTGGAAGTTCCAGTGGTTAGATGTGATTAGCCTCGAGAAGCCTCAGCGGAAATGGGCCTCATCTCGCCTGGAGGGCAAAACCTCCTGGATTTTCTCGAGTTGCGGCAGGTGCTCTCGACTTACGACGGGGACCTCAGGGACCCGCTCTGGAAGCCTCAGGAAAGGCCAGTCCCCATACGAGTTCCTCGGGGGCCTCTCGGGATTCCTCTCCCGTCGATTCCGGGGCCTAAGACCTAGTGTGGAGTCGGGGCCGGAACCAGAGGATTCCTCTCCAGTGCTGACCTGGCTCTTGGGGTACTTCTGGAGTCTCCCCAGGGGAGTCAGTCCTCGTCTCGAATGCGGGCATGCACTTGCGCTTTGCTCCAGAGTGGTCGCAGCAGTGTCTCGCAGTCCGCCGCGTGGATCAAAGGATCTATGGTTTTCCCTCGAGTCTTTCCCACGAGGCTGTCCCACGCGGTTTTCCCAAGGGCTGTCCCACGTACACACGTGGTGGGAGTCGATCCTCGGCCTGAACGTCAAGGCAGTTTAGGGAAAACAGGTTCCTCTGGAATGGACTGACACATCTGGGGTACTCTTGGAATGGTGTCACGACCCTGGAGTTCCTCTCGCCTTTCCTGTGGAGAGCGCCTCCTCTTGAGATGCGATGGGAACCCCGGGAATTCTTTCCCTACGAAACAGGGATAGGATCCTTCACCTCGAACAAGGAGGCGGATACGGGGCTCCCCGGTTGTGTGCGGCACCCCACTTGCTTCCTTTCGAGTGGAGACGGGTATGTCGGGGAACTGCTTGAGTTGCAGCTAGGGTGTGAAGGACCCTTTGGAAGTTCCAGTGGTTAGATGTGATTAGCCTCGAGAAGCCTCAGCGGAAATGGGCCTCATCTCGCCTGGAGGGCAAAACCTCCTGGATTTTCTCGAGTTGCGGCAGGTGCTCTCGACTTACGATGGGAACCTCAGGGACCCGCTCTGGTGGCCTCAGGAAAGGCCAGTCCCCATGCGAGTTCCTCGGGGGCCTCTCGGGATTCCTCTCCCGTCGATGCCGGGGCCTAAGACCCTGTGTGGAGTCGGTGCCAGAACCTGAGGATTCCTCTCCAGTGCTCACATGGATCTTGGGGTACTTCTGGAGTCTCCAAAGGGGAGTCAGTCCTCGTCTCGAATGCGGGCATGCAATTGCGCTTTCCTTCAGAGCGGTAGCAGCAGTGTCACGCAGTCCGCCGCGTGGATCAAAGGATCTATGGCTTTCCCTCGAGTCATTCCCACGAGGCTTTCCCACGAGGCTTTCCCACAAGGCTGTCCCACGTGCACACGTGGTGGGAGTCGATCCTCGGCTTGAACGTCAAGGCAGTGCAGGGAAAACAGGTTCCTCTGGAATGGACTGACACATCTGGGGGACTCTTGGAATGGTGGCACGACCCTGGAGTTCCTCTCGCCTTTCCTGTGGAGAGTGCCTCCTCTTGAGATGCGACGGGAACGCCGGGAATCTTTCCCTAGGAAACAGGGAAAGGATCCGTCATCCCGAGCTAGGAGGCGGAAACGGGGCTCCCCTGGATGTGTGCGGGACTCCACGTGTTTCCTCTCGAGTGGAGACGGGTATGTCGGGGAACTTCTTGAGTTGCAGCAAGGGTGTGAAGGACCCTTTGGAAGTTCCAGTGGTTAGACGTGATTGGCCTCGAGAAGCCTCAGCGGAAATGGGCCTCATCTCGCATGGAGGGCAAAACCTCCTGGATTTTCTCGAGTTGCGGCAGGTGCTCTCGACTTACGACGGGGACCTCAGGGACCCGCTCTGGTGGCCTCAGGAAAGACCAGTCCCCATGCCAGTTCCTCGGGGGCCGCTCCGGATTCCTCTCCCATCGATGCCGGGGCCTAAGACCTTGTGTGGAGTGAGGGCCGAAACCTGAGTATTCCTCTCCAGTGCTGACATGGATCTTGGGGTATTTCTGGAGTCTCCCCAGGGGAGTCAGTCCTCGTCTCGAATGCGGGCATGCACTTGCGCTTTCCTCCAGAGCGGTAGCAGCAGTGTCACGCAGTCCGCCGCGTGGATCAAAGGATCTATGGATTTCCCTCGAGTCTTTCCCACGAGGCTTTCCCACGAGCCTTTCCACAGGGCTGTCCCACGTGCACACGTGGTGGGAGTCGATCCTCGGCTTGAACGTCAAGGCAGTGCAGGGAAAACAGGTTCCTCTGGAATGGACTGACCCATCTGGGGGTCTCTTGGAATGGTGGCACGACCCTGGAGTTCCTCTCCCCTTTCCTGTGGAGAGCGCTTCATCTTGAGATGCGATGGGAACGCCGGGAATTCTTTCCCTACGAAACAGGGAAAGGATCCCTCATCTCGAGCTAGGAGGCGGAAACGGGGCTCCCCTGGATGTGTGCCGGACCCCACGTGCTTCCTCACGAGTGGAGCCGGGTATGTCGGGGAACTTCTTGAGTTGCAGCAAGGGTGTGAAGGACCCTTAGGAAGTTCCAGTGGTTAGACGTGATTAGCCTCGAGAAGCCTCAGCGGAAATGGGCCTCATCTCGCCTGGAGGGCAAAACCTCCTGGATTTTCTCGAGTTGCGGCAGGTGCTCTCGACTTACGACGGGGACCTCAGGGACCCGCTCTGGAGGCCTCAGGAAAGGCCAGTCCCCATGCGAGTTCCTCGGGGGCCTCTCGGGATTCCTCTCCCGTCGATGCCGGGGCCTAAGACCTTGTGTGGAGTCGGGGCTGGAACCTGAGGATTCCTCTCCAGTGCTGACATGGATCTTGGGGTACTTCTGGAGTCTCCCCAGGGGAGTCAGTCCTCGTCTCCAATGCGCGCATGCACTTGCGCTTTCCTCCAGAGTGGTAGCAGCAGTGTCACGCTGTACGCCGCGTGGATCAAAGGATCTATGGTTTTCCCTCGAGTCTTTCCCACGAGGCTTTCCCACGAGGCTTTCCCACAGGGATGTCCCACGTGCACACGTGGTGGGAGTCGATCCTCGGCTTGAACGTCAAGGCAGTGGAGGGAAATAAGGTTCCTCTGGAATGGACTGACACATCTGGGGGACTCTTGGAATGGTGGCACGACCCTGGAGTTCCTCTTGCCTTTCCTGTGGAGAGCACCTCCTCTTGAGATGCGACGGGAACGCCGGGAATTCTTTCCCTACGAAAAAGGAAAAGGATCCCTCATCTCGAGGTAGGAGGCAGAAACGGGGCTCCCCTGGATGTGTGCGGGACCCCACGTGCTTCCTCTCGAGTGGAGACGGGTATGTCGGGGAACTTCTTGAGTTGCAGCAAGGGTGTGAAGGACCCTTAGGAAGTTCCAGTGGTTAGACGTGATTAGCCTCGAGAAGCCTCAGCGGAAATGGGCCTCATCTCGCCTGGAGGGCAAAACCTCCTGGATTTTCTCGAGTTGCGGCAGGTGCTCTCGACTTACGACGGGGACCTCAGGGACCCGCTCTGGTGGCCTCAGGAAAGGCCAGTCCCCATGCGAGTTCCTCAGGGGCCTCTCGGGATTCCTCTCCCGTCAATGCCGGGGACTAAGACCTTGTGTGGAGTCGGGGCCGGAACCTGAGGATTCCTCTCCAGTCCTGACATGGATCTTGGGGTACTTCTGGAGTCTCCCCAGGGGAGTCAGTCCTCGTCTCGAATGCGGGCATGCACTTGCGCTTTCCTCCAGATCGGTAGCAGCAGTGTCATGCAGTCCGCCGCGTGGATCAAAGGATCTATGGTTTTCCCTCGAGTCTTTCCCACGAGGCTTTCCCACAGGGCTGTCCCACGTGCACACGTGTTGGAAGTCGATCCTCGGCTTGAACGTCAAGGCAGTGCAGGGAAAACAGGTTCCTCTGGAATGGACTGACACATCTGGGGGACTCTTGGAATGGTGGCACGACCCTGGAGTTCCTCTCGCCTTTCCTGTGGAGAGTGACTCCTCTTGAGATGCGACGGGAACGCCGGAATTCTTTCCCTACGAAACAGGGAAAGGATCCCTCATCTCGAGCTAGTAGGCGGAAACGGGTCTCCCCTGTATGTGTGCGGGACCCCACGTGCTTCCTCACGAGTGGAGGCGGGTATGTCGGGGAACTTCTTGAGTTGCAGCAAGGGTGTGAAGGACCCTTAGGAAGTTCCAGTGGTTAGACGTGATTAGCCTCGAGAAGCCTCAGCGGAAATGGGCCTCATCTCGCCTGGAGGGCAAAACCTCCTGGATTTTCTCGAGTTGCGGCAGGTGCTCTCGACTTACGACGGGGACCTCATGGACCCGCTCTGGTGGCCTCAGGAAAGGCCAGTCCCCATACGAGTTCCTCGGGGGCCTCTCGGGATTCCTCTCCCGTCGATGCCGGGGCCTAAGACCTTGTGTGGAGTCGGGGCCGGAACCTGAGGATTCCTCTCCAGTGCTGACATGGATCTTGGGGTACTTCTGGAGTCTCCCCAGGGGAGTCAGTCCTCGTCTCGAATGCGGGCATGCACTTGCGCTTTCCTCCAGAGCGGTAGCAGCAGTGTCACGCAATCCGACGCGTGGATCAAAGGATCTATGGATTTCCCTCGAGTCTTTCCCACGAGTCTTTCCCACGAGGCTTTCCCACAGGGCTGTCCCACGTGCACACGTGGTGGGAGTCGATCCTCGGCTTGAACGTCAAGGCAGTGCAGGGAAAACAGGTTCCTCTGGAATGGACTGACACATCTGGTGGACTCTTGGAATGGTGGCACGACCCTGGAGTTCCTCTCGCCTTTCCTGTGGATAGCGCCTCCTCTTGAGATGCGACGGGAACGCCGGGAATTCTTTCCCTACGAAACAGGGAAAGGATCCCTCATCTCGAGCTAGGAGGCGGAAAGGGGGCTCCCCTGGATGTGTGCGGGACCCCACGTGCTTCCTCTCGAGTGGAGACGGGTATGTCCGCGAACTTCTTGAGTTGCAGCAAAGGTGTGAAGGACCCTTTGGAAGTTCCAGTGGTTAGATGTGATTAGCCTCGAGAAGCCTCAGCGGAAATGGGCCTCATCTCGCCTGGAGGGCAAAACCTCCTGGATTTTCTCGAGTTGCGGCAGGTGCTCTCGACTTACGACTGGGACCTCAGGGATCCGCTCTGGTGGCCTCAGGAAAGGCCAGTCAGCATGCGAGTTCCTCGGGGGCCTCTCGGGATTCCTCTCCCGTCGATGCCGGGGCCTAAGACCTTGTGTGGAGTCGGGGCCGGAACCTGAGGATTCCTCTCCAGTGCTGACATGGATCTTGTGGTACTTCTGGAGTCTCCCCAGGGGAGTCAGTCCTCGTCTCGAATGCGGGCATGCACTTGCGCTTTCCTCCATAGCGGTAGCAGCAGTGTCTCGCAGTCCGCCGCGTGGATAAAAGGATCTATGGAATTCCCTCGAGTCTTTCCCACGAGGCTTTCCCACGAGGCTTTCCCACAGGGCTGTCCCACGTGCACACGTGGTGGGAGTCGATCCTCGGCTTGAACGTCAAGGCAGTGCAGGGAAAAAAGGTTCCTCTGGAATGGACTGACATATCCGGGGGACTCTTGGAATGGTGGCACGACCCTGGAGTTCCTCTCGCCTTTCCTGTGGAGAGCGCCTCCTCTTGAGATGCGACGGGAACGCCGGGAATTCTTTCCCTATGAAACAGGGAACGGATCCCTCATCTCGAGCTAAGAGGCGGAAACGGGGCTCCCCTCTATGTGTGCGGGACCCTCGTGCTTCCTCTCGAGTGGAGACGGGTATGTCGGGGAACTTCTTGAGTTGCAGCAAGGGTGTGAAGGACCCTTAGGAAGTTCCAGTGGTTAGACGTGATTAGCCTCGAGAAGTCTCAGCGGAAATGGGCCTCATCTCGCCTGGAGGGCAAAACCTTCTGGATTTTCTCGAGTTGGTGCAGGTGCTCTCGACTTATGACGGGAACCTCAGGGACCCGCTCTGGTGGCCTCAGGAAAGGCCAGTCCCCATGCGAGTTCCTCGGGGGCCTCTCGGGATACCTCTCCCGTCGATGCCGGGGCCTAAGACCTTGTGTGGTGTCGGGGCCGGAACCTGAGGATTCCTCTCCAGTGCTGACATGGATCTTGGGGTACTTCTGGAGTCTCCCCAGGTGAGTCAGTCCTCGTCTCAAATGCGGGCATGCACTTGCGCTTTCCTCCAGAGCGGTAGCAGCAGTGTCACGCAGTCCGCCGCGTGGATCAAAGGATCTATGGATTTCCCTCGAGTCTTTCCCACGAGGCTTTCCCACGAGCCTTTCCTCAGGGCTGTCCCACGTGCACACGTGGTGGGAGTCGATCCTCGGCTTGAACGTCAAGGCAGTGCAGGGAAAACAGGTTCCTCTGGAATGGACTGACACATCTGGGGGACTCTTTGAATAGTGGCACGACCCAGGAATTCCTCTCGCCTTTCCTGTGGAGAGCGCCTCCTCTTGAGATGGGACGGGAACACCGGGAATTCTTTCCCTACGAAAGAGAGAAGGATCCCTCATCTCGAGCTAGGAGGCGGAAACGGGGCTCCCCTGGATGTGTGCGGGACCCTCGTGCTTCCTCTCGAGTGGAGACGGGTATGTCGGGGAACTTCGTGAGTTGCAGCAAGGGTGTGAAGGACCCTTTGGAAGTTCCAGTGGTTAGATGTGATTAGCCTCGAGAAGCCTCAGCGGAAATGGGCCTCATCTCGCCTGGAGGGCAAAACCTCCTGGATTTTCTCGAGTTGCGGCAGGTACTCTCGACTTACGACGGGGACCTCAGGGACCCGCTCTGGTGGCCTCAGGAAAGGCCAGTCCCCATGCGAGTTCCTCGGGGGCCTCTCGGGATTCCTCTCCCGTCGATGCCGGGGCCTAAGACCTTGTGTGGAGTCGGGGCCGGAACCTGAGGATTCCTCTCCAGTGCTGACATGGATCTTGGGGTACTTCTGGAGTCTCCCCAGGGGAGTCAGTCCTCGTCTCGAATGCGGGCATGCACTTGCGCTTTCCTCCAGAGCGGTAGCAGCAGTGTCACGCAGTCCGCCGCGTGGATCAAAGGATCTATGGTTTTCCCTCGAGTCTTTCCCACGAGGCTTTCCCACGAGGCTTTCCCACAGGGCTGTCCCACGTGCACACGTGGTGGGAGTCGATCCTCGGCTTGAACGTCAAGGCAGTTTAGGGAAAACAGGTTCCTCTGTAATGGACTGACCCATCTGGGGGTCTCTTGGAATGGTGGCACGACCCTGGAGTTCCTCTCCCCTTTCCTGTGGAGAGCGCTTCATCTTGAGATGCGATGGGAACGCCGGGAATTCTTTCCCTACGAAACAGGGAAAGGATCCCTCATCTCGAGCTAGGAGGCGGAAACGGGGCTCCCCTGGATGTGTGCCGGACCCCACGTGCTTCCTCACGAGTGGAGGCGGGTATGTCGGGGAACTTCTTGTGTTGCAGCAAGGGTGTGAAGGACCCTTAGGAAGTTCCAGTGGTTAGACGTGATTAGCCTCGAGAAGCCTCAGCGGAAATGGGCCTCATCTCGCCTGGAGGGCAAAACCTCCTGGATTTTCTCGAGTTGCGGCAGGTGCTCTCGACTTACGACGGGGACCTCATGGACCCTCTCTGGTGGCCTCAGGAAAGGCCAGTCCCCATGCGAGTTCCTCGGGGGCCTCTCGGGATTCCTCTCCCGTCGATGCCTGGGCCTAAGACCTTGTGTGGAGTCGGGGCCGGAACCTGAGGATTCCTCTCCAGTGCTGACATGGATCTTGGGGTACTTCTGGAGTCTCCCCAGGGGAGTCAGTCCTCGTCTCGAATGCGGGCATGCACTTGCGCTTTCCTCCAGAGCGGTAGCAGCAGTGTCACGCAGTCCGCCGCGTGGATCAAAGGATCTATGGATTTCCCTCGAGTCTTACCCACGAGGCTTTCAAACGAGGCTTTCCCACAGGGCTGTCCCACGTGCACACGTGGTGGGAGTCGATCCTCGGCTTGAACGTCAAGGCAGTGCAGGGAAAACAGGTTCCTCTGGAATGGACTGACACATCTGGGGGACTCTTGGAATGGTGGCACGACCCAGGAGTTCCTCTCGCCTTTCCTGTGGAGAGCGCCTCCTCTTGAGATGCGACGGGAACGCCGGGAATTCTTTCCCTACGAAAGAGAGAAAGGATCCCTCATCTCGAGCTAGGAGGCGGAAACGGGGCTCCCCTGGATGTGTGCGGGACCCCAAGTGCTTCCTCTCGAGTGGAGACGGGTTGTCGGGGAACTTCTCGACTTGCAGCAAGGGTGTGAAGGACCCTTTGGAAGTTCCAGTGGTTAGATGTGATTGGCCTCGAGAAGCCTCAGCGGAAATGGGCCTCATCTCGCCTGGAGGGCAAAACCTCCTGGATTTTCTCGAGTTGCGGCAGGTGCTCTCGACTTACGACGGGGACCTCAGGGACCCGCTCTGGAGGCCTCCGGAAAGGCCAGTCCCCATGCGAGTTCCTCGGGGGCCTCTCGGGATTCCTCTCCCGTCGATGCCGGGGCCTAAGACCTTGTGTGGAGTCGGGGCCGGAACCTGAGGATTCCTCTCCAGTGCTGACATGGATCTTGGGGTACTTCTGGAGTCTCCCCAGGGGAGTCAGTCCTCGTCTCCAATGCGCGCATGCACTTGCGCTTTCCTCCAGAGCGGTAGCAGCAGTGTCACGCTGTACGCCGCGTGGATCAAAGGATCTATGGTTTTCCCTCGAGTCTTTCCCACCAGGCTTTCCCACGAGGCTTTCCCACAGGGATGTCCCACGTGCACACGTGGTGGGAGTCGATCCTCGGCTTGAACGGCAAGGCAGTGCAGGGAAAACAGGTTCCTCTGGAATGGACTGACACATCTGGGGGACTCTTGGAATGGTGGCACGACCCTGGAGTTCCTCTCGCCTTTCCTGTGGAGAGCGCCTCCTCTTGAGATGCGACGGGAACGCCGGGAATTCTTTCCCTAGGAAACAGGGAAAGGATCCCTCATCTCGAGCTAGGAGGCGGAAACGGGGCTCCCCTGGATGTGTGCGGGACCCCACGTGCTTCCTCTCGAGTGGAGACGGGTATGTCTGGGAACTTCTTGAGTTGCAGCAAGGGTGTGAAGGACCCTTTGGAAGTTCCAGTGGTTAGACGTGATTAGCCTCGAGAAGCCTCAGCGGAAATGGGCCTCATCTCGCCTGGAGGGCAAAACCTCCTGGATTTTCTCGAGTTGCGGCAGGTGCTCTCGACTTACGACCGGGGCCTCAGGGACCCGCTCTGGTGGCCTCAGGAAAGGCCAGTCCCCATGCGAGTTCCTCGGGGGCCTCTCGGGATTCCTCTCCCGTCGATGCCGGGGCCTAAGACCTTGTGTGGAGTCGGGGCCGGAACCTGAGGATTCCTCTCCAGTGCTGACATGGATCTTGGGGTACTTCTGGAGTCTCCCCAGGGGAGTCAGTCCTCGTCTCGAATGCGGGCATGCACTTCCGCTTTCCTCCAGCGCAGTAGCAGCAGTGTCACACAGTGGATCAAAGGATCTATGGTTTTTCCTCGAGTCTTTCCCACGAGGCTTTCCCACGAGGCGTTCCCACAGGGCTGTCCCACGTGCACTCTTGGTGGGAGTCGATCCTCGGCTTGAACGTCAAGGCAGTGCAGGGAAAACAGGTTCCTCTGGAATGGACTGACCCATCTGGGGGACTCTTGGAATGGTGGCACGACCCTGGTGTTCCTCTCGCCTTTCCTGTGGAGAGCGCCTCCTCTTGAGATGCGACGGGAACGCCGGGAATTCTTTCCCTACGAAACAGGGAAAGGATCCCTCATCTCGAGCTAGGAGGCGGAAACGGGGCTCCCCTGGATGTGTGCGGGACCCTCGTGCTTCCTCTCGAGTGGAGACGGGTATGTTGGGGAACTTCTTGAGTTGCAGCAAGGGTGTGAAGGACCCTTTGGAAGTTCCAGTGGTTAGAAGTGATTAGCCTCGAGAAGCCTCAGCGGAAATGGGCCTCATCTCGCCTGGAGGGCAAAACCTCCTGGATTTTCTCGAGTTGCGGCAGGTGCTCTCGACTTACGACGGGGACCTCAGGGACCTGCTCTGGAGGCCTCAGGAAAGGCCAGTCCCCATGCGAGTTCCTCGGGGGCCTCTCGGGATTCCTCTCCCGTCGATGCCGGTGCCTAAGACCTTGTGTGGAGTCGGGGCCGGAACCTGAGGATTCCTTTCCAGTGCTGACATGGATCTTGGGGTACTTCTGGAGTCTCCCCAGGGGAGTCAGTCCTCGTCTCGAATGCGGGCATGCACTTGCGCTTTCCTCCAGAGTGGTAGCAGCAGTGTCACGCAGTCCGCCGCGTGGATCAAAGGATCTATGGTTTTCCCTCGAGTCTTTCCCACGAGGCTTTCCCACGAGGCTTTCCCACAGGGCTGTCCCACGTTCACACGTGGTGGGAGTCGATCCTCGGCTTGAACATCAAGGCAGTGCAGGGAAAACAGGTTCCTCTGGAATGGACTGACACATCTGGGGGACTCTTGGATAGGTGGCACGACCCTGGAGTTCCTCTCGCCTTTCCTGTGGAGAGCGCCTCCTCTTGAGATGCGACGGCAACGCCGGGAATTCTTTCCCTACGAAACAAGGAAAGGATCCCTCATCTCGAGCTAGGAGGCGTTAACGGGGCTCCCCTGGATGTGTGCGGGACCCCACGTGCTTCCTCTCGAGTGGAGACGGGTATGTCCGGGAACTTCTTGAGTTGCAGCAAGGGTGTGAAGGACCCTTTGGAAGTTCCAGTGGTTAGATGTGATTAGCCTCGACAAGCCTCAGCGGAAATGGGCTCATCTCGCCTGGAGGTCAAAACCTCCTGGATTTTCTCGAGTTGCGGCAGGTGCTCTCGACTTACGACGGGGATCTCAGGGACCCGCACTGGTGGCCTCAGGAAAGGCCAGTCCCCATGCGAGTTCCTCGGGGGCCTCTCGGGATTCCTCTCCCGTCGATGCTGGGGCCTAGGACCTAGTGTGGAGTCGGGGCCGGAACCTGAATATTCGTCTCCAGTGCTGATATGGATCTTGGGGTACTTCTGGAGTATCCCCAGGGGAGTCAGTCCTCGTCTCGAATGCGGGCATGCACTTGCGCTTTCCTCCAGAGCAGTAGCAGCAGTGTCACGCAGTCCGCCGCGTGGATCAAAGGATCTATGGTTTTCCCTCGAGTCTTTCCCACGAGGCTTTCCCACGAGGCTTTCCCACAGGGCTGTCCCACGTGCACACGTGGTGGGAGACGATCCTCGGCTTGAACGTCAAGGCAGTGCAGGGAAAACAGGTTCCTCTGGAATGGACTGACACATCTGGGGGACTCTTGGAATGGTAGCACGACCCTGGAGTTCCTCTCGCCTTTCCTGTGGAGAGCGCCTCCTTTTGAGATGAGACGGGAACGCCGGGAATTCTTTCCCTACGAAACAGGGAAAGGATCCCTCATCTCGAGCTAGGAGGCGGAAACGGGGCTCCCCTGGATGTGTGCGGGACCCCACGTGCTTCCTCTCGAGTGGAGACGGGTATGTCGGGGAACTTCTTGAGGTGCAGCAAGGGTGTGATTGACCCTTTGGAAGTTCCAGTGGTTAGATGTGATTAGCCTCGAGAAGCCTCAGCGGAAATGGGCCTCATCTCGCCTGGAGGGCAAATCCTCCTGGATTTTCTCGAGTTGCGGCAGGTGCTCTCGACTTACGACGGGGACCTCAGGGACCCGCTCTGGAGGCCTCAGGAAAGGCCAGTCCCCATGCGAGTTCCTCTGGGGATTCCTTTCCCGTCGATGCCGGGGCCTAAGACCTTGTGTGGAGTCGGGGCCGGAACCTGAGGATTCCTCTCCAGTGCTGACATGGATCTTGGGGTACTTCTGGAGTCTCCCCAGGGGAGTCAGTCCTCGTCTCAAATGCGGGCATGCACTTGCGCTTTCCTCCAGAGCGGTAGCAGCAGTGTCACGCAGTCCGCCGCGTGGATCAAAGGATCTATGGTTTTCCCTCGAGTCTTTCCCACGAGGCTTTCCCACGAGGCTTTCCCACGAGGCTTTCCCACAGGGCTGTCCCACGTGCACACGTGGTGGGAGTCGATCCTCGGCTTGAACGTCAAGGCAGTGCAGGGAAAACAGGTTCCTCTGGAATGGACTGACACATTTGGGGGACTCTTGGAATGGTGGCACGACCCTGGAGTTCCTCTCGCCTTTCCTGTGGAGAGCGCCTCCTCTTGAGATGCGACGGGAACGCCGGGAATTCTTTCCCTACGAAACAGGGAAAGGATCCCTCATCTCGAGCTAGGAGGCGGAAACGGGGCTCCCCTGGATGTGTGCGGGACCCCACGTGCTTCCTCTCCAGTGGAGACCGGTATGTCGGGGAACTTCTTGAGTTGCAGCAAGGGTGTGAAGGACCCTTTGGAAGTTCCAGTGGTTAGATGTGATTGGCCTCGAGAAGCCTCAGCGGAAATGGGCCTCATCTCGCCTGGAGGGCAAAACCGCCTGGATTTTCTCGAGTTGCGGCAGGTGCTCTCGACTTACGACGAGGACCTCAGGGACCCGCTCTGGTGGCCTCAGGAAAGGCCAGTCCCCATGCGAGTTCCTCTGGGGATTCCTCTCCCGTCGATGCCGGGGCCTAAGACCTTGTGTGGAGTCGGGGCCGGAACCTGAGGATTCCTCTCCAGTGCTGACATGGATCTTGGGGTACTTCTGGAGTCTCCCCAGGGGAGTCAGTCCTCGTCTCGAATGCGGGCATGCACTTGCGCTTTCCTCCAGAGCGGTAGCAGCAGTGTCACGCAGTCTGCCGCGTGGATCAAAGGATCTATGGTTTTCCCTCGAGACTTTCCCACGAGGCTTTCCCACGAGGCTTTCCCACAGGGCTGTCCCACGTGCACACGTGGTGGGAGTCGATCCTCGGCTTGAACGTCAAGGCAGTGCAGGGAAAACAGGTTCCTCTGGAATGGACTGACACATCTGGGGGACTCTTGGAATGGAGGCACGACCCTGGAGTTCCTCTCGCCTTTCCTGTGGAGAGCGCCTCCTCTTGACATGCGACGGGAACGCCGGGAATTCTTTCCATACGAAACAGGGAAAGGATCCCTCATCCCAAGCTAGGAGGCGGAAACGGGGCTCCCCTGGATGTGTGCGGGACCCCACGTGCTTCCTCTCGAGTGGAGACGGGTATGTCGGGGACCTTATTGAGTTGCAGCAAGGGTGTGAAGGACCCTTTGGAAGTTCCAGTGGTTAGATGTGATTGGCCTCGAGAAGCCTCAGCGGAAATGGGCCTCATCTCGCCTGGAGGGCAAAACCTCCTGGATTTTCTCGAGTTGCGGCAGGTGCTCTCGACTTACGACGGGGACCTCAGGGACCCGCTCTGGTGGCCTCAGGAAAGGCCAGTCCCCATGCGAGTTCCTCGGGGGCCTCTGGGGATTCCTCTCCCGTCGATGCCGGGGCCTAAGACCTTGTGTGGAGTCGGGGCCGGAACCTGAGGATTCCTCTCCAGTGCTGACATGGATCTTGGGGTACTTCTGGAGTCTCCCCAGGGGAGTCAGTCCTCTTCTCAAATGCGGGCATGCACTTGCGCTTTCCTCCAGAGCGGTAGCAGCAGTGTCACGCAGTCCGCCGCATGGATCAAAGGATCTATGGTTTTCCCTCGAGTATTTCCCACCAGGCTTCCCCACGAGGCTTTCCCACAGGGCTGTCCCACGTGCACACGTGGTGGGAGTCGATCCTCGGCTTGAACGTCAAGGCAGTGCAGGGAAAACAGGTTCCTCTGGAATGGACTGACACATCTGGGGGACTCTTGGAATGATGTCACGACCCTGGAGTTCCTCTCGCTTTTCCTGTGGAGAGCGCCTCCTCTTAAGATGCGACGGGAACGCCGGGAATTCTTTCCCTACGAAACAGGGTAAGGATCCCTCATCTCGAGCTAGGAGGCGGAAACGGGGCTCCCCTGGATGTGTGCGGGACCCCACGTACTTCCTCTCGAGTGGAGACGGGTATGTCGGGGACCTTTTGAGTTGCAGCAAGGGTGTGAAGGACCCTTTGGAATTTCCAGTGGTTAGATGTGATTAGCCTCGAGAAGCCTCAGCGGAAATGGGCCTCATCTCGCCTGGAGGGCAAAACCTCCTGGATTTTCTGGAGTTGCAGCAGGTGCTCTCGACTTACGACGGGGACCTCAGGGACCCGCTCTGGTGGCCTCAGGAAAGGCCAGTCCCCATGCGAGTTCCTCTGGGGATTCCTTTCCCGTCGATGCCGGGGCCTAAGACCTTGTGTGGAGTCGGGGCCGGAACCTGAGGATTCCTCTCCAGTGCTGACATGGATCTTGGGGTACTTCTGGAGTCTCCCCAGGGGAGTCAGTCCTCTTCTCAAATGCGGGCATGCACTTGCGCTTTCCTCCAGAGCGGTAGCAGCAGTGTCACGCAGTCCGCCGCATGGATCAAAGGATCTATGGTTTTCCCTCGAGTATTTCCCACGAGGCTTTCCCACGAGGCTTTCCCACAGGGCTGTCCCACGTGCACACGTGGTGGGAGTCGTTCCTTGGCTTGAACGTCAAGGAAGTGCAGGGAAAACAGGTTCCTCTGGAATGGACTGACACATCTGGGGGACTCTTGGAATGGTGGCACGACCCTGGAGTTCCTCTCGCCTTTCCTGTGGAGAGCGCCTCCTCTTGAGATGCGACGGGAACGCCGGGAATTCTTTCCCTACGAAACAGGGAAAGGATCCCTCATCTCGAGCTAGGAGGCGGAAACGGGGCTCCCCTGGATGTGTGCGGGACACCACGTGCTTCCTCTCGAGTGCAGACGGGTATGTCGGGGAACTTCTTGAGTTGCAGCAATGGTGTGAAGGACCCTTTGGAAGTTCCAGTGGTTAGATGTGATTGGCCTCGAGAAGCCTCAGCGGAAATGGGCCTCATCTCGCCTGGAGGGCAAAACCTCCTGGATTTTCTCGAGTTGCGGCAGGTGCTCTCGACTTACGACGGGGACCTCAGGGACCCGCTCTGGTGGCCTCAGGAAAGGCCAGTCCCCATGCGAGTTCCTCGGGGGCCTCTCGGGATTCCTCTCCCGTCGATGCCGGGGCCTAAGACCTTCTGTGGAGTCGGGGCCGGAACCTGAGGATTCCTCTCCAGTGCTGACATGGATCTTGGGGTACTTCTGGAGTCTCCCCAGGGGAGTCAGTCCTCGTCTCGAATGCGAGCATGCACTTGCGCCTTCCTCCAGAGCGGTAGCAGCAGTGTCATGCAGTCCGCCGTGTGGATCAAAGGATCTATGGTTTTCCCTCGAGTCTTTCCCACGATGCTTTCCCACGAGGCTTTCCCACAGGGCTGTCCCACGTGCACACGTGGTGGGAGTCGATCCTCGGCTTGCACGTCAAGGCAGTGCAGGGAAAACAGGTTCCTCAGGAATGGACAGACACATCTGGGGGACTCTTGGAATGGTGGCACGACCCTGGAGTTCCTCTCGCCTTTCCTGTGGAGAGCGCCTCCTCTTGAGATGCGACGGGACGCCGGGAATTCTTTCCCTACGAAAAAGGGAAAGGATCCCTCATCTCGAGCTAGGAGGCGAAAAAGGGGCTCCCCTGGATGTGTGCGGGACCCCACGTGCTTCCTCTCGAGTGGAGACGGGTATGTCGGGGAACTTCTTGAATTGCAGCAAGGGTGTGAAGGACCCTTTGGATGTTCCAGTGGTTAGATGTGATTGGCCTCGAGAAGCCTCAGCGGAAATGGGCCTCATCTCGCCTGGAGGGCAAAACCTCCTGGATTTTCTCGAGTTGCGGCAGGTGCTCTCGACTTACGACGGGGAACTCAGGGACCCGCTCTGGTGGCCTCAGGAAAGGGCAGTCCCCATGCGAGTTCCTCGGGGGCCTCTCGGGATTCCTCTCCCGTCGATGCCGGGGCCTAAGACCTTGTGTGGAGTCGGGGCCGGAACCTGAGGATTCCTCTCCAGTGCTGACATGGATCTTGGGGTACTTCTGGAGTCTCCCCAGGGGAGTCAGTCCTCGTCTCGAAGGCGGGCATGAACTTGCGCTTTCCTCCAGAGCGGTAGCAGCAGTGTAACGCAGTCTGCCGCGTGGATCAAAGGATCTATGGTTTTCCCTCGAGTCTTTCCACGAGGCTTTCCCACGAGGCTTTCCCACAGGGCTGTCCCACGTGCACACGTGGTGGGAGTCGATCCTCGGCTTGAACGTCAAGGCAGTGCAGGGAAAACAGGTTCCTCTGGAATGGACTGACACATCTGGGAGACTCTTGGAATGGAGGCACGACCCTGGAGTTCCTCTCGCCTTTCCTGTGGAGAGCGCCTCCTCTTGAGATGCGACGGGAACGCCGGGAATTCTTTCCCTACGAAACAGGGTAAGGATCCCTCATCTCGAGCTAGGAGGCGGAAACGGGGCTCCCCTGGATGTGTGCGGGACCCCACGTGCTTCCTCTCGAGTGGAGACGGGTATGTCGGGGACCTTTTGAGTTGCAGCAAGGGTGTGAAGGACCCTTTGGAAGTTCCAGTGGTTAGATGTGATTAGCCTCGAGAAGCCTCAGCGGAAATGGGCCTCATCTCGCCTGGAGGGCAAAACCTCCTGGATTTTCTGGAGTTGCAGCAGGTGCTCTCGACTTACGACGGGGACCTCAGGGACCCGCTCTGGTGGCCTCAGGAAAGGCCAGTCCCCATGCGAGTTCCTCGGGGGCCTCTCGGGATTCCTCTCCCGTCGATGCCGGGGCCTAAGACCTTGTGTGGAGTCGGGGCCGGAACCTGAGGATTCCTCTCCAGTGCTGACATGGATCTTGGGGTACTTCTGGAGTCTCCCCAGGGGAGTCAGTCCTCGTCTCGAATGCGGGCATGCACTTGCGCTTTCCTCCAGAGCAGTAGCAGCAGTGTCACGCAGTCCGCCGCGTGGATCAAAGGATCTATGGTTTTCCCTCGAGTCTTTTCCACGAGGCTTTCCCACGAGGCTTTCCCACAGGGCTGTCCCACGTGCACACGTGGTGGGAGTCGATCCTCGGCTTGAACGTCAAGGCAGTACAGGGAAAACTTGTTCCTCTGGAATGGACTGACACATCTGGGGGACTCTTGGAATGGTGTCACGACCCTGGAGTTCCTCTCGCCTTTCCTGTGGAGAGCGCCTCCTCTTGAGATGCGACGGGAACGCCGGGAATTCTTTCCCTACGAAACAGGGAAAGGATCCCTCATCTCGAGCTAGGAGGCGGAAACGGGGCTCCCCTGGATGTGTGCGGGACCCCACGTGCTTCCTCTCGTGTGGAGACGGGTATGTCGGGGAACTTCTTGAGTTGCAGCAAGGGTGTGAAGGGCCCTTTGGAAGTTCCAGTGGTTAGATGTGATTGACCTCGAGAAGCCTCAGCGGAAATGGGCCTCATCTCGCCTGGAGGGCAAAACCTCCTGGATTTTCTCGAGTTGCGGCAGGTGCTCTCGACTTACGACGGGGACCTCAGGGACCCGCTCTGGTGGCCTCAGGAAAGGCCAGTCCCCATGCGAGTTCCTCGGGGGCCTCTCGGGATTCCTCTCCCGTCGATGCCGGGGCCTAAGACCTTGTGTGGAGTCGGGGCCGGAACCTGAGGATTCCTCTCCAGTGCTGACATGGATCTTGGGGTACTTCTGGAGTCTCCCCAGGGGAGTCAGTCCTCGTCTCGAATGCGGGCATGCACTTGCGCTTTCCTCCAGAGCGGTAGCAGCAGTGTCACGCAGTCCGCCGCGTGGATCAAAGGATCTATGGTTTTCCCTCGAGTCTTTCCCACGAGGCTTTCCCACGAGGCTTTCCCACAGGGCTGTCCCACGTGCACACGTGGTGGGAGTCGATCCTCGGCTTGAACGTCAAGGCAGTGCAGGGAAAACAGGTTCCTCTGGAATGGACTGACACATCTGGGGGACTCTTGGAATGGTGGCACGACCCTGGAGTTCCTCTAGCCTTTCCTGTGGAGAGCGCCTCCCCTTGATATGCGACGGGAACGCCGGGAATTCTTTCCCTACGAAACAGGGAAAGGATCCCTCATCTCGAGCTAGGAGGCGGAAACGGGGCTCCCCTGGATGTGTGTGGGACCCCACGTGCTTCCTCTCGAGTGGAGACGGGTATGTCGGGGAACTTCTTGAGTTGCAGCAAGGGTGTGAAGGACCCTTTGGAAGTTCCAGTGGTTAGATGTGATTGGCCTCGAGAAGCCTCAGCGGAAATGGGCCTCATCTCGCCTGGAGGGCAAAACCTCCTGGATTTTCTCGAGTTGCGGCAGGTGCTCTCGACTTACGACGGGGACCTCAGGGACCCGCTCTGGTGGCCTCAGAAAAGGCCAGTCCCCATGCGAGTTCCTCGGTGGCCTCTGGGGATTCCTCTCCCGTCGATGCCGGGGCCTAAGACCTTGTGTGGAGTCGGGGCCGGAACCTGAGGATTCCTCTCCAGTGCTGACATGGATCTTGGGGTACTTCTGGAGTCTCCCCAGGGGAGTCAGTCCTCGTCTCGAATGCGGGCATGCACTTGCGCTTTCCTCCAGAGCGGTAGCAGCAGTGTCACGCAGTCCGCCGCGTGGATCAAAGGATCTATGGTTTTCCCTCGAGGCTTTCCCACGAGGCTTTCCCACAGGGCTGTCCCACGTGCACACGTGGTGGGAGTCGATCCTCGGCTGGAACGTCAAGGCAGTGCAGGGAAAACAGGTTCCTCTGGAATGGACTGTCACATCTGGGGGACTCTTGGAATGGTGGCACGACCCTGGAGTTCCTCTCGCCTTTCCTGTGGAGAGCGCCTCCTCTTGAGATGCGACGGGAACGCCGGGAATTCTTTCCCTACGAAACAGGGAAAGGATCCCTCATCTCGAGCTAGGAGGCGAAACGGGGCTCCCCTGGATGTGTGCGGGACACCACGTGCTTCCTCTCGAGTGGAGACGGGTATGTCGGGGAACTTCTTGAGTTGCAGCAAGGGTGTGAAGGACCCTTTGGAAGTTCCAGTGGTTAGATGTGATTGACCTCGAGAAGCCTCAGCGGAAATGGGCCTCATCTCGCCTGGAGGGCAAAACCTCCTGGATTTTCTCGAGTTGCGGCAGGTGCTCTCGACTTACGACGGGGACCTCAGGGACCCGCTCTGGTGGCCTCAGGAAAGGCCAGTCCCCATGCGAGTTCCTCGGGGGCCTCTCGGGATTCCTCTCCCGTCGATGTCGGGGCCTAAGACCTTGTGTGGAGTCGGGGCCGGAACCTGAGGATTCCTCTCCAGTGCTGACATGGATCTTGGGGTACTTCTGGAGTCTCCCCAGGGGAGTCAGTCCTCGTCTCGAATGCGGGCATGCACTTGCGCTTTCCTCCAGAGCGGTAGCAGCAGTGTCACGCAGTCCGCCGCGTGGATCAAAGGATCTATGGTTTTCCCTCGAGTCTTTCCCACGAGGCTTTCCCACGAGGCTTTCCCACAGGGCTGTCCCACGTACACACGTGGTGGGAGTCGATCCTCGGCTGGAACGTCAAGGCAGTGCAGGGAAAACAGGTTCCTCTGGAATGGACTGACACATCTGGGGGACTCTTGGAATGGTGGCACGACCCTGGAGTTCCTCTCGCCTTTCCTGTGGAGAGCGCCTCCTCTTGAGATGCGACCGGAACGCCGGGAATTCTTTCCCTTCGAAACAGGGAAAGGATCCCTCATCTCGAGCTAGGAGGCGAAACGGGGCTCCCCTGGATGTGTGCGGGACACCACGTGCTTCCTCTCGAGTGGAGACGGGTATGTCGGGGAACTTCTTGAGTTGCAGCAAGGGTGTGAAGGACCCTTTGGAAGTTCCAGTGGTTAGATGTGATTGACCTCGAGAAGCCTCAGCGGAAATGGGCCTCATCTCGCCTGGAGGGCAAAACCTCCTGGATTTTCTCGAGTTGCGGCAGGTGCTCTCGACTTACGACGGGGACCTCAGGGACCCGCTCTGGTGGCCTCAGGAAAGGCCAGTCCCCATGCGAGTTCCTCGGGGGCCTCTCGGGATTCCTCTCCCGTCGATGCCGGGGCCTAAGACCTTGTGTGGAGTCGGGGCCGGAACCTGAGGATTCCTCTCCAGTGCTGACATGGATCTTGGGGTACTTCTGGAGTCTCCCCAGGGGAGTCAGTCCTCGTCTCGAATGCGGGCATGCACTTGCGCCTTCCTCCAGAGCGGTAGCAGCAGTGTCATGCAGTCCGCCGTGTGGATCAAAGGATCTATGGTTTTCCCTCGAGTCTTTCCCACGAGGCTTTCCCACGAGGCTTTCCCACAGGGCTGTCCCACGTGCACACGTGGTGGGAGTCGATCCTCGGCTTGAACGTCAAGGCAGTGCAGGGAAAACAGGTTCCTCAGGAATGGACAGACACATCTGGGGGACTCTTGGAATGGTGGCACGACCCTGGAGTTCCTCTCGCCTTTCCTGTGGAGAGCGCCTCCTCTTGAGATGCGACGGGACGCCGGGAATTCTTTCCCTACGAAAAAGGGAAAGGATCCCTCATCTCGAGCTAGGAGGGGAAAAAGGGGCTCCCCTGGATGTGTGCGGGACCCCACGTGCTTCCTCTCGAGTGGAGACGGGTATGTCGGGGAACTTCTTGAATTGCAGCAAGGGTGTGAAGGACCCTTTGGATGTTCCAGTGGTTAGATGTGATTGGCCTCGAGAAGCCTCAGCGGAAATGGGCCTCATCTCGCCTGGAGGGCAAAACCTCCTGGATTTTCTCGAGTTGCGGCAGGTGCTCTCGACTTACGACGGGGAACTCAGGGACCCGCTCTGGTGGCCTCAGGAAAGGGCAGTCCCCATGCGAGTTCCTCGGGGGCCTCTCGGGATTCCTCTCCCGTCGATGCCGGGGCCTAAGACCTTGTGTGGAGTCGGGGCCGGAACCTGAGGATTCCTCTCCAGTGCTGACATGGATCTTGGGGTACTTCTGGAGTCTCCCCAGGGGAGTCAGTCCTCGTCTCGAAGGCGGGCATGCACTTGCGCTTTCCTCCAGAGCGGTAGCAGCAGTGTAACGCAGTCTGCCGCGTGGATCAAAGGATCTATGGTTTTCCCTCGAGTCTTTCCACGAGGCTTTCCCACGAGGCTTTCCCACAGGGCTGTCCCACGTGCACACGTGGTGGGAGTCGATCCTCGGCTTGAACGTCAAGGCAGTGCAGGGAAAACAGGTTCCTCTGGAATGGACTGACACATCTGGGAGACTCTTGGAATGGAGGCACGACCCTGGAGTTCCTCTCGCCTTTCCTGTGGAGAGCGCCTCCTCTTGAGATGCGACGGGAACGCCGGGAATTCTTTCGCTACGAAACAGGGTAAGGATCCCTCATCTCGAGCTAGGAGGCGGAAACGGGGCTCCCCTGGATGTGTGCGGGACCCCACGTGCTTCCTCTCGAGTGGAGACGGGTATGTCGGGGACCTTTTGAGTTGCAGCAAGGGTGTGAAGGACCCTTTGGAAGTTCCAGTGGTTAGATGTGATTAGCCTCGAGAAGCCTCAGCGGAAATGGGCCTCATCTCGCCTGGAGGGCAAAACCTCCTGGATTTTCTGGAGTTGCAGCAGGTGCTCTCGACTTACGACGGGGACCTCAGGGACCCGCTCTGGTGGCCTCAGGAAAGGCCAGTCCCCATGCGAGTTCCTCGGGGGCCTCTCGGGATTCCTCTCCCGTCGATGCCGGGGCCTAAGACCTTGTGTGGAGTCGGGGCCGGAACCTGAGGATTCCTCTCCAGTGCTGACATGGATCTTGGGGTACTTCTGGAGTCTCCCCAGGGGAGTCAGTCCTCGTCTCGAATACGGGCATGCACTTGCGCTTTCCTCCAGAGCGGTAGCAGCAGTGTCACGCAGTCCGCCGCGTGGATCAAAGGATCTATGGTTTTCCCTCGAGTCTTTCCCACGAGGCTTTCCCACGAGGCTTTCCCACAGGGCTGTCCCACGTGCACACGTGGTGGGAGTCGATCCTCGGCTTGAACTCAAGGCACTGCAGGGAAAACAGGTTCCTCTGGAATGGACTGACACATCTGGTTGACTCTTGGAATGGTGTCACGACCCTGGAGTTCCTCTCGCCTTTCCTGTGGAGAGCGCCTCCTCTTGAGATGCGACGGGAACGCCGGGAATTCTTTCCCTACGAAACAGGGAAAGGATCCCTCATCTCGAGCTAGGAGGCGGAAACTGGGCTCCCCTGGATGTGTGCGGGACCCCACGTGATTCCTTTCGAGTGGAGACGGGTATGTCGGGGAACTTCTTGAGTTGCAGCAATGGTGTGAAGGACCCTTTGGAAGTTCCAGTGGTTAGATGTGATTGGCCTCGAGAAGCCTCAGCGGAAATGGGCCTCATCTCGCCTGGAGGGCAAAACCTCCTGGATTTTCTCGAGTTGCGGCAGGTGCTCTCGACTTACGACGGGGACCTCAGGGACCCGCTCTGGTGGCCTCAGGAAAGGCCAGTCCCCATGCGAGTTCCTCGGGGGCCTCTCGGGATTCCTCTCCCGTCGATGCCGGGGCCTAAGACCTTGTGTGGAGTCGGGGCCGGAACCTGAGGATTCCTCTCCAGTGCTGACATGGATCTTGGGGTACTTCTGGAGTCTCCCCAGGGGAGTCAGTCCTCGTCTCGAATGCGGGCATGCACTTGCGCTTTCCTCCAGAGCAGTAGCAGCAGTGTCACGCAGTCCGCCGCGTGGATCAAAGGATCTATGGTTTTCCCTCGAGTCTTTTCCACGAGGCTTTCCCACGAGGCTTTCCCACAGGGCTGTCCCACGTGCACACGTGGTGGGAGTCGATCCTCGGCTTGAACGTCAAGGCAGTACAGGGAAAACTTGTTCCTCTGGAATGGACTGACACATCTGGGGGACTCTTGGAATGGTGTCACGACCCTGGAGTTCCTCTCGCCTTTCCTGTGGAGAGCGCCTCCTCTTGAGATGCGACGGGAACGCCGGGAATTCTTTCCCTACGAAACAGGGAAAGGATCCCTCATCTCGAGCTAGGAGGCGGAAACGGGGCTCCCCTGGATGTGTGCGGGACCCCACGTGCTTCCTCTCGTGTGGAGACGGGTATGTCGGGGAACTTCTTGAGTTGCAGCAAGGGTGTGAAGGGCCCTTTGGAAGTTCCAGTGGTTAGATGTGATTGACCTCCAGAAGCCTCAGCGGAAATGGGCCTCATCTCGCCTGGAGGGCAAAACCTCCTGGATTTTCTCGAGTTGCGGCAGGTGCTCTCGACTTACGACGGGGACCTCAGGGACCCGCTCTGGTGGCCTCAGGAAAGGCCAGTCCCCATGCGAGTTCCTCGGGGGCCTCTCGGGATTCCTCTCCCGTCGATTCCGGGGCCTAAGACCTTGTGTGGAGTCGGGGCCGGAACCTGAGGATTCCTCTCCAGTGCTGACATGGATCTTGGGGTACTTCTGGAGTCTCCCCAGGGGAGTCAGTCCTCGTCTCGAATGCGGGCATGCACTTGCGCTTTCCTCCAGAGCGGTAGCAGCAGTGTCACGCAGTCCGCCGCGTGGATCAAAGGATCTATGGTTTTCCCTCGAGTCTTTCCCACGAGGCTTTCCCACGAGGCTTTCCCACAGGGCTGTCCCACGTGCACACGTGGTGGGAGTCGATCCTCGGCTTGAACGTCAAGGCAGTGCAGGGAAAACAGGTTCCTCTGGAATGGACTGACACATCTGGGGGACTCTTGGAATGGTGGCACGACCCTGGAGTTCCTCTAGCCTTTCCTGTGGAGAGCGCCTCCCCTTGATATGCGACGGGAACGCCGGGAATTCTTTCCCTACGAAACAGGGAAAGGATCCCTCATCTCGAGCTAGGAGGCGGAAACGGGGCTCCCCTGGATGTGTGTGGGACCCCACGTGCTTCCTCTCGAGTGGAGACGGGTATGTCGGGGAACTTCTTGAGTTGCAGCAAGGGTGTGAAGGACCCTTTGGAAGTTCCAGTGGTTAGATGTGATTGGCCTCGAGAAGCCTCAGCGGAAATGGGCCTCATCTCGCCTGGAGGGCAAAACCTCCTGGATTTTCTCGAGTTGCGGCAGGTGCTCTCGACTTACGACGGGGACCTCAGGGACCCGCTCTGGTGGCCTCAGGAAAGGCCAGTCCCCATGCGAGTTCCTCGGGGGCCTCTCGGGATTCCTCTCCCGTCGATGTCGGGGCCTAAGACCTTGTGTGGAGTCGGGGCCGGAACCTGAGGATTCCTCTCCAGTGCTGACATGGATCTTGGGGTACTTCTGGAGTCTCCCCAGGGGAGTCAGTCCTCGTCTCGAATGCGGGCATGCACTTGCGCTTTCCTCCAGAGCGGTAGCAGCAGTGTCACGCAGTCCGCCGCGTGGATCAAAGGATCTATGGTTTTCCCTCGAGTCTTTCCCACGAGGCTTTCCCACGAGGCTTTCCCACAGGGCTGTCCCACGTACACACGTGGTGGGAGTCGATCCTCGGCTGGAACGTCAAGGCAGTGCAGGGAAAACAGGTTCCTCTGGAATGGACTGACACATCTGGGGGACTCTTGGAATGGTGGCACGACCCTGGAGTTCCTCTCGCCTTTCCTGTGGAGAGCGCCTCCTCTTGAGATGCGACCGGAACGCCGGGAATTCTTTCCCTTCGAAACAGGGAAAGGATCCCTCATCTCGAGCTAGGAGGCGAAACGGGGCTCCCCTGGATGTGTGCGGGACACCACGTGCTTCCTCTCGAGTGGAGACGGGTATGTCGGGGAACTTCTTGAGTTGCAGCAAGGGTGTGAAGGACCCTTTGGAAGTTCCAGTGGTTAGATGTGATTGACCTCGAGAAGCCTCAGCGGAAATGGGCCTCATCTCGCCTGGAGGGCAAAACCTCCTGGATTTTCTCGAGTTGCGGCAGGTGCTCTCGACTTACGACGGGGACCTCAGGGACCCGCTCTGGTGGCCTCAGGAAAGGCCAGTCCCCATGCGAGTTCCTCGGGGGCCTCTCGGGATTCCTCTCCCGTCGATGCCGGGGCCTAAGACCTTGTGTGGAGTCGGGGCCGGAACCTGAGGATTCCTCTCCAGTGCTGACATGGATCTTGGGGTACTTCTGGAGTCTCCCCAGGGGAGTCAGTCCTCGTCTCGAATGCGGGCATGCACTTGCGCTTTCCTCCAGAGCGGTAGCAGCAGTGTCACGCAGTCCGCCGCGTGGATCAAAGGATCTATGGTTTTCCCTCGAGTCTTTCCCACGAGGCTTTCCCACGAGGCTTTCCCACAGGGCTGTCCCACGTGCACACGTGGTGGGAGTCGATCCTCGGCTTGAACGTCAAGGCAGTGCAGGGAAAACAGGTTCCTCTGGAATGGACTGACACATCTGGGGGACTCTTGGAATGGTGGCACGACCCTGGAGTTCCTCTCGCCTTTCCTGTGGAGAGCGCCTCCTCTTGAGATGCGACCGGAACGCCGGGAATTCTTTCCCTACGAAACAGGGAAAGGATCCCTCATCTCGAGCTAGGAGGCGAAACGGGGCTCCCCTGGATGTGTGCGGGACACCACGTGCTTCCTCTCGAGTGGAGACGGGTATGTCGGGGAACTTCTTGAGTTGCAGCAAGGGTGTGAAGGGCCCTTTGGAAGTTCCAGTGGTTAGATGTGATTGACCTCGAGAAGCCTCAGCGGAAATGGGCCTCATCTCGCCTGGAGGGCAAAACCTCCTGGATTTTCTCGAGTTGCGGCAGGTGCTCTCGACTTACGACGGGGACCTCAGGGACCCGCTCTGGTGGCCTCAGGAAAGGCCAGTCCCCATGCGAGTTCCTCGGGGGCCTCTCGGGATTCCTCTCCCGTCGATGCCGGGGCCTAAGACCATGTGTGGAGTCGGGGCCGGAACCTGAGGATTCCTCTCCAGTGCTGACATGGATCTTGGGGTACTTCTGGAGTCTCCCCAGGGGAGTCAGTCCTCATCTCGAATGCGGGCATGCACTTGCGCTTTCCTCCAGAGCGGTAGCAGCAGTGTCACGCAGTCCGCCGCGTGGATCAAAGGATCTATGGTTTTCCCTCGAGTCTTTCCCACGAGGCTTTCCCACGAGGCTTTCCCACAGGGCTGTCCCACGTGCACACGTGGTGGGAGTCGATCCTCGGCTTGAACGTCAAGGCAGTGCAGGGAAAACAGGTTCCTCTGGAATGGACTGACACATCTGGGGGACTCTTGGAATGGTGGCACGACCCTGGAGTTCCTCTAGCCTTTCCTGTGGAGAGCGCCTCCCCTTGAGATGCGACGGGAACGCCGGGAATTCTTTCCCTACGAAACAGGGAAAGGATCCCTCATCTCGAGCTAGCAGGCGGAAACGGGGCTTCCCTGGATGTGTGTGGGACCCCACGTGCTTCCTCTCGAGTGGAGACGGGTATGTCGGGGAACTTCTTGAGTTGCAGCAAGGGTGTGAAGGACCCTTTGGAAGTTCCAGTGGTTAGATGTGATTGGCCTCGAGAAGCCTCAGCGGAAATGGGCCTCATCTCTCCTGGAGGGCAAAACCTCCTGGATTTTCTCGACTTGCGGCAGGTGCTCTCGACTTACGACGGGGACCTCAGGGACCCGCTCTGGTGGCCTCAGGAAAGGCCAGTCCCCATGCGAGTTCCTCGGTGGCCTCTGGGGATTCCTCTCCCGTCGATGCCGGGGCCTAAGACCTTGTGTGGAGTCGGGGCCGGAACCTGAGGATTCCTCTCCAGTGCTGACATGGATCTTGGGGTACTTCTGGAGTCTCCCCAGGGGAGTCAGTCCTCGTCTCGAATGCGGGCATGCACTTGCGCTTTCCTCCAGAGCGGTAGCAGCAGTGTCACGCAGTCCGCCGCGTGGATCAAAGGATCTATGGTTTTCCCTCGAGGCTTTCCCACGAGGCTTTCCCACGAGGCTTTCCCACAGGGCTGTCCCACGTGCACACGTGGTGGGAGTCGATCCTCGGCTTGAACGTCAAGGCAGTGCAGGGAAAACAGGTTCCTCTGGAATGGACTGACACATCTGGGGGACTCTTGGAATGTTGGCACGACCCTGGAGTTCCTCTCGCCTTTCCTGTGGAGAGCGCCTCCTCTTGAGATGCGATGGGAATGCCGGGAATTCTTTACCTAGGAAACAGGGAAAGGATCCCTCATCTCGAGCTGGGAGGCGGAAACGGGGCTCCCCTGGATGTGTGCGGGACCCTCGTGCTTCCTCTCGAGTGGAGACGGGTATGTCGGGGAACTTCTTGAGTTGCAGCAAGGGTGTGAAGGACCCTTTGGAAGTTCCAGTGGTTAGATGTGATTAGCCTCGAGAAGCCTCAGCAGAAATGGGCCTCATCTCGCCTGGAGGGCAAAACCTCCTGGATTTTCTCGAGTTGCGGCAGGTGCTCTCGACTTTCGGCGGGGACCTCAGGGACCCGCTCTGGAGGCCTCAGGAAAGGCCAGTCCCCATGCGAGTTCCTCAGGGGCCCCTCGGGATTCCTCTCCCGTTGATGCCGGGGCCTAAGACCTTGTGTGGAGTCGGGGCCGGATCCTGAGGATTCCTCTCCAGTGCTGACATGGATCTTTGGGTACTTCTGGAGTCTCCCCAGGGGAGTCAGTCCTCGTCTCGAATGCGGGCATGCACTTGCGCTTTCCTCCAGAGCGGTAGCAGCAGTGTCACGCAGTCCGCCGCGTGGATCAAAGGATCTATGGTTTTCCCTCGAGTCTTTCCCACGAGGCTTTCCCACGAGGCTTTCCCACAGGGCTGTCCCACGTGCACACGTGGTGGGAGTCGATCCTCGGCTTGAACGTCAAGGCAGTGCAGGGAAAACAGGTTCCTCTGTAATGGACTGACCCAACTGGGGGACTCTTGGAATGGTGGCACGACCCTGGAGTTCCTCTCGCCTTTCCTGTGGAGAGCGCCTCCTCTTGAGTTGCGACGGGAACGCCGGGAATTCTTTCCCTACGAAACAGGGAAAGGATCCCTCATCTCGAGCTAGGAGGCGGAAACGGGGCTCCCCTGGATGTGTGCGGGACCCTCGTGCTTCCTCTCGAGTGGAGACGGGTATGTCGGTGAACTTCTTGAGTTGCAGCAAGGGTGTGAAGGACTCTTTGGAAGTTCTATTGGTTAGATGTGATTAGCCTCGAGAAGCCTCAGCGGAAATGGGCCTCATCTCGCCTGGAGGGCAAAACCTCCTGGATTTTCTCGAGTTGCGGCAGGTGCTCTCGACTTACGACGGGGACCTCAGGGACCCGCTCTGGTGGCCTCAGGAAAGGCCAGTCCCCATGCGAGTTCCTCAGGGGCCCCTCGGGATTCCTCTCCCGTCGATGCCGGGGCCTAAGACCTTGTGTGGAGTCGGGGCCGGAACCTGAGGATTCCTCTCCAGTGCTGACATGGATCTTGGGGTACTTCTGGAGTCTCCCCAGGGGAGTCAGTCCTCGTCTCGAATGCGGGCATGCACTTGCGCTTTCCTCCAGAGCGGTAGCAGCAGTGTCACGCAGTCCGCCGCGTGGATCAAAGGATCTATGGTTTTCCCTCGAGTCTTTCCCACGAGGCTTTCCCACGAGGCTTTCCCACAGGGCTGTCTCACGTGCACACGTGGTGGGAGTCGATCCTCGGCTTGAACGTCAAGGCAGTGCAGGGAAAACAGGTTCCTCTGTAATGGACTGACCCATCTGGGGGACTCTTGGAATGGTGGCACGACCCTGGAGTTCCTCTCGCCTTTCCTGTGGAGAGCGCCTCCTCTTGAGTTGCGACGGGAACGCCGGGAATTCTTTCCCTACGAAACAGGGAAAGGATCCCTCATCTCGAGCTAGGAGGCGGAAACGGGGCTCCCCTGGATGTGTGCGGGACCCTCGTTCTTCGTCTCGAGTGAAGACGGGTATGTCGGGGAACTTCTTGAGTTGCAGCAAGGGTGTGAAGGACCCTTTGAAAGTTCCAGTGGTTAGATGTGATTAGCCTCGAGAAGCCTCAGCGGAAATGGGCCTTATCTCGCCTGGAGGGCAAAACCTCCTGGATTTTCTCGAGTTGTGGTAGCTGCTCTCGACTTACGACGGGGACCTCAGGGACCCGCTCTGGTGGCCTCAGGAAAGGCCAGTCCCCATGCGAGTTCCTCGGGGGCCTCTCGGGATTCCTCTCCCGTCGATGTCGGGGCCTAAGACCTTGTGTGGAGTCGGGGCTGGAACCTGAGGATTCCTCTCCAGTGCTGACATGGATCTTGGGGTACTTCTGGAGTCTCCCCAGGGGAGTCAGTCCTCGTCTCGAATGCGGGCATGCACTTGCGCTTTCCTCCAGAGCGGTAGCAGCAGTGTCACGCAGTCCGCCGCGTGGATCAAAGGATCTATTTTTTTCCCTCGAGTCTTTCCCAAGAGGCTTTCCCACGAGGCTTTCCCACAGGGCTGTCCCACGTGCACACGTGGTGGGAGTCGATCCTCGGCTTGAACGTCAAGGCAGTGCAGGGAAACAGGTTCCTCTGTAATGGACTGACATATCTGGGGGACTCTTGGAATGGTGGCACGACCCTGGAGTTCCTCTCGCCTTTCCTGTGGAGAGCGCCTCCTCTTGAGATGCGACGGGAACGCCCGGAATTCTTTCCCTACGAAACAGGGAAAGGAACCCTCATCTCGAGCTAGGAGGCGAAAACGGGGCTCCCCTGGATGTGTGCGGGACCCTCGTGCTTCCTCTCGAGTGGAGACGGGTATGTCGGGGAACTTCTTGAGTTGCAGCAAGGGTGTGAAGGATCCTTTGGAAGTTCCAGTGGTTAGATGTGATTAGCCTCGAGAAGCCTCAGCGGAAATGGGCCTCATCTCGCCTGGAGGGCAAAACCTCCTGGATTTTCTCGAGTTGCGGCAGGTGCTCTCGACTTACGGCAGGGACCTCAGGGACACGCTCTGGTGGCCTCAGGAAAGGCCAGTCCCCATGCGAGTTCCTCGGGGGCCTCTCGGGATTCCTCTCCCGTCGATGCCGGGGCCTAAGACTTTGTGTGGAGTCGAGGCCGGAACCTGAGTATTCCTCTCCAGTGCTGACATGGATCTTGGGGTACTTCTGGAGTCTCCCCAGGGGAGTCAGTCCTCGTCTCGAATGCGGGCATGCACTTGCGCTTTCCTCCAGAGCAGTAGCAGCAGTGTCACGCAGTCCGCCGCGTGGATCAAAGGATCTATGGTTTTCCCTCGAGTCTTTCCCACGAGGCTTTCCCACGAGGCTTTCCCACAGGGCTGTCCCACGTGCACACGTGGTGGGATTCGATCCTCGGCTTGAACGTCAAGGCAGTGCAGGGAAAACAGGTTCCTCTGGAATGGACTGACACATCTGGGGGACTCTTGGAATGGTGGCACGATCCTAGAGTTCCTCTCGTCTTTCCTGTGTAGAGCGCCTCCTCTTGAAATGCGACAGGAACGCCGGGAATTCTTTCCCTACGAAACAGGGAAAGGATCCCTCATCTCGAGCTAGGAGGCGGAAACGGGGCTCCCCTGGATGTGTGCGGGACCTCACGTGCTTCCTCTCGAGTGGAGACGGATATGTTGGGGAACTTCTTGAGTTGCAGCAAGGGTGTGAAGGACCCTTTGGAAGTTCCAGTGGTTACATGTGATTAGCGTCGAGAAGCCTCAGCGGAAATGGGCCTCATCTCGCCTGGAGGGCAAAACCTCCTGGATTTTCTCGAGTTGCGGCAGGTGCTCTCGACTTATGACGGGGACCTCAGGGACCCGCTCTGGTGGCCTCAGGAAAGGCCAGTCCCCATGCGAGTTCCTCGAGGGCCTCTCGGGATTCCTCTCCCGTCGATGCCGGGGCATAAGTCCTTGTGTGGAGTCAGGACCGGAACCTAAGGATACCTCTCCAGTGCTGACATGGATCTTGGGGTACTTCTGGAGTCTCCCCAGGGGAGTCAGTCCTCGTCTCGAATGCGGGCATGCACTTGCGCTTTCCTCCAGAGCGGTAGCAGCAGTGTCACGCAGTCCGCCACGTGGATCAAAGGATCTATGGTTTTCCCTCGAGTCTTTCCCACGAGGCTTTCCCACGAGGCTTTCCCACAGGGCTGTCCCACGTGCACACGTGGTGGGATTCGATCCTCGGCTTGAACGTCAAGGCAGTGCAGGGAAAACAGGTTCCTCTGGAATGGACTGACACATCTGGGGGACTCTAGGAACGGTGGCACGACCCTGGAGTTCCTCTCGCCTTTCTTGTGGAGAGCGCCTCCTCTTGAGATGCGACGGGAACGCCGGGAATTCTTTCCCTACGAAACTGGGAAAGGATCCCTCATGTCGAGCTAGGAGGCGGAAGCGGGGCTCCCCTGGATGTGTACGGGACCCCACGTGCTTCCTCTCGAGTGGAGACGGGTATGTCGCGGAACTGCTTGAGTTGCAGCAAGGGTGTGAAGGACCCTTTGGAATTTCCAGTGGTTAGATGTGATTAGCCTCGAGAAGCCTCAGCGGAAATGGGCCTCATCTCGCCTTGAGGGCAAAACCTCCTGGATTTTCTCGAGTTGCGGCAGGTGCTCTCGACTTACGACGGGGACCTCAGGGACCCGCTCTGGTGGCCTCAGGAAAGGCCAGTCCCCAGGCGAGTTCCTCGGGGGCCTCTCGGGATTCCTCTCCGGTCGATGCCGGGGCCTAAGACCTTGTGTGGAGTCGGGGCCGGAACCTGAGGATTCCTCTCCAGTGCTGACATGGATCTTGGGGTACTTCTGGAGTCTCCCCAGGGGAGTCAGTCCTCGTCTCGAATGCGGGCATGCCCTTGCGCTTTCCTCCAAGCGGTAGCAGCAGTGTCACGCCGTCCGCCGCGTGGATCAAAGGATCTATGGTTTTCCCTCGAGTCTTTCCCACGAGGCTGTCCCACGAGGCTTTCCCACAGGGCTGTCCCACGTGCACACGTGGTGGGAGTCGATCCTCGGCTTGAGCGTCAAGGCAGTTCAGGGAAATCAGGTTCCTCTGGAATGGACTGACACATCTGGGGGACTTTTGGAATGGTGGCACGACCCTGGAGTTCCTCTCGCCTTTCCTGTGGAGAGCGCCTCCTCTTGAGATGCGACGGGAACGCCGGGAATTCTTTCCCTACGAAACAGGTATAGGATCCCTCATCTCGAACTACGAGGCGGAAACGGGGCTCCCCTGGATGTGTGCGGGACCCCACGTGCTTCCTCTCGAGTGGAGACGGGTATGTCGGGGAACTTCTTGAGTTGCAGCAAGGGTGTGAAGGACCCTTTGGAAGTTCCAGTGGTTAGATGTGATTAGCCTCGAGAAGCTTCAGCGGAAATGGGCCTCATCTCGCCTGGAGGGCAAAACCTCCTGGATTTTCTCGAGATGCGGCAGGTGCTCTCGACTTACGACAGGGACCTCAGAGACCCGCTCTGGAGGCCTCAGGAAAGGCCAGTCCCCATGCGAGTTCCTCGGGGGCCTCTCGGGATTCCTCTCCCGTCGATGCCGGGGCCTAAGACCTTGTGTGGAGTCGGGGCCGGAACCTGAGGATTCCTCTCCAGTGCTGACATGGATCTTGGGGTACTTCTGGAGTCTCCCCAGGGGAGTCAGTCCTCGTCTCGAATGCGGGCATGCACTTGCGCTTTCCTCCAGAGCGGTAGCAGCAGTGTCACGCAGTCCGCCGCGTGGATCAAAGGATCTATGGTTTTCCCTCGAGTCTTTCCCACGAGGCTGTCCCACGAGGCTTTCCCACAGGGCTGTCCCACGTGCACACGTGGTGGGAGTCGATCCTCGGCTTGAACGTCAAGGCAGTTCAGGGAAAACAGGTTCCTCTGGAATGGACTGACATATCTGGGGGACTTTTGGAATGGTGGCACGACCCTGCAGTTCCTCTCGCCTTTCCTGTGGAGAGCGCCTCCTCTTGAGATGCGAAGGGAACGCCGGGAATTCTTTCCCTACGAAACAGGGATAGGATCCCTCATCTCGAACTAGGAGGCGGAAACGGGGCTCCCCTGGATGTGTGCGGCACCCCACGGACTTACTCTCGAGTGGAGACGGGTATGTCGCGGAACTGCTTGAGTTGCAGCAAGGGTGTGAAGGACCCTTTGGAATTTCCAGTGGTTAGATGTGATTAGCCTCGAGAAGCCTCAGCGGAAATGGGCCTCATCTCGCCTGGAGGGCAAAACCTCATGCATTTTCTCGAGTTGCGGCAGGTGCTCTCGACTTACGACGGGACCTCAGGGACCCGCTCTGGTGGCCTCAGGAAAGGCCAGTCCCCATGCGAGTTCCTCGCGGGCCTCTCGGGATTCCTCTCCCGTCGATGCCGGGGCCTAAGACCTTGTGTGGAGTCGGGGCCGGAACCTGAGGATTCCTCTCCAGTGCTGACATGGATCTTGGGGTACTTCTGGAGTCTCCCCAGGGGAGTCAGTCCTCGTCTCGAATGCGGGCATGCACTTGCGCTTTCCTCCAGAGCGGTAGCAGCAGTGTCAGGCAGTCCGCCGCGTGGATCAAAGGATCTATGTTTTTCCCTCGAGTCTTTCCCACGAGGCTTTCCCACGAGGCTTTCCCATAGGGCTGTCCCACGTGCACACGTGGTGGGAGTCAATCCTCGGCTTGAACGTCAAGGCAGTACAGGGAAAAGAGGTTCCTCTGGAATAGACTGACACATCGGGGGTCTCTTGGAATGGTGGCACGTCCCTGGAGTTTCTCTCGCCTTTTCTTTGGAGAGCGCCTCCTCTTGAGATGCGACGGCAACGCCGGGAATTCTTTCCCTACGAAACAGGGAAAGGATCCCTCATTTCGAGCTACGAGGCAGACGGGGCTCCTCTGGATGTGTGCGGGACCCACGTGCTTCCTCTCGAGTGGAGACGGGTATGTCGGGGAACTTCTTGAGTTGCAGCAAGGGTGTGAAGGACCCTTAGGAAGTTCCAGTGGTTAGACGTGATTAGCCTCGAGAAGCCTCAGCGGAAATGGGCCTCATCTCGCCTGGAGGGCAAAACCTCCTGGATTTTCTCGAGTTGCGGCAGGTGCTCTCGACTTACGACGGGACCTCAGGGACCCGCTCTGGTGGCCTCAGGAAAGGCCAGTCCCCATGCGAGTTCCTCGCGGGCCTCTCGGGATTCCTCTCCCGTCGATGCCGGGGCCTAAGACCTTGTGTGGAGTCGGGGCCGGAACCTGAGGATTCCTCTCCAGTGCTGACATGGATCTTGGGGTACTTCTGGAGTCTCCCCAGGGGAGTCAGTCCTCGTCTCGAATGCGGGCATGCACTTGCGCTTTCCTCCAGAGCGGTAGCAGCAGTGTCACGCAGTCCGCCGCGTGGATCAAAGGATCTATTTTTTTCCCTCGAGTCTTTCCCAAGAGGCTTTCCCACGAGGCTTTCCCACAGGGCTGTCCCACGTGCACACGTGGTGGGAGTCGATCCTCGGCTTGAACGTCAAGGCAGTGCAGGGAAACAGGTTCCTCTGTAATGGACTGACATATCTGGGGGACTCTTGGAATGGTGGCACGACCCTGGAGTTCCTCTCGCCTTTCCTGTGGAGAGCGCCTCCTCTTGAGATGCGACGGGAACGCCCGGAATTCTTTCCCTACGAAACAGGGAAAGGAACCCTCATCTCGAGCTAGGAGGCGAAAACGGGGCTCCCCTGGATGTGTGCGGGACCCTGGTGCTTCCTCTCGAGTGGAGACGGGTATGTCGGGGAACTTCTTGAGTTGCAGCAAGGGTGTGAAGGATCCTTTGGAAGTTCCAGTGGTTAGATGTGATTAGCCTCGAGAAGCCTCAGCGGAAATGGGCCTCATCTCGCCTGGAGGGCAAAACCTCCTGGATTTTCTCGAGTTGCGGCAGGTGCTCTCGACTTACGGCAGGGACCTCAGGGACACGCTCTGGTGGCCTCAGGAAAGGCCAGTCCCCATGAGAGTTCCTCGGGGGCCTCTCGGGATTCCTCTCCCGTCGATGCCGGGGCCTAAGACTTTGTGTGGAGTCGAGGCCGGAACCTGAGTATTCCTCTCCAGTGCTGACATGGATCTTGGGGTACTTCTGGAGTCTCCCCAGGGGAGTCAGTCCTCGTCTCGAATGCGGGCATGCACTTGCGCTTTCCTCCAGAGCAGTAGCAGCAGTGTCACGCAGTCCGCCGCGTGGATCAAAGGATCTATGGTTTTCCCTCGAGTCTTTCCCACGAGGCTTTCCCACGAGGCTTTCCCACAGGGCTGTCCCACGTGCACACGTGGTGGGATTCGATCCTCGGCTTGAACGTCAAGGCAGTGCAGGGAAAACAGGTTCCTCTGGAATGGACTGACACATCTGGGGGACTCTTGGAATGGTGGCACGATCCTAGAGTTCCTCTCGTCTTTCCTGTGTAGAGCGCCTCCTCTTGAAATGCGACAGGAACGCCGGGAATTCTTTCCCTACGAAACAGGGAAAGGATCCCTCATCTCGAGCTAGGAGGCGGAAACGGGGCTCCCCTGGATGTGTGCGGGACCTCACGTGCTTCCTCTCGAGTGGAGACGGATATGTTGGGGAACTTCTTGAGTTGCAGCAAGGGTGTGAAGGACCCTTTGGAAGTTCCAGTGGTTACATGTGATTAGCGTCGAGAAGCCTCAGCGGAAATGGGCCTCATCTCGCCTGGAGGGCAAAACCTCCTGGATTTTCTCGAGTTGCGGCAGGTGCTCTCGACTTATGACGGGGACCTCAGGGACCCGCTCTGGTGGCCTCAGGAAAGGCCAGTCCCCATGCGAGTTCCTCGAGGGCCTCTCGGGATTCCTCTCCCGTCGATGCCGGGGCATAAGTCCTTGTGTGGAGTCAGGACCGGAACCTAAGGATACCTCTCCAGTGCTGACATGGATCTTGGGGTACTTCTGGAGTCTCCCCAGGGGAGTCAGTCCTCGTCTCGAATGCGGGCATGCACTTGCGCTTTCCTCCAGAGCGGTAGCAGCAGTGTCACGCAGTCCGCCACGTGGATCAAAGGATCTATGGTTTTCCCTCGAGTCTTTCCCACGAGGCTTTCCCACGAGGCTTTCCCACAGGGCTGTCCCACGTGCACACGTGGTGGGATTCGATCCTCGGCTTGAACGTCAAGGCAGTGCAGGGAAAACAGGTTCCTCTGGAATGGACTGACACATCTGGGGGACTCTAGGAACGGTGGCACGACCCTGGAGTTCCTCTCGCCTTTCTTGTGGAGAGCGCCTCCTCTTGAGATGCGACGGGAACGCCGGGAATTCTTTCCCTACGAAACTGGGAAAGGATCCCTCATGTCGAGCTAGGAGGCGGAAGCGGGGCTCCCCTGGATGTGTACGGGACCCCACGTGCTTCCTCTCGAGTGGAGACGGGTATGTCGCGGAACTGCTTGAGTTGCAGCAAGGGTGTGAAGGACCCTTTGGAATTTCCAGTGGTTAGATGTGATTAGCCTCGAGAAGCCTCAGCGGAAATGGGCCTCATCTCGCCTTGAGGGCAAAACCTCCTGGATTTTCTCGAGTTGCGGCAGGTGCTCTCGACTTACGACGGGGACCTCAGGGACCCGCTCTGGTGGCCTCAGGAAAGGCCAGTCCCCATGCGAGTTCCTCGGGGGCCTCTCGGGATTCCTCTCCCGTCGATGCCGGGGCCTAAGACCTTGTGTGGAGTCGGGGCCGGAACCTGAGGATTCCTCTCCAGTGCTGACATGGATCTTGGGGTACTTCTGGAGTCTCCCCAGGGGAGTCAGTCCTCGTCTCGAATGCGGGCATGCACTTGCGCTTTTCTCCAGAGCGGTAGCAGCAGTGTCACGCGTTCCGCCGCGTGGATCAAAGGATCTATGGTTTTCCCTCGAGTCTTTCCCACGAGGCTTTCCCACGAGGCTTTTCCACAGGGCTGTCCCACGTGCACACGTGGTGGGAGTCGATCCTCGGCTTGAACGTCAAGGCAGTACAGGGAAAAGAGGTTCCTCTGGAATGGACTGACACATCTGGAGTCTCTTGGAATGGTAGCACGACCCTGGAGTTCCTCTCGCCTTTCCTGTGGAGAGCGCCTCCTCTTGAGATGCGACGGGAACGCCGGGAATTCTTTCCCTACGAAACAGGGAAAGGATCCCTCATTTCGAGCTAGGAGGCGGAAACGGGGCTCCCCTGGATGTGTGCGGAACCCCACGGGCTTCCTCTCGAGTGGAGACGGGTATGTCGCGGAACTCCTTGAGTTGCAGCAAGGGTGTGAAAGACCCTTTGGAAGTTCCAGTGGTTAGATGTGATTAGCCTCGAGAAGCCTCAGCGGAAATGGGCCTCATCTCGCCTGGAGGGCAAAACCTCCTGGATTTTCTCGAGTTGCGGCAGGTGCTCTCGACTTACGACGGGGACCTCAGGGACCCGCTCTGGTGGCCTCAGGAAAGGCCAGTCCCCATGCGAGTTCCTCGGGGGCCTCTCGGGATTCCTCTCAGGTCGATGCCGGGGCCTAAGGCCTTGTGTCTAGTCGGGGCCGGAACCTGAGGATTCCTCTCCAGTGCTGACATGGATCTTGGGGTACTTCTGGAGTCTCCCTAGGGGAGTCAGTCCTCGTCTCGAATGCGGGCCTGCACTTGCGCTTTCCTCCAGAGCGGTAGCAGCAGTGTCACGCAGTCCGCCGCGTGGATCAAAGGATTTATGGTTTTCCCTCGAGTCTTTCCCACGAGGCTTTCCCACGAAGCTTTCCCACAGGGCTGTCCCACGTGCACACGTGGTGGGAGTCGATCCTCGGCTTGAACGTCAAGGCAGTGCAGGGAAAACAGGTTCCTCTGTAATGGACTGACACATCTGGGTGTCTCTTGGAATGCTGGCACGACCCTGGAGTTCCTCTCGCCTTTCCTGTGGAGAGCGCCTGCTCTTGAGATGCGACGGGAACGCCGGGAATTCTTTCGCTACGAAACAGGGAAAGGATCCCTCATCTCGAGCTAGGAGGCGGAAACGAGGCTCCCCTGGATGTGTGCATGACCCCACGTGCGTCCTCTCGAGTGGAGACGGGTATGTCGGGGAACTTCTTGAGTTGCAGCAAGGGTGTGAAGGACCCTTTGGAAGTTCCAGTGGTTAGATGTGATTAGCCTCGAGAAGCCTCAGCGGAAATGGGCCTCATCTCGCCTGGAGGGCAAAACCTGCTGGATTTTCCCGAGTTGCGGCAGGTGCTCTCAAGTTACGACAGGGACCACAGGGACCCGTTCTGGTGGCCTCAGGAAAGGCCAGTCCCCATGCGAGTTCCTCGGGGGCCTCTCGGGATTCCTCTCCCGTCGATGCCGGGGCCTAAGACCTTGTGTGGAGTCGGGGCCGGAACCTGAGGATTCCTCTCCAGTGCTGACATGGATCTTGGGGTACTTCTGGAGTCTCCCCAGGGGAGTCAGTCCTCGTCTCGAATGCGGGCATGCACTTGCGCTTTCCTCCAGAGCGGTAGCAGCAGTGTCACGCAGTCCGCCGCGTGGATCAAAGGATCTGTGGTTTTCCCTCGAGTCTTTCCCACGAGGCTTTCCCACGAGGCTTTCCCACAGGGCTGTCCCACGTGCACACGTGGTGGGAGTCGATCCTCGGCTTGAACGTCAAGGCATAGCAGGGAAAAGAGGTTCCTCTGGAATGGACTGACCCATCTGGGGGACTCTTGGAATGGTGGCACGACCCTGGAGTTCCTCTCGCCTTTCCTGTGGAGAGCGCCTCCTCTTGAGATGCGACGGGAACGCCGGGAATTCTTTCCCTACAAAACAGGGAAAGGATCCCTCATCTCAAGCTAGGAGGCGGAAACAGGGCTCCCGTGGATGTGTGCGGGACCCTCGTGCTTCCTCTCGAGTGGAGACGGGTATGTCGTGGAACTCCTTGAGTTGCAGCAAGGGTGTGAAGGACCCTTTGGAATTTCCAGTGGTTAGATGTGATTAGCCTCGAGAAGCCTCAGCGGAAATGGGCCTCATCTCGCCTGGAGGGCAAAACCTCATGGATTTTCTCGAGTTGCGGCAGGTGCTCTCGACTTACGACGGGACCTCAGGGACCCGCTCTGGTGGCCTCAGGAAAGGCCAGTCCCCATGCGAGTTCCTCGCGGGCCTCTCGGGATTCCTCTCCCGTCGATGCCGGGGCCTAAGACCTTGTGTGGAGTCGGGGCCGGAACCTGAGGATTCCTCTCCAGTGCTGACATGGATCTTGGGGTACTTCTGGAGTCTCCCCAGGGGAGTCAGTCCTCGTCTCGAATGCGGGCATGCACTTGCGCTTTCCTCCAGAGCGGTAGCAGCAGTGTCAGGCAGTCCGCCGCGTGGATCAAAGGATCTATGTTTGTCCCTCGAGTCTTTCCCACGAGGCTTTCCCACGAGGCTTTCCCACAGGGCTGTCCCACGTGCACACGTGGTGGGAGTCAATCCTCGGCTTGAACGTCAAGGCAGTACAGGGAAAAGAGGTTCCTCTGGAATAGACTGACACATCTGGGGTCTCTTGGAATGGTGGCACGTCCCTGGAGTTTCTCTCGCCTTTCCTTTGGAGAGCGCCTCCTCTTGAGATGCGACGGCAACGCCGGGAATTCTTTCCCTACGAAACAGGGAAAGGATCCCTCATTTCGAGCTACGAGGCAGACGGGGCTCCTCTGGATGTGTGCGGGACCCACGTGCTTCCTCTCGAGTGGAGACGGGTATGTCGGGGAACTTCTTGAGTTGCAGCAAGGGTGTGAAGGACCCTTAGGAAGTTCCAGTGGTTAGACGTGATTAGCCTCGAGAAGCCTCAGCGGAAATGGGCCTCATCTCGCCTGGAGGGCAAAACCTCCTGGATTTTCTCGAGTTGCGGCAGGTGCTCTCGACTTACGACGGGACCTCAGGGACCCGCTCTGGTGGCCTCAGGAAAGGCCAGTCCCCATGCGAGTTCCTCGCGGGCCTCTCGGGATTCCTCTCCCGTCGATGCCGGGGCCTAAGACCTTGTGTGGAGTCGGGGCCGGAACCTGAGGATTCCTCTCCAGTGCTGACATGGATCTTGGGGTACTTCTGGAGTCTCCCCAGGGGAGTCAGTCCTCGTCTCGAATGCGGGCATGCACTTGCGCTTTCCTCTAGAGCGGTAGCAGCAGTGTCACGCAGTCCGCCGCGTGGAACAAAGGATCTATGGTTTTCCCTCGAGTCTTTCCCACAACTCTTTCCCACGAGGCTTTCCCACAGGGCTGTCCCACGTGCACACGTGGTGGGAGTCGATCCTCGGCTTGGACGTCAAGGCAGTGCAGGGAAAACAGGTTCCTCTGGAATGGACTGACACATCTGGGGGACTCTTGGAATGGTGGCATGACCCAGGAGTTCCTCTCGCCTTTACTGTCGAGAGCGCATCCTCTTGAGATGCGACGGGAACGCCGGGAATTCTTTCCCTACGAAAGAGGGAAAGGATCCCTCATGTCGAGCTAGGAGGCGGAAGCGGGGCTCCCCTGGATGTGTACGGGACCCCACGTGCTTCCTCTCGAGTGGAGACGGGTATGTCGCGGAACTGCTTGAGTTGCAGCAAGGGTGTGAAGGACCCTTTGGAATTTCCAGTGGTTAGATGTGATTAGCCTCGAGAAGCCTCAGCGGAAATGGGCCTCATCTCGCCTTGAGGGCAAAACCTCCTGGATTTTCTCGAGTTGCGGCAGGTGCTCTCGACTTACGACGGGGACCTCAGGGACCCACTCTGGTGGCCTCAGGAAAGGCCAGTCCCCATGCGAGTTCCTCGGGGGCCTCTCGGGATTCCTCTCCCGTCGATGCCGGGGCCTAAGACCTTGTGTGGAGTCGGGGCCGGAACCTGAGGATTCCTCTCCAGTGCTGACATGGATCTTGGGGTACTTCTGGAGTCTCCCCAGGGGAGTCAGTCCTCGTCTCGAATGCGGGCATGCACTTGCGCTTTTCTCCAGAGCGGTAGCAGCAGTGTCACGCATTCCGCCGCGTGGATCAAAGGATCTATGGTTTTCCCTCGAGTCTTTCCCACGAGGCTTTCCCACGAGGCTTTTCCACAGGGCTGTCCCACGTGCACACGTGGTGGGAGTCGATCCTCGGCTTGAACGTCAAGGCAGTACAGGGAAAAGAGGTTCCTCTGGAATGGACTGACACATCTGGAGTCTCTTGGAATGGTAGCACGACCCTGGAGTTCCTCTCGCCTTTCCTGTGGAGAGCGCCTCCTCTTGAGATGCGACGGGAACGCCGGGAATTCTTTCCCTACGAAACAGGGAAAGGATCCCTCATTTCGAGCTAGGAGGCGGAAACGGGGCTCCCCTGGATGTGTGCGGAACCCCACGGGCTTCCTCTCGAGTGGAGACGGGTATGTCGTGGAACTCCTTGAGTTGCAGCAAGGGTGTGAAAGACCCTTTGGAAGTTCCAGTGGTTAGATGTGATTAGCCTCGAGAAGCCTCAGCGGAAATGGGCCTCATCTCGCCTGGAGGGCAAAACCTCCTGGATTTTCTCGAGTTGCGGCAGGTGCTCTCGACTTACAACGGGGACCTCAGGGACCCGCTCTGGTGGCGTCAGGAAAGGCCAGTCCCCATGCGAGTTCCTCGGGGGCCTCTTGGGATTCCTCTCCCGTCGATGCCGGCGCCTAAGACCTTGTGTGGAGTCGGGGCCGGAACCTGAGGATTCCTCTCCAGTGCTGACATGGATCTTGGGGTACTTCTGGAGTCTCCCCAGGGGAGTCAGTCCTCGTCTCGAATGCGGGCATGCCCTTGCGCTTTCCTCCAAGCGGTAGCAGCAGTGTCACGCAGTCCGCCGCGTGGATCAAAGGATCTATGGTTTTCCCTCGAGTCTTTCCCACGAGGCTGTCCCACGAGGCTTTCCCACAGGGCTGTCCCACGTGCACACGTGGTGAGTGTCGATCCTCGGCTTGAGCGTCAAGGCAGTTCAGGGAAATCAGGTTCCTCTGGAATGGACTGACACATCTGGGGGACTTTTGGAATGGTGGCACGACCCTGGAGTTCCTCTCGCCTTTCCTGTGGAGAGCGCCTCCTCTTGAGATGCGACGGGAACGCCGGGAATTCTTTCCCTACGAAACAGGGATAGGATCCCTCATCTCGAACTACGAGGCGGAAACGGGGCTCCCCTGGATGTGTGCGGGACCCCACGTGCTTCCTCTCGAGTGGAGACGGGTATGTCGGGGAACTTCTTGAGTTGCAGCAAGGGTGTGAAGGACCCTTTGGAAGTTCCAGTGGTTAGATGTGATTAGCCTCGAGAAGCTTCAGCGGAAATGGGCCTCATCTCGCCTGGAGGGCAAAACCTCCTGGATTTTCTCGAGATGCGGCAGGTGCTCTCGACTTACGACAGGGACCTCAGAGACCCGCTCTGGAGGCCTCAGGAAAGGCCAGTCCCCATGCGAGTTCCTCGGGGGCCTCTCGGGATTCCTCTCCCGTCGATGCCGGGGCCTAAGACCTTGTGTGGAGTCGGGGCCGGAACCTGAGGATTCCTCTCCAGTGCTGACATGGATCTTGGGGTACTTCTGGAGTCTCCCCAGGGGAGTCAGTCCTCGTCTCGAATGCGGGCATGCACTTGCGCTTTCCTCCAGAGCGGTAGCAGCAGTGTCACGCAGTCCGCCGCGTGGATCAAAGGATCTATGGTTTTCCCTCGAGTCTTTCCCACGAGGCTGTCCCACGAGGCTTTCCCACAGGGCTGTCCCACGTGCACACGTGGTGGGAGTCGATCCTCGGCTTGAACGTCAAGGCAGTTCAGGGAAAACAGGTTCCTCTGGAATGGACTGACATAAATGGGGGACTTTTGGAATGGTGGCACGACCCTGCAGTTCCTCTCGCCTTTCCTGTGGAGAGCGCCTCCTCTTGAGATGCGAAGGGAACGCCGGGAATTCTTTCCCTACAAAACAGGGATAGGATCCCTCATCTCGAACTAGGAGGCGGAAACGGGGCTCCCCTGGATGTGTGCGGCACCCCACGGGCTTCCTCTCGAGTGGAGACGGGTATGTCGCGGAACACCTTGAGTTGCAGCAAGGGTGTGAAGGACCATTTGGATGTTCCAGTGGTTAGATATGATTAGCCTCGAGAAGCCTCAGCGGAAATGGGCCTCATCTCGCCTGGAGGGCAAAACATCATGGATTTTCTCGAGTTGCGGCAGGTGCTCTCGACTTACGACGGGACCTCAGGGACCCGCTCTGGTGGCCTCAGGAAAGGCCAGTCCCCATGCGAGTTCCTAGCGGGCCTCTCGGGATTCCTCTCCCGTCGATGCCGGGGCCTAAGACCTTGTGTGGAGTCGGGGCCGGAACGTGAGGATTCCTCTCCAGTGCTGACATGGATCTTGGGGTACTTCTGGAGTCTCCCCAGGGGAGTCAGTCCTCGTCTCGAATGCGGGCATGCACTTGCGCTTTCCTCCAAAGCTGTAGCAGCAGTGTCACGCAGTCCGCCGCTTGGATCAAAGGATCTATGGTTTTCCCTCGAGTATTTCCCACGAGGCTTTCCCACGAGGCTTTCCCACAGGGCTGTCCCACGTGCACACGTGGTGGGAGTCGATCCTCGGCTTGAAGTTCAAGGCAGTGCAGGGAAAACAGGTTCCTCTGTCATGGACTGACACATCTGGGGGTCTCTTGGAATGGTGGCACGACCCTGGAGTTCCTCTCGCCTTTCCTGTGGAGAGAGCCACCTCTTTAGATGCGACGGGAACGCCGGGAATTCTTTCCCTATGAAACAGGGAAAGGATCCCTCATCTCGAGCTAGGAGGCGGAAACGGGGCTCCCCTGGATGTGTGCGGGACCCCACGTGCTTCCTCTCGAGTGGAGACGGGTATGTCGGGGAAAATCTTGAGTTGCAGCAAGGGTGTGAAGGACCCTGTGGAAGTTCCAGTGGTTAGACGTGATTAGCCTCGAGAAGCCTCAGCGGAAATGGGCCTCATCTTGCCTGGAGGGCAAAACTCCTGGATTTTCTCGAGTTGCGGCAGGTGCTCTCGACTTACGACGGGGACCTCAGGGACCCGCTCTGGTGGCCTCAGGAAAGGCCAGTCCCCATGCGAGTTCCTCGGGGGCCTCTCGGGATTCCTCTCCCGTCGATGCCGGGGCCTAAGACCTTGTCTGGATTCGGGGTCGGAACCTGAGGATTCCTCTCCAGTGCTGACATGGATCTTGGGGTACTTCTGGAGTCTCCCCAGGGGAGTCAGTCCTCGTCTCGAATGCGGGCATGCACTTGCGCTTTCCTCCAGAGCGGTAGCAGCAGTGTCACGCAATCCACAGCGTGGATGAAAGGATCTATGGTTTTCCCTCGAGTCTTTCCCACGAGGCTTTCCCACGAGGCTATCCCACAGGGCTGTCCCACGTACACACGTGGTGGGACTCGATCCTCGGCTTGAACGTCAAGGCAGTGCAGGGAAAACAGGTTCCTCTGGAATGGACTGACACATCTGAGGGTCTCTTGGAATGGTGCCACGACCCTGGAGTTCCTCTCGCCTTTCCTGTGGAGAGCGCCTCCTCTTGAGATGCGACGGGAACGACGGGAATTCTTTCCCTACGAAACAGGGAAAGGATCCCTCATCTCGAGCTAGGAGGCGGAAACGGGGCTCCCCTGGATGTGTGCGGGACCCCACGTGCTTCCTCTCGAGTGGAGACGGGTATGTCGCGGAACTGCTTGAGTTGCAGCAAGGGTGTGAAGGACCCTTTGGAAGTTCCAGTGGTTAGATATAATTAGCCTCGAGAAGCCTCAGCGGAAATGGGCCTCATCTCGCCTGGAGGGCAAAACCTCCTGGATTTTCTCGAGTTGCGGCAGGTGCTCTCGACTTATGACGGGGACCTCAGGGACCCGGTCTGGTGGCCTCAGGAACGGCCAGTCGCCATGCGAGTTCCTCGGGGGCCTCTCTGGATTCCTCTCCCGTCGATGCCGGGGACTAAGACCTTGTGTGGATTCGGGGCCGGAACCTAAGGATTCCTCTCCAGTGCTGACATGGATCTTGGGGTACTTCTGGAGTCTCCCCAGGGGAGTCAGTCCTCGTCTCGAATGCGGGCATGCACTTGCGCTTTCCTCCAGAGCGGTAGCAGCAGTGTCACGCAGTCCGCCGCGTGGATCAAAGGATCTATGGTTTTCCCTCGAGTCTTTCCCTCGAGGCTTTCCCACGAGGCTTTCCCACAGGGCCGTCCCACGTGCACACGTGGTGGGAGTCGATCCTCGGCTTGAACGTCAAGGCAGTGCGGGGAAAACAGGTTCCTCTGGAATGGACTGACCCATCTGGGGGACTCTTGGAATGGTGGCACGACCCTGGAGTTCCTCTCGCCTTTCCTGTGGAGAGCGCCTCCTCTTGAGATGCGACGGAAACGCCGGGAATTCTTTCCCTACGAAACAGGTAAAGGATCCCTGCTCTAGAGCTAGGAGGCGGAAACGGGGCTCCCCTGGATGTGTGCGGGACCCCAAGTGCTTCCTCTCGAGTGGAGACGGGTATGTCGCGGAACTGCTTGAGTTGCAGCAAGGGTGTGAAGGACCCTTTGGAAGTTCCAGTGGTTAGATGTGATTAGCCTCGAGAAGCCTCAGCGGAAATGGGCCTCATCTCGCCTGGAGGGCAAAATCTCCTGGATTTTCTCGAGTTGCGGCAGGTGCTCTCGACTTACGACTGGGACCTCAGGGACCCGCTCTGGTGGCCTCAGGAAAGGCCAGTCCCCATGCGAGTTCCTCGGGGGCCTCTCGGGATTCCTCTCAGGTCGATGCCGGGGCCTAAGGCCTTGTGTCTAGTCGGGGCCGGAACCTGAGGATTCCTCTCCAGTGCTGACATGGATCTTGGGGTACTTCTGGAGTCTCCCTAGGGGAGTCAGTCCTCGTCTCGAATGCGGGCCTGCACTTGCGCTTTCCTCCAGAGCGGTAGCAGCAGTGTCACGCAGTCCGCCGCGTGGATCAAAGGATTTATGGTTTTCCCTCGAGTCTTTCCCACGAGGCTTTCCCACGAGGCTTTCCCACAGGGCTGTCCCACGTGCACACGTGGTGGGAGTCGATCCTCGGCTTGAACGTCAAGGCAGTGCAGGGAAAACAGGTTCCTCTGTAATGGACTGACACATCTGGGTGTCTCTTGGAATGCTGGCACGACCCTGGAGTTCCTCTCGCCTTTCCTGTGGAGAGCGCCTGCTCTTGAGATGCGACGGGAACGCCGGGAATTCTTTCGCTACGAAACAGGGAAAGGATCCCTCATCTCGAGCTAGGAGGCGGAAAAGAGGCTCCCCTGGATGTGTGCATGTCCCCACGTGCTTCCTCTCGAGTGGAGACGGGTATGTCGGGGAACTTCTTGAGTTGCAGCAAGGGTGTGAAGGACCCTTTGGAAGTTCCAGTGGTTAGATGTGATTAGCCTCGAGAAGCCTCAGCGGAAATGGGCCTCATCACGCCTGGAGGGCAAAACCTCCTGGATTTTCCCGAGTTGCGGCAGGTGCTCTCAAGTTACGACAGGGACCACAGGGACCCGTTCTGATGGCCTCAGGAAAGGCCAGTCCCCATGCGAGTTCCTCGGGGGCCTCTCGGGATTCCTCTCCCGTCGATGCCGGGGCCTAAGACCTTGTGTGGAGTCGGGGCCGGAACCTGAGGATTCCTCTCCAGTGCTGACATGGATCTTGGGGTACTTCTGGAGTCTCCCCAGGGGAGTCAGTCCTCGTCTCGAATGCGGGCATGCACTTGCGCTTTCCTCCAGAGCGGTAGCAGCAGTGTCACGCAGTCCGCCGCTTGGATCAAAGGATCTGTGGTTTTCCCTCGAGTCTTTCCCACGAGGCTTTCCCACGAGGCTTTCCCACAGGGCTGTCCCACGTGCACACGTGGTGGGAGTCGATCCTCGGCTTGAACGTCAAGGCAGTGCAGGGAAAACAGGTTCCTCTGGAATGGACTGACCCATCTGGGGGACTCTTGGAATGGTGGCACGACCCTGGAGTTCCTCTCGCCTTTCCTGTGGAGAGCGCCTCCTCTTGAGATGCGACGGGAACGCTGGGAATTCTTTCCCTACAAAACAGGGAAAGGATCCCTCATCTCAAGCTAGGAGGCGGAAACAGGGCTCCCGTGGATGTGTGCGGGACCCTCGTGCTTCCTCTCGAGTGGAGACGGGTATGTCGTGGAACTTCTTGAGTTGCAGCAAGGGTGTGAAGGACCCTTTGAAAGTTCCAGTGGTTAGATGTGATTAGCCTCGAGAAGCCTCAGCGGAAATGGGCCTCATCTCGCCTGGAGGGCAAAACCTTCTGGATTTTCTCGAGTTGCGGCAGGTCCTCTCGACTTACGACGGGGACCTCAGGGACCCGCTCTGGTGGCCTCAGGAGAGGCCAGTCCCCATGCGAGTTCCTCGGGGGCCTCTCGGGATTCCTCTCCCGTCGATGCCGGGGCCTAAGACCTTGTGTGGAGACGGGGCCGGAAACTGAGGATTCCTCTCCAGTGCTGACATGGATCTTGGGGTACTTTTGGAGTCTCCCCAGGGGAGTCAGTCCTCGTCTCGAATGTGGGCATGCACTTGCGCTTTCCTCCAGAACGGTAGCAGCAGTGTCACGCAGTCCGCCGCGTGGATCAAAGGATCTATGGTTTTCCCTCGAGTCTTTCCCACGAGGCTTTCCCACGAGGCTTTCCCACAGGGCTGTCCCACGTGCACACGTGGTGGGAGTCGATCCTCGGCTTGAACGTCAAGGCAGTGCAGGGAAAACAGGTTCCTCTGTAATGGACTGACACATCTGGGTGTCTCTTGGAATGCTGGCACGACCCTGGAGTTCCTCTCGCCTTTCCTGTGGAGAGCGCCTGCTCTTGAGATGCGACGGGAACGCCGGAAATTCTTTCGCTACGAAACAGGGAAAGGATCCCTCATCTCGAGCTAGGAGGCGGAAACGGGGCTCCCCTGGATGTGTGCATGACCCCACGTGCTTCCTCTCGAGTGGAGACGGGTATGTCGGGGAACTTCTTGAGTTGCAGCAAGGGTGTGAAGGACCCTTTGGAAGTTCCAGTGGTTAGATGTGATTAGCCTCAAGAAGCCTCAGCGGAAATGGGCCTCATTTCGCCTGGAGGGCTAAACCTCCTGGATTTTCTCGAGTTGGGGCAGGTGCTCTCAACTTATGACAGGGACCTCAGGGACAAGTTCTGGTGGCCTCAGGAAAGGCCAATCCCCATGCGAGTTTCTCGGGGGCCTCTCGGGATTCCTCTCCCGTCGTTGCCGGGGCCTAAGACCTTGTGTGGAGTCGGGGCCGGAACCTGAGGATTCCTCTCCAGTGCTGACATGGATCTTGGGGTACTTCTGGAGTCTCCCCAGGGGAGTCAGTCCTCGTCTCGAATGTGGGCATGCACTTGCGCTTTCCTCCAGAGCGGTAGCAGCAGTGTCACGCAGTCCGCCGCGAGGATCAAAGGATCTATGGATTTCCCTCGAGTCTTTCCCACGAGGCTTTCCCACGAGGCTTTCCCACAGGGCTGTCCCATGTGCACACGTGGTGGGAGTCGATCCTCGGCTTGAACGTCAAGGCAGTGCAGGGAAAACAGGTTCCTCTGGAATGGACTGACACATCTGGGGGTCTCTTGGAATGGTGGCACGACCCTGGAGTTCCTCTCCCCTTTCCTGTGGAGAGCGCCTCCTCTTGAGATGCGACGGGAACGCCGGGAATTCTTTCCCTCCGAAACAGGGAAAGGATCCCTCATCTCGAGCTAGGAGGCGGAAACGGGGCTCCCCTGGATGTGTGCGGGACCCCACGTGCTTCCTCTCGAGTGGAGACGGGTATGTCGGGGAACTTCTTGAGTTGCAGCAAGGGTGTGAAGGACCCTTTGGAAGTTCCAGTGGTTAGATGTGATTAGCCTCGAGAAGCCTCACCGGAAATGGGCCTCATCTCGCCTGGAGGGCAAAACCTCCTGGATTTTCTCGAGTTCCGGCAGGTGTTCTCGACTTACGACGGGGACCTCAGGGACCCGCTCTGGTGACCTCAGGAAGGCCAGTCCCCATGCCAGTTCCTCGGGGGCCTCTTGGGATTCCTCTCCCTTCGATGCCGGGGCCTAAGACCTTGTGTGGAGTAGGGGCCGGAACCTGAGGATTCCTCTCCAGTGCTGACATGAATCTTGGGGTACTTCTGGAGTCTCCCCAGGGGAGTCAGTCCTCGTCTCGAATGTGGGCATGCACTTGCGCTTTCCTCCAGAGCGGTAGCAGCAGTGTCACGCAGTCGGCCGCGTGGATCAAAGGATCTATGGTTTTCCCTCGAGTCTTTCCCACGAGGCTTTCCCACGAGGCTTTCCCACAGGGCTGTCCCACGTGCACACGTGGTGGGAGTCGATCCTCGGCTTAAACGTCAAGGCAGTGCAGGGAAAACAGGTTCCTCTGGAATGGACTGACACATCTGTGGGACTCCGGGAATGGTGTCACGACCCTGGAGTTCCTATCGCCTTTTCTGTCGAGAGCGCCTCCTCTTGAGATGCGAGGGGAACGCCGGGAATTCTTTCCCTACGAAACAAGGAAAGGATCCCTCATCTCTAGTTAGGAGGCGGAAACGGGGCTCCCCTGGATGTGTGCGGGACTCCACGTGCTTCCTCTAGAGTGGAGACGGGTATGTCGCGGAACTTCTTGAGTTGCAGCAAGGGTGTGAAGGACACTTTGGAAGTTCCAGTGGTTAGATGTGATTAGCCTCGAGAAACCTCGAGGCAGTGCAGGGAAAACAGGTTCCTCTGGAATGGACTGACACATCTGGGGGTCTCTTGGAATGGTGGCACGACCCTGGAGTTCCTCTCGCCTTTCCTGTGGAGAGCGCCTCCTCTTGAGATGCGACGGGAACGCCGGGAATTCTTTCCCTACGAAACAGGGAAAGGATCCCTCATCTCGAGCTAGGATGCTGAAACGGGGCTCCCCTGGATGTGTGCGGCACCCCACGTGCTTCCTCTCGAGTGGAGACGGGTATGTCGCGGAACTGCTTGAGTTGCAGCAAGGGTGTGAAGGACCCTTTGGAAGTTCCAGTGGTTAGATGTGATTAGCCTCAAGAAGCCTCAGCGGAAATGGGCCTCATCACGCCTGGAGGGAAAAACCTCCTGGATTTTGTCGAGTTGCGGCAGGTGCTCTCGACTTACGACGGGGACCTCAGGGACCCGCTCTGGTGGCCTCAGGAAAGGCCAGTCCCCATGCGAGTTCCTCGGGGGCCTCTCGGGATTCCTCTCCCGTCGATGCCGGGGCCTAAGACCTTGTGTGGAGTCGGGGCCGGAACCTGAGGATTCCTCTCCAGTGCTGACATGGATCTTGGGGTACTTCTGGAGTCTCCCCAGGGGAGTCAGTCCTCGTCTCGAATGCGGGCATGCACTTGCGCTTTCCTCCAGAGCGGTAGCAGCAGTGTCACGAAGTCCGCCGCGTGGATCAAAGGATCTATGGTTTTCCCTCGAGTCTTTCCCACGAGGCTTTCCCACGAGGCTTTCCCACAGGGCTGTCCAACGTGCACACGTGGTGGGAGTCGATCCTCGGCTTGAACGTCAAGGCAGTGCAGGGAAAACAGGTTCCTCTGGAATGGAATGACACATCTGGGGGACTCTTGGAATGGTGGCACGACCCTGGAGTTCCTCTCGCCTATCCTGTGGAGAGCGCCTCCTCTTGAGATGCGACGGGAACGCCGGGAATTCTTTCCCTACTAAACAGGGAAAGGATCCCTCATCTCGAGCTAGGAGGGGGAAACGGAGCTCCCCTGGATGTGTGCGGGAGCCCACGAGCTTCCTCTCGAGTGGAGACGGTTATGTCGGGGAACTTCTTGAGTTGCAGCAAGGGTGTGAAGGACCCTTTGGAAGTTCCAGTGGTTAGATGTGATTAGCCTCAAGAAGCCTCAGCGGAAATGGGCCTCATCTCGCCTGGAGGGCAAAACCTCCTGGATTTTCTCGAGTTGCGGCAGGTGCTCTCGACTTACGACGGGGACCTCAGGGACCCGCTCTGGTGGCCTCAGGAAAGGCCAGTCCCCATGCGAGTTCCTCGGGGGCCTCTCGGGATTCCTCTCAGGTCGATGCCGGGGCCTAAGGCCTTGTGTCTAGTCGGGGCCGGAACCTGAGGATTCCTCTCCAGTGCTGACATGGATCTTGGGGTACTTCTGGAGTCTCCCTAGGGGAGTCAGTCCTCGTCTCGAATGCGGGCCTGCACTTGCGCTTTCCTCCAGAGCGGTAGCAGCAGTGTCACGCAGTCCGCCGCGTGGATCAAAGGATTTATGGTTTTCCCTCGAGTCTTTCCCACGAGGCTTTCCCACGAAGCTTTCCCACAGGGCTGTCCCACGTGCACACGTGGTGGGAGTCGATCCTCGGCTTGAACGTCAAGGCAGTGCAGGGAAAACAGGTTCCTCTGTAATGGACTGACACATCTGGGTGTCTCTTGGAATGCTGGCACGACCCTGGAGTTCCTCTCGCCTTTCCTGTGGAGAGCGCCTGCTCTTGAGATGCGACGGGAACGCCGGGAATTCTTTCGCTACGAAACAGGGAAAGGATCCCTCATCTCGAGCTAGGAGGCGGAAACGAGGCTCCCCTGGATGTGTGCATGACCCCACGTGCGTCCTCTCGAGTGGAGACGGGTATGTCGGGGAACTTCTTGAGTTGCAGCAAGGGTGTGAAGGACCCTTTGGAAGTTCCAGTGGTTAGATGTGATTAGCCTCGAGAAGCCTCAGCGGAAATGGGCCTCATCTCGCCTGGAGGGCAAAACCTGCTGGATTTTCCCGAGTTGCGGCAGGTGCTCTCAAGTTACGACAGGGACCACAGGGACCCGTTCTGGTGGCCTCAGGAAAGGCCAGTCCCCATGCGAGTTCCTCGGGGGCCTCTCGGGATTCCTCTCCCGTCGATGCCGGGGCCTAAGACCTTGTGTGGAGTCGGGGCCGGAACCTGAGGATTCCTCTCCAGTGCTGACATGGATCTTGGGGTACTTCTGGAGTCTCCCCAGGGGAGTCAGTCCTCGTCTCGAATGCGGGCATGCACTTGCGCTTTCCTCCAGAGCGGTAGCAGCAGTGTCACGCAGTCCGCCGCGTGGATCAAAGGATCTGTGGTTTTCCCTCGAGTCTTTCCCACGAGGCTTTCCCACGAGGCTTTCCCACAGGGCTGTCCCACGTGCACACGTGGTGGGAGTCGATCCTCGGCTTGAACGTCAAGGCATAGCAGGGAAAAGAGGTTCCTCTGGAATGGACTGACCCATCTGGGGGACTCTTGGAATGGTGGCACGACCCTGGAGTTCCTCTCGCCTTTCCTGTGGAGAGCGCCTCCTCTTGAGATGCGACGGGAACGCCTGGAATTCTTTCCCTACAAAACAGGGAAAGGATCCCTCATCTCAAGCTAGGAGGCGGAAACAGGGCTCCCGTGGATGTGTGCGGGACCCTCGTGCTTCCTCTCGAGTGGAGACGGGTATGTCGTGGAACTCCTTGAGTTGCAGCAAGGGTGTGAAGGACCCTTTGGAATTTCCAGTGGTTAGATGTGATTAGCCTCGAGAAGCCTCAGCGGAAATGGGCCTCATCTCGCCTGGAGGGCAAAACCTCATGGATTTTCTCGAGTTGCGGCAGGTGCTCTCGACTTACGACGGGACCTCAGGGACCCGCTCTGGTGGCCTCAGGAAAGGCCAGTCCCCATGCGAGTTCCTCGCGGGCCTCTCGGGATTCCTCTCCCGTCGATGCCGGGGCCTAAGACCTTGTGTGGAGTCGGGGCCGGAACCTGAGGATTCCTCTCCAGTGCTGACATGGATCTTGGGGTACTTCTGGAGTCTCCCCAGGGGAGTCAGTCCTCGTCTCGAATGCGGGCATGCACTTGCGCTTTCCTCCAGAGCGGTAGCAGCAGTGTCAGGCAGTCCGCCGCGTGGATCAAAGGATCTATGTTTTTCCCTCGAGTCTTTCCCACGAGGCTTTCCCACGAGGCTTTCCCACAGGGCTGTCCCACGTGCACACGTGGTGGGAGTCAATCCTCGGCTTGAACGTCAAGGCAGTACAGGGAAAAGAGGTTCCTCTGGAATAGACTGACACATCTGGGGTCTCTTGGAATGGTGGCACGTCCCTGGAGTTTCTCTCGCCTTTCCTTTGGAGAGCGCCTCCTCTTGAGATGCGACGGCAACGCCGGGAATTCTTTCCCTACGAAACAGGGAAAGGATCCCTCATTTCGAGCTACGAGGCAGACGGGGCTCCTCTGGATGTGTGCGGGACCCACGTGCTTCCTCTCGAGTGGAGACGGGTATGTCGGGGAACTTCTTGAGTTGCAGCAAGGGTGTGAAGGACCCTTAGGAAGTTCCAGTGGTTAGACGTGATTAGCCTCGAGAAGCCTCAGCGGAAATGGGCCTCATCTCGCCTGGAGGGCAAAACCTCCTGGATTTTCTCGAGTTGCGGCAGGTGCTCTCGACTTACGACGGGACCTCAGGGACCCGCTCTGGTGGCCTCAGGAAAGGCCAGTCCCCATGCGAGTTCCTCGCGGGCCTCTCGGGATTCCTCTCCCGTCGATGCCGGGGCCTAAGACCTTGTGTGGAGTCGGGGCCGGAACCTGAGGATTCCTCTCCAGTGCTGACATGGATCTTGGGGTACTTCTGGAGTCTCCCCAGGGGAGTCAGTCCTCGTCTCGAATGCGGGCATGCACTTGCGCTTTCCTCTAGAGCGGTAGCAGCAGTGTCACGCAGTCCGCCGCGTGGAACAAAGGATCTATGGTTTTCCCTCGAGTCTTTCCCACAACTCTTTCCCACGAGGCTTTCCCACAGGGCTGTCCCACGTGCACACGTGGTGGGAGTCGATCCTCGGCTTGGACGTCAAGGCAGTGCAGGGAAAACAGGTTCCTCTGGAATGGACTGACACATCTGGGGGACTCTTGGAATGGTGGCATGACCCAGGAGTTCCTCTCGCCTTTACTGTCGAGAGCGCATCCTCTTGAGATGCGACGGGAACGCCGGGAATTCTTTCCCTACGAAAGAGGGAAAGGATCCCTCATGTCGAGCTAGGAGGCGGAAGCGGGGCTCCCCTGGATGTGTACGGGACCCCACGTGCTTCCTCTCGAGTGGAGACGGGTATGTCGCGGAACTGCTTGAGTTGCAGCAAGGGTGTGAAGGACCCTTTGGAATTTCCAGTGGTTAGATGTGATTAGCCTCGAGAAGCCTCAGCGGAAATGGGCCTCATCTCGCCTTGAGGGCAAAACCTCCTGGATTTTCTCGAGTTGCGGCAGGTGCTCTCGACTTACGACGGGGACCTCAGGGACCCACTCTGGTGGCCTCAGGAAAGGCCAGTCCCCATGCGAGTTCCTCGGGGGCCTCTCGGGATTCCTCTCCCGTCGATGCCGGGGCCTAAGACCTTGTGTGGAGTCGGGGCCGGAACCTGAGGATTCCTCTCCAGTGCTGACATGGATCTTGGGGTACTTCTGGAGTCTCCCCAGGGGAGTCAGTCCTCGTCTCGAATGCGGGCATGCACTTGCGCTTTTCTCCAGAGCGGTAGCAGCAGTGTCACGCATTCCGCCGCGTGGATCAAAGGATCTATGGTTTTCCCTCGAGTCTTTCCCACGAGGCTTTCCCACGAGGCTTTTCCACAGGGCTGTCCCACGTGCACACGTGGTGGGAGTCGATCCTCGGCTTGAACGTCAAGGCAGTACAGGGAAAAGAGGTTCCTCTGGAATGGACTGACACATCTGGAGTCTCTTGGAATGGTAGCACGACCCTGGAGTTCCTCTCGCCTTTCCTGTGGAGAGCGCCTCCTCTTGAGATGCGACGGGAACGCCGGGAATTCTTTCCCTACGAAACAGGGAAAGGATCCCTCATTTCGAGCTAGGAGGCGGAAACGGGGCTCCCCTGGATGTGTGCGGAACCCCACGGGCTTCCTCTCGAGTGGAGACGGGTATGTCGTGGAACTCCTTGAGTTGCAGCAAGGGTGTGAAAGACCCTTTGGAAGTTCCAGTGGTTAGATGTGATTAGCCTCGAGAAGCCTCAGCGGAAATGGGCCTCATCTCGCCTGGAGGGCAAAACCTCCTGGATTTTCTCGAGTTGCGGCAGGTGCTCTCGACTTACAACGGGGACCTCAGGGACCCGCTCTGGTGGCGTCAGGAAAGGCCAGTCCCCATGCGAGTTCCTCGGGGGCCTCTTGGGATTCCTCTCCCGTCGATGCCGGCGCCTAAGACCTTGTGTGGAGTCGGGGCCGGAACCTGAGGATTCCTCTCCAGTGCTGACATGGATCTTGGGGTACTTCTGGAGTCTCCCCAGGGGAGTCAGTCCTCGTCTCGAATGCGGGCATGCCCTTGCGCTTTCCTCCAAGCGGTAGCAGCAGTGTCACGCAGTCCGCCGCGTGGATCAAAGGATCTATGGTTTTCCCTCGAGTCTTTCCCACGAGGCTGTCCCACGAGGCTTTCCCACAGGGCTGTCCCACGTGCACACGTGGTGAGTGTCGATCCTCGGCTTGAGCGTCAAGGCAGTTCAGGGAAATCAGGTTCCTCTGGAATGGACTGACACATCTGGGGGACTTTTGGAATGGTGGCACGACCCTGGAGTTCCTCTCGCCTTTCCTGTGGAGAGCGCCTCCTCTTGAGATGCGACGGGAACGCCGGGAATTCTTTCCCTACGAAACAGGGATAGGATCCCTCATCTCGAACTACGAGGCGGAAACGGGGCTCCCCTGGATGTGTGCGGGACCCCACGTGCTTCCTCTCGAGTGGAGACGGGTATGTCGGGGAACTTCTTGAGTTGCAGCAAGGGTGTGAAGGACCCTTTGGAAGTTCCAGTGGTTAGATGTGATTAGCCTCGAGAAGCTTCAGCGGAAATGGGCCTCATCTCGCCTGGAGGGCAAAACCTCCTGGATTTTCTCGAGATGCGGCAGGTGCTCTCGACTTACGACAGGGACCTCAGAGACCCGCTCTGGAGGCCTCAGGAAAGGCCAGTCCCCATGCGAGTTCCTCGGGGGCCTCTCGGGATTCCTCTCCCGTCGATGCCGGGGCCTAAGACCTTGTGTGGAGTCGGGGCCGGAACCTGAGGATTCCTCTCCAGTGCTGACATGGATCTTGGGGTACTTCTGGAGTCTCCCCAGGGGAGTCAGTCCTCGTCTCGAATGCGGGCATGCACTTGCGCTTTCCTCCAGAGCGGTAGCAGCAGTGTCACGCAGTCCGCCGCGTGGATCAAAGGATCTATGGTTTTCCCTCGAGTCTTTCCCACGAGGCTGTCCCACGAGGCTTTCCCACAGGGCTGTCCCACGTGCACACGTGGTGGGAGTCGATCCTCGGCTTGAACGTCAAGGCAGTTCAGGGAAAACAGGTTCCTCTGGAATGGACTGACATAAATGGGGGACTTTTGGAATGGTGGCACGACCCTGCAGTTCCTCTCGCCTTTCCTGTGGAGAGCGCCTCCTCTTGAGATGCGAAGGGAACGCCGGGAATTCTTTCCCTACAAAACAGGGATAGGATCCCTCATCTCGAACTAGGAGGCGGAAACGGGGCTCCCCTGGATGTGTGCGGCACCCCACGGGCTTCCTCTCGAGTGGAGACGGGTATGTCGCGGAACACCTTGAGTTGCAGCAAGGGTGTGAAGGACCATTTGGATGTTCCAGTGGTTAGATATGATTAGCCTCGAGAAGCCTCAGCGGAAATGGGCCTCATCTCGCCTGGAGGGCAAAACATCATGGATTTTCTCGAGTTGCGGCAGGTGCTCTCGACTTACGACGGGACCTCAGGGACCCGCTCTGGTGGCCTCAGGAAAGGCCAGTCCCCATGCGAGTTCCTAGCGGGCCTCTCGGGATTCCTCTCCCGTCGATGCCGGGGCCTAAGACCTTGTGTGGAGTCGGGGCCGGAACGTGAGGATTCCTCTCCAGTGCTGACATGGATCTTGGGGTACTTCTGGAGTCTCCCCAGGGGAGTCAGTCCTCGTCTCGAATGCGGGCATGCACTTGCGCTTTCCTCCAAAGCTGTAGCAGCAGTGTCACGCAGTCCGCCGCTTGGATCAAAGGATCTATGGTTTTCCCTCGAGTATTTCCCACGAGGCTTTCCCACGAGGCTTTCCCACAGGGCTGTCCCACGTGCACACGTGGTGGGAGTCGATCCTCGGCTTGAAGTTCAAGGCAGTGCAGGGAAAACAGGTTCCTCTGTAATGGACTGACACATCTGGGGGTCTCTTGGAATGGTGGCACGACCCTGGAGTTCCTCTCGCCTTTCCTGTGGAGAGAGCCACCTCTTGAGATGCGACGGGAACGCCGGGAATTCTTTCCCTATGAAACAGGGAAAGGATCCCTCATCTCGAGCTAGGAGGCGGAAACGGGGCTCCCCTGGATGTGTGCGGGACCCCACGTGCTTCCTCTCGAGTGGAGACGGGTATGTCGGGGAAAATCTTGAGTTGCAGCAAGGGTGTGAAGGACCCTGTGGAAGTTCCAGTGGTTAGACGTGATTAGCCTCGAGAAGCCTCAGCGGAAATGGGCCTCATCTTGCCTGGAGGGCAAAACTCCTGGATTTTCTCGAGTTGCGGCAGGTGCTCTCGACTTACGACGGGGACCTCAGGGACCCGCTCTGGTGGCCTCAGGAAAGGCCAGTCCCCATGCGAGTTCCTCGGGGGCCTCTCGGGATTCCTCTCCCGTCGATGCCGGGGCCTAAGACCTTGTCTGGATTCGGGGTCGGAACCTGAGGATTCCTCTCCAGTGCTGACATGGATCTTGGGGTACTTCTGGAGTCTCCCCAGGGGAGTCAGTCCTCGTCTCGAATGCGGGCATGCACTTGCGCTTTCCTCCAGAGCGGTAGCAGCAGTGTCACGCAATCCACAGCGTGGATGAAAGGATCTATGGTTTTCCCTCGAGTCTTTCCCACGAGGCTTTCCCACGAGGCTATCCCACAGGGCTGTCCCACGTACACACGTGGTGGGACTCGATCCTCGGCTTGAACGTCAAGGCAGTGCAGGGAAAACAGGTTCCTCTGGAATGGACTGACACATCTGAGGGTCTCTTGGAATGGTGCCACGACCCTGGAGTTCCTCTCGCCTTTCCTGTGGAGAGCGCCTCCTCTTGAGATGCGACGGGAACGACGGGAATTCTTTCCCTACGAAACAGGGAAAGGATCCCTCATCTCGAGCTAGGAGGCGGAAACGGGGCTCCCCTGGATGTGTGCGGGACCCCACGTGCTTCCTCTCGAGTGGAGACGGGTATGTCGCGGAACTGCTTGAGTTGCAGCAAGGGTGTGAAGGACCCTTTGGAAGTTCCAGTGGTTAGATATAATTAGCCTCGAGAAGCCTCAGCGGAAATGGGCCTCATCTCGCCTGGAGGGCAAAACCTCCTGGATTTTCTCGAGTTGCGGCAGGTGCTCTCGACTTATGACGGGGACCTCAGGGACCCGGTCTGGTGGCCTCAGGAACGGCCAGTCGCCATGCGAGTTCCTCGGGGGCCTCTCGGGATTCCTCTCCCGTCGATGCCGGGGACTAAGACCTTGTGTGGATTCGGGGCCGGAACCTAAGGATTCCTCTCCAGTGCTGACATGGATCTTGGGGTACTTCTGGAGTCTCCCCAGGGGAGTCAGTCCTCGTCTCGAATGCGGGCATGCACTTGCGCTTTCCTCCAGAGCGGTAGCAGCAGTGTCACGCAGTCCGCCGCGTGGATCAAAGGATCTATGGTTTTCCCTCGAGTCTTTCCCTCGAGGCTTTCCCACGAGGCTTTCCCACAGGGCCGTCCCACGTGCACACGTGGTGGGAGTCGATCCTCGGCTTGAACGTCAAGGCAGTGCGGGGAAAACAGGTTCCTCTGGAATGGACTGACCCATCTGGGGGACTCTTGGAATGGTGGCACGACCCTGGAGTTCCTCTCGCCTTTCCTGTGGAGAGCGCCTCCTCTTGAGATGCGACGGAAACGCCGGGAATTCTTTCCCTACGAAACAGGTAAAGGATCCCTGCTCTAGAGCTAGGAGGCGGAAACGGGGCTCCCCTGGATGTGTGCGGGACCCCAAGTGCTTCCTCTCGAGTGGAGACGGGTATGTCGCGGAACTGCTTGAGTTGCAGCAAGGGTGTGAAGGACCCTTTGGAAGTTCCAGTGGTTAGATGTGATTAGCCTCGAGAAGCCTCAGCGGAAATGGGCCTCATCTCGCCTGGAGGGCAAAATCTCCTGGATTTTCTCGAGTTGCGGCAGGTGCTCTCGACTTACGACTGGGACCTCAGGGACCCGCTCTGGTGGCCTCAGGAAAGGCCAGTCCCCATGCGAGTTCCTCGGGGGCCTCTCGGGATTCCTCTCAGGTCGATGCCGGGGCCTAAGGCCTTGTGTCTAGTCGGGGCCGGAACCTGAGGATTCCTCTCCAGTGCTGACATGGATCTTGGGGTACTTCTGGAGTCTCCCTAGGGGAGTCAGTCCTCGTCTCGAATGCGGGCCTGCACTTGCGCTTTCCTCCAGAGCGGTAGCAGCAGTGTCACGCAGTCCGCCGCGTGGATCAAAGGATTTATGGTTTTCCCTCGAGTCTTTCCCACGAGGCTTTCCCACGAGGCTTTCCCACAGGGCTGTCCCACGTGCACACGTGGTGGGAGTCGATCCTCGGCTTGAACGTCAAGGCAGTGCAGGGAAAACAGGTTCCTCTGTAATGGACTGACACATCTGGGTGTCTCTTGGAATGCTGGCACGACCCTGGAGTTCCTCTCGCCTTTCCTGTGGAGAGCGCCTGCTCTTGAGATGCGACGGGAACGCCGGGAATTCTTTCGCTACGAAACAGGGAAAGGATCCCTCATCTCGAGCTAGGAGGCGGAAAAGAGGCTCCCCTGGATGTGTGCATGTCCCCACGTGCTTCCTCTCGAGTGGAGACGGGTATGTCGGGGAACTTCTTGAGTTGCAGCAAGGGTGTGAAGGACCCTTTGGAAGTTCCAGTGGTTAGATGTGATTAGCCTCGAGAAGCCTCAGCGGAAATGGGCCTCATCACGCCTGGAGGGCAAAACCTCCTGGATTTTCCCGAGTTGCGGCAGGTGCTCTCAAGTTACGACAGGGACCACAGGGACCCGTTCTGATGGCCTCAGGAAAGGCCAGTCCCCATGCGAGTTCCTCGGGGGCCTCTCGGGATTCCTCTCCCGTCGATGCCGGGGCCTAAGACCTTGTGTGGAGTCGGGGCCGGAACCTGAGGATTCCTCTCCAGTGCTGACATGGATCTTGGGGTACTTCTGGAGTCTCCCCAGGGGAGTCAGTCCTCGTCTCGAATGCGGGCATGCAATTGCGCTTTCCTCCAGAGCGGTAGCAGCAGTGTCACGCAGTCCGCCGCTTGGATCAAAGGATCTGTGGTTTTCCCTCGAGTCTTTCCCACGAGGCTTTCCCACGAGGCTTTCCCACAGGGCTGTCCCACGTGCACACGTGGTGGGAGTCGATCCTCGGCTTGAACGTCAAGGCAGTGCAGGGAAAACAGGTTCCTCTGGAATGGACTGACCCATCTGGGGGACTCTTGGAATGGTGGCACGACCCTGGAGTTCCTCTCGCCTTTCCTGTGGAGAGCGCCTCCTCTTGAGATGCGACGGGAACGCTGGGAATTCTTTCCCTACAAAACAGGGAAAGGATCCCTCATCTCAAGCTAGGAGGCGGAAACAGGGCTCCCGTGGATGTGTGCGGGACCCTCGTGCTTCCTCTCGAGTGGAGACGGGTATGTCGTGGAACTTCTTGAGTTGCAGCAAGGGTGTGAAGGACCCTTTGAAAGTTCCAGTGGTTAGATGTGATTAGCCTCGAGAAGCCTCAGCGGAAATGGGCCTCATCTCGCCTGGAGGGCAAAACCTTCTGGATTTTCTCGAGTTGCGGCAGGTCCTCTCGACTTACGACGGGGACCTCAGGGACCCGCTCTGGTGGCCTCAGGAGAGGCCAGTCCCCATGCGAGTTCCTCGGGGGCCTCTCGGGATTCCTCTCCCGTCGATGCCGGGGCCTAAGACCTTGTGTGGAGTCGGGGCCGGAAACTGAGGATTCCTCTCCAGTGCTGACATGGATCTTGGGGTACTTTTGGAGTCTCCCCAGGGGAGTCAGTCCTCGTCTCGAATGTGGGCATGCACTTGCGCTTTCCTCCAGAACGGTAGCAGCAGTGTCACGCAGTCCGCCGCGTGGATCAAAGGATCTATGGTTTTCCCTCGAGTCTTTCCCACGAGGCTTTCCCACGAGGCTTTCCCACAGGGCTGTCCCACGTGCACACGTGGTGGGAGTCGATCCTCGGCTTGAACGTCAAGGCAGTGCAGGGAAAACAGGTTCCTCTGTAATGGACTGACACATCTGGGTGTCTCTTGGAATGCTGGCACGACCCTGGAGTTCCTCTCGCCTTTCCTGTGGAGAGCGCCTGCTCTTGAGATGCGACGGGAACGCCGGAAATTCTTTCGCTACGAAACAGGGAAAGGATCCCTCATCTCGAGCTAGGAGGCGGAAACGGGGCTCCCCTGGATGTGTGCATGACCCCACGTGCTTCCTCTCGAGTGGAGACGGGTATGTCGGGGAACTTCTTGAGTTGCAGCAAGGGTGTGAAGGACCCTTTGGAAGTTCCAGTGGTTAGATGTGATTAGCCTCAAGAAGCCTCAGCGGAAATGGGCCTCATTTCGCCTGGAGGGCTAAACCTCCTGGATTTTCTCGAGTTGGGGCAGGTGCTCTCAACTTATGACAGGGACCTCAGGGACAAGTTCTGGTGGCCTCAGGAAAGGCCAATCCCCATGCGAGTTTCTCGGGGGCCTCTCGGGATTCCTCTCCCGTCGTTGCCGGGGCCTAAGACCTTGTGTGGAGTCGGGGCCGGAACCTGAGGATTCCTCTCCAGTGCTGACATGGATCTTGGGGTACTTCTGGAGTCTCCCCAGGGGAGTCAGTCCTCGTCTCGAATGTGGGCATGCACTTGCGCTTTCCTCCAGAGCGGTAGCAGCAGTGTCACGCAGTCCGCCGCGAGGATCAAAGGATCTATGGATTTCCCTCGAGTCTTTCCCACGAGGCTTTCCCACGAGGCTTTCCCACAGGGCTGTCCCATGTGCACACGTGGTGGGAGTCGATCCTCGGCTTGAACGTCAAGGCAGTGCAGGGAAAACAGGTTCCTCTGGAATGGACTGACACATCTGGGGGTCTCTTGGAATGGTGGCACGACCCTGGAGTTCCTCTCCCCTTTCCTGTGGAGAGCGCCTCCTCTTGAGATGCGACGGGAACGCCGGGAATTCTTTCCCTCCGAAACAGGGAAAGGATCCCTCATCTCGAGCTAGGAGGCGGAAACGGGGCTCCCCTGGATGTGTGCGGGACCCCACGTGCTTCCTCTCGAGTGGAGACGGGTATGTCGGGGAACTTCTTGAGTTGCAGCAAGGGTGTGAAGGACCCTTTGGAAGTTCCAGTGGTTAGATGTGATTAGCCTCGAGAAGCCTCAGCGGAAATGGGCCTCATCTCGCCTGGAGGGCAAAACCTCCTGGATTTTCTCGAGTTCCGGCAGGTGTTCTCGACTTACGACGGGGACCTCAGGGACCCGCTCTGGTGACCTCAGGAAGGCCAGTCCCCATGCCAGTTCCTCGGGGGCCTCTTGGGATTCCTCTCCCTTCGATGCCGGGGCCTAAGACCTTGTGTGGAGTAGGGGCCGGAACCTGAGGATTCCTCTCCAGTGCTGACATGAATCTTGGGGTACTTCTGGAGTCTCCCCAGGGGAGTCAGTCCTCGTCTCGAATGTGGGCATGCACTTGCGCTTTCCTCCAGAGCGGTAGCAGCAGTGTCACGCAGTCGGCCGCGTGGATCAAAGGATCTATGGTTTTCCCTCGAGTCTTTCCCACGAGGCTTTCCCACGAGGCTTTCCCACAGGGCTGTCCCACGTTCACACGTGGTGGGAGTCGATCCTCGGCTTAAACGTCAAGGCAGTGCAGGGAAAACAGGTTCCTCTGGAATGGACTGACACATCTGTGGGACTCCGGGAATGGTGTCACGACCCTGGAGTTCCTATCGCCTTTTCTGTCGAGAGCGCCTCCTCTTGAGATGCGAGGGGAACGCCGGGAATTCTTTCCCTACGAAACAAGGAAAGGATCCCTCATCTCTAGTTAGGAGGCGGAAACGGGGCTCCCCTGGATGTGTGCGGGACTCCACGTGCTTCCTCTAGAGTGGAGACGGGTATGTCGCGGAACTTCTTGAGTTGCAGCAAGGGTGTGAAGGACACTTTGGAAGTTCCAGTGGTTAGATGTGATTAGCCTCGAGAAACCTCGAGGCAGTGCAGGGAAAACAGGTTCCTCTGGAATGGACTGACACATCTGGGGGTCTCTTGGAATGGTGGCACGACCCTGGAGTTCCTCTCGCCTTTCCTGTGGAGAGCGCCTCCTCTTGAGATGCGACGGGAACGCCGGGAATTCTTTCCCTACGAAACAGGGAAAGGATCCCTCATCTCGAGCTAGGATGCTGAAACGGGGCTCCCCTGGATGTGTGCGGCACCCCACGTGCTTCCTCTCGAGTGGAGACGGGTATGTCGCGGAACTGCTTGAGTTGCAGCAAGGGTGTGAAGGACCCTTTGGAAGTTCCAGTGGTTAGATGTGATTAGCCTCAAGAAGCCTCAGCGGAAATGGGCCTCATCACGCCTGGAGGGAAAAACCTCCTGGATTTTGTCGAGTTGCGGCAGGTGCTCTCGACTTACGACGGGGACCTCAGGGACCCGCTCTGGTGGCCTCAGGAAAGGCCAGTCCCCATGCGAGTTCCTCGGGGGCCTCTCGGGATTCCTCTCCCGTCGATGCCGGGGCCTAAGACCTTGTGTGGAGTCGGGGCCGGAACCTGAGGATTCCTCTCCAGTGCTGACATGGATCTTGGGGTACTTCTGGAGTCTCCCCAGGGGAGTCAGTCCTCGTCTCGAATGCGGGCATGCACTTGCGCTTTCCTCCAGAGCGGTAGCAGCAGTGTCACGAAGTCCGCCGCGTGGATCAAAGGATCTATGGTTTTCCCTCGAGTCTTTCCCACGAGGCTTTCCCACGAGGCTTTCCCACAGGGCTGTCCAACGTGCACACGTGGTGGGAGTCGATCCTCGGCTTGAACGTCAAGGCAGTGCAGGGAAAACAGGTTCCTCTGGAATGGAATGACACATCTGGGGGACTCTTGGAATGGTGGCACGACCCTGGAGTTCCTCTCGCCTTTCCTGTGGAGAGCGCCTCCTCTTGAGATGCGACGGGAACGCCGGGAATTCTTTCCCTACTAAACAGGGAAAGGATCCCTCATCTCGAGCTAGGAGGGGGAAACGGAGCTCCCCTGGATGTGTGCGGGAGCCCACGAGCTTCCTCTCGAGTGGAGACGGTTATGTCGGGGAACTTCTTGAGTTGCAGCAAGGGTGTGAAGGACCCTTTGGAAGTTCCAGTGGTTAGATGTGAATAGCCTCGAGAAGCCTCAGCGGAAATGGGCCTCATCTCGCCTGGAGGGCAAAACCTCCTGGATTTTCTCGAGTTGCGGCAGGTGCTCTCGACTTACGACGGGGACGTCAGGGACCCGCTCTGGAGGCCTCAGGAAAGGCCAGTCCCCATGCGAGTTCCTCGGGGGCCTCTCGGGATTCCTCTGCCGTCGATGCCGGGGTCTAAGACCTTGCGTGGAGTCGGGGCCGGAACCTGAGGATTCCTCTCCAGTGCTGACATGGATCTTGGGGTACTTCTGGAGTCTCCCCAGGGGAGTCAGTCCTCGTCTCGAATGCGGGCATGCACTTGCGCTTTCCACCAGAGCGGTAGCAGCAGTGTCACGCAGTCCGCCGCGGGGATCAAAGAATCTATAGTTTTCCCTCGAGTCTTTCCCACGAGGCTTTCCCACAGGGCTGTCCCACGTGCACACGTGGTGGGAGTCGATCCTCGGCTTGAACGTCAAGGCAGTGCAGGGAAAACAGGTTCCTCTGGAATGGACTGACACATCTGGGGGACTCTTGGAATGGTGGCACGACCCTGGAGTTCCTCTCGCCTTTCCTGTGGAGAGCGCCTCCTCTTGAGATGCGACGGGAACACCGGGAATTCTTTCCCTACGAAACAGGGAAAGGATCCCTCATCTCGTGCTAGGAGGCGGAAACGGGGCTCCCCTGGATGTGTGCTGGACCCTCGTGCTTCCTCTCGATTGGAGACGGGTATGTTGCGGAACTGCTTGAGTTGCAGCAAGGGTGTGAAGGACCCTTTGGAAGTTCCAGTGGTTAGATGTGATTAGCCTCGAGAAGCCTCAGCGGAAATGGGCCTCATCTCGCCTGGAGGGCAAAATCTCCTGGATTTTCTCGAGTTGCGGCAGGTGCTCTCGACTTACGACGGTGACATCAGGGACCCGCTCTGGTGGCCTCAGGAAAGGCCAGTCCCCATGCGAGTTCCTCGGGGGCCTCTCGGGATTCCTCTCCCGTTGATGCCGGGGCCTAAGACCTTGTGTGGAGTCGGGGCCGGAACCTGAGGATTCCTCTCCAGTGCTGACATGGATCTTGGGGTACTTCTGGAGTCTCCCCAGAAGAGTCAGTGCTCGTCTCGAATGCGGGCATGCACTTGCGCTTTCCTCCAGAGCGGTAGCAGAAGTGTCACGCAGTCCACCGCGTGGATGAAAGGATCTATGCTTTTCCCTCGAGTCTTTCCCACGAGGCTTTCCCACGAGGCGTTCCCCCAGGGATGTCCCACGTGCACACGTGGTGGGAGTCGATCCTCGGGTTGAACGTAAAGGCAGTGCAGGGAAAACAGGTCCTCTGGAATGGACTGACACATCTGGGGGACTCTTGGAATGGTGGCACGACCCTGAGTTCCTCTCGCCTTTCCTGTGGAGAGCGCCTCCTCTTGAGATGCGACGGGAACGCCGGGAATTCTTTCCCTACGAAACAGGGAAAGGATCCCTCATCTCGAGCTAGGAGGCGGAAACGGGTCTCCCCTGGATGTGTGCGGGACCCTCGTGCTTCCTCTCGAGTGGAGACGGGTATGTCGGGGAACTTCTTGAGTTGCAGCAAGGGTGTGAAGGACCCTTTGGAAGTTCCAGTGGTTAGATGTGATTAGCCTCGAGAAGCCTCAGCGGAAATGGGCCTCATCTCGCCTGGAGGGCAAAACCTCCTGGATTTTCTCGAGTTGCGGCAGGTGCTCTCGACTTACGACGGGGACCTCAGGGACCCGCTCTGGTGGCCTCAGGAAAGGCCAGTCCCCATGCGAGTTCCTCGGGGGCCTCTCGGGATTCCTCTCCGGTCGATGCCGGGGCCTAAGACCTTGTGTGGAGTCGGGGCCGGAACCTGAGGATTCCTCTCCAGTGCTGACATAGATCTTGGGGTACTTCTGGAGTGTCCCCAGGGGAGTCAGTCCTCGTCTCGAATGCGGGCATGCACTTGCGCTTTCCTCCAGAGCGGTAGCAGCATTGTCACGCAGTCCGCCGCGTGGATCAAAGGATCTATGCTTTTCCCTCGAGTCTTTCCCACGAGGCTTTCCCACGAGGCTTTCCCACGAGGCTTTCCCACAGGGCTGTCACACGTGCACACGTGGTGGGACTCGATCCTCGGGTTGAACGTCAAGGCAGTGCAGGGAAAACAGGTTCCTCTGGAATGGACTGACACATCCGGGGGGCTCTTGGAATGGTGACACGACCGTGGAGTTCCTTTCGCGTTTCCTGTGGAGAGCGCCTCCTCTTGAGATGCGACGGGAACGCCGGGAATTCTTTCCCTCCGAAACAGGGAAAGGATCCCTCATCTCGAGCTAGGAGGCGGATACGAGGCTCCCCTGGATGTGTGCGGGAACCCACGTGCTTCCTCTCGAGTGGAGACGGGTATGTCGGGGAACTTCTTGAGTTGCAGCAAGGGTGTGAAGGACCCTTTGGAAGTTCCAGTGGTTAGATGTGATTAGCCTCGAGAAGCCTCAGCGGAAATGGGCCTCATCTCGCCTGGAGGGCAAAACCTCCTGGATTTTCTCGAGTTGCGGCAGGTGCTCTCGACTTACGACGGCCTCAGGGACCCGCTCTGGAGGCCTCAGGAAAGGCCAGTCCCCATGCGAGTTCCTCGGGGGCCTCTCGGGATTCCTCTCCCGTCGATGCCGGGGCCTAAGACCTTGTGTGGAGTCGGGGCCGGAACCTGAGGATTCCTCTCCAGTGCTGACATGGATCTTGGGGTACTTCTGGAGTCTCCCCAGGGGAGTCAGTCCTCGTCTCGAATGCGGGCATGCACTTGCGCTTTCCTCCAGAGCGGTAGCAGCAGTGTCACGCAGTCCGCCGCGTGGATCAAAGGATCTATGGTTTTCCCTCGAGTCTTTCCCACGAGGCTGTCCCACGAGGCTTTCCCACAGGGCTGTCCCACGTGCACACGTGGTGGGAGTCGATCCTCGGCTTGAACGTCAAGGCAGTTCAGGGAAAACAGGTTCCTCTGGAATGGACTGACATAAATGGGGGACTTTTGGAATGGTGGCACGACCCTGCAGTTCCTCTCGCCTTTCCTGTGGAGAGCGCCTCCTCTTGAGATGCGAAGGGAACGCCGGGAATTCTTTCCCTACAAAACAGGGATAGGATCCCTCATCTCGAACTAGGAGGCGGAAACGGGGCTCCCCTGGATATGTGCGGCACCCCACGGGCTTCCTCTCGAGTGGAGACGGGTATGTCGCGGAACTCCTTGAGTTGCAGCAAGGGTGTGAAGGACCATTTGGATGTTCCAGTGGTTAGATATGATTAGCCTCGAGAAGCCTCAGCGGAAATGGGCCTCATCTCGCCTGGAGGGCAAAACATCATGGATTTTCTCGAGTTGCGGCAGGTGCTCTCGACTTACGACGGGACCTCAGGGACCCGCTCTGGTGGCCTCAGGAAAGGCCAGTCCCCATGCGAGTTCCTCGCGGGCCTCTCGGGATTCCTCTCCCGTCGATGCCGGGGCCTAAGACCTTGTGTGGAGTCGGGGCCGGAACGTGAGGATTCCTCTCCAGTGCTGACATGGATCTTGGGGTACTTCTGGAGTCTCCCCAGGGGAGTCAGTCCTCGTCTCGAATGCGGGCATGCACTTGCGCTTTCCTCCAAAGCTGTAGCAGCAGTGTCACGCAGTCCGCCGCGTGGATCAAAGGATCTATGGTTTTCCCTCGAGTATTTCCCACGAGGCTTTCCCACGAGGCTTTCCCACAGGGCTGTCCCACGTGCACACGTGGTGGGAGTCGATCCTCGGCTTGAAGTTCAAGGCAGTGCAGGGAAAACAGGTTCCTCTGTAATGGACTGACACATCTGGGGGTCTCTTGGAATGGTGGCACGACCCTGGAGTTCCTCTCGCCTTTCCTGTGGAGAGAGCCACCTCTTGAGATGCGACGGGAACGCCGGGAATTCTTTCCCTATGAAACAGGGAAAGGATCCCTCATCTCGAGCTAGGAGGCTGAAACGGGGCTCCCCTGGATGTGTGCGGGACCCCACGTGCTTCCTCTCGAGTGGAGACGGGTATGTCGGGGAACATCTGGAGTTGCAGCAAGGGTGTGAAGGACCCTGTGGAAGTTCCAGTGGTTAGACGTGATTAGCCTCGAGAAGCCTCAGCGGAAATGGGCCTCATCTTGCCTGGAGGGCAAAACTCCTGGATTTTGTCGAGTTGCGGCAGGTGCTCTCGACTTACGACGGGGACCTCAGGGACCCGCTCTGGTGGCCTCAGGAAAGGCCAGTCCCCATGCGAGTTCCTCGGGGGCCTCTCGGGATTCCTCTCCCGTCGATGCCGGGGCCTAAGACCTTGTCTGGATTCGGGGTCGGAACCTGAGGATTCCTCTCCAGTGCTGACATGGATCTTGGGGTACTTCTGGAGTCTCCCCAGGGGAGTCAGTCCTCGTCTCAAATGCGGGCATGCACTTGCGCTTTCCTCCAGAGCGGTAGCAGCAGTGTCACGCAATCCACAGCGTGGATGAAAGGATCTATGGTTTTCCCTCGAGTCTTTCCCACGAGGCTTTCCCACGAGGCTATCCCACAGGGCTGTCCCACGTACACACGTGGTGGGACTCGATCCTCGGCTTGAACGTCAAGGCAGTGCAGGGAAAACAGGTTCCTCTGGAATGGACTGACACATCTGAGGGTCTCTTGGAATGGTGCCACGACCCTGGAGTTCCTCTCGCCTTTCCTGTGGAGAGCGCCTCCTCTTGAGATGCGACGGGAACGACGGGAATTCTTTCCCTACGAAACAGGGAAAGGATCCCTCATCTCGAACTAGGAGGCGGAAACGGGGCTCCCCTGGATGTGTGCGGGACCCCACGTGCTTCCTCTCGAGTGGAGACGGGTATGTCGCGGAACTGCTTGAGTTGCAGCAAGGGTGTGAAGGACCCTTTGGAAGTTCCAGTGGTTAGATATAATTAGCCTCGAGAAGCCTCAGCGGAAATGGGCCTCATCTCGCTTGGAGGGCAAAACCTCCTGGATTTTCTCGAGTTGCGGCAGGTGCTCTCGACTTATGACGGGGACCTCAGGGACCCGGTCTGGTGGCCTCAGGAACGGCCAGTCCCCATGCGAGTTCCTCGGGGGCCTCTCGGGATTCCTCTCCCGTCGATGCCGGGGACTAAGACCTTGTGTGGATTCGGGGCCGGAACCTAAGGATTCCTCTCCAGTGCTGACATGGATCTTGGGGTACTTCTGGAGTCTCCCCAGGGGAGTCAGTCCTCGTCTCTAATGCGGGCATGCACTTGCGCTTTCCTCCAGAGCGGTAGCAGCAGTGTCACGCAGTCCGCCGCGTGGATCAAAGGATCTATGGTTTTCCCTCGAGTCTTTCCCTCGAGGCTTTCCCACGAGGCTTTCCCACAGGGCCGTCCCACGTGCACACGTGGTGGGAGTCGATCCTCGGCTTGAACGTCAAGGCAGTGCGGGGAAAACAGGTTCCTCTGGAATGGACTGACCCATCTGGAGGACTCTTGGAATGGTGGCACGACCCTGGAGTTCCTCTCGCCTTTCCTGTGGAGAGCGCCTCCTCTTGAGATGCGACGGAAACGCCGGGAATTCTTTCCCTACGAAACAGGTAAAGGATCCCTGCTCTAGAGCTAGGAGGCGGAAACGGGGCTCCCCTGGATGTGTGCGGGACCCCAAGTGCTTCCTCTCGAGTGGAGACGGGTATGTCGCGGAACTGCTTGAGTTGCAGCAAGGGTGTGAAGGACCCTTTGGAAGTTCCAGTGGTTAGATGTGATTAGCCTCGAGAAGCCTCAGCGGAAATGGGCCTCATCTCGCCTGGAGGGCAAAACCTTCTGGATTTTCTCGAGTTGCGGCAGGTCCTCTCGACTTACGACGGGGACCTCAGGGACCCGCTCTGGTGGCCTCAGGAGAGGCCAGTCCCCATGCGAGTTCCTCGGGGGCCTCTCGGGATTCCTCTCCCGTCGATGCCGGGGCCTAAGACCTTGTGTGGAGTCGGGGCCGGAAACTGAGGATTCCTCTCCAGTGCTGACATGGATCTTGGGGTACTTCTGGAGTCTCCCCAGGGGAGTCAGTCCTCGTCTCGAATGCGGGCATGCACTTGCGCTTTCCTCCAGAGCGGTAGCAGCAGTGTCACGCAGTCTGCCGCGTGGATCAAAGGATCTATGGTTTTCCCTCGAATCTTTCCCACGAGGCTTTCCCACGAGGCTTTCCCACAGGGCTGTCCCACGTGCACACGTGGTGGGAGTCGATCCTCGGCTTGAACGTCAAGGCAGTGCAGGGAAAACAGGTTCCTCTGGAATGGACTGACACATCTGAGGGACTCTTGGAATGGTGGCACGACCCTGGAGTTCCTCTCGCCTTTCCTGTGGAGAGCGCCTCCTCTTGAGATGCGACGGGAACGCCGGGAATTCTTTCCCTACGAAACAGGGAAAGGATCCCTCATCTCGAGCTAGGAGGCGGAAACGGGGCTCCCCTGGATGTGTGCGGGACCCACGTGCTTCCTCTCGAGTGGAGACGGGTATGTCGGGGAACTTCTTGAGTTGCAGCAAGGGTGTGAATGACCCTTTGGAAGTTCAGTGGTTAGACGTGATTAGCCTCGAGAAGCCTCAGGGGAAATGGGCCTCATCTCGCCTGGAGGGCAAAACCTCCTGGATTTTCTCGAGTTGCGGCAGGTGCTCTCGACTTACGACGGGGAACTCAGGGACCCGCTCTGGTGGCCTCAGGAAAGGCCAGTCCCCAAGCGAGTTCTTCGGGGGCCTCTCGGGATTCCTCTCCCGTCGATGCCGGGGCCTAAGACCTTGTGTGGAGTCGGGGCCGGAACCTGAGGATTCCTCTCCAGTGCTGACATGGAACTTGGGGTACTTCTGGAGTCTCCCCAGGGGAGTCAGTCCTCGTCTCGAATGCGGGCATGCACTTGCGCTTTCCTCCAGAGCGGTAGCAGCAGTGTCACGCATTCCGCCGCGTGGATAAAAGGATCTATGGTTTTCCCTCGAGTCTTTCCCACGAGGCTTTCCCACGAGGCTTTCCCACAGGGCTGTCCCACGTGCACACGTGGTGGGAGTCGATCCTCGGCTTGAACGTCAAGGCAGTGCAGGGAAAACAGGTTCCTCTGGAATGGACTGACACATCTGGGGGACTCTTGGAATGGTGGCATGACCCTGGAGTTCCTCTCGCCTTTCCTGTGGAGAGCGCCTCCTCTTGAGATGCGACGGGAACACCGGGAATTCTTTCCCTACGAAACAGGGAAAGGATCCCTCATCTCGAGCTAGGAGGCGGAAACGGGGCTCCCCTGGATGTGTGCGGGACACCACGTGCTTCCTCTCGAGTGCAGACGGGTATGTTGGGGAACTTCTTGAGTTGCAGCAAGGGTGTGACGGACCCTTTGGAAGTTCCAGTGGTTAGATGTGATTGGCCTCGAGAAGCCTCAGCGGAAATGGGCCTCATCTAGCCTGGAGGTGAAAACCTCCTGAATTTTCTCGAGTTGCGGCAGGTGCTCTCGACTTACGACGGGGACCTCAGGGACCCGCTCTGGTGGCCTCAGGAAAGGCCAGTCCCCATGCGAGTTCCTCGGGGGCCTCTCGGGATTCCTCTCCCGTCGATTCCGGGGCCTAAGACCTTGTGTGGAGTCGGGGCCGGAACCTGAGGATTCCTCTCCAGTGCTGACATGGATCTTGGGGTACTTCTGGAGTCTCCCCAGGGGAGTCAGTCCTCGTCTCGAATGCGGGCATGCACTTGCGCTTTCCTCCAGAGCGGTAGCAGCAGTGTCACGCATTCCGCCGCGTGGATCAAAGGATCTATGGTTTTCCCTCGAGTCTTTCCCTCGAGGCTTTCACACGAAGCTTTCCCACAGGGCTGTCCCACGAGCACACGTGGTGGGAGTCGATCTTCGGCTTGAACGTCAAGGCAGTGCAGGGAAAACAGGTTCCTCTGGAATGGACTGACACATCTGGGGGACTCTTGGAATGGTGGCATGACCCTGGAGTTCCTCTGGCCTTTCCTGTGGAGAGCGCCTCCTCTTGAGATGCGACGGGAAGGCCGGGAATTCTTTCCCTACGAAACAGGGAAAGGATCCCTCATCTCGAGCTAGGAGGCGGAAACGGGGCTCCCCTGGATGTGTGCGGGACACCACGTGCTTCCTCTCGAGTGGAGACGGGTATGTCCCGGAACTGCTTGAGTTGCAGCAAGGGTGTGAAGGACCCTTTGGAAGTTCCAGTGGTTAGATGTGATCAGCCTCGAGAAGCCTCAGCGGAAATGGGCCTCATCTCGCCTGGAGGGCAAAACCTCCTGGATTTTCTCGAGTTGTGGCAGGTGCTCTCGACTTACGACGGGGACCTCAGGGACCCGCTCTGGTGGCCTCAGGAAAGGCCAGTCCCCATGCGAGTTACTCGGGGGCCTCTCGGGATTCCTCTCCCGTCGATGCCGGGGCCTAAGACCTTGTGTGGAGTCGGGGCGGGAACCTGAGGATTCCTCTCCAGTGCTGACATGGATCTTGGGGTACTTCTGGAGTCTCCTAAGGGGAGTCGTCCTCGTCTCGAATGCGGGCATGCACTTGCGCTTTCCTCCAGAGCGGTAGCAGCAGTGTCACGCAGTCCGCCGCGTGGATCAAAGGATCTATGATTTTCCCTCGAGTCTTTCCCACGAGGCTTTCCCACGAAGCTTTCCCACAGGGCTGTCCCACGTGCACACGTGGTGGGAGTCGATCCTCGGCTTGAACGTCAAGGCAGTGCAGGGAAAACAGGTTCCTCTGGAATGGACTGACACATCTGGGGGACTCTTGGAATGGTGGGATGACCCTGGAGTTCCTCTCGCCTTTCCTGTGGAGAGCGCCTCCTCTTGAGATGCGACGGGAACGCCGGGAATTCTTTCCCTACGAAACAGGGAAAGGATCCCTCATCTCGAGCGAGGTGTCGGAAACGGGGCTCCCCTGGATGTGTGCGGGACCCCACGTGCTTCCTCTCGAGTGGAGACAGGTATGTCGGGGAACTTCTTGAGTTGCAGCAAGGGTGTGAAGGACCGTTTGGAAATTCCAGTGGTTAGATGTGATTGGCCTCGAGAAGCCTCAGCGGAAATGGGCCTCATCTCGCCTGGAGGGCGAAACCTCCTGGATTTTCTCGAGTTGTGGCAGGTGCTCTCGACTTACGACGGGGACCTCAGGGACCCGCTCTGGTGGCCTCAGAAAAGGCCAGTCCCCATGCGAGTTCCTCGGGGGCCTCTCGGGATTCCTCTCCCGTCAATGCCAGGGTCTAATTCCATTTGTGGAGTCGGGGCCGGAACCTGAGGATTCCTCTCCAGTGCTGACATGGATCTTGGGGTACTTCTGGAGTCTCCCCAGGGGAGTCAGTCCTCGTCTCGAATGCGGGCATGCACTTGCGCTTTCCTCCAGAGCGGTAGCAGCAGTGTCACGCAGTCCTCCGCGTGGATCAAAGGATCTATGTTTTTCCCTCGAGTCTTTCCCACGAGGCTTTCCCACGAGGCTTTCCCACAGGGCTGTCCCACGTGCACACGTGGTGGGAGTCGATCCTCGGCTTGAACGTCAAGGCAGTGCAGGGAAAACAGGTTCCTCTGGAATGGACTGACACATCTGTTGGACTCTTGGAATGGTGGCACGACCCTGGAGTTGCTCTCGCCTTTCCTGTGGAGAGCGCCTCCTCTTGAGATGCGACGGGAAGGCCGGGAATTCTTTCCCTACGAAACAGGGAAAGGATCCCTCATCTCGAGCTAGGAGGCGGAAACGGGGCTCCCCTGGATGTGTGCGGGACACCACGTGCTTCCTCTGGAGTGGAGACGGGTATGTCCCGGAACTGCTTGAGTTGCAGCAAGGGTGTGAAGGACCCTTTGGAAGTTCCAGTGGTTAGATGTGATCAGCCTCGAAAAGCCTCAGCGGAAATGGGCCTCAACTCGCCTGGAGGGCAAAACCTCCTGGATTTTCTCGAGTTGTGGCAGGTGCTCTCGACTTACGACGGGGACCTCAGGGACCCGCTCTGGTGGCCTCAGGAAAGGCCAGTCCCTATGCGAGTTCCTCGGGGGCCTCTCGGGATTCCTCTCCCGTCGATGCCGGGGCCTAAGACCTTGTGTGGAGTCGGGGCTGGAACCTGAGGATTCCTCTCCAGTGCTGACATGGATCTTGGGGTACTTCTGGAGTCTCCCCAGGGGAGTCAGTCCTCGTCTCGAATGCGGGCATGCACTTGCGCTTTCCTCCAGAGCGGTAGCAGCAGTGTCACGCAGTCCGCCGCGTGGATCAAAGGATCTATGGTTTTCCCTCGAGTCTTTCCCACGAGGCTTTCCCACGAGGCTTTCCCACAGGGCTGTCCCACGTGCACACGTGGTGGGAGTCGATCCTCGGCTTGAACGTCAAGGCAGTGCAGGGAAAACAGGTTTCTCTGGAATGGACTGACACATCTGGGGGACTCTTGGAATGGTGGCACGACCCTGGAGTTCCTCTCGCCTTTCCTGTGGAGAGCGCCTCTTCTTGAGATGCGACGGGAAGGCCGGGAATTCTTTCCCTACGAAACAGGGAAAGGATCCCTCATCTCGAGCTAGGAGGCGGAAACGGGGCTCCCCTGGATGTGTGCGGGACACCACGTGCTTCCTCACGAGTGGAGACGGGTATGTCGGGGAACTTCTTGAGTTGCAGCAAGGGTGTGAAGGACCCTTTGGAAGTTCCAGTGGTTAGATGTGATTGGCCTCCAGAAGCCTCAGCGGAAATGGGCCTCATCTCGCCTGGAGGGCAAAACCTCCTGGATTTTCTCGAGTTTCGGCAGGTGCTCTCGACTTACGACGGGGACCTCAGGGAACCGCTCTGGTGGCCTCAGGAAAGGCCAGTCCCCATGCGAGTTCCACGGGGGCCTCTCGGGATTCCTCTTCCGTCGATGCCGGGGCCTAAGACCTTGTCTGGAGTCGGGGCCGGAACCTGAGGATTCCTCTCCAGTGCTGACATGGATCTTGGGGTACTTCTGGAGTCTCCCCAGGGGAGTCAGTCCTCGTCTCGAATGCGGGCATGCACTTGCGCTTTCCTCCAGAGCGGTAGCAGCAGTGTCACGCAGTCCGCCGCGTGGATCAAAGGATCTATGGTTTTCCCTCGAGTCTTTCCCACGAGGCTTTCCCACGAGGCTTTCCCACAGGGCTGTCCCACGTGCACACGTGGTGGGAGTCGATCCTCGGCTTGAACGTCAAGGCAGTGCAGGGAAAACAGGTTCCTCTGGAATGGACTGACACATCTGGGGGACTCTTGGAATGGTGGCACGACCCTGGAGTTGCTCTCGCCTTTCCTGTGGAGAGCGCCTCCTCTTGAGATGCGACGGGAAGGCCGGGAATTCTTTCCCTACGAAACAGGGAAAGGATCCCTCATCTCGAGCTAGGAGGCGGAAACGGGGCTCCCCTGGATGTGTGCGGGACCCCACGTGCTTCCTCTCGAGTGGAGACGGGTATGTCGGGGAACTTCTTGAGTTGCAGCAAGGGTGTGAAGGACCCTTTGGAAGTTCCAGTGGTTAGATGTGATTGGCCTCGAGTAGCCTCAGCGGAAATGGGCCTCATCTCGCCTGGAGGTGAAAACCTCCTGGATTTTCTCGAGTTGCGGCAGGTGCTCTCGACTTACGACGGGGACCTCAGGGACCCGCTCTGGTGGCCTCAGGAAAGGCCAGTCCCCATGCGAGTTCCTCGGGGGTGTCTCGGGATTCCTCTCCCGTCGATGCCGGGGCCTAAGACCTTGTGTGGAGTCGGGGCCGGAACCTGAGGATTCCTCTCCAGTGCTGACATGGATCTTGGGGTACTTCTGGAGTCTCCCCAGGGGAGTCAGTCCTCGTCTCGAATGCGGGCATGCACTTGCGCTTTCCTCCAGAGCGGTAGCAGCAGTGTCACGCAGTCCGCCGCGTGGATCAAAGGATCTATGTTTTTCCCTCGAGTCTTTCCCACGAGGCTTTCCCACGAGGCTTTTCCACAGGGCTGTCCCACGTGCACACGTGGTGGGAGTCGATCCTCGGCTTGAACGTCAAGGCAGTGCAGGGAAAACAGGTTCCTCTTGAATGGACTGACACATCTGGGGGACTCTTGGAATGGTGGCACGACCCTGGAGTTCCTCTCGCCTTTCCTGTGGAGAGCGCCTCCTCTTGAGATGCGACGGGAACGCCGGGAATTCTTTCCCTACGAAACAGGGAAAGGATCCCTCATCTCGAGCTAGGAGGCGGGAACGGGGCTCCCCTGGATGTGTGCGGGACCCCACGTGCTTCCTCTCGAGTGGAGACGTGTATGTCGGGGAACTTCTTGAGTTGCAGCAAGGGTGTGAATGACCCTTTGGAAGTTCCAGTGGTTAGACGTGATTGGCCTCGAGAAGCCTCAGCGGAAATGGGCCTCATCTCGCCTGGAGGGCAAAACCTCCTGGATTTTCTCGAGTTGCGGCAGGTGCTCTCGACTTACGAAGGGGACCTCAGGGAACCGCTCTGCTGGCCTCAGGAAAGGCCAGTCCAGATGCGAGATCCTCGGGGGCCTCTCGGGATTCCTCTCCCGTCGATGCCGGGGCCTAAGACCTTGTGTGGAGTCGGGGCCGGAACCTGAGGATTCCTCTCCAGTGCTGACATGGATCTTGGGGTACTTCTGGAGTCTCCCCAGGGGAGTCAGTCCTCGTCTCGAATGCGGGCATGCACTTGCGCTTTCCTCCAGAGCGGTAGCAGCAGTGTCACGCAGTCTGCCGCTTGGATCAAAGGATCTATGGTTTTCCCTCGAATCTTTCCCACGAGGCTTTCCCACGAGGCTTTCCCACAGGGCTGTCCCACGTGCACACGTGGTGGGAGTCGATCCTCGGCTTGAACGTCAAGGCAGTGCAGGGAAAACAGGTTCCTCTGGAATGGACTGACACATCTGAGGGACTCTTGGAATGGTGGCACGACCCTGGAGTTCCTCTCGCCTTTCCTGTGGAGAGCGCCTCCTCTTGAGATGCGACGGGAACGCCGGGAATTCTTTCCCTACGAAACAGGGAAAGGATCCCTCATCTCGAGCTAGGAGGCGGAAACGGGGCTCCCCTGGATGTGTGCGGGACCCACGTGCTTCCTCTCGAGTGGAGACGGGTATGTCGGGGAACTTCTTGAGTTGCAGCAAGGGTGTGAATGACCCTTTGGAAGTTCAGTGGTTAGACGTGATTAGCCTCGAGAAGCCTCAGCGGAAATGGGCCTCATCTCGCCTGGAGGGCAAAACCTCCTGGATTTTCTCGAGTTGCGGCAGGTGCTCTTGACTTACGACGGGGAACTCAGGGACCCGCTCTGGTGGCCTCAGGAAAGGCCAGTCCCCAAGCGAGTTCTTCGGGGGCCTCTCGGAATTCCTCTCCCGTCGATGCCGTTGCCTAAGACCTTGTGTGGAGTCGGGGCCGGAACCTGAGGATTCCTCTCCAGTGCTGACATGGAACTTGGGGTACTTCTGGAGTCTCCCCAGGGGAGTCAGTCCTCGTCTCGAATGCGGGCATGCACTTGCGCTTTCCTCCAGAGCGGTAGCAGCAGTGTCACGCAGTCCGCCGCGTGGATCAAAGGATCTATGGTTTTCCCTCGAGTCTTTCCCACGAGGCTTTCCCACGAGGCTTTCCCACAGGGCTGTCCCACGTGCACACGTGGTGGGAGTCGATCCTCGGCTTGAACGTCAAGGCAGTGCAGGGAAAACAGGTTCCTCTGGAATGGACTGACACATCTGGGGGACTCTTGGAATGGTGGCATGACCCTGGAGTTCCTCTCGCCTTTCCTGTGGAGAGCGCCTCCTCTTGAGATGCGACGGGAACACCGGGAATTCTTTCCCTACGAAACAGGGAAAGGATCCCTCATCTCGAGCTAGGAGGCGGAAACGGGGCTCCCCTGGATGTGTGCGGGACCCCACGTGCTTCCTCTCGAGTGGCGACGGGTATGTCGGGGAACTTCTTGAGTTGCAGCAAGGGTGTGACGGACCCTTTGGAAGTTCCAGTGGTTAGATGTGATTGGCCTCGAGAAGCCTCAGCGGAAATGGGCCTCATCTAGCCTGGAGGTGAAAACCTCCTGAATTTTCTCGAGTTGCGGCAGGTGCTCTCGACTTACGACGGGGACCTCAGGGACCCGCTCTGGTGGCCTCAGGAAAGGCCAGTCCCCATGCGAGTTCCTCGGGGGCCTCTCGGGATTCCTCTCCCGTCGATTCCGGGGCCTAAGACCTTGTGTGGAGTCGGGGCCGGAACCTGAGGATTCCTCTCCAGTGCTGACATGGATCTTGGGGTACTTCTGGAGTCTCCCCAGGGGAGTCAGTCCTCGTCTCGAATGCGGGCATGCACTTGCGCTTTCCTCCAGAGCGGTAGCAGCAGTGTCACGCATTCCGCCGCGTGGATCAAAGGATCTATGGTTTTCCCTCGAGTCTTTCCCTCGAGGCTTTCACACGAAGCTTTCCCACAGGGCTGTCCCACGAGAACACGTGGTGGGAGTCGATCCTCGGCTTGAACGTCAAGGCAGTGCAGGGAAAACAGGTTCCTCTGGAATGGACTGACACATCTGGGGGACTCTTGGAATGGTGGCATGACCCTGGAGTTCCTCTCGCCTTTCCTGTGGAGAGCGCCTCCTCTTGATATGCGACGGGAACGCCGGGAATTCTTTCCCTACGAAACAGGGAAAGGATCCCTCATCTTGAGCTAGGAGGCGGAAACGGACTCCCCTGGATGTGTGCGGGACCCCACGTGCTTCCTCTCGAGTGGAGACGGGTATGTCGGGGAACTTCTTGAGTTGCAGCAAGGGTGTGAAGGACCCTTTGGAAGTTCCAGTGGTTAGATGTGATTGGCCTCGAGAAGCCTCAGCGGAAATGGGCCTCATCTTGCCTGGAGGGCAAAACTCCTGGATTTTGTCGAGTTGCGGCAGGTGCTCTCGACTTACGACGGGGACCTCAGGGACCCGCTCTGGTGGCCTCAGGAAAGGCCAGTCCCCATGCGAGTTCCTCGGGGGCCTCTCGGGATTCCTCTCCCGTCGATGCCGGGGCCTAAGACCTTGTCTGGATTCGGGGTCGGAACCTGAGGATTCCTCTCCAGTGCTGACATGGATCTTGGGGTACTTCTGGAGTCTCCCCAGGGGAGTCAGTCCTCGTCTCAAATGCGGGCATGCACTTGCGCTTTCCTCCAGAGCGGTAGCAGCAGTGTCACGCAATCCACAGCGTGGATGAAAGGATCTATGGTTTTCCCTCGAGTCTTTCCCACGAGGCTTTCCCACGAGGCTATCCCACAGGGCTGTCCCACGTACACACGTGGTGGGACTCGATCCTCGGCTTGAACGTCAAGGCAGTGCAGGGAAAACAGGTTCCTCTGGAATGGACTGACACATCTGAGGGTCTCTTGGAATGGTGCCACGACCCTGGAGTTCCTCTCGCCTTTCCTGTGGAGAGCGCCTCCTCTTGAGATGCGACGGGAACGACGGGAATTCTTTCCCTACGAAACAGGGAAAGGATCCCTCATCTCGAACTAGGAGGCGGAAACGGGGCTCCCCTGGATGTGTGCGGGACCCCACGTGCTTCCTCTCGAGTGGAGACGGGTATGTCGCGGAACTGCTTGAGTTGCAGCAAGGGTGTGAAGGACCCTTTGGAATTTCCAGTGGTTAGATATAATTAGCCTCGAGAAGCCTCAGCGGAAATGGGCCTCATCTCGCTTGGAGGGCAAAACCTCCTGGATTTTCTCGAGTTGCGGCAGGTGCTCTCGACTTATGACGGGGACCTCAGGGACCCGGTCTGGTGGCCTCAGGAACGGCCAGTCCCCATGCGAGTTCCTCGGGGGCCTCTCGGGATTCCTCTCCCGTCGATGCCGGGGACTAAGACCTTGTGTGGATTCGGGGCCGGAACCTAAGGATTCCTCTCCAGTGCTGACATGGATCTTGGGGTACTTCTGGAGTCTCCCCAGGGGAGTCAGTCCTCGTCTCTAATGCGGGCATGCACTTGCGCTTTCCTCCAGAGCGGTAGCAGCAGTGTCACGCAGTCCGCCGCGTGGATCAAAGGATCTATGGTTTTCCCTCGAGTCTTTCCCTCGAGGCTTTCCCACGAGGCTTTCCCACAGGGCCGTCCCACGTGCACACGTGGTGGGAGTCGATCCTCGGCTTGAACGTCAAGGCAGTGCGGGGAAAACAGGTTCCTCTGGAATGGACTGACCCATCTGGAGGACTCTTGGAATGGTGGCACGACCCTGGAGTTCCTCTCGCCTTTCCTGTGGAGAGCGCCTCCTCTTGAGATGCGACGGAAACGCCGGGAATTCTTTCCCTACGAAACAGGTAAAGGATCCCTGCTCTAGAGCTAGGAGGCGGAAACGGGGCTCCCCTGGATGTGTGCGGGACCCCAAGTGCTTCCTCTCGAGTGGAGACGGGTATGTCGCGGAACTGCTTGAGTTGCAGCAAGGGTGTGAAGGACCCTTTGGAAGTTCCAGTGGTTAGATGTGATTAGCCTCGAGAAGCCTCAGCGGAAATGGGCCTCATCTCGCCTGGAGGGCAAAACCTTCTGGATTTTCTCGAGTTGCGGCAGGTCCTCTCGACTTACGACGGGGACCTCAGGGACCCGCTCTGGTGGCCTCAGGAGAGGCCAGTCCCCATGCGAGTTCCTCGGGGGCCTCTCGGGATTCCTCTCCCGTCGATGCCGGGGCCTAAGACCTTGTGTGGAGTCGGGGCCGGAAACTGAGGATTCCTCTCCAGTGCTGACATGGATCTTGGGGTACTTCTGGAGTCTCCCCAGGGGAGTCAGTCCTCGTCTCGAATGCGGGCATGCACTTGCGCTTTCCTCCAGAGCGGTAGCAGCAGTGTCACGCAGTCTGCCGCGTGGATCAAAGGATCTATGGTTTTCCCTCGAATCTTTCCCACGAGGCTTTCCCACGAGGCTTTCCCACAGGGCTGTCCCACGTGCACACGTGGTGGGAGTCGATCCTCGGCTTGAACGTCAAGGCAGTGCAGGGAAAACAGGTTCCTCTGGAATGGACTGACACATCTGAGGGACTCTTGGAATGGTGGCACGACCCTGGAGTTCCTCTCGCCTTTCCTGTGGAGAGCGCCTCCTCTTGAGATGCGACGGGAACGCCGGGAATTCTTTCCCTACGAAACAGGGAAAGGATCCCTCATCTCGAGCTAGGAGGCGGAAACGGGGCTCCCCTGGATGTGTGCGGGACCCACGTGCTTCCTCTCGAGTGGAGACGGGTATGTCGGGGAACTTCTTGAGTTGCAGCAAGGGTGTGAATGACCCTTTGGAAGTTCAGTGGTTAGACGTGATTAGCCTCGAGAAGCCTCAGGGGAAATGGGCCTCATCTCGCCTGGAGGGCAAAACCTCCTGGATTTTCTCGAGTTGCGGCAGGTGCTCTCGACTTACGACGGGGAACTCAGGGACCCGCTCTGGTGGCCTCAGGAAAGGCCAGTCCCCAAGCGAGTTCTTCGGGGGCCTCTCGGGATTCCTCTCCCGTCGATGCCGGGGCCTAAGACCTTGTGTGGAGTCGGGGCCGGAACCTGAGGATTCCTCTCCAGTGCTGACATGGAACTTGGGGTACTTCTGGAGTCTCCCCAGGGGAGTCAGTCCTCGTCTCGAATGCGGGCATGCACTTGCGCTTTCCTCCAGAGCGGTAGCAGCAGTGTCACGCATTCCGCCGCGTGGATAAAAGGATCTATGGTTTTCCCTCGAGTCTTTCCCACGAGGCTTTCCCACGAGGCTTTCCCACAGGGCTGTCCCACGTGCACACGTGGTGGGAGTCGATCCTCGGCTTGAACGTCAAGGCAGTGCAGGGAAAACAGGTTCCTCTGGAATGGACTGACACATCTGGGGGACTCTTGGAATGGTGGCATGACCCTGGAGTTCCTCTCGCCTTTCCTGTGGAGAGCGCCTCCTCTTGAGATGCGACGGGAACACCGGGAATTCTTTCCCTACGAAACAGGGAAAGGATCCCTCATCTCGAGCTAGGAGGCGGAAACGGGGCTCCCCTGGATGTGTGCGGGACACCACGTGCTTCCTCTCGAGTGCAGACGGGTATGTTGGGGAACTTCTTGAGTTGCAGCAAGGGTGTGACGGACCCTTTGGAAGTTCCAGTGGTTAGATGTGATTGGCCTCGAGAAGCCTCAGCGGAAATGGGCCTCATCTAGCCTGGAGGTGAAAACCTCCTGAATTTTCTCGAGTTGCGGCAGGTGCTCTCGACTTACGACGGGGACCTCAGGGACCCGCTCTGGTGGCCTCAGGAAAGGCCAGTCCCCATGCGAGTTCCTCGGGGGCCTCTCGGGATTCCTCTCCCGTCGATTCCGGGGCCTAAGACCTTGTGTGGAGTCGGGGCCGGAACCTGAGGATTCCTCTCCAGTGCTGACATGGATCTTGGGGTACTTCTGGAGTCTCCCCAGGGGAGTCAGTCCTCGTCTCGAATGCGGGCATGCACTTGCGCTTTCCTCCAGAGCGGTAGCAGCAGTGTCACGCATTCCGCCGCGTGGATCAAAGGATCTATGGTTTTCCCTCGAGTCTTTCCCTCGAGGCTTTCACACGAAGCTTTCCCACAGGGCTGTCCCACGAGCACACGTGGTGGGAGTCGATCTTCGGCTTGAACGTCAAGGCAGTGCAGGGAAAACAGGTTCCTCTGGAATGGACTGACACATCTGGGGGACTCTTGGAATGGTGGCATGACCCTGGAGTTCCTCTGGCCTTTCCTGTGGAGAGCGCCTCCTCTTGAGATGCGACGGGAAGGCCGGGAATTCTTTCCCTACGAAACAGGGAAAGGATCCCTCATCTCGAGCTAGGAGGCGGAAACGGGGCTCCCCTGGATGTGTGCGGGACACCACGTGCTTCCTCTCGAGTGGAGACGGGTATGTCCCGGAACTGCTTGAGTTGCAGCAAGGGTGTGAAGGACCCTTTGGAAGTTCCAGTGGTTAGATGTGATCAGCCTCGAGAAGCCTCAGCGGAAATGGGCCTCATCTCGCCTGGAGGGCAAAACCTCCTGGATTTTCTCGAGTTGTGGCAGGTGCTCTCGACTTACGACGGGGACCTCAGGGACCCGCTCTGGTGGCCTCAGGAAAGGCCAGTCCCCATGCGAGTTACTCGGGGGCCTCTCGGGATTCCTCTCCCGTCGATGCCGGGGCCTAAGACCTTGTGTGGAGTCGGGGCGGGAACCTGAGGATTCCTCTCCAGTGCTGACATGGATCTTGGGGTACTTCTGGAGTCTCCTAAGGGGAGTCGTCCTCGTCTCGAATGCGGGCATGCACTTGCGCTTTCCTCCAGAGCGGTAGCAGCAGTGTCACGCAGTCCGCCGCGTGGATCAAAGGATCTATGATTTTCCCTCGAGTCTTTCCCACGAGGCTTTCCCACGAAGCTTTCCCACAGGGCTGTCCCACGTGCACACGTGGTGGGAGTCGATCCTCGGCTTGAACGTCAAGGCAGTGCAGGGAAAACAGGTTCCTCTGGAATGGACTGACACATCTGGGGGACTCTTGGAATGGTGGGATGACCCTGGAGTTCCTCTCGCCTTTCCTGTGGAGAGCGCCTCCTCTTGAGATGCGACGGGAACGCCGGGAATTCTTTCCCTACGAAACAGGGAAAGGATCCCTCATCTCGAGCGAGGTGTCGGAAACGGGGCTCCCCTGGATGTGTGCGGGACCCCACGTGCTTCCTCTCGAGTGGAGACAGGTATGTCGGGGAACTTCTTGAGTTGCAGCAAGGGTGTGAAGGACCGTTTGGAAATTCCAGTGGTTAGATGTGATTGGCCTCGAGAAGCCTCAGCGGAAATGGGCCTCATCTCGCCTGGAGGGCGAAACCTCCTGGATTTTCTCGAGTTGTGGCAGGTGCTCTCGACTTACGACGGGGACCTCAGGGACCCGCTCTGGTGGCCTCAGAAAAGGCCAGTCCCCATGCGAGTTCCTCGGGGGCCTCTCGGGATTCCTCTCCCGTCAATGCCAGGGTCTAATTCCATTTGTGGAGTCGGGGCCGGAACCTGAGGATTCCTCTCCAGTGCTGACATGGATCTTGGGGTACTTCTGGAGTCTCCCCAGGGGAGTCAGTCCTCGTCTCGAATGCGGGCATGCACTTGCGCTTTCCTCCAGAGCGGTAGCAGCAGTGTCACGCAGTCCTCCGCGTGGATCAAAGGATCTATGTTTTTCCCTCGAGTCTTTCCCACGAGGCTTTCCCACGAGGCTTTCCCACAGGGCTGTCCCACGTGCACACGTGGTGGGAGTCGATCCTCGGCTTGAACGTCAAGGCAGTGCAGGGAAAACAGGTTCCTCTGGAATGGACTGACACATCTGTTGGACTCTTGGAATGGTGGCACGACCCTGGAGTTGCTCTCGCCTTTCCTGTGGAGAGCGCCTCCTCTTGAGATGCGACGGGAAGGCCGGGAATTCTTTCCCTACGAAACAGGGAAAGGATCCCTCATCTCGAGCTAGGAGGCGGAAACGGGGCTCCCCTGGATGTGTGCGGGACACCACGTGCTTCCTCTGGAGTGGAGACGGGTATGTCCCGGAACTGCTTGAGTTGCAGCAAGGGTGTGAAGGACCCTTTGGAAGTTCCAGTGGTTAGATGTGATCAGCCTCGAAAAGCCTCAGCGGAAATGGGCCTCAACTCGCCTGGAGGGCAAAACCTCCTGGATTTTCTCGAGTTGTGGCAGGTGCTCTCGACTTACGACGGGGACCTCAGGGACCCGCTCTGGTGGCCTCAGGAAAGGCCAGTCCCTATGCGAGTTCCTCGGGGGCCTCTCGGGATTCCTCTCCCGTCGATGCCGGGGCCTAAGACCTTGTGTGGAGTCGGGGCTGGAACCTGAGGATTCCTCTCCAGTGCTGACATGGATCTTGGGGTACTTCTGGAGTCTCCCCAGGGGAGTCAGTCCTCGTCTCGAATGCGGGCATGCACTTGCGCTTTCCTCCAGAGCGGTAGCAGCAGTGTCACGCAGTCCGCCGCGTGGATCAAAGGATCTATGGTTTTCCCTCGAGTCTTTCCCACGAGGCTTTCCCACGAGGCTTTCCCACAGGGCTGTCCCACGTGCACACGTGGTGGGAGTCGATCCTCGGCTTGAACGTCAAGGCAGTGCAGGGAAAACAGGTTTCTCTGGAATGGACTGACACATCTGGGGGACTCTTGGAATGGTGGCACGACCCTGGAGTTCCTCTCGCCTTTCCTGTGGAGAGCGCCTCTTCTTGAGATGCGACGGGAAGGCCGGGAATTCTTTCCCTACGAAACAGGGAAAGGATCCCTCATCTCGAGCTAGGAGGCGGAAACGGGGCTCCCCTGGATGTGTGCGGGACACCACGTGCTTCCTCACGAGTGGAGACGGGTATGTCGGGGAACTTCTTGAGTTGCAGCAAGGGTGTGAAGGACCCTTTGGAAGTTCCAGTGGTTAGATGTGATTGGCCTCCAGAAGCCTCAGCGGAAATGGGCCTCATCTCGCCTGGAGGGCAAAACCTCCTGGATTTTCTCGAGTTTCGGCAGGTGCTCTCGACTTACGACGGGGACCTCAGGGAACCGCTCTGGTGGCCTCAGGAAAGGCCAGTCCCCATGCGAGTTCCACGGGGGCCTCTCGGGATTCCTCTTCCGTCGATGCCGGGGCCTAAGACCTTGTCTGGAGTCGGGGCCGGAACCTGAGGATTCCTCTCCAGTGCTGACATGGATCTTGGGGTACTTCTGGAGTCTCCCCAGGGGAGTCAGTCCTCGTCTCGAATGCGGGCATGCACTTGCGCTTTCCTCCAGAGCGGTAGCAGCAGTGTCACGCAGTCCGCCGCGTGGATCAAAGGATCTATGGTTTTCCCTCGAGTCTTTCCCACGAGGCTTTCCCACGAGGCTTTCCCACAGGGCTGTCCCACGTGCACACGTGGTGGGAGTCGATCCTCGGCTTGAACGTCAAGGCAGTGCAGGGAAAACAGGTTCCTCTGGAATGGACTGACACATCTGGGGGACTCTTGGAATGGTGGCACGACCCTGGAGTTGCTCTCGCCTTTCCTGTGGAGAGCGCCTCCTCTTGAGATGCGACGGGAAGGCCGGGAATTCTTTCCCTACGAAACAGGGAAAGGATCCCTCATCTCGAGCTAGGAGGCGGAAACGGGGCTCCCCTGGATGTGTGCGGGACCCCACGTGCTTCCTCTCGAGTGGAGACGGGTATGTCGGGGAACTTCTTGAGTTGCAGCAAGGGTGTGAAGGACCCTTTGGAAGTTCCAGTGGTTAGATGTGATTGGCCTCGAGTAGCCTCAGCGGAAATGGGCCTCATCTCGCCTGGAGGTGAAAACCTCCTGGATTTTCTCGAGTTGCGGCAGGTGCTCTCGACTTACGACGGGGACCTCAGGGACCCGCTCTGGTGGCCTCAGGAAAGGCCAGTCCCCATGCGAGTTCCTCGGGGGTGTCTCGGGATTCCTCTCCCGTCGATGCCGGGGCCTAAGACCTTGTGTGGAGTCGGGGCCGGAACCTGAGGATTCCTCTCCAGTGCTGACATGGATCTTGGGGTACTTCTGGAGTCTCCCCAGGGGAGTCAGTCCTCGTCTCGAATGCGGGCATGCACTTGCGCTTTCCTCCAGAGCGGTAGCAGCAGTGTCACGCAGTCCGCCGCGTGGATCAAAGGATCTATGTTTTTCCCTCGAGTCTTTCCCACGAGGCTTTCCCACGAGGCTTTTCCACAGGGCTGTCCCACGTGCACACGTGGTGGGAGTCGATCCTCGGCTTGAACGTCAAGGCAGTGCAGGGAAAACAGGTTCCTCTTGAATGGACTGACACATCTGGGGGACTCTTGGAATGGTGGCACGACCCTGGAGTTCCTCTCGCCTTTCCTGTGGAGAGCGCCTCCTCTTGAGATGCGACGGGAACGCCGGGAATTCTTTCCCTACGAAACAGGGAAAGGATCCCTCATCTCGAGCTAGGAGGCGGGAACGGGGCTCCCCTGGATGTGTGCGGGACCCCACGTGCTTCCTCTCGAGTGGAGACGTGTATGTCGGGGAACTTCTTGAGTTGCAGCAAGGGTGTGAATGACCCTTTGGAAGTTCCAGTGGTTAGACGTGATTGGCCTCGAGAAGCCTCAGCGGAAATGGGCCTCATCTCGCCTGGAGGGCAAAACCTCCTGGATTTTCTCGAGTTGCGGCAGGTGCTCTCGACTTACGAAGGGGACCTCAGGGAACCGCTCTGCTGGCCTCAGGAAAGGCCAGTCCAGATGCGAGATCCTCGGGGGCCTCTCGGGATTCCTCTCCCGTCGATGCCGGGGCCTAAGACCTTGTGTGGAGTCGGGGCCGGAACCTGAGGATTCCTCTCCAGTGCTGACATGGATCTTGGGGTACTTCTGGAGTCTCCCCAGGGGAGTCAGTCCTCGTCTCGAATGCGGGCATGCACTTGCGCTTTCCTCCAGAGCGGTAGCAGCAGTGTCACGCAGTCTGCCGCTTGGATCAAAGGATCTATGGTTTTCCCTCGAATCTTTCCCACGAGGCTTTCCCACGAGGCTTTCCCACAGGGCTGTCCCACGTGCACACGTGGTGGGAGTCGATCCTCGGCTTGAACGTCAAGGCAGTGCAGGGAAAACAGGTTCCTCTGGAATGGACTGACACATCTGAGGGACTCTTGGAATGGTGGCACGACCCTGGAGTTCCTCTCGCCTTTCCTGTGGAGAGCGCCTCCTCTTGAGATGCGACGGGAACGCCGGGAATTCTTTCCCTACGAAACAGGGAAAGGATCCCTCATCTCGAGCTAGGAGGCGGAAACGGGGCTCCCCTGGATGTGTGCGGGACCCACGTGCTTCCTCTCGAGTGGAGACGGGTATGTCGGGGAACTTCTTGAGTTGCAGCAAGGGTGTGAATGACCCTTTGGAAGTTCAGTGGTTAGACGTGATTAGCCTCGAGAAGCCTCAGCGGAAATGGGCCTCATCTCGCCTGGAGGGCAAAACCTCCTGGATTTTCTCGAGTTGCGGCAGGTGCTCTTGACTTACGACGGGGAACTCAGGGACCCGCTCTGGTGGCCTCAGGAAAGGCCAGTCCCCAAGCGAGTTCTTCGGGGGCCTCTCGGAATTCCTCTCCCGTCGATGCCGTTGCCTAAGACCTTGTGTGGAGTCGGGGCCGGAACCTGAGGATTCCTCTCCAGTGCTGACATGGACCTTGGGGTACTTCTGGAGTCTCCCCAGGGGAGTCAGTCCTCGTCTCGAATGCGGGCATGCACTTGCGCTTTCCTCCAGAGCGGTAGCAGCAGTGTCACGCAGTCCGCCGCGTGGATCAAAGGATCTATGGTTTTCCCTCGAGTCTTTCCCACGAGGCTTTCCCACGAGGCTTTCCCACAGGGCTGTCCCACGTGCACACGTGGTGGGAGTCGATCCTCGGCTTGAACGTCAAGGCAGTGCAGGGAAAACAGGTTCCTCTGGAATGGACTGACACATCTGGGGGACTCTTGGAATGGTGGCATGACCCTGGAGTTCCTCTCGCCTTTCCTGTGGAGAGCGCCTCCTCTTGAGATGCGACGGGAACACCGGGAATTCTTTCCCTACGAAACAGGGAAAGGATCCCTCATCTCGAGCTAGGAGGCGGAAACGGGGCTCCCCTGGATGTGTGCGGGACCCCACGTGCTTCCTCTCGAGTGGCGACGGGTATGTCGGGGAACTTCTTGAGTTGCAGCAAGGGTGTGACGGACCCTTTGGAAGTTCCAGTGGTTAGATGTGATTGGCCTCGAGAAGCCTCAGCGGAAATGGGCCTCATCTAGCCTGGAGGTGAAAACCTCCTGAATTTTCTCGAGTTGCGGCAGGTGCTCTCGACTTACGACGGGGACCTCAGGGACCCGCTCTGGTGGCCTCAGGAAAGGCCAGTCCCCATGCGAGTTCCTCGGGGGCCTCTCGGGATTCCTCTCCCGTCGATTCCGGGGCCTAAGACCTTGTGTGGAGTCGGGGCCGGAACCTGAGGATTCCTCTCCAGTGCTGACATGGATCTTGGGGTACTTCTGGAGTCTCCCCAGGGGAGTCAGTCCTCGTCTCGAATGCGGGCATGCACTTGCGCTTTCCTCCAGAGCGGTAGCAGCAGTGTCACGCATTCCGCCGCGTGGATCAAAGGATCTATGGTTTTCCCTCGAGTCTTTCCCTCGAGGCTTTCACACGAAGCTTTCCCACAGGGCTGTCCCACGAGAACACGTGGTGGGAGTCGATCCTCGGCTTGAACGTCAAGGCAGTGCAGGGAAAACAGGTTCCTCTGGAATGGACTGACACATCTGGGGGACTCTTGGAATGGTGGCATGACCCTGGAGTTCCTCTCGCCTTTCCTGTGGAGAGCGCCTCCTCTTGATATGCGACGGGAACGCCGGGAATTCTTTCCCTACGAAACAGGGAAAGGATCCCTCATCTTGAGCTAGGAGGCGGAAACGGACTCCCCTGGATGTGTGCGGGACCCCACGTGCTTCCTCTCGAGTGGAGACGGGTATGTCGGGGAACTTCTTGAGTTGCAGCAAGGGTGTGAAGGACCCTTTGGAAGTTCCAGTGGTTAGATGTGATTGGCCTCGAGAAGCCTCAGCGGAAATGGGCCTCATCTCGCCTGGAGGGCGAAACCTCCTGGATTTTCTCGAGTTGCGGCAGGTGCTCTCGACTTACGACGGGGACCTCAGGGACCCGCTCTGGTGGCCTCAGGAAAGGCCAGTCCCCATGCGAGTTCCTCGGGGGCCTCTCGGGATTCCTCTCCCGTCGATGCCGGGGCCTAAGACCTTGTGTGGAGTCGGGGCCGGGACCTGAGGATTCCTCTCCAGTGCTGACATGGATCTTGGGGTACTTCTGGAGTCTCCCCAGGGGAGTCAGTCCTCGTCTCGAATGCGGGCATGCACTTGCGCTTTCCTCCAGAGCGGTAGCAGCAGTGTCACGCAGTCCGCCGCGTGGATCAAAGGATCTATGGTTTTCCCTCGAGTCTTTCCCACGAGGCTTTCCCACGAGGCTTTCCCACAGGGCTGTTCCACGAGCACACGTGGTGGGAGTCGATCCTCGGATTGAACGTCAAGGCAGTGCAGGGAAAACAGGTTCCTCTGGAATGGACTGACACATCTGGGGGACTCTTGGAATGGTGGCATGACCCTGGAGTTCCTCTGGCCTTTCCTGTGGAGAGCGCCTCCTCTTGAGATGCGACGGGAAGGCCGGGAATTCTTTCCCTACGAAACAGGGAAAGGATCCCTCATCTCGAGCTAGGAGGCGGAAACGGGGCTCCCCTGGATGTGTGCGGGACACCACGTGCTTCCTCTCGAGTGGAGACGGGTATGTCCCCGAACTGCTTGAGTTGCAGCAAGGGTGTGAAGGACCCTTTGGAAGTTCCAGTGGTTAGATGTGATCAGCCTCGAGAAGCCTCAGCGGAAATGGGCCTCATCTCGCCTGGAGGGCAAAACCTCCTGGATTTTCTCGAGTTGTGGCAGGTGCTCTCGACTTACGACGGGGACCTCAGGGACCCGCTCTGGTGGCCTCAGGAAAGGCCAGTCCCCATGCGAGTTCCTCGGGGGCCTCTCGGGATTCCTCTCCCGTTGATGCCGGGGCCTAAGACCTTGTGTGGAGTCGGGGCTGGAACCTGAGGATTCCTCTCCAGTGCTGACATGGATCTTGGGGAACTTCTGGAGTCTCCTAAGGGGAGTCGTCCTCGTCTCGAATGCGGGCATGCACTTGCGCTTTCCTCCAGAGCGGTAGCAGCAGTGTCACGCAGTCCGCCGCGTGGATCAAAGGATCTATGATTTTCCCTCGAGTCTTTCCCACGAGGCTTTCCCACGAAGCTTTCCCACAGGGCTGTCCCACGTGCACACGTGGTGGGAGTCGATCCTCGGCTTGAACGTCAAGGCAGTGCAGGGAAAACAGGTTCCTCTGGAATGGACTGACACATCTGGGGGACTCTTGGAATGGTGGGATGACCCTGGAGTTCCTCTCGCCTTTCCTGTGGAGAGCGCCTCCTCTTGAGATGCGACGGGAACGCCGGGAATTCTTTCCCTACGAAACAGGGAAAGGATCCCTCATCTCGAGCGAGGAGTCGGAAACGGGGCTCCCCTGGATGTGTGCGGGACCCCACGTGCTTCCTCTCGAGTGGAGACAGGTATGTCGGGGAACTTCTTGAGTTGCAGCAAGGGTGTGAAGGACCGTTTGGAAATTCCAGTGGTTAGATGTGATTGGCCTCGAGAAGCCTCAGCGGAAATGGGACTCATCTCGCCTGGAGGGCGAAACCTCCTGGATTTTCTCGAGTTGTGGCAGGTGCTCTCGACTTACGACGGGGACCTCAGGGACCCGCTCTGGTGGCCTCAGAAAAGGCCAGTCCCCATGCGAGTTCCTCGGGGGCCTCTCGGGATTCCTCTCCCGTCAATGCCAGGGTCTAATTCCATTTGTGGAGTCGGGGCCGGAACCTGAGGATTCCTCTCCAGTGCTGACATGGATCTTGGGGTACTTCTGGAGTCTCCCCAGGGGAGTCAGTCCTCGTCTCGAATGCGGGCATGCACTTGGGCTTTCCTCCAGAGCGGTAGCAGCAGTGTCACGCAGTCCGCCGCGTGGATCAAAGGATCTATGGTTTTCCCTCGAGTCTTTCCCAAGAGGCTTTCCCACGAGGCTTTCCCACAGGGCTGTCCCACGTGCACACGTGGTGGGAGTCGATCCTCGGCTTGAACGTCAAGGCAGTGCAGGGAAAACAGGTTCCTCTGGAATGGACTGACACATCTGGGGGACTCTTGGAATGGTGGCACGACCCTGGAGTTCCTCTCGCCTTTCCTGTGGAGAGCGCCTCCTCTTGAGATGCGACGGGAACGCCGGGAATTCTTTCCCTAAGAAACAGGGAAAGGATCCCTCATCTCGAGCTAGGAGGCGGAAACGGTGCTCCCCTGGATGTGTGCGGGACCCCACGTGCTTCCTCTCGAGTGGAGACGGGTATGTCGGGGAACTTCTTGAGTTGCAGCAAGGGTGTGAAGGACCCTTTGGAAGTTCCAGTGGTTATACGTGATTAGCCTCGAGAAGCCTCAGCGGAAATGGGCCTCATCTCGCCTGGAGGGCAAAACCTCCTGGATTTTCTCGAGTTTCGGCAGGTGCTCTCGACTTACGACGGGGACCTCAGGGACCCGCTCTGGTGGCCTCAGGAAAGGCCAGTCCCCATGCGAGTTCCTCGGGGGCCTCTCGGGATTCCTCTCCCGTCGTTGCCGGGGCCTAAGACCTTGTGTGGAGTCGGGGCCGGAACCTGAGGATTCCTCTCCAGTGCTGACATGGATCTTGGGGTACTTCTGGAGTCTCCCCAGGGGAGTCAGTCCTCGTCTCGAAAGCGGGCATGCACTTGCGCTTTCCTCCAGAGCGGTAGCAGCAGTGTCACCCAGTCCACCGCGTGGATCAAAGGATCTATGGTTTTCCCTCGAGTCTTTCCCACGAGGCTTTCCCACGAGGCTTTCCCACAGGGCTGTCCCACGTGTACACGTGGTGGGAGTCGATCCTCGGCTTGAACGTCAAGGCAGTGCAGGGAAAACAGGTTCCTCTGGAATGGACTGACACATCTGGGGGACTCTTGGAATGGTGGCACGACCCTGGAGTTCCTCTCGCCTTTCCTGTGGAGAGCGCCTCCTCTTGAGATGCGACGGGAACGCCGGGAATTCTTTCCCTACGAAACAGGGAAAGGATCCCTCATCTCGAGCTAGGAGGCGGAAACGGGGCTCCCCTGGATGTGTGCGGGACCCCACGTGATTCCTCTCGAGTGGAGACGGGTATGTCGGGGAACTTCTTGAGTTGCAACAAGGGTGTGAAGGACCCTTTGGAAGTTCCAGTGTTTAGACCTGATTAGCCTCGAGAAGCCTCAGCGGAAATGGGCCTCATCTCGCCTGGAGGGCAAAACCTCCTGGATTTTCTCGAGTTGCGGCAGGTGCTCTCGACTTACGACGGGGACCTCAGGGACCCGCTCTGGTGGCCTCAGGAAAGGCCAGTCCCCATGCGAGTTCCTCGGGGGCCTCTCGGGATTCCTCTCCCGTCGATGCCGGGGCCTAAGACCTTGTGTGGAGTCGGGGCCGGAACCTGAGGATTCCTCTCCAGTGCTGACATGGATCTTGGGGTACTTCTGGAGTCTCCCCAGGGGAGTCAGTCCTCGTCTCGAATGCGGGCATGCACTTGCGCTTTCCTCCAGAGCGGTAGCAGCAGTGTCACGCAGTCCGCCGCGTGGATCAAAGGATCTATGGTTTTCCCTCGAGTCTTTCCCACGAGGCTTTCCCACGAGGCTTTCCCACAGGGCTGTCCCACGTGCACAGGTGGTGGGAGTCGCTCCTCGGTTTGAACGTCAAGGCAGTGCAGGGAAAACAGGTTCCTCTGGAATGGACTGACCCATCTGGGCGTCTCTTGGAATGGTGGCACGACCCTGGAGTTCCTCTCGCCTCTCCTGTGGAGAGCGCCTCCTCTTGAGATGCGACGGGAACGCCGGGAATTCTTTCCCTAAGAAACAGGGAAAGGATCCCTCATCTCGAGCTAGGAGGCGGAAACGGGGCTCCCCTGGATGTGTGCGGGACCCAACGTGCTTCCTCTCGAGTGGAGACGGGTATGTCGGGGAACTTCTTGAGTTGCAGCAAGGGTGTGAAGGACCCTTTGGAAGTTCCAGTGGTTAGACGTGATTAGCCTCGAGAAGCATCAGCGGAAATGGGCCTCATCTCGCCTGGAGGGCAAAACCTCCTGGATTTTCTCGAGTTGCGGCATGTGGTCTCGACTTACGACGGGGACCTCAGGGACCCGCTCTGGTGACCTCAGGAAAGGCCAGTCCCCATGCGAGTTCCTCGGAGGCCTCTCGGGATTCCTCTCCCATTGATGCCGGGGCCTAAGACCTTGTGTGGAGTCGGGGCCGGAACCTGAGTATTCCTCTCCAGTGCTGACATGGATCATGGGGTACTTCTGGAGTCTCCCCAGGGGAGTCAGTCCTCGTCTCGAATGCGGGCATGTACTTGCGCTTTCCTCCAGAGCGGTAGCAGCAGTGTCACGCAGTCCGCCGCGTGGATCAAAGGATCTATGGTTTTCCCTCGAGTCTTTCCCACGAGGCTTTCCCACGAGGCTTTCCCACAGGGCTGTCCCACGTGCACACGTGGTGGGAGTGGATCCTCGGCTTGAACGTCAAGGCAGTGCAGGGAAAACAGGTTCCTCTGGAATGGACTGACACATCTGGGGGACTCTTGGAATGGTGGCACGACCCTGGAGTTCCTCTCGCCTTTCCTGTGGAGAGCGCCTCCTCTTGAGATGCGACGGGAACGCCGGGAATTCTTTCCCTACGAAACAAGAAAGGATCCCTCATCTCGAGCTAGGAGGCGAAACGGGGCTCCCCTGGATGTGTGCGGGACCCCACGTGCTTCCTCTCGAGTGCAGACGGGTATGTCGGGGAACTTCTTGAGTTGCAGCAAGGGTGTGAAGGACCCTTTGGAAGTTCCAGTGGTTAGACGTGATTAGCCTCGAGAAGCCTCAGCAGAAATGGGCCTCATCTCGCCTGGAGGGCAAAACCTCCTGGATTTTCTCGAGTTGCGGCAGGTGCTCTCGACTTAAGACGGGGACCTCAGGGACCCGCTCTGGTGGCCTCAGGAAAGGCCAGTCCCCATGCGAGTTCCTCGGGGGCCTCTCGGGATTCCTCTCCCGTCGTTGCCGGGGCCTAAGACCTTGTGTGGAGTCGGGGCCGGAACCTGAGGATTCCTCTCCAGTGCTGACATGGATCTTGGGGTACTTCTGGAGTCTCCCCAGGGGAGTCAGTCCTCGTCTCGAAAGCGGGCATGCACTTGCGCTTTCCTCCAGAGCGGTAGCAGCAGTGTCACGCAGTCCACCGCGTGGATCAAAGGATCTATGGTTTTCCCTCGAGTCTTTCCCACGAGGCTTTCCCACGAGGCTTTCCCACAGGGCTGTCCCACGTGTACACGTGGTGGGAGTCGATCCTCGGCTTGAACGTCAAGGCAGTGCAGGGAAAACAGGTTCCTCTGGAATGGACTGACACATCTGGGGGACTCTTGGAATGGTGGCACGACCCTGGAGTTCCTCTCGCCTTTCCTGTGGAGAGCGCCTCCTCTTGAGATGCGACGGGAACGCCGGGAATTCTTTACCTACGAAACAGGGAAAGGATCCCTCATCTCGAGCTAGGAGGCGGAAACGGGGCTCCCCTGGATGTGTGCGGGACCCCACGTGCTTCCTCTCGAGTGGAGACGGGTATGTCGGGGAACATCTTGAGTTGCAGCAAGGGTGTGAATGACCCTTTGGAAGTTCCAGTGGTTAGACGTGATTAGCCTCGAGAAGCCACAGCGGAAATGGGCCTCATCTCGCCTGGAGGGCAAAACCTCCTGGATTTTCTCGAGTTGCGGCAGGTGCTCTCGACTTACGACGGGGACCTCAGGGACCCGCTCTGGTGGCCTCAGGAAAGGCCAGTCCCCATGCGAGTTCCTCGGGGGCCTCTCGGGATTCCTCTCCCATCGATGCCGGGGCCTAAGACCTTGTGTGGAGTCGGGGCCGGAACCTGAGGATTCCTCTCCAGTGCTGACATGGATCTTGGGGTATTTCTGGAGTCTCCCCAGGGGAGTCAGTCCTCGTCTCGAATGCGGGCATGCACTTGCGCTTTCCTCCAGAGCGGTAGCAGCAGTGTCACGCAGTCCGCCGCGTGGATCAAAGGATCTATGGTTTTCCCTCGAGTCTTTCCCACGAGGCTTTCCCACGAGGCTTTCCCACAGGGCTGTCCCACGTGCACAGGTGGTGGGAGTCGATCCTCGGCTTGAACGTCAAGGCAGTGCAGGGAAAACAGGTTCCTCTGGAATGGACTGACCCATCTGGGCGTCTCTTGGAATGGTGGCACGACCCTGGAGTTCCTCTGGCCTCTCCTGTGGAGAGCGCCTCCTCTTGAGATGCGACGGGAACGCCGGGAATTCTTTCCCTACGAAACAGGGAAAGGATCCCTCATCTCGAGCTAGGAGGCGGAAACGGGGCTCCCCTGGATGTGTGCGGGACCCCACGTGCTTCCTCTCGAGTGGAGACGGGTATGTCGGGGAACTTCTTGAGTTGCAGCAAGGGTGTGAAGGACCCTTTGGAAGTTCCAGTGGTTAGATGTGATTAGCCTCGAGAGGCCTCAGCGGAAATGGGCCTCATCTCGCCTGGAGGGCAAAACCTCCTGGATTTTCTCGAGTTGCGGCATGTGCTCTCGACTTACGACGGGGACCTCAGGGACCCGCTCAGGTGACCTCAGGAAATGCCAGTCCCCATGCGAGTTCCTCGGGGGCCTCTCGGGATTCCTCTCCCATTGATGCCGGGGCCTAAGACCTTGTGTGGAGTCGGGGCCGGAACCTGAGGATTCCTCTCCAGTGCTGACATGGATCATGGGGTACTTCTGGAGTCTCCCCAGGGGAGTCAGTCCTCGTCTCGAATGCGGGCATGTACTTGCGCTTTCCTCCAGAGCGGTAGCAGCAGTGTCACGCAGTCCGCCGTGTGGATCAAAGGATCTATGGTTTTCCCTCGAGTCTTTCCCACGAGGCTTTCCCACGAGGCTTTCCCACAGGGCTGTCCCACGTGCACACGTGGTGGGAGTGGATCCTCGGCTTGAACGTCAAGGCAGTGCAGGGAAAACAGGTTCCTCTGGAATGGACTGAAACATCTGGGGGACTCTTGGAATGGTGGCACGACCCTGGAGTTCCTCTCGCCTTTCCTGTGGAGAGCGCCTCCTCTTGAGATGCGACGGGAACGCCGGGAATTCTTTCCCTACGAAACAGTGAAAGGATCCCTCATCTCGAGCTAGGAGGCGGAAACGGGGCTACCCTGGATGAGTGCGGGACCCCACGTGCTTCCTATCGAGTGGAGACGGGTATGTCGGGGAACTTCTTGAGTTGCAGCAAGGGTGTGAAGGACCCTTTGGAAGTTCCAGTGGTTAGATGTGATTGGCCTCGAGAAGCCTCAGCGGAAATGGGCCTCATCTCGCCTGGAGGGCAAAACCTCCTGGATTTTCTCGAGTTGTGGCAGGTGCTCTCGACTTACGACGGGGACCTCAGGGACCCGCTCTGTTGGCCTCAGGAAAGGCCAGTCCCCATGCGAGTTCCTCGGGGGCCTCTCGGGATTCCTCTCCCTTCGATGCCGGGGCCTAAGACCTTTTGTGGAGTCGGGGCCGGAACCTGAGGATTCCTCTCCAGTGCTGACATGGATCTTGGGGTACTTCTGGAGTCTCCCCTGGGGAGTCAGTCCTCGTCTCGAATGCGGGCATGCACTTGCGCTTTCCTCCATAGCGGTAGCAGCAGTGTCACGCAGTCCGCCGCGTGGATCAAAGGATCTATGGTTTTCCCTCGAGTCTTTCCCACGAGGCTTTCCCACGAGGCTTTCCCACAGGGCTGTCCCACGTGCACACGTGGTGGGAGTCGATCCTCGGCTTGAACGTCAAGGCAGTGCAGGGAAAACAGGTTCCTCTGGAATGGACTGACACATCTGGGGGACTCTTGGAATGGTGGCACGACCCTGGAGTTCCTCTCGCCTTTCCTGTTGAGAGCGCCTCCTCTTGAGATGCGACGGGAACGCCGGGAATTCTTTCCCTACGAAACAGGGAAAGGATCCCTCATCTCGAGCTAGGAGGCGGAAATGGGGCTCCCCTGGATTTTTGCGGGACCCCACGTGCTTCCTCTCGAGTGGAGACGGGTATGTCGGGGAACTTCTTGAGTTACAGCAAGGGTGTGAAGGACCCTTTGGAAGTTCCAGTGGTTAGATGTGATTGGCCTCGAGAAGCCTCAGCGGAAATGGGCCTCATCTCGCCTGGAGGGCAAAACCTCCTGGATTTTCTCGAGTTGCGGCAGGTGCTCTCGACTTACGACGGGGACCTCAGGGACCCGCTCTGGTGGCCTCAGGAAAGGCCAGTCCCCATGCGAGTTCCTCGGGGGCCTCTGGGGATTCCTCTCCCGTCGATGCCGGGGCCGAAGACCTTGTGTGGAGTCGGGGCCGGAACCAGAAGATTCCTCTCCAGTGCTGACATGGATCTTGGGGTACTTCTGGAGTCTCCCCAGGGGAGTCAGTCCTCGTTTCGAATGCGGGCATGCACTTGCGCTTTCCACCAGAGCGGTAGCAGCAGTGTCATGCAGTCCGCCGCGTGGATCAAAGGATCTATGGTTTTCCCTCGAGTCTTTCCCACGAGGCTTTCCCACGAGGCTTTCCCACAGGGCTGTCCCACGTGCACACGTGTTGGGAGTCGATCCTCGTCTTGAACGTCAAGGCAGAGCAGGGAAAACAGTTTCCTCTGGAATGGACTGACACATCTGGGGGACTCTTGGAATGGTGGCACGACCCTGGAGTTCCTCTCGCCTTTCCTGTGGAGAGCGCCTCCTCTTGAGATGCGACGGGAACGCCGGGAATTCTTTCCCTACGAAACAGGGAAAGGATCCCTCATCTCGAGCTAGGAGGCGGAAACGGGGCTCCCCTGGATGTGTGCGGGACCCCACGTGCTTCCTCTCGAGTGGAGACGGGTATGTCGGGGAACTTCTTGAGTTGCAACAAGCGTGTGAAGGACCCTTTGGAAGTTCCAGTGGTTAGACGTGATTAGCCTCGAGAAGCCTCAGCGGAAATGGGCCTCATCTCGCCTGGAGGGCAAAACCTCCTGAATTTTCTCGAGTTGCGGCAGGTGCTCTCGACTTACGACGGGGACCTCAGGGACCCGCTCTGGTGGCCTCAGGAAAGGCCAGTCCCCATGCGAGTTCCTCGGGGGCCTCTCGGGATTCCTCTCCCGTCGATGCCGGGGCCGAAGACCTTGTGTGGAGTCGGGGCCGGAACCAGAAGATTCCTCTCCAGTGCTGACATGGATCTTGGGGTACTTCTGGAGTCTCCCCAGGGGAGTCAGTCCTCGTTTCGAATGCGGGCATGCACTTGCGCTTTCCTCCAGAGCGGTAGCAGCAGTGTCACGCAGTCCGCCGCGTGGATCAAAGGATCTATGGTTTTCCCTCGAGTCTTTCCCACGAGGCTTTCCCACGAGGCTTTCCCACAGGGCTGTCCCACGTGCACACGTGTTGGGAGTCGATCCTCGGCTTGAACGTCAAGGCAGAGCAGGGAAAACAGTTTCCTCTGGAATGGACTGACACATCTGGGGGACTCTTGGAATGGTGGCACGACCCTGGAGTTCCTCTCGCCTTTCCTGTGGAGAGCGCCTCCTCTTGAGATGCGACGGGAACGCCGGGAATTCTTTCCCTACGAAACAGGGAAAGGATCCCTCATCTCGAGCTAGGAGGCGGAAACGGGGCTCCCCTGGATGTGTGCGGGACCCCACGTGCTTCCTCTCGAGTGGAGACGGGTATGTCGGGGAACTTCTTGAGTTGCAGCAAGGGTGTGAAGGACCCTTTGGAAGTTCCCGTGGTTAGACGTGATTAGCCTCGAGAAGCCTCAGCGGAAATGGGCCTCATCTCGCCTGGAGGGCAAAACCTCCTGGATTTTCTCGAGTTGCGGCAGGTGCTCTCGACTTACGACGGGGACCTCAGGGACCCGCTCTGGTGGTCTCAGGAAAGGCCAGTCCCCATGCGAGTTCCTCGGGGGCCTCTCGGGATTCCTCTCCCGTCGATGCCGGGGCCTAAGACCTTGTGTGGAGTCGGGGCCGGAACCTGAGGATTCCTCTCCAGTGCTGACATGGATCTTGGGGTACTTCTGGAGTCTCCCCAGGGGAGTCAGTCCTCGTCTCGAATGCGGGCATGCACTTGCGCTTTCCTCCAGAGCGGTAGCAGCAGTGTCACACAGTCCGCCGCGTGGATCAAAGGATCTATGGTTTTCCCGCGAGTCTTTCCCACGAGGCTTTCCCACGAGGCTTTCCCACAGGGCTGTCCCACGTGCACAGGTGGTGGGAGTCGATCCTCGGCTTGAACGACAAGGCAGTGCAGGGAAAACAGGTTCCTCTGGAATGGACTGACCCATCTGGGCGTCTCTTGGAATGGTGGCACGACCCTGGATTTCCTCTCGCCTCTCCTGTGGAGAGCGCCTCCTCTTGAGATGCGACGGGAATGCCGGGAATTCTTTCCCTACGAAACAGGGAAAGGATCCCTCATCTCGAGCTAGGAGGCGGAAACGGGGCTCCCCTGGATGTGTGCGGGACCCCACGTGCTTCCTCTCGAGTGGCGACGGGTATGTCGTGGAACTTCTTGAGTTGCAGCAAGGGTGTGAAGGACCCTTTGGAAGTTCCAGTTGTTAGATGTGATTAGCCTCGAGAAGCCTCAGCGGAAATGGGCCTCATCTCGCCTGGAGGGCAAAACCTCCTGGATTTTCTCGAGTTGCGGCATGTGCTCTCGACTTACGACGGGGACCTCAGGGACCCGCTCTGGTGGCCTCAGGAAAGGCCAGTCCCCATGCGAGTTCCTCGGGGGCCTCTCGGGATTCCTCTCCCATTGATGCCGGGGCCTAAGACCTTGTGTGGAGTCGGGGCTGGAACCTGAGGATTCCTCTCCAGTGCTGACATGGATCATGGGGTACTTCTGGAGTCTCCCCAGGGGAGTCAGTCCTCGTCTCGAATGCGGGCATGTACTTGCGCTTTCCTCCAGAGCGGTAGCAGCAGTGTCACGCAGTCCGCCGCGTGGATCAAAGGATCTATGGTTTTCCCTCGAGTCTTTCCCACGAGGCTTTCCCACGAGGCTTTCCCACAGGGCTGTCCCACGTGCACACGTGGTGGGAGTCGATCCTCGGCTTGAACGTCAAGGCAGTGCAGGGAAAACAGGTTCCTCTGGAATGGACTGACACATTTGGGGGACTCTTGGAATGGTGGCACGACCCTGGAGTTCCTCTCGCCTTTCCTGTGGAGAGCGCCTCCTCCTGAGATGCGACGGGAACGCCGGGAATTCTTTCCCTACGAAACAGGGAAAGGATCCCTCATCTCGAGCTAGGAGGCGGAAACGGGGCTCCCCTGGATGTGTGCGGGACCACACGTGCTTCCTCTCGAGTGGAGACGGGTATGTCGGGGAACTTCTTGAGTTGCAGCAAGGGTGTGAAGGACCCTTTGGAAGTTCCAGTGGTTAGACGTGATTAGACTGGAGAAGCCTCAGCGGAAATGGGCCTCATCTCGCCTGGAGGGCAAAACCTCGTGAATTTTCTCGAGTTGCGGCAGGTGCTCTCGACTTACGACGGGGACCTCAGGGACCCGCTCTGGTGGCCTCAGGAAAGGCCAGTCCCCATGCGATTTCCTCGGGGGCCTCTCGGGATTCCTCTCCCGTCGATGCCGGGGCCTAAGACCTTGTGTGGAGTCGGGGCCGGAACCTGAGGATTCCTCTCCAGTGCTGACATGGATCTTGGGGTACTTCTGGAGTCTCCCCAGGGGAGTCAGTCCTCGTCTCGAATGCGGGCATGCACTTGCGCTTTGCTCCAGAGCGGTAGCAGCAGTGTCACGCAGTCCGCCGCGTGGATCAAAGGATCTATGGTTTTCCCTCGAGTCTTTCCCACGAGGCTTTCCCACGAGGCTTTCCCACAGGGCTGTCCCACGTGCACACGTGGTGGGAGTGGATCCTCGGCTTGAACGTCAAGGCAGTGCAGGGAAAACAGGTTCCTCTGGAATGGACTGAAACATCTGGGGGACTCTTGGAATGGTGGCACGACCCTGGAGTTCCTCTCGCCTTTCCTGTGGAGAGCGCCTCCTCTTGAGATGCGACGGGAACGCCGGGAATTCTTTCCCTACGAAACAGTGAAAGGATCCCTCATCTCGAGCTAGGAGGCGGAAACGGGGCTACCCTGGATGTGTGCGGGACCCCACGTGCTTCCTATCGAGTGGAGACGGGTATGTCGGGGAACTTCTTGAGTTGCAGCAAGGGTGTGAAGGACCCTTTGGAAGTTCCAGTGGTTAGATGTGATTGGCCTCGAGAAGCCTCAGCGGAAATGGGCCTCATCTCGCCTGGAGGGCAAAACCTCCTGGATTTTCTCGAGTTGTGGCAGGTGCTCTCGACTTATGACGGGGACCTCAGGGACCCGCTCTGGTGACCTCAGGAAAGGCCAGTCCCCATGCGAGTTCCTCGGGGGCCTCTCGGGATTCCTCTCCCGTCGATGCCGGGGCCTAAGACCTTTTGTGGAGTCGGGGCCGGAACCTGAGGATTCCTCTCCAGTGCTGACATGGATCTTGGGGTACTTCTGGAGTCTCCCCTGGGGAGTCAGTCCTCGTCTCGAATGCGGGCATGCACTTGCGCTTTCCTCCATAGCGGTAGCAGCAGTGTCACGCAGTCCGCCCCGTGGATCAAAGGATCTATGGTTTTCCCTCGAGTCTTTCCCACGAGGCTTTCCCACGAGGCTTTCCCACAGGGCTGTCCCACGTGCACACGTGGTGGGAGTCGATCCTCGGCTTGAACGTCAAGGCAGTGCAGGGAAAACAGGTTCCTCTGGAATGGACTGACACATCTGGGGGACTCTTGGAATGGTGGCACGACCCTGGAGTTCCTCTCGCCTTTCCTGTTGAGAGCGCCTCCTCTTGAGATGCGACGGGAACGCCGGGAATTCTTTCCCTACGAAACAGGTAAAGGATCCCTCATCTCGAGCTAGGAGGCGGAAATGGGGCTCCCCTGGATTTTTGCGGGACCCCACGTGCTTCCTCTCGAGTGGAGACGGGTATGTCGGGGAACTTCTTGAGTTACAGCAAGGGTGTGAAGGACCCTTTGGAAGTTCCAGTGGTTAGATGTGATTGGCCTCGAGAAGCCTCAGCGGAAATGGGCCTCATCTCGCCTGGAGGGCAAAACCTCCTGGATTTTCTCGAGTTGCGGCAGGTGCTCTCGACTTACGACGGGGACCTCAGGGACCCGCTCTGGTGGCCTCAGGAAAGGCCAGTCCCCATGCGAGTTCCTCGGGGGCCTCTGGGGATTCCTCTCCCGTCGATGCCGGGGCCAAAGACCTTGTGTGGAGTCGGGGCCGGAACCAGAAGATTCCTCTCCAGTGCTGACATGGATCTTGGGGTACTTCTGGAGTCTCCCCAGGGGAGTCAGTCCTCGTTTCGAATGCGGGCATGCACTTGCGCTTTCCTCCAGAGCGGTAGCAGCAGTGTCATGCAGTCCGCCGCGTGGATCAAAGGATCTATGGTTTTCCCTCGAGTCTTTCCCACGAGGCTTTCCCACGAGGCTTTCCCACAGGGCTGTCCCACGTGCACACGTGTTGGGAGTCGATCCTCGTCTTGAACGTCAAGGCAGAGCAGGGAAAACAGTTTCCTCTGGAATGGACTGACACATCTGGGGGACTCTTGGAATGGTGGCACGACCCTGGAGTTCCTCTCGCCTTTCCTGTGGAGAGCGCCTCCTCTTGAGATGCGACGGGAACGCCGGGAATTCTTTCCCTACGAAACAGGGAAAGGATCCCTCATCTCGAGCTAGGAGGCGGAAACGGGGCTCCCCTGGATGTGTGCGGGACCCCACGTGCTTCCTCTCGAGTGGAGACGGGTATGTCGGGGAACTTCTTGAGTTGCAACAAGCGTGTGAAGGACCCTTTGGAAGTTCCAGTGGTTAGACGTGATTAGCCTCGAGAAGCCTCAGCGGAAATGGGCCTCATCTCGCCTGGAGGGCAAAACCTCCTGAATTTTCTCGAGTTGCGGCAGGTGCTCTCGACTTACGACGGGGACCTCAGGGACCCGCTCTGGTGGCCTCAGGAAAGGCCAGTCCCCATGCGAGTTCCTCGGGGGCCTCTCGGGATTCCTCTCCCGTCGATGCCGGGGCCGAAGACCTTGTGTGGAGTCGGGGCCGGAACCAGAAGATTCCTCTCCAGTGCTGACATGGATCTTGGGGTACTTCTGGAGTCTCCCCAGGGGAGTCAGTCCTCGTTTCGAATGCGGGCATGCACTTGCGCTTTCCTCCAGAGCGGTAGCAGCAGTGTCACGCAGTCCGCCGCGTGGATCAAAGGATCTATGGTTTTCCCTCGAGTCTTTCCCACGAGGCTTTCCCACGAGGCTTTCCCACAGGGCTGTCCCACGTGCACACGTGTTGGGAGTCGATCCTCGGCTTGAACGTCAAGGCAGAGCAGGGAAAACAGTTTCCTCTGGAATGGACTGACACATCTGGGGGACTCTTGGAATGGTGGCACGACCCTGGAGTTCCTCTCGCCTTTCCTGTGGAGAGCGCCTCCTCTTGAGATGCGACGGGAACGCCGGGAATTCTTTCCCTACGAAACAGGGAAAGGATCCCTCATCTCGAGCTAGGAGGCGGAAACGGGGCTCCCCTGGATGTGTGCGGGACCCCACGTGCTTCCTCTCGAGTGGAGACGGGTATGTCGGGGAACTTCTTGAGTTGCAGCAAGGGTGTGAAGGACCCTTTGGAAGTTCCCGTGGTTAGACGTGATTAGCCTCGAGAAGCCTCAGCGGAAATGGGCCTCATCTCGCCTGGAGGGCAAAACCTCCTGGATTTTCTCGAGTTGCGGCAGGTGCTCTCGACTTACGACGGGGACCTCAGGGACCCGCTCTGGTGGCCTCAGGAAAGGCCAGTCCCCATGCGAGTTCCTCGGGGGCCTCTCGGGATTCCTCTCCCGTCGATGCCGGGGCCTAAGACCTTGTGTGGAGTCGGGGCCGGAACCTGAGGATTCCTCTCCAGTGCTGACATGGATCTTGGGGTACTTCTGGAGTCTCCCCAGGGGAGTCAGTCCTCGTCTCGAATGCGGGCATGCACTTGCGCTTTCCTCCAGAGCGGTAGCAGCAGTGTCACACAGTCCGCCGCGTGGATCAAAGGATCTATGGTTTTCCCGCGAGTCTTTCCCACGAGGCTTTCCCACGAGGCTTTCCCACAGGGCTGTCCCACGTGCACAGGTGGTGGGAGTCGATCCTCGGCTTGAACGACAAGGCAGTGCAGGGAAAACAGGTTCCTCTGGAATGGACTGACCCATCTGGGCGTCTCTTGGAATGGTGGCACGACCCTGGATTTCCTCTCGCCTCTCCTGTGGAGAGCGCCTCCTCTTGAGATGCGACGGGAATGCCGGGAATTCTTTCCCTACGAAACAGGGAAAGGATCCCTCATCTCGAGCTAGGAGGCGGAAACGGGGCTCCCCTGGATGTGTGCGGGACCCCACGTGCTTCCTCTCGAGTGGCGACGGGTATGTCGTGGAACTTCTTGAGTTGCAGCAAGGGTGTGAAGGACCCTTTGGAAGTTCCAGTTGTTAGATGTGATTAGCCTCGAGAAGCCTCAGCGGAAATGGGCCTCATCTCGCCTGGAGGGCAAAACCTCCTGGATTTTCTCGAGTTGCGGCATGTGCTCTCGACTTACGACGGGGACCTCAGGGACCCGCTCTGGTGACCTCAGGAAAGGCCAGTCCCCATGCGAGTTCCTCGGGGGCCTCTCGGGATTCCTCTCCCATTGATGCCGGGGCCTAAGACCTTGTGTGGAGTCGGGGCCGGAACCTGAGGATTCCTCTCCAGTGCTGACATGGATCATGGGGTACTTCTGGAGTCTCCCCAGGGGAGTCAGTCCTCGTCTCGAATGCGGGCATGTACTTGCGCTTTCCTCCAGAGCGGTAGCAGCAGTGTCACGCAGTCTGCCGCGTGGATCAAAGGATCTATGGTTTTCCCTCGAGTCTTTCCCACGAGGCTTTCCCACGAGGCTTTCCCACAGGGCTGTCCCACGTGCACACGTGGTGGGAGTCGATCCTCGGCATGAACGTCAAGGCAGTGCAGGGAAAACAGGTTCCTCTGGAATGGACTGACACATTTGGGGGACTCTTGGAATGGTGGCACGACCCTGGAGTTCCTCTCGCCTTTCCTGTGGAGAGCGCCTCCTCCTGAGATGCGACGGGAACGCCGGGAATTCTTTCCCTACGAAACAGGGAAAGGATCCCTCATCTCGAGCTAGGAGGCGGAAACGGGGCTCCCCTGGATGTGTGCGGGACCCCACGTGCTTCCTCTCGAGTGGAGACGGGTATGTCGGGGAACTTGTTGAGTTGCAGCAAGGGTGTGAAGGACCCTTTGGAAGTTCCAGTGGTTAGACGTGATTAGACTGGAGAAGCCTCAGCGGAAATGGGCCTCATCTCGCCTGGAGGGCAAAACCTCGTGAATTTTCTCGAGTTGCGGCAGGTGCTCTCGACTTACGACGGGGACCTCAGGGACCCGCTCTGGTGGCCTCAGGAAAGGCCAGTCCCCATGCGAGTTCCTCGGGGGCCTCTCGGGATTCCTCTCCCGTCGATGCCGGGGCCTAAGACCTTGTGTGGAGTCGGGGCCGGAACCTGAGGATTGCTCTCCAGTGCTGACATGGATCTTGGGGTACTTCTGGAGTCTCCCCAGGGGAGTCAGTCCTCGTCTCGAATGCGGGCATGCACTTGCGCTTTGCTCCAGAGCGGTAGCAGCAGTGTCACGCAGTCCGCCGCGTGGATCAAAGGATCTATGGTTTTCCCTCAAGTCTTTCCCACGAGGCTTTCCCACGAGGCTTTCCCACAGGGCTGTCCCACGTGCACAGGTGGTGGGAGTCGATCCTCGGCTTGAACGTCAATGCAGTGCAGGGAAAACAGGTTCCTCTGGAATGGACTGACCCATCTGGGCGTCTCTTGGAATGGTGGCACGACCCTGGAGTTCCTCTGGCCTCTCCTGTGGAGAGCGCCTCCTCTTGAGTTGCGACTGGAACGCCGGGAATTCTTTCCCTACGAAACAGGGAAAGGATCCCTCATCTCGAGCTAGGAGGCGGAAACGGGGCTCCCCTGGGTGTGTGCGGGACCCAACGTGCTTCCTCTCGAGTGGAGACGGGTATGTCGGGGAACTTCTTGAGTTGCAGCAAGGGTGTGAAGGACCCTTTGGAAGTTCCAGTGGTTAGATGTGATTAGCCTCGAGAAGCCTCAGCGGAAACGGGCCTCATCTCGCCTGGAGGGCAAAACCTCCTGGATTTTCTCGAGTTGCGGCATGTGCTCTCGACTTACGACGGGGACTTCAGGGACCCGCTCAGGTGACCTCAGGAAATGCCAGTCCCCATGCGAGTTCCTCGGGGGCGTCTCGGGATTCCTCTCCCATTGATGCCGGGGCCTAAGACCTTGTGTGGAGTCGGGGCCGGAACCTGAGGATTCCTCTCCAGTGCTGACATGGATCATGGGGTACTTCTGGAGTCTCCCCAGGGGAGTCAGTCCTCGTCTCGAATGCGTGCATGCTCTTGCGCTTTCCTCCAGAGCGGTAGCAGCAGTGTCACGCAGTCCGCCGCGTGGATCAAAGGATCTATGGTTTTCCCTCGAGTCTTTCCCACGAGGCTTTCCCACGAGGCTTTCCACAGGGCTGTCCCACGTGCACACGTGGTGGGACTCGATCCTCGGCTTGAACGTCAAGGCAGTGCAGGGAAAACAGGTTCCTCTGGAATGGACTGACACATCTGGGGGACTCTTGGAATGGTGGCACGACCCTGGAGTTCCTCTCGCCTTTCCTGTGGAGAGCGCCTCCTCTTGAGATGCGACGGGAACGCCGGGAATTCTTTCCCTACAAAACAGGGAAAGGATGCTCATCTCGAGATAGGAGGCGGAAATGGGGCTCCCCTGGATGTTTGCGGGACCCCACGTGCTTCCTCTCGAGTGGAGACGGGTATGTCGGGGAACTTCTTGAGTTGCAGCAAGGGTGTGAAGGACCCTTTGGAAGTTCCAGTGGTTAGATGTGATTGGCCTCGAGAAGCCTCAGCGGAAATGGGCCTCATCTCGCCTGGAGGGCAAAACCTCCTGGATTTTCTCGAGTTGCGGCAGGTGCTCTCGACTTACGACGGGGACCTCAGGGACCCGCTCTGGTGGCCTCAGGAAAGGCCAGTCCCCATGTGAGTTCCTCGGGGGCCTCTCGGCATTCCTCTCCCGTCGATGCCGGGCCTAAGACCTTGTGTGGAGTCGGGGCCGGAACCTGAGGATTCCTCTCCAGTGCTGACATGGATCTTGGGGTACTTCTGGAGTCTCCCCAGGGGAGTCAGTCCTCGTCTCCAATGCGGGCATGCACTTGCGCTTTCCTCCAGAGCGGTAGCAGCAGTGTCACGCAGTCCGCCGCGTGGATCAAAGGATCTATGGTTTTCCCTCGAGTCTTTCCCACGAGGCTTTCCCACGAGGCTTTCCCACAGGGCTGTCCCACGTGCACACGTGGTGGGAGTCGATCCTCGGCTTGAACGTCAAGGCAGTGCAGGGAAAACAGGTTCCTCTGGAATGGACTGACACATCTGGGGGACTCTTGGAATGGTGGCACGACCCTGGAGTTCCTCTCGCCTTTCCTGTGGAGAGCGCCTCCTCTTGAGATGCGACGGGAACGCCGGGAATTCTTTCCCTAAGAAACAGGGAAAGGATCCCTCATCTCGTGCTAAGAGGGGGAAACGGGGCTCCCCTGGATGAGTGCGGGACCCCATGTGCTTCCTCTCCAGTGGAGACGGGTATGTCTGGGAACTTCTTGAGTTGCAGTAAGGGTGTGAAGGACCCTTGGGAAGTTCCAGTGGTTAGACGTGATTAGCCTCGAGAAGCCTCAGTGGAAATGGGCCTCATCTCGCCTGGAGGGCAAAACCTCCTGGATTTCCTCGAGTTGCGGCAGGTGCTCTCGACTTACGACGGGGACCTCAGGGACCCGCTCTGGTGGCCTCAGGAAAGGCCAGTCCCCATGCGAGTTCATCGGGGGCCTCTCGGGATTCCTCTCCCGTCGATGCCGGGACCTAAGACCTTGTGTGGAGTCGGGGCCGGAACCTGAGGATTCCTCTCCAGTGCTGACATGGATCTTGGGGTACTTCTGGAGTCTCCCCAGGGGAGTCAGTCCTCGTCTCGAATGCGGGCATGCACTTGGGCTTTCCTCCAGAGCGGTAGCAGCAGTGTCACGCAGTCCGCCGCGTGGATCAAAGGATCTATGGTTTTCCCTCGAGTCTTTCCCACGAGGCTTTCCCACGAGGCTTTCCCACAGGGCTGTCCCACGTGCACACGTGGTGGGAGTCGATCCTCGGCTTGAACGTCAAGGCAGTGCAGGGAAAACAGGTTCCTCTGGAATGGACTGACACATCTGGGGGACTCTTGGAATGGTGGCACGACCCTGGAGTTCCTCTCGCCTTTCCTGTGGAGAGCGCCTCCTCTTGAGATGCGACGGGAACGCCGGGAATTCTTTCCCTACGAAACAGGGAAAGGATCCCTCATCTCGAGCTAGGAGGCGGAAACGGTGCTCCCCTGGATGTGTGCGGGACCCCACGTGCTTCCTCTCGAGTGGAGACGGGTATGTCGGGGAACTTCTTGAGTTGCAGCAAGGGTGTGAAGGACCCTTTGGAAGTTCCAGTGGTTAGACGTGATTAGCCTCGAGAAGCCTCAGCGGAAATGGGCCTCATCTCGCCTGGAGGGCAAAACCTCCTGGATTTTCTCGAGTTGCGGCAGGTGCTCTCGACTTACGACGGGGACCTCAGGGACCCGCTCTGGTGGCCTCAGGAAAGGCCAGTCCCCATGCGAGTTCCTCGGGGGCCTCTCGGGATTCCTCTCCCGTCGATGCCGGGGCCTAAGACCTTGTGTGGAGTCGGGGCCGGAACCTGAGGATTCCTCTCCAGTGCTGACATGGATCTTGGGGTATTTCTGGAGTCTCCCCAGGGGAGTCAGTCCTCGTCTCGAATGCGGGCATGCACTTGCGCTTTCCTCCAGAGCGGTAGCAGCAGTGTCACGCAGTCCGCCGCGTGGATCAAAGGATCTATGGTTTTCCCTCGAGTCTTTCCCACGAGGCTTTCCCACGAGGCTTTCCCACAGGGCTGTCCCACGTGCACACGTGGTGGGAGTCGATCCTCGGCTTGAACGTCAAGGCAGTGCAGGGAAAACAGGTTCCTCTGGAATGGACTGACACATCTGGGGGACTCTTGGAATGGTGGCACGACCCTGGAGTTCCTCTCGCCTTTCCTGTGGAGAGCGCCTCCTCTTGAGATGCGACGGGAACGCCGGGAATTCTTTCCCTACGAAACAGGGAAAGGATCCCTCATCTCGAGGTAGGAGGCGGGAACGGGGCTCCCCTGGATGTGTGCGGGACCCCACGTGCTTCCTCTCGAGTGGAGACGGGTATGTCGGGGAACTTCTTGAGTTGCAGCAAGGGTGTGAAGGACCCTTTGGAAGTTCCAGTGGTTAGACGTGATTGGCCTCGAGAAGCCTCAGCGGAAATGGGCCTCATCTCGCCTGGAGGGCAAAACCTCCTGGATTTTCTCGAGTTGTGGCAGGTGCTCTCGACTTACGAAGGGGACCTCAGGGAACCTCTCTGCTGGCCTCAGGAAAGGCCAGTCCAGATGCGAGTTCCTCGGGGGCCTCTCGGGATTCCTCTCCCGTCGATGCCGGGGCCTAAGACCTTGTGTGGAGTCGGGGCCGTAACCTGAGGATTCCTCTCCAGTGCTGACAGGGATCTTGGGGTACTTCTGGAGTCTCCCCAGGGGAGTCAGTCCTCGTCTCGAATGCGGGCATGCACTTGCGCTTTCCTCCAGAGCGGTAGCAGCAGTGTCACGCAGTCTGCCGCGTGGATCAAAGGATCTATGGTTTTCCCTCGAATCTTTCCCACGAGGCTTTCCCACGAGGCTTTCCCACAGGGCTGTCCCACGTGCACACGTGGTGGGAGTCGATCCTCGGCTTGAACGTCAAGGCAGTGCAGGGAAAACAGGTTCCTCTGGAATGGACTGACACATCTGAGGGACTCTTGGAATGGTGGCACGACCCTGGAGTTCCTCTCGCCTTTCCTGTGGAGAGCGCCTCCTCTTGAGATGCGACGGGAACGCCGGGAATTCTTTCCCTACGAAACAGGGAAAGGATCCCTCATCTCGAGCTAGGAGGCGGAAACGGGGCTCCCCTGGATGTGTGCGGGACCCACGTGCTTCCTCTCGAGTGGAGACGGGTATGTCGGGGAACTTCTTGAGTTGCAGCAAGGGTGTGAAGGACCCTTTGGAAGTTCAGTGGTTAGACGTGATTAGCCTCGAGAAGCCTCAGCGGAAATGGGCCTCATCTCGCCTGGAGGGCAAAACCTCCTGGATTTTCTCGAGTTGCGGCAGGTGCTCTCGACTTACGACGGGGAACTCAGGGACCCGCTCTGGTGGCCTCAGGAAAGGCCAGTCCCCAAGCGAGTTCTTCGGGGGCCTCTCGGGATTCCTCTCCCGTCGATGCCGGGGCCTAAGACCTTGTGTGGAGTCGGGGCCGGAACCTGAGGATTCCTCTCCAGTGCTGACATGGAACTTGGGGTACTTCTGGAGTCTCCCCAGGGGAGTCAGTCCTCGTCTCGAATGCGGGCATGCACTTGCGCTTTCCTCCAGAGCGGTAGCAGCAGTGTCACGCATTCCGCCGCGTGGATAAAAGGATCTATGGTTTTCCCTCGAGTCTTTCCCACGAGGCTTTCCCACGAGGCTTTCCCACAGGGCTGTCCCACGTGCACACGTGGTGGGAGTCGATCCTCGGCTTGAACGTCAAGGCAGTGCAGGGAAAACAGGTTCCTCTGGAATGGACTGACACATCTGGGGGACTCTTGGAATGGTGGCATGACCCTGGAGTTCCTCTCGCCTTTCCTGTGGAGAGCGCCTCCTCTTGAGATGCGACGGGAACACCGGGAATTCTTTCCCTACGAAACAGGGAAAGGATCCCTCATCTCGAGCTAGGAGGCGGAAACGGGGCTCCCCTGGATGTGTGCGGGACACCACGTGCTTCCTCTCGAGTGCAGACGGGTATGTTGGGGAACTTCTTGAGTTGCAGCAAGGGTGTGACGGACCCTTTGGAAGTTCCAGTGGTTAGATGTGATTGGCCTCGAGAAGCCTCAGCGGAAATGGGCCTCATCTAGCCTGGAGGTGAAAACCTCCTGAATTTTCTCGAGTTGCGGCAGGTGCTCTCGACTTACGACGGGGACCTCAGGGACCCGCTCTGGTGGCCTCAGGAAAGGCCAGTCCCCATGCGAGTTCCTCGGGGGCCTCTCGGGATTCCTCTCCCGTCGATTCCGGGGCCTAAGACCTTGTGTGGCGTCGGGGCCGGAACCTGAGGATTCCTCTCCAGTGCTGACATGGATCTTGGGGTACTTCTGGAGTCTCCCCAGGGGAGTCAGTCCTCGTCTCGAATGCGGGCATGCACTTGCGCTTTCCTCCAGAGCGGTAGCAGCAGTGTCACGCATTCCGCCGCGTGGATCAAAGGATCTATGGTTTTCCCTCGAGTCTTTCCCTCGAGGCTTTCACACGAAACTTTCCCACAGGGCTGTCCCACGAGCACACGTGGTGGGAGTCGATCTTCGGCTTGAACGTCAAGGCAGTGCAGGGAAAACAGGTTCCTCTGGAATGGACTGACACATCTGGGGGACTCTTGGAATGGTGGCATGACCCTGGAGTTCCTCTGGCCTTTCCTGTGGAGAGCGCCTCCTCTTGAGATGCGACGGGAAGGCCGGGAATTCTTTCCCTACGAAACAGGGAAAGGATCCCTCATCTCGAGCTAGGAGGCGGAAACGGGGCTCCCCTGGATGTGTGCGGGACACCACGTGCTTCCTCTCGAGTGGAGACGGGTATGTCCCGGAACTGCTTGAGTTGCAGCAAGGGTGTGAAGGACCCTTTGGAAGTTCCAGTGGTTAGATGTGATCAGCCTCGAGAAGCCTCAGCGGAAATGGGCCTCATCTCGCCTGGAGGGCAAAACCTCCTGGATTTTCTCGAGTTGTGGCAGGTGCTCTCGACTTACGACGGGGACCTCAGGGACCCGCTCTGGTGGCCTCAGGAAAGGCCAGTCCCCATGCGAGTTACTCGGGGGCCTCTCGGGATTCCTCTCCCGTCGATGCCGGGGCCTAAGACCTTGTGTGGAGTCGGGGCGGGAACCTGAGGATTCCTCTCCAGTGCTGACATGGATCTTGGGGTACTTCTGGAGTCTCCTAAGGGGAGTCGTCCTCGTCTCGAATGCGGGCATGCACTTGCGCTTTCCTCCAGAGCGGTAGCAGCAGTGTCACGCAGTCCGCCGCGTGGATCAAAGGATGTATGATTTTCCCTCGAGTCTTTCCCACGAGGCTTTCCCACGAAGCTTTCCCACAGGGCTGTCCCACGTGCACACGTGGTGGGAGTCGATCCTCGGCTTGAACGTCAAGGCAGTGCAGGGAAAACAGGTTCCTCTGGAATGGACTGACACATCTGGGGGACTCTTGGAATGGTGGGATGACCCTGGAGTTCCTCTCGCCTTTCCTGTGGAGAGCGCCTCCTCTTGAGATGCGACGGGAACGCCGGGAATTCTTTCCCTACGAAACAGGGAAAGGATCCCTCATCTCGAGCGAGGTGTCGGAAACGGGGCTCCCCTGGATGTGTGCGGGACCCCACGTGCTTCCTCTCGAGTGGAGACAGGTATGTCGGGGAACTTCTTGAGTTGCAGCAAGGGTGTGAAGGACCGTTTGGAAATTCCAGTGGTTAGATGTGATTGGCCTCGAGAAGCCTCAGCGGAAATGGGCCTCATCTCGCCTGGAGGGCGAAACCTCCTGGATTTTCTCGAGTTGTGGCAGGTGCTCTCGACTTACGACGGGGACCTCAGGGACCCGCTCTGGTGGCCTCAGAAAAGGCCAGTCCCCATGCGAGTTCCTCGGGGGCCTCTCGGGATTCCTCTCCCGTCAATGCCAGGGTCTAATTCCATTTGTGGAGTCGGGGCCGGAACCTGAGGATTCCTCTCCAGTGCTGACATGGATCTTGGGGTACTTCTGGAGTCTCCCCAGGGGAGTCAGTCCTCGTCTCGAATGCGGGCATGCACTTGCGCTTTCCTCCAGAGCGGTAGCAGCAGTGTCACGCAGTCCTCCGCGTGGATCAAAGGATCTATGTTTTTCCCTCGAGTCTTTCCCACGAGGCTTTCCCACGAGGCTTTCCCACAGGGCTGTCCCACGTGCACACGTGGTGGGAGTCGATCCTCGGCTTGAACGTCAAGGCAGTGCAGGGAAAACAGGTTCCTCTGGAATGGACTGACACATCTGTTGGACTCTTGGAATGGTGGCACGACCCTGGAGTTGCTCTCGCCTTTCCTGTGGAGAGCGCCTCCTCTTGAGATGCGACGGGAAGGCCGGGAATTCTTTCCCTACGAAACAGGGAAAGGATCCCTCATCTCGAGCTAGGAGGCGGAAACGGGGCTCCCCTGGATGTGTGCGGGACACCACGTGCTTCCTCTGGAGTGGAGACGGGTATGTCCCGGAACTGCTTGAGTTGCAGCAAGGGTGTGAAGGACCCTTTGGAAGTTCCAGTGGTTAGATGTGATCAGCCTCGAAAAGCCTCAGCGGAAATGGGCCTCAACTCGCCTGGAGGGCAAAACCTCCTGGATTTTCTCGAGTTGTGGCAGGTGCTCTCGACTTACGACGGGGACCTCAGGGACCCGCTCTGGTGGCCTCAGGAAAGGCCAGTCCCTATGCGAGTTCCTCGGGGGCCTCTCGGGATTCCTCTCCCGTCGATGCCGGGGCCTAAGACCTTGTGTGGAGTCGGGGCTGGAACCTGAGGATTCCTCTCCAGTGCTGACATGGATCTTGGGGTACTTCTGGAGTCTCCCCAGGGGAGTCAGTCCTCGTCTCGAATGCGGGCATGCACTTGCGCTTTCCTCCAGAGCGGTAGCAGCAGTGTCACGCAGTCCGCCGCGTGGATCAAAGGATCTATGGTTTTCCCTCGAGTCTTTCCCACGAGGCTTTCCCACGAGGCTTTCCCACAGGGCTGTCCCACGTGCACACGTGGTGGGAGTCGATATTCGGCTTGAACGTCAAGGCAGTGCAGGGAAAACAGGTTTCTCTGGAATGGACTGACACATCTGGGGGACTCTTGGAATGGTGGCACGACCCTGGAGTTCCTCTCGCCTTTCCTGTGGAGAGCGCCTCTTCTTGAGATGCGACGGGAAGGCCGGGAATTCTTTCCCTACGAAACAGGGAAAGGATCCCTCATCTCGAGCTAGGAGGCGGAAACGGGGCTCCCCTGGATGTGTGCGGGACACCACGTGCTTCCTCACGAGTGGAGACGGGTATGTCGGGGAACTTCTTGAGTTGCAGCAAGGGTGTGAAGGACCCTTTGGAAGTTCCAGTGGTTAGATGTGATTGGCCTCCAGAAGCCTCAGCGGAAATGGGCCTCATCTCGCCTGGAGGGCAAAACCTCCTGGATTTTCTCGAGTTTCGGCAGGTGCTCTCGACTTACGACGGGGACCTCAGGGAACCGCTCTGGTGGCCTCAGGAAAGGCCAGTCCCCATGCGAGTTCCACGGGGGCCTCTCGGGATTCCTCTTCCGTCGATGCCGGGGCCTAAGACCTTGTGTGGAGTCGGGGCCGGAACCTGAGGATTCCTCTCCAGTGCTGACATGGATCTTGGGGTACTTCTGGAGTCTCCCCAGGGGAGTCAGTCCTCGTCTCGAATGCGGGCATGCACTTGCGCTTTCCTCCAGAGCGGTAGCAGCAGTGTCACGCAGTCCGCCGCGTGGATCAAAGGATCTATGGTTTTCCCTCGAGTCTTTCCCACGAGGCTTTCCCACGAGGCTTTCCCACAGGGCTGTCCCACGTGCACACGTGGTGGGAGTCGATCCTCGGCTTGAACGTCAAGGCAGTGCAGGGAAAACAGGTTCCTCTGGAATGGACTGACACATCTGGGGGACTCTTGGAATGGTGGCACGACCCTGGAGTTGCTCTCGCCTTTCCTGTGGAGAGCGCCTCCTCTTGAGATGCGACGGGAAGGCCGGGAATTCTTTCCCTACGAAACAGGGAAAGGATCCCTCATCTCGAGCTAGGAGGCGGAAACGGGGCTCCCCTGGATGTGTGCGGGACCCCACGTGCTTCCTCTCGAGTGGAGACGGGTATGTCGGGAAACTTCTTGAGTTGCAGCAAGGGTGTGAAGGACCCTTTGGAAGTTCCAGTGGTTAGATGTGATTGGCCTCGAGTAGCCTCAGCGGAAATGGGCCTCATCTCGCCTGGAGGTGAAAACCTCCTGGATTTTCTCGAGTTGCGGCAGGTGCTCTCGACTTACGTCGGGGACCTCAGGGACCCGCTCTGGTGGCCTCAGGAAAGGCCAGTCCCCATGCGAGTTCCTCGGGGGTGTCTCGGGATTCCTCTCCCGTCGATGCCGGGGCCTAAGACCTTGTGTGGAGTCGGGGCCGGAACCTGAGGATTCCTCTCCAGTGCTGACATGGATCTTGGGGTACTTCTGGAGTCTCCCCAGGGGAGTCAGTCCTCGTCTCGAATGCGGGCATGCACTTGGGCTTTCCTCCAGAGCGGTAGCAGCAGTGTCACGCAGTCCGCCGCGTGGATCAAAGGATCTATGTTTTTCCCTCGAGTCTTTCCCACGAGGCTTTCCCACGAGGCTTTTCCACAGGGCTGTCCCACGTGCACACGTGGTGGGAGTCGATCCTCGGCTTGAACGTCAAGGCAGTGCAGGGAAAACAGGTTCCTCTTGAATGGACTGACACATCTGGGGGACTCTTGGAATGGTGGCACGACCCTGGAGTTCCTCTCGCCTTTCCTGTGGAGAGCGCCTCCTCTTGAGATGCGACGGGAACGCCGGGAATTCTTTCCCTACGAAACAGGGAAAGGATCCCTCATCTCGAGCTAGGAGGCGGGAACGGGGCTCCCCTGGATGTGTGCGGGACCCCACGTGCTTCCTCTCGAGTGGAGACGTGTATGTCGGGGAACTTCTTGAGTTGCAGCAAGGGTGTGAATGACCCTTTGGAAGTTCCAGTGGTTAGACGTGATTAGCCTCGAGAAGCCTCAGCGGAAATGGGCCTCATCTCGTCTGGAGGGCAAAACCTCCTGGATTTTCTCGAGTTGCGGCAGGTGCTCTCGACTTACGACGGGGACCTCAGGGACCCGCTCTGGTGGCCTCAGGAAAGGCCAGTCCCCATGCGAGTTCCTCGGGGGCCTCTCGGGATTCCTCTCCCGTCGATGCCGGGGCCTAAGACCTTGTGTGGAGTGGGGGCCGGAACCTGAGGATTCCTCTCCAGTGCTGACATGGATCTTGGGGTAATTCTGGAGTCTCCCCAGGGGAGTCAGTCCTCGTCTCGAATGCGGGCATGCACTTGCGCTTTCCTCCAGAGCGGTAGCAGCAGTGTCACGCAGTCCGCCGCGTGGATCAAAGGATCTATGGTTTTCCCTCGAGTCTTTCCCACGAGGCTTTCCAACGAGGCTTTCCCACAGGGCTGTCCCACGTGCACACGTGGTGGGAGTCGATCCTCGGCTTGAACGTCAAGGCAGTGCAGGGAAAACAGGTTCCTCTGGAATGGACTGACACATCTGGGGGACTCTTGGAATGGTGGCACGACCCTGGAGTTCCTCACGCCTTTCCTGTGGAGAGCGCCTCCTCTTGAGATGCGACGGGAAGGCCGGGAATTCTTTCCCTAAGAAACAGGGAAAGGATCCCTCATCTCGAGCTAGGAGGCGGAAACGGGGCTCCCCTGGATGTGTGCGGGACACCAGGTGCTTCCTCTCGAGTGGAGACGGGTATGTCGGGGAACTTCTTGAGTTGCAGCAAGGGTGTGAAGGACCCTTTGGAAGTTCCAGTGGTTAGACGTGATTGGCCTCGAGAAGCCTCAGCGGAAATGGGCCTCATCTCGCCTGGAGGGCAAAACCTCCTGGATTTTCTCGAGTTGCGGCAGGTGCTCTCGACTTACGAAGGGGACCTCAGGGAACCGCTCTGCTGGCCTCAGGAAAGGCCAGTCCAGATGCGAGATCCTCGGGGGCCTCTCGGGATTCCTCTCCCGTCGATGCCGGGGCCTAAGACCTTGTGTGGAGTCGGGGCCGGAACCTGAGGATTCCTCTCCAGTGCTGACATGGATCTTGGGGTACTTCTGGAGTCTCCCCAGGGGAGTCAGTCCTCGTCTCGAATGCGGGCATGCACTTGCGCTTTCCTCCAGAGCGGTAGCAGCAGTGTCACGCAGTCTGCCGCTTGGATCAAAGGATCTATGGTTTTCCCTCGAATCTTTCCCACGAGGCTTTCCCACGAGGCTTTCCCACAGGGCTGTCCCACGTGCACACGTGGTGGGAGTCGATCCTCGGCTTGAACGTCAAGGCAGTGCAGGGAAAACAGGTTCCTCTGGAATGGACTGACACATCTGAGGGACTCTTGGAATGGTGGCACGACCCTGGAGTTCCTCTCGCCTTTCCTGTGGAGAGCGCCTCCTCTTGAGATGCGACGGGAACGCCGGGAATTCTTTCCCTACGAAACAGGGAAAGGATCCCTCATCTCGAGCTAGGAGGCGGAAACGGGGCTCCCCTGGATGTGTGCGGGACCCACGTGCTTCCTCTCGAGTGGAGACGGGTATGTCGGGGAACTTCTTGAGTTGCAGCAAGGGTGTGAATGACCCTTTGGAAGTTCAGTGGTTAGACGTGATTAGCCTCGAGAAGCCTCAGCGGAAATGGGCCTCATCTCGCCTGGAGGGCAAAACCTCCTGGATTTTCTCGAGTTGCGGCAGGTGCTCTTGACTTACGACGGGGAACTCAGGGACCCGCTCTGGTGGCCTCAGGAAAGGCCAGTCCCCAAGCGAGTTCTTCGGGGGCCTCTCGGAATTCCTCTCCCGTCGATGCCGTTGCCTAAGACCTTGTGTGGAGTCGGGGCCGGAACCTGAGGATTCCTCTCCAGTGCTGACATGGAACTTGGGGTACTTCTGGAGTCTCCCCAGGGGAGTCAGTCCTCGTCTCGAATGCGGGCATGCACTTGCGCTTTCCTCCAGAGCGGTAGCAGCAGTGTCACGCAGTCCGCCGCGTGGATCAAAGGATCTATGGTTTTCCCTCGAGTCTTTCCCACGAGGCTTTCCCACGAGGCTTTCCCACAGGGCTGTCCCACGTGCACACGTGGTGGGAGTCGATCCTCGGCTTGAACGTCAAGGCAGTGCAGGGAAAACAGGTTCCTCTGGAATGGACTGACACATCTGGGGGACTCTTGGAATGGTGGCATGACCCTGGAGTTCCTCTCGCCTTTCCTGTGGAGAGCGCCTCCTCTTGAGATGCGACGGGAACACCGGGAATTCTTTCCCTACGAAACAGGGAAAGGATCCCTCATCTCGAGCTAGGAGGCGGAAACGGGGCTCCCCTGGATGTGTGCGGGACCCCACGTGCTTCCTCTCGAGTGGCGACGGGTATGTCGGGGAACTTCTTGAGTTGCAGCAAGGGTGTGACGGACCCTTTGGAAGTTCCAGTGGTTAGATGTGATTGGCCTCGAGAAGCCTCAGCGGAAATGGGCCTCATCTAGCCTGGAGGTGAAAACCTCCTGAATTTTCTCGAGTTGCGGCAGGTGCTCTCGACTTACGACGGGGACCTCAGGGACCCGCTCTGGTGGCCTCAGGAAAGGCCAGTCCCCATGCGAGTTCCTCGGGGGCCTCTCGGGATTCCTCTCCCGTCGATTCCGGGGCCTAAGACCTTGTGTGGAGTCGGGGCCGGAACCTGAGGATTCCTCTCCAGTGCTGACATGGATCTTGGGGTACTTCTGGAGTCTCCCCAGGGGAGTCAGTCCTCGTCTCGAATGCGGGCATGCACTTGCGCTTTCCTCCAGAGCGGTAGCAGCAGTGTCACGCATTCCGCCGCGTGGATCAAAGGATCTATGGTTTTCCCTCGAGTCTTTCCCTCGAGGCTTTCACACGAAGCTTTCCCACAGGGCTGTCCCACGAGCACACGTGGTGGGAGTCGATCCTCGGCTTGAACGTCAAGGCAGTGCAGGGAAAACAGGTTCCTCTGGAATGGACTGACACATCTGGGGGACTCTTGGAATGGTGGCATGACCCTGGAGTTCCTCTCGCCTTTCCTGTGGAGAGCGCCTCCTCTTGATATGCGACGGGAACGCCGGGAATTCTTTCCCTACGAAACAGGGAAAGGATCCCTCATCTTGAGCTAGGAGGCGGAAACGGACTCCCCTGGATGTGTGCGGGACCCCACTTGCTTCCTCTCGAGTGGAGACGGGTATGTCGGGGAACTTCTTGAGTTGCAGCAAGGGTGTGAAGGACCCTTTGGAAGTTCCAGTGGTTAGATGTGATTGGCCTCGAGAAGCCTCAGCGGAAATGGGCCTCATCTCGCCTGGAGGGCGAAACCTCCTGGATTTTCTCGAGTTGCGGCAGGTGCTCTCGACTTACGACGGGGACCTCAGGGACCCGCTCTGGTGGCCTCAGGAAAGGCCAGTCCCCATGCGAGTTCCTCGGGGGCCTCTCGGGATTCCTCTCCCGTCGATGCCGGGGCCTAAGACCTTGTGTGGAGTCGGGGCCGGGACCTGAGGATTCCTCTCCAGTGCTGACATGGATCTTGGGGTACTTCTGGAGTCTCCCCAGGGGAGTCAGTCCTCGTCTCGAATGCGGGCATGCACTTGCGCTTTCCTCCAGAGCGGTAGCAGCAGTGTCACGCAGTCCGCCGCGTGGATCAAAGGATCTATGGTTTTCCCTCGAGTCTTTCCCACGAGGCTTTCCCACGAGGCTTTCCCACAGGGCTGTTCCACGAGCACACGTGGTGGGAGTCGATCCTCGGATTGAACGTCAAGGCAGTGCAGGGAAAACAGGTTCCTCTGGAATGGACTGACACATCTGGGGGACTCTTGGAATGGTGGCATGACCCTGGAGTTCCTCTGGCCTTTCCTGTGGAGAGCGCCTCCTCTTGAGATGCGACGGGAAGGCCGGGAATTCTTTCCCTACGAAACAGGGAAAGGATCCCTCATCTCGAGCTAGGAGGCGGAAACGGGGCTCCCCTGGATGTGTGCGGGACACCACGTGCTTCCTCTCGAGTGGAGACGGGTATGTCCCCGAACTGCTTGAGTTGCAGCAAGGGTGTGAAGGACCCTTTGGAAGTTCCAGTGGTTAGATGTGATCAGCCTCGAGAAGCCTCAGCGGAAATGGGCCTCATCTCGCCTGGAGGGCAAAACCTCCTGGATTTTCTCGAGTTGTGGCAGGTGCTCTCGACTTACGACGGGGACCTCAGGGACCCGCTCTGGTGGCCTCAGGAAAGGCCAGTCCCCATGCGAGTTCCTCGGGGGCCTCTCGGGATTCCTCTCCCGTTGATGCCGGGGCCTAAGACCTTGTGTGGAGTCGGGGCTGGAACCTGAGGATTCCTCTCCAGTGCTGACATGGATCTTGGGGAACTTCTGGAGTCTCCTAAGGGGAGTCGTCCTCGTCTCGAATGCGGGCATGCACTTGCGCTTTCCTCCAGAGCGGTAGCAGCAGTGTCACGCAGTCCGCCGCGTGGATCAAAGGATCTATGATTTTCCCTCGAGTCTTTCCCACGAGGCTTTCCCACGAAGCTTTCCCACAGGGCTGTCCCACGTGCACACGTGGTGGGAGTCGATCCTCGGCTTGAACGTCAAGGCAGTGCAGGGAAAACAGGTTCCTCTGGAATGGACTGACACATCTGGGGGACTCTTGGAATGGTGGGATGACCCTGGAGTTCCTCTCGCCTTTCCTGTGGAGAGCGCCTCCTCTTGAGATGCGACGGGAACGCCGGGAATTCTTTCCCTACGAAACAGGGAAAGGATCCCTCATCTCGAGCGAGGAGTCGGAAACGGGGCTCCCCTGGATGTGTGCGGGACCCCACGTGCTTCCTCTCGAGTGGAGACAGGTATGTCGGGGAACTTCTTGAGTTGCAGCAAGGGTGTGAAGGACCGTTTGGAAATTCCAGTGGTTAGATGTGATTGGCCTCGAGAAGCCTCAGCGGAAATGGGACTCATCTCGCCTGGAGGGCGAAACCTCCTGGATTTTCTCGAGTTGTGGCAGGTGCTCTCGACTTACGACGGGGACCTCAGGGACCCGCTCTGGTGGCCTCAGAAAAGGCCAGTCCCCATGCGAGTTCCTCGGGGGCCTCTCGGGATTCCTCTCCCGTCAATGCCAGGGTCTAATTCCATTTGTGGAGTCGGGGCCGGAACCTGAGGATTCCTCTCCAGTGCTGACATGGATCTTGGGGTACTTCTGGAGTCTCCCCAGGGGAGTCAGTCCTCGTCTCGAATGCGGGCATGCACTTGGGCTTTCCTCCAGAGCGGTAGCAGCAGTGTCACGCAGTCCGCCGCGTGGATCAAAGGATCTATGGTTTTCCCTCGAGTCTTTCCCAAGAGGCTTTCCCACGAGGCTTTCCCACAGGGCTGTCCCACGTGCACACGTGGTGGGAGTCGATCCTCGGCTTGAACGTCAAGGCAGTGCAGGGAAAACAGGTTCCTCTGGAATGGACTGACACATCTGGGGGACTCTTGGAATGGTGGCACGACCCTGGAGTTCCTCTCGCCTTTCCTGTGGAGAGCGCCTCCTCTTGAGATGCGACGGGAACGCCGGGAATTCTTTCCCTAAGAAACAGGGAAAGGATCCCTCATCTCGAGCTAGGAGGCGGAAACGGTGCTCCCCTGGATGTGTGCGGGACCCCACGTGCTTCCTCTCGAGTGGAGACGGGTATGTCGGGGAACTTCTTGAGTTGCAGCAAGGGTGTGAAGGACCCTTTGGAAGTTCCAGTGGTTATACGTGATTAGCCTCGAGAAGCCTCAGCGGAAATGGGCCTCATCTCGCCTGGAGGGCAAAACCTCCTGGATTTTCTCGAGTTTCGGCAGGTGCTCTCGACTTACGACGGGGACCTCAGGGACCCGCTCTGGTGGCCTCAGGAAAGGCCAGTCCCCATGCGAGTTCCTCGGGGGCCTCTCGGGATTCCTCTCCCGTCGATGCCGGGGCCTAAGACCTTGTGTGGAGTCGGGGCTGGAACCTGAGGATTCCTCTCCAGTGCTGACATGGATCTTGGGGTACTTCTGGAGTCTCCCCAGGGGAGTCAGTCCTCGTCTCGAATGCGGGCATGCACTTGGGCTTTCCTCCAGAGCGGTAGCAGCAGTGTCACGCAGTCCGCCGCGTGGATCAAAGGATCTATGGTTTTCCCTCGAGTCTTTCCCACGAGGCTTTCCCACGAGGCTTTCCCACAGGGCTGTCCCACGTGCACACGTGGTGGGAGTCGATCCTCGGCTTGAACGTCAAGGCAGTGCAGGGAAACAGGTTCCTCTGGAATGGACTGACACATTTGGGGGACTCTTGGAATGGTGGCACGACCCTGGAGTTCCTCTCGCCTTTCCTGTGGAGAGCGCCTCCTCTTGAGATGCGACGGGAACGCCGGGAATTCTTTCCCTACGAAACAGGGAAAGGATCCCTCATCTCGAGCTAGGAGGCGGAAACGGGGCTCCCCTGGATGTGTGCGGGACCCCACGTGCTTCCTCTCGAGTGCAGACGGGTATGTCGGGGAACTTCTTGAGTTGCAGCAAGGGTGTGAAGGACCCTTTGGAAGTTCCAGTGGTTAGACGTGATTAGCCTCGAGAAGCCTCAGCAGAAATGGGCCTCATCTCGCCTGGAGGGCAAAACCTCCTGGATTTTCTCGAGTTGCGGCAGGTGCTCTCGACTTACGACGGGGACCTCAGGGACCCGCTCTGGTGGCCTCAGGAAAGGTCAGTCCCCATGCGAGTTCCTCGGGGGCCTCTCGGGATTCCTCTCCCGTCGTTGCCGGGGCCTAAGACCTTGTGTGGAGTCGGGGCCGGAACCTGAGGATTCCTCTCCAGTGCTGACATGGATCTTGGGGTACTTCTGGAGTCTCCCCAGGGGAGTCAGTCCTCGTCTCGAAAGCGGGCATGCACTTGCGCTTTCCTCCAGAGCGGTAGCAGCAGTGTCACCCAGTCCACCGCGTGGATCAAAGGATCTATGGTTTTCCCTCGAGTCTTTCCCACGAGGCTTTCCCACGAGGCTTTCCCACAGGGCTGTCCCACGTGTACACGTGGTGGGAGTCGATCCTCGGCTTGAACGTCAAGGCAGTGCAGGGAAAACAGGTTCCTCTGGAATGGACTGACACATCTGGGGGACTCTTGGAATGGTGGCACGACCCTGGAGTTCCTCTCGCCTTTCCTGTGGAGAGCGCCTCCTCTTGAGATGCGACGGGAACGCCGGGAATTCTTTCCCTACGAAACAGGGAAAGGATCCCTCATCTCGAGCTAGGAGGCGGAAACGGGGCTCCCCTGGATGTGTGCGGGACCCCACGTGATTCCTCTCGAGTGGAGACGGGTATGTCGGGGAACTTCTTGAGTTGCAACAAGGGTGTGAAGGACCCTTTGGAAGTTCCAGTGTTTAGACGTGATTAGCCTCGAGAAGCCTCAGCGGAAATGGGCCTCATCTCGCCTGGAGGGCAAAACCTCCTGGATTTTCTCGAGTTGCGGCAGGTGCTCTCGACTTACGACGGGGACCTCAGGGACCCGCTCTGGTGGCCTCAGGAAAGGCCAGTCCCCATGCGAGTTCCTCGGGGGCCTCTCGGGATTCCTCTCCCGTCGATGCCGGGGCCTAAGACCTTGTGTGGAGTCGGGGCCGGAACCTGAGGATTCCTCTCCAGTGCTGACATGGATCTTGGGGTACTTCTGGAGTCTCCCCAGGGGAGTCAGTCCTCGTCTCGAATGCGGGCATGCACTTGCGCTTTCCTCCAGAGCGGTAGCAGCAGTGTCACGCAGTCCGCCGCGTGGATCAAAGGATCTATGGTTTTCCCTCGAGTCTTTCCCACGAGGCTTTCCCACGAGGCTTTCCCACAGGGCTGTCCCACGTGCACAGGTGGTGGGAGTCGCTCCTCGGTTTGAACGTCAAGGCAGTGCAGGGAAAACAGGTTCCTCTGGAATGGACTGACCCATCTGGGCGTCTCTTGGAATGGTGGCACGACCCTGGAGTTCCTCTCGCCTCTCCTGTGGAGAGCGCCTCCTCTTGAGATGCGACGGGAACGCCGGGAATTCTTTCCCTAAGAAACAGGGAAAGGATCCCTCATCTCGAGCTAGGAGGCGGAAACGGGGCTCCCCTGGATGTGTGCGGGACCCAACGTGCTTCCTCTCGAGTGGAGACGGGTATGTCGGGGAACTTCTTGAGTTGCAGCAAGGGTGTGAAGGACCCTTTGGAAGTTCCAGTGGTTAGACGTGATTAGCCTCGAGAAGCATCAGCGGAAATGGGCCTCATCTCGCCTGGAGGGCAAAACCTCCTGGATTTTCTCGAGTTGCGGCATGTGGTCTCGACTTACGACGGGGACCTCAGGGACCCGCTCTGGTGACCTCAGTTAAGGCCAGTCCCCATGCGAGTTCCTCGGAGGCCTCTCGGGATTCCTCTCCCATTGATGCCGGGGCCTAAGACCTTGTGTGGAGTCGGGGCCGGAACCTGAGTATTCCTCTCCAGTGCTGACATGGATCATGGGGTACTTCTGGAGTCTCCCCAGGGGAGTCAGTCCTCGTCTCGAATGCGGGCATGTACTTGCGCTTTCCTCCAGAGCGGTAGCAGCAGTGTCACGCAGTCCGCCGCGTGGATCAAAGGATCTATGGTTTTCCCTCGAGTCTTTCCCACGAGGCTTTCCCACGAGGCTTTCCCACAGGGCTGTCCCACGTGCACACGTGGTGGGAGTGGATCCTCGGCTTGAACGTCAAGGCAGTGCAGGGAAAACAGGTTCCTCTGGAATGGACTGACACATCTGGGGGACTCTTGGAATGGTGGCACGACCCTGGAGTTCCTCTCGCCTTTCCTGTGGAGAGCGCCTCCTCTTGAGATGCGACGGGAACGCCGGGAATTCTTTCCCTACGAAACAGGGAAAGGATCCCTCATCTCGAGCTAGGAGGCGAAACGGGGCTCCCCTGGATGTGTGCGGGACCCCACGTGCTTCCTCTCGAGTGCAGACGGGTATGTCGGGGAACTTCTTGAGTTGCAGCAAGGGTGTGAAGGACCCTTTGGAAGTTCCAGTGGTTAGACGTGATTAGCCTCGAGAAGCCTCAGCAGAAATGGGCCTCATCTCGCCTGGAGGGCAAAACCTCCTGGATTTTCTCGAGTTGCGGCAGGTGCTCTCGACTTAAGACGGGGACCTCAGGGACCCGCTCTGGTGGCCTCAGGAAAGGCCAGTCCCCATGCGAGTTCCTCGGGGGCCTCTCGGGATTCCTCTCCCGTCGTTGCCGGGGCCTAAGACCTTGTGTGGAGTCGGGGCCGGAACCTGAGGATTCCTCTCCAGTGCTGACATGGATCTTGGGGTACTTCTGGAGTCTCCCCAGGGGAGTCAGTCCTCGTCTCGAAAGCGGGCATGCACTTGCGCTTTCCTCCAGAGCGGTAGCAGCAGTGTCACGCAGTCCACCGCGTGGATCAAAGGATCTATGGTTTTCCCTCGAGTCTTTCCCACGAGGCTTTCCCACGAGGCTTTCCCACAGGGCTGTCCCACGTGTACACGTGGTGGGAGTCGATCCTCGGCTTGAACGTCAAGGCAGTGCAGGGAAAACAGGTTCCTCTGGAATGGACTGACACATCTGGGGGACTCTTGGAATGGTGGCACGACCCTGGAGTTCCTCTCGCCTTTCCTGTGGAGAGCGCCTCCTCTTGAGATGCGACGGGAACGCCGGGAATTCTTTACCTACGAAACAGGGAAAGGATCCCTCATCTCGAGCTAGGAGGCGGAAACGGGGCTCCCCTGGATGTGTGCGGGACCCCACGTGCTTCCTCTCGAGTGGAGACGGGTATGTCGGGGAACATCTTGAGTTGCAGCAAGGGTGTGAATGACCCTTTGGAAGTTCCAGTGGTTAGACGTGATTAGCCTCGAGAAGCCACAGCGGAAATGGGCCTCATCTCGCCTGGAGGGCAAAACCTCCTGGATTTTCTCGAGTTGCGGCAGGTGCTCTCGACTTACGACGGGGACCTCAGGGACCCGCTCTGGTGGCCTCAGGAAAGGCCAGTCCCCATGCGAGTTCCTCGGGGGCCTCTCGGGATTCCTCTCCCATCGATGCCGGGGCCTAAGACCTTGTGTGGAGTCGGGGCCGGAACCTGAGGATTCCTCTCCAGTGCTGACATGGATCTTGGGGTATTTCTGGAGTCTCCCCAGGGGAGTCAGTCCTCGTCTCGAATGCGGGCATGCACTTGCGCTTTCCTACAGAGCGGTAGCAGCAGTGTCACGCAGTCCGCCGCGTGGATCAAAGGATCTATGGTTTTCCCTCGAGTCTTTCCCACGAGGCTTTCCCACGAGGCTTTCCCACAGGGCTGTCCCACGTGCACACGTGGTGGGAGTCGATCCTCGGCTTGAACGTCAAGGCAGTGCAGGGAAAACAGTTTCCTCTGGAATGGACTGACACATCTGGGGGACTCTTGGAATGGTGGCACGACCCTGGAGTTCCTCTCGCCTTTCCTGTGGAGAGCGCCTCCTCTTGAGATGCGACGGGAACGCCGGGAATTCTTTCCCTACGAAACAGGGAAAGGATCCCTCATCTCGAGCTTGGAGGCGGAAACGGGGCTCCCCTGGATGTGTGCGGGACCCCACGTGCTTCCTCTCGAGTGGAGACGGGAATGTCGGGGAACTTCTTGAGTTGCAGCAAGGGTGTGAAGGACCCTTTGGAAGTTCCCGTGGTTAGACGTGATTAGCCTCGAGAAGCCTCAGCGGAAATGGGCCTCATCTCGCCTGGAGGGCAAAACCTCCTGGATTTTCTCGAGTTGCGGCAGGTGCTCTCGACTTACGACGGGGACCTCAGGGACCCGCTCTGGTGGCCTCAGGAAAGGCCAGTCCCCATGCGAGTTCCTCGGGGGCCTCTCGGGATTCCTCTCCCGTCGTTGCCGGGGCCTAAGACCTTGTGTGGAGTCGGGGCCGGAACCTGAGGATTCCTCTCCAGTGCTGACATGGATCTTGGGGTACTTCTGGAGTCTCCCCAGGGGAGTCAGTCCTCGTCTCGAATGCGGGCATGCACTTGCGCTTTCCTCCAGAGCGGTAGCAGCAGTGTCACGCAGTCCGCCGCGTGGATCAAAGGATCTATGGTTTTCCCTCGAGTCTTTCCCACGAGGCTTTCCCACGAGGCTTTCCCACAGGGCTGTCCCACGTGCACAGGTGGTGGGAGTCGATCCTCGGCTTGAACGTCAAGGCAGTGCAGGGAAAACAGGTTCCTCTGGAATGGACTGACCCATCTGGGCGTCTCTTGGAATGGTGGCACGACCCTGGAGTTCCTCTGGCCTCTCCTGTGGAGAGCGCCTCCTCTTGAGATGCGACGGGAACGCCGGGAATTCTTTCCCTACGAAACAGGGAAAGGATCCCTCATCTCGAGCTAGGAGGCGGAAACGGGGCTCCCCTGGATGTGTGCGGGACCCCACGTGCTTCCTCTCGAGTGGAGACGGGTATGTCGGGGAACTTCTTGAGTTGCAGCAAGGGTGTGAAGGACCCTTTGGAAGTTCCAGTGGTTAGATGTGATTAGCCTCGAGAGGCCTCAGCGGAAATGGGCCTCATCTCGCCTGGAGGGCAAAACCTCCTGGATTTTCTCGAGTTGCGGCATGTGCTCTCGACTTACGACGGGGACCTCAGGGACCCGCTCAGGTGACCTCAGGAAATGCCAGTCCCCATGCGAGTTCCTCGGGGGCCTCTCGGGATTCCTCTCCCATTGATGCCGGGGCCTAAGACCTTGTGTGGAGTCGGGGCCGGAACCTGAGGATTCCTCTCCAGTGCTGACATGGATCATGGGGTACTTCTGGAGTCTCCCCAGGGGAGTCAGTCCTCGTCTCGAATGCGGGCATGTACTTGCGCTTTCCTCCAGAGCGGTAGCAGCAGTGTCACGCAGTCCGCCGTGTGGATCAAAGGATCTATGGTTTTCCCTCGAGTCTTTCCCACGAGGCTTTCCCACGAGGCTTTCCCACAGGGCTGTCCCACGTGCACACGTGGTGGGAGTGGATCCTCGGCTTGAACGTCAAGGCAGTGCAGGGAAAACAGGTTCCTCTGGAATGGACTGAAACATCTGGGGGACTCTTGGAATGGTGGCACGACCCTGGAGTTCCTCTCGCCTTTCCTGTGGAGAGAGCCTCCTCTTGAGATGCGACGGGAACGCCGGGAATTCTTTCCCTACGAAACAGTGAAAGGATCCCTCATCTCGAGCTAGGAGGCGGAAACGGGGCTACCCTGGATGAGTGCGGGACCCCACGTGCTTCCTATCGAGTGGAGACGGGTATGTCGGGGAACTTCTTGAGTTGCAGCAAGGGTGTGAAGGACCCTTTGGAAGTTCCAGTGGTTAGATGTGATTGGCCTCGAGAAGCCTCAGCGGAAATGGGCCTCATCTCGCCTGGAGGGCAAAACCTCCTGGATTTTCTCGAGTTGTGGCAGGTGCTCTCGACTTACGACGGGGACCTCAGGGACCCGCTCTGTTGGCCTCAGGAAAGGCCAGTCCCCATGCGAGTTCCTCGGGGGCCTCTCGGGATTCCTCTCCCGTCGATGCCGGGGCCTAAGACCTTTTGTGGAGTCGGGGCCGGAACCTGAGGATTCCTCTCCAGTGCTGACATGGATCTTGGGGTACTTCTGGAGTCTCCCCTGGGGAGTCAGTCCTCGTCTCGAATGCGGGCATGCACTTGCGCTTTCCTCCATAGCGGTAGCAGCAGTGTCACGCAGTCCGCCGCGTGGATCAAAGGATCTATGGTTTTCCCTCGAGTCTTTCCCACGAGGCTTTCCCACGAGGCTTTCCCACAGGGCTGTCCCACGTGCACACGTGGTGGGAGTCGATCCTCGGCTTGAACGTCAAGGCAGTGCAGGGAAAACAGGTTCCTCTGGAATGGACTGACACATCTGGGGGACTCTTGGAATGGTGGCACGACCCTGGAGTTCCTCTCGCCTTTCCTGTTGAGAGCGCCTCCTCTTGAGATGCGACGGGAACGCCGGGAATTCTTTCCCTACGAAACAGGGAAAGGATCCCTCATCTCGAGCTAGGAGGCGGAAATGGGGCTCCCCTGGATTTTTGCGGGACCCCACGTGCTTCCTCTCGAGTGGAGACGGGTATGTCGGGGAACTTCTTGAGTTACAGCAAGGGTGTGAAGGACCCTTTGGAAGTTCCAGTGGTTAGATGTGATTGGCCTCGAGAAGCCTCAGCGGAAATGGGCCTCATCTCGCCTGGAGGGCAAAACCTCCTGGATTTTCTCGAGTTGCGGCAGGTGCTCTCGACTTACGACGGGGACCTCAGGGACCCGCTCTGGTGGCCTCAGGAAAGGCCAGTCCCCATGCGAGTTCCTCGGGGGCCTCTGGGGATTCCTCTCCCGTCGATGCCGGGGCCGAAGACCTTGTGTGGAGTCGGGGCCGGAACCAGAAGATTCCTCTCCAGTGCTGACATGGATCTTGGGGTACTTCTGGAGTCTCCCCAGGGGAGTCAGTCCTCGTTTCGAATGCGGGCATGCACTTGCGCTTTCCTCCAGAGCGGTAGCAGCAGTGTCATGCAGTCCGCCGCGTGGATCAAAGGATCTATGGTTTTCCCTCGAGTCTTTCCCACGAGGCTTTCCCACGAGGCTTTCCCACAGGGCTGTCCCACGTGCACACGTGTTGGGAGTCGATCCTCGTCTTGAACGTCAAGGCAGAGCAGGGAAAACAGTTTCCTCTGGAATGGACTGACACATCTGGGGGACTCTTGGAATGGTGGCACGACCCTGGAGTTCCTCTCGCCTTTCCTGTGGAGAGCGCCTCCTCTTGAGATGCGACGGGAACGCCGGGAATTCTTTCCCTACGAAACAGGGAAAGGATCCCTCATCTCGAGCTAGGAGGCGGAAACGGGGCTCCCCTGGATGTGTGCGGGACCCCACGTGCTTCCTCTCGAGTGGAGACGGGTATGTCGGGGAACTTCTTGAGTTGCAACAAGCGTGTGAAGGACCCTTTGGAAGTTCCAGTGGTTAGACGTGATTAGCCTCGAGAAGCCTCAGCGGAAATGGGCCTCATCTCGCCTGGAGGGCAAAACCTCCTGAATTTTCTCGAGTTGCGGCAGGTGCTCTCGACTTACGACGGGGACCTCAGGGACCCGCTCTGGTGGCCTCAGGAAAGGCCAGTCCCCATGCGAGTTCCTCGGGGGCCTCTCGGGATTCCTCTCCCGTCGATGCCGGGGCCGAAGACCTTGTGTGGAGTCGGGGCCGGAACCAGAAGATTCCTCTCCAGTGCTGACATGGATCTTGGGGTACTTCTGGAGTCTCCCCAGGGGAGTCAGTCCTCGTTTCGAATGCGGGCATGCACTTGCGCTTTCCTCCAGAGCGGTAGCAGCAGTGTCACGCAGTCCGCCGCGTGGATCAAAGGATCTATGGTTTTCCCTCGAGTCTTTCCCACGAGGCTTTCCCACGAGGCTTTCCCACAGGGCTGTCCCACGTGCACACGTGTTGGGAGTCGATCCTCGGCTTGAACGTCAAGGCAGAGCAGGGAAAACAGTTTCCTCTGGAATGGACTGACACATCTGGGGGACTCTTGGAATGGTGGCACGACCCTGGAGTTCCTCTCGCCTTTCCTGTGGAGAGCGCCTCCTCTTGAGATGCGACGGGAACGCCGGGAATTCTTTCCCTACGAAACAGGGAAAGGATCCCTCATCTCGAGCGAGGAGTCGGAAACGGGGCTCCCCTGGATGTGTGCGGGACCCCACGTGCTTCCTCTCGAGTGGAGACGGGTATGTCGGGGAACTTCTTGAGTTGCAGCAAGGGTGTGAAGGACCCTTTGGAAGTTCCCGTGGTTAGACGTGATTAGCCTCGAGAAGCCTCAGCGGAAATGGGCCTCATCTCGCCTGGAGGGCAAAACCTCCTGGATTTTCTCGAGTTGCGGCAGGTGCTCTCGACTTACGACGGGGACCTCAGGGACCCGCTCTGGTGGCCTCAGGAAAGGCCAGTCCCCATGCGAGTTCCTCGGGGGCCTCTCGGGATTCCTCTCCCGTCGATGCCGGGGCCTAAGACCTTGTGTGGAGTCGGGGCCGGAACCTGAGGATTCCTCTCCAGTGCTGACATGGATCTTGGGGTACTTCTGGAGTCTCCCCAGGGGAGTCAGTCCTCGTCTCGAATGCGGGCATGCACTTGCGCTTTCCTCCAGAGCGGTAGCAGCAGTGTCACACAGTCCGCCGCGTGGATCAAAGGATCTATGGTTTTCCCGCGAGTCTTTCCCACGAGGCTTTCCCACGAGGCTTTCCCACAGGGCTGTCCCACGTGCACAGGTGGTGGGAGTCGATCCTCGGCTTGAACGACAAGGCAGTGCAGGGAAAACAGGTTCCTCTGGAATGGACTGACCCATCTGGGCGTCTCTTGGAATGGTGGCACGACCCTGGATTTCCTCTCGCCTCTCCTGTGGAGAGCGCCTCCTCTTGAGATGCGACGGGAATGCCGGGAATTCTTTCCCTACGAAACAGGGAAAGGATCCCTCATCTCGAGCTAGGAGGCGGAAACGGGGCTCCCCTGGATGTGTGCGGGACCCCACGTGCTTCCTCTCGAGTGGCGACGGGTATGTCGTGGAACTTCTTGAGTTGCAGCAAGGGTGTGAAGGACCCTTTGGAAGTTCCAGTTGTTAGATGTGATTAGCCTCGAGAAGCCTCAGCGGAAATGGGCCTCATCTCGCCTGGAGGGCAAAACCTCCTGGATTTTCTCGAGTTGCGGCATGTGCTCTCGACTTACGACGGGGACCTCAGGGACCCGCTCTGGTGACCTCAGGAAAGGCCAGTCCCCATGCGAGTTCCTCGGGGGCCTCTCGGGATTCCTCTCCCATTGATGCCGGGGCCTAAGACCTTGTGTGGAGTCGGGGCCGGAACCTGAGGATTCCTCTCCAGTGCTGACATGGATCATGGGGTACTTCTGGAGTCTCCCCAGGGGAGTCAGTCCTCGTCTCGAATGCGGGCATGTACTTGCGCTTTCCTCCAGAGCGGTAGCAGCAGTGTCACGCAGTCCGCCGCGTGGATCAAAAGATCTATGGTTTTCCCTCGAGTCTTTCCCACGAGGCTTTCCCACGAGGCTTTCCCACAGGGCTGTCCCACGTGCACACGTGGTGGGAGTCGATCCTCGGCTTGAACGTCAAGGCAGTGCAGGGAAAACAGGTTCCTCTGGAATGGACTGACACATTTGGGGGACTCTTGGAATGGTGGCACGACCCTGGAGTTCCTCTCGCCTTTCCTGTGGAGAGCGCCTCCTCTTGAGATGCGACGGGAACGCCGGGAATTCTTTCCCTACGAAACAGGGAAAGGATCCCTCATCTCGAGCTAGGAGGCGGAAACGGGGCTCCCCTGGATGTGTGCGGGACCACACGTGCTTCCTCTCGAGTGGAGACGGGTATGTCGGGGAACTTCTTGAGTTGCAGCAAGGGTGTGAAGGACCCTTTGGAAGTTCCAGTGGTTAGACGTGATTAGACTGGAGAAGCCTCAGCGGAAATGGGCCTCATCTCGCCTGGAGGGCAAAACCTCGTGAATTTTCTCGAGTTGCGGCAGGTGCTCTCGACTTACGACGGGGACCTCAGGGACCCGCTCTGGTGGCCTCAGGAAAGGCCAGTCCCCATGCGATTTCCTCGGGGGCCTCTCGGGATTCCTCTCCCGTCGATGCCGGGGCCTAAGACCTTGTGTGGAGTCGGGGCCGGAACCTGAGGATTCCTCTCCAGTGCTGACATGGATCTTGGGGTACTTCTGGAGTCTCCCCAGGGGAGTCAGTCCTCGTCTCGAATGCGGGCATGCACTTGCGCTTTGCTCCAGAGCGGTAGCAGCAGTGTCACGCAGTCCGCCGCGTGGATCAAAGGATCTATGGTTTTCCCTCGAGTCTTTCCCACGAGGCTTTCCCACGAGGCTTTCCCACAGGGCTGTCCCACGTGCACACGTGGTGGGAGTGGATCCTCGGCTTGAACGTCAAGGCAGTGCAGGGAAAACAGGTTCCTCTGGAATGGACTGAAACATCTGGGGGACTCTTGGAATGGTGGCACGACCCTGGAGTTCCTCTCGCCTTTCCTGTGGAGAGCGCCTCCTCTTGAGATGCGACGGGAACGCCGGGAATTCTTTCCCTACGAAACAGTGAAAGGATCCCTCATCTCGAGCTAGGAGGCGGAAACGGGGCTACCCTGGATGTGTGCGGGACCCCACGTGCTTCCTATCGAGTGGAGACGGGTATGTCGGGGAACTTCTTGAGTTGCAGCAAGGGTGTGAAGGACCCTTTGGAAGTTCCAGTGGTTAGATGTGATTGGCCTCGAGAAGCCTCAGCGGAAATGGGCCTCATCTCGCCTGGAGGGCAAAACCTCCTGGATTTTCTCGAGTTGTGGCAGGTGCTCTCGACTTACGACGGAGACCTCAGGGACCCGCTCTGGTGACCTCAGGAAAGGCCAGTCCCCATGCGAGTTCCTCGGGGGCCTCTCGGGATTCCTCTCCCGTCGATGCCGGGGCCTAAGACCTTTTGTGGAGTCGGGGCCGGAACCTGAGGATTCCTCTCCAGTGCTGACATGGATCTTGGGGTACTTCTGGAGTCTCCCCTGGGGAGTCAGTCCTCGTCTCGAATGCGGGCATGCACTTGCGCTTTCCTCCATAGCGGTAGCAGCAGTGTCACGCAGTCCGCCCCGTGGATCAAAGGATCTATGGTTTTCCCTCGAGTCTTTCCCACGAGGCTTTCCCACGAGGCTTTCCCACAGGGCTGTCCCACGTGCACACGTGGTGGGAGTCGATCCTCGGCTTGAACGTCAAGGCAGTGCAGGGAAAACAGGTTCCTCTGGAATGGACTGACACATCTGGGGGACTCTTGGAATGGTGGCACGACCCTGGAGTTCCTCTCGCCTTTCCTGTTGAGAGCGCCTCCTCTTGAGATGCGACGGGAACGCCGGGAATTCTTTCCCTACGAAACAGGGAAAGGATCCCTCATCTCGAGCTAGGAGGCGGAAATGGGGCTCCCCTGGATTTTTGCGGGACCCCACGTGCTTCCTCTCGAGTGGAGACGGGTATGTCGGGGAACTTCTTGAGTTACAGCAAGGGTGTGAAGGACCCTTTGGAAGTTCCAGTGGTTAGATGTGATTGGCCTCGAGAAGCCTCAGCGGAAATGGGCCTCATCTCGCCTGGAGGGCAAAACCTCCTGGATTTTCTCGAGTTGCGGCAGGTGCTCTCGACTTACGACGGGGACCTCAGGGACCCGCTCTGGTGGCCTCAGGAAAGGCCAGTCCCCATGCGAGTTCCTCGGGGGCCTCTCGGGATTCCTCTCCCGTCGATGCCGGGGCCGAAGACCTTGTGTGGAGTCGGGGCCGGAACCAGAAGATTCCTCTCCAGTGCTGACATGGATCTTGGGGTACTTCTGGAGTCTCCCCAGGGGAGTCAGTCCTCGTTTCGAATGCGGGCATGCACTTGCGCTTTCCTCCAGAGCGGTAGCAGCAGTGTCATGCAGTCCGCCGCGTGGATCAAAGGATCTATGGTTTTCCCTCGAGTCTTTCCCACGAGGCTTTCCCACGAGGCTTTCCCACAGGGCTGTCCCACGTGCACACGTGTTGGGAGTCGATCCTCGTCTTGAACGTCAAGGCAGAGCAGGGAAAACAGTTTCCTCTGGAATGGACTGACACATCTGGGGGACTCTTGGAATGGTGGCACGACCCTGGAGTTCCTCTCGCCTTTCCTGTGGAGAGCGCCTCCTCTTGAGATGCGACGGGAACGCCGGGAATTCTTTCCCTACGAAACAGGGAAAGGATCCCTCATCTCGAGCTAGGAGGCGGAAACGGGGCTCCCCTGGATGTGTGCGGGACCCCACGTGCTTCCTCTCGAGTGGAGACGGGTATGTCGGGGAACTTCTTGAGTTGCAACAAGCGTGTGAAGGACCCTTTGGAAGTTCCAGTGGTTAGACGTGATTAGCCTCGAGAAGCCTCAGCGGAAATGGGCCTCATCTCGCCTGGAGGGCAAAACCTCCTGAATTTTCTCGAGTTGCGGCAGGTGCTCTCGACTTACGACGGGGACCTCAGGGACCCGCTCTGGTGGCCTCAGGAAAGGCCAGTCCCCATGCGAGTTCCTCGGGGGCCTCTCGGGATTCCTCTCCCGTCGATGCCGGGGCCGAAGACCTTGTGTGGAGTCGGGGCCGGAACCAGAAGATTCCTCTCCAGTGCTGACATGGATCTTGGGGTACTTCTGGAGTCTCCCCAGGGGAGTCAGTCCTCGTTTCGAATGCGGGCATGCACTTGCGCTTTCCTCCAGAGCGGTAGCAGCAGTGTCACGCAGTCCGCCGCGTGGATCAAAGGATCTATGGTTTTCCCTCGAGTCTTTCCCACGAGGCTTTCCCACGAGGCTTTCCCACAGGGCTGTCCCACGTACACACGTGTTGGGAGTCGATCCTCGGCTTGAACGTCAAGGCAGAGCAGGGAAAACAGTTTCCTCTGGAATGGACTGACACATCTGGGGGACTCTTGGAATGGTGGCACGACCCTGGAGTTCCTCTCGCCTTTCCTGTGGAGAGCGCCTCCTCTTGAGATGCGACGGGAACGCCGGGAATTCTTTCCCTACGAAACAGGGAAAGGATCCCTCATCTCGAGCTAGGAGGCGGAAACGGGGCTCCCCTGGATGTGTGCGGGACCCCACGTGCTTCCTCTCGAGTGGAGACGGGTATGTCGGGGAACTTCTTGAGTTGCAGCAAGGGTGTGAAGGACCCTTTGGAAGTTCCCGTGGTTAGACGTGATTAGCCTCGAGAAGCCTCAGCGGAAATGGGCCTCATCTCGCCTGGAGGGCAAAACCTCCTGGATTTTCTCGAGTTGCGGCAGGTGCTCTCGACTTACGACGGGGACCTCAGGGACCCGCTCTGGTGGCCTCAGGAAAGGCCAGTCCCCATGCGAGTTCCTCGGGGGCCTCTCGGGATTCCTCTCCCGTCGATGCCGGGGCCTAAGACCTTGTGTGGAGTCGGGGCCGGAACCTGAGGATTCCTCTCCAGTGCTGACATGGATCTTGGGGTACTTCTGGAGTCTCCCCAGGGGAGTCAGTCCTCGTCTCGAATGCGGGCATGCACTTGCGCTTTCCTCCAGAGCGGTAGCAGCAGTGTCACACAGTCCGCCGCGTGGATCAAAGGATCTATGGTTTTCCCGCGAGTCTTTCCCACGAGGCTTTCCCACGAGGCTTTCCCACAGGGCTGTCCCACGTGCACAGGTGGTGGGAGTCGATCCTCGGCTTGAACGACAAGGCAGTGCAGGGAAAACAGGTTCCTCTGGAATGGACTGACCCATCTGGGCGTCTCTTGGAATGGTGGCACGACCCTGGATTTCCTCTCGCCTCTCCTGTGGAGAGCGCCTCCTCTTGAGATGCGACGGGAATGCCGGGAATTCTTTCCCTACGAAACAGGGAAAGGATCCCTCATCTCGAGCTAGGAGGCGGAAACGGGGCTCCCCTGGATGTGTGCGGGACCCCACGTGCTTCCTCTCGAGTGGCGACGGGTATGTCGTGGAACTTCTTGAGTTGCAGCAAGGGTGTGAAGGACCCTTTGGAAGTTCCAGTTGTTAGATGTGATTAGCCTCGAGAAGCCTCAGCGGAAATGGGCCTCATCTCGCCTGGAGGGCAAAACCTCCTGGATTTTCTCGAGTTGCGGCATGTGCTCTCGACTTACGACGGGGACCTCAGGGACCCGCTCTGGTGACCTCAGGAAAGGCCAGTCCCCATGCGAGTTCCTCGGGGGCCTCTCGGGATTCCTCTCCCATTGATGCCGGGGCCTAAGACCTTGTGTGGAGTCGGGGCCGGAACCTGAGGATTCCTCTCCAGTGCTGACATGGATCATGGGGTACTTCTGGAGTCTCCCCAGGGGAGTCAGTCCTCGTCTCGAATGCGGGCATGTACTTGCGCTTTCCTCCAGAGCGGTAGCAGCAGTGTCACGCAGTCCGCCGCGTGGATCAAAGGATCTATGGTTTTCCCTCGAGTCTTTCCCACGAGGCTTTCCCACGAGGCTTTCCCACAGGGCTGTCCCACGTGCACACGTGGTGGGAGTCGATCCTCGGCTTGAACGTCAAGGCAGTGCAGGGAAAACAGGTTCCTCTGGAATGGACTGACACATTTGGGGGACTCTTGGAATGGTGGCACGACCCTGGAGTTCCTCTCGCCTTTCCTGTGGAGAGCGCCTCCTCCTGAGATGCGACGGGAACGCCGGGAATTCTTTCCCTACGAAACAGGGAAAGGATCCCTCATCTCGAGCTAGGAGGCGGAAACGGGGCTCCCCTGGATGTGTGCGGGACCCCACGTGCTTCCTCTCGAGTGGAGACGGGTATGTCGGGGAACTTCTTGAGTTGCAGCAAGGGTGTGAAGGACCCTTTGGAAGTTCCAGTGGTTAGACGTGATTAGACTGGAGAAGCCTCAGCGGAAATGGGCCTCATCTCGCCTGGAGGGCAAAACCTCGTGAATTTTCTCGAGTTGCGGCACGTGCTCTCGACTTACGACGGGGACCTCAGGGACCCGCTCTGGTGGCCTCAGGAAAGGCCAGTCCCCATGCGAGTTCCTCGGGGGCCTCTCGGGATTCCTCTCCCGTCGATGCCGGGGCCTAAGACCTTGTGTGGAGTCGGGGCCGGAACCTGAGGATTCCTCTCCAGTGCTGACATGGATCTTGGGGTACTTCTGGAGTCTCCCCAGGGGAGTCAGTCCTCGTCTCGAATGCGGGCATGCACTTGCGCTTTGCTCCAGAGCGGTAGCAGCAGTGTCACGCAGTCCGCCGCGTGGATCAAAGGATCTATGGTTTTCCCTCAAGTCTTTCCCACGAGGCTTTCCCACGAGGCTTTCCCACAGGGCTGTCCCACGTGCACAGGTGGTGGGAGTCGATCCTCGGCTTGAACGTCAATGCAGTGCAGGGAAAACAGGTTCCTCTGGAATGGACTGACCCATCTGGGCGTCTCTTGGAATGGTGGCACGACCCTGGAGTTCCTCTGGCCTCTCCTGTGGAGAGCGCCTCCTCTTGAGTTGCGACTGGAACGCCGGGAATTCTTTCCCTACGAAACAGGGAAAGGATCCCTCATCTCGAGCTAGGAGGCGGAAACGGGGCTCCCCTGGGTGTGTGCGGGACCCAACGTGCTTCCTCTCGAGTGGAGACGGGTATGTCGGGGAACTTCTTGAGTTGCAGCAAGGGTGTGAAGGACCCTTTGGAAGTTCCAGTGGTTAGATGTGATTAGCCTCGAGAAGCCTCAGCGGAAACGGGCCTCATCTCGCCTGGAGGGCAAAACCTCCTGGATTTTCTCGAGTTGCGGCATGTGCTCTCGACTTACGACGGGGACTTCAGGGACCCGCTCAGGTGACCTCAGGAAATGCCAGTCCCCATGCGAGTTCCTCGGGGGCGTCTCGGGATTCCTCTCCCATTGATGCCGGGGCCTAAGACCTTGTGTGGAGTCGGGGCCGGAACCTGAGGATTCCTCTCCAGTGCTGACATGGATCATGGGGTACTTCTGGAGTCTCCCCAGGGGAGTCAGTCCTCGTCTCGAATGCGGGCATGTACTTACGCTTTCCTCCAGAGCGGTAGCAGCAGTGTCACGCAGTCCGCCGCGTGGATCAAAAGATCTATGGTTTTCCCTCGAGTCTTTCCCACGAGGCTTTCCCACGAGGCTTTCCCACAGGGCTGTCCCACGTGCACACGTGGTGGGAGTGGATCCTCGGCTTGAACGTCAAGGCAGTGCAGGGAAAACAGGTTCCTCTGGAATGGACTGACACATCTGGGGGACTCTTGGAATGGTGGCACGACCCTGGAGTTCCTCTCGCCTTTCCTGTGGAGAGCGCCTCCTCTTGAGATGCGACGGGAACGCCGGGAATTCTTTCCCTACGAAACAGGGAAAGGATCCCTCATCTCGAGCTAGGAGGTGGAAACGGGGCTACCCTGGATGTGTGTGGGACCCCACGTGCTTCCTCTCGAGTGGAGACGCGTATGTCGGGAACTTCTAGAGTTGCAGCAAGGGTGTGAAGGACCCTTTGGAAGTTCCAGTGGTTAGATGTGATTGGCCTCGAGAAGCCTCATCGGAAATGGGCCTCATCTCGCCTGGAGGGCAAAACCTCCTGGATTTTCTCGAGTTGCGGCAGGTGCTCTCGACTTACGACGGGGACCTCAGGGACCCGCTCTGGTGGCCTCAGGAAAGGGCAGTCCCCATGCGACTTCCTCGGGGGCCTCTCGGGATTCCTCTCCCGTCGATGCCGGGGCCGAAGACCTTGTGTGGAGTCGGGGCCGGAACCAGAAGATTCCTCTCCAGTGCTGACATGGATCTTGGGGTACTTCTGGAGTCTCCCCAGGGGAGTCAGTCCTCGTTTCGAATGCGGGCATGCACTTGCGCTTTCCTCCAGAGCGGTAGCAGCAGTGTCACGCAGTCCGCTGCGTGGATCAAAGGATCTATGGTTTTCCCTCGAGTCTTTCCCACGAGGCTTTCCCACGAGGCTTTCCCACAGGGCTGTCCCACGTGCACACGTGGTGGGAGTCGATCCTCGGCTTGAACGTCAAGGCAGTGCAGGGAAAACAGGTTCCTCTGGAATGAACTGACACATATGGGGTCTCTTGGAATGGTGGCACGACCCTGGAGTTCCTCTCGCCTTTCCTGTGGGAGTGCCTCCTCTTGAGATGCGACGGGAACGCCGGGAATTCTTTCCCTACGAAACAGGGAAAGGATCCCTCATCTCGAGCTAGGAGGTGGAAACGGGGCTACCCTGGATGTGTGCGGGACCCCACGTGCTTCCTCTCGAGTGGAGACGGGTATGTCGGGGAACTTCTAGAGTTGCAGCAAGGGTGTGAAGGACGCTTTGGAAGTTCCAGTGGTTAGATGTGATTAGCCTCGAGAAGCCTCAGCGGAAATGGGCTTCATCTCGCCTGGAGGGCAAAATCTCCTGGATTTTCTCGATTTGCGGCAGGTGCTCTCGACTTACGACGGGGACCTCAGGGACCCGCTCTGGTGACCTCAGGAAAGGCCAGTCCCCATGCGAGTTCCTCGGGGGCCTCTCGGGATTCCTCTCCCGTCGATGCCGGGGAATAAGACCTTGTGTGGAGTTGGGGCCGGGACCTGAGGATTCCTCTCCAGTGCTGACATGGATCTTGGGGTACTTCTGGAGTCTCCCCAGGGGAGTCAGTCCTCGTCTCGAATGCGTGCATGCTCTTGCGCTTTCCTCCAGAGCGGTAGCAGCAGTGTCACGCAGTCCGCCGCGTGGATCAAAGGATCTATGGTTTTCCCTCGAGTCTTTCCCACGAGGCTTTCCCACGAGGCTTTCCACAGGGCTGTCCCACGTGCACACGTGGTGGGACTCGATCCTCGGCTTGAACGTCAAGGCAGTGCAGGGAAAACAGGTTCCTCTGGAATGGACTGACACATCTGGGGGACTCTTGGAATGGTGGCACGACCCTGGAGTTCCTCTCGCCTTTCCTGTGGAGAGCGCCTCCTCTTGAGATGCGACGGGAACGCCGGGAATTCTTTCCCTACAAAACAGGGAAAGGATGCTCATCTCGAGATAGGAGGCGGAAATGGGGCTCCCCTGGATGTTTGCGGGACCCCACGTGCTTCCTCTCGAGTGGAGACGGGTATGTCGGGGAACTTCTTGAGTTGCAGCAAGGGTGTGAAGGACCCTTTGGAAGTTCCAGTGGTTAGATGTGATTGGCCTCGAGAAGCCTCAGCGGAAATGGGCCTCATCTCGCCTGGAGGGCAAAACCTCCTGGATTTTCTCGAGTTGCGGCAGGTGCTCTCGACTTACGACGGGGACCTCAGGGACCCGCTCTGGTGGCCTCAGGAAAGGCCAGTCCCCATGTGAGTTCCTCGGGGGCCTCTCGGCATTCCTCTCCCGTCGATGCCGGGCCTAAGACCTTGTGTGGAGTCGGGGCCGGAACCTGAGGATTCCTCTCCAGTGCTGACATGGATCTTGGGGTACTTCTGGAGTCTCCCCAGGGGAGTCAGTCCTCGTCTCCAATGCGGGCATGCACTTGCGCTTTCCTCCAGAGCGGTAGCAGCAGTGTCACGCAGTCCGCCGCGTGGATCAAAGGATCTATGGTTTTCCCTCGAGTCTTTCCCACGAGGCTTTCCCACGAGGCTTTCCCACAGGGCTGTCCCACGTGCACACGTGGTGGGAGTCGATCCTCGGCTTGAACGTCAAGGCAGTGCAGGGAAAACAGGTTCCTCTGGAATGGACTGACACATCTGGGGGACTCTTGGAATGGTGGCACGACCCTGGAGTTCCTCTCGCCTTTCCTGTGGAGAGCGCCTCCTCTTGAGATGCGACGGGAACGCCGGGAATTCTTTCCCTAAGAAACAGGGAAAGGATCCCTCATCTCGTGCTAAGAGGGGGAAACGGGGCTCCCCTGGATGAGTGCGGGACCCCATGTGCTTCCTCTCCAGTGGAGACGGGTATGTCTGGGATCTTCTTGAGTTGCAGTAAGGGTGTGAAGGACCCTTGGGAAGTTCCAGTGGTTAGACGTGATTAGCCTCGAGAAGCCTCAGTGGAAATGGGCCTCATCTCGCCTGGAGGGCAAAACCTCCTGGATTTCCTCGAGTTGCGGCAGGTGCTCTCGACTTACGACGGGGACCTCAGGGACCCGCTCTGGTGGCCTCAGGAAAGGCCAGTCCCCATGCGAGTTCATCGGGGGCCTCTCGGGATTCCTCTCCCGTCGATGCCGGGACCTAAGACCTTGTGTGGAGTCGGGGCCGGAACCTGAGGATTCCTCTCCAGTGCTGACATGGATCTTGGGGTACTTCTGGAGTCTCCCCAGGGGAGTCAGTCCTCGTCTCGAATGCGGGCATGCACTTGGGCTTTCCTCCAGAGCGGTAGCAGCAGTGTCACGCAGTCCGCCGCGTGGATCAAAGGATCTATGGTTTTCCCTCGAGTCTTTCCCACGAGGCTTTCCCACGAGGCTTTCCCACAGGGCTGTCCCACGTGCACACGTGGTGGGAGTCGATCCTCGGCTTGAACGTCAAGGCAGTGCAGGGAAAACAGGTTCCTCTGGAATGGACTGACACATCTGGGGGACTCTTGGAATGGTGGCACGACCCTGGAGTTCCTCTCGCCTTTCCTGTGGAGAGCGCCTCCTCTTGAGATGCGACGGGAACGCCGGGAATTCTTTCCCTACGAAACAGGGAAAGGATCCCTCATCTCGAGCTAGGAGGCGGAAACGGTGCTCCCCTGGATGTGTGCGGGACCCCACGTGCTTCCTCTCGAGTGGAGACGGGTATGTCGGGGAACTTCTTGAGTTGCAGCAAGGGTGTGAAGGACCCTTTGGAAGTTCCAGTGGTTAGACGTGATTAGCCTCGAGAAGCCTCAGCGGAAATGGGCCTCATCTCGCCTGGAGGGCAAAACCTCCTGGATTTTCTCGAGTTGCGGCAGGTGCTCTCGACTTACGACGGGGACCTCAGGGACCCGCTCTGGTGGCCTCAGGAAAGGCCAGTCCCCATGCGAGTTCCTCGGGGGCCTCTCGGGATTCCTCTCCCGTCGATGCCGGGGCCTAAGACCTTGTGTGGAGTCGGGGCCGGAACCTGAGGATTCCTCTCCAGTGCTGACATGGATCTTGGGGTACTTCTGGAGTCTCCCCAGGGGAGTCAGTCCTCGTCTCGAATGCGGGCATGCACTTGCGCTTTCCTCCAGAGCGGTAGCAGCAGTGTCACGCAGTCCGCCGCGTGGATCAAAGGATCTATGGTTTTCCCTCGAGTCTTTCCCACGAGGCTTTCCCACGAGGCTTTCCCACAGGGCTGTCCCACGTGCACACGTGGTGGGAGTCGATCCTCGGCTTGAACGTCAAGGCAGTGCAGGGAAACTTGTTCCTCTGGAATGGACTGACACATTTGGGGGACTCTTGGAATGGTGGCACGACCCTGGAGTTCCTCTCGCCTTTCCTGTGGAGAGCGCCTCCTCTTGAGATGCGACGGGAACGCCGGGAATTCTTTCCCTACGAAACAGGGAAAGGATCCCTCATCTCGAGCTAAGAGGGGGAAACGGGGCTCCCCTGGATGTGTGCGGGACCCCATGTGCTTCCTCTCGAGTGGAGACGGGTATGTCTGGGAACTTCTTGAGTTGCAGCAAGGGTGTGAAGGACCCTTTGGAAGTTCCAGTGGTTAGACGTGATTAGCCTCGAGAAGCCTCAGTGGAAATGGGCCTCATCTCGCCTGGAGGGCAAAACCTCCTGGATTTCCTCGAGTTGCGGCAGGTGCTCTCGACTTACGACGGGGACCTCAGGGACCCGCTCTGGTGGCCTCAGGAAAGGCCAGTCCCCATGCGAGTTCATCGGGGGCCTCTCGGGATTCCTCTCCCGTCGATGCCGGGGCCTAAGACCTTGTGTGGAGTCGGGGCCGGAACCTGAGGATTCCTCTCCAGTGCTGACATGGATCTTGGGGTACTTCTGGAGTCTCCCCAGGGGAGTCAGTCCTCGTCTCGAATGCGGGCATGCACTTGCGCTTTCCTCCAGAGCGGTAGCAGCAGTGTCACGCAGTCCGCCGCGTGGATCAAAGGATCTATGGTTTTCCCTCGAGTCTTTCCCACGAGGCTTTCCCACGAGGCTTTCCCACAGGGCTGTCCCACGTGCACACGTGGTGGGAGTGGATCCTCGGCTTCAACGTCAAGGCAGTGCAGGGAAAACAGGTTCCTCTGGAATGGACTGACACATCTGGGGGACTCTTGGAATGGTGGCACGACCCTGGAGTTCCTCTCGCCTTTCCTGTGGAGAGCGCCTCCTCTTGAGATGCGACGGGAACGCCGGGAATTCTTTCCCTACGAAACAGGGAAAGGATCCCTCATCTCGAGCTAGGAGGCGGAAACGAGGATCCCCTGGATGTGTGCGGGACCCCACGTGCTTCCTCTCGAGTGGAGACGGGTATGTCGGGGAACATCTTGAGTTGCAGCGAGGGTGTGAAGGACCCTTTGGAAGTTCCAGTGGTTAGACGTGATTAGCCTCGAGAAGCCTCAGCGGAAATGGGCCTCATCTCGCCTGGAGGGCAAAACCTCCTGGATTTTCTCGAGTTGCGGCAGGTGCTCTCGACTTACGACGGGGACCTCAGGGACCCGCTCTGGTGGCCTCAGGAAAGGCCAGTCCCCATGCGAGTTCCTCGGGGGCCTCTCGGGATTCCTCTCCCGTCGATGCCGGGGCCTAAGACCTTGTGTGGAGTCGGGGCTGGAACCTGAGGATTCCTCTCCAGTGCTGACATGGATCTTGGGGTACTTCTGGAGTCTCCCCAGGGGAGTCAGTCCTCGTCTCGAATGCGGGCATGCACTTGGGCTTTCCTCCAGAGCGGTAGCAGCTGTGTCACGCAGTCCGCCGCGTGGATCAAAGGATCTATGGTTTTCCCTCGAGTCTTTCCCACGAGGCTTTCCCACGAGGCTTTCCCACAGGGCTGTCCCACGTGCACACGTGGTGGGAGTCGATCCTCGGCTTGAACGTCAAGGCAGTGCAGGGAAACAGGTTCCTCTGGAATGGACTGACACATTTGGGGGACTCTTGGAATGGTGGCACGACCCTGGAGTTCCTCTCGCCTTTCCTGTGGAGAGCGCCTCCTCTTGAGATGCGACGGGAACGCCGGGAATTCTTTCCCTACGAAACAGGGAAAGGATCCCTCATCTCGAGCTAGGAGGCGGAAACGGGGCTCCCCTGGATGTGTGCGGGACCCAACGTGCTTCCTCTCGAGTGCAGACGGGTATGTCGGGGAACTTCTTGACTTGCAGGAAGGGTGTGAAGGACCCTTTGGAAGTTCCAGTGGTTAGACATGATTAGCCTCGAGAAGCCTCAGCAGAAATGGGCCTCATCTCGCCTGGAGGGCAAAACCTCCTGGATTTTCTCGAGTTGCGGCATGTGGTCTCGACTTACGACGGGGACCTCAGGGACCCGCTCTGGTGGCCTCAGGAAAGGCCAGTCCCCATGCGAGTTCCTCGGGGGCCTCTCGGGATTCCTCTCCCATTGATGCCGGGGCCTAAGACCTTGTGTGGAGTCGGGGCCGGAACCTGAGGATTCCTCTCCAGTGCTGACATGGATCATGGGGTACTTCTGGAGTCTCCCCAGGGGAGTCAGTCCTCGTCTCGAATGCGGGCATGTACTTGCGCTTTCCTCCAGAGCGGTAGCAGCAGTGTCACGCAGTCCGCCGCGTGGATCAAAGGATCTATGGTTTTCCCTCGAGTCTTTCCCACGAGGCTTTCCCACGAGGCTTTCCCACAGGGCTGTCCCACGTGCACACGTGTTGGGAGTGGATCCTCGGCTTGAACGTCAAGGCAGTGCAGGGAAAACAGGTTCCTCTGGAATGGACTGACACATCTGGGGGACTCTTGGAATGGTGGCACGACCCTGGAGTTCCTCTCGCCTTTCCTGTGGAGAGCGCCTCCTCTTGAGATGCGACGGGAACGCCGGGAATTCTTTCCCTATGAAACAGGGAAAGGATCCCTCATCTCCAGCTAGGAGGCGGAAACGGGGCTCCCCTGGATGTGTGCGGGATACCACGTGCTTCCTATCGAGTTGAGACGGGTATGTCGGGGAACTTCTTGAGTAGCAGCAAGGGTGTGAAGGACCCTTTGGAATTTCCAGTGGTTAGATGTGATTGGCCTCGAGAAGCCTCAGCGGAAATGGGCCTCATCTCGCCTGGAGGGCAAAACCTCCTGGATTTTCTCGAGTTGCGGCAGGTGCTCTCGACTTACGACGGGGACCTCAGGGACCCGCTCTGGTGGCCTCAGGAAAGGCCAGTCCCCATGCGAGTTCCTCGGGGGCCTCTCGGGATTCCTCTCCCGTCGATGCCGGGGCCTAAGACCTTGTGTGGAGTCGGGGCCGGAACCTGAGGATTCCTCTCCAGTGCTGACATGGATCTTGGGGTACTTCTGGAGTCTCCCCAGGGGAGTCAGTCCTCGTCTCGAATGCGGGCATGCACTTGCGCTTTCCTCCAGAGCGGTAGCAGCAGTGTCACGCAGTCCGCAGCGTGGATCAAAGGATCTATAATTTTCCCTCGAGTCTTTCCCACGAGGCTTTCCCACGAGGCTTTCCCACAGGGCTGTCCCACGTGCACACGTGGTGGGAGTCGATCCTCGACTTGAACGTCAAGGCAGTGCAGGGAAAACAGGTTCCTCTGGAATGGAATGACACATCTGGGGGACTCTTGGAATGGTGGCACGACCCTGGAGTTCCTCTCGCCTTTCCTGTGGAGAGCGCCTCCTCTTGAGATGCGACGGGAACGCCGGGAATTCTTTCCCTACGAAACAGGGAAAGGATCCCTCATCTCGAGCTAGGAGGCGGAAACGGGGCTCCCCTGGATGTGTGCGGGACCCCACGTGCTTCCTCTCGAGTGGAGACGGGTATGTCGGGGAACATCTTGAGTTGCAGCAAGGGTGTGAAGGACCCTTTGGAAGTTCCAGTGGTTAGACGTGATTAGCCTCGAGAAGCCACAGCGGAAATGGGCCTCATCTCGCCTGGAGGGCAAAACCTCCTGGATTTTCTCGAGTTGCGGCAGGTGCTCTCGACTTACGACGGGGACCTCAGGGACCCGCTCTGGTGGCCTCAGGAAAGGCCAGTCCCCATGCGAGTTCCTCGGGGGCCTCTCGGGATTCCTCTCCCATTGATGCCGGGGCCTAAGACCTTGTGTGGAGTCGGGGCCGGAACCTGAGGATTCCTCTCCAGTGCTGACATGGATCATGGGGTACTTCTGGAGTCTCCCCAGGGGAGTCAGTCCTCGTCTCGAATGCGGGCATGTACTTGCGCTTTCCTCCAGAGCGGTAGCAGCAGTGTCACGCAGTCCGCCGCGTGGATCAAAGGATCTGTGGTTTTCCCTCGAGTCTTTCCCACGAGGCTTTCCCACGAGGCTTTCCCACAGGGCTGTCCCACGTGCACACGTGGTGGGAGTGGATCCTTGGCTTGAACGTCAAGGCAGTGCAGGGAAAACAGGTTCCTCTGGAATGGACTGACACATCTGGGGGACTCTTGGAATGGTGGCACGACCCTGGAGTTCCTCTCGCCTTTCCTGTGGAGAGCGCCTCCTCTTGAGATGCGACGGGAACGCCGGGAATTCTTTCCCTATGAAACAGGGAAAGGATCCCTCATCTCGAGCTAGGAGGCGGAAACGGGGCTCCCCTGGATGTGTGCGGGATACCACGTGCTTCCTATCGAGTTGAGACGGGTATGTCGGGGAACTTCTTGAGTAGCAGCAAGGGTGTGAAGGACCCTTTGGAAGTTCCAGTGTTTAGATGTGATTGGCCTCGAGAAGCCTCATCGGAAATGGGCCTCATCTCGCCTGGAGGGCAAAACCTCCTGGATTTTCTCGAGTTACGGCAGGTGCTCTCGACTTACGACGGGGACCTCAGGGACCCGCTCTGGTGGCCTCAGGAAAGGCCAGTCCCCATGCGAGTTCCTCCGGGGCCTCTCGGGATTCCTCTCCCGTCGATGCCGGGGCCTAAGACCTTGTGTGGAGTCGGGGCCGGAACCTGAGGATTCCTCTCCAGTGCTGACATGGATCTTGGGGTACTTCTGGAGTCTCCCCAGGGGAGTCAGTCCTCGTCTCGAATGCGGGCATGCACTTGGGCTTTCCTCCAGAGCGGTAGCAGCAGTGTCACGCAGTCCGCCGCGTGGATCAAAGGATCTATGGTTTTCCCTCGAGTCTTTCCCACGAGGCTTTCCCACGAGGCTTTCCCACAGGGCTGTCCCACGTGCACACGTGGTGGGAGTGGATCCTCGGCTTGAACGTCAAGGCAGTGCAGGGAAAACAGGTTCCTCTGGAATGGACTGACACATCTGGGGAACTCTTGGAATGGTGGCACGACCCTGGAGTTCCTCTCGCCTTTCCTGTTGAGAGCGCCTCCTCTTGAGATGCGACGGGAACGCCGGGAATTCTTTCCCTACGAAACAGGGAAAGGATCCCTCATCTCGAGCTAGGAGTCGGAAACGGGGCTCCCCTGGATGTGTACGGGACCCCACGTGCTTCCTCTCGAGTGGAGACGGGTATGTCGGGGAACTTCTTGAGTTGCAGCAAGGGTGTGAAGGACCGTTTGGAAGTTCCAGTGGTTAGATGTGATTGGCCTCGAGAAGCCTCAGCGGAAATGGGCCTCATCTCGCCTGGAGGGCGAAACCTCCTGGATTTTCTCGAGTTGCGGCAGGTGCTCTCGACTTACGACGGGGACCTCAGGGACCCGCTCTGGTGGCCTCAGGAAAGGCCAGTCCCCATGCGAGTTCCTCGGGGGCCTCTCGGCATTCCTCTCCCGTCGATGCCGGGGCCTAAGACCTTGTGTGGAGTCGGGGCCGGAACCTGAGGATTCCTCTCCAGTGCTGACATGGATCTTGGGGTAATTCTGGAGTCTCCCCAGGGGAGTCAGTCCTCGTCTCGAATGCGGGCATGCACTTGCGCTTTCCTTCAGAGCGGTAGCAGCAGTGTCACGCAGTCCGCCGCGTGGATCAAAGGATCTATGGTTTTCCCTCGAGTCTTTCACACGAGGCTTTCCCACGAGGCTTTCCCCAGGGCTGTCCCACGTGCACAAGTGGTGGGAGTTGATCCTCGGCTTGAACGTCAAGGCAGTGAAGGGAAAACAGGTTCCTCTGGAATGGACTGACACATCTGGGCGTCTCTTGGAATGGTGGCACGACCCTGGAGTTCCTCTCGCCTTTCCTGTGCAGAGCGCCTCCTCTTGAGATGCGACGGGAACGCCGGGAATTCTTTCCCTCCGAAACAGGGAAAGGATCCCTCATCTCGAGCTAGGAGGCGGAAACGGGGCTCCCCTGGATGTCTGCGGGACACCACGTGCTTCCTCTCGAGTGGAGACGAGTATGTCGTGGAACTTCTTGAGTTGCAGCAAGGGAGTGAAGGACCCTTTGGAAGTTCCAGTGGTTAGATGTGATTGACCTCGAGAAGCCTCAGCGGAAATGGGCCTCATCTCGCCTGGAGGGCAAAACCTCCTGGATTTTCTCGAGTTGCGGCAGGTGCTCTCGACTTACGACGGGGACCTCAGGGACCAGCTCTGGTGGCCTCAGGAAAGGCCAGTCCCCATGCGAGTTCCTCGGGGGCCTCGCGGGATTCCTCTCCCGTCAATGCCAGGGCCTAAGACCTTGTGTTGAGTCGGGGCCGGAACCTGAGGATTCCTCTCCAGTGCTGACATGGATCTTGGGGTACTTCTGGAGTCTCCCCAGGGGAGTCAGTCCTCGTCTCGAATGCGGGCATGCACTTGCGCTTTCCTCCAGAGCGGTAAGAGCAGTGTCACGCAGTCCGCCCCGTGGATCAAAGGATCTATGGTTTTCCCTCGAGTCTTTCCCACGAGGCTTTCCCACGAGGCTTTCCCACAGGGCTGTCCCACGTGCACACGTGGTGGGAGTCGATCCTCGGCTTGAACGTCAAGGCAGTGCAGGGAAAACAGGTTCCTCTGGAATGGACTGACACATCTGGGGGACTCTTGGAATGGTGGCACGACCCTGGAGTTCCTCTCGCCTTTCCTGTGGAGAGCGCCTCCTCTTGAGATGCGACGGGAACGCCGGGAATTCTTTCCCTACGAAACAGGGAAAGGATCCCTCATCTCGAGCTAGGAGACGGAAACGGGGCTCCCCTGGATGTGTGCGGGACCCCACGTGCTTCCTCTCGAGTGGAGACGGGTATGTCGGGGAACTTCTTGAGTTGCAGCAAGGGTGTGAAGGACCCTTTGGAAGTTCCAGTGGTTAGATGTGATTAGCCTCGAGAAGCCTCATCGGAAATGGGCCTCATCTCGCCTGGAGGGCAAAACCTCCTGGATTTTCTCAAGTTGCGGCAGGTGCTCTCGACTTACGACGGGGACCTCAGGGACCCGCTCTGGTGGCCTCAGGAAAGGCCAGTCCCCATGCGAGTTCCTCGGGGGCCTCTCGGGATTCCTCTCCCGTCGATGCCGGGGCCGAAGACCTTGTGTGGAGTCGGGGCCGGAACCTGAGGATTCCTCTCCAGTGCTGACATGGATCTTGGGGTACTTCTGGAGTCTCCCCAGGGGAGTCAGTCCTCGTCTGGAATGCGGGCATGCACTTGCGCTATCCTCCAGAGCGGTAGCAGCAGTGTCACGCACTCCGCCGCGTGCATCAAAGTATCTATGGTTTTCCCTCTAGTCTTTCCCACGAGGCTTTCCCACGAGGCCTTCCCAAGGGCTGTCCCACGTGCACACGTGGTGGGAGTCGATCCTCGGCTTGAACGTCAAGGCAGTGCAGGGAAAACAGGTTCCTCTGGAATGGACTGACATATCTGGGGGACACTTTGGATGGTGGCACGACGCTGGAGTCCTCTCGCCTTTCCTGTGGAGAGCGCCTCCTCTTGAGATGCGACGGGAACACCGGGAATTCTTTCCCTACGAAACAGGGAAAGGATCCCTCATCTCGAGCTAGGAGGCGGAAACGAGGCTCCCCTGGATGTGTGCGGGACCCCACGTGCTTCCTCTCGAGTGGAGACGGGTATGTCGGGGAACTTCTAGAGTTGCAGCAAGGGTGTGAAGGACCCTTTGGAAGTTCCAGTGGTTAGATGTGATTGGCCTCGAGAAGCCTCAGCGGAAATGGGCCTCATCTCGCCTGGAGGGCAAAACCTCCTGGATTTTCTCGAGTTGCGGCAGGTGCTCTCGACTTACGACGGGGACCTCAGGGACCCGCTCTGGTGGCCTCAGGAAAGGGCAGTCCCCATGCGACTTCCTCGGGGGCCTCTCGGGATTCCTCTCCCTTCGATGCTGGGGCCGAAGACCTTGTGTGGAGTCGGGGCCGGAACCTGAGGATTCCTCTCCAGTGCTGACATGGATCTTGGGGTACTTCTGGAGTCTCCCCAGGGGAGTCAGTCCTCGTCTCGAATGCGGGCATGCACTTGCGCTTTCCTCCAGAGCGGTAGCAGCAGTGTCACGCAGTCCGCCGCGTGGATCAAAGGATCTATGGTTTTCCCTCGAGTCTTTCCCACGAGGCTTTCCCACGAGTCTTTCCACAGGGCTGTCCCACGTGCACACGTGGTGGGACTCGATTCTCGGCTTGAACGTCAAGGCAGTGCAGGGAAAACAGGTTCCTCTGGAATGGACTGACACATCTGGGGGACTCTTGGAATGGTGGCACGACCCTGGAGTTCCTCTCGCCTTTCCTGTGGAGAGCGCCTCCTCTTGAGATGCGACGGGAACGCCGGGAATTCTTTCCCTACGAAACAGGGAAAGGATCCCTTATCTCGAGCTAGGAGGCGGAAATGGGGCTCCCCTGGATGTTTGCGGGACCCCACGTGCTTCCTCTCGAGTGGAGACGGGTATGTCGGGGAACTTCTTGAGTTGCAGCAAGGGTGTGAAGGACCCTTTGGAAGTTCCAGTGGTTAGATGTGATTGGCCTCGAGAAGCCTCAGCGGAAATGGGCCTCATCTCGCCTGGAGGGCAAAACCTCCTGGATTTTCTCGAGTTGCGGCAGGTGCTCTCGACTTACGACGGGGACCTCAGGGACCCGCTCTGGTGGCCTCAGGAAAGGGCATTCCCCATGCGAATTCCTCGGGGGCCTCTCGGGATTCCTCTCCCGTCGATGCCGGGGCCGAAGACCTTGTGTGGAGTCGGGGCCGGAACCAGAAGTTTCCTCTCCAGTGCTGACATGGATCTTGGCGTACTTCTGGAGTCTCCCCAGGGGAGTCAGTCCTCGTTTCGAATGCGGGCTTGCACTTGCGCTTTCCTCCAGAGCGGTAGCAGCAGTGTCACGCAGTCCGCCGCGTGGATCAAAGGATCTATGGTTTTCCCTCGAGTCTTTCCCACGAGGCTTTCCCACGAGGCTTTCCCACAGGGCTGTCCCACCTGCACACGTGGTGGGAGTCGATCCTCGGCTTGAACGTCAAGGCAGTGCAGGGAAAACAGGTTCCTCTGGAATGGACTGACACATATGGGGTCTCTTGGAATGGTGGCACGACCCTGGAGTTCCTCTCGCCTTTCCTGTGGGAGTGCCTCCTCTTGAGATGCGACGGGAACGCCGGGAATTCTTTCCCTACGAAACAGGGAAAGGATCCCTCATCTCGAGCTAGGAGGTGGAAACGGGGCTACCCTGGATGTGTGCGGGACCCCACGTGCTTCCTCTCGAGTGGAGACGGGTATGTCGGGGAACTTCTAGAGTTGCAGCAAGGGTGTGAAGGACGCTTTGGAAGTTCCAGTGGTTAGATGTGATTAGCCTCGAGAAGCCTCAGCGGAAATGGGCTTCATCTCGCCTGGAGGGCAAAATCTCCTGGATTTTCTCGAGTTGCGGCAGGTGCTCTCGACTTACGACGGGGACCTCAGGGACCCGCTCTGTTGACCTCAGGAAAGGCCAGTCCCCATGCGAGTTCCTCGGGGGCCTCTCGGGATTCCTCTCCCGTCGATGCCGGGGAATAAGACCTTGTGTGGAGTCGGGGCCGGGACCTGAGGATTCCTCTCCAGTGCTGACATGGATCTTGGGGTACTTCTGGAGTCTCCCCAGGGGAGTCAGTCCTCGTCTCGAATGCGGGCATGCTCTTGCGCTTTCCTCCAGAGCGGTAGCAGCAGTGTCACACAGTCCGCCGCGTGGATCAAAGGATCTATGGTTTTCCCTCGAGTCTTTCCCACGAGGCTTTCCCACGAGGCTTTCCACAGGGCTGTCCCACGTGCACACTTGTTGGGAGTCGATTCTCGGCTTGAACGTCAAGGCAGTGCAGGGAAAACAGGTTCCTCTGGAATGGACTGACACATCTGAGGGCCTCTTGGAATGGTGGCACGACCCTGGATTTCCTCTCGCCTTTCCTGTGGAGAGTGCCTCCTCTTGAGATGCGACGGGAACGCCGGGAATTCTTTCCCTACGAAACAGGGAAAGGATGCTCATCTCGAGCTAGGAGGCGGAAATGGGGCTCCCCTGGATGTTTGCGGGACCCCACGTGCTTCCTCTCGAGTGGAGACGGGTATGTCGGGGAACTTCTTGAGTTGCAGCAAGGGTGTGAAGGACCCTTTGGAAGTTCCAGTGGTTAGATGTGATTGGCCTCGAGAAGCCTCAGCGGAAATGGGCCTCATCTCGCCTGGAGGGCAAAACCTCCTGGATTTTCTCGAGTTGCGGCAGGTGCTCTCGACTTACGACGGGGACCTCAGGGACCCGCTCTGGTGGCCTCAGGAAAGGCCAGTCCCCATGTGAGTTCCTCGGGGGCCTCTCGGCATTCCTCTCCCGTCGGTGCCGGGGCCTAAGACCTTGTGTGGAGTCGGGGCCGGAACCTGAGGATTCCTCTCCAGTGCTGACATGGATCTTGGGGTACTTCTGGAGTCTCCCCAGGGGAGTCAGTCCTCGTCTCGAATGCGGGCATGCACTTGCGCTTTCCTCCAGAGCGGTAGCAGCAGTGTCACGCAGTCCGCCGCGTGGATCAAAGGATCTATGGTTTTCCCTCGAGTCTTTCCCACGAGGCTTTCCCACGAGGCTTTCCCACAGGGCTGTCCCACGTGCACACGTGGTGGGAGTCGATCCTCGGCTTGAACGTCAAGGCAGTGCAGGGAAAACAGGTTCCTCTGGAATGGACTGACACATCTGGGGGACTCTTGGAATGGTGGCACGACCCTGGAGTTCCTCTCGCCTTTCCTGTGGAGAGCGCCTCCTCTTGAGATGCGACGGGAACGCCGGGAATTCTTTCCCTAAGAAACAGGGAAAGGATCCCTCATCTCGAGCTAAGAGGGGGAAACGGGGCTCCCCTGGATGTGTGCGGGACCCCATGTGCTTCCTCTCGAGTGGAGACGGGTATGTCTGGGAACTTCTTGAGTTGCAGCAAGGGTGTGAAGGACCCTTTGGAAGTTCCAGTGGTTAGACGTGATTAGCCTCGAGAAGCCTCAGTGGAAATGGGCCTCATCTCGCCTGGAGGGCAAAACCTCCTGGATTTCCTCGAGTTGCGGCAGGTGCTCTCGACTTACGACGGGGACCTCAGGGACCCGCTCTGGTGGCCTCAGGAAAGGCCAGTCCCCATGCGAGTTCATCGGGGGCCTCTCGGGATTCCTCTCCCGTCGATGCCGGGGCCTAAGACCTTGTGTGGAGTCGGGGCCGGAACCTGAGGATTCCTCTCCAGTGCTGACATGGATCTTGGGGTACTTCTGGAGTCTCCCCAGGGGAGTCAGTCCTCGTCTCGAATGCGGGCATGCACTTGGGCTTTCCTCCAGAGCGGTAGCAGCAGTGTCACGCAGTCCGCCGCGTGGATCAAAGGATCTATGGTTTTCCCTCGAGTCTTTCCCACGAGGCTTTCCCACGAGGCTTTCCCACAGGGCTGTCCCACGTGCACACGTGGTGGGAGTCGATCCTCGGCTTGAACGTCAAGGCAGTGCAGGGAAAACAGGTTCCTCTGGAATGGACTGACACATCTGGGGGACTCTTGGAATGGTGGCACGACCCTGGAGTTCCTCTCGCCTTTCCTGTGGAGAGCGCCTCCTCTTGAGATGCGACGGGAACGCCGGGAATTCTTTCCCTACGAAACAGGGAAAGGATCCCTCATCTCGAGCTAGGAGGCGGAAACGGTGCTCCCCTGGATGTGTGCGGGACCCCACGTGCTTCCTCTCGAGTGGAGACGGGTATGTCGGGGAACTTCTTGAGTTGCAGCAAGGGTGTGAAGGACCCTTTGGAAGTTCCCGTGGTTAGACGTGATTAGCCTCGAGAAGCCTCAGCGGAAATGGGCCTCATCTCGCCTGGAGGGCAAAACCTCCTGGATTTTCTCGAGTTGCGGCAGGTGCTCTCGACTTACGACGGGGACCTCAGGGACCCGCTCTGGTGGCCTCAGGAAAGGCCAGTCCCCATGCGAGTTCCTCGGGGGCCTCTCGGGATTCCTCTCCCGTCGATGCCGGGGCCTAAGACCTTGTGTGGAGTCGGGGCCGGAACCTGAGGATTCCTCTCCAGTGCTGACATGGATCTTGGGGTACTTCTGGAGTCTCCCCAGGGGAGTCAGTCCTCGTCTCGAATGCGGGCATGCACTTGCGCTTTCCTCCAGAGCGGTAGCAGCAGTGTCACGCAGTCCGCCGCGTGGATCAAAGGATCTATGGTTTTCCCTCGAGTCTTTCCCACGAGGCTTTCCCACGAGGCTTTCCCACAGGGCTGTCCCACGTGCACACGTGGTGGGAGTCGATCCTCGGCTTGAACGTCAAGGCAGTGCAGGGAAACTTGTTCCTCTGGAATGGACTGACACATTTGGGGGACTCTTGGAATGGTTGCACGACCCTGGAGTTCCTCTCGCCTTTCCTGTGGAGAGCGCCTCCTCTTGAGATGCGACGGGAACGCCGGGAATTCTTTCCCTACGAAACAGGGAAAGGATCCCTCATCTCGAGCTAAGAGGGGGAAACGGGGCTCCCCTGGATGTGTGCGGGACCCCATGTGCTTCCTCTCGAGTGGAGACGGGTATGTCTGGGAACTTCTTGAGTTGCAGCAAGGGTGTGAAGGACCCTTTGGAAGTTCCAGTGGTTAGACGTGATTAGCCTCGAGAAGCCTCAGTGGAAATGGGCCTCATCTCGCCTGGAGGGCAAAACCTCCTGGATTTCCTCGAGTTGCGGCAGGTGCTCTCGACTTACGACGGGGACCTCAGGGACCCGCTCTGGTGGCCTCAGGAAAGGCCAGTCCCCATGCGAGTTCATCGGGGGCCTCTCGGGATTCCTCTCCCGTCGATGCCGGGGCCTAAGACCTTGTGTGGAGTCGGGGCCGGAACCTGAGGATTCCTCTCCAGTGCTGACATGGATCTTGGGGTACTTCTGGAGTCTCCCCAGGGGAGTCAGTCCTCGTCTCGAATGCGGGCATGCACTTGGGCTTTCCTCCAGAGCGGTAGCAGCAGTGTCACGCAGTCCGCCGCGTGGATCAAAGGATCTATGGTTTTCCCTCGAGTCTTTCCCACGAGGCTTTCCCACGAGGCTTTCCCACAGGGCTGTCCCACGTGCACACGTGGTGGGAGTCGATCCTCGGCTTGAACGTCAAGGCAGTGCAGGGAAAACAGGTTCCTCTGGAATGGACTGACACATCTGGGGGACTCTTGGAATGGTGGCACGACCCTGGAGTTCCTCTCGCCTTTCCTGTGGAGAGCGCCTCCTCTTGAGATGCGACGGGAACGCCGGGAATTCTTTCCCTAAGAAACAGGGAAAGGATCCCTCATCTCGAGCTAGGAGGCGGAAACGGTGCTCCCCTGGATGTGTGCGGGACACCACGTGCTTCCTCTCGAGTGGAGACGGGTATGTCGGGGAACATCTTGAGTTGCAGCGAGGGTGTGAAGGACCCTTTGGAAGTTCCAGTGGTTAGACGTGATTAGCCTCGAGAAGCCTCAGCGGAAATGGGCCTCATCTCGCCTGGAGGGCAAAACCTCCTGGATTTTCTCGAGTTGCGGCAGGTGCTCTCGACTTACGACGGGGACCTCAGGGACCCGCTCTGGTGGCCTCAGGAAAGGCCAGTCCCCATGCGAGTTCCTCGGGGGCCTCTCGGGATTCCTCTCCCGTCGATGCCGGGGCCTAAGACCTTGTGTGGAGTCGGGGCTGGAACCTGAGGATTCCTCTCCAGTGCTGACATGGATCTTGGGGTACTTCTGGAGTCTCCCCAGGGGAGTCAGTCCTCGTCTCGAATGCGGGCATGCACTTGGGCTTTCCTCCAGAGCGGTAGCAGCTGTGTCACGCAGTCCGCCGCGTGGATCAAAGGATCTATGGTTTTCCCTCGAGTCTTTCCCACGAGGCTTTCCCACGAGGCTTTCCCACAGGGCTGTCCCACGTGCACACGTGGTGGGAGTCGATCCTCGGCTTGAACGTCAAGGCAGTGCAGGGAAACAGGTTCCTCTGGAATGGACTGACACATTTGGGGGACTCTTGGAATGGTGGCACGACCCTGGAGTTCCTCTCGCCTTTCCTGTGGAGAGCGCCTCCTCTTGAGATGCGACGGGAAGGCCGGGAATTCTTTCCCTACGAAACAGGGAAAGGATCCCTCATCTCGAGCTAGGAGGCGGAAACGGGGCTCCCCTGGATGTGTGCGGGACCCCACGTGCTTCCTCTCGAGTGCAGACGGGTATGTCGGGGAACTTCATGAGTTGCAGCAAGGGTGTGAAGGACCCTTTGGAAGTTCCAGTGGTTAGACATGATTAGCCTCGAGAAGCCTCAGCAGAAATGGGCCTCATCTCGCCTGGAGGGCAAAACCTCCTGGATTTTCTCGAGTTGCGGCATGTGGTCTCGACTTACGACGGGGACCTCAGGGACCCGCTCTGGTGGCCTCAGGAAAGGCCAGTCCCCATGCGAGTTCCTCGGGGGCCTCTCGGGATTCCTCTCCCATTGATGCCGGGGCCTAAGACCTTGTGTGGAGTCGGGGCCGGAACCTGAGTATTCCTCTCCAGTGCTGACATGGATCATGGGGTACTTCTGGAGTCTCCCCAGGGGAGTCAGTCCTCGTCTCGAATGCGGGCATGTACTTGCGCTTTCCTCCAGAGCGGTAGCAGCAGAGTCACGCAGTCCGCCGCGTGGATCAAAGGATCTATGGTTTTCCCTCGAGTCTTTCCCACGAGGCTTTCCCACGAGGCTTTCCCACAGGGCTGTCCCACGTGCACACGTGGTGGGAGTGGATCCTCGGCTTGAACGTCAAGGCAGTGCAGGGAAAACAGGTTCCTCTGGAATGGACTGACACATCTGGGGGACTCTTGGAATGGTGGCACGACCCTGGAGTTCCTCTCGCCTTTCCTGTGGAGAGCGCCTCCTCTTGAGATGCGACGGGAACGCCGGGAATTCTTTCCCTATGAAACAGGGAAAGGATCCCTCATCTCGAGCTAGGAGGCGGAAACGGGGCTCCCCTGGATGTGTGCGGGATACCACGTGCTTCCTATCGAGTTGAGACGGGTATGTCGGGGAACTTCTTGAGTAGCAGCAAGGGTGTGAAGGACCCTTTGGAAGTTCCAGTGGTTAGATGTGATTGGCCTCGAGAATCCTCAGCGGAAATGGGCCTCATCTCGCCTGGAGGGCAAAACCTCCTGGATTTTCTCGAGTTGCGGCAGGTGCTCTCGACTTACGACGGGGACCTCAGGGACCCGCTCTGGTGGCCTCAGGAAAGGCCAGTCCCCATGCGAGTTCCTCGGGGGCCTCTCGGGATTCCTCTCCCGTCGATGCCGGGGCCTAAGACCTTGTGTGGAGTCGGGGCCGGAACCTGAGGATTCCTCTCCAGTGCTGACATGGATCTTGGGGTACTTCTGGAGTCTCCCCAGGGGAGTCAGTCCTCGTCTCGAATGCGGGCATGCACTTGCGATTTCCTCCAGAGCGGTAGCAGCAGTGTCACGCAGTCCGCCGCGTGGATCAAAGGATCTATAGTTTTCCCTCGAGTCTTTCCCACGAGGCTTTCCCACGAGGCTTTCCCACAGGGCTGTCCCACGTGCACACGTGGTGGGAGTCGATCCTCGACTTGAACGTCAAGGCAGTGCAGGGAAAACAGGTTCCTCTGGAATGGACTGACACATCTGGGGGACTCTTGGAATGGTGGCACGACCCTGGAGTTCCTCTCGCCTTTCCTGTGGAGAGCGCCTCCTCTTGAGATGCGACGGGAACGCCGGGAATTCTTTACCTACGAAACAGGGAAAATATCCCTCATCTCGAGCTAGGAGGCGGAAACGGGGCTCCCCTGGATGTGTGCGGGACCCCACGTGCTTCCTCTCGAGTGGAGACGGGTATGTCGGGGAACATCTTGAGTTGCAGCAAGGGTGTGAAGGACCCTTTGGAAGTTCCAGTGGTTAGACGTGATTAGCCTCGAGAAGCCACAGCGGAAATGGGCCTCATCTCGCCTGGAGGGCAAAACCTCCTGGATTTTCTCGAGTTGCGGCAGGTGCTCTCGACTTACGACGGGGACCTCAGGGACCCGCTCTGGTGGCCTCAGGAAAGGCCAGTCCCCATGCGAGTTCCTCGGGGGCCTCTCGGGATTCCTCTCCCATTGATGCCGGGGCCTAAGACCTTGTGTGGAGTCGGGGCCGGAACCTGAGTATTCCTCTCCAGTGCTGACATGGATCATGGGGTACTTCTGGAGTCTCCCCAGGGGAGTCAGTCCTCGTCTCGAATGCGGGCATGTACTTGCGCTTTCCTCCAGAGCGGTAGCAGCAGAGTCACGCAGTCCGCCGCGTGGATCAAAGGATCTATGGTTTTCCCTCGAGTCTTTCCCACGAGGCTTTCCCACGAGGCTTTCCCACAGGGCTGTCCCACGTGCACACGTGGTGGGAGTGGATCCTTGGCTTGAACGTCAAGGCAGTGCATGGAAAACAGGTTACTCTGGAATGGACTGACACATCTGGGGGACTCTTGGAATGGTGGCACGACCCTGGAGTTCCTCTCGCCTTTCCTGTGGAGAGCGCCTCCTCTTGAGATGCGACGGGAACGCCGGGAATTCTTTCCCTATGAAACAGGGAAAGGATCCCTCATCTCGAGCTAGGAGGCGGAAACGGGGCTCCCCTGGATGTGTGCGGGATACCACGTGCTTCCTATCGAGTTGAGACGGGTATGTCGGGGAACTTCTTGAGTAGCAGCAAGGGTGTGAAGGACCCTTTGGAAGTTCCAGTGGTTAGATGTGATTGGCCTCGAGAAGCCTCAGCGGAAATGGGCCTCATCTCGCCTGGAGGGCAAAACCTCCTGGATTTTCTCGAGTTACGGCAGGTGCTCTCGACTTACGACGGGGACCTCAGGGACCCGCTCTGGTGGCCTCAGGAAAGGCCAGTCCCCATGCGAGTTCCTCGGGGGCCTCTCGGGATTCCTCTCCCGTCGATGCCGGGGCCTAAGACCTTGTGTGGAGTCGGGGCCGGAACCTGAGGATTCCTCTCCAGTGCTGACATGGATCTTGGGGTACTTCTGGAGTCTCCCCAGGGGAGTCAGTCCTCGTCTCGAATGCGGGCATCCACTTGGGCTTTCCTCCAGAGCGGTAGCAGCAGTGTCACGCAGTCCGCCGCGTGGATCAAAGGATCTATGGTTTTCCCTCGAGTCTTTCCCACGAGGCTTTCCCACGAGGCTTTCCCACAGGGCTGTCCCACGTGCACACGTGGTGGGAGTCGATCCTCGGCTTGAACGTCAAGGCAGTGCAGGGAAAACAGGTTCCTCTGGAATGGACTGACACATCTGGGGGACTCTTGGAATGGTGGCACGACCCTGGAGTTCCTCTCGCCTTTCCTGTGGAGAGCGCCTCCTCTTGAGATGCGACGGGAACGCCGGGAATTCTTTCCCTAAGAAACAGGGAAAGGATCCCTCATCTCGAGCTAGGAGGCGGAAACGGTGCTCCCCTGGATGTGTGCGGGACCTCACGTGCTTCCTCTCGAGTGGAGACGGGTATGTCGGGGAACTTCTTGAGTTGCAGCAAGGGTGTGAAGGACCCTTTGGAAGTTCCAGTGGTTATACGTGATTAGCCTCGAGAAGCCTCAGCGGAAATGGGCCTCATCTCGCCTGGAGGGCAAAACCTCCTGGATTTTCTCGAGTTTCGGCAGGTGCTCTCGACTTACGACGGGGACCTCAGGGACCCGCTCTGGTGGCCTCAGGAAAGGCCAGTCCCCATGCGAGTTCCTCGGGGGCCTCTCGGGATTCCTCTCCCGTCGATGCCGGGGCCTAAGACCTTGTGTGGAGTCGGGGCTGGAACCTGAGGATTCCTCTCCAGTGCTGACATGGATCTTGGGGTACTTCTGGAGTCTCCCCAGGGGAGTCAGTCCTCGTCTCGAATGCGGGCATGCACTTGGGCTTTCCTCCAGAGCGGTAGCAGCAGTGTCACGCAGTCCGCCGCGTGGATCAAAGGATCTATCGTTTTCCCTCGAGTCTTTCCCACGAGGCTTTCCCACGAGGCTTTCCCACAGGGCTGTCCCACGTGCACACGTGGTGGGAGTCGATCCTCGGCTTGAACGTCAAGGCAGTGCAGGGAAACAGGTTCCTCTGGAATGGACTGACACATTTGGGGGACTCTTGGAATGGTGGCACGACCCTGGAGTTCCTCTCGCCTTTCCTGTGGAGAGCGCCTCCTCTTGAGATGCGACGGGAACGCCGGGAATTCTTTCCCTACGAAACAGGGAAAGGATCCCTCATCTCGAGCTAGGAGGCGGAAACGGGGCTCCCCTGGATGTGTGCGGGACCCCACGTGGTTCCTCTCGAGTGCAGACGGGTATGTCGGGGAACTTCTTGAGTTGCAGCAAGGGTGTGAAGGACCCTTTGGAAGTTCCAGTGGTTAGACGTGATTAGCCTCGAGAAGCCTCAGCAGAAATGGGCCTCATCTCGCCTGGAGGGCAAAACCTCCTGGATTTTCTCGAGTTGCGGCAGGTGCTCTCGACTTACGACGGGGACCTCAGGGACCCGCTCTGGTGGCCTCAGGAAAGGCCAGTCCCCATGCGAGTTCCTCGGGGGCCTCTCGGGATTCCTCTCCCGTCGTTGCCGGGGCCTAAGACCTTGTGTGGAGTCGGGGCCGGAACCTGAGGATTCCTCTCCAGTGCTGACATGGATCTTGGGGTACTTCTGGAGTCTCCCCAGGGGAGTCAGTCCTCGTCTCGAAAGCGGGCATGCACTTGCGCTTTCCTCCAGAGCGGTAGCAGCAGTGTCACGCAGTCCACCGCGTGGATCAAAGGATCTATGGTTTTCCCTCGAGTCTTTCCCACGAGGCTTTCCCACGAGGCTTTCCCACAGGGCTGTCCCACGTGTACACGTGGTGGGAGTCGATCCTCGGCTTGAACGTCAAGGCAGTGCAGGGAAAACAGGTTCCTCTGGAATGGACTGACACATCTGGGGGACTCTTGGAATGGTGGCACGACCCTGGAGTTCCTCTCGCCTTTCCTGTGGAGAGCGCCTCCTCTTGAGATGCGACGGGAACGCCGGGAATTCTTTCCCTACGAAACAGGGAAAGGATCCCTCATCTCGAGCTAGGAGGCGGAAACGGGGCTCCCCTGGATGTGTGCGGGACCCCACGTGCTTCCTCTCGAGTGGAGACGGGTATGTCGGGGAACTTCTTGAGTTGCAACAAGGGTGTGAAGGACCCTTTGGAAGTTCCAGTGTTTAGACGTGATTAGCCTCGAGAAGCCTCAGCGGAAATGGGCCTCATCTCGCCTGGAGGGCAAAACCTCCTGGATTTTCTCGAGTTGCGGCAGGTGCTCTCGACTTACGACGGGGACCTCAGGGACCCGCTCTGGTGGCCTCAGGAAAGGCCAGTCCCCATGCGAGTTCCTCGGGGGCCTCTCGGGATTCCTCTCCCGTCGATGCCGGGGCCTAAGACCTTGTGTGGAGTCGGGGCCGGAACCTGAGGATTCCTCTCCAGTGCTGACATGGATCTTGGGGTACTTCTGGAGTCTCCCCAGGGGAGTCAGTCCTCGTCTCGAATGCGGGCATGCACTTGCGCTTTCCTCCAGAGCGGTAGCAGCAGTGTCACGCAGTCCGCCGCGTGGATCAAAAGATCTATGGTTTTCCCTCGAGCCTTTCCCACGAGGCTTTCCCACGAGGCTTTCCCACAGGGCTGTCCCACGTGCACAGGTGGTGGGAGTCGCTCCTCGGTTTGAACGTCAAGGCAGTGCAGGGAAAACAGGTTCCTCTGGAATGGACTGACCCATCTGGGCGTCTTTTGGAATGGTGGCACGACCCTGGAGTTCCTCTCGCCTCTCCTGTGGAGAGCGCCTCCTCTTGAGATGCGACGGGAACGCCGGGAATTCTTTCCCTAAGAAACAGGGAAAGGATCCCTCATCTCGAGCTAGGAGGCGGAAAAGGGGCTCCCCTGGAGGTGTGCGGGACCCCACATGCTTCCTCTCGAGTGGAGACGGGTATGTCGGGGAACTTCTTGAGTTGCAGCAAGGGTGTGAAGGACCCTTTGGAAGTTCCAGTGGTTAGATGTGATTAGCCTCGAGAAGCCTCAGCGGAAATGGGCCTCATCTCGCCTGGAGGGCAAAACCTCCTGGATTTTCTCGAGTTGCGGCATGTGGTCTCGACTTACGACGGGGACCTCAGGGACCCGCTCTGGTGACCTCAGGAAAGGCCAGTCCCCATGCGAGTTCCTCGGGGGCCTCTCGGGATTCCTCTCCCATTGATGCCGGGGCCTAAGACCTTGTGTGGAGTCGGGGCCGGAACCTGAGTATTCCTCTCCAGTGCTGACATGGATCATGGGGTACTTCTGGAGTCTCCCCAGGGGAGTCAGTCCTCGTCTCGAATGCGGGCATGTACTTGCGCTTTCCTCCAGAGCGGTAGCAGCAGTGTCACGCAGTCCGCCGCGTGGATCAAAGGATCTATGGTTTTCCCTCGAGTCTTTCCCACGAGGCTTTCCCACGAGGCTTTCCCACAGGGCTGTCCCACGTGCACACGTGGTGGGAGTTGATCCTCGGCTTGAACGTCAAGGCAGTGCAGGGAAAACAGGTTCCTCTGGAATGGACTGACACATCTGGGGGACTCTTGGAATGGTGGCACGACCCTGGAGTTCCTCTCGCCTTTCCTGTGGAGAGCGCCTCCTCTTGAGATGCGACGGGAACGCCGGGAATTGTTTCCCTATGAAACAGGGAAAGGATCCCTCATCTCGAGCTAGGAGGCGGGAACGGGGCTCCCCTGGATGTGTGCGGGATACCACGTGCTTCCTATCGAGTTGAGACGGGTATGTCGGGGAACTTCTTGAGTAGCAGCAAGGGTGTGAAGGACCCTTTGGAAGTTCCAGTGGTTAGATGTGATTGGCCTCGAGAATCCTCAGCGGAAATGGGCCTCATCTCGCCTGGAGGGCAAAACCTCCTGGATTTTCTCGAGTTACGGCAGGTGCTCTCGACTTACGACGGGGACCTCAGGGACCCGCTCTGGTGGCCTCAGGAAAGGCCAGTCCTCATGCGAGTTCCTCGGGGGCCTCTCGGGATTCCTCTCCCGTCGATGCCGGGGCCTAAGACCTTGTGTGGAGTCGGGGCCGGAACCTGAGGATTCCTCTCCAGTGCTGACATGGATCTTGGGGTACTTCTGGAGTCTCCCCAGGGGAGTCAGTCCTCGTTTCGAATGCGGGCATGCACTTGCGCTTTCCTCCAGAGCGGTAGCAGCAGTGTCACGCAGTCCGCCGCGTGGATCAAAGGATCTATAGTTTTCCCTCGAGTCTTTCCCACGAGGCTTTCCCACGAGGCTTTCCCACAGGGCTGTCCCACGTGCACACGTGGTGGGAGTCGATCCTCGGCTTGAACGTCAAGGCAGTGCAGGGAAAACAGGTTCCTCTGGAATGGACTGACACATTTGGGGGACTCTTGGAATGGTGGCACGACCCTGGAGTTCCTCTCGCCTTTCCTGTGGAGAGCGCCTCCTCTTGAGATGCGACGGGAACGCCGGGAATTCTTTCCCTACGAAACAGGGAAAGGATCCCTCATCTCGAGCTAGGAGGCGGAAACGGGGCTCCCCTGGATGTGTGCGGGACCCCACGTGCTTCCTCTCGAGTGCAGACGGGTATGTCGGGGAACTTCTTGAGTTGCAGCAAGGGTGTGAAGGACCCTTTGGAAGTTCCAGTGGTTAGACGTGATTAGCCTCGAGAAGCCTCAGCAGAAATGGGCCTCATCTCGCCTGGAGGGCAAAACCTCCTGGATTTTCTCGAGTTGCGGCAGGTGCTCTCGACTTAAGACGGGGACCTCAGGGACCCGCTCTGGTGGCCTCAGGAAAGGCCAGTCCCCATGCGAGTTCCTCGGGGGCCTCTCGGGATTCCTCTCCCGTCGTTGCCGGGGCCTAAGACCTTGTGTGGAGTCGGGGCCGGAACCTGAGGATTCCTCTCCAGTGCTGACATGGATCTTGGGGTACTTCTGGAGTCTCCCCAGGGGAGTCAGTCCTCGTCTTGAAAGCGGGCATGCACTTGCGCTTTCCTCCAGAGCGGTAGCAGCAGTGTCACGCAGTCCACCGCGTGGATCAAAGGATCTATGGTTTTCCCTCGAGTCTTTCCCACGAGGCTTTCCCACGAGGCTTTCCCACAGGGCTGTCCCACGTGTACACGTGGTGGGAGTCGATCCTCGGCTTGAACGTCAAGGCAGTGCAGGGAAAACAGGTTCCTCTGGAATGGACTGACACATCTGGGGGACTCTTGGAATGGTGGCACGACCCTGGAGTTCCTCTCGCCTTTCCTGTGGAGAGCGCCTCCTCTTGAGATGCGACGGGAACGCCGGGAATTCTTTACCTACGAAACAGGGAAAGGATCCCTCATCTCGAGCTAGGAGGCGGAAACGGGGCTCCCCTGGATGTGTGCGGGACCCCACGTGCTTCCTCTCGAGTGGAGACGGGTATGTCGGGGAACATCTTGAGTTGCAGCAAGGGTGTGAATGACCCTTTGGAAGTTCCAGTGTTTAGACGTGATTAGCCTCGAGAAGCCACAGCGGAAATGGGCCTCATCTCGCCTGGAGGGCAAAACCTCCTGGATTTTCTCGAGTTGCGGCAGGTGCTCTCGACTTACGACGGGGACCTCAGGGACCCGCTCTGGTGGCCTCAGGAAAGGCCAGTCCCCATGCGAGTTCCTCGGGGGCCTCTCGGGATTCCTCTCCCGTCGATGCCGGGGCCTAAGACCTTGTGTGGAGTCGGGGCCGGAACCTGAGGATTCCTCTCCAGTGCTGACATGGATCTTGGGGTATTTCTGGAGTCTCCCCAGGGGAGTCAGTCCTCGTCTCGAATGCGGGCATGCACTTGCGCTTTCCTACAGAGCGGTAGCAGCAGTGTCACGCAGTCCGCCGCGTGGATCAAAGGATCTATGGTTTTCCCTCGAGTCTTTCCCACGAGGCTTTCCCACGAGGCTTTCCCACAGGGCTGTCCCACGTGCACACGTGGTGGGAGTCGATCCTCGGCTTGAACGTCAAGGCAGTGCAGGGAAAACAGTTTCCTCTGGAATGGACTGACACATCTGGGGGACTCTTGGAATGGTGGCACGACCCTGGAGTTCCTCTCGCCTTTCCTGTGGAGAGCGCCTCCTCTTGAGATGCGACGGGAACGCCGGGAATTCTTTCCCTACGAAACAGGGAAAGGATCCCTCATCTCGAGCTAGGAGGTGGAAACGGGGCTCCCCTGGATGTGTGCGGGACCCCACGTGCTTCCTCTCGAGTGGAGACGGGAATGTCGGGGAACTTCTTGAGTTGCAGCAAGGGTGTGAAGGACCCTTTGGAAGTTCCCGTGGTTAGACGTGATTAGCCTCGAGAAGCCTCAGCGGAAATGGGCCTCATCTCGCCTGGAGGGCAAAACCTCCTGGATTTTCTCGAGTTGCGGCAGGTGCTCTCGACTTACGACGGGGACCTCAGGGACCCGCTCTGGTGGCCTCAGGAAAGGCCAGTCCCCATGCGAGTTCCTCGGGGGCCTCTCGGCATTCCTCTCCCGTCGATGCCGGGGCCTAAGACCTTGTGTGGAGTCGGGGCCGGAACCTGAGGATTCCTCTCCAGTGCTGACATGGATCTTGGGGTACTTCTGGAGTCTCCCCAGCGGAGTCAGTCCTCGTCTCGAATGCGGGCATGCACTTGCGCTTTCCTCCAGAGCGGTAGCAGCAGTGTCACACAGTCCGCCGCGTGGATCAAAGGATCTATGGTTTTCCCGCGAGTCTTTCCCACGAGGCTTTCCCACGAGGCTTTCCCACAGGGCTGTCCCACGTGCACAGGTGGTGGGAGTCGATCCTCGGCTTGAACGACAAGGCAGTGCAGGGAAAACAGGTTCCTCTGGAATGGACTGACCCATCTGGGCGTCTCTTGGAATGGTGGCACGACCCTGGATTTCCTCTCGCCTCTCCTGTGGAGAGCGCCTCCTCTTGAGATCCGACGGGAACGCCGGGAATTCTTTCCCTACGAAACAGGGAAAGGATCCCTCATCTCGAGCTAGGAGGCGGAAACGGGGCTCCCCTGGATGTGTGCGGGACCCCACGTGCTTCCTCTCGAGTGGAGACGGGTATGTCGGGGAACTTCTTGAGTTGCAGCAAGGGTGTGAAGGACCCTTTGGAAGTTCCAGTGGTTAGACGTGATTAGCCTGGAGAAGCCTCAGCGGAAATGGGCCTCATCTCGCCTGGAGGGCAAAACCTCGTGAATTTTCTCGAGTTGCGGCAGGTGCTCTCGACTTACGACGGGGACCTCAGGGACCCGCTCTGGTGGCCTCAGGAAAGGCCAGTCCCCATGCGAGTTCCTCGGGGGCCTCTCGGGATTCCTCTCCCGTCGATGCCGGGGCCTAAGACCTTGTGTGGAGTCGGGGCCGGAACCTGAGGATTCCTCTCCAGTGCTGACATGGATCTTGGGGTACTTCTGGAGTCTCCCCAGGGGAGTCAGTCCTCGTCTCGAATGCGGGCATGCACTTGCGCTTTCCTCCAGAGCGGTAGCAGCAGTGTCACGCAGTCCGCCGCGTGGATCAAAGGATCTATGGTTTTCCCTCAAGTCTTTCCCACGAGGCTTTCCCACGAGGCATTCCCACAGGGCTGTCCCACGTGCACAGGTGGTGGGAGTCGATCCTCGGCCTGAACCTCAAGGCAGTGCAGGGAAAACAGGTTCCTCTGGAATGGACTGACCCATCTGGGCGTCTCTTGGAATGGTGGCACGACCCTGGAGTTCCTCTGGCCTCTCCTGTGGAGAGCGCCTCCTCTTGAGATGCGACGGGAACGCCGGGAATTCTTTCCCTACGAAACAGGGAAAGGATCCCTCATCTCGAGCTAGGAGGCGGAAACGGGGCTCCCCTGGATGTGTGCGGGACCCCACGTGCTTCCTCTCGAGTGGAGACGGGTATGTCGGGGAACTTCTTGAGTTGCAGCAAGGGTGTGAAGGACCCTTTGGAAGTTCCAGTGGTTAGATGTGATTAGCCTCGAGAAGCCTCAGCGGAAATGGGCCTCATCTCGCCTGGAGGGCAAAACCTCCTGGATTTTCTCGAGTTGCGGCATGTGCTCTCGACTTACGACGGGGACCTCAGGGACCCGCTCAGGTGACCTCAGGAAATGCCAGTCCCCATGCGAGTTCCTCGGGGGCCTCTCGGGATTCCTCTCCCATTGATGCCGGGGCCTAAGACCTTGTGTGGAGTCGGGGCCGGAACCTGAGGATTCCTCTCCAGTGCTGACATGGATCATGGGGTACTTCTGGAGTCTCCCCAGGGGAGTCAGTCCTCGTCTCGAATGCGGGCATGTACTTGCGCTTTCCTCCAGAGCGGTAGCAGCAGTGTCACGCAGTCCGCCGCGTAGATCAAAGGATCTATGGTTTTCACTCGAGTCTTTCCCACGAGGCTTTCCCACGAGGCTTTCCCACAGGGCTGTCCCACGTGCACACGTGGTGGGAGTGGATCCTCGGCTTGAACGTCAAGGCAGTGCAGGGAAAACAGGTTCCTCTGGAATGGACTGACACATCTGGGGGACTCTTGGAATGGTGGCACGACCCTGGAGTTCCTCTCGCCTTTCCTGTGGAGAGCGCCTCCTCTTGAGATGCGACGGGAACGCCGGGAATTCTTTCCCTACGAAACAGGGAAAGGATACCTCATCTCGAGCTAGGAGGTGGAAACGGGGCTACCCTGGATGTGTGCGGGACCCCACGTGCTTCCTCTCGAGTGGAGACGCGTATGTCGGGGAACTTCTAGAGTTGCAGCAAGGGTGTGAAGGACCCTTTGGAAGTTCCAGTGGTTAGATGTGATTGGCCTCGAGAAGCCTCAGCGGAAATGGGCCTCATCTCGCCTGGAGGGCAAAACCTCCTGGATTTTCTCGAGTTGCGGCAGGTGCTCTCGACTTACGACGGGGACCTCAGGGACCCGCTCTGGTGGCCTCAGGAAAGGGCAGTCCCCATGCGACTTCCTCGGGGGCCTCTCGGGATTCCTCTCCCGTCGATGCCGGGGCCGAAGACCTTGAGTGGAGTCGGGGCCGGAACCAGAAGATTCCTCTCCAGTGCTGACATGGATCTTGGGGTACTTCTGGAGTCTCCCCAGGGGAGTCAGTCCTCGTTTCGAATGCGGGCATGCACTTGCGCTTTCCTCCAGAGCGGTAGCAGCAGTGTCACGCAGTCCGCCGCGTGGATCAAAGGATCTATGGTTTTCCCTCGAGTCTTTCCCACGAGGCTTTCCCACGAGGCTTTCCCACAGGGCTGTCCCACGTGCACACGTGGTGGGACTCGATCCTCGGCTTGAACGTCAATGCAGTGCAGGGAAAACAGGTTCCTCTGGAATGGACTGACACATCTGGGGGACTCTTGGAATGGTGGCACGACCCTGGAGTTCCTCTCGCCTTTCCTGTGGAGAGCGCCTCCTCTTGAGATGCGACGGGAACGCCGGGAATTCTTTCCCTACGAAACAGGGAAAGGATCCCTCATCTCGAGCTAGGAGGCGGAAATGGGGCTCCCCTGGATGTTTGCGGGACCCCACGTGCTTCCTCTCGAGTGGAGACGGGTATGTCGGGGAACTTCTTGAGTTGCAGCAAGGGTGTGAAGGACCCTTTGGAAGTTCCAGTGGTTAGATGTGATTGGCCTCGAGAAGCCTCAGCGGAAATGGGCCTCATCTTGCCTGGAGGGCAAAACCTCCTGGATTTTCTCGAGTTGCGGCAGGTGCTCTCGACTTACGACGGGGACCTCAGGGACCCGCTCTGGTGGCCTCAGGAAAGGCCAGTCCCCATGCGAGTTCCTCGGGGGCCTCTCGGCATTCCTCTCCCGTCGATGCCGGGGCCTAAAACCTTGTGTGGAGTCGGGGCCGGAACCTGAGGATTCCTCTCCAGTGCTGACATGGATCATGGGGTACTTCTGGAGTCTCCCCAGGGGAGTCAGTCCTCGTCTCGAATGCGGGCATGTACTTGCGCTTTCCTCCAGAGCGGTAGCAGCAGTGTCACGCAGTCCGCCGCGTGGATCAAAGGATCTATGGTTTTCCCTCGAGTCTTTCCCACGAGGCTTTCCCACGAGGCTTTCCCACAGGGCTGTCCCACGTGCACACGTGGTGGGAGTGGATCCTCGGCTTGAACGTCAAGGCAGTGCAGGGAAAACAGGTTCGTCTGGAATGGACTGACACATCTGGGGGACTCTTGGAATGGTGGCACGACCCTGGAGTTCCTCTCGCCTTTCCTGTGGAGAGCGCCTCCTCTTGAGATGCGACGGGAACGCCGGGAATTCTTTCCCTACGAAACAGGGAAAGGATCCCTCATCTCGAGCTAGGAGGCGGAAACGGGGCTCCCCTGGATGTGTGCGGGATACCACGTGCTTCCTATCGAGTGGAGACGGGTATGTCGGGGAACTTCTTGAGTAGCAGCAAGGGTGTGAAGGACCCTTTGGAAGTTCCAGTGGTTAGATGTGATTGGCCTCCAGAAGCCTCAGCGGAAATGGGCCTCATCTCGCCTGGAGGGCAAAACCTCCTGGATTTTCTCGAGTTGCGGCAGGTGCTCTCGACTTACGATGGGGACCTCAGGGACCCGCTCTGGTGGCCTCAGGAAAGGCCAGTCCCCATGCGAGTTCCTCGGGGGCCTCTCGGGATTCCTCTCCCGTCGTTGCCGGGGCCTAAGACCTTGTGTGGAGTCGGGGCCGGAACCTGAGGATTCCTCTCCAGTGCTGACATGGATCTTGGGGTACTTCTGGAGTCTCCCCAGGGGAGTCAGTCCTCGTCTCGAATGCGGGCATGCACTTGCGCTTTCCTCCAGAGCGGTAGCAGCAGTGTCACGCAGTCCGCCGCGTGGATCAAAGGATCTATGGTTTTCCCTCGAGTCTTTCCCACGAGGCTTTCCCACGAGGCTTTCCCACAGGGCTGTCCCACGTGCACAGGTGGTGGGAGTCGATCCTCGGCGTGAACGTCAAGGCAGTGCAGGGAAAACAGGTTCCTCTGGAATGGACTGACCCATCTGGGCGTCTCTTGGAATGGTGGCACGACCCTGGAGTTCCTCTCGCCTCTCCTGTGGAGAGCGCCTCCTCTTGAGATGCGACGGGAACGCCGGGAATTCTTTCCCTAAGAAACAGGAAAGGATCCCTCATCTCGAGCTAGGAGGCGGAAACGGGGCTCCCCTGGATGTGTGCGGGACCCCACGTGCTTCCTCTCGAGTGGAGACGGGTATGTCGGGGAACTTCTTGAGTTGCAGCAAGGGTGTGAAGGACCCTTTGGAAGTTCCAGTGGTTAGATGTGATTAGCCTCGAGAAGCCTCAGCGGAAATGGGCCTCATCTCGCCTGGAGGGCAAAACCTCCTGGATTTTCTCGAGTTGCGGCATGTGCTCTCGACTTACGACGGGGACCTCAGGGACCCGCTCAGGTGACCTCAGGAAATGCCAGTCCCCATGCGAGTTCCTCGGGGGCCTCTCGGGATTCCTCTCCCATTGATGCCGGGGCCTAAGACCTTGTGTGGAGTCGGGGCCGGAACCTGAGGATTCCTCTCCAGTGCTGACATGGATCTTGGGGTACTTCTGGAGTCTCCCCAGGGGAGTCAGTCCTCGGCTCGAATGCGGGCATGTACTTGGGCTTTCCTCCAGAGCGGTAGCAGCAGTGTCACGCAGTCCGCCGCGTGGATCAAAGGATCTATGGTTTTCCCTCGAGTCTTTCCCACGAGGCTTTCCCACGAGGCTTTCCCACAGGGCTGTCCCACGTGCACACGTGGTGGGAGTGGATCCTCGGCTTGAACGTCAAGGCAGTGCAGGGAAAACAGGTTCGTCTGGAATGGACTGACACATCTGGGGGACTCTTGGAATGGTGGCACGACCCTGGAGTTCCTCTCGCCTTTCCGGTGGAGAGAGCCTCCTCTTGAGATGCGACGGGAACGCCGGGAATTCTTTCCCTACGAAACAGTGAAAGGATCCCTCATCTCGAGCTAGGAGGCGGAAACGGGGCTCCCCTGGATGTGTGCGGGATACCACGTGCTTCCTATCGAGTGGAGACGGGTATGTTGGGGAACTTCTTGAGTTGCAGCAAGGGTGTGAAGGACCCTTTGGAAGTTCCAGTGGTTAGATGTGATTGGCCTCGAGAAGCCTCAGCGGAAATGAGCCTCATCTCGCCTGGAGGGCAAAACCTCCTGGATTTTCTCGAGTTGTGGCAAGTGCTCTCGACTTACGACGAGGACCTCAGGGACCCGCTCTGGTGACCTCAGGAAAGGCCAGTCCCCATGCGAGTTCCTCGGGGGCCTCTCGGGATTCCTCTCCCGTCGATGCCGGGGCCTAAGACCTTGTGTGGAGTCGGGGCCGGAACCTGAGGATTCCTCTCCAGTGCTGACATGGATCTTGGGGTACTTCTGGAGTCTCCCCAGGGGAGTCAGTCCTCGTCTCGAATGCGGGCATGCACTTGCGCTTTCCTCCAGAGCGGTAGCAGCAGTGTCACGCAGTCCGCCGCGTGGATCAAAGGATCTATGGTTTTCCCTCGAGTCTTTCCCACGAGGCTTTCCCACGAGGCTTTCCCACAGGGCTGTCCCACGTGCACACGTGGTGGGAGTCGATCCTCGGCTTGAACGTCAAGGCAGTGCAGGGAAAACAGGTTCCTCTGGAATGGACTGACACATATGGGGTCTCTTGGAATGGTTGCACGACCCTGGAGTTCCTCTCACCTTTCCTGTGGGAGTGCCTCCTCTTGAGATGCGACGGGAACGCCGGGAATTCTTTCCCTACGAAACAGGGAAAGGATCCCTCATCTCGAGCTAGGAGGTGGAAACGGGGCTACCCTGGATGTGTGCGGGACCCCACGTGCTTCCTCTCGAGTGGAGACGCGTATGTCGGGGAACTTCTAGAGTTGCAGCAAGGGTGTGAAGGACCCTTTGGAACTTCCAGTGGTTAGAGGTGATTGGCCTCGAGAAGCCTCAGCGGAAATGGGCCTCATCTCGCCTGGAGGGCAAAACCTCCTGGATTTTCTCGAGTTGCGGCAGGTGCTCTCGACTTACGACGGGGACCTCAGGGACCCGCTCTGGTGGCCTCAGGAAAGGGCAGTCCCCATGCGACTTCCTCGGGGGCCTCTCGGGATTCCTCTGCCGTCGATGCCGGGTCCTAAGACCTTGTGTGGAGTCGGGGCCGGGACCTGAGGATTCCTCTCCAGTGCTGAAATGGATCTTGGGGTACTTCTGGAGTCTCCCCAGGGGAGTCAGTCCTCGTCTCGAATGCGGGCATGCTCTTGCGCTTTCCTCCAGAGCGGTAGCAGCAGTGTCACGCAGTCCGCCGGTGGATCAAAGGATCTATGGTTTTCCCTCGAGTCTTTCCCACGAGGCTTTCCCACGAGGCTTTCCACAGGGCTGTCCCACGTGCACACGTGGTGGGACTCGATTCTCGGCTTGAACGTCAAGGCAGTGCAGGGAAAACAGGTTCCTCTGGAATGGACTGACACATCTGGGGGACTCTTGGAGTGGTGCCACGACCCTGGAGTTCCTCTCGCCTTTCCTGTGGAGAGCGCCTCCTCTTGAGATGCGACGGGAACGCCGGGAATTCTTTCCCTACGAAACAGGGAAAGGATCCCTCATCTCGAGCTAGGAGGCGGAAATGGGGCTCCCCTGGATGTTTGCGGGACCCCACGTGCTTCCTCTCGAGTGGAGACGGGTATGTCGGGGAACTTCTTGAGTTGCAGCAAGGGTGTGAAGGACCCTTTGGAAGTTCCAGTGGTTAGATGTGATTGGCCTCGAGAAGCCTCAGCGGAAATGGGCCTCATCTCGCCTGGAGGGCAAAACCTCCTGGATTTTCTCGAGTTGCGGCAGGTGCTCTCGACTTACGATGGGGACCTCAGGGACCCGCTCTGGTGGCCTCAGGAAAGGCCAGTCCCCATGCGAGTTCCTCTGGGGCCTCTCGGCATTCCTCTCCCGTCGATGCCGGGGCCTAAGACCTTGTGTGGAGTCGGGGCCGGAACCTGAGGATTCCTCTCCAGTGCTGACATGGATCTTGGGGTACTTCTGGAGTCTACCCAGGGGAGTCAGTCCTCGTCTCGAATGCAGGCATGCACTTGGGCTTTCCTCCAGAGCGGTAGCAGTAGTGTCACGCAGTCCGCCGCGTGGATCAAAGGATCGATGGTTTTCCCTCGAGTCTTTCCCACGAGGCTTTCCCACAGGGCTGTCCCACGTGCACACGTGGTGGGAGTCGATCCTCGGCTTGAACGTCAAGGCAGTGCAGGGAAAACAGGTTCCCTTGGAATGGACTGACACAACTGGGGGACTCTTGGAATGGTGGCACGACCCTGGAGTTCCTCTCGCCTTTCCTGTGGAGAGCGCCTCCTCTTGAGATGCGACGGGAACGCCGGGAATTCTTTCCCTACGAAACAGGGAAAGGATCCCTCATCTCGAGCTAGGAGGCGGAAACGGTGCTCCCCTGGATGTGTGCGGGACCCCACGTGCTTCCTCTCGAGTGGACACGGGTATGTCGGGGAACTTCTTGAGTTGCAGCAAGGGTGTGAAGGACCCTTTGGAAGTTCCAGTGGTTAGACGTGATTAGCCTCGAGAAGCCTCAGCGGAAATGGGCCTCATCTCGCCTGGAGGGCAAAACCTCCTGGATTTTCTCGAGTTGCGGCAGGTGCTCTCGACTTACGACGGGGACCTCAGGGACCCGCTCTGGTGGCCTCAGGAAAGGCCAGTCCCCATGCGAGTTCCTCGGGGGCCTCTCGGGATTCCTCTCCCGTCGATGCCGGGGCCTAAGACCTTGTGTGGAGTCGGGGCCGGAACCTGAGGATTCCTCTCCAGTGCTGACATGGATCTTGGGGTACTTCTGGAGTCTCCCCAGGGGAGTCAGTCCGCGTCTCAAATGCGGGCATGCACTTGCGCTTTCCTCCAGAGCGGTAGCAGCAGTGTCACGCAGTCCGCCGCGTGGATCAAAGGATCTATGGTTTTCCCTCGAGTCTTTCCCACGAGGCTTTCCCACGAGGCTTTCCCACAGGGCTGTCCCACGTGCACACGTGGTGGGAGTCGATCCTCGGCGTGAACGTCAAGGCAGTGCAGGGAAACAGGTTCCTCTGGAATGGACTGACACATTTGGGGGACTCTTGGAATGGTGGCACGACCCTGGAGTTCCTCTCGCCTTTCCTGTGGAGAGCGCCTCCTCTTGAGATGCGACGGGAACGCCGGGAATTCTTTCCCTACGAAACAGGGAAAGGATCCCTCATCTCGAGCTAGGAGGCGGAAACGGGGCTCCCCTGGATGTGTGCGGGACCCCACGTGCTTCCTCTCGAGTGGAGACGGGTATGTCGGGGAACTTCTTGAGTTGCAGCAAGGGTGTGAAGGACCCTTTGGAATTTCCAGTGTTTAGACGTGATTAGCCTCGAGAAGCCTCAGCGGAAATGGGCCTCATCTCGCCTGGAGGGCAAAACCTCCTGGATTTTCTCGAGTTGCGGCAGGTGCTCTCGACTTACGATGGGGACCTCAGGGACCCCCTCTGGTGGCCTCAGGAAAGGCCAGTCCCCATGCGAGTTCCTCGGGGGCCTCTCAGGATTCCTCTCCCGTCGATGCCGGGGCCTAAGACCTTGTGAGGAGTCGGGGCCGGAACCTGAGGATTCCTATCCAGTGCTGACATGGATCTTGGGGTACTTCTGGAGTCTCCCCAGGGGAGTTAGTCCTCGTCTCGAATGCGGGCATGCACTTGCGCTTTCCTCCAGAGCGGTAGCAGCAGTGTCACGTAGTCCGCCGCGTGGATCAAAGGATCTATGGTTTTCCCTCGAGTCTTTCCCACGAGGCTTTCCCACGAGGCTTTCCCACAGGGCTGTCCGACGTGCACAAGTGGTGGGAGTCGATCCTGGGTTTGAACGTCAAGGCAGTGCAGGGAAAACAGGTTCCTCTGGAATGGACTGACCCATCTGGGCGTCTCTTGGAATGGTGGCACGACCCTGGAATTCCTCTCGCCTCTCCTGTGGAGAGCGCCTCCTCTTGAGATGCGACGGGAACGCCGGGAATTCTTTCCCTACGAAACAGGGAAAGGATCCCTCATCTCGAGCTAGGAGGCGGAAACGGGGCTCCCCTGGATGTGTGCGGGACCCAACATGCTTCCTCTCGAGTGGAAACGGGTATGTCGGGGAACTTCTTGAGTTGCAGCAAGGGTGTGAAGGACCCTTTGGAAGTTCCAGTGGTTAGATGTGATTAGCCTCGAGAAGCCTCAGCGGAAATGGGCCTCATCTCGCCTGGAGGGCAAAACCTCCTGGATTTTCTCGAGTTGCGGCATGTGGTCTCGACTTACGACGGGGACCTCAGGGACCCGCTCTGGTGACCTCAGGAAAGGCCAGTCCCCATGCGAGTTCCTCGGGGGCCTCTCGGGATTCCTCTCCCGTCGTTGCCGGGGCCTAAGACCTTGTGTGGAGTCGGGGCCGGAACCTGAGGATTCCTCTCCAGTGCTGACATGGATCTTGGGGTACTTCTGGAGTCTCCCCAGGGGAGTCAGTCCTCGTCTCGAATGCGGGCATGCACTTGCGCTTTCCTCCAGAGCGGTAGCAGCAGTGTCACGTAGTCCGCTGCGTGCATCAAAGGATCTATGGTTTTCCCTCGAGTCTTTCCCACGAGGCTTTCCCACGAGGCTTTCCCACAGGGCTGTCCCACCTGCACACGTGGTGGGAGTCGATCCTCGGCTTGAACGTCAAGGCAGTGCAGGGAAAACAGGTTCCTCTGGAATGGACTGACACATCTGGGGGACTCTTGGAATGGTGGCACGACCCTGGAGTTCCTCTCGCCTTTCCTGTGGAGAGCGCCTCCTCTTGAGATGCAACGGGAACGCCGGGAATTCTTTCCCTACGAAACAGGGAAAGGATCCCTCATCTCGAGCTAGGAGGCGGAAACGGGGCTCCCCTGGATGTGTGCGGGACCCCACGTGCTTCCTCTCGAGTGGAGACGGGTATGTCGGGGAACTTCTTGAGTTGCAGCAAGGGTGTGAAGGACCCTTTGGAAGTTCCAGTGGTTAGACGTGATTAGCCTCGAGAAGCCTCAGCGGAAATGGGCCTCATCTCGCCTGGAGGGCAAAATCTCCTGGATTTTCTAGAGTTGCGGCATGTGGTCTCGACTTACGACGGGGACCTCAGGGACCCGCTCTGGGGACCTCAGGAAATGCCAGTCCCCATGCGAGTTCCTCGGGCGCCTCTCGGGATTCCTCTCCCATTGATGCCGGGGCCTAAGACCTTGTGTGGAGTCGGGGCCGGAACCTGAGGATTCCTCTCCAGTGCTGACATGGATCATGGGGTACTTCTGGAGTCTCCCCAGGGGAGTCAGTCCTCGTCTCGAATGCGGGCATGTACTTGCGCTTTCCTCCAGAGCGGTAGCAGTAGTGTCACGCAGTCCGCCGCGTGGATCAAAGGATCTATGGTTTTCCCTCGAGTCTTTCCCACGAGGCTTTCCCACGAGGCTTTCCCACAGGGCTGTCCCACGTGCACACGTGGTGGGAGTGGATCCTCGGCTTGAACGTCAAGGCAGTGCAGGGAAAACAGGTTCGTCTGGAATGGACTGACACATCTGGGGGACTCTTGGAATGGTGGCACGACCCTGGAGTTCCTCTCGCCTTTCCTGTGGAGAGAGCCTCCTCTTGAGATGCGACGGGAACGCCGGGAATTCTTTCCCTACGAAACAGTGAAAGGATCCCTCATCTCGAGCTAGGAGGCGGAAACGGGGCTCCCCTGGATGTGTGCGGGACACCACGTGCTTCCTCTCGAGTGGAGACGGGTATGTCGGGGAACTTCTTGAGTTGCAACAAGGGTGTGAAGGACCCTTTGGAAGTTCCAGTGGTTAGACGTGATTAGCCTCGAGAAGCCTCAGCGGAAATGGGCCTCATCTCGCCTGGAGGGCAAAACCTCGTGAATTTTCTCGAGTTGCGGCAGGTGCTCTCGACTTACGACGGGGACCTCAGGGACCCGCTCTGGTGGCCTCAGGAAAGGCCAGTCCCCATGCGAGTTCCTCGGGGGCCTCTCGGGATTCCTCTCCCGTCGATGCCGGGGCCTAAGACCTTGTGTGGAGTCGGGGCCGGAACCTGAGGATTCCTCTCCAGTGCTGACATGGATCTTGGGGTACTTCTGGAGTCTCCCCAGGGGAGTCAGTCCTCGTCTCGAATGTGGGCATGCACTTGCGCTTTCCTCCAGAGCGGTAGCAGCAGTGTCACGCAGTCCGCCGCGTGGATCAAAGGATCTATGGTTTTCCCTCGAGTCTTTCCCACGAGGCTTTCCCACGAGGCTTTCCCACAGGGCTGTCCCACGTGCACACGTGGTGGGAGTGATCCTCGGCTTGAACGTCAAGGCAGTGCAGGGAAAACAGGTTCCTCTGGAATGGACTGACACATCTGGGGGACTCTTGGAATGGTGGCACGACCCTGGAGTTCCTCTCGCCTTTCCTGTGGAGAGCGCCTCCTCTTGAGATGCGACGGGAACGCCGGGAATTCTTTCCCTACGAAACAGGGAAAGGATCCCTCATCTCGAGCTAGGAGGCGGAAACGGGGCTCCCCTGGATGTGTGCGGGATACCACGTGCTTCCTATCGAGTGGAGACGGGTATGTCGGGGAACTTCTTGAGTTGCAGCAAGGGTGTGAAGGACCCTTTGGAAGTTCCAGTGGTTAGATGTGATTGGCCTCGAGAAGCCTCAGCGGAAATGGGCCTCATCTCGCCTGGAGGGCAAAACCTCCTGGATTTTCTCGAGTTGTGGCAGGTGCTCTCGACTTACGACGGGGACCTCAGGGACCCGCTCTGTTGGCCTCAGGAAAGGCCAGTCCCCATGCGAGTTCCTCGGGGGCCTCTCGGGATTCCTCTCCCGTCGATGCCGGGGCCTAAGACCTTGTGTGGAGTCGGGGCCGGAACCTGAGGATTCCTCTCCAGTGCTGACATGGAACTTGGGGTACTTCTGGAGTCTCCCCAGGGGAGTCAGTCCTCGTCTCGAATGCGGGCATGCACTTGCGCTTTCCTCCAGAGCGGTAGCAGCAGTGTCACGCAGTCCGCCGCGTGGATCAAAGGATCTATGGTTTTCCCTCGAGTCTTTCCCACGAGGCTTTCCCACGAGGCTTTCCCACAGGGCTGTCCCACGTGCACACGTGGTGGGAGTCGATCCTCGGCTTGAACGTCAAGGCAGTGCAGGGAAAACAGGTTCCTCTGGAATGGACTGACACATCTGGGGGACTCTTGGAATGGTGGCACGACCCTGGAGTTCCTCTCGCCTTTCCTGTTGAGAGCGCCTCCTCTTGAGATGCGACGGGAACGCCGGGAATTCTTTCCCTACGAAACAGGGAAAGGATCCCTCATCTCGAGCTAGGAGGCGGAAATGGGGCTCCCCTGGATTTTTGCGGGACCCCACGTGCTTCCTCTCGAGTGGAGACGGGTATGTCGGGGAACTTCTTGAGTTACAGCAAGGGTGTGAAGGACCCTTTGGAAGTTCCAGTGGTTAGACGTGATTAGCCTCGAGAAGCCTCAGCGGAAATGGGCCTCATCTCGCCTGGAGGGCAAAACCTCCTGGATTTTCTCGAGTTGCGGCAGGTGCTCTCGACTTACGACGGGGACCTCAGGGACCAGCTCTGGTGGCCTCAGGAAAGGCCAGTCCCCATGCGAGTTCCTCTGGGGCCTCTCGGGATTCCTCTCCCGTCGTTGCCGGGGACTAAGACCTTGTGTGGAGTCGGGGCCGGAACCTGAGGATTCCTCTCCAGTGCTGACATGGAACTTGGGGTACTTCTGGAGTCTCCCCAGGGGAGTCAGTCCTCGTCTCGAATGCGGGCATGCACTTGCGCTTTCCTCCAGAGCGGTAGCAGTAGTGTCACGCAGTCCGCCGCGTGGATCAAAGGATCTATGGTTTTCCCTCGAGTCTTTCCCACGAGGCTTTCCCACAGGGCTGTCCCACGTGCACACGTGGTGGGAGTCGATCCTCGGCTTGAACGTCAAGGCAGTGCAGGGAAAACAGGTTCCCTTGGAATGGACTGACACAACTGGGGGACTCTTGGAATGGTGGCACGACCCTGGAGTTCCTCTCGCCTTTCCTGTGGAGAGCGCCTCCTCTTGAGATGCGACGGGAACGCCGGGAATTCTTTCCCTACGAAACAGGGAAAGGATCCCTCATCTCGAGCTAGGAGGCGGAAACGGTGCTCCCCTGGATGTGTGCGGGACCCCACGTGCTTCCTCTCGAGTGGACACGGGTATGTCGGGGAACTTCTTGAGTTGCAGCAAGGGTGTGAAGGACCCTTTGGAAGTTCCAGTGGTTAGACGTGATTAGCCTCGAGAAGCCTCAGCGGAAATGGGCCTCATCTCGCCTGGAGGGCAAAACCTCCTGGATTTTCTCGAGTTGCGGCAGGTGCTCTCGACTTACGACGGGGACCTCAGGGACCCGCTCTGGTGGCCTCAGGAAAGGCCAGTCCCCATGCGAGTTCCTCGGGGGCCTCTCGGGATTCCTCTCCCGTCGATGCCGGGGCCTAAGACCTTGTGTGGAGTCGGGGCCGGAACCTGAGGATTCCTCTCCAGTGCTGACATGGATCTTGGGGTACTTCTGGAGTCTCCCCAGGGGAGTCAGTCCGCGTCTCAAATGCGGGCATGCACTTGCGCTTTCCTCCAGAGCGGTAGCAGCAGTGTCACGCAGTCCGCCGCGTGGATCAAAGGATCTATGGTTTTCCCTCGAGTCTTTCCCACGAGGCTTTCCCACGAGGCTTTCCCACAGGGCTGTCCCACGTGCACACGTGGTGGGAGTCGATCCTCGGCGTGAACGTCAAGGCAGTGCAGGGAAACAGGTTCCTCTGGAATGGACTGACACATTTGGGGGACTCTTGGAATGGTGGCACGACCCTGGAGTTCCTCTCGCCTTTCCTGTGGAGAGCGCCTCCTCTTGAGATGCGACGGGAACGCCGGGAATTCTTTCCCTACGAAACAGGGAAAGGATCCCTCATCTCGAGCTAGGAGGCGGAAACGGGGCTCCCCTGGATGTGTGCGGGACCCCACGTGCTTCCTCTCGAGTGGAGACGGGTATGTCGGGGAACTTCTTGAGTTGCAGCAAGGGTGTGAAGGACCCTTTGGAATTTCCAGTGTTTAGACGTGATTAGCCTCGAGAAGCCTCAGCGGAAATGGGCCTCATCTCGCCTGGAGGGCAAAACCTCCTGTATTTTCTCGAGTTGCGGCAGGTGCTCTCGACTTACGACGGGGACCTCAGGGACCCCCTCTGGTGGCCTCAGGAAAGGCCAGTCCCCATGCGAGTTCCTCGGGGGCCTCTCGGGATTCCTCTCCCGTCGATGCCGGGGCCTAAGACCTTGTGAGGAGTCGGGGCCGGAACCTGAGGATTCCTATCCAGTGCTGACATGGATCTTGGGGTACTTCTGGAGTCTCCCCAGGGGAGTTAGTCCTCGTCTCGAATGCGGGCATGCACTTGCGCTTTCCTCCAGAGCGGTAGCAGCAGTGTCACGTAGTCCGCCGCGTGGATCAAAGGATCTATGGTTTTCCCTCGAGTCTTTCCCACGAGGCTTTCCCACGAGGCTTTCCCACAGGGCTGTCCCACGTGCACAGGTGGTGGGAGTCGATCCTGGGTTTGAACGTCAAGGCAGTGCAGGGAAAACAGGTTCCTCTGGAATGGACTGACCCATCTGGGCGTCTCTTGGAATGGTGGCACGACCCTGGAGTTCCTCTCGCCTCTCCTGTGGAGAGCGCCTCCTCTTGAGATGCGACGGGAACGCCGGGAATTCTTTCCCTACGAAACAGGGAAAGGATCCCTCATCTCGATCTAGGAGGCGGAAACGGGGCTCCCCTGGATGTGTGCGGGACCCAACATGCTTCCTCTCGAGTGGAGACGGGTATGTCGGGGAACTTCTTGAGTTGCAGCAAGGGTGTGAAGGACCCTTTGGAAGTTCCAGTGGTTAGATGTGATTAGCCTCGAGAAGCCTCAGCGGAAATGGGCCTCATCTCGCCTGGAGGGCAAAACCTCCTGGATTTTCTCGAGTTGCGGCATGTGGTCTCGACTTACGACGGGGACCTCAGGGACCCGCTCTGGTGACCTCAGGAAAGGCCAGTCCCCATGCGAGTTCCTCGGGGGCCTCTCGGGATTCCTCTCCCGTCGTTGCCGGGGCCTAAGACCTTGTGTGGAGTCGGGGCCGGAACCTGAGGATTCCTCTCCAGTGCTGACATGGATCTTGGGGTACTTCTGGAGTCTCCCCAGGGGAGTCAGTCCTCGTCTCGAATGCGGGCATGCACTTGCGCTTTCCTCCAGAGCGGTAGCAGCAGTGTCACGTAGTCCGCCGCGTGCATCAAAGGATCTATGGTTTTCCCTCGAGTCTTTCCCACGAGGCTTTCCCACGAGGCTTTCCCACAGGGCTGTCCCACCTGCACACGTGGTGGGAGTCGATCCTCGGCTTGAACGTCAAGGCAGTGCAGGGAAAACAGGTTCCTCTGGAATGGACTGACACATCTGGGGGACTCTTGGAATGGTGGCACGACCCTGGAGTTCCTCTCGCCTTTCCTGTGGAGAGCGCCTCCTCTTGAGATGCAACGGGAACGCCGGGAATTCTTTCCCTACGAAACAGGGAAAGGGTCCCTCATCTCGAGCTAGGAGGCGGAAACGGGGCTCCCCTGGATGTGTGCGGGACCCCACGTGCTTCCTCTCGAGTGGAGACGGGTATGTCGGGGAACTTCTTGAGTTGCAGCAAGGGTGTGAAGGACCCTTTGGAAGTTCCAGTGGTTAGACGTGATTAGCCTCGAGAAGCCTCAGCAGAAATGGGCCTCATCTCGCCTGGAGGGCAAAATCTCCTGGATTTTCTAGAGTTGCGGCATGTGGTCTCGACTTACGACGGGGACCTCAGGGACCCGCTCTGGGGACCTCAGGAAATGCCAGTCCCCATGCGAGTTCCTCGGGGGCCTCTCGGGATTCCTCTCCCATTGATGCCGGGGCCTAAGACCTTGTGTGGAGTCGGGGCCGGAACCTGAGGATTCCTCTCCAGTGCTGACATGGATCATGGGGTACTTCTGGAGTCTCCCCAGGGGAGTCAGTCCTCGTCTCGAATGCGGGCATGTACTTGCGCTTTCCTCCAGAGCGGTAGCAGCAGTGTCACGCAGTCCGCCGCGTGGATCAAAGGATCTATGGTTTTCCCTCGAGTCTTACCCACGAGGCTTTCCCACGAGGCTTTCCCACAGGGCTGTCCCACGTGCACACGTGGTGGGAGTGGATCCTCGGCTTGAACGTCAAGGCAGTGCAGGGAAAACAGGTTCGTCTGGAATGGACTGACACATCTGGGGGACTCTTGGAATGGTGGCACGACCCTGGAGTTCCTCTCGCCTTTCCTGTGGAGAGAGCCTCCTCTTGAGATGCGACGGGAACGCCGGGAATTCTTTCCCTACGAAACAGTGAAAGGATCCCTCATCTCGAGCTAGGAGGCGGAAACGGGGCTCCCCTGGATGTGTGCGGGACACCACGTGCTTCCTCTCGAGTGGAGACGGGTATGTCGGGGAACTTCTTGAGTTGCAACAAGGGTGTGAAGGACCCTTTGGAAGTTCCAGTGGTTAGACGTGATTAGCCTCGAGAAGCCTCAGCGGAAATGGGCCTCATCTCGCCTGGAGGGCAAAACCTCCTGAATTTTCTCGAGTTGCGGCAGGTGCTCTCGACTTACGACGGGGACCTCAGGGACCCGCTCTGGTGGCCTCAGGAAAGGCCAGTCCCCATGCGAGTTCCTCGGGGGCCTCTCGGGATTCCTCTCCCGTCGATGCCGGGGCCTAAGACCTTGTGTGGATTCGGGGCCGGAACCTGAGGATTCCTCTCCAGTGCTCACATGGATCTTGGGGTACTTCTGGAGTCTCCCCAGGGGAGTCAGTCCTCGTCTCGAATGCGGGCATGCACTTGCGCTTTCCTCCAGAGCGGTAGCAGCAGTGTCACGCAGTCCGCCGCGTGGATCAAAGGATCTATGGTTTTCCCTCGAGTCTTTCCCACGAGGCTTTCCCACGAGGCTTTCCCACAGGGCTGTCCCACGTGCACAGGTGGTGGGAGTCGATCCTCGGCTTGAACGTCAAGGCAGTGCAGGGAAAACAGGTTCCTCTGGAATGGACTGACCCATCTGGGGGTCTCTTGGAATGGTGGCACGACCCTGGAGTTCCTCTGGCCTCTCCTGTGGAGAGCGCCTCCTCTTGAGATGCGACGGGAACGCCGGGAATTCTTTCCCTACGAAACAGGGAAAGGATCCCTCATCTCGAGCTAGGAGGCGGAAACGGGGCTCCCCTGGATGTGTGCGGGACCCCACGTGCTTCCTCTTGAGTGGAGACGGGTATGTCGGGGAACTTCTTGAGTTGCAGCAAGGGTGTGAAGGACCCTTTGGAAGTTCCAGTGGTTAGATGTGATTAGCCTCGAGAGGCCTCAGCAGAAATGGGCCTCATCTCGCCTGGAGGGCAAAACCTCCTGGATTTTCTCGAGTTGCGGCATGTGCTCTCGACTTACGACGGGGACCTCAGGGACCCGCTCAGGTGACCTCAGGAAATGCCAGTCCCCATGCGAGTTCCTCGGGGGCCTCTCGGGATTCCTCTCCCATTGATGCCGGGGCCTAAGACCTTGTGTGGAGTCGGGGCCGGAACCTGAGGATTCCTCTCCAGTGCTGACATGGATCATGGGGTACTTCTGGAGTCTCCCCAGGGGAGTCAGTCCTCGTCTCGAATGCGGGCATGTACTTGCGCTTTCCTCCAGAGCGGTGGCAGCAGTGTCACGCAGTCCGCCGCGTGGATCAAAGGATCTATGGTTTTCCCTCGAGTCTTTCCCACGAGGCTTTCCCACGAGGCTTTCCCACAGGGCTGTCCCACGTGCACACGTGTTGGGAGTGGATCCTCGGCTTGAACGTCAAGGCAGTGCAGGGAAAACAGGTTCCTCTGGAATGGACTGACACATCTGGGGGACTCTTGGAATGGTGGCACGACCCTGGAGTTCCTCTCGCCTTTCCTGTGGAGAGCGCCTCCTCTTGAGATGCGACGGGAACGCCGGGAATTCTTTCCCTACGAAACAGGGAAAGGATCCCTCATCTCGAGCTAGGAGGCGGAAACGGGGCTCCCCTGGATGTGTGCGGGATACCACGTGCTTCCTATCGAGTGGAGACGGGTATGTCGGGGAACTTCTTGAGTTGCAGCAAGGGTGTGAAGGACCCTTTGGAAGTTCCAGTGGTTAGATGTGATTGGCCTCGAGAAGCCTCAGCGGAAATGGGCCTCATCTCGCCTGGAGGGCAAAACCTCCTGGATTTTCTCGAGTTGCGGCAGGTGCTCTCGACTTACGACGGGGACCTCAGGGACCCGCTCTGGTGGCCTCAGGAAAGGCCAGTCCCCATGCGAGTTCCTCGGGGGCCTCTCGGGATTCCTCTCCCGTCGATGCCGGGGCCGAGGACCTTGTGTGGAGTCGGGGCCGGAACCAGAAGATTCCTCTCCAGTGCTGACATGGATCTTGGGGTACTCCTGGAGTCTCCCCAGGGGAGTCAGTCCTCGTTTCGAATGCGGGCATGCACTTGCGCTTTCCTCCAGAGCGGTAGCAGCAGTGTCACGCAGTCCGCCGCGTGGATCAAAGGATCTATGGTTTTCCCTTGAGTCTTTCCCACGAGGCTTTCCCACGAGGCTTTCCCACAGGGCTGTCCCACGTGCACACGTGTTGGGAGTCGATCCTCGGCTTGAACGTCAAGGCAGTGCAGGGAAAACAGTTTCCTCTGGAATGGACTGACACATCTGGGGGACTCTTGGAATGGTGGCACGACCCTGGAGTTCCTCTCGCCTTTCCTGTGGAGAGCGCCTCCTCTTGAGATGCGACGGGAACGCCGGGAATTCTTTCCCTACGAAACAGGGAAAGGATCCCTCATCTCGAGCTAGGAGGCGGAAACGGGGCTCCCCTGGATGTGTGCGGGACACCACGTGCTTCCTCTCGAGTGGAGACGGGTATGTCGGGGAACTTCTTGAGTTGCAGCAAGGGTGTGAAGGACCCTTTGGAAGTTCCCGTGGTTAGACGTGATTAGCCTCGAGAAGCCTCAGCGGAAATGGGCCTCATCTCGCCTGGAGGGCAAAACCTCCTGGATTTTCTCGAGTTGCGGCAGGTGCTCTCGACTTACGACGGGGACCTCAGGGACCCGCTCTGGTGGCCTCAGGAAAGGCCAGTCCCCATGCGAGTTCCTCGGGGGCCTCTCGGGATTCCTCTCCCGTCGTTGCCGGGGCCTAAGACCTTGTGTGGAGTCGGGGCCGGAACCTGAGGATTCCTCTCCAGTGCTGACATGGAACTTGGGGTACTTCTGGAGTCTCCCCAGGGGAGTCAGTCCTCGTCTCGAATGCGGGCATGCACTTGCGCTTTCCTCCAGAGCGGTAGCAGTAGTGTCACGCAGTCCGCCGCGTGGATCAAAGGATCTATGGTTTTCCCTCGAGTCTTTCCCACGAGGCTTTCCCACGAGGCTTTCCCACAGGGCTGTCCCACGTGCACACGTGGTGGGAGTCGATCCTCGGCTTGAACGTCAAGGCAGTGCAGGGAAAACAGGTTCCTCTGGAATGGACTGACACATCTGGGGAACTCTTGGAATGGTGGCACGACCCTGGAGTTCCTCTCGCCTTTCCTGTGGAGAGCGCCTCCTCTTGAGATGCGACGGGAACGCCGGGAATTCTTTCCCTACGAAACAGGGAAAGGATCCCTCATCTCGAGCTAGGAGGCGGAAACGGGGCTCCCCTGGATGTGTGCGGGACCCCACGTGCTTCCTCTCGAGTGGAGACGGGTATGTCGGGGAACTTCTTGAGTTGCAACAAGGGTGTGAAGGACCCTTTGGAAGTTCCAGTGGTTAGACGTGATTAGCCTCGAGAAGCCTCAGCGGAAATGGGCCTCATCTCGCCTGGAGGGCAAAACCTCCTGGATTTTCTCGAGTTGCGGCAGGTGCTCTCGACTTATGACGGGGACCTCAGGGACCCGCTCTGGTGGCCTCAGGAAAGGCCAGTCCCCATGCGAGTTCCTCGGGGGCCTCTCGGGATTCCTCTCCCGTCGATGCCGGGGCCTAAGACCTTGTGTGGAGTCGGGGCCGGAACCTGAGGATTCCTCTCCAGTGCTGACATGGATCTTGGGGTACTTCTGGAGTCTCCCCAGGGGAGTCAGTCCTCGTCTCGAATGCGGGCATGCACTTGCGCTTTCCTCCAGAGCGGTAGCAGCAGTGTCACACAGTCCGCCGCGTGGATCAAAGGATCTATGGTTTTCCCGCGAGTCTTTCCCACGAGGCTTTCCCACGAGGCTTTCCCACAGGGCTGTCCCACGTGCACAGGTGGTGGGAGTCGATCCTCGGCTTGAACGACAAGGCAGTGCAGGGAAAACAGGTTCCTCTGGAATGGACTGACCCATCTGGGCGTCTCTTGGAATGGTGGCACGACCCTGGATTTCCTCTCGCCTCTCCTTTGGAGAGCGCCTCCTCTTGAGATGCGACGGGAATGCCGGGAATTCTTTCCCTACCAAACAGGGAAAGGATCCCTCATCTCGAGCTAGGAGGCGGAAACGGGGCTCCCCTGGATGTGTGCGGGACCCCACGTGCTTCCTCTCGAGTGGAGACGGGTATGTCGTGGAACTTCTTGAGTTGCAGCAAGGGTGTGAAGGACCCTTTGGAAGTTCCAGTTGTTAGATGTGATTAGCCTCGAGAAGCCTCAGCGGAAATGGGCCTCATCTCGCCTGGAGGGCAAAACCTCCTGGATTTTCTCGAGTTGCGGCAGGTGCTCTCGACTTACGACGGGGACCTCAGGGACCCGCTCTGGTGGCCTCAGGAAAGGCCAGTCCCCATGCGAGTTCCTCGGGGGCCTCTCGGGATTCCTCTCCCATTGATGCCGGGGCCTAAGACCTTGTGTGGAGTCGGGGCCGGAACCTGAGGGTTCCTCTCCAGTGCTGACATGGATCATGGGGTACTTCTGGAGTCTCCCCAGGGGAGTCAGTCCTCGTCTCGAATGCGGGCATGTACTTGCGCTTTCCTCCAGAGCGGTAGCAGCAGTGTCACGCAGTCCGCCGCGTGGATCAAAGGATCTATGGTTTTCCCTCGTGTCTTTCCCACGAGGCTTTCCCACCAGGCTTTCCCACAGGGCTGTCCCACTTGCACACGTGGTGGGAGTCGATCCTCGGCTTGAACGTCAAGGCAGTGCAGGGAAAACAGGTTCCTCTGGAATGGACTGACACATTTGGGGGACTCTTGGAATGGTGGCACGACCCTGGAGTTCCTCTCGCCTTTCCTGTGGAGAGCGCCTCCTCTTGAGATGCGACGGGAACGCCGGGAATTCTTTCCCTACGAAACAGGGAAAGGATCCCTCATCTCGAGCTAGGAGGCGGAAACGGGGCTCCCCTGGATGTGTGCGGGACCCCACGTGCTTCCTCTCGAGTGGAGACGGGTATGTCGGGGAACTTCTTGAGTTGCAGCAAGGGTGTGAAGGACCCTTTGGAAGTTCCAGTGGTTAGACGTCATTAGCCTGGAGAAGCCTCAGCGGAAATGGGCCTCATCTCGCCTGGAGGGCAAAACCTCGTGAATTTTCTCGAGTTGCGGCAGGTGCTCTCGACTTACGACGGGGACCTCAGGGACCCGCTCTGGTGGCCTCAGGAAAGGCCAGTCCCCATGCGAGTTCCTCGGGGACCTCTCGGGATTCCTCTCCCGTCGATGCCGGGGCCTAAGACCTTGTGTGGAGTCGGGGCCGGAACCTGAGGATTCCTCTCCAGTGCTGACATGGATCTTGGGGTACTTCTGGAGTCTCCCCAGGGGAGTCAGTCCTCGTCTCGAATGCGGGCATGCACTTGCGCTTTCCTCCAGAGCGGTAGCAGCAGTGTCACGCAGTCCGCCGCGTGGATCAAAGGATCTATGGTTTTCCCTCGAGTCTTTCCCACGAGGCTTTCCCACGAGGCTTTCCCACAGGGCTGTCCCACGTGCACAGGCGGTGGGAGTCGATCCTCGGCTTGAACGTCAAGGCAGTGCAGGGAAAACAGGTTCCTCTGGAATGGACTGACCCATCTGGACGTCTCTTGGAATGGTGGCACGACCCTGGAGTTCCTCTGGCCTCTCCTGTGGAGAGCGCCTCCTCTTGAGATGCGACGGGAACGCCGGGAATTCTTTCCCTACGAAACAGGGAAAGGATCCCTCATCTCGAGCTAGGAGGCGGAAACGGGGCTCCCCTGGATGTGTGCGGGACCCCACGTGCTTCCTCTCGAGTGGAGACGGGTATGTCGGGGAACTTCTTGAGTTGCAGCAAGGGTGTGAAGGACCCTTTGGAAGTTCCAGTGGTTAGATGTGATTAGCCTCGAGAAGCCTCAGCGGAAATGGGCCTCATCTCGCCTGGAGGGCAAAACCTCCTGGATTTTCTCGAGTTGCGGCAGGTGCTCTCGACTTACGACGGGGACCTCAGGGACCCGCTCAGGTGACCTCAGGAAATGCCAGTCCCCATGCGAGTTCCTCGGGGGCCTCTCGGGATTCCTCTCCCATTGATGCCGGGGCCTAAGACCTTGTGTGGAGTCGGGGCCGGAACCTGAGGATTCCTCTCCAGTGCTGACATGGATCATGGGGTACTTCTGGAGTCTCCCCAGGGGAGTCAGTCCTCGTCTCGAATGCGGGCATGTACTTGCGCTTTCCTCCAGAGCGGTAGCAGCAGTGTCACGCAGTCCGCCGCGTGGATCAAAGGATCTATGGTTTTCCCTCGAGTCTTTCCCACGAGGCTTTCCCACGAGGCTTTCCCACAGGGCTGTCCCACGTGCACACGTGGTGGGAGTGGATCCTCGGCTTGAACGTCAAGGCAGTGCAGGGAAAACAGGTTCCTCTGGAATGGACTGACACATCTGGGGGCTCTTGGAATGGTGGCACGACCCTGGAGTTCCTCTCGCCTTTCCTGTGGAGAGCGCCTCCTCTTGAGATGCGACGGGAACGCCGGGAATTCTTTCCCTACGAAACAGTGAAAGGATCCCTCATCTCGAGCTAGGAGGCGGAAACGGGGCTCCCCTGGATGTGTGCGGGACCCCACGTGCTTCCTCTCGAGTGGAGACGGGTATGTCGGGGAACTTCTTGAGTTGCAGCAAGGGTGTGAAGGACCCTTTGGAAGTTCCAGTGGTTAGATGTGATTGGCCTCGAGAAGCCTCAGCGGAAATGGGCCTCATCTCGCCTGGAGGGCAAAACCTCCTGGATTTTCTCGAGTTGTGGCAGGTGCTCTCGACTTACGACGGGGACCTCAGGGACCCGCTCTGGTGGCCTCAGGAAAGGCCAGTCCCCATGCGAGTTCCTCGGGGGCCTCTCGGGATTCCTCTCCCGTCGATGCCGGGGCCTAAGACCTTGTGTGGAGTCGGGGCCGGAACCTGAGGATTCCTCTCCAGTGCTGACATGGATCTTGGGGTACTTCTGGAGTCTCCCCAGGGGAGTCAGTCCTCGTCTCGAATGCGGGCATGCACTTGCGCTTTCCTCCAGAGCGGTAGCAGCAGTGTCACGCAGTCCGCCGCGTGGATCAAAGGATCTATGGTTTTCCCTCGAGTCTTTCCCACGAGGCTTTCCCACGAGGCTTTCCCACAGGGCTGTCCCACGTGCACACGTGGTGGGAGTCGATCCTCGGCTTGAACGTCAAGGCAGTGCAGGGAAATCAGGTTCCTCTGGAATGGACTGACACATCTGGGGGACTCTTGGAATGGTGGCACGACCCTAGGGTTCCTCTCGCCTTTCCTGTGGAGAGCGCCTCCTCTTGAGATGCGACGGGAACGCCGGGAATTCTTTCCCTACGAAACAGGGAAAGGATCCCTCATCTCGAGCTAGGAGGTGGAAACGGGGCTACCCTGGATGTGTGCGGGACCCCACGTGCTTCCTCTCGAGTGGAGACGGGTATGTCGGGGAACTCTAGAGTTGCAGCAAGGGTGTGAAGGACGCTTTGGAAGTTCCAGTGGTTAGATGTGATTAGCCTCGAGAAGCCTCAGCGGAAATGGGCTTCATCTCGCCTGGAGGGCAAAATCTCCTGGATTTTCTCGAGTTGCGGCAGGTGCTCTAGACTTACGACGGGGACCTCAGGGACCCGCTCTGGTGACCTCAGGAAAGGCCAGTCCCCATGCGAGTTCCTCGGGGGCCTCTCGGGATTCCTCTCCCGTCGATGCCGGGGAATAAGACCTTGTGTGGAGTTGGGGCCGGGACCTGAGGATTCCTCTCCAGTGCTGACATGGATCTTGGGGTACTTCTGGAGTCTCCCCAGGGGAGTCAGTCCTCGTCTCGAATGCGGGCATGCTCTTGCGCTTTCCTCCAGAGCGGTAGCAGCAGTGTCACGCAGTCCGCCGCGTGGATCAAAGGATCTATGGTTTTCCCTCGAGTCTTTCCCACGAGGCTTTCCCACGAGGCTTTCCACAGGGCTGTCCCACGTGCACACGTGGTGGGACTCGATCCTCGGCTTGAACGTCAAGGCAGTGCAGGGAAAACAGGTTCCTCTGGAATGGACTGACACATCTGGGGGACTCTTGGAATGGTGGCACGACCCTGGAGTTCCTCTCGCCTTTCCTGTGGAGAGCGCCTCCTCTTGAGATGCGACGGGAACGCCGGGAATTCTTTCCCTACGAAACAGGGAAAGGATCCCTCATCTCGAGCTAGGAGGCGGAAATGGGGCTCCCCTGGATGTTTGCGGGACCCCACGTGCTTCCTCTCGAGTGGAGACGGGTATGTCGGGGAACTTCTTGAGTTGCAGCAAGGGTGTGAAGGACCCTTTCGAAGTTCCAGTGGTTAGATGTGATTGGCCTCGAGAAGCCTCAGCGGAAATGGGCCTCATCTCGCCTGGAGGGCAAAACCTCCTGGATTTTCTCGAGTTGCGGCAGGTGCTCTCGACTTACGACGGGGACCTCAGGGACCCGCTCTGGTGGCCTCAGGAAAGGCCAGACCCCATGCGAGTTCCTCGGGGGCCTCTCGGCATTCCTTTCCCGTCGATGCCGGGGCCTAAAACCTTGTGTGGAGTCGGGGCCGGAACCTGAGGATTCCTCTCCAGTGCTGACATGGATCATGGGGTACTTCTGGAGTCTCCCCAGGGGAGTCAGTCCTCGTCTCGAATGCGGGCATGTACTTGCGCTTTCCTCCAGAGCGGTAGCAGCAGTGTCACGCAGTCCGCCGCGTGGATCAAAGGATCTATGATTTTCCCTCGAGTCTTTCCCACGTGGCTTTCCCACGAGGCTTTCCCACAGGGCTGTCCCACGTGCACACGTGGTGGGAGTGGATCCTCGGCTTGAACGTCAAGGCAGTGCAGGGAAAACAGGTTCGTCTGGAATGGACTGACACATCTGGGGGACTCTTGGAATGGTGGCACGACCCTGGAGTTCCTCTCGCCTTTCCTGTGGAGAGAGCCTCCTCTTGAGATGCGACGGGAACGCCGGGAATTCTTTCCCTACGAAACAGTCAAAGGATCCCTCATCTCGAGCTAGGAGGCGGAAACGGGGCTCCCCTGGATGTGTGCGGGATACCACGTGCTTCCTATCGAGTGGAGACGGGTATGTTGGGGAACTTCTGGAGTTGCAGCAAGGGTGTGAAGGACCCTTTGGAAGTTCCAGTGGTTAGATGTGATTGGCCTCGAGAAGCCTCAGCGGAAATGGGCCTCATCTCGCCTGGAGGGCAAAACCTCCTGGATTTTCTCGAGTTGTGGCAGGTGCTCTCGACTTACGACGGGGACCTCAGGGACCCGCTCTGGTGGCCTCAGGAAAGGCCAGTCCCCATGCGAGTTCCTCGGGGGCCTCTCGGGATTCCTCTCCCGTCGATGCCGGGGCCTAAGACCTTGTGTGGAGTCGGGGCCGGAACCTGAGGATTCCTCTCCAGTGCTGACATGGATCTTGGGGTACTTCTGGAGTCTCCCCAGGGGAGTCAGTCCTCGTCTCGAATGCGGGCATGCACTTGCGCTTTCCTCCAGAGCGGTAGCAGCAGTGTCACGCAGTCCGCCGCGTGGATCAAAGGATCTATGGTTTTCCCGCGAGTCTTTCCCACGAGGCTTTCCCACGAGGCTTTCCCACAGGGCTGTCCCACGTGCACAGGTGGTGGGAGTCGATCCTCGGCTTGAACGTCAAGGCAGTGCAGGGAAAACAGGTTCCTCTGGAATGGACTGACCCATCTGGACGTCTCTTGGAATGGTGGCACGACCCTGGAGTTCCTCTGGCCTCTCCTGTGGAGAGCGCCTCCTCTTGAGATGCGACGGGAACGCCGGGAATTCTTTCCCTACGAAACAGGGAAAGGATCCCTCATCTCGAGCTAGGAGGCGGAAACGGGGCTCCCCTGGATGTGTGCGGGACCCCACGTGCTTCCTCTCGAGTGGAGACGGGTATGTCGGGGAACTTCTTGAGTTGCAGCAAGGGTGTGAAGGACCCTTTGGAAGTTCCAGTGGTTAGATGTGATTAGCCTCGAGAAGCCTCAGCGGAAATGGGCCTCATCTCGCCTGGAGGGCAAAACCTCCTGGATTTTCTCGAGTTGCGGCATGTGCTCTCGACTTACGACGGGGACCTCAGGGACCCGCTCAGGTGACCTCAGGAAATGCCAGTCCCCATGCGAGTTCCTCGGGGGCCTCTCGGGATTCCTCTCCCATTGATGCCGGGGCCTAAGACCTTGTGTGGAGTCGGGGCCGGAACCTGAGGATTACTCTCCAGTGCTGACATGGATCATGGGGTACTTCTGGAGTCTCCCCAGGGGAGTCAGTCCTCGTCTCGAATGCGGGCATGTACTTGCGCTTTCCTCCAGAGCGGTAGCAGCAGTGTCACGCAGTCTGCCGCGTGGATCAAAGGATCTATGGTTTTCCCTCGAGTCTTTCCCACGAGGCTTTCCCACGAGGCTTTCCCACAGGGCTGTCCCACGTGCACACGTGGTGGGAGTGGATCCTCGGCTTGAACGTCAAGGCAGTGCAGGGAAAACAGGTTCCTCTGGAATGGACTGACACATCTGGGGGCTCTTGGAATGGTGGCACGACCCTGGAGTTCCTCTCGCCTTTCCTGTGGAGAGCGCCTCCTCTTGAGATGCGACGGGAACGCCGGGAATTCTTTCCCTACGAAACAGTGAAAGGATCCCTCATCTCGAGCTAGGAGGCGGAAACGGGGCTCCCCTGGATGTGTGCGGGATACCACGTGCTTCCTATCGAGTGGAGACGGGTATGTCGGGGAACTTCTTGAGTTGCAGCAAGGGTGTGAAGGACCCTTTGGAAGTTCCAGTGGTTAGATGTGATTGGCCTCGAGAAGCCTCAGCGGAAATGGGCCTCATCTCGCCTGGAGGGCAAAACCTCCTGGATTTTCTCGAGTTGTGGCAGGTGCTCTCGACTTACGACGGGGACCTCAGGGACCCGCTCTGGTGGCCTCAGGAAAGGCCAGTCCCCATGCGAGTTCCTCGGGGGCCTCTCGGGATTCCTCTCCCGTCGATGCCGGGGCCTAAGACCTTGTGTGGAGTCGGGGCCGGAACCTGAGGATTCCTCTCCAGTGCTGACATGGATCTTGGGGTAATTCAGGAGTCTCCCCAGGGGAGTCAGTCCTCGTCTCGAATGCGGGCATGCACTTGCGCTTTCCTCCAGAGCGGTAGCAGCAGTGTCACGCAGTCCGCCGCGTGGATCAAAGGATCTATGGTTTTCCCTCGAGTCTTTCCCACGAGGCTTTCCCACGAGGCTTTCCCACAGGGCTGTCCCACGTGCACACGTGGTGGGAGTCGATCCTCGGCTTGAACGTCAAGGCAGTGCAGGGAAATCAGGTTCCTCTGGAATGGACTGACACATCTGGGGGACTCTTGGAATGGTGGCACGACCCTGGAGTTCCTCTCGCCTTTCCTGTGGAGAGCGCCTCCTCTTGAGATGCGACGGGAACGCCGGGAATTCTTTCCCTACGAAACAGGGAAAGGATCCCTCATCTCGAGCTAGGAGGTGGAAACGGGGCTACCCTGGATGTGTGCGGGACCCCACGTGCTTCCTCTCGAGTGGAGACGGGTATGTCGGGGAACTTCTAGAGTTGCAGCAAGGGTGTGAAGGACGCTTTGGAAGTTCCAGTGGTTAGATGTGATTAGCCTCGAGAAGCCTCAGCGGAAATGGGCTTCATCTCGCCTGGAGGGCAAAATCTCCTGGATTTTCTCGAGTTGCGGCAGGTGCTCTAGACTTACGACGGGGACCTCAGGGACCCGCTCTGGTGACCTCAGGAAAGGCCAGTCCCCATGCGAGTTCCTCGGGGGCCTCTCGGGATTCCTCTCCCGTCGATGCCGGGGAATAAGACCTTGTGTGGAGTTGGGGCCGGGACCTGAGGATTCCTCTCCAGTGCTGACATGGATCTTGGGGTACTTCTGGAGTCTCCCCAGGGGAGTCAGTCCTCGTCTCGAATGCGGGCATGCTCTTGCGCTTTCCTCCAGAGCGGTAGCAGCAGTGTCACGCAGTCCGCCGCGTGGATCAAAGGATCTATGGTTTTCCCTCGAGTCTTTCCCACGAGGCTTTCCCACGAGGCTTTCCACAGGGCTGTCCCACGTGCACACGTGGTGGGACTCGGTCCTCGGCTTGAACGTCAAGGCAGTGCAGGGAAAACAGGTTCCTCTGGAATGGACTGACACATCTGGGGGACTCTTGGAATGGTGGCACGACCCTGGAGTTCCTCTCGCCTTTCCTGTGGAGAGCGCCTCCTCTTGAGATGCGACGGGAACGCCGGGAATTCTTTCCCTACGAAACAGGGAAAGGATCCCTCATCTCGAGCTAGGAGGCGGAAATGGGGCTCCCCTGGATGTTTGCGGGACCCCACGTGCTTCCTCTCGAGTGGAGACGGGTATGTCGGGGAACTTCTTGAGTTGCAGCAAGGGTGTGAAGGACCCTTTGGAAGTTCCAGTGGTTAGATGTGATTGGCCTCGAGAAGCCTCAGCGGAAATGGGCCTCATCTCGCCTGGAGGGCAAAACCCCCTGGATTTTCTCGAGTTGCGGCAGGTGCTCTCGACTTACGACGGGGACCTCAGGGACCCGCTCTGGTGGCCTCAGGAAAGGCCAGTCCCCATGCGAGTTCCTCGGGGGCCTCTCGGCATTCCTCTCCCGTCGATGCCGGGGCCTAAAACCTTGTGTGGAGTCGGGGCCGGAACCTGAGGATTCCTCTCCAGTGCTGACATGGATCATGGGGTACTTCTGGAGTCTCCCCAGGGGACTCAGTCCTCGTCTCGAATGCGGGCATGTACTTGCGCTTTCCTCCAGAGCGGTAGCAGCAGTGTCACGCAGTCCGCCGCGTGGATCAAAGGATCTATGGTTTTCCTTCGAGTCTTTCCCACGTGGCTTTCCCACGAGGCTTTCCCACAGGGCTGTCCCACGTGCACACGTGGTGGGAGTGGATCCTCGGCTTGAACGTCAAGGCAGTGCAGGGAAAACAGGTTCGTCTGGAATGGACTGACACATCTGGGGGACTCTTGGAATGGTGGCACGACCCTGGAGTTCCTCTCGCCTTTCCTGTTGAGAGAGCCTCCTCTTGAGATGCGACGGGAACGCCGGGAATTCTTTCCCTACGAAACAGTGAAAGGATCCCTCATCTCGAGCTAGGAGGCGGAAACGGGGCTCCCCTGGATGTGTGCGGGATACCACGTGCTTCCTATCGAGTGGAGACGGGTATGTTGGGGAACTTCTTGAGTTGCAGCAAGGGTGTGAAGGACCCTTTGGAAGTTCCAGTGGTTAGATGTGATTGGCCTCGAGAAGCCTCAGCGGAAATGGGCCTCATCTCGCCTGGAGGGCAAAACCTCCTGGATTTTCTCGAGTTGTGGCAGGTGCTCTCGACTTACGATGGGGACCTCAGGGACCCGCTCTGGTGGCCTCAGGAAAGGCCAGTCCCCATGCGAGTTCCTCGGGGGCCTCTCGGGATTCCTCTCCCGTCGATGCCGGGGCCTAAGACCTTGTGTGGAGTCGGGGCCGGAACCTGAGGATTCCTCTCCAGTGCTGACATGGATCTTGGGGTACTTCTGGAGTCTCCCCAGGGGAGTCAGTCCTCGTCTCGAATGCGGGCATGCACTTGCGCTTTCCTCCAGAGCGGTAGCAGCAGTGTCACGCAGTCCGCCGCGTGGATCAAAGGATCTATGGTTTTCCCTCGAGTCTTTCCCACGAGGCTTTCCCACGAGGCTTTCCCACAGGGCTGTCCCACGTGCACACGTGGTGGGAGTCGATCCTCGGCTTGAACGTCAAGGCAGTGCAGGGAAAACAGGTTCCTCTGGAATGGACTGACCCATCTGGACGTCTCTTGGAATGGTGGCACGACCCTGGAGTTCCTCTGGCCTCTCCTGTGGAGAGCGCCTCCTCTTGAGATGCGACGGGAACGCCGGGAATTCTTTCCCTACGAAACAGGGAAAGGATCCCTCATCTCGAGCTAGGAGGCGGAAACGGGGCTCCCCTGGATGTGTGCGGGACCCCACGTGCTTCCTCTCGAGTGGAGACGGGTATGTCGGGGAACTTCTTGAGTTGCAGCAAGGGTGTGAAGGACCCTTTGGAAGTTCCAGTGGTTAGATGTGATTAGCCTCGAGAAGCCTCAGCGGAAATGGGCCTCATCTCGCCTGGAGGGCAAAACCTCCTGGATTTTCTCGAGTTGCGGCATGTGCTCTCGACTTACGACGGGGACCTCAGGGACCCGCTCAGGTGACCTCAGGAAATGCCAGTCCCCATGCGAGTTCCTCGGGGGCCTCTCGGGATTCCTCTCCCATTGATGCCGGGGCCTAAGACCTTGTGTGGAGTCGGGGCCGGAACCTGAGGATTCCTCTCCAGTGCTGACATGGATCATGGGGTACTTCTGGAGTCTCCCCAGGGGAGTCAGTCCTCGTCTCGAATGCGGGCATGTACTTGCGCTTTCCTCCAGAGCGGTAGCAGCAGTGTCACGCAGTCCGCCGCGTGGATCAAAGGATCTATGGTTTTCCCTCGAGTCTTTCCCACGAGGCTTTCCCACGAGGCTTTCCCACAGGGCTGTCCCACGTGCACACGTGGTGGGAGTGGATCCTCGGCTTGAACGTCAAGGCAGTGCAGGGAAAACAGGTTCCTCTGGAATGGACTGACACATCTGGGGGCTCTTGGAATGGTGGCACGACCCTGGAGTTCCTCTCGCCTTTCCTGTGGAGAGCGCCTCCTCTTGAGATGCGACGGGAACGCCGGGAATTCTTTCCCTACGAAACAGTGAAAGGATCCCTCATCTCGAGCTAGGAGGCGGAAACGGGGCTCCCCTGGATGTGTGCGGGATACCACGTGCTTCCTATCGAGTGGAGACGGGTATGTCGGGGAACTTCTTGAGTTGCAGCAAGGGTGTGAAGGACCCTTTGGAAGTTCCAGTGGTTAGATGTGATTGGCCTCGAGAAGCCTCAGCGGAAATGGGCCTCATCTCGCCTGGAGGGCAAAACCTCCTGGATTTTCTCGAGTTGTGGCAGGTGCTCTCGACTTACGACGGGGACCTCAGGGACCCGCTCTGGTGGCCTCAGGAAAGGCCAGTCCCCATGCGAGTTCCTCGGGGGCCTCTCGGGATTCCTCTCCCGTCGATGCCGGGGCCTAAGACCTTGTGTGGAGTCGGGGCCGGAACCTGAGGATTCCTCTCCAGTGCTGACATGGATCTTGGGGTAATTCAGGAGTCTCCCCAGGGGAGTCAGTCCTCGTCTCGAATGCGGGCATGCACTTGCGCTTTCCTCCAGAGCGGTAGCAGCAGTGTCACGCAGTCCGCCGCGTGGATCAAAGGATCTATGGTTTTCCCTCGAGTCTTTCCCACGAGGCTTTCCCACGAGGCTTTCCCACAGGGCTGTCCCACGTGCACACGTGGTGGGAGTCGATCCTCGGCTTGAACGTCAAGGCAGTGCAGGGAAATCAGGTTCCTCTGGAATGGACTGACACATCTGGGGGACTCTTGGAATGGTGGCACGACCCTGGAGTTCCTCTCGCCTTTCCTGTGGAGAGCGCCTCCTCTTGAGATGCGACGGGAACGCCGGGAATTCTTTCCCTACGAAACAGGGAAAGGATCCCTCATCTCGAGCTAGGAGGTGGAAACGGGGCTACCCTGGATGTGTGCGGGACCCCACGTGCTTCCTCTCGAGTGGAGACGGGTATGTCGGGGAACTTCTAGAGTTGCAGCAAGGGTGTGAAGGACGCTTTGGAAGTTCCAGTGGTTAGATGTGATTAGCCTCGAGAAGCCTCAGCGGAAATGGGCTTCATCTCGCCTGGAGGGCAAAATCTCCTGGATTTTCTCGAGTTGCGGCAGGTGCTCTAGACTTACGACGGGGACCTCAGGGACCCGCTCTGGTGACCTCAGGAAAGGCCAGTCCCCATGCGAGTTCCTCGGGGGCCTCTCGGGATTCCTCTCCCGTCGATGCCGGGGAATAAGACCTTGTGTGGAGTTGGGGCCGGGACCTGAGGATTCCTCTCCAGTGCTGACATGGATCTTGGGGTACTTCTGGAGTCTCCCCAGGGGAGTCAGTCCTCGTCTCGAATGCGGGCATGCTCTTGCGCTTTCCTCCAGAGCGGTAGCAGCAGTGTCACGCAGTCCGCCGCGTGGATCAAAGGATCTATGGTTTTCCCTCGAGTCTTTCCCACGAGGCTTTCCCACGAGGCTTTCCACAGGGCTGTCCCACGTGCACACGTGGTGGGACTCGGTCCTCGGCTTGAACGTCAAGGCAGTGCAGGGAAAACAGGTTCCTCTGGAATGGACTGACACATCTGGGGGACTCTTGGAATGGTGGCACGACCCTGGAGTTCCTCTCGCCTTTCCTGTGGAGAGCGCCTCCTCTTGAGATGCGACGGGAACGCCGGGAATTCTTTCCCTACGAAACAGGGAAAGGATCCCTCATCTCGAGCTAGGAGGCGGAAATGGGGCTCCCCTGGATGTTTGCGGGACCCCACGTGCTTCCTCTCCAGTGGAGACGGGTATGTCGGGGAACTTCTTGAGTTGCAGCAAGGGTGTGAAGGACCCTTTCGAAGTTCCAGTGGTTAGATGTGATTGGCCTCGAGAAGCCTCAGCGGAAATGGGCCTCATCTCGCCTGGAGGGCAAAACCCCCTGGATTTTCTCGAGTTGCGGCAGGTGCTCTCGACTTACGACGGGGACCTCAGGGACCCGCTCTGGTGGCCTCAGGAAAGGCCAGTCCCCATGCGAGTTCCTCGGGGGCCTCTCGGCATTCCTCTCCCGTCGATGCCGGGGCCTAAAACCTTGTGTGGAGTCGGGGCCGGAACCTGAGGATTCCTCTCCAGTGCTGACATGGATCATGGGGTACTTCTGGAGTCTCCCCAGGGGAGTCAGTCCTCGTCTCGAATGCGGGCATGTACTTGCGCTTTCCTCCAGAGCGGTAGCAGCAGTGTCACGCAGTCCGCCGCGTGGATCAAAGGATCTATGGTTTTCCCTCGAGTCTTTCCCACGTGGCTTTCCCACGAGGCTTTCCCACAGGGCTGTCCCACGTGCACACGTGGTGGGAGTGGATCCTCGGCTTGAACGTCAAGGCAGTGCAGGGAAAACAGGTTCGTCTGGAATGGACTGACACATCTGGGGGACTCTTGGAATGGTGTCACGACCCTGGAGTTCCTCTCGCCTTTCCTGTTGAGAGAGCCTCCTCTTGAGATGCGACGGGAACGCCGGGAATTCTTTCCCTACGAAACAGTGAAAGGATCCCTCATCTCGAGCTAGGAGGCGGAAACGGGGCTCCCCTGGATGTGTGCGGGATACCACGTGCTTCCTATCGAGTGGAGACGGGTATGTTGGGGAACTTCTTGAGTTGCAGCAAGGGTGTGAAGGACCCTTTGGAAGTTCCAGTGGTTAGATGTGATTGGCCTCGAGAAGCCTCAGCGGAAATGGGCCTCATCTCGCCTGGAGGGCAAAACCTCCTGGATTTTCTCGAGTTGTGGCAGGTGCTCTCGACTTACGATGGGGACCTCAGGGACCCGCTCTGGTGGCCTCAGGAAAGGCCAGTCCCCATGCGAGTTCCTCGGGGGCCTCTCGGGATTCCTCTCCCGTCGATGCCGGGGCCTAAGACCTTGTGTGGAGTCGGGGCCGGAACCTGAGGATTCCTCTCCAGTGCTGACATGGATCTTGGGGTACTTCTGGAGTCTCCCCAGGGGAGTCAGTCCTCGTCTCGAATGCGGGCATGCACTTGCGCTTTCCTCCAGAGCGGTAGCAGCAGTGTCACGCAGTCCGCCGCGTGGATCAAAGGATCTATGGTTTTCCCTCGAGTCTTTCCCACGAGGCTTTCCCACGAGGCTTTCCCACAGGGCTGTCCCACGTGCACACGTGGTGGGAGTCGATCCTCGGCTTGAACGTCAAGGCAGTGCAGGGAAAACAGGTTCCTCTGGAATGGACTGACACATCTGGGGGACTCTTGGAATGGTGGCACGACCCTGGAGTTCCTCTCGCCTTTCCTGTTGAGAGCGCCTCCTCTTGAGATGCGACGGGAACGCCGGGAATTCTTTCCCTACGAAACAGGGAAAGGATCCCTCATCTCGAGCTAGGAGGCGGAAATGGGGCTCCCCTGGATTTTTGCGGGACCCCAGGTGCTTCCTCTCGAGTGGAGACGGGTATGTCGGGGAACTTCTTGAGTTACAGCAAGGGTGTGAAGGACCCTTTGGAAGTTCCAGTGGTTAGATGTGATTGGCCTCGAGAAGCCTCAGCGGAAATGGGCCTCATCTCGCCTGGAGGGCAAAACCTCCTGGATTTTCTCGAGTTGCGGCAGGTGCTCTCGACTTACGACGGGGACCTCAGGGACCCGCTCTGGTGGCCTCAGGAAAGGGCAGTCCCCATGCGACTTCCTCGGGGGCCTCTCGGGATTCCTCTCCCGTCGATGCCGGGGCCGAAGACCTTGTGTGGAGTCGGGGCCGGAACCAGAAGATTCCTCTCCAGTGCTGACATGGATCTTGGGGTACTTCTGGAGTCTCCCCAGGGGAGTCAGTCCTCGTTTCGAATGCGGGCATTCACTTGCGCTTTCCTCCAGAGCGGTAGCAGCAGTGTCACGCAGTCCGCCGCGTGGATCAAAGGATCTATGGTTTTCCCTCGAGTCTTTCCCACGAGGCTTTCCCACGAGGCTTTCCCACAGGGCTGTCCCACGTGCACACGTGGTGGGAGTCGATCCTCGGCTTGAACGTCAAGGCAGTGCAGGGAAAACAGGTTCCTCTGGAATGGACTGACACATATGGGGTCTCTTGGAATGGTTGCACGACCCTGGAGTTCCTCTCGCCTTTCCTGTGGGAGTGCCTCCTCTTGAGATGCGACGGGAACGCCGGGAATTCTTTCCCTACGAAACAGGGAAAGGATCCCTCATCTCGAGCTAGGAGGTGGAAACGGGGCTACCCTGGATGTGTGCGGGACCCCACGTGCTTCCTCTCGAGTGGAGACGCGTATGTCGGGGAACTTCTAGAGTTGCAGCAAGGGTGTGAAGGACCCTTTGGAAGTTCCAGTGGTTAGAGGTGATTGGCCTCGAGAAGCCTCAGCGGAAATGGGCCTCATCTCGCCTGGAGGGCAAAACCTCCTGGATTTTCTCGAGTTGCGGCAGGTGCTCTCGACTTACGACGGGGACCTCAGGGACCCGCTCTGGTGGCCTCAGGAAAGGGCAGTCCCCATGCGACTTCCTCGGGGGCCTCTCGGGATTCCTCTGCCGTCGATGCCGGGGCCGAAGACCTTGTGTGGAGTCGGGGCCGGAACCAGAAGATTCCTCTCCAGTGCTGACATGGATCTTGGGGTACTTCTGGAGTCTCCCCAGGGGAGTCAGTCCTCGTCTCGAATGCGGGCATGCACTTGCGCTTTCCTCCAGAGCGGTAGCAGCAGTGTCACGCAGTCCGCCGCGTGGATCAAAGGATCTATGGTTTTCCCTCGAGTCTTTCCCACGAGGCTTTCCCACGAGGCTTTCCCACAGGGCTGTCCCACGTGCACACGTGGTGGGAGTCGATCCTCGGCTTGAACGTCAAGGCAATGCAGGGAAAACAGGTTCCTCTGGAATGGACTGACACATATGGGGTCTCTTGGAATGGTGGCACGACCCTGGAGTTCCTCTCGCCTTTCCTGTGGGAGTGCCTCCTCTTGAGATGCGACGGGAACACCGGGAATTCTTTCCCTACGAAACAGGGAAAGGATCCCTCATCTCGAGCTAGGAGGCGGAAATGGGGCTCCCCTGGATGTTTGCGGGACCCCACGTGCTTCCTCTCGAGTGGAGACGGGTATGTCGGGGAACTTCTTGAGTTGCAGCAAGGGTGTGAAGGACCCTTTGGAAGTTCCAGTGGTTAGATGTGATTGGCCTCGAGAAGCCTCAGCGGAAATGGGCCTCATCTCGCCTGGAGGGCAAAACCTCCTGGATTTTCTCGAGTTGCGGCAGGTGCTCTCGACTTACGATGGGGACCTCAGGGACCCGCTCTGGTGGCCTCAGGAAAGGCCAGTCCCCATGCGAGTTCCTCGGGGGCCTCTCGGCATTCCTCTCCCGTCGATGCCGGGGCCTAAGACCTTGTGTGGAGTCGGGGCCGGAACCTGAGGATTCCTCTCCAGTGCTGACATGGATCTTGGGGTACTTCTGGAGTCTCCCCAGGGGAGTCAGTCCTCGTCTCGAATGCGGGCATGCACTTGGGCTTTCCTCCAGAGCGGTAGCAGCAGTGTCACGCAGTCCGCCGCGTGGATCAAAGGATCTATGGTTTTCCCTCGAGTCTTTCCCACGAGGCTTTCCCAAGAGGCTTTCCCACAGGGCTGTCCCACGTGCACACGTGGTGGGAGTCGATCCTCGGCGTGAACGTCAAGGCAGTGCAGGGAAACAGGTTCCTCTGGAATGGACTGACACATTTGGGGGACTCTTGGAATGGTGGCACGACCCTGGAGTTCCTCTCGCCTTTCCTGTGGAGAGCGCCTCCTCTTGAGATGCGACGGGAACGCCGGGAATTCTTTCCCTACGAAACAGGGAAAGGATCCCTCATCTCGAGCTAGGAGGCGGAAACGGGGCTCCCCTGGATGTGTGCGGGAACCCACGTGCTTCCTCTCGAGTGGAGACGGGTATGTCGGGGAACTTCTTGAGTTGCAGCAAGGGTGTGAAGGACCCTTTGGAAGTTCCAGTGGTTAGAGGTGATTGGCCTCGAGAAGCCTCAGCGGAAATGGGCCTCATCTCGCCTGGAGGGCAAAACCTCCTGGATTTTCTCGAGTTGCGGCAGGTGCTCTCGACTTACGACGGGGACCTCAGGGACCCGCTCTGGTGGCCTCAGGAAAGGGCAGTCCCCATGCGACTTCCTCGGGGGCCTCTCGGGATTCCTCTCCCGTCGATGCCGGGGCCGAAGACCTTGTGTGGAGTCGGGGCCGGAACCAGAAGATTCCTCTCCAGTGCTGACATGGATCTTGGGGTACTTCTGGAGTCTCCCCAGGGGAGTCAGTCCTCGTTTCGAATGCGGGCATGCACTTGCGCTTTCCTCCAGAGCGGTAGCAGCAGTGTCACGCAGTCCGCCGCGTGGATCAAAGGATCTATGGTTTTCCCTCGAGTCTTTCCCACGAGGCTTTCCCACGAGGCTTTCTCACAGGGCTGTCCCACGTGCACACGTGGTGGGAGTCGATCCTCGGCTTGAACGTCAAGGCAGTGCAGGGAAAACAGGTTCCTCTGGAATGGACTGACACATATGGGGTCTCTTGGAATGGTGGCACGACCCTGGAGTTCCTCTCGCCTTTCCTGTGGGAGTGCCTCCTCTTGAGATGCGACGGGAACGCCGGGAATTCTTTCCCTACGAAACAGGGAAAGGATCCCTCATCTCGAGCTAGGAGGTGGAAACGGGGCTACCCTGGATGTGTGCGGGACCCCACGTGCTTCCTCTCGAGTGGAGACGGGTATGTCGGGGAACTTCTAGAGTTGCAGCAAGGGTGTGAAGGACGCTTTGGAAGTTCCAGTGGTTAGATGTGATTAGCCTCGAGAAGCCTCAGCGGAAATGGGCTTGATCTCGCCTGGAGGGCAAAATCTCCTGGATTTTCTCGAGTTGCGGCAGGTGCTCTCGACTTACGACGGGGACCTCAGGGACCCGCTCTGGTGACCTCAGGAAAGGCCAGTCCCCATGCGAGTTCCTCGGGAGCCTCTCGGGATTCCTCTCCCGTCGATGCCGGGGAATAAGACCTTGTGTGGAGTTGGGGACGGGACCTGAGGATTCCTCTCCAGTGCTGACATGGATCTTGGGGTACTTCTGGAGTCTCCCCAGGGGAGTCAGTCCTCGTCTCGAATGCGGGCATGCTCTTGCGCTTTCCTCCAGAGCGGTAGCAGCAATGTCACGCAGTCCGCCGCGTGCATCAAAGGATCTATGGTTTTCCCTCGAGTCTTTCCCACGAGGCTTTCCCACGAGGCTTTCCCACAGGGCTGTCCCACCTGCACACGTGGTGGGAGTCGATCCTCGGCTTGAACGTCAAGGCAGTGCAGGGAAAACAGGTTCCTCTGGAATGGACTGACACATCTGGGGGACTCTTGGAATGGTGGCACGACCCTGGAGTTCCTCTCGCCTTTCCTGTGGAGAGCGCCTCCTCTTGAGATGCGACGGGAACGCCGGGAATTCTTTCCCTACGAAACAGGGAAAGGATCCCTCATCTCGAGCTAGGAGGCGGAAATGGGGCTCCCCTGGATGTTTGCGGGACCCCACGTGCTTCCTCTCGAGTGGAGACGGGTATGTCGGGGAACTTCTTGAGTTGCAGCAAGGGTGTGAAGGACCCTTTGGAAGTTCCAGTGGTTAGATGTGATTGGCCTCGAGAAGCCTCAGCGGAAATGGGCCTCATCTCGCCTGGAGGGCAAAACCTCCTGGATTTTCTCGAGTTGCGGCAGGTGCTCTCGACTTACGATGGGGACCTCAGGGACCCGCTCTGGTGGCCTCAGGAAAGGCCAGTCCCCATGCGAGTTCCTCGGGGGCCTCTCGGCATTCCTCTCCCGTCGATGCCGGGGCCTAAGACCTTGTGTGGAGTCGGGGCCGGAACCTGAGGATTCCTCTCCAGTGCTGACATGGATCTTGGGGTACTTCTGGAGTCTCCCCAGGGGAGTCAGTCCTCGTCTCGAATGCGGGCATGCACTTGGGCTTTCCTCCAGAGCGGTAGCAGCAGTGTCACGCAGTCCGCCGCGTGGATCAAAGGATCTATGGTTTTCCCTCGAGTCTTTCCCACGAGGCTTTCCCACGAGGCTTTCCCACAGGGCTGTCCCACGTGCACACGTGGTGGGAGTCGATCCTCGGCGTGAACGTCAAGGCAGTGCAGGGAAACAGGTTCCTCTGGAATGGACTGACACATCTGGGGGACTCTTGGAATGGTGGCACGACCCTGGAGTTCCTCTCGCCTTTCCTGTGGAGAGCGCCTCCTCTTGAGATGCGACGGGAACGCCGGGAATTCTTTCCCTACGAAACAGGGAAAGGATCCCTCATCTCGAGCTAGGAGGCGGAAACGGGGCTCCCCTGGATGTGTGCGGGAACCCACGTGCTTCCTCTCGAGTGGAGACGGGTATGTCGGGGAACTTCTTGAGTTGCAGCAAGGGTGTGAAGGACCCTTTGGAAGTTCCAGTGGTTAGACGTGATTAGCCTCGAGAAGCCTCAGCAGAAATGGGCCTCATCTCGCCTGGAGGGCAAAACCTCCTGGATTTTCTCGAGTTGCGGCAGGTGCTCTCGACTTACGACGGGGACCTCAGGGACCCGCTCTGGTGGCCTCAGGAAAGGCCAGTCCCCATGCGAGTTCCTCGGGGGCCTCTCGGGATTCCTCTCCCGTCGTTGCCGGGGCCTAAGACCTTGTGTGGAGTCGGGGCCGGAACCTGAGGATTCCTCTCCAGTGCTGACATGGATCTTGGGGTACTTCTGGAGTCTCCCCAGGGGAGTCAGTCCTCGTCTGGAAAGCGGGCATGCACTTGCGCTTTCCTCCAGAGCGGTAGCAGCAGTGTCACGCAGTCCGCCGCGTGGATCAAAGGATCTATGGTTTTCCCTCGAGTCTTTCCCACGAGGCTTTCCCTCGAGGCTTTCCCACAGGGCTGTCCCACGTGTACACGTGGTGGGAGTCGATCCTCGGCTTGAACGTCAAGGCAGTGCAGGGAAAACAGGTTCCTCTGGAATGGACTGACACATCTGGGGGACTCTTGGAATGGTGGCACGACCCTGGAGTTCCTCTCGCCTTTCCTGTGGAGAGCGCCTCCTCTTGAGATGCGACGTGAACGCCGGGAATTCTTTCCCTACGAAACAGGGAAAGGATCCCTCATCTCGAGCTAGGAGGCGGAAACGGGGCTCCCCTGGATGTGTGCGGGACCCCACGTGCTTCCTCTCGAGTGGAGACGGGTATGTCGGGGAACTTCTTGAGTTGCAACAAGGGTGTGAAGGACCCTTTGGAAGTTCCAGTGTTTAGACTTGATTAGCCTCGAGAAGCCTCAGCGGAAATGGGCCTCATCTCGCCTGGAGGGCAAAACCTCCTGGATTTTCTCGAGTTGCGGCAGGTGCTCTCGACTTACGACGGGGACCTCAGGGACCCCCTCTGGGGGCCTCAGGAAAGGCCAGTCCCCATGCGAGTTCCTCGGGGGCCTCTCGGGATTCCTCTCCCGTCGATGCCGGGGCCTAAGACCTTGTGAGGAGTCGGGGCCGGAACCTGAGGATTCCTATCCAGTGCTGACATGGATCTTGGGGTACTTCTGGAGTCTCCCCAGGGGAGTCAGTCCTCGTCTCGAATGCGGGCATGCACTTGCGCTTTCCTCCAGAGCGGTAGCAGCAGTGTCACGCAGTCCGCCGCGTGGATCAAAGGATCTATGGTTTTCCCTCGAGTCTTTCCCAGGAGGCTTTCCCACGAGGCTTTCCCACAGGGCTGTCCCACGTGCACAGGTGGTGGGAGTCGATCCTCGGCTTGAACGTCAAGGCAGTGCAGGGAAAACAGGTTCCTCTGGAATGGACTGACACATCTGGGCGTCTCTTGGAATGGTGGCACGACCCTGGAGTTCCTCTCGCCTCTCCTGTGGAGAGCGCCTCCTCTTGAGATGCGACGGGAACGCCGGGAATTCTTTCCCTACGAAACAGGGAAAGGATCCCTCATCTCGAGCTAGGAGGCGGAAACGGGGCTCCCCTGGATGTGTGCGGGACCCCACATGCTTCCTCTCGAGTGGAGACGGGTATGTCGGGGAACTTCTTGAGTTGCAGCAAGGGTGTGAAGGACCCTTTGGAAGTTCCAGTGGTTAGATGTGATTAGCCTCGAGAAGCCTCAGCGGAAATGGGCCTCATCTCGCCTGGAGGGCAAAACCTCCTGGATTTTCTCGAGTTGCGGCATGTGGTCTCGACTTACGACGGTGACCTCAGGGACCCGCTCTGGTGACCTCAGGAAAGGCCAGTCCCCATGCGAGTTCCTCGGGGGCCTCTCGGGATTCCTCTCCCGTCGTTGCCGGGGCCTAAGACCTTGTGTGGAGTCGGGGCCGGAACCTGAGGATTCCTCTCCAGTGCTGACATGGATCTTGGGGTACTTCTGGAGTCTCCCCAGGGGAGTCAGTCCTCGTCTCGAATGCGGGCATGCACTTGCGCTTTCCTCCAGAGCGGTAGCAGCAGTGTCACGTAGTCCGCCGCGTGCATCAAAGGATCTATGGTTTTCCCTCGAGTCTTTCCCACGAGGCTTTCCCACGAGGCTTTCCCACAGGGCTGTCCCACGTGCACAGGTGGTGGGAGTCGATCCTCGGCTTGAACGTCAAGGCAGTGCAGGGAAAACAGGTTCCTCTGGAATGGACTGACCCATCTGGGCGTCTCTTGGAATGGTGGCACGACCCTGGAGTTCCTCTCGCCTTTCCTGTGGAGAGCGCCTCCTCTTGAGATGCGACGGGAACGCCGGGAATTCTTTCCCTACGAAACAGGGAAAGGATCCCTCATCTCGAGCTAGGAGGCGGAAACGGGGCTCCCCTGAATGTGTGCGGGACCCCACGTGCTTCCTCTCGAGTGGAGACGGGTATGTCGGGGAACTTCTTGAGTTGCAGCAAGGGTGTGAAGGACCCTTTGGAAGTTCCAGTGGTTAGACGTGATTCGCCTCGAGAAGCCTCAGCGGAAATGGGCCTCATCTCGCCTGGAGTGCAAAGCCTCCTGGAGTTTCTCGAGTTGTGGCAGGTGCTCTCGTCTTACGACGGGGACCTCAGGGACCCGCTCTGGTGGCCTCAGGAAAGGCCAGTCCCCATGCGAATTCCTCGGGGGCCTCTCGGGATTACTCTCCCGTCGATGCCGGGCCTAAGACCTTGTGTGGAGTCGGGGCCGGAACCTGAGGATTCCTCTCCAGTGCTGACATGGATCTTGGGGTACTTCTGGAGTCTCCCCAGGGGAGTCAGTCCTCGTCTCGAATGCGGGCATGCACTTGCGCTTTCCTCTAGAGCGGTAGCAGCAGTGTTACGCAGTCCGCCGCGTGGATCAAAGGATCTATGGTTTTCCCTCGCGTCTTTCCCACGAGGCTTTCCCACGAGGCTTTCCCACAGGGCTGTCCCACGTGCACAGGTGGTGGGAGTCGATCCTCCGCTTGAACGTCAAGGCAGTGCAGGGAAAACAGGTTCCTCTGGAATGGACTGACACATCTGGGCGTCTCTTGGAATGGTGGCACGACCCTGGAGTTCCTCTCGCCTCTCCTGTGGAGAGCCCCTCCTCTTGAGATGCGACGGGAACGCCGGGAATGCTTTCCTAAGAAACAGGGAAAGGATCCCTCATCTCGAGCTAGGAGGCGGAAACGGGGCTCCCCTGGATGTGTGCGGGACCCCACGTGCTTCGTCTCGAGTGGAGATGGGTATGTCGGGGAACTTCTTGAGTTGCAGCAAGGGTGTGAAGGACCCTTTGGAAGTTCCAGTGGTTAGACGTGATTAGCCTGGAGAAGCCTCAGCGGAAATGGGCCTCATCTCGCCTGGAGGGCAAAACCTCCTGGATTTTCTCGAGTTGCGGCAGGTGCTCTCGACTTACGACGGGGACCTCAGGGACCCGCTCTGGTGGCCTCAGGAAAGGCCAGTCCCCATGCGAGTTCCTCGGGGGCCTCTCGGGATTCCTCTCCCGTCGATGCCGGGGCCTAAGACCTTGTGTGGAGTCGGGGCCGGAACCTGAGGATTCCTCTCCAGTGCTGACATGGATCTTGGGGTACTTCTGGAGTCTCCCCAGGGGAGTCAGTCCTCGTCTCGAATGCGGGCATGCACTTGCGCTTTCCTCCAGAGCGGTAGCAGCAGTGTCACGCAGTCCGCCGCGTGGATCAAAGGATCTATGGTTTTCCCTCGAGTCTTTCCCACGAGGCTTTCCCACGAGGCTTTCCCACAGGGCTATCCCACGTGCACACGTGGTGGGAGTCGATCCTCGGCGTGAACGTCAAGGCAGTGCAGGGAAAACAGGTTCCTCTGGAATGGACTGACACATCTGGGGGACTCTTGGAATGGTGTCACGACCCTGGAGTTCCTCTCGCCTTTCCTGTGGAGAGCGCCTCCTCTTGAGATGCGACGGGAACGCCGGGAATTCTTTCCCTACGAAACAGGGAAAGGATCCCTCATCTCGAGCTAGGAGGCGGAAACGGGGCTCCCCTGGATGTGGGCGGGACCCACGTGCTTCCTCTCGAGTGGAGACGGGTATGTCGGGGAACTTCTTGAGTTGCAGCAAGGGTGTGAAGGACCCTTTGGAAGTTCCAGTGGTTAGACGTGATTAGCCACGAAAAGCCTCAGCGGAAATGGGCCTCATCTCGCCTGGAGGGCAAAACCTCCTGGATTTTCTCGAGTTGCGGCAGGTGCTCTCGACTTACGACGGGGACCTCAGGGACCCGCTCTGGTGGCCTCAGGAAAGGCCAGTCCCGATGCGAGTTCCTCGGGGGCCTCTTGGGATTCCTCTCCCGTCGATGCCGGGACCTAAGACCTTGTGTGGAGTCGGGACCGGAACCTGAGGTTTCCTCTCCAGTGCTGACATGGATCTTGGGGTACTTCTGGAGTCTCCCCAGGGGAGTCAGTCCTCGTCTCGAATGCGGGCATGCACTTGCGCTTTCCTCCAGAGCGGTAGCAGCAGTGTCACGCAGTCCGCCGCGTGGATCAAAGGATCTATGGTTTTCCCTCAAGTCTTTCCCACGAGGCTTTCCCACGAGGCTTTCCCACAGGGCTGTCCCACGTGCACACGTGGTGGGAGTCGATCCTCGGCTTGAACGTCAAGGCAGTGCAGGGAAAACAAGTTCCTCTGGAATGGACTGACACATCTGGGGGACTCTTGGAATGGTGGCACGACCCTGGAGTTCCTCTCGCCTTTCCTGTGGAGAGCGCCTCCTCTTGAGATGCGACGGGAACGCCGGGAATACTTTCCCTACGAAACAGGGAAAGGATCCCTCATCTCGAGCTTGGAGGCGGAAACGGGGCTCCCCTGGATGTGTGCGGGACCCACGTGCTTCCTCTCGAGTGGAGACGGGTATGTCGAGGAACTTCTTGAGTTGCAGCAAGGGTGTGAAGGACCCTTTGGAAGTTCCAGTGGTTAGACGTGATTAGCCTCGAGAAGCCTCAGCGGAAATGGGCCTCATCTCGCCTGGTGGGCAAAACCTCCTGGATTTTCTCGAGTTGCGGCAGGTGCTCTCGACTTACGACGGGGACCTCAGGGACCCGCTCTGGTGGCCTCAGGAAAGGCCAGTCCCCATGCGAGTTCCTCGGGGGCGTCTCGGGATTCCTCTCCCGTCGATGCCGGGGCCTAAGACCTTGTGTGGATTCGGGGCCGGAACCTGCGGATTCCTCTCCAGTGCTGACATGGATCTTGGGGTATTTCTGGAGTCTCCCCAGGGGAGTCAGTCCTCGTCTCGAATGCGGGCATGCACTTGCGCTTTCCTCCAGAGCGGTAGAAGCAGTGTCACGCAGTCCGCCGCGTGGATCAAAGGATCTATGGTTTTCCCTCGAGTCTTTCCCAAGAGGCTTTCGCACGAGGCTTTCCCACAGGGCTGTACCACGTGCACACGTGGTGGGAGTCGATCCTCGGCTTGAACGTCAAGGCAGTGGGGGGAAAACAGGTTCCTCTGGAATGGACTGACACATCTGGGGGACTCTTGGAATGGTGGCACGACCCTGGAGTTCCTCTCGCCTTTCCTGTGGAGAGCGCCTCCTCTTGAGATGCGACGGGAACGCCGGGAATTCTTTCCCTACGAAACAGGGAAAGGATCGCTCATCTCGAGCTAGGAGGCGGAAATGGGGCTCCCATGGATGTGTGCGGGACCCCACGTGCTTCCTCTCGAGTGGAGACGGGAATGTCGCGGAACTGCTTGAGTTGCAGCAAGGGTGTGAAGGACCCTTTGGAAGTTCCAGTGGTTAGATGTGATTAGCCTCGAGAAGCCACAGCTGAAATGGGCCTCATCTCGCCTGGAGGGCAACAACTCGTGGATTTTCTCGAGTTGCGGCAGGTGCTCTCGACTTACGACGGGGACCTCAGGGACACGCTCTGGTGGCCTCAGGAAAGGCCAGTCCCCATGCGAGTTCCTCGGGGGCCTCTCAGGATTCCTTTCCCGTCGATGCGGGGGACTAATACCTTGTGTGGAGTAGGGGCCGGAACCTGAGGATTCCTCTCCAGTGCTGACATGGATCTTGGGGTACTTCTGGAGTCTCCCCAGGGGAGTCAGTCCTCGTCTCGAATGCGGGCATGCACTTGCGCTTTCCCCCAGAGCGGTAGCAGCAGTGTCACGCAGTCCGCCCCGTGGATCAAAGGATCTATAGTTTTCCCTCGAGTCTTTCCACGAGGCTTTCCCACGAGGTTTTCCCACAGGGCTGTCCCACGTGCACATGTGGTGGGAGTCGATCCTCGGCTTGAACGTCAAGGCAGTGCAGGGGAAACAGGTTCCTCTGGAATGGACTGACACATCTGGGGGACTCTTGGAATGGTGGCACGACCCTGGAGTTCCTCTCGTCTTTCCTGTGGAGAGCGCCTCCTCTTGAGATGCGACGGGAACGCCGGGAATTCTTTCCCTACGAATCAGGGAAAGGATCCCTCATTTCAAGCTAGGAGGCGGAAACGGAGCTCCTCTGGATGTGTGCGGGACCCTCGTGCTTCCTCTCGAGTGGAGACGGGTATGTCGGGGAACTTCTTGAGTTGCAGCAAGGGTGTGAAGGACCCTTAGGAAGTTCCAGTGGTTAGATGTGATTAGCCTCGCGAATCCTCAGCAGAAATGGGCCTCATCTCGCCTGGAGGGCAAAACCTCCTGGATTTTCTCGAGTTGCGGCAGGTGCTCTCGACTTACGACGGGGACCTCAGGGACCCGCTCTGGTGGCCTCAGGAAAGGCCAGTCCCCATGCGAGTTCCTCGGGGGCCACTCGGGATTCTTCTCCCGTCGATGCCGGGGCCTAAGACCTTGTGTGGAGTCGGGGCCGGAACCTGAGGATTTCTCTCCAGTGCTGACATGGATCTTGGGGTACTTCTGGAGTCTCCCCAGGGGAGTCAGTCCTCGTCTCGAATGCGGGCATGCACTTGCGCTTTCCTCCAGAGCGGTAGCAGCAGTGTCACGCAGTCCGCCGCGTGGATCAAAGGATCTATGGTTTTCCCTCGAGTCTTTCCCACGAGGCTTTCCCAAGAGGCTTTCCCACAGGGCTGTCCCACGTGCACACGTGGTGGGAGTCGATCCTCGGCGTGAACGTCAAGGCAGTGCAGGGAAACAGGTTCCTCTGGAATGGACTGACACATTTGGGGGACTCTTGGAATGGTGGCACGACCCTGGAGTTCCTCTCGCCTTTCCTGTGGAGAGCGCCTCCTCTTGAGATGCGACGGGAACGCCGGGAATTCTTTCCCTACGAAACAGGGAAAGGATCCCTCATCTCGAGCTAGGAGGCGGAAACGGGGCTCCCCTGGATGTGTGCGGGAACCCACGTGCTTCCTCTCGAGTGGAGACGGGTATGTCGGGGAACTTCTTGAGTTGCAGCAAGGGTGTGAAGGACCCTTTGGAAGTTCCAGTGGTTAGACGTGATTAGCCTCGAGAAGCCTCAGCAGAAATGGGCCTCATCTCGCCTGGAGGGCAAAACCTCCTGGATTTTCTCGAGTTGCGGCAGGTGCTCTCGACTTACGATGGGGACCTCAGGGACCCGCTCTGGTGGCCTCAGGAAAGGCCAGTCCCCATGCGAGTTCCTCGGGGGCCTCTCGGGATTCCTCTCCCGTCGTTGCCGGGGCCTAAGACCTTGTGTGGAGTCGGGGCCGGAACCTGAGGTTTCCTCTCCAGTGCTGACATGGATCTTGGGGTACTTCTGGAGTCTCCCCAGGGGAGTCAGTCCTCGTCTGGAAAGCGGGCATGCACTTGTGCTTTCCTCCAGAGCGGTAGCAGCAGTGTCACGCAGTCCGCCGCGTGGATCAAAGGATCTATGGTTTTCCCTCGAGTCTTTCCCACGAGGCTTTCCCACGAGGCTTTCCCACAGGGCTGTCCCACGTGTACACGTGGTGGGAGTCGATCCTCGGCTTGAACGTCAAGGCAGTGCAGGGAAAACAGGTTCTTCTGGAATGGACTGACACATCTGGGGGACTCTTGGAATGGTGGCACGACCCTGGAGTTCCTCTCGCCTTTCCTGTGGAGAGCGCCTCCTCTTGAGATGCGACGTGAACGCCGGGAATTCTTTCCCTACGAAACAGGGAAAGGATCCCTCATCTCGAGCTAGGAGGCGGAAACGGGGCTCCCCTGGATGTGTGCGGGACCCCACGTGCTTCCTCTCGAGTGGAGACGGGTATGTCGGGGAACTTCTAGAGTTGCAGCAAGGGTGTGAAGGACCCTTTGGAAGTTCCAGTGGTTAGAGGTGATTGGCCTCGAGAAGCCTCAGCGGAAATGGGCCTCATCTCGCCTGGAGGGCAAAACCTCCTGGATTTTCTCGAGTTGCGGCAGGTGCTCTCGACTTACGACGGGGACCTCAGGGACCCGCTCTGGTGGCCTCAGGAAAGGGCAGTCCCCATGCGACTTCCTCGGGGGCCTCTCGGGATTCCTCTCCCGTCGATGCCGGGGCCGAAGACCTTGTGTGGAGTCGGGGCCGGAACCAGAAGATTCCTCTCCAGTGCTGACATGGATCTTGGGGTACTTCTGGAGTCTCCCCAGGGGAGTCAGTCCTCGTTTCGAATGCGGGCATGCACTTGCGCTTTCCTCCAGAGCGGTAGCAGCAGTGTCACGCAGTCCGCCGCGTGGATCAAAGGATCTATGGTTTTCCCTCGAGTCTTTCCCACGAGGCTTTCCCACGAGGCTTTCTCACAGGGCTGTCCCACGTGCACACGTGGTGGGAGTCGATCCTCGGCTTGAACGTCAAGGCAGTGCAGGGAAAACAGGTTCCTCTGGAATGGACTGACACATATGGGGTCTCTTGGAATGGTGGCACGACCCTGGAGTTCCTCTCGCCTTTCCTGTGGGAGTGCCTCCTCTTGAGATGCGACGGGAACGCCGGGAATTCTTTCCCTACGAAACAGGGAAAGGATCCCTCATCTCGAGCTAGGAGGTGGAAACGGGGCTACCCTGGATGTGTGCGGGACCCCACGTGCTTCCTCTCGAGTGGAGACGGGTATGTCGGGGAACTTCTAGAGTTGCAGCAAGGGTGTGAAGGACGCTTTGGAAGTTCCAGTGGTTAGATGTGATTAGCCTCGAGAAGCCTCAGCGGAAATGGGCTTGATCTCGCCTGGAGGGCAAAATCTCCTGGATTTTCTCGAGTTGCGGCAGGTGCTCTCGACTTACGACGGGGACCTCAGGGACCCGCTCTGGTGACCTCAGGAAAGGCCAGTCCCCATGCGAGTTCCTCGGGAGCCTCTCGGGATTCCTCTCCCGTCGATGCCGGGGAATAAGACCTTGTGTGGAGTTGGGGACGGGACCTGAGGATTCCTCTCCAGTGCTGACATGGATCTTGGGGTACTTCTGGAGTCTCCCCAGGGGAGTCATTCCTCGTCTCGAATGCGGGCATGCTCTTGCGCTTTCCTCCAGAGCGGTAGCAGCAATGTCACGCAGTCCGCCGCGTGCATCAAAGGATCTATGGTTTTCCCTCGAGTCTTTCCCACGAGGCTTTCCCACGAGGCTTTCCCACAGGGCTGTCCCACCTGCACACGTGGTGGGAGTCGATCCTCGGCTTGAACGTCAAGGCAGTGCAGGGAAAACAGGTTCCTCTGGAATGGACTGACACATCTGGGGGACTCTTGGAATGGTGGCACGACCCTGGAGTTCCTCTCGCCTTTCCTGTGGAGAGCGCCTCCTCTTGAGATGCGACGGGAACGCCGGGAATTCTTTCCCTACGAAACAGGGAAAGGATCCCTCATCTCGAGCTAGGAGGCGGAAATGGGGCTCCCCTGGATGTTTGCGGGACCCCACGTGCTTCCTCTCGAGTGGAGACGGGTATGTCGGGGAACTTCTTGAGTTGCAGCAAGGGTGTGAAGGACCCTTTGGAAGTTCCAGTGGTTAGATGTGATTGGCCTCGAGAAGCCTCAGCGGAAATGGGCCTCATCTCGCCTGGAGGGCAAAACCTCCTGGATTTTCTCGAGTTGCGGCAGGTGCTCTCGACTTACGATGGGGACCTCAGGGACCCGCTCTGGTGGCCTCAGGAAAGGCCAGTCCCCATGCGAGTTCCTCGGGGGCCTCTCGGCATTCCTCTCCCGTCGATGCCGGGGCCTAAGACCTTGTGTGGAGTCGGGGCCGGAACCTGAGGATTCCTCTCCAGTGCTGACATGGATCTTGGGGTACTTCTGGAGTCTCCCCAGGGGAGTCAGTCCTCGTCTCGAATGCGGGCATGCACTTGGGCTTTCCTCCAGAGCGGTAGCAGCAGTGTCACGCAGTCCGCCGCGTGGATCAAAGGATCTATGGTTTTCCCTCGAGTCTTTCCCACGAGGCTTTCCCACGAGGCTTTCCCACAGGGCTGTCCCACGTGCACACGTGGTGGGAGTCGATCCTCGGCGTGAACGTCAAGGCAGTGCAGGGAAACAGGTTCCTCTGGAATGGACTGACACATCTGGGGGACTCTTGGAATGGTGGCACGACCCTGGAGTTCCTCTCGCCTTTCCTGTGGAGAGCGCCTCCTCTTGAGATGCGACGGGAACGCCGGGAATTCTTTCCCTACGAAACAGGGAAAGGATCCCTCATCTCGAGCTAGGAGGCGGAAACGGGGCTCCCCTGGATGTGTGCGGGAACCCACGTGCTTCCTCTCGAGTGGAGACGGGTATGTCGGGGAACTTCTTGAGTTGCAGCAAGGGTGTGAAGGACCCTTTGGAAGTTCCAGTGGTTAGACGTGATTAGCCTCGAGAAGCCTCAGCAGAAATGGGCCTCATCTCGCCTGGAGGGCAAAACCTCCTGGATTTTCTCGAGTTGCGGCAGGTGCTCTCGACTTACGACGGGGACCTCAGGGACCCGCTCTGGTGGCCTCAGGAAAGGCCAGTCCCCATGCGAGTTCCTCGGGGGCCTCTCGGGATTCCTCTCCCGTCGTTGCCGGGGCCTAAGACCTTGTGTGGAGTCGGGGCCGGAACCTGAGGATTCCTCTCCAGTGCTGACATGGATCTTGGGGTACTTCTGGAGTCTCCCCAGGGGAGTCAGTCCTCGTCTGGAAAGCGGGCATGCACTTGCGCTTTCCTCCAGAGCGGTAGCAGCAGTGTCACGCAGTCCGCCGCGTGGATCAAAGGATCTATGGTTTTCCCTCGAGTCTTTCCCACGAGGCTTTCCCTCGAGGCTTTCCCACAGGGCTGTCCCACGTGTACACGTGGTGGGAGTCGATCCTCGGCTTGAACGTCAAGGCAGTGCAGGGAAAACAGGTTCCTCTGGAATGGACTGACACATCTGGGGGACTCTTGGAATGGTGGCACGACCCTGGAGTTCCTCTCGCCTTTCCTGTGGAGAGCGCCTCCTCTTGAGATGCGACGTGAACGCCGGGAATTCTTTCCCTACGAAACAGGGAAAGGATCCCTCATCTCGAGCTAGGAGGCGGAAACGGGGCTCCCCTGGATGTGTGCGGGACCCCACGTGCTTCCTCTCGAGTGGAGACGGGTATGTCGGGGAACTTCTTGAGTTGCAACAAGGGTGTGAAGGACCCTTTGGAAGTTCCAGTGTTTAGACTTGATTAGCCTCGAGAAGCCTCAGCGGAAATGGGCCTCATCTCGCCTGGAGGGCAAAACCTCCTGGATTTTCTCGAGTTGCGGCAGGTGCTCTCGACTTACGACGGGGACCTCAGGGACCCCCTCTGGGGGCCTCAGGAAAGGCCAGTCCCCATGCGAGTTCCTCGGGGGCCTCTCGGGATTCCTCTCCCGTCGATGCCGGGGCCTAAGACCTTGTGAGGAGTCGGGGCCGGAACCTGAGGATTCCTATCCAGTGCTGACATGGATCTTGGGGTACTTCTGGAGTCTCCCCAGGGGAGTCAGTCCTCGTCTCGAATGCGGGCATGCACTTGCGCTTTCCTCCAGAGCGGTAGCAGCAGTGTCACGCAGTCCGCCGCGTGGATCAAAGGATCTATGGTTTTCCCTCGAGTCTTTCCCAGGAGGCTTTCCCACGAGGCTTTCCCACAGGGCTGTCCCACGTGCACAGGTGGTGGGAGTCGATCCTCGGCTTGAACGTCAAGGCAGTGCAGGGAAAACAGGTTCCTCTGGAATGGACTGACACATCTGGGCGTCTCTTGGAATGGTGGCACGACCCTGGAGTTCCTCTCGCCTCTCCTGTGGAGAGCGCCTCCTCTTGAGATGCGACGGGAACGCCGGGAATTCTTTCCCTACGAAACAGGGAAAGGATCCCTCATCTCGAGCTAGGAGGCGGAAACGGGGCTCCCCTGGATGTGTGCGGGACCCCACATGCTTCCTCTCGAGTGGAGACGGGTATGTCGGGGAACTTCTTGAGTTGCAGCAAGGGTGTGAAGGACCCTTTGGAAGTTCCAGTGGTTAGATGTGATTAGCCTCGAGAAGCCTCAGCGGAAATGGGCCTCATCTCGCCTGGAGGGCAAAACCTCCTGGATTTTCTCGAGTTGCGGCATGTGGTCTCGACTTACGACGGTGACCTCAGGGACCCGCTCTGGTGACCTCAGGAAAGGCCAGTCCCCATGCGAGTTCCTCGGGGGCCTCTCGGGATTCCTCTCCCGTCGTTGCCGGGGCCTAAGACCTTGTGTGGAGTCGGGGCCGGAACCTGAGGATTCCTCTCCAGTGCTGACATGGATCTTGGGGTACTTCTGGAGTCTCCCCAGGGGAGTCAGTCCTCGTCTCGAATGCGGGCATGCACTTGCGCTTTCCTCCAGAGCGGTAGCAGCAGTGTCACGTAGTCCGCCGCGTGCATCAAAGGATCTATGGTTTTCCCTCGAGTCTTTCCCACGAGGCTTTCCCACGAGGCTTTCCCACAGGGCTGTCCCACGTGCACAGGTGGTGGGAGTCGATCCTCGGCTTGAACGTCAAGGCAGTGCAGGGAAAACAGGTTCCTCTGGAATGGACTGACCCATCTGGGCGTCTCTTGGAATGGTGGCACGACCCTGGAGTTCCTCTCGCCTTTCCTGTGGAGAGCGCCTCCTCTTGAGATGCGACGGGAACGCCGGGAATTCTTTCCCTACGAAACAGGGAAAGGATCCCTCATCTCGAGCTAGGAGGCGGAAACGGGGCTCCCCTGAATGTGTGCGGGACCCCACGTGCTTCCTCTCGAGTGGAGACGGGTATGTCGGGGAACTTCTTGAGTTGCAGCAAGGGTGTGAAGGACCCTTTGGAAGTTCCAGTGGTTAGACGTGATTCGCCTCGAGAAGCCTCAGCGGAAATGGGCCTCATCTCGCCTGGAGTGCAAAGCCTCCTGGAGTTTCTCGAGTTGTGGCAGGTGCTCTCGTCTTACGACGGGGACCTCAGGGACCCGCTCTGGTGGCCTCAGGAAAGGCCAGTCCCCATGCGAATTCCTCGGGGGCCTCTCGGGATTACTCTCCCGTCGATGCCGGGCCTAAGACCTTGTGTGGAGTCGGGGCCGGAACCTGAGGATTCCTCTCCAGTGCTGACATGGATCTTGGGGTACTTCTGGAGTCTCCCCAGGGGAGTCAGTCCTCGTCTCGAATGCGGGCATGCACTTGCGCTTTCCTCCAGAGCGGTAGCAGCAGTGTCACGCAGTCCGCCGCGTGGATCAAAGGATCTATGGTTTTCCCTCGAGTCTTTCCCACGAGGCTTTCCCACGAGGCTTTCCCACAGGGCTATCCCACGTGCACACGTGGTGGGAGTCGATCCTCGGCGTGAACGTCAAGGCAGTGCAGGGAAAACAGGTTCCTCTGGAATGGACTGACACATCTGGGGGACTCTTGGAATGGTGTCACGACCCTGGAGTTCCTCTCGCCTTTCCTGTGGAGAGCGCCTCCTCTTGAGATGCGACGGGAACGCCGGGAATTCTTTCCCTACGAAACAGGGAAAGGATCCCTCATCTCGAGCTAGGAGGCGGAAACGGGGCTCCCCTGGATGTGGGCGGGACCCACGTGCTTCCTCTCGAGTGGAGACGGGTATGTCGGGGAACTTCTTGAGTTGCAGCAAGGGTGTGAAGGACCCTTTGGAAGTTCCAGTGGTTAGACGTGATTAGCCACGAAAAGCCTCAGCGGAAATGGGCCTCATCTCGCCTGGAGGGCAAAACCTCCTGGATTTTCTCGAGTTGCGGCAGGTGCTCTCGACTTACGACGGGGACCTCAGGGACCCGCTCTGGTGGCCTCAGGAAAGGCCAGTCCCGATGCGAGTTCCTCGGGGGCCTCTTGGGATTCCTCTCCCGTCGATGCCGGGACCTAAGACCTTGTGTGGAGTCGGGACCGGAACCTGAGGTTTCCTCTCCAGTGCTGACATGGATCTTGGGGTACTTCTGGAGTCTCCCCAGGGGAGTCAGTCCTCGTCTCGAATGCGGGCATGCACTTGCGCTTTCCTCCAGAGCGGTAGCAGCAGTGTCACGCAGTCCGCCGCGTGGATCAAAGGATCTATGGTTTTCCCTCAAGTCTTTCCCACGAGGCTTTCCCACGAGGCTTTCCCACAGGGCTGTCCCACGTGCACACGTGGTGGGAGTCGATCCTCGGCTTGAACGTCAAGGCAGTGCAGGGAAAACAAGTTCCTCTGGAATGGACTGACACATCTGGGGGACTCTTGGAATGGTGGCACGACCCTGGAGTTCCTCTCGCCTTTCCTGTGGAGAGCGCCTCCTCTTGAGATGCGACGGGAACGCCGGGAATACTTTCCCTACGAAACAGGGAAAGGATCCCTCATCTCGAGCTTGGAGGCGGAAACGGGGCTCCCCTGGATGTGTGCGGGACCCACGTGCTTCCTCTCGAGTGGAGACGGGTATGTCGAGGAACTTCTTGAGTTGCAGCAAGGGTGTGAAGGACCCTTTGGAAGTTCCAGTGGTTAGACGTGATTAGCCTCGAGAAGCCTCAGCGGAAATGGGCCTCATCTCGCCTGGTGGGCAAAACCTCCTGGATTTTCTCGAGTTGCGGCAGGTGCTCTCGACTTACGACGGGGACCTCAGGGACCCGCTCTGGTGGCCTCAGGAAAGGCCAGTCCCCATGCGAGTTCCTCGGGGGCGTCTCGGGATTCCTCTCCCGTCGATGCCGGGGCCTAAGACCTTGTGTGGATTCGGGGCCGGAACCTGCGGATTCCTCTCCAGTGCTGACATGGATCTTGGGGTATTTCTGGAGTCTCCCCAGGGGAGTCAGTCCTCGTCTCGAATGCGGGCATGCACTTGCGCTTTCCTCCAGAGCGGTAGAAGCAGTGTCACGCAGTCCGCCGCGTGGATCAAAGGATCTATGGTTTTCCCTCGAGTCTTTCCCAAGAGGCTTTCGCACGAGGCTTTCCCACAGGGCTGTACCACGTGCACACGTGGTGGGAGTCGATCCTCGGCTTGAACGTCAAGGCAGTGGGGGGAAAACAGGTTCCTCTGGAATGGACTGACACATCTGGGGGACTCTTGGAATGGTGGCACGACCCTGGAGTTCCTCTCGCCTTTCCTGTGGAGAGCGCCTCCTCTTGAGATGCGACGGGAACGCCGGGAATTCTTTCCCTACGAAACAGGGAAAGGATCGCTCATCTCGAGCTAGGAGGCGGAAATGGGGCTCCCATGGATGTGTGCGGGACCCCACGTGCTTCCTCTCGAGTGGAGACGGGAATGTCGCGGAACTGCTTGAGTTGCAGCAAGGGTGTGAAGGACCCTTTGGAAGTTCCAGTGGTTAGATGTGATTAGCCTCGAGAAGCCACAGCTGAAATGGGCCTCATCTCGCCTGGAGGGCAACAACTCGTGGATTTTCTCGAGTTGCGGCAGGTGCTCTCGACTTACGACGGGGACCTCAGGGACACGCTCTGGTGGCCTCAGGAAAGGCCAGTCCCCATGCGAGTTCCTCGGGGGCCTCTCAGGATTCCTTTCCCGTCGATGCGGGGGACTAATACCTTGTGTGGAGTAGGGGCCGGAACCTGAGGATTCCTCTCCAGTGCTGACATGGATCTTGGGGTACTTCTGGAGTCTCCCCAGGGGAGTCAGTCCTCGTCTCGAATGCGGGCATGCACTTGCGCTTTCCCCCAGAGCGGTAGCAGCAGTGTCACGCAGTCCGCCCCGTGGATCAAAGGATCTATAGTTTTCCCTCGAGTCTTTCCACGAGGCTTTCCCACGAGGTTTTCCCACAGGGCTGTCCCACGTGCACATGTGGTGGGAGTCGATCCTCGGCTTGAACGTCAAGGCAGTGCAGGGGAAACAGGTTCCTCTGGAATGGACTGACACATCTGGGGGACTCTTGGAATGGTGGCACGACCCTGGAGTTCCTCTCGTCTTTCCTGTGGAGAGCGCCTCCTCTTGAGATGCGACGGGAACGCCGGGAATTCTTTCCCTACGAATCAGGGAAAGGATCCCTCATTTCAAGCTAGGAGGCGGAAACGGAGCTCCTCTGGATGTGTGCGGGACCCTCGTGCTTCCTCTCGAGTGGAGACGGGTATGTCGGGGAACTTCTTGAGTTGCAGCAAGGGTGTGAAGGACCCTTAGGAAGTTCCAGTGGTTAGATGTGATTAGCCTCGCGAATCCTCAGCAGAAATGGGCCTCATCTCGCCTGGAGGGCAAAACCTCCTGGATTTTCTCGAGTTGCGGCAGGTGCTCTCGACTTACGACGGGGACCTCAGGGACCCGCTCTGGTGGCCTCAGGAAAGGCCAGTCCCCATGCGAGTTCCTCGGGGGCCACTCGGGATTCTTCTCCCGTCGATGCCGGGGCCTAAGACCTTGTGTGGAGTCGGGGCCGGAACCTGAGGATTTCTCTCCAGTGCTGACATGGATCTTGGGGTACTTCTGGAGTCTCCCCAGGGGAGTCAGTCCTCGTCTCGAATGCGGGCATGCACTTGCGCTTTCCTCCAGAGCGGTAGCAGCAGTGTCACGCAGTCCGCCGCGTGGATCAAAGGATCTATGGTTTTCCCTCGAGTCTTTCCCACGAGGCTTTGGCACGAGGCTTTCCCACAGGGTTGTACCACGTGCACACGTGGTGGGAGTCGATCCTCGGCTTGAACGTCAAGGCAGTGGGGGGAAAACAGGTTCCTCTGGAATGGACTGACACATCTGGGGGACTCTTGGAATGGTGGCACGACCCTGGAGTTCCTCTCGCCTTTCCTGTGGAGAGCGCCTCCTCTTGAGATGCGACGGGAACGCCGGGAATTCTTTCCCTACGAAACAGGGAAAGGATCGCTCATCTCGAGCTAGGAGGCGGAAATGGGGCTCCCCTGGATGTGTGCGGGACCCCACGTGCTTCCTCTCGAGTGGAGACGGGAATGTCGCGGAACTGCTTGAGTTGCAGCAAGGGTGTGAAGGACCCTCTGGAAGTTCCAGTGGTTAGATGTGATTAGCCTCGCGAAGCCTCAGCTGAAATGGGCCTCATCTCGCCTGGAGGGCAACAACTCGTGGATTTTCTCGAGTTGCGGCAGGTGCTCTCGACTTACGACGGGGACCTCAGGGACACGCTCTGGTGGCCTCAGGAAAGGCCAGTCCCCATGCGAGTTCCTCGGGGGCCTCTCAGGATTCCTTTCCCGTCGATGCGGGGGACTAATACCTTGTGTGGAGTAGGGGCCGGAACCTGAGGATTCCTCTCCAGTGCTGACATGGATCTTGGGGTACTTCTGGAGTCTCCCCAGGGGAGTCAGTCCTCGTCTCGAATGCGGGCATGCACTTGCCCTTTCCTCCAGAGCGGTAGCAGCAGTGTCACGCAGTCCGCCCCGTGGATCAAAGGATCTATGGTTTTCCCTCGAGTCTTTCCACGAGGCTTTCCCACGAGGTTTTCCCACAGGGCTGTCCCACGTGCACATGTGGTGGGAGTCGATCCTCGGCTTGAACGTCAAGGCAGTGCAGGGGAAACAGGTTCCTCTGGAATGGACTGACACATCTGGGGGACTCTTGGAATGGTGGCACGACCCTGGAGTACCTCTCTCCTTTCCTGTGGAGAGTTCCTCCTCTTGAGATGCGAGGGGAACGCCGGGAATTCTTTCCCTACGAAACAAGGAAAGGATCCCTCATCTCGAGCTAGGAGGCTGAAACGGGGCTCCCCTGGATGTGTGCGGGACCCCACGTGCTTCCTCTCGAGTGGAGACGGGTATGTCGCGGAACTTCTTGAGTTGCAGCAAGGGTGTGAAGGACCCTTTGGAAGTTCCAGTAGTTAGATGTGATTAGCCTCGAGAAGCCTCAGCGGAAATGGGCTTCATCTCGCCTGGAGGGCCAAACCTCCTGTATTTTCTCGAGTTGCGGCAGGTGCTCTCGACTTACGACCGGGACCTCAGGGACCCGCTCTGGTGGCCTCAGGAAAGGCCAGTCCCCATGCGAGTTCCTCGGGGGCCTCTCGGGATTCCTCTCCGGTCTATGCCGGGGCCTAGGACCTAGTGTGGAGTCGGGGCCGGAACCTGAGGATTCCTCTCCAGTGCTGACATGGATCTTGGGGTACTTCTGGAGTCTCCCCAGGGGAGTCAGTCCTCGTCTCGAATGCGGGCATGCACTTGTGCTTTCCTCCAGAGCGGTAGCAGCAGTGTCACGCAGTCCGCCGCGTGGATCAAAGGATCTATGGTTTTCCCTCGAGTCTTTCCCACGAGGCTTTCCCACAGGGCTGTCCCACGTGCACACGTGGTGGGAGTCGATCCTCGGCTTGAACGTCAAGGCAGTGAAGGGAAAACAGGTTCCTCTGGAATGGACTGACACATCTGGGGGACTCTTGGAATGGTGCCAATACCCTGGAGTTCCTCTCGCCTTTCCTGTGGAGAGCGCCTCCTCTTGAGATGCGACGGCAACGCCGGGAATTGTTTCCCTACGAAACAGGGAAAGGATCCCTCATCTCGAGCTAGGAGGCGGAAACGGGGCTCCCCTGGATGTGTGCGGGACCCCACGTGCTTCCTCTCGAGTGGAGACGGGTATGTCGGGGAACTTCTTGAGTTGCAGCAAGGGTGTGAAGGACCTTTTGGAAGTTCCAGTGGTTAGATGTGATTAGCCTCGAGAAGCCTCAGCGGAAATGGGCCTCATCTCGCATGGAGGGCAAAACCTCCTGGAATTTCTCGAGTTGAGGCAGGTGCTCTCGACTTACGACGGGGACCTCAGGGACCCGCTCTGGTGGCCTCAGGAAAGGCCAGTTCCCATGCGAGTTCCTCGCGGGCCTCTCGGGATTCCTCTCCCGTCGATGCCGGGGCCTAAGACCTTGTGTGGAGTCGGGGACGGAACCTGAGTATTCCTCTCCAGTGCTGACATGGATCTTGGGGTACTTCTGGAGTCTCCCCAGGGGAGTCAGTCCTCGTCTCGAATGCGGGCATGCACTTGCGTTTTCCTCCAGAGCGGTAGCAGAAGTGTCACGCAGTCCGCCGCGTGGATCAAAGGATCTATGGTTTCCCCTCGAGTCTTTCCCACGAGGCTTTCCCACGAGGCTTTCCCACGAGGCTTTCCCACAGGGCTGTCCCACGTGCACACGTGGTGGGAGTCGATCCTCGGCTTGAACGTCAAGGCAGTGCAGGGAAAACAGGTTCCTCTGGAATGGACTGACACATCTGGGGGACTCTTGGAATGGTGGCACGACCCTGGAGTTCCTCTCGCCTTTCCTGCGGAGAGCGCCTCCTCTTGAGATGCGACGGGAACGCCGGGAATTCTTTCCCTACCAAACAGGGTAATGATACCTCATCTCGAGCTACGAGGCGGAAACGGAGCTCCCCTGGATGTGTGCGGGACCCTCGTGCTTCCTCTCGAGTGGAGACGGGTATGTCGCGGAACTCCTTGAGTTGCAGCAAGGGTGTGAAGGACCCTTTGGAAGTTCCAGTGATTAGATGTGATTAGCCTCGAGAAGCCTCAGCGGAAATGGGCCTCATCTCGCCTGGAGGGCAAAACCTCCTGGAATTTCTCGAGTTGCGGCAGGTGCTCTCGACTTACGACGGGGACCTCAGGGACCCGCTCTGGTGGCCTCAGGAAAGGCCAGTCCCCATGCGAGTTCCTCGGGGGCCTCTCAGGATTCCTCTCCCGTCGATGCCGGGGCCTAAGACCTTGTGTGGAGTCGGGGCCGGAACCTGAGGATTCCTCTCCAGTGCTGACATGGATCTTGGGGTACTTCTGGAGTCTCCCCAGGGGAGTCAGTCCTCGTCTCGAATGCGGGCATGCACTTGCGCTTTCCTCCAGAGCGGTAGCAGCAGTGTCACGCAGTCCGCCGTGTGGATCAAAGGATCTATGATTTTCCCTCGAGTCTTTCCCACGAGGCTTTCCCACGAGGCTTTCCCACAGGGCTGTCCCACGTGCACACGTGGTGGGAGTCGATCCTCGGCTTGAACGTCAAGGCAGTGCAGGGAAAACAGGTTCCTCTGGAATGGACTGACACATCTGGGGGACTCTTGGAATGGTGGCAAGACCCTGGAGTTCCTCTCGCCTTTCCTGTGGAGAGCGCCTCCTCTTGAGATGCGACGGGAACGCCGGGAATTCTTTACCTACGAAACAGGGAAAGGAACCCTCATCTGGAGCTAGGAAGCGGAAACGGGGCTCCCCTGGATGTGTGCGGGACCCTCGTGCTTCCTCTCGAGTGGAGACGGGTATGTCGGGGAACTTCTTGAGTTGCAGCAAGGGTGAGAAGGACCCTTTGGATGTTCCAGTGGTTAGATGTGATTAGCCTCGAGAAGCCTCAGCGGAAATGGGCCTCATCTCGCCTGGAGGGCAAAACCTCCTGGATTTTCTCGAGTTGTGGCAGGTGCTCTCGACTTACGACGGGGACCTCATGGACCCGCTCTGGTGGCCTCAGGAAAGGCCAGTCCCCATGCGAGTTCCTCAGGGGCCTCTCAGGATTCCTCTCCCGTCGATGCCAGGGCCTAAGACCTTGTGTGAAGTCGGGGCCGGAACCTGAGGATTCCTCTCCAGTGCTGACATGGATCTTGGGGTATTTCTGGAGTCTCCCCAGGGGAGTCAGTCCTCGTCTCGAATGCGGGCATGCACTTGCGCTTTCCTCCAGAGCGGTAGCAGCAGTGTCACGCAGTCCGCCGCGTGGATCAAAGAATCTATGGTTTTCCCTCGAGTCTTTCCCACGAGGCTTTCCCACGAGGCTTTCCCACAGGGCTGTCCCACGTGCACACGTGGTGGGAGTCGATCCTCCGCTTGAACGTCAAGGCAGTGCAGGGAAAACAGGTTCCTCTGGAATGGACTGACACATCTGCGGGACTCTTGGAATGGTGGCACGACATTGGAGTTCCTCTCGCCTTTCCTGTGGAGAGCGCCTCCTCTTGAGATGCGACGGGAAGGCCGGGAATTCTTTTCCTACGAAACAGGGAAAGGATCCGTCATCCCGAGCTAGGAGGCGGAAACGGGGCTCCCCTGGATGTGTGCATGACCCCACGTGCTTCCTCTCGAGTGGAGACGGGTATGTCGGGTAACTGCTTGAGTTGCAGCCACGGTGTGAAGGACCCTTTGGAAGTTCAAGTGGTTAGACGTGATTAGCCTCGAGAAGCCTCAGCGGAAGTGGGCCTCATCTAGCCTGGAGGGCAAAACCTCCTGGATTTTCTCGAGTTGCGGCAGGTGCTCTCGACTTACGACGGGGACCTCAGGGACCCGCTCTGGTGGCCTCAGGAAAGGCCAGTCCCCATGCGAGTTCCTCAGGGGCCCCTCGGGATTACTCTCCCGTCGATGCCGGGGCCTAAGACCTTGTGTGGAATCGGGGCCGGAACCTGAGGATTCTACTCCAGTGTTGACATGGATCTTTGGGTACTTCTGGAGTCTCCCCAGGGGAGTCAGTCCTCGTCTCGAATGCGGGCATGCACTTGCGCTTTCCTCCAGAGCTGTAGCAGCAGTGTCACGCAGTCCGCCGCGTGGATCAAAGGATCTATGGTTTTCCCTCGAGTCTTTCCCACGAGGCTTTCCCACGAGGCTTTCCCACAGGGCTGTCCCACGTGCACACGTGGTGGGAGTCGATCCTCGGCTTGAACGTCAAGGCAGTTCAGGGAAAACAGGTTCCTCTGGAATGGACTGACACATCTGGGGGACTCTTGGAATGGTGGCACGACCCTGGAGTTCCTCTCGCCTTTCCTGTGGAGAGCGCCTCCTCTTGAGATGCGATGGGAATGCCGGGAATTCTTTACGTACGAACAGGGAGAGGATCCCTCATCTCGAGCTACGAGGCGGAAACGGGGCTCCCCTGGATGTGTGCGGGACCCTCGTTCTTCCTCTCGAGTGAAGACGGGTATGTCGGGGAACTTCTTGAGTTGAAGCAAGGGTGTGAAGGACCCTTTGAAAGTTTCAGTGGTTAGATGTGATTAGCCTCGAGAAGCCTCAGCGGAAATGGGCCTTATCTCGCCTGGAGGGCAAAACCTCCTGGATTTTCTCGAGTTGTGGTAGCTGCTCTCGACTTACGACGGGGACCTCAGGGACCCGCTCTGGTGGCCTCAGGAAAGGCCAGTCCCCATGCGAGTTCCTCAGGGGCCTCTTGGGACTCCTCTCCCGTCGATGCCGGGGCCTAAGACCTTGTGTGGAGTCGGGGCCGGAACATGAGGATTCCTCTCCAGTGCTGACATGGATCTTGGGGTACTTCTGGAGTCTCCCCAGGGGAGTCAGTCCTCGACTCGAATGCGGGCATGCACTTGCGCTTTCCTCCAGAGCGGTAGCAGCAGTGTCACGCAGTCCGCCGCGTGGATCAAAGGATCTATTTTTTTCCCTCGAGTCTTTCCCACGAGGCGTTCCCACGAGGCTTTCCCACAGGGCTGTCCCACGCGCACACGTGGTGGGAGTCGATCCTCTTCTTGAACGTCAAGGCAGTGCAGGGAAACAGGTTCCTCTGTAATGGACTGACATATCTGGGGGACTCTTGGAATGGTGGCACGACCCTGGAGTTCCTCTCGCCTTTCCTGTGGAGAGCGCCTCCTCTTGAGATGCGACGGGAACGCCCGGAATTCTTTCCTTAAGAAACAGGGAAAGGAACCCTCATCTCGAGCTAGGAGGCGGAAACGGGTCTCCCCTGGATGTGTGAGGGACCCTCGTGCTTCATCTCGAGTGGAGACGGGTATGTCGGTGAACTTCTTGAGTTGCAGCAAGGGTGTGAAGGACCCTTTGGAAGTTCTAGTGGTTAGATGTGATTAGCCTCGAGAAGCCTCAGCGGAAATGGGCCTCATCTCGCCTGGAGGGCAAAATCTCCTGGATTTTCTCGAGTTGCGGCAGGTGCTCTCGACTTACGACGGGGACCTCAGGGACCCGCTCTGGTGGCCTCAGGAAAGGCCAGTCCCCATGCGAGTTCCTCGGGGGCCTCTCGGGATTCCTCTCCCATCGATGCCGGGGCCTACGACCTTGTGTGGATTCGGGGCCGGAACCTGAGGATTCCTCTCCAGTGGTTACATGGATCTTGGGGTACATCTGGAGTCTCCCCAGGGGAGTCAGTCCTCGTCTCGAATGCGGGTATGCACTTGCGCTTTCCTCCAGAGCGGTAGAAGCAGTGTCACGCAGTCCGCCGCGTGGATCAAAGGATCTATGGTTTTCCCTCGAGTCTTTCCCACGAGGCATTCCCACGAGGCTTTCCCACAGGGCTGTCCCACGTGCACACGTGGTGGGAGACGATCCTCGGCTTGAACCTCAAGGCAGTGCAGGGAAAACAGGTTCCTCTGTAATGGACTGACACATCTGGGGGTCTCTTGGAATGGTGGCACGACCCTGGAGTTCCTCTCCCCTTTCCTGTGGAGAGCGCCTCCTCTTGAGATGCGACGGGAACGCCGGGAATTCTTTCCCTACGAAACAGGGAAAGGATCCCTCATCTCGAGCTAGGAGGCGGAAACGGGGCTCCGCTGGATGTGTGCGGGACCCCACGTGCTTCCTCTCGAGTGGAGACGGGTATGTTGGGGAACTTCTTGAGTTGCAGCAAGGGTGTGAAGGACCCTTTGGAAGTTCCAGTGGTTAGACGTGATTAGCCTCGGGAAGCCTCAGCGGAAATGTGCCTCAACTCGCCTGGAGGGCAAAACCTCGTGGAATTTCTCGAGTTGCGGCAGGTGCTCTCGACGTACAACGGGGACCTCAGGGACCCGCTCTGGTGGCCTCAGGAAAGGCCAGTCCCCATGCGAGTTCCTCGGGGGCCTCTCGGGATTCCTCTCCCGTCGATGCCGGGGCCTAAGACCTTGTGTGGAGTCGGGGCCGGAACCTGAGGATTCCTCTCCAGTGCTGACATGGATCTTGGGGTACTTCTGGAGTCTCCCCAGGGGAGTCAGTCCTCGTCTCGAATGCGGGCATGCACTTGCGCTTTCCTCCAGAGCGGTAGCAGCAGTGTCACGCAGTCCGCCGCGTGGATCAAAGGATCTATGGTTTTCCCTCGAGTCTTTCCCACGAGGCTTTCCCACGAGGCTTTCCCACAGGGCTGTCCCACGTGCACACGTGGTGGGAGTCGATCCTCGGCTTGAACTCAAAGCAGTGCAGGGAAAACAGGTTCCTCTGGAATGGACTGACACATCTGGGGGACTCTTGGAATGGTGGCACGACCCTGGAGTTCCTCTAGCCTTTCCTGTGGAGAGCGCCTCCTCTTGAGATGCGACGGGAACGCCGGGAATTCTTTCCCTACGAAACAGGGAAAGGATCCCTCATCTCGACCTAGGAGGCGTAAACGGGGCTCCCCTGGATGTGTGCGGGACCCTCGTGCTTCCTCTCGAGTGGAGACGGGTATGTCGCGGAACTGCTTGAGTTGCAGCAAGGGTGTGAAGGACCCTTTGGAAGTTCCAGTGGTTAGATGTGATTAGCCTCGAGAAGCCTTAGCGGAAATGGGCCTCATCTCGCCTGGAGGGCAAAACCTCGTGGATTTTCTCGAGTTGCGGCAGGTGCTCTCGACTTACGACGGGGACCTCAGGGACCCGCTCTTGGGGCGTCAGGAAAGGCCAGTCCCCTTGCGAGTTCCTCGGGGGCCTCTCGGGATTCCTCTCCCGTCGATGCCGGGACCTAAGACCTTGTGTGGAGTCGGGGCGGGAACCTGAGGATTCCTCTCCAGTGCTGACATGGATCTTGGGGTACTTCTGGAGTCTCCCCAGGGGAGTCAGTCCTCGTCTCGAATGCGGGCATGCACTTGCGCTTTCCTCCAGAGCGGTAGCAGCAGTGTCACGCAGTCCGCCGCGTGGATCAAAGGATCTATGGTTTTCCCTCGAGTCTTTCCCATGAGGCTTTCCAACGAGGCTTTCCCACAGGGCTGTCCCACGTGCACACGTGATGGGAGTCGATCCTCGGCTAGAACGTCAAGGCAGTGCAGGGAAAACAGGTTCCTCTGGAATGGACTGACACATCTGGGGGACTCTTGGAATGGTGGCACGACCCTGGAGTTCCTTTCGTCTTTCCTGGGGAGAGCGCCACCTCTTGAGATGCGACGGGAATGCCGGGAATTCTTTCCCGAGGAAACAGGGAAAGGATCCCTCATCTCGAGCTAGGAGGCGGAAACGGGGCTCCCCTGGATGTGTGCGGGACCCCACTTGCTTCCCCTCGGTTGGAGATGGGTATGTCGGGGAACTTCTTGAGTTGCAGCAAGGGTGTGAAGGACCCTTTGGAAATTCCAGTGGTTAGATGTGATTAGCCTCGAGAAGCCTCAGCGGAAATGGGCCTCATCTCGCCTGGAGGGCAAAACCTCCTGGATTTTCTCGAGTTGCGGCAGGTGCTCTCGACTTACGACCGGGGCCTCAGGGACCCGCTCTGGTGGCCTCAGGAAAGGCCAGTCCCCATGCGAGTTCCTCGGGGGCCTCTCGGGATTCCTCTCCCATCGATGCCGGGGCCTAAGACCTTGTGTGGAGTTGGGGCCGGAACTTGAGGATACCTCTCCAGTGCTGACATGGATCTTGGGGTACTTCTGGAGTTTCCCCAAGGGAGTCAGTCCTCGTCTCGAATGCGGGCATGCACTTGCGCTTTCCTCCAGAGTGGTAGCAGCAGTGTCACGCAGTCCACCGCGTGGATCAAAGGATCTATGGTTTTCCCTCGAGTCTTTCCCACGAGGCTTTCCCACGAGGCTTTCCCACAGGGCTGTCCCACGTGCACATGTGGTGGGAGTCGATCCTCAGCTTGAACGTCAAGGCAGTGCAGGGAAAACAGGTTCCTCTGGAATGGACTGACACATCTGGGGGACTCTTGGAATGGTCGCACGACCCTGGAGTTCCTCTCGCCTTTCCTGTGGAGAGCGCCTCCTCTTGAGATGCGACGGGAACGCCGGGAATTCTTTCCCTACGAAACAGGGAAAGGATCCCTCATCTCGAGCTAGGAGGCGGAAACGGGGCTCCGCTGGATGTGTGCGGGACCCTCGTGCTTCCTCTCGAGTGTAGACGGGTATGTCGGGGAACTTCTTGAGTTGCAGCAAGGGTGTGCAGGACCCTTTGGAAGTTCCAGTGGTTAGACGTGATTAGCCTCGAGAAGCCTCAGCGGAAATGGGCCTCATCTCGCCTGGAGGGCAAAACCTCCTGGATTTTCTCGAGTTGCGGAAGGTGCTCTCGACTTACGACCGGGGCCTCAGGGACCCGCTCTGGTGGCCTCAGGAAAGGCCAGTCCCCATGCGAGTTCCTCGGGGGCCTCTCGGGATTCCTCTCCCGTCGATGCCGGGGCCTAAGACCTTGTGTTGAGTCGGGGCCGGAACCTGAGGATTCCTCTCCAGTGCTGACATGGATCTTGGGGTACTTCTGGAGTCTCCCCAGGGGAGTCAGTCCTCGTCTCGAATGCGGGCATGCACTTGGGCTTTCCTCCAGAGCGGTAGCAGCAGTGTCACGCAGTCCACCGCGTGGATCAAAGGATCTATGGTTTTCCCTCGAGTCTTTCCCACGAGTCTTTCCCACGAGGCTTTCCCACAGGGCTGTCCCTCGGGCACACGTGGTGGGAGTCGATCCTCAGCTTGAACGTCAAGGCAGTGCAGGGAAAACAGGTTCCTCTGGAATGGACTGACACATCTGGGGGACTCTTGGAATGGTGACACGACCCTGGAGTTCCTCTCGCCTTTCCTGTGGAGAGCGCCTCCTCTTGAGATGCGACCGGAACGCCGGGAATTCTTTCCCTACGAAACAGGGAAAGGATCCCTCCTCTCGAGCTAGGAGGCCGAAACGGGGCTCCCCTGGATGTGTGCGGGACCCCACGTGATTCCTCTCGAGTGGAGACGGGTATGTCGGGGAACTTCTTGAGTTGCAGCAAGGGTGTGAAGGACCATTTGGAAGTTCCAGTGGTTAGAAGTGATTAGCCTCGAGAAGCCTCAGCGGAAATGGGCCTCATCTCGCCTGGAGGGCAAAACCTCCTGGATTTTCTCGAGTTGCGGCAGGTGCTCTCGACTTACGGCGGGGACCTCAGGGACATGCTCTGGTGGCCTCAGGAAAGGCCAGTCCCCATGCGAGTTCCACGGGGGCCTCTCGGGATTCCTCTCCCGTCGATGCCGGGGCCTAAGACCTTGTGTGGAGTCGGGGCCGGAACCTGAGGATTCCTCTCCAGTGCTGACATGGATCTTGAGGTACTTCTGGAGTCTCCCCAGGGGAGTCAGTCCTCGTCTCGAATGCGGGCATGCACTTGCGCTTTCCTCCAGAGCGTTGGCAGCAGTGTCACGCAGTCCGCCGCGTGGATCAAAGGATCTATGGTTTTCCCTCGAGTCTTTCCCACGAGGCTTTCCCACGAGGCTTTCCCACAGGGCTGTACCACGTGCACACGTGGTGGGAGTCGATCCTCGGCTTGAACGTCAAGGCAGTGCAGGGAAAACAGGTTCCTCTGTATTGGACTGACACATCTGGGGGATTCGTGGAATGGTGGCACGACCCTGGAGTTCCTCTCGCCTTTCCTGTGGAGAGCGCCTCCTCTTGAGATGCGAAGGGAACGCCGGGAATTCTTTCCCTACGAAACAGGGAAAGGATCCCTCATCTCGAGCTAGGAGGCGGAAACGGGGCTCCCCTGGATGTGTGCGGGACATTCGTGCTTCCTCTCGAGTGGAGACGGGTATGTCGGGGAACTTCTTGAGTTGCAGCAAGGGTGTGAAGGACCCTTTGAAAGTTCCAGTGGTTAGATGTGATTAGCCTCGAGAAGCCTCAGCGGAAATGGGCCTCATCTCGCCTGGAGGGCAAAACCTCCTGGATTTTCTCGAGTTGCGGCAGGTGCTCTCGAATTACGACGGGACCTCAGGGACCCGCGCTGGTGGCCTCAGGAAAGGCCAGTCCCCATGCGAGTTCCTCGGGGGCCTCTCGGGATTCCTCTCCCGTTGATGCCGGGGCCTAAGACCTTGTGTGGAGTCGGGGCCGGAACCTGAGGATTAATCTCCAGTGCTGACATGGATCTTGGGGTACTTCTGGAGTCTCCCCAGGGGAGTCAGTCCTCGTCTCGAATGCGGGCATGCACTTGCGCTTTCCTCCAGAGCGGTGGCGGCAGTGTCACGCAGTCCGCCGCGTGGATCAAAGGATCTATGGTTTTCCCTCGAGTCTTTCCCACGAGGCTTTCCCACGAGGCTTTCCCACAGGGCTGTCCCACGTGCACACGTGGTGGGAGTCGATCCTCGGCTTGAACGTCAAGGCAGTGCAGGGAAAACAGGTGCCTCTGGAATCACTGACACATCTGGGGGTCTCTTGGAATGGTGGCACGACCCTGGAGTTCCTCTCGCCTTTCCTGTGGAGAGTGCCTCCTTTTGAGTTGGGACAGGAACGCCTGGAATTCTTTCACTACGAAACAGTGAAAGGATCCCTCATCTCGAGCTAGGAGGCGGAAACGGGGCTCCCCTGGATGTGTTCGGGACCCCTCGTGCTTCCTCTCTAGTGGAGACGGGTATGTCGCGGAACTGCTTGAGTTGCAGCAAGGGTGTGAAGGACCCTTTGGAAGTTCCAGTGGTTAGATGTGATTAGCCTTGAGAAGCCTCAGCGGAAATGGGCCTCATCTCGCCTGGAGGGCAAAACCTCCTGGATTTTCTCGAGTTGCGGCAGGTGCTCTCGACTTACGACGGGGACCTCAGGGACCCGCTCTGGTGGCCTCAGGAAAGGCCAGTCCCCATGCGAGTTCCTCGGGGGCCTCTCGGGATTCCTCTCCCGTGGATGCCGGGGCCTAAGACCTTGTGTGGAGTCGCGGCCGGACCTGAGGATTCCTCTCCAGTGCTGACATGGATCTTGGGGTACTTCTGGAGTCTCCCCAGGGGAGTCAGTCCTCGTCTCGAATGCGGGCATGCACTTGCGCTTTCCTCCAGCGCAGTAGCAGCAGTGTCACACAGTGGATCAAAGGATCTATGGTTTTTCCTCGAGTCTTTCCCACGAGGCTTTCCCACGAGGCGTTCCCACAGGGCTGTCCCACGTGCACTCTTGGTGGGAGTCGATCCTCGGCTTGAACGTCAAGGCAGTGCAGGGAAAACAGGTTCCTCTGGAATGGACTGACACATCTGGGGGACTCTTGGAATGGTGGCACGACCCTGGTGTTCCTCTCGCCTTTCCTGTGGAGAGCGCCTCCTCTTGAGATGCGACGGGAACGCCGGGAATTCTTTCCCTACGAAACAGGGAAAGGATCCCTCATCCCGAGCTAGGAGGCGGAAACGGGGCTCCCCTGGATGTGTGCGGGACCCCACGTGCTTCCTCTCCAGTGGAGACGGTTTTGTTGTGGAACTTCTTGAGTTGCAGCAAGGGTGTGAAGGACCCTTTGGAAGTTCCAGTGGTTAGATGTGATTAGCCTCGAGAAGCCTCGGCGGAAATGGGCCTCATCTCGCCTGGAGGGCAAAACCTCCTGGATTTTCTCGCGTTGCGGCAGGTGCTCTCGACTTACGACGGGGACCTCAGGGACCCGCTCTGGTGGCCTCAGGAAAGGCCAGTCCCCATGCGAGTTCCTCGGGGGCCTCTCGGGATTCCTCTCCCGTTGATGCCGGGGCCTAAGACCTTATGTGGAGTCGGGGCCGGAACCTGAGGATTCCTCTCCAGTGCTGACATGGATCTTGGGGTACTTCTGGAGTCTCCCCAGGGGAGTCAGTCCTCGTCTCGAATGCGGGCATTCACTTGCGCTTTCCTCCAGAGCGGTAGCAGCAGTATCACGCAGTCCGCCGCGTGGATCAAAGGATCTATGGTTTTCCCTCGAGTCTTTCCCACGAGGCTTTCCCACGAGGCTTTCCCACAGGGCTGTCCCACGTGCACACGTGGTGGGAGACGATCCTCGGCTTGAACGTCAAGGCAGTGCAGGGAAAACAGGTTCCTCTGGAATGGACTGACACATCTGGGGGACTCTTGGAATGGTAGCACGACCCTGGAGTTCCTCTCGCCTTTCCTGTGGAGAGCGCCTCCTTTTGAGATGAGACGGGAACGCCGGGAATTCTTTCCCTACGAAACAGGGAAAGGATCCCTCATCTCGAGCTAGGAGGCGGAAACGGGGCTCCCCTGGATGTGTGCGGGACCCCACGTGCTTCCTCTCGAGTGGAGACGGGTATGTCGGGGAACTTCTTGAGTTGCAGCAAGGGTGTGATTGACCCTTTGGAAGTTCCAGTGGTTAGATGTGATTAGCCTCGAGGAGCCTCAGCGGAAATGGGCCTCATCTCGCCTGGAGGGCAAATCCTCCTGGATTTTCTCGAGTTGCGGCAGGTGCTCTCGACTTACGACAGGGACCTCAGGGACCCGCTCTGGAGGCCTCAGGAAAGGCCAGTCCGCATGCGAGTTCCTCGGGGGCCTCTCGGGATTCCTCTCCCGTCGATGCCGGGGCCTAAGACCTTGTGTGGAGTCGGGGCCGGAACCTGAGGATTCCTCTCCAGTGCTGATATGGATCTTGGGGTACTTCTGGAGTCTCCCCAGGGGAGTCAGTCCTCGTCTCGAATGCGGGCATGCACTTGCGCTTTCCTCCAGAGTGGTAGCAGCAGTGTCACACAGTCCGCCGCGTGGATCAAAGGATCTATGATTTTCCCTCGAGTCTTTCCCACGAGGCTTTCCCACGAGGCTTTCCCACAGGGCTGTCCCACGTGCACACGTGGTGGGAGTCGATCCTCGGCTTGAACGTCAAGGCAGTGCAGGGAAAACAGGTTCCTCTGGAATGGACTGACACATCTGGGGGACTCTTGGAATGGTTGCACGACCCTGGAGTTCCTCTCGCCTTTCCTGGGGAGAGCGCCTCCTCTTGAGATGCGACGGGAACGCCGGGAATTCTTTCCCTACGAAACAGGGAAAGGATCCCTCATCTCGAGCTATGAGGCGGAAACGGGGCTCCCCAGGATGTGTGCGGCACCCCACGTGCTTCCTCTCGAGTGGAGACGGGTATGTCGCGAAACTGCTTGAGTTGAAGCAAGGGTGTGAAGGACCCTTTGGAAGTTCCAGTGGTTAGACGTGATTAGCCTCGAGAAGCCTCAGCGGAAATGGGACTCATCTCGCCTGGAGGGCAAAACCTCCTGGATTTTCTCGAGTTGCGGCAGGTGCTCTCGACTTATGACGGGGACCTCAGGGACCCGCTCTGGTGGCCTCAGGAAAGGCCAGTCCCCATGCGAGTTCCTCGGGGGCCTCTCGGGATTCCTCTCCCGTCGATGCCGGTGTCTAAGACCTCGTGTGGAGTCGGGGCCGGAACCTGAGGATTCCTCTCCAGTGCTGACATGGATCTTGGGGTACTTCTGGAGTCTCCCCAGGGGAGTCAGTCCTCGTCTCGAATGCGGGCATGCACTTGCGCTTTCCAGCAGAGCGGTAGCAGCAGTGTCACGCAGTCCGCCGCGTGGATCAAAGAATCTATGGTTTTCCCTCGAGTCTTTCCCACGAGGCTTTCCCACGAGGCTTTCCCACGAGGCTTTCCCACAGGGCTGTCACACGTGCACACGTGGTGGGACTCGATCCTCGGGTTGAACGTCAAGGCAGTGCAGGGAAAACAGGTTCCTCTGGAATGGACTGACACAACTGGGGGTCTCTTGGAATGGTGCCACGACCCTGGAGTTCCTCTCGCCTTTCCTGTGGAGAGCGCCTCCTCTTGAGATGCGACGGGAACGCCGGAAATTCTTTCCCTACGAAACAGGGAAAGGATCCCTCATCTCGAGCTAGGAGGCGGAAACGGGGCTTCCCTGGATGTGTGCGCGACCCCACGTGCTTCCTCTCGAGTGGAGACGGGTATGTCGGGGAACTGCTTGAGTTGCAGCAAGGGTGTGAAGGACACTTTGAAGTTCCAGTGGTTAGATGTGATTAGCCTCGAGAAGCCTCAGCGGAAATGGGCCTCATCTCGCCTGGAGGGCAAAACCTCCTGGATTTTCTCGAGTTGCGGCAGGTGCTCTCGACTTACGACGGGGACCTCAGGGACCCGTTCTCGTGGCCTCAGGAAAGGCCAGTCCCCATGCGAGTTCCACGGGGGCCTCTCGGGATTCCTCTCCCGTCGATGCCGGGGCCTAAGACCTTGTGTGGAGTCGGGGCCGGAACCTGAGGATTCCTCTCCAGTGCTGACATGGATCTTCGGGTAATTCTGGAGTCTTCCGAGGGGAGTCAGTCCTCGTCTCGAATGCGGGCATTCACTTGCGCTTTCCTCCAGAGCAGTAGCAGCTGTGTCACGAAGTCCGCCGCGTGGATCAAAGGATCTATGGTTGTCCCTCGAGTCTTTCCCACGAGGCTTTCCCACGAGGCTTTCCCACAGGGCTGTCCCACGTGCACACGTGGTGGGAGTCGATCCTCGGCTTGAACGTCAACGCAGTGCAGGGAAAACAGGTTCCTCTGGAATGGACTGACACGTCTGGGGGACTCTTGGAATGGTGGCACGACCCTGGAGTTCCTCTCGCCTTTCCTGTGGAGAGCGCCTCCTCTTGAGATGCCACGGGAACGCCGGGAATTCTTTCCCTACGAAACAGGGAAAGGATCCCTCATCTCGATCTAGGAGGCAGAAACGGGGCTCCCCTGGATGTGTGCTGGACCCTCGTGCTTCCTCTCGAGTGGAGACGGGTATGTTGGGGAACATCTTGAGTTGCAGCAAGGGTGTGAAGGACCCTTTGGAAGTTCCAGTGGTTAAATGTGATTAGCCTCGAGAAGCCTCAGCGGAAATGGGCCTCATCTCGCCTGGAGGGCAAAACCTCCTGGATTTTCTCGAGTTGCGGCATGTGCTCTCGACTTACGACGGGGACCTCAGGGACCCGCTCTGGAGGCCTCAGGAAAGGCCAGTCCCCATGCGAGTTCCTTGGGGGCCTCTAGGGATTCCTCTCCCGTCGATGCCGGGGCCTAAGACCTTGTGTGGAGTCGGGGCCGGAACCTGAGGATTCCTCTCCAGTGCTGACATGGATCTTGGGGTACTTCTGGAGTCTCCCCAGGGGAGTCAGTCCTCGTCTCGAATGCGGGCATGCACTTGCGCTTTCCTCCAGAGCGGTAGCAGCAGTGTCACCCAGTCCGCCGCGAGGATCAAAGGATATATGGATTTCCCTCGAGTCTTTCCCACGAGGCTTTCCCACGAGGCTTTCCCACGAGTCTTTCCCACAGGGCTGTCACACGTGCACACGTGGTGGGATTCGATCCTCGGGTTGAACGTCAAGGCAGTTCAGGGAAAACAGGTTCCTCTGGAATGGACTGACACATCTGGGGGTCTCTTGGAATGGTGCCACGACCCTGGAGTTCCTCTCGCCTTTCCTGTGGAGAGCGCCGCCTCTTGAGATGCGACGGGAATGCCGGGAATTCTTTCCCTATGAAACAGGGAAAGGATCCCTCATCTCGAGCTAGGAGGCGGAAACGGGGCTCCCCTGGATGTGTGCGGGACCCCACGTGCTTCCTCTCGAGTGGAGACGGGTATGTCGGGGAACTGCTTGAGTTGCAGCAAGGGTGTGAAGGACCCTTTGAAGTTCCAGTGGTTCGATGTGATTAGCCTCCAGAAGCCTCAGCGGAAATGGGCCTCATCTCGCCTGGAGGGCAAAACCTCCTGGATTTTCTCGAGTTGCGGCAGGTGCTCTCGACTTACGACGGGGACCACAGGGACCTGCTCCTGTGGCCTTAGGAAAGGCCAGTCCCCATGCGAGTTCCTCGGGGGCCTCTCGGGATTCCTCTCCCGTCGATGCCGGGGCCTAAGACCTTGTGTGGAGTCGGGGCCGGAACCTGAGGATTCCTCTCCAGTGCTGACATGGATCTTGGGGTACTTCTGGAGTCTCCCCAGGGGAGTCAGTCCTCGTCTCGAATGCGGGCATGCACTTGCGCTTTCCTCCAGAGCGGTAGCAGCAGTGTCACGCAGTCCGCCGCGTGGATCAAAGGATCTATGGTTTTCCCTCGAGTCTTTCCCACGAGGCTTTCCCACGAGGCTTTCCCACAGGGCTGTCCCACGTGCACACGTGGTGGGAGTCGATCCTCGGCTTGAACGTCAAGGCAGTGCAGGGAAAACAGGTTCCTCTGGAATGGACTGACACATCTGGGGGACTCTTGGAATGGTTGCACGACCCTGGAGTTCCTCTCGCCTTTCCTGGGGAGAGCGCCTCCTCTTGAGATGCGACGGGAACGCCGGGAATTCTTTCCCTACGAAACAGGGAAAGGATCCCTCATCTCGAGCTATGAGGCGGAAACGGGGCTCCCCAGGATGTGTGCGGCAACCCACGTGCTTCCTCTCGAGTGGAGACGGGTATGTCGCGAAACTGCTTGAGTTGAAGCAAGGGTGTGAAGGACCCTTTGGAAGTTCCAGTGGTTAGACGTGATTAGCCTCGAGAAGCCTCAGCGGAAATGGGACTCATCTCGCCTGGAGGGCAAAACCTCCTGGATTTTCTCGAGTTGCGGCAGGTGCTCTCGACTTATGACGGGGACCTCAGGGACCCGCTCTGGAGGCCTCAGGAAAGGCCAGTCCCCATGCGAGTTCCTCGGGGGCCTCTCGGGATTCCTCTCCCGTCGATGCCGGTGTCTAAGACCTCGTGTGGAGTCGGGGCCGGAACCTGAGGATTCCTCTCCAGTGCTGACATGGATCTTGGGGTACTTCTGGAGTCTCCCCAGGGGAGTCAGTCCTCGTCTCGAATGCGGGCATGCACTTGCGCTTTCCAGCAGAGCGGTAGCAGCAGTGTCACGCAGTCCGCCGCGTGGATCAAAGAATCTATGGTTTTCCCTCGAGTCTTTCCCACGAGGCTTTCCCACGAGGCTTTCCCACGAGGCTTTCCCACAGGGCTGTCACACGTGCACACGTGGTGGGACTCGATCCTCGGGTTGAACGTCAAGGCAGTGCAGGGAAAACAGGTTCCTCTGGAATGGACTGACACAACTGGGGGTCTCTTGGAATGGTGCCACGACCCTGGAGTTCCTCTCGCCTTTCCTGTGGAGAGCGCCTCCTCTTGAGATGCGACGGGAACGCCGGAAATTCTTTCCCTACGAAACAGGGAAAGGATCCCTCATCTCGAGCTAGGAGGCGGAAACGGGGCTTCCCTGGATGTGTGCGCGACCCCACGTGCTTCCTCTCGAGTGGAGACGGGTATGTCTTGGAACTGCTTGAGTTGCAGCAAGGGTGTGAAGGACCCTTTGAAGTTCCAGTGGTTAGATGTGATTAGCCTCGAGAAGCCTCAGCGGAAATGGGCCTCATCTCGCCTGGAGGGCAAAACCTCCTGGATTTTCTCGAGTTGCGGCAGGTGCTCTCGACTTACGACGGGGACCTCAGGGACCCGTTCTCGTGGCCTCAGGAAAGGCCAGTCCCCATGCGAGTTCCACGGGGGCCTCTCGGGATTCCTCTCCCGTCGATGCCGGGGCCTAAGACCTTGTGTGGAGTCGGGGCCGGAACCTGAGGATTCCTCTCCAGTGCTGACATGGATCTTCGGGTAATTCTGGAGTCTTCCGAGGGGAGTCAGTCCTCGTCTCGAATGCGGGCATTCACTTGCGCTTTCCTCCAGAGCAGTAGCAGCTGTGTCACGCAGTCCGCCGCGTGGATCAAAGGATCTATGGTTGTCCCTCGAGTCTTTCCCACGAGGCTTTCCCACGAGGCTTTCCCACAGGGCTGTCCCACGTGCACACGTGGTGGGAGTCGATCCTCGGCTTGAACGTCAACGCAGTGCAGGGAAAACAGGTTCCTCTGGAATGGACTGACACGTCTGGGGGACTCTTGGAATGGTGGCACGACCCTGGAGTTCCTCTCGCCTTTCCTGTGGAGAGCGCCTCCTCTTGAGATGCCACGGGAACGCCGGGAATTCTTTCCCTACGAAACAGGGAAAGGATCCCTCATCTCGATCTAGGAGGCAGAAACGGGGCTCCCCTGGATGTGTGCTGGACCCTCGTGCTTCCTCTCGAGTGGAGACGGGTATGTTGGGGAACATCTTGAGTTGCAGCAAGGGTGTGAAGGACCCTTTGGAAGTTCCAGTGGTTAAATGTGATTAGCCTCGAGAAGCCTCAGCGGAAATGGGCCTCATCTCGCCTGGAGGGCAAAACCTCCTGGATTTTCTCGAGTTGCGGCATGTGCTCTCGACTTACGACGGGGACCTCAGGGACCCGCTCTGGAGGCCTCAGGAAAGGCCAGTCCCCATGCGAGTTCCTTGGGGGCCTCTAGGGATTCCTCTCCCGTCGATGCCGGGGCCTAAGACCTTGTGTGGAGTCGGGGCCGGAACCTGAGGATTCCTCTCCAGTGCTGACATGGATCTTGGGGTACTTCTGGAGTCTCCCCAGGGGAGTCAGTCCTCGTCTCGAATGCGGGCATGCACTTGCGCTTTCCTCCAGAGCGGTAGCAGCAGTGTCACCCAGTCCGCCGCGTGGATCAAAGGATATATGGATTTCCCTCGAGTCTTTCCCACGAGGCTTTCCCACGAGGCTTTCCCACGAGTCTTTCCCACAGGGCTGTCACACGTGCACACGTGGTGGGACTCGATCCTCGGGTTGAACGTCAAGGCAGTTCAGGGAAAACAGGTTCCTCTGGAATGGACTGACACATCTGGGGGTCTCTTGGAATGGTGCCACGACCCTGGAGTTCCTCTCGCCTTTCCTGTGGAGAGCGCCGCCTCTTGAGATGCGACGGGAATGCCGGGAATTCTTTCCCTATGAAACAGGGAAAGGATCCCTCATCTCGAGCTAGGAGGCGGAAACGGGGCTCCCCTGGATGTGTGCGGGACCCCACGTGCTTCCTCTCGAGTGGAGACGGGTATGTCTGGGAACTGCTTGAGTTGCAGCAAGGGTGTGAAGGACCCTTTGAAGTTCCAGTGGTTCGATGTGATTAGCCTCCAGAAGCCTCAGCGGAAATGGGCCTCATCTCGCCTGGAGGGCAAAACCTCCTGGATTTTCTCGAGTTGCGGCAGGTGCTCTCGACTTACGACGGGGACCACAGGGACCTGCTCCTGTGGCCTTAGGAAAGGCCATTCCCCATGCGAGTTCCTCGGGGGCCTCTCGGGATTCCTCTCCCGTCGATGCCGGGGCCTAAGACCTTGTGTGGAGTCGGGGCCGGAACCTGAGGATTCCTCTCCAGTGCTGACATGGATCTTGGGGTACTTCTGGAGTCTCCCCAGGGGAGTCAGTCCTCGTCTCGAATGCGGGCATGCACTTGCGCTTTCCTCCAGAGCGGTAGCAGCAGTGTCACGCAGTCCGCCGCGTGGATCAAAGGATCTATGGTTTTCCCTCGAGTCTTTCCCACGAGGCTTTCCCACGAGGCTTTCCCACAGGGCTGTCCCACGTGCACACGTGGTGGGAGTCGATCCTCGGCTGGAACGTCAAGGCAGTGCAGGGAAAACAGGTTCCTCTGGAATGGACTGACACATCTGGGGGACTCTTGGAATGGAGGCACGACCCTGGAGTTCCTCTCGCCTTTCCTGTGGAGAGCGACTCCTCTTGAGATGCGACGGGAACGCCGGGAATTCTTTCCCTACGAAACAGGGAAAGGATCCCTCATCTCAAGCTAGGAGGCGGAAACGGGGCTCCCCTGGATGTGTGCGGGACCCCACGTGCTTCCTCTCGAGTGGAGACGGGTATGTCGGGGACCTTATTGAGTTGCAGCAAGGGTGTGAAGGACCCTTGGAAGTTCCAGTGGTTAGATGTGATTGGCCTCGAGAAGCCTCAGCGGAAATGGGCCTCATCTCGCCTGGAGGGCAAAACCTCCTGGATTTTCTGGAGTTGCAGCAGGTGCTCTCGACTTACGACGGGGACCTCAGGGACCCGCTCTGGTGGCCTCAGGAAAGGCCAGTCCCCATGCGAGTTCCTCTGGGGATTCCTTTCCCGTCGATGCCGGGGCCTAAGACCTTGTGTGGAGTCGGGGCCGGAACCTGAGGATTCCTCTCCAGTGCTGACATGGATCTTGGGGTACTTCTGGAGTCTCCCCAGGGGAGTCAGTCCTCGTCTCAAATGCGGGCATGCACTTGCGCTTTCCTCCAGAGCGGTAGCAGCAGTGTCACGCAGTCCGCCGCGTGGATCAAAGGATCTATGGTTTTCCCTCGAGTCTTTCCCACGAGGCTTTCCCACGAGGCTTTCCCACAGGGCTGTCCCACGTGCACACGTGGTGGGAGTCGATCCTCGGCTTGAACGTCAAGGCAGTGCAGGGAAAACAGGTTCCTCTGGAATGGACTGACACATCTGGGGGACTCTTGGAATGGTGGCACGACCCTGGAGTTCCTCTCGCCTTTCCTGTGGAGAGCGCCTCCTCTTGAGATGCGACGGGAACGCCGGGAATTCTTTCCCTACGAAACAGGGAAAGGATCCCTCATCTCGAGCTAGGAGGCGGAAACGGGGCTCCCCTGGATGTGTGCGGGACCCCACGTGCTTCCTCTCCAGTGGAGACCGGTATGTCGGGGAACTTCTTGAGTTGCAGCAAGGGTGTGAAGGACCCTTTGGAAGTTCCAGTGGTTAGATGTGATTGGCCTCGAGAAGCCTCAGCGGAAATGGGCCTCATCTCGCCTGAAGGGCAAAACCGCCTGGATTTTCTCGAGTTGCGGCAGGTGCTCTCGACTTACGACGAGGACCTCAGGGACCCGCTCTGGTGGCCTCAGGAAAGGCCAGTCCCCATGCGAGTTCCTCTGGGGATTCCTCTCCCGTCGATGCCGGGGCCTAAGACCTTGTGTGGAGTCGGGGCCGGAACCTGAGGATTCCTCTCCAGTGCTGACATGGATCTTGGGGTATTTCTGGAGTCTCCCCAGGGGAGTCAGTCCTCGTCTCGAATGCGGGCATGCACTTGCGCTTTCCTCCAGAGCGGTAGCAGCAGTGTCACGCAGTCTGCCGCGTGGATCAAAGGATCTATGGTTTTCCCTCGAGTCTTTCCCACGAGGCTTTCCCACGAGGCTTTCCCACAGGGCTGTCCCACGTGCACACGTGGTGGGAGTCGATCCTCGGCTTGAACATCAAGGCAGTGCAGGGAAAACAGGTTCCTCTGGAATGGACTGACACATCTGGGGGACTCTTGGAATGGAGGCACGACCCTGGAGTTAGTCTCGCCTTTCCTGTGGAGAGCGCCTCCTCTTGAGATGCGACGGGAACGCCGGGAATTCTTTCCCTACGAAACAGGGAAAGGATCCCTCATCTCAAGCTAGGAGGCGGAAACGGGGCTCCCCTGGATGTGTGCAGGACCCCACGTGCTTCCTCTCGAGTGGAGACGGGTATGTCGGGGACCTTATTGAGTTGCAGCAAGGGTGTGAAGGACCCTTTGGAAGTTCCAGTGGTTAGATGTGATTAGCCTCGAGAAGCCTCAGCGGAAATGGGCCTCATCTCGCCTGGAGGGCAAAACCTCCTGGAATTTCTCGAGTTGCGGCAGGTGCTCTCGACTTACGACGGGGACTTCAGGGACCCGCTCTGGTGGCATCAGGAAAGGCCAGTCCCCATGCGAGTTCCTCGGGGGCCTCTGGGGATTCCTCTCCCGTCGATGCCGGGGCCTAAGACCTTGTGTGGAGTCGGGGCCGGAACCTGAGGATTCCTCTCCAGTGCTGACATGGATCTTGGGGTACTTCTGGAGTCTCCCCAGGGGAGTCAGTCCTCGTCTCGAATGCGGGCATGCACTTGCGCTTTCCTCCAGAGCGGTAGCAGCAGTGTCACGCAGTCCGCCGCGTGGATCAAAGGATCTATGTTTTTCCCTCGAGTCTTTCCCACGAGGCTTTCCCACGAGGCTTTCCCACAGGGCTGTCCCACGTGCACACGTGGTGGGAGTCGATCCTCGGCTGGAACGTCAAGGCAGTGCAGGGAAAACAGGTTCCTCTGGAATGGACTGACACATTTGGGGGACTCTTGGAATGGTGGCACGACCCTGGAGTTCCTCTCGCCTTTCCTGTGGAGAGCGCCTCCTCTTGAGATGCGACGGGAACGCCGGGAATTCTTTCCCTACGAAACAGGGAAAGGATCCCTCATCTCGAGCTAGGAGGCGGAAACGGGGCTCCCCTGGATGTGTGCGGGACCCCACGTGCTTCCTCTCGAGTGGAGACGGGTATGTCGGGGAACTTCTTGAGTTGCAGCAAGGGTGAGAAGGACCCTTAGGAAGTTCCAGTGGTTAGACGTGATTAGACTCGAGAAGCCTCAGTGAAAATGGGCCTCATCTCGCCTGGAGGGCAAAACCTCCTGGATTTTCTCGAGTTGCGGCAGGTGATCTCGACTTACGACGTGGACCTCAGGGACCCGCTCTGGTGGCCTCAGGAAAGGCCAGTCCCCATGCGAGTTCCTCGGGGGCCTCTCGGGATTCCTCTCCCGTCGATGCCGGTGCCTAAGACCTTGTGTGGAGTCGGGGCCGGACCTGAGGATTCCTCTCCAGTGCTGATATGGATCTTGGGGTACTTCTGGAGTCTCCCCAGGGGAATCAGTCCTCGTCTCGAATGCGGGCATGCACTTGCGCTTTCCTCCAGCGCAGTAGCAGCAGTGTCACACAGTCCGCCGCGTGGATCAAAGGATCTATGGTTTTTCCTCGAGTCTTTCCCACGAGGCTTTCCCACGAGGCGTTCCCACAGGGCTGTCCCACGTGCACTCTTGGTGGGAGTCGATCCTCGGCTTGAACGTCAAGGCAGTGCAGGGAAAACAAGTTCCTCTGGAATGGACTGACCCATCTGGGGGACTCTTGGAATGGTGGCACGACCCTGGTGTTCCTCTCGCCTTTCCTGTGGAGAGCGCCTCCTCTTGAGATGCGACGGGAACGCCGGGAATTCTTTCCCTACGAAACAGGGAAAGGATCCCTCATCCCGAGCTAGGAGGCGGAAACGGGGCTCCCCTGGATGTGTGCCGGACCCCACATGCTTCCTCTCGAGTGGAGACGGTTTTGTTGTGGAACTTCTTGAGTTGCAGCAAGGGTGTGAAGGACCCTTTGGAAGTTCCAGTGGTTAGATGTGATTAGCCTCGAGAAGCCTCGGCGGAAATGGGCCTCATCTCGCCTGGAGGGCAAAACCTCCTGGATTTTCTCGCGTTGCGGCAGGTGCTCTCGACTTACGACGGGGACCTCAGGGACCCGCTCTGGTGGCCTCAGGAAAGGCCAGTCCCCATGCGAGTTCCTCGGGGGCCTCTCGGGATTCCTCTCCCGTCGATGCCGGGGCCTAAGACCTTGTGTGGAGTCGGGGCCGGAACCTGAGGATTCCTCTCCAGTGCTGACATGGATCTTGGGGTACTTCTGGAGTCTCCCCAGGGGAGTCAGTCCTCCTCTCGAATGCGGGCATGCACTTGCGCTTTCCTCCAGAGCGGTAGCAGCAGTGTCACGCAGTCCGCCGCGTGGATCAAAGGATCTATGGTTTTCCCTCGAGTCTTTCCCACGAGGCTTTCCCACGAGTCTTTCCCACAGGGCTGTCCCACGTGCACACGTGGTGGGAGTCGATCCTCGGCTTGAACGTCAAGGCAGTGCAGGGAAAACAGGTTCCTCTGGAATGGACTGACACATCTGGGGGACTCTTGGAATGGTGGCACGACCCTGGAGTTCCTCTCGCCATTCCTGTGGAGAGCGCCTCCTGTTGAGATGGGACGGGAACGTCGGGAATTCTTTCCCTACGAAACAGGGAAAGGATCCCTCATCTCGAGCTAGGAGGCGGAAACGGGGCTCCCCTGGATGTGTGCGGGACCCCATGTGCTTCCTCTCGAGGGGAGACGGGTATGTCGGGGAACTTCTTGAGTTGCAGCAATGGTGTGAAGGACCCTTTGGAAGTTCCAGTGGTTAGATGTGATTAGCCTCGAGAAGCCTCAGCGGAAAAGGGCCTCATCTCGCCTGGAGTGCAAAACCTCCTGGATTTTCTCGAGTTGCGGCAGGTGCTCTCGACTTACGACGGGGACCTCAGGGACACGCTCTGGTGGCCTCAGGAAAGGCCAGTCCCCATGCGAGTTCCTCGGGGGCCTCTCGGGATTCCTCTCCCGTCGATGCCGGGGCCTAAGACCTTGTGTGGAGTCGGGGCCGGACCTGAGGATTCCTCTCCAGTGCTGACATGGATCTTGGGGTACTTCTGGAGTCTCCCCAGGGGAGTCAGTCCTCGTCTCGAATGCGGGCATGCACTTGCGCTTTCCTCCAGCGCAGTAGCAGCAGTGTCACACAGTCCGCCGCGTGGATCAAAGGATCTATGGTTTTTCCTCGAGTCTTTCCCACGAGGCTTTCCCACGAGGCTTTCCCACAGGGCTGTCCCACGTGCACTCGTGGTGGGAGTCGATCCTCGGCTTGAACGTCAAGGCAGTACAGGGAAAACAGGTTCCTCTGGAATGGACTGACACATCTGGGGGTCTTTTGGAATGGTGGCACGACCCTGGAGTTCCTCTCCCCTTTCCTGTGGAGAGCGCCTCCTCTTGAGATGCGACGGGAACGCCGGGAATTCTTTCCCTACGAAACAGGGAAAGGATCCCTCATCTCGAGCTAGCAGGCGGAAACGGGGCTCCCCTGGATTTGTGCGGGACCCCACGTGCTTCCTCTCGAGTGGAGACGGGTATGTCGGGGAACTTCTTGAGTTGCAGCAAGGGTGAGAAGGACCCTTAGGAAGTTCCAGTGGTTAGACGTGATTAGCCTCGAGAAGCCTCAGCGGAAATGGGCCTCATCTCGCCTGGAGGGCAAAACCTCCTGGATTTTCTCGAGTTGCGGCAGGTGCTCTCGACTTACGACGGGGACCTCAGGGACCCGCTCTGGTGACCTCAGGAAAGGCCAGTCCCCATGCGAGTTCCTCGGGGGCCTCTCAGGATTCCTCTCCCGTCGATGCCGGGGACTAAGACCTTGTGTGGAGTCGGGGCCGGAACCTCAGGATTCCTCTCCAGTGCTGACATGGATCTTGGGGTACTTCTGGAGTCTCCCCAGGGGAGTCAGTCCTCGTCTCGAATGCGGGCATGCACTTGCGCTTTCCTCCAGAGCGGTAGCAGCAGTGTCACACAGTCCGCCGCGTGGATCAAAGGATCTACGGTTTTATCTCGAGTCTTTCCCACGAGGCTTTCCCACGAGGCTTCCCACAGGGCTGTCCCACGTGCACACGTGGTGGGAGTTGATCCTCGGCTTGATCGTCAAGGCAGTACAGGGAAAACAGGTTCCTCTGGAATGGACTGATATATATGGTGTCTCTTGAAATGGTGCCACGACCCTGGAGTTCCTCTCGCCTTTCCTGTGGAGAGCGCCTCCTCTTGAGATGCGACGGGAACGCCGGGAATTCTTTCCCTACGAAACAGGGAAAGGATCCCTCATCTCGAGCTAGGAGGCGGAAACGGGGCTCCCCTGGATGTGTGCGGGACCCTCGTGCTTCCTCTCGAGTGGAGACGGGTATGTTGGGGAACTTCTTGAGTTGCAGCAAGGGTGTGAAGGACCCGTTGGAAGTTCCAGTAGTTAGATGTGATTAGCCTCGAGAAGCCTCAGCGGAAATGGGCCTCATCTCACCTGGAGGGCAAAACCTCCTGGATTTTCTCGAGTTGCGGCAGGTGCTCTCGACTTACGACGGGGACCTCAGGGACCTGCTCTGGAGGCCTCAGGAAAGGCCAGTCCCCATGCGAGTTCCTCGGGGGCCTCTCGGGATTCCTCTCCCGTCGATGCCGGTGCCTAAGACCTTGTGTGGAGTCGGGGCCGGAACCTGAGGATTCCTTTCCAGTGCTGACATGGATCTTGGGGTACTTCTGGAGTCTCCCCAGGGGAGTCAGTCCTCGTCTCGAATGCGGGCATGCACTTGCGCTTTCCTCCAGAGTGGTAGCAGCAGTGTCACGCAGTCCGCCGCGTGGATCAAAGGATCTATGGTTTTCCCTCGAGTCTTTCCCACGAGGCTTTCCCACGAGGCTTTCCCACAGGGCTGTCCCACGTGCACACGTGGTGGGAGTCGATCCTCGGCTGGAACGTCAAGGCAGTGCAGGGAAAACAGGTTCCTCTGGAATGGACTGACACATTTGGGGGACTCTTGGAATGGTGGCACGACCCTGGAGTTCCTCTCGCCTTTCCTGTGGAGAGCGCCTCCTCTTGAGATGCGACGGGAACGCCGGGAATTCTTTCCATACGAAACAGGGAAAGGATCCCTCATCTCGAGCTAGGAGGCGGAAACGGGGCTCCCCTGGATGTGTGCGGGACCCCACGTGCTTCCTCTCGAGTGGAGACGGGTATGTCGGGGAACTTCTTGAGTTGCAGCAAGGGTGAGAAGGACCCTTAGGAAGTTCCAGTGGTTAGACCTGATTAGACTCGAGAAGCCTCAGTGAAAATGGGCCTCATCTCGCCTGGAGGGCAAAACCTCCTGGATTTTCTCGAGTTGCGGCAGGTGATCTCGACTTACGACGTGGACCTCAGGGACCCGCTCTGGTGGCCTCAGGAAAGGCCAGTCCCCATGCGAGTTCCTCGGGGGCCTCTCGGGATTCCTCTCCCGTCGATGCCGGTGCCTAAGACCTTGTGTGGAGTCGGGGCCGGACCTGAGGATTCCTCTCCAGTGCTGACATGGATCTTGGGGTACTTCTGGAGTCTCCCCAGGGGAATCAGTCCTCGTCTCGAATGCGGGCATGCACTTGCGCTTTCCTCCAGCGCAGTAGCAGCAGTGTCACACAGTCCGCCGCGTGGATCAAAGGATCTATGGTTTTTCCTCGAGTCTTTCCCACGAGGCTTTCCCACGAGGCGTTCCCACAGGGCTGTCCCACGTGCACTCTTGGTGGGAGTCGATCCTCGGCTTGAACGTCAAGGCAGTGCAGGGAAAACAGGTTCCTCTGGAATGGACTGACCCATCTGGGGGACTCTTGGAATGGTGGCACGACCCTGGTGTTCCTCTCGCCTTTCCTGTGGAGAGCGCCTCCTCTTGAGATGCGACGGGAACGCCGGGAATTCTTTCCCTACGAAACAGGGAAAGGATCCCTCATCCCGAGCTAGGAGGCGGAAACGGGTCTCCCCTGGATGTGTGCGGGACCCTCGTGCTTCCTCTCGAGTGGAGACGGGTATGTCGGTGAACTTCTTGAGTTGCAGCAAGGGTGTGAAGGACTCTTTGGAAGTTCTAGTGGTTAGATGTGATTAGCCTCGAGAAGCCTCAGCGGAAATGGGCCTCATCTCGCCTGGAGGGCAAAATCTCCTGGATTTTCTCGAGTTGCGGCAGGTGCTCTCGACTTACGACGGGGACCTCAGGGACCCGCTCTGGTGGCCTCAGGAAAGGCCAGTCCCCATGCGAGTTCCTCGGGGGCCTCTCGGGATTCCTCTCCCATCGATGCCGGGGCCTAAGACCTTGTGTGGATTCGGGGCCGGAACCTGAGGATTCCTCTCCAGTGCTGACATGGATCTTGGGGTACTTCTGGAGTCTCCCCAGGGGAGTCAGTTCTCGTGTCGAATGCGGGTATGCACTTGCGCTTTCCTCCATAGCGGTAGCAGCAGTGTCAGGCAGTCCGCCGCGTGGATCAAAGGATCTATGGTTTTCCCTCGAGTCTTTCCCACGAGGCTTTCCCACGAGTCTTTCCCACAGGGCTGTCCCACGTGCACACGTGGTGGGAGACGATTATCGGCTTGAACGTCAAGGCAGTGCAGGGAAAACAGGTTCCTCTGTAATGGACTGACACATCTAGGGGTCTCTTGGAATGGTGGCACGAACCTGGAGTTCCTCTTCCCTTTCCTGTGGAGAGCGCCTCCTCTTGAGATGCGACGGGAACGCCGGGAATTCTTTCCCTACCAAACAGGGAAAGGATCCCTCATCTCGAGCTAGGAGGCGGAAACGGGGCTCCCCTGGATGTGTGCGGGACCCCACGTGCTTCCTCTCGAGTGGGGACGGGTATGTTGGGGAAATTCTTGAGTTGCAGCAAGGGTGTGAAGGACCCTTTAGAAGTTCCAGTGGTTACATGTGATTAGCCTCGAGAAGCCTCAGCGGAAATGGGCCTCATCTCGCCTGGAGGGCAAAACCTCCTGGATTTTCTCGAGTTGCGGCAGGTGCTCTCGACTTTCGACGGGGACCTCAGGGACCCGCTCTGGAGGCCTCAGGAAAGGCCAGTCCCCATGCGAGTTCCTCAGGGGACCCTCGGGATTCCTCTCCCGTCGATGCCGGGGCCTAAGACCTTGTGTGGAGTCGGGGCCGGAACCTGAGGATTCCTCTCCAGTGCTGACATGGATCTTGGGGTACTTCTGGAGTCTCCCCAGGGGAGTCAGTCCTCGTCTCGAATGCGGGCATGCACTTGCGCTTTCCTCCAGAGCGGTAGCAGCAGTGTCACGCAGTCCGCCGCGTGGATCAAAGGATCTATGGTTTTCCCTCGAGTCTTTCCCACGAGGCTTTCCCACGAGGCTTTCCCACAGGGCTGTCTCACGTGCACACGTGGTGGGAGTCGATCCTCGGCTTGAACGTCAAGGCAGTGCAGGGAAAACAGGTTCCTCTGTAATGGACTGACCCATATGGGGGACTCTTGGAATGGTGGCACGACCCTGGAGTTCCTCTCGCCTTTCCTGTAGAGAGCGCCTCCTCTTGAGTTGCGACGGGAACGCCGGGAATTCTTTCCCTACGAAACAGGGAAAGGATCCCTCATCTCGAGCTAGGAGGCGGAAACGGGGCTCCCCTGGATGTGTGCGGGACCCTCGTTCTTCCTCTCGAGTGAAGACGGGTATGTCGGGGAACTTCTTGAGTTGCAGCAAGGGTGTGAAGGACCCTTTGAAAGTTCCAGTGGTTAGATGTGATTAGCCTCGAGAAGCCTCAGCGGAAATGGGCCTTATCTCGCCTGGAGGGCAAAACCTCCTGGATTTTCTCGAGTTGTGGTAGCTGCTCTCGACTTACGACGGGGACCTCAGGGACCCGCTCTGGTGGCCTCAGGAAAGGCCAGTCCCCATGCGAGTTCCTTAGGGGCCTCTCGGGACTCCTCTCCCCTCGATGCCGTGGCCTAAGACCTTGTGTGGAGTCGGGGCCGGAACCTGAGGATTCCTCTCCAGTGCTGACATGGATCTTTGGGTACTTCTGGAGTCTCCCCAGGGGAGTCAGTCCTCGTCTCGAATGCGGGCATGCACTTGCGCTTTCCTCCAGTGCTGTAGCAGCAGTGTCACGCAGTCCGCCGCGTGGATCAAAGGATCTATGGTTTTCCCTCGAGTCTTTCCCACGAGGCTTTCCCACGAGGCTTTCCCACAGAGCTGTCCCACGTACACACGTGGTGGGAGTCGATCCTCGGCTTGAACGTCAAGGCAGTGCAGGGAAAACAGGTTCCTCTGGAATGGACTGACACATCTGGGGGACTCTAGGAATGGTGGCACGACCCTGGAGTTCCTCTCGCCTTTCCTGTGGAGAGCGCCTCCTCTTGAGATGCGACGGGAACGCCGGGAATTCTTTCCCTACGAAACTGGGAAAGGATCCCTCATCTCGAGCTAGGAGGCCGAAACGGGGCTCCCCTGGATGTGTGCGGGACCCTCCTTCTTCCTCTCGAGTGAAGACGGGTATGTCGGGGAACTTCTTGAGTTGCAGCAAGGGTGTGAAGGACCCTTTGAAAGTTCCAGTGGTTAGATGTGATTAGCCTCGAGAAGCCTCAGCGGAAATGGGCCTCATCTCGCCTGGAGGGCAAAACCTCCTGGATTTTCTCGAGCTGCGGCAGGTGCTCTCGACTTACGGCGGGGACCTCAGGGACCCGCTCTGGTGGGCTCAGGAAAGGCCAGTCCCCATGCGAGTTCCTCGGGGGCCTCTCGGGATTCCTCTCCCGTCGATGCCGGGGCCTAAGACCTTGTGTGGATTCGAGGCCGGAACCTGAGTATTCCTCTCCAGTGCTGACATGGATCTTGGGGTACTTCTGGAGTCTCCCCAGGGGAGTCAGTCCTCGTCTCGAATGCGGGCATGCACTTGCGCTTTCCTCCAGAGCGGTAGCAGCAGTGTCACGCAGTCCGCCGCGTGGGTCAAAGGATCTATGCTTTTCCCTCGAGTCTTTCTCACGAGGCTTTCCCACGAGGCTTTCCCACAGGGCTGTCCCACGTGCACACGTGGTGGGAGTCGATCCTCGGCTTGAACGTCAAGGCAGTGCAGGGAAAACAGGTTCCTCTGTAATGGACTGACCCATCTGGGGGACTCGTGGAATGGTGGCACGACCCTGGAGTTCCTCTCGCCTTTCCTGTGGAGAGCGCCTCCTCTTGAGATGCGACGGGAACGCCGGGAATTCTTTCCCTACGAAACAGGGAAAGGATCCCTCATCTCGAGCTAGGAGGCGGAAACGGGTCTCCCCTGGATGTGTGCGGGACCCTCGTGCTTCCTCTCGAGTGGAGACGGGTATGTCGGTGAACTTCTTGAGTTGCAGCAAGGGTGTGAAGGACTCTTTGGAAGTTCTAGTGGTTAGATGTGATTAGCCTCGAGAAGCCTCAGCGGAAATGGGCCTCATCTCGCCTGGAGGGCAAAATCTCCTGGATTTTCTCGAGTTGCGGCAGGTGCTCTCGACTTACGACGGGGACCTCAGGGACCCGCTCTGGTGGCCTCAGGAAAGGCCAGTCCCCATGCGAGTTCCTCGGGGGCCTCTCGGGATTCCTCTCCCATCGATGCCGGGGCCTAAGACCTTGTGTGGATTCGGGGCCGGAACCTGAGGATTCCTCTCCAGTGCTGACATGGATCTTGGGGTACTTCTGGAGTCTCCCCAGGGGAGTCAGTTCTCGTGTCGAATGCGGGTATGCACTTGCGCTTTCCTCCATAGCGGTAGCAGCAGTGTCAGGCAGTCCGCCGCGTGGATCAAAGGATCTATGGTTTTCCCTCGAGTCTTTCCCACGAGGCTTTCCCACGAGGCTTTCCCACAGGGCTGTCCCACGTGCACACGTGGTGGGAGACGATTATCGGCTTGAACGTCAAGGCAGTGCAGGGAAAACAGGTTCCTCTGTAATGGACTGACACATCTAGGGGTCTCTTGGAATGGTGGCACGACCCTGGAGTTCCTCTTCCCTTTCCTGTGGAGAGCGCCTCCTCTTGAGATGCGACGGGAACGCCGGGAATTCTTTCCCTACCAAACAGGGAAAGGATCCCTCATCTCGAGCTAGGAGGCGGAAACGGGGCTCCCCTGGATGTGTGCGGGACCCCACGTGCTTCCTCTCGAGTGGGGACGGGTATGTTGGGGAAATTCTTGAGTTGCAGCAAGGGTGTGAAGGACCCTTTAGAAGTTCCAGTGGTTACATGTGATTAGCCTCGAGAAGCCTCAGCGGAAATGGGCCTCATCTCGCCTGGAGGGCAAAACCTCCTGGATTTTCTCGAGTTGCGGCAGGTGCTCTCGACTTTCGGCGGGGACCTCAGGGACCCGCTCTGGAGGCCTCAGGAAAGGCCAGTCCCCATGCGAGTTCCTCAGGGGCCCCTCGGGATTCCTCTCCCGTCGATGCCGGGGCCTAAGACCTTGTGTGGAGTCGGGGCCGGAACCTGAGGATTCCTCTCCAGTGCTGACATGGATCTTGGGGTACTTCTGGAGTCTCCCCAGGGGAGTCAGTCCTCGTCTCGAATGCGGGCATGCACTTGCGCTTTCCTCCAGAGCGGTAGCAGCAGTGTCACGCAGTCCGCCGCGTGGATCAAAGGATCTATGGTTTTCCCTCGAGTCTTTCCCACGAGGCTTTCCCACGAGGCTTTCCCACAGGGCTGTCTCACGTGCACACGTGGTGGGAGTCGATCCTCGGCTTGAACGTCAAGGCAGTGCAGGGAAAACAGGTTCCTCTGTAATGGACTGACCCATCTGGGGGACTCTTGGAATGGTGGCACGACCCTGGAGTTCCTCTCGCCTTTCCTGTGGAGAGCGCCTCCTCTTGAGTTGCGACGGGAACGCCGGGAATTCTTTCCCTACGAAACAGGGAAACGATCCCTCATCTCGAGCTAGGAGGCGGAAACGGGGCTCCCCTGGATGTGTGCGGGACCCTCGTTCTTCCTCTCGAGTGAAGACGGGTATGTCGGGGAACTTCTTGAGTTGCAGCAAGGGTGTGAAGGACCCTTTGAAAGTTCCAGTGGTTAGATATGATTAGCCTCGAGAAGCCTCAGCGGAAATGGGCCTTATCTCGCCTGGAGGGCAAAACCTCCTGGATTTTCTCGAGTTGTGGTAGCTGCTCTCGACTTACGACGGGGACCTCAGGGACCCGCTCTGGTGGCCTCAGGAAAGGCCAGTCCCCATGCGAGTTCCTTAGGGGCCTCTCGGGACTCCTCTCCCCTCGATGCCGTGGCCTAAGACCTTGTGTGGAGTCGGGGCCGGAACCTGAGGATTCCTCTCCAGTGCTGACATGGATCTTTGGGTACTTCTGGAGTCTCCCCAGGGGAGTCAGTCCTCGTCTCGAATGCGGGCATGCACTTGCGCTTTCCTCCAGAGCTGTAGCAGCAGTGTCACGCAGTCCGCCGCGTGGATCAAAGGATCTATGGTTTTCCCTCGAGTCTTTCCCACGAGGCTTTCCCACGAGGCTTTCCCACAGAGCTGTCCCACGTGCACACGTGGTGGGAGTCGATCCTCGGCTTGAACGTCAAGGCAGTGCAGGGAAAACAGGTTCCTCTGGAATGGACTGACACATCTGGGGGACTCTTGGAATGGTGGCACGACCCTGGAGTTCCTCTCGCCTTTCCTGTGGAGAGCGCCTCCTCTTGAGATGCGACGGGAACGCCGGGAATTCTTTCCCTACGAAACAGGGAAAGGATCCCTCATCTCGAGCTAGGAGGCGGAAACGGGGCTCCCCTGGATGTGTGCGGGACCCTCGTGCTTCCTCTCGAGTGGAGACGGGTATGTCGGGGAACTTCTTGAGTTGCAGCAAGGGTGTGAAGGATCCTTTGGAAGTTCCAGTGGTTAGATGTGATTAGCCTCGAGAAGCCTCAGTGGAAATGGGCCTCATCTCGCCTGGAGGGCAAAACCTCCTGGATTTTCTCGAGTTGCGGCAGGTGCTCTCGACTTACGGCAGGGTCCTCAGGGACCCGCTCTGTTGGCCTCAAGAAAGGCCAGTCCCCATGCGAGTTCCTCAGGGGCCTCTCGGGACTCCTCTCCTGTCGATGCCGTGGCCTAAGACCTTGTGTGGAGTCGGGGCCGGAACCTGAGGATTCCTCTCCAGTGCTGACATGGATCTTTGGGTACTTCTGGAGTCTCCCCAGGGGAGTCAGTCCTCGTCTCGAATGCGGGCATGCACTTGCGCTTTCCTCCAGAGCCGTAGCAGCAGTGTCACGCAGTCCGCCGCGTGGATCAAAGGATCTATGGTTTTCCCTCGAGTCTTTCCCACGAGGCTTTCCCACGAGGCTTTCACACAGGGCTGTCCCACGTGCACACGTTGTGGGAGTCGATCCTCGGCTTTAACGTCAAGGCAGTGCAGGGAAAACAGGTTCCTCTGGAATGGACTGACACATCTGGGGGACTCTTGGAATGGTGGCACGACCCTGGAGTTCCTCTCGCCTTTCCTGTGGAGAGCGCCTCCTCTTGAGATGCGACGGGAACGCCGGGAATTCTTTCCCTAAGAAACAGGGAAAGGATCCCTCATCTCGAGCTAGGAGGCGGAAACGGGGCTCCCCTGGATATGTGCGGGACCCTCGTTCTTCCTCTCGAGTGAAGACGGGTATGTCGGGGAACTTCTTGAGTTGCAGCAAGGGTGTGAAGGACCCTTTGAAAGTTCCAGTGGTTAGATGTGATTAGCCTCGAGAAGCCTCAGCGGAAATGGGCCTCATCTCGCCTGGAGGGCAAAACCTCCTGGATTTTCTCGAGTTGTGGTAGCTGCTCTCGACTTACGACGGGGACCTCAGGGACCCGCTCTGGTGGCCTCAGGAAAGGCCAGTCCCCATGCGAGTTCCTTAGGGGCCTCTCGGGACTCCTCTCCCGTCGATGCCGTGGCCTAAGACCTTGTGTGGAGTCGGGGCCGGAACCTGAGGATTCCTCTCCAGTGCTGACATGGATCTTTGGGTACTTCTGGAGTCTCCCCAGGGGAGTCAGTCCTCGTCTCGAATGCGGGCATGCACTTGCGCTTTCCTCCAGAGCTGTAGCAGCAGTGTCACGCAGTCCGCCGCGTGGATCAAAGGATCTATGGTTTTCCCTCGAGTCTTTCCCACGAGGCTTTCCCACGAGGCTTTCCCACAGAGCTGTCCCACGTGCACACGTGGTGGGAGTCGATCCTCGGCTTGAACGTCAAGGCAGTGCAGGGAAAACAGGTTCCTCTGGAATGGACTGACACATCTGGGGGACTCTTGGAATGGTGGCACGACCCTGGAGTTCCTCTCGCCTTTCCTGTGGAGAGCGCCTCCTCTTGAGATGCGACGGGAACGCCGGGAATTCTTTCCCTACGAAACAGGGAAAGGATCCCTCATCTCGAGCTAGGAGGCGGAAACGGGGCTCCCCTGGATGTGTGCGGGACCTCACGTGCTTCCTCTCGAGTGGAGACGGATATGTTGGGGAACTTCTTGAGTTGCAGCAAGGGTGTGAAGGACCCTTTGGAAGTTCCAGTGGTTACATGTGATTAGCGTCGAGAAGCCTCAGCGGAAATGGGCCTCATCTCGCCTGGAGGGCAAAACCTCCTGGATTTTCTCGAGTTGCGGCAGGTGCTCTCGACTTATGACGGGGACCTCAGGGACCCGCTATGGTGGCCTCAGGAAAGGCCAGTCCCCATGCGAGTTCCTCGAGGGCCTCTCGGGATTCCTCTCCCGTCGATGCCGGGGCCTAAGTCCTTGTGTGGAGTCAGGACCGGAACCTTAGGATACCTCTCCAGTGCTGACATGGATCTTGGGGTACTTCTGGAGTCTCCCCAGGGGAGTCAGTCCTCGTCTCGAATGCGGGCATGCACTTGCGCTTTCCTCCAGAGCGGTAGCAGCAGTGTCACGCAGTCCGCCACGTGGATCAAAGGATCTATGGTTTTCCCTCGAGTCTTTCCCACGAGGCTTTCCCACGAGGCTTTCCCACAGGGCTGTCCCACGTGCACACGTGGTGGGATTCGATCCTCGGCTTGAACGTCAAGGCAGTGCAGGGAAAACAGGTTCCTCTGGAATGGACTGACACATCTGGGGGACTCTAGGAATGGTGGCACGACCCTGGAGTTCCTCTCGCCTTTCCTGTGGAGAGCGCCTCCTCTTGAGATGCGACGGGAACGCCGGGAATTCTTTCCCTACGAAACTGGGAAAGGATCCCTCATCTCGAGCTAGGAGGCGGAAACGGGGCTCCCCTGGATGTGTGCGGGACCCTCCTTCTTCCTCTCGAGTGAAGACGGGTATGTCGGGGAACTTCTTGAGTTGCAGCAAGGGTGTGAAGGACCCTTTGAAAGTTCCAGTGGTTAGATGTGATTAGCCTCGAGAAGCCTCAGCGGAAATGGGCCTTATCTCGCCTGGAGGGCAAAACCTCCTGGATTTTCTCGAGTTGTGGTAGCTGCTCTCGACTTACGACGGGGCCATCAGGGACCCGCTCTGTTGGCCTCAGGAAAGGCCAGTCCCCATGCGAGTTCCTCAGGGGCCTCTCGGGACTCCTCTCCCGTCGTTGCCGTGGCCTAAGACCTTGTGTGGAGTCGGGGCCGGAACCTGAGGATTCCTCTCCAGTGCTGACATGGATCTTTGGGTACTTCTGGAGTCTCCCCAGGGGAGTCAGTCCTCGTCTCGAATGCGGGCATGCACTTGCGCGTTCCTCCAGAGCCGTAGCAGCAGTGTCACGCAGTCCGCCGCGTGGATCAAAGGATTTATGGTTTTCCCTCGAGTCTTTCCCACGAGGCTTTCCCACGAGGCTTTCCCACAGGGCTGTCCCACGTGCACACGTGGTGGGAGTCGATCCTCGGCTTGAACGTCAAGGCAGTGCAGGGAAAACAGGTTCCTCTGGAATGGACTGACACATCTGGTGGTCTCTTGGAATGGTGGCACGACCCTGGAGTTCCTCTCGCGTTTCCTGTGGAGAGCGCCTCCTCTTGATATGCGACGGGAACGCCGGAAATTCTTTCCCTACTAAACAGGGAAAGGATCCCTCATCTCAAGCTAGGAAGCGGAAACGGAGCTCCCCTGGATGTGTGCGGTACCCCACGTGCTTCCTCTCGAGTGGAGACGGGTATGTCGGGGAACTTCTCGAGTTGCAGCAAGGGTGTGAAGGACCCTTTGGAAATTCCAGTGGTTAGATGTGATTAGCCTCGAGAAGCCTCAGCGGAAATGGGCCTCATCTCGCCTGGAGGGCAAAACCTCCTGGATTTTCTCGAGTTGCGGCAGGTGCTCTCGACTTGCGACGGGGACTTCAGCGACCCGCCCTGGAGGCCTCAGGAAAGGCCAGTCCCCATGCGAGTTCCTCGGGGGCCTCTCGGGATTCCTCTCCCGTCGATGCCGGGGCCTAAGACCTTGTGTGGAGTCGAGGCCGGAACCTGAGTATTCCTCTCCAGTGCTGACATGGATCTTGGGGTACTTCTGGAGTCTCCCCAGGGGAGTCAGTCCTCGTCTCGAATGCGGGCATGCACTTGCGCTTTCCTCCAGAGCTGTAGCAGCAGTGTCACGCAGTCCGCCGCGTGGATCAAAGGATCTATGGTTTTCCCTCGAGTCTTTCCCACGAGGCTTTCCCACGAGGCTTTCCCACAGAGCTGTCCCACGTGCACACGTGGTGGGAGTCGATCCTCGGCTTGAACGTCAAGGCAGTGCAGGGAAAACAGGTTCCTCTGGAATGGACTGACACATCTGGGGGACTCTTGGAATGGTGGCACGACCCTGGAGTTCCTCTCGCCTTTCCTGTGGAGAGCGCCTCCTCTTGAGATGCGACGGGAACGCCGGGAATTCTTTCCCTACGAAACAGGGAAAGGATCCCTCATCTCGAGCTAGGAGGCGGAAACGGGGCTCCCCTGGATGTGTGCGGGACCCTCGTGCTTCCTCTCGAGTGGAGACGGGTATGTCGGGGAACTTCTTGAGTTGCAGCAAGGGTGTGAAGGATCCTTTGGAAGTTCCAGTGGTTAGATGTGATTAGCCTCGAGAAGCCTCAGCGGAAATGGGCCTCATCTCGCCTGGAGGGCAAAACCTCCTGGATTTTCTCGAGTTGCGGCAGGTGCTCTCGACTTACGGCAGGGTCCTCAGGGACCCGCTCTGGTGGCCTCAGGAAAGGCCAGTCCCCATGCGAGTTCCTCGGGGGCCTCTCGGGATTCCTCTCCCGTCGATGCCGGGGCCTAAGACATTGTGTGGAGTCGAGGCCGGAACCTGAGTATTCCTCTCCAGTGCTGACATGGATCTTGGGGTACTTCTGGAGTCTCCCCAGGGGAGTCAGTCCTCGTCTCGAATGCGGGCATGCACTTGCGCTTTCCTCCAGAGCAGTAGCAGCAGTGTCACGCAGTCCGCCGCGTGGATCAAAGGATCTATGGTTTTCCCTCGAGTCTTTCCCACGAGGCTTTCCCACGAGGCTTTCCCACAGGGCTGTCCCACGTGCACACGTGGTGGGATTCGATCCTCGGCTTGAACGTCAAGGCAGTGCAGGGAAAACAGGTTCCTCTGGAATGGACTGACACATCTGGGGGACTCTAGGAATGGTGGCACGACCCTGGAGTTCCTCTCGCCTTTCCTGTGGAGAGCGCCTCCTCTTGAGATGCGACGGGAACGCCGGGAATTCTTTCCCTACGAAACTGGGAAAGGATCCCTCATCTCGAGCTAGGAGGCGGAAACGGGGCTCCCCTGGATGTGTGCGGGACCCTCCTTCTTCCTCTCGAGTGAAGACGGGTATGTCGGGGAACTTCTTGAGTTGCAGCAAGGGTGTGAAGGACCCTTTGAAAGTTCCAGTGGTTAGATGTGATTAGCCTCGAGAAGCCTCAGCGGAAATGGGCCTTATCTCGCCTGGAGGGCAAAACCTCCTGGATTTTCTCGAGTTGTGGTAGCTGCTCTCGACTTACGACGGGGACCTCAGGGACCCGCTCTGGTGGCCTCAGGAAAGGCCAGTCCCCATGCGAGTTCCTTAGGGGCCTCTCGGGACTCCTCTCCCGTCGATGCCGTGGCCTAAGACCTTGTGTGGAGTCGGGGCCGGAACCTGAGGATTCCTCTCCAGTGCTGACATGGATCTTTGGGTACTTCTGGAGTCTCCCCAGGGGAGTCAGTCCTCGTCTCGAATGCGGGCATGCACTTGCGCTTTCCTCCAGAGCTGTAGCAGCAGTGTCACGCAGTCCGCCGCGTGGATCAAAGGATCTATGGTTTTCCCTCGAGTCTTTCCCACGAGGCTTTCCCACGAGGCTTTCCCACAGAGCTGTCACACGTGCACACGTGGTGGGAGTCGATCCTCGGCTTGAACGTCAAGGCAGTGCAGGGAAAACAGGTTCCTCTGGAATGGACTGACACATCTGGGGGACTCTTGGAATGGTGGCACGACCCTGGAGTTCCTCTCGCCTTTCCTGTGGAGAGCGCCTCCTCTTGAGATGCGACGGGAACGCCGGGAATTCTTTCCCTAAGAAACAGGGAAAGGATCCCTCATCTCGAGCTAGGAGGCGGAAACGGGGCTCCCCTGGATGTGTGCGGGACCCCACGTGCTTCTTCTCGAGTGGAGATGGGTATGTCGGGGAACTTCTTGAGTTGCAGCAAGGGTGTGAAGGACCCTTAGGAAGTTCCACTTGTTAGACGTGATTAGCCTCGAGAAGCCTCAGCGGAAATGGGCCTCATCTCGCCTGGAGGGCAAAAGCTCCTGGATTTTCTCGAGTTGCGGTAGGTGCTCTCGACTTACGACGGGGACCACAGGGACCCGCTCTGGTGGCCTCAGGAAAGGCCAGTCCCCATGCGAGTTCCTCGGGGGCCTCTCGGGATTCCTCTCCCGTCGATGCCGGGGCCTAAGACCTTGTGTGGAGTCGGGGCTGGAACCTGAGGATTCCTCTCCAGTGCTGACATGGATCTTGGGGTACTTCTGGAGTCTCCCCAGGGGAGTCAGTCCTCGTCTCGAATGCGGGCATGCACTTGCGCTTTCCTCCAGAGCGGTAGCAGCAGTGTCACGCAGTCCGCCGCGTGGATCAAAGGATCTATTTTTTTCCCTCGAGTCTTTCCCACGAGGCTTTCCCACGAGGCTTTCCCACAGGGCTGTCCCACGTGCACACGTGGTGGGAGTCGATCCTCTGCTTGAACGTCAAGGCAGTGCAGGGAAACAGGTTCCTCTGTAATGGACTGACATATCTGGGGGACTCTTGGAATGGTGGCACGACCCTGGAGTTCCTCTCGCCTTTCCTGTGGAGAGCGCCTCCTCTTGAGATGCGACGGGAACGCCCGGAATTCTTTCCCTACGAAACAGGGAAAGGAACCCTCATCTCGAGCTAGGAGGCGAAAACGGGGCTCCCCTGGATGTGTGCGGGACCCTCGTGCTTCCTCTCGAGTGGAGACGGGTATGTCGGGGAACTTCTTGAGTTGCAGCAAGGGTGTGAAGGATCCTTTGGAAGTTCCAGTGGTTAGATGTGATTAGCCTCGAGAAGCCTCAGCGGAAATGGGCCTCATCTCGCCTGGAGGGCAAAACCTCCTGGATTTTCTCGAGTTGCGGCAGGTGCTCTCGACTTACGGCAGGGACCTCAGGGACACGCTCTGGTGGCCTCAGGAAAGGCCAGTCCCCATGCGAGTTCCTCGGGGGCCTCTCGGGATTCCTCTCCCGTCGATGCCGGGGCCTAAGACCTTGTGTGGAGTCGGGGCCGGAACCTGAGTATTCCTCTCCAGTGCTGACATGGATCTTGGGGTACTTCTGGAGTCTCCCCAGGGGAGTCAGTCCTCGGCTCGAATGCGGGCATGCACTTGCGCTTTCCTCCAGAGCAGTAGCAGCAGTGTCACGCAGTCCGCCGCGTGGATCAAAGGATCTATGGTTTTCCCTCGAGTCTTTCCCACGAGGCTTTCCCACGAGGCTTTCCAACAGGGCTGTCCCACGTGCACACGTGGTGGGAGTCGATCCTCGGCTTGAACGTCAAGGCAGTGCAGGGAAAACAGGTTCCTCTGGAATGGACTGACACATCTGGGGGACTCTTGGAATGGTGGCACGATCCTAGAGTTCCTCTCGTCTTTCCTGTGGAGAGCGCCTCCTCTTGACATGCGACAGGAACGCCGGGAATTCTTTCCCTACGAAACAGGGAAAGGATCCCTCATCTCGAGCTAGGAGGCGGAAACGGGGCTCCCCTGGATGTGTGCGGGACCTCACGTGCTTCCTCTCGAGTGGAGACGGATATGTTGGGGAACTTCTTGAGTTGCAGCAAGGGTGTGAAGGACCCTTTGGAAGTTCCAGTGGTTACATGTGATTAGCGTCGAGAAGCCTCAGCGGAAATGGGCCTCATCTCGCCTGGAGGGCAAAACCTCCTGTATTTTCTCGAGTTGCGGCAGGTGCTCTCGACTTATGACGGGGACCTCAGGGACCCGCTCTGGTGGCCTCAGGAAAGGCCAGTCCCCATGCGAGTTCCTCGAGGGCCTCTCGGGATTCCTCTCCCGTCGATGCCGGGGCCTAAGTCCTTGTGTGGAGTCAGGACCGGAACCTAAGGATACCTCTCCAGTGCTGACATGGATCTTGGGGTACTTCTGGAGTCTCCCCAGGGGAGTCAGTCCTCGTCTCGAATGCGGGCATGCACTTGCGCTTTCCTCCAGAGCGGTAGCAGCAGTGTCACGCAGTCCGCCACGTGGATCAAAGGATCTATGGTTTTCCCTCGAGTCTTTCCCACGAGGCTTTCCCACGAGGCTTTCCCACAGGGCTGTCCCACGTGCAAACGTGGTGGGATTCGATCCTCGGCTTGAACGTCAAGGCAGTGCAGGGAAAACAGGTTCCTCTGGAATGGACTGACCCATCTGGGGGACTCGTGGAATGGTGGCACGACCCTGGAGTTCCTCTCCCCTTTCCTGTGGAGAGCGCCTCCTCTTGAGATGCGACGGGAACGCCGGGAATTCTTTCCCTACGAAACAGGGAAAGGATCCCTCATCTCGAGCTAGCAGGCGGAAACGGGGCTCCCCTGGATTTGTGCGGGACCCCACGTGCTTCCTCTCGAGTGGAGACGGGTATGTCGGGGAACTTCTTGAGTTGCAGCAAGGGTGAGAAGGACCCTTAGGAAGTTCCAGTGGTTAGACGTGATTAGCCTCGAGAAGCCTCAGCGGAAATGGGCCTCATCTCGCCTGGAGGGCAAAACCTCCTGGATTTTCTCGAGTTGCGGCAGGTGCTCTCGACTTACGACGGGGACCTCAGGGACCCGCTCTGGTGACCTCAGGAAAGGCCAGTCCCCATGCGAGTTCCTCGGGGGCCTCTCAGGATTCCTCTCCCGTCGATGCCGGGGACTAAGACCTTGTGTGGAGTCGGGGCCGGAACCTCAGGATTCCTCTCCAGTGCTGACATGGATCTTGGGGTACTTCTGGAGTCTCCCCAGGGGAGTCAGTCCTCGTCTCGAATGCGGGCATGCACTTGCGCTTTCCTCCAGAGCGGTAGCAGCAGTGTCACGCAGTCCGCCGCGTGGATCAAAGGATCTATGGTTTTATCTCGAGTCTTTCCCACGAGGCTTTCCCACGAGGCTTCCCACAGGGCTGTCCCACGTGCACACGTGGTGGGAGTTGATCTTCGGCTTGATCGTCAAGGCAGTACAGGGAAAACAGGTTCCTCTGGAATGGACTGATATATATGGTGTCTCTTGGAATGGTGGCACGACCCTGGAGTTCCTCTCGCCTTTCCTGTGGAGAGCGCCTCCTCTTGAGTTGTGACGGGAACGCCGGGAATTCTTTCCCTACGAAACAGGGAAAGGATCCCTCATCTCGAGCTAGGAGGCGGAAACGGGGCTCCCCTGGATGTGTGCGGGACCCTCGTTCTTCCTCTCGAGTGAAGACGGGTATGTCGGGGAACTTCTTGAGTTGCAGCAAGGGTGTGAAGGACCCTTTGAAAGTTCCAGTGGTTAGATGTGATTAGCCTCGAGAAGCCTCAGCGGAAATGGGCCTTATCTCGCCTGGAGGGCAAAACCTCCTGGATGTTCTCGAGTTGTGGTAGCTGCTCTCGACTTACGACGGGGACCTCAGGGACCCGCTCTGGTGGCCTCAGGAAAGGCCAGTCCCCATGCGAGTTCCTTAGGGGCCTCTCGGGACTCCTCTCCCCTCGATGCCGTGGCCTAAGACCTTGTGTGGAGTCGGGGCCGGAACCTGAGGATTCCTCTCCAGTGCTGACATGGATCTTTGGGTACTTCTGGAGTCTCCCCAGGGGAGTCAGTCCTCGTCTCGAATGCGGGCATGCACTTGCGCTTTCCTCCAGAGCGGTAGCAGCAGTGTCACGCAGTCCGCCGCGTGGATCAAAGGATCTATGGTTTTCCCTTGAGTCTTTCCCACGAGGCTTTCCCACGAGGCTTTCCCACAGGGCTGTCCCACGTGCACACGTGGTGGGAGTCGATCCTCGGCTTGAACGTCAAGGCAGTGCAGGGAAAACAGGTTCCTCTGGAATGGACTGACACATCTGGGGGACTCTTGGAATGGTGGCACGATCCTAGAGTTCCTCTCGTCTTTCCTGTGGAGAGCGCCTCCTCTTGACATGCGACAGGAACGCCGGGAATTCTTTCCCTACGAAACAGGGAAAGGATCCCTCATCTCGAGCTAGGAGGCGGAAACGGGGCTCCCCTGGATGTGTGCGGGACCTCACGTGCTTCCTCTCGAGTGGAGACGGATATGTTGGGGAACTTCTTGAGTTGCAGCAAGGGTGTGAAGGACCCTTTGGAAGTTCCAGTGGTTACATGTGATTAGCGTCGAGAAGCCTCAGCGGAAATGGGCCTCATCTCGCCTGGAGGGCAAAACCTCCTGGATTTTCTCGAGTTGCGGCAGGTGCTCTCGACTTATGACGGGGACCTCAGGGACCCGCTCTGGTGGCCTCAGGAAAGGCCAGTCCCCATGCGAGTTCCTCGAGGGCCTCTCGGGATTCCTCTCCCGTCGATGCCGGGGCCTAAGTCCTTGTGTGGAGTCAGGACCGGAACCTAAGGATACCTCTCCAGTGCTGACATGGATCTTGGGGTACTTCTGGAGTCTCCCCAGGGGAGTCAGTCCTCGTCTCGAATGCGGGCATGCACTTGCGCTTTCCTCCAGAGCGGTAGCAGCAGTGTCACGCAGTCCGCCACGTGGATCAAAGGATCTATGGTTTTCCCTCGAGTCTTTCCCACGAGGCTTTCCCACGAGGCTTTCCCACAGGGCTGTCCCACGTGCACACGTGGTGGGATTCGATCCTCGGCTTGAACGTCAAGGCAGTGCAGGGAAAACAGGTTCCTCTGTAATGGACTGACCCATCTGGGGGACTCGTGGAATGGTGGCACGACCCTGGAGTTCCTCTCGCCTTTCCTGTGGAGAGCGCCTCCTCTTGAGATGCGACGGGAACGCCGGGAATTCTTTCCCTACGAAACAGGGAAAGGATCCCTCATCTCGAGCTAGGAGGCGGAAACGGGTCTCCCCTGGAAGTGTGCGGGACCCTCGTGCTTCCTCTCGAGTGGAGACGGGTATGTCGGTGAACTTCTTGAGTTGCAGCAAGGGTGTGAAGGACTCTTTGGAAGTTCTAGTGGTTAGATGTGATTAGCCTCGAGAAGCCTCAGCGGAAATGGGCCTCATCTCGCCTGGAGGGCAAAATCTCCTGGATTTTCTCGAGTTGCGGCAGGTGCTCTCTACTTACGACGGGGACCTCAGGGACCCGCTCTGGTGGCCTCAGGAAAGGCCAGTCCCCATGCGAGTTCCTCGGGGGCCTCTCGGGATTCCTCTCCCATCGATGCCGGGGCCTAAGACCTTGTGTGGATTCGGGGCCGGAACCTGAGGATTCCTCTCCAGTGCTGACATGGATCTTGGGGTACTTCTGGAGTCTCCCCAGGGGAGTCAGTTCTCGTGTCGAATGCGGGTATGCACTTGCGCTTTCCTCCATAGCGGTAGCAGCAGTGTCAGGCAGTCCGCCGCGTGGATCAAAGGATCTATGGTTTTCCCTCGAGTCTTTCCCACGAGGCTTTCCCACGAGTCTTTCCCACAGGGCTGTCCCACGTGCACACGTGGTGGGAGACGATTATCGGCTTGAACGTCAAGGCAGTGCAGGGAAAACAGGTTCCTCTGTAATGGACTGACACATCTAGGGGTCTCTTGGAATGGTGGCACGACCCTGGAGTTCCTCTTCCCTTTCCTGTGGAGAGCGCCTCCTCTTGAGATGCGACGGGAACGCCGGGAATTCTTTCCCTACCAAACAGGGAAAGGATCCCTCATCTCGAGCTAGGAGGCGGAAACGGGGCTCCCCTGGATGTGTGCGGGACCCCACGTGCTTCCTCTCGAGTGGGGACGGGTATGTTGGGGAAATTCTTGAGTTGCAGCAAGGGTGTGAAGGACCCTTTAGAAGTTCCAGTGGTTACATGTGATTAGCCTCGAGAAGCCTCAGCGGAAATGGGCCTCATCTCGCCTGGAGGGCAAAACCTCCTGGATTTTCTCGAGTTGCGGCAGGTGCTCTCGACTTTCGGCGGGGACCTCAGGGACCCGCTCTGGAGGCCTCAGGAAAGGCCAGTCCCCATGCGAGTTCCTCAGGGGCCCCTCGGGATTCCTCTCCCGTCGATGCCGGGGCCTAAGACCTTGTGTGGAGTCGGGGCCGGAACCTGAGGATTCCTCTCCAGTGCTGACATGGATCTTTGGGTACTTCTGGAGTCTCCCCAGGGGAGTCAGTCCTCGTCTCGAATGCGGGCATGCACTTGCGCTTTCCTCCAGAGCGGTAGCAGCAGTGTCACGCAGTCCGCCGCGTGGATCAAAGGATCTATGGTTTTCCCTCGAGTCTTTCCCACGAGGCTTTCCCACGAGGCTTTCCCACAGGGCTGTCTCACGTGCACACGTGGTGGGAGTCGATCCTCGGCTTGAACGTCAAGGCAGTGCAGGGAAAACAGGTTCCTCTGTAATGGACTGACCCATCTGGGGGACTCTTGGAATGGTGGCACGACCCTGGAGTTCCTCTCGCCTTTCCTGTGGAGAGCGCCTCCTCTTGAGTTGCGACGGGAACGCCGGGAATTCTTTCCCTACGAAACAGGGAAAGGATCCCTCATCTCGAGCTAGGAGGCGGAAACGGGGCTCCCCTGGATGTGTGCGGGACCCTCGTTCTTCCTCTCGAGTGAAGACGGGTATGTCGGGGAACTTCTTGAGTTGCAGCAAGGGTGTGAAGGACCCTTTGAAAGTTCCAGTGGTTAGATGTGATTAGCCTCGAGAAGCCTCAGCGGAAATGGGCCTTATCTCGCCTGGAGGGCAAAACCTCCTGGATTTTCTCGAGTTGTGGTAGCTGCTCTCGACTTACGACGGGGACCTCAGGGACCCGCTCTGGTGGCCTCAGGAAAGGCCAGTCCCCATGCGAGTTCCTTAGGGGCCTCTCGGGACTCCTCTCCCCTCGATGCCGTGGCCTAAGACCTTGTGTGGAGTCGGGGCCGGAACCTGAGGATTCCTCTCCAGTGCTGACATGGATCTTTGGGTACTTCTGGAGTCTCCCCAGGGGAGTCAGTCCTCGTCTCGAATGCGGGCATGCACTTGCGCTTTCCTCCAGAGCTGTAGCAGCAGTGTCACGCAGTCCGCCGCGTGGATCAAAGGATCTATGGTTTTCCCTCGAGTCTTTCCCACGAGGCTTTCCCACGAGGCTTTCCCACAGAGCTGTCCCACGTGCACACGTGGTGGGAGTCGATCCTCGGCTTGAACGTCAAGGCAGTGCAGGGAAAACAGGTTCCTCTGGAATGGACTGACACATCTGGGGGACTCTTGGAATGGTGGCACGACCCTGGAGTTCCTCTCGCCTTTCCTGTGGAGAGCGCCTCCTCTTGAGATGCGACGGGAACGCCGGGAATTCTTTCCCTACGAAACAGGGAAAGGATCCCTCATCTCGAGCTAGGAGGCGGAAACGGGGCTCCCCTGGATGTGTGCGGGACCCTCGTGCTTCCTCTCGAGTGGAGACGGGTATGTCGGGGAACTTCTTGAGTTGCAGCAAGGGTGTGAAGGATCCTTTGGAAGTTCCAGTGGTTAGATGTGATTAGCCTCGAGAAGCCTCAGTGGAAATGGGCCTCATCTCGCCTGGAGGGCAAAACCTCCTGGATTTTCTCGAGTTGCGGCAGGTGCTCTCGACTTACGGCAGGGTCCTCAGGGACCCGCTCTGGTGGCCTCAGGAAAGGCCAGTCCCCATGCGAGTTCCTCGGGGGCCTCTCGGGATTCCTCTCCCGTCGATGCCGGGGCCTAAGACATTGTGTGGAGTCGAGGCCGGAACCTGAGTATTCCTCTCCAGTGCTGACATGGATCTTGGGGTACTTCTGGAGTCTCCCCAGGGGAGTCAGTCCTCGTCTCGAATGCGGGCATGCACTTGCGCTTTCCTCCAGAGCAGTAGCAGCAGTGTCACGCAGTCCGCCGCGTGGATCAAAGGATCTATGGTTTTCCCTCGAGTCTTTCCCACGAGGCTTTCCCACGAGGCTTTCCCACAGGGCTGTCCCACGTGCACACGTGGTGGGATTCGATCCTCGGCTTGAACGTCAAGGCAGTGCAGGGAAAACAGGTTCCTCTGGAATGGACTGACACATCTGGGGGACTCTAGGAATGGTGGCACGACCCTGGAGTTCCTCTCGCCTTTCCTGTGGAGAGCGCCTCCTCTTGAGATGCGACGGGAACGCCGGGAATTCTTTCCCTACGAAACTGGGAAAGGATCCCTCATCTCGAGCTAGGAGGCGGAAACGGGGCTCCCCTGGATGTGTGCGGGACCCTCCTTCTTCCTCTCGAGTGAAGACGGGTATGTCGGGGAACTTCTTGAGTTGCAGCAAGGGTGTGAAGGACCCTTTGAAAGTTGCAGTGGTTAGATGTGATTAGCCTCGAGAAGCCTCAGCGGAAATGGGCCTTATCTCGCCTGGAGGGCAAAACCTCCTGGATTTTCTCGAGTTCTGGTAGCTGCTCTCGACTTACGACGGGGCCATCAGGGACCCGCTCTGTTGGCCTCAAGAAAGGCCAGTCCCCATGCGAGTTCCTCAGGGGCCTCTCGGGACTCCTCTCCTGTCGATGCCGTGGCCTAAGACCTTGTGTGGAGTCGGGGCCGGAACCTGAGGATTCCTCTCCAGTGCTGACATGGATCTTTGGGTACTTCTGGAGTCTCCCCAGGGGAGTCAGTCCTCGTCTCGAATGCGGGCATGCACTTGCGATTTCCTCCAGAGCCGTAGCAGCAGTGTCACGCAGTCCGCCGCGTGGATCAAAGGATCTATGGTTTTCCCTCGAGTCTTTCCCACGAGGCTTTCCCACGAGGCTTTCACACAGGGCTGTCCCACGTGCACACGTTGTGGGAGTCGATCCTCGGCTTTAACGTCAAGGCAGTGCAGGGAAAACAGGTTCCTCTGGAATGGACTGACACATCTGGGGGACTCTTGGAATGGTGGCACGACCCTGGAGTTCCTCTCGCCTTTCCTGTGGAGAGCGCCTCCTCTTGAGATGCGACGGGAACGCCGGGAATTCTTTCCCTACGAAACAGGGAAAGGATCCCTCATCTCGAGCTAGGAGGCGGAAACGGGGCTCCCCTGGATGTGTGCGGGACCCTCGTGCTTCCTCTCGAGTGGAGACGGGTATGTCGGGGAACTTCTTGAGTTGCAGCAAGGGTGTGAAGGATCCTTTGGAAGTTCCAGTGGTTAGATGTGATTAGCCTCGAGAAGCCTCAGCGGAAATGGGCCTCATCTCGCCTGGAGGGCAAAACCTCCTGGATTTTCTCGAGTTGCGGCAGGTGCTCTCGACTTACGGCAGGGTCCTCAGGGACCCGCTCTGGTGGCCTCAGGAAAGGCCAGTCCCCATGCGAGTTCCTCGGGGGCCTCTCGGGATTCCTCTCCCGTCGATGCCGGGGCCTAAGACATTGTGTGGAGTCGAGGCCGGAACCTGAGTATTCCTCTCCAGTGCTGACATGGATCTTGGGGTACTTCTGGAGTCTCCCCAGGGGAGTCAGTCCTCGTCTCGAATGCGGGCATGCACTTGCGCTTTCCTCCAGAGCAGTAGCAGCAGTGTCACGCAGTCCGCCGCGTGGATCAAAGGATCTATGGTTTTCCCTCGAGTCTTTCCCACGAGGCTTTCCCACGAGGCTTTCCCACAGGGCTGTCCCACGTGCACACGTGGTGGGATTCGATCCTCGGCTTGAACGTCAAGGCAGTGCAGGGAAAACAGGTTCCTCTGGAATGGACTGACACATCTGGGGGACTCTAGGAATGGTGGCACGACCCTGGAGTTCCTCTCGCCTTTCCTGTGGAGAGCGCCTCCTCTTGAGATGCGACGGGAACGCCGGGAATTCTTTCCCTACGAAACTGGGAAAGGATCCCTCATCTCGAGCTAGGAGGCGGAAACGGGGCTCCCCTGGATGTGTGCGGGACCCTCCTTCTTCCTCTCGAGTGAAGACGGGTATGTCGGGGAACTTCTTGAGTTGCAGCAAGGGTGTGAAGGACCCTTTGAAAGTTCCAGTGGTTAGATGTGATTAGCCTCGAGAAGCCTCAGCGGAAATGGGCCTTATCTCGCCTGGAGGGCAAAACCTCCTGGATTTTCTCGAGTTGTGGTAGCTGCTCTCGACTTACGACGGGGACCTCAGGGACCCGCTCTGGTGGCCTCAGGAAAGGCCAGTCCCCATGCGAGTTCCTTAGGGGCCTCTCGGGACTCCTCTCCCGTCGATGCCGTGGCCTAAGACCTTGTGTGGAGTCGGGGCCGGAACCTGAGGATTCCTCTCCAGTGCTGACATGGATCTTTGGGTACTTCTGGAGTCTCCCCAGGGGAGTCAGTCCTCGTCTCGAATGCGGGCATGCACTTGCGCTTTCCTCCAGAGCTGTAGCAGCAGTGTCACGCAGTCCGCCGCGTGGATCAAAGGATCTATGGTTTTCCCTCGAGTCTTTCCCACGAGGCTTTCCCACGAGGCTTTCCCACAGAGCTGTCACACGTGCACACGTGGTGGGAGTCGATCCTCGGCTTGAACGTCAAGGCAGTGCAGGGAAAACAGGTTCCTCTGGAATGGACTGACACATCTGGGGGACTCTTGGAATGGTGGCACGACCCTGGAGTTCCTCTCGCCTTTCCTGTGGAGAGCGCCTCCTCTTGAGATGCGACGGGAACGCCGGGAATTCTTTCCCTAAGAAACAGGGAAAGGATCCCTCATCTCGAGCTAGGAGGCGGAAACGGGGCTCCCCTGGATGTGTGCGGGACCCCACGTGCTTCTTCTCGAGTGGAGATGGGTATGTCGGGGAACTTCTTGAGTTGCAGCAAGGGTGTGAAGGACCCTTAGGAAGTTCCACTTGTTAGACGTGATTAGCCTCGAGAAGCCTCAGCGGAAATGGGCCTCATCTCGCCTGGAGGGCAAAAGCTCCTGGATTTTCTCGAGTTGCGGTAGGTGCTCTCGACTTACGACGGGGACCACAGGGACCCGCTCTGGTGGCCTCAGGAAAGGCCAGTCCCCATGCGAGTTCCTCGGGGGCCTCTCGGGATTCCTCTCCCGTCGATGCCGGGGCCTAAGACCTTGTGTGGAGTCGGGGCTGGAACCTGAGGATTCCTCTCCAGTGCTGACATGGATCTTGGGGTACTTCTGGAGTCTCCCCAGGGGAGTCAGTCCTCGTCTCGAATGCGGGCATGCACTTGCGCTTTCCTCCAGAGCGGTAGCAGCAGTGTCACGCAGTCCGCCGCGTGGATCAAAGGATCTATTTTTTTCCCTCGAGTCTTTCCCACGAGGCTTTCCCACGAGGCTTTCCCACAGGGCTGTCCCACGTGCACACGTGGTGGGAGTCGATCCTCTGCTTGAACGTCAAGGCAGTGCAGGGAAACAGGTTCCTCTGTAATGGACTGACATATCTGGGGGACTCTTGGAATGGTGGCACGACCCTGGAGTTCCTCTCGCCTTTCCTGTGGAGAGCGCCTCCTCTTGAGATGCGACGGGAACGCCCGGAATTCTTTCCCTACGAAACAGGGAAAGGAACCCTCATCTCGAGCTAGGAGGCGAAAACGGGGCTCCCCTGGATGTGTGCGGGACCCTCGTGCTTCCTCTCGAGTGGAGACGGGTATGTCGGGGAACTTCTTGAGTTGCAGCAAGGGTGTGAAGGATCCTTTGGAAGTTCCAGTGGTTAGATGTGATTAGCCTCGAGAAGCCTCAGCGGAAATGGGCCTCATCTCGCCTGGAGGGCAAAACCTCCTGGATTTTCTCGAGTTGCGGCAGGTGCTCTCGACTTACGGCAGGGACCTCAGGGACACGCTCTGGTGGCCTCAGGAAAGGCCAGTCCCCATGCGAGTTCCTCGGGGGCCTCTCGGGATTCCTCTCCCGTCGATGCCGGGGCCTAAGACCTTGTGTGGAGTCGGGGCCGGAACCTGAGTATTCCTCTCCAGTGCTGACATGGATCTTGGGGTACTTCTGGAGTCTCCCCAGGGGAGTCAGTCCTCGTCTCGAATGCGGGCATGCACTTGCGCTTTCCTCCAGAGCAGTAGCAGCAGTGTCACGCAGTCCGCCGCGTGGATCAAAGGATCTATGGTTTTCCCTTGAGTCTTTCCCACGAGGCTTTCCCACGAGGCTTTCCCACAGGGCTGTCCCACGTGCACACGTGGTGGGAGTCGATCCTCGGCTTTAACGTCAAGGCAGTGCAGGGAAAACAGGTTCCTCTGGAATGGACTGACACATCTGGGGGACTCTTGGAATGGTGGCACGATCCTAGAGTTCCTCTCGTCTTTCCTGTGGAGAGCGCCTCCTCTTGACATGCGACAGGAACGCCGGGAATTCTTTCCCTACGAAACAGGGAAAGGATCCCTCATCTCGAGCTAGGAGGCGGAAACGGGGCTCCCCTGGATGTGTGCGGGACCTCACGTGCTTCCTCTCGAGTGGAGACGGATATGTTGGGGAACTTCTTGAGTTGCAGCAAGGGTGTGAAGGACCCTTTGGAAGTTCCAGTGGTTACATGTGATTAGCGTCGAGAAGCCTCAGCGGAAATGGGCCTCATCTCGCCTGGAGGGCAAAACCTCCTGGATTTTCTCGAGTTGCGGCAGGTGCTCTCGACTTATGACGGGGACCTCAGGGACCCGCTCTGGTGGCCTCAGGAAAGGCCAGTCCCCATGCGAGTTCCTCGAGGGCCTCTCGGGATTCCTCTCCCGTCGATGCCGGGGCCTAAGTCCTTGTGTGGAGTCAGGACCGGAACCTAAGGATACCTCTCCAGTGCTGACATGGATCTTGGGGTACTTCTGGAGTCTCCCCAGGGGAGTCAGTCCTCGTCTCGAATGCGGGCATGCACTTGCGCTTTCCTCCAGAGCGGTAGCAGCAGTGTCACGCAGTCCGCCACGTGGATCAAAGGATCTATGGTTTTCCCTCGAGTCTTTCCCACGAGGCTTTCCCACGAGGCTTTCCCACAGGGCTGTCCCACGTGCACACGTGGTGGGATTCGATCCTCGGCTTGAACGTCAAGGCAGTGCAGGGAAAACAGGTTCCTCTGGAATGGACTGACACATCTGGGGGACTCTAGGAATGGTGGCACGACCCTGGAGTTCCTCTCGCCTTTCCTGTGGAGAGCGCCTCCTCTTGAGATGCGACGGGAACGCCGGGAATTCTTTCCCTACGAAACAGGGAAAGGATCCCTCATCTCGAGCTAGGAGGCGAAAGCGGGGCTCCCCTGGATGTGTACGGGACCCCACGTGCTTCCTCTCGAGTGGAGACGGGTATGTCGCGGAACTGCTTGAGTTGCAGCAAGGGTGTGAAGGACCCTTTTTAAGTTCCAGCGGTTAGATGTGATTAGCCTCGAGAAGCCTCAGCGGAAATGGCCCTCATCTCGCCTGGAGGGCAAAACCTCCTGGATTTTCTCGAGTTGCGGCAAGCTCTCGACTTGCGACGGGGACCTCAGGGACCCGCTCTGGTGGCCTCAGGAAAGGCCAGTCCCCATGCGAGTTCCTCGGGGGCCTCTTGGGATTCCTCTCCAGTCGATCCCGGGGCCTAAGTCCTTGTGTGGAGTCGGGGCCGGAACCTGAGGATTCCTCTCCAGTGCTGACATGGATCTTGGGGTTCTTCTGGAGTCTCCCCAGGGGAGTCAGTCCTCGTCTCGAATGCGGGCATGCACTTGCGCTTTCCTCCAGAGTGGTAGCAGCAGTGTCACGCAGTCCGCCGCGTGGATCAAAGGATCTATGGTTTTCCCTCGAGTCTTTCCCACCAGGCTTTCCCACGAGGCTTTCCCACAGGGCAGTCCCACGTGCACACGTGGTGGGAGTCGATCCTCGGCTTGAACGTCAAGGCAGTGCAGGGAAAATAGATTCCTCTGGAATGGATTGACACATCTGGGGGACTCTTGGAATGGTGGCACGACCCTGGAGTTCCTCTCGCCTTTCCTGTGGAGAGCGCCTCCTCTTGAGATGCGACGGGAACGCCGGGAATTCTTTCCCTACGAAACAGGGAAAGGATCCCTCATCTCGAGCTAGGAGGCGGAAACGGGTCTCCCCTGGATGTGTGCGGGACCCCATGTGCTTCCTCTCGAGTGGAGACTGTTATGTCGGGGAGCATCTTGAGTTGCAGCAAGGGTGTGAAGGACCCTTTGGAAGTTCCAGTGGTTAGATGTGATTAGCCTCGAGAAGCCTCAGCGGAAATGGGCCTCATCTCGCCTTTACGGCAAAACCTCCTGGATTTTCTCGAGTTGCGGCAGATGCTCTCGACTTACGACGGGGACCTCAGGGACCCGCTCTGGTGGCCTCAGGAAAGGCCAGTCCCCATGCGAGTTCCTCGGGGGCCTCTCGGGATTCCTCTCCGGTCGATGCCGGGGCCTAAGACCTTGTGTGGAGTCGGGGCAGGAACCTGAGGATTCCTCTCCAGTGCTGACATGGATCTTGGGGTACTTCTGGAGTCTCCCCAGGGGAGTCAGTCCTCGTCTCGAATGCGGGCATGCACTTGCGCTTTCCTCCAGAGCGGTAGCAGCATTGTCACGCAGTCCGCCGCGTGGATCAAAGGATCTATGGTTTTCCCTCGAGTCTTTCCCACGAGGCTTTCCCACGAGGCTTTCCCACGAGGCTTTCCCACAGGGCTGTCACACGTGCACACGTGGTGGGACTCGATCCTCGGGTTGAACGTCAAGGCAGTGCAGGGAAAACAGGTTCCCATGGAATGGACTGACCCATCTGGGGGACTCTTGGAATGGTGGCACGACCCTGGTGTTCCTCTCGCCTTTCCTGTGGAGAGCGCCTCCTCTTGAGATGCGACGGGAACGCCGGGAATTCTTTCCCTATGAAACAGGGAAAGGATCCCTCATCTCGAGCTAGGAGGCGGAAACGGGGCTCCCCTGGATGTGTGCGGGACCCTCGTGCTTCCTCTCGAGTGGAGACGGGTATGTCGGGGAACTTCTTGAGTTGCAGCAAGGGTGTGAAGGACCCTTTGAAAGTTCCAGTGGTTAGATATGTTTAGCCTCGAGAAGCCTCAGCGGAATTGGGCCTCATCTCGGCTGGAGGGCAAAACCTCCTGGATTTTCTCGAGTTGCGGCAGGTGCTCTCGACTTACGACGGGGACCTCAGGGACCCGCTCTGGTGGCCTCAGGAAAGGCCAGTCCCCATGCGAGTTCCTCGGGGGCCTCTCGGGATTCCTCTCTCGTGGATGCCGGGGCCTAAGACCTTGTGTGTATTCGGGGCCGGAACCTGAGGATTCCTCTCCAGTGCTGACATGGATCTTGGGGTACTTCTGGAGTCTCCCCAGGGGAGTCAGTCCCCGTCTCGAATGCGGGCATGCACTTGCGCTTTCCTCCAGAGCGGTAGCAGCAGTGTCACGCAGTCCGCCGCGTGGATCAAAGGATCTATGCTTTTCCCGCGAGTCTTTCCCATGAGGCTTTCCCACGACGCTTTCCCACAGGGCTGTCCCACGTGCACACGTGGTGGGAGTCGATCCTCGGCTTGAACGTTAAGGCAGTGCAGGGAAAACAGGTTCCTCTGGAATGGACTGACCCATCTGGGGGACTCTTGGAATGGTGGCACGACCCTGGTGTTCCTCTCGCCTTCCTGTGGAGAGCGCCTCCTCTTGAGATGCGACGGGAACGCTGGGAATTCTTTCCCTAGGAAACAGGGAAAGGATCCCTCATCTCGAGCTAGGAGGCGGAAACGGGGCTCTCCTGGATGTGTGCGGGACCCCACGTGCTTCCTCTCGAGTGGAAACGGTTATGTCGTGGAACTTCTTGAGTTGCAGCAAGGGTGTGAAGGACCCTTTGGAAGTTCCAGTGGTTAGACCTGATTAGCCTCGAGAAGCCTCAGCGGAAATGGGCCTCATCTCGCCTGGAGGGCAACACCTGGTGGATTTTCTCGAGTTGCGGCAGGTGCTCTCGACTTACGACAGGGACCTCAGGGACCCGGTCTGGTGGCCTCAGGAACGGCCAGTCCCCATGCGAGTTCCTCGGGGGCCTCTCGGGATTCCTCTCCCGTCGATGCCGGGGCCTAAGACCTTGTGTGGAGTCGGGGCCGGAACCTGAGGATTCCTCTCCAGTGCTGACATGGATCTTGGGGTACTTCTGGAGTCTCCCCAGGGGAGTCAGTCCTCGTCTCGAATGCGGGCATGCACTTGCGCTTTCCTCCAGAGCGGTAGCAGCAGTGTCACGCAGTCCGCCGCGTGGATCAAAGGATCTATGGTTTTCCCTCGAGTCTTTCCCACGAGGCTTTTCCTCGAGGCTTTCCCACAGGGCAGTCCCACGTGCACACGTGTTGGGAGTCGATCCTCGGCTTGAACGTCAAGGCAGTGCGGGGAAAACAGGTTCCTCTGGAATGGACTGACACATCTGGTGGACTGTTGGAATGGTGGCATGACCCTGGAGTTCCTCTCGCCTTTCCTGTGGAGAGCGCCTCCTCTTGAGATGCGACGGGAACGCCGGGAATTCTTTCCCTACGAAACAGGGAAAGGATCCCTCATCTCGAGCTAGGAGGCGGAAACGGGGCTCCCCTGGATGTGTGCGGGACCCCACGTGCTTCCTCTCGAGTGGAGACGGGTATGTCGTGGAACTGCTTGAGTTGCAGCAAGGGTGTGAAGGACCCTTTGGAAGTTCCAGTGGTTAGATGTGATTAGCCTCGAGAAGCCTCACCGGAAATGGGCCTCATCTCGCCTGGAGGGCAACACCTGGTGGATTTTCTCGAGTTGCGGCAGGTGCTCTCGACTTACGACGGGGACCTCAGGGACCCGGTCTGGTGGCCTCAGGAACGGCCAGTCCCCATGCGAGTTCCTCGGGGGCCTCTCGGGATTCCTCTCCCGTCGATGCCGGGGCCTAAGACCTTGTGTGGAGTCGGGGCCGGAACCTGAGGATTCCTCTCCAGTGCTGACATGGATCTTGGGGTACTTCTGGAGTCTCCCCAGGGGAGTCAGTCCTCGTCTCGAATGCGGGCATGCACTTGCGCTTTCCTCCAGAGCGGTAGCAGCAGTGTCACGCAGTCCGCCGCGTGGATCAAAGGATCTATGGTTTTCCCTCGAGTCTTTCCCACGAGGCTTTCCCTCGAGGCTTTCCCACAGGGCAGTCCCACGTGCACACGTGGTGGGAGTCGATCCTCGGCTTGAACGTCAAGGCAGTGCGGGGAAAACAGGTTCCTCTGGAATGGACTGACACATCTGGGGGACTGTTGGAATGGTGGCATGACCCTGGAGTTCCTCTCGCCTTTCCTGTGGAGAGCGCCTCCTCTTGAGATGCGACGGGAACGCCGGGAATTCTTTCCCTACGAAACAGGGAAAGGGTCCCTCATCTCGAGCTAGGAGGCGGAAACGGGGCTGCCCTGCATGTGTGCGGGACCCCACGTGCTTCCTCTCGAGTGGAGACGGGTATGTCGCGGAACTGCTTGAGTTGCAGCAAGGGTGTGAAGGACCCTTTGGAAGTTCCAGTGGTTAGATGTGATTAGCCTCGAGAAGCCTCAGCGGAAATGGGCCTCATCTCGCCTGTAGGGCAAAACCTCCTGGATTTTCTCGAGTTGCGGCAGGTGCTCTCGACTTATGACGGGGACCTCAAGGACCCGGTCTGGTGGCCTCAGGAACGGCCAGTCCCCATGAGAGTTCCTCGGGGGCCTCTCGGGATTCCTCTCCCGTCGATGTCGTGGCCTAAGACCTTGTGTGGATTCGGGGCCGGAACCTGAGGATTCCTCTCCAGTGCTGACATGGATCTTGGGGTACTTCTGGAGTCTCCCCAGGGGAGTCAGTCCTCGTCTCGAATGCGGGCATGCACTTGCGCTTTCCTCCAGAGCGGTAGCAGCAGTGTCACGCAGTCCGCCGCGTAGATCAAAGGATCTATGATTTTCCCTCGAGTCTTTCCCACGAGGCTTTCCCACGAGGCTTTCCCACAGGGCTGTCCTACGTGCACACGTGGTGGGAGTCGATCCTCGGCTTGAACGTCAAGGCAGTGCCGGGAAAACAGGTTCCTCTGGAATGGACTGACACATTTGGGGGACTCTTGGAATGGTGGCACGACCCTGGAGTTCCTCTCGCCTTTCCTGTGGAGAGCGCCTTCTCTTGAGATGCGACGGGAACGCCGGGAATTCTTTCCCTATGAAACAGGGAAAGGATCCCTCATCTCGATCTAGGAGGCGGAGACGGGGCTCCCCTGGATGTGTGCCGGACCCCACGTGCTTCCTCTCGAGTGGAGACGGGTATGTCGGGGAACTTCTTGAGTTGCAGCAAGGGTGTGAAGGACCCTTAGGAAGTTCCAGTGGTTAGACGTGATTAGCCTCGAGAAGCCTCAGCGGAAATGGGCCTCATCTCGCCTGGAGGGCAAAACCTCCTGGATTTTCTCGAGTTGCGGCAGGTGCTCTCGACTTAGGACGGGGACCTCAGGGACCCGGTCTGGTGGCCTCAGGAACGGCCAGTCCCCATGCGAGTTCCTCGGGGGCCTCTCGGGATTCCTCTCCCGTCGATGCCGGGGACTAAGACCTTGTGTGGATTCGGGGCCGGAACCTAAGGATTCCTCTCCAGTGCTGACATGGATCTTGGGGTACTTCTGGAGTCTCCCCAGGGGAGTCAGTCCTCGTCTCGAATGCGGGCATGCACTTGCGCTTTCCTCCAGAGCGGTAGCAGCAGTGTCACGCAATCCGCCGCGTGGATCAAAGGATCTGTGGTTTTCCCTGGAGTCTTTCCCTCGAGGCTTTCCCACGAGGCTTTCCCACAGGGCTGTCCCACGTGCACACGTGGTGGGATTCGATCCTCGGCTTGAACGTCAAGGCAGTGCGGGGAAAACAGGTTCCTCTGGAATGGACTGACACATCTGGGGGACTCTTGGAATGGTGGCACGACCCTGGAGTTCCTCTCCCCTTTCCTGTGGAGAGCGCCTCCTCTTGAGATGCGACGGGAACGCCGGGAATTCTTTCCCTAAGAAACAGGGAAAGGATCCCTCATCTCGAGCTAGGAGGAGGAAACGGGGCTCCCCTGGATGTGTGCGGGACCCCACGTGCTTCCTCTCGAGTGGAGATGGGTATGTCGGGGAACTTCTTGAGTTGCAGCAAGGGTGTGAAGGACCCTTTGGAAGTTCCAGTGGTTAGATGTGATTAGCCTCGAGAAGCCTCAGCAGAAATGGGCCTCATCTCGCCTGGAGGGCAAAACCTCCTGGATTTTCTCGAGTTGCGGCAGGTGCTCTCGACTTACGTCGGAGACCTCAGGGACCCGCTCTGGTGGCCTCAGGAAAGGCAAGTCCCCATGCGAGTTCCTCGGGGGCCTCTCGGGATTCCTCTCCCGTCGATGCCGGGGCCTAAGACCTTGTGTGGAGTCGGGGCCGGAACCTGAGGATTCCTCTCCAGTGCTGACATGGATCTTGGGGTACTTCTGGAGTCTCCCCAGTGGAGTCAGTCCTCGTCTCGAATGCGGGCATGCACTTGCGCTTTCCTCCAGAGCGGTAGCAGCAGTGTCACGCATTCCGCCACGTGGATCAAAGGATCTATGGTTTTCCCTCGAGTCTTTCCCACGAGGCTTTCCCACGAGGCTTTCCCACAGGGCTGTCCCACGTGCACACGTGGTGGGAGTCGATCCTCGGCTTGAACGTCAAGGCAGTTCAGGGAAAAAAGGTTCCTCTGGAATGGACTGACACATCTGGGGGACTCTTGGAATGGTGGCACGACCCTGGAGTTCCTCTCGCCTTTCCTGTGGAGAGCGCCTCCTCTTGAGATGCGACGGGAACGCCGGGAATACTTTCCCTACGAAACAGGGAAAGGATCCCTCATCTCTAGCTAGGAGGCGGAAACGGGGCTCCCCTGGATGTGTGCGAGACCCCACGTGCTTCCTCTCGAGTGGAGACGGGTATGTCGCGGAACTGCTTGAGTTGCAGCAAGGGTGTGAAGGACCCTTTGGAAGTTCCAGTGGTTAGATGTGATTGGCCTCGAGAAGCCTCAGCGGAAATGGGCCTCATCTCGCCTGGAGGGCAAAACCTCCTGGATTTTCTCGAGTTGCGGCAGGTGCTCTCGACTTAGGACGGGGACCTCAGGGACCCGCTCTGGTGGCCTCAGGAAAGGCCAGTCCCCATGCGAGTTCTTCGGGGGCCTCTCGGGATTCCTCTCCGGTCGATGCCGGGGCCTAGGACCTAGTGTGGAGTCTGGGCCGGAACCTGAGGATTCCTCTCCAGTGCTGACATGGATCTTGGGGTACTTCTGGAGTCTCCCCAGGGGAGTCAGTCCTCGTCTCGAATGCGGGCATACACTTGTGCTTTCCTCCAGAGCGGTAGCAGCAGTGTCACGCAGTCCGCCGCGTGGATCAAAGGATCTATGGTTTGCCCTCGAGTCTTTCCCACGAGGCTTTCACACGAGGCTTTCCCACAGGGCTGTCCCACGTGCACACGTGGTGGGAGTCGATCCTCGGCTTGAACGTCAAGGCAGTGCAGGGAAAACAGGTTCCTCTGGAATGGACTGACACATCTGGGGGACTCTTGGAATGGTGGCACGACCCTGGAGTTCCTCTCGCCTTTCCTGTGGAGAGCGCCTCCTCTTGAGATGCGACGGGAACGCCGGGAATTCTTTCCCTACGAATCAAGGAAAGGATGACTCATCTCGAGCTAGGAGGCGGAAACGGGGCTCCTCTGGATGTGTGAGGGACCCTCGTGCTTCCTCTAGAGTGGAGACGGGTATGTCGGAGAACTTCTTGAGTTGCAGCAAGGGTGTGAAGGACCCTTTGGAAGTTCCAGTTGTTAGATGTGATTAGCCTCGAGAAGCCTCAGCGGAAATGGACCTCATCTCGCCTGGAGCGCAAAACCTCCTGGATTTTCTCGAGTTGCCGCAGGTGCTCTCGACTTAGGACGGGGACCTCAGGGACCCGCTCTGGTGGCCTCAGGAAAGGCAAGTCCCCATGCGAGTTCCTCGGGCGCCTCTCGGGATTCCTCTCCGGTCGATGCCGGGCCCTAGGACCTAGTGTGGAGTCGGGGCCGGAATCTGAGGATTCCTCTCCAGTGCTGACATGGATCTTGGGGTACTTCTGGAGTCTCCCCAGGGGAGTCAGTCCTCGTCTCGAATGCGGGCATGCACTTGCGCTTTCCTCCAGAGCGGTAGCAGTAGTGTCACGCAGTCCGCCGCGTGGATCAAAGGATCTATGGTTTTCCCTCGAGTCTTTCCCACGAGGGTTTCCCACGAGGCTTTCCCACAGGGCTGTCCCACGTGCACACGTGGTGGGAGTCGATCCTCGGCTTGAACGTCAAGGCAGTGCCGGGAAAACAGGTTCCTCTGGAATGGACTGACACATCTGGGGGACACTTGGAATGGTGGCACGACCCTGGAGTTCCTCTCGCCTTTCCTGTGGAGAGCGCCTCCTCTTGAGATGCGACGGGAACGCCGGGAATTCTTTCCCTACGAAACAGGGAAAGGATCCCTCATTTCGAGCTAGGAGGCGGAAACGGAGCTCCTCTGGATGTGTGTGGGACCCTCGTGCTTCTTCTTCAGTGGAGACGGGTATGTAGGGGAACTTCTTGAGTTGCAGCAAGGGTGTGAAGGACCCTTTGGAAGTTCCAGTGGTTAGATGTGATTAGCCTCGAGAAGCCTCAGCGGAAATGGGCCTCATCTCTCCTGGAGGGCAAAACCTCCTGGATTTTCTCGAGTTGCGGCAGGTGCTCTCGACTTAAGACGGGGACTACAGGGACCCGCTCTGGTGGCCTCAGGAAAGGCGAGTCCCCATGCGAGTTCCTCGGGGGCCTCTCGGGATTCCTCTCCCGTCGATGCCGGGGCCTAAGACCTTGTGTGGAGTCGGGGCCGGAACCTGAGGATTCCTCTCCAGTGCTGACATGGATCTTGGGGTACTTCTGGAGTCTCCCCAGGGGAGTCAGTCCTCGTCTCGAATGCGGGCATGCACTTGCGCTTTCCTCCAGAGCGGTAGCAGCAGTGTCACGCAGTCCGCCGCGTGGATCAAAGGATCTATGGTTTTCCCTCGAGTCTTTCCCACGAGGCTTTCCCACGAGGCTTTCCCACAGGGCTGTCCCACGTGCACACGTGGTGGGAGTCGATCCTCGGCTTGAACGTCAAGGCAGTGCCGGGAAAACAGGTTCCTCTGGAATGGACTGACACATCTGGGGGACTCTTGGAATGGTGGCACGACCCTGGAGTTCCTCTCGCCTTTCCTGTGGAGAGCGCCTCCTCTTGAGATGCGACGGGAACGCCGGGAATTCTTTCCCTACGAAACAACGAAAGGATCCCTCATTTCGAGCTAGGAGGCGGAAACGGAGCTCCTCTGGATGTGTGCGGGACCCTCGTGCTTCTTCTCGAGTGGAGACGGGTATGTAGGGGAACTTCTTGAGTTGCAGCAAGGGTGTGAAGGACCCTTTGGAAGTTCCAGTGGTTAGATGTGATTAGCCTTGAGAAGCCTCAGCGGAAATGGGCCTCATCTCGCCTGGAGGGCAAAACTTCCTGGATTTTCTCGAGTTGCGGCAGGTGCTCTCGACTTAAGACGGGGACCACAGGGACCCGCTCTGGTGGCCTCAGGAAAGGCCAGTCCCCATGCGAGTTCCTCGGGGGCCTCTCGGGATTCCTCTCCCGTCGATACCGGGGCCTAAGACCTTGTGTGGAGTCGGGGCCGAAACCTGAGGATTCCTCTCCAGTGCTGACATGGATCTTGGGGTACTTCTGGAGTCTCCCCAGGGGAGTCAGTCCTCGTCTCGAATGCGGGCATGCACTTGCGCTTTCCTCCAGAGCGGTAGCAGCAGTGTCACGCAGTCCGCCGCGTGGATCAAAGGATCTATGGTTTTCCCTCGAGTCTTTCCCACGAGGCTTTCCCACGAGGCTTTCCCACAGGGATGTCCCACGTGCACACGTGGTGGGAGTCGATCCTCGGCTTGAACGTCAAGGCAGTGCAGGGAAAACAGGTTCCTCTGGAATGGACTGACACATCTGGGTGTCTCTTGGAATGCTGGCACGACCCTGGAGTTCCTCTCGCCTTTCCTGTGGAGAGCGCCTCCTCTTGAGATGCGACGGGAACGCCGGGAATTCTTTCCCTAAGAAACAGGGAAAGGATCCCTCATCTCGAGCTAGGAGGCGGAAACGGGGCTCCCCTGGATGTGTGCGGCACCCAACGTGCTTCCTCTCGAGTGGAGACGGGTATGTCGCGCAACTGCTTGAGTTGCAGCAAGGGTGTGAAGGACCCTTTGGAAGTTCCAGTGGTTAGATGTGATTAGCCTCGAGAAGCCTCAGCGGAAATGGGCCTCATCTCGCCTGGAGGGCAAAACCTCATGGATTTTCTCGAGTTGCGGCAGGTGCTCTCAACTTACGACGGGGACCTCAGGGACCCGCTCTGGTGGCCTCAGGAAAGGCCAGTCCCCATGCGAGTTCCTCGGGGGCCTCTCGGGATTCCTCTCCCATTGATGCCGGGGCCTAAGACCTTGTGTGGAGTAGGGGCCGGAACCTGAGGATTCTTCTCCAGTGCTGACATGGATCTTGGGGTACTTCTGGACTCTCCCCAGGGGAGTCAGTCCTCGTCTCGAATGCGGGCATGCACTTGCGCTTTCCTCCAGAGCGGTAGCAGCAGTGTCACGCAGTCCGCCACGTGGATCAAAGGATCTATGCATTTCCCTCGAGTCTTTCCCACGAGGCTTTCCCACGAGGCTTTCCCACAGGGCTGTCCCACGTGCACACGTGGTGGGAGTCGATCCTCGGCTTGAACATCAAGGCAGTGCAGGGAAAACAGGTTCCTCCGGAATGGACTGACACATCTGGGGCTCTCTTGGAATGGTGGCACGACCCTGGAGTTCCTCTCCCCTTTCCTGTGGAGAGCGCCTCCTCTTGAGATGCGACGGGAACGCCGGGAATTCTTTCCCTACGAAACAGGGAAAGGATCCCTCATCTCGAGCTAGGAGGCGGAAACGGGGCTCCCCTGGATGTGTGCGGGACCCTCGTGCTTCCTCTCGAGTGGACACGGGTATATCGGGGAACTTCTTGAGTTGCAGCAAGGGTGTGAAGGACCCTTTGGAAGTTCCAGTGGTTAGATGTGATTAGCCTCGCGAAGCCTCAGCGGAAATGGGCCTCATCTCGCCTGGAGGGCAAAACCTCCTGGATTTTCTCGAGTTGCGGCAGGTGCTCTCGACTTACGACGGGGACCTCAGGGACCCGCTCTGGTGGCCTCAGGAAAGGCCAGTCCCCATGCGAGTTCCTCGGGGGCCTCTCGGGATTCCTCTCCCGTCGATGCCGGGGCCTAAGACCTTGTGTGGAGTCGGGGCCGGAACCTGAGGATTCCTCTGCAGTGCTGACATGGATCTTGGGGTACATCTGGAGTCTCCCCAGGGGACTCAGTCCTCGTCTCGAATGCGGGCATGCACTTGCGCTTTCCTCCAGAGCGGTAGTAGCAGTGTCACGCAGTCCGCCACGTGGATCAAAGGATCTATGGTTGTCCCTCGAGTCTTTCCCACGAGGCTTTCCCACGAGGCTTTCCCACAGGGCTGTCCCACGTGCACACGTGGTGGGAGTCGATCCTCGGCTTGAACGTCAAGGCAGTGCAGGGAAAACAGGTTCCTCTGGAATGGACTGACACATCTGGGGGACTCTTGGAATGGTGGCACGACCCTGGAGTTCCTCTCGCCTTTCCTGTGGAGAGCGCCTCCTCTTGAGATGCGACCGGAACGCCGGGAATTCTTTCCCTGCGAAACAGGGAAAGGATCCCTCATCTCGAGCTAGGAGGCGGAAACGGGGCTCCCCTGGATGTGTGCAGGACACCACGTGCTTCCTCTCGAGTGGAGACGGGTATGTCGGGGAACTTCTTGAGTTGCAGCAAGGGTGTGAAGGACCCTTTGGAAGTTCCAGTGGTTAGACGTGATTAGCCTCGAGAAGCCTATACGGAAATGTGCCTCATCTCGCCTGGAGCGCAAAACCTCCTGGATTTTCTCGAGTTGCGGCAGGTGCTCTCGACTTACGACGGGGACCTCAGGGACCCGCTCTGGTGGCCTCAGGAAAGGCCAGTCCCCATGCGAGTTCCTCGGGGGCCACTCGGGATTCCTCTCCCGTCGATGCCGGGGCCTAAGACCTTGTGTGGAGTCGGGGCCGGAACCTGAGGATTCCTCTCCAGTGCTGACATGGATCTTGGGGTACTTCTGGAGTCTCCCCAGGGGAGTCAGTCCTCCTCTCGAATGCGGGCATGCACTTGCGCTTTCCTCCAGAGCGGTAGCACCAGTGTCACGCAGTCCGCCGCGTGGATCAAAGGATCTATGGTTTTCCCTCGAGTCTTTCCCACGAGGCTTTCCCACGAGGCTTTCCCACAGGGCTGTCCCACGTGCACACGTGGTGGGAGTCGATCCTCGGCTTGAACGTCAAGGCAGTGCAAGGAAAACAGGTTCCTCTGGAATGGACTGACACATCTGGGGGACTCTTGGAATGGTGGCACGACCCTGGAGTTCCTCTCGCCTTTCCTGTGGAGAGCACCGCCTCTTGAGATGCGACGGGAACGCCGGGAATTCTTTCCCTACGAAACAGGGAAAGGATCACTCATCTCGAGCTAGGAGGCGGAAACGGTGCTCCCCTTGATGTGTGCGGGACCCCACGTGCTTCCTCTCGAGTGGAGACGGGTATGTCGGGGAAATTCTTGAGTTGCAGCAAGGGTGTGAAGGACCCTTTGGAAGTTCCAGTGGTTAGACGTGATTAGCCTCGAGAAGCCTCAGCGGAAATGTGCCTCATCTCGTCTGGAGGGCAAAACCTCCTGGATTTTCTCGAGTTGCGGCAGGTGCTCTCGACTTACGACAGGGACCTCAGGGACCCGCTCTGGTGGCCTCAGGAAAGGCCAGTCCCCATGCGAGTTCCTCGGGGGCCTCTCGGGATTCCTCTCCCGTCGATGCCGGGGCCTAAGACCTTGTGTGGAGTCGGGGCCGGAACCTGAGGATTCCTCTCCAGTGCTAACATGGATCTTGGGGTACTTCTGGAGTCTCCCCAGGGGAGTCAGTCCTCGTCTCGAATGCGGGCATGCACTTGCGCTTTCCTCCAGGGCGGTAGCAGCAGTGTCACGCAGTCCGCCGCGTGGATCAAAGGATCTATGGTTTTCCCTCGAGTCTTTCCCAAGAGTCTTTCCCACGAGGCTTTCCCACAGGGCTGTCCCACGTGCACACGTGGTGGGATTCGATCCTCGGCTTGAACGTCAAGGCAGTGCAGGGAAAACAGGTTCCTCTGGAATGGACTGACACATCTGGGAGACTCTTGGAATGGTGGCAAGACCCTGGAGTTCCTCTCGCCTTTCCTGTGGAGAGCGCCTCCTCTTGAGATGCGACGGGAACGCCGGGAATTCTTTCCCTACGAAACAGGGAAAGGATCCCTCATCTCGAGCTAGGAGGCGGAAACGGGGCTCCCCTGGATGTGTGCGGGACCCCACGTGCTTCCTCTCGAGTGGAGACGGGTATGTCGGGGAACTTCTTGAGTTGCAGCAAGGGTGTGAAGGACCCTTTGGAAGTTCCAGTGGTTAGACGTGATTAGCCTCGAGAAGCCTCAGCGGAAATGGGCCTCATCTCGCCTGGAGGGCAAAACCTCGTGGATTTTCTCGAGTTGTGGCAGGTGCTCTCGACTTACGACGGGGACCTCAGGGACCCGCTCTGGTGGCCTCAGGAAAGGTCAGTCCCCATGCGAGTTCCTCGGGGGCCTCTCGGGATTCCTCTCCCGTCGATGCCGGGGCCTAAGACCTTGTGTGGAGTCGGGGCCGGAACCTGAGGATTCCTCTCCAGTGCTGACATGGATCTTGGGGTACTTCTGGAGTCTCCCCAGGGGAGTCAGTCCTCGTCTCGAATGCGGGCATGCACTTGCGCTTTCCTCCAGAGCGGTAGCAGCAGTGTCACGCAGTCCGCCGCGTGGATCAAAGGATCTATGGTTTTCCCTCGAGTCTTTCCCACGAGGCTTTCCCACGAGGCTTTCTCACAGGGCTGTCATACGTGCACACGTGGTGGGAGTCGATCCTCGGCTTGAACGTCAAGGCAGTGCAGGGAAAACAGGTTCCTCTGGAATGGACTGACACATCTGGGGGACTCTTGGAATGGTGGCACGACCCTGGAGTTCCTCTCGCCTTTCCTGTGGAGAGCGCCTCTTCCTGAGATGCGACGGTAACGCCGGGAATTCTTTCCCTACGAAACAGGGAAAGGATCCCACATCTCGAGCTAGGAGGCGGAAACGGGGCTCCCCTGGATGTGTGCGGGACCCTCGTGCTTCCTCTCGAGTGTAGACGGGTATGTCGGGGAACTTCTTGAGTTGCAGCAAGGGTGTGAAGGACCCTTTGGAAGTTCCAGGGGTTAGACGTGATTAGCCTCGAGAAGCCTCAGCGGAAATGGGCCTCATCTTGCCTGGAGGGCAAAACCTCCTGGATTTTCTCGAGTTGCGGCAGGTGCTCTCGACTTACGACGGGGACCTCAGGGACCCGCTCTGCTGGCCTCAGGAAAGGCCAGTCCCCATGCGAGTTCCTCGGGGGCCTCTCGGGATTCCTCTCCCGTCGATGCCGGGGCCTAAGACCTTGTGTGGAGTCGGGGCCGGAACCTGAGGATTCCTCTCCAGTGCTGACATGGATCTTGGGGTACTTCTGGAGTCTCCCCAGGGGAGTCAGTCCTCGTCTCGATTGCGGGCATGCACTTGCGCTTTCCTCCAGAGCGGTAACAGCAGTGTCACCCAGTCCGCCGCGTGGATCAAAGGATCTATGGTTTTCCCTCGAGTCTTTCCCACGAGTCTTTCCCACGAGGCTTTCCCACAGGGCTGTCCCACGTGCACACGTGGTGGGAGTCGATCCTCGGCTTGAACGTCAAGGCAGTGCAGGGAAAACAGGTTCCTCTGGAATGGACTGACACATCTGGGGGACTCTTGGAATGGTGGCACGACCCTGGAGTTCCTCATGCCTTTCCTGTGGAGAGCGCCTCCTCTTGAGATGCGACGGGAACGCCGGGAATTCTTTCCCTACGAAACAGGGAAAGGATCCCTCATCTCGAGCTAGGAGGCGGAAACGGGGCTCCCCTGGGTGTGTGCGGGACCCTCGTGCTTCCTCTCGAGTGGACACGGGTATGTCGGGAAACTTCTTGAGTTGCAGCAAGGGTGTGAAGGACCCTTTGGAAGTTCCAGTGGTTAGATGTGATTAGCCTCGAGAAGCCTCAGCGGAAATGGGCCTCATCTCGCCTGGAGGGCAAAACCTCCTGGATTTTCTCGAGTTGCGGCAGGTGCTCTCGACTTACGACGGGGACCTCGGGGACTCGCTCTGGTGGCCTCAGGAAAGGCCAGTTCCCATGCGAGTTCCTCGGGGGCCTCTCGGGATTCCTCTCCCGTCGATGCCAGGGCCTAAGACCTTGTGTGGAGTCGGGGCCGGAACCTGAGGATTCCTCTCCAGTGCTGACATGGATCATGGGGTACTTCTGGAGTCTCCCCAGGGGAGTCAGTCCTCGTCTCGAATGCGGGCATGCAGTTGTGCTTTCCTCCAGAGCTGTAGCAGCAGGGTCACGCAGTCCGCCGCGTGGATCAAAGGATCTATGGTTTTCCCTCGAGTCTTTCCCACGAGGCTTTCCCACGAGGCTTTCCCACAGGGCTGTCCCACGTGCACACGTGGTGGGAGTCGATCCTCGGCTTGAACATCAAGGCAATGCAGGGAAAACAGGTTCCTCTGGAATGGACTGACACATCTGGGGGACTCTTGGAATGGTGGCACGGGCCTGGAGTTCCTATCGCCTTTCCTGTAGATAGCGCCTCCCCTTGAGAGGCGACGGGATCGTCGGGAATTCTTTCCCTACGAAACAGGGAAAGGATCCCTCATCTCGAGCTAGGAGGCGGAAACGGGGCTCCCCTGGATGTGTGCGGGACCCTCGTGCTTCCTCTCGAGTGGAGACGGGTATGTCGGGGAACTTCTTGAGTTGCAGCAAGGGTGTGAAAGACCCTTTGGTAGTTCCAGTGGTTAGATGTGATTACCCTCGAGAAGCCTCAGCGGAAATGGGCCTCATCTCGCCTGGAGGGCAAAACCTCCTGGATTTTCTCGAGTTGTGGCAGGTGCTCTCGACTTACGACGGGGACCTCGGGGACTCGCTCTGGTGGCCTCAGGAAAGGCCAGTCCCCATGCGAGTTCCTCGGGGGCCTCTCGGGATTCCTCTCCCGTCGATGCTGGGGCCTAAGACCTTGTGTGGAGTCGGGGCCGGATCCTGAGGATTCCTCTCCAGTGCTGACATGGATCTTGGGCTACTTCTGGAGTCTCCCCAGGGGAGTCAGTCCTCGTCTCGAATGCGGGCATGCACTTGCGCTTTCCTCCAGAGCGGTAACAGCAGTGTCACGCAGTCCGCCGCGTGGATCAAAGGATCTATGGTTTTCCCTCGAGTCTTTCCCATGAGGCTTTCCCACGAGGCTTTCCCACAGGGCTGTCCCACGTGCACACGTGGTGGGAGTCGATCCTCGGCTTAAACGTCAAGGCAGTGCAGGGAAAACAGGTTCCTCTGGAATGGACTGACACATCTGGGGGACTCTTGGAATGGTGGCACGACTCTGGAGTTCCTCTCGCCTTTCCTGTGGAGAGCGCCTCCTCTTGAGATGCGACGGGAACGCCGGGAATTCTTTCCCTACGAAACAGGGAAAGGATCCCTCATCTCGAGCTAGGAGGCGGAAACGGGACTCCCCTGGATGTGTGCGGGACCCTCGTGCTTCCTCTCGAGTGGAGACGGGTATGTCGGGGAACTTCTTGAGTTGCAGCAAGGGTGTGAAGGACCCTTTGGAAGTTCCAGTTGTTAGATGTGATTAGCCTCGAGAAGCCTCAGCGGAAATGGGCCTCATCTCGCCTGGAGGGCAAAATCTCCTGGATTTTCTCGAGTTGCGGCAGGTGCTGTCGACTTACGACGGAGACCTCGGGGACCCGCTCTGGTGGCCTCAGGAAAGGCCAGTCCCCATGCGAGTTCCTCGGGGGCCTCTCGGGATTCCTCTCCCGTCGATACCGGGGCCTAAGACCTTGTGTGGAGTCGGGGCCGGATCCTGAGGATTCCTCTCCAGTGCTGACATGGATCTTGGGCTACTTCTGGAGTCTCCCCAGGGGAGTCAGTCCTCGTCTCGAATGCGGGCATGCACTTGCGCTTTCCTCCAGAGCGGTAACAGCAGTGTCACGCAGTCCGCCGCGTGGATCAAAGGATCTATGGTTTTCCCTCGAGTCTTTCCCACGAGGCTTTCCCACGAGGCTTTCCCACAGGGCTGTCCCACGTGCACACGTGGTGGGAGTCGATCCTCGGCTTGAATGTCAAGGCAGTGCAGGGAAAACAGGTTCCTCTGGAATGGACTGACACATCTGGGGGACTCTTGGAATGGTGGCACGACCCTGGAGTTCCTCTCGCCTTTCCTGTGGAGAGTGCCTCCTCTTGAGATGCGACGGGAACGCCGGGAATTCTTTCCCTACGAAACAGGGAAAGGATCCCTCATCTCGAGCTAGGATGCGGAAACGGGGCTCCCCTGGATGTGTGCGGGACCCCACGTGCTTCCTCTCGAGTGGAGACGGGTATGTCGGGGAACTTCTTGAGTTGCAGCAAGTCTGTGAAGGACACTTTGGAAGTTCCAGAGGTTAGATGTGATTAGCCTGGAGAAGCCGCAGCGGAAATGGGCCTCATCTCGCCTGGAGGGCAAAACCTCCTGGATTTTCTCGAGTTGCGGCAGGTGCTCTCGACTTACGACGGGGACCTCGGGGACCCGCTCTGGTGGCCTCAGGAAAAGCCAGTCCCCATGCGAGTTCCTCGGGGGCCTCTCGGGATTCCTCTCCCGTCGATGCCAGGGCCTAAGACCTTGTGTGGAGTCGCGGCCGGAACATGAGGATTCCTCTCCAGTGCTGACATGGATCTTGGGGTAATTCTTGAGTCTCCCCAGGGGAGTCAGTCCTCGTCTCGAATGCGGGCATGCAGTTGTGCTTTCCTCCAGAGCTGTAGCAGCAGTGTCACGCAGTCCGCCGCGTGGATCAAAGGATCTATGGTTTTCCCTCGAGTCTTTCCCACGAGGTTTTCAAACGAGGCTTTCCCACAGGGCTGTCCCACGTGCACACGTGGTGGGAGTCGATCCTCGGCTTGAACATCAAGGCAATGCAGGGAAAACAGGTTCCTCTGGAATGGACTGACACATCTGGGGGACTCTTGGAATGGTGGCACGGGCCTGGAGTTCCTCTCGCCTTTCCTGTAGATAGCGCCTCCCCTTGAGATGCGACGGGATCGTCGGGAATTCTTTCCCTACGATACAGGGAAAGGATCCCTCATCTCGAGCTAGGAGGCGGAAACGGGGCTCCCCTGGATGTGTGCGGGACCCTCGTGCTTCCTCTCGAGTGGAGACGGGTATGTCGGGGAACTTCTTGAGTTGCAGCAAGGGTGTGAAAGACCCTTTGGTAGTTCCAGTGGTTAGATGTGATTACCCTCGAGAAGCCTCAGCGGAAATGGGCCTCATCTCGCCTGGAGGGCAAAACCTCCTGGATTTTCTCGAGTTGTGGCAGGTGCTCTCGACTTACGACGGGGACCTCGGGGACTCGCTCTGGTGGCCTCAGGAAAGGCCAGTCCCCATGCGAGATCCTCGGGGGCCTCTCGGGATTCCTCTCCCGTCGATGCCGGGGCCTAAGACCTTGTGTGGAGTCGGGGCCGGATCCTGAGGATTCCTCTCCAGTGCTGACATGGATCTTGGGCTACTTCTGGAGTCTCCCCAGGGGAGTCAGTCCTCGTCTCGAATGCGGGCATGCACTTGCGCTTTCCTCCAGAGCGATAACAGCAGTGTCACGCAGTCCGCCGCGTGGATCAAAGGATCTATGGTTTTCCCTCGAGTCTTTCCCACGAGGCTTTCCCACGAGGCTTTCCCACAGGGCTGTCTTACGTGCACACGTGGTGGGAGTCGATCCTCGGCTTGAACGTCAAGGCACTGCAGGGAAAACAGGTTCCTCTGGAATGGACTGACACATCTGGGGGACTCTTGAAATGGTGGCACGACCCTGGAGTTCCTCTCGCCTTTCCTGTGGAGAGCGCCTCCTCTTGAGATGCGACGGGAACGCCGGGAATTCTTTCCCTACGAAACAGGGAAAGGATCCCTCATCTCGAGCTAGGAGGCGGAAACGGGACTCCCCTGGATGTGTGCGGGACCCTCGTGCTTCCTCTCGAGTGGAGACGGGTATGTCGGGGAACTTCTTGAGTTGCAGCAAGTCTCTGAAGGACCCTTTGGAAGTTCCAGAGGTTAGATGTGATTAGCCTGGAGAAGCCTCAGCGGAAATGGGCCTCATCTCGCCTGGAGGGCAAAACCTCCTGGATTTTCTCGAGTTGCGGCAGGTGCTCTCGACTTACGACGGGGACCTCGGGGACCCGCTCTGGTGGCCTCAGGAAAAGCCAGTCCCCATGCGAGTTCCTCGGGGGCCTCTCGGGGTTTCTCTCCCGTCGATGCCAGGGCCTAAGACCTTGTGTGGAGTCGGGGCCGGAACCTGAGGATTCCTCTGCAGTGCTGACATGGATCTTGGGGTAATTCTTGAGTCTCCCCAGGGGAGTCAGTCCTCGTATCGAATGCGGGCATGCACTTGCGCTTTCCTCCAGAGCGGTAACAGCCGTGTCACGCAGTCCACCGCGTGGATCAAAGGATCTATGGTTTTCCCTCGAGACTTTCCCACGAGGCTTTCCCACGAGGCTTTCCCACAGGGCTGTCCCACGTGCACACGTGGTGGGAGTCGATCCTCGGCTTGAACGTCAAGGCAGTGCAGGGAAAACAGGTTCCTCTGGAAAGGACTGACACATCTGGGGGACTCTTGGAATGGTGGCACGATCCTGGAGTTCCTCTGGCCTTTCCTGTGGAGAGCGCCTCCTCCTGAGATGCGACGGGAACGCCGGGAATTCTTTCCCTACGAAACAGGGAAAGGATCCCTCATCTCGAGCTAGGAGGCGAGAACGGGACTCCCCTGGATGTGTGCGGGACCCTCGTGCTTCCTCTCGAGTGGAGACGGGTATGTCGGAGAACTTCTTGAGTTGCAACAAGGGTGTGAAGGACCCTTTGGAAGTTTCAGTGGTTAGATGTGATTAGCCTCAAGAAGCCTCAGGGGAAATGGGCCTCATCTCGCCTGGAGGGCAAAACCTCCTGGATTTTCTCGAGTTGCAGCAGGTGCTCTCGGCTTACGACTGGGACCTCAGGGACACGCTCTGGTGGCCTCAGGAAAGGCCAGTCCCCATGCGAGTTCCTCGGGAGCCTCTCGGGATTCCTCTCCCGTCGATGCCGGGGCCTAAGACCTTGTGTGGAGTCGGGGCCGGAACCTGAGGATTCCTCTCCAGTGCTGACATGGATCGTGGGGTACTTCTGGAGTCTCCCCAGGGGAGTCAGTCCTCGTCTCGAATGCGGGCATGCAGTTGTGCTTTCCTCCAGAGCTGTAGCAGCAGTGTCACGCAGTCCGCCGCGTGGATCTAAGGATCTATGGTTTTCCCTCGAGTCTTTCCCACGAGGCTTTCCCACGAGGCTTTCCCACAGGGCTGTCCCACGTGCACACGTGGTGGGAGTCGATCCTCGGCTTGAACATCAAGGCAATGCAGGGAAAACAGGTTCCTCTGGAATGGACTGACACATCTGGGGGACTCTTGGAATGGTGGCACGGGCCTGGAGTTCCTCTCGCCTTTCCTGTAGATAGCGCCTCCCCTTGAGATGCGACAGGATCGTCGGGAATTCTTTCCCTAAGAAACAGGGAAAGGATCCCTCATCTCGAGCTAGGAGGCGGAAACGGGGCTCCCCTGGATGTGTGCGGGACCCTCGTGCTTCCTCTCGAGTGGAGACGGGTATGTCGGGGAACTTCTTGAGTTGCAGCAAGGGTGTGAAGGACCCTTTGGAAGTTCCAGTGGTTAGAGGTGATTAGCCTCGAGAAGCCTCAGCGGAAATGGGCCTCATCTCGCCTGGAGGGCAAAACCTCCTGGATTTTCTCGAGTTGCGGCAGGTGCTCTCGACTTACGATGAGGACCTCGGGGACCCGCTCTGGTGGCCTCAGGAAAGGCCAGTCCCCATGCGAGTTCCTCGGGGGCCTCTCGGGATTCCTCTCCCGTCGATGCCGGGGCCTAAGACCTTGTGTGGAGTCGGGGCCGGAACCTGAGGATTCCTCTCCAGTGCTGACATGGATCGTGGGGTACTTCTGGAGTCTCCCCAGGGGAGTCAGTCCTCGTCTCGAATGCGGGCATGCAGTTGTGCTTTCCTCCAGAGCTGTAGCAGCAGTGTCACGCAGTCCGCCGCGTGGATCAAAGGATCTATGGTTTTTCCTCGAGTCTTTCCCACGAGGCTTTCCCACGAGGCTTTCCCACAGGGCTGTCCCACGTGCACACGTGGTGGGAGTCGATCCTCGGCTTGAACATCAAGGCAATGCAGGGAAAACAGGTTCCTCTGGAATGGACTGACACATCTGGGGGACTCTTGGAATGGTGGCACGGGCCTGAAGTTCCTATCGCCTTTCCTGTAGATAGCGCCTCCCCTTGAGATGCGACGGGATCGTCGGGAATTCTTTCCCTACGAAACAGGGAATGGATCCCTCATCTCGAGCTAGGAGGCGGAAACGGGGCTCCCCTGGATGTGTGCGGGACCCTCGTGCTTCCTCTCGAGTGGAGACGGGTATGTCGGGGAACTTCTTGAGTTGCAGCAAGGGTGTGAAAGACCCTTTGGTAGTTCCAGTGGTTAGATGTGATTACCCTCGAGAAGCCTCAGCGGAAATGGGCCTCATCTCGCCTGGAGGGCAAAACCTCCTGGATTTTCTCGAGTTGCGGCAGGTGCTCTCGACTTACGACGGGGACCTCGGGGACTCGCTCTGGTGGCCTCAGGAAAGGCCAGTCCCCATGCGAGTTCCTCGGGGGCCTCTCGGGATTCCTCTCCCGTCGATGCCGGGGCCTAAGACCTTGTGTGGAGTCGGGGCCGGATCCTGAGGATTCCTCTCCAGTGCTGACATGGATCTTGGGCTACTTCTGGAGTCTCCCCAGGGGAGTCAGTCCTCGTCTCGAATGCGGGCATGCACTTGCGCTTTCCTCCAGAGCGGTAACAGCAGTGTCACGCAGTCCGCCGCGTGGATCAAAGGATCTATGGTTTTCCCTCGAGTCTTTCCCACGAGGCTTTCCCACGAGGCTTTCCCACAGGGCTGTCCCACGTGCACACGTGTTGGGAGTCGATCCTCGGCTTGAACGTCAAGGCAGTGCAGGGAAAACTGGTTCCTCTGGAATGGACTGACACATCTGGGGGACTCTTGGAATGGTGGCACGACCCTGGAGTTCCTCTCGCCTTTCCTGTGAAGAGCGCCTCCTCTTGAGATGCGACGGGAACGCCGGGACTTCTTTCCCTACGAAACAGGGAAAGGATCCCTCATCTCGAGCTAGGAGGCGGAAACGGGGCTCCCCTGGAAGTGTGCGGGACGTTCGTGCTTCCTCTCGAGTGGAGACGGGTATGTCGGGGAACTTCTTGAGTTGCAACAAGGGTGTGAAGGACCCTTTGGAAGTTCCAGTGGTTAGACGTGATTAACCTCGAGAAGCCTCAGCGGAAATGGGCCTCATCTCGCCTGGAGGGCAAAACCTCCTGGATTTTCTCGAGTTGCGGCAGGTGCTCTCGACTTACGATGGGGACCTCGGGGACCCGCTCTGGTGGCCTCAGGAAAGGCCAGTCCCCATGCGAGTTCCTCGGGGTCCGCTCGGGATTCCTCTCCCGTCGATGCCGGGGCCTAAGACCTTGTGTGGATTCGGGGCCGGAACCTGAGGATTCCTCTCCAGTGCTGACATGGATCTTGGGGTAATTCTGGAGTCTCCCCAGGGGAGTCAGTCCTCGTCTCGAATGCGGGCATGCACTTGCGCTTTCCTCCAGAGCGGTAGCAGCAGTGTCACGCAGTCCGCCGCGTGGATCAAAGGATCTATGGTTTTCCCTTGAGTCTTTCCCACGAGGCTTTCCCACGAGGCTTTCCCACAGGGCTGTCCCACGTGCACACGTGGTGGGAGTCGATCCTCGGCTTGAACGTCAAGGCAGTGCAGGGAAAACAGGTTCCTCTGGAATGGACTGACACATCTAGGGGACTCTTGGAATGGTGGCACGACCCTGGAGTTCCTCTCGCCTTTCCTGTGGAGAGCGCCTCCTCTTGAGATGCGACGGGAACGCCGGGAATCTTTCCCTACGAAACAGGGAAAGGATCCCTCATCTCGAGCTAGGAGGCGGAAAAGTGGCTCCCCTGGATGTGTGCGGGACCCTCGTGCTTCCTCTCGAGTGGAGACGGGTATGTCGGGGAACTTCTTGAGTTGCAGCAAGGGTGTGAAAGACCCTTTGGTAGTTCCAGTGGTTAGATGTGATTACCCTCGAGAAGCCTCAGCGGAAATGGGTCTCATCTCGCCTGGAGGGCAAAACCTGCTGGATTTTCTCGAGTTGCGGCAGGTGCTCTCGACTTACGACGGGGACCTCGGGGACTCGCTCTGGTGGCCTCAGGAAAGGCCAGTCCCCATGCGAGTTCCTCGGGGGCCTCTCGGGATTCCTCTCCCGTCAATGCCGGGGCCTAAGACCTTGTGTGGAGTCGGGGCCGGATCCTGAGGATTCCTCTCCAGTGCTGACATGGATCTTGGGGTACTTCTGGAGTCTCCCCAGGGGAGTCAGTCCTCGTCTCGAATGCGGGCATGCACTTGCGCTTTCCTCCAGAGCGGTAACAGCAGTGTCACGCAGTCCGCCGCGTGGATCAAAGGATCTATGGTTTTCCCTCGAGTCTTTCCCACGAGGCTTTCCCACGAGGCTTTCCCACAGGGCTGTCCCACGTGCACACGTGGTGGGAGTCGATCCTCGGCTTGAACGTCAAGGCAGTGCAGGGAAAACTGGTTCCTCTGGAATGGACTGACACATCTGGGGGACTCTTGGAATGGTGGCACGACCCTGGAGTTCCTCTCGCCTTTCCTGTGAAGAGCGCCTCCTCTTGAGATGCGACGGGAACGCCGGGAATTCTTTCCCTACGAAACAGGGAAAGGATCCCTCATCTCGAGCTAGGAGGCGGAAACGGGGCTCCCCTGGAAGTGTGCGGGAACTTCGTGCTTCCTCTCGAGTGGAGACGGGTATGTCGGGGAACTTCTTGAGTTGCAGCAAGGGTGTGAAGGACCCTTTGAATGTTCCAGTGGTTAGAGGTGATTAGCCTGGAGAAGCCTCAGCGGAAATGGGTCTCATCTCGCCTGGAGGGCAAAACCTCCTGGATTTTCTCGAGTTGCGGCAGGTGCTCTCGACTTACGATGGGGACCTCGGGGACCCGCTCTGGTGGCCTCAGGAAAGGCCAGTCCCCATGCGAGTTCCTCGGGGGCCTCTCGGGATTCCTCTCCCGTCGATGCCGGGGCCTAAGACCTTGTGTGGAGTCGGGGCCGGAACCTGAGGATTCCTCTCCAGTGCTGACATGGATCGTGGGGTAATTCTGGAGTCTCCCCAGGGGAGTCAGTCCTCGTCTCGAATGCGGGCATGCACTTGCGCTTTCCTCCAGAGCGGTAGCAGCAGTGTCACGCAGTCCTCCGCGTGGATCAAAGGATCTATGGTTTTCCCTCGAGTCTTTCCCACGAGGCTTTCCCACGAGGCTTTCCCACAGGGCTGTCTTACGTGCACACGTGGTGGGAGTCGATCCTCGGCTTGAACGTCAAGGCAGTGCAGGGAAAACAGGTTCCTCTGGAATGGACTGACACATCTGGGGGACTCTTGGAATGGTGGCACGACCCTGGAGTTCCTCTCGCCTTTCCTGTGGAGAGCGCCTCCTCTTGAGATGCGACGGGAACGCCGGGAATTCTTTCCCTACGAAACAGGGAAAGGATCCCTCATCTCGAGCTAGGAGGCGGAAACGGGACTCCCCTGGATGTGTGCGGGACCCTCGTGCTTCCTCTCGAGTGGAGACGGGTATGTCGGGGAACTTCTTGAGTTGCAGCAAGTCTGTGAAGGACCCTTTGGAAGTTCCAGAGGTTAGATGTGATTAGCCTGGAGAAGCCTCAGCGGAAATGGGCCTCATCTCGCCTGGAGGGCAAAACCTCCTGGATTTTCTCGAGTTGCGGCAGGTGCTCTCGACTTACGACGGGGACCTCGGGGACCCGCTCTGGTGGCCTCAGGAAAAGCCAGTCGCCATGCGAGTTCCTCGGGGTCCTCTCGGGATTCCTCTCCCGTCGATGCCAGGGCCTAAGACCTTGTGTGGAGTCGGGGCCGGAACCTGAGGATTCCTCTCCAGTGCTGACATGGATCTTGGGGTAATTCTTGAGTCTCCCCAGGGGAGTCAGTCCTCGTATCGAATGCGGGCATGCACTTGCGCTTTCCTCCAGAGCGGTAACAGCCGTGTCACGCAGTCCACCGCGTGGATCAAAGGATCTATGGTTTTTCCTCGAGACTTTCCCACGAGGCTTTCCCACGAGGCTTTCCCACAGGGCTGTCCCACGTGCACACGTGGTGGGAGTCGATCCTCGGCTTGAACGTCAAGGCAGTGCAGGGAAAACAGGTTCCTCTGGAAAGGACTGACACATCTGGGGGACTCTTGGACTGGTGGCACGATCCTGGAGTTCCTCTGGCCTTTCCTGTGGAGAGCGCCTCCTCCTGAGATGCGACGGGAACGCCGGGAATTCTTTCCCTACGAAACAGGGAAAGGATCCCTCATCTCGAGCTAGGAGGCGAAAACGGGACTCCCCTGGATGTGTGCGGGACCCTCGTGCTTCCTCTCGAGTGGAGACGGGTATGTCGGAGAACTTCTTGAGATGCAACAAGGGTGTGAAGGACCCTTTGGAAGTTTCAGTGGTTAGATGTGATTAGCCTCAAGAAGCCTCAGGGGAAATGGGCCTCATCTCGCCTGGAGGGCAAAACCTCCTGGATTTTCTCGAGTTGCAGCAGGTGCTCTCGGCTTACGACTGGGACCTCAGGGACCCGCTCTGGTGGCCTCAGGAAAGGCCAGTCCCCATGCGAGTTCCTCGGGAGCCTCTCGGGATTCCTCTGCCGTCGATGCCGGGGCCTAAGACCTTGTGTGGAGTCGGGGCCGGAACCTGAGGATTCCTCTCCAGTGCTGACATGGATCTTTGGGTACTTCTGGAGTCTCCCCAGGGGAGTCAGTCCTCGTCTCGAATGCGGGCATGCAGTTGTGCTTTCCTCCAGAGCTGTAGCAGCAGTGTCACGCAGTCCGCCGCGTGGATCTAAGGATCTATGGTTTTCCCTCGAGTCTTTCCCACGAGGCTTTCCCACGAGGCTTTCCCACAGGGCTGTCCCACGAGCACACGTGGTGGGAGTCGATCCTCGGCTTGAACATCAAGGCAATGCAGGGAAAACAGGTTCCTCTGGAATGGACTGACACATCTGGGGGACTCCTGGAATGGTGGCACGGGCCTGGAGTTCCTCTCGCCTTTCCTGTAGATAGCGCCTCCCCTTGAGATGCGACGGGATCGTCGGGAATTCTTTCCCTACGAAACAGGGAAAGGATCCCTCATCTCGAGCTAGGAGGCGGAAACGGGGCTCCCCTGGATGTGTGCGGGACCCTCGTGCTTCCTCTCGAGTGGAGACGGGTATGTCGGGGAACTTCTTGAGTTGCAGCAAGGGTGTGAAAGACCCTTTGGTAGTTCCAGTGGTTAGAAGTGATTACCCTCGAGAAGCCTCAGCGGAAATGGGCCTCATCTCGCCTGGAGGGCAAAACCTCCTGGATTTTCTCGAGTTGTGGCAGGTGCTCTCGACTTAGGACGGGGACCTCGGGGACTCGCTCTGGTGGCCTCAGGAAAGGCCAGTCCCCATGCGAGTTCCTCGGGGGCCTCTCGGGATTCCTCTCCCGTCGATGCCGGGGCCTAAGACCTTGTGTGGAGTCGGGGCCGGATCCTGAGGATTCCTCTCCAGTGCTGACATGGATCTTGGGCTACTTCTGGAGTCTCCCCAGGGGAGTCAGTCCTCGTCTCGAATGCGGGCATGCACTTGCGCTTTCCTCCAGAGCGGTAACAGCAGTGTCACGCAGTCCGCCGCGTGGATAAAAGGATCTATGGTTTTCCCTCGAGTCGTTCCCACGAGGCTTTCCCACGAGGCTTTCCCACAGGGCTGTCCCACGTGCACACGTGGTGGGAGTCGATCCTCGGCTTGAACGTCAAGGCAGTGCAGGGAAAACTGGTTCCTCTGGAATGGACTGACACATCTGGGGTACTCTTGGAATGGTGGCACGACCCTGGAGTTCCTCTCGCCTTTCCTGTGAAGAGCGCCTCCTCTTGAGATGCGACGGGAACGCCGGGAATTCTTTCCCTACGAAACAGGGAAAGGATCCCTCATCTCGAGCTAGGAGGCGGAAACGGGGCTCCCCTGGAAGTGTGCGGGACCTTCGTGCTTCCTCTCGAGTGGAGACGGGTATGTCGGGGAACTTCTTGAGTTGCAGTAAGGGTGTGAAGGACCCTTTGAAAGTTCCAGTGGTTAGAGGTGATTAGCCTCGAGAAGCCTCAGCGGAAATGGGCCTCATCTCGCCTGGAGGGCAAAACCTCCTGGATTTTCTCGAGTTGCGGCAGGTGCTCTCGACTTACGATGGGGACCTCGGGGACCCGCTCTGGTGGCCTCAGGAAAGGCCAGTCCCCATGCGAGTTCCTCGGGGGCCTCTCGGGATTCCTCTCCCGTCGATGCCGGGGCCTAAGACCTTGTGTGGAGTCGGGGCCGGAACCTGAGGATTCCTCTCCAGTGCTGACATGGATCTTGGGGTAATTCTGGAGTCTCCCCAGGGGAGTCAGTCCTCGTCTCGAATGCGGGCATGCACTTGCGCTTTCCTCCAGAGCGGTAGCAGCAGTGTCACGCAGTCCTCCGCGTGGATCAAAGGATCTATGGTTTTCCCTCGAGTCTTTCCCACGAGGCTTTCCCACGAGGCTTTCCCACAGGGCTGTCCCACGTGCACACGTGGTGGGAGTCGATCCTCGGCTTGAACGTCAAGGCAGTGCAGGGAAAACAGGTTCCTCTGGAATGGACTGACACATCTGGGGGACTCTTGGAATGGTGGCACGACCCTGGAGTTCCTCTCGCCTTTCCTGTGGAGAGAACTCCTCTTGAGATGCGACGGGAACGCCGGGAATTCTTTCCCTACGAAACAGGGAAAGGATCCCTCATCTCGAGCTAGGAGGCGGAAACGGGACTCCCCTGGATGTGTGCGGGACCCTCGTGCTTCCTCTCGAGTGGAGACGGGTATGTCGGGGAACTTCTTGAGTTGCAGCAAGTCTGTGAAGGACCCTTTGGAAGTTCCAGAGGTTAGATGTGATTAGCCTGGAGAAGCCTCAGCGGAAATGGGCCTCATCTCGCCTGGAGGGCAAAACCTCCTGGATTTTCTCGAGTTGCGGCAGGTGCTCTCGACTTACGACGGGGACCTCGGGGACCCGCTCTGGTGGCCTCAGGAAAAGCCAGTCCCCATGCGAGTTCCTCGGGGTCCGCCCGGGATTCCTCTCCCGTCGATGCCGGGGCCTAAGACCTTGTGTGGAGTCGGGGCCGGATCCTGAGGATTCCTCTCCAGTGCTGACATGGATCTTGGGGTAATTCTGGAGTCTCCCCAGGGGAGTCAGTACTCGTCTCGAATGCGGGCATGCACTTGCGCTTTCCTCCAGAGCGGTAGCAGCAGTGTCACTCAGTCCGCCGCGTGGATAAAAGGATCTATGGTTTTCCCTCGAGTCTTTCCCACGAGGCTTTCCCACGAGGCTTTCCCACAGGGCTGTCCCACGTGCACACGTGGTGGGAGTCGATCCTCTGCTTGAACGTCAAGGCAGTGAAGGGAAAACAGGTTCCTCTGGAATGGACTGACACATCTGGGGGACTCTTGGAATGGTGGCACGACCCTGGAGTTGCTCTCGCCTTTCCTGTGGAGAGCGTCTTCTCTTGAGAGGCGACGGGAACGCCGGGAATTCTTTCCCTACGAAACAGTTAAAGGATCCCTCATCTCGAGCTAGGAGGCGGAAACGGGGCTCCCCTGGAAGTGTGCGGGACGCTCGTGCTTCCTCTCGAGTGGAGACGGGTATGTCGGGGAACTTCTTGAGTTGCAGCAAGGGTGTGAAGGACCCTTTGGAAGTTCCAGTGGTTAGACGTGATTAACCTCGAGAAGCCTCAGCGGAAATGGGCCTCATCTCGCCTGGAGGGCAAAACCTCCTGGATTTTCTCGAGTTGCGGCAGGTGCTCTCGACTTACGATGGGGACCTCGGGGACCCGCTCTGGTGGCCTCAGGAAAGGCCAGTCCCCATGCGAGTTCCTCGGGGTCCGCTCGGGATTCCTCTCCCGTCGATGCCGGGGCCTAAGACCTTGTGTGGAGTCGGGGCCGGAACCTGAGGATTCCTCTCCAGTGCTGACATGGATCTTGGGGTAATTCTGGAGTCTCCCCAGGGGAGTCAGTCCTCGTCTGGAATGCGGGCATGCACTTGCGCTTTCCTCCAGAGCGGTAGCAGCAGTGTCACGCAGTCCGCCGCGTGGATCAAAGGATCTATGGTTTTCGCTCGAGTCTTTCCCACGAGGCTTTCCCACGAGGCTTTCCCACAGGGCTGTCCCACGTGCACACGTGGTGGGAGACGATCTTCGGCTTTAACGTCAAGGCAGTTCAGGGAAAACAGGTTCCTCTGGAATGGACTGACACATCTGGGGGTCTCTTGGAATGCTGGCTCGACCCTGGAGTTCCTATCCCCTTTCCTGTGGAGAGCGCCTCCTCTTGAGATGCGACGGGAATGCCGGGAATTCTTTCCCTACGAAACAGGGAAAGGATCCCTCATCTCGAGCTAGGAGGCGGAAACGGGGCTCCCCTGGATGTGTGCGGGACCCCACGTGCTTCCTCTCGAGTGGAGACGGGTATGTCGGGGAACTTCTTGAGTTGCAGCAAGGGTGTGAAGGACCCTTTGGAAGTTCCAGTGGTTAGATGTGATTAGCCTCGAGAAGCCTCAGCGGAAACGGGCCTGATCTCGCCTGGAGGGCAAAACCTCATGGATTTTCTCGAGTTGCGGCAGGTGATCTCGACTTACGAGGGGGACCTCAGGGATCCGCTCTGGTGGCCTCAGGAAAGGCCAGTCCCCATGCGAGTTCCTCGGGGGCATCTCGGGATTCCTCTCCCGTCGATGCCGGGGCCTAAGACCTTGTGTGGAGTCGGGGCCGGAACCTGAGGATTCCTCTCCAGTGCTGACATGGATCTTGGGGTCCTTCTGGAGTCTCCCCAGGGTAGTCAGTTCTCGTTTCGAATGCGGGCATGCACTTGCGCTTTCCTCCAGAGCAGTAGCAGCAGTGTCACGCAGTCCGCCGCGTGGATCAAAGGATCTATGGTTTTCCCTCGAGTCTTTCCCACGAGGCTTTCCCACGAGGCTTTCCCACAGGGCTGTCCCACGTGCACACGTGGTGGGAGTCGATCCTCGGCTTTAACGTCAAGGCAGTGCAGGGAAAGCAGGTTCCTCTGGAATGGACTGACCCATCTGGGGGACTCTTGGAATGGTGGCACGACCCTGGAGTTCCTCTCGCCTTTCCTGTGGAGAGCGCCTCCTCTTGAGATGCGACGGGAACGCCGGGAATTCTTTCCCTACGAAACAGGGAAAGGATCCCTCATTTCGAGCTAGGAGGCGTAAACGAGGATCCCCTGGATGTGTGCGGGACCCCACGTGCTTCCTCTCGAGTGGAGACGGGTATGTCGCAGAACTGCTTGAGTTGCAGCAAGGGTGTGAAGGACCCTTTGGAAGTTCCAGTGGTTAGATGTGATTAGCCTCGAGAAGCCTCAGCGGAAATGGGCCTCATCTCGCCTGGAGGGCAAAACCTCCTGGATTTTCTCGAGTTGCGGCAGGTGCTCTCGACTTACGACGGGGACCTCAGGAACCCGCTCTGGAGGCCTCAGGAAATGCCAGTCCCCATGCGAGTTCCTCGGGGGCCTCTCGGGATTCCTCTCCCGTCGATGCCGGGGCCTAAGACCTTGTGTGGAGTCGGGGCCGGAACCTGAGGATTCCTCTCCAGTGCTGACATGGATCTTGGGGTACTTCTGGAGTCTCCCCAGGGGAGTCAGTCCTCGTCTCGAATGCGGGCATGCACTTGCGCTTTCCTCCAGAGTGGTATCAGCAGTGTCACGCAGTCCGCCGCATGGATCAAAGGATCTATGGTCTTCCCTCGAGTCTTTCCCACGAGGCTTTCCCACGAGGCTTTCCCACAGGGCTGTCCCACGTGCACACGTGGTGGGAGTCGATCCTCGGCTTTAACGTCAAGGCAGTTCAGGGAAAACAGTTTCCTCTGTAATGGACTGACACATCTGGGGGACTCGTGTAATGGTGGCTCGACCCTGGAGTTCCTCTCGCCTTTCCTGTGGAGAGCGCCTCCTCTTGAGATGCGACGGGAACGCCGGGAATTCTTTCCCTACGAAACAGGGAAAGGATCCCTCATCTCGAGCTAGGAGGCGGAAACGGGGCTCCCCTGGATGTGTGCGGGACCCTCGTGCTTCCTCTCGAGTGGAGACGGGTATGTGGGGGAACTTCTTGAGTTGCAGCAAGGGTGTGAAAGACCCTTTGAAAGTTCCAGTGGTTAGATGTGATTAGCCTCGAGAAGCCTCAGCGGAAATGGGCCTCATCTCGCCTGGAGGGCAAAACCTCCTGGATTTTCTCGAGTTGCGGCAGGTGCTCTCGACTTACGACGGGGACCTCAGGGACCCGCTCTGGTGGAATCAGGAAAGGCCAGTACCCATGCGAGTTCCTCGGGGGCCTCTCGGGATGCCTCTCCCGTCGATGCCGGGGCCTAAGACCTTGTGTGGAGTCGGGGCCGGAACCTGAGGATTCCTCTCCAGTGCTGACATGGATCTTGGGGTACTTCTAGAGTCTCCCCAGGGGAGTCAGTCCTCGTCTCGAATGCGGGCATGCACTTGTGCTTTCCTCCAGAGCGGTAGCAGCACTGTCACGCAGTCCGCCGCGTGGATCAAAGTATCTATCGTTTTCCCTCGAGTCTTTCCCACGAGGCTGTGCCACGAGGCTTTCCCACAGGGCTGTCCCAGGTGCACACGTGGTGGGAGTCGATCCTCGGCTTGAACGTCAAGGCAGTGCAGGGAAAACAGGTTCCTCTGGAATGGACTGACCCATCTGGGGGACTCTTGGAATGGTGGCACGACCCTGGAGTTCCTCTCGCCTTTCCTGTGGAGAGCGCCTCCTCTTGTGATGCGACGGGAACGCCGGGAATTCTTTCCCTACGAAACAGGGAAAGGATCCCTCATCTCGAGCTAGGAGGCGGAAACGGGGCTCCCCTGGATGTGTGCGGCACCCCACGTGCTTCCTCTCGAGTGGAGACGGGTATGTCGGGGAACTGCTTGAGTTGCAGCAAGGGTGTGAAGGACCCTTTGGAAGTTCCAGTGGTTAGATGTGATTAGCCTCGAGAAGCCTCAGCTTAAATGGGCCTCATCTCGCCTGGAGGGCAAAACCTCCGGGATTTTCTCGAGTTGCGGCAGGTGCTCTCGACATACGACGGGGACCTCAATGAACCGCTCTGGTGGCCTCAGGAAAGGCCAGTCCCCATGCGAGTTCCTCGGGGGCCTCTCGGGATTCCTCTCCCGTCGATGCCGGGTCCTAAGACCTTGTGTGGAGTCGGGGCCGGAACCTGAGGATTCCTCTCCAGTGCTGACATGGATCTTGGGGTACTTCTGGTGTCTCCCCAGGGGAGTCAGTCCTCGTCTCGATTGCGGGCATGCACTTGCGCTTTCCTCCAGAGCAGTAGCAGCAGTGTCACGCAGTCCGCCGCGTGGATCAAAGGATCTATGGTTTTCCCTCGAGTCTTTCCCACGAGGCTGTCCCACGAGGCTTTCCCACAGGGCTGTCCCACGTGCACACGTGGTGGGAGACGATCCTCGGCTTTAACGTCAAGGCAGTTCAGGGAAAACAGGTTCCTCTGGAATGGACTGACACATCTGGAGGACTCTTGGAATGGTGGCACGACCCTGGAGTTCCTCTCGCATTTCCTGTGGAGAGCGCCTCCTCTTGAGATACGACGGGAACGCCGGGAATTCTTTCCCTACGAAACAGGGAAAGGATCCCTCATCTCGAGCTAGGAGGCGGAAACGGGGCTCCCCTGGATGTGTGCGGGACCCTCGTGCTTCGTCTCGAGTGGAGACGTGTATGTCGGGGAGCTTCTTGAGTTGCAGCAAGGGTGTGAAGGACCCTTTGGATTTCCAGCGGTTAGATGTGATTACCCTCGAGAAGCCTCAGCGGAAATGTGCCTCATCTCGCCTGGAGGTAAAAAGCTCCTGGATTTTCTCGAGTTGCGGCAGGTGCTCTCGACTTACGACGGGGACCTCAGGGACCCGCTCTGGTGGCCTCAGGAAAGGCCAGTCCCCATTCGAGTTCCTCGGGGGCCTCTCGGGATTCCTCTCCCGTCGATGCCCGGGCCTAAGACCTTGTGTGGAGTCGAGGCCGGAACCTGAGGATTCCTCTCCAGTGCTGACATGGATCTTGGGGTACTTCTGGAGTCTCCCCAGGGGAGTCAGTCATCGTCTCGAATGCGGGCATGCACTTGCGCTTTCCTCCAGAGCGGTAGCAGCAGTGTCACGCAGTCCGCCGCGTGGATCAAAGGATCTATGGTTTTCCATCGAGTCTTTCCCACGAGGCTTTCCCACGAGGCTTTCCAACAGGACTGTCCCACGTGCACACGTGGTGGGAGTCGATCCTCGGCTTGAACGTCAAGGCAGTGCAGGGAAAACAGGTTCTTCTGGAATGGCCTGAGCCATCTGGGGGACTCTTGGAATGGTGGCACGACCCTGGAGTTCCTCTCGCCTTTCCTGTGGAGAGCGCCTCCTCTTGAGATGCGACGGGAACACCGGGAATTCTTTCCTTACAAAACAGGGAAAGGATCCCTCATCTCGAGCTAGGAGGTGGAAACGGGGCTCCCCTGGATGTGTGCGGGACCCCACGTGCTTCCTCTCGAGTGGAGATGGGTATGTCGGGGAACTTCTTGAGTTGCAGCAATAGTGTGAAGGACCCTCTGGAACTTCCAGTGGTTAGATGTGATTAGCCTCGAGAAGCCTCAGCGGAAATGTGCCTCATCTCGCCTGGAGGGCAAAACCTCCTGGATTTTTTCGAGTTGCGGCAGGTGCTCTCGACATACGACCGGGACCTCAGGGAACCGCTCTGGTGGCCTCAGGAAAGGCCAGTCCCCATGCGAGTACCTCGGGGGCCTCTCGGGATTCCTCTCCCGTCGATGCCGGGGCCTAAGACCTTGTGTGGAGTCGGGGCCGGAACCTGAGGATTCCTCTCCAGTGCTGACATGGATCTTGGGGTACTTCTGGAGTCTCCCCAGGGGAGTCAGTCCTCGTCTCGAATGCGGGCATGCACTTGCGCTTTCCTCCAGAGCGGTAGCAGCAGTGTCACGCAGTCCGCCGCGTGGATCAAAGGATCTATGGTTTTCCATCGAGTCTTTCCCACGAGGCTTTCCCACGAGGCTTTCCCACAGGGATCTCCCACGTGCACACGTGGTGGGACTCGATCCTCGGCATGAACGTCAAGGCAGTGCAGGGAAAACAGGTTCCTCTGGAATGGACTGACACATCTGGGGGTCTCTTGGAATGGTGTACGACCCTGGAGTTCCTCTCGCCTTTCATGTGTAGAGTGCCTCCTCTTGAGATGCGACGGGAACGCCGGGAATTTTTTCCCTAGGAAACAGGGAAAGGATCCTTCATCTCGAGCTAGGAGGCGGAAACGGGGCTCCCCTGAATGTGTTCGGGACCCCATGTGCTTCCTCTCGAGTGGAGACGGGTATGTCGGGGAACTTCTTGAGTTGCAGCAAGGGTGTGAAGGACCCTTTGGGAGTTCCAGTGGTTAGATGTGATTAACCTCGAGAAGCCTCAGCGGAAATGGGCCTCATCTCGCCTGGAGGGCAAAACCTCCTGGATTTTCTCGAGTTGCAGCAGGTGCTCTCGACTTACGACGGGGACCTCAGGAACCCGCTCTGGAGGCCTCAGGAAAGGCCAGTCCCCATGCGAGTTCCTCGGGGGCCTCTTGGGATTCCTCTCCCGTCGATGCCGGGGCTTAAGACCTTGTGTGGAGTCGGGGCCGGAACCTGAGGATTCCTCTCCAGTGCTGACATGGATCTTGGGGTACTTCTGGAGTCTCCCCAGGGGAGTCAGTCCTCGTCTCGAATGCGGGCATGCACTTGCGCTTTCCTCCAGAGCGGTAGCAGCAGAGTCACACAGTCCGCCGCGTGGATCAAAGGTTCTATGGTTTTCCCTCGAGTCTTTCCCACGAGGCTGTCCCACGAGGCTTTCCCACAGGGCTGTCCCACGTGCACACGTGGTGGGAGACGATCCTCGGCTTTAACGTCAAGGCAGTTCAGGGAAAACAGGTTCCTCTGGAATGGACTGACACATCTGGGGGACTCTTGGAATTGTGGCACGACCCTGGAGTTCCTCTCGCCTTTCCTGTGGAGAGCGCCTCCTCTTGAGATGCGACGGGAACCCGGGAATTCTTTCCCTACGAAAGAGGGAAAGGACCCCTCATCTCGAGCTAGGAGGCGGATACGGGGCTCCCCTGGATGTGTGCGGCACCCCACGTGCTTCCTCTCGAGTGGAGACGGGTATGTCGCGGAACTGCTTGAGTTGCAGCAAGGGTGTGAAGGACCCTTTGGAAGTTCCAGTGGTTAGATGTGATTAGCCTCGAGAAGCCTCAGCGGAAATGGGCCTCATCTCGCCTGGAGGTAAAAAGCTCCTGGATTTTCTCGAGTTGCGGCAGGTGCTCTCGACTTACGACGGGACCTCAGGGACCCGCTCTGGAGGCCTCAGGAAAAACTAGTCCCCATGCGAGTTCCTCGCGGGCCTCTCGGGATTCCTCTCCCGTCGATGCCGGGGCCTAAGACCTTGTGTGGAGTTGGGGCCGGAACCTGAGGATTCCTCTCCAGTGCTGACTTGGATCTTGGGATACTTCTGGAGTCTCCCCAGGGGAGTCAGTCCTCGTCTCGAATGCGGGCATGCACTTGCGCTTTCCTCCAGAGCGGTAGCAGCAGTGTCACGCAGTCCGCCGCGTGGATCAAAGGATCTATGGTTTTCCCTCGAGTCTTTCCCACGTGGCTTTCCCACAGGTCTGTCCCACGTGCACACGTGGTGGGAGTCGATCCTCAGCTTGAACGTCAAGGCAGTGCAGGGAAAACAGGTTCCTCTGCAATGGACTGACACATCTGGGGGACTCTTGGAATGGTGGCACGACCCTGGAGATCCTCTCGGCTTTCCTGTGGAGAGCGCCTCCTCTTGAGATGCGACGGGAATGCCGGGAATTCCTTCCCTACGAAACAGGGAAAGGATCCCTCATCTCGAGCTAGGAGGCGGAAACGGGGCTCCCCTGGATGTGTGCAGCACCCCACGTGCTTCCTCTCGAGTGGAGACGGGTATGTCGGGGAACTTCTTGAGTTGCAGCAAGGGTGTGAAGGACCCTTTGGAAGTTCCAGTGGTTAGATGTGATTAGCCTCGAGAAGCCTCAGCGGAAATGGGCCTCATCTCGCCTGGAGGGCAAAACCTCCTGGATTTTCTCGAGTTGCGGCAGGTGCTCTCGACTTACGACGGGGACCTCAGGGACCCGCTCTGGAGGCCTCAGGAAAGGCCAGTCCACATGCGAGTTCCTCGCGGGCCTCTCGGGATTCCTCTCCCGTCGATGCCAGGGCCTAAGACCTTGTGTGGAGTCGGGGCCGGAACCTGAGGATTCCTCTCCAGTGCTGACATGGATCTTGGGGTACTTCTGGAGTCTCCCCAGGGGAGTCAGTCCTCGTCTCGAATGCGGGCATGCACTTGCGTTTTCCTCCAGAGCGGTAGCAGCAGTGTCACGCAGTCCTCCGCGTGGATCAAAGGATCTATCGTTTTCCCTCGAGTCTTTAGACGAGGCTTTCCCACGAGGCTTTCCCACAGGGCTGTACCACGTGCACACGTGGTGGGAGTCGATCCTCGGCTTGAACGTCAAGGCAGTGCAGGGAAAACAGGTTCCTCTGGAATGGACTGACCCATCTGGGGGACTCTTGGAATGGTGGCACGACCCTGGAGTTGCTCTCGCCTTTCCTGTGGAGAGCGCCTCCTCTTGAGATGCGACGGGAACGCCGGGAATTCTTTCCCTACGAAACAGGGAAAGGATCCCTCATCTCGAGCTAGGAGGCGGAAACGGGGCTCCCCTGGATGTGTGCGGGACCCACGTGCTTCCTCTCGAGTGGAGACGGGTATGTCGCGGAACTGCTTGAGTTGCAACAAGGGTGTGAAGGTCCCTTTGAAAGTTCCAGTGGTTAGATGTGATTAGCCTCGAGAAGCCTCAGCAGAAATGGGCCTCATCTCGCCTGGAGGGCAAAACCTCCTGGATTTTCTCGAGTTGCGGCAGGTGCTCTCGACTTATGACGGGGACCTCAGGGACCGTCTCTGGAGGCTTCAGGAAAGGCCAGTCCCCATGCGAGTTCCTCGGGGCCCTCTCGGAATTCCTCTCCCGTCGATGCCGGGGCCTAAGACCTTGTGTGGAGTCGGGGCCGGAACCTGAGGATTCCTCTCCAGTGCTGACATGGATCTTGGGGTACTTCTGGAGTCTCCCCAGGGGAGTCAGTCCTCGTCTCGAATGCGGGCATGCACTTGCGCTTTCCTCCAGAGCGGTAGCAGCAGTGTCACGCAGTCCGCCGCGTGGATCAAAGGATCTATGGTTTTCCCTCTAGTCTTTCCCACGAGGCTTTCCCACGAGGCTTTCCCACAGGGCTGTCCCACGTGCACACGTGGTGGGGGTCGATCCTCGGCTTGAAGGTCAAGGCAGTACAGGGAAAACAGGTTCCTCTGCAATGGACTGACACATCTGGCGTCTCTTGGAATGGTGGCACGACCCTGGAGTTCCTCTCGCCTTTCCTGTGGAGAGCGCCTCCTCTTGAGATGCGACGGGAACGCCGGGAATTCTTTCCCTACGAAACAGGGATAGGATCCCTCATCTTGAACTAGGAGGCGGAAACGGGGCTCCCCTGGATGTGTACGGCACCCCACGTGCTTCCTCTCTAGTGGAGACGGGTATGTCGCGGAACCTCTTGAGTTGCAGCAAGGGTGTGAAGGACCCTTTGGAAGTTCCAGTGGTTAGATGTGATTAGCCTCGAGAAGCCTCAGCGGAAATCGGCATCATCTCGCCTGGAGGGCAAAACCTCCTGGATTTTCTCGAGTTGCGACAGGTGCTCTCGACTTACGACGGGGACCTCAGGGACCCGCTCTGGTGGCCTCAGGAAAGGCCAGTCCCCATGCGAGTTCCTCGGGGGCCTCTCGGGATTCCTCTCCCGTCGATGAGGGGCCTAAGACCTTGTGTGGAGTCGGAGCCGGAACCTGAGGATTCCTCTCCAGTGCTGACATGGATCTTGGGGTACTTCTGGAGTCTCTCCAGGGGAGTCAGTCCTCGTCTCGAATGCTGGCATGCACTTGCGCTTTCCTCCAGAGCGGTAGCAGCAGTGTCACGCAGTCCGCCGCGTGGATCAAAGGATCTATGGTTTTCCCTCGAGTCTTTCCCACGAGGCTTTCCCACGAGGCTTTCCCACAGGGCTGTCCCACATGCACACGTGGTGGGGGTCGATCCTCGGCTTGAACGTCAAGGCAGTGCAGGGAAAACAGGTTCCTGTGGAATGGACTGACCCATCTGGGGGACTCTTGGAATGGTGGCACGACCCTGGAGTTCCTCTCGCCTTTCCTGTGGAGAGCGCCTCATCTTGAGATGCGACGGGAACGCCGGGAATTCATTCCCTACGAAACAGGGAAAGGATCCCTCATCTCGAGCTCGGAGGCAGAAACGGGGCACCCCTGGATTTGTGCGGGACCCCACGTGCTTCCTCTCGAGTGGAGACGGGTATGTCGCGGAACTGCTTGAGTTGCAACAAGGGTGTGAAGGTCCCTTTGGAAGTTCCAGTGGTTAGATGTGATTAGCCTCGAGAAGCCTCAGCAGAAATGGGCCTCATCTCGCCTGGAGGGCAAAACCTCCTGGATTTTCTCGAGTTGCGGCAGGTGCTCTCGACTTACGACGGGGACCTCAGCGACCCTCTCTGGAGGCTTCAGGAAAGGCCAGTCCCCATGCGAGTTCCTCGGGGCCCTCTCGGGATTCCTCTCCCGTCGATGCCGGGGCCTAAGACCTTGTGTGGAGTCGGGGCCGGAACCTGAGGATTCCTCTCCAGTGCTGACATGGATCTTGGGGTACTTCTGGAGTCTCCCCAGGGGAGTCAGTCCTCGTTTCGAATGCGGGCATGCACTTGCGCTTTCCTCCAGAGCCGTAGCAGCAGTGTCACGCAGTCCGCCGCGTGGATCAAAGGATCTATGGTTTTCCCTCTAGTCTTTCCCACGAGGCTTTCCCACGAGGCTTTCCCACAGGGCTGTCCCACGTGCACACGTGGTGGGAGTCGATCCTCGGCTTGAACGTCAAGGAAGTACAGGGAAAACAGGTTCCTCTGGAATGGACTGACACATCTGGGGTCTCTTGGAATGGTGGCACGACCCTGGAGTTCCTCTCGCCTTTCCTGTGGAGAGCGCCTCCTCTTGAGATGCGACGGGAACGCCGGGAATTCTTTCCCTACGAAACAGGGATAGGATCCCTCATCTTGAACTAGGAGGCGGAAACGGGGCTCCCCTGGATGTGTACGGCACCCCACGTGCTTCCTCTCTAGTGGAGACGGGTATGTCGCGGAACCTCTTGAGTTGCAGCAAGGGTGTGAAGGACCCTTTGGAAGTTCCAGTGGTTAGATGTGATTAGCCTCGAGAAGCCTCAGCGGAAATCGGCCTCATCTCGCCTGGAGGGCAAAACCTCCTGGATTTTCTCGAGTTGCGACAGGTGCTCTCGACTTACGACGGGGACCTCAGGGACCCGCTCTGGTGGCCTCAGGAAAGGCCAGTCCCCATGCGAGTTCCTCGGGGGCCTCTTGGGATTCCTCTCCCTTCGATGCCGGGGCCTAAGACATTGTGTGGAGTCGGAGCCGGAACCTGAGGATTCCTCTCCAGTGCTGACATGGATCTTGGGGTACTTCTGGAGTCTCCCCAGGGGAGTCAGTCCTCGTCTCGAATGCGGGCATGCACTTGCGCTTTCCTCCAGAGCGGTAGCAGCAGTGTCACGCAGTCCTCCGCGTGGATCAAAGGATCTATGGTTTTCCCTCGAGTCTTTCCCACGAGGCTTTCCCACGAGGCTTTCCCACAGGGCTGTCCCACGTGCACACGTTGTGGGAGTCGATCCTCGGCTTGAACGTCAAGGCAGTACAGGGAAAACTGGTTCCTCTGGAATGGACTGACACATCTGGGGTCTCTTGGAATGGTGGCACGACCCTGGAGTTCCTCTCGCCTTTCCTGTGGAGAGCGCCTCCTCTTGAGATGCGACGGGAACGCCGGGAATTCTTTCCATACGAAACAGGGAAAGGATCCCTCATCTCGAGCTAGGAGGCGGATACGGGGCTCCCCTGGATGTGTGCGGGACCCTCGTGCTTCCTCTCGAGTGGAGACGGGTATGTCGGGGAACTTATTGTGTTGCAGCAAGGGTGTGAAGGACCTTTTGAAAGTTCCAGTGGTTAGATGTGATTAGCCTCGAGAAGCCTCAGCGGAAATGGGCCTCATCTCGCCTGGCGGGCAAAACCTCCTGGATTTTCTCGAGTTGCGGCAGGTGCTCTCGACTTACGACCGGGACCTCAGGGACCCGCTCTGGTGGCCTCAGGAAAGGCCAGTCCCCATGCGAGTTCCTCAGGGGCCTCTCGGGATTCCTCTCCCGTCGATGCCGGGGCCTAAGTCCTTGTGTGGAGTCGGGGCCAGAACCTGAGGATTCCTCTCCAGTGCTGACATGGATCTTGGGGTACTTCTGGAGTCTCCCCAGGGGAGTCAGTCCTCGTCTCGAATGCGGGCATGCACTTGCGCTTTCCTCCAGAGCGGTAGCAGCAGTGTCACGAAGTCCGCCACATGGATCAAAGGATCTATCGTTTTCCCTCGAGTCTTTCCCTCGAGTCTTTCCCACGAGGCTTTCCCACGAGGCGTTCCCCCAGGGATGTCCCACGTGCACACGTGGTGGGAGTCGATCCTTGGCTTGAACGTCAAGGCAGTGCAGGGACAACAGGTTCCTCTGGAATGGACTGACCCATCTGGGGGTCTCTTGGAATGGTGGCACGACCCTGGAGTTGCTCTCGCCTTTCCTGTGGAGAGCGCCTCCTCTTGAGATGCGACGGGAACGCCGGGAATTCTTTCCCTACGAAACAGGGAAAGAATCCCTCATCTCGAGCTAGGAGGCCGAAACGGGGCTCCTCTGGATGTGTGCGGGACCCACGTGCTTCCTCTCGAGTGGAGACGGGTATGTCAGGGAAGTTCTTGAGTTGCAGCAAGGGTGTGAAGGACCCTTTGGAAGTTCCAGTTGTTTGATGTGACTAGCCTCGAGAAGCCTCAGCGGAAATGGGCCTCATCTCGCCTGGAGGGCAAAACCTCCTGGATTTTCTCGAGTTGCGGCAGGTGCTCTCGACTTACGACGGGGACCTCAGGGACCCGCTCTGGTGGCCTCAGGAAAGGCCAGTCCCCATGCGAGTTCCTCTGGGGCCTCTCGGGATTCCTCTCCCGTCGATGCCGGGGCCTAAGACCTTGTGTGAAGTAGGGGCTGGACCTGAGGATTCCTCTCCAGTGCTGACATGGATCTTGGGGTACTTCTGGAGTCTCCCCAGGGGAGTCAGTCCTCGTCTCGAATGCGGGCATGCACTTGCGCTTTACTCCAGAGCGGTAGCAGCAGTGTCACGCAGTCCGCCAAGTGGATCAAACGATCTATGGTTTTACCTCGAGTCGTTCCCACGAGGCTTTCCCACGAGGCTTTCCCACAGGGCTGTCCCACGTGCACACGTGGTGGGAGTCGATCCTCGGCTTGTACGTCAAGGCAGTGCAGGGAAAACAGGTTCCTCTGGAATGGACTGACACATCTGGGGGTCTCTTGGAATGGTGGCACGACCCTGAGTTCCTCTCGCCTTTCCTGTGGGGAGCGCCTCCTCTTGAGATGCGATGGGAACGCCGGGAATTCTTTCCCTACGAAACAGGGAAAGGATCCCTCATCTCGAGCTAGGAGGCGGAAACGGGGCTCCCCTGGATGTGTGCGGGACCCCACGTGCTTCCTCTCGAGTGGACACGGGTATGTCGGGGAACTTCTTGAGTTGCAGCAAGGGTGTGAAGGACCCTTTGGAAGTTCCAGTGGTTAGACGTGATTATCTTCGAGAAGCCTCAGGGGAAATGGGCCCCATCTCGCCTGGAATGCAAAACCTCCTGGATTTTCTCGAGTTGCGGCAGGTGCTCTCGACTTACGACGGGGACCTCAGGGACCCGCTCTGGTGGCCTCAGGAAAGGCCAGTCCCCATGCGAGTTCCTCGGGGGCCTCTCGGGATTCCTCTCCCGTCGATGCCGGGGCCTAAGACCTTGTGTGGAGTCGGGGCCGGAACCTGAGGATTCCTCTCCAGTGCTGACATGGATCTTGGGGTACTTCTGGAGTTTCCCCAGGGGAGTCAGTCCTCGTCTCGAATGCGGGCATGCACTTGCGCTTTCCTCCAGAGCGGTAGCAGCAGTGTCACGCAGTCCGCCGCGTGGATCAAAGGATCTATGGTTTTCCCTCGAGTCTTTCCCACGAGGCTTTCCCACGAGGCTTTCCCACAGGGCTGTCCCACATGCACACGTGGTGGGGGTCGATCCTCGGCTTGAACGTCAAGGCAGTGCAGGGAAAACAGGTTCCTGTGGAATGGACTGACCCATCTGGGGGACTCTTGGAATCGTGGCACGACCCTGGAGTTCCTCTCGCCTTTCCTGTGGAGAGCGCCTCCTCTTGAGATGCGACGGGAACGCCGGGAATTCTTTCCCTACGAAACAGGGAAAGGATCCCTCATCTCGAGCTAGGAGGCGGAAACGGGGCTCACCTGGATGTGTGCGGGACCCCACGTGCTTCCTCTCGAGTGGAGACGGTTATGTCGGGGAACTTCTTGATTTGCAGCAAGGGTGTGAAGGACCCTTTGGAAGTTCCAGTGGTTAGATGTGATTAGCCTCGAGAAGCCTAAGCGGAAATGGGCCTCATCTCGCCTGGAGGGCAAAACCTCCTGGATTTTCTCGAGTTGCGGCAGGTGCTCTCGACTTACGACGGGGACCACAGGGACCCGCTCTGGTGGCCTCAGGAAAGGCCAGTCCCCATGCGAGTTCCTCGGGGGCCTCTCTGGATTCCTCTCCCGTCGATGCCGGGGCCTAAGACCTTGTGTTGAGTCGGGGCCAGAACCTGAGGATTCCTCTCCAGTGCTGACATGGATCTTGGGGTACTTCTGGAGTCTCGCCAGGGGAGTCAGTCCTCGTCTCGAATGCGTGCATGCACTTTCGCTGTCCTCCAGAGCGGTAGCAGCAGTGTCACGCAGTCCGCCGCGTGGATCAAAGGATCTATGGTTTTCCCTCGAGTCTTTCCCACGAGGCTTTCCCACGGGGCTTTCCCAAAGGGCTGTCCCACGTGCACACGTGGTGGGAGTCGATCGTCTGCTTCAACGTCAAGGCAGTGCAGGGAAAACAGGTTCCTCTGTTATGGACTGACACATCTGGGGGACTCTTGGAATGGTGGCACGACCCTGGAGTTCCTCTCTCCTTTCCTGTGGATAGCGCCTCCTCTTGAGATGCGACGGGAACGCCGGGAATTCTTTCCCTTCGAAATAGGGAAAGGATCCCTCATTTCGAGCTAGGAGGCGGAAACGGGGCTCCTCTGGATGTGTGCGGGACCATCGTGCTTCCTCTCGAGTGGAGACGGGTATGTCGGGGAAGTTCTTGAGTTGCAGCAAGGGTGTGAAGGACCCTTTGGAAGTTCCAGTTGTTAGATGTGACTAGCCTCGAGAAGCCTCAGCGGAAATGGGCCTCATCTCGCCTGGAGGGCAAAACCTCCTGGATTTTCTCGAGTTGCGGCAGGTGCTCTCGACTTACGACGGGGACCTCAGGGACCCGCTCTGGTGGCCTCAGGAAAGGCCAGTCCCCATGCGAGTTCCTCGGGGGCCTCTCGGGATTCCTCTCCCGTCGATGCCGGGGCCTAAGACCTTGTGTGAAGTAGGGGCCGGACCTGAGGATTCTTCTCCAGTGCTGACATGGATCTTGGGGTACTTCTGGAGTCTCCCCAGGGGAGTCAGTCCTCGTCTCGAATGCGGGCATGCACTTGCGCTTTCCTCCAGAGCGGTAGCAGCAGTGTCACGCAGTCCGCCGCGTGGATCAAAGGATCTATGGTTTTCCCTCGAGTCTTTCCCACGAGGCTTTCCCACGAGGCTTTTCCACAGGGCTGTCCCACGTGCACACGTGGTGGGAGTCGATCCTCGGCTTGTACGACAAGGCAGTGCAGGGAAAACAGGTTCCTCTGGAATGGACTGACACATCTGGGGATCTCTTGGAATGGTGGCACGACCCTGAGTTCCTCTCGCCTTTCCTGTGGAGAGCGCCTCCTCTTGAGATGCGATGGGAACGCCGGGAATTCTTTCCCTACGAAACAGGGAAAGGATCCCTCATCTCGAGCTAGGAGGCGGAAACGGGGCTCCCCTGGATGTGTGCGGGACCCCACGTGCTTCCTCTCGAGTGGAGACCGGTATGTCGGGGAACTGCTTGAGTTGCAGCAAGGGTGTGAAGGACCCTTTGGAAGTTCCAGTGGTTAGATGTGATTAGCTTCGAGCAGCCTCAGCGGAAATGGGCCTCATCTCGCCTGGAGGGCAAAACCTCCTGGATTTTCTCAAGTTGCGGCAGGTGCTCTCGACTTACGACGGGGACCTCAGGGACCCGTTCTGGTGGCCTCAGGAAAGGCCAGTCCCCATGCGAGTTCCTCGGGGCCTCTCGGGATTCCTCTCCCGTCGATGCCGGGGCCTAAGACCTTGTGTGGAGTCGGGGCCGGTACGTGAGGATTCCTCTCCAGTGCTGACATGGATCTTGGGGTACTTCTGGAGTCTCCCCAGGGGAGTCAGTCCTCGTCTCGAATGCGGGCATGCACTTCGCTTTCCTCCAGAGCGTTAGCAGCAGTGTCACGCAGTCTGCCGCGTGGATCAAAGGATCTATGGTTTTCCCTCGAGTCTTTCCCACGAGGCATACCCACTAGGCTTTCCCACAGGGCTGTCCCACGTGCACACGTGGTGGGAGTCGATCCTCGGCTTGAACGTCAAGGCAGTGCAGGGAAAACAGGTTCCTCTGGAATGGACTGACCCATCTGGGGGACTCTTGGAATGGTGGAACGACCCTGGAGTTCCTCTCCCCTTTCCTGTGGAGAGCGCCTCCTCTTGAGATGCGACGGGAACGCCGGGAATTCTTTCCCTACGAAACAGGGAAAGGATCCCTCATCTCGAGCTAGGAGGCGGAAACGGGGCTCCCCTGGATGTGTGCGGGACCCCACGTGCTTCCTCTCGAGGGAGACGTGTATGTCGGGGAACTTCTTGAGTTGCAGCAAGGGTGTGAAGGACCCTTTGGAAGTTCCAGTGGTTAGATGTGATTAGCCTCGAGAAGCCTCAGCGGAAATGGGCCTCATCTCGCATGGAGGGCAAAACCTCCTGGATTTTCTCGAGTTGCGGCAGGTGCTCTCGACTTACGACGGGGACCTCAGGGACCCGCTCTGGTGGCCTCAGGAAAGGCCAGTCCCCATGCGAGTTCCTCGGGGGCCTCTCGGGATTCCTCTCCCGTCGATGCCGGGGCCTAAGACCTTGTGTGGAGTCGGGGTCGGAACCTGAGGATTCCTCTCCAGTGCTGACATGGATCTTGGAGTACTTCTGGAGTCTCCCCAGGGGAGTCAGTCCTCGTCTCAAATGCGGGCATGCACTTGCGCTTTCCTCCAGAGTTGTAGCAGCAGTGTCACGCAGTCCGCCGCGTGGATCAAAGGATCTATGGTTTTCCCTCGAGTCTTTCCCACGAGGCTTTCCCACGAGGCTTTCCCACAGGGCTGTCCCACGTGCACACGTGGTGGGAGTCGATCCTCGGCTTGAACGTCAAGTCAGTGCAGGGAAAACAGGTTCCTCTGGAAAGGACTGCATATCTGGGGGACTCTTGGAATGGTGGCACGACCCTGGAGTTCCTCTCGCCTTTCCTGTGGTGAGCGCCTCCTCTTGAGATGCGACGGGAACGCCGGGAATTCTTTCCCTACGAAACAGGGATAGGATCCCTCATCTCGAACTAGGAGGCGGAAAAGGGGCCCCGGGCTGTGTGCGGCACCCCACGTGCTTCCTCTCGAGTGGAGACGGGTATGTCGGGGAACTTCTGGACTTGCAGCAAGGGTGTGAAGGACCCTTTGGAAGTTCCAGTGGTTAGATGTGATTAGCCTCGAGAAGCCTCAGCTTAAATGGGCCTCATCTCGCCTGGAGGGCAAAACCTCCTGGAGTTTCTCGAGTTGCGGCAGGTGCTCTCGACTTACGACGGGGACCTCAAGGACCCGCTCTGGTGGCCTCAGGAAAGGCCAGTCCCCATGCGAGTTCCTCGGGGGCCTCTCAGGATTCCTCTCCCGTCGATGCCGGGGCCTAAAACCTTGTGTGGAGTCGGGGCCGGAACCTGAGGATTCCTCTCCAGTGCTGACATGGATCTTGGGGTACTTCTGGAGTCTCCCCAGGGGAGTCAGTCCTCGTCTCGAATGCGGGCATGCACTTGCGCTTTCCTCCAGAGCGGTAGCAGCAGTGTCACGCAGTCCGCCGCGTGGATCAAAGGATCTATGGTTTTCCCTCGAGTCTTTCCCACGAGGCTTTCCCACGAGGCTTTCCCACAGGGCTGTCCCACGTGCACACGTGGTGGGAGTCGATCCTCGGCGTGAACGTCAAGGCAGGGCAGGGAAAACAGGTTCCTCTGTAATGGACTGACACATCTGGGGGACTCTTAGAATGGTGGCAAGACCCTGGAGTTCCTCTCGCCTTTCCTGTGGAGAGCGCCTCCTCTTGAGATGCGACGGGAACGCCGGGAATCTTTCCCTAAGAAACAGGGAAAGGATCCGTCATCTCGAGCTAGGAGGCGGAAACGGGGCTCCCCTGGATGTGTGCGGGACCCTCGTGCTTCCTCTCGAGTGGAGACGGGTATGTCGGGGAACTTCTTGAGTTTCAGCAAGGGTGTGAAGGACCCTTTGGAAATTCCAGTGGTTAGACGTGATTGGCCTCGAGACTCCTCAGCGGAAATGGGACTCATCTCGCCTGGAGGGTAAAACCTCCTGGATTTTCTCGAGTTGCGGCAGGTGCTCTCGACTTACGAAGGGGACCACAGGGCCCCGCTCTGGTGGCCTCAGGAAAGGCCTGTCCCCATGCGAGTTCCTCGGGGGCCTCTCGGGATTCCTCTCCCGTGGATGCCTGGGCCTAAGACCTTGTGTGGAGTCGGGGCCGGAACCTGAGGATTCCTCTCCAGTGCTGACATGGATCTTGGGGTACTTCTGGAGTCTCCCCAGGGGCGTCAGTCCTCGTCTCGAATGCGGGCATGCACTTGCGCTTTCCTCCAGAGCGGTAGCAGCAGTTTCACGCAGTCCGCCGCGTGGATCAAAGGATCTATGGTTTTCCCTCGAGTCTTTCCCACGAGGCTTTCAAACGAGGCTTTCCCACAGGGCTGTCCCACGTGCACACGTTGTGGGAGTCGATCCTCGGCTTGAACGTCAAGGCAGTGCCGGGAAAACAGGTTCCTCTGGAATGGACTGACACATCTGGGGGACTCTTGGAATGGTGGCACGACCCTGAAGTTCCTCTCGCCTTTCCTGTGGAGAGCGCCTCCTCTTGAGATGCGACGGGAACGCCGGGAATTCTTTCCCTACGAAACAGGGAAAGGATCCCTCATCTCGAGCTAGGAGGCGGAAACGGGGCTCCCCTGATGTGTGCGGGACCCCACGTGCTTCCTCTCGAGTGGAGATGGATATGTCGGGGAACTTCTTGAGTTGCAACAAGGGTGTGAAGGACCTTTAGGAAGTTCCAGTGGTTAGACGTGATTAGCCTCGAGAAGCCTCAGCGGAAATGGGCCTCATCTCGCCTGGAGGGCAAAACCTCCTGGAGTTTCTCGAGTTGCGGCAGGTGCTCTCGACTTACGACTGGGACCTCAGGGACCCGCTCTGGTGGCCTCAGGAAAGGCCAGTCCCCATGCGAGTTCCTCGGGGGCCTCTCGGGATTCCTCTCCCGTCGATGCCGGGGCCTAAGACCTTGTGTGGAGTCGGGGCCGGAACCTGAGGATTCCTCTCCAGTGCTGACATGGATCTTGGGGTCCTTCTGGAGTCTCCCCAGGGGAGTCAGTCCTCGTCTCGAATGCGGGCATGCACTTGCGCTTTCCTCCAGAGCGGTAGCAGCAGTGTCACGCAGTCCGCCGCGTGGATCAAAGGATCTATGGTTTTCCCTCGAGTCTTTCCCACGAGGCTGTCCCACGAGGCTTTCCCACAGGGCTGTCCCACGTGCACACGTGGTGGGAGTCGATCCTTGGCTTGAACGTCAAGGCAGTGCAGGGAAAACAGGTTTCTCTGGAATGGACTGACCCATCTGGGGGACTCTTGGAATGGTGGCACGACCCTGGAGTTCCTCTCGCCTTTCCTGTGGAGAGCGCCTCCTCTTGAGATGCGACGGGAACGCCGGGAATTCTTTCCCTACGAAACAGGGATAGGATCCGTCATCTCGAACTAGGAGGCGGAAACGGGGCTCCCCTGGATGTGTGCGGCACCCTACGTGCTTCCTCTCGAGTGGAGACGGGTATGTCGCTGAACTGCTTGAGTTGCAGCAAGGGTGTGAAGGACCCTTTGGAAGTTCCAGTGGTTGCATGTGATTAGCCCCGAGAAGCCTCAGCGGAAATGGGCCTCATCTCGCCTGGAGGGCAAAACCTCCTGGATTTTCTCGAGTTGCGGCAGGTGCTCTCGACTTACGACGGGGACCTCAGGGACCCGCTCTGGTGGCCTCAGGAAAGGCCAGTCCCCATGCGAGTTCCTCGGGGTCCTCTCGGGATTCCTCTCCCGTCGATGCCGGGGCCTAAGACCTTGCGTGGAGACGGGGCCGGAACCTGAGGATTCCTCTCCAGTGCTGACATGGATATTGGGGTACTTCTGGAGTCTCCCCAGGTGAGTCAGTCCTCGTCTCGAATGCGGGCATGCACTTGCGCTTTCCTCCAGAGCGGTAGCAATAGTGTCACGCAGTCCGCCGCATGGATCAAAGGATCTATGGTTTTCCCTCGAGTCTTTTCCACGAGGCTTTTCCACGAGGCTTTCCCACAGGGCTGTCCTACGAGCACACATGGTGGGAGTCGATCCTCGGCTTGAACGTCAAGGCAGTGCAGGGAAAACAGGTTCCACTGGAATGGACTGACACATCTGGGGGACTCTTGGAATGGTGGCACGACCCTGGAGTTCCTCTCGCCTTTCCTGTGGAGAGCGCCTCCTCTTGAGATGCGACGGGAACGCCGGGAATTCTTTCCCTACGAAACAGGGAAAGGATCCCTCATCTCGAGCTAGGAGGCGGAAACGGGGCTCCCCTGGATGTGTGCGGGACCCTCGTGCTTCCTCTCGAGTGGAGACGTGTATGTCGGGGAGCTTCTTGAGTTGCAGCAAGGGTGTGAAGGACCCTTTGGAAGTTCCAGCGGTTAGATGTGATTAGCCTCGAGAAGCCTCAGCGGAAATGGGCCTCATCTCGCCTGGAGGGCAAAACCTCCTGGATTTTCTCGAGTTGCGGCAGGTGCTCTCGACTTATGACGGGGACCTCAGGGACCCGCTCTGGTGGCCTCAGGAAAGGCCAGTCCCCATGCGAGTTTCTCGGGGGCCTCTCAGGATTCCTCTCCCGTCGATGCCGGGGCCTAAGACCTTGTGTGGAGTCGGGGCCGGAACCTGAGGATTCCTCTCCAGTGCTGACATGGATCTTGGGGTACTTCTGGAGTCTCCCCAGGGGAGTCAGTCCTCGTCTCGAATGCGGGCATGCACTTGCGCTTTCCTCCCAAGCGGTAGCAGCAGTGTCATGCATCTGCCGAGTGGATCAAAGGATCTATGGTTTTCCCTCGAGTCTTTCCCACGAGGCTTTCCACGAGGCTTTCCCACGAGGCTTTCCCACCGGGCTGTCCCACGTGCACACGTGGTGGGAGTCGATCCTCGGCTTGAACATCAAGGCAGTGCAGGGAAAACAGGTTCCTCTGGAATGGACTGACACATCTGGGGGACTCTTGGAATGGTGGCACGACCCTGGAGTTCCTCTCGCCTTTCCTGTTGAGAGCGCCTCCTCTTGAGATGCGACGGGAACGCCGGGAATTCTTTCCCTAAGAAACAGGGAAAGGATCCCTCATCTCGAGCTAGGAGGTGGAAACGGGGCTCCCCTGGATGTGTGCGGGACCCCACGTGCTTCCTCTCGAGTGGAGATGGGTATGTCGGGGAACTTCTTGAGTTGCATCAAGGGTGTGAAGGACCCTTTGGTACTTCCAGTGGTTAGATGTGATTAGCCTCAATAAGCCTCAGCGGAAATGTGCCTCATCTCGCCTGGAGGGCAAATCTTCCTGGATTTTCTCGAGTTGCGGCAGGTGCTCTCGACTTACGACGGGGACCTCAGGGACCCGCTCTGGTGGCCTCAGGAAAGGCCAGACCCCATGCGAGTTCCATGGGGGCCTCTCGGGATTCCTCTCCCGTCGATGCCGGGGCCTAAGACCTTGTGTGGAGTCAGGGCCGGAACCTGAGGATTCCTCTCCAGTGCTGACATGGATCTTGGGGTACTTCTGGAGTCTCCCCAGGGAAGTCAGTCCTCGTCTCGAATGCGGGCATGCACTTGCGCTTTCCTCCAGAGTGGTAGCAGCAGTGTCACGCAGTCCGCCGCGTGGATCAAAGGATCTATCGTTTTCCCTCGAGTCTTTCCCACGAGGCTTTCCCACGAGGCTTTTCCACAGGGCTGTACCACGTGCACACGTGGTGGGACTCGATCCTCGGCTTGAACGTCAAGGCAGTGCAGGGAAAACAGGTTCCTCTGGAATGGACTGACACATCTGGGGGTCTCTTGGAATGGTGCCACGACCCTGGAGTTCCTCTCGCCTTTCCTGTGGAGAGTGCCTCCTCTTGACATGCGACGGGAACGCCGGGAATTCTTTCCGTACGAAACAAGGAAAGGATCCTTCATCTCGAGCTAGGAGGCGGAAACCGGGCTCCCCTGGATGTGTGCGGGACCCCATGTGCTTCCTCTCGAGTGGACACGGGTATGTCGGGGAACTTCTTGAGTTGCAGCAAGGGTGTGAAGGACCCTTTGGAAGTTCCAGTGGTTAGATGTGATTAGCCTCGAGAAGCCTCAGCGGAAATGGGCCTCATCTCGCCTGGAGGGCAAAACCTCCTGGATTTTCTCGAGTTGCGGCAGGTGCTCTCGACTTACGACGGGGAACTCAGGGACCCGCTCTGGTGGCCTCAGGAAAGGCCAGTCCCCATGCGAGTTCCTCGGGGGCCTCTCGGGATTCCTCTCCCGTCGATTCCGGGGCCTAAGACCTTGTGTGGAGTCGGGGCCGGAACCTGAGGATTCCTCTCCAGTGCTGACATGGATCTTGGGGTACTTCTGGAGTCTCCCCAGGGGAGTCAGCCCTCGTCTCGAATGCGGGCATGCACTTGGGCTTTCCTCCAGAGTGGTAGCAGCAGTGTCACGCAGTCCGCCGCGTGGATCAAAGGATCCATGGTTTTCCCTCGAGTCTTTCCCACGAGGCTTTCCCACGAGGCTTTCCCACAGGGCTGTACCACGTGCACACGTGGTGGGACTCGATCCTCGGCTTGAACGTCAAGGCAGTGCAGGGAAAACATGTTCCTCTGGAATGGACTGACACATCTGGGGGTCTCTTGGAATGGTGCCACGACCCTGGAGTTCCTCTCGCCTTTCCTGTGTAGAGTGCCTCCTCTTGAGATGCGACGGGAACGCCGGGAATTCTTTCCCTACGAAACAGGGAAAGGATCCCTCATCTCGAGCTAGGAGGCGGAAACGGGGCTCCCCTGGATGTGTGGGGGACACCATGCGCTTCCTCTCGAGTGGAGACGGGTATGTCGGGGAACTTCTTGAGTTGCAGCAAGGGTGTGAAGGACCCTTTGGAAGTTCCAGTGGTTAGATGTGATTAGCCTCGAGAAGCCTCAGCGGAAATGGGCCTAATCTCGCCTGGAGAGCAAAACCTCCTGGATTTTCTCGAGTTTCGGCAGATGCTCTCGACTTACGACGGGGACCTCAGGGACCCGCTCTGGTGGCCTCAGGAAAGGCCAGTCCCCATGCGAGTTCCTCTGGGGCCTCTTGGGATTCCTCGCCCGTCGATGCCGGGGCTTAAGACCTTGTGTGGAGTCGGGGCCGGAACCTGAGGATTCCTCTCCAGTGCTGACATGGATCTTGGGGTACTTCTGGAGTCTCCCCAGGGGAGTCAGTCCTCGTCTCGAATGCGGGCATGCACTTGCGCTTTCCTCCAGAGCGGTAGCAGCAGAGTCACACAGTCCGCTGCGTGGATCAAAGGATCTATGGTTTTCGCTCGAGTCTTTCCCACGAGGCTTTCCCACGAGGCTTTCCCACAGGGCAGTCACACGAGCACACGTGGTGGGAGTCGATCCTCGGCTTGAACGTCAAGGCAGTGCAGGGAAAACAGGTTCCTCTGGAATGGACTGACACATCTGGGGGACTCTTGGAATGGTGGCACGACCCTGGAGTTCCTCTCGCCTTTCCTGTGGAGAGCGCCTCCTCTTGAGATGCGACGGGAACTCCGGGAATTCTTTCCCTACGAAACAGGGAAAGGATCCCTCATCTCGAGCTAGGAGGCGGAAACGGGGCTCCCCTGATGTGTGCGGGACCCCACGTGCTTCCTCTCGAGTGGAGATGGATATGTCGGGGAACTTCTTGAGTTGCAACAAGGGTGTGAAGGACCTTTAGGAAGTTCCAGTGGTTAGACGTGATTAGCCTCGAGAAGCCTCAGCGGAAATGGGCCTCATCTCGCCTGGAGGGCAAAACCTCCTGGAGTTTCTCGAGTTGCGGCAGGTGCTCTCGACTTACGACGGGGACCTCAGGGACCCGCTCTGGTGGCCTCAGGAAAGGCCAGTCCCCATGCGAGTTCCTCGGGGGCCTCTCGGGATTCCTCTCCCGTCGATGCCGGGGCCTAAGACCTTGTGTGGAGTCGGGGCCGGAACCTGAGGATTCCTCTCCAGTGCTGACATGGATCTTGGGGTCCTTCTGGAGTCTCCCCAGGGGAGTCAGTCCTCGTCTCGAATGCGGGCATGCACTTGCGCTTTCCTCCAGAGCGGTAGCAGCAGTGTCACGCAGTCCGCCGCGTGGATCAAAGGATCTATGGATTTCCCTCGAGACTTTCCCACGAGGCTGTCCCACGAGGCGTTCCCACAGGGCTGTCCCACGTGCACACGTGGTGGGAGTCGATCCTTGGCTTGAACGTCAAGGCAGTGCAGGGAAAACAGGTTTCTCTGGAATGGACTAACCCATCTGGGGGACTCTTGGAATGGTGGCACGACCCTGGAGTTCCTCTCGCCTTTCCTGTGGAGAGCGCCTCCTCTTGAGATGCGACGGGAACGCCGGGAATTCTTTCCCTACGAAACAGGGATAGGATCCGTCATCTCGAACTAGGAGGCGGAAACGGGGCTCCCCTGGATGTGTGCGGCACCCTACGTGCTTCCTCTCGAGTGGAGACGGGTATGTCGCGGAACTGCTTGAGTTGCAGCAAGGGTGTGAAGGACCCTTTGGAAGTTCCAGTGGTTGCATGTGATTAGCCCCGAGAAGCCTCAGCGGAAATGGGCCTCATCTCGCCTGGAGGGCAAAACCTCCTGGATTTTCTCGAGTTGCGGCAGGTGCTCTCGACTTACGACGGGGACCTCAGGGACCCGCTCTGGTGGCCTCAGGAAAGGCCAGTCCCCATGCGAGTTCCTCGGGGTCCTCTCGGGATTCCTCTCCCGTCGATGCCGGGGCCTAAGACCTTGCGTGGAGACGGGGCCGGAACCTGAGGATTCCTCTCCAGTGCTGACATGGATATTGGGGTACTTCTGGAGTCTCCCCAGGTGAGTCAGTCCTCGTCTCGAATGCGGGCATGCACTTGCGCTTTCCTCCAGAGCGGTAGCAATAGTGTCACGCAGTCCGCCGCATGGATCAAAGGATCTATGGTTTTCCCTCGAGTCTTTTCCACGAGGCTTTTCCACGAGGCTTTCCCACAGGGCTGTCCTACGAGCACACGTGGTGGGAGTCGATCCTCGGCTTGAACGTCAAGGCAGTGCAGGGAAAACAGGTTCCACTGGAATGGACTGACACATCTGGGGGACTCTTGGAATGGTGGCACGACCCTGGAGTTCCTCTCGCCTTTCCTGTGGAGAGCGCCTCCTCTTGAGATGCGACGGGAACGCCGGGAATTCTTTCCCTACGAAACAGGGAAAGGATCCCTCATCTCGAGCTAGGAGGCGGAAACGGGGCTCCCCTGGATGTGTGCGGGACCCTCGTGCTTCCTCTCGAGTGGAGACGTGTATGTCGGGGAGCTTCTTGAGTTGCAGCAAGGGTGTGAAGGACCCTTTGGAAGTTCCAGCGGTTAGATGTGATTAGCCTCGAGAAGCCTCAGCGGAAATGGGCCTCATCTCGCCTGGAGGGCAAAACCTCCTGGATTTTCTCGAGTTGCGGCAGGTGCTCTCGACTTACGACGGGGACCTCAGGGACCCGCTCTGGTGGCCTCAGGAAAGGCCAGTCCCCATGCGAGTTTCTCGGGGGCCTCTCAGGATTCCTCTCCCGTCGATGCCGGGGCCTAAGACCTTGTGTGGAGTCGGGGCCGGAACCTGAGGATTCCTCTCCAGTGCTGACATGGATCTTGGGGTACTTCTGGAGTCTCCCCAGGGGAGTCAGTCCTCGTCTCGAATGCGGGCATGCACTTGCGCTTTCCTCCCAAGCGGTAGCAGCAGTGTCATGCATCTGCCGAGTGGATCAAAGGATCTATGGTTTTCCCTCGAGTCTTTCCCACGAGGCTTTCCACGAGGCTTTCCCACGAGGCTTTCCCACCGGGCTGTCCCACGTGCACACGTGGTGGGAGTCGATCCTCGGCTTGAACATCAAGGCAGTGCAGGGAAAACAGGTTCCTCTGGAATGGACTGACACATCTGGGGGACTCTTGGAATGGTGGCACGACCCTGGAGTTCCTCTCGCCTTTCCTGTTGAGAGCGCCTCCTCTTGAGATGCGACGGGAACGCCGGGAATTCTTTCCCTAAAAAACAGGGAAAGGATCCCTCATCTCGAGCTAGGAGGTGGAAACGGGGCTCCCCTGGATGTGTGCGGGACCCCACGTGCTTCCTCTCGAGTGGAGATGGGTATGTCGGGGAACTTCTTGAGTTGCAGCAAGGGTGTGAAGGACAATTTGGAAGTTCCAGTGGTTAGATGTGATTAGCCTCGAGAAGCCTCAGCGGAAATGGGCCTCATCTCGCCTGGAGGGCAAAACCTCCTGGATTTTCTCGAGTTGCGGCAGGTGCTCTCGACTTACGACGGGGAACTCAGGGACCCGCTCTGGTGGCCTCAGGAAAGGCCAGTCCCCATGCGAGTTCCTCGGGGGCGTCTCGGGATTCCTCTCCCGTCGATGCCGGGGCCTAAGACCTTGTGTGGAGTCGGGGCCGGAACCTGAGGATTCCTCTCCAGTGCTGACATGGATCTTGGGGTACTTCTGGAGTCTCCCCAGGGGAGTCAGCCCTCGTCTCGAATGCGGGCATGCACTTGGGCTTTCCTCCAGAGTGGTAGCAGCAGTGTCACGCAGTCCGCCGCGTGGATCAAAGGATCCATGGTTTTCCCTCGAGTCTTTCCCACGAGGCTTTCCCACGAGGCTTTCCCACAGGGCTGTACCACGTGCACACGTGGTGGGACTCGATCCTCGGCTTGAACGTCAAGGCAGTGCAGGGAAAACATGTTCCTCTGGAATGGACTGAAACATCTGGGGGTCTCTTGGAATGGTGCCACGACCCTGGAGTTCCTCTCGCCTTTCCTGTGTAGAGTGCCTCCTCTTGAGATGCGACGGGAACGCCGGGAATTCTTTCCCTACGAAACAGGGAAAGGATCACTCATCTCGAGCTAGGAGGCGGAAACGGGGCTCCCCTGGATGTGTGGGGGACACCATGCGCTTCCTCTCGAGTGGAGACGGGTATGTCGGGGAACTTCTTGAGTTGCAGCAAGGGTGTGAAGGACCCTTTGGAAGTTCCAGTGGTTAGATGTGATTAGCCTCGAGAAGCCTCAGCGGAAATGGGCCTAATCTCGCCTGGAGGGCAAAACCTCCTGGATTTTCTCGAGTTTCGGCAGATGCTCTCGACTTACGACGGGGACCTCAGGGACCCGCTCTGGTGGCCTCAGGAAAGGCCAGTCCCCATGCGAGTTCCTCTGGGGCCTCTTGGGATTCCTCTCCCGTCGATGCCGGGGCTTAAGACCTTGTGTGGAGTCGGGGCCGGAACATGAGGATTCCTCTCCAGTGCTGACATGGATCTTGGGGTACTTCTGGAGTCTCCCCAGGGGAGTCAGTCCTCGTCTCGAATGCGGGCATGCACTTGCGCTTTCCTCCAGAGCGGTAGCAGCAGAGTCACACAGTCCGCTGCGTGGATCAAAGGATCTATGGTTTTCGCTCGAGTCTTTCCCACGAGGCTTTCCCACGAGGCTTTCCCACAGGGCAGTCACACGTGCACACGTGGTGGTAGTCGATCCTCGGCTTGAACGTCAAGGCAGTGCAGGGAAAACAGGTTCCTCTGGAATGGACTGACACATCTGGGGGACTCTTGGAATGGTGGCACGACCCTGGAGTTCCTCTCGCCTTTCCTGTGGAGAGCGCCTCCTCTTGAGATGCGACGGGAACTCCGGGAATTCTTTCCCTACGAAACAGGGAAAGGATCCCTCATCTCGAGCTAGGAGGCGGAAACGGGGCTCCCCTGATGTGTGCGGGACCCCACGTGCTTCCTCTCGAGTGGAGATGGATATGTCGGGGAACTTCTTGAGTTGCAACAAGGGTGTGAAGGACCTTTAGGAAGTTCCAGTGGTTAGACGTGATTAGCCTCGAGAAGCCTCAGCGGAAATGGGCCTCATCTCGCCTGGAGGGCAAAACCTCCTGGAGTTTCTCGAGTTGCGGCAGGTGCTCTCGACTTACGACGGGGACCTCAGGGACCCGCTCTGGTGCCCTCAGGAAAGGCCAGTCCCCATGCGAGTTCCTCGGGGGCCTCTCGGGATTCCTCTCCCGTCGATGCCGGGGCCTAAGACCTTGTGTGGATTCGGGGCCGGAACCTGAGGATTCCTCTCCAGTGCTGACATGGATCTTGGGGTACTTCTGGAGTCTCCCCAGGGGAGTCAGTCCTCGTCTCGAATGCGGGCATGCACTTGCGCGTTCCTCCAGAGTGGTAGCAGCAGTGTCACGCAGTCCGCCGCGTGGATCAAAGGATCTATGGTTTTCCCTCGAGTCTTTCCAACGAGGCTTTCCCACGAGGCTTTCCCACAGGGCTGTTCCAGGTGCACACGTGGTGGGAGTCGATCCTCGGCTTGAACGTCAAGGCAGTGCAGGGAAAACAGTTTCCTCTCTAATGGACTGACACATCTGGGGGACTCGTGTAATGGTGGCACGACCCTGGAGTTCCTCTCGCCTTTCCTGTGGAGAGCGCCTCCTCTTGAGATGCGACGGGAACGCCTGGAATTCTTTCCCTACGAAACAGGGAAAGGATCCCTCATCTCGAGCTAGGAGGCGGATACAGGGCGCCCCTGCATGTGTGCGGGACCCTCGTGCTTCCTCTCGAGTGGAGACGGGTATGTCGGGGAACTTCTTGAGTTGCAGCAAGGGTGTGAAGGACCCTTTGAAAGTTCCAGTGGTTAGATGTGATTAGCCTGGAGAATCCTCAGCGGAAATGGGCCTCATCTCGCCTGGAGGGCAAAACCTCCTGGATTTTCTCGAGATGCGGCAGGGGCTCTCGACTTACGACGGGGACCTCAGGGACCCGCTCTGGTGGCCTCAGGAAAGGCCAGTCCCCATGCGAGTTCCTCGGGGGCCTCTCGGGATTCCTCTCCCGTCAATGCCGGGGCCTAAGACCTTGTGTGGAGTCGAGGCCGGAACCTGAGGATTCCTCTCCAGTGCTGACATGGATCTTGGGGTACTTCTGGAGTCTCCCCAGGGAAGTCAGTCCTCGTCTCGAATGCGGGCATGCACTTGCGCTTTCCTCCAGAGCGGTAGCAGCAGTGTCACGCAGTCTGCCGCGTGGATCAAAGGATCTATGGTTTTCCCTCGAGTCTTTCCCACGAGGCTGTCCCACGAGGCTTTCCCACAGGGCTGTCACACGTGCACACGTGGTGGGAGTCGATCCTCGGCTTGACCGTCAAGGCAGTGCAGGGAAAACAGGTTCCTCTGGAATGGAGTGACACATCTGGGGGTCTCTTGGAATGGTGGCACGACCCTGGAGTTCCTCTCGCCTTTCCTGTGGAGAGCGCCTCCTCTTGAGATGCGACGGGAACGCCGGTAATTCTTTCCCTACGAAACAGGGAAAGGATCCCTCATCTCTAGCTAGGAGGCGGATACGGGGCTCCCCTGGATGTGTGCGGGACTTTCGTGCTTCCTCTCGAGTGGACACGGGTATGTCGCGGAACTGCTTGAGTTGCAGCAAGGGTGTGAAGGACCCTTGGGAAGTTCCAGTGGTTAGATGTGATTAGCCTCGAGAAGCCTCAGCGGAAATGGGCCTCATCTCGCCTGGAGGGCAAAACCTCCTGGATTTTCTCGAGTTGCGGCAGGTGCTCTCGACTTACGACGGGGACCTCAGGGACCCGCTCTGGTGGCCTCAGGAAAGGCCAGTCCCCATGCGAGTTCCTCGGGGGCCTCTTGGGATTCCTCTCCCGTCGATGCCGGGGCTTAAGACCTTGTGTGGAGTCGGGGCCGGAATCTGAGGATTCCTCTCCAGTGCTGACATGGATCTTGGGGTACTTCTGGAGTCTCCCCAGGGGAGTCAGTCCTCGTCTCGAATGCGGGCATGCACTTGCGCTTTCCTCCAGAGCGTTAGCAGCAGAGTCACACAGTCCGCCGCGTGGATCAAAGGATCTATGGTTTTCCCTCGAGTCTTTCCCACGAGTCTTTCCCACGAGGCTTTCCCACAGGTATATCCCACGTGCACACGTGGTGGGAGTCGATCCTCGGCTTGAACGTCAAGGCAGTGCAGGGAAAACAGGTTCCTCTGGAATGGACTGACACATCTGGGGGACTCTTGGAATGGTGGCACGACCCTGGAGTTCCTCTCGCCTTTCCTGTGGAGAGCGCCTCCTCTTGAGATGCGACGGGAACGCCGGGAATTCCTTTCTACGAAACAGGGAAAGGATCCCTCATCTCGAGCTAGGAGGCGGAAACGGGGCACACCTGGATGTGTGCGGCACCCCACGTGCTTCCTCTCGAGTGGAGACGGGTATGTCGGGGAACTTCTTGAGTTGCAGCAAGGGTGTGAAGGACCCTTTGGAAGTTCCAGTGGTTAGATGGGATTAGCCTCGAGAAGCCTCAGCGGAAATGGGCCTCATCTCCCCTGGAGGGCAAAACCTCCTGGATTTTCTCGAGTTGCGGCAGGTGCTCTCGACTTACGGCGGGGACCTCAGGAACCCGCTCTGGAGGCCTCAGGAAAGGCCAGTCCCCATGCGAGTTCCTCGGGGGCCTCTCGGGATTCCTCTCCCGTCGATGCCGGGGCCTAAGACCTTGTGTGGAGTCGGGGCCGGAACCTGAGGATTCCTCTCCAGTGCTGACATGGATCTTGGGGTACTTCTGGAGTCTCCCCAGGGGAGTCAGTCCTCCTCTCGAATGCGGGCATGCACTTGCGCTTTCCTCCAGAGCGGTAGCACCAGTGTCACGCAGTCCGCCGCCTGGATCAAAGGATCTATGGTTTTCCCTCGAGTCTTTCCCACGAGGCTTTCCCACGAGGCTTTCCCACAGGGCTGTCCCACGTGCACACGTGGTGGGAGTCGATCCTCGGTTTGAACGTCAAGGCAGTGCAGGGAAAACAGTTTCCTCTGTAATGGACTGACACATCTGGGGGTTCTTGGAATGGTGGCACGACCCTGGAGTTCCTCTCGCCTTTCCTGTGGAGAGCGCCCCCTCTTGAGATGCGACGTGAACGCCGGGAATTCTTTCCCTATGAAACAGGGGAAGGATCCCTCATCTCGAGCTAGGCGGCGGAAACGGGGCTCCCCTGGATGTGTGCGCGACCCTCGTGCTTCCTCTCGAGTGGAGACGGGTATGTCGGGGAACTTCTTGAGTTGCAGCAAGGGTGTGAAGGACCCTTTCGAAGTTCCAGTGGTTAGATGTGATTAGCCTCGAGAAGCCTCAGCGGAAATGGGCCTCATCTGGCCTGGAGGGCAAAACCTCCTGGATTTTCTCGAGTTGCGGCAGGTGGTCTCGACTTTCGACGGGGACCTCAGGGACCCGCTCTGGTGGCCTCCTGAAAGGCCAGTCCCCATGCGAGTTCCTCGCGGGCCTCTCGGGATTCCTCTCCCGTCGATGCCGGGGCCTAAGACCTTGTGTGGAGTCGGGGCCGGAACCTGAGGATACCTCTCCAGTGCTGACATGGATCCTGGGGTACTTCTGGAGTCTCCCCAGGGGAGTCAGTCCTCGTCTCGAATGCGGACATGCACTTGCGCTTTCCTCCAGAGCGGTAGCAGCAGTGTCACGCAGTCCGCCGCGTGGATCAAAGGATCTATGGTTTTCCCTCGAGTCTTTCCCACGAGGCTTTCCCACGAGGCTTTCCCACAGTGCTGTCCCACGTGCACACGTGGTGGGAGTCGATCCTCGGCTTGAACGACAAGGCAGTGCAGGGAAAACATGTTCCTCTGGAATGGACTGACACATCTGGGGGACTCTTGGAATGGTGGCACGACCCTGGAGTTCCTCTCGCCTTTCCTGTGGAGAGCGCCTTCTCTTGAGATGCGACGGGAACGCCGGGAATTCTTTCCCTACGAAACAGGGAAAGGATCCCTCATCTCGAGCTAGGAGGCGGAAACGGGGCTCCAATGGATGTGTGCGGGACCCCACGTGTTTCCTCTTGAGTTGAGACGGATATGTCGCGGAACTGCTTGAGTTGTAGCAAGGGTGTGAATGACCCTTTGGAAGTTCCAGTGGTTAGATGTGATTGGCCTGGAGAAGCCTCAGCGGAAATGGGCCTCATCTCGCCTGGAGGGCAAAACCTCCTGGATTTTCTCGAGTTGCGGCAGGTGCTCTCGACTTACGACGGGGTCCTCAGGGACCCGCTCTGGTGGCCTCAGGAAAAACCAGTCCACATGCGAGTTCCTCGGGGGCCTCTCGGGATTCCTCTCCCGTGGATGCCGGGGCCTAAGACCTTGTGTGGAGTCGGCGCCGGAACCTGAGGAATCCTCTCCAGTGCTGACATGGATCTTGGGGTAATTCTGGAGTCTCCCCAGGGGAGTCAGTCCTCGTCTCGAATGCGGGCATGCACTTGCCCTTTCCTCCAGTGCGGTAGCAGCAGTGTCACGCAGTCCGCCGCGTGGATCAAAGGATCTATGGTTTTCCCTCGAGTCTTTCCCACGAGGCTTTCCCACGAGGCTTTCCCACAGGGCTGTCCCACGTGCACACGTGGTGGGAGTCGATCCTCGGCTTGAACGTCAAGGCAGTGCAGGGAAAACAGGTTCCTCTGGAATGGACTGACCCATCTGGGGGACTCGTGTAATGGTGGCTCGACCCTGGAGTTCCTCTCGCCTTTCCTGTGGAGAGCGCCTCCTCTTGAGATGCGACGGGAACGCCGGGAATTCTTTCCCTTCGAAACCGGGAAAGGATCCGTCATCTCGAGCTAGGAGGCGGAAACGGGGCTCCCCTGGATGTGTGCGGGACCCTCGTGCTTCCTCTCGAGTGGAGACGGGTATGTCGGGGAACTTCTTGAGTTGCAGCAAGGGTGTGAAGGACCCTATGAAAGTTCCAGTGGTTAGATCTGATTAGCCTCGAGAAGCCTCAGCGGAAATGGGCCTCATCTCGCCTGGAGGGCAAAACCTCCTGGATTTTCTCGAGTTGCGGCAGGTGCTCTCGACTTACGACGGGGACCTCAGGGACCCTCTCTGGTGGCCTCAGGAAAGGCCAGTCCCCATGCGAGTTCCTCGGGGGCCTCTCGGGATTCCTCTCCCGTCAATGCCGGGGCCTAAGACCTTGTGTGGAGTCGGGGCCGGAACCTGAGGATTCCTCTCCAGTGCTGACATGGATCTTGGCGTACTTCTGGAGTCTCCCCAGGGGAGTCAGTCCTCGTCTCGAATGCGGGCATGCACTTGCGCTTTCCTCCAGAGCGGTAGCAGCAGTGTCACGAGGTCCGCCACTGGATCAAAGGATCTATGGTTTTCCCTCGAGTCTTTCCCACGAGGCTTTCCCACGAGGCTTTCCCACAGGGCTGTCCCACGTGCACACGTGGTGGGAGTCGATCCTCGGCTTGAACGTCAAGGCAGTGCAGGGAAAACAGGTTCCTCTGGAATGGACTGACACATCTGGGGGACTCTTGGAATGGTGGCACGACCCTGGAGTTCCTCTCGCCTTTCCTGTGGAGAGCGCCTCTTCTTGAGATGCGACGGGAACGCCGGGAATTCTTTCCCTACGAAACAGGGAAAGGATCCCTCATCTCGAGCTAGGAGGCGGAAACGGGGCTCCCCTGGATGTGTGCGGGACCCTCGTGCTTCCTCTCGAGTGGACACGAGTATGTCGGGGAACTTCTTGAGTTGCAGCAAGGGTGTGAAGGACCCTTTGGAAGTTCCAGTGGTTAGATGTGATTAGCCTCGAGAAGCCTCAGCGGAAATGGGCCTCATCTCGCCTGGAGGGCAAAACCTCCTGGATTTTCTCGAGTTGCGTCAGGTGCTCTCGACTTACGACGGGGACCTCAGGGACCCGCTCTGGTGGCCTCAGGAAATGCCAGTCCCCATGAGAGTTCCTCGGGGGCCTCTCGGGATTCCTCTCCCGTCGATGCCGGGGCCTAAGACCTTGTGTGGAGTCGGGGCCGGAACCTGAGGATTCCTCTCCAGTGCTGACATGGATCTTGGGGTACTTCTGGAGTCTCCCCAGGGGAGTCAGTCCTCGTCTCGAATGCGGGCATGCACTTGCGCTTTCCTCCAGAGCGGTAGCAGCAGTGTCACGCAGTCCGCCGCGTGGATCAAAGGATCTATGGTTTTCCCTCGAGTCTTTCACACGAGGCTTTCCCACGAGGCTTTCCCACAGGGCTGTCCCACGTGCACACGTGGTGGGAGTCGATCCTCGGCTTGAACGTCAAGGCAGTGCAGGGAAAACAGGTTCCTCTGGAATGGACTGACACATCTGGGGGACTCTTGGAATGGTGGCACGACCCTGGAGTTGCTCTCGCCTTTCCTGTGGAGAGCGCCTCCTCTTGAGATGCGACGGGAACGCCGGGAATTCCTTCCCTACGAAACAGGGAAAGGATCCCTCATCTCGAGCTAGAAGGCGGAAACGGGGCTCCCCTGGATGTGTGCGGCACCCAACGTGCTTCCTCTCGAGGTGAGACGGGTATCTCGGGGAACTTCTTGAGTTGCAGCAAGGGTGTGAAGGACCCTTTGGATGTTCCAGTGGTTAGATGTGATTAGCCTCGAGAAGCCTCAGCGGAAATGGGCCTCATCTCGCCTGGAGGGCAAAACCTCCTGGATTTTCTCGAGTTGCGGCAGGTGCTCTCGACTTACGACGGGGACCTCAGGGACCCGCTCTGGTGGCCTCAGGAAAGGCCAGTCCCCATGCGAGTTCCTCGCGGGCCTCTCGAGATTCCTCTCCCGTCGATGCCGGGGCCTAAGACCTTGTGTGGAGTCTTGGCCGGAACCTGAGGATTCCTCTCCAGTGCTGACATGGATCCTGGGGTACTTCTGGAGTCTCCCCAGGGGAGTCAGTCCTCGTCTCGAATGCGGGCATGCACTTGCGCTTTCCTCCAGAGCGGTAGCAGCAGTGTCACGCAGTCCGCCACGTGGATCAAAGGATCTATGCATTTCCCTCGAGTCTTTCCCACGAGGCTTTCCCACGAGGCTTTCCCACAGGGCTGTCCCACGTGTACACGTGGTGGGAGTCGATCCTCGGCTTGAACGTCAAGGCAGTGCAGGGAAAACAGGTTCCTCTGGAATGGACTGACACATCTGGGGGACTCTTGGAATGGTGGCACGACCCTGGAGTTCCTCTCGCCTTTCCTGTGGAGAGCGCCTCCTCTTGAGATGCGACGGGAACGCCGGGAATTCTTTCCCTACGAAACAGGGAAAGGATCCCTCATCTCGAGCTAGGAGGCGGATACGGGGAGCCCCTGGATGTGTGCGGGACCCTCGTGCTTCCTCTCGAGTGGAGACGGGTATGTCGGGGAACTTCTTGAGTTGCAGCAAGGGTGTGAAGGACCCTTTGAAAGTTCCAGTGGTTAGATGTGATTAGCCTCGAGAAGCCTCAGCGGAAATGGGCCTCATCTCGCCTGGAGGGCAAAACCTCCTGGATTTTCTCGAGTTGCGGCAGGTGCTCTCGACTTACGACGGGGACCTCAGGGACCCGCTCTGGTGGCCTCAGGAAAGGCCAGTCCCCATGCGAGTTTCTCGGGGGCCTCTCAGGATTCCTCTCCCGTCGATGCCGGGGCCTAAGACCTTGTGTGGAGTCGGGGCCGGAACCTGAGGATTCCTCTCCAGTGCTGACATGGATCTTGGGGTACTTCTGGAGTCTCCCCAGGGGAGTCAGTCCTCGTCTCGAATGCGGGCATGCACTTGCGCTTTCCTCCCAAGCGGTAGCAGCAGTGTCATGCATCTGCCGAGTGGATCAAAGGATCTATGGTTTTCCCTCGAGTCTTTCCCACGAGGCTTTCCACGAGGCTTTCCCACGAGGCTTTCCCACCGGGCTGTCCCACGTGCACACGTGGTGGGAGTCGATCCTCGGCTTGAACATCAAGGCAGTGCAGGGAAAACAGGTTCCTCTGGAATGGACTGACACATCTGGGGGACTCTTGGAATGGTGGCACGACCCTGGAGTTCCTCTCGCCTTTCCTGTTGAGAGCGCCTCCTCTTGAGATGCGACGGGAACGCCGGGAATTCTTTCCCTAAGAAACAGGGAAAGGATCCCTCATCTCGAGCTAGGAGGTGGAAACGGGGCTCCCCTGGATGTGTGCGGGACCCCACGTGCTTCCTCTCGAGTGGAGATGGGTATGTCGGGGAACTTCTTGAGTTGCATCAAGGGTGTGAAGGACCCTTTGGTACTTCCAGTGGTTAGATGTGATTAGCCTCAATAAGCCTCAGCGGAAATGTGCCTCATCTCGCCTGGAGGGCAAATCTTCCTGGATTTTCTCGAGTTGCGGCAGGTGCTCTCGACTTACGACGGGGACCTCAGGGACCCGCTCTGGTGGCCTCAGGAAAGGCCAGACCCCATGCGAGTTCCATGGGGGCCTCTCGGGATTCCTCTCCCGTCGATGCCGGGGCCTAAGACCTTGTGTGGAGTCGGGGCCGGAACCTGAGGATTCCTCTCCAGTGCTGACATGGATCTTGGGGTACTTCTGGAGTCTCCCCAGGGGAGTCAGTCCTCGTCTCGAATGCGGGCATGCACTTGCGCTTTCCTCCAGAGTGGTAGCAGCAGTGTCACGCAGTCCGCCGCGTGGATCAAAGGATCTATCGTTTTCCCTCGAGTCTTTCCCACGAGGCTTTCCCACGAGGCTTTTCCACAGGGCTGTACCACGTGCACACGTGGTGGGACTCGATCCTCGGCTTGAACGTCAAGGCAGTGCAGGGAAAACAGGTTCCTCTGGAATGGACTGACACATCTGGGGGTCTCTTGGAATGGTGCCACGACCCTGGAGTTCCTCTCGCCTTTCCTGTGGAGAGTGCCTCCTCTTGACATGCGACGGGAACGCCGGGAATTCTTTCCGTACGAAACAAGGAAAGGATCCTTCATCTCGAGCTAGGAGGAGGAAACGGGGCTCCCCTGGATGTGTGCGGGACCCCATGTGCTTCCTCTCGAGTGGACACGGGTATGTCGGGGAACTTCTTGAGTTGCAGCAAGGGTGTGAAGGACCCTTTGGAAGTTCCAGTGGTTAGATGTGATTAGCCTCGAGAAGCCTCAGCGGAAATGGGCCTCATCTCGCCTGGAGGGCAAAACCTCCTGGATTTTCTCGAGTTGCGGCAGGTGCTCTCGACTTACGACGGGGAACTCAGGGACCCGCTCTGGTGGCCTCAGGAAAGGCCAGTCCCCATGCGAGTTCCTCGGGGGCCTCTCGGGATTCCTCTCCCGTCGATGCCGGGGCCTAAGACCTTGTGTGGAGTCGGGGCCGGAACCTGAGGATTCCTCTCCAGTGCTGACATGGATCTTGGGGTACTTCTGGAGTCTCCCCAGGGGAGTCAGCCCTCGTCTCGAATGCGGGCATGCACTTGGGCTTTCCTCCAGAGTGGTAGCAGCAGTGTCACGCAGTCCGCCGCGTGGATCAAAGGATCCATGGTTTTCCCTCGAGTCTTTCCCACGAGGCTTTCCCACGAGGCTTTCCCACAGGGCTGTACCACGTGCACACGTGGTGGGACTCGATCCTCGGCTTGAACGTCAAGGCAGTGCAGGGAAAACATGTTCCTCTGGAATGGACTGACACATCTGGGGGTCTCTTGGAATGGTGCCACGACCCTGGAGTTCCTCTCGCCTTTCCTGTGCAGAGTGCCTCCTCTTGAGATGCGACGGGAACGCCGGGAATTCTTTCCCTACGAAACAGGGAAAGGATCCCTCATCTCGAGCTAGGAGGCGGAAACGGGGCTCCCCTGGATGTGTGGGGGACACCATGCGCTTCCTCTCGAGTGGAGACGGGTATGTCGGGGAACTTCTTGAGTTGCAGCAAGGGTGTGAAGGACCCTTTGGAAGTTCCAGTGGTTAGATGTGATTAGCCTCGAGAAGCCTCAGCGGAAATGGGCCTAATCTCGCCTGGAGGGCAAAACCTCCTGGATTTTCTCGAGTTTCGGCAGATGCTCTCGACTTACGACGGGGACCTCAGGGACCCGCTCTGGTGGCCTCAGGAAAGGCCAGTCCCCATGCGAGTTCCTCTGGGGCCTCTTGGGATTCCTCTCCCGTCGATGCCGGGGCTTAAGACCTTGTGTGGAGTCGGGGCCGGAACCTGAGGATTCCTCTCCAGTGCTGACATGGATCTTGGGGTACTTCTGGAGTCTCCCCAGGGGAGTCAGTCCTCGTCTCGAATGCGGGCATGCACTTGCGCTTTCCTCCAGAGCGGTAGCAGCAGAGTCACACAGTCCGCTGCGTGGATCAAAGGATCTATGGTTTTCGCTCGAGTCTTTCCCACGAGGCTTTCCCACGAGGCTTTCCCACAGGGCAGTCACACGTGCACACGTGGTGGGAGTCGATCCTCGGCTTGAACGTCAAGGCAGTGCAGGGAAAACAGGTTCCTCTGGAATGGACTGACACATCTGGGGGACTCTTGGAATGGTGGCACGACCCTGGAGTTCCTCTCGCCTTTCCTGTGGAGAGCGCCTCCTCTTGAGATGCGACGGGAACTCCGGGAATTCTTTCCCTACGAAACAGGGAAAGGATCCCTCATCTCGAGCTAGGAGGCGGAAACGGGGCTCCCCTGATGTGTGCGGGACCCCACGTGCTTCCTCTCGAGTGGAGATGGATATGTCGGGGAACTTCTTGAGTTGCAACAAGGGTGTGAAGGACCTTTAGGAAGTTCCAGTGGTTAGACGTGATTAGCCTCGAGAAGCCTCAGCGGAAATGGGCCTCATCTCGCCTGGAGGGCAAAACCTCCTGGAGTTTCTCGAGTTGCGGCAGGTGCTCTCGACTTACGACGGGGACCTCAGGGACCCGCTCTGGTGCCCTCAGGAAAGGCCAGTCCCCATGCGAGTTCCTCGGGGGCCTCTCGGGATTCCTCTCCCGTCGATGCCGGGGCCTAAGACCTTGTGTGGATTCGGGGCCGGAACCTGAGGATTCCTCTCCAGTGCTGACATGGATCTTGGGGTACTTCTGGAGTCTCCCCAGGGGAGTCAGTCCTCGTCTCGAATGCGGGCATGCACTTGCGCGTTCCTCCAGAGTGGTAGCAGCAGTGTCACGCAGTCCGCCGCGTGGATCAAAGGATCTATGGTTTTCCCTCGAGTCTTTCCAACGAGGCTTTCCCACGAGGCTTTCCCACAGGGCTGTTCCAGGTGCACACGTGGTGGGAGTCGATCCTCGGCTTGAACGTCAAGGCAGTGCAGGGAAAACAGTTTCCTCTCTAATGGACTGACACATCTGGGGGACTCGTGTAATGGTGGCACGACCCTGGAGTTCCTCTCGCCTTTCCTGTGGAGAGCGCCTCCTCTTGAGATGCGACGGGAACGCCGGGAATTCTTTCCCTACGAAACAGGGAAAGGATCCCTCATCTCGAGCTAGGAGGCGGATACGGGGCGCCCCTGCATGTGTGCGGGACCCTCGTGCTTCCTCTCGAGTGGAGACGGGTATGTCGGGGAACTTCTTGAGTTGCAGCAAGGGTGTGAAGGACCCTTTGAAAGTTCCAGTGGTTAGATGTGATTAGCCTCGAGAATCCTCAGCGGAAATGGGCCTCATCTCGCCTGGAGGGCAAAACCTCCTGGATTTTCTCGAGATGCGGCAGGGGCTCTCGACTTACGACGGGGACCTCAGGGACCCGCTCTGGTGGCCTCAGGAAAGGCCAGTCCCCATGCGAGTTCCTCGGGGGCCTCTCGGGATTCCTCTCCCGTCGATGCCAGGGCCTAAGACCTTGTGTGGAGTCGAGGCCGGAACCTGAGGATTCCTCTCCAGTGCTGACATGGATCTTGGGGTACTTCTGGAGTCTCCCCAGGGAAGTCAGTCCTCGTCTCGAATGCGGGCATGCACTTGCGCTTTCCTCCAGAGCGGTAGCAGCAGTGTCACGCAGTCCGCCGCGTGGATCAAAGGATCTATGGTTTTCCCTCGAGTCTTTCCCACGAGGCTGTCCCACGAGGCTTTCCCACAGGGCTGTCCCACGTGCACACGTGGTGGGAGTCGATCCTCGGCTTGAACGTCAAGGCAGTGCAGGGAAAACAGGTTCCTCTGGAATGGAGTGACACATCTGGGGGTCTCTTGGAATGGTGGCACGACCCTGGAGTTCCTCTCGCCTTTCCTGTGGAGAGCGCCTCCTCTTGAGATGCGACGGGAACGCCGGTAATTCTTTCCCTACGAAACAGGGAAAGGATCCCTCATCTCGAGCTAGGAGGCGGATACGGGGCTCCCCTGGATGTGTGCGGGACCCTCGTGCTTCCTCTCGAGTGGACACGGGTATGTCGCGGAACTGCTTGAGTTGCAGCAAGGGTGTGAAGGACCCTTGGGAAGTTCCAGTGGTTGCATGTGATTAGCCCCGAGAAGCCTCAGCGGAAATGGGCCTCATCTCGCCTGGAGGGCAAAACCTCCTGGATTTTCTCGAGTTGCGGCAGGTGCTCTCGACTTACGACGGGGACCTCAGGGACCCGCTCTGGTGACCTCAGGAAAGGCCAGTCCCCATGCGAGTTCCTCGGGGGCGTCTCGGGATTCCTCTCCCATCGATGCCGGGGCCTAAGACCTTGTGTGGATTCGGGGCCGGAACCTGAGGATTCCTCTCCAGTGCTGACATGGATCTTGGGGTACTTCTGGAGTCTCCCCAGGGGAGTCAGTCCTCGTCTCGAATGCGGGCATGCACTTGCGCTTTCCTCCAGAGTGGTAGCAGCAGTGTCACGCAGTCCGCCGCGTGGATCAAAGGATCTATGGTTTTCCCTCGAGTCTTTCCCACGAGGCTTTCCCACGAGGCTTTCCCACAGGGCTGTCCCACGTGCACACGTGGTGGGAGTCGATCCTCGGCTTGAACGTCAAGGCAGTGCAGGGAAAACAGTTTCCTCTCTAATGGACTGACACATCTGGGGGACTCGTGTAATGGTGGCACGACCCTGGAGTTCCTCTCGCCTTTCCTGTGGAGAGCGCCTCCTCTTGAGATGCGACGGGAACGCCGGGAATTCTTTCCCTACGAAACAGGGAAAGGATCCCTCATCTCGAGCTAGGAGGCGGATACAGGGCGCCCCTGCATGTGTGCGGGACCCTCGTGCTTCCTCTCGAGTGGAGACGGGTATGTCGGGGAACTTCTTGAGTTGCAGCAAGGGTGTGAAGGACCCTTTGAAAGTTCCAGTGGTTAGATGTGATTAGCCTGGAGAATCCTCAGCGGAAATGGGCCTCATCTCGCCTGGAGGGCAAAACCTCCTGGATTTTCTCGAGATGCGGCAGGGGCTCTCGACTTACGACGGGGACCTCAGGGACCCGCTCTGGTGGCCTCAGGAAAGGCCAGTCCCCATGCGAGTTCCTCGGGGGCCTCTCGGGATTCCTCTCCCGTCAATGCCGGGGCCTAAGACCTTGTGTGGAGTCGAGGCCGGAACCTGAGGATTCCTCTCCAGTGCTGACATGGATCTTGGGGTACTTCTGGAGTCTCCCCAGGGAAGTCAGTCCTCGTCTCGAATGCGGGCATGCACTTGCGCTTTCCTCCAGAGCGGTAGCAGCAGTGTCACGCAGTCTGCCGAGTGGATCAAAGGATCTATGGTTTTCCCTCGAGTCTTTCCCACGAGGCTGTCCCACGAGGCTTTCCCACAGGGCTGTCCCACGTGCACACGTGGTGGGAGTCGATCCTCGGCTTGAACGTCAAGGCAGTGCAGGGAAAACAGGTTCCTCTGGAATGGAGTGACACATCTGGGGGTCTCTTGGAATGGTGGCACGACCCTGGAGTTCCTCTCGCCTTTCCTGTGGAGAGCGCCTCCTCTTGAGATGCGACGGGAACGCCGGTAATTCTTTCCCTACGAAACAGGGAAAGGATCCCTCATCTCTAGCTAGGAGGCGGATACGGGGCTCCCCTGGATGTGTGCGGGACTTTCGTGCTTCCTCTCGAGTGGACACGGGTATGTCGCGGAACTGCTTGAGTTGCAGCAAGGGTGTGAAGGACCCTTGGGAAGTTCCAGTGGTTAGATGTGATTAGCCTCGAGAAGCCTCAGCGGAAATGGGCCTCATCTCGCCTGGAGGGCAAAACCTCCTGGATTTTCTCGAGTTGCGGCAGGTGCTCTCGACTTACGACGGGGACCTCAGGGACCCGCTCTGGTGGCCTCAGGAAAGGCCAGTCCCCATGCGAGTTCCTCGGGGGCCTCTTGGGATTCCTCTCCCGTCGATGCCGGGGCTTAAGACCTTGTGTGGAGTCGGGGCCGGAATCTGAGGATTCCTCTCCAGTGCTGACATGGATCTTGGGGTACTTCTGGAGTCTCCCCAGGGGAGTCAGTCCTCGTCTCGAATGCGGGCATGCACTTGCGCTTTCCTCCAGAGCGTTAGCAGCAGAGTCACACAGTCCGCCGCGTGGATCAAAGGATCTATGGTTTTCCCTCGAGTCTTTCCCACGAGCCTTTCCCACGAGGCTTTCCCACAGGTATATCCCACGTGCACACGTGGTGGGAGTCGATCCTCGGCTTGAACGTCAAGGCAGTGCAGGGAAAACAGGTTCCTCTGGAATGGACTGACACATCTGGGGGACTCTTGGAATGGTGGCACGACCCTGGAGTTCCTCTCGCCTTTCCTGTGGAGAGCGCCTCCTCTTGAGATGCGACGGGAACGCCGGGAATTCCTTTCTACGAAACAGGGAAAGGATCCCTCATCTCGAGCTAGGAGGCGGAAACGGGGCACCCCTGGATGTGTGCGGCACCCCACGTGCTTCCTCTCGAGTGGAGACGGGTATGTCGGGGAACTTCTTGAGTTGCAGCAAGGGTGTGAAGGACCCTTTGGAAGTTCCAGTGGTTAGATGGGATTAGCCTCGAGAAGCCTCAGCGGAAATGGGCCTCATCTCGCCTGGAGGGCAAAACCTCCTGGATTTTCTCGTGTTGCGGCAGGTGCTCTCGACTTACGGCGGGGACCTCAGGAATCCGCTCTGGAGGCCTCAGGAAAGGCCAGTCCCCATGCGAGTTCCTCGGGGGCCTCTCGGGATTCCTCTCCCGTCGATGCCGGGGCCTAAGACCTTGTGTGGAGTCGGGGCCGGAACCTGAGGATTCCTCTCCAGTGCTGACATGGATCTTGGGGTACTTCTGGAGTCTCCCCAGGGGAGTCAGTCCTCCTCTCGAATGCGGGCATGCACTTGCGCTTTCCTCCAGAGCGGTAGCACCAGTGTCACGCAGTCCGCCGCCTGGATCAAAGGATCTATGGTTTTCCCTCGAGTCTTTCCCACGAGGCTTTCCCACGAGGCTTTCCCACAGGGCTGTCCCACGTGCACACGTGGTGGGAGTCGATCCTCGGTTTGAACGTCAAGGCAGTGCAGGGAAAACAGATTCCTCTGTAATGGACTGACACATCTGGGGGTTCTTGGAATGGTGGCACGACCCTGGAGTTCCTCTCGCCTTTCCTGTGGAGAGCGCCCCCTCTTGAGATGCGACGTGAACGCCGGGAATTCTTTCCCTATGAAACAGGGGAAGGATCCCTCATCTGGAGCTAGGCGGCGGAAACGGGGCTCCCCTGGATGTGTGCGCGACCCTCGTGCTTCCTCTCGAGTGGAGACGGGTATGTCGGGGAACTTCTTGAGTTGCAGCAAGGGTGTGAAGGACCCTTTCGAAGTTCCAGTGGTTAGATGTGATTAGCCTCGAGAAGCCTCAGCGGAAATGGGCCTCATCTGGCCTGGAGGGCAAAACCTCCTGGATTTTCTCGAGTTGCGGCAGGTGGTCTCGACTTTCGACGGGGACCTCAGGGACCCGCTCTGGTGGCCTCCTGAAAGGCCAGTCCCCATGCGAGTTCCTCGCGGGCCTCTCGGGATTCCTCTCCCGTCGATGCCGGGGCCTAAGACCTTGTGTGGAGTCGAGGCAGGAACCTGAGGATTCCACTCCAGTGCTGACATGGATCCTGGGGTACTTCTGGAGTCTCCCCAGGGGAGTCAGTCCTCGTCTCGAATGCGGACATGCACTTGCGCTTTCCTCCAGAGCGGTAGCAGCAGTGTCACGCAGTCCGCCGCGTGGATCAAAGGATCTATGGTTTTCCCTCGAGTCTTTCCCACGAGGCTTTCCCACGAGGCTTTCCCACAGTGCTGTCCCACGTGCACACGTGGTGGGAGTCGATCCTCGGCTTGAACGACAAGGCAGTGCAGGGAAAACAGGTTCCTCTGGAATGGACTGACACATCTGGGGGACTCTTGGAATGGTGGCACGACCCTGGAGTTCCTCTCGCCTTTCCTGTGGAGAGCGCCTTCTCTTGAGATGCGACGGGAACGCCGGGAATTCTTTCCCTACGAAACAGGGAAAGGATCCCTCATCTCGAGCTAGGAGGCGGAAACGGGGCTCCAATGGATGTGTGCGGGACCCCACGTGTTTCCTCTTGAGTTGAGACGGATATGTCGCGGAACTGCTTGAGTTGTAGCAAGGGTGTGAATGACCCTTTGGAAGTTCCAGTGGTTAGATGTGATTGGCCTGGAGAAGCCTCAGCGGAAATGGGCCTCATCTCGCCTGGAGGGCAAAACCTCCTGGATTTTCTCGAGTTGCGGCAGGTGCTCTCGACTTACGACGGGGTCCTCAGGGACCCGCTCTGGTGGCCTCAGGAAAAACCAGTCCACATGCGAGTTCCTCGGGGGCCTCTCGGGATTCCTCTCCCGTGGATGCCGGGGCCTAAGACCTTGTGTGGAGTCGGCGCCGGAACCTGAGGAATCCTCTCCAGTGCTGACATGGATCTTGGGGTACTTCTGGAGTCTCCCCAGGGGAGTCAGTCCTCGTCTCGAATGCGGGCATGCACTTGCCCTTTCCTCCAGTGCGGTAGCAGCAGTGTCACGCAGTCCGCCGCGTGGATCAAAGGATCTATGGTTTTCCCTCGAGTCTTTCCCACGAGGCTTTCCCACGAGGCTTTCCTACAGGGCTGTCCCACGTGCACACGTGGTGGGAGTCGATCCTCGGCTTGAACGTCAAGGCAGTGCAGGGAAAACAGGTTCCTCTGGAATGGACTGACCCATCTGGGGGACTCGTGTAATGGTGGCTCGACCCTGGAGTTCCTCTCGCCTTTCCTGTGGAGAGCGCCTCCTCTTGAGATGCGACGGGAACGCCGGGAATTCTTTCCCTTCGAAACCGGGAAAGAATCCGTCATCTCGAGCTAGGAGGCGGAAACGGGGCTCCCCTGGATGTGTGCGGGACCCTCGTGCTTCCTCTCGAGTGGAGACGGGTATGTCGGGGAACTTCTTGAGTTGCAGCAAGGGTGTGAAGGACCCTATGAAAGTTCCAGTGGTTAGATCTGATTAGCCTCGAGAAGCCTCAGCGGAAATGGGCCTCATCTCGCCTGGAGGGCAAAACCTCCTGGATTTTCTCGAGTTGCGTCAGGTGCTCTCGACTTACGACGGGGACCTCAGGGACCCGCTCTGGTGGCCTCAGGAAATGCCAGTCCCCATGAGAGTTCCTCGGGGGCCTCTCGGGATTCCTCTCCCGTCGATGCCGGGGCCTAAGACCTTGTGTGGAGTCGGGGCCGGAACCTGAGGATTCCTCTCCAGTGCTGACATGGATCTTGGGGTACTTCTGGAGTCTCCCCAGGGGAGTCAGTCCTCGTCTCGAGAGCAGGCATGCACTTGCGCTTTCCTCCAGAGCGGTAGCAGCAGTGTCACGCAGTCCGCCGCGTGGATCAAAGGATCTATGGTTTTCCCTCGAGTCTTTCACACGAGGCTTTCCCACGAGGCTTTCCCACAGGGCTGTCCCACGTGCACACGTGGTGGGAGTCGATCCTCGGCTTGAACGTCAAGGCAGTGCAGGGAAAACAGGTTCCTCTGGAATGGACTGACACATCTGGGGGACTCTTGGAATGGTGGCACGACCCTGGAGTTCCTCTCGCCTTTCCTGTGGAGAGCGCCTCCTCTTGAGATGCGACGGGAACGCCGGGAATTCTTTCCCTACGAAACAGGAAAAGCATCCCTCATCTCGAGCTAGGCGGCGGAAACGGGGCTCCCCTGGATGTGTGCGCGACCCTCGTGCTTCCTCTAGAGTGGAGACTGGTATGTCGGGGAATTTCTTGAGTTGCAGCAAGGGTGTGAAGGACCCTTTGGAAGTTCCAGTGGTTAGATGTGATTAGCCTCGAGAAGCCTCAGCGGAAATGGGCCTCATCTCGCCTGGAGGGTAAAACGTCCTGGATTTTCTCGAGTTGCGGCAGGTGCTCTCGACTTACGACGGGGACCTCAGGGACCCGCTCTGGTGGCCTCAGGAAAGGCCAGTCCCCATGCGAGTTCCTCGGGGGCCTCTCGGGATTCCTCTCCCGTCGATGCCGGGGCCTAAGACCTTGTGTGGAATCGGGGCCGGAACCTGAGGATTCTTCTCCAGTGCTGACATGGATCTTGGGGTACTTCTGGAGTCTCCCCAGGGGAGTCAGTCCTCGTCTCGAATGCGGGCATGCACTTGCGCTTTCCTCCAGAGCGGTAGCAGCAGTGTCACGCAGTCCGCCGCGTGGATCAAAGGATCTACGGTTTTCCCTCGAGTCTTTCCCACGAGGCTTTCCCACAGGGCTGTCCCACGTGCACACGTGGTGGGAGTCGATCCTCGGCTTGAACGTCAAGGCAGTGCAGGGAAAACAGGTTCCTCGGGAATGGACTGACACATCTGGGGGACTCTTGGAATGGTGGCACGACCCTGGAGTTGCTCTCGCCTTTCCTGTGGAGAGCGCCTCCTCTTGAGATGCGACGGGAACGCCGGGAATTCCTTCCCTACGAAACAGGGAAAGGATCCCTCATCTCGAGCTAGGAGGCGGAAACGGGGCTCCCCTGGATGTGTGCGGCACCCAACGTGCTTCCTCTCGAGTTGAGACGGGTATGTCGGGGAACTTCTTGAGTTGCAGCAAGGGTGTGAAGGACCCTTTGGATGTTCCAGTGGTTAGATGTGATTAGCCTCGAGAAGCCTCAGCGGAAATGGGCCTCATCTCGCCTGGAGGGCAAAACCTCCTGGATTTTCTCGAGTTGCGGCAGGTGCTCTCGACTTACGACGGGGACCTCAGGGACCCGCTCTGGTGGCCTCAGGAAAGGCCAGTCCCCATGCGAGTTCCTCGCGGGCCTCTCGAGATTCCTCTCCCGTCGATGCCGGGGCCTAAGACCTTGTGTGGAGTCTTGGCCGGAACCTGAGGATTCCTCTCCAGTGCTGACATGGATCCTGGGGTACTTCTGGAGTCTCCCCAGGGGAGTCAGTCCTCGTCTCGAATGCGGGCATGCACTTGCGCTTTCCTCCAGAGCGGTAGCAGCAGAGTCACACAGTCCGCCGCGTGGATCAAATGATCTATGGTTTTCCCTCGAGTCTTTCCCACGAGGCTTTCCCACGAGGCTTTCCCACAGGGCTGTCACACGTGCACACGTGGTGGGAGTCGATCCTCGGCTTGAACGTCAAGGCAGTGCAGGGAAAACAGGTTCCTCTGGAATGGACTGACACATCTGGGGGACTCTTGGAATGGTGGCACGACCCTGGAGTTCCTCTCGCCTTTCCTGTGGAGAGCGCCTCCTCTTGAGATGCGACGGGAACGCCGGGAATTCTTTCCCTACGAAACAGGGAAAGGATCCCTCATCTCGAGCTAGGAGGCGGATACGGGGAGCCCCTGGATGTGTGCGGGACCCTCGTGCTTCCTCTCGAGTGGACACGGGTATGTCGGGGAACTTCTTGAGTTGCAGCAAGGGTGTGAAGGACCCTTTGGAAGTTCCAGTGGTTAGATGTGATTAGCCTCGAGAAGCCTCAGCGGAAATGGGCCTCATCTCGCCTGGAGGGTAAAACCTCCTGGATTTTCTCGAGTTGCGGCAGATGCTCTCGACTTACGACGGGGACCTCAGGGACACGCTCTGGTGGCCTCAGGAAAGGCCAGTCCCCATGCGAGTTCCTCGGGGCCTCTCGGGATTCCTCTCCCGTCGATGCCGGGGCCTAAGACCTTGTGTGGAGTCGGGGCCGGAACCTGAGGATTCCTCTCCAGTGCTGACATGGATCTTGGGGTACTTCTGTAGTCTCCCCAGGGGAGTCAGTCCTCGTCTCGAATGCGGGCATGCACTTGCGCTTTCCTCCAGAGCGGTAGCAGCAGTGTCACGAGGTCCGCCACTGGATCAAAGGATCTATGGTTTTCCCTCGAGTCTTTCCCACGAGGCTTTCCCACGAGGCTTTCCCACAGGGCTGTCCCACGTGCACACGTGGTGGGAGTCGATCCTCGGCTTGAACGTCAAGGCAGTGCAGGGAAAACAGGTTCCTCTGGAATGGACTGACACATCTGGGGGACTCTTGGAATGGTGGCACGACCCTGGAGTTCCTCTCGCCTTTCCTGTGGAGAGCGCCTCCTCTTGAGATGCGACGGGAACGCCGGGAATTCTTTCCCTACGAAACAGGGAAAGGATCCCTCATCTCGAGCTAGGAGGCGGAAACGGGGCTCCCCTGGATGTGTGCGGGACCCTCGTGCTTCCTCTCGAGTGGACACGAGTATGTCGGGGAACTTCTTGAGTTGCAGCAAGGGTGTGAAGGACCCTTTGGAAGTTCCAGTGGTTAGATGTGATTAGCCTCGAGAAGCCTCAGCGGAAATGGGCCTCATCTCGCCTGGAGGGCAAAACCTCCTGGATTTTCTCGAGTTGCGTCAGGTGCTCTCGACTTACGACGGGGACCTCAGGGACCCGCTCTGGTGGCCTCAGGAAATGCCAGTCCCCATGAGAGTTCCTCGGGGGCCTCTCTGGATTCCTCTCCCGTCGATGCCGGGGCCTAAGACCTTGTGTGGAGTCGGGGCCGGAACCTGAGGATTCCTCTCCAGTGCTGACATGGATCTTGGGGTACTTCTGGAGTCTCCCCAGGGGAGTCAGTCCTCGTCTCGAGAGCAGGCATGCACTTGCGTTTTCCTCCAGAGCGGTAGCAGCAGTGTCACGCAGTCCGCCGCGTGGATCAAAGGATCTATGGTTTTCCCTCGAGTCTTTCCCACGAGGCTTTCCCACGAGGCTTTCCCACAGGGCTGTCCCACGTGCACACGTGGTGGAAGTCGATCCTCGGCTTGAACGTCAAGGCAGTGCAGGGAAAACAGGTTCCTCTGGAATGGACTGACACATCTGGGGGACTCTTGGAATGGTGGCACGACCCTGGAGTTCCTCTCGCCTTTCCTGTGGAGAGCGCCTCCTCTTGAGATGCGACGGGAACGCCGGGAATTCTTTCCCTACGAAACAGGAAAAGGATCCCTCATCTCGAGCTAGGCGGCGGAAACGGGGCTCCCCTGGATGTGTGCGCGACCCTCGTGCTTCCTCTAGAGTGGAGACTGGTATGTCGGGGAATTTCTTGAGTTGCAGCAAGGGTGTGAAGGACCCTTTGGAAGTTCCAGTGGTTAGAAGTGATTAGACTCGAGAAGCCTCAGCGGAAATGGGCCTCATCTCGCCTGGAGGGCAAAACCTCCTGGATTTTCTCGAGTTGCGGCAGGTGCTCTCGATTTACGACGGGGTCCTCAGGGACCCGCTCTGGTGGCCTCAGGAAAGGCCAGTCCCCATGCGAGTTCCTCGGGGGCCTCTCGGGATTCCTCTCCCGTCGATGCCGGGGCCTAAGACCTTGTGTGGAGTCGGGGCCGGAACCTGAGGATTCCTCTCCAGTGCTGACATGGATCTTGGGGTACTTCTGGAGTCTCCCCAGGGGAGTCAGACCTCGTCTCGAATGCGGGCATGCACTTGCGCTTTCCTCCAGAGCGGTAGCAGCAGTGTCACGCAGTCCGCCGCGTGGATCAAAGGATCTATGGTTTTCCCTCGAGTCTTTCCCACGAGGCTTTCCCACGAGGCTTTCCCACAGGGCTGTCCCACGTGCACACGTGGTGGGAGTCGATCCTCGGCTTGAACGTCAAGGCAGTGCAGGGAAAACAGGTTCCTCTGGAATGGACTGACACATCTGGGGGACTCTTGGAATGGTGGCACGACCCTGGAGTTCCTCTCGCCTTTCCTGTGGAGAGCGCCTTCTCTTGAGATGCGACGGGAACGCCGGTAATTCTTTCCCTAAGAAACAGGGAAAGGATCCCTCATCTCGAGCTAGGAGATGGAAACGGGGCTCCCCTGGATGTGTGCGGGACCCTCGTGCTTCCTCTCGAGTGGAGATGGGTATGTCGGGGAACTTCTTGAGTTGCAGCAAGGGTGTGAAGGACCCTTTGGAAGTTCCAGTGGTTAGATGTGATTAGCCTCGAGAAGCCTCAGCGGAAATGAGCCTCATCTCGCCTGGAGGGTAAAACCTCCTGGATTTTCTCGAGTTGCGGCAGGTGCTCTCGACTTACGACGGGGACCTCAGGGCCCCGTCTGTTGGCCTCAGGAAAGGCCAGTCCCCATGCGAGTTCCTCGGGGGCCTCTCGGGATTCCTCTCCCGTCGATGCCGGGGCCTAAGACCTTGTGTGGAGTCGGGGCCGGAACCTGAGGATTCCTCTCCAGTGCTGACATGGATCTTGGGGTACATCTGGAGTCTCCCCAGGGGAGTAAGTGCACGTCTCGAATGCGGGCATGCACTTGCGCTTTCCTCCAGAGCTGTAGCAGCAGTGTCACGCAGTCCGCCGCGTGGATCAAAGGATCTATGGTTTTCCCTCGAGTCTTTCCCACGAGGCTTTTCCACGAGGCTTTCCCACAGGGCTGTCCCACGTGCACACGTGGTGGGAGTCGATCCTCGGCTTGAACGTCAAGGCAGTGCAGGGAAAACAGGTTCCTCTGGAATGGACTGACACATCTGGCGGACTCTTGGAATGGTGGAACGACCCTGGAGTTCCTCTCGCCTTTCCTGTGCAGAGCGCCTCCTCTTGAGATGCGACGGGAACGCCGGGTATTCTTTCCCTACGAAATACTGAAAGGATCCCTCATCTCGAGCTAGGAGGCGGAAACGGGGCTCCCCTGGATGTGTGCGGGACCCCACGTGCTTCCTCTCGAGTGGAGACGGGTATGTCGGGGAACTTCTTGAGTTGCAGCAAGGGCGTGAAGGACCCTTTGGAACTTCCAGTGGTTAGATGTGATTAGCCTCGAGAAGCCTCAGCGGAAATGTGCCTCATCTTGCCTGGAGGGTAAAACCTCCTGGATTTTCTCGAGTTGCGGCAGGTGCTCTCGACTTACGACGGGGACCTCAGGGACCCGCTCTGGAGGCCTCAGGAAAGGCCAGTCCCCATGCGAGTTCCTCGGGGGCCTCTCGGGATTCCTCTCCCGTCGATGCCGGGGCCTAAGACCTTGTGTGGAGTCTGGGCCGGAACCTGAGGATTCCTCTCCCGTGCTGACATGGACCTTGGGGAACTTCTGGAGCCTCCCCAGGGGAGTCAGTCCTCGTCTCGAATGCGGGCATGCACTTGCACTTTCCTCCAGAGCGTTAGCAGCAGTGTCACGCATTCCACCGCGTGGATCAAAGGATCTATGGTTTTCCCTCGAGTCTTTCCCACGAGGCTTTCCCACGAGGCTTTCCCACAGGGCTGTCCCACGTGCACACGTGGTGGGAGTCGATCCTCGGCTTGAACGTCAAGGTAGTGCAGGGAAAACAGGTTCCTCTGGAATGGACTGACACATCTGGGGGACTCTTGGAATGGTGGCACGACCCTGGAGTTCCTCTCGCCTTTCCTGTGGAGAGCGCTTCCTCTTGAGATGCGACGGGAACGCCGGGAATCTTTTCCTACGAATCAGGGAATGGATCCGTCATCTCCAGCTAGGAGGCGGAAACGGGGCTCCCCTGGATGTGTGCGGGACCCTCGAGCGTCCTCTCAAGTGGAGACGGGTATGTCGGGGAACTTCTTGAGTTGCAGCAAGGGTGTGAAGGACCCTTTGGAAGTTCCAGTGGTTAGATGTGATTGGCCTCGAGAAGCCTCAGCGGAAATGTGCCTCATCTCGCCTGGAGGGCAAAACCTCCTGGATTTTCTCGAGTTGCGGCAGGTGCTCTCGACTTACGACGGGGACCTCAGGGACCCGCTCTGCTGGCCTCAGGAAAGGCCAGTCCCCATGCGAGTTCCTCGGGGGCCTCTCGGGATTCCTCTCCCGTCGATGCCGGGGCCTAAGACCTTGTGTGGAGTCTTGGCCGGAACCTGAGGATTCCTCTCCAGTGCTGACATGGATCTTGGGGTACTTCTGGAGTCTCCCCAGGGGAGTCAGTCCTCGTCTCGAATGCGGGCATGCACTTGCGCTTTCCTCCAGAGCGGTAGCAGCAGTGTCACGCAGTCCGCCGCGTGGATCAAAGAATCTATGGTTTTCCCTCGAGTCTTTCCCACGAGGCTTTCCCACGTGGCTTTCCCACAGGGCTGTCCCACGTGCACACTTGGTGGGAGTCGATCCTCGGCTTGAACGTCAAGGCAGTGCAGGGAAAACAGGTTCCTCTGGAATGGACTGACACATCTGGGGGACTCTTGGAATGGTGGCACGACCCTGGATTTCCTCTCGCCTTTCCTGTGCAGAGCGCCTCCTCTTGAGATGCGACGGGAACGCCGGGAATCTTTCCCTGCGAAACAGGGAAAGGATCCGTCATCTCGAGCTAGGAGGCGGAAACGTGGCTCCCCTGGATGTGTGCGGGACCCTCGTGCTTCCTCTCGAGTGGCGACGGGTATGTCTGGGAACTTCTTGAATTACAGCAAGGGTGTGAAGGACCCTTTGGAAGTTCCAGTGGTTAGACGTTATTGGCCTCGAGAAGCCTCAGCGGAAATGGGCCTCATCTCGCCTGGAGGGCAAAACCTCCTGGATTTTCTCGAGTTGCAGCAGGTGCTCTCGACTTACGAATGGGACTAGAGGGACCCGCTCTGGAGGCCTCATGAAAGGCCAGTCCCCATGCGAGTTCCTCGGGGGCCTCTCGGGATTCCTCTCCCGTCGATGCCGGGGCCTAAGACCTTGTGTGGAGTCGGGGCCGGAACCTGAGGATTCCTCTCCAGTGCTGACATGGATCTTGGGGTACTTCTGGAGTCTCCCCAGGGGAGTCAGTCCTCGTCTCGAATGCGGGCATGCACTTGCGCTTTCCTCCAGAGCGGTAGCAGCAGTGTCACCCAGTCCGCCGCGTGGATCAAAGGATCTATGGTTTTCCCTCGAGTCTTTCCCACGAGGCTTTCCCACGAGGCTTTCCCACAGGGCTGTCCCACGTGCACACGTGGTGGGAGTCGATCCTCGGCTTGAACGTCAAGGCAATGCAGGGAAAACAGGTTCCTCTGGAATGGACTGACACATCTGGGGGACTCTTGGAATGGTGGCACGACCCTGGAGTTCCTCTCGCCTTTCCTGTGGAGAGCGCCTCCTCTTGAGATGCGACGGGAACGCCGGGAATTCTTTCCCTACGAAACAGGGAAATGTTCCCTCATCTCGAGCTATGAGGCGGAAACGGGGCTCCCCTGGATGTGTGCTGGACGCCACGTGCTTCCTCTCGAGTGGAGACGGATATGTCGCGGAACTGCTTGAGTTGCAGCAAGGGTGTGAAAGACCCTTTGGAAGTTCCAGTGGTTAGATGTGATTAGCCTCGAGAATCCTCAGTGGAAATGGTCCTCATCTCGCCTGGAAGGCAAAACCTCCTGGATTTTCTCGAGTTGCGGCAGGTGCTCTCGACTTACGACGGGTACCTCAGGGACCCGCTCTGGAGGCCTCAGGAAAGGCCAGTCCCCATGCGAGTTCCTCGGGAGCCTCTCGGGATTCCTCTCCCGTCGATGCCGGGGCCTAAGACCTTGTGTGGAGTCGGGCCCGGAACCTGAGGATTCCTCTCCAGTGCTGACATGGATCTTGGGGTACTTCTGGAGTCTCCCCAGGGGAGTCAGTCCTCGTCTCGAATGCGGGCATGCACTTGCGCTTTCCTCCAGAGCGGTAGCAGCAGTGTCACGCAGTCCGCCGCGTGGATCAAAGGATCTATGGTTTTCCCTCGAGTCTTTCCCACGAGGCTTTCCCACGAGGCTTTCCCACAGGGCTGTCCCACGTGCACACGTGGTGGGAGTCGGCCCTGGCTTGAACGTCAAGGCAGTGCAGGGAAAACAGGTTCCTCTGGAATGGACTGACACATCTGGGCGACTCTTGGAATGGTGGCACGACCCTGGAGTTCCTCTCGCCTTTCCTGTGGAGAACGCCTCCTCTTGAGATGCGACGGGAACGCCGGGAATTCTTTCCCTACGAAACATGGAAAGGATCCCTCATCTCGAGCTAGGAGGCGGAAAAGGGGCTCCCCTGGATGTGTGCGGGAACCCACGTGCTTCCTCTCGAGTGGAGACGGGTATGTCGGGGAACTTCTTGAGTTGCAGCAAGGGTCTGAAGGACCCTTTGGAAGTTCCAGTGGTTAGATGTGATTAGCCTCGAGAAGCCTCAGCGGAAATGGGGCTCATCTCGCCTGGAGGGCAAAACCTCCTGGATTTTCTCGAGTTGCGGCAGGTGCTCTCGACTTACGACTGGGACCTCAGGGACCCGCTCTGGTGGCCTCAGGAAAGGCCAGTCCCCATGCGACTTCCTCGGGGGCCTCTCGGGATTCCTCTCCCGTCGATGCCGGGGACTAAGACCTTGTGTGGATTCGGGGCCGGAACCTGAGGATTTCTCTCCAGTGCTGACATGGATCTTGGGTTCTTCTGGAGTCTCCCCAGGGGAGTCACTCCTCGTCTCGAATGCGGGCATGCATTTGCGCTTTCCTCCAGAGCGGTAGCAGAAGTGTCACGCAGTCCGCCGCGTGGATCAAAGGATTTATGGTTTTCCCTCGAGTCTTTCCCACGAGGCTTTCCCACGAGGCTTTCCCACAGGGCTGTCCCACGTGCACACGTGGTGGGAGTCGATCCTCGGCTTGAACGTCAAGGCAGTGCAGGGAAAACAGGTTCCTCTGGAATGGACTGACACATCTGGGGGTCTCTTGGAATGCTGGCACGACCCTGGAGTTCCTCTCGCCTTTCCGGTGGAGAGCGCCTCCTCTTGAGATTCGACGGGAACGCCGGGAATTCTTTCCCTATGAAACAAAGAAAGGATCCCTCATCTCGAGTTAGGAGGCGGAAACGGGGCTCCCCTGGATGTGTGCAGGACCACACTTGCTTCCTCTCGAGTGGAGACGGGTATGTCAGGGAACTTCTTGAGTTGCAGCAAGGGTGTGAAGGACCCTTTGGAAGTTCCAGTGGTTAGATGTGATTAGCCTCGAGAAGCCTCAGCGGAAATGGGCCTCATCTCGCCTGGAGGGCAAAACCTCCTGGATTTTCTCGAGTTGCGGCAGGTGCTCTCGACTTACGACGGGGACCTCAGGGACCCGCTCTCGAGGCCTCAGGAAAGGCCAGTCCCCATGCGAGTTCCTCGGGGGACTCTCGGGATTCCTCTCCCGTCGATGCCGGGGCCTAAGATCTTGTGTGGAGTCGGGGCCGGAACCTGAGGATTCCTCTCCAGTGCTGACATGGATCTTGGGGTACTTCTGGAGTCTCCCCAGGGGACTCAGTATTCGTCTCGAATGCGGGCATGCACTTCCGCTTTCCTCCAGAGCGGTAGCAGCAGTGTCACGCGGTCCGCCGCGTGGATCAAGGGATCTATGGTTTTCCCTCGAGTCTTTCCCACGAGGCTTTCCCACGAGTCTTTCCCACAGGGCTGTCCCACGTGCACACGTGGTGGGAGTCGATCCTCGGCTTGAACGTCAAGGCAGTGCAGGGAAAACAGCTTCCTCTAGAATGGACTGACACATCTGGGGGACTCTTGGAATGGTGGCACGACCCTGGAGTTCCTCTCGCCTTTCCTGTGGAGAGCGCCTCCTCTTGAGATGCGACGGGAACGCCGGGAATTCTTTCCCTACTAAACAGGGAAAGGATCCGTCATCTCGAGCTATGAGGCGGAAACGGGGCTCCCCTGGATGTGTGCGGGACCCCACGTGCTTCCTCTCGAGTGGAGACGGGTATGTCGCGGAACTTCTTGAGTTGCAGCAAGGGTGTGAAGGACCCTTTGGAAGTTCAAGTGGTTAGATGTGATTAGCCTCGAGAAGCCTCAGCGGAAATGGGCCTCATCTCGCCTGGAGGGCAAAACCTCCTGGATTTTCTCGAGTTGGGGCAGGTGCTCTCGACTTACGACGGGGACCTCGGGGACCCGCTCTGGTGGCCTCAGGAAAGGCCAGTCCCCATGCGAGTTGCTCGGGGGCCTCTCGGGATTCCTCTCCCGTCGATGCCGGGGCCTAAGACCTTGTGTGGAGTCGGGGCCGGAACCTGAGGATTCCTCTCCAGTGCTGACATGGATCTTGGGGTACTTCTGGAGTCTCCCCAGGGGAGTCAGTCCTCGTCTCGAATGCGGGCATGCACTTGTGCTTTCCTCCAGAGCGGTAGCAGCAGTGTCACGCAATCCGCCGCGTGGATCAAAGATCGATGGTTTTCCCTCGAGTCTTTCCCACGAGGCTTTCCCACGAGGCTTTCCCACAGGGCTGTCCCACGTGCACACGTGGTGGGAGTCGATCCTCGGCTTGAACGTCAAGGCAGTGCAGGGAAAACAGGTTCCTCTGGAATGGACTGACACATCTGGGGGACTCGTGGAATGGTGGCACGACCCTGGAGTTCCTCTCGCCTTTCCTTTGGAGAGCGCCTCCTCTTGAGATGCGACGGGAACGCCGGGAATTCTTTCCCTACGAAACAGGGAAAGAATCCCTCATCTCGAGCTAGGAGGCGGAAACGGGGCTCCCCTGGATGTGTGCGGGACCCCACGTGCTTCCTCTCGAGTGGAGACGGGTATGTCGCGGAACTTCTTGAGTTGCAGCAAGGGTGTGAAAGACCCTTTGGAAGTTCCAGTGGTTAGATGTTATTAGACTCGAGAAGCCTCAGCGGAAATGGGCCTCATCTCGCCTGGAGGGCAAAACCTCCTGGATTTTCTCGAGTTGCGGCAGGTGCTCTCAACTTACGACGGAGACCTCAGGGACCCGCTCTGGTGGCCTCAGGAAAGGCCAGTCCCCATGCGAGTTCCTCGGGGGCCTCTCGGGATTCCTCTCCCTTCGATGCCGGGGCCTAAGACCTTGTGTGGAGTTGGGGCGGGAACCTGAGGATTCCTCTCCAGTGCTGACATGGATCTTGGGGTACTTCTGGAGTCTCCCCAGGGGAGTCAGTCCTCGTCTCCAATGCGGGCATGCACTTGCGCTTTCCTCCAGAGCCGTAGCAGCAGTGTCACGCAATCTGCCGCGTGGATCAAAGGATCGATGGTTTTCCCTCGAGTCTTTCCCACGAGGCTTTCCCACGAGGCTTTCCCACAGGGCTGTCCCACGTGCACACGTGGTGGGAGTCGATCCTCGGCTTGAACGTCAAGGCAGTGCAGGGAAAACAGGTTCCTCTGGAATGGACTGACACATCTGGGGGTCTCTTGGAATGGTGCCACGACCCTGGAGTTCCTCTCGCCTTTCCTGTGGAGAGCGCCTCCTCTTGAGTTGCGATGGGAACGCCGGGAATTCTTTCCCTACTAAACAGGGAAATGATCCCTCATCTCGAGCTAGGAGGCGGATACGGGGCTCCCCTGGATGTGTGCGGGACCCTCGTGCTTCCTCTTCAGTGGAGACGGGTATGTCGGGGAACTTCTTGAGTTGCAGCAAGGGTGTGAAGGACCCTTTGGAAGTGCCAGTGATTAGATGTGATGAGCCTCGAGAAGCCTCAGCGGAAATGGGCCTCGTCTCGCCTGGAGGGCAAAACCTCCTGGATTTTCTCGAGTTGCGGCAGGTGCTCTCGACTTACGACGGGGACCTCAGGGACCCGCTCTGGTGGCCTCAGGAAAGGCCAGTCCCCATGCGAGTTCCTCGGGGGCCTCTCGGGATTCCTCTCCTGTCGATGCCGGGGCCTAACACCTTGTGTGGAGTCGGGGCCGGAACCTGAGGATTCCTCTGCAGTGCTGACATGGATCTTGGGGTACTTCTGGAGTCTCCCCAGGGGAGTCAGTCCTCGTCTCGAATGCGGGCATGCACTTGCGCTTTCCTCCAGAGCGGTAGCAGCAGTGTCACGCGGTCCGCCGCGTGGATCAAGGGATCTATGGTTTTCCCTCGAGTCTTTCCGACGAGGCTTTCCCACGAGGCTTTCCCACAGGGCTGTCCCACGTGCACACGTGGTGTGAGTCGATCCTCGGCTTGAACGTCAAGGCAGTGCAGGGAAAACAGGTTCCTCTGGAATGGACTGACACATCTGGGGGACTCTTGGAATGGTGGCATGACCCTGGAGTTCCTCTCGCCTTTCCTGTGGAGAGCGCCTCCTCTTGAGATGCGACGGGAACGCCGGGAATTCTTTCCCTACTAAACAGGGAAAGGATCCCTCATCTCGAGCTAGGAGGCAGAAACGTGGCTCCCTGGATGTGTGCGGGACCCTCCTGCTTCCTCTCGAGTGGAGACGGGTAAGTCGGGGAACTTCTTGAGTTGCAGCAAGGGTGTGAAGGACCCTTTGGAAGTTCCAGTGGTTAGATGTGATTAGCCTCGAGAAGCCTCAGCGGAAATGGGCCTCATCTCCCCTGGAGGGCAAAGCCTCTGGATTTTCTCGAGTTGCGACAGGTGCTCTCGACTTACGACGGGGACCTCAGGGACCCGCTCTGGTGGCCTCAGAAAAGGCCAGTCCCCTTGCGAGTTCCTCGGGGGCCTCTCGGGATTCCTCTCCTGTCGATGCCAGGGCCTAAGACCTTGTGTGGAGTCGGGGCCAGAACCTGAGGATTCCTCTCCAGTGCTGACATGGATCTTGGGGTACTTCTGGAGTCTCCCTAGGGGAGTCAGTCCTCGTCTCCAATGCGGGCATGCACTTGCGCTTTCCTCCAGAGCCGTAGCAGCAGTGTCACGCAATCTGCCGCGTGGATCAAAGGATCCATGGTTTTCCCTCGAGTCTTTCCCACGAGGCTTTCCCACGAGGCTTTCCCACAGGGCTGTCCCACGTGCACACGTGGTGGGAGTCGATCCTCGGCTTGAACGTCAAGGCAGTGCAGGGAAAACAGGTTCCTCTGTAATGGACTGACACATCTGGTGGTCTCTTGGAATGGTGGAAGGACCCTGGAGTTCCTCTCGCCTTTCCTTTGGAGAGCGCCTCCTCTTGAGATGCGACGGGAACGCCGGGAATTCTTTCCCTACGAAACAGGGAAAAGATCCCTCATCTCGAGCTGGAGGCGGAAACGGGGCTCCCCTGGATGTGTGCGGGACCCCACGTGCTTCCGCTCGAGTGGAGACGGGTATGTCAGGGAACTGCTTGAGTTGCAGCAAGGGTGTGAAGGACCCTTTGGAAGTTCCAGTGGTTAGATGTGATTAGCCTCGAGAACCTCAGCGGAAATGGGCCTCATCTCGCCTTTAGGGCAAAACCTCTTGGATTTTCTCGAGTTGCGGCAGGTGCTCTCGACTTACGACGGGGACCTCAGGGACCCGCTCTAGAGGCCTCAGGAAAGGCCAGTCCGCATGCGAGTTCCTCGGGGGCCTCTCGGGATTCCTCTCCCTTCGATGCCCGGGCCTAAGACCTTGTGTGGAGTCGGGGCCGGAACCTGAGGATTCCTCTCCAGTGCTGACATGGATCTTGGGGTACTTCTGGAGTCTCCCCAGGGGAGTCAGTCCTCGTCTCGAATGCGGGCATGCACTTGCGCTTTCCTCCAGAGTGGTAGCAGCAGTGTCACGCAGTCCGCCGCGTGGATCAAAGGATCTATGGTTTTCCCTCGAGTCTTTCCCACGAGGCTTTCCCACGAGGCTTTCCCACAGGGCTGTCCCATGTGCACACGTGGTGGGAGTCGATCCTCGGCTTGAACGTCAAGGCAGTGCAGGGAAAACAGGTTCCTCTGGAAAGGACTGACTCATCTGGGGGACTCTTGGAATGGTGGCACGACCCTGGAGTTCCTCTTGCCTTTCCTGTGGAGAGCGCCTCCTCTTGAGATGCGACGGGAACGCCGGGAATTCTTTCCCTACGAAACAAGGAAAGGATCCCTCATCTCGAGCTAGGAGGCGGAAACGGGGCTCCCATGGATGTGTGCGGGACCCCACGTGATTCCTCTCGAGTGGAGACGAGTATGTCGGGGAAATTCTTGAGTTGCAGCAAGGGTGTGAAGGACCCTTTGGAAGTTCGAGTGGTTAGATGTGATTAGCCTCGTGAAGCCTCAGCGGAAATGGGCCTCATCTCGCCTAGAGGGCAAAACCTCCTGGATTTTCTCGAGTTGCGGCAGGTGCTCTCGACTTACGACGGGGACCTCAGGGACCCGCTCTGGTGGCCTCAGGAAAGGCCAGTCCCCATGCGAGTTCCTCGGGGGCCTCTCGGGATTCCTCTCCCGTGGATGCCGGGGCCTATGACCTTGTGTGGAGTCGGGGCCGGAACCTGAGGATTCCTCTCCAGTGCTGACATGGATCTTGGGGTACTTCTGGAGTCTCCCCAGGGGAGTCAGTCCTCGTCTCGAATGCGGGCATGCACTTGCGCTTTCCTCCAGAGCGGTAGCAGCAGTGTCACGCAGTCCGCCGCGTGGATCAAAGGATCTATGGTTTTCCCTCGAGTCTTTCCCACGAGGCTTTCCCACGAGGCTTTCCCACAGGGCTGTCCCACGTGCACACGTGGTGGGAGTCGATCCTCGGCTTGAACGTCAAGGCAGTGCAGGGAAAACAGGTTCCTCTGGAATGGACTGACACATCTGGGGGTCTCTTGGAATGGTGCCACGACCGTGGATTTCCTCTCGCCTTTCCTGTGGAGAGCGCCTCCTCTTGAGATGCGACGGGAAAGCCGGGAATTCTTTCCCTACGAAACAGGGAAAGGATCCCTCATCTCGAGCTAGGAGGCGGAAACGGGGCTCCCCTGGATGTGTGCGGGACCCCACGTGCTTCCTCTCGAGTGGAGACGGGTATGTCGGGAAACTTCTTGAGTTGCAGCAAGGGTGTGAAGGACCCTTTGGAAGTTCCAGTGGTTAGATGTGATTAGACTCGAGAAGCCTCAGCGAAAATGGGCCTCATCTCGCCTGGAGGGCAAAACCTCCTGGATTTTCTCGAGTTGCGGCAGGTGCTCTCGACTTACGACAGGGACCTCAGGGACCCGTTCTGGTGGCCTCAGTAAAGGCCAGTCCCCATGCGAGTTCCTCGAGGGCCTCTCGGGATTCCTCTCCCGTCGATGCCGGGGCCTAAGACCTTGTGTGAAGTCGGGGCCGGAACCTGAGGATTCCTCTCCAGTGCTGACATGGATCTTGGGGTACATCTGGAGTCTTCCGAGGGGAGTCAGTCCTCGTCTCGAATGCGGGCATGCACTTGCGCTTTCCTCCAGAGCGGTAGCAGCAGTGTCACGCAGTCCGCTGCGTGGATCAAAGGATCTATGGTTTTCCCTCGAGTCTTTCCCACGAGGCTTTCCCACGAGGCTTTCCCACAGGGCTGTCCCACGTGCACACGTGGTGGGAGTCGATCCTCGGCTTGAACGTCAAGGCAGTGCAGGGAAAACAGGTTCCTCTGGAATGGACTGACACATCTGGGGGTCTCTTGGAATGGTGCCACGACCCTGGAGTTCCTCTCGCCTTTCCTGTGGAGAGCGCCTCCTCTTGAGATGCGACGGGAACGCCGGGAATTCTTTCCCTACTAAACAGGGAAAGGATCCCTCATCTCGAGCTAGGAGGCGGAAACGGGTCTCCCCTGGATGTGTGCGGGACCCTCGTGCTTCCTCTCGAGTGGAGACGGGTATGTCGGGGAACTTCTTGAGTTGCTGCAAGGGTGTGAAGGACCCTTTGGAAGTTCCAGTGGTTAGATGTGATTAGCCTCGAGAAGCCTCAGCGGAAATGGGCCTCATCTCGCCTGGAGGTCAAAACCTCCTGGATTTTCTCGAGTTGCGGCAGGTGCTCTCGACTTACGACGGGGACCTCAGGGACCCGCTCTGGTGGCCTCAGGAAAGGCCAGTCCCCATGCGAGTTCCTCGGGGGCCTCTCGGGATTCCTCTCCCGTCGATGCCGAGGCCTAAGACCTTGTGTGAAGTCGGGGCCGGAACCTGAGGATTCCTCTCCAGTGCTGACATGGATCTTGGGGTACTTCTGGAGTCTTCCGAGGGGAGTCAGTCCTCGTCTCGAATGCGAGCATGGACTTGCGCTTTCCTCCAGAGCAGTAGCAGCAGTGTCACGCAGTCCGCCGCGTGGATCAAAGGATCTATGGTTTTCCCTCGAGTCTTTCCCACGAGGCTTTCCCACAGGGCTGTCCCACGTGCACACGTGGTGGGAGTCGATCCTCGGCTTGAACGTCAAGGCAGTGCAGGGAAAACAGGTTCCTCTGGAATGGACTGAAACATCTGGGGGTCTCTTGGAATGGTGGCACGACCCTGGAGTTCCTTTCGCCTTTCCTTTGGAGAGCGCCTCCTCTTGAGATGCGACGGGAACGCCGGGAATTCTTTCCCTACGAAACAGGGAAAGGATCCCTCATCTCGAGCTAGGAGGCGGAAACGGGGCTCCCCTGGATGTGTGCGGGACCCCACGTGCTTCCTCTCGAGTGAAGACGGTTATGTCGGGGAACTTCTGGACTTGCAGCAAGGGTGTGAAGGACCCTTTGGAAGTTCCAGTGGTTAGATGTGATTAGCCTCGAGAAGCCTCAGCGGAAATGGGTCTCATCTCGCCTGGAGGGCAAAACCTCCTGGATTTTCTCGAGTTGCGGCAGGTGCTCTCGACTTACGACGGGGACCTCGGGGACCCGCTCTGGTGGCCTCAGGACAGGCCAGTCCCCATGCGAGTTCCTCGGGGTCCTCTCGGGATTCCTCTCCCGTCGATGCCGGGTCCTAAGACCTTGTGTGGAGTCGGGGCCGGATCCTGAGGATTCCTCTCCAGTGCTGACATGGATCTTGGGGTACTTCTGGAGTCTCCCCAGGGGAGTCAGTCCTCATCTCGAATACGGGCATGCACTTGTGCTTTCCTCCAGAGCGGTAGCAGCAGTGTCACGCAGTCCGCCGCGTGGATCAAAGGATCTATCGTTTTCCCTCGAGTCTTTCCCACGAGGCTTTCCCATGAGGCTTTCCCACAGGGCTGTCCCACGTGCACACGTGGTGGGAGTCGATCCTCGGCTTGAACGTCAAGGCAGTGCAGGGAAAACAGGTTCCTCTGGAATGGACTGACACATCTGGGGGTTCTTGGAATGGTGGCACGACCCTGGAGTTCCTCTCGCCTTTCCTGTGGAGAGCGCCTCCTCTTGAGATGCGACGGGAACGCCGGGAATTCTTTCCCTACGAAACAGGGAAAGGATCCCTCATCTCGAGCTAGGAGGCGGAAACGGGGCTTCCTGGATGTGTGCGGGACCCTCATGCTTCCTCTCGAGTGGAGACGGGTATGTCGGGGAACTTCTTGAGTTGCAGCAAGGGTGTGAAGGACCCTTTGGAAGTTCCAGTGGTTAGATGTGATTAGCCTCGAGAATCCTCAGCGGAAATGGGCCTCATCTCGCCTGGAGGGTAAAACCTCCTGGATTTTCTCGAGTTGAGGCAGGTGCTCACGACTTACGACGGGAACCTCAGGGACCCGCCCTGGTGGCCTCAGGAAAGGCCAGTCCCCATGCGAGTTCCTCGGGGGCCTCTCGGGATTCCTCTCCCGTCGATGCCGGGGCCTAAGACCTTGTGTGGAGTCGGGGCCGGAACCTGAGGATTCCTCTCCAGTGCTGACATGGATCTTGGGCTACTTCTGGAGTCTCCCCAGGGGAGTCAGTCCTCGTCTCGAATGCGGGCATGCACTTGCGCTTTCCTCCAGAGCGGTAGCAGCAGTGTCACGCAGTCCGCCGCGTGGATCAAAGGATCTATGGTTTTCCCTCGAGTCTTTCCCACGAGGCTTTCCCACGAGGCTTTCCCACAGGGCTGTCCCACGTGCACACGTGGTGGGAGTCGATCCTCGGCTTGAACGTCAAGGCAGTGCAGGGAAAACAGGTTCCTCTGGAATGGACTGACACATCTGGGGGTCTCTTGGAATGGTGCCACGACCGTGGAGTTCCTCTCGCCTTTCCTGTGGAGAGCGCCTCCTCTTGAGATGCGACGGGAAAGCCGGGAATTCTTTCCCTACGAAACAGGGAAAGGATCCCTCATCTCGAGCTAGGAGGCGGAAACGGGGCTCCCCTGGATGTGTGCGGGACCCCACGTGCTTCCTCTCGAGTGGAGACGGGTATGTCGGGAAACTTCTTGAGTTGCAGCAAGGGTGTGAAGGACCCTTTGGAAGTTCCAGTGGTTAGATGTGATTAGACTCGAGAAGCCTCAGCGAAAATGGGCCTCATCTCGCCTGGAGGGCAAAACCTCCTGGATTTTCTCGAGTTGCGGCAGGTGCTCTCGACTTACGACAGGGACCTCAGGGACCCGTTCTGGTGGCCTCAGTAAAGGCCAGTCCCCATGCGAGTTCCTCGAGGGCCTCTCGGGATTCCTCTCCCGTCGATGCCGGGGCCTAAGACCTTGTGTGAAGTCGGGGCCGGAACCTGAGGATTCCTCTCCAGTGCTGACATGGATCTTGGGGTACATCTGGAGTCTTCCGAGGGGAGTCAGTCCTCGTCTCGAATGCGGGCATGCACTTGCGCTTTCCTCCAGAGCGGTAGCAGCAGTGTCACGCAGTCCGCTGCGTGGATCAAAGGATCTATGGTTTTCCCTCGAGTCTTTCCCACGAGGCTTTCCCACGAGGCTTTCCCACAGGGCTGTCCCACGTGCACACGTGGTGGGAGTCGATCCTCGGCTTGAACGTCAAGGCAGTGCAGGGAAAACAGGTTCCTCTGGAATGGACTGACACATCTGGGGGTCTCTTGGAATGGTGCCACGACCCTGGAGTTCCTCTCGCCTTTCCTGTGGAGAGCGCCTCCTCTTGAGATGCGACGGGAACGCCGGGAATTCTTTCCCTACTAAACAGGGAAAGGATCCCTCATCTCGAGCTAGGAGGCGGAAACGGGGCTCCCCTGGATGTGTGCGGGACCCCACGTGCTTCCTCTCGAGTGGAGACGGGTATGTCGGGGAACTTCTTGAGTTGCAGCAAGGGTGTGAAGGACCCTTTGGAAGTTCCAGTGGTTAGATGTGATTAGCCTCGAGAAGCCTCAGCGGAAATGGGCCTCATCTCGCCTGGAGGTCAAAACCTCCTGGATTTTCTCGAGTTGCGGCAGGTGCTCTCGACTTACGACGGGGACCTCAGGGACCCGCTCTGGTGGCCTCAGGAAAGGCCAGTCCCCATGCGAGTTCCTCGGGGGCCTCTCGGGATTCCTCTCCCGTCGATGCCGAGGCCTAAGACCTTGTGTGAAGTCGGGGCCGGAACCTGAGGATTCCTCTCCAGTGCTGACATGGATCTTGGGGTACTTCTGGAGTCTTCCGAGGGGAGTCAGTCCTCGTCTCGAATGCGGGCATGGACTTGCGCTTTCCTCCAGAGCAGTAGCAGCAGTGTCACGCAGTCCGCCGCGTGGATCAAAGGATCTATGGTTTTCCCTCGAGTCTTTCCCACGAGGCTTTCCCACAGGGCTGTCCCACGTGCACACGTGGTGGGAGTCGATCCTCGGCTTGAACGTCAAGGCAGTGCAGGGAAAACAGGTTCCTCTGGAATGGACTGAAACATCTGGGGGTCTCTTGGAATGGTGGCACGACCCTGGAGTTCCTTTCGCCTTTCCTTTGGAGAGCGCCTCCTCTTGAGATGCGACGGGAACGCCGGGAATTCTTTCCCTACGAAACAGGGAAAGGATCCCTCATCTCGAGCTAGGAGGCGGAAACGGGGCTCCCCTGGATGTGTGCGGGACCCCACGTGCTTCCTCTCGAGTGAAGACGGTTATGTCGGGGAACTTCTGGACTTGCAGCAAGGGTGTGAAGGACCCTTTGGAAGTTCCAGTGGTTAGATGTGATTAGCCTCGAGAAGCCTCAGCGGAAATGGGTCTCATCTCGCCTGGAGGGCAAAACCTCCTGGATTTTCTCGAGTTGCGGCAGGTGCTCTCGACTTACGACGGGGACCTCGGGGACCCGCTCTGGTGGCCTCAGGACAGGCCAGTCCCCATGCGAGTTCCTCGGGGTCCTCTCGGGATTCCTCTCCCGTCGATGCCGGGTCCTAAGACCTTGTGTGGAGTCGGGGCCGGATCCTGAGGATTCCTCTCCAGTGCTGACATGGATCTTGGGGTACTTCTGGAGTCTCCCCAGGGGAGTCAGTCCTCATCTCGAATACGGGCATGCACTTGTGCTTTCCTCCAGAGCGGTAGCAGCAGTGTCACGCAGTCCGCCGCGTGGATCAAAGGATCTATCGTTTTCCCTCGAGTCTTTCCCACGAGGCTTTCCCATGAGGCTTTCCCACAGGGCTGTCCCACGTGCACACGTGGTGGGAGTCGATCCTCGGCTTGAACGTCAAGGCAGTGCAGGGAAAACAGGTTCCTCTGGAATGGACTGACACATCTGGGGGTTCTTGGAATGGTGGCACGACCCTGGAGTTCCTCTCGCCTTTCCTGTGGAGAGCGCCTCCTCTTGAGATGCGACGGGAACGCCGGGAATTCTTTCCCTACGAAACAGGGAAAGGATCCCTCATCTCGAGCTAGGAGGCGGAAACGGGGCTTCCTGGATGTGTGCGGGACCCTCATGCTTCCTCTCGAGTGGAGACGGGTATGTCGGGGAACTTCTTGAGTTGCAGCAAGGGTGTGAAGGACCCTTTGGAAGTTCCAGTGGTTAGATGTGATTAGCCTCGAGAATCCTCAGCGGAAATGGGCCTCATCTCGCCTGGAGGGTAAAACCTCCTGGATTTTCTCGAGTTGAGGCAGGTGCTCACGACTTACGACGGGAACCTCAGGGACCCGCCCTGGTGGCCTCAGGAAAGGCCAGTCCCCATGCGAGTTCCTCGGGGGCCTCTCGGGATTCCTCTCCCGTCGATGCCGGGGCCTAAGACCTTGTGTGGAGTCGGGGCCGGAACCTGAGGATTCCTCTCCAGTGCTGACATGGATCTTGGGGTACTTCTGGAGTCTCCCCAGGGGAGTCAGTCCTCGTCTCGAATGCGGGAATGCCCTTGCGCTTTCCTCCAGAGCGGTAGCAGCAGTGTCACCCAGTCCGCCGCGTGGATCAAAGGATCTATGGTTTCCCTCGAGTCTTTCCCACGAGGCTTTCCCACGAGGCTTTCCCACAGGGCTGTCCCACGTGCACACGTGGTGGGAGTCGATCCTCGCCTTGAACGTCAAGGCAGTGCAGGGAAAACAGGTTCCTCTGGAATGGACTGACACATCTGGGCGACTCTTGGAATGGTGGCACGACCCTGGAGTTCCTCTCGCCTTTCCTGTGGAGAGCACCTCCTCTTGAGATGCGACGGGAACGCCGGGAATTCTTTCCCTACGAAACAGGGAAAGGATCCCTCATCTCGAGATAGGCGGCGGAAACGGGGCTCCCCTGGATGTGTGCGCGAACCTCGTGCTTCCGCTCAAGTGGAGACGGGTATGTCGGGGAACTTCTTGAGTTGCAGCAAGGGTGTGAAGGACCCTTTGGAAGTTCCAGTGGTTAGATGAGTTTAGCCTCGAGAAGCCTCAACGGAAATGGGCCTCATCTCGCCTGGAGGGCAAAACCTCCTGGAAATTCTCGAGTTGCGGCAGGTGCTCTCGACTTACGACGGGGACCTCAGGGACCCGCTCTGGTGGCCTCAGGAAAGGCCAGTCCCCATGCGAGTTCCTCGGGGGCCACTCGGGATTCCTCTCCCGTCGATGCCGGGGCCTAAGACCTTGTGTGGAGTCGGGGCCGGAACCTGAGGATTCCTCTCCAGTGCTGACATGGATCTTGGGGTACTTCTGGAGTCTCCCCAGGGGAGTCAGTCCTCGTCTCGAATGCGGGCATGCACTTGCGCTTTCCTCCAGAGCGGTAGCAGCAGTGTCACGCAGTCCGCCGCGTGGATCAAAGGATTTATGGTTTTCCCTCGAGTCTTTCCCACGAGGCTTTCCCACGAGGCTTTCCCACAGGGCTGTCGCACGTGCACACGTGGTGGGAGTCGATCCTCGGCTTGAACGTCAAGGCAGTGCAGGGAAAACAGGTTCCTCTGTAATGGACTGACACATCTGGGGGTCTCTTGGAATGCTGGCACGACCCTGGAGTTCCTCTCGCCTTTCCTGTGGAGAGCGCCTTTTCTTGAGATGCGCCGGGAACTCCTGGAATTCTTTCCCTACGAAACAGGGAAAGGATCCCTCATCTCGAGCTAGGAGGCGGAAACGGGGCTCCCCTGGATGTGTGCAGGACCCCACGTGCTTCCTCTCGAGTGGAGACGGGTATGTCGGGGAACTTCTTGAGTTGCAGCAATGGTGTGAAGGACCCTTTGGAAGTTCCAGTGGTTAGATGTGATTGGCCTCGAGAAGCCTCAGCGGAAATGGGCCTCATCTCGCCTGGAGGGCAAAACCTCCTGGATTTTCTCGAGTTGCGGCAGGTGCTCTCGACTTACGACGGGGACTTCAGGGACAAGCTCTGGTGGCCTCAGGACAGGCCAGTCCCCATGCGAGTTCCTCGGGGGCCTCTCGGGATTCCTCTCCCGTCGTTGCCGGGGCCTAAGACCTTGTGTGGAGTCGGGGCCGGAACCTGAGGATTCCTCTCCAGGGCTGACATGGATCTTGGGGAACTTCTGGAGTCTCCCCAGGGGAGTCAGTCCTCGTCTCGAATGCGGGCATGCACTTGCGCTTTCCTCCAGAGCGGTAGCAGCAGTGTCACGCAGTCCGCCGCGTGGATCAAAAGATCTATGGTTTTCCCTCGAGTCTTTCCCACGAGGCTTTCCCACGAGGCTTTCCCACAGGGCTGTCCCACGTGCACACGTGGTGGGAGTCGATCCTCGGCTTGAACGTCAAGGCAGTGCTGGGAAAACAGGTTCCTCTGGAATGGACTGACACATCTGGGGGACTCTTGGAATGGTGGCACGACCCTTCAGTTCCTCTCGCCTTTCCTGTGGAGAGCGCCTCCTCTTGAGTTGCGACGGAACGCCGGGAATTCTTTCCCTAAGAAACAGGGAAAGGATCCCTCATCTCGAGCTAGGAGGCGGAAACGGGGCTCCCCTGAATGTGTGCGGGACCCACGTGCTTCCTCTCGAGTGGAGACGGGTATGTCGGGGAACTTCTTGAGTTGCAGCAAGGGTGTGAAGGACCCTTTGGAAGTTCCAGTGGTTAGACGTGATTAGCCTCGAGAAGCCTCAGCGGAAATGGGCCTCATCTCGCCTGGAGGGCAAAACCGCCTGGATTTTCTCGAGTTGCGGCAGGTGCTCTCGACTTACGACGGGGACCTCAGGGACCCGCTCTGGTGGCCTCAGGAAAGGCCAGTCCCCATGCGAGTTCCTCGGGGGCCTCTGGGGATTCCTCTCCCGTCGATGCCGGGGCCTAAGTCCTTGTGTGGAGTCGGGGTCGGAACCTGAGGATTCCTCTCCAGTGCTGACATGGATCTTGGGTTACTTCTGGAGTCTCCCCAGGGGAGTCAGTCTTCGTCTCGAATGCGGGCATGCACTTGCGCTTTCCTCAAGAGAGGTAGCAGCAGTGTCACGCAGTCCGCCGCGTGGATCAAAGGATCTATGGTTTTCCCTCGAGTCTTTTCCCCGAGGATTTCCCACGAGGCTTTCCCACAGGGCTGTCCCACGTGCACACGAGGTGGGAGTAGATCCTTGGCTTGAAAGTCAAGGTAGTGCAGGGAAAACAGGTTCCTCTGGAATGGACTGACACATCTGGGGGACTCTTGGAATGGTGGCACGACCCTGGAGTTCCTCTCGCCTTTCCTGTGGAGAGCGCCTCCTCTTGAGATGCGACGGGAACGCCGGGAATTCATTCCCTACGAAACAGGGAAAGGATCCCTCATCTCGAGCTAGGAGGCGGAAAGGGAGCTCCCCTGGATGTGGGCGGGACACCACGTGCTTCCATTCGAGTGGAGACGGGTATGTCGGGGAACTTCTTGAGTTGCAGCAATGGTGTGAAGGACCCTTTGGAAGTTCCAGTGGTTAGATGTGATTGGCCTCGAGAAGCCTCAGCGGAAATGGGCCTCATCTCGCCTGGAGGGCAAAACCTCCTGGATTTTCTCGAGTTGCGGCAGGTGCTCTCGACTTACGACGGGGACTTCAGGGACAAGCTCTGGTGGCCTCAGGACAGGCCAGTCCCCATGCGAGTTCCTCGGGGGCCTCTCGGGATTCGTCTCCCGTCGTTGCCGGGGCCTAAGACCTTGTGTGGAGTCGGGGCCGGAACCTGAGGATTCCTCTCCAGGGCTGACATGGATCTTGGGGTACTTCTGGAGTCTCCCCAGGGGAGTCAGTCCTCGTCTCGAATGCGGGCATGCACTTGCGCTTTCCTCCAGAGCGGTAGCAGCAGTGTCACGCAATCCGCCGCGTGGATCAAAGGATCTATGGTTTTCCCTCGAGTCTTTCCCACGAGGCTTTCGCACGAGGCGTTCCCACAGGGCTGTCCCACGTGCACACGTGGTGGGAGTCGATCCTCGGCTTGAACGTCAAGGCAGTGCTGGGAAAACAGGTTCCTCTGGAATGGACTGACACATCTGGGGGACTCTTGGAATGGTGGCACGACCCTTCAGTTCCTCTCGCCTTTCCTGTGGAGAGCGCCTCCTCTTGAGTTGCGTCGGAACGCCGGGAATTCTTTCCCTAAGAAACAGGGAAAGGATCCCTCATCTCGAGCTAGGAGGCGGAAACGGGGCTCCCCTGAATGTGTGCGGGACCCACGTGCTTCCTCTCGAGTGGAGACGGGTATGTCGGGGAACTTCTTGAGTTGCAGCAAGGGTGTGAAGGACCCTTTGGAAGTTCCAGTGGTTAGACGTGATTAGCCTCGAGAAGCCTCAGCGGAAATGGGCCTCATCTCGCCTGGAGGGCAAAACCGCCTTGATTTTCTCGAGTTGCGGCAGGTGCTCTCGACTTACGACGGGGACCTCAGGGACCCGCTCTGGTGGCCTCAGGAAAGGCCAGTCCCCATGCGAGTTCCTCGGGGGCCTCTGGGGATTCCTTTCCCGTCGATGCCGGGGCCTAAGTCCTTGTGTGGAGTCGGGGTCGGAACCTGAGGATTCCTCTCCAGTGCTGACATGGATCTGGGGGTACTTCTGGAGTCTCCCCAGGGGAGTCAGTCCTCGTCTCGAATGCGGGCATGCACTTGCGCTTTCCTCCAGAGCGGTAGCAGCAGTGTCACGCAGTCCGCCGCGTGGATCAAAGGATCTATGGTTTTCCCTCGAGTCTTTTCCCCGAGGCTTTCCCACGAGGCTTTCCCACAGGGCTGTCCCACGTGCACACGTGGTGGGAGTCGATCCTTGGCTTGAACGTCAAGGCAGTGCAGGGAAAACAGGTTCCTCTGGAATGGACTGACACATCTGGGATACTCTTGGAATGGTGGCACGACCCTTCAGTTCCTCTCGCCTTTCCTGTGGAGAGCGCCTCCTCTTGAGATGCGACGGGAATGCCGGGAATTCTTTCCCTACGAAACAGGGAAAGGATCCCTCATCTCGAGCTAGGAGTCGGAAACGGAGCTCCCCTGGATGTGGGCGGGACACCACGTGCTTCCTCTCGAGTGGAGACGGGTATGTCGGGGAACTTCTTGAGTTGCAGCAATGGTGTGAAGGACCCTTTGGAAGTTCCAGTGGTTAGACGTGATTAGCCTCGAGAAGCCTCAGCGGAAATGGGCCTCATCTCGCCTGGAGGAAAAAACCTCCTGGATTTTCTCGAGTTGCGGCAGGTGCTCTCGACTTACGACGGGGACCTCAGGGACCCGCTCTGGTGGCGTCAGGAAAGGCCAGTCCCCATGCGAGTTCCTCGGGGGCCACTCGGGATTCCTCTCCCTTCGATGCCGGGGCCTAAGACCTTGTGTGGAGTCGGGGCCGGAACCTGAGGATTCCTCTCCAGTGCTGACATGGATCTTGGGGTACTTCTGGAGTCTCCCCAGGGGAGTCAGTCCTCGTCTCGAATGCGGGCATGCACTTGCGCTTTCCTCCAGAGCGGTAGCAGCAGTGTCACGCAGTCCGCCGCGTGGATCAAAGGATCTATGGTTTTCCCTCGAGTCTTTCCCACGAGGCTTTCCCACGAGGCTTTCCCACAGGGCTGTCCCACGTGCACACGTGGTGGGAGTCGATCCTCGGCTTCAACGTCAAGGCAGTGCAGGGAAAACAGGTTCCTCTGGAATGGACTGACACATCTGGGGGACTCTTGGAATGGTGGCACGACCCTGGAGTTCCTCTCGCCTTTCCTGTGGAGAGCGCCTCCTCTTGAGATGCGACGGGAACGCCGGGAATTCTTTCCCTACGAAACAGGGAAAGGATCCCTCATCTCGAGCTAGGAGGCGGAAACGGGGCTCCCCTGGATGTGTGCGGGACACCACGTGCTTCCTCTCGAGTGAAGACGGGTATGTCGGGGAAGTTCTTAAGTTTCAGCAAGGGTGTGAAGGACCCTTTGGAAGTTCCAGTGGTTAGATGTGATTGGCCTCGAGAAGCCTCAGCGGAAATGGGCCTCATCTCGCCTGGAGGGCAAAACCTCCTGGATTTTCTTGAGTTGCGGCAGGTGCTCTCGACTTACGACGGGGACCTCAGGGACCCGCTCTGGTGGCCTCAGGAAAGGCCAGTCCCCATGCGAGTTCCTCGGGGGCCACTCGGGATTCCTCTCCCGTCGATGCCGGGGCCTAACACCTTGTGCGGAGTCGGGGCCGGAACCTGAGGATTCCTCTCCAGTGCTGACATGGATCTTGGGGTACTTCTGGAGTCTCCCCAGGGGAGTCAGTCCTCGTCTCGAATGCGGGCATGCACTTGCGCTTTCCTCCAGAGCGGTAGCAGCAGTGTCACGCAGTTCGCCGCGTGGATCAAAGGATCTATGGTTTTCCCTCGAGTCTTTCCCACGAGGCTTTCCCACGAGGCTTTCCCACAGGGCTGTCCCACGTGCACACGTGGTGGGAGTCGATCCTCGGCTTGAACGTCAAGGCAGTGCAGGGAAAATAGGTTCCTCTGGAATGGACTGACACATCTGGGGGACTTTTGGAATGGTGTCACGACCCTGGAGTTCCTCTCGCCTTTCCTGTGGAGAGCGCCTCCTCTTGAGATGCGACGGGAACGCCGGGAATTCTTTCCCTACGAAACAGGGAAAGGATCCCTCATCTCGAGCTAGGAGGCGGAAACGGGGCTCCCCTGGATGTGTGCGGGACCCACGTTCTTCCTCTCGAGTGAAGACGGGAATGTAGGGGAACTTCTTGAGTTGCAGCAAGGGTGTGAAGAACCCTTTGGAAGTTCCAGTGGTTAGACGTGATTAGCCTTGAGAAGCCTCAGCGGAAATGGGCCTCATCTCGCCTGGAGGGCAGAACCTCCTGGATTTTCTCGATTTGCGGCAGGTGCTCTCGACTTACGACGGGGACCTCAGGGACCCGCTCTGGTGGCCTCAGGAAAGGCCAGTCCCCATGCGAGTTCCTCGGGGGCCTCTCGGGATTCCTCTCCCGTCGATGCCGGGGCCTAAGACCTTGTGTGGAGTCGGGGCCGGAACCTGAGGATTCCTCTCCAGTGCTGACATGGATCTTGGGGTACTTCTGGAGTCTCCCCAGGGGAGTCAGTCCTCGTCTCGAATGCGGGCATGCACTTGCGCTTTCCTCCAGAGCGGTAGCAGCAGTGTCACGCAGTCCGCCGCGTGGATCAAAGGATCTATGGTTTTCCCTCGAGTCTTTCCCACGAGGCTTTCCCACGAGGCTTTCCCACAGGGCTGTCCCACGTGCACACGTGGTGGGAGTCGATCCTCGGCTTGAACGTCAAGGCAGTTCAGGGAAAACAGGTTCCTCTGGAATGGACTGACACATCTGGGGGACTCTTGGAATGGTGGCACGACCCTGGAGTTCCTCTCGCCTTTCCTGTGGAGAGCGCCTCCTCTTGAGATGCGACGGGAACGCCGGGAATTCTTTCCCTACGAAACAGGGAAAGGATCCCTCATCTCGAGCTAGGAGGCGGAAACGGGGCTCCCCTGGATGTGTGCGGGACCCACGTTCTTCCTCTCGAGTGGAGAGGGGTATGTCGGGGACCTTCTTGAGTTGCAGCAAGGGTGTGAAGGACCCTTTGGAAGTTCCAGTGGTTAGACGAGATTAGCCTCGAGAAGCCTCAGCGGAAATGGGCCTCATCTCGCCTGGAGGGCAAAACCTCCTGGATTTTCTCGAGTTGCGGCAGGTGCTCTCGACTTACGACGGGGACCTCAGGGACCCGCTCTGGTGGCCTCAGGAAAGGCCAGTCCCCATGCGAGTTCCTCGGGGGCGTCTCGGGATTCCTCTCCCGTCGATGCCGGGGCCTAAGACCTTGTGTGGAGTCGGGGCCGGAACCTGAGGATTCCTCTCCAGTGCTGACATGGATCTTAGGGTACTTCTGGAGTCTCCCCAGGTGAGTCAGTCCTCGTCTCGAATGCGGGCATGCACTTGCGCTTTCCTCCAGAGCGGTAGCAGCAGTGTCACGCAGTCCGCCGCGTGGATCAAAGGATCTATGGTTTTCCCTCGAGTCTTTCCCACGAGGCTTTCCCACGAGGCTTTCCCACAGGGCTGTCCCACGTTCACACGTGGTGGGAGTCGATCCTCGGCTTGAACGTCAAGGCAGTGCAGGGAAAACAGGTTCCTCTGGAATGGACTGACCCATCTGGGGGACTCTTGGAATGGTGTCACGACCCTGGAGTTCCTCTCGCCTTTCCTGTGGAGAGCGCCTCCTCTTGAGATGCGACGGGAACGCCGGGAATTCTTTCCCTACGAAACAGGGAAAGGATCCCTCATCTCGAGCTAGGAGGCGCAAACGGGGCTCCCCTGGATGTGTGAGGGACCCCACGTGCTTCCTCTCGAGTGGAGACGGGTATGTCGGGGAACTTCTTGAGTTGCAGCAAGGGTGTGAAGGACCCTTTGGAAGTTCCAGTGGTTAGATGTGATTGGCCTCGAGAAGCCTCAGCGGAAATGGGCCTCATCTCGCCTGGAGGGCAAAACCTCCTGGATTTTCTCGAGTTGCGGCAGGTGCTCTCGACTTACGACGGGGACCTCAGGGAACCGCTCTGGTGGCCTCAGGAAAGGCCAGTCCCCATGCGAGTTCCTCGGGGGAGTCTCGGGATTCCTCTCCCGTCGATGCCGGGGCCTAAGTCCTCGTGTGGAGTCGGGACCGGAACCTGAGGATTCCTCTCCAGTGCTGACATGGATCTTGGGGTACTTCTCGAGTCTCCCCAGGGGAGTCAGTCCTCGTCTCGAATGCGGGCATGCACTTCCGCTTTCCTCCAGAGCGGTAGCAGCAGTGTCACGCGGTCCGCCGCGTGGATCAAAGGATCTATGGTTTTCCCTCGAGTCTTTCCCACGAGGCTTTCCCACGAGGCTTTCCCACAGGGCTGTCCCACGTGCACACGTGGTGGGAGTCGATCCTCGGCTTGAACGTCAAGGCAGTGCAGGGAAAACAGGTTCCTCTGGAATGGACTGACACATCTGGGGGACTCTTGGAATGGTGGCACGACCCTGGAGTTCCTCTCGCCTTTCCTGTGGAGAGCGCCTCCTCTTGAGATGCGACGGGAACGCCGGGAATTCTTTCCCTACGAAACAGGGAAAGGATCCCTCATCTCGAGCTAGGAGGCGGAAACGGGGCTCCCCTGGATGTATGCGGGAAACCACGTGCTTCCTCTCGAGTGGAGACGGGTATGTCGGGGAACTTCTTGAGTTGCAGCAAGGGTGTGAAGGACCCTTTGGAAGTTCCAATGGTTAGATGTGATTGGCCTCAGAAGCCTCAGCGGAAATGGGCCTCATCTCGCCTGGAGGGCAAAACCTCCTGGATTTTCTCGAGTTGCGGCAGGTGCTCTCGACTTACGACGGGGACCTCAGGGACCCGCTCCGGTGGCCTCAGGAAAGGCCAGTCCCCATGCGAGTTCCTCGGGGGCGTCTCGGGATTCCTCTCCCGTCGATGCTGGGGCCTAAGACCTTGTGTGGAGTCGGGGCCGGAACCTGAGGATTCCTCTCCAGTGCTGACATGGATCTTGGGGTAATTCTGGAGTCTCCCCAGGGGAGTCTGTCCTCGTCTCGAATGCGGGCATGCACTTGCGCTTTCCTCCAGAGCGGTAGCAGCAGTGTCATGCAGTCCGCCGCGTGGATCAATGGATCTATGGTTTTCCCTCGAGTCTTTCCCACGATGCTTTCCCACGAGGCTTTCCCACAGGGCTGTCCCACGTGCACACGTGGTGGGAGTCGATCCTCGGCTTGAACGTCAAGGTAGTGCAGGGAAAAAAGGTTCCTCTGGAATGGACTGACACATCTGGGGGACTCTTGGAATGGTGTCTCGACCCTGGAGTTCCTCTCGCCTTTCCTGTGGAGAGAGCCTCCTCTTGAGATGCGACTGGAACGCCGGGAATTCTTTCCCTACGAAACAGGGAAAGGATCCCTCATCTCGAGCTAGGAGGCGGAAACGGGGCTCCCCTGGATGTGTGCGGGACCCCACGTGCTTCCTCTCGAGTGGAGACGGGTATGTCGAGGAACTTCTTGAGTTGCAGCAAGGGTGTGAAGGACCCTTTGGAAGTTCCAGTGGTTAGATGTGACTGGCCTCGAGAAGCCTCAGAGGAAATGGGCCTCATCTCTCCTGGACGGCAAAACCTTCTGGATTTTCTCGAGTTGCGGCAGGTGCTCTCGACTTACGACGGGGACCTCAGGGACCCGCTCTGGTGGCGTCAGGAAAGGCCAGTCCCCATGCGAGTTCCTCGGGGGCCTCTCGGGATTCCTCTCCCGTCGATGCCGGGGCCTAAGTCCTTGTGTGGAGTCGGGGCCGGAACCTGAGGATTCCTTTCCAGTGCTGACATGGATCTTGGGGTACTTCTGGAGTCTCACCAGGGGAGTCAGTCCTCGTCTCGAATGCGGGCATGCACTTGCGCTTTCCTCCAGAGCGGTAGCAGCGGTGTCACGCAGTCCGCCGCGTGGATCAAAGGATCTATGCTTTTCCCTCGAGTCTTTCCCACGAGGCTTTCCCACAAGGCTGTCCCACGTGCACACGTGGTGGGAGTCGATGCTCGGCTTGAACGTCAAGGCAGTGCAGTGAAAACAGGTTCCTCTGGAATGGACTGACATATCTGGGGGAATCTTGGAATGGTGGCACGACCCTGGAGTTCCTCTCCCCTTTCCTGTGGAGAGCACCTCCTCTTGAGATGCGACGGGAACGCCGGGAATTCTTTCCCTACGAAACAGGGAAGGATCCCTCATCTCGAGCTAGGAGGCGGAACCGGAGCTCCCCTGGATGTGTGAGGGACCCCACGTGCTTCCTCTCCAGTGGAGACGGGTATGTCGGGGAACTTCTTGAGTTGCAGCAATGATGTGAAGGACCCTTTGGAAGTTCCAGTGGTTAGATGTGATTGGCCTCGAGAAGCCTCAGCGGAAATGGGCCTCATCTCGCCTGGAGGGCAAAACCTCCTGGATTTTCTCGAGTTGCGGCAGGTGCTCTCGACTTACGACGGGGACCTCAGGGACCCGCTCTGGTGGCCTCAGGAAAGGCCAGTCCCCATGCGAGTTCCTCGGGGGCGTCTCGGGATTCCTCTCCCGTCGATGCCGGGGCCTAAGACCTTGTGTGGAGTCGGGGCCGGAACCTGAGGATTCTTCTCCAGTGCTGACATGGATCTTGGGGTACTTCTGGAGCCTCCCCAGGGGAGTCAGTCCTCGTCTCGAATGCGGGCATGCACTTGCGCTTTCCTCCAGAGCGGTAGCAGCAGTGTCACGCAGTCCGCCGCGTGGATCAAAGGATCTATGATTTTCCCTCGATTCTTTCCCACGAGGCTTTCCCACGAGGCTTTCCCACAGGGCTGTCCCACGTGCACACGTGGTGGGAGTCGATCCTCGGCTTGAACGTCAAGGCAGTGCAGGGAAAACAGGTTCCTCTGGAATGGGCTGACACATCTGGGGGACTCTTGGAATGGTGGCACGACCCTGGAGTTCCTCTCGCCTTTCCTGTGGAGAGCGCCTCCTCTTGAGATGCGACGGGAACGCCGGGAATTTTTTCCCTACGAAACAGGGATAGGATCCCTCATCTCGAGCTAGGAGGCGGAAACGGGGCTACCCTGGATGTGTGCGGGACACCACGTGCTTCCTCTCGAGTGGAGACGGGTATTTCGGGGAACTTCTTGAGTTGCAGCAAGGGTGTGAAGGACCCTTTGGTAGTTCCAGTGGTTAGATGTGATTGGCCTCGAGAAGCTTCAGCGGAAATGGGCCTCATTTCGCCTGGAGGGCAAACCCTCCTGGATTTTCCCGAGTTGCGGCAGGTGCTCTCGACTTACGACGGGGACCTCAGGGAACCGCTCTGGTGGCCTCAGGAAAGGCCAGTCCCCATGCGAGTTCCTCGGGGGCGTCTTGGGATTCCTCTCCCGTCGATGCCGGGGCCTAAGACCTTGTGTGGAGTCGGGGCCGGAACCTGAGGATTCCTCTCCAGTGCTGACATGGATCTTGGGGTACTTCTGGATCTCCCCAGGGGAGTCAGTCCTCGTCTCGAATGCGGGCATGCACTTGCGCTTTCCTCCAGAGCGGTAGCAGCAGTGTCACGCAGTCCGCCGCGTGGATCAAAGGATCTATGGTTTTCCCTCTAGTCTTTCCCACGAGCCTTTCCCACGAGGCTTTCCCACAGGGCTGTCCCACGTGCACACGTGGTGGGAGTCGATCCTCGGCTTGAAAGTCAAGGCAGTGCAGGGAAAACAGGTTCCTCTGGAATGGACTGACACATCTGGGGGACTCTTGGAATGGTGTCACGACCCTGGAGTTCCTCTCGCCTTTCCTGTGGAGAGCGCCTCCTCTTGAGATGCGACGGGAACGCCGGGAATTCTTTCCCTACGAAACAGGGAAAGGATCCCTCATCTCGAGCTAGGAGGCGCAAACGGGGCTCCCCTGGATGTGTGAGGGACCCCACGTGCTTCCTCTCGAGTGGAGATGGGTATGTCGGGGAACTTCTTGAGTTGCAGCAAGGGTGTGAAGGACCCTTTGGAAGTTCCAGTGGTTAGATGTGATTGGCCTCGAGAAGCCTCAGCGGAAATGGGCCTCATCTCGCCTGGAGGGCAAAACCTCCTGGATTTTCTCGAGTTGCGGCAGGTGCTCTCGACTTACGACGGGGACCTCAGGGAACCGCTCTGGTGGCCTCAGGAAAGGCCAGTCCCCATGCGAGTTCCTCGGGGGCGTCTCGGGATTCCTCTCCCGTCGATTCCGGGGCCTAAGACCTCGTGTGGAGTCGGGGCCGGAACCTGAGGATTCCTCTCCAGTGCTGACATGGATCTTGGGGTACTTCTGGAGTCTCCCCAGGTGAGTCAGTCCTCGTCTCGAATGCGGGCATGCACTTGCGCTTTCCTCCAGAGCGGTAGCAGCAGTGTCACGCAGTCCGCCGCGTGGATCAAAGGATCTATGGTTTTCCCTCGAGTCTTTCCCACGAGGCTTTCCCACGAGGCTTTCCCACAGGGCTGTCCCACGTTCACACGTGGTGGGAGTCGATCCTCGGCTTGAACGTCAAGGCAGTGCAGGGAAAACAGGTTCCTCTGGAATGGACTGACACATCTGGGGGACTCTTGGAATGGTGTCACGACCCTGGAGTTCCTCTCGCCTTTCCTGTGGAGAGCGCCTCCTCTTGAGATGCGACGGGAACGCCGGGAATTCTTTCCCTACGAAACAGGGAAAGGATCCCTCATCTCGAGCTAGGAGGCGCAAACGGGGCTCCCCTGGATGTGTGAGGGACCCCACGTGCTTCCTCTCGAGTGGAGACGGGTATGTCGGGGAACTTCTTGAGTTGCAGCAAGGGTGTGAAGGACCCTTTGGAAGTTCCAGTGGTTAGATGTGATTGGCCTCGAGAAGCCTCAGCGGAAATGGGCCTCATCTCGCCTGGAGGGCAAAACCTCCTGGATTTTCTCGAGTTGCGGCAGGTGCTCTCGACTTACGACGGGGACCTCAGGGAACCGCTCTGGTGGCCTCAGGAAAGGCCAGTCCCCATGCGAGTTCCTCGGGGGAGTCTCGGGATTCCTCTCCCGTCGATGCCGGGGCCTAAGTCCTCGTGTGGAGTCGGGACCGGAACCTGAGGATTCCTCTCCAGTGCTGACATGGATCTTGGGGTACTTCTCGAGTCTCCCCAGGGGAGTCAGTCCTCGTCTCGAATGCGGGCATGCACTTCCGCTTTCCTCCAGAGCGGTAGCAGCAGTGTCACGCGGTCCGCCGCGTGGATCAAAGGATCTATGGTTTTCCCTCGAGTCTTTCCCACGAGGCTTTCCCACGAGGCTTTCCCACAGGGCTGTCCCACGTGCACACGTGGTGGGAGTCGATCCTCGGCTTGAACGTCAAGGCAGTGCAGGGAAAACAGGTTCCTCTGGAATGGACTGACACATCTGGGGGACTCTTGGAATGGTGGCACGACCCTGGAGTTCCTCTCGCCTTTCCTGTGGAGAGCGCCTCCTCTTGAGATGCGACGGGAACGCCGGGAATTCTTTCCCTACGAAACAGGGAAAGGATCCCTCATCTCGAGCTAGGAGGCGGAAACGGGGCTCCCCTGGATGTATGCGGGAAACCACGTGCTTCCTCTCGAGTGGAGACGGGTATGTCGGGGAACTTCTTGAGTTGCAGCAAGGGTGTGAAGGACCCTTTGGAAGTTCCAATGGTTAGATGTGATTGGCCTCAGAAGCCTCAGCGGAAATGGGCCTCATCTCGCCTGGAGGGCAAAACCTCCTGGATTTTCTCGAGTTGCGGCAGGTGCTCTCGACTTACGACGGGGACCTCAGGGACCCGCTCCGGTGGCCTCAGGAAAGGCCAGTCCCCATGCGAGTTCCTCGGGGGCGTCTCGGGATTCCTCTCCCGTCGATGCTGGGGCCTAAGACCTTGTGTGGAGTCGGGGCCGGAACCTGAGGATTCCTCTCCAGTGCTGACATGGATCTTGGGGTAATTCTGGAGTCTCCCCAGGGGAGTCAGTCCTCGTCTCGAATGCGGGCATGCACTTGCGCTTTCCTCCAGAGCGGTAGCAGCAGTGTCATGCAGTCCGCCGCGTGGATCAATGGATCTATGGTTTTCCCTCGAGTCTTTCCCACGATGCTTTCCCACGAGGCTTTCCCACAGGGCTGTCCCACGTGCACACGTGGTGGGAGTCGATCCTCGGCTTGAACGTCAAGGTAGTGCAGGGAAAAAAGGTTCCTCTGGAATGGACTGACACATCTGGGGGACTCTTGGAATGGTGTCTCGACCCTGGAGTTCCTCTCGCCTTTCCTGTGGAGAGAGCCTCCTCTTGAGATGCGACTGGAACGCCGGGAATTCTTTCCCTACGAAACAGGGAAAGGATCCCTCATCTCGAGCTAGGAGGCGGAAACGGGGCTCCCCTGGATGTGTGCGGGACCCCACGTGCTTCCTCTCGAGTGGAGACGGGTATGTCGAGGAACTTCTTGAGTTGCAGCAAGGGTGTGAAGGACCCTTTGGAAGTTCCAGTGGTTAGATGTGATTGGCCTCGAGAAGCCTCAGCGGAAATGGGCCTCATATTGCCTGGAGGGCAAAACCGCCTGGATTTTCTCGAGTTGCGGCAGGTGCTCTCGACTTACGACGAGGACCTCAGGGACCCGCTCTGGTGGCCTCAGGAAAGACCAGTCCCCATGCGAGTTCCTCGGGGGCCTCTCGGGATTCCTCTCCCGTCGATGCCGGGGCCTAAGTCCTTGTGTGAAGTCGGGGCCGGAACCTGAGGATTCCTCTTCAGTGCTGACATGGATCTTGGGGTAATTCTGGAGTCTCCCCAGGGGAGTCAGTCTTCGTCTCGAATGCGGGCATGCACTTGCGCTTTCCTCCAGAGCGGTAGCAGCAGTGTCATGCAGTCCGCCTCGTGGATCAAAGGATCTATGGTTTTCCCTCGAGTCTTTCCCACGAGGCTTTCCCACGAGGCTTTCCCACAGGGCTGTCCCACGTGCACACGTGGTGGGAGTCGATCCTCGGCTTGAACGTCAAGGCAGTGCAGGGAAAACAGGTTCCTCTGGAATGGACTGACATATCTGGGGGACTCTTGGAATGGTGGCACGACCCTGGAGTTCCTCTCGCCTTTCCTGTGGAGAGCGCCTCCTCTTGAGATGCGACGGGAACGCCGGGAATTCTTTCCCTACGAAACAGGGAAAGGATCCCTCATCTCGAGCTAGGAGGCGAAAACGGTACTCCCCTGGATGTGTGCGGGACCCCACGTGCTTCCTCTCGAGTGGAGACGGGTATGTCGGGGAACTTCTTGAGTTGCAGCAAGGGTGTGAAGGACCCTTTGGAAGTTCCAGTGGTTAGATGTGACTGGCCTCGAGAAGCCTCAGCGGAAATGGGCCTCATCTCTCCTGGACGGCAAAACCTTCTGGATTTTCTCGAGTTGCGGCAGGTGCTCTCGACTTACGACGGGGACCTCAGGGACCCGCTCTGGTGGCGTCAGGAAAGGCCAGTCCCCATGCGAGTTCCTCGGGGGCCTCTCGGGATTCCTCTCCCGTCGATGCCGGGGCCTAAGTCCTTGTGTGGAGTCGGGGCCGGAACCTGAGGATTCCTTTCCAGTGCTGACATGGATCTTGGGGTACTTCTGGAGTCTCACCAGGGGAGTCAGTCCTCGTCTCGAATGCGGGCATGCACTTGCGCTTTCCTCCAGAGCGGTAGCAGCGGTGTCACGCAGTCCGCCGCGTGGATCAAAGGATCTATGCTTTTCCCTCGAGTCTTTCCCACGAGGCTTTCCCACAAGGCTGTCCCACGTGCACACGTGGTGGGAGTCGATGCTCGGCTTGAACGTCAAGGCAGTGCAGTGAAAACAGGTTCCTCTGGAATGGACTGACATATCTGGGGGAATCTTGGAATGGTGGCACGACCCTGGAGTTCCTCTCCCCTTTCCTGTGGAGAGCACCTCCTCTTGAGATGCGACGGGAACGCCGGGAATTCTTTCCCTACGAAACAGGGAAGGATCCCTCATCTCGAGCTAGGAGGCGGAACCGGAGCTCCCCTGGATGTGTGAGGGACCCCACGTGCTTCCTCTCCAGTGGAGACGGGTATGTCGGGGAACTTCTTGAGTTGCAGCAATGATGTGAAGGACCCTTTGGAAGTTCCAGTGGTTAGATGTGATTGGCCTCGAGAAGCCTCAGCGGAAATGGGCCTCATCTCGCCTGGAGGGCAAAACCTCCTGGATTTTCTCGAGTTGCGGCAGGTGCTCTCGACTTACGACGGGGACCTCAGGGACCCGCTCTGGTGGCCTCAGGAAAGGCCAGTCCCCATGCGAGTTCCTCGGGGGCGTCTCGGGATTCCTCTCCCGTCGATGCCGGGGCCTAAGACCTTGTGTGGAGTCGGGGCCGGAACCTGAGGATTCTTCTCCAGTGCTGACATGGATCTTGGGGTACTTCTGGAGCCTCCCCAGGGGAGTCAGTCCTCGTCTCGAATGCGGGCATGCACTTGCGCTTTCCTCCAGAGCGGTAGCAGCAGTGTCACGCAGTCCGCCGCGTGGATCAAAGGATCTATGATTTTCCCTCGAGTCTTTCCCACGAGGCTTTCCCACGAGGCTTTCCCACAGGGCTGTCCCACGTGCACACGTGGTGGGAGTCGATCCTCGGCTTGAACGTCAAGGCAGTGCAGGGAAAACAGGTTCCTCTGGAATGGGCTGACACATCTGGGGGACTCTTGGAATGGTGGCACGACCCTGGAGTTCCTCTCGCCTTTCCTGTGGAGAGCGCCTCCTCTTGAGATGCGACGGGAACGCCGGGAATTTTTTCCCTACGAAACAGGGATAGGATCCCTCATCTCGAGCTAGGAGGCGGAAACGGGGCTACCCTGGATGTGTGCGGGACACCACGTGCTTCCTCTCGAGTGGAGACGGGTATTTCGGGGAACTTCTTGAGTTGCAGCAAGGGTGTGAAGGACCCTTTGGTAGTTCCAGTGGTTAGATGTGATTGGCCTCGAGAAGCTTCAGCGGAAATGGGCCTCATTTCGCCTGGAGGGCAAACCCTCCTGGATTTTCCCGAGTTGCGGCAGGTGCTCTCGACTTACGACGGGGACCTCAGGGAACCGCTCTGGTGGCCTCAGGAAAGGCCAGTCCCCATGCGAGTTCCTCGGGGGCGTCTTGGGATTCCTCTCCCGTCGATGCCGGGGCCTAAGACCTTGTGTGGAGTCGGGGCCGGAACCTGAGGATTCCTCTCCAGTGCTGACATGGATCTTGGGGTACTTCTGGATCTCCCCAGGGGAGTCAGTCCTCGTCTCGAATGCGGGCATGCACTTGCGCTTTCCTCCAGAGCGGTAGCAGCAGTGTCACGCAGTCCGCCGCGTGGATCAAAGGATCTATGGTTTTCCCTCTAGTCTTTCCCACGAGCCTTTCCCACGAGGCTTTCCCACAGGGCTGTCCCACGTGCACACGTGGTGGGAGTCGATCCTCGGCTTGAAAGTCAAGGCAGTGCAGGGAAAACAGGTTCCTCTGGAATGGACTGACACATCTGGGGGACTCTTGGAATGGTGTCACGACCCTGGAGTTCCTCTCGCCTTTCCTGTGGAGAGCGCCTCCTCTTGAGATGCGACGGGAACGCCGGGAATTCTTTCCCTACGAAACAGGGAAAGGATCCCTCATCTCGAGCTAGGAGGCGCAAACGGGGCTCCCCTGGATGTGTGAGGGACCCCACGTGCTTCCTCTCGAGTGGAGATGGGTATGTCGGGGAACTTCTTGAGTTGCAGCAAGGGTGTGAAGGACCCTTTGGAAGTTCCAGTGGTTAGATGTGATTGGCCTCGAGAAGCCTCAGCGGAAATGGGCCTCATCTCGCCTGGAGGGCAAAACCTCCTGGATTTTCTCGAGTTGCGGCAGGTGCTCTCGACTTACGACGGGGACCTCAGGGAACCGCTCTGGTGGCCTCAGGAAAGGCCAGTCCCCATGCGAGTTCCTCGGGGGCGTCTCGGGATTCCTCTCCCGTCGATTCCGGGGCCTAAGACCTCGTGTGGAGTCGGGGCCGGAACCTGAGGATTCCTCTCCAGTGCTGACATGGATCTTGGGGTACTTCTGGAGTCTCCCCAGGTGAGTCAGTCCTCGTCTCGAATGCGGGCATGCACTTGCGCTTTCCTCCAGAGCGGTAGCAGCAGTGTCACGCAGTCCGCCGCGTGGATCAAAGGATCTATGGTTTTCCCTCGAGTCTTTCCCACGAGGCTTTCCCACGAGGCTTTCCCACAGGGCTGTCCCACGTTCACACGTGGTGGGAGTCGATCCTCGGCTTGAACGTCAAGGCAGTGCAGGGAAAACAGGTTCCTCTGGAATGGACTGACACATCTGGGGGACTCTTGGAATGGTGTCACGACCCTGGAGTTCCTCTCGCCTTTCCTGTGGAGAGCGCCTCCTCTTGAGATGCGACGGGAACGCCGGGAATTCTTTCCCTACGAAACAGGGAAAGGATCCCTCATCTCGAGCTAGGAGGCGCAAACGGGGCTCCCCTGGATGTGTGAGGGACCCCACGTGCTTCCTCTCGAGTGGAGACGGGTATGTCGGGGAACTTCTTGAGTTGCAGCAAGGGTGTGAAGGACCCTTTGGAAGTTCCAGTGGTTAGATGTGATTGGCCTCGAGAAGCCTCAGCGGAAATGGGCCTCATCTCGCCTGGAGGGCAAAACCTCCTGGATTTTCTCGAGTTGCGGCAGGTGCTCTCGACTTACGACGGGGACCTCAGGGAACCGCTCTGGTGGCCTCAGGAAAGGCCAGTCCCCATGCGAGTTCCTCGGGGGAGTCTCGGGATTCCTCTCCCGTCGATGCCGGGGCCTAAGTCCTCGTGTGGAGTCGGGGCCGGAACCTGAGGATTCCTCTCCAGTGCTGACATGGATCTTGGGGTACTTCTCGAGTCTCCCCAGGGGAGTCAGTCCTCGTCTCGAATGCGGGCATGCACTTCCGCTTTCCTCCAGAGCGGTAGCAGCAGTGTCACGCGGTCCGCCGCGTGGATCAAAGGATCTATGGTTTTCCCTCGAGTCTTTCCCACGAGGCTTTCCCACGAGGCTTTCCCACAGGGCTGTCCCACGTGCACACGTGGTGGGAGTCGATCCTCGGCTTGAACGTCAAGGCAGTGCAGGGAAAACAGGTTCCTCTGGAATGGACTGACATATCTGGGGGACTCTTGGAATGGTGGCACGACCCTGGAGTTCCTCTCGCCTTTCCTGTGGAGAGCGCCTCCTCTTGAGATGCGACGGGAACGCCGGGAATTCTTTCCCTACGAAACAGGGAAAGGATCCCTCATCTCGAGCTAGGAGGCGAAAACGGTACTCCCCTGGATGTGTGCGGGACCCCACGTGCTTCCTCTCGAGTGGAGACGGGTATGTCGGGGAACTTCTTGAGTTGCAGCAAGGGTGTGAAGGACCCTTTGGAAGTTCCAGTGGTTAGATGTGACTGGCCTCGAGAAGCCTCAGCGGAAATGGGCCTCATCTCTCCTGGACGGCAAAACCTTCTGGATTTTCTCGAGTTGCGGCAGGTGCTCTCGACTTACGACGGGGACCTCAGGGACCCGCTCTGGTGGCCTCAGGAAAGGCCAGTCCCCATGCGAGTTCCTCGGGGGCCTCTCGGGATTCCTCTCCCGTCGATGCCGGGGCCTAAGTCCTTGTGTGGAGTCGGGGCCGGAACCTGAGGATTCCTTTCCAGTGCTGACATGGATCTTGGGGTACTTCTGGAGTCTCACCAGGGGAGTCAGTCCTCGTCTCGAATGCGGGCATGCACTTGCGCTTTCCTCCAGAGCGGTAGCAGCGGTGTCACGCAGTCCGCCGCGTGGATCAAAGGATCTATGCTTTTCCCTCGAGTCTTTCCCACGAGGCTTTCCCACAAGGCTGTCCCACGTGCACACGTGGTGGGAGTCGATGCTCGGCTTGAACGTCAAGGCAGTGCAGTGAAAACAGGTTCCTCTGGAATGGACTGACATATATGGGGGAATCTTGGAATGGTGGCACGACCCTGGAGTTCCTCTCCCCTTTCCTGTGGAGAGCACCTCCTCTTGAGATGCGACGGGAACGCCGGGAATTCTTTCCCTACGAAACAGGGAAGGATCCCTCATCTCGAGCTAGGAGGCGGAACCGGAGCTCCCCTGGATGTGTGAGGGACCCCACGTGCTTCCTCTCCAGTGGAGACGGGTATGTCGGGGAACTTCTTGAGTTGCAGCAATGATGTGAAGGACCCTTTGGAAGTTCCAGTGGTTAGATGTGATTGGCCTCGAGAAGCCTCAGCGGAAATGGGCCTCATCTCGCCTGGAGGGCAAAACCTCCTGGATTTTCTCGAGTTGCGGCAGGTGTTCTCGACTTACGACGGGGACCTCAGGGACCCGCTCTGGTGGCCTCAGGAAAGGCCAGTCCCCATGCGAGTTCCTCGGGGGCGTCTCGGGATTCCTCTCCCGTCGATGCCGGGGCCTAAGACCTTGTGTGGAGTCGGGGCCGGAACCTGAGGATTCTTCTCCAGTGCTGACATGGATCTTGGGGTACTTCTGGAGCCTCCCCAGGGGAGTCAGTCCTCGTCTCGAATGCGGGCATGCACTTGCGCTTTCCTCCAGAGCGGTAGCAGCAGTGTCACGCAGTCCGCCGCGTGGATCAAAGGATCTATGATTTTCCCTCGAGTCTTTCCCACGAGGCTTTCCCACGAGGCTTTCCCACAGGGCTGTCCCACGTGCACACGTGGTGGGAGTCGATCCTCGGCTTGAACGTCAAGGCAGTGCAGGGAAAACAGGTTCCTCTGGAATGGGCTGACACATCTGGGGGACTCTTGGAATGGTGGCACGACCCTGGAGTTCCTCTCGCCTTTCCTGTGGAGAGCGCCTCCTCTTGAGATGCGACGGGAACGCCGGGAATTCTTTCCCTACGAAACAGGGATAGGATCCCTCATCTCGAGCTAGGAGGCGGAAACGGGGCTACCCTGGATGTGTGCGGGACACCACGTGCTTCCTCTCGAGTGGAGACGGGTATTTCGGGGAACTTCTTGAGTTGCAGCAAGGGTGTGAAGGACCCTTTGGTAGTTCCAGTGGTTAGATGTGATTGGCCTCGAGAAGCTTCAGCGGAAATGGGCCTCATTTCGCCTGGAGGGCAAACCCTCCTGGATTTTCCCGAGTTGCGGCAGGTGCTCTCGACTTACGACGGGGACCTCAGGGAACCGCTCTGGTGGCCTCAGGAAAGGCCAGTCCCCATGCGAGTTCCTCGGGGGCGTCTTGGGATTCCTCTCCCGTCGATGCCGGGGCCTAAGACCTTGTGTGGAGTCGGGGCCGGAACCTGAGGATTCCTCTCCAGTGCTGACATGGATCTTGGGGTACTTCTGGATCTCCCCAGGGGAGTCAGTCCTCGTCTCGAATGCGGGCATGCACTTGCGCTTTCCTCCAGAGCGGTAGCAGCAGTGTCACGCAGTCCGCCGCGTGGATCAAAGGATCTATGGTTTTCCCTCGAGTCTTTCCCACGAGGCTTTCCCACGAGGCTTTCCCACAGGGCTGTCCCACGTGCACACGTGGTGGGAGTCGATCCTCGGCTTGAAAGTCAAGGCAGTGCAGGGAAAACAGGTTCCTCTGGAATGGACTGACACATCTGGGGGACTCTTGGAATGGTGTCACGACCCTGGAGTTCCTCTCGCCTTTCCTGTGGAGAGCGCCTCCTCTTGAGATGCGACGGGAACGCCGGGAATTCTTTCCCTACGAAACAGGGAAAGGATCCCTCATCTCGAGCTAGGAGGCGCAAACGGGGCTCCCCTGGATGTGTGAGGGACCCCACGTGCTTCCTCTCGAGTGGAGATGGGTATGTCGGGGAACTTCTTGAGTTGCAGCAAGGGTGTGAAGGACCCTTTGGAAGTTCCAGTGGTTAGATGTGATTGGCCTCGAGAAGCCTCAGCGGAAATGGGCCTCATCTCGCCTGGAGGGCAAAACCTCCTGGATTTTCTCGAGTTGCGGCAGGTGCTCTCGACTTACGACGGGGACCTCAGGGAACCGCTCTGGTGGCCTCAGGAAAGGCCAGTCCCCATGCGAGTTCCTCGGGGGCGTCTCGGGATTCCTCTCCCGTCGATTCCGGGGCCTAAGACCTCGTGTGGAGTCGGGGCCGGAACCTGAGGATTCCTCTCCAGTGCTGACATGGATCTTGGGGTACTTCTCGAGTCTCCCCAGGGGAGTCAGTCCTCGTCTCGAATGCGGGCATGCACTTGCGCTTTCCTCCAGAGCGGTAGCAGCAGTGTCACGCAATCCGCCACGTGGATCAAAGGATCTATGGTTTTCCCTCGAGGCTTTCCCACGAGGCTTTCCCACAGGGCTGTCCCACGTGCACACGTGGTGGGATTCGATCCTCGGCTTGAACGTCAAGGCAGTGCAGGGAAAACAGGTTCCTCTGGAATGGACTGACACATCTGGGGGACTCTTGGAATGGTGTCACGACCCTGGAGTTCCTCTCGCCTTTCCTGTGGAGAGCGCCTCCTCTTGAGATGCGACGGGAACGCCGGGAATTCTTTCCCTACGAAACAGGGAAAGGATCCCTCATCTCGAGCTAGGAGGCGGAAACGGGGCTCCCCTGGATGTGTGCGGGACACCACGTGCTTCCTCTCGAGTGCAGACGGGTATGTTGGGGAACTTCTTGAGTTGCAGCAAGGGTGTGAAGGACCCTTTGGAAGTTCCAGTGGTTAGATGTGATTGGCCTCGAGAAGCCTCAGCGGAAATGGGCCTCATCTCGCCTGGAGGGCAAAACCTCCTGGATTTTCTCGAGTTGCGGCAGGTGCTCTAGACTTACGACGGGGACCTCAGGGACCCGCTCTGGTGGCCTCAGGAAAGGCCAGTCCCCATGCGAGTTCCTCGGGGCCCTCTCGTGATTCCTCTCCCGTCGATGCCGGGGCCTAAGTCCTTGTGTGGAGTCGGGGCCGGAACCTGAGGATTCCTCTCCAGTGCTGACATGGATCTTGGGGTACTTCTGGAGTCTCCCCAGGGGAGTCAGTCCTCGTCTCGAATGCGGGCATGCACTTGCGCTTTCCTCCAGAGCGGTAGCAGCAGTGTCACGCAGTCCGCCGCATGGATCAAAGGATCTATGGTTTTCCCTCGAGTCTTTCCCACGAGGCTTTCCCACGAGGCTTTCCCACAGGGCTGTCCCACGTGCACACGTGGTGGGAGTCGATCCTCGGCTTGAACGTCAAGGCAGTGCAGGGAAAACAGGTTCCTCTGGAATGGACTGACTCATCTGGGAGACTCTTGAAATGGTGGCACGACCCTGGAGGACTTCTCGCCTTTCCTGTGGAGAGCGCCTCCTCTTGAGATGCGACGGGAACGCCGGGAATTCTTTCCCTACGAAACAGGGAAAGGATCCCTCATCTCGAGATAGGAGGCGGAAACGGCGCTCCCCTGGATGTGTGCGGGACCCCACGTGCTTCCTCTCGAGTGCAGACGGGTATGTCGGGGAACTTCTTGAGTTGCAGCAAGGGTGTGAAGGAACCTTTGGAAGTTCCATTGGTTAGATGTGATTGGCCTCGAGAAGCCTCAGCGGAAATGGGCCTCATCTCGCCTGGAGGGCAAAACCTCCTGGATTTTCTCGAGTTGCGGCAGGTGCTCTCGACTTACGACGGGGACCTCAGGGACCCGCTCTGGTGGCCTCAGGAAAGGCCAGTCCCCATGCGAGTTCCTCGGGGGCCTCTAGGGATTCCTCTCCCGTCGATGCCGGGGCCTAAGACCTTGTGTGGAGTCGGGGCCGGAACCTGAGGATTCCTCTCCAGTGCTGACATGGATCTTGGGGTACTTCTGGAGTCTCCCCAGGGGAGTCAGTCCTCGTCTCGAATGCGGGCATGCACTTGCGCTTTCCTCCAGAACGGTAGCAGCAGTGTCACGCAGTCCGCCGCGTGGATCAAAGGATCTATGGTTTTCCCTCGAGTCTTTCCCACGAGGCTTTCCCACGAGGCTTTCCCACAGGGCTGTCCCACGTGCACACGTGGTGGGAGTCGATCCTCGGCTTGAACGTCAAGGCAGTGCAGGGAAAACAGGTTCCTCTGGAATGGACTGACACATCTGGGGGACTCTTGGAATGGTGGCATGACCCTGGAGTTCCTCTCCCCTTTCCTGTGGAGAGCGCCACCTCTTGAGATGCGACGGGAACGCCGGGAATTCTTTCCCTACGAAACAGGGAAAGGATCCCTCATCTCGAACTAGGAGGCGGAAACGGGGCTCCCCTGGATATGTGCGGGACACCACGTGCTTCCTCTCGAGTGGAGACGGGTATGTCGGGGAACTTCTGGACTTGCAGCAAGGGTGTGAAGGACCCTTTGGAAGTTCCAGTGGTTAGATGTGATTGGCCTCGAGAAGCCTCAGCGGAAATGGGCCTCATCTCGCCTGGAGGGCAAAACCTCCTGGATTTTCTCGAGTTGCGGCAGGTGCTCTCGACTTACGACGGGGACCTCAGGGACCCGCTCTGGTGGCCTCAGGAAAGGCCAGTCCCCATGCGAGTTCCTCGGGGGCGTCTCGGGATTCCTCTCCCTTCGATGCCGGGTCCTAAGACCTTGTGTGGAGTCGGGGCCGGAACCTGAGGATTCCTCTCCAGTGCTGACATGGATCTTGGGGTACTTCTGGAGTCTCCCCAGGGGAGTCAGTCCTCGTCTCGAATGCGGGCATGCACTTGCGCTTTCCTCCAGAGCGGTAGCAGCAGTGTCACGCAGTCCGCCGCGTGGATCAAAGGATCTATGGTTTTCCCTCGAGTCTTTCCCACGAGGCTTTCCCACGAGGCTTTCCCACAGGGCTGTCCCACGTGCACACGTGGTGGGAGTCGATCCTCGGCTTGAACGTCAAGGCAGTGCAGGGAAAACAGGTTCCTCTGGAATGGACTGACACATCTGGGGGACTCTTGGAATGGTGGCACGACCCTGGAGTTCCTCTCGCCTTTCCTGTGGAGAGCGCCTCCTCTTGAGATGCGACGGGAACGCCGGGAATTCTTTCCCTACGAAACAGGGAAAGGATCCCTCATCTCGAGCTAGGAGGCGGAAACGGGGCTCCCCTGGATGTGTGCGGGACCCCACGTGCTTCCTCTCGAGTGGAGAAGGGTATGTCGGGGAACTTCTTGAGTTGCAGCAAGGGTGTGAAGGACCCTTTGGAAGTTCCAGTGTTTAGACGTGATTAGCCTCGAGAAGCCTCAGCGGAAATGAGCCTCATCTCCCCTGGAGGGCAAAACCTCCTGGATTTTCTCGAGTTGCTGCAGGTGATCTCGACTTACGACGGGGACCTCAGGGACCCGCTCTGGTGGCCTCAGGAAAGGCCAGTCCCCAAGCGAGTTCCTCGGGGGACTCTGGGGATTCCTCTCCCGTCGATGCCAGGGCCTAAGTCCTTGTGTGGAGTCGGGGCCGGAACCTGAGGATTCCTCTCCAGTGCTGACATGGATCTTGGGGTACTTCTGGAGTCTCCCCAGGGGAGTCAGTTCTCGTCTCGAATGCAGGCATGCACTTCCGCTTTCCTCCAGAGCGGTAGCAGCAGTGTCACGCAGTCCGCCGCGTGGATCAAAGGATCTATGTTTTTCCCTCGAGTCTTTCCCACGAGGCTTTCCCACGAGGCTTTCCCACAGGGCTGTCCCACGTGCACACGTGGTGGGAGTCGATCCTCGGCTTGAACGTCAAGGCAGTGCAGGGAAAACAGGTTCCTCTGGAATGAACTGACACATCTGGGGGTCTCTTGGAATGGTGGCACGACCCTGGAGTTCCTCTCCCCTTTCCTGTGGAGAGCGCCTCCTCTTGAGATGCGACGGGAACGCCGGGAATTCTTTCCCTACGAAACAGGGAAAGGATCCCTCACCTCGAGCTAGGAGGCGGAAACGGGTCTCCCCTGGATGTGTGCGGGACCCCACGTGCTTCCTCTCGATTGGAGACGGGTATGTCGGGGAAGTTCTTGAGTTGCAGCAAGTGTGTGAAGGACCCTTTGGAAGTTCCAGTGGTTAGACGTGATTAGCCTCGAGAAGCCTCAGCGGAAATGGGCCTCATCTCGCCTGGAGGGCAAAACCTCCTGGATTTTCTCGAGTTGCGGCAGGTGCTCTCGACTTACGACGGGGACCTCAGGGACCCGCTCTGGTGGCCTCAGGAAAGGCCAGTCCCCATGCGAGTTCCTCGGGGGCCTCTCGGGATTCCTCTCCCGTCGATGCCGGAGCCTAAGTCCTTGTGTGGAGTCGGGGCCGGAACCTGAGGATTCCTCTCCAGTGCTGACATGGATCTTGGGGTACTTCTGGAGTCTCCCCAGGGGAGTCAGTCCTCGTCTCGTTTGCGGGCATGCACTTGCGCTTTCCTCCAGAGCGGTAGCAGCAGTGTCACGCAGTCCGCCGCATGGATCAAAGGATCTATGGTTTTCCCTCGAGTCCTTCCCACGAGGCTTTCCCACGAGGCTTTCCCACGAGGCTTTCCCACAGGGCTGTCCCACGTGCACACGTGGTGGGAGTCGATCCTCGGCTTGAACGTCAAGGCAGTGCAGGGAAAACAGTTTCCTCTGGAATGGACTGACACATCTGGGGGACTCTTGGAATGGTGGCACGACCCTGGAGTTCCTCTCGCCTTTCCTGTGGAGAGCGCCTCCTCTTGAGATGCGACGGGAACGCCGGGAATTCTTTCCCTACGAAACAGGGAAAGGATCCCTCATCTCGAGCTAGGAGGCGGAAACGGGGCTCCCCTGGATGTGTGCGGGACACCACGTGATTCCTCTCGAGTGCAGACGGGTATGTCGGGGTACTTCTTGAGTTGCAGCAAGGGTGTGAAGGACCCTTTGGAAGTTCCAGTGGTTAGATGTGATTGGCCTCGAGAAGCCTCAGCGGAAATGGGCCTCATCTCGCCTGGAGGGCAAAACCTCCTGGATTTTCTCGAGTTGCGGCAGGTGCTCTCGACTTACGACGGGGACCTCAGGGACCCGCTCTGGTGGCCTCAGGAAAGGCCAGTCCCCATGCGAGTTCCTCGGGGGCCTCTCGGGATTCCTCTCCCGTCGATGCCGTGGCCTAAGACCTTGTGTGGAGTCGGGGCCGGAACCTGAGGATTCCTCTCCAGTGCTGACATGGATCTTGGGGTACTTCTGAAGTCTCCCCAGGGGAGTCATTCCTCGTCTCGAATGCGGGCATGCACTTGCGCTTTCCTCCAGAGCGGTAGCAGCATTGTCACGCAGTCCGCCGCGTGGATCAAAGGATCTATGGTTTTCCCTCGAGTCTTTCCCACGAGGCTTTCCCACGAGGCTTTCCCACAGGGCTGTCCCACGTGCACACGTGGTGGGAGTCGATCCTCGGCTTAAACGTCAAGGCAGTGCAGGGAAAACAGGTTCATCTGGAATGGACTGACACATCTGGGGGACTCTTGGAATGGTGTCTCGACACTGGAGTTCCTATCGCCTTTCCTGTGGAGAGCGCCTCCTCTTGAGATGCGACGGGAACGCCGGGAATTCTTTCCCTACGAAACAGGGAAAGGATCCCTCATCTCGAGCTAGGAGGCGGAAACGGGGCTCCCCTGGATGTGTGCGGGACCCACGTGCTTCCTCTCGAGTGGAGACGGGTATGTCGGGGAACTTCTTGAGTTGCAGCAAGGGTGTGAAGGACCCTTTGGAAGTTCCAGTGGTTAGACGTGATTAGCCTCGAGAAGCCTCAGCGGAAATGGGCCTCATCTCGCCTGGAGGGCAAAACCTCCTGGATTTTCTCGAGTTGCGGCAGGTGCTCTCGACTTACGACGGGGACCTCAGGGACCCGCTCTGGTGGCCTCAGGAAAGGCCAGTCCCCATGCGAGTTCCTCAGGGGCCTCTCGGGATTCCTCTCCCGTCGATGCCAGGGCCTAAGACCTTGTGTGGAGTCGGGGCCGGAACCTGAGGATTCCTCTCCAGTGCTGACATGGATCTTGGGGTACTTCTGGAGTCTCCCCAGGGGAGTCAGTCCTCATCTCGAATGCGGACATGCACTTACGCTTTCCTCCAGAGCGGTAGCAGCAGTGTCACGCAGTCCGCCGCGTGGATCAAAGGATCTATGGTTTTCCCTCGAGTCTTTCCCACGAGGCTTTCCCACGAGGCTTTCCCACAGGGCTGTCCCACGTGCACACGTGTTAGGAGTCGATCCTCGGCTTGAACGTCAAGGCAGTGCAGGGAAAACAGGTTCCTCTGGAATGGACTGACACATCTGGGGGACTCTTGGAATGGTGTCTCGACCCTGGAGTTCCTATCGCCTTTCCTGTGGAGAGCGCCTCCTCTTCAGATGCGACGGGAATGCCGGGAATTCTTTCCCTACGAAACAGGGAAAGGATCCCTCATCTCGAGCTAGGAGGCGGAAACGGGGCTCCCCTGGATGTGTGTGTGACACCACGTGCTTCCTCTCGAGTGGAGACGGGTATGTCGGGGAAGTTCTTGAGTTGCAACAAGGGTGTGAAGGACCCTTTGGAAGTTCCAGTGGTTAGACGTGATTAGCCTCGAGAAGCCTCAGCGGAAATGGGCCTCATCTCGCCTGGAGGGCAAAACCTCCTGGATTTTCTCGAGTTGCGGCAGGTGCTCTAGACTTACGACGGGGACCTCAGGGACCCGCTCTGGTGGCCTCAGGAAAGGCCAGTCCCCATGCGAGTTCCTCGGGGCCCTCTCGTGATTCCTCTCCCGTCGATGCCGGGGCCTAAGACCTTTTGTGGAGTCGGGGCCGGAACCTGAGGATTCCTCTCCAGTGCTGACATGGATCTTGGGGTACTTCTGGAGTCTCCCCAGGGGAGTCAGTCCTCGTCTCGAATGCGGGCATGCACTTGCGCTTTCCTCCAGAGCGGTAGCAGCATTGTCACGCAGTCCGCCGCGTGGATCAAAGGATCTATGGTTTTCCCTCGAGTCTTTCCCACGAGGCTTTCCCACGAGGCTTTCCCACAGGGCTGTCCCACGTGCAAACGTGGTGGAAGTCGATCCTCGGCTTGAACGTCAAGGCAGTGCAGGGAAAACAGTTTCCTCTGGAATGGACTGACACATCTGGGGGACTCTTGGAATGGTGGCACGACCCTGGAGTTCCTCTCGCCTTTCCTGTGGAGAGCGCCTCCTCTTGAAATGCGACGGGAATGCCGGGAATTCTTTCCCTACGAAACAGGGAAAGGATCCCTCATCTCGAGCTAGGAGGCGGAAACGGGGCTCCCCTGGATGTGTGCGGGACACCACGTGATTCCTCTCGAGTGGAAACGGGTATGTCGGGGAACTTCTTGAGTTGCAGCAAGGGTGTGAAGGACCCTTTGGAAGTTCCATTGGTTAGATGTGATTGGCCTCGAGAAGCCTCAGCGGAAACGGGCCTCATCTCGCCTGGAGGGCAAAACCTCCTGGATTTTCTCGAGTTGCGGCAGGTGCTCTCGACTTACGACGGGGACCTCAGGGACCCGCTCTGGTGGCCTCAGGAAAGGCCAGTCCCCATGCGAGTTCCTCGGGGGCCTCTCGGGATTCCTCTCCCTTCGATGCCGTGGCCTAAAACCTTGTGTGGAGTCGGGGCCGGAACCTGAGGATTCCTCTCCAGTGTTGACATAGATCTTGGGGTACTTCTGGAGTCTCCCCAGGGGAGTCAGTCCTCGTCTCGAATGCGGGCATGCACTTGCGCTTTCCTCCAGAGCGGTAGCAGCAGTGTCACGCAGTCCGCCGCGTGGATCAAAGGATCTATGGTTTTCCCTCGAGTCTTTCCCACGAGGCTTTCCCACGAGGCTTTCCCACAGGGCTGTCCCACGTGCACACGTGGTGGGAGTCGATCCTCGGCTTGAACGTCAAGGCAGTGCAGGGAAAACAGGTTCCTCTGGAATGGACTGACACATCTGGGGGACTCTTGGAATGGTGTCTCGACACTGGAGTTCCTCTCGCCTTTCCTGTGGAGAGCGCCTCCTCTTGAGATGCGACGGGAACGCCGGGAATTCTTTCCCTACGAAACAGGGAAAGGATCCCTCATCTCGAGCTAGGAGGCGGAAACGGGGCTCCCCTGGATGTGTGCGGGACCCACGTGCTTCCTCTCGAGTGGAGACGGGTATGTCGGGGAACTTCTTGAGTTGCAGCAAGGGTGTGAAGGACCCTTTGGCAGTTCCAGTGGTTAGACGTGATTAGCCTCGAGAAACCTCAGCGGAAATGGGCCTCATCTCGCCTGGAGGGCAAAACCTCCTGGATTTTCTCGAGTTGCGGCAGGTGCTCTCGACTTACGACGGGGACCTCAGGGACCCGCTCTGGTGGCCTCAGGAAAGGCCAGTCCCCATGCGAGTTCCTCGGGGGCCTCTCGGGATTCCTCTCCCGTCGATGCCGGGGCCTAAGACCTTGTGTGGAGTCGGGGCCGGAACCTGAGGATTCCTCTCCAGTGCTGACATGGATCTTGGGGTACTTCTGGAGTCTCCCCAGGGGAGTCAGTCCTCATCTCGAATGCGGACATGCACTTGCGCTTTCCTCCAGAGCGGTAGCAGCAGTGTCACGCAGTCCGCCGCGTGGATCAAAGGATCTATGGTTTTCCCTCGAGTCTTTCCCACGAGGCTTTCCCACGAGGCTTTCCCACAGGGCTGTCCCACGTGCAAACGTGGTGGGAGTCGATCCTCGGCTTGAACGTCAAGGCAGTGCAGGGAAAACAGTTTCCTCTGGAATGGACTGACACATCTGGGGGACTCTTGGAATGGTGGCACGACCCTGGAGTTCCTCTCGCCTTTCCTGTGGAGAGCGCCTCCTCTTGAAATGCGACGGGAATGCCGGGAATTCTTTCCCTACGAAACAGGGAAAGGATCCCTCATCTCGAGCTAGGAGGCGGAAACGGGGCTCCCCTGGATGTGTGCGGGACACCACGTGATTCCTCTCGAGTGGAAACGGGTATGTCGGGGAACTTCTTGAGTTGCAGCAAGGGTGTGAAGGACCCTTTGGAAGTTCCATTGGTTAGATGTGATTGGCCTCGAGAAGCCTCAGCGGAAACGGGCCTCATCTCGCCTGGAGGGCAAAACCTCCTGGATTTTCTCGAGTTGCGGCAGGTGCTCTCGACTTACGACGGGGACCTCAGGGACCCGCTCTGGTGGCCTCAGGAAAGGCCAGTCCCCATGCGAGTTCCTCGGGGGCCTCTCGGGATTCCTCTCCCTTCGATGCCGTGGCCTAAAACCTTGTGTGGAGTCGGGGCCGGAACCTGAGGATTCCTCTCCAGTGTTGACATAGATCTTGGGGTACTTCTGGAGTCTCCCCAGGGGAGTCAGTCCTCGTCTCGAATGCGGGCATGCACTTGCGCTTTCCTCCAGAGCGGTAGCAGCAGTGTCACGCAGTCCGCCGCGTGGATCAAAGGATCTATGGTTTTCCCTCGAGTCTTTCCCACGAGGCTTTCCCACGAGGCTTTCCCACAGGGCTGTCCCACGTGCACACGTGGTGGGAGTCGATCCTCGGCTTGAACGTCAAGGCAGTGCAGGGAAAACAGGTTCCTCTGGAATGGACTGACACATCTGGGGGACTCTTGGAATGGTGTCTCGACACTGGAGTTCCTCTCGCCTTTCCTGTGGAGAGCGCCTCCTCTTGAGATGCGACGGGAACGCCGGGAATTCTTTCCCTACGAAACAGGGAAAGGATCCCTCATCTCGAGCTAGGAGGCGGAAACGGGGCTCCCCTGGATGTGTGCGGGACCCACGTGCTTCCTCTCGAGTGGAGACGGGTATGTCGGGGAACTTCTTGAGTTGCAGCAAGGGTGTGAAGGACCCTTTGGCAGTTCCAGTGGTTAGACGTGATTAGCCTCGAGAAACCTCAGCGGAAATGGGCCTCATCTCGCCTGGAGGGCAAAACCTCCTGGATTTTCTCGAGTTGCGGCAGGTGCTCTCGACTTACGACGGGGACCTCAGGGACCCGCTCTGGTGGCCTCAGGAAAGGCCAGTCCCCATGCGAGTTCCTCGGGGGCCTCTCGGGATTCCTCTCCCGTCGATGCCGGGGCCTAAGACCTTGTGTGGAGTCGGGGCCGGAACCTGAGGATTCCTCTCCAGTGCTGACATGGATCTTGGGGTACTTCTGGAGTCTCCCCAGGGGAGTCAGTCCTCATCTCGAATGCGGACATGCACTTGCGCTTTCCTCCAGAGCGGTAGCAGCAGTGTCACGCAGTCCGCCGCGTGGATCAAAGGATCTATGGTTTTCCCTCGAGTCTTTCCCACGAGGCTTTCCCACGAGGCTTTCCCACAGGGCTGTCCCACGTGCACACGTGTTAGGAGTCGATCCTCGGCTTGAACGTCAAGGCAGTGCAGGGAAAACAGGTTCCTCTGGAATGGACTGACACATCTGGGGGACTCTTGAAATGGTGTCTCGACCCTGGAGTTCCTATCGCCTTTCCTGTGGAGAGCGCCTCCTCTTCAGATGCGACGGGAACGCCGGGAATTCTTTCCCTACGAAACAGGGAAAGGATCCCTCATCTCGAGCTAGGAGGCGGAAACGGGGCTCCCCTGGATGTGTGTGGGACACCACGTGCTTCCTCTCGAGTGGAGACGGGTATGTCGGGGAAGTTCTTGAGTTGCAGCAAGGGTGTGAAGGACCCTTTGGAAGTTCCAGTGGTTAGACGAGATTAGCCTCGAGAAGCCTCAGCGGAAATGGGCCTCATCTCGCCTGGAGGGCAAAACCTCCTGGATTTTCTCGAGTTGCGGCAGGTGCTCTCGACTTACGACGGGGACCTCAGGGACCCGCTCTGGTGGCCTCAGGAAAGGCCAGTCCCCATGCGAGTTCCTCGGGGGCCTCTGGGGATTCCTCTCCCGTCGATGCCGGAGCCTAAGTCCTTGTGTGGAGTCGGGGCCGGAACCTGAGGATTCCTCTCCAGTGCTGACATGGATCTTGGGGTACTTCTGGAGTCTCCCCAGGGGAGTCAGTCCTCGTCTCGTTTGCGGGCATGCACTTGCGCTTCCTCCAGAGCGGTAGCAGCAGTGTCACGCAGTCCGCCGCATGGATCAAAGGATCTATGGTTTTCCCTCGAGTCTTTCCCACGAGGCTTTCCCACGAGGCTTTCCCACAGGGATCTCCCACGTGCACACGTGTTGGGAGTCGATCCTCGGGTTGAACGTCAAGGCAGTGCAGGGAAAACAGTTTCCTCTGGAATGGACTGACACATCTGGGGGACTCTTGGAATGGTGGCACGACCCTGGAGTTCCTCTCGCCTTTCCTGTGGAGAGCGCCTCCTCTTGATATGCGACTGGAACGCCGGGAATTCTTTCCCTACGAAACAGGGAAAGGATCCCTCATCTCGAGCTAGGAGGCGGAAACGGGGCTCCCCTGGATGTGTGCGGGACACCACGTGCTTCCTCTCGAGTGCAGACGGGTATGTCGGGGAACTTCTTGAGTTGCAGCAAGGGTGTGAAGGACCCTTTGGAAGTTCCAGTGGTTAGATGTGATTGGCCTCGAGAAGCCTCAGCGGAAATGGGCCTCATCTCGCCTGGAGGGCAAAACCTCCTGGATTTTCTCGAGTTGCGGCAGGTGCTCTAGACTTACGACGGGGACCTCAGGGACCCGCTCTGGTGGCCTCAGGAAAGACCAGTCCCCATGCGAGTTCCTCGGGGCCCTCTCGTGATTCCTCTCCCGTCGATGCCGGGGCCTGAGACCTTGTGTGGAGACGGGGCCGGAACCTGAGGATTCCTCTCCAGTGCTGACATGGATCTTGGGGTACTTCTGGAGTCTCCCCAGGGGAGTCAGTCCTCGTCTCGAATGCGGGCATGCACTTGCGCTTTCCTCCAGAGCGGTAGCAGCATTGTCACGCAGTCCGCCGCGTGGATCAAAGGATCTATGGTTTTCCCTCGAGTCTTTCCCACGAGGCTTTCCCACGAGGCTTTCCCACAGGGCTGTCCCACGTGCAAACGTGGTGGGAGTCGATCCTCGGCTTGAACGTCAAGGCAGTGCAGGGAAAACAGTTTCCTCTGGAATGGACTGACACATCTGGGGGACTCTTGGAATGGTGGCACGACCCTGGAGTTCCTCTCGCCTTTCCTGTGGAGAGCGCCTCCTCTTGAAATGCGACGGGAACGCCGGGAATTCTTTCCCTACGAAACAGGGAAAGGATCCCTCATCTCGAGCTAGGAGGCGGAAACGGGGCTCCCCTGGATGTGTGCGGGACACCACGTGATTCCTCTCGAGTGGAGACGGGTATGTCGGGGAACTTCTTGAGTTGCAGCAAGGGTGTGAAGGACCCTTTGGAAGTTCCATTGGTTAGATGTGATTGGCCTCGAGAAGCCTCAGCGGAAATGGGCCTCATCTCGCCTGAAGGGCAAAACCTCCTGGATTTTCTCGAGTTGCGGCAGGTGCTCTCGACTTACGACGGGGACCTCAGGGACCCGCTCTGGTGGCCTCAGGAAAGGCCAGTCCCCATGCGAGTTCCTCGGGGGCCTCTCGGGATTCCTCTCCCGTCGATGCCGGGGCCTAAGACCTTGTGTGGAGTCGGGGCCGGAACCTGAGGATTCCTCTCCAGTGCTGACATGGATCTTGGGGTACTTCTGGAGTCTCCCCAGGGGAGTCAGTCCTCATCTCGAATGCGGACATGCACTTGCGCTTTCCTCCAGAGCGGTAGCAGCAGTGTCACGCAGTCCGCCGCGTGGATCAAAGGATCTATGGTTTTCCCTCGAGTCTTTCCCACGAGGCTTTCCCACGAGGCTTTCCCACAGGGCTGTCCCACGTGCACATGTGTTAGGAGTCGATCCTCGGCTTGAACGTCAAGGCAGTGCAGGGAAAACAGGTTCCTCTGGAATGGACTGACACATCTGGGGGACTCTTGAAATGGTGTCTCGACCCTGGAGTTCCTATCGCCTTTCCTGTGGAGAGCGCCTCCTCTTCAGATGCGACGGGAACGCCGGGAATTCTTTCCCTACGAAACAGGGAAAGGATCCCTCATCTCGAGCTAGGAGGCGGAAACGGGGCTCCCCTGGATGTGTGTGGGACACCACGTGCTTCCTCTCGAGTGGAGACGGGTATGTCGGGGAAGTTCTTGAGTTGCAGCAAGGGTGTGAAGGACCCTTTGGAAGTTCCAGTGGTTAGACGAGATTAGCCTCGAGAAGCCTCAGCGGAAATGGGCCTCATCTCGCCTGGAGGGCAAAACCTCCTGGATTTTCTCGAGTTGCGGCAGGTGCTCTCGACTTACGACGGGGACCTCAGGGACCCGCTCTGGTGGCCTCAGGAAAGGCCAGTCCCCATGCGAGTTCCTCGGGGGCCTCTGGGGATTCCTCTCCCGTCGATGCCGGAGCCTAAGTCCTTGTGTGGAGTCGGGGCCGGAACCTGAGGATTCCTCTCCAGTGCTGACATGGATCTTGGGGTACTTCTGGAGTCTCCCCAGGGGAGTCAGTCCTCGTCTCGTTTGCGGGCATGCACTTGCGCTTCCTCCAGAGCGGTAGCAGCAGTGTCACGCAGTCCGCCGCATGGATCAAAGGATCTATGGTTTTCCCTCGAGTCTTTCCCACGAGGCTTTCCCACGAGGCTTTCCCACAGGGATCTCCCACGTGCACACGTGTTGGGAGTCGATCCTCGGGTTGAACGTCAAGGCAGTGCAGGGAAAACAGTTTCCTCTGGAATGGACTGACACATCTGGGGGACTCTTGGAATGGTGGCACGACCCTGGAGTTCCTCTCGCCTTTCCTGTGGAGAGCGCCTCCTCTTGATATGCGACTGGAACGCCGGGAATTCTTTCCCTACGAAACAGGGAAAGGATCCCTCATCTCGAGCTAGGAGGCGGAAACGGGGCTCCCCTGGATGTGTGCGGGACACCACGTGCTTCCTCTCGAGTGCAGACGGGTATGTCGGGGAACTTCTTGAGTTGCAGCAAGGGTGTGAAGGACCCTTTGGAAGTTCCAGTGGTTAGATGTGATTGGCCTCGAGAAGCCTCAGCGGAAATGGGCCTCATCTCGCCTGGAGGGCAAAACCTCCTGGATTTTCTTGAGTTGCGGCAGGTGCTCTAGACTTACGACGGGGACCTCAGGGACCCGCTCTGGTGGCCTCAGGAAAGACCAGTCCCCATGCGAGTTCCTCGGGGCCCTCTCGTGATTCCTCTCCCGTCGATGCCGGGGCCTGAGACCTTGTGTGGAGTCGGGGCCGGAACCTGAGGATTCCTCTCCAGTGCTGACATGGATCTTGGGGTACTTCTGGAGTCTCCCCAGGGGAGTCAGTCCTCGTCTCGAATGCGGGCATGCACTTGCGCTTTCCTCCAGAGCGGTAGCAGCATTGTCACGCAGTCCGCCGCGTGGATCAAAGGATCTATGGTTTTCCCTCGAGTCTTTCCCACGAGGCTTTCCCACGAGGCTTTCCCACAGGGCTGTCCCACGTGCAAACGTGGTGGGAGTCGATCCTCGGCTTGAACGTCAAGGCAGTGCAGGGAAAACAGTTTCCTCTGGAATGGACTGACACATCTGGGGGACTCTTGGAATGGTGGCACGACCCTGGAGTTCCTATCGCCTTTCCTGTGGAGAGCGCCTCCTCTTGAAATGCGACGGGAACGCCGGGAATTCTTTCCCTACGAAACAGGGAAAGGATCCCTCATCTCGAGCTAGGAGGCGGAAACGGGGCTCCCCTGGATGTGTGCGGGACACCACGTGATTCCTCTCGAGTGGAGACGGGTATGTCGGGGAACTTCTTGAGTTGCAGCAAGGGTGTGAAGGACCCTTTGGAAGTTCCATTGGTTAGATGTGATTGGCCTCGAGAAGCCTCAGCGGAAATGGGCCTCATCTCGCCTGAAGGGCAAAACCTCCTGGATTTTCTCGAGTTGCGGCAGGTGCTCTCGACTTACGACGGGGACCTCAGGGACCCGCTCTGGTGGCCTCAGGAAAGGCCAGTCCCCATGCGAGTTCCTCGGGGGCCTCTCGGGATTCCTCTCCCGTCGATGCCGGGGCCTAAGACCTTGTGTGGAGTCGGGGCCGGAACCTGAGGATTCCTCTCCAGTGCTGACATGGATCTTGGGGTACTTCTGGAGTCTCCCCAGGGGAGTCAGTCCTCATCTCGAATGCGGACATGCACTTGCGCTTTCCTCCAGAGCGGTAGCAGCAGTGTCACGCAGTCCGCCGCGTGGATCAAAGGATCTATGGTTTTCCCTCGAGTCTTTCCCACGAGGCTTTCCCACGAGGCTTTCCCACAGGGCTGTCCCACGTGCACACGTGTTAGGAGTCGATCCTCGGCTTGAACGTCAAGGCAGTGCAGGGAAAACAGGTTCCTCTGGAATGGACTGACACATCTGGGGGACTCTTGAAATGGTGTCTCGACCCTGGAGTTCCTATCGCCTTTCCTGTGGAGAGCGCCTCCTCTTCAGATGCGACGGGAACGCCGGGAATTCTTTCCCTACGAAACAGGGAAAGGATCCCTCATCTCGAGCTAGGAGGCGGAAACGGGGCTCCCCTGGATGTGTGTGGGACACCACGTGCTTCCTCTCGAGTGGAGACGGGTATGTCGGGGAAGTTCTTGAGTTGCAGCAAGGGTGTGAAGGACCCTTTGGAAGTTCCAGTGGTTAGACGAGATTAGCCTCGAGAAGCCTCAGCGGAAATGGGCCTCATCTCGCCTGGAGGGCAAAACCTCCTGGATTTTCTCGAGTTGCGGCAGGTGCTCTCGACTTACGACGGGGACCTCAGGGACCCGCTCTGGTGGCCTCAGGAAAGGCCAGTCCCCATGCGAGTTCCTCGGGGGCCTCTGGGGATTCCTCTCCCGTCGATGCCGGAGCCTAAGTCCTTGTGTGGAGTCGGGGCCGGAACCTGAGGATTCCTCTCCAGTGCTGACATGGTTCTTGGGGTACTTCTGGAGTCTCCCCAGGGGAGTCAGTCCTCGTCTCGTTTGCGGGCATGCACTTGCGCTTCCTCCAGAGCGGTAGCAGCAGTGTCACGCAGTCCGCCGCATGGATCAAAGGATCTATGGTTTTCCCTCGAGTCTTTCCCACGAGGCTTTCCCACGAGGCTTTCCCACAGGGATCTCCCACGTGCACACGTGTTGGGAGTCGATCCTCGGGTTGAACGTCAAGGCAGTGCAGGGAAAACAGTTTCCTCTGGAATGGACTGACACATCTGGGGGACTCTTGGAATGGTGGCACGACCCTGGAGTTCCTCTCGCCTTTCCTGTGGAGAGCGCCTCCTCTTGATATGCGACTGGAACGCCGGGAATTCTTTCCCTACGAAACAGGGAAAGGATCCCTCATCTCGAGCTAGGAGGCGGAAACGGGGCTCCCCTGGATGTGTGCGGGACACCACGTGCTTCCTCTCGAGTGCAGACGGGTATGTCGGGGAACTTCTTGAGTTGCAGCAAGGGTGTGAAGGACCCTTTGGAAGTTCCAGTGGTTAGATGTGATTGGCCTCGAGAAGCCTCAGCGGAAATGGGCCTCATCTCGCCTGGAGGGCAAAACCTCCTGGATTTTCTTGAGTTGCGGCAGGTGCTCTAGACTTACGACGGGGACCTCAGGGACCCGCTCTGGTGGCCTCAGGAAAGACCAGTCCCCATGCGAGTTCCTCGGGGCCCTCTCGTGATTCCTCTCCCGTCGATGCCGGGGCCTGAGACCTTGTGTGGAGTCGGGGCCGGAACCTGAGGATTCCTCTCCAGTGCTGACATGGATCTTGGGGTACTTCTGGAGTCTCCCCAGGGGAGTCAGTCCTCGTCTCGAATGCGGGCATGCACTTGCGCTTTCCTCCAGAGCGGTAGCAGCATTGTCACGCAGTCCGCCGCGTGGATCAAAGGATCTATGGTTTTCCCTCGAGTCTTTCCCACGAGGCTTTCCCACGAGGCTTTCCCACAGGGCTGTCCCACGTGCAAACGTGGTGGGAGTCGATCCTCGGCTTGAACGTCAAGGCAGTGCAGGGAAAACAGTTTCCTCTGGAATGGACTGACACATCTGGGGGACTCTTGGAATGGTGGCACGACCCTGGAGTTCCTCTCGCCTTTCCTGTGGAGAGCGCCTCCTCTTGAAATGCGACGGGAACGCCGGGAATTCTTTCCCTACGAAACAGGGAAAGGATCCCTCATCTCGAGCTAGGAGGCGGAAACGGGGCTCCCCTGGATGTGTGCGGGACACCACGTGATTCCTCTCGAGTGGAGACGGGTATGTCGGGGAACTTCTTGAGTTGCAGCAAGGGTGTGAAGGACCCTTTGGAAGTTCCATTGGTTAGATGTGATTGGCCTCGAGAAGCCTCAGCGGAAATGGGCCTCATCTCGCCTGAAGGGCAAAACCTCCTGGATTTTCTCGAGTTGCAGCAGGTGCTCTCGACTTACGACGGGGACCTCAGGGACCCGCTCTGGTGGCCTCAGGAAAGGCCAGTCCCCATGCGAGTTCCTCGGGGGCCTCTCGGGATTCCTCTCCCTTCGATGCCGTGGCCTAAGACCTTGTGTGGAGTCGGGGCCGGAACCTGAGGATTCCTCTCCAGTGCTGACATGGATCTTGGGGTACTTCTGGAGTCTCCCCAGGGGAGTCAGTCCTCGTCTCGAATGCGGGCATGCACTTGCGCTTTCCTCCAGAGCGGTAGCAGCAGTGTCACGCAGTCCGCCGCGTGGATCAAAGGATCTATGGTTTTCCCTCGAGTCTTTCCCACGAGGCTTTCCCACGAGGCTTTCCCACAGGGCTGTCCCACGTGCACACGTGGTGGGAGTCGATCCTCGGCTTAAACGTCAAGGCAGTGCAGGGAAAACAGGTTCCTCTGGAATGGACTGACACATCTGGGGGACTCTTGGAATGGTGTCTCGACACTGGAGTTCCTATCGCCTTTCCTGTGGAGAGCGCCTCCTCTTGAGATGCGACGGGAACGCCGGGAATTCTTTCCCTACGAAACAGGGAAAGGATCCCTCATCTCGAGCTAGGAGGCGGAAACGGGGCTCCCCTGGATGTGTGCGGGACCCACGTGCTTCCTCTCGAGTGCAGACGGGTATGTCGGGGAACTTCTTGAGTTGCAGCAAGGGTGTGAAGGACCCTTTGGAAGTTCCAGTGGTTAGACGTGATTGGCCTCGAGAAGCCTCAGCGGAAATGGGCCTCATCTCACCTGGAGGGCAAAACCTCCTGGATTTTCTCGAGTTGCGGCAGGTGCTCTCGACTTACGACGGGGACCTCAGGGAACCGCTCTGGTGGCCTCAGGAAAGGCCCGTCCCCATGCGAGTTCCTCGGGGGCCTCTCGGGATTCCTCTCCCGTCGATGCCGGGGCCTAAGACCTTGTGTGGAGTCGGGGCCGGAACCTGAGGATTCCTCTCCAGGGCTGACATGGATCTTGGGGTACTTCTGGAGTCTCCCCAGGGGAGTCAGTCCTCGTCTCGAATGCGGGCATGCACTTGCGCTTTCCTCCAGAGCGGTAGCATCAGTGTCACGCAGTCCGCCGCGTGGATCAAAGGATCTATGGTTTTCCCTCGAGTCTTTCCCACGAGGCTTTCCCACGAGGCTTTCCCACAGGGCTGTCCCACGTGCACACGTGGTGGGAGTCGATCCTCGGCTTGAACGTCAAGGCAGTGCAGGGAAAACAGGTTCCTCTGGAATGGACTGACACATCTGGGGGACTCTTGGAATGGTGTCACGACCCTGGAGTTCCTCTCGCCTTTCCTGTGGAGAGCGCCTCCTCTTGAGATGGGACGGGAACTCCGGGAATTCTTTCCCTACGAAACAGGGAAAGGATCCCACATCTCGAGATAGGAGGCGGAAACGGGGCTCCCCTGGATGTGTGCGGGACACCACGTGCTTCCTCTCGAGTGCAGACGGGTATGTCGGGGAACTTCTTGAGTTGCAGCAAGGGTGTGAAGGACCCTTTGGAAGTTCCAGTGGTTAGATGTGATTGGCCTCGAGAAGCCTCAGCGGAAATGGGCCTCATCTCGCCTGGAGGGCAAAACCTCCTGGATTTTCTCGAGTTGCGGCAGGTGCTCTCGACTTACGACGGGGACCTCAGGGACCCGCTCTGGTGGCCTCAGGAAAGGCCAGTCCCCATGCGAGATCCTCGGGGGCCTCTCGGGATTCCTCTCCCGTCGATGCCGGGGCCTAAGACCTTGTGTGGAGTCGGGGCCGGAACCTGAGGATTCCTCTCCAGGGCTGACATGGATCTTGGGGTACTTCTGGAGTCTCCCCAGGGGAGTCAGTCCTCGTCTCGAATGCGGGCATGCACTTGCGCTTTCCTCCAGAGCGGTAGCAGCAGTGTCACGCAGTCCGCCGCGTGGATCAAAGGATCTATGGTTTTCCCTCGAGTCTTTCCCACGAGGCTTTCCCACGAGGCTTTCCCACAGGGCTGTCCCACGTGCACACGTGGTGGGAGTCGATCCTCGGCTTGAACGTCAAGGCAGTGCAGGGAAAACAGGTTCCTCTGGAATGGACTGACACATCTGGGGGACTCTTGGAATGGTGGCATGACCCTGGAGTTCCTCTCGCCTTTCCTGTGGAGAGCGCCTCCTCTTGAGATGCGACGAGAACGCCGGGAATTCTTTCCCTACGAAACAGGGAAAGGATCCCTCATCTCGAGCTAGGAGGCGGAAACGGGGCTCCCCTGGATGTGTGCGGGACACCACGTGCTTCCTCTCGAGTGGAGACGGGTATGTCGGGGAAGTTCTTGAGTTGCAGCAAGGGTGTGAAGGACCCTTTGGAAGTTCCAGTGGTTAGACGTGATTAGCCTCGAGAAGCCTCAGCGGAAATGGGCCTCATCTCGCCTGGAGGGCAAAACCTCCTGGATTTTCTCGAGTTGCGGCAGGTGCTCTCGACTTACGACGGGGACCTCAGGGACCCGCTCTGGTGGCCTCAGGAAAGGCCAGTCCCCATGCGAGATCCTCGGGGGCCTCTCGGGATTCCTCTCCCGTCGATGCCGGGGCCTAAGACCTTGTGTGGATTCGGGGCCGGAACCTGAGGATTCCTCTCCAGGGCTGACATGGATCTTGGGGTACTTCTGGAGTCTCCCCAGGGGAGTCAGTCCTCGTCTCGAATGCGGGCATGCACTTGCGCTTTCCTCCAGAGCGGTAGCAGCAGTGTCACGCAGTCCGCCGCGTGGATCAAAGGATCTATGGTTTTCCCTCGAGTCTTTCCCACGAGGCTTTCCCACGAGGCTTTCCCACAGGGCTGTCCCACGTGCACACGTGGTGGGAGTCGATCCTCGGCTTGAACGTCAAGGCAGTGCAGGGAAAACAGGTTCCTCTGGAATGGACTGACACATCTGGGGGACTCTTGGAATGGTGGCATGACCCTGGAGTTCCTCTCGCCTTTCCTGTGGAGAGCGCCTCCTCTTGAGATGCGACGAGAACGCCGGGAATTCTTTCCCTACGAAACAGGGAAAGGATCCCTCATCTCGAGCTAGGAGGCGGAAACGGGGCTCCCCTGGATGTGTGCGGGACACCACGTGCTTCCTCTCGAGTGGAGACGGGTATGTCGGGGAACTTCTTGAGTTGCAGCAAGGGTGTGAAGGACCCTTTGGAAGTTCCAGTGGTTAGACGTGATTGGCCTCGAGAAGCCTCAGCGGAAATGGGCCTCATCTCGCCTGGAGGGCAAAACCTCCTGGATTTTCTCGAGTTGCGGCAGGTGCTCTCGACTTACGACGGGGACCTCAGGGAACCGCTCTGGTGGCCTCAGGAAAGGCCCGTCCCCATGCGAGTTCCTCGGGGGCCTCTCGGGATTCCTCTCCCGTCGATGCCGGGGCCTAAGACCTTGTGTGGAGTCGGGGCCGGAACCTGAGGATTCCTCTCCAGTGCTGACATGGATCTTGGGGTACTTCTGGTGTCTCCCCAGGGGAGTCAGTCCTCGACTCGAATGCGGGCATGCACTTGCGCTTTCCTCCAGAGTGGTAGCAGCAGTGTGACGCAGTCCGCCGCATGGATCAAAGGATCTATGGTTTTCCATCGAGTCTTTCCCACGAGGCTTTCCCACGAGGCTTTCCCACAGGGCTGTCCCACGTGCACACGTGGTGGGAGTCGATCCTCGGCTTGAACGTCAAGGCAGTGCAGGGAAAACAGGTTCCTCTGGAATGGACTGACTCATCTGGGAGACTCTTGGAATGGTGGCACGACCCTGGAGGACCTCTCGCCTTTCCTGTGGAGAGCGCCTCCTCTTGAGATGCGACGGGAACGCCGGGAATTCTTTCCCTACGAAAAAGGGAAAGGATCCCTCATCTCGAGATAGGAGGCGGAAACGGCGCTCCCCTGGATGTGTGCGGGACCCCACGTGCTTCCTCTCGAGTGGAGACGGGTATGTCGGGGAACTTCTTGAGTTGCAGCAAGGGTGTGAAGGAACCTTTGGAAGTTCCATTGGTTAGATGTGATTGGCCTCGAGAAGCCTCAGCGGAAATGGGCCTCATCTCGCCTGGAGGGCAAAACCTCCTGGATTTTCTCGAGTTGCGGCAGGTGCTCTCGACTTACGACGGGGACCTCAGGGAACCGCTCTGGTGGCCTCAGGAAAGGCCCGTCCCCATGCGAGTTCCTCGGGGGCCTCTCGGGATTCCTCTCCCGTCAATGCCGGGGCCTAAGACCTTGTGTGGAGTCGGGGCCGGAACCTGAGGATTCCTCTCCAGGGCTGACATGGATCTTGGGGTACTTCTGGAGTCTCCCCAGGGGAGTCAGTCCTCGTCTCGAATGCGGGCATGCACTTGCGCTTTCCTCCAGAGCGGTAGCAGCAGTGTCACGCAGTCCGCCGCGTGGATCAAAGGATCTATGGTTTTCCCTCGAGTCTTTCCCACGAGGCTTTCCCACGAGGCTTTCCCACAGGGCTGTCCCACGTGCACACGTGGTGGGAGTCGATCCTCGGCTTAAACGTCAAGGCAGTGCAGGGAAAACAGGTTCCTCTGGAATGGACTGACACATCTGGGGGACTCTTGGAATGGTGTCTCGACACTGGAGTTCCTCTCGCCTTTACTGTGGAGAGCGCCTCCTCTTGAGATGCGACGGGAACGCCGGGAATTCTTTCCCTATGAAACAGGGAAAGGATCCCTCATCTCGAGCTAGGAGGCGGGAACGGGGCTCCCCTGGATGTGTGCGGGACCCACGTGCTTCCTCTCTAGTGGAGACGGGTATGTCGGGGAAGTTCTTGAGTTGCAGCAAGGGTGTGAAGGACCCTTTGGAAGTTCCAGTGGTTAGACGTGATTAGCCTCGAGAAGCCTCAGCGGAAATGGGCCTCATCTCGCCTGGAGGGCAAAACCTCCTGGATTTTCTCGAGTTGCGGCAGGTGCTCTCGACTTACGACGGGGACCTCAGGGACCCGCTCTGGTGGCCTCAGGAAAGGCCAGTCCCCATGCGAGTTCCTCGGGGGCCTCTCGGGATTCCTCTCCCGTCGATGCCGGGGCCTAAGACCTTGTGTGGAGTCGGGGCCGGAACCTGAGGATTCCTCTCCAGTGCTGACATGGATCTTGGGGTACTTCTGGAGTCTCCCCAGGGGAGTCAGTCCTCATCTCGAATGCGGACATGCACTTGCGCTTTCCTCCAGAGCGGTAGCAGCAGTGTCACGCAGTCCGCCGCGTGGATCAAAGGATCTATGTTTTTCCCTCGAGTCTTTCCCACGAGGCTTTCCCACGAGGCTTTCCCACAGGGCTGTCCCACGTGCACACGTGTTAGGAGTCGATCCTCGGCTTGAACGTCAAGGCAGTGCAGGGAAAGCAGGTTCCTCTTGAATGGACTGACACATCTGGGGGACTCTTGGAATGGTGTCTCGACCCTGGAGTTCCTATCGCCTTTCCTGTGGAGAGCGCCTCCTCTTCAGATGCGACGGGAACGCCGGGAATTCTTTCCCTACGAAACAGGGAAAGGATCCCTCATCTCGAGCTAGGAGGCGGAAACGGGGCTCCCCTGGATGTGTGTGGGACACCACGTGCTTCCTCTCGAGTGGAGACGGGTATGTCGGGGAAGTTCTTGAGTTGCAGCAAGGGTGTGAAGGACCCTTTGGAAGTTCCAGTGGTTAGACGTGATTAGCCTCGAGAAGCCTCAGCGGAAATGGGCCTCATCTCGCCTGGAGGGCAAAACCTCCTGGATTTTCTCGAGTTGCGGCAGGTGCTCTCGACTTACGACGGGGACCTCAGGGACCCGCTCTGGTGGCCTCAGGAAAGGCCAGTCCCCATGCGAGTTCCTCGGGGGCCTCTGGGGATTCCTCTCCCGTCGATGCCGGAGCCTAAGTCCTTGTGTGGAGTCGGGGCCGGAAACTGAGGATTCCTCTCCAGTGCTGACATGGATCTTGGGGTACTTCTGGAGTCTCCCCAGGGGAGTCAGTCCTCGTCTCGTTTGCGGGCATGCACTTGCGCTTCCTCCAGAGCGGTAGCAGCAGTGTCACGCAGTCCGCCGCGTGGATCAAAGGATCTATGGTTTTCCCTCGAGTCTTTCCCACGAGGCTTTCCCACGAGGCTTTCCCACAGGGCTGTCCCACGTGCACACGTGGTGGGAGTCGATCCTCGGCTTGAACGTCAAGGCAGTGCAGGGAAAACAGTTTCCTCTGGAATGGACTGACACATCTGGGGGACTCTTGGAATGGTGGTACGACCCTGGAGTTCCTATCGCCTTTCCTGTGGAGAGCGCCTCCTCTTGATATGCGACTGGAACCCCGGGAATTCTTTCCCTAAGAAACAGGGAAAGGATCCCTCATCTCGAGCTAGGAGGCGGAAACGGGGCTCCCCTGGATGTGTGCGGGACACCACGTGCTTCCTCTCGAGTGCAGACGGGTATGTCGGGGAACTTCTTGAGTTGCAGCAAGGGTGTGGAGGACCCTTTGGAAGTTCCAGTGGTTAGATGTGATTGGCCTCGAGAAGCCTCAGCGGAAATGGGCCTCATCTCGCCTGGAGGGCAAAACCTCCTGGATTTTCTCGAGTTGCGGCAGGTGCTCTCGACTTACGACGGGGACCTCAGGGACCCGCTCTGGTGGCCTCAGGAAAGGCCAGTCCCCATGCGAGTTCCTCGGGGGCCTCTCGGGATTCCTCTCCCGTCGATGCCGTGGCCTAAGACCTTGTGTGGAGTCGGGGCCGGAACCTGAGGATTCCTCTCCAGTGCTGACATGGATCTTGGGGTACTTCTGGAGTCTCCCCAGGGGAGTCAGTCCTTGTCTCGAATGCGGGCATGCACTTGCGCTTTCCTCCAGAGCGGTAGCAGCAGTGTCACGCAGTCCGCCGCGTGGATCAAAGGATCTATGGTTTTCCCTCGAGTCTTTCCCACGAGGCTTTCCCACGAGGCTTTCCCACAGGGCTGTCCCACGTGCACACGTGGTGGGAGTCGATCCTCTGCTTAAACGTCAAGGCAGTGCAGGGAAAACAGGTTCCTCTGGAATGGACTGACACATCTGGGGGACTCTTGGAATGGTGTCTCGACACTGGAGTTCCTATCGCCTTTCCTGTGGAGAGCGCCTCCTCTTGAGATGCGACGGGAACGCCGGGAATTCTTTCCCTACGAAACAGGGAAAGGATCCCTCATCTCGAGCTAGGAGGCGGAAACGGGGCTCCCCTAGATGTGTGCGGGACCCACGTGCTTCCTCTCGAGTGGAGACGGGTATGTCGGGGAAGTTCTTGAGTTGCAGCAAGGGTGTGAAGGACCCTTTGGAAGTTCCAGTGGTTAGACGTGATTAGCCTCGAGAAGCCTCAGCGGAAATGGGCCTCATCTCGCCTGGAGGGCAAAACCTCCTGGATTTTCTCGAGTTGCGGCAGGTGCTCTCGACTTACGACGGGGACTTCAGGGACCCGCTCTGGTGGCCTCAGGAAAGGCCAGTCCCCATGCGAGTTCCTCGTGGGCCTCTCGGGATTCCTCTCCCGTCGATGCCGGGGCCTAAGATCTTGTGTGGAGTCGGGGCCGGAACCTGAGGATTCCTCTCCAGTGCTGACATGGATCTTGGGGTACTTCTGGAGTCTCCCCAGTGGAGTCAGTCCTCATCTCGAATGCGGACATGCACTTGCGCTTTCCTCCAGAGCGGTAGCAGCAGTGTCACGCAGTCCGCCGCGTGGATCAAAGGATCTATAGTTTTCCCTCGAGTCTTTCCCACGAGGCTTTCCCACGAGGCTTTCCCACAGGGCTGTCCCACGTGCACACGTGGTGGGAGTCGATCCTCGGCTTGAACGTCAAGGCAGTGCAGGGAAAACAGGTTCCTCTGGAATGGACTGACACATCTGGGGGACTCTTGGAATGGTGTCTCGACCCTGGAGTTCCTATCGCCTTTCCTGTGGAGAGCGCCTCCTCTTGAGATGCGACGGGAACGCCAGGAATTCTTTCCCTAAAACAGGGAAAGGATCCCTCATCTCGAGCTAGGAGGCGGAAACGGGGCTCCCCTGGATGTGTGCGGGACACCACGTGCTTCCTCTCGAGTGGAGACGGGTATGTCGGGGAACTTCTTGAGTTGCAGCAATGGTGTGAAGGACCCTTTGGAAATTCCAGCGGTTAGATGTTATTGGCCTCGAGAAGCCTCAGCGGAAATGGGCCTCATCTCGCCAAGAGGGCAAAACCTCCTGGATTTTCTCGAGTTGCGGCAGGTGCTCTTGACTTACGACGGGGACCTCAGGGACCCGCTCTGGTGGCCTCAGGAAAGGCCAGTCCCCATGCGAGTTCCTCGGGGGCGTCTCGGGATTCCTCTCCCGTCGATGCCGGGGCCTAAGACCTTGTGTGGAGTCGGGGCCGGAACCTGAGGATTCCTCTCCAGTGCTGACATGGATCTTGGGGTACTTCTGGAGTCTCCCCAGGGGAGTCAGTCCTCGTCTCGAATGCGGGCATGCACTTGCGCTTTCCTCCAGAGCGGTAGCAGCAGTGTCACGCAATCCGCCACGTGGATCAAAGGATCTATGGTTTTCCCTTGAGGCTTTCCCACGAGGCTTTCCCACAGGGCTGTCCCACGTGCAAACGTTGAGGGAGTCGATCCTCGGCTTGAACGTCAAGGCAGTGCAGGGAAAACAGGTTCCTCTGGAATGGACGGACACATCTGGGGGACTCTTGGAATGGTGTCACGCCCCTGGAGTTCCTCTTGCCTTTCCTGTGGAGAGCGCCTCCTCTTGAGATGCCACTGGAACGCCGGGAATTCTTTCCCTACGAAACAGGGAAAGGATCCCTCATCTCGAGCTAGGAGGCGGAAACGGGGCTCCCCTGGATGTGTGCGGGACACCACGTGCTTCCTCTCGAGTGCAGACGGGTATGTCGGGGAACTTCTTGAGTTGCAGCAAGGGTGTGAAGGACCCTTTGGAAGTTCCAGTGGTTAGATGTGATTGGCCTCGAGAAGCCTCAGCGGAAATGGGCCTCATCTCGCCTGGAGGGCAAAACCTCCTGGATTTTCTCGAGTTGCGGCAGGTGCTCTCGACTTACGACGGGGACCTCAGGGACCCGCTCTGGTGGCCTCAGGAAAGGCCAGTCCCCATGCGAGTTCCTCGGGGGCCTCTCGGGATTCCTCTCCCGTCGATGCCGTGGCCTAAGTCCTTGTGTGGAGTCGGGGCCGGAACCTGAGGATTCCTCTCCAGTGCTGACATGGATCTTGGGGTACTTCTGGAGTCTCCCCAGGGGAGTCATTCCTCGTCTCGAATGCGAGCATGCACTTGCGCTTTCCTCCAGAGCGGTAGCAGCAGTGTCACGCAGTCCGCCGCGTGGATCAAAGGATCTATGGTTTTCCCTCGAGTCTTTCCCACGAGGCTTTCCCACGAGGCTTTCCCACAGGGCTGTCCCACGTGCACACGTGGTGGGAGTCGATCCTCGGCTTAAACGTCAAGGCAGTGCAGGGAAAACAGGTTCCTCTGGAATGGACTGACACATCTGGGGGACTCTTGGAATGGTGTCTCGACACTGGAGTTCCTCTCGCCTTTCCTGTGGAGAGCGCCTCCTCTTGAGATGCGACGGGAACGCCGGGAATTCTTTCCCTACGAAACAGGGAAAGGATCCCTCATCTCGAGCTAGGAGGCGGAAACGGGGCTCCCCTGGATGTGTGCGGGACCCACGTGCTTCCTCTCGAGTGGAGACGGGTATGTCGGGGAACTTCTTGAGTTGCAGCAAGGGTGTGAAGGACCCTTTGGAAGTTCCAGTGGTTAGACGTGATTAGCCTCGAGGAGCCTCAGCGGAAATGGGCCTCATCTCGCCTGGAGGGCAAAACCTCCTGGATTTTCTCGAGTTGCGGCAGGTGCTCTCGACTTACGACGGGGACCTCAGGGACCCGCTCTGGTGGCCTCAGGAAAGGCCAGTCCCCATGCGAGTTCCTCGGGGGCCTCTCGGGATTCCTCTCCCGTCGATGCCGGGGCCTAAGATCTTGTGTGGAGTCGGGGCCGGAACCTGAGGATTCCTCTCCAGTGCTGACATGGATCTTGGGGTACTTCTGGAGTCTCCCCAGGGGAGTCAGTCCTCGTCTCGAATGCGGGCATGCACTTGCGCTTTCCTCCAGAGCGGTAGCAGCAGTGTCACGCAGTCCGCCGCGTGGATCAAAGGATCTATGGTTTTCCCTCGAGTCTTTCCCACGAGGCTTTCCCACGAGGCTTTCCCACAGGGCTGTCCCACGTGCACACGTGGTGGGAGTCGATCCTCGGCTTAAACGTCAAGGCAGTGCAGGGAAAACAGGTTCCTCTGGAATGGACTGACACATCTGGGGGACTCTTGGAATGGTGTCTCGACACTGGAGTTCCTCTCGCCTTTCCTGTGGAGAGCGCCTCCTCTTGAGATGCGACGGGAACGCCGGGAATTCTTTCCCTACGAAACAGGGAAAGGATCCCTCATCTCGAGCTAGGAGGCGGAAACGGGGCTCCCCTGGATGTGTGCGGGACCCACGTGCTTCCTCTCGAGTGGAGACGGGTATGTCGGGGAACTTCTTGAGTTGCAGCAAGGGTGTGAAGGACCCTTTGGAAGTTCCAGTGGTTAGACGTGATTAGCCTCGAGAAGCCTCAGCGGAAATGGGCCTCATCTCGCCTGGAGGGCAAAACCTCCTGGATTTTCTCGAGTTGCGGCAGGTGCTCTCGACTTACGACGGGGACCTCAGGGACCCGCTCTGGTGGCCTCAGGAAAGGCCAGTCCCCATGCGAGTTCCTCGGGGGCCTCTCGGGATTCCTCTCCCGTCGATGCCGGGGCCTAAGATCTTGTGTGGTGTCGGGGCCGGAACCTGAGGATTCCTCTCCAGTGCTGACATGGATCTTGGGGTACTTCTGGAGTCTCCCCAGGGGAGTCAGTCCTCGTCTCGAATGCGGGCATGCACTTGCGCTTTCCTCCAGAGCGGTAGCAGCAGTGTCACGCAGTCCGCCGCGTGGATCAAAGGATCTATGGTTTTCCCTCGAGTCTTTCCCACGAGGCTTTCCCACGAGGCTTTCCCACAGGGCTGTCCCACGTGCACACGTGGTGGGAGTCGATCCTCGGCTTAAACGTCAAGGCAGTGGAGGGAAAACAGGTTCCTCTGGAATGGACTGACACATCTGGGGGACTCTTGGAATGGTGGCATGACTCTGGAGTTCCTCTCGCCTTTCCTGTGGAGAGCGCCTCCTCTTGAGATGCGACGGGAACGCCGGGAATTCTTTCCCTACGAAACAGGGAAAGGATCCCTCATCTCGAGCTAGGAGGCGGAAACGGGGCTCCCCTGGATGTGTGCGGGACCCACGTGCTTCCTCTCGAGTGGAGACGGGTATGTCGGGGAACTTCTTGAGTTGCAGCAAGGGTGTGAAGGACCCTTTGGAAGTTCCAGTGGTTAGACGTGATTAGCCTCGAGAAGCCTCAGCGGAAATGGGCCTCATCTCGCCTGGAGGGCAAAACCTCCTGGATTTTCTCGAGTTGCGGCAGGTGCTCTCGACTTACGACGGGGACCTCAGGGACCCGCTCTGGTGGCCTCAGGAAAGGCCAGTCCCCATGCGAGTTCCTCGGGGGCCTCTCGGGATTCCTCTCCCGTCGATGCCGGGGCCTAAGATCTTGTGTGGAGTCGGGGCCGGAACCTGAGGATTCCTCTCCAGTGCTGACATGGATCTTGGGGTACTTCTGGAGTCTCCCCAGGGGAGTCAGTCCTCATCTCGAATGCGGACATGCACTTGCGCTTTCCTCCAGAGCGGTAGCAGCAGTGTCACGCAGTCCGCCGCGTGGATCAAAGGATCTATAGTTTTCCCTCGAGTCTTTCCCACGAGGCTTTCCCACGAGGCTTTCCCACAGGGCTGTCCCACGTGCACACGTGGTGGGAGTCGATCCTCGGCTTAAACGTCAAGGCAGTGCAGGGAAAACAGGTTCCTCTGGAATGGACTGACACATCTGGGGGACTCTTGGAATGGTGTCTCGACCCTGGAGTTCCTATCGCCTTTCCTGTGGAGAGCGCCTCCTCTTGAGATGCGACGGGAACGCCGGGAATTCTTTCCCTACGAAACAGGGAAAGGATCCCTCATCTCGAGCTAGGAGGCGGAAACGGGGCTCCCCTGGATGTGTGCGGGACCCACGTGCTTCCTCTCGAGTGGAGACGGGTATGTCGGGGAACTTCTTGAGTTGCAGCAAGGGTGTGAAGGACCCTTTGGAAGTTCCAGTGGTTAGACGTGATTGGCCTCGAGAAGCCTCAGCGGAAATGGGCCTCATCTCGCCTGGAGGGCAAAACCTCCTGGATTTTCTCGAGTTGCGGCAGGTGCTCTCGACTTACGACGGGGACCTCAGGGAACCGCTCTGGTGGCCTCAGGAAAGGCCCGTCCCCATGCGAGTTCCTCGGGGGCCTCTCGGGATTCCTCTCCCGTCGATTCCGGGGCCTAAGACCTTGTGTGGAGTCGGGGCCGGAACCTGAGGATTCCTCTCCAGTGCTGACATGGATCTTGGGGTACTTCTGGTGTCTCCCCAGGGGAGTCAGTCCTCGACTCGAATGCGGGCATGCAGTTGCGCTTTCCTCCAGAGCGGTAGCAGCAGTGTCACGCAGTCCGCCGCATGGATCAAAGGATCTATGGTTTTCCCTCGAGTCTTTCCCACGAGGCTTTCCCACGAGGCTTTCCCACAGGGCTGTCCCACGTGCACACGTGGTGGGAGTCGATCCTCGGCTTGAACGTCAAGGCAGTGCAGGGAAAACAGGTTCCTCTAGAATGGACTGACTCATCTGGGAGACTCTTGGAATGGTGGCACGACCCTGGAGGACCTCTCGCCTTTCCTGTGGAGAGCGCCTCCTCTTGAGATGCGACGGGAACGCCGGGAATTCTTTCCCTACGAAACAGGGAAAGGATACCTCATCTCGAGATAGGAGGCGGAAACGGCGCTCCCCTGGATGTGTGCGGGACCCCACGTGCTTCCTCTCGAGTGCAGACGGGTATGTCGGGGAACTTCTTGAGTTGCAGCAAGGGTGTGAAGGAACGTTTGGAAGTTCCATTGGTTAGATGTGATTGGCCTCGAGAAGCCTCAGCGGAAATGGGCCTCATCTTGAATGGAGGGCAAAACCTCCTGGATTTTCTCGAGTTGCGGCAGGTGCTCTCGACTTACGACGGGGACCTCAGGGACCCGCTCTGGTGGCCTCAGGAAAGGCCAGTCCCCATGCGAGTTCCTCGGGGGCCTCTAGGGATTCCTCTCCCGTCGATGCCGGGGCCTAAGACCTTGTGTGGAGTCGGGGCCGGAACCTGAGGATTCCTCTCCAGTGCTGACATGGATCTTGGGGTACTTCTGGAGTCTCCCCAGGGGAGTCAGTCCTCGTCTCGAATGCGGGCATGCACTTGCGCTTTCCTTCAGAACGGAAGCAGCAGTGTCACGCAGTCCGCCGCGTGGATCAAAGGATCTATGGTTTTCCCTCGAGTCTTTCCCACGAGGCTTTCCCACGAGGCTTTCCCACAGGGCTGTCCCACGTGCACACGTGGTGGGAGTCGATTCCCGGCTTGAACGTCAAGGCAGTGCCGGGAAAACAGGTTCCTCTGGAATGGACTGACACATCTGGGGGACTCTTGGAATGGTGGCATGACCCTGGAGTTCCTCTCGCCTTTCCTGTGGAGAGCGCCTCCTCTTGAGATGCGACGGGAACGCCGGGAATTCTTTCCCTACGAAACAGGGAAAGGATCCCTCATCTCGAGCTAGGAGGCGGAAACGGGGCTCCCCTGGATGTGTGCGGGACCCCACGTGCTTCCTCTCGAGTGGAGACGGGTATGTCGGGGAACTTCTTGAGTTGCAGCAAGGGTGTGAAGGACCCTTTGGAAGTTCCAGTGGTTAGACGTGATTAGCCTCGAGAAGCCTCAACGGAAATGGGCCTCATCTCTCCTGGAGGGCAAAACCACCTGGATTTTCTCGAGTTGCGGCAGGTGCTCTCGACTTACGACGGGGACCTCAGGGACCCGCTCTGGTGGCCTCAGGAAAGGCCAGTCCCCATGCGAGTTCCTCGGGGGCCTCTCGGGATTCCTCTCCCGTCGATGCCGGGGCCTAAGACCTTGTGTGGAGTCGGGGCCGGAACCTGAGGATTCCTCTCCAGCGCTGACATGGATCTTGGGGTACTTCTGGAGTCTCCCCAGGGGAGTCAGTCCTCGTCTCGAATGCGGGCATGCACTTGCGCTTTCCTCCAGAGCGGTAGCAGCAGTGTCACGCAATCCGCCACGTGGATCAAAGGATCTATGGTTTTCCCTCGAGGCTTTCCCACGAGGCTTTCCCACAGGGCTGTCCCACGTGCACACGTGGTGGGAGTCGATCCTCGGCTTGAACGTCAAGGCAGTGCAGGGAAAACAGGTTCCTCTGGAATGGACTGACACATCTGGGGGACTCTTGGAATGGTGTCACGACCCTGGAGTTCCTCTCGCCTTTCCTGTGGAGAGCGCCTCCTCTGGAGATGCGACGGGAACGCCGGGAATTCTTTCCCTACGAATCAGGGAAAGGATCCCTCATCTCGAGCTAGGAGGCGGAAACGGGGCTCCCCTGGATGTGTGCGGGACACCACGTGCTTCCTCTCGAGTGCAGACGGGTATGTCGGGGAACTTCTTGAGTTGCAGCAAGGGTGTGAAGGACCCTTTGGAAGTTCCAGTGGTTAGATGTGATTGGCCTCGAGAAGCCTCAGCGGAAATGGGCCTCATCTCGTCTGGAGGGCAAAACCTCTTGGATTTTCTCGAGTTGCGGCAGGTGCTCTCGACTTACGCCGGGGACCTCAGGGACCCGCTCTGGTGGCCTCAGGAAAGGCCAGTCCCCATGCGAGTTCCTCGGGGCCCTCTAGTGATTCCTCTCCCGTCGATGCCGGGGCCTAAGTCCTTGTGTGGAGTCGGGGCCGGAACCTGAGGATTCCTCTCCAGTGCTGACATGGATCTTGGGGTACTTCTGGAGTCTCCCCAGGGGAGTCAGTCCTCGTCTCGAATGCGGGCATGCACTTGCGCTTTCCTCCAGAGCGGTAGCAGCAGTGTCACGCAGTCCGCCGCGTGGATCAAAGGATCTATGGTTTTCCCTCGAGTCTTTCCCACGAGGCTTTCCCACGAGGCTTTCCCACAGGGCTGTCCCACGTGCACACGTGGTGGGAGTCGATCCTCGGCTTGAACGTCAAGGCAGTGCAGGGAAAACAGGTTCCTCTGGAATGGACTGACACATCTGGGGGACTCTTGGAATGGTGGCATGACCCTGGAGTTCCTCTCGCCTTTCCTGTGGAGAGCGCCTCCTCTTGAGATGCGACGAGAACGCCGGGAATTCTTTCCCTACGAAACAGGGAAAGGATCCCTCATCTCGAGCTAGGAGGCGGAAACGGGGCTCCCCTGGATGTGTGCGGGACACCACGTGCTTCCTCTCGAGTGGAGACGGGTATGTCGGGGAACTTCTTGAGTTGCAGCAAGGGTGTGAAGGACCCTTTGGAAGTTCCAGTGGTTAGACGTGATTGGCCTCGAGAAGCCTCAGCGGAAATGGGCCTCATCTCGCCTGGAGGGCAAAACCTCATGGATTTTCTCGAGTTGCGGCAGGTGCTCTCGACTTACGACGGGGACCTCAGGGAACCGCTCTGGTGGCCTCAGGAAAGGCCCGTCCCCATGCGAGTTCCTCGGGGGCCTCTCGGGATTCCTCTCCCGTCGATGCCGGGGCCTAAGACCTTGTGTGGAGTCGGGGCCGGAACCTGAGGATTCCTCTCCAGGGCTGACATGGATCTTGGGGTACTTCTGGAGTCTCCCCAGGGGAGTCAGTCCTCGTCTCGAATGCGGGCATGCACTTGCGCTTTCCTCCAGAGCGGTAGCAGCAGTGTCACGCAGTCCGCCGCGTGGATCAAAGGATCTATGGTTTTCCCTCGAGTCTTTCCCACGAGGCTTTCCCACGAGGCTTTCCCACAGGGCTGTCCCACGTGCACACGTGGTGGGAGTCGATCCTCGGCTTGAACGTCAAGGCAGTGCAGGGAAAACAGGTTCCTCTGGAATGGACTGACACATCTGGGGGACTCTTGGAATGGTGGCATGACCCTGGAGTTCCTCTCGCCTTTCCTGTGGAGAGCGCCTCCTCTTGAGATGCGACGGGAACGCCGGGAATTCTTTCCCTACGAAACAGGGAAAGGATCCCTCCTCTCGAGCTAGGAGGCGGAAACGGGGCTCCCCTGGATGTGTGCGGGACCCCACGTGCTTCATCTCGAGTGGAGACGGGTATGTCGGGGAACTTCTTGAGTTGCAGCAATATTGTGAAGGACCCTTTGGAAGTTCCAGTGGTTAGATGTTATTGGCCTCGAGAAGCCTCAGCGGAAATGGGCCTCATCTCGCCAAGAGGGCAAAACCTCCTGGATTTTCTCGAGTTGCGGCAGGTGCTCTCGACTTACGACGGGGACCTCAGGGACCCGCTCTGGTGGCCTCAGGAAAGGCCAGTCCCCATGCGAGTTCCTCGGGGGCCTCTCGGGATTCCTCTCCCGTCGATGCCGGGGCCTAAGACCTTGTGTGGAGTCGGGGCCGGAACCTGAGGATTCCTCTCCAGTGCTGACATGGATCTTGGGGTACTTCTGGAGTCTCCCCAGGGGAGTCAGTCCTCGTCTCAAATGCGGGCATGCACTTGCGCTTTCTTCCAGAGCGGTAGCAGCAGTGTCACGCAATCCGCCGCGTGGATCAAAGGATCTATGGTTTTCCCTCGAGGCTTTCCCACGAGGCTTTCCCACAGGGCTGTCCCACGTGCACACGTGGTGGGAGTCGATCCTCGGCTTGAACGTCAAGGCAGTGCAGGGAAAACAGGTTCCTCTGGAATGGACTGACACATCTGGGGGACTCTTGGAATGGTGTCACGACCCTGGAGTTCCTCTCGCCTTTCCTGTGGAGAGCGCCTCCTCTTGAGATGCGACTGGAACGCCGGGAATTCTTTCCCTACGAAACAGGGAAAGGATCCCTCATCTCGAGGTAGGAGGCGGAAACGGGGCTCCCCTGGATGTGTGCGGGACCCCACGTGCTTCCACTCGAGTGGAGACTGGTATGTCGGGGAACTTCTTGAGTTGCAGCAAGGGTGTGAAGGACCCTTTGGAAGTTCCAGTGGTCAGACGTGATTGGCCTCGAGAAGCCTCAGCGGAAATGGGCCTCATCTCGCCTGGAGGGCAAAACCTCCTGGATTTTCTCGAGTTGCGGCAGGTGCTCTCGACTTACGACGGGGACCTCAGGGACCCGCTCTGGTGGCCTCAGGAAAGGCCAGTCCCCATGCGAGTTCCTCGGGGGCCTCTCGGGATTCCTCTCCCGTCGATGCCGGGGCCTAAGACCTTGTGTGGAGTCGGGGCCGGAACCTGAGGATTCCTCTCCAGTGCTGACATGGATTTTGGGGTACTTCTGGAGTCTCCCCAGGGGAGTCAGTCCTCGTCTCGAATGCGGGCATGCACTTGCGCTTTCCTCCAGAGCGGTAGCAGCAGTGTCACGCAGTCCGCCGCGTGGATCAAAGGATCTATGGTTTTCCCTCGAGTCTTTCCCACGAGGCTTTCCCACGAGGCTTTCCCACAGGGCTGTCCCACGTGCACACGTGGTGGGAGTCGATCCTCGGCTTGAACGTCAAGGCAGTGCAGGGAAAACAGGTTCCTCTGGAATGGACTGACACATCTGGGGGACTCTTGGAATGGTGGCACGACCCTGGAGTTCCTCTCGCCTTTCCTGTGGAGAGCGCCTCCTCTTGAGATGCGACGGGAACGCCGGGAATTCTTTCCCTACGAAACAGGGAAAGGATCCCTCATCTTGAGCTAGGAGGCGGAAACGGGGCTCCCCTGGATGTGTGCGGGACCCCACGTGCTTCCACTCGAGTAGAGACTGGTATGTCGGGGAACTTCTTGAGTTGCAGCAAGGGTGTGAAGGACCCTTTGGAAGTTCCAGTGGTCAGACGTGATTGGCCTCGAGAAGCCTCAGCGGAAATGGGCCTCATCTCGCCTGGAGGGCAAAACCTCCTGGATTTTCTCGAGTTGCGGCAGGTGCTCTCGACTTACGACGGGGAACTCAGGGACCCGCACTGGTGGCCTCAGGAAAGGCCAGTCCCCATGCGAGTTCCTCGGGGGCCTCTCGGGATCACTCTCCCGTCGATGCCGGGGCCTAAGACCTTGTGTGGAGTCGGGGCCGGAACCTGAGGATTCCTCTCCAGTGCTGACATGGATCTTGGGGTACTTCTGGAGTCTCCCCAGGGGAGTCAGTCCTCGTCTCGAATGCGGGCATGCACTTGCGCTTTCCTCCAGAGCGGTAGCAGCAGTGTCACGCAGTCTGCCGCGTGGATCAAAGGATCTATTGTTTTCCCTCGAGTCTTTCCCACGAGGCTTTCCCACGAGGCTTTCCCACAGGGCTGTCCCACGTGCACACGTGGTTGGAGTCGATCCTCGGCTTGAACGTCAAGGCAGTGCAGGGAAAACAGGTTCCTCTGGAATGGACTGACACATCTGGGGGACTCTTGGAATGGTGGCACGACCCTGGAGTTCCTCTCGCCTTTCCTGTGGAGAGCGCCTCCTCTTGAGATGTGACGGGAATGCCGGGAATTCTTTCCCTACGAAACAGGGAAAGGATCCCTCATCTCGAGCTAGGAGGCGGAAACGGGGCTCCCCTGGATGTGTGCGGGACACCACGTGCTTCCTCTCGAGTGCAGACGGGTATGTCAGGGAACTTCTTGAGTTGCAGCAAGGGTGTGAAGGACCCTTTGGAAGTTCCAGTGGTTAGATGTGATTGGCCTCGAGAAGCCTCAGCGGAAATGGGCCTCATCTCGCCTGGAGGGCAAAATCTCCTGGATTTTCTCGAGTTGCGGCAGGTGCTCTCGACTTACGACGGGGACCTCAGGGACCCGCTCTGGTGGCCTCAGGAAAGGCCAGTCCCCATGCGAGTTCCTCGGGGGCGTCTCGGGATTCCTCTCCCGTCGATGCCGGGGCCTAAGACCTTGTGTGGAGTCGGGGCCGGAACCTGAGGATTCCTCTCCAGTGCTGACATGGATCTTGGGGTACTTCTGGAGTCTCCCCAGGGGAGTCAGTCCTCGTCTCGAATGCGGGCATGCAGTTGCGCTTTCCTCCAGAGCGGTAGCAGCAGTGTCACGCAGTCCGCCGCGTGGATCAAAGGATCTATGGTTTTCCCTCGAGTCTTTCCCACGAGGCTTTCCCACGAGGCTTTCCCACAGGGCTGTCCCACGTGCACACGTGGTGGGAGTCGATCCTCGGCTTGAACGTCAAGGCAGTGCAGGGAAAACAGGTTCCTCTGCAATGGACTGACACATCTGGGGGACTCTTGGAATGGTGGCACGACCCTGGAGTTCCTCTCGCCTTTCCTGTGGAGAGCGCCTCCTCTTGAGATGCGACGGGAACGCCGGGAAATCTTTCCCTAAGAAACAGGAAAAGGATCCCTCATCTCGAGCTAGGAGGCGGAAACGGGGCTCCCCTGGATGTGTGCGGGACACCACGTGCTTCCTCTCGAGTGCAGACGGGTATGTCGGGGAACTTCTTGAGTTGCAGCAAGGGTGTGAAGGACCCTTTGGAAGTTCCAGTGGTTAGATGTGATTGGCCTCGAGAAGCCTCAGCGGAAATGGGCCTCATCTCGCCTGGAGGGCAAAACCTCCTGGATTTTCTCGAGTTGCGGCAGGTGCTCTCGACTTACGACGGGGACCTCAGGGACCCGCTCTGGTGGCCTCAGGACAGGCCAGTCCCCATGCGAGTTCCTCGGGGGACTCTCGGGATTCCTCTCCCGTCTATGCCGGGGCCTAAGACCTTGTGTGGAGTCGGGTCCGGAACCTGAGGATTCCTCTCCAGTGCTGACATGGATCTTGGGGTACTTCTGGAGTCTCCCCAGGGGAGTCAGTCCTCATCTCGAATGCGGGCATGCACTTGCGCTTTCCTCCAGAGCGGTAGCAGCAGTGTCACGCAGTCCGCCGCGTGGATCAAAGGATCTATGGTTTTCCCTCGAGTCTTTCCCACGAGGCTTTCCCACGAGGCTTTCCCACAGGGCTGTCCCACGTGCACACGTGGTGGGAGTCGATCCTCGGCTTGAACGTCAAGGCAGTGCAGGGAAAACAGGTTCCTCTGGAATGGACTGACACATCTGGGGGACTCTTGGAATGGTGGCACGACCCTGGAGTTCCTCTCGCCTTTCCTGTGGAGAGCGCCTCCTCTTGAGATGCGACGGGAACGCCGGGAATTCTTTCCCTACGAAACAGGGAAAGGATCCCTCATCTCGAGCTAGGAGGCGGAAACGGGGCTCCCCTGGATGTGTGCGGGACACCACGTGCTTCCTCTCGAGTGCAGACGGGTATGTCGGGGAACTTCTTGAGTTGCAGCAAGGGTGTGAAGGACCCTTTGGAAGTTCCAGTGGTTAGATGTGATTGGCCTCGAGAAGCCTCAGCGGAAATGGGCCTCATCTCGCCTGGAGGGCAAAACCTCCTGGATTTTCTCGAGTTGCGGCAGGTGCTCTCAACTTACGACGGGGACCTCAGGGACCCGCTCTGGTGGCCTCAGGACAGGCCAGTCCCCATGCGAGTTCCTCGGGGGCCTCTCGGGATTCCTCTCCCGTCGATGCCGGGGCCTCAGACCTTGTGTGGATTCGGGGCCGGAACCTGAGGATTCCTCTCCAGTGCTGACATGGATCTTGGGGTACTTCTGGAGTCTCCCCAGGGTAGTCTGTCCTCGTTTCGAATGCGTGCATGCACTTGCGCTTTCCTCCAGAGCGGTAGCAGCAGTGTCACGCAGTCCGCCGCGTGGATTAAAGGATCTATGGTTTTCCCTCGAGTCTTTCCCACGAGGCTTTCCCACGAGGCTTTCCCACAGGGCTGTCCCACGTGCACACGTGGTGGGAGTCGATCCTCGGCTTGAACGTCAAGGCAGTGCAGGGAAAACAGGTTCCTCTGGAATGGACTGACACATCTGGGGGACTCTTGGAATGGTGGCATGACCCTGGAGTTCCTCTCGCCTTTCCTGTGGATAGCGCCTCCTCTTGAGATGCGACGGGAACGCCGGGAATTCTTTCCCTACGAAACAGGGAAAGGATCCCTCATCTCGAGCTAGGAGGCGGAAACGGGGCTCCCCTGGATGTGTGCGGGACACCACGTGCTTCCTCTCGAGTGCAGACGGGTATGTCGGGGAACTTCTTGAGTTGCAGCAAGGGTGTGAAGGACCCTTTGGAAGTTCCAGTGGTTAGATGTGATTGGCCTCGAGAAGCCTCAGCGGAAATGGGCCTCATCTCGCCTGGAGGGCAAAACCTCCTGGATTTTCTCGAGTTGCGACAGGTGCTCTCGACTTACGCCGGGGACCTCAGGGACCCGCTCTGGTGGCCTCAGGAAAGGCCAGTCCCCATGCGAGTTCCTCGGGGGCCTCTGGGGATTCCTCTCCCGTCGATGCCGGGGCCTAAGACCTTGTGTGGAGTCGGGGCCGGAACCTGAGGATTCCTCTCCAGTGCTGACATGGATCTTGGGGTACTTCTGGAGTCTCCCCAGGGGAGTTAGTCCTCGTCTCGAATGCGGGCATGCACTTGCGCTTTCCTCCAGAGCGGTAGCAGCAGTGTCACGCAGTCCGCCACGTGGATCAAAGGATCTATGGTTTTCCCTCGAGTCTTTCCCACGAGGCTTTCCCACGAGGCTTTCCCACAGGGCTGTCTCACGTGCACACGTGGTGGGAGTCGATCCTCGGCTTGAACGTCAAGGCAGTGCAGGGAAAACAGGTTCCTCTAGAATGGACTGACATATCTGGGGGACTCTTGGAATGGTGGCATGACCCTGGAGTTCCTCTCGCCTTTCCTGTGGAGAGCGCCTCCTCTTGAGATGCGACGGGAACGCCGGGAATTCTTTCCCTACGAAACAGGAAAGGATCCCTCATTTCGAACTAGGAGGCGGAAACGGGGCTCCCCTGGATGTGTGCGGGACCCCACGTGCTTCCTCTCGAGTGGAGACGGGTATGTCGGGGAACTTCTTGAGTTGCAGCAAGGGTGTGAAGGATCCTTTGGAAGTTCCAGTGGTTAGACGTGATTAGCCTCGAGAAGCCTCAGCGGAAATGGGCCTCATCTCGCCTGGAGGGCAAAACCTCCTGGATTTTCTCGAGTTGCGGCAGGTGCTCTCGACTTACGACGGGGACCTCAGGGACCCGCTCTGGTGGCCTCAGGAAAGGCCAGTCCCCATGCGAGTTCCTCGGGGGCCTCTCGGGATTCCTCTCCCGTCGATGCAGGGGCCTAAGACCTTGTGTGGAGTCGGGGACGGAACCTTAGGATTCCTCTCCAGTGCTGACATGGATCTTGGGGTACTTCTGGAGTCTCCCCAGGGGAGTCAGTCCTCGTCTCGAATGCGGGCATGCACTTGCGCTTTCCTCCAGAGCGGTAGCAGCAGTGTCACGCAGTCCGCCGCGTGGATCAAAGGATCTATGGTTTTCCCTCGAGTCTTTCCCCCGAGGCTTTCCCACGAGGCTTTCCCACAGGGCTGTCCCACGTGCACACGTGGTGGGAGTCGATCCTCGGCTTGAACGTCAAGGCAGTGCAGGGAAAACAGGTTCCTCTGGAATGGACTGACACATCTGGGGGACTCTTGGAATGGTGGCACGACCCTGGAGTTCCTCTCGCCTTTCCTGTGGAGAGCGCCTCCTCTTGAGATGCGACGGGAATGCCGGGAATTCTTTCCCTACGAAACAGGGAAAGGATCCCTCATCTCGAGCTAGGAGGCGGAAACGGGGCTCCCCTGTATGTGTGCGGGACCCCACGTGCTTCCTCTCGAGTGGAGACGGGTATGTCGCAGAACTGCTTGAGTTGCAGCAATGGTGTGAAGGACCCTTTGGAAGTTCCAGTGGTTAGACGTGATTGGCCTCGAGAAGCCTCAGCGGAAATGGGCCTCATCTCGCCTGGAGGGCAAAACCTCCTGGATTTTCTCGAGTTGCGGCAGGTGCTCTCGACTTACGACGGGGACCTCAGGGACCCGCTCTGGTGGCCTCAGGAAAGGCCAGTCCCCATGCGAGTTCCTCGGGGGCCTCTCGGGATTCCTCTCCCGTCGATGCCGGGGCCTAAGACCTCGTGTGGAGTCGGGGCCGGAACCTGAGGATTCCTCTCCAGTGCTGACATGGATCTTGGGGTACTTCTGGAGTCTCCTCAGGGGAGTCAGTCCTCGTCTCGAATGCGGGCATGCACTTGCGCTTTCCTCCAGAGCGGTAGCAGCAGTGTCACGCAGTCCGCCCAATGGGTCAAAGGATCTATGTTTTTCCCTCGAGTCTTTCCCACGAGGCTTTCCCACGAGGCTTTCCCACAGGGCTGTCCCATGTGCACACGTGGTGGGAGTCGATCCTCGGCTTGAACGTCAAGGCAGTGCAGGGAAAACAGGTTCCTCTGGAATGGACTGACACATCTGGGGGACTCTTGGAATGGTGGCACGACCCTGGAGTTCCTCTCGCCTTTCCTGTGGAGAGCGCCTCCTCTTGAGATGCGACGGGAACGCCGGGAATTCTTTCCCTACGAAACAGGGAAAGGATCCCTCATCTCGAGCTAAGAGGTGGAAACGGGGCTCCCCTGGATGTGTGCGGGACCCCACGTGCTTCCTCTCGATTGGAGACGGGTATGTCGGGGAACTTCTTGAGTTGCAGCAAGGGTGTGAAGGACCCTTTGGAAGTTCCAGTGGTTAGATTTAATTGGCCTCGAGAAGCCTCAGCGGAAATGGGCCTCATCTCGCCTGGAGGGCAAAACCTCCTGGATTTTCTCGAGTTGCGGCAGGTGCTCTCGACTTACGACGGGGACCTCAGGGACCCGCTCTGGTGGCCTCAGGAAAGGCCAGTCCCCATGCGAGTTCCTCGGGGGCCTCTCGGGATTCCTCTCCCGTCGATGCCGGGGCCTAAAACCTTGTGTGGAGTCGGGGCCGGAACCTGAGGATTCCTCTCCAGTGCTGACATGGATCTTGGGGTACTTCTGGAGACTCCCCAGGGTAGTCAGTCCTCGTCTCGAATGCGGGCATGCACTTGCGCTTTCCTCCAGAGCGGTAGCAGCAGTGTCACGCTGTCCGCCGCGTGGATCAAAGGATCTATGGTTTTCCCTCGAGTCTTTCCCACGAGGCTTTCCAACGGGGCTTTCCCACAGGGCTGTCCCACGTGCACACGTGGTGGGAGTCGATCCTCGGCTTGAACGTCAAGGCAGTGCAGGGAAAACAGGTTCCTCTGGAATGGACTGACACATCTGGGGGACTCTTGGAATGGTGTCACGACCCTGGAGTTCCTCTCGCCTTTCCTGTGGAGAGCGCCTCCTCTTGAGATGCGACGGGAACGCCGGGAATTCTTTCCCTACGAAACAGGGAAAGGATCACTCATCTCGAGCTAGGAGGCGGAAACGGGGCTCCCCTGGATGTGTGCGGGACCCACGTGCTTCCTCTCGAGTGGAGACGGGTATGTCGGGGAACTTCTTGAGTTGCAGCAAGGGTGTGAAGGACCCTTTGGAAGTTCCAGTGGTTAGACGTGATTAGCCTCGAGAAGCCTCAGCGGAAATGGGCCTCATCTCGCCTGGAGGGCAAAACCTCCTGGATTTTCTCGAGTTGCGGAAGGTGATCTCGACTTACGACGGGGACCTCAGGGACCCGCTCTGGTGGCCTCAGGAAAGGCCAGTCCCCATGCGAGTTCCTCGGGGGCCTCTCGGGATTTCTCTCCCGTCGATGCCGGGGCCTCAGACCTTGTGTGGAGTCGGGGCTGGAACCTGAGGATTTCTCTCCAGTGCTGACATGGATCTTGGGGTACTTCTGGAGTCTCCCCAGGGGAGTCAGTCCTCGTCTCGAATGCGGGCATGCACTTGCGCTTTCCTCCAGAGCGAGAGCAGCAGTGTCACGCAGTCCGCCGCGTGGATCAAAGGATCTATGGTTTTCCCTCGAGTCTTTCCCACGAGGCTTTCCCACGAGGCTTTCCCACAGGGCTGTCCCACGTGAACACGTCTTGGGAGTCGATCCTCGGCTTGATCGTCAAGGCAGTGCAGGGAAAACATATTCCTCTGGAATGGACTGACACATCTGGGGGACTCTTGGAATGGTGGCACGACCCTGGAGTTCCTCTCGCCTTTCCTGTGGAGAGCGCCTCCTCTTGAGATGCGACGGGAACGCCGGGAATTCTTTCCCTACGAAACAGGGAATGGATCCCTCATCTCGAGCTAGGAGGCGGAAACGGGGCTCCCCTGTATGTGTGCGAGACCCAGTGCTTCCTCTCGAGTGGAGACGGGTATGTCGGAGAACTTCTTGAGTTGCAGCAAGGGTGTGAAGGACCCTTTGGAAGTTCCAGTGGTTAGACGTGATTAGCCTCGAGAAGCCTCAGCGGAAATGGGCCTCATCTCGCCTGGAGGGCAAAACCTCCTGGATTTTCTCGAGTTGCGGCAGGTGCTCTCGACTTACGACGGGGACCTCAGGGACCCGCTCTGGTGGCCTCAGGAAAGGCCAGTCCCCATGCGAGTTCCTCGGGGGCCTCTCGGGATTCCTCTCCCGTCGATGCCGGGGCCTAAGACCTTGTGTGGAGTCGGGGCCGGAACCTGAGAATTCCTCTCCAGTGCTGACATGGATCTTGGGGTCCTTCTGGAGTCTCCCCAGGGGAGTCAGTCCTCGTCTCGAATGCGGGCATGCACTTGCGCTTTCCTCCAGAGCGGTAGCAGCAGTGTCACGCAGTCCGCCGCGTGGATCAAAGGATCTATGGTTTTCCCTCGAGTCTTTCCCACGAGGCTTTCCCACGAGGCTTTCCCAAAGGGCTGTCCCACGTGCACACGTGGTGGGAGTCGATCCTCGGCTTGAACGTCAAGGCAGTGCAGGGAAAAGAGGTTCCTCTGGAATAGACTGACACATCTGGGGGACTCTTGGAATGGTGGCACGACCCTGGAGTTCCTCTCGCCTTTCCTGTGGAGAGCGCCTCCTCTTGAGATGCGACGGGAACGCCGGGAATTCTTTCCCTACGAAACAGGGAAAGGATCCCTCATCTCGAGCTAGGAGGCGGAAACGGAGCTCCCCTGGATGTGTGCGGGACCCCACGTGCTTCCTCTCGAGTGGAGACGGGTATGTCTGGGAACTTCTTGAGTTGCAGCAATGGTGTGAAGGACCCTTTGGAAGTTCCAGTGGTTAGATGTGATTGGCCTCGAGAAGCCTCAGCGGAAATGGGCCTCATTTCGCCTGGAGGGCAAAACCTCCTGGATTTTCTCGAGTTGCGGCAGGTGCTCTCGACTTACGACGGGGACCTCAGGGACCCGCTCTGGTGGCCTCAGGAAAGGCCAGTCCCCATGCGAGTTCCTCGGGGGCCTCTCGGGATTCCTCTCCCGTCGATGCCGGGGCCTAAGACCTTGTGTGGAGTCGGGGCCGGAACCTGAGGATTCCTCTCCAGTGCTGACATGGATCTTGGGGTACTTCTGGAGTCTCCCCAGGGGAGTCAGTCCTCGTCTCGAATGCGGGCATGCACTTGCGCTTTCCTCCAGAGCGGTAGCAGCAGTGTCACGCAGTCCGCCGCGTGGATCAAAGGATCTATGGTTTTCCCTCGAGTCTTTCCCACGAGGCTTTCCCACGAGGCTTTCCCACAGGGCTGTCCCACGTGCACACGTGGTGGGAGTCGATCCTCGGCTTGAACGTCAAGGCAGTGCAGGGAAAACAGGTTCCTCTGGAATAGACTGACACATCTGGGGGACTCTTGGAATGGTGGCACGACCCTGGAGTTCCTCTCGCCTTTCCTGTGGAGAGCGCCTCCTCTTGAGATGCGACGGGAACGCCGGGAATTCTTTCCCTACGAAACAGGGAAAGGATCCCTCATCTCGAGCTAGGAGGCGGAAACGGAGCTCCCCTGGATGTGTGCGGGACCCCACGTGCTTCCTCTCGAGTGGAGACGGGTATGTCTGGGAACTTCTTGAGTTGCAGCAATGGTGTGAAGGACCCTTTGGAAGTTCCAGTGGTTAGATGTGATTGGCCTCGAGAAGCCTCAGCGAAAATGGGCCTCATCTCGCCTGGAGGGCAAAACCTCCTGGATTTTCTCGAGTTTCGGCAGGTGCTCTCGACTTACGACGGGGACCTCAGGGAACCGCTCTGGTGGCCTCAGGAAAGGCCAGTCCCCATGCGAGTTCCTCGGGGGCCTCTCGGGATTCCTCTCCCGTCGATGCCGGGGCCTAAGACCTTGTGTGGAGTCGGGGCCGGAACCTGAGGATTCCTCTCCAGTGCTGACATGGATCTTGGGGTACTTCTGGAGTCTCCCCAGGGGAGTCAGTCCTCGTCTCGAATGCGGGCATGCACTTGCGCTTTCCTCCAGAGCGAGAGCAGCAGTGTCACGCAGTCCGCCGCGTGGATCAAAGGATCTATGGTTTTCCCTCGAGTCTTTCCCACGAGGCTTTCCCACGAGGCTTTCCCACAGGGCTGTCCCACGTGAACACGTCTTGGGAGTCGATCCTCGGCTTGAACGTCAAGGCAGTGCAGGGAAAACATGTTCCTCTGGAATGGACTGACACATCTGGGGGACTCTTGGAATGGTGGCACGACCCTGGAGTTCCTCTCGCCTTTCCTGTGGAGAGCGCCTCCTCTTGAGATGCGACGGGAACGCCGGGAATTCTTTCCCTACGAAACAGGGAATGGATCCCTCATCTCGAGCTAGGAGGGGGAAACGGGGCTCCCCTGGATGTGTGCGAGACCCAGTGCTTCCTCTCGAGTGGAGACGGGTATGTCGGAGAACTTCTTGAGTTGCAGCAAGGGTGTGAAGGACCCTTTGGAAGTTCCAGTGGTTAGATGTGAATGGCCTCGAGAAGCCTCAGCGGAAATGGGCCTCATCTCGCTTGGAGGGCAAAACCTCTTGGATTTTCTCGAGTTTCGGCAGGTGCTCCCGACTTACGACGGGGATCTCAGGGAACCGCTCTGGTGGCCTCAGGAAAGGCCAGTCCCCATGCGAGTTCCTCGGGGGCGTTTCGGGATTCCTCTCCCTTCGATGCCGGGGCCTAAGACCTTGTGTGGAGTCGGGGCCGGAACCTGAGGATTCCTCTCAAGTGCTGACATGGATCTTGGGGTACTTCTGGAGTCTCCCCAGGGGAGTAAGTCCTCGTCTCGAATGTGGGCATGCATTGTGCTTTCCTCCAGAGCGGTAAGAGCAGTGTCACGCAGTCCGCCGCGTGGATCATAGGATCTATGGTTTTCCCTCGAGTCTTTCCCACGAGGCTTTCCCACGAGGCTTTCCCACAGGGCTGTCCCACGTGCACACGTGGTGGGAGTCGATCCTCGGCTTGAACGTCAAGGCAGTGCAGGGAAAACAGGTTCCTCTGGAATGGACTGACACATCTGGGGGACTCTTGGAATGGTGTCACGACCCTGGAGTTCCTCTCGCCTTTCCTGTGGAGAGCGCCTCCTCTTGAGATGCGACGGGAACGCCGGGAATTCTTTCCCTACGAAACAGGGAAAGGATCCCTCATCTCGAGCTAGGAGGCGGAAACGGGGCTCCCCTGGATGTGTGCGGGACCCACGTGCTTCCTCTCGAGTGGAGACGGGTATGTCGGGGAACTTCTTGAGTTGCAGCAATGGTGTGAAGGACCCTTTGGAAGTTCCAGTGGTTAGACGAGATTAGCCTCGAGAAGCCTCAGCGGAAATGGGCCTCATCTCGCCTGGAGGGCAAAACCTCCTGGATTTACTCGAGTTGCGGCAGGTGCTCTCGACTTACGATGGGGACCTCAGGGACCCGCTCTGGTGGCCTCAGGAAAGGCCAGTCCCCATGCGAGTTCCCTGGGGGCCTCTCGAGATTCCTCTCCCGTCGATGTCGGGGCCTAAGACCTTGTGTGGAGTCGGGGCCAGAACCTGAGGATTCCTCTCCAGTGCTGACATGGATCTTGGGGTACTTCTGGAGTCTCCCCAGGGGAGTCAGTCCTCGTCTCGAATGCGGGCATGCACTTGCGCTTTCCTCCAGAGCGGTAGCAGCCGTGTCACGCAGTCCTCCGCGTGGATCAAAGGATCTATGGTTTTCCCTCGAGTCTTTCCCACGAGGCTTTCCCACGAGGCTTTCCCACAGGGCGGTCCCACGTGCACACGTGGTGGGAGTCGATCCTCGGCTTGAACGTCAAGGCAGTGCAGGGAAAACAGGTTCCTCTGGAATGGACTGACACATCTGGGGGACTCTTGGAATGGTGGCACGTCCCTGGAGTTCCTCTCGCGTTTCCTGTGGAGAGCGCCTCCTCTTGAGATGCGACGGGAACGCCGGGAATTCTTTCCCTACGAAACAGGGAAAGGATCCCTCATCTCGAGCTAGGAGGCGGAAACGGGGCTCCCCTGGATGTGTGCGGGACACCACGTGGTTCCTCTCGAGTGGAGACGGGTATATCGGGGAACTTATTGAGTTGCAGCAAGGGTGTGAAGGACCCTTTGGAAGTTCCAGTGGTTAAATGTGATTGGCCTCGAGAAGCCTCAGCGGAAATGGGCCTCATCTCGCCTGGAGGGCAAAACCTCCTGGATTTTCTCGAGTTGCGGCAGGTGATCTCGACTTACGACGGGGACCTCAGGGACCCGCTCTGGTGGCCTCAGGAAAGGCCAGTCCCCATGCGAGTTCCTCGGGGGCCTCTCGGGATTCCTCTCCCGTCGATGCCGGGGCCTAAGACCTTGTGTGGAGTCGGGGCCGGAACCTGAGGATTCCTCTCCAGTGCTGACATGGATCTTGGGGTACTTCTGGAGTCTCCCCAGGGGAGTCAGTCCTCGTCTCGAATGCGGGCATGCACTTGCGCTTTCCTCCAGAGCGGTAGCAGCAGTGTCACGCAGTCCGCCGCGTGGATCAAAGGATCTATGGTTTTCCCTCGAGTCTTTCCCAGGACGCTTTCCCACGAGGCTTTCCCACTGGGCTGTCCCACGTGCACACGTGTTGGGAGTCGATCCTCGGCTTGAACGTCAAGGCAGTGCAGGGAAAACAGGTTCCTCTGGAATTGACTGACACATCTGGGGGACTCTTGAAATGGTGGCACGACCCTGGAGTTCCTCTCGCCTTTCCTGTGGAGAGCGCCTCCTCTTGAGATGCGACGGGAACGCCGGGAATTCTTTCCCTACGAAACAGGGAAAGGATCCCTCATCTCGAGCTGGGAGGCAGAAACGGGGCTCCCCTGGATGTGTGCGGGACCCACGTGCTTCCTCTCGTGTGGAGACGGGTATGTCGGGGAACTTCTTGAGTTGCAGCAATGGTGTGAAGGACCCTTTGGAAGTTCCAGTGGTTAGAGGTGAATGGCCTCGAGAAGCCTCAGCGGAAATGGGCCTCATCTCGCTTGGAGGGCAAAACCTCTTGGATTTTCTCGAGTTTCGGCAGGTGCTCCCGACTTACGACGGGGATCTCAGGGAACCGCTCTGGTGGCCTCAGGAAAGGCCAGTCCCCATGCGAGTTCCTCGGGGGCGTTTCGGGATTCCTCTCCCTTCGATGCCGGGGCCTAAGACCTTGTGTGGAGTCGGGGCCGGAACCTGAGGATTCCTCTCAAGTGCTGACATGGATCTTGGGGTACTTCTGGAGTCTCCCCAGGGGAGTAAGTCCTCGTCTCGAATGTGGGCATGCATTGTGCTTTCCTCCAGAGCGGTAAGAGCAGTGTCACGCAGTCCGCCGCGTGGATCATAGGATCTATGGTTTTCCCTCGAGTCTTTCCCACGAGGCTTTCCCACGAGGCTTTCCCACAGGGCTGTCCCACGTGCACACGTGGTGGGAGTCGATCCTCGGCTTGAACGTCAAGGCAGTGCAGGGAAAACAGGTTCCTCTGGAATGGACTGACACATCTGGGGGACTCTTGGAATGGTGGCACGACCCTGGAGTTCCTCTCGCCTTTCCTGTGGAGAGCGCCTCCTCTTGAGATGCGACGGGAAAGCCGGGAATTTTTTCCCTACGAAACAGGGAAAGGATCCCTCATCTCGAGCTAGGAGGCGGAAACGGGGCTCCCCTGGATGTGTGCGGGACACCACGTGCTTCCTCTCGAGTGGAGACGGGTATGTCGGGGAACTTCTTGAGTTGCAGCAAGGGTGTGAAGGACCCTTTGGAAGTTCCAGTGGTTAGATGTGATTGGCCTCGAGAAGCCTCAGCGGAAATGGGCCTCATCTCGCCTGGAGGGCAAAACCTCCTGGATTTTCTCGAGTTGCGGCAGGTGCTCTCGACTTACGACGGGGACCTCAGGGACCCGGTCTGGTGGCCTCAGGAAAGGCCAGTCCCCATGCGAGTTCCTCGGGGGCCTCTCGGGATTCCTCTCCCGTCGATGCCGGGGCCTAAGACCTTGTGTGGAGTCGGGGCCGGAACCTGAGGATTCCTCTCCAGTGCTGACATGGATCTTGGGGTACTTCTGGAGTCTCCCCAGGGGAGTCAGTCCTCGTCTCGAATGCGGACATGCACTTGCGCTTTCCTCCAGAGCTGTAGCAGCAGTGTCACGCAGTCCGCCGCGTGGATCAAAGGATCTATGGTTTTCCCTCGAGTCTTTCCCACGAGGCTTTCCCACGAGGCTTTCCCACAGGTCTGTCCCACGTGCACACGTGGTGGGAGTCGATCCTCGGCTTGAACGTCAAGGCAGTGCAGGGAAAACAGGTTCCTCTGGAATGGACTGACACATCTGGGGGACTCTTGGAATGGTGGCATGACCCTGGAGTTCCTCTTTCCTTTCCTGTGGAGAGCGCCTCCTCTTGAGATGCGACGGGAACGCCGGGAATTCTTACCCTACGAAACAGGGAAAGGATCCCTCATCTCGAGCTAGGAGGCGGAAACGGGGCTCCCCTGGATGTGTGCGGGACCCACGTGCTTCCTCTCGAGTGGAGACGGGTATGTCGGGGAACTTCTTGAGTTGCAGCAAGGGTGTGAAGGCCCCTTTGGAAGTTCCAGTGGTTAGACGTGATTAGCCTCGAGAAGCCTCAGCGGAAATGGGCCTCATCTCGCCTGGAGGGCAAAACCTCCTGGATTTTCTCGAGTTGCGGCAGGTGCTCTCGACTTACGACGGGGACCTCAGGGAGCCGCTCTGGTGGCCTCAGGAAAGGCCAGTCCCCATGCGAGTTCCTCGGGGGCCTCTCGGGATTCCTCTCCCGTCGATGCCGGGGCCAAAGACCTTGTGTGGAGTCGGGGCCGGAACCTGAGGATTCCTCTCCAGTGCTGACATGGATCTTGGGGTACTTCTGGAGTCTCACCAGGGAAGTCAGTCCTCGTCTCGAATGCGGGCATGCACTTGCGCTTTCCTCCAGAGCGGTAGCAGCAGTGTCACGCAGTCCGCCGCGTGGTTCAAAGGATCTATGGTTTTCCCTCGAGTCTTTCCCACGAGGCTTTCCCACGAGGCTTTCCCACAGGGCTGTCCCACGTGCACACGTGGTGGGAGTCGATCCTCGGCTTGAACGTCAAGGCAGTGCAGGGAAAACAGGTTCCTCTGGAATGGACTGACACATCTGGGGGACTCTTGGAATGGTGGCACGACCCTGGAGTTCCTCTCGCCTTTCCTGTGGAGAGTGCCTCCTCTTGAGATGCGACGGGAACGCCGGGAATTCTTTCCCTACGAAACAGGGAAAGGATCCCTCATCTCGAGCTAGGAGGCGGAAACGGGGCTCCCCTGGATGTGTGCGGGACACCACGTGCTTCCTCTCGAGTGGAGACGGGTATGTCGGGGAACTTCTTGAGTTGCAGCAAGGGTGTGAAGGACCCTTTGGAAGTTGCAGTGGTTAGACGTGATTGGCCTCGAGAAGCCTCAGCGGAAATGGGCCTCATCTCGCCTGGAGGGCAAAACCTCCTGGATTTTCTCGAGTTGCGGCAGGTGCTCTCGACTTACGACGGGGACCTCAGGGAACCGCTCTGGTGGCCTCAGGAAAGGCCAGTCCCCATGCGAGTTCCTCGGGGGCCTCTCGGGATTCCTCTCCCGTCGATGCCGGGGCCTAAGACCTTGTGTGGAGTCGGGGCCAGAACCTGAGGATTCCTCTCCAGTGTTGACATCGACCTTGGGGTACTTCTGGAGTCTCCCCAGGGGAGTCAGTCCTCGTCTCGAATGCGGGCATGCACTTGCGCTTTCCTCCAGAGCGGTAGCAGCAGTGTCACGCAGTCTGCCGCGTGGATCAAAGGATCTATGGTTTTCCCTCGATTCTTTCCCACGAGGCTTTCCACGAGGCTTTTCCACAGGGCTGTCCCACGTGCACACGTGGTGGGAGTCGATCCTCGGCTTCAACGTCAAGGCAGTGCAGGGAAAACAGGTTCCTCTGGAATGGACTGACACATCTGGGGGACTCTTGGAATTGTGGCACGACTATGGAGTTCCTCTCGCCATTCCTGTGGAGAGCGCCTCCTCTTGAGATGCGACGGGAACGCCGGGAATTCTTTCCCTACGAAACAGGGAAAGGATCCCTCATCTCGAGCTAGGAGACGGAAACGGGGCTCCCCTGGATGTGTGCGGGACCCACGTGCTTCCTCTCGAGTGGAGACGGGTATGTCGGGGAACGTCTTGAGTTGCAGCAAGGGTGTGAATGACCCTTTGGAAGTTCCAGTGGTTAGACGTGATTAGCCTCGAGAAGCCTCAGTGGAAATGGGCCTCATCTCGCCTGGAGGGCAAAACCTCCTGGATTTTCTCGAGTTGCGGCAGGTGCTCTCGACTTACGACGGGGACCTCAGGGACCCGCTCTGGTGGCCTCCGGAAAGGCCAGTCCCATGCGAGTTCCTCGGGGTCCTCTCGGGATTCCTCTCCCGTCGATGCCGGGGCCTAAGGCCTTGTGTGGAGTCGGGGCCGGAACCTGAGGATTCCTCTCCAGTGCTGACATGGATCTTGGGGTACTTCTGGAGTCTCCCCAGGGGAGTCAGTACTCGTCTCGAATGCGGGCATGCACTTGCGCTTTCCTCCAGAGCGGTAGCAGCAGTGTCACGCAGTCCTCCGCGTGGATCAAAGGATCTATGGTTTTCCCTCGAGTCTTTCCCACGAGGCTTTCCCACAGGGCTGTCCCACGTGCACACGTGGTGGGAGTCGATCCTCGGCTTGAACGTCAAGGAAGTGCAGGGAAAACAGGTTCCTCTGAAATGGACTGACACATCTGGGGGACTCTTGGAATGGTGTCACGACCCTGGAGTTCCTCTCGCCTTACCTGTGGAGAGCGCCTCCTCTTGAGATGCGACGGGAACGCCGGGAATTCTTTCCCTACGAAACAGGGAAAGGATCCCTCATCTCGAGCTAGGAGGCGGAAACGGGGCTCCCCTGGAAGTGTGCGGGACACAACGTGCTTCCTCTCGAGTGGAGACGGGTATGTCGGGGAACTTCTTGAGTTGCAGCAAGGGTGTGAAGGACCCTTTGGAAGTTCCAGTGGTTAGATGTGATTGGCCTCGAGAAGCCTCAGCGGAAATGGGCCTCATCTCGCCTGGAGGGCAAAACCTCCTGGATTTTCTCGAGTTGCGGCAGGTGCTCTCGACTTACGACGGGGACCTCAGGGAACCGCTCTGGTGGCCTCAGGAAAGGCCAGTCCCCATGCGAGTTCCTCGGGGGCATCTCGGGATTCCTCTCCCGTCGATGCCGGGGCCTAAGACCTTGTGTGGAGTCGGGGCCGGAACCTGAGGATTCCTCTCCAGTGTTGACATGGATCTTGGGGTACTTCTGGAGTCTCCCCAGGGGAGTCAGTCCTCGTCTCGAATGCGGGCATGCACTTGCGCTTTCCTCCAGAGCGGTAGCAGCCGTGTCACGCAGTCCTCCGCGTGGATCAAAGGATCTATGGTTTTCCCTCGAGTCTTTCCCACGAGGCTTTCCCACCAGGCTTTCCCACAGGGCTGTCCCACGTGCACACGTGGTGGGAGTCAATCCTCGGCTTGAACGTCAAGGCAGTGCAGGGAAAACAGGTTCCTCTGGAATGGACTGACACATCTGGGGGACTCTTGGAATGGTGGCATGACCCTGGAGTTCCTCTCGCCTTTCCTGTGGAGAGCGCCTCCTCTTGAGATGCGACGGGAACGCCGGGAATTCTTTCCCTACGAAACAGGGAAAGGATCCCTCATCTCGAGCTAGGAGGCGGAAACGGGGCTCCCCTGGATGTGTGCGGGACACCACGTGGTTCCTCTCGAGTGGAGACGGGTATGTCGGGGAACTTCTTGAGTTGCAGCAAGGGTGTGAAGGACCCTTTTGAAGTTCCAGTGGTTAGATGTGATTGGCCTCGAGAAGTCTCAGCGGAAATGGGCCTCATCTCGCCTGGAGGGCAAAACCTCCTGGATTTTCTCGAGTTGCGGCAGGTGCTCTCGACTTACGACGGGGACCTCAGGGACCCGCTCTGGTGGCCTCAGGAAAGGCCAGTCCCCATGCGAGTTCCTCGGGGGCCTCACGGGATTCCTCTCCCGTCGATACCGGGGCCTAAGACCTTGTGTGGAGTCGGGGCCGGAACCTGAGGATTCCTCTCCAGTGCTGACATGGATCTTGGGGTACTTCTGGAGTCTCCCCAGGGGAGTCAGTCCTCGTCTCGAATGCGGGCATGCACTTGCGCTTTCCTCCAGAGCGGTAGCAGCAGTGTCACGCAGTCCGCAGCGTGGATCAAAGGATCTATGGTTTTCCCTCGAGTCTTTCCCACGAGGCTTTCCCACGAGGCTTTCCCACAGGGCTGTCCCACGTGCACACGTGGTGGGAGTCGATCCTCGGCTTGAACGTCAAGGCAGTGCAGGGAAAACAGGTTCCTCTGCAATGGACTGACACATCTGGGGGACTCTTGGAATGGTGTCACGACCCTGGAGTTCCTCTCTCCTTTCCTGTGGAGAGCGCCTCCTCTTGAGATGCGACGGGAACGCCGGGAATTCTTTCCCTACGAAACAGGGAAAGGATCCCTCATCTCGAGCTAGGAGGCGGAAACGGGGCTCCCCGGATGTGTGCGGGACACCACGTGCTTCCTCTCGAGTGGAGACGGGTATGTCGGGGAACTTCTTGAGTTGCAGCAAGGGTGTGAAGGACCCTTTGGAGTTCCAGTGGTTAGATGTGATTGGCCTCGAGAAGCCTCAGCGGAAATGGGCCTCATCTCGCCTGGAGGGCAAAACCTCCTGGATTTTCTCGAGTTGCGGCAGGTGCTCTCGACTTACGATGGGGACCTCAGGGAACCGCTCTGGTGGCCTCAGGAAAGGCCAGTCCCCATGTGAGTTCCTCGGGGGCCTCTCGGGATTCCTCTCCCGTCGATGCCGGGTCCTAAGACCTTGTGTGGAGTCGGGGCCGGAACCTGAGGATTCCTCTCCAGTGCTGACATGGATCTTGGGGTACTTCTGGAGTCTCCCCAGGGGAGTCAGTAATCGTCTCGAATGCGGGCATGCACTTGCGCTTTCCTCCAGAGCGGTAGCAGCCGTGTCACGCAGTCCTCCGCGTGGATCAAAGGATCTATGGTTTTCCCTCGAGTCTTTCCCACGAGGCTTTCCCACGAGGCTTTCCCACAGGGCTGTCCCACGTGCACACGTGGTGGGAGTCGATCCTCGGCTTGAACGTTAAGGCAGTGCAGGGAAAACAGGTTCCTCTGGAATGGACTGACACATCTGGGGGACTCTTGGAATGGTGGCACGACCCTGGAGTTCCTCTCGCCTTTCCTGTGGAGAGCGCCTCCTCTTGAGATGCGACGGGAACGCCAGGAATTCTTTCCCTACGAAACAGGGAAAGGATCCCTCATCTCGAGCTAGGAGGCGGAAACGGGGCTCCCCTGAATGTGTGCGGGACACCACGTGGTTCCTCTCGAGTGGAGACGGGTATGTCGGGGAACTTCTTGAGTTGCAGCAAGGATGTGAAGGACCCTTTGGAAGTTCCAGTGGTTAGATGTGATTGGCCTCGAGAAGCCTCAGCGGAAATGGGCCTCATCTCGCCTGGAGGGCAAAACCTCCTGGATTTTCTCGAGTTGCGGCAGGTGCTCTCGACTTACGACGGGGACCTCAGGGACCCGGTCTGGTGGCCTCAGGAAAGGCCAGTCCCCATGCGAGTTCCTCGGGGGCCTCTCGGGATTCCTCTCCCTTCGATGCCGGGGCCTAAGACCTTGTGTGGAGTCGGGGCCGGAACCTGAGGATTCCTCTCCAGTGCTGACATGGATCTTGGGGTACTTCTGGAGTCTCCCCAGGGGAGTCAGTCCTCGTCTCGAATGCGGGCATGCACTTGCCCTTTCCTCCAGAGCGGTAGCAGCAGTGTCACGCAGTCCGCCGCGTGGATCAAAGGATCTATGGTTTTCCCTCGAGTCTTTCCCACGAGGCTTTCCCACGAGGCTTTCCCACAGGGCTGTCCCACGTGCACACGTGGTGGGAGTCGATCCTCGGCTTGAACGTCAAGGCAGTGCAGGGAAAACAGGTTCCTCTGGAATGGACTGACACATCTGGGGGACTCTTGGAATGGTGGCACGACCCTGGAGTTCCTCTCTCCTTTCCTGTGGAGAGCGCCTCCTCTTAAGATGCGACGGGAACGCCGGGAATTCTTTCAGTACGAATCAGGGAAAGGATCCCTCATCTCGAGCTAGGAGGCGGAAACGGGGCTCCCCGGATGTGTGCGGGACACCACGTGCTTCCTCTCGAGTGGAGACGGGTATGTCGGGGAACTTCTTGAGTTGCAGCAAGGGTGTGAAGGACCCTTTGGAAGTTCCAGTGGTTAGATGTGATTGGCCTCGAGAAGTCTCAGCGGAAATGGGCCTCATCTCGCCTGGAGGGCAAAACCTCCTGGATTTTCTCGAGTTGCGGCAGGTGCTCTCGACTTACGACGGGGACCTCAGGGACCCGCTCTGGTGGCCTCAGGAAAGGCCAGTCCCCATGCGAGTTCCTCGGGGGCCTCTCGGGATTCCTCTCCCGTCGATACCGGGGCCTAAGACCTTGTGTGGAGTCGGGGCCGGAACCTGAGGATTCCTCTCCAGTGCTGACATGGATCTTGGGGTACTTCTGGAGTCTCCCCAGGGGAGTCAGTCCTCGTCTCGAATGCGGGCATGCACTTGCGCTTTACTCCAGAGCGGTAGCAGCAGTGTCACGCAGTCCGCAGCGTGGATCAAAGGATCTATGGTTTTCCCTCGAGTCTTTCCCACGAGGCTTTCCCACGAGGCTTTCCCACAGGGCTGTCCCACGTGCACACGTGGTGGGAGTCGATCCTCGGCTTGAACGTCAAGGCAGTGCAGGGAAAACAGGTTCCTCTGCAATGGACTGACACATCTGGGGGACTCTTGGAATGGTGTCACGACCCTGGAGTTCCTCTCTCTTTTCCTGTGGAGAGCGCCTCCTCTTGAGATGCGACGGGAACGCCGGGAATTCTTTCCCTACGAAATAGGGAAAGGATCCCTCATCTCGAGCTAGGAGGCGGAAACGGGGCTCCCCGGATGTGTGCGGGACACCACGTGCTTCCTCTCGAGTGGAGACGGGTATGTCGGGGAACTTCTTGAGTTGCAGCAAGGGTGTGAAGGACCCTTTGGAGTTCCAGTGGTTAGATGTGATTGGCCTCGAGAAGCCTCAGCGGAAATGGGCCTCATCTCGCCTGGAGGGCAAAACCCCCTGGATTTTCTCGAGTTGCGGCAGGTGCTCTCGACTTACGATGGGGACCTCAGGGAACCGCTCTGGTGGCCTCAGGAAAGGCCAGTCCCCATGTGAGTTCCTCGGGGGCCTCTCGGGATTCCTCTCCCGTCGATGCTGGGTCCTAAGACCTTGTGTGGAGTCGGGGCCGGAACCTGAGGATTCCTCTCCAGTGCTGACATGGATCTTGGGGTACTTCTGGAGTCTCCCCAGGGGAGTCAGTAATCGTCTCGAATGCGGGCATGCACTTGCGCTTTCCTCCAGAGCGGTAGCAGCCGTGTCACGCAGTCCTCCGCGTGGATCAAAGGATCTATGGTTTTCCCTCGAGTCTTTCCCACGAGGCTTTCCCACGAGGCTTTCCCACAGGGCTGTCCCACGTGCACACGTGGTGGGAGTCGATCCTCGGCTTGAACGTTAAGGCAGTGCAGGGAAAACAGGTTCCTCTGGAATGGACTGACACATCTGGGGGACTCTTGGAATGGTGGCACGACTCTGGAGTTCCTCTCGCCTTTCCTGTGGAGAGCGCCTCCTCTTGAGATGCGACGGGAACGCCAGGAATTCTTTCCCTACGAAACAGGGAAAGGATCCCTCATCTCGAGCTAGGAGGCGGAAACGGGGCTCCCCTGAATGTGTGCGGGACACCACGTGGTTCCTCTCGAGTGGAGACGGGTATGTCGGGGAACTTCTTGAGTTGCAGCAAGGATGTGAAGGACCCTTTGGAAGTTCCAGTGGTTAGATGTGATTGGCCTCGAGAAGCCTCAGCGGAAATGGGCCTCATCTCGCCTGGAGGGCAAAACCTCCTGGATTTTCTCGAGTTGCGGCAGGTGCTCTCGACTTACGACGGGGACCTCAGGGACCCGCTCTGGTGGCCTCAGGAAAGGCCAGTCCCCATGCGAGTTCCTCGGGGGCCTCTCGGGATTCCTCTCCCGTCGATGCCGGGGCCTAAGACCTTGTGTGGAGTCGGGGCCGGAACCTGAGGATTCCTCTCCAGTGCTGACATGGATCTTGGGGTACTTCTGGAGTCTCCCCAGGGGAGTCAGTCCTCGTCTCGAATGCGGGCATGCACTTGCCCTTTCCTCCAGAGCGGTAGCAGCAGTGTCACGCAGTCCGCCGCGTGGATCAAAGGATCTATGGTTTTCCCTCGAGTCTTTCCCACGAGGCTTTCCCACGAGGCTTTCCCACAGGGCTGTCCCACGTGCACACGTGGTGGGAGTCGATCCTCGGCGTGAACGTCAAGGCAGTGCAGGGAAAACAGGTTCCTCTGGAATGGACTGACACATCTGGGGGACTCTTGGAATGGTGTCACGACCCTGGAGTTCCTCTCGCCTTTCCTGTGGAGAGCGCCTCCTCTTGAGATGCGACGGGAACGCCGGGAATTCTTTCCCTATGAAACAGGGAAAGGATCCCTCATCTCGAGCTAGTAGGCGGAAACGGGGCTCCCCGGATGTGTGCGGGACCCCACGTGCTTCCTCTCGAGTGGAGACGGGTATGTCCCGGAACTGCTTGAGTTGCAGCAATGGTGTGAAGGACCTTTGGAAGTTCCAGTGGTTTGATGTGATTGGCCTCGAGAAGCCTCAGCGGAAATGGGCCTCATCTCGCCTGGAGGGCAAAACCTCCTGGATTTTCTCGAGTTGCGGCAGGTGCTCTCGACTTACGACGGGGACCTCAGGGACCCGCTCTGGTGGCCTCAGGAAAGGCCAGTCCCCATGCGAGTTCCTCGGGGGCCTCTCGGGATTCCTCTCCCATCGATGCCGGGGCCTAAGACCTTGTGTGGAGTCGGGGCCGGAACCTGAGGATTCCTCTCCAGTGCTGACATGGATCTTGGGGTACTTCTGGAGTCTCCCCAGGGGAGTCAGTCCTCGTCTCGAATGCGGGCATGCACTTGCGCTTTCCTCCAGAGCGGTAGCAGCAGTGTCACGCAGTCCGCCGCGTGGATCAAAGGATCTATGGTTTTCCCTCGAGTCTTTCCCACGAGGCTTTCCCACGAGGCTTTCCCACAGGGCTGTCCCACGTGCACACGTTGTGGGAGTCGATCCTCGGCTTGAACGTCAAGGCAGTGCAGGGAAAACAGGTTCCTCTGGAATGGACTGACACATCTGGGGGACTCTTGGAATGGTGTCACGACCCTGGAGTTCCTCTCTCCTTTCCTGTGGAGAGCGCCTCCTCTTGAGATGCGACGGGAACGCCGGGAATTCTTTCCCTACGAAACAGGGAAAGGATCCCTCATCTCGAGCTAGGAGGCGGAAACGGGGCTCCCCGGATGTGTGCGGGACACCACGTGCTTCCTCTCGAGTGGAGACGGGTATGTCGGGGAACTTCTTGAGTTGCAGCAAGGGTGTGAAGGACCCTTTGGAGTTCCAGTGGTTAGATGTGATTGGCCTCGAGAAGCCTCAGCGGAAATGGGCCTCATCTCGCCTGGAGGGCAAAACCCCCTGGATTTTCTCGAGTTGCGGCAGGTGCTCTCGACTTACGACGGGGACCTCAGGGAACCGCTCTGGTGGCCTCAGGAAAGGCCAGTCCCCATGCGAGTTCCTCGGGGGCCTCTCGGGATTCCTCTCCCGTCGATGCCGGGTCCTAAGACCTTGTGTGGAGTCGGGGCCGGAACCTGAGGATTCCTCTCCAGTGCTGACATGGATCTTGGGGTACTTCTGGAGTCTCCCCAGGGGAGTCAGTAATCGTCTCGAATGCGGGCATGCACTTGCGCTTTCCTCCAGAGCGGTAGCAACAGTGTCACGCAGTCCGCCGCATGGATCAAAGGATCTATGGTTTTCCCTCGAGTCTTTCCCATGAGGTTTTCCCACGAGGCTTTCCCACAGGGCTGTCCCACGTGCACACGTGGTGGGAGTCGATCCTCGGCGTGAACGTCAAGGCAGTGCAGGGAAAACAGGTTCCTCTGGAATGGACTGACACATCTGGGGGACTCTTGGAATGGTGTCACGACCCTGGAGTTCCTCTCGCCTTTCCTGTGGAGAGCGCCTCCTCTTGAGATGCGACGGGAAGGCCGGGAATTCTTTCCCTACGAAACAGGGAAAGGATCCCTCATCTCGAGCTAGTAGGCGGAAACGGGGCTCCCCGGATGTGTGCGGGACACCACGTGCTTCCTCTCGAGTGCAGACGGGTATGTCGGGGAACTTCTTGAGTTGCAGCAAGGGTGTGAAGGACCCTTTGGAGTTCCAGTGGTTAGATGTGATTGGCCTCAAGAAGCCTCAGCGGAAATGGGCCTCATCTCGCCTGGAGGGCAAAACCTCCTGGATTTTCTCGAGTTGCGGCAGGTGCTCTCGACTTACGACAGGGACCTCAGGGACCCGCTCTGGTGGCCTCAGGAAAGGCCAGTCCCCATGCGAGTTCCTCGGGGGCCTCTCGGGATTCCTCTCCCATCGATGCCGGGGCCTAAGACCTTGTGTGGAGTCGGGGCCGGAACCTGAGGATTCCTCTCCAGTGCTGACATGGATATTGGGGTACTTCTGGAGTCTCCCCAGGGGAGTCAGTCCTCGTCTGGAATGCGGGCATGCACTTGCGCTTTCCTCCAGAGCGGTAGCAGCAGTGTCACGCAGTCCGCCGCTTGGATCAAAGGATCTATGGTTTTCCCTCGAGTCTTTCCCATGAGGTTTTCCCACGAGGCTTTCCCACAGGGCTGTCCCACGTGCACACGTGGTGGGAGTCGATCCTCGGCTTGAACGTCAAGGCAGTGCAGGGAAAACAGGTTCCTCTGGAATGGACTGACACATCTGGGGGACTCTTGGAATGGTGGCACGACCCTGGAGTTCCTCTCGCCTTTCCTGTGGAGAGCGCCTCCTCTTGAGATGCGACGGGAACGCCGGGAATTCTTTCCCGACGAAACAGGGAAAGGATCCCTCATCTCGAGCTAGTAGGCGGAAACGGGGCTCCCCTGGATGTGTGCAGGACACCACGTGCTTCCTCTCGTGTGAAGACGGGTATGTCGGGGAACTTCTTGAGTTGCAGCAATGGTGTGAAGGACCCTTTGGAAGTTCCAGTGGTTAGATGTGATTGGCCTCGAGAAGCCTCAGCGGAAATGGGCCTCATCTCGCCTGGAGGGCAAAACCTCCTGGATTTTCTCGAGTTGCGGCAGGTGCTCTCGACTTTCGACGGGGACCTCAGGGAACCGCTCTGGTGGCCTCAGGAAAGGCCAGTCCCCATGCGAGTTCCTCGGGGGCGTTTCGGGATTCCTCTCCCTTCGATGCCGGGGCCTAAGACCTTGTGTGGAGTCGGGGCCGGAACCTGAGGATTCCTCTCCAGTGCTGACATGGATCTTGGGGTACTTCTGGAGTCTCCCCAGGGGAGTCAGTCCTCGTCTCTAATGCGGGCATGCACTTGCGCTTTCCTCCAGAGCGGTAGCAGCAGTGTCACGCAGTCCGCCGCGTGGATCAAAGGATCTATGGTTTTCCCTCGAGTCTTTCCCGTGAGGTTTTCCCACGAGGCTTTCCCACAGGGCTGTCCCACGTGCACACGTGGTGGGAGTCGATCCTCGGCTTGAACGTCAAGGCAGTGCAGGGAAAACAGGTTCCTCTGGAATGGACTGACACATCTGGGGGACTCTTGGAATGGTGTCACGACCCTGGAGTTCCTCTCGCCTTTCCTGTGGAGAGCACCTCCTCTTGAGATGCGACGGGAACGCCGGGAATTCTTTCCCTACGAAACAGGGAAAGGATCCCTCATCTCGAGCTAGGAGGCGGAAACGGGGCTCCCCTGGATGTGTGCGTGACACCACGTGCTTCCTCTCGAGTGCAGACGGGTATGTCGGGGAACTTCTTGAGTTGCAGCAAGGGTGTGAAGGACCCTTTGGAAGTTCCAGTGGTTAGATGTGATTGGCCTAGAGAAGCCTCAGCGGAAATGGGCCTCATCTCGCCTGGAGGGCAAAACCTCCTGGATTTTCTCGAGTTGCGGCAGGTGCTCTCGACTTACGACGGGGACCTCAGGGACCCGCTCTGGTGGCCTCAGGAAAGGCCAGTCCCCATGGGAGTTCCTCGGGGGCCTCTCGGGATTGCTCTCCCGTCGATGCCGGGGCCTAAGACCTTGTGTGGAGTCGGGGCCGGAACCTGAGGATTCCTCTCCAGTGCTGACATGGATCTTGGGGTACTTCTGGAGTCTCCCCAGGGGAGTCAGTACTCGTCTCGAATGCGGGCATGCACTTGCGCTTTCCTCCAGAGCGGTAGCAGCAGTGTCACGCAGTCCGCTGCGTGGATCAAAGGATCTATGGTTTTCCCTCGAGTCTTTCCCACGAGGCTTTCCCACGAGGCTTTCCCACAGGGCTGTCCCACGTGCACACGTGGTGGGAGTCGATCCTCGGCTTGAACGTCAAGGCAGTGCAGGGAAAACAGGTTCCTCTGGAATTGACTGACACATCTGGGGGACTCTTGGAATGGTGGCACGACCCTGGAGTTCCTCTCGCCTTTCCTGTGGAGAGCGCCTCCTCTTGAGATGCGACGGGAACGACGGAATTCTTTCCCTACGAAACAGGGAAAGGATCCCTCATCTCGAGCTAGTAGGCGGAAACGGGGCTCCCCTGGATGTGTCCGGGACCCACGTGCTTCCACTCGAGTGGAGACGGGTATGTCGGGGAACTTCTTGAGTTGCAGCAAGGGTGTGAAGGACCCTTTGGAAGTTCCAGTGGTTAGACGTGATTAGCCTCGAGAAGCCTCAGCGGAAATGGGCCTCATCTCGCCTGGAGGGCAAAACCTCCTGGATTTTCTCGAGTTGCGGCAGGTGCTCTCGACTTACGATGGGGACCTCAGGGACCCGCTCTTGTGGGCTCAGGAAAGGCCAGTCCCCATGCGAGTTCCTCGGGGGCCTCTCGGGATTCCTCTCCCGTCGATGCCGGGGCCTAAGACCTTGTGTGGAGTCGGGGCCGGAACCTGAGGATCCTCTCCCGCATTGACATGGATCTTGGGGTACTTGTGGAGTCTCCCCAGGGGAGTCAGTCCTCGTCTCGAATGCGGGCATGCACTTGCGCTTTCCTCCAGAGCGGTAGCAGCAGTGTCACGCAGTCCGCCGCGTGGATCAAAGGATCTATGGTTTTCCCTCGAGTCTTTCCCACGAGGCTTTCCCACGAGGCTTTCCCACAGGGCTGTCCCACGTGCACACGTGGTGGGAATCGATCCTCGGCTTGAACGTCAAGGCAGTGCAGGGAAAACAGGTTCCTCTGGAATGGACTGACACATCTGGGGGACTCTTGGAATGGTGGCACGACCCTGGAGTTCCTCTCGCCTTTCCTGTGGAGAGCGCCTCCTCTTGAGATGCGACGGGAACGCCGGGAATTCTTTCCCTATGAAACAGGGAAAGGATCCGTCATCTCGAGCTAGGAGTCGGAAACGGGGCTCCCCTGGATGTGTGCAGGACACCACGTGCTTCCTCTCGAGTGCAGACGGGTATGTCGGGGAACTTCTTGAGTTGCAGCATGGGTGTGAAGGACCCTTTGGAAGTTCCAGTGGTTAGATGTGATTGGCCTCGAGAAGCCTCAGCGGAAATGGGCCTCATCTCGCCTGGAGGGCAAAACCTCCTGGATTTTCTCGAGTTGCGGCAGGTGCTCTCGACTTACGACGGGGACCTCAGGGACCCGCTCTGGTGGCCTCAGGAAAGGCCAGTCCCCATGCGAGTTCCTCGGGGGCCTCTCGGGATTCCTCTCCCATCGATGCCGGGGCCTAAGACCTTGTGTGGAGTCGGGGCCGGAACCTGAGGATTCCTCTCCAGTGCTGACATGGATCTTGGGGTACTTCTGGAGTCTCCCCAGGGGAGTCAGTCCTCGTCTCGAATGCGGGCATGCACTTGCGCTTTCCTCCAGAGCGGTAGCAGCAGTGTCACGCAGTCCGCCGCGTGGATCAAAGGATCTATGGTTTTCCCTCGAGTCTTTCCCACGAGGCTTTCCCACGAGGCTTTCCCACAGGGCAGTCCCACGTGCACACGTGGTGGGAGTCGATCCTCGGCTTGAACGTCAAGGCAGTGCAGGGAAAACAGGTTCCTCTGGAATGGACTGACACATCTGGGGGACTCTTGGAATGGTGTCACGACCCTGGAGTTCCTCTCTCCTTTCCTGTGGAGAGCGCCTCCTCTTGAGATGCGACGGGAACGCCGGGAATTCTTTCCCTACGAAACAGGGAAAGGATCCCTCATCTCGAGCTAGGAGGCGGAAACGGGGCTCCCCGGATGTGTGCGGGACACCACGTGCTTCCTCTCGAGTGGAGACGGGTATGTCGGGGAACTTCTTGAGTTGCAGCAAGGGTGTGAAGGACCCTTTGGAGTTCCAGTGGTTAGATGTGATTGGCCTCGAGAAGCCTCAGCGGAAATGGGCCTCATCTCGCCTGGAGGGCAAAACCCCCTGGATTTTCTCGAGTTGCGGCAGGTGCTCTCGACTTACGACGGGGACCTCAGGGAACCGCTCTGGTGGCCTCAGGAAAGGCCAGTCCCCATGCGAGTTCCTCGGGGGCCTCTCGGGATTCCTCTCCCGTCGATGCCGGGTCCTAAGACCTTGTGTGGAGTCGGGGCCGGAACCTGAGGATTCCTCTCCAGTGCTGACATGGATCTTGGGGTACTTCTGGAGTCTCCCCAGGGGAGTCAGTAATCGTCTCGAATGCGGGCATGCACTTGCGCTTTCCTCCAGAGCGGTAGCAGCAGTGTCACGCAGTCCGCCGCATGGATCAAAGGATCTATGGTTTTCCCTCGAGTCTTTCCCATGAGGTTTTCCCACGAGGCTTTCCCACAGGGCTGTCCCACGTGCACACGTGGTGGGAGTCGATCCTCGGCGTGAACGTCAAGGCAGTGCAGGGAAAACAGGTTCCTCTGGAATGGACTGACACATCTGGGGGACTCTTGGAATGGTGTCACGACCCTGGAGTTCCTCTCGCCTTTCCTGTGGAGAGCGCCTCCTCTTGAGATGCGACGGGAAGGCCGGGAATTCTTTCCCTACGAAACAGGGAAAGGATCCCTCATCTCGAGCTAGTAGGCGGAAACGGGGCTCCCCGGATGTGTGCGGGACACCACGTGCTTCCTCTCGAGTGCAGACGGGTATGTCGGGGAACTTCTTGAGTTGCAGCAAGGGTGTGAAGGACCCTTTGGTGTTCCAGTGGTTAGATGTGATTGGCCTCAAGAAGCCTCAGCGGAAATGGGCCTCATCTCGCCTGGAGGGCAAAACCTCCTGGATTTTCTCGAGTTGCGGCAGGTGCTCTCGACTTACGACAGGGACCTCAGGGACCCGCTCTGGTGGCCTCAGGAAAGGCCAGTCCCCATGCGAGTTCCTCGGGGGCCTCTCGGGATTCCTCTCCCATCGATGCCGGGGCCTAAGACCTTGTGTGGAGTCGGGGCCGGAACCTGAGGATTCCTCTCCAGTGCTGACATGGATATTGGGGTACTTCTGGAGTCTCCCCAGGGGAGTCAGTCCTCGTCTGGAATGCGGGCATGCACTTGCGCTTTCCTCCAGAGCGGTAGCAGCAGTGTCACGCAGTCCGCCGCTTGGATCAAAGGATCTATGGTTTTCCCTCGAGTCTTTCCCATGAGGTTTTCCCACGAGGCTTTCCCACAGGGCTGTCCCACGTGCACACGTGGTGGGAGTCGATCCTCGGCTTGAACGTCAAGGCAGTGCAGGGAAAACAGGTTCCTCTGGAATGGACTGACACATCTGGGGGACTCTTGGAATGGTGGCACGACCCTGGAGTTCCTCTCGCCTTTCCTGTGGAGAGCGCCTCCTCTTGAGATGCGACGGGAACGCCGGGAATTCTTTCCCGACGAAACAGGGAAAGGATCCCTCATCTCGAGCTAGTAGGCGGAAACGGAGCTCCCCTGGATGTGTGCAGGACACCACGTGCTTCCTCTCGTGTGAAGACGGGTATGTCGGGGAACTTCTTGAGTTGCAGCAATGGTGTGAAGGACCCTTTGGAAGTTCCAGTGGTTAGATGTGATTGGCCTCGAGAAGCCTCAGCGGAAATGGGCCTCATCTCGCCTGGAGGGCAAAACCTCCTGGATTTTCTCGAGTTGCGGCAGGTGCTCTCGACTTTCGACGGGGACCTCAGGGAACCGCTCTGGTGGCCTCAGGAAAGGCCAGTCCCCATGCGAGTTCCTCGGGGGCGTTTCGGGATTCCTCTCCCTTCGATGCCGGGGCCTAAGACCTTGTGTGGAGTCGGGGCCGGAACCTGAGGATTCCTCTCCAGTGCTGACATGGATCTTGGGGTACTTCTGGAGTCTCCCCAGGGGAGTCAGTCCTCGTCTCTAATGCGGGCATGCACTTGCGCTTTCCTCCAGAGCGGTAGCAGCAGTGTCACGCAGTCCGCCGCGTGGATCAAAGGATCTATGGTTTTCCCTCGAGTCTTTCCCGTGAGGTTTTCCCACGAGGCTTTCCCACAGGGCTGTCCCACGTGCACACGTGGTGGGAGTCGATCCTCGGCTTGAACGTCAAGGCAGTGCAGGGAAAACAGGTTCCTCTGGAATGGACTGACACATCTGGGGGACTCTTGGAATGGTGTCACGACCCTGGAGTTCCTCTCGCCTTTCCTGTGGAGAGCACCTCCTCTTGAGATGCGACGGGAACGCCGGGAATTCTTTCCCTACGAAACAGGGAAAGGATCCCTCATCTCGAGCTAGGAGGCGGAAACGGGGCTCCCCTGGATGTGTGCGTGACACCACGTGCTTCCTCTCGAGTGCAGACGGGTATGTCGGGGAACTTCTTGAGTTGCAGCAAGGGTGTGAAGGACCCTTTGGAAGTTCCAGTGGTTAGATGTGATTGGCCTAGAGAAGCCTCAGCGGAAATGGGCCTCATCTCGCCTGGAGGGCAAAACCTCCTGGATTTTCTCGAGTTGCGGCAGGTGCTCTCGACTTACGACGGGGACCTCAGGGACCCGCTCTGGTGGCCTCAGGAAAGGCCAGTTCCCATGGGAGTTCCTCGGGGGCCTCTCGGGATTGCTCTCCCGTCGATGCCGGGGCCTAAGACCTTGTGTGGAGTCGGGGCCGGAACCTGAGGATTCCTCTCCAGTGCTGACATGGATCTTGGGGTACTTCTGGAGTCTCCCCAGGGGAGTCAGTACTCGTCTCGAATGCGGGCATGCACTTGCGCTTTCCTCCAGAGCGGTAGCAGCAGTGTCACGCAGTCCGCTGCGTGGATCAAAGGATCTATGGTTTTCCCTCGAGTCTTTCCCACGAGGCTTTCCCACGAGGCTTTCCCACAGGGCTGTCCCACGTGCACACGTGGTGGGAGTCGATCCTCGGCTTGAACGTCAAGGCAGTGCAGGGAAAACAGGTTCCTCTGGAATTGACTGACACATCTGGGGGACTCTTGGAATGGTGGCACGACCCTGGAGTTCCTCTCGCCTTTCCTGTGGAGAGCGCCTCCTCTTGAGATGCGACGGGAACGACGGAATTCTTTCCCTACGAAACAGGGAAAGGATCCCTTATCTCGAGCAAGTAGGCGGAAACGGGGCTCCCCTGGATGTGTCCGGGACCCACGTGCTTCCACTCGAGTGGAGACGGGTATGTCGGGGAACTTCTTGAGTTGCAGCAAGGGTGTGAAGGACCCTTTGGAAGTTCCAGTGGTTAGACGTGATTAGCCTCGAGAAGCCTCAGCGGAAATGGGCCTCATCTCGCCTGGAGGGCAAAACCTCCTGGATTTTCTCGAGTTGCGGCAGGTGCTCTCGACTTACGATGGGGACCTCAGGGACCCGCTCTTGTGGCCTCAGGAAAGGCCAGTCCCCATGCGAGTTCCTCGGGGGCCTCTCGGGATTCCTCTCCCGTCGATGCCGGGGCCTAAGACCTTGTGTGGAGTCGGGGCCGGAACCTGAGGATTCCTCTCCCGCATTGACATGGATCTTGGGGTACTTGTGGAGTCTCCCCAGGGGAGTCAGTCCTCGTCTCGAATGCGGGCATGCACTTGCGCTTTCCTCCAGAGCGGTAGCAGCAGTGTCACGCAGTCCGCCGCGTGGATCAAAGGATCTATGGTTTTCCCTCGAGTCTTTCCCACGAGGCTTTCCCACGAGGCTTTCCCACAGGGCTGTCCCACGTGCACACGTGGTGGGAATCGATCCTCGGCTTGAACGTCAAGGCAGTGCAGGGAAAACAGTTTCCTCTGGAATGGACTGACACATCTGGGGGACTCTTGGAATGGTGGCACGACCCTGGAGTTCCTCTCGCCTTTCCTGTGGAGAGCGCCTCCTCTTGAGATGCGACGGGAACGCCGGGAATTCTTTCCCTATGAAACAGGGAAAGGATCCGTCATCTCGAGCTAGGAGTCGGAAACGGGGCTCCCCTGGATGTGTGCAGGACACCACGTGCTTCCTCTCGAGTGCAGACGGGTATGTCGGGGAACTTCTTGAGTTGCAGCATGGGTGTGAAGGACCCTTTGGAAGTTCCAGTGGTTAGATGTGATTGGCCTCGAGAAGCCTCAGCGGAAATGGGCCTCATCTCGCCTGGAGGGAAAAAACCTCCTGGATTTTCTCGAGTTGCGGCAGGTGCTCTCGACTTACGACGCGGACCTCAGGGACCCGCTCTGGTGGCCTCAGGAAAGGCCAGTCCCCATGCGAGTTCCTCGGGGTCCTCTCGGGATTCCTCTCCCGTCGATCCCGGGGCCTAAGACCTTGTGTGGAGTCGGGGCCGGAACCTGAGGATTCCTCTCCAGTGCTGACATGGATCTTGGGGTACTTCTGGAGTCTCCCCAGGGGAGTCAGTCCTCGTCTCGAATGCGGGCATGCACTTTCGCTTTCCTCCAGAGCGGTAGCAGCAGTGTCACGCAGTCCGCCGCGTGGATCAAAGGATCTATGGTTTTCCCTCGAGTCTTTCCCACGAGGCTTTCCCACGAGGCTTTCCCACAGGGCTGTCCCACGTGCACACGTGGTGGGAGTCGATCCTCGGCTTGAACGTCAAGGCAGTGCAGGGAAAACAGGTTCCTCTGGAATGGACTGACACATCTGGGGGACTCTTGGAATGGTCGCACGACCCTGGAGTTCCTCTCGCCTTTCCTGTGGAGAGCGCCTCCTCTTGAGATGCGACGGGAACGCCGGGAATTCTTTCCCTACAAAACAGGGAAAGGATCCCTCATCTCGAGCTAGGAGGCGGAAACGGGGCTCCCCTCGATGTGTGCGGGACACCACATGCTTCCTCTCGAGTGCAGACGGGTATGTCGGGGAACTTCTTGAGTTGCAACAAGGGTGTGAAGGACCCTTTGGAAGTTCCAGTGGTTAGATGTGATTGGCCTCGAGAAGCCCCAGCGTAAATGGGCCTCATCTCGCCTGGAGGGCAAAACCTACTGGATTTTCTCGAGTTGCGGCAGGTGCTCTCGACTTACGACGGGGACCTCAGGGACCCGCTCTGGTGGCCTCAGGAAAGGCCAGTCCCCATGCGAGTTCCTCGAGGGCCTCTCGGGATTCCTCTCCCGTCGATGACGGGGCCTAAGACCTTGTGTGGAGTCGGGGCCGGAACCTGAGGATTCCTCTCCAGTGCTGACATGGATCTTGGGGTACTTCTGGAGTCTCCCCAGGGGAGTCAGTCCTCGTCTCGAATGCGGGCATGCACTTGCGCTTTCCTCCAGAGCGGTAGCAGCAGTGTCACGCAGTCCGCCGCGTGGATCAAAGGATCTATGGTTTTCCCTCGAGTCTTTCCCACGAGGCTTTCCCACGAGGCTTTCCCACAGGGCTGTCCCACGTGCACACGTGGTGGGAGTCGATCCTCGGCTTGAACGTCAAGGAAGTGCAGGGAAAACATGTTCCTCTGGAATGGACTGACACATCTGGGGACTCTTGGAATGGTGTCACGACCCTGGAGTTCCTCTCACCTTTCCTGTGGAGAGCGCCTCCTCTTGAGATGCGACGGGAACACCGGGAATTCTTTCCCTACGAAACAGGGAAAGGATCCCTCATCTCGAGCTTGGAGGCGGAAACCGGGCTCCCCTCGATGTGTGCGGGACCCCACGTGCTTCCTCTCGAGTGGAGACGGGTATGTCCCGGAACTGCTTGAGTTGCAGCAAGGGTGTGAAGGACCCCTTGGAAGTTCCAGTGGTTAGATGTGATTGGCCTCGAAAAGCCTCATCGGAAATGGGCCTCATCTCGCCTGGAGGGCAAAACCTCCTGGATTTTCTCGAGTTGCGGCAGGTCCTCTCGACTTACGACGGGGACCTCAGGGACCCGCTCTGGTGGCCTCAGGAAAGGCCAGTCCCCATGCGAGTTCCTCGGGGGTCTCTCGGGATTCCTCTCCCGTCGATCCCGGGGCCTAAGACCTTGTGTGGAGTCGGGGCCGGAACCTGAGGATTCCTCTCCAGTGCCGACATGGATCTTGGGGTACTTCTGGAGTCTCCCCAGGGGAGTCAGTCCTCGTCTCGAATGCGGGCATGCACTTGCGCTTTCCTCCAGAGCGGTAGCAGCAGTGTCACGCAGTCCGCCGCGTGGATCAAAGGATCTATGGTTTTCCCTCGAGTCTTTCCCACGAGGCTTTCCCACGAGGCTTTCCCACAGGGCTGTCCCACGAGCACACGTGGTGGGAGTCGATCCTCGGCTTGAACGTCAAGGCAGTGCAGGGAAAACAGGTTCCTCTGGAATGGACTGACACATCTGGGGGACTCTTGGAATGGTGGCACGACCCTGGAGTTCCTCTCGCCTTTCCTGTGGAGAGCGCCTCCTCTTGAGATGCGACGGGAACGCCGGGAATTCTTTCCCTACGAAACAGGGAAAGGATCCCTCATCTCGAGCTAGGAGGCGGAAACGGGGCTCCCCTGGATGTGTGCGGGACCCACGTGCTTCCTCTCGAGTGGAGACGGGTATGTCGGCGAACTTCTTGAGTTGCAGCAAGGGTGTGAAGGACCCTTTGGAAGTTCCAGTGGTTAGACGTGATTAGCCTCGAGAAGCCTCAGCGGAAATGGGCCTCATCTCGCCTGGAGGGCAAAACCTCCTGGATTTTCTCGAGTTGCGGCAGGTGCTCTCGACTTACGACGGGGACCTCAGGGACCCGCTCTGGTGGCCTCAGGACAGGCCAGTCCCCATGCGAGTTCCTCGGGGGACTCTCGGGATTCCTCTCCCGTCTATGCCGGGGCCTAAGACCTTGTGTGGAGTCGGGGCCGGAACCTGAGGATTCCTCTCCAATGCTGACATGGATCTTGGGGTACTTCTGGAGTCTCCCCAGGGGAGTCAGTCCTCGTCTCGAATGCGGGCATGCACTTGCGCTTTCCTCCAGAGCGGTAGCAGCAGTGTCACGCAGTCCGCCGCGTGGATCAAAGGATCTATGGTTTTCCCTCGAGTCTTTCCCACGAGGCTTTCCCACGAGGCTTTCCCACAGGGCTGTCCCACGTGCACACGTGGTGGGAGTCGATCCTCGGCTTGAACGTCAAGGCAGTGCAGGGAAAACAGGTTCCTCTGGAATGGACTGACACATCTGGGGGACTCTTGGAATGGTGGCACGACCCTGGAGTTCCTCTCGCCTTTCCTGTGGAGAGCGCCTCCTCTTGAGATGCGACGGGAACGCCGGGAATTCTTTCCCTAGGAAACAGGGAAAGGATCCCTCATCTCGAGCTAGGAGGCGGAAACGGGGCTCCCCTGGATGTGTGCGGGACCCCACGTGCTTCCTCTCGAGTGGAGACGGGTATGTCGGGGAACTTCTTGAGTTGCAGCAAGGGTGTGAAGGACCCTTTGGAAGTTCCAGTGGTTAGACGTGATTAGCCTCGAGAAGCCTCAGCGGAAATGGGCCTCATCTCGCCTGGAGGGCAAAACCTCCTGGATTTTCTCGAGTTGCGGCAGGTGCTCTCGACTTTCGACGGGGACCTCAGGGACCCGCTCTGGTGGCCTCAGGAAAGGCCAGTCCCCATGCGAGTTCCTCGGGGGCCTCTCGGGATTCCTCTCCCGTCGATGCCGGGGCCTTAGACCATGTGTGGAGTCGGGGCCGGAACCTGAGGATTCCTCTCCAGTGCTGACATGGATCTTGGGGTAATTCTGGAGTCTCCCCAGGGGAGTCAGTCCTCGTCTCGAATGCGGGCATGCACTTGCGCTTTCCTCCAGAGCGGTAGCAGCAGTGTCACGCAGTCCGCCACGTGGATCAAAGGATCTATGGTTTTCCCTCGAGTCTTTCCCAAGAGGCTTTCCCACGAGGCTTTCCCACAGGGCTGTCCCACGTGCACACGTGGTGGGAGTCGATCCTCGGCTTGAACGTCAAGGCAGTGCAGGGAAAACAGGTTCCTCTGGAATGGACTGACACATCTGGGGGACTCTTGGAATGGTGGCACGACCCTGGAGTTCCTCTCGCCTTTCCTGTGGAGAGCGCCTCCTCTTGAGATGCGACGGGAACGCCGGGAATTCTTTCCCTACGAAACAGGGAAAGGATCCCTCATCTCGAGCTAGGAGGCTGAAACGGGGCTCCCCTGGATGTGTGCGGGACCCCACGTGCTTCCTCTCGAGTGGAGACGGGTATGTCGGGGAACTTCTTGAGTTGCAGCAAGGGTGTGAAGGACCCGTTGGAAGTTCCAGTGGTTAGACGTGATTAGCCTCGAGAAGCCTCAGCGGAAATGGGCCTCATCTCGCCTGGAGGGCAAAACCTCCTGGATTTTCTCGAGTTGCGGCAGGTGCTCTCGACTTACGACGGGGACCTCAGGGACCCGCTCTGGTGGCCTCAGGAAAGGCCAGTCCCCATGCGAGTTCCTCGGGGGCCTCTCGGGATTCCTCTCCCGTCGATGCCGGGGCCTAAGACATTGTGTGGAGTCGGGGCCGGAACCTGAGGATTCCTCTCCAGTGCTGACATGGATCTTGGGGTACTCCTGGAGTCTCCCCACGGGAGTCAGTCCTCGTCTCGAATGCGGGCATGCACTTGCGCTTTCCTCCAGAGCGGTAGCAGCATTGTCACGCAGTCCGCCGCGTGGATCAAAGGATCTATGGTTTTCCCTCGAGTCTTTCCCAAGAGGCTTTTCCACGAGGCTTTCCCACAGGGCTGTCCCACGTGCACACGTGGTGGGAGTCGATCCTCGGCTTGAACGTCAAGGCAGTGCAGGGAAAACAGATTCCTCTGGAATAGACTGACACATCTGGGGGACTCTTGGAATGGTGGCACGACCCTGGAGTTCCTCTCGCCTTTCCTGTGGAGAGCGCCTCCTCTTGAGATGCGACGGGAACGCCGGGAATTCTTTCCCTACGAAACAGGGAAAGGATCCCTCATCTCGAGCTAGGAGGCGGAAACGGGGCTCCCCTGGATGTGTGCGGAACCCCACGTGCTTCCTCTCGAGTGGAGACGGGTATGTCGGGGAACTTCTTGAGTTGCAGCAAGGGTTTGAAGGACCCTTTGGAAGTTCCAGTGGTTAGACGTGATTAGCCTCGAGAAGCCTCAGCGGAAATGGGCCTCATCTCGCCTGGAGGGCAAAACCTCCTGGATTTTCTCGAGTTGCGGCAGGTGCTCTCGACTTACGACGGGGACCTCAGGGACCCGCTCTGGTGGCCTCAGGAAAGGCCAGTCCCCAGGCGAGTTCCTCGGGGGCCTCTCGGGATTCCTCTCCCGTCCATGCCGGGGCCTAAGATCTTGTGTGGAGTCGGGGCCGGAACCTGAGGATTCTTCTCCAGTCCTGACATGGATCTTTTTGTACTTCTAGAGTCTCCCCAGGGGAGTCAGTCCTCGTCTCGAATGCGGGCATACACTTGCGCTTTCCTCCAGAGCGGTAGCAGCAGTGTCACGCAGTCCGCAGCGTGGATCAAAGGATCTATGGTTTTCCCTCGAGTCTTTCCCACGAGGCTTTCCCACGAGGCTTTCCCACAGGGCTGTCCCACGTGCACACGTGGTGGGAGTCGATCCTCGGCTTGAACGTCAAGGCAGTGCAGGGAAAACAGGTTCCTCTGGAATGGACTGACACATCTGGGGGACTCTTGGAATGGTGGCACGACCCTGGAGTTCCTCTCGCCTTTCCTGTGGAGAGCGCCTCCACTTGAGATGCGACGGGAACGCCGGGAATTCTTTCCCTACGAAACAGGGAAAGGATCCCTCATCTCGAGCTAGGAGGCGGAAACGGGGCTCCCCTGGATGTGTGCGGGACCCCACGTGCTTCCTCTCGAGTGGAGACGGGTATGTCGGGGAACTTCTTGAGTTGCAGCAAGGGTGTGAAGGACCCTTTGGAAGTTCCAGTGGTTAGACGTGATTAGCCTCGAGAAGCCTCAGCGGAAATGGGCCTCATCTCGCCTGGAGGGCAAAACCTCCTGGATTTTCTCGAGTTGCGGCAGGTGCTCTCGACTTACGACGGGGACCTCAGGGACCCACTCTGGTGGCATCAGGAAAGGCCAGTCCCCATGCGAGTTCCTCAGGGGCCTCTCGGGATTCCTCTCCCGTCGATGCCGGGGCCTAAGACCTTGTGTGGAGTCGGGGCCGGAACCTGAGGATTCCTCTCCAGTGCTGACATGGATCTTGGGGTACTTCTGGAATCTCCCCAGGGGAGTCAGTCCTCGTCTCGAATGCGGGCATGCACTTGCGCTTTCCTCCAGAGCGGTAGCAGCAGTGTCACGCAGTCCGCCGCGTGGATCAAAGGATCTATGGTTTTCCCTCGAGTCTTTCCCACGAGGCTTTCCCACGAGGCTTTCCCACAGGGCTGTCCCACGTGCACACGTGGTGGGAGTGGATCCTCGGCTTGAACGTCAAGGCAGTGCAGGGAAAACAGGTTCCTCTGGAATGGACTGACACATCTGGGGGACTCTTGGAATGGTGGCACGACCCTGGAGTTCCTCTCACCTTTCCTGTGGAGAGCGCCTCCTCTTGAGATGCGACGGGAACGCCGGGAATTCTTTCCCTACGAAACAGGGAAAGGATCCCTCATCTCGAGCTAGGAGGCGGAAACGGGGCTCCCCTGGATGTGTGCGGGACCCCACGTGCTTCCTCTCGAGTGGAGACGGGTATGTCGGGGAACTTCTTGAGTTGCAGCAAGGGTGTGAAGGACCCTTTGGAAGTTCCACTGGTTAGACGTGATTAGCCTCGAGAAGCCTCAGCGGAAATGGGCCTCATCTCGCCTGGAGGGCAAAACCTCCTGGATTTTCTCGAGTTGCGGCAGGTGCTCTCGACTTACGACGGGGACCTCAGGGACCCGCTCTGGTGGCCTCAGGAAAGGCCAGTCCCCATGCGAGTTCCTCGGGGGCCTCTCGGCATTCCTCTCCCGTCGATGCCGGGGCCTAAGACCTTGTGTGGAGTCGGTGCCGGAACCTGAGGATTCCTCTCCAGTGCTGACATGGATCTTGGGGTACTTCTGGAGTCTCCCCAGGGGAGTCAGTCCTCGTCTCGAATGCGGGCATGCACTTGCGCTTTCCTCCAGAGCGGTAGCAGCAGTGTCACGCAGTCAGCCGCGTGGATCAAAGGATCTATGTTTTTCCCTCGAGTCTTTCCCACGAGGCTTTCCCATGAGGCTTTCCCACAGGGCTGTCCCACGTGCACACGTGGTGGGAGTCGATCCTCGGCTTGAACGTCAAGGCAGTGCAGGGAAAACAGGTTCCTCTGGAATGGACTGATACATCTGGGGGACTCTTGGAATTGTGGCACCACCCTGGAGTTCCTCTCGCCTTTCCTGTGGAGAGCGCCTCCTCTGGAGATGCGACGGGAAAGCCGAGAATTCTTTCCCTACGAAACAGGGAAAGGATCCCTCATCTCGAGCTAGGAGGCGGAAACTTGGCTCCCCTGGATGTGTGAGGGACCCCACGTGCTTCCTCTCGAGTGGAGACGGGTATGTCGGGGAACTTCTTGAGTTGCAGCAAGGGTGTGAAGCACCCTTTGGAAGTTCCAGTGGTTAGACGTGATTAGCCTCGAGAAGCCTCAGCGGAAATGGGCATCATCTCGCCTGGAGGGCAAAACCTCCTGGATTTTCTCGAGTTGCGGCAGGTGCTCTCGACTTACGACGGGGACCTCAGGGACCCGCTCTGGTGGCCTCAGGAAAGGCCAGTCCCCATGCGAGTTCCTCTGGGGCCTCTCGGCATTCCTCTCCCGTCGATGCCGGGGCCTAAGACCTTGTGTGGAGTCGGGGCCGGAACCTGAGGATTCCTCTCCAGTGCTGACATGGATCTTGGGGTACTTCTGGAGTCTCCCCAGGGGAGTCAGTCCTCGTCTCGAATGCGGGCATGCACTTGCGCTTTCCTCCAGAGCGGTAGCAGCAGTGTCACGCAGTCCGCCGCGTGGATCAAAGGATCTATGGTTTTCCCTCGAGTCTTTCCCACGAGGCTTTCCCACGAGGCTTTCCCACAGGGCTGTCCCACGTGCACACGTGGTGGGAGTCGATCCTCGGCTTGAACGTCAAGGCAGTGCAGGGAAAACAGGTTCCTCTGGAATGGACTGACACATCTGGGGGACTCTTGGAATGGTGGCACGACCCTGGAGTCCCTATCGCCTTTCCTGTGGAGAGCGCCTCCTCTTGAGATGCGACGGGAACGCCGGGAATTCTTTCCCTACGAAACAGGGAAAGGATCCCTCATCTCGAGCTAGGAGGCGGAAACGGGGCTCCCCTGGATGTGTGCGGGACCCCACGTGCTTCCTCTCGAGTGGAGACGGGTATGTCGGGGAACTTCTTGAGATGCAGCAAGGGTGTGAAGGACCCTTTGGATGTTCCAGTGGTTAGACGTGATTAGCCTCGAGAAGCCTCAGCGGAAATGGGCCTCATCTCGCCTGGAGGGCAAAACCTCCTGGATTTTCTCGAGTTGGGGCAGGTGCCCTCGACTTACGACGGGGACCTCAGGGACCCGCTCTGGTGGCCTCAGGAAAGGCCAGTCCCCATGCGAGTTCCTCGGGGGCCTCTCGGGATTCCTCTCCCGTCGATGCCGGGGCCTAAGACCTTGTGTGGCGTCGGGGCCGGAACCTGAGGATTCCTCTCCAGTGCTGACATGGATCTTGGGGTAATTCTGGAGTCTCCCCAGGGGAGTCAGTCCTCGTCTCGAATGCGGGCATGCACTTGCGCTTTCCTCCAGAGCGGTAGCAGCAGTGTCACGCAGTCCGCCGCGTGGATCAAAGGATCTATGGTTTTCCCTCGAGTCTTTCCCACGAGGCTTTCCCACGAGGCTTTCCCACAGGGCTGTCCCACGTGCACACTTGGTGGGAGTGGATCCTCGGCTTGAACGTCAAGGCAGTGCAGGGAAAAAAGGTTCCTCTGGAATGGACTGACACATCTGGGGGACTCTTGGAATGGTGGCACGACCCTGGAGTTCCTCTCGCCTTTCCTGTGGAGAGCGCCTCCTCTTGAGATGCGACGGGAACGCCGGGAATTCTTTCCCTAGGAAACAGGGAAAGGATCCCTCATCTCGAGCTAGGAGGCGGAAACGGGGCTCCCCTGGATGTGTGCGGGACCCCACGTGCTTCCTCTCGAGTGGAGACGGGTATGTCGGGGAACTTCTTGAGTTGCAGCAAGGGTGTGAAGGACCCGTTGGAAGTTCCAGTGGTTAGACGTGATTAGCCTCGAGAAGCCTCAGCGGAAATGGGCCTCATCTCGCCTGGAGGGCAAAACCTCCTGGATTTTCTCGAGTTGCGGCAGGTGCTCTCGACTTACGACGGGGACCTCAGGGACCCGCTCTGGTGGCCTCAGGAAAGGCCAGTCCCCATGCGAGTTCCTCGGGGGCCTCTCGGGATTCCTCTCCCGTCGATGCCGGGGCCTAAGACATTGTGTGGAGTCGGGGCCGGAACCTGAGGATTCCTCTCCAGTGCTGACATGGATCTTGGGGTACTCCTGGAGTCTCCCCACGGGAGTCAGTCCTCGTCTCGAATGCGGGCATGCACTTGCGCTTTCCTCCAGAGCGGTAGCAGCATTGTCACGCAGTCCGCCGCGTGGATCAAAGGATCTATGGTTTTCCCTCGAGTCTTTCCCAAGAGGCTTTTCCACGAGGCTTTCCCACAGGGCTGTCCCACGTGCACACGTGGTGGGAGTCGATCCTCGGCTTGAACGTCAAGGCAGTGCAGGGAAAACAGATTCCTCTGGAATAGACTGACACATCTGGGGGACTCTTGGAATGGTGGCACGACCCTGGAGTTCCTCTCGCCTTTCCTGTGGAGAGCGCCTCCTCTTGAGATGCGACGGGAACGCCGGGAATTCTTTCCCTACGAAACAGGGAAAGGATCCCTCATCTCGAGCTAGGAGGCGGAAACGGGGCTCCCCTGGATGTGTGCGGAACCCCACGTGCTTCCTCTCGAGTGGAGACGGGTATGTCGGGGAACTTCTTGAGTTGCAGCAAGGGTTTGAAGGACCCTTTGGAAGTTCCAGTGGTTAGACGTGATTAGCCTCGAGAAGCCTCAGCGGAAATGGGCCTCATCTCGCCTGGAGGGCAAAACCTCCTGGATTTTCTCGAGTTGCGGCAGGTGCTCTCGACTTACGACGGGGACCTCAGGGACCCGCTCTGGTGGCCTCAGGAAATGCCAGTCCCCAGGCGAGTTCCTCGGGGGCCTCTCGGGATTCCTCTCCCGTCCATGCCGGGGCCTAAGATCTTGTGTGGAGTCGGGGCCGGAACCTGAGGATTCTTCTCCAGTCCTGACATGGATCTTTTTGTACTTCTAGAGTCTCCCCAGGGGAGTCAGTCCTCGTCTCGAATGCGGGCATACACTTGCGCTTTCCTCCAGAGCGGTAGCAGCAGTGTCACGCAGTCCGCAGCGTGGATCAAAGGATCTATGGTTTTCCCTCGAGTCTTTCCCACGAGGCTTTCCCACGAGGCTTTCCCACAGGGCTGTCCCACGTGCACACGTGGTGGGAGTCGATCCTCGGCTTGAACGTCAAGGCAGTGCAGGGAAAACAGGTTCCTCTGGAATGGACTGACACATCTGGGGGACTCTTGGAATGGTGGCACGACCCTGGAGTTCCTCTCGCCTTTCCTGTGGAGAGCGCCTCCACTTGAGATGCGACGGGAACGCCGGGAATTCTTTCCCTACGAAACAGGGAAAGGATCCCTCATCTCGAGCTAGGAGGCGGAAACGGGGCTCCCCTGGATGTGTGCGGGACCCCACGTGCTTCCTCTCGAGTGGAGACGGGTATGTCGGGGAACTTCTTGAGTTGCAGCAAGGGTGTGAAGGACCCTTTGGAAGTTCCAGTGGTTAGACGTGATTAGCCTCGAGAAGCCTCAGCGGAAATGGGCCTCATCTCGCCTGGAGGGCAAAACCTCCTGGATTTTCTCGAGTTGCGGCAGGTGCTCTCGACTTACGACGGGGACCTCAGGGACCCACTCTGGTGGCATCAGGAAAGGCCAGTCCCCATGCGAGTTCCTCAGGGGCCTCTCGGGATTCCTCTCCCGTCGATGCCGGGGCCTAAGACCTTGTGTGGAGTCGGGGCCGGAACCTGAGGATTCCTCTCCAGTGCTGACATGGATCTTGGGGTACTTCTGGAATCTCCCCAGGGGAGTCAGTCCTCGTCTCGAATGCGGGCATGCACTTGCGCTTTCCTCCAGAGCGGTAGCAGCAGTGTCACGCAGTCCGCCGCGTGGATCAAAGGATCTATGGTTTTCCCTCGAGTCTTTCCCACGAGGCTTTCCCACGAGGCTTTCCCACAGGGCTGTCCCACGTGCACACGTGGTGGGAGTGGATCCTCGGCTTGAACGTCAAGGCAGTGCAGGGAAAACAGGTTCCTCTGGAATGGACTGACACATCTGGGGGACTCTTGGAATGGTGGCACGACCCTGGAGTTCCTCTCACCTTTCCTGTGGAGAGCGCCTCCTCTTGAGATGCGACGGGAACGCCGGGAATTCTTTCCCTACGAAACAGGGAAAGGATCCCTCATCTCGAGCTAGGAGGCGGAAACGGGGCTCCCCTGGATGTGTGCGGGACCCCACGTGCTTCCTCTCGAGTGGAGACGGGTATGTCGGGGAACTTCTTGAGTTGCAGCAAGGGTGTGAAGGACCCTTTGGAAGTTCCACTGGTTAGACGTGATTAGCCTCGAGAAGCCTCAGCGGAAATGGGCCTCATCTCGCCTGGAGGGCAAAACCTCCTGGATTTTCTCGAGTTGCGGCAGGTGCTCTCGACTTACGACGGGGACCTCAGGGACCCGCTCTGGTGGCCTCAGGAAAGGCCAGTCCCCATGCGAGTTCCTCGGGGGCCTCTCGGCATTCCTCTCCCGTCGATGCCGGGGCCTAAGACCTTGTGTGGAGTCGGTGCCGGAACCTGAGGATTCCTCTCCAGTGCTGACATGGATCTTGGGGTACTTCTGGAGTCTCCCCAGGGGAGTCAGTCCTCGTCTCGAATGCGGGCATGCACTTGCGCTTTCCTCCAGAGCGGTAGCAGCAGTGTCACGCAGTCAGCCGCGTGGATCAAAGGATCTATGTTTTTCCCTCGAGTCTTTCCCACGAGGCTTTCCCATGAGGCTTTCCCACAGGGCTGTCCCACGTGCACACGTGGTGGGAGTCGATCCTCGGCTTGAACGTCAAGGCAGTGCAGGGAAAACAGGTTCCTCTGGAATGGACTGATACCTCTGGGGGACTCTTGGAATTGTGGCACCACCCTGGAGTTCCTCTCGCCTTTCCTGTTTAGAGCGCCTCCTCTGGAGATGCGACGGGAACGCCGGGAATTCTTTCCCTACGAAACAGGGAAAGGATCCCTCATCTCGAGCTAGGAGGCGGAAACGTGGCTCCCCTGGATGTGTGAGGGACCCCACGTGCTTCCTCTCGAGTGGAGACGGGTATGTCGGGGAACTTCTTGAGTTGCAGCAAGGGTGTGAAGCACCCTTTGGAAGTTCCAGTGGTTAGACGTGATTAGCCTCGAGAAGCCTCAGCGGAAATGGGCATCATCTCGCCTGGAGGGCAAAACCTCCTGGATTTTCTCGAGTTGCGGCAGGTGCTCTCGACTTACGACGGGGACCTCAGGGACCCGCTCTGGTGGCCTCAGGAAAGGCCAGTCCCCATGCGAGTTCCTCTGGGGCCTCTCGGCATTCCTCTCCCGTCGATGCCGGGGCCTAAGACCTTGTGTGGAGTCGGGGCCGGAACCTGAGGATTCCTCTCCAGTGCTGACATGGATCTTGGGGTACTTCTGGAGTCTCCCCAGGGGAGTCAGTCCTCGTCTCGAATGCGGGCATGCACTTGCGCTTTCCTCCAGAGCGGTAGCAGCAGTGTCACGCAGTCCGCCGCGTGGATCAAAGGATCTATGGTTTTCCCTCGAGTCTTTCCCACGAGGCTTTCCCACGAGGCTTTCCCACAGGGCTGTCCCACGTGCACACGTGGTGGGAGTCGATCCTCGGCTTGAACGTCAAGGCAGTGCAGGGAAAACAGGTTCCTCTGGAATGGACTGACACATCTGGGGGACTCTTGGAATGGTGGCACGACCCTGGAGTCCCTATCGCCTTTCCTGTGGAGAGCGCCTCCTCTTGAGATGCGACGGGAACGCCGGGAATTCTTTCCCTACGAAACAGGGAAAGGATCCCTCATCTCGAGCTAGGAGGCGGAAACGGGGCTCCCCTGGATGTGTGCGGGACCCCACGTGCTTCCTCTCGAGTGGAGACGGGTATGTCGGGGAACTTCTTGAGATGCAGCAAGGGTGTGAAGGACCCTTTGGATGTTCCAGTGGTTAGACGTGATTAGCCTCGAGAAGCCTCAGCGGAAATGGGCCTCATCTCGCCTGGAGGGCAAAACCTCCTGGATTTTCTCGAGTTGGGGCAGGTGCCCTCGACTTACGACGGGGACCTCAGGGACCCGCTCTGGTGGCCTCAGGAAAGGCCAGTCCCCATGCGAGTTCCTCGGGGGCCTCTCGGGATTCCTCTCCCGTCGATGCCGGGGCCTAAGACCTTGTGTGGCGTCGGGGCCGGAACCTGAGGATTCCTCTCCAGTGCTGACATGGATCTTGGGGTAATTCTGGAGTCTCCCCAGGGGAGTCAGTCCTCGTCTCGAATGCGGGCATGCACTTGCGCTTTCCTCCAGAGCGGTAGCAGCAGTGTCACGCAGTCCGCCGCGTGGATCAAAGGATCTATGGTTTTCCCTCGAGTCTTTCCCACGAGGCTTTCCCACGAGGCTTTCCCACAGGGCTGTCCCACGTGCACACTTGGTGGGAGTGGATCCTCGGCTTGAACGTCAAGGCAGTGCAGGGAAAAAAGGTTCCTCTGGAATGGACTGACACATCTGGGGGACTCTTGGAATGGTGGCACGACCCTGGAGTTCCTCTCGCCTTTCCTGTGGAGAGCGCCTCCTCTTGAGATGCGACGGGAACGCCGGGAATTCTTTCCCTACGAAACAGGGAAAGGATCCCTCATCTCGAGCTAGGAGGCGGAAACGGGGCTCCCCTGGATGTGTGCGGAACCCCACGTGCTTCCTCTCGAGTGGAGACGGGTATGTCGGGGAACTTCTTGAGTTGCAGCAAGGGTGTGAAGGACCCTTTGGAAGTTCCAGTGGTTAGACGTGATTAGCCTCGAGAAGCCTCAGCGGAAATGGGCCTCATCTCGCCTGGAGGGCAAAACCTCCTGGATTTTCTCGAGTTGCGGCAGGTGCTCTCAACTTACGACGGGGACCTCAGGGACCCGCTCTGGTGGCCTCAGGAAAGGCCAGTCCCCATGCGAGTTCCTCGGGGGCGTCTCGGGATTCCTCTCCCGTCGATGCCGGGGCCTAAGACCTTGTGTGGAGTCGGGGCCGGAACCTGAGGATTCCTCTCCAGTGCTGACATGGATCTTGGGGTACTTCTGGAGTCTCCCCAGGGGAGTCAGTCCTCGTCTCGAATGCGGACATGCACTTGCGCTTTCCTCCAGAGCGGTAGCAGCAGTGTCACGCAGTCCGCCGCGTGGATCAAAGGATCTATGGTTTTCCCTCGAGTCTTTCCCACGAGGCTTTCCCACGAGGCTTTCCCACAGGGCTGTCCCACGTGCACACGTGGTGGGAGTCGATCCTCGGCTTGAACGTCAAGGCAGTGCAGGGAAAACAGGTTCCTCTGGAATGGACTGACACATCTGGGGGACTCTTGGAATGGTGGCACGACCCTGGAGTTCCTCTCGCCTTTCCTGTGGAGAGCGCCTCCTCTGGAGATGCGACGGGAACGCCGGGAATTCTTTCCCTACGAAACAGGGAAAGGATCCCTCATCTCGAGCTAGGAGGCGGAAACGGGGCTCCCCTGGATGTGTGCGGGACCCCACGTGCTTCCTCTCGAGTGGAGACGGGTATGTCGGGGAACTTCTTGAGTTGCAGCAAGGGTGTGTAGCACCCTTTGGAAGTTCCAGTGGTTAGACGTGATTAGCCTCGAGAAGCCTCAGCGGAAATGGGCCTCATCTCGCCTGGAGGGCAAAACCTCCTGGATTTTCTCGAGTTGCGGCAGGTGCTCTCGACTTACGATGGGGACCTCAGGGACCCGCTCTGGTGGCCTCAGGAAAGGCCAGTCCCCATGCGAGTTCCTCGGGGGCCTCTCGGGATTCCTCTCCCATCGATGCCGGGGCCAAAGACCTTGTGTGGAGTCGGGGCCGGAACCTGAGGATTCCTCTCCAGTGCTGACATGGATCTTGGGGTACTTCTGGAGTCTCCCCAGGGGAGTCAGTCCTCGTCTCGAATGCGGGCATGCACTTGCGCTTTCCTCCAGAGCGGTAGCAGCAGTGTCACGCAGTCCGCCGGGTGGATCAAAGGATCTATGGTTTTCCCTCGAGTCTTTCCCACGAGGCTTTCCCATGAGGCTTTCCCACAGGGCTGTCCCACGTGCACACGTGGTGGGAGTCGATCCTCGGCTTGAACGTCAAGGCAGTGCAGGGAAAACAGGTTCCTCTGGAATGGACTGATACATCTGGGGGACTCTTGGAATTGTGGCACCACCCTGGAGTTCCTCTCGCCTTTCCTGTTTAGAGCGCCTCCTCTGGAGATGCGACGGGAACGCCGGGAATTCTTTCCCTACGAAACAGGGAAAGGATCCCTCATCTCGAGCTAGGAGGCGGAAACGTGGCTCCCCTGGATGTGTGAGGGACCCCACGTGCTTCCTCTCGAGTGGAGACGGGTATGTCGGGGAACTTCTTGAGTTGCAGCAAGGGTGTGAAGCACCCTTTGGAAGTTCCAGTGGTTAGACGTGATTAGCCTCGAGAAGCCTCAACGGAAATGGGCCTCATCTCTCCTGGAGGGCAAAACCACCTGGATTTTCTCGAGTTGCGGCAGGTGCTCTCGACTTACGACGGGGACCTCAGGGACCCGCTCTGGTGGCCTCAGGAAAGGCCAGTCCCCATGCGAGTTCCTCGGGGGCCTCTCGGGATTCCTCTCCCGTCGATGCCGGGGCCTAAGACCTTGTGTGGAGTCGGGGCCGGAACCTGAGGATTCCTCTCCAGTGCTGACATGGATCTTGGGGTACTTCTGGAGTCTCCCCAGGGGAGTCAGTCCTCGTCTCGAATGCGGGCATGCACTTGCGCTTTCCTCCAGAGCGGTAGCAGCAGTGTCACGCAGTCCGCCGCGTGGATCAAAGGATCTATGGTTTTCCCTCGAGTCTTTCCCACGAGGCTTTCCCACGAGGCTTTCCCACAGGGCTGTCCCACGTGCACACGTGGTGGGAGTCGATCCTCGGCTTGAACGTCAAGGCAGTGCAGGGAAAACAGGTTCCTCTGGAATGGACTGACACAGCTGGGGGACTCTTGGAATGGTGGCACGACACTGGAGTTCCTCTCCCCTTTCCTGTGGAGAGCGCCTCCTCTTGAGATGCGACGGGAATGCCGGGAATTCTTTCCCTACGAAACAGGGAAAGGATCCCTCATCTCGAGCTAGGAGGCGGAAACGGGGCTCCCCTGGATGTGTGCGGGACCCCACGTGCTTCCTCTCGAGTGGAGACGGGTATGTCGGGGAACTTCTTGAGTTGCAGCAAGGGTGTGAAGGACCCTTTGGAAGTTCCAGTGGTTAGACGTGATTAGCCTCGAGAAGCCTCAGCGGAAATGGGCCTCATCTCGCCTGGAGGGCAAAACCTCCTGGATTTTCTCGAGTTGCGGCAGGTGCTCTCGACTTACGACGGGGACTTCAGGGACCCGCTCTGGTGGCCTCAGGAAAGGCCAGTCCCCATGCGAGTTCCTCGGGGGCCTCTCGGGATTCCTCTCCCGTCGATGCCGGGGCCTAAGACCTTGTGTGGAGTCGGGGCCGGAACCTGAGGATTCCTCTCCAGTGCTGACATGGATCTTGGGGTACTTCTGGAGTCTCCCCAGGGGAGTCAGTCCTCGTCTCGAATGCGGGCATGCACTTGCGCTTTCCTCCAGAGCGGTAGCAGCAGTGTCACGCAGTCCGCCGCGTGGATCAAAGGATCTATGGTTTTCCCTCGAGTCTTTCCCACGAGGCTTTCCCACGAGGCTTTCCCACAGGGCTGTCCCACGTGCACACGTGGTGGGAGTCGATCCTCGGCTTGAACGTCAAGGCAGTGCAGGGAAAACAGGTTCCTCTGGAATGGACTGACACATCTGGGGGACTCTTGGAATGGTGGCACGACCCTGGAGTTCCTCTCGCCTTTCCTGTGGAGAGCGACTCCTCTTGAGATGCGACGGGAACGCCGGGAATTCTTTCCCTACGAAACAGGGAAAGGATCCCTCATCTCGAGCTAGGAGGCGGAAACGGGGCTCCCCTGGATGTGTGCGGAACCCCACGTGCTTCCTCTCGAGTGGAGACGGGTATGTCGGGGAACTTCTTGAGTTGCAGCAAGGGTGTGAAGGACCCTTTGGAAGTTCCAGTGGTTAGACGTGATTAGCCTCGAGAAGCCTCAGCGGAAATGGGCCTCATCTTGCCTGGAGGGCAAAACCTCCTGGATTTTCTCGAGTTGCGGCAGGTGCTCTCGACTTACGACGGGGACGTCAGGGACCCGCTCTGGTGGCCTCAGGAAAGGCCAGTCCCCATGTGAGTTCCTCGGGGGCCTCTCGGGATTCCTCTCCCGTCGATGCCGGGGCCTAAGACCTTGTGTGGAGTCGGGGCCGGAACCTGAGGATTCCTCTCCAGTGCTGACATGGATCTTGGGGTACTTCTGGAGTCTCCCCAGGGGAGTCAGTCCTCGTCTCGAATGCGGGCATGCACTTGCGCTTTCCTCCAGAGCGGTAGCAGCAGTGTCACGCAGTCCGCCGCGTGGATCAAAGGATCTATGGTTTTCCCTCGAGTCTTTCCCACGAGGCTTTCCCACGAGGCTTTCCCACAGGGCTGTCCCACGTGCACACGTGGTGGGAGTCGATCCTCGGCTTGAACGTCAAGGCAGTGCAGGGAAAACAGGTTCCTCTGGAATGGACTGACACATCTGGGGGACTCTTGGAATGGTGGCACGACCCTGGAGTTCCTCTCGCCTTTCCTGTGGAGAGCGCCTCCTCTGGAGATGCGACGGGAACGCCGGGAATTCTTTCCCTACGAAACAGGGAAAGGATCCCTCATCTCGAGCTAGGAGGCGGAAACGGGGCTCCCCTGGATGTGTGCGGGACACCACGTGCTTCCTCTCGAGTGGAGACGGGTATGTCGGGGAACTTCTTGAGTTGCAGCAAGGGTGTGTAGCACCCTTTGGAAGTTCCAGTGGTTAGACGTGATTAGCCTCGAGAAGCCTCAGCGGAAATGGGCCTCATCTCGCCTGGAGGGCAAAACCTCCTGGATTTTCTCGAGTTGCGGCAGGTGCTCTCGACTTACGACGGGGACCTCAGGGACCCGCTCTGGTGGCCTCAGGAAAGGCCAGTCCCCATGCGAGTTCCTCGGGGGCCTCTCGGGATTCCTCTCCCATCGATGCCGGGGCCTAAGACCTTGTGTGGAGTCGGGGCCGGAACCTGAGGATTCCTCTCCAGTGCTGACATGGATCTTGGGGTACTTCTGGAGCCTCCCCAGGGGAGTCAGTCCTCGTCTCGAATGCGGGCATGCACTTGCGCTTTCCTCCAGAGCGGTAGCAGCAGTGTCACGCAGTCCGCCGCGTGGATCAAAAGATCTATGGTTTTCCCTCGAGTCTTTCCCACGAGGCTTTCCCACGAGGCTTTCCCACAGGGCTGTCCCACGTGCACACGTGTTGGGAGTCGATCCTCGGCTTGAACGTCAAGGCAGTGCAGGGAAAACAGGTTCCTCTGGAATGGACTGACACATCTGGGGGACTCTTGGAATGGTGGCACGACCCTGGAGTTCCTCTCGCCTTTCCTGTGGAGAGCGCCTCCTCTTGAGATGCGACGGGAACGCCGGGAATTCTTTCCCTACGAAACAGGGAAAGGATCCCTCATCTCGAGCTAGGAGGCGGAAACGGGTCTCCCCTGGATGTGTGCGGGACCCCACGTGCTTCCTCTCGAGTGGAGACGGGTATGTCGGGGAACTTCTTGAGTTGCAGCAAGGGTGTGAAGGACCCTTTGGAAGTTCCAGTGGTTAGACGTGATTAGCCTCGAGAGGCCTCAGCGGAAATGGGCCTCATCTCGGTGGAGGGCAAAACCTCCTGGATTTTCTCGAGTTGCGGCAGGTGCTCTCGACTTACGACGGGGACCTCAGGGACCCGCTCTGGTGGCCTCAGGAAAGGCCAGTCCCCATGCGAGTTCCTCGGGGGCGTCTCGGGATTCCTCTCCCGTCGATGCCGAGGCCTAAGACCTTGTGTGGAGTCGGGGCCGGAACCTGAGGATTCCTCTCCAGTGCTGACATGGATCTTGGGGTACTTCTGGAGTCTCCCCAGGGGAGTCAGTCCTCGTCTCGAATGCGGGCATGCACTTGCGCTTTCCTCCAGAGCGGTAGCAGCAGTGTCACGCAGTCCGCCGCGTGGATCAAAGGATCTATGGTTTTCCCTCGAGTCTTTCCCACGAGGCTTTCCCACGAGGCTTTCCCACAGGGCTGTCCCACGTGCACACGTGGTCGGAGTCGATCCTCGGCTTGAACGTCAAGGCAGTGCAGGGAAAACAGGTTCCTCTGGAATGGACTGACACATCTGGGGGACTCTTGGAATGGTGGCACGACCCTGGAGTTCCTCTCGCCTTTCCTGTGGAGAGCGCCTCCTCTTGAGATGCGACGGGAATGCTGGGAATTCTTTCCCTACGAAACAGGGAAAGGATCCCTCATCTCGAGCTAGGAGGCGGAAACGGGGCTCCCCTGGATGTGTGCGGGACCCCACGTGCTTCCTCTCGAGTGGAGACGGGTATGTCGGGGAACTTCTTGAGTTACAGCAAGGGTGTGAAGGACCCTTTGGAAGTTCCAGTGGTTAGACGTGATTAGCCTCGAGAAGCCTCAGCGGAAATGGGCCTCATCTCGCCTGGAGGGCAAAACCTCCTGGATTTTCTCGAGTTGCGGCAGGTGCTCTCGACTTAGGACGGGGACCTCAGGGACCCGCTCTGGTGGCCTCAGGAAAGGCCAGTCCCCATGCGAGTTCCTCGGGGGCCACTCGGCATTCCTCTCCCGTCGATGCTGGGGCCTAAGATCTTGTGTGGAATCGGGGCCGGAACCTGAGGATTCCTCTCCAGTGCTGACATGGATCTTGGGGTACTTCTGGAGTCTCCCCAGGGGAGTCAGTCCTCGTCTCGAATGCGGGCATGCACTTGCGCTTTCCTCCAGAGCGGTAGCAGCAGTGTCACGCAGTCTGCCGCGTGGATCAAAGGATCTATGGTTTTCTCTCGAGTCTTTCCCACGAGGCTTTCCCACGAGGCTTTCCCACAGGGCTGTCCCACGTGCACACGTGGTGGGAGTCGATCCTCGGCTTGAACGTCAAGGCAGTGCAGGGAAAACAGGTTCCTCTGGAATGGACTGACACATCTGGGGGACTCTTGGAATGGTGGCACGACCCTGGAGTTCCTCTCGCCTTTCCTGTGGAGAGCGCCTCCTCTTGAGATGCGACGGGAACGCCTGGAATTCTTTCCCTACGAAACAGGGAAAGGATCCCTCATCTCGAGCTAGGAGGCGGAAACGGGGCTCCCCTGGATGTGTGCGGGACCCCACGTGCTTCCTCTCGAGTGGAGACAGGTATGTCGGGGAACTTCTTGAGTTGCAGCAAGGGTGTGAAGGACCCTTTGGAAGTTCCAGTGGTTAGACGTGATTAGCCTCGAGAAGCCTCAGCGGAAATGGGCCTCATCTCGCCTGGAGGGCAAAACGTCCTGGATTTTCTCGAGTTGCGGCAGGTGCTCTCGACATACGACGGGGACCTCAGGGACCCGCTCTGGTGGCCTCAGGAAAGGCCAGTCCCCATGCGAGTTCCTCGGGGGCCTCTCGGGATTCCTCTCCCGTCGATGCCGGGGCCTAAGACCTTGTGTGGACTCGGTGCCGGAACCTGAGGATTCCTCTCCAGTGCTGACATGGATCTTGGGGTACTTCTGGAGTCTCCCCAGGGGAGTCAGTCCTCGTCTCGAATGCGGGCATGCACTTGTGCTTTCCTCCAGAGCGGTAGCAGCAGTGTCACGCAGTCCGCCGCGTGGATCAAAGGATCTATGGTTTTCCCTCGAGTCTTTCCCACGAGGCTTTCCCACGAGGCTTTCCCACAGGGCTGTCCCACGTGCACACGTGGTGGGAGTCGATCCTCGGCTTGAACGTCAAGGCATTGCAGGGAAAACAGGTTCCTCTGGAATGGACTGACACATCTGGGGGACTCTTGGAATGGTGGCACGACCCTGGAGTTCCTCTCGCCTTTCCTGTGGAGAGCGCCTCCTCTTGAGATGCGAAGGGAACGCCGGGAATTCTTTCCCTACGAAACAGGGAAAGGATCCCTCATCTCGAGCTAGGAGGCGGAAACGGGGCTCCCCTGGATGTGTGCGGGACCCAGTGCTTCCTCTCGAGTGGAGACGGTTATGTCGGGGAACTTATTGAGTTGCAGCAAGGGTGTGAAGGACCCTTTGGAAGTTCCAGTGGTTAGATGTGATTGGCCTCGAGAAGCCTCAGCGGAAATGGGCCTCATCTCGCCTGGAGGGCAAAACCTCCTGGATTTTCTCGAGTTGCGGCAGGTGATCTCGACTTACGACGGGGACCTCAGGGACCCGCTCTGGTGGCCTCAGGAAAGGCCAGTCCCCATGCGAGTTCCTCGGGGGCCTCTCGGGATTCCTCTCCCGTTGATGCCGGGGCCTAAGACCTTGTGTGGAGTCGGGGCCGGAACCTGAGGATTCCTCTCCAGTGCTGACATGGATCTTGGGGTACTTCTGGAGTCTCCCCAGGGGAGTCAGTCCTCGTCTCCAATGCGGGCATGCACTTGCGCTTTCCTCCAGAGCGGTAGCAGCAGTGTCACGCAGTCTGCCGCGTGGATCAAAGGATATATGGTTTTCCCTCGAGTCTTTCCACGAGGCTTTCCCACGAGGCTTTCCCACTGGGCTGTCCCACGTGCACACGTGGTGGGAGTCGATCCTCGGCTTGAACGTCAAGGCAGTGCAGGGAAAACAGGTTCCTCTGGAATTGACTGACACATCTGGGGGACTCTTGGAATGGTGGCACGACCCTGGAGTTCCTCTCGCCTTTCCTGTTGAGAGCGCCTCCTCTTGAGATGCGACGGGAACGCCGGGAATTCTTTCCCTACGAAACAGGGAAAGGATCCCTCATCTCGAGCTGGGAGGCGGAAACGGGGCTCCCCTGGATGTGTGCGGGACCCACGTGCTTCCTCTCGTATGGAGACGTGTATGTCGGGGAACTTCTTGAGTTGCAGCAAGGGTGTGAAGGACCCTTTGGAAGTTCCAGTGGTTAGACGAGATTAGCCTCGAGAAGCCTCAGCGGAAATGGGCCTCATCTCGCCTGGAGGGCAAAACCTCCTGGATTTTCTCGAGTTTCGGCAGGTGCTCTCGACTTACGACGGGGACCTCAGGGAACCGCTCTGGTGGCCTCAGGAAAGGCCAGTCCCCATGCGAGTTCCTCGGGGGCCTCTCGGGATTCCTCTCCCGTCGATGCCGGGGCCTAAGACCTTGTGTGGAGTCGGGGCCGGAACCTGAGGATTCCTCTCCAGTGCTGACATGGATCTTGGGGTACTTCTGGAGTCTCCCCAGGGGAGTCAGTCCTCGTCTCGAATGCGGGCATGCACTTGCGCTTTCCTCCAGAGCGGTAGCAGCAGTGTCACGCAGTCCGCCGCGTGGATCAAAGGATCTGTGGTTTTCCCTCGAGTCTTTCCCACGAGGCTTTCCCACGAGGCTATTCCACAGGGCTGTCCCACGTGCACACGTGGTGGGAGTCGATCCTCGGCTTAAACGTCAAGGCAGTGCAGGGAAAACAGGTTCCTCTGGAATGGACTGACACATCTGGGGGACTCTTGGAATGGTGGCACGACCCTGGAGTTCCTCTCGCCTCTCCTGTGGAGAGCGCCTCCTCTTGAGATGCGACGGGAACGCCGGGAATTCTTTCCCTACGAAACAGGGAAAGGATCCCTCATCTCGAGCTAAGAGGCGGAAACGGGGCTCCCCTCGATGTGTGCGGGACACCACGTGCTTCCTCTCGAGTGGAGACGGGTATGTCGGGGAACTTCTTGAGTTGCAGCAAGGGTGTGAAGGACCCTTTGGAAGTTCCAGTGGTTAGATGTGATTGGCCTCGAGAAGCCTCAGCGGAAATGGGCCTCATCTCGCCTGGAGGGCAAAACCTCCTGGATTTTCGCGAGTTGCGGCAGGTGCTCTCGACTTACGACGGGGACCTCAGGGAACCGCTCTGGTGGCCTCAGGAAAGGCCAGTCCCCATGCGAGTTCCTCGGGGGCCTCTCGGGATTCCTCTCCCGTCGATGCCGGGGCCTAAGACCTTGTGTGGAGTCGGGGCCGGAACCTGAGGATTCCTCTCCAGTGCTGACATGGATCTTGGGGTACTTCTGGAGTCTCCCCAGGGGAGTCAGTCCTCGTCCCGAATGCGGGCATGCACTTGCGCTTTCCTCCAGAGCGGTAGCAGCAGTGTCACGCAGTCTGCCGCGTGGATCAAAGGATCTATGGTTTTCCCTCGATTCTTTCCCACGAGGCTTTCCACGAGGCTTTCCCACAGGGCTGTCCCACGTGCACACGTGGTGGGAGTCGATCCTCGGCTACAACGTCAAGGCAGTGCAGGGAAAACAGGTTCCTCTGGAATGGACTGACACATCTGGGGGACTCTTGGAATGGTGGCACGACTATGGAGTTCCTCTCGCCATTCCTGTGGAGAGCGCCTCCTCTTGAGATGCGACGGGAACGCCGGGAATTCTTTCCCTACGAAACAGGGAAAGGATCCCTCATCTCGAGCTAGGAGGCGGAAACGGGGCTCCCCTGGATGTGTGCGGGACCCACGTGCTTCCTCTCGAGTGGAGACGGGTATGTCGGGGAATTTCTTGAGTTGCAGCCAGGGTGTGAATGACCCTTTGGAAGTTCCAGTGGTTAGACGTGATTGGCCTCGAGAAGCCTCAGCGGAAATGGGCCTCATCTCGCCTGGAGGGCAAAACCTCCTGGATTTTCTCGAGTTGCGGCAGGTGCTCTCGACTTACGACGGGGACCTCAGGGACCCGCTCTGGTGGCCTCAGGAAAGGCCAGTCCCCATGCGAGTTCCTCGGGGGCCTCTCGGGATTCCTCTCCCGTCGATGCCGGGGCCTAAGACCTTGTGTGGAGTCGGGGCCGGAACCTGAGGATTCCTCTCCAGTGCTGACATGGATCTTGGGGTACTTCTGGAGTCTCCCCAGGGGAGTCAGACCTCGTCTCGAATGCGGGCATGCACTTGCGCTTTCCTCCAGAGCGGTAGCAGCAGTGTCACGCAGTCCGCCGCGTGGATCAAAGGATCTATGGTTTTCCCTCGAGTCTTTCCCACGAGGCTTTCCCACGAGGCTTTCCCACAGGGCTGTCCCACGTGCACACGTGGTGGGAGTCGATCCTCGGATTGAACATCAAGGCAGTGCAGGGAAAACAGGTTCCTCTGGAATGGACTGACACATCTGGGGGACTCTTGGAATGGTGGCACGACCCTGGAGTTCCTCTCGCCTTTCCTGTGGAGAGCGCCTCCTCTTGAGATGCGACGAGAACGCCGGGAATTCTTTCCCTACGAAACAGGGAAAGGATCCCTCATCTCGAGCTAGGAGGCGGAAACGGGGCTCCCCTGGATGTGTGCGGGACCCACGTGCTTCCTCTCGAGTGGAGACGGGTATGTCGGGGAACTTCTTGAGTTGCAGCAATGGTGTGAAGGACCCTTTGGAAGTTCCAGTGGTTAGACGAGATTAGCCTCGAGAAGCCTCAGCGGAAATGGGCCTCATCTCGCCTGGAGGGCAAAACCTCCTGGATTTACTCGAGTTGCGGCAGGTGCTCTCGACTTACGATGGGGACATCAGGGACCCGCTCTGGTGGCCTCAGGAAAGGCCAGTCCCCATGCGAGTTCCCTGGGGGCCTCTCGAGATTCCTCTCCCGTCGATGTCGGGGCCTAAGACCTTGTGTGGAGTCGGGGCCAGAACCTGAGGATTCCTCTCCAGTGCTGACATGGATCTTGGGGTACTTCTGGAGTCTCCCCAGGGGAGTCAGTCCTCGTCTCGAATGCGGGCATGCACTTGCGCTTTCCTCCAGAGCGGTAGCAGCCGTGTCACGCAGTCCTCCGCGTGGATCAAAGGATCTATGGTTTTCCCTCGAGTCTTTCCCACGAGGCTTTCCCACGAGGCTTTCCCACAGGGCTGTCCCACGTGCACACGTGGTGGGAGTCGATCCTCGGCTTGAACGTCAAGGCAGTGCAGGGAAAACAGGTTCCTCTGGAATGGACTGACACATCTGGGGGACTCTTGGAATGGTGGCACGTCCCTGGAGTTCCTCTCGCCTTTCCTGTGGAGAGCGCCTCCTCTTGAGATGCGACGGGAACGCCGGGAATTCTTTCCCTACGAAACAGGGAAAGGATCCCTCATCTCGAGCTAGGAGGCGGAAACGGGGCTCCCCTGGATGTGTGCGGGACACCACGTGGTTCCTCTCGAGTGGAGACGGGTATGTCGGGGAACTTATTGAGTTGCAGCAAGGGTGTGAAGGACCCTTTGAAAGTTCCAGTGGTTAAATGTGATTGGCCTCGAGAAGCCTCAGCGGAAATGGGCCTCATCTCGCCTGGAGGGCAAAACCTCCTGGATTTTCTCGAGTTGCGGCAGGTGATCTCGACTTACGACGGGGACCTCAGGGACCCGCTCTGGTGGCCTCAGGAAAGGCCAGTCCCCATGCGAGTTCCTCGGGGGCCTCTCGGGATTCCTCTCCCGTCGATGCCGGGGCCTAAGACCTTGTGTGGAGTCGGGGCCGGAACCTGAGGATTCCTCTCCAGTGCTGACATGGATCTTGGGGTACTTCTGGAGTCTCCCCAGGGGAGTCAGTCCTCGTCTCGAATGCGGGCATGCACTTGCGCTTTCCTCCAGAGCGGTAGCAGCAGTGTCACGCAGTCCGCCGCGTGGATCAAAGGATCTATGGTTTTCCCTCGAGTCTTTCCCAGGACGCTTTCCCACGAGGCTTTCCCACTGGGCTGTCCCACGTGCACACGTGTTGGGAGTCGATCCTCGGCTTGAACGTCAAGGCAGTGCAGGGAAAACAGGTTCCTCTGGAATTGACTGACACATCTGGGGGACTCTTGAAATGGTGGCACGACCCTGGAGTTCCTCTCGCCTTTCCTGTGGAGAGCGCCTCCTCTTGAGATGCGACGGGAACGCCGGGAATTCTTTCCCTACGAAACAGGGAAAGGATCCCTCATCTCGAGCTGGGAGGCAGAAACGGGGCTCCCCTGGATGTGTGCGGGACCCACGTGCTTCCTCTCGTGTGGAGACGGGTATGTCGGGGAACTTCTTCAGTTGCAGCAATGGTGTGAAGGACCCTTTGGAAGTTCCAGTGGTTAGATGTGAATGGCCTCGAGAAGCCTCAGCGGAAATGGGCCTCATCTCGCTTGGAGGGCAAAACCTCTTGGATTTTCTCGAGTTTCGGCAGGTGCTCCCGACTTACGACGGGGATCTCAGGGAACCGCTCTGGTGGCCTCAGGAAAGGCCAGTCCCCATGCGAGTTCCTCGGGGGCGTTTCGGGATTCCTCTCCCTTCGATGCCGGGGCCTAAGACCTTGTGTGGAGTCGGGGCCGGAACCTGAGGATTCCTCTCAAGTGCTGACATGGATCGTGGGGTACTTCTGGAGTCTCCCCAGGGGAGTAAGTCCTCGTCTCGAATGTGGGCATGCATTGTGCTTTCCTCCAGAGCGGTAAGAGCAGTGTCACGCAGTCCGCCGCGTGGATCATAGGATCTATGGTTTTCCCTCGAGTCTTTCCCACGAGGCTTTCCCACGAGGCTTTCCCACAGGGCTGTCCCACGTGCACACGTGGTGGGAGTCGATCCTCGGCTTGAACGTCAAGGCAGTGCAGGGAAAACAGGTTCCTCTGGAATGGACTGACACATCTGGGGGACTCTTGGAATGGTGGCACGACCCTGGAGTTCCTCTCGCCTTTCCTGTGGAGAGCGCCTCCTCTTGAGATGCGACGGGAAAGCCGGGAATTTTTTCCCTACGAAACAGGGAAAGGATCCCTCATCTCGAGCTAGGAGGCGGAAACGGGGCTCCCCTGGATGTGTGCGGGACACCACGTGCTTCCTCTCGAGTGGAGACGGGTATGTCGGGGAACTTCTTGAGTTGCAGCAAGGGTGTGAAGGACCCTTTGGAAGTTCCAGTGGTTAGATGTGATTGGCCTCGAGAAGCCTCAGCGGAAATGGGCCTCATCTCGCCTGGAGGGCAAAACCTCCTGGATTTTCTCGAGTTGCGGCAGGTGCTCTCGACTTACGACGGGGACCTCAGGGACCCGGTCTGGTGGCCTCAGGAAAGGCCAGTCCCCATGCGAGTTCCTCGGGGGCCTCTCGGGATTCCTCTCCCGTCGATGCCGGGGCCTAAGACCTTGTGTGGAGTCGGGGCCGGAACCTGAGGATTCCTCTCCAGTGCTGACATGGATCTTGGGGTACTTCTGGAGTCTCCCCAGGGGAGTCAGTCCTCGTCTCGAATGCGGACATGCACTTGCGCTTTCCTCCAGAGCTGTAGCAGCAGTGTCACGCAGTCCGCCGCGTGGATCAAAGGATCTATGGTTTTCCCTCGAGTCTTTCCCACGAGGCTTTCCCACGAGGCTTTCCCACAGGTCTGTCCCACGTGCACACGTGGTGGGAGTCGATCCTCGGCTTGAACGTCAAGGCAGTGCAGGGAAAACAGGTTCCTCTGGAATGGACTGACACATCTGGGGGACTCTTGGAATGGTGGCATGACCCTGGAGTTCCTCTTTCCTTTCCTGTGGAGAGCGCCTCCTCTTGAGATGCGACGGGAACGCCGGGAATTCTTACCCTACGAAACAGGGAAAGGATCCCTCATCTCGAGCTAGGAGGCGGAAACGGGGCTCCCCTGGATGTGTGCGGGACCCACGTGCTTCCTCTCGAGTGGAGACGGGTATGTCGGGGAACTTCTTGAGTTGCAGCAAGGGTGTGAAGGCCCCTTTGGAAGTTCCAGTGGTTAGACGTGATTAGCCTCGAGAAGCCTCAGCGGAAATGGGCCTCATCTCGCCTGGAGGGCAAAACCTCCTGGATTTTCTCGAGTTGCGGCAGGTGCTCTCGACTTACGACGGGGACCTCAGGGAGCCGCTCTGGTGGCCTCAGGAAAGGCCAGTCCCCATGCGAGTTCCTCGGGGGCCTCTCGGGATTCCTCTCCCGTCGATGCCGGGGCCAAAGACCTTGTGTGGAGTCGGGGCCGGAACCTGAGGATTCCTCTCCAGTGCTGACATGGATCTTGGCGTACTTCTGGAGTCTCCCCAGGGAAGTCAGTCCTCGTCTCGAATGCGGGCATGCACTTGCGCTTTCCTCCAGAGCGGTAGCAGCAGTGTCACGCAGTCCGCCGCGTGGTTCAAAGGATCTATGGTTTTCCCTCGAGTCTTTCCCACGAGGCTTTCCCACGAGGCTTTCCCACAGGGCTGTCCCACGTGCACACGTGGTGGGAGTCGATCCTCGGCTTGAACGTCAAGGCAGTGCAGGGAAAACAGGTTCCTCTGGAATGGACTGACACATCTGGGGGACTCTTGGAATGGTGGCACGACCCTGGAGTTCCTCTCTCCTTTCCTGTGGAGAGTGCCTCCTCTTGAGATGCGACGGGAACGCCGGGAATTCTTTCCCTACGAAACAGGGAAAGGATCCCTCATCTCGAGCTAGGAGGCGGAAACGGGGCTCCCCTGGATGTGTGCGGGACACCACGTGCTTCCTCTCGAGTGGAGACGGGTATGTCGGGGAACTTCTTGAGTTGCAGCAAGGGTGTGAAGGACCCTTTGGAAGTTGCAGTGGTTAGACGTGATTGGCCTCGAGAAGCCTCAGCGGAAATGGGCCTCATCTCGCCTGGAGGGCAAAACCTCCTGGATTTTCTCGAGTTGCGGCAGGTGCTCTCGACTTACGACGGGGACCTCAGGGAACCGCTCTGGTGGCCTCAGGAAAGGCCAGTCCCCATGCGAGTTCCTCGGGGGCCTCTCGGGATTCCTCTCCCGTCGATGCCGGGGCCTAAGACCTTGTGTGGAGTCGGGGCCAGAACCTGAGGATTCCTCTCCAGTGTTGACATCGACCTTGGGGTACTTCTGGAGTCTCCCCAGGGGAGTCAGTCCTCGTCTCGAATGCGGGCATGCACTTGCGCTTTCCTCCAGAGCGGTAGCAGCAGTGTCACGCAGTCTGCCGCGTGGATCAAAGGATCTATGGTTTTCCCTCGATTCTTTCCCACGAGGCTTTCCACGAGGCTTTTCCACAGGGCTGTCCCACGTGCACACGTGGTGGGAGTCGATCCTCGGCTTCAACGTCAAGGCAGTGCAGGGAAAACAGGTTCCTCTGGAATGGACTGACACATCTGGGGGACTCTTGGAATTGTGGCACGACTATGGAGTTCCTCTCGCCATTCCTGTGGAGAGCGCCTCCTCTTGAGATGCGACGGGAACGCCGGGAATTCTTTCCCTACGAAACAGGGAAAGGATCCCTCATCTCGAGCTAGGAGGCGGAAACGGGGCTCCCCTGGATGTGTGCGGGACCCACGTGCTTCCTCTCGAGTGGAGACGGGTATGTCGGGGAACGTCTTGAGTTGCAGCAAGGGTGTGAATGACCCTTTGGAAGTTCCAGTGGTTAGACGTGATTAGCCTCGAGAAGCCTCAGTGGAAATGGGCCTCATCTCGCCTGGAGGGCAAAACCTCCTGGATTTTCTCGAGTTGCGGCAGGTGCTCTCGACTTACGACGGGGACCTCAGGGACCCGCTCTGGTGGCCTCCGGAAAGGCCAGTCCCATGCGAGTTCCTCGGGGTCCTCTCGGGATTCCTCTCCCGTCGATGCCGGGGCCTAAGGCCTTGTGTGGAGTCGGGGCCGGAACCTGAGGATTCCTCTCCAGTGCTGACATGGATCTTGGGGTACTTCTGGAGTCTCCCCAGGGGAGTCAGTACTCGTCTCGAATGCGGGCATGCACTTGCGCTTTCCTCCAGAGCGGTAGCAGCAGTGTCACGCAGTCCTCCGCGTGGATCAAAGGATCTATGGTTTTCCCTCGAGTCTTTCCCACGAGGCTTTCCCACAGGGCTGTCCCACGTGCACACGTGGTGGGAGTCGATCCTCGGCTTGAACGTCAAGGAAGTGCAGGGAAAACAGGTTCCTCTGAAATGGACTGACACATCTGGGGGACTCTTGGAATGGTGTCACGACCCTGGAGTTCCTCTCGCCTTACCTGTGGAGAGCGCCTCCTCTTGAGATGCGACGGGAACGCCGGGAATTCTTTCCCTACGAAACAGGGAAAGGATCCCTCATCTCGAGCTAGGAGGCGGAAACGGGGCTCCCCTGGAAGTGTGCGGGACACAACGTGCTTCCTCTCGAGTGGAGACGGGTATGTCGGGGAACTTCTTGAGTTGCAGCAAGGGTGTGAAGGACCCTTTGGAAGTTCCAGTGGTTAGATGTGATTGGCCTCGAGAAGCCTCAGCGGAAATGGGCCTCATCTCGCCTGGAGGGCAAAACCTCCTGGATTTTCTCGAGTTGCGGCAGGTGCTCTCGACTTACGACGGGGACCTCAGGGAACCGCTCTGGTGGCCTCAGGAAAGGCCAGTCCCCATGCGAGTTCCTCGGGGGCATCTCGGGATTCCTCTCCCGTCGATGCCGGGGCCTAAGACCTTGTGTGGAGTCGGGGCCGGAACCTGAGGATTCCTCTCCAGTGCTGACATGGATCTTGGGGTACTTCTGGAGTCTCCCCAGGGGAGTCAGTCCTCGTCTCGAATGCGGGCATGCACTTGCGCTTCCCTCCAGTGCGGTAGGAGCAGGGTCACGCAGTCTGCAGCGTGGATCAAAGGATCTATAGCTTTCCCTCGAGTCTTTCCCACGAGGCTTTCCCACGAGGCGTTCCCCCAGGGCTGTCCCTCGTGCACACGTGGTGGGAGTCGATCCTCGGCTTGAACGTCAAGGCAGTGCAGGGAAAACAGGTTCCTCTGGAATGGACTGACACATCTGGGGGTCTCTTGGAATGGTGGCACGACTCTGGAGTTCCTCTCCCCTTTCCTGTGGAGAGCACCTCCTCTTGAGAGGCGACGCTAACGCCGGGAATTCTTTCCCTACGAAACAGGGAAAGGATCCCTCATCTCGAGCTAGGAGGCGGAAACGGGGCTCCCCTGGATGTGTGCGGGACCCCACGTGCTTCCTCTCCAGTGGAGACGGGTATGTCGGGGAACTTCTGGACTTGCAGGAAGGGTGTGAAGGACCCTTTGGAAGTTCCAGTGGTTAGATGTGATTAGCCTCGAGAAGCCTCAGCGGAAATGGGCCTCATCTCCCCTGGAGGGCAAAACCTCCTGGATTTTCTCGAGTTGCGGCAGGTGCTCTCGACTTTCGACGGGGACCTCAGGGACCCGCTCTGGTGGCCTCAGGAAAGGCCAGTCCCCATGCGAGTTCCTCAGGGGCCTCTCGGGATTCCTCTCCCGTCGATGCCGGGGCCTAAGACCTTGTGTGGAGTCTGGGCCCGAAGCTGAGGATTCCTCTCCAGTGCAGACATGGATCATGGGCGACTTCTGGAGTCTCCCCAGGGGAGTCAGTCCTCGTCTCGAATGCGGGCATGTACTTGCGCTTTCCTCCAGAGCGGTAGCAGCAGTGTCACGCAGTCCGCCGCGTGGATCAAAGGATCTCTGGTTTTCCCTCGAGTCTTTCCCATGAGGCTTTCCCACGAGGCTTTCCCACAGGGCTGTCCCACGTGCACACGTGGTGGGAGTCGATCCTCGGCTTGAACGTCAACGCAGTGCAGGGAAAACAGGTTCCTCTGGAATGGACTGACACATCTGGGGTCTCTTGGAATGGTGGTACGACCCTGGAGTTCCTCTCGCCTTTCCTGTGGAGAGCGCCTCCTCTTGAGATGCGACGGGAACGCCGGGAATTCTTTCCCTACGAAACAGGGAAAGGATCCCTCATCTCGAGCTAGGAGGCGGAAACGGGGCTCCCCTGGATGTGTGCGGGACCCTCGTGCTTCCTCTCGAGTGGACACGGGTATGTCGGGGAACTTCTTGAGTTGCAGCAAGGGTGTGAAGGACCCTTTGAAAGTTCCAGTGGTTAGATGTGATTAGCCTCGAGAAGCCTCAGCGGAAATGAACCTCATCTCGCCTGGAGGGCAAAACCTCCTGGATTTTCTCGAGTTGTGGCAGGTGCTCTCGACTTACGTCGGGGACCTCAGGGACCCGCTCTGGTGGCCTCAGGAAAGGCCAGTCCCCATGCGAATTCCTCGGGGGCCTCTCGGGATTCCTCTCCCGTCGATGCCGGGGCCTAAGACCTTGTGTGGAGTCTGGGCCCGAAGCTGAGGATTCCTCTCCAGTGCAGACATGGATCATGGGCGACTTCTGGAGTCTCCCCAGGGGAGTCAGTCCTCGTCTCGAATGCGGGCATGTACTTGCGCTTGCCTCCAGAGCGGTAGCAGCAGTGTCACGCAGTCCGCCGCGTGGATCAAAGGATCTATGGTTTTCCCTCGAGTCTTTCCCATGAGGCTTTCCCACGAGGCTTTCCCACAGGGCTGTCCCACGTGCACACGTGGTGGGAGTCGATCCTCGGCTTGAACGTCAACGCAGTGCAGGGAAAACAGGTTCCTCTGGAATGGACTGACACATCTGGGGTCTCTTGGAATGGTGGTACGACCCTGGAGTTCCTCTCGCCTTTCCTGTGGAGAGCGCCTCCTCTTGAGATGCGACGGGAACGCCGGGAATTCTTTCCCTACGAAACAGGGAAAGGATCCCTCATCTCGAGCTAGGAGGCGGAAACGGGGCTCCCCTGGATGTGTGCGGGACCCTCGTGCTTCCTCTCGAGTGGACACGGGTATGTCGGGGAACTTCTTGAGTTGCAGCAAGGGTGTGAAGGACCCTTTGAAAGTTCCAGTGGTTAGATGTGATTAGCCTCGAGAAGCCTCAGCGGAAATGAACCTCATCTCGCCTGGAGGGCAAAACCTCCTGGATTTTCTCGAGTTGTGGCAGGTGCTCTCGACTTACGTCGGGGACCTCAGGGACCCGCTCTGGTGGCCTCAGGAAAGGCCAGTCCCCATGCGAGTTCCTCGGGGGCCTCTCGGGATTCCTCTCCCGTCGATGCCGGGGCCTAAGACCTTGTGTGGAGTCGGGGCCGGAACCTGAGGATTCCTCTCCAGTGCAGACATGGATCTTGGGGTACTTCTGGAGTCTCCCCAGGGGAGTCAGTCCTCGTCTCGAATGCGGGCATGCACTTGCGCTTCCCTCCAGTGCGGTAGGAGCAGGGTCACGCAGTCTGCAGCGTGGATCAAAGGATCTATAGCTTTCCCTTGAGTCTTTCCCACGAGGCTTTCCCACGAGGCGTTCCCCCAGGGCTGTCCCTCGTGCACACGTGGTGGGAGTCGATCCTCGGCTTGAACGTCAAGGCAGTGCAAGAAAAACAGGTTCCTCTAGAATGGACTGACACATCTGGGGGACTCTTGGAATGGTGGCACGACCCTGGAATTCCTCTCGCCTTTCCTGTGGAAAGCGCCTCCTCTTGAGATGCGACGGGAACGCCGGGAATTCTTTCTCTACGAAACAGGGAAAGGATCCCTCATCTCGAGCTAGGAGGCGAAAAGGGGGCTCCCCTGGATGTGTGCGGGACCCTCGTTCTTTCTCTCGAGTGGAGACGGCTATGTCGGGGAACTTCTTGAGTTGCAGCAAGGGTGTGAAGGACCCTTGGGAAGTTCCAGTTGTTAGATGTGATTAGCCTCCAGAAGCCTCAGCGGAAATGGGCCTCATCTCGCCTGGAGGGCAAAACCTCCTGGATTTTCCCGAGTTGCGGCAGGTGCTCTCGACTTACGACGGGGACCTCAGGGACCCGCTCTGGTGGCCTCAGGAAAGGCAAGTCCCCATGCGAGTTCCTCGGGGGCCTCTCGGGATTCCTCTCCCGTCGATGCCGGGGCCTAAGACCTTGTGTGGAGTCGGGGCCGGAACCTGAGGATTCCTCTCCAGTGCTGACATGGATCTTGGGCTACTTCTGGAGTCTCCCCAGGGGAGTCAGTCCTCGTCTCGAATGCAGGCTTGCACTTGCGCTTTCCTCCAGAGCGGTAGCAGCAGTGTCACACAGTCCGCCGCCTGGATCAAAGGATCTATGGTTTTCCCTCGAGTCTTTCCCACGAGGCTTTCCCACGAGGCTTTCCCACAGGGCTGTCCCACGTGCACACGTGGTGGGAGTCGATCCTCGGCTTGAACGTCAAGGCAGTGCAGGGAAAACAGGTTCCTCTGGAATGGACTGACACATCTGGGGGACTCTTGGAATGGTTGCACGACCCTGGAGTTCCTCTCGCCTTTCCTGTGGAGAGCGCCTCCTCTTGAGATGCGACGGGAACGCCGGGAATTCTTTCCCTACGAAACAGGGAAAGGATCCCTCATCTCGTGCTAGGAGGCGGAAACGGGGCTCCCCTGGATGTGTGCTGGACCCTCGTGCTTCCTCTCGAGTGGAGACGGGTATGTCGCGGAACTGCTTGAGTTGCAGCAAGGGTGTGAAGGACCCTTAGGAAGTTCCAGTGGTTAGACGTGATTAGCCTGGAGAAGCCTCAGCGGAAATGGGCCTCGTCTCGCCTGGAGGGCAAAACCTCCTGAATTTTCTAGAATTGCGGCAGGTGCACTCGACTTATGACGGGGACCTCAGGGACCCGCTCTGGAGGCCTCAGGAAAGGCCAGTCCCCATGCGAGTTCCTCGGGGGCCGCTCGGGATTCCTCTCCCGTAGATGCCTGGGCCTAAGACCTTGTGTGGATTCGGGGCCGGAACCTGAGGATTCCTCTCCAGTGCTGACATGGATCTTGGGCTACTTCTGGAGTCTCCACAGGGGAGTCAGTCCTCGTCTCGAATGCGGGCATGCACTTGCGCTTTCCTCCAGAGTGGTAGCAGCAGTGTCACGCAGTCCGCCGCGTAGATCAAAGGATCTATGGTTTTCCCTCGAGTTTTTCCCACGAGGGTTTCCCACGTGGCTTTCCCACAGGGCTGTCCCACGTGCACACGTGGTGGGAGTCGATCCACGGCTTGAACGTCAAGGCAGTGCAGGGGAAACAGGTTCCTCTGGAATGGACTGACACATCTGGGGGTCTCTTGGAATGGTGCCACGACCCTGGAGTTCCTTTCGCCTTTCCTGTGGAGAACGCCTGCTCTTGAGATGCGACGGGAACGTCGCGAATTCTTTCCCTACTAAACAGGGAAAGGATCCCTCATCTCGAGCTAGGAGGCGGAAACGTGGCTCCCCTGGATGTGTGAGGGACCCCACGGGCTTCCTCTCGAGTGGAGACGGTTATGTCGGGGAATTTCTTGAGTTGCAGAAAGGGTGTGAAGGACCCTTTGGAAGTTGCAGTGGTTAGATGTGATTAGCCTCGAGAAGCCTCAGCGGAAATGGGCCTCATCTCGCCTGGAGGGCAAAACCTCCTGGAATTTCTCGAGTTGCGGCAGGTGTTCGCGACTTACGACGGGGACCTCAGGGACCCGCTCTGGAGGCCTCAGGAAAGGCCAGTCCCCATGCGAAATCCTCGGGGGCCTCTCGGGATTCCTCTCCCGTCGATGCCGGGGCCTAAGACCTTGTGTGGAGTCGGGGCCGGAACCTGAGGATTCCTCTCCAGTGCTGACATGGATCTTGGGGTACTTCTGGAGTCTCCCCAGGGGAGTCAGTCCTAGTCTCGAATGCGGGCATGCACTTGCGCTTTCCTCCAGAGCGGTAGCAGCAGTGTCACGCAGTCCGCCGCGTGGATCAAAGGATCTATGGTTTTCCCTCGAGTCTTTCCCACGAGTCTTTCCCACGAGACTTTCCCACTGGGCTGTCCCACGTGCACACGTGGTGGGAGTCGATCCTCGGCTTGAACGTCAAGGAAGTGCAGGGAAAACAGGTTCCTCTGTAATGGACTGACACATCTGGGGGACTCGTGGAATGGTGGCACGACCCTGGAGTTCCTCTCGCCTTTCCTGTGGAGAGCGCCTCCTCTTGAGATGCGACGGGAACGCCGGGAATTCTTTCCCTACGAAACAAGGAAAGGATCCCTCATCTCGAGCTAGGAGGCGGATACGGGGCTCCCCTGGATGTGTGCGGGACTCTCGTGCTTCCTCTCGAGTGGAGACGGGTATGTCGGGGAACTTCTTGAGTTGCAGCAAGGGTGTGAAGGACCCTTTGGAAGTTCCAGTGGTTAGATGTGATTAGCCTCGAGAAGCCTCAGCGGAAATGGGCCTCATCTCGCCTGGAGGACAAAACCTCCTGGATTTTCTCGAGTTGCGGCAGGTGCTCTCGACTTACGACGGGGACCTCAGGGACCCGCTTTGGTGGCCTCAGGAAAGGCCAGTCCCCATGCGAGTTTCCGGGGACCTCTCGGGATTCCTCTCCCGTCGATGCCGGGGCCTAAGACCTTGTGTGGAGTCGGGGCCGGAACCTGAGGATTCCTCTCCAGTGCTGACATGGATCTTGGGGTACTTCTGGAGTCTCCCCAGGGGAGTCAGTCCTCGTCTCGAATGCGGGCATGCACTTGCGCTTTCCTCCAGAGCGGTAGCAGCAGTGTCACGCAGTCCGCCACGTGGATCAAAGGATCTATGGTTTTCCCTCGAGTCTTTCCCACGAGGCTTTCCCACGAGGCTTTCCCACAGGGCTGTCCCACGTGCACACGTGGTGAGAGTCGATCCTCGGCTTGAACGTCAAGGCAGTACAGGGAAAACAGGTTCCTCTGGAATGGACTGACACATCTGGGGTCTCTTGGAATGGTGGCACGACCCTGGAGTTCCTCTCGCCTTTCCTGTGGAGAGCGCCTCCTCTTGAGATGCGACGGGAACGCCGGGAATTCTTTCCCTACGAAAGAGAGAAGGATCCCTCATCTCGAGCTAGGAGGCGGAAACGGGGCTCCCCTGGATGTGTGCGGGACCCCACGTGCTTCCTCTCGAGTGGAGACGGGTATGTCGGGGAACTTCTTGTGTTGCAGCAAGGGTGTGAATGACCCTTTGGAAGTTCCAGTGGTTAGATGTGATTAGCCTCGAGAGCCTCAGCGGAAATGGGCCTAATCTCGCCTGGAGGGCAAAACCTCCTGGATTTTCTCGAGTTGCGGCAGGTGCTCTCGACTTACGACGGGGACCTCAAGGACCCGCTCTGGTGGCCTCAGGAAAGGCCAGTCCCCATGCGAGTTCCTCGGGGACCTCTTGGGATTCCTCTCCCGTCGATGCCGGGGCCTAAGACCTTGTGTGGAGTCGGGGCCGGAACCTGAGGATTCCTCTCCAGTGCTGACATGGATCTTGGGGTACTTCTGGAGTCTCCCCAGGGGAGTCAGTCCTCGTCTCGAATGCGGGCATGCACTTGCGCTTTCCTCCAGAGCGGTAGCAGCAGTGTCTCGCAGTCCGCCGCGTGCATCAAAGGATCTATGGTTTTCCCTCGAGTCTTTCCCGCGAGGCTTTCCCACAGGGCTGTCCCACGTGCACACGTGGTGGGAGTCTATCCTCGGCTTGAACGTCAAGGCAGTACAGGGAAAACAGGTTCCTCTGGAATGGACTGACACATCTGGGGTCTCTTGGAATGATGGTACGACCCTGGAGTTCCTCTCGCCTTTCCTGTGGAGAGCGCCTCCTCTTGAGATGCGACGGGAACGCCGGGAATTCTTTCCCTACGAAACAGGGAAAGGATCCCTCATCTCGAGCTAGGAGGCGGAAACGGGGCTCCCCTGGATGTGTGCGGGACCCTCGTGCTTCCTCTCGAGTGGACACGGGTATGTCGGGGAACTTCTTGAGTTGCAGCAAGGGTGTGAAGGACCCTTTGAAAGTTCCAGTGGTTAGATGTTATTAGCCTCGAGAAGCCTCAGCGGAAATGGGCCTCATCTCGCCTGGAGGGCAAAACCTCCTGGATTTTCTCGAGTTGTGGCAGGTGCTCTCGACTTACGTCGGGGACCTCAGGGACCCGCTCTGGTGGCCTCAGGAAAGGCCAGTCCCCATGCGAGTTCCTCGAGGGCCTCTCGGGATTCCTCTCCCGTCGATGCCGGGCCATAAGACCTTGTGTGGAGTCGGGGCCGGAACCTGAGGATTCCTCTCCAGTGCTGACATGGATCTTGGGGTACTTCTGGAGTCTCCCCAGGGGAGTCAGTCCTCGTCTCGAATGCGGGCATGCACTTGTGCTTTCCTCCAGAGTGGTAGCAGCAGTGTCACGCAGTCCGCCGCGTGGATCAAAGGATCTATGGTTTTTCCTCAAGTCTTTCCCACGTGGCTTTCCCACGAGGCTTTCCCACGAGGCTTTCCCACAGGGCTGTCCCACGTGCACACGTGGTGGGAGTCGATCCTCGGCTTGAACGTCAAGGCAGTGCAGGAAAAACAGGTTCTTCTGGAATGGACTGACACCTCTGGGGGACTCTTGGAATGGTGGCACGACCCTGGAGTTCCTCTCGCCTTTCCTGTGGAGAGCGCCTCCTCTTGAGATGCGACGGGAACGCCGGGAATTCTTTCCCTACGAAACAGGAAAAGGATCCCTCATCTCGAGCTAGGAGGCGGAAACGGGGCTCCCCTGGATGTGTGCGGGACCCTCGTGCTTCCTCTCGAGTGGACACGGGTATGTCGGGGAACTTCTTGAGTTGCAGCAAGGGTGTGAAGGACCCTTTGAAAGTTCCAGTGGTTAGATGTGATTAGCCTCGAGAAGCCTCAGCGGAAATGAACCTCATCTCGCCTGGAGGGCAAAACCTCCTGGATTTTCTCGAGTTGTGGCAGGTGCTCTCGACTTACGTCGGGGACCTCAGGGACCCGCTCTGGTGGCCTCAGGAAAGGCCAGTCCCCATGCGAGTTCCTCGGGGGCCTCTCGGGATTCCTCTCCCGTCGATGCCGGGGCCTAAGACCTTGTGTGGAGTCTGGGCCCGAAGCTGAGGATTCCTCTCCAGTGCAGACATGGATCATGGGCGACTTCTGGAGTCTCCCCAGGGGAGTCAGTCCTCGTCTCGAATGCGGGCATGTACTTGCGCTTGCCTCCAGAGCGGTAGCAGCAGTGTCACGCAGTCCGCCGCGTGGATCAAAGGATCTATGGTTTTCCCTCGAGTCTTTCCCATGAGGCTTTCCCACGAGGCTTTCCCACAGGGCTGTCCCACGTGCACACGTGGTGGGAGTCGATCCTCGGCTTGAACGTCAACGCAGTGCAGGGAAAACAGGTTCCTCTGGAATGGACTGACACATCTGGGGTCTCTTGGAATGGTGGTACGACCCTGGAGTTCCTCTCGCCTTTCCTGTGGAGAGCGCCTCCTCTTGAGATGCGACGGGAACGCCGGGAATTCTTTCCCTACGAAACAGGGAAAGGATCCCTCATCTCGAGCTAGGAGGCGGAAACGGGGCTCCCCTGGATGTGTGCGGGACCCTCGTGCTTCCTCTCGAGTGGACACGGGTATGTCGGGGAACTTCTTGAGTTGCAGCAAGGGTGTGAAGGACCCTTTGAAAGTTCCAGTGGTTAGATGTGATTAGCCTCGAGAAGCCTCAGCGGAAATGAACCTCATCTCGCCTGGAGGGCAAAACCTCCTGGATTTTCTCGAGTTGTGGCAGGTGCTCTCGACTTACGTCGGGGACCTCAGGGACCCGCTCTGGTGGCCTCAGGAAAGGCCAGTCCCCATGCGAGTTCCTCGGGGGCCTCTCGGGATTCCTCTCCCGTCGATGCCGGGGCCTAAGACCTTGTGTGGAGTCGGGGCCGGAACCTGAGGATTCCTCTCCAGTGCAGACATGGATCTTGGGGTACTTCTGGAGTCTCCCCAGGGGAGTCAGTCCTCGTCTCGAATGCGGGCATGCACTTGCGCTTCCCTCCAGTGCGGTAGGAGCAGGGTCACGCAGTCTGCAGCGTGGATCAAAGGATCTATAGCTTTCCCTTGAGTCTTTCCCACGAGGCTTTCCCACGAGGCGTTCCCCCAGGGCTGTCCCTCGTGCACACGTGGTGGGAGTCGATCCTCGGCTTGAACGTCAAGGCAGTGCAAGAAAAACAGGTTCCTCTAGAATGGACTGACACATCTGGGGGACTCTTGGAATGGTGGCACGACCCTGGAATTCCTCTCGCCTTTCCTGTGGAAAGCGCCTCCTCTTGAGATGCGACGGGAACGCCGGGAATTCTTTCTCTACGAAACAGGGAAAGGATCCCTCATCTCGAGCTAGGAGGCGGAAAGGGGGCTCCCCTGGATGTGTGCGGGACCCTCGTTCTTTCTCTCGAGTGGAGACGGCTATGTCGGGGAACTTCTTGAGTTGCAGCAAGGGTGTGAAGGACCCTTGGGAAGTTCCAGTTGTTAGATGTGATTAGCCTCCAGAAGCCTCAGCGGAAATGGGCCTCATCTCGCCTGGAGGGCAAAACCTCCTGGATTTTCCCGAGTTGCGGCAGGTGCTCTCGACTTACGACGGGGACCTCAGGGACCCGCTCTGGTGGCCTCAGGAAAGGCAAGTCCCCATGCGAGTTCCTCGGGGGCCTCTCGGGATTCCTCTCCCGTCGATGCCGGGGCCTAAGACCTTGTGTGGAGTCGGGGCCGGAACCTGAGGATTCCTCTCCAGTGCTGACATGGATCTTGGGCTACTTCTGGAGTCTCCCCAGGGGAGTCAGTCCTCGTCTCGAATGCAGGCTTGCACTTGCGCTTTCCTCCAGAGCGGTAGCAGCAGTGTCACACAGTCCGCCGCCTGGATCAAAGGATCTATGGTTTTCCCTCGAGTCTTTCCCACGAGGCTTTCCCACGAGGCTTTCCCACAGGGCTGTCCCACGTGCACACGTGGTGGGAGTCGATCCTCGGCTTGAACGTCAAGGCAGTGCAGGGAAAACAGGTTCCTCTGGAATGGACTGACACATCTGGGGGACTCTTGGAATGGTTGCACGACCCTGGAGTTCCTCTCGCCTTTCCTGTGGAGAGCGCCTCCTCTTGAGATGCGACGGGAACGCCGGGAATTCTTTCCCTACGAAACAGGGAAAGGATCCCTCATCTCGTGCTAGGAGGCGGAAACGGGGCTCCCCTGGATGTGTGCTGGACCCTCGTGCTTCCTCTCGAGTGGAGACGGGTATGTCGCGGAACTGCTTGAGTTGCAGCAAGGGTGTGAAGGACCCTTAGGAAGTTCCAGTGGTTAGACGTGATTAGCCTGGAGAAGCCTCAGCGGAAATGGGCCTCGTCTCGCCTGGAGGGCAAAACCTCCTGAATTTTCTAGAATTGCGGCAGGTGCACTCGACTTATGACGGGGACCTCAGGGACCCGCTCTGGAGGCCTCAGGAAAGGCCAGTCCCCATGCGAGTTCCTCGGGGGCCGCTCGGGATTCCTCTCCCGTAGATGCCTGGGCCTAAGACCTTGTGTGGATTCGGGGCCGGAACCTGAGGATTCCTCTCCAGTGCTGACATGGATCTTGGGCTACTTCTGGAGTCTCCACAGGGGAGTCAGTCCTCGTCTCGAATGCGGGCATGCACTTGCGCTTTCCTCCAGAGTGGTAGCAGCAGTGTCACGCAGTCCGCCGCGTAGATCAAAGGATCTATGGTTTTCCCTCGAGTTTTTCCCACGAGGGTTTCCCACGTGGCTTTCCCACAGGGCTGTCCCACGTGCACACGTGGTGGGAGTCGATCCACGGCTTGAACGTCAAGGCAGTGCAGGGGAAACAGGTTCCTCTGGAATGGACTGACACATCTGGGGGTCTCTTGGAATGGTGCCACGACCCTGGAGTTCCTTTCGCCTTTCCTGTGGAGAACGCCTGCTCTTGAGATGCGACGGGAACGTCGCGAATTCTTTCCCTACTAAACAGGGAAAGGATCCCTCATCTCGAGCTAGGAGGCGGAAACGTGGCTCCCCTGGATGTGTGAGGGACCCCACGGGCTTCCTCTCGAGTGGAGACGGTTATGTCGGGGAATTTCTTGAGTTGCAGAAAGGGTGTGAAGGACCCTTTGGAAGTTGCAGTGGTTAGATGTGATTAGCCTCGAGAAGCCTCAGCGGAAATGGGCCTCATCTCGCCTGGAGGGCAAAACCTCCTGGAATTTCTCGAGTTGCGGCAGGTGTTCGCGACTTACGACGGGGACCTCAGGGACCCGCTCTGGAGGCCTCAGGAAAGGCCAGTCCCCATGCGAAATCCTCGGGGGCCTCTCGGGATTCCTCTCCCGTCGATGCCGGGGCCTAAGACCTTGTGTGGAGTCGGGGCCGGAACCTGAGGATTCCTCTCCAGTGCTGACATGGATCTTGGGGTACTTCTGGAGTCTCCCCAGGGGAGTCAGTCCTAGTCTCGAATGCGGGCATGCACTTGCGCTTTCCTCCAGAGCGGTAGCAGCAGTGTCACGCAGTCCGCCGCGTGGATCAAAGGATCTATGGTTTTCCCTCGAGTCTTTCCCACGAGTCTTTCCCACGAGACTTTCCCACTGGGCTGTCCCACGTGCACACGTGGTGGGAGTCGATCCTCGGCTTGAACGTCAAGGAAGTGCAGGGAAAACAGGTTCCTCTGTAATGGACTGACACATCTGGGGGACTCGTGGAATGGTGGCACGACCCTGGAGTTCCTCTCGCCTTTCCTGTGGAGAGCGCCTCCTCTTGAGATGCGACGGGAACGCCGGGAATTCTTTCCCTACGAAACAAGGAAAGGATCCCTCATCTCGAGCTAGGAGGCGGATACGGGGCTCCCCTGGATGTGTGCGGGACTCTCGTGCTTCCTCTCGAGTGGAGACGGGTATGTCGGGGAACTTCTTGAGTTGCAGCAAGGGTGTGAAGGACCCTTTGGAAGTTCCAGTGGTTAGATGTGATTAGCCTCGAGAAGCCTCAGCGGAAATGGGCCTCATCTCGCCTGGAGGACAAAACCTCCTGGATTTTCTCGAGTTGCGGCAGGTGCTCTCGACTTACGACGGGGACCTCAGGGACCCGCTTTGGTGGCCTCAGGAAAGGCCAGTCCCCATGCGAGTTTCCGGGGACCTCTCGGGATTCCTCTCCCGTCGATGCCGGGGCCTAAGACCTTGTGTGGAGTCGGGGCCGGAACCTGAGGATTCCTCTCCAGTGCTGACATGGATCTTGGGGTACTTCTGGAGTCTCCCCAGGGGAGTCAGTCCTCGTCTCGAATGCGGGCATGCACTTGCGCTTTCCTCCAGAGCGGTAGCAGCAGTGTCACGCAGTCCGCCACGTGGATCAAAGGATCTATGGTTTTCCCTCGAGTCTTTCCCACGAGGCTTTCCCACGAGGCTTTCCCACAGGGCTGTCCCACGTGCACACGTGGTGAGAGTCGATCCTCGGCTTGAACGTCAAGGCAGTACAGGGAAAACAGGTTCCTCTGGAATGGACTGACACATCTGGGGTCTCTTGGAATGGTGGCACGACCCTGGAGTTCCTCTCGCCTTTCCTGTGGAGAGCGCCTCCTCTTGAGATGCGACGGGAACGCCGGGAATTCTTTCCCTACGAAAGAGAGAAGGATCCCTCATCTCGAGCTAGGAGGCGGAAACGGGGCTCCCCTGGATGTGTGCGGGACCCCACGTGCTTCCTCTCGAGTGGAGACGGGTATGTCGGGGAACTTCTTGTGTTGCAGCAAGGGTGTGAATGACCCTTTGGAAGTTCCAGTGGTTAGATGTGATTAGCCTCGAGAGCCTCAGCGGAAATGGGCCTCATCTCGCCTGGAGGGCAAAACCTCCTGGATTTTCTCGAGTTGCGGCAGGTGCTCTCGACTTACGACGGGGACCTCAAGGACCCGCTCTGGTGGCCTCAGGAAAGGCCAGTCCCCATGCGAGTTCCTCGGGGACCTCTTGGGATTCCTCTCCCGTCGATGCCGGGGCCTAAGACCTTGTGTGGAGTCGGGGCCGGAACCTGAGGATTCCTCTCCAGTGCTGACATGGATCTTGGGGTACTTCTGGAGTCTCCCCAGGGGAGTCAGTCCTCGTCTCGAATGCGGGCATGCACTTGCGCTTTCCTCCAGAGCGGTAGCAGCAGTGTCTCGCAGTCCGCCGCGTGCATCAAAGGATCTATGGTTTTCCCTCGAGTCTTTCCCGCGAGGCTTTCCCACAGGGCTGTCCCACGTGCACACGTGGTGGGAGTCTATCCTCGGCTTGAACGTCAAGGCAGTACAGGGAAAACAGGTTCCTCTGGAATGGACTGACACATCTGGGGTCTCTTGGAATGATGGTACGACCCTGGAGTTCCTCTCGCCTTTCCTGTGGAGAGCGCCTCCTCTTGAGATGCGACGGGAACGCCGGGAATTCTTTCCCTACGAAACAGGGAAAGGATCCCTCATCTCGAGCTAGGAGGCGGAAACGGGGCTCCCCTGGATGTGTGCGGGACCCTCGTGCTTCCTCTCGAGTGGACACGGGTATGTCGGGGAACTTCTTGAGTTGCAGCAAGGGTGTGAAGGACCCTTTGAAAGTTCCAGTGGTTAGATGTTATTAGCCTCGAGAAGCCTCAGCGGAAATGGGCCTCATCTCGCCTGGAGGGCAAAACCTCCTGGATTTTCTCGAGTTGTGGCAGGTGCTCTCGACTTACGTCGGGGACCTCAGGGACCCGCTCTGGTGGCCTCAGGAAAGGCCAGTCCCCATGCGAGTTCCTCGAGGGCCTCTCGGGATTCCTCTCCCGTCGATGCCGGGCCATAAGACCTTGTGTGGAGTCGGGGCCGGAACCTGAGGATTCCTCTCCAGTGCTGACATGGATCTTGGGGTACTTCTGGAGTCTCCCCAGGGGAGTCAGTCCTCGTCTCGAATGCGGGCATGCACTTGTGCTTTCCTCCAGAGTGGTAGCAGCAGTGTCACGCAGTCCGCCGCGTGGATCAAAGGATCTATGGTTTTTCCTCAAGTCTTTCCCACGTGGCTTTCCCACGAGGCTTTCCCACGAGGCTTTCCCACAGGGCTGTCCCACGTGCACACGTGGTGGGAGTCGATCCTCGGCTTGAACGTCAAGGCAGTGCAGGAAAAACAGGTTCTTCTGGAATGGACTGACACATCTGGGGGACTCTTGGAATGGTGGCACGACCCTGGAGTTCCTCTCGCCTTTCCTGTGGAGAGCGCCTCCTCTTGAGATGCGACGGGAACGCCGGGAATTCTTTCCCTACGAAACAGGAAAAGGATCCCTCATCTCGAGCTAGGAGGCGGATACGGGGCTCCCCTGCATGTGTGCGGGACCCTCGTGCTTCCTCTCGAGTGGAGACGGGTATGTCGGGGAACTTCTTGAGTTGCAGCAAGGGTGTGAAGGACCCTTTGGAAGTTCCAGTGGTTAGATGTGATTAGCCTCGAGAAGCCTCAGCGGAAATGGGTCTCATCTCGCCTGGAGGACAAAACCTCCTGGATTTTCTCGAGTTGCGGCAGGTGCTCTCGACTTACGACGGGGACCTCAGGGACCCGCTCTGGTGGCCTCAGGAAAGGCCAGTCCCCATGCGAGTTTCCGGGGGCCTCTCGGGATTCCTCTCCCGTCGATGCCGGGGCCTAAGACCTTGTGTGGAGTCGGGGCCGGAACCTGAGGATTCCTCTCCAGTGCAGACATGGATCTTGGGGTACTTCTGGAGTCTCCCCAGGGGAGTCAGTCCTCGTCTCGAATGCGGGCATGCACTTGCGCTTCCCTCCAGTGCGGTAGGAGCAGGGTCACGCAGTCTGCAGCGTGGATCAAAGGATCTATAGCTTTCCCTTGAGTCTTTCCCACGAGGCTTTCCCACGAGGCGTTCCCCCAGGGCTGTCCCTCGTGCACACGTGGTGGGAGTCGATCCTCGGCTTGAACGTCAAGGCAGTGCAAGAAAAACAGGTTCCTCTAGAATGGACTGACACATCTGGGGGACTCTTGGAATGGTGGCACGACCCTGGAATTCCTCTCGCCTTTCCTGTGGAAAGCGCCTCCTCTTGAGATGCGACGGGAACGCCGGGAATTCTTTCTCTACGAAACAGGGAAAGGATCCCTCCTCGCGAGCTAGGAGGCGGAAACGGGGCTCCCCTGGATGTGTGCGGGACCCTCGTTCTTTCTCTCGAGTGGAGACGGCTATGTCGGGGAACTTCTTGAGTTGCAGCAAGGGTGTGAAGGACCCTTGGGAAGTTCCAGTTGTTAGATGTGATTAGCCTCGAGAAGCCTCAGCGGAAATGGGCCTCATCTCGCCTGGAGGGCAAAACCTCCTGGATTAACCCGAGTTGCGGCAGGTGCTCTCGACTTACGACGGGGACCTCAGGGACCCGCTCTGGTGGCCTCAGGAAAGGCAAGTCCCCATGCGAGTTCCTCGGGGGCCTCTCGGGATTCCTCTCCCGTCGATGCCGGGGCCTAAGACCTTGTGTGGAGTCGGGGCCGGAACCTGAGGATTCCTCTCCAGTGCTGACATGGATCTTGGGCTACTTCTGGAGTCTCCCCAGGGGAGTCAGTCCTCGTCTCGAATGCAGGCATGCACTTGCGCTTTCCTCCAGAGCGGTAGCAGCAGTGTCACACAGTCCGCCGCCTGGATCAAAGGATCTATGGTTTTCCCTCGAGACTTTCCCACGAGGCTTTCCCACGAGGCTTTCCCACAGGGCTGTCCCACGTGCACACGTGGTGGGAGTCGATCCTCGGCTTGAACGTCAAGGCAGTGCAGGGAAAACAGGTTCCTCTGGAATGGACTGACACATCTGGGGGACTCTTGGAATGGTTGCACGACCCTGGAGTTCCTCTCGCCTTTCCTGTGGAGAGCGCCTCCTCTTGAGATGCGACGGGAACGCCGGGAATTCTTTCCCTACGAAACAGGGAAAGGATCCCTCATCTCGTGCTAGGAGGCGGAAACGGGGCTCCCCTGGATGTGTGCTGGACCCTCGTGCTTCCTCTCGAGTGGAGACGGGTATGTCGCGGAACTGCTTGAGTTGCAGCAAGGGTGTGAAGGACCCTTAGGAAGTTCCAGTGGTTAGACGTGATTAGCCTGGAGAAGCCTCAGCGGAAATGGGCCTCGTCTCGCCTGGAGGGCAAAACCTCCTGAATTTTCTAGAATTGCGGCAGGTGCACTCGACTTATGACGGGGACCTCAGGGACCCGCTCTGGAGGCCTCAGGAAAGACCAGTCCCCATGCGAGTTCCTCGGGGGCCGCTCGGGATTCCTCTCCCGTAGATACCTGGGCCTAAGACCTTGTGTGGATTCGGGGCCGGAACCTGAGGATTCCTCTCCAGTGCTGACATGGATCTTGGGCTACTTCTGGAGTCTCCCCAGGGGAGTCAGTCCTCGTCTCGAATGCGGGCATGCACTTGCGCTTTCCTCCAGAGTGGTAGCAGCAGTGTCACGCAGTCCGCCGCGTGGATCAAAGGATCTATGGTTTTCCCTCGAGTTTTTCCCACGAGGGTTTCCCACGTGGCTTTCCCACAGGGCTGTCCCACGTGCACACGTGGTGGGAGTCGATCCACGGCTTGAACGTCAAGGCAGTGCAGGGGAAACAGGTTCCTCTGGAATGGACTGACACATCTGGGGGTCTCTTGGAATGGTGCCACGACCCTGGAGTTCCTTTCGCCTTTCCTGTGGAGAACGCCTGCTCTTGAGATGCGACGGGAACGTCGCGAATTCTTTCCCTACTAAACAGGGAAAGGATCCCTCATCTCGAGCTAGGAGGCGGAAACGTGGCTCCCCTGGATGTGTGAGGGACCCCACGGGCTTCCTCTCGAGTGGAGACGGTTATGTCGGGGAATTTCTTGAGTTGCAGAAAGGGTGTGAAGGACCCTTTGGAAGTTGCAGTGGTTAGATGTGATTAGCCTCGAGAAGCCTCAGCGGAAATGGGCCTCATCTCGCCTGGAGGGCAAAACCTCCTGGATTTTCTCGAGTTGCGGCAGGTGTTCTCGACTTACGACGGGGACCTCAGGGACCCGCTCTGGAGGCCTCAGGAAAGGCCAGTCCCCATGCGAATTCCTCGGGGGCCTCTCGGGATTCCTCTCCCGTCGATGCCGGGGCCTAAGACCTTGTGTGGAGTCGGGGCCGGAACCTGAGGATTCCTCTCCAGTGCTGACATGGATCTTGGGGTACTTCTGGAGTCTCCCCAGGGGAGTCAGTCCTAGTCTCGAATGCGGGCATGCACTTGCGCTTTCCTCCAGAGCGGTAGCAGCAGTGTCACGCAGTCTGCCCCGTGGATCAAAGGATCTATGGTTTTCCCTCGAGTCTTTCCCACGAGGCTTTCCCACGAGGCTTTCCCACAGGGCAGTCCGACGTGCACACGTGGTGGGAGTCGATCCTCGGCTTGAACGTCAAGGCAGTGCAGGGAAAACAGGTTCCTCTGGAATGGATTGACACATCTGGGGGACTCTTGGAATGGTGGCACGACCCTGGAGGTCCTCTCGCCTTTCCTGTGGAGAGCGCCTCCTCTTGAGATGCGACGGGATCGCCGGGAATTCTTTCCCTACGAAACAGGGAAAGGATCCCTCATCTCGAGCTAGGAGGTGGAAACGGGGCTCCCGTGGATGTGTGCGGGACCCCACGTGCTTCCTCTCGAGTGGAGACGGTTTTGTCGGGGAACATCTTGAGTTGCAGCAAGGGTGTGAAGGACCCTTTGGAAGTTCCAGTGGTTAGATGTGATTAGCCTCGAGAAGCCTCAGCGGAAATGGGTCTCATCTCTCCTGGAGGGCAAAACCTCCTGGATTTTCTCGAGTTGCGGCAGGTGCTCTCGACTTACGACGGGACCTCAGGGACCCGCTCCGGTGGCCTCAGAAAGGCCAGTCACCATGCGAGTTCCTCGGGGGCCTCTCGGGATTCCTCTCCCGTCGATGCCGTGGCCTAAGACCTTGTGTGGAGTCGGGGCCGGAACCTGAGGATTCCTCTCCAGTGCTGAGATGGACCTTGGGGTACTTCTGGAGTCTCCCGAGGGGAGTCAGTCCTCGTCTCGAATGCGGGCATGCACTTGTGCTTTCCTCCAGAGGGGTAGCAGCAGAGTCACGCAGTCCGCCGCGTGGATAAAAGGGTCTATGGTTTTCCCTGGAGTCTTTCCCACGAAGCTTTCCCACGAGGCTTTCCCACAGGGCTGTCCCACGTGCACACGTGGTGGGAGTCGATCCTCGGCTTGAACGTCAAGGCAGTTCAGGGAAAAGAGGTTCCTCTGGAATGGACTGACACATCTGCGTGACTCTTGGAATGGTGGCACGACCCTGGAGTTCCTCTCGCCTTTCCTGTGGAGAGCGCCTCCTCTTGAGATGCGACGGGAACGCCGGGAATTCTTTCCCTACGAAACAGGGAAAGGATCCCTCATCTCGAGCTAGGAGGCGGAAACGGGGCTCCCCTGGATGTGTGCGGGACCCTCGTGCTTCCTCTCGAGTGGAGACGGGTATGTCGGGGAACTTCTTGAGTTGCAGCAAGGGTGTGAAGGACACATTGGAAGTTCCAGTGGTTAGATGTGATTAGCCTCGAGAAGCCTCAGCGGAAATGGGCCTCATCTCGCCTGGAGTGCAAAACCTCCTGGATTTTCTCGAGTTGCGGCAGGTGCTCTCGACTTACGACGGGGACCTCAGGGACCCGCTCTGGTGGCCTCAGGAAAGGCCAGTCCCCATGCGAGTTCCTCGGGGGCCTCTCAGGATTGCTCTCCTGTCGATGCCGGGGCCTAAAACCTTGTGTGGAGTCGGGGCCGGAACCTGAGGATTCCTCTCCAGTGCTGACATGGATATTGGGGTACTTCTGGAGTCTCCCCAGGGGAGTCAGTCCTCGTCTCGAATGCGGGCATACACTTGCGCTTTCCTCCAGAGCGGTAGCAGCAGTGTCACACAGTCCGCCGCGTGTATCAAAGGATCTATGGTTTTCCCTCGAGTCGTTCCCACGAGGCTTTCTCACGAGGCTTTCCCTCAGGGCTGTCCCACGTGCACACGTGGTGGGACTCGATCCTTGGCTTGATCGTCAAGGCAGTGCAGGGAAAACAGTTTCCTCTGAAATGGACTGACACATCTGTGGGACTCTTGGAATGGTGGCACGACCCTGGAGTTCCTCTCGCCTTTCCTGTGGAGAGCGCCTCCTCTTGAGATGCGACGGGAACGCCGGGAATTCTTTCCCTACGAAACAGGGAAAGGATCCCTCATCTCGAGCTAGGAGGCGGAAACGGGGCTCCCCTGGATGTGTGCGGTACCCTCGTATTTCCACTCGAGTGGAGACGGGTATGTCGGGGAACTTCTTGAGTTGCAGCAAGGGTGTGAAGGACACTTTGGAAGTTCCAGTGGTTAGATGTGATTAGCCTCGAGAAGCCTCAGTGTAAATGGGCCTCATCTCGCCTGGAGGGCAAATCCTCCTGGATTTTCTCGAGTTGTGGCAGGTGCTCTCGACTTACGACGGGGACCTCAGGTACCCTCTCTGGTGGCCTGAGGAAAGGCCAGTCCCCATGCGAGTTCCTAGGTTGCCTTTCGGGATTCCTCCTCCGTCGATGCCGGGGCCTAAGACCTTGTGTGGAGTCGGGGCCGGAACCTGAGGATTCCTCTCCAGTGCTGACATGGATCTTGGGGTACTTCTGGAGTCTCCCCAGGGGAGTCAGTCCTCGTCTCGAATGCGGGCATGCACTTGCGCTTTCCTCCAGAGCGGTAGCAGCAGTGTCACGCAGTCCGCCGCGTGGATCAAAGGATCTATGGTTTTCCCTCGAGTCTTTCCCACGAGGCTGTCCCACGCGGTTTTCCCAAGGGCTGTCCCACGTACACACGTGGTGGGAGTCGATCCTCGGATTGAACGTCAAGGCAGTTTAGGGAAAATAGGTTCCTCTGGAATGGACTGACACATCTGGGGTACTCTTGGAATGGTGTCACGACCCTGGAGTTCCTCTCGCCTTTCCTGTGGAGAGCGCCTCCTCTTGAGATGCGATGGGAACCCCGGGAATTCTTTCCCTACGAAACAGGGATAGGATCCTTCACCTCGAACAAGGAGGCGGATACGGGGCTCCCCTGGATGTGTGCGGCACCCCACGTGCTTCCTTTCGAGTGGAGACGGGTATGTCGCGGAACTGCTTGAGTTGTAGCTAGGGTGTGAAGGACCCTTTGGAAGTTCCAGTGGTTAGATGTGATTAGCCTCGAGAAGCCTCAGCGGAAATGGGCCTCATCTCGCCTGGAGGGCAAAACCTCATGGATTTTCTCGAGTTGCGGCAGGTGCTCTCGACTTACGACGGGGACCTCAGGGACCCGCTCTGGAAGCCTCAGGAAAGGCCAGTCCCCATACGAGTTCCTCGGGGGCCTCTCGGGATTCCTCTCCCGTCGATTCCGGGGCCTAAGACCTTGTGTGGAGTCGGGGCCGGAATCTGAGGATTCCTCTCCAGTGCTGACATGGATCTTGGGGTACTTCTGGAGTCTCCCCAGGGGAGTCAGTCCTCGTCTCGAATGCGGGCATGCACTTGCGCTTTGCTCCAGAGCGGTCGCAGCAGTGTCACGCAGTCCGCCGCGTGGATCAAAGGATCTATGGTTTTCCCTCGAGTCTTTCCCACGAGGCTGTCCCACGCGGTTTTCCCAAGGGCTGTCCCACGTACACACGTGGTGGGAGTCGATCCTCGGCTTGAACGTCAAGGCAGTTTAGGGAAAACAGGTTCCTCTGGAATGGACTGACACATCTGGGGTACTCTTGGAATGGTGTCACGACCCTGGAGTTCCTCTCGCCTTTCCTGTGGAGAGCGCCTCCTCTTGAGATGCGATGGGAACCCCGGGAATTCTTTCCCTACGAAACAGGGATAGGATCCTTCACCTCGAACAAGGAGGCGGATACGGGGCACCCCTGGATGTGTGCGGCACCCCACGTGCTTCCTTTCGAGTGGAGACGGGTATGTCGCGGAACTGCTTGAGTTGCAGCTAGGGTGTGAAGGACCCTTTGGAAGTTCCAGTGGTTAGATGTGATTAGCCTCGAGAAGCCTCAGCGGAAATGGGCCTCATCTCGCCTGGAGGGCAAAACCTCCTGGATTTTCTCGAGTTGCGGCAGGTGCTCTCGACTTACCAAGGGGACCAGAGGGACCCGCTCTGGAGGCCTCAGGAAAGGCCTGTCCCCATGCGAGTTCCTTGGGGGCCTCTCGGGATTCCTCTCCCGTCGATGCCGGGGCCTAAGACCTTGTGTGGAGTCGGGGCCGGACCTGAGGATTCCTCTCCAGTGCTGACTTGGATCTTGGGGTACTTCTGGAGTCTCCCCAGGGGAGTCAGTCCTCGTCTCGAATGCGGGCATGCACTTGCGCTTTCCTCCAGAGCGGTAGCAGCAGTGTCACGCAGTCCGCCGCGTGGATCAAAGGATCTATGGTTTTCCCGCGAGTCTTTCCCACGAGGCTTTCCCCCGAGGCTTTCAAACAGGTCTGTCCCACGTGCACACGTGGTGGGAGTCGATCCTCGGCTTGAACGTCAAGGCAGTGCAGGGAAAACAGGTTCCTCTGGAATGGACTGACACATCTGGGGGACTCTTGGAATGGTGGCACGACCCTGGAGTTCCTCTCGCCTTTCCTGTGGAGAGCGCCTCCTCTTGAGATGCGACGGGAACGCCGGGAATTCCTTCCCTACGAAACAGGGAAAGGATCCCTCATCTCGAGCTAGGAGGCGGAAACGGGGCTCCCCTGGATGTGTGCGGGACCCCACGTGCTTCCTCTCGAGTGGAGACGGGTATGTCGGGGAACTTCTTTAGTTGCAGCAAGGGTGTGAAGGACCCTTTGGAAGTTCCAGTGGTTAGATGTGATTAGCCTCGAGAAGCCTCAGCGGAAATGGGCCTCAACTCGCCTGGAGGGCAAAACCTCCTGGATTTTCTCGAGTTGCGGCAGGTGCTCTCGACTTACGACGGGGACCTCAGGGACCCGCTCTGGAGGCCTCCGGAAAGGCCAGTCCCCATGCGAGTTCCTCGGGGGCCTCTCGGGATTCCTCTCCCGTCGGTGCCGGGGCCTAAGACCTTGTGTGGAGTCGGGGCCGGAATCTGAGGATTCCTCTCCAGTGCTGACATGGATCTTGGGGTACTTCTGGAGTCTCCCCAGGGGAGTCAGTCCTCGTCTCGAATGCGGGCATGCACTTGCGCTTTCCTCCAGAGCGGTAGCAGCAGTGTCACGCAGTCCGCCGCGTGGATCAAAGGATCTATGGTTTTCCCTCGAGTCTTTCCCACGAGGCTGTCCCACGCGGTTTTCCCAAGGGCTGTGCACGTACACACGTGGTGGGAGTCGATCCTCGGCTTGAACGTCAAGGCAGTTTAGGGAAAACAGGTTCCTCTGGAATGGACTGACACATCTGGGGTACTCTTGGAATGGTGTCACGACCCTGGAGTTCCTCTCGCCTTTCCTGTGGAGAGCGCCTCCTCTTGAGATGCGATGGGAACCCCGGGAATTCTTTCCCTACGAAACAGGGATAGGATCCTTCACCTCGAACAAGGAGGCGGATACGGGGCTCCCCTGGATGTGTGCGGCACCCCACGTGCTTCCTTTCGAGTGGAGACGGGTATGTCGCGGAACTGCTTGAGTTGCAGCTAGGGTGTGAAGGACCCTTTGGAAGTTCCAGTGGTTAGATGTGATTAGCCTCGAGAAGCCTCAGCGGAAATGGGCCTCATCTCGCCTGGAGGGCAAAACCTCCTGGATTTTCTCGAGTTGCGGCAGGTGCTCTCGACTTACCAAGGGGACCAGAGGGACCCGCTCTGGAGGCCTCAGGAAAGGCCTGTCCCCATGCGAGTTCCTTGGGGGCCTCTCGGGATTCCTCTCCCGTCGATGCCGGGGCCTAAGACCTTGTGTGGAGTCGGGGCCGGAACCTGAGGATTCCTCTCCAGTGCTGACTTGGATCTTGGGGTACTTCTGGAGTCTCCCCAGGGGAGTCAGTCCTCGTCTCGAATGCGGGCATGCACTTGCGCTTTCCTCCAGAGCGGTAGCAGCAGTGTCACGCAGTCCGCCGCGTGGATCAAAGGATCTATGGTTTTCCCTCGAGTCTTTCCCACGAGGCTTTCCCCCGAGGCTTTCAAACAGGTCTGTCCCACGTGCACACGTGGTGGGAGTCGATCCTCGGCTTGAACGTCAAGGCAGTGCAGGGAAAACAGGTTCCTCTGGAATGGACTGACACATCTGGGGGACTCTTGGAATGGTGGCACGACCCTGGAGTTCCTCTCGCCTTTCCTGTGGAGAGCGCCTCCTCTTGAGATGCGACGGGAACGCCGGGAATTCCTTCCCTACGAAACAGGGAAAGGATCCCTCATCTCGAGCTAGGAGGCGGAAACGGGGCTCCCCTGGATGTGTGCGGGACCCCACGTGCTTCCTCTCGAGTGGAGACGGGTATGTCGGGGAACTTCTTTAGTTGCAGCAAGGGTGTGAAGGACCCTTTGGAAGTTCCAGTGGTTAGATGTGATTAGCCTCGAGAAGCCTCAGCGGAAATGGGCCTCAACTCGCCTGGAGGGCAAAACCTCCTGGATTTTCTCGAGTTGCGGCAGGTGCTCTCGACTTACGACGGGGACCTCAGGGACCCGCTCTGGAGGCCTCCGGAAAGGCCAGTCCCCATGCGAGTTCCTCGGGGGCCTCTCGGGATTCCTCTCCCGTCGGTGCCGGGGCCTAAGACCTTGTGTGGAGTCGGGGCCGGAACCTGAGGATTCCTCTCCAGTGCTGACAAGGATCTTGGGGTACTTCTGGAGTCTCCCCAGGGGAGTCAGTCCTCGTCTCGAATGCGGGCATGCACTTGCGCTTTCCTCCAGAGCGGTAGCAGCAGTGTCACGCAGTCCGCCGCGTGGATCAAAGGATCTATGGTTTTCCCTCCAGTCTTTCCCACGAGGCTTTCCCACGAGGCTTTCCCTCAGGGCTGTCCCACGTGCACACGTGGTGGGACTCGATCCTCGGCTTGAACGTCAAGGCAGTGCAGGGAAAACAGGTTCCTCTGTAATGGACTGACACATCTGGTGGTCTCTTGGAATGGTGGCACGACCCTGGAGTTTCTCTCGCCTTTCCTGTGGAGAGCGCCTCCTCTTGAGATGCGACGGGAACGCCGGGAATTCTTTCCCTACTAAACAGGGAAAGGATCCCTCATCTCAAGCTAGGAAGCGGAAACGGGGCACACCTGGATGTGTGCGGGACCACACGTGCTTCCTCTCGAGTGGAGACGGGTTGTCGGGGAACTTCTTGACTTGCAGCAAGGGTGTGAAGGACCCTTTGGAAGTTCCAGTGGTTAGATGTGATTGAACTCGAGAAGCCTCAGCGGAAATGGGCCTCATCTCGCCTGGAGGGCAAAACCTCCTGGATTTTCTCGAGTTGCGGCAGGTGCTCTCGACTTACGACGGGGACCTCAGGGACCCGCTCTGGAGGCCTCAGGAAAGGCCAGTCCCCATGCGAGTTCCTCGGGGGCCTCTCGGGATTCCTCTCCCGTCGATGCCGGGGCCTAAGACCTTGTGTGGAGTCGGGGCCAGAACCTGAGGATTCCTCTCCAGTGCTGACATGGATCTTGGGGTACTTCTGGAGTCTCCCCAGGGGAGTCAGTCATCCTCTCGAATGCGCGCATGCACTTGTGCTTTCCTCCAGAGCGGTAGCAGCAGTGTCACGCTGTACGCCGCGTGGATCAAAGGATCTATGGTTTTCCCTCGAGTCTTTCCCACGAGGCTTTCCCACGAGCCTTTCCACAGGGCTGTCCCACGTGCACACGTGGTGGGAGTCGATCCTCGGCTTGAACGTCAAGGCAGTGCAGGGAAAACAGGTTCCTCTGGAATGGACTGACACATCTGGGGGACTCTTGGAATGGTGGCACGACCCTGGAGTTCCTCTTGCCTGTCCTGTGGAGAGCACCTCCTCTTGAGATGCGCCGGGAACGCCGGGAATTCTTTCCCTACGAAAAAGGGAAAGGATTCCTCATCTCGAGGTAGGAGGCAGAAACGGGGCTCCCCTGGATGTGTGCGGGACCCCACATGCTTCCTCTCGAGTGGAGACGGGTATGTCGGGGAACTTCTTGAGTTGCAGCAAGGGTGTGAAGGACCCTTTGGAAGTTCCAGTGGTTAGACGTGATTAGCGTCGAGAAGCCTCAGCGGAAATGGGCCTCATCTCGCCTGGAGGGCAAAACCTCCTGGATTTTCTCGAGTTGCGGCAGGTGCTCTCGACTTACGACGGGGACCTCAGGGACCCGCTCTGGTGGCCTCAGGAAAGGCAAGTCCCCATGCGAGTTCCTCGGGGGCCTCTCGGGATTCCTCTCCCGTCAATGCCGGGGACTAAGACCTTGTGTGGAGTCGGGGCCGGAACCTGAGGATTCCTCTCCAGTGCTGACATGGATCTTGGGGTACTTCTGGAATCTCCCCAGGGGAGTCAGTCCTCGTCTCGAATGCGGGCATGCACTTGCGCTTTCCTCCAGAGCGGTAGCAGCAGTGTCACGCAGTCCGCCGCGTGGATCAAAGGATCTATGGTTTTCCCTCGAGTCTTTCCCACGAGGCTTTCCCACAGGGCTGTCCCACGTGCACACGTGGTGGAAGTCGATCCTCGGCTTGAACGTCAAGGCAGTGCAGGGAAAACAGGTTCCTCTGGAATGGACTGACACATCTGGGGGACTCTTGGAATGGTGGCACGACCCTGGAGTTCCTCTCGCCTTTCCTGTGGAGAGTGCCTCCTCTTGAGATGCGACGGGAACGCCGGGAATTCTTTCCCTACGAAACAGGGAAAGGATCCCTCATCTCGAGCTAGTAGGCGGAAACGGGTCTCCCCTGTATGTGTGCGGGACCCCACGTGCTTCCTCACGAGTGGAGGCGGGTATGTCGGGGAACTTCTTGAGTTGCAGCAAGGGTGTGAAGGACCCTTAGGAAGTTCCAGTGGTTAGACGTGATTAGCCTCGAAAAGCCTCAGCGGAAATGGGCCTCATCTCGCATGGAGGGCAAAACCTCCTGGATTTTCTCGAGTTGCGGCAGGTGCTCTCGACTTACGACGGGGACCTCATGGACCCGCTCTGGTGGCCTCAGGAAAGGCCAGTCCCCATGCGAGTTCCTCGGGGGCCTCTCGGGATTCCTCTCCCGTCGATGCCGGGGCCTAAACCTTGTGTGGAGTCGGGGCCGGAACCTGAGGATTCCTCTCCAGTGCTGACATGGATCTTGGGGTACTTCTGGAGTCTCCCCAGGGGAGTCAGTCCTCGTCTCGAATGCGGGCATGCACTTGCGCTTTCCTCCAGAGCGGTAGCAGCAGTGTCACGCAATCCGCCGCGTGGATCAAAAGACCTATGGATTTCCCTCGAGTCTTTCCCACGAGTCTTTCCCACGAGGCTTTCCCACAGTGCTGTCCCACGTGCACACGTGGTGGGAGTCGATCCTCGGCTTGAACGTCAAGGCAGTGCAGGGAAAACAGGTTCCTCTGGAATGGACTGACACATCTGGTGGACTCTTGGAATGGTGGCACGACCCTGGAGTTCCTCTCGCCTTTCCTGTGGATAGCGCCTCCTCTTGAGATGCGACGGGAACGCCGGGAATTCTTTCCCTACGAAACAGGGAAAGGATCCCTCATCTCGAGCTAGGAGGCGGAAACGGGGCTCCCCTGGATGTGTGCGGGATCCCACGTGCTTCCTCTCGAGTGGAGACGGGTATGTCGGGGAACTTCTTGAGTTGCATCAAAGGTGTGAAGGACCATTTGGAAGTTCCAGTGGTTAGATGTGATTAGCCTCGAGAAGCCTCAGCGGAAATGGGCCTCATCTCGCCTGGAGGGCAAAACCTCCTGGATTTTCTCGAGTTGCGGCAGGTGCTCTCGACTTACGACCGGGACCTCAGGGACCCGCTCTGGTGGACTCAGGAAAGGCCAGTCCCCATGCGAGTTCCTCGGGGGCCTCTCGGGATTCCTCTCCCGTCAATGCCTGGGCCTAAGACCTTGTGTGGAGTCGGGGCCGGAACCTGAGGATTCCTCTCCAGTGCTGACATGGATCTTGGGGTACTTCTGGAGTCTCCCCAGGGGAGTCAGTCCTCGTCTCGAATGCGGGCATGCACTTGCGCTTTCCTCCAGAGCGGTAGCAGCAGTGTCACGCAGTCCGCCGCGTGGATCAAAGGATCTATGGATTTCCCTCGAGTCTTTCCCACGAGTCTTTCCCACGAGGCTTTCCCACGGGGCTTTCCCACAGGGCTGTCCCACGTGCACACGTGGTGGGAGTCGATCGTCGGCTTGAACGTCAAGGCAGTGCAGGGAAAACAGGTTCCTCTGGAATGGACTGACACATCTGGGGGACTCTTGGAATGGTGGCACGACCCTGGAGTTCCTCTCCCCTTTCCTGTGGAGAGCGCCTCCTCTTGAGATTCGATTGGAACACCGGGAATTCTTTCCCTACGAAACAGGGAAAGGATCCCTCATCTCGAGCTAGGAGGCGGAAACGGGGCTCCCCTGGATGTGTGAGGGACCCCACGTGCTTCCTCTCGAGTGGAGACGGGTATGTCGGGGAACTTCTTGAGTTGCAGCAAGGGTGTGAAGGACCCTTAGGAAGTTCCAGTGGTTAGACGTGATTAGCCTCGAGAAGCCTCAGGGGAAATGGGCCTCATCTCGCCTGGAGGGCAAAACCTCCTGGATTTTCTCTAGTTGCGGCAGGTGCTCGCGACTTACTACGAGGACCTCAGGGACCCGCTCTGGTGGCCTCAGGAAAGGCCAGTCCCCATGCGAGTTCCTCGGGGGCCTCTCGGGATTCCTCTCCCCTCGATTCCGGGGACTAAGACCTTGTGTGGAGTCGGGGCCGGAACCTGAGGATTCCTCTCCAGGGCTGACATGGATCTTGGGGTACTTCTGGAGTCTCCCCAGGGGAGTCAGTCCTCGTCTCGAATGCGGGCATGCACTTGCGCTTTCCTCCAGAGCGGTAGCAGCAGTGTCACGCAGTCCGCCGCGTGGATCAAAGGATCTATGGTTTTCCCTCGAGTCTTTCCCACGAGGCTTTCCCACGAGGCTTTCCCACAGGGCTGTCCCACGTGCACACGTGGTGGGAGTCGATCCTCGGCTTGAACGTCAAGGCAGTGCAGGGAAAACAGGTTCCTCTGGAATGGACTGACACATCTGGGGGACTCTTGGAATGGTGGCATGACCCTGGAGTTCCTCTCGCCTTTCCTGTGGAGAGCGCCTCCTCTTGAGATTCGATTGGAACACCGGGAATTCTTTCCCTACGAAACAGGGAAAGGATCCCTCCTCTCGAGCTAGGAGGCGGAAACGGGGCTCCCCTGGATGTGTGCGGGACCCCACGTGCTTCATCTCGAGTGGAGACGGGTATGTCGGGGAACTTCTTGAGTTGCAGCAATATTGTGAAGGACCCTTTGGAAGTTCCAGTGGTTAGATGTTATTGGCCTCGAGAAGCCTCAGCGGAAATGGGCCTCATCTCGCCAAGAGGGCAAAACCTCCTGGATTTTCTCGAGTTGCGGCAGGTGCTCTCGACTTACGACGGGGACCTCAGGGACCCGCTCTGGTGGCCTCAGGAAAGGCCAGTCCCCATGCGAGTTCCTCGGGGGCCTCTCGGGATTCCTCTCCCGTCGATGCCGGGGCCTAAGACCTTGTGTGGAGTCGGGGCCGGAACCTGAGGATTCCTCTCCAGTGCTGACATGGATCTTGGGGTACTTCTGGAGTCTCCCCAGGGGAGTCAGTCCTCGTCTCAAATGCGGGCATGCACTTGCGCTTTCTTCCAGAGCGGTAGCAGCAGTGTCACGCAATCCGCCGCGTGGATCAAAGGATCTATGGTTTTCCCTCGAGGCTTTCCCACGAGGCTTTCCCACAGGGCTGTCCCACGTGCACACGTGGTGGGAGTCGATCCTCGGCTTGAACGTCAAGGCAGTGCAGGGAAAACAGGTTCCTCTGGAATGGACTGACACATCTGGGGGACTCTTGGAATGGTGTCACGACCCTGGAGTTCCTCTCGCCTTTCCTGTGGAGAGCGCCTCCTCTTGAGATGCGACTGGAACGCCGGGAATTCTTTCCCTACGAAACAGGGAAAGGATCCCTCATCTTGAGCTAGGAGACGGAAACGGGGCTCCCCTGGATGTGTGCGGGACACCACGTGCTTCCTCTCGAGTGCAGACGGGTATGTCGGGAACTTCTTGAGTTGCAGCAAGGGTGTGAAGGACCCTTTGGAAGTTCCAGTGTTTAGATGTGATTGGCCTCGAGAAGCCTCAGCGGAAATGGGCCTCATCTCGCCTGGAGGGCAAAACCTCCTGGATTTTCTCGAGTTGCGGCAGGTGCTCTCGACTTACGACGGGGACCTCAGGGAACCGCTCTGGTGGCCTCAGGAAAGGCCAGTCCCCATGCGAGTTCCTCGGGGGCCTCTCGGGATTCCTCTCCCGTCGATGCCGGGGCCTAAGACCTTGTGTGGAGTCGGGGCCGGAACCTGAGGATTCCTCTCCAGTGCTGACATGGATTTTGGGGTACTTCTGGAGTCTCCCCAGGGGAGTCAGTCCTCGTCTCGAATGCGGGCATGCACTTGCGCTTTCCTCCAGAGCGGTAGCAGCAGTGTCACGCAGTCCGCCGCGTGGATCAAAGGATCTATGGTTTTCCCTCGAGTCTTTCCCACGAGGCTTTCCCACGAGGCTTTCCCACAGGGCTGTCCCACGTGCACACGTGGTGGGAGTCGATCCTCGGCTTGAACGTCAAGGCAGTGCAGGGAAAACAGGTTCCTCTGGAATGGACTGACACATCTGGGGGACTCTTGGAATGGTGGCACGACCCTGGAGTTCCTCTCGCCTTTCCTGTGGAGAGCGCCTCCTCTTGAGATGCGACGGGAACGCCGGGAATTCTTTCCCTACGAAACAGGGAAAGGATCCCTCATCTTGAGCTAGGAGGCGGAAACCGGGCTCCCCTGGATGTGTGCGGGACCCCACGTGCTTCCACTCGAGTAGAGACTGGTATGTCGGGGAACTTCTTGAGTTGCAGCAAGGGTGTGAAGGACCCTTTGGAAGTTCCAGTGGTCAGACGTGATTGGCCTCGAGAAGCCTCAGCGGAAATGGGCCTCATCTCGCCTGGAGGGCAAAACCTCCTGGATTTTCTCGAGTTGCGGCAGGTGCTCTCGACTTACGACGGGGAACTCAGGGACCCGCACTGGTGGCCTCAGGAAAGGCCAGTCCCCATGCGAGTTCCTCGGGGGCCTCTCGGGATCCCTCTCCCGTCGATGCCGGGGCCTAAGACCTTGTGTGGAGTCGGGGCCGGAACCTGAGGATTCCTCTCCAGTGCTGACATGGATCTTGGGGTACTTCTGGAGTCTCCCCAGGGGAGTCAGTCCTCGTCTCGAATGCGGGCATGCACTTGCGCTTTCCTCCAGAGCGGTAGCAGCAGTGTCACGCAGTCTGCCGCGTGGATCAAAGGATCTATTGTTTTCCCTCGAGTCTTTCCCACGAGGCTTTCCCACGAGGCTTTCCCACAGGGCTGTCCCACGTGCACACGTGGTTGGAGTCGATCCTCGGCTTGAACGTCAAGGCAGTGCAGGGAAAACAGGTTCCTCTGGAATGGACTGACACATCTGGGGGACTCTTGGAATGGTGGCACGACCCTGGAGTTCCTCTCGCCTTTCCTGTGGAGAGCGCCTCCTCTTGAGATGTGACGGGAATGCTGGGAATTCTTTCCCTACGAAACAGGGAAAGGATCCCTCATCTCGAGCTAGGAGGCGGAAACGGGGCTCCCCTGGATGTGTGCGGGACACCACGTGCTTCCTCTCGAGTGCAGACGGGTATGTCAGGGAACTTCTTGAGTTGCAGCAAGGGTGTGAAGGACCCTTTGGAAGTTCCAGTGGTTAGATGTGATTGGCCTCGAGAAGCCTCAGCGGAAATGGGCCTCATCTCGCCTGGAGGGCAAAACCTCCTGGATTTTCTCGAGTTGCGGCAGGTGCTCTCGACTTACGACGGGGACCTCAGGGACCCGCTCTGGTGGCCTCAGGAAAGGCCAGTCCCCATGCGAGTTCCTCGGGGGCGTCTCGGGATTCCTCTCCCGTCGATGCCGGGGCCTAAGACCTTGTGTGGAGTCGGGGCCGGAACCTGAGGATTCCTCTCCAGTGCTGACATGGATCTTGGGGTACTTCTGGAGTCTCCCCAGGGGAGTCAGTCCTCGTCTCGAATGCGGGCATGCAGTTGCGCTTTCCTCCAGAGCGGTAGCAGCAGTGTCACGCAGTCCGCCGCGTGGATCAAAGGATCTATGGTTTTCCCTCGAGTCTTTCCCACGAGGCTTTCCCACGAGGCTTTCCCACAGGGCTGTCCCACGTGCACACGTGGTGGGAGTCGATCCTCGGCTTGAACGTCAAGGCAGTGCAGGGAAAACAGGTTCCTCTGGAATGGACTGACACATCTGGGGGACTCTTGGAATGGTGGCACGACCCTGGAGTTCCTCTCGCCTTTCCTGTGGAGAGCGCCTCCTCTTGAGATGCGACGGGAACGCCGGGAAATCTTTCCCTAAGAAACAGGAAAAGGATCCCTCATCTCGAGCTAGGAGGCGGAAACGGGGCTCCCCTGGATGTGTGCGGGACACCACGTGCTTCCTCTCGAGTGCAGACGGGTATGTCGGGGAACTTCTTGAGTTGCAGCAAGGGTGTGAAGGACCCTTTGGAAGTTCCAGTGGTTAGATGTGATTGGCCTCGAGAAGCCTCAGCGGAAATGGGCCTCATCTCGCCTGGAGGGCAAAACCTCCTGGATTTTCTCGAGTTGCGGCAGGTGCTCTCGACTTACGACGGGGACCTCAGGGACCCGCTCTGGTGGCCTCAGGACAGGCCAGTCCCCATGCGAGTTCCTCGGGGGACTCTCGGGATTCCTCTCCCGTCGATGCCGGGGCCTAAGACCTTGTGTGGAGTCGGGTCCGGAACCTGAGGATTCCTCTCCAGTGCTGACATGGATCTTGGGGTACTTCTGGAGTCTCCCCAGGGGAGTCAGTCCTCATCTCGAATGCGGGCATGCACTTGCGCTTTCCTCCAGAGCGGTAGCAGCAGTGTCACGCAGTCCGCCGCGTGGATCAAAGGATCTATGGTTTTCCCTCGAGTCTTTCCCACGAGGCTTTCCCACGAGGCTTTCCCACAGGGCTGTCCCACGTGCACACGTGGTGGGAGTCGATCCTCGGCTTGAACGTCAAGGCAGTGCAGGGAAAACAGGTTCCTCTGGAATGGACTGACACATCTGGGGGACTCTTGGAATGGTGGCACGACCCTGGAGTTCCTCTCGCCTTTCCTGTGGAGAGCGCCTCCTCTTGAGATGCGACGGGAACGCCGGGAATTCTTTCCCTACGAAACAGGGAAAGGATCCCTCATCTCGAGCTAGGAGGCGGAAACGGGGCTCCCCTGGATGTGTGCGGGACACCACGTGCTTCCTCTCGAGTGCAGACGGGTATGTCGGGGAACTTCTTGAGTTGCAGCAAGGGTGTGAAGGACCCTTTGGAAGTTCCAGTGGTTAGATGTGATTGGCCTCGAGAAGCCTCAGCGGAAATGGGCCTCATCTCGCCTGGAGGGCAAAACCTCCTGGATTTTCTCGAGTTGCGGCAGGTGCTCTCAACTTACGACGGGGACCTCAGGGACCCGCTCTGGTGGCCTCAGGACAGGCCAGTCCCCATGTGAGTTCCTCGGGGGCCTCTCGGGATTCCTCTCCCGTCGATGCCGGGGCCTCAGACCTTGTGTGGATTCGGGGCCGGAACCTGAGGATTCCTCTCCAGTGCTGACATGGATCTTGGGGTACTTCTGGAGTCTCCCCAGGGTAGTCTGTCCTCGTTTCGAATGCGTGCATGCACTTGCGCTTTCCTCCAGAGCGGTAGCAGCAGTGTCACGCAGTCCGCCGCGTGGATTAAAGGATCTATGGTTTTCCCTCGAGTCTTTCCCACGAGGCTTTCCCACGAGGCTTTCCCACAGGGCTGTCCCACGTGCACACGTGGTGGGAGTCGATCCTCGGCTTGAACGTCAAGGCAGTGCAGGGAAAACAGGTTCCTCTGGAATGGACTGACACATCTGGGGGACTCTTGGAATGGTGGCATGACCCTGGAGTTCCTCTCGCCTTTCCTGTGGATAGCGCCTCCTCTTGAGATGCGACGGGAACGCCGGGAATTCTTTCCCTACGAAACAGGGAAAGGATCCCTCATCTCGAGCTAGGAGGCGGAAACGGGGCTCCCCTGGATGTGTGCGGGACACCACGTGCTTCCTCTCGAGTGCAGACGGGTATGTCGGGGAACTTCTTGAGTTGCAGCAAGGGTGTGAAGGACCCTTTGGAAGTTCCAGTGGTTAGATGTGATTGGCCTCGAGAAGCCTCAGCGGAAATGGGCCTCATCTCGCCTGGAGGGCAAAACCTCCTGGATTTTCTCGAGTTGCGACAGGTGCTCTCGACTTACGCCGGGGACCTCAGGGACCCGCTCTGGTGGCCTCAGGAAAGGCCAGTCCCCATGCGAGTTCCTCGGGGGCCTCTGGGGATTCCTCTCCCGTCGATGCCGGGGCCTAAGACCTTGTGTGGAGTCGGGGCCGGAACCTGAGGATTCCTCTCCAGTGCTGACATGGATCTTGGGGTACTTCTGGAGTCTCCCCAGGGGAGTTAGTCCTCGTCTCGAATGCGGGCATGCACTTGCGCTTTCCTCCAGAGCGGTAGCAGCAGTGTCACGCAGTCCGCCACGTGGATCAAAGGATCTATGGTTTTCCCTCGAGTCTTTCCCACGAGGCTTTCCCACGAGGCTTTCCCACAGGGCTGTCTCACGTGCACACGTGGTGGGAGTCGATCCTCGGCTTGAACGTCAAGGCAGTGCAGGGAAAACAGGTTCCTCTAGAATGGACTGACATATCTGGGGGACTCTTGGAATGGTGGCATGACCCTGGAGTTCCTCTCGCCTTTCCTGTGGAGAGCGCCTCCTCTTGAGTTGCGACGGGAACGCCGGGAATTCTTTCCCTACGAAACAGGGAAAGGATCCCTCAACTCGAGCTAGGAGGCGGAAACGGGGCTCCCCTGGATGTGTGCGGGACAGCACGTGCTTCCACTCGAGTGCAGAGGGGTACGTCGGGGAACTTCTTGAGTTGCAGCAATGGTGTGAAGGACCCTTTGGAAGTTCCAGTGGTTAGATGTGATTGGCCTCGAGAAGCCTCAGCGGAAATGGGCCTCATCTCGCCTGGAGGGCAAAACCTCCTGGATTTTCTCGAGTTGCGGCAGGTGCTCTCGACTTACGACGGGGACCTCAGGGACCCGCTCTGGTGGCCTCAGGAAAGGCCAGTCCCCATGCGAGTTTCTCGGGGGCCTCTCGGGATTCCTCTCCCGTCGATGCCGGGGCCTAAGACCTTGTGTGGAGTCGGGGCCGGAACCTGAGGATTCCTCTCCAGTGCTGACATGGATCTTGGGGTACTTCTGGAGTCTCCCCAGGGGAGTCAGTCCTCGTCTCGAATGCGGGCATGCACTTGCCCTTTCCTCCAGAGCGGTAGCAGCAGTGTCACGCAGTCCGCCGCGTGGATCAAAGGATCTATGGTTTTCCCTCGAGTCTTTCCCACGAGGCTTTCCCACGAGGCTTTCCCACAGGGCTGTCCCACGTGCACACGTGGTGGGAGTCGATCCTCGGCTTGAACGTCAAGGCAGTGCAGGGAAAACAGGTTCCTCTGGAATGGACTGACACATCTGGGGGACTCTTGGAATGGTGGCATGACCCTGGAGTTCCTCTCGCCTTTACTGTGGAGAGCGCCTCCTCTTGAGATGCGACGGGAACGCCGGGAATTCTTTCCCTACGAAACAGGAAAGGATCCCTCATTTCGAACTAGGAGGCGGAAACGGGGCTCCCCTGGATGTGTGCGGGACCCCACGTGCTTCCTCTCGAGTGGAGACGGGTATGTCGGGGAACTTCTTGAGTTGCAGCAAGGGTGTGAAGGATCCTTTGGAAGTTCCAGTGGTTAGACGTGATTAGCCTCGAGAAGCCTCAGCGGAAATGGGCCTCATCTCGCCTGGAGGGCAAAACCTCCTGGATTTTCTCGAGTTGCGGCAGGTGCTCTCGACTTACGACGGGGACCTCAGGGACCCGCTCTGGTGGCCTCAGGAAAGGCCAGTCCCCATGCGAGTTCCTCGGGGGCCTCTCGGGATTCCTCTCCCGTCGATGCAGGGGCCTAAGACCTTGTGTGGAGTCGGGGACGGAACCTTAGGATTCCTCTCCAGTGCTGACATGGATCTTGGGGTACTTCTGGAGTCTCCCCAGGGGAGTCAGTCCTCGTCTCGAATGCGGGCATGCACTTGCGCTTTCCTCCAGAGCGGTAGCAGCAGTGTCACGCAGTCCGCCGCGTGGATCAAAGGATCTATGGTTTTCCCTCGAGTCTTTCCCCCGAGGCTTTCCCACGAGGCTTTCCCACAGGGCTGTCCCACGTGCACACGTGGTGGGAGTCGATCCTCGGCTTGAACGTCAAGGCAGTGCAGGGAAAACAGGTTCCTCTGGAATGGACTGACACATCTGGGGGACTCTTGGAATGGTGGCACGACCCTGGAGTTCCTCTCGCCTTTCCTGTGGAGAGCGCCTCCTCTTGAGATGCGACGGGAATGCCGGGAATTCTTTCCCTACGAAACAGGGAAAGGATCCCTCATCTCGAGCTAGGAGGCGGAAACGGGGCTCCCCTGTATGTGTGCGGGACCCCACGTGCTTCCTCTCGAGTGGAGACGGGTATGTCGCAGAACTGCTTGAGTTGCAGCAATGGTGTGAAGGACCCTTTGGAAGTTCCAGTGGTTAGACGTGATTGGCCTCGAGAAGCCTCAGCGGAAATGGGCCTCATCTCGCCTGGAGGGCAAAACCTCCTGGATTTTCTCGAGTTGCGGCAGGTGCTCTCGACTTACGACGGGGACCTCAGGGACCCGCTCTGGTGGCCTCAGGAAAGGCCAGTCCCCATGCGAGTTCCTCGGGGGCCTCTCGGGATTCCTCTCCCGTCGATGCCGGGGCCTAAGACCTCGTGTGGAGTCGGGGCCGGAACCTGAGGATTCCTCTCCAGTGCTGACATGGATCTTGGGGTACTTCTGGAGTCTCCTCAGGGGAGTCAGTCCTCGTCTCGAATGCGGGCATGCACTTGCGCTTTCCTCCAGAGCGGTAGCAGCAGTGTCACGCAGTCCGCCCAATGGGTCAAAGGATCTATGTTTTTCCCTCGAGTCTTTCCCACGAGGCTTTCCCACGAGGCTTTCCCACAGGGCTGTCCCATGTGCACACGTGGTGGGAGTCGATCCTCGGCTTGAACGTCAAGGCAGTGCAGGGAAAACAGGTTCCTCTGGAATGGACTGACACATCTGGGGGACTCTTGGAATGGTGGCACGACCCTGGAGTTCCTCTCGCCTTTCCTGTGGAGAGCGCCTCCTCTTGAGATGCGACGGGAACGCCGGGAATTCTTTCCCTACGAAACAGGGAAAGGATCCCTCATCTCGAGCTAAGAGGTGGAAACGGGGCTCCCCTGGATGTGTGCGGGACCCCACGTGCTTCCTCTCGATTGGAGACGGGTATGTCGGGGAACTTCTTGAGTTGCAGCAAGGGTGTGAAGGACCCTTTGGAAGTTCCAGTGGTTAGATTTAATTGGCCTCGAGAAGCCTCAGCGGAAATGGGCCTCATCTCGCCTGGAGGGCAAAACCTCCTGGATTTTCTCGAGTTGCGGCAGGTGCTCTCGACTTACGACGGGGACCTCAGGGACCCGCTCTGGTGGCCTCAGGAAAGGCCAGTCCCCATGCGAGTTCCTCGGGGGCCTCTCGGGATTCCTCTCCCGTCGATGCCGGGGCCTAAAACCTTGTGTGGAGTCGGGGCCGGAACCTGAGGATTCCTCTCCAGTGCTGACATGGATCTTGGGGTACTTCTGGAGACTCCCCAGGGTAGTCAGTCCTCGTCTCGAATGCGGGCATGCACTTGCGCTTTCCTCCAGAGCGGTAGCAGCAGTGTCACGCTGTCCGCCGCGTGGATCAAAGGATCTATGGTTTTCCCTCGAGTCTTTCCCACGAGGCTTTCCAACGGGGCTTTCCCACAGGGCTGTCCCACGTGCACACGTGGTGGGAGTCGATCCTCGGCTTGAACGTCAAGGCAGTGCAGGGAAAACAGGTTCCTCTGGAATGGACTGACACATCTGGGGGACTCTTGGAATGGTGTCACGACCCTGGAGTTCCTCTCGCCTTTCCTGTGGAGAGCGCCTCCTCTTGAGATGCGACGGGAACGCCGGGAATTCTTTCCCTACGAAACAGGGAAAGGATCACTCATCTCGAGCTAGGAGGCGGAAACGGGGCTCCCCTGGATGTGTGCGGGACCCACGTGCTTCCTCTCGAGTGGAGACGGGTATGTCGGGGAACTTCTTGAGTTGCAGCAAGGGTGTGAAGGACCCTTTGGAAGTTCCAGTGGTTAGACGTGATTAGCCTCGAGAAGCCTCAGCGGAAATGGGCCTCATCTCGCCTGGAGGGCAAAACCTCCTGGATTTTCTCGAGTTGCGGCAGGTGCTCTCGACTTACGACGGGGACCTCAGGGACCCGCTCTGGTGGACTCAGGAAAGGCCAGTCCCCATGCGAGTTCCTCGGGGGCGTCTCGGGATTCCTCTCCCGTCGATGCCGGGGCCTAAGACCTTGTGTGGAGTCGGGGCCGCAACCTGAGGATTCCTCTCCAGTGCTGACATGGATCTTGGGGTACTTCTGGAGTCTCCCCAGGGGAGTCAGTCCTCGTCTCGAATGCGGGCATGCACTTGCGCTTTCCTCCAGAGCGGTAGCAGCAGTGTCACGCAGTCTGCCGAGTGGATCAAAGGATCTATGGTTTTCCCTCGAGTCTTTCCCACGAGGCTTTCCCACGAGGCTTTCCCACAGGGCTGTCCCACGTGCACACGTGGTGGGAGTCGATCCTCGGCTTGAACGTCAAGGCAGTGCAGGGAAAACAGGTTCCTCTGGAATGGACTGACACATCTGGGGGACTCTGGGAATGGTGGCACGACCCTGGAGTTCCTCTCGCCTTTCCTGTGGAGAGCGCCTCCTCTTGAGATGCGACGGGAACGCCGGGACTTCTTTCCCTACGAAACAGGGAAAGGATCCCTCATCTCGAGCTAGGAGGCGGAAACGGGGCTCCCCTTGATGTGTGCGGGACACCACGTGCTTCCTCTCGAGTGGAGACGGGTATGTCGGGGAACTTCTTGAGTTGCAGCAAGGGTGTGAAGGACCCTTTGGAAGTTCCAGTGGTTAGACGTGATTGGCCTCGAGAAGCCTCAGCGGAAATGGGCCTCATCTCGCCTGGAGGGCAAAACCTCCTGGATTTTCTCGAGTTGCGGAAGGTGATCTCGACTTACGACGGGGACCTCAGGGACCCGCTCTGGTGGCCTCAGGAAAGGCCAGTCCCCATGCGAGTTCCTCGGGGGCCTCTCGGGATTTCTCTCCCGTCGATGCCGGGGCCTCAGACCTTGTGTGGAGTCGGGGCTGGAACCTGAGGATTTCTCTCCAGTGCTGACATGGATCTTGGGGTACTTCTGGAGTCTCCCCAGGGGAGTCAGTCCTCGTCTCGAATGCCGGCATGCACTTGCGCTTTCCTCCAGAGCGAGAGCAGCAGTGTCACGCAGTCCGCCGCGTGGATCAAAGGATCTATGGTTTTCCCTCGAGTCTTTCCCACGAGGCTTTCCCACGAGGCTTTCCCACAGGGCTGTCCCACGTGAACACGTCTTGGGAGTCGATCCTCGGCTTGATCGTCAAGGCAGTGCAGGGAAAACATATTCCTCTGGAATGGACTGACACATCTGGGGGACTCTTGGAATGGTGGCACGACCCTGGAGTTCCTCTCGCCTTTCCTGTGGAGAGCGCCTCCTCTTGAGATGCGACGGGAACGCCGGGAATTCTTTCCCTACGAAACAGGGAATGGATCCCTCATCTCGAGCTAGGAGGCGGAAACGGGGCTCCCCTGGATGTGTGCGAGACCCAGTGCTTCCTCTCGAGTGGAGACGGGTATGTCGGAGAACTTCTTGAGTTGCAGCAAGGGTGTGAAGGACCCTTTGGAAGTTCCAGTGGTTAGACGTGATTAGCCTCGAGAAGCCTCAGCGGAAATGGGCCTCATCTCGCCTGGAGGGCAAAACCTCCTGGATTTTCTCGAGTTGCGGCAGGTGCTCTCGACTTACGACGGGGACCTCAGGGACCCGCTCTGGTGGCCTCAGGAAAGGCCAGTCCCCATGCGAGTTCCTCGGGGGCCTCTCGGGATTCCTCTCCCGTCGATGCCGGGGCCTAAGACCTTGTGTGGAGTCGGGGCCGGAACCTGAGAATTCCTCTCCAGTGCTGACATGGATCTTGGGGTCCTTCTGGAGTCTCCCCAGGGGAGTCAGTCCTCGTCTCGAATGCGGGCATGCACTTGCGCTTTCCTCCAGAGCGGTAGCAGCAGTGTCACGCAGTCCGCCGCGTGGATCAAAGGATCTATGGTTTTCCCTCGAGTCTTTCCCACGAGGCTTTCCCACGAGGCTTTCCCAAAGGGCTGTCCCACGTGCACACGTGGTGGGAGTCGATCCTCGGCTTGAACGTCAAGGCAGTGCAGGGAAAACAGGTTCCTCTGGAATAGACTGACACATCTGGGGGACTCTTGGAATGGTGTCACGACCCTGGAGTTCCTCTCGCCTTTCCTGTGGAGAGCACCTCCTCTTGAGATGCGACGGGAACGCCGGGAATTCTTTCCCTACGAAACAGGGAAAGGATCCCTCATCTCGAGCTAGGAGGCGGAAACGGAGCTCCCCTGGATGTGTGCGGGACCCCACGTGCTTCCTCTCGAGTGGAGACGGGTATGTCTGGGAACTTCTTGAGTTGCAGCAATGGTGTGAAGGACCCTTTGGAAGTTCCAGTGGTTAGATGTGATTGGCCTCGAGAAGCCTCAGCGGAAATGGGCCTCATCTCGCCTGGAGGGCAAAACCTCCTGGATTTTCTCGAGTTGCGGCAGGTGCTCTCGACTTACGACGGGGACCTCAGGGACCCGCTCTGGTGGACTCAGGAAAGGCCAGTCCCCATGCGAGTTCCTCGGGGGCGTCTCGGGATTCCTCTCCCGTCGATGCCGGGGCCTAAGACCTTGTGTGGAGTCGGGGCCGCAACCTGAGGATTCCTCTCCAGTGCTGACATGGATCTTGGGGTACTTCTGGAGTCTCCCCAGGGGAGTCAGTCCTCGTCTCGAATGCGGGCATGCACTTGCGCTTTCCTCCAGAGCGGTAGCAGCAGTGTCACGCAGTCTGCCGAGTGGATCAAAGGATCTATGGTTTTCCCTCGAGTCTTTCCCACGAGGCTTTCCCACGAGGCTTTCCCACAGGGCTGTCCCACGTGCACACGTGGTGGGAGTCGATCCTCGGCTTGAACGTCAAGGCAGTGCAGGGAAAACAGGTTCCTCTGGAATGGACTGACACATCTGGGGGACTCTGGGAATGGTGGCACGACCCTGGAGTTCCTCTCGCCTTTCCTGTGGAGAGCGCCTCCTCTTGAGATGCGACGGGAACGCCGGGAATTCTTTCCCTATGAAACAGGGAAAGGATCCCTCATCTCGAGCTAGGAGGCGGAAACGGGGCTCCCCTGGATGTGTGCGGGACCCCACGTGCTTCCTCTCGAGTGGAGACGGGTATGTCGGGGAACTTCTTGAGTTGCAGCAAGGGTGTGAAGGTCCCTTTGGAAGTTCCAGTGGTTAGACGTGATTGGCCTCGAGAAGCCTCAGCGGAAATGGGCCTCATCTCGCCTGGAGGGCAAAACCTCCTGGATTTTCTCGAGTTGCGGCAGGTGCTCTCGACTTACGACGGGGACCTCAGGGACCCGCTCTGGTGGCCTCAGGAAAGGCCAGTCCCCATGCGAGTTCCTCGGGGGCCTCTCGGGATTTCTCTCCCGTCGATGCCGGGGCCTCAGACCTTGTGTGGAGTCGGGGCTGGAACCTGAGGATTTCTCTCCAGTGCTGACATGGATCTTGGGGTACTTCTGGAGTCTCCCCAGGGGAGTCAGTCCTCGTCTCGAATGCCGGCATGCACTTGCGCTTTCCTCCAGAGCGAGAGCAGCAGTGTCACGCAGTCCGCCGCGTGGATCAAAGGATCTATGGTTTTCCCTCGAGTCTTTCCCACGAGGCTTTCCCACGAGGCTTTCCCACAGGGCTGTCCCACGTGAACACGTCTTGGGAGTCGATCCTCGGCTTGATCGTCAAGGCAGTGCAGGGAAAACATATTCCTCTGGAATGGACTGACACATCTGGGGGACTCTTGGAATGGTGGCACGACCCTGGAGTTCCTCTCGCCTTTCCTGTGGAGAGCGCCTCCTCTTGAGATGCGACGGGAACGCCGGGAATTCTTTCCCTACGAAACAGGGAATGGATCCCTCATCTCGAGCTAGGAGGCGGAAACGGGGCTCCCCTGTATGTGTGCGAGACCCAGTGCTTCCTCTCGAGTGGAGACGGGTATGTCGGAGAACTTCTTGAGTTGCAGCAAGGGTGTGAAGGACCCTTTGGAAGTTCCAGTGGTTAGACGTGATTAGCCTCGAGAAGCCTCAGCGGAAATGGGCCTCATCTCGCCTGGAGGGCAAAACCTCCTGGATTTTCTCGAGTTGCGGCAGGTGCTCTCGACTTACGACGGGGACCTCAGGGACCCGCTCTGGTGGCCTCAGGAAAGGCCAGTCCCCATGCGAGTTCCTCGGGGGCCTCTCGGGATTCCTCTCCCGTCGATGCCGGGGCCTAAGACCTTGTGTGGAGTCGGGGCCGGAACCTGAGAATTCCTCTCCAGTGCTGACATGGATCTTGGGGTCCTTCTGGAGTCTCCCCAGGGGAGTCAGTCCTCGTCTCGAATGCGGGCATGCACTTGCGCTTTCCTCCAGAGCGGTAGCAGCAGTGTCACGCAGTCCGCCGCGTGGATCAAAGGATCTATGGTTTTCCCTCGAGTCTTTCCCACGAGGCTTTCCCACGAGGCTTTCCCAAAGGGCTGTCCCACGTGCACACGTGGTGGGAGTCGATCCTCGGCTTGAACGTCAAGGCAGTGCAGGGAAAACAGGTTCCTCTGGAATAGACTGACACATCTGGGGGACTCTTGGAATGGTGTCACGACCCTGGAGTTCCTCTCGCCTTTCCTGTGGAGAGCACCTCCTCTTGAGATGCGACGGGAACGCCGGGAATTCTTTCCCTACGAAACAGGGAAAGGATCCCTCATCTCGAGCTAGGAGGCGGAAACGGAGCTCCCCTGGATGTGTGCGGGACCCCACGTGCTTCCTCTCGAGTGGAGACGGGTATGTCTGGGAACTTCTTGAGTTGCAGCAATGGTGTGAAGGACCCTTTGGAAGTTCCAGTGGTTAGATGTGATTGGCCTCGAGAAGCCTCAGCGGAAATGGGCCTCATCTCGCCTGGAGGGCAAAACCTCCTGGATTTTCTCGAGTTGCGGCAGGTGCTCTCGACTTACGACGGGGACCTCAGGGACCCGCTCTGGTGGACTCAGGAAAGGCCAGTCCCCATGCGAGTTCCTCGGGGGCGTCTCGGGATTCCTCTCCCGTCGATGCCGGGGCCTAAGACCTTGTGTGGAGTCGGGGCCGCAACCTGAGGATTCCTCTCCAGTGCTGACATGGATCTTGGGGTACTTCTGGAGTCTCCCCAGGGGAGTCAGTCCTCGTCTCGAATGCGGGCATGCACTTGCGCTTTCCTCCAGAGCGGTAGCAGCAGTGTCACGCAGTCTGCCGAGTGGATCAAAGGATCTATGGTTTTCCCTCGAGTCTTTCCCACGAGGCTTTCCCACGAGGCTTTCCCACAGGGCTGTCCCACGTGCACACGTGGTGGGAGTCGATCCTCGGCTTGAACGTCAAGGCAGTGCAGGGAAAACAGGTTCCTCTGGAATGGACTGACACATCTGGGGGACTCTGGGAATGGTGGCACGACCCTGGAGTTCCTCTCGCCTTTCCTGTGGAGAGCGCCTCCTCTTGAGATGCGACGGGAACGCCGGGAATTCTTTCCCTATGAAACAGGGAAAGGATCCCTCATCTCGAGCTAGGAGGCGGAAACGGGGCTCCCCTGGATGTGTGCGGGACCCCACGTGCTTCCTCTCGAGTGGAGACGGGTATGTCGGGGAACTTCTTGAGTTGCAGCAAGGGTGTGAAGGTCCCTTTGGAAGTTCCAGTGGTTAGACGTGATTGGCCTCGAGAAGCCTCAGCGGAAATGGGCCTCATCTCGCCTGGAGGGCAAAACCTCCTGGATTTTCTCGAGTTGCGGCAGGTGCTCTCGACTTACGACGGGGACCTCAGGGACCCGCTCTGGTGGCCTCAGGAAAGGCCAGTCCCCATGCGAGTTCCTCGGGGGCCTCTCCGGATTCCTCTCCCGTCGATGCCGGGGCCTAAGACCTTGTGTGGAGTCGGGGCCGGAACCTGAGGATTCCTCTCCAGTGCTGACATGGATCTTGGGGTACTTCTGGAGTCTCCCCAGGGGAGTCAGTCCTTGTCTCGAATGCGGGCATGCACTTGCGCTTTCCTCCAGAGCGGTAGCAGCAGTGTCACGCAGTCTGCCGTGTGGATCAAAGGATCTATGGTTTTCCCTCGAGTCTTTCCCACGAGGCTTTCCCACGAGGCTTTCCCACAGGGCTGTCCCACGTGCACACGTGGTGGGAGTCGATCCTCGGCTTGAACGTCAAGGCAGTGCAGGGAAAACAGGTTCCTCTGGAATGGACTGACACATCTGGGGGACTCTTGGAATGGTGGCACGACCCTGGAGTTCCTCTCGCCTTTCCTGTGGAGAGCGCCTCCTCTTGAGATGCGACGAGAACGCCGGGACTTCTTTCCCTACGAAACAGGGAAAGGATCCCTCATCTCGAGCTAGGAGGCGGAAACGGGGCTCCCCTTGATGTGTGCGGGACACCACGTGCTTCCTCTCGAGTGGAGACGGGTATGTCGGGGAACTTCTTGAGTTGCAGCAAGGGTGTGAAGGACCCTTTGGAAGTTCCAGTGGTTAGACGTGATTGGCCTCGAGAAGCCTCAGCGGAAATGGGCCTCATCTCGCCTGGAGGGCAAAACCTCCTGGATTTTCTCGAGTTGCGGAAGGTGATCTCGACTTACGACGGGGACCTCAGGGACCCGCTCTGGTGGCCTCAGGAAAGGCCAGTCCCCATGCGAGTTCCTCGGGGGCCTCTCGGGATTTCTCTCCCGTCGATGCCGGGGCCTCAGACCTTGTGTGGAGTCGGGGCTGGAACCTGAGGATTTCTCTCCAGTGCTGACATGGATCTTGGGGTACTTCTGGAGTCTCCCCAGGGGAGTCAGTCCTCGTCTCGAATGCGGGCATGCACTTGCGCTTTCCTCCAGAGCGAGAGCAGCAGTGTCACGCAGTCCGCCGCGTGGATCAAAGGATCTATGGTTTTCCCTCGAGTCTTTCCCACGAGGCTTTCCCACGAGGCTTTCCCACAGGGCTGTCCCACGTGAACACGTCTTGGGAGTCGATCCTCGGCTTGATCGTCAAGGCAGTGCAGGGAAAACATACTCCTCTGGAATGGACTGACACATCTGGGGGACTCTTGGAATGGTGGCACGACCCTGGAGTTCCTCTCGCCTTTCCTGTGGAGAGCGCCTCCTCTTGAGATGCGACGGGAACGCCGGGAATTCTTTCCCTACGAAACAGGGAATGGATCCCTCATCTCGAGCTAGGAGGCGGAAACGGGGCTCCCCTGTATGTGTGCGAGACCCAGTGCTTCCTCTCGAGTGGAGACGGGTATGTCGGAGAACTTCTTGAGTTGCAGCAAGGGTGTGAAGGACCCTTTGGAAGTTCCAGTGGTTAGACGTGATTAGCCTCGAGAAGCCTCAGCGGAAATGGGCCTCATCTCGCCTGGAGGGCAAAACCTCCTGGATTTTCTCGAGTTGCGGCAGGTGCTCTCGACTTACGACGGGGACCTCAGGGACCCGCTCTGGTGGCCTCAGGAAAGGCCAGTCCCCATGCGAGTTCCTCGGGGGCCTCTCGGGATTCCTCTCCCGTCGATGCCGGGGCCTAAGACCTTGTGTGGAGTCGGGGCCGGAACCTGAGAATTCCTCTCCAGTGCTGACATGGATCTTGGGGTCCTTCTGGAGTCTCCCCAGGGGAGTCAGTCCTCGTCTCGAATGCGGGCATGCACTTGCGCTTTCCTCCAGAGCGGTAGCAGCAGTGTCACGCAGTCCGCCGCGTGGATCAAAGGATCTATGGTTTTCCCTCGAGTCTTTCCCACGAGGCTTTCCCACGAGGCTTTCCCAAAGGGCTGTCCCACGTGCACACGTGGTGGGAGTCGATCCTCGGCTTGAACGTCAAGGCAGTGCAGGGAAAACAGGTTCCTCTGGAATAGACTGACACATCTGGGGGACTCTTGGAATGGTGGCACGACCCTGGAGTTCCTCTCGCCTTTCCTGTGGAGAGCGCCTCCTCTTGAGATGCGACGGGAACGCCGGGAATTCTTTCCCTACGAAACAGGGAAAGGATCCCTCATCTCGAGCTAGGAGGCGGAAACGGAGCTCCCCTGGATGTGTGCGGGACCCCACGTGCTTCCTCTCGAGTGGAGACGGGTATGTCTGGGAACTTCTTGAGTTGCAGCAATGGTGTGAAGGACCCTTTGGAAGTTCCAGTGGTTAGATGTGATTGGCCTCGAGAAGCCTCAGCGGAAATGGGCCTCATTTCGCCTGGAGGGCAAAACCTCCTGGATTTTCTCGAGTTGCGGCAGGTGCTCTCGACTTACGACGGGGACCTCAGGGACCCGCTCTGGTGGCCTCAGGAAAGGCCAGTCCCCATGCGAGTTCCTCGGGGGCCTCTCGGGATTCCTCTCCCGTCGATGCCGGGGCCTAAGACCTTGTGTGGAGTCGGGGCCGGAACCTGAGGATTCCTCTCCAGTGCTGACATGGATCTTGGGGTACTTCTGGAGTCTCCCCAGGGGAGTCAGTCCTCGTCTCGAATGCGGGCATGCACTTGCGCTTTCCTCCAGAGCGGTAGCAGCAGTGTCACGCAGTCCGCCGCGTGGATCAAAGGATCTATGGTTTTCCCTCGAGTCTTTCCCACGAGGCTTTCCCACGAGGCTTTCCCACAGGGCTGTCCCACGTGCACACGTGGTGGGAGTCGATCCTCGGCTTGAACGTCAAGGCAGTGCAGGGAAAACAGGTTCCTCTGGAATAGACTGACACATCTGGGGGACTCTTGGAATGGTGGCACGACCCTGGAGTTCCTCTCGCCTTTCCTGTGGAGAGCGCCTCCTCTTGAGATGCGACGGGAACGCCGGGAATTCTTTCCCTACGAAACAGGGAAAGGATCCCTCATCTCGAGCTAGGAGGCGGAAACGGAGCTCCCCTGGATGTGTGCGGGACCCCACGTGCTTCCTCTCGAGTGGAGACGGGTATGTCTGGGAACTTCTTGAGTTGCAGCAATGGTGTGAAGGACCCTTTGGAAGTTCCAGTGGTTAGATGTGATTGGCCTCGAGAAGCCTCAGCGAAAATGGGCCTCATCTCGCCTGGAGGGCAAAACCTCCTGGATTTTCTCGAGTTTCGGCAGGTGCTCTCGACTTACGACGGGGACCTCAGGGAACCGCTCTGGTGGCCTCAGGAAAGGCCAGTCCCCATGCGAGTTCCTCGGGGGCCTCTCGGGATTCCTCTCCCGTCGATGCCGGGGCCTAAGACCTTGTGTGGAGTCGGGGCCGGAACCTGAGGATTCCTCTCCAGTGCTGACATGGATCTTGGGGTACTTCTGGAGTCTCCCCAGGGGAGTCAGTCCTCGTCTCGAATGCGGGCATGCACTTGCGCTTTCCTCCAGAGCGAGAGCAGCAGTGTCACGCAGTCCGCCGCGTGGATCAAAGGATCTATGGTTTTCCCTCGAGTCTTTCCCACGAGGCTTTCCCACGAGGCTTTCCCACAGGGCTGTCCCACGTGAACACGTCTTGGGAGTCGATCCTCGGCTTGAACGTCAAGGCAGTGCAGGGAAAACATGTTCCTCTGGAATGGACTGACACATCTGGGGGACTCTTGGAATGGTGGCACGACCCTGGAGTTCCTCTCGCCTTTCCTGTGGAGAGCGCCTCCTCTTGAGATGCGACGGGAACGCCGGGAATTCTTTCCCTACGAAACAGGGAATGGATCCCTCATCTCGAGCTAGGAGGCGGAAACGGGGCTCCCCTGGATGTGTGCGAGACCCAGTGCTTCCTCTCGAGTGGAGACGGGTATGTCGGAGAACTTCTTGAGTTGCAGCAAGGGTGTGAAGGACCCTTTGGAAGTTCCAGTGGTTAGATGTGAATGGCCTCGAGAAGCCTCAGCGGAAATGGGCCTCATCTCGCTTGGAGGGCAAAACCTCTTGGATTTTCTCGAGTTTCGGCAGGTGCTCCCGACTTACGACGGGGATCTCAGGGAACCGCTCTGGTGGCCTCAGGAAAGGCCAGTCCCCATGCGAGTTCCTCGGGGGCGTTTCGGGATTCCTCTCCCTTCGATGCCGGGGCCTAAGACCTTGTGTGGAGTCGGGGCCGGAACCTGAGGATTCCTCTCAAGTGCTGACATGGATCTTGGGGTACTTCTGGAGTCTCCCCAGGGGAGTAAGTCCTCGTCTCGAATGTGGGCATGCATTGTGCTTTCCTCCAGAGCGGTAAGAGCAGTGTCACGCAGTCCGCCGCGTGGATCATAGGATCTATGGTTTTCCCTCGAGTCTTTCCCACGAGGCTTTCCCACGAGGCTTTCCCACAGGGCTGTCCCACGTGCACACGTGGTGGGAGTCGATCCTCGGCTTGAACGTCAAGGCAGTGCAGGGAAAACAGGTTCCTCTGGAATGGACTGACACATCTGGGGGACTCTTGGAATGGTGTCACGACCCTGGAGTTCCTCTCCCCTTTCCTGTGGAGAGCGCCTCCTCTTGAGATGCGACGGGAACGCCGGGAATTCTTTCCCTACGAAACAGGGAAAGGATCCCTCATCTCGAGCTAGGAGGCGGAAACGGGGCTCCCCTGGATGTGTGCGGGACCCACGTGCTTCCTCTCGAGTGGAGACGGGTATGTCGGGGAACTTCTTGAGTTGCAGCAATGGTGTGAAGGACCCTTTGGAAGTTCCAGTGGTTAGACGAGATTAGCCTCGAGAAGCCTCAGCGGAAATGGGCCTCATCTCGCCTGGAGGGCAAAACCTCCTGGATTTTCTCGAGTTGCGGCAGGTGCTCTCGACTTACGATGGGGACCTCAGGGACCCGCTCTGGTGGCCTCAGGAAAGGCCAGTCCCCATGCGAGTTCCCTGGGGGCCTCTCGAGATTCCTCTCCCGTCGATGTCGGGGCCTAAGACCTTGTGTGGAGTCGGGGCCAGAACCTGAGGATTCCTCTCCAGTGCTGACATGGATCTTGGGGTACTTCTGGAGTCTCCCCAGGGGAGTCAGTCCTCGTCTCGAATGCGGGCATGCACTTGCGCTTTCCTCCAGAGCGGTAGCAGCCGTGTCACGCAGTCCTCCGCGTGGATCAAAGGATCTATGGTTTTCCCTCGAGTCTTTCCCACGAGGCTTTCCCACGAGGCTTTCCCACAGGGCTGTCCCACGTGCACACGTGGTGGGAGTCGATCCTCGGCTTGAACGTCAAGGCAGTGCAGGGAAAACAGGTTCCTCTGGAATGGACTGACACATCTGGGGGACTCTTGGAATGGTGTCACGACCCTGGAGTTCCTCTCGCCTTTCCTGTGGAGAGCGCCTCCTCTTGAGATGCGACTGGAACGCCGGGAATTCTTTCCCTACGAAACAGGGAAAGGATCCCTCATCTCGAGCTAGGAGGCGGAAACGGGGCTCCCCTGGATGTGTGCGGGACACCACGTGCTTCCTCTCGAGTGCAGACGGGTATGTCGGGAACTTCTTGAGTTGCAGCAAGGGTGTGAAGGACCCTTTGGAAGTTCCAGTGGTTAGATGTGATTGGCCTCGAGAAGCCTCAGCGGAAATGGGCCTCATCTCGCCTGGAGGGCAAAACCTCCTGGATTTTCTCGAGTTGCGGCAGGTGCTCTCGACTTACGACGGGGACCTCAGGGACCCGCTCTGGTGGCCTCAGGAAAGGCCAGTCCCCATGCGAGTTCCTCGGGGGCCTCTCGGGATTCCTCTCCCGTCGATGCCGGGGCCTAAGACCTTGTGTGGAGTCGGGGCCGGAACCTGAGGATTCCTCTCCAGTGCTGACATGGATTTTGGGGTACTTCTGGAGTCTCCCCAGGGGAGTCAGTCCTCGTCTCGAATGCGGGCATGCACTTGCGCTTTCCTCCAGAGCGGTAGCAGCAGTGTCACGCAGTCCGCCGCGTGGATCAAAGGATCTATGGTTTTCCCTCGAGTCTTTCCCACGAGGCTTTCCCACGAGGCTTTCCCACAGGGCTGTCCCACGTGCACACGTGGTGGGAGTCGATCCTCGGCTTGAACGTCAAGGCAGTGCAGGGAAAACAGGTTCCTCTGGAATGGACTGACACATCTGGGGGACTCTTGGAATGGTGGCACGACCCTGGAGTTCCTCTCGCCTTTCCTGTGGAGAGCGCCTCCTCTTGAGATGCGACGGGAACGCCGGGAATTCTTTCCCTACGAAACAGGGAAAGGATCCCTCATCTCGAGCTAGGAGGCGGAAACGGGGCTCCCCTGGATGTGTGCGGGACACCACGTGCTTCCTCTCGAGTGGAGACGGGTATGTCGGGGAACTTCTTGAGTTGCAGCAAGGGTGTGTAGCACCCTTTGGAAGTTCCAGTGGTCAGACGTGATTGGCCTCGAGAAGCCTCAGCGGAAATGGGCCTCATCTCGCCTGGAGGGCAAAACCTCCTGGATTTTCTCGAGTTGCGGCAGGTGCTCTCGACTTACGACGGGGAACTCAGGGACCCGCACTGGTGGCCTCAGGAAAGGCCAGTCCCCATGCGAGTTCCTCGGGGGCCTCTCGGGATCCCTCTCCCGTCGATGCCGGGGCCTAAGACCTTGTGTGGAGTCGGGGCCGGAACCTGAGGATTCCTCTCCAGTGCTGACATGGATCTTGGGGTACTTCTGGAGTCTCCCCAGGGGAGTCAGTCCTCGTCTCGAATGCGGGCATGCACTTGCGCTTTCCTCCAGAGCGGTAGCAGCAGTGTCACGCAGTCTGCCGCGTGGATCAAAGGATCTATTGTTTTCCCTCGAGTCTTTCCCACGAGGCTTTCCCACGAGGCTTTCCCACAGGGCTGTCCCACGTGCACACGTGGTTGGAGTCGATCCTCGGCTTGAACGTCAAGGCAGTGCAGGGAAAACAGGTTCCTCTGGAATGGACTGACACATCTGGGGGACTCTTGGAATGGTGGCACGACCCTGGAGTTCCTCTCGCCTTTCCTGTGGAGAGCGCCTCCTCTTGAGATGTGACGGGAATGCCGGGAATTTTTTCCCTACGAAACAGGGAAAGGATCCCTCATCTCGAGCTAGGAGGCGGAAACGGGGCTCCCCTGGATGTGTGCGGGACACCACGTGCTTCCTCTCGAGTGCAGACGGGTATGTCAGGGAACTTCTTGAGTTGCAGCAAGGGTGTGAAGGACCCTTTGGAAGTTCCAGTGGTTAGATGTGATTGGCCTCGAGAAGCCTCAGCGGAAATGGGCCTCATCTCGCCTGGAGGGCAAAACCTCCTGGATTTTCTCGAGTTGCGGCAGGTGCTCTCGACTTACGACGGGGACCTCAGGGACCCGCTCTGGTGGCCTCAGGAAAGGCCAGTCCCCATGCGAGTTCCTCGGGGGCGTCTCGGGATTCCTCTCCCGTCGATGCCGGGGCCTAAGACCTTGTGTGGAGTCGGGGCCGGAACCTGAGGATTCCTCTCCAGTGCTGACATGGATCTTGGGGTACTTCTGGAGTCTCCCCAGGGGAGTCAGTCCTCGTCTCGAATGCGGGCATGCAGTTGCGCTTTCCTCCAGAGCGGTAGCAGCAGTGTCACGCAGTCCGCCGCGTGGATCAAAGGATCTATGGTTTTCCCTCGAGTCTTTCCCACGAGGCTTTCCCACGAGGCTTTCCCACAGGGCTGTCCCACGTGCACACGTGGTGGGAGTCGATCCTCGGCTTGAACGTCAAGGCAGTGCAGGGAAAACAGGTTCCTCTGGAATGGACTGACACATCTGGGGGACTCTTGGAATGGTGGCACGACCCTGGAGTTCCTCTCGCCTTTCCTGTGGAGAGCGCCTCCTCTTGAGATGCGACGGGAACGCCGGGAATTCTTTCCCTACGAAACAGGGAAAGGATCCCTCATCTCGAGCTAGGAGGCGGAAACGGGGCTCCCCTGGATGTGTGCGGGACACCACGTGCTTCCTCTCGAGTGCAGACGGGTATGTCGGGGAACTTCTTGAGTTGCAGCAAGGGTGTGAAGGACCCTTTGGAAGTTCCAGTGGTTAGATGTGATTGGCCTCGAGAAGCCTCAGCGGAAATGGGCCTCATCTCGCCTGGAGGGCAAAACCTCCTGGATTTTCTCGAGTTGCGGCAGGTGCTCTCAACTTACGACGGGGACCTCAGGGACCCGCTCTGGTGGCCTCAGGACAGGCCAGTCCCCATGCGAGTTCCTCGGGGGCCTCTCGGGATTCCTCTCCCGTCGATGCCGGGGCCTCAGACCTTGTGTGGATTCGGGGCCGGAACCTGAGGATTCCTCTCCAGTGCTGACATGGATCTTGGGGTACTTCTGGAGTCTCCCCAGGGTAGTCTGTCCTCGTTTCGAATGCGTGCATGCACTTGCGCTTTCCTCCAGAGCGGTAGCAGCAGTGTCACGCAGTCCGCCGCGTGGATTAAAGGATCTATGGTTTTCCCTCGAGTCTTTCCCACGAGGCTTTCCCACGAGGATTTCCCACAGGGCTGTCCCACGTGCACACGTGGTGGGAGTCGATCCTCGGCTTGAACGTCAAGGCAGTGCAGGGAAAACAGGTTCCTCTGGAATGGACTGACACATCTGGGGGACTCTTGGAATGGTGGCATGACCCTGGAGTTCCTCTCGCCTTTCCTGTGGATAGCGCCTCCTCTTGAGATGCGACGGGAACGCCGGGAATTCTTTCCCTACGAAACAGGGAAAGGATCCCTCATCTCGAGCTAGGAGGCGGAAACGGGGCTCCCCTGGATGTGTGCGGGACACCACGTGCTTCCTCTCGAGTGCAGACGGGTATGTCGGGGAACTTCTTGAGTTGCAGCAAGGGTGTGAAGGACCCTTTGGAAGTTCCAGTGGTTAGATGTGATTGGCCTCGAGAAGCCTCAGCGGAAATGGGCCTCATCTCGCCTGGAGGGCAAAACCTCCTGGATTTTCTCGAGTTGCGACAGGTGCTCTCGACTTACGCCGGGGACCTCAGGGACCCGCTCTGGTGGCCTCAGGAAAGGCCAGTCCCCATGCGAGTTCCTCGGGGGCCTCTGGGGATTCCTCTCCCGTCGATGCCGGGGCCTAAGACCTTGTGTGGAGTCGTGGCCGGAACCTGAGGATTCCTCTCCAATGCTGACATGGATCTTGGGGTACTTCTGGAGTCTCCCCAGGGGAGTTAGTCCTCGTCTCGAATGCGGGCATGCACTTGCGCTTTCCTCCAGAGCGGTAGCAGCAGTGTCACGCAGTCCGCCACGTGGATCAAAGGATCTATGGTTTTCCCTCGAGTCTTTCCCACGAGGCTTTCCCACGAGGCTTTCCCACAGGGCTGTCTCACGTGCACACGTGGTGGGAGTCGATCCTCGGCTTGAACGTCAAGGCAGTGCAGGGAAAACAGGTTCCTCTAGAATGGACTGACATATCTGGGGGACTCTTGGAATGGTGGCATGACCCTGAAGTTCCTCTCGCCTTTCCTGTGGAGAGCGCCTCCTCTTGAGTTGCGACGGGAACGCCGGGAATTCTTTCCCTACGAAACAGGGAAAGGATCCCTCAACTCGAGCTAGGAGGCGGAAACGGGGCTCCCCTGGATGTGTGCGGGACAGCACGTGCTTCCACTCGAGTGCAGAGGGGTACGTCGGGGAACTTCTTGAGTTGCAGCAATGGTGTGAAGGACCCTTTGGAAGTTCCAGTGGTTAGATGTGATTGGCCTCGAGAAGCCTCAGCGGAAATGGGCCTCATCTCGCCTGGAGGGCAAAACCTCCTGGATTTTCTCGAGTTGCGGCAGGTGCTCTCGACTTACGACGGGGACCTCAGGGACCCGCTCTGGTGGCCTCAGGAAAGGCCAGTCCCCATGCGAGTTTCTCGGGGGCCTCTCGGGATTCCTCTCCCGTCGATGCCGGGGCCTAAGACCTTGTGTGGAGTCGGGGCCGGAACCTGAGGATTCCTCTCCAGTGCTGACATGGATCTTGGGGTACTTCTGGAGTCTCCCCAGGGGAGTCAGTCCTCGTCTCGAATGCGGGCATGCACTTGCGCTTTCCTCCAGAGCGGTAGCAGCAGTGTCACGCAGTCCGCCGCGTGGATCAAAGGATCTATGGTTTTCCCTCGAGTCTTTCCCACGAGGCTTTCCCACGAGGCTTTCCCACAGGGCTGTCCCACGTGCACACGTGGTGGGAGTCGATCCTCGGCTTGAACGTCAAGGCAGTGCAGGGAAAACAGGTTCCTCTGGAATGGACTGACACATCTGGGGGACTCTTGGAATGGTGGCATGACCCTGGAGTTCCTCTCGCCTTTACTGTGGAGAGCGCCTCCTCTTGAGATGCGACGGGAACGCCGGGAATTCTTTCCCTACGAAACAGGAAAGGATCCCTCATTTCGAACTAGGAGGCGGAAACGGGGCTCCCCTGGATGTGTGCGGGACCCCACGTGCTTCCTCTCGAGTGGAGACGGGTATGTCGGGGAACTTCTTGAGTTGCAGCAAGGGTGTGAAGGATCCTTTGGAAGTTCCAGTGGTTAGACGTGATTAGCCTCGAGAAGCCTCAGCGGAAATGGGCCTCATCTCGCCTGGAGGGCAAAACCTCCTGGATTTTCTCGAGTTGCGGCAGGTGCTCTCGACTTACGACGGGGACCTCAGGGACCCGCTCTGGTGGCCTCAGGAAAGGCCAGTCCCCATGCGAGTTCCTCGGGGGCCTCTCGGGATTCCTCTCCCGTCGATGCAGGGGCCTAAGACCTTGTGTGGAGTCGGGGACGGAACCTTAGGATTCCTCTCCAGTGCTGACATGGATCTTGGGGTACTTCTGGAGTCTCCCCAGGGGAGTCAGTCCTCGTCTCGAATGCGGGCATGCACTTGCGCTTTCCTCCAGAGCGGTAGCAGCAGTGTCACGCAGTCCGCCGCGTGGATCAAAGGATCTATGGTTTTCCCTCGAGTCTTTCCCCCGAGGCTTTCCCACGAGGCTTTCCCACAGGGCTGTCCCACGTGCACACGTGGTGGGAGTCGATCCTCGGCTTGAACGTCAAGGCAGTGCAGGGAAAACAGGTTCCTCTGGAATGGACTGACACATCTGGGGGACTCTTGGAATGGTGGCACGACCCTGGAGTTCCTCTCGCCTTTCCTGTGGAGAGCGCCTCCTCTTGAGATGCGACGGGAATGCCGGGAATTCTTTCCCTACGAAACAGGGAAAGGATCCCTCATCTCGAGCTAGGAGGCGGAAACGGGGCTCCCCTGTATGTGTGCGGGACCCCACGTGCTTCCTCTCGAGTGGAGACGGGTATGTCGCAGAACTGCTTGAGTTGCAGCAATGGTGTGAAGGACCCTTTGGAAGTTCCAGTGGTTAGACGTGATTGGCCTCGAGAAGCCTCAGCGGAAATGGGCCTCATCTCGCCTGGAGGGCAAAACCTCCTGGATTTTCTCGAGTTGCGGCAGGTGCTCTCGACTTACGACGGGGACCTCAGGGACCCGCTCTGGTGGCCTCAGGAAAGGCCAGTCCCCATGCGAGTTCCTCGGGGGCCTCTCGGGATTCCTCTCCCGTCGATGCCGGGGCCTAAGACCTCGTGTGGAGTCGGGGCCGGAACCTGAGGATTCCTCTCCAGTGCTGACATGGATCTTGGGGTACTTCTGGAGTCTCCTCAGGGGAGTCAGTCCTCGTCTCGAATGCGGGCATGCACTTGCGCTTTCCTCCAGAGCGGTAGCAGCAGTGTCACGCAGTCCGCCCAATGGGTCAAAGGATCTATGTTTTTCCCTCGAGTCTTTCCCACGAGGCTTTCCCACGAGGCTTTCCCACAGGGCTGTCCCATGTGCACACGTGGTGGGAGTCGATCCTCGGCTTGAACGTCAAGGCAGTGCAGGGAAAACAGGTTCCTCTGGAATGGACTGACACATCTGGGGGACTCTTGGAATGGTGGCACGACCCTGGAGTTCCTCTCGCCTTTCCTGTGGAGAGCGCCTCCTCTTGAGATGCGACGGGAACGCCGGGAATTCTTTCCCTACGAAACAGGGAAAGGATCCCTCATCTCGAGCTAAGAGGTGGAAACGGGGCTCCCCTGGATGTGTGCGGGACCCCACGTGCTTCCTCTCGATTGGAGACGGGTATGTCGGGGAACTTCTTGAGTTGCAGCAAGGGTGTGAAGGACCCTTTGGAAGTTCCAGTGGTTAGATTTAATTGGCCTCGAGAAGCCTCAGCGGAAATGGGCCTCATCTCGCCTGGAGGGCAAAACCTCCTGGATTTTCTCGAGTTGCGGCAGGTGCTCTCGACTTACGACGGGGACCTCAGGGACCCGCTCTGGTGGCCTCAGGAAAGGCCAGTCCCCATGCGAGTTCCTCGGGGGCCTCTCGGGATTCCTCTCCCGTCGATGCCGGGGCCTAAAACCTTGTGTGGAGTCGGGGCCGGAACCTGAGGATTCCTCTCCAGTGCTGACATGGATCTTGGGGTACTTCTGGAGACTCCCCAGGGTAGTCAGTCCTCGTCTCGAATGCGGGCATGCACTTGCGCTTTCCTCCAGAGCGGTAGCAGCAGTGTCACGCTGTCCGCCGCGTGGATCAAAGGATATATGGTTTTCCCTCGAGTCTTTCCCACGAGGCTTTCCAACGGGGCTTTCCCACAGGGCTGTCCCACGTGCACACGTGGTGGGAGTCGATCCTCGGCTTGAACGTCAAGGCAGTGCAGGGAAAACAGGTTCCTCTGGAATGGACTGACACATCTGGGGGACTCTTGGAATGGTGTCACGACCCTGGAGTTCCTCTCGCCTTTCCTGTGGAGAGCGCCTCCTCTTGAGATGCGACGGGAACGCCGGGAATTCTTTCCCTACGAAACAGGGAAAGGATCACTCATCTCGAGCTAGGAGGCGGAAACGGGGCTCCCCTGGATGTGTGCGGGACCCACGTGCTTCCTCTCGAGTGGAGACGGGTATGTCGGGGAACTTCTTGAGTTGCAGCAAGGGTGTGAAGGACCCTTTGGAAGTTCCAGTGGTTAGACGTGATTAGCCTCGAGAAGCCTCAGCGGAAATGGGCCTCATCTCGCCTGGAGGGCAAAACCTCCTGGATTTTCTCGAGTTGCGGCAGGTGCTCTCGACTTACGACGGGGACCTCAGGGACCCGCTCTGGTGGCCTCAGGAAAGGCCAGTCCCCATGCGAGTTCCTCGGGGGCCTCTCGGGATTCCTCTCCCGTCGATGCCGGGGCCTAAGACCTCGTGTGGAGTCGGGGCCGGAACCTGAGGATTCCTCTCCAGTGCTGACATGGATCTTGGGGTACTTCTGGAGTCTCCTCAGGGGAGTCAGTCCTCGTCTCGAATGCGGGCATGCACTTGCGCTTTCCTCCAGAGCGGTAGCAGCAGTGTCACGCAGTCCGCCCAATGGGTCAAAGGATCTATGTTTTTCCCTCGAGTCTTTCCCACGAGGCTTTCCCACGAGGCTTTCCCACAGGGCTGTCCCATGTGCACACGTGGTGGGAGTCGATCCTCGGCTTGAACGTCAAGGCAGTGCAGGGAAAACAGGTTCCTCTGGAATGGACTGACACATCTGGGGGACTCTTGGAATGGTGGCACGACCCTGGAGTTCCTCTCGCCTTTCCTGTGGAGAGCGCCTCCTCTTGAGATGCGACGGGAACGCCGGGAATTCTTTCCCTACGAAACAGGGAAAGGATCCCTCATCTCGAGCTAAGAGGTGGAAACGGGGCTCCCCTGGATGTGTGCGGGACCCCACGTGCTTCCTCTCGATTGGAGACGGGTATGTCGGGGAACTTCTTGAGTTGCAGCAAGGGTGTGAAGGACCCTTTGGAAGTTCCAGTGGTTAGATTTAATTGGCCTCGAGAAGCCTCAGCGGAAATGGGCCTCATCTCGCCTGGAGGGCAAAACCTCCTGGATTTTCTCGAGTTGCGGCAGGTGCTCTCGACTTACGACGGGGACCTCAGGGACCCGCTCTGGTGGCCTCAGGAAAGGCCAGTCCCCATGCGAGTTCCTCGGGGGCCTCTCGGGATTCCTCTCCCGTCGATGCCGGGGCCTAAAACCTTGTGTGGAGTCGGGGCCGGAACCTGAGGATTCCTCTCCAGTGCTGACATGGATCTTGGGGTACTTCTGGAGACTCCCCAGGGTAGTCAGTCCTCGTCTCGAATGCGGGCATGCACTTGCGCTTTCCTCCAGAGCGGTAGCAGCAGTGTCACGCTGTCCGCCGCGTGGATCAAAGGATCTATGGTTTTCCCTCGAGTCTTTCCCACGAGGCTTTCCAACGGGGCTTTCCCACAGGGCTGTCCCACGTGCACACGTGGTGGGAGTCGATCCTCGGCTTGAACGTCAAGGCAGTGCAGGGAAAACAGGTTCCTCTGGAATGGACTGACACATCTGGGGGACTCTTGGAATGGTGTCACGACCCTGGAGTTCCTCTCGCCTTTCCTGTGGAGAGCGCCTCCTCTTGAGATGCGACGGGAACGCCGGGAATTCTTTCCCTACGAAACAGGGAAAGGATCACTCATCTCGAGCTAGGAGGCGGAAACGGGGCTCCCCTGGATGTGTGCGGGACCCACGTGCTTCCTCTCGAGTGGAGACGGGTATGTCGGGGAACTTCTTGAGTTGCAGCAAGGGTGTGAAGGACCCTTTGGAAGTTCCAGTGGTTAGACGTGATTAGCCTCGAGAAGCCTCAGCGGAAATGGGCCTCATCTCGCCTGGAGGGCAAAACCTCCTGGATTTTCTCGAGTTGCGGCAGGTGCTCTCGACTTACGACGGGGACCTCAGGGACCCGCTCTGGTGGACTCAGGAAAGGCCAGTCCCCATGCGAGTTCCTCGGGGGCGTCTCGGGATTCCTCTCCCGTCGATGCCGGGGCCTAAGACCTTGTGTGGAGTCGGGGCCGCAACCTGAGGATTCCTCTCCAGTGCTGACATGGATCTTGGGGTACTTCTGGAGTCTCCCCAGGGGAGTCAGTCCTCGTCTCGAATGCGGGCATGCACTTGCGCTTTCCTCCAGAGCGGTAGCAGCAGTGTCACGCAGTCTGCCGAGTGGATCAAAGGATCTATGGTTTTCCCTCGAGTCTTTCCCACGAGGCTTTCCCACGAGGCTTTCCCACAGGGCTGTCCCACGTGCACACGTGGTGGGAGTCGATCCTCGGCTTGAACGTCAAGGCAGTGCAGGGAAAACAGGTTCCTCTGGAATGGACTGACACATCTGGGGGACTCTGGGAATGGTGGCACGACCCTGGAGTTCCTCTCGCCTTTCCTGTGGAGAGCGCCTCCTCTTGAGATGCGACGGGAACGCCGGGAATTCTTTCCCTATGAAACAGGGAAAGGATCCCTCATCTCGAGCTAGGAGGCGGAAACGGGGCTCCCCTGGATGTGTGCGGGACCCCACGTGCTTCCTCTCGAGTGGAGACGGGTATGTCGGGGAACTTCTTGAGTTGCAGCAAGGGTGTGAAGGTCCCTTTGGAAGTTCCAGTGGTTAGATGTGATTGGCCTCGAGAAGCCTCAGCGGAAATGGGCCTCATCTCGCCTGGAGGGCAAAACCTCCTGGATTTTCTCGAGTTGCGGCAGGTGCTCTCGACTTACGACGGGGACCTCAGGGACCCGCTCTGGTGGCCTCAGGAAAGGCCAGTCCCCATGCGAGTTCCTCGGGGGCCTCTCCGGATTCCTCTCCCGTCGATGCCGGGGCCTAAGACCTTGTGTGGAGTCGGGGCCGGAACCTGAGGATTCCTCTCCAGTGCTGACATGGATCTTGGGGTACTTCTGGAGTCTCCCCAGGGGAGTCAGTCCTTGTCTCGAATGCGGGCATGCACTTGCGCTTTCCTCCAGAGCGGTAGCAGCAGTGTCACGCAGTCTGCCGTGTGGATCAAAGGATCTATGGTTTTCCCTCGAGTCTTTCCCACGAGGCTTTCCCACGAGGCTTTCCCACAGGGCTGTCCCACGTGCACACGTGGTGGGAGTCGATCCTCGGCTTGAACGTCAAGGCAGTGCAGGGAAAACAGGTTCCTCTGGAATGGACTGACACATCTGGGGGACTCTTGGAATGGTGGCACGACCCTGGAGTTCCTCTCGCCTTTCCTGTGGAGAGCGCCTCCTCTTGAGATGCGACGAGAACGCCGGGACTTCTTTCCCTACGAAACAGGGAAAGGATCCCTCATCTCGAGCTAGGAGGCGGAAACGGGGCTCCCCTTGATGTGTGCGGGACACCACGTGCTTCCTCTCGAGTGGAGACGGGTATGTCGGGGAACTTCTTGAGTTGCAGCAAGGGTGTGAAGGACCCTTTGGAAGTTCCAGTGGTTAGACGTGATTGGCCTCGAGAAGCCTCAGCGGAAATGGGCCTCATCTCGCCTGGAGGGCAAAACCTCCTGGATTTTCTCGAGTTGCGGAAGGTGATCTCGACTTACGACGGGGACCTCAGGGACCCGCTCTGGTGGCCTCAGGAAAGGCCAGTCCCCATGCGAGTTCCTCGGGGGCCTCTCGGGATTTCTCTCCCGTCGATGCCGGGGCCTCAGACCTTGTGTGGAGTCGGGGCTGGAACCTGAGGATTTCTCTCCAGTGCTGACATGGATCTTGGGGTACTTCTGGAGTCTCCCCAGGGGAGTCAGTCCTCGTCTCGAATGCGGGCATGCACTTGCGCTTTCCTCCAGAGCGAGAGCAGCAGTGTCACGCAGTCCGCCGCGTGGATCAAAGGATCTATGGTTTTCCCTCGAGTCTTTCCCACGAGGCTTTCCCACGAGGCTTTCCCACAGGGCTGTCCCACGTGTACACGTCTTGGGAGTCGATCCTCGGCTTGATCGTCAAGGCAGTGCAGGGAAAACATATTCCTCTGGAATGGACTGACACATCTGGGGGACTCTTGGAATGGTGGCACGACCCTGGAGTTCCTCTCGCCTTTCCTGTGGAGAGCGCCTCCTCTTGAGATGCGACGGGAACGCCGGGAATTCTTTCCCTACGAAACAGGGAATGGATCCCTCATCTCGAGCTAGGAGGCGGAAACGGGGCTCCCCTGGATGTGTGCGAGACCCAGTGCTTCCTCTCGAGTGGAGACGGGTATGTCGGAGAACTTCTTGAGTTGCAGCAAGGGTGTGAAGGACCCTTTGGAAGTTCCAGTGGTTAGACGTGATTAGCCTCGAGAAGCCTCAGCGGAAATGGGCCTCATCTCGCCTGGAGGGCAAAACCTCCTGGATTTTCTCGAGTTGCGGCAGGTGCTCTCGACTTACGACGGGGACCTCAGGGACCCGCTCTGGTGGCCTCAGGAAAGGCCAGTCCCCATGCGAGTTCCTCGGGGGCCTCTCGGGATTCCTCTCCCGTCGATGCCGGGGCCTAAGACCTTGTGTGGAGTCGGGGCCGGAACCTGAGAATTCCTCTCCAGTGCTGACATGGATCTTGGGGTCCTTCTGGAGTCTCCCCAGGGGAGTCAGTCCTCGTCTCGAATGCGGGCATGCACTTGCGCTTTCCTCCAGAGCGGTAGCAGCAGTGTCACGCAGTCCGCCGCGTGGATCAAAGGATCTATGGTTTTCCCTCGAGTCTTTCCCACGAGGCTTTCCCACGCGGCTTTCCCAAAGGGCTGTCCCACGTGCACACGTGGTGGGAGTCGATCCTCGGCTTGAACGTCAAGGCAGTGCAGGGAAAACAGGTTCCTCTGGAATAGACTGACACATCTGGGGGACTCTTGGAATGGTGGCACGACCCTGGAGTTCCTCTCGCCTTTCCTGTGGAGAGCGCCTCCTCTTGAGATGCGACGGGAACGCCGGGAATTCTTTCCCTACGAAACAGGGAAAGGATCCCTCATCTCGAGCTAGGAGGCGGAAACGGAGCTCCCCTGGATGTGTGCGGGACCCCACGTGCTTCCTCTCGAGTGGAGACGGGTATGTCTGGGAACTTCTTGAGTTGCAGCAATGGTGTGAAGGACCCTTTGGAAGTTCCAGTGGTTAGATGTGATTGGCCTCGAGAAGCCTCAGCGGAAATGGGCCTCATTTCGCCTGGAGGGCAAAACCTCCTGGATTTTCTCGAGTTGCGGCAGGTGCTCTCGACTTACGACGGGGACCTCAGGGACCCGCTCTGGTGGCCTCAGGAAAGGCCAGTCCCCATGCGAGTTCCTCGGGGGCCTCTCGGGATTCCTCTCCCGTCGATGCCGGGGCCTAAGACCTTGTGTGGAGTCGGGGCCGGAACCTGAGGATTCCTCTCCAGTGCTGACATGGATCTTGGGGTCCTTCTGGAGTCTCCCCAGGGGAGTCAGTCCTCGTCTCGAATGCGGGCATGCACTTGCGCTTTCCTCCAGAGCGGTAGCAGCAGTGTCACGCAGTCCGCCGCGTGGATCAAAGGATCTATGGTTTTCCCTCGAGTCTTTCCCACGAGGCTTTCCCACGAGGCTTTCCCACAGGGCTGTCCCACGTGCACACGTGGTGGGAGTCGATCCTCGGCTTGAACGTCAAGGCAGTGCAGGGAAAACAGGTTCCTCTGGAATAGACTGACACATCTGGGGGACTCTTGGAATGGTGGCACGACCCTGGAGTTCCTCTCGCCTTTCCTGTGGAGAGCGCCTCCTCTTGAGATGCGACGGGAACGCCGGGAATTCTTTCCCTACGAAACAGGGAAAGGATCCCTCATCTCGAGCTAGGAGGCGGAAACGGAGCTCCCCTGGATGTGTGCGGGACCCCACGTGCTTCCTCTCGAGTGGAGACGGGTATGTCTGGGAACTTCTTGAGTTGCAGCAATGGTGTGAAGGACCCTTTGGAAGTTCCAGTGGTTAGATGTGATTGGCCTCGAGAAGCCTCAGCGAAAATGGGCCTCATCTCGCCTGGAGGGCAAAACCTCCTGGATTTTCTCGAGTTTCGGCAGGTGCTCTCGACTTACGACGGGGACCTCAGGGAACCGCTCTGGTGGCCTCAGGAAAGGCCAGTCCCCATGCGAGTTCCTCGGGGGCCGCTCGGGATTCCTCTCCCTTCGATGCCGGGGCCTAAGACCTTGTGTGGAGTCGGGGCCGGAACCTGAGGATTGCTCTCAAGTGCTGACATGGATCTTGGGGTACTTCTGGAGTCTCCCCAGGGGAGTAAGTCCTCGTCTCGAATGTGGGCATGCATTGTGCTTTCCTCCAGAGCGGTAAGAGCAGTGTCACGCAGTCCGCCGCGTGGATCATAGGATCTATGGTTTTCCCTCGAGTCTTTCCCACGAGGCTTTCCCACGAGGCTTTCCCACAGGGCTGTCCCACGTGCACACGTGGTGGGAGTCGATCCTCGGCTTGAACGTCAAGGCAGTGCAGGGAAAACAGGTTCCTCTGGAATGGACTGACACATCTGGGGGACTCTTGGAATGGTGTCAAGACCCTGGAGTTCCTCTCGCCTTTCCTGTGGAGAGCGCCTCCTCTTGAGATGCGACGGGAACGCCGGGAATTCTTTCCCTACGAAACAGGGAAAGGATCCCTCATCTCGAGCTAGGAGGCGGAAACGGGGCTCCCCGGATGTGTGCGGGACACCACGTGCTTCCTCTCGAGTGGAGACGGGTATGTCGGGGAACTTCTTGAGTTGCAGCAAGGGTGTGAAGGACCCTTTGGAGTTCCAGTGGTTAGATGTGATTGGCCTCGAGAAGCCTCAGCGGAAATGGGCCTCATCTCGCCTGGAGGGCAAAACCTCCTGGATTTTCTCGAGTTGCGGCAGGTGCTCTCGACTTACGATGGGGACCTCAGGGAACCGCTCTGGTGGCCTCAGGAAAGGCCAGTCCCCATGTGAGTTCCTCGGGGGCCTCTCGGGATTCCTCTCCCGTCGATGCCGGGTCCTAAGACCTTGTGTGGAGTCGGGGCCGGAACCTGAGGATTCCTCTCCAGTGCTGACATGGATCTTGGGGTACTTCTGGAGTCTCCCCAGGGGAGTCAGTAATCGTCTCGAATGCGGGCATGCACTTGCGCTTTCCTCCAGAGCGGTAGCAGCCGTGTCACGCAGTCCTCCGCGTGGATCAAAGGATCTATGGTTTTCCCTCGAGTCTTTCCCACGAGGCTTTCCCACGAGGCTTTCCCACAGGGCTGTCCCACGTGCACACGTGGTGGGAGTCGATCCTCGGCTTGAACGTTAAGGCAGTGCAGGGAAAACAGGTTCCTCTGGAATGGACTGACACATCTGGGGGACTCTTGGAATGGTGGCACGACCCTGGAGTTCCTCTCGCCTTTCCTGTGGAGAGCGCCTCCTCTTGAGATGCGACGGGAACGCCAGGAATTCTTTCCCTACGAAACAGGGAAAGGATCCCTCATCTCGAGCTAGGAGGCGGAAACGGGGCTCCCCTGAATGTGTGCGGGACACCACGTGGTTCCTCTCGAGTGGAGACGGGTATGTCGGGGAACTTCTTGAGTTGCAGCAAGGATGTGAAGGACCCTTTGGAAGTTCCAGTGGTTAGATGTGATTGGCCTCGAGAAGCCTCAGCGGAAATGGGCCTCATCTCGCCTGGAGGGCAAAACCTCCTGGATTTTCTCGAGTTGCGGCAGGTGCTCTCGACTTACGACGGGGACCTCAGGGACCCGGTCTGGTGGCCTCAGGAAAGGCCAGTCCCCATGCGAGTTCCTCGGGGGCCTCTCGGGATTCCTCTCCCTTCGATGCCGGGGCCTAAGACCTTGTGTGGAGTCGGGGCCGGAACCTGAGGATTCCTCTCCAGTGCTGACATGGATCTTGGGGTACTTCTGGAGTCTCCCCAGGGGAGTCAGTCCTCGTCTCGAATGCGGGCATGCACTTGCCCTTTCCTCCAGAGCGGTAGCAGCAGTGTCACGCAGTCCGCCGCGTGGATCAAAGGATCTATGGTTTTCCCTCGAGTCTTTCCCACGAGGCTTTCCCACGAGGCTTTCCCACAGGGCTGTCCCACGTGCACACGTGGTGGGAGTCGATCCTCGGCTTGAACGTCAAGGCAGTGCAGGGAAAACAGGTTCCTCTGGAATGGACTGACACATCTGGGGGACTCTTGGAATGGTGGCACGACCCTGGAGTTCCTCTCTCCTTTCCTGTGGAGAGCGCCTCCTCTTAAGATGCGACGGGAACGCCGGGAATTCTTTCAGTACGAATCAGGGAAAGGATCCCTCATCTCGAGCTAGGAGGCGGAAACGGGGCTCCCCGGATGTGTGCGGGACACCACGTGCTTCCTCTCGAGTGGAGACGGGTATGTCGGGGAACTTCTTGAGTTGCAGCAAGGGTGTGAAGGACCCTTTGGAAGTTCCAGTGGTTAGATGTGATTGGCCTCGAGAAGTCTCAGCGGAAATGGGCCTCATCTCGCCTGGAGGGCAAAACCTCCTGGATTTTCTCGAGTTGCGGCAGGTGCTCTCGACTTACGACGGGGACCTCAGGGACCCGCTCTGGTGGCCTCAGGAAAGGCCAGTCCCCATGCGAGTTCCTCGGGGGCCTCTCGGGATTCCTCTCCCGTCGATACCGGGGCCTAAGACCTTGTGTGGAGTCGGGGCCGGAACCTGAGGATTCCTCTCCAGTGCTGACATGGATCTTGGGGTACTTCTGGAGTCTCCCCAGGGGAGTCAGTCCTCGTCTCGAATGCGGGCATGCACTTGCGCTTTACTCCAGAGCGGTAGCAGCAGTGTCACGCAGTCCGCAGCGTGGATCAAAGGATCTATGGTTTTCCCTCGAGTCTTTCCCACGAGGCTTTCCCACGAGGCTTTCCCACAGGGCTGTCCCACGTGCACACGTGGTGGGAGTCGATCCTCGGCTTGAACGTCAAGGCAGTGCAGGGAAAACAGGTTCCTCTGCAATGGACTGACACATCTGGGGGACTCTTGGAATGGTGTCACGACCCTGGAGTTCCTCTCTCCTTTCCTGTGGAGAGCGCCTCCTCTTGAGATGCGACGGGAACGCCGGGAATTCTTTCCCTACGAAACAGGGAAAGGATCCCTCATCTCGAGCTAGGAGGCGGAAACGGGGCTCCCCGGATGTGTGCGGGACACCACGTGCTTCCTCTCGAGTGGAGACGGGTATGTCGGGGAACTTCTTGAGTTGCAGCAAGGGTGTGAAGGACCCTTTGGAGTTCCAGTGGTTAGATGTGATTGGCCTCGAGAAGCCTCAGCGGAAATGGGCCTCATCTCGCCTGGAGGGCAAAACCCCCTGGATTTTCTCGAGTTGCGGCAGGTGCTCTCGACTTACGATGGGGACCTCAGGGAACCGCTCTGGTGGCCTCAGGAAAGGCCAGTCCCCATGTGAGTTCCTCGGGGGCCTCTCGGGATTCCTCTCCCGTCGATGCTGGGTCCTAAGACCTTGTGTGGAGTCGGGGCCGGAACCTGAGGATTCCTCTCCAGTGCTGACATGGATCTTGGGGTACTTCTGGAGTCTCCCCAGGGGAGTCAGTAATCGTCTCGAATGCGGGCATGCACTTGCGCTTTCCTCCAGAGCGGTAGCAGCCGTGTCACGCAGTCCTCCGCGTGGATCAAAGGATCTATGGTTTTCCCTCGAGTCTTTCCCACGAGGCTTTCCCACGAGGCTTTCCCACAGGGCTGTCCCACGTGCACACGTGGTGGGAGTCGATCCTCGGCTTGAACGTTAAGGCAGTGCAGGGAAAACAGGTTCCTCTGGAATGGACTGACACATCTGGGGGACTCTTGGAATGGTGGCACGACCCTGGAGTTCCTCTCGCCTTTCCTGTGGAGAGCGCCTCCTCTTGAGATGCGACGGGAACGCCAGGAATTCTTTCCCTACGAAACAGGGAAAGGATCCCTCATCTCGAGCTAGGAGGCGGAAACGGGGCTCCCCTGAATGTGTGCGGGACACCACGTGGTTCCTCTCGAGTGGAGACGGGTATGTCGGGGAACTTCTTGAGTTGCAGCAAGGATGTGAAGGACCCTTTGGAAGTTCCAGTGGTTAGATGTGATTGGCCTCGAGAAGCCTCAGCGGAAATGGGCCTCATCTCGCCTGGAGGGCAAAACCTCCTGGATTTTCTCGAGTTGCGGCAGGTGCTCTCGACTTACGACGGGGACCTCAGGGACCCGCTCTGGTGGCCTCAGGAAAGGCCAGTCCCCATGCGAGTTCCTCGGGGGCCTCTCGGGATTCCTCTCCCTTCGATGCCGGGGCCTAAGACCTTGTGTGGAGTCGGGGCCGGAACCTGAGGATTCCTCTCCAGTGCTGACATGGATCTTGGGGTACTTCTGGAGTCTCCCCAGGGGAGTCAGTCCTCGTCTCGAATGCGGGCATGCACTTGCCCTTTCCTCCAGAGCGGTAGCAGCAGTGTCACGCAGTCCGCCGCGTGGATCAAAGGATCTATGGTTTTCCCTCGAGTCTTTCCCACGAGGCTTTCCCACGAGGCTTTCCCACAGGGCTGTCCCACGTGCACACGTGGTGGGAGTCGATCCTCGGCTTGAACGTCAAGGCAGTGCAGGGAAAACAGGTTCCTCTGGAATGGACTGACACATCTGGGGGACTCTTGGAATGGTGGCACGACCCTGGAGTTCCTCTCTCCTTTCCTGTGGAGAGCGCCTCCTCTTAAGATGCGACGGGAACGCCGGGAATTCTTTCAGTACGAATCAGGGAAAGGATCCCTCATCTCGAGCTAGGAGGCGGAAACGGGGCTCCCCGGATGTGTGCGGGACACCACGTGCTTCCTCTCGAGTGGAGACGGGTATGTCGGGGAACTTCTTGAGTTGCAGCAAGGGTGTGAAGGACCCTTTGGAGTTCCAGTGGTTAGATGTGATTGGCCTCGAGAAGCCTCAGCGGAAATGGGCCTCATCTCGCCTGGAGGGCAAAACCCCCTGGATTTTCTCGAGTTGCGGCAGGTGCTCTCGACTTACGACGGGGACCTCAGGGAACCGCTCTGGTGGCCTCAGGAAAGGCCAGTCCCCATGTGAGTTCCTCGGGGGCCTCTCGGGATTCCTCTCCCGTCGATGCCGGGGCCTAAGACCTTGTGTGGAGTCGGGGCCGGAACCTGAGGATTCCTCTCCAGTGCTGACATGGATCTTGGGGTACTTCTGGAGTCTCCCCAGGGGAGTCAGTAATCGTCTCGAATGCGGGCATGCACTTGCGCTTTCCTCCAGAGCGGTAGCAGCAGTGTCACGCAGTCCGCCGCGTGGATCAAAGGATCTATGGTTTTCCCTCGAGTCTTTCCCATGAGGTTTTCCCACGAGGCTTTCCCACAGGGCTGTCCCACGTGCACACGTGGTGGGAGTCGATCCTCGGCGTGAACGTCAAGGCAGTGCAGGGAAAACAGGTTCCTCTGGAATGGACTGACACATCTGGGGGACTCTTGGAATGGTGTCACGACCCTGGAGTTCCTCTCGCCTTTCCTGTGGAGAGCGCCTCCTCTTGAGATGCGACGGGAACGCCGGGAATTCTTTCCCTATGAAACAGGGAAAGGATCCCTCATCTCGAGCTAGTAGGCGGAAACGGGGCTCCCCGGATGTGTGCGGGACCCCACGTGCTTCCTCTCGAGTGGAGACGGGTATGTCCCGGAACTGCTTGAGTTGCAGCAATGGTGTGAAGGACCTTTGGAAGTTCCAGTGGTTTGATGTGATTGGCCTCGAGAAGCCTCAGCGGAAATGGGCCTCATCTCGCCTGGAGGGCAAAACCTCCTGGATTTTCTCGAGTTGCGGCAGGTGCTCTCGACTTACGACGGGGACCTCAGGGACCCGCTCTGGTAGCCTCAGGAAAGGCCAGTCCCCATGCGAGTTCCTCGGGGGCCTCTCGGGATTCCTCTCCCGTCGATGCCGGGTCCTAAGACCTTGTGTGGAGTCGGGGCCGGAACCTGAGGATTCCTCTCCAGTGCTGACATGGATCTTGGGGTACTTCTGGAGTCTCCCCAGGGGAGTCAGTCCTCGTCTCGAATGCGGGCATGCACTTGCGCTTTCCTCCAGAGCGGTAGCAGCAGTGTCACGCAGTCCGCCGCGTGGATCAAAGGATCTATGGTTTTCCCTCGAGTCTTTCCCACGAGGCTTTCCCACGAGGCTTTCCCACAGGGCTGTCCCACGTGCACACGTTGTGGGAGTCGATCCTCGGCTTGAACGTCAAGGCAGTGCAGGGAAAACAGGTTCCTCTGGAATGGACTGACACATCTGGGGGACTCTTGGAATGGTGTCACGACCCTGGAGTTCCTCTCTCCTTTCCTGTGGAGAGCGCCTCCTCTTGAGATGCGACGGGAACGCCGGGAATTCTTTCCCTACGAAACAGGGAAAGGATCCCTCATCTCGAGCTAGGAGGCGGAAACGGGGCTCCCCGGATGTGTGCGGGACACCACGTGCTTCCTCTCGAGTGGAGACGGGTATGTCGGGGAACTTCTTGAGTTGCAGCAAGGGTGTGAAGGACCCTTTGGAGTTCCAGTGGTTAGATGTGATTGGCCTCGAGAAGCCTCAGCGGAAATGGGCCTCATCTCGCCTGGAGGGCAAAACCCCCTGGATTTTCTCGAGTTGCGGCAGGTGCTCTCGACTTACGACGGGGACCTCAGGGAACCGCTCTGGTGGCCTCAGGAAAGGCCAGTCCCCATGCGAGTTCCTCGGGGGCCTCTCGGGATTCCTCTCCCGTCGATGCCGGGTCCTAAGACCTTGTGTGGAGTCGGGGCCGGAACCTGAGGATTCCTCTCCAGTGCTGACATGGATCTTGGGGTACTTCTGGAGTCTCCCCAGGGGAGTCAGTAATCGTCTCGAATGCGGGCATGCACTTGCGCTTTCCTCCAGAGCGGTAGCAACAGTGTCACGCAGTCCGCCGCATGGATCAAAGGATCTATGGTTTTCCCTCGAGTCTTTCCCATGAGGTTTTCCCACGAGGCTTTCCCACAGGGCTGTCCCACGTGCACACGTGGTGGGAGTCGATCCTCGGCGTGAACGTCAAGGCAGTGCAGGGAAAACAGGTTCCTCTGGAATGGACTGACACATCTGGGGGACTCTTGGAATGGTGTCACGACCCTGGAGTTCCTCTCGCCTTTCCTGTGGAGAGCGCCTCCTCTTGAGATGCGACGGGAAGGCCGGGAATTCTTTCCCTACGAAACAGGGAAAGGATCCCTCATCTCGAGCTAGTAGGCGGAAACGGGGCTCCCCGGATGTGTGCGGGACACCACGTGCTTCCTCTCGAGTGCAGACGGGTATGTCGGGGAACTTCTTGAGTTGCAGCAAGGGTGTGAAGGACCCTTTGGAGTTCCAGTGGTTAGATGTGATTGGCCTCAAGAAGCCTCAGCGGAAATGGGCCTCATCTCGCCTGGAGGGCAAAACCTCCTGGATTTTCTCGAGTTGCGGCAGGTGCTCTCGACTTACGACAGGGACCTCAGGGACCCGCTCTGGTGGCCTCAGGAAAGGCCAGTCCCCATGCGAGTTCCTCGGGGGCCTCTCGGGATTCCTCTCCCATCGATGCCGGGGCCTAAGACCTTGTGTGGAGTCGGGGCCGGAACCTGAGGATTCCTCTCCAGTGCTGACATGGATATTGGGGTACTTCTGGAGTCTCCCCAGGGGAGTCAGTCCTCGTCTGGAATGCGGGCATGCACTTGCGCTTTCCTCCAGAGCGGTAGCAGCAGTGTCACGCAGTCCGCCGCTTGGATCAAAGGATCTATGGTTTTCCCTCGAGTCTTTCCCATGAGGTTTTCCCACGAGGCTTTCCCACAGGGCTGTCCCACGTGCACACGTGGTGGGAGTCGATCCTCGGCTTGAACGTCAAGGCAGTGCAGGGAAAACAGGTTCCTCTGGAATGGACTGACACATCTGGGGGACTCTTGGAATGGTGGCACGACCCTGGAGTTCCTCTCGCCTTTCCTGTGGAGAGCGCCTCCTCTTGAGATGCGACGGGAACGCCGGGAATTCTTTCCCGACGAAACAGGGAAAGGATCCCTCATCTCGAGCTAGTAGGCGGAAACGGGGCTCCCCTGGATGTGTGCAGGACACCACGTGCTTCCTCTCGTGTGAAGACGGGTATGTCGGGGAACTTCTTGAGTTGCAGCAATGGTGTGAAGGACCCTTTGGAAGTTCCAGTGGTTAGATGTGATTGGCCTCGAGAAGCCTCAGCGGAAATGGGCCTCATCTCGCCTGGAGGGCAAAACCTCCTGGATTTTCTCGAGTTGCGGCAGGTGCTCTCGACTTTCGACGGGGACCTCAGGGAACCGCTCTGGTGGCCTCAGGAAAGGCCAGTCCCCATGCGAGTTCCTCGGGGGCGTTTCGGGATTCCTCTCCCTTCGATGCCGGGGCCTAAGACCTTGTGTGGAGTCGGGGCCGGAACCTGAGGATTCCTCTCCAGTGCTGACATGGATCTTGGGGTACTTCTGGAGTCTCCCCAGGGGAGTCAGTCCTCGTCTCTAATGCGGGCATGCACTTGCGCTTTCCTCCAGAGCGGTAGCAGCAGTGTCACGCAGTCCGCCGCGTGGATCAAAGGATCTATGGTTTTCCCTCGAGTCTTTCCCGTGAGGTTTTCCCACGAGGCTTTCCCACAGGGCTGTCCCACGTGCACACGTGGTGGGAGTCGATCCTCGGCTTGAACGTCAAGGCAGTGCAGGGAAAACAGGTTCCTCTGGAATGGACTGACACATCTGGGGGACTCTTGGAATGGTGTCACGACCCTGGAGTTCCTCTCGCCTTTCCTGTGGAGAGCACCTCCTCTTGAGATGCGACGGGAACGCCGGGAATTCTTTCCCTACGAAACAGGGAAAGGATCCCTCATCTCGAGCTAGGAGGCGGAAACGGGGCTCCCCTGGATGTGTGCGTGACACCACGTGCTTCCTCTCGAGTGCAGACGGGTATGTCGGGGAACTTCTTGAGTTGCAGCAAGGGTGTGAAGGACCCTTTGGAAGTTCCAGTGGTTAGATGTGATTGGCCTAGAGAAGCCTCAGCGGAAATGGGCCTCATCTCGCCTGGAGGGCAAAACCTCCTGGATTTTCTCGAGTTGCGGCAGGTGTTCTCGACTTACGACGGGGACCTCAGGGACCCGCTCTGGTGGCCTCAGGAAAGGCCAGTCCCCATGGGAGTTCCTCGGGGGCCTCTCGGGATTGCTCTCCCGTCGATGCCGGGGCCTAAGACCTTGTGTGGAGTCGGGGCCGGAACCTGAGGATTCCTCTCCAGTGCTGACATGGATCTTGGGGTACTTCTGGAGTCTCCCCAGGGGAGTCAGTACTCGTCTCGAATGCGGGCATGCACTTGCGCTTTCCTCCAGAGCGGTAGCAGCAGTGTCACGCAGTCCGCTGCGTGGATCAAAGGATCTATGGTTTTCCCTCGAGTCTTTCCCACGAGGCTTTCCCACGAGGCTTTCCCACAGGGCTGTCCCACGTGCACACGTGGTGGGAGTCGATCCTCGGCTTGAACGTCAAGGCAGTGCAGGGAAAACAGGTTCCTCTGGAATTGACTGACACATCTGGGGGACTCTTGGAATGGTGGCACGACCCTGGAGTTCCTCTCGCCTTTCCTGTGGAGAGCGCCTCCTGTTGAGATGCGACGGGAACGACGGAATTCTTTCCCTACGAAACAGGGAAAGGATCCCTCATCTCGAGCTAGTAGGCGGAAACGGGGCTCCCCTGGATGTGTCCGGGACCCACGTGCTTCCACTCGAGTGGAGACGGGTATGTCGGGGAACTTCTTGAGTTGCAGCAAGGGTGTGAAGGACCCTTTGGAAGTTCCAGTGGTTAGACGTGATTAGCCTCGAGAAGCCTCAGCGGAAATGGGCCTCATCTCGCCTGGAGGGCAAAACCTCCTGGATTTTCTCGAGTTGCGGCAGGTGCTCTCGACTTACGATGGGGACCTCAGGGACCCGCTCTTGTGGGCTCAGGAAAGGCCAGTCCCCATGCGAGTTCCTCGGGGGCCTCTCGGGATTCCTCTCCCGTCGATGCCGGGGCCTAAGACCTTGTGTGGAGTCGGGGCCGGAACCTGAGGATCCTCTCCCGCATTGACATGGATCTTGGGGTACTTGTGGAGTCTCCCCAGGGGAGTCAGTCCTCGTCTCGAATGCGGGCATGCACTTGCGCTTTCCTCCAGAGCGGTAGCAGCAGTGTCACGCAGTCCGCCGCGTGGATCAAAGGATCTATGGTTTTCCCTCGAGTCTTTCCCACGAGGCTTTCCCACGAGGCTTTCCCACAGGGCTGTCCCACGTGCACACGTGGTGGGAATCGATCCTCGGCTTGAACGTCAAGGCAGTGCAGGGAAAACAGGTTCCTCTGGAATGGACTGACACATCTGGGGGACTCTTAGAATGGTGGCACGACCCTGGAGTTCCTCTCGCCTTTCCTGTGGAGAGCGCCTCCTCTTGAGATGCGACGGGAACGCCGGGAATTCTTTCCCTATGAAACAGGGAAAGGATCCGTCATCTCGAGCTAGGAGTCGGAAACGGGGCTCCCCTGGATGTGTGCAGGACACCACGTGCTTCCTCTCGAGTGCAGACGGGTATGTCGGGGAACTTCTTGAGTTGCAGCATGGGTGTGAAGGACCCTTTGGAAGTTCCAGTGGTTAGATGTGATTGGCCTCGAGAAGCCTCAGCGGAAATGGGCCTCATCTCGCCTGGAGGGCAAAACCTCCTGGATTTTCTCGAGTTGCGGCAGGTGCTCTCGACTTACGACGGGGACCTCAGGGACCCGCTCTGGTGGCCTCAGGAAAGGCCAGTCCCCATGCGAGTTCCTCGGGGGCCTCTCGGGATTCCTCTCCCATCGATGCCGGGGCCTAAGACCTTGTGTGGAGTCGGGGCCGGAACCTGAGGATTCCTCTCCAGTGCTGACATGGATCTTGGGGTACTTCTGGAGTCTCCCCAGGGGAGTCAGTCCTCGTCTCGAATGCGGGCATGCACTTGCGCTTTCCTCCAGAGCGGTAGCAGCAGTGTCACGCAGTCCGCCGCGTGGATCAAAGGATCTATGGTTTTCCCTCGAGTCTTTCCCACGAGGCTTTCCCACGAGGCTTTCCCACAGGGCAGTCCCACGTGCACACGTGGTGGGAGTCGATCCTCGGCTTGAACGTCAAGGCAGTGCAGGGAAAACAGGTTCCTCTGGAATGGACTGACACATCTGGGGGACTCTTGGAATGGTGTCACGACCCTGGAGTTCCTCTCTCCTTTCCTGTGGAGAGCGCCTCCTCTTGAGATGCGACGGGAACGCCGGGAATTCTTTCCCTACGAAACAGGGAAAGGATCCCTCATCTCGAGCTAGGAGGCGGAAACGGGGCTCCCCGGATGTGTGCGGGACACCACGTGCTTCCTCTCGAGTGGAGACGGGTATGTCGGGGAACTTCTTGAGTTGCAGCAAGGGTGTGAAGGACCCTTTGGAGTTCCAGTGGTTAGATGTGATTGGCCTCGAGAAGCCTCAGCGGAAATGGGCCTCATCTCGCCTGGAGGGCAAAACCCCCTGGATTTTCTCGAGTTGCGGCAGGTGCTCTCGACTTACGACGGGGACCTCAGGGAACCGCTCTGGTGGCCTCAGGAAAGGCCAGTCCCCATGCGAGTTCCTCGGGGGCCTCTCGGGATTCCTCTCCCGTCGATGCCGGGTCCTAAGACCTTGTGTGGAGTCGGGGCCGGAACCTGAGGATTCCTCTCCAGTGCTGACATGGATCTTGGGGTACTTCTGGAGTCTCCCCAGGGGAGTCAGTAATCGTCTCGAATGCGGGCATGCACTTGCGCTTTCCTCCAGAGCGGTAGCAGCAGTGTCACGCAGTCCGCCGCATGGATCAAAGGATCTATGGTTTTCCCTCGAGTCTTTCCCATGAGGTTTTCCCACGAGGCTTTCCCACAGGGCTGTCCCACGTGCACACGTGGTGGGAGTCGATCCTCGGCGTGAACGTCAAGGCAGTGCAGGGAAAACAGGTTCCTCTGGAATGGACTGACACATCTGGGGGACTCTTGGAATGGTGTCACGACCCTGGAGATCCTCTCGCCTTTCCTGTGGAGAGCGCCTCCTCTTGAGATGCGACGGGAAGGCCGGGAATTCTTTCCCTACGAAACAGGGAAAGGATCCCTCATCTCGAGCTAGTAGGCGGAAACGGGGCTCCCCGGATGTGTGCGGGACACCACGTGCTTCCTCTCGAGTGCAGACGGGTATGTCGGGGAACTTCTTGAGTTGCAGCAAGGGTGTGAAGGACCCTTTGGTGTTCCAGTGGTTAGATGTGATTGGCCTCAAGAAGCCTCAGCGGAAATGGGCCTCATCTCGCCTGGAGGGCAAAACCTCCTGGATTTTCTCGAGTTGCGGCAGGTGCTCTCGACTTACGACAGGGACCTCAGGGACCCGCTCTGGTGGCCTCAGGAAAGGCCAGTCCCCATGCGAGTTCCTCGGGGGCCTCTCGGGATTCCTCTCCCATCGATGCCGGGGCCTAAGACCTTGTGTGGAGTCGGGGCCGGAACCTGAGGATTCCTCTCCAGTGCTGACATGGATATTGGGGTACTTCTGGAGTCTCCCCAGGGGAGTCAGTCCTCGTCTGGAATGCGGGCATGCACTTGCGCTTTCCTCCAGAGCGGTAGCAGCAGTGTCACGCAGTCCGCCGCTTGGATCAAAGGATCTATGGTTTTCCCTCGAGTCTTTCCCATGAGGTTTTCCCACGAGGCTTTCCCACAGGGCTGTCCCACGTGCACACGTGGTGGGAGTCGATCCTCGGCTTGAACGTCAAGGCAGTGCAGGGAAAACAGGTTCCTCTGGAATGGACTGACACATCTGGGGGACTCTTGGAATGGTGGCACGACCCTGGAGTTCCTCTCGCCTTTCCTGTGGAGAGCGCCTCCTCTTGAGATGCGACGGGAACGCCGGGAATTCTTTCCCGACGAAACAGGGAAAGGATCCCTCATCTCGAGCTAGTAGGCGGAAACGGAGCTCCCCTGGATGTGTGCAGGACACCACGTGCTTCCTCTCGTGTGAAGACGGGTATGTCGGGGAACTTCTTGAGTTGCAGCAATGGTGTGAAGGACCCTTTGGAAGTTCCAGTGGTTAGATGTGATTGGCCTCGAGAAGCCTCAGCGGAAATGGGCCTCATCTCGCCTGGAGGGCAAAACCTCCTGGATTTTCTCGAGTTGCGGCAGGTGCTCTCGACTTTCGACGGGGACCTCAGGGAACCGCTCTGGTGGCCTCAGGAAAGGCCAGTCCCCATGCGAGTTCCTCGGGGGCGTTTCGGGATTCCTCTCCCTTCGATGCCGGGGCCTAAGACCTTGTGTGGAGTCGGGGCCGGAACCTGAGGATTCCTCTCCAGTGCTGACATGGATCTTGGGGTACTTCTGGAGTCTCCCCAGGGGAGTCAGTCCTCGTCTCTAATGCGGGCATGCACTTGCGCTTTCCTCCAGAGCGGTAGCAGCAGTGTCACGCAGTCCGCCGCGTGGATCAAAGGATCTATGGTTTTCCCTCGAGTCTTTCCCGTGAGGTTTTCCCACGAGGCTTTCCCACAGGGCTGTCCCACGTGCACACGTGGTGGGAGTCGATCCTCGGCTTGAACGTCAAGGCAGTGCAGGGAAAACAGGTTCCTCTGGAATGGACTGACACATCTGGGGGACTCTTGGAATGGTGTCACGACCCTGGAGTTCCTCTCGCCTTTCCTGTGGAGAGCACCTCCTCTTGAGATGCGACGGGAACGCCGGGAATTCTTTCCCTACGAAACAGGGAAAGGATCCCTCATCTCGAGCTAGGAGGCGGAAACGGGGCTCCCCTGGATGTGTGCGTGACACCACGTGCTTCCTCTCGAGTGCAGACGGGTATGTCGGGGAACTTCTTGAGTTGCAGCAAGGGTGTGAAGGACCCTTTGGAAGTTCCAGTGGTTAGATGTGATTGGCCTAGAGAAGCCTCAGCGGAAATGGGCCTCATCTCGCCTGGAGGGCAAAACCTCCTGGATTTTCTCGAGTTGCGGCAGGTGCTCTCGACTTACGACGGGGACCTCAGGGACCCGCTCTGGTGGCCTCAGGAAAGGCCAGTTCCCATGGGAGTTCCTCGGGGGCCTCTCGGGATTGCTCTCCCGTCGATGCCGGGGCCTAAGACCTTGTGTGGAGTCGGGGCCGGAACCTGAGGATTCCTCTCCAGTGCTGACATGGATCTTGGGGTACTTCTGGAGTCTCCCCAGGGGAGTCAGTACTCGTCTCGAATGCGGGCATGCACTTGCGCTTTCCTCCAGAGCGGTAGCAGCAGTGTCACGCAGTCCGCTGCGTGGATCAAAGGATCTATGGTTTTCCCTCGAGTCTTTCCCACGAGGCTTTCCCACGAGGCTTTCCCACAGGGCTGTCCCACGTGCACACGTGGTGGGAGTCGATCCTCGGCTTGAACGTCAAGGCAGTGCAGGGAAAACAGGTTCCTCTGGAATTGACTGACACATCTGGGGGACTCTTGGAATGGTGGCACGACCCTGGAGTTCCTCTCGCCTTTCCTGTGGAGAGCGCCTCCTCTTGAGATGCGACGGGAACGACGGAATTCTTTCCCTACGAAACAGGGAAAGGATCCCTTATCTCGAGCAAGTAGGCGGAAACGGGGCTCCCCTGGATGTGTCCGGGACCCACGTGCTTCCACTCGAGTGGAGACGGGTATGTCGGGGAACTTCTTGAGTTGCAGCAAGGGTGTGAAGGACCCTTTGGAAGTTCCAGTGGTTAGACGTGATTAGCCTCGAGAAGCCTCAGCGGAAATGGGCCTCATCTCGCCTGGAGGGCAAAACCTCCTGGATTTTCTCGAGTTGCGGCAGGTGCTCTCGACTTACGATGGGGACCTCAGGGACCCGCTCTTGTGGCCTCAGGAAAGGCCAGTCCCCATGCGAGTTCCTCGGGGGCCTCTCGGGATTCCTCTCCCGTCGATGCCGGGGCCTAAGACCTTGTGTGGAGTCGGGGCCGGAACCTGAGGATTCCTCTCCCGCATTGACATGGATCTTGGGGTACTTGTGGAGTCTCCCCAGGGGAGTCAGTCCTCGTCTCGAATGCGGGCATGCACTTGCGCTTTCCTCCAGAGCGGTAGCAGCAGTGTCACGCAGTCCGCCGCGTGGATCAAAGGATCTATGGTTTTCCCTCGAGTCTTTCCCACGAGGCTTTCCCACGAGGCTTTCCCACAGGGCTGTCCCACGTGCACACGTGGTGGGAATCGATCCTCGGCTTGAACGTCAAGGCAGTGCAGGGAAAACAGTTTCCTCTGGAATGGACTGACACATCTGGGGGACTCTTGGAATGGTGGCACGACCCTGGAGTTCCTCTCGCCTTTCCTGTGGAGAGCGCCTCCTCTTGAGATGCGACGGGAACGCCGGGAATTCTTTCCCTATGAAACAGGGAAAGGATCCGTCATCTCGAGCTAGGAGTCGGAAACGGGGCTCCCCTGGATGTGTGCAGGACACCACGTGCTTCCTCTCGAGTGCAGACGGGTATGTCGGGGAACTTCTTGAGTTGCAGCATGGGTGTGAAGGACCCTTTGGAAGTTCCAGTGGTTAGATGTGATTGGCCTCGAGAAGCCTCAGCGGAAATGGGCCTCATCTCGCCTGGAGGGAAAAAACCTCCTGGATTTTCTCGAGTTGCGGCAGGTGCTCTCGACTTACGACGCGGACCTCAGGGACCCGCTCTGGTGGCCTCAGGAAAGGCCAGTCCCCATGCGAGTTCCTCGGGGTCCTCTCGGGATTCCTCTCCCGTCGATCCCGGGGCCTAAGACCTTGTGTGGAGTCGGGGCCGGAAACTGAGGATTCCTCTCCAGTGCTGACATGGATCTTGGGGTACTTCTGGAGTCTCCCCAGGGGAGTCAGTCCTCGTCTCGAATGCGGGCATGCACTTTCGCTTTCCTCCAGAGCGGTAGCAGCAGTGTCACGCAGTCCGCCGCGTGGATCAAAGGATCTATGGTTTTCCCTCGAGTCTTTCCCACGAGGCTTTCCCACGAGGCTTTCCCACAGGGCTGTCCCACGTGCACACGTGGTGGGAGTCGATCCTCGGCTTGAACGTCAAGGCAGTGCAGGGAAAACAGGTTCCTCTGGAATGGACTGACACATCTGGGGGACTCTTGGAATGGTCGCACGACCCTGGAGTTCCTCTCGCCTTTCCTGTGGAGAGCGCCTCCTCTTGAGATGCGACGGGAACGCCGGGAATTCTTTCCCTACAAAACAGGGAAAGGATCCCTCATCTCGAGCTAGGAGGCGGAAACGGGGCTCCCCTCGATGTGTGCGGGACACCACATGCTTCCTCTCGAGTGCAGACGGGTATGTCGGGGAACTTCTTGAGTTGCAACAAGGGTGTGAAGGACCCTTTGGAAGTTCCAGTGGTTAGATGTGATTGGCCTCGAGAAGCCCCAGCGTAAATGGGCCTCATCTCGCCTGGAGGGCAAAACCTCCTGGATTTTCTCGAGTTGCGGCAGGTGCTCTCGACTTACGACGGGGACCTCAGGGACCCGCTCTGGTGGCCTCAGGAAAGGCCAGTCCCCATGCGAGTTCCTCGAGGGCCTCTCGGGATTCCTCTCCCGTCGATGACGGGGCCTAAGACCTTGTGTGGAGTCGGGGCCGGAACCTGAGGATTCCTCTCCAGTGCTGACATGGATCTTGGGGTACTTCTGGAGTCTCCCCAGGGGAGTCAGTCCTCGTCTCGAATGCGGGCATGCACTTGCGCTTTCCTCCAGAGCGGTAGCAGCAGTGTCACGCAGTCCGCCGCGTGGATCAAAGGATCTATGGTTTTCCCTCGAGTCTTTCCCACGAGGCTTTCCCACGAGGCTTTCCCACAGGGCTGTCCCACGTGCACACGTGGTGGGAGTCGATCCTCGGCTTGAACGTCAAGGAAGTGCAGGGAAAACATGTTCCTCTGGAATGGACTGACACATCTGGGGACTCTTGGAATGGTGTCACGACCCTGGAGTTCCTCTCACCTTTCCTGTGGAGAGCGCCTCCTCTTGAGATGCGACGGGAACACCGGGAATTCTTTCCCTACGAAACAGGGAAAGGATCCCTCATCTCGAGCTTGGAGGCGGAAACCGGGCTCCCCTCGATGTGTGCGGGACCCCACGTGCTTCCTCTCGAGTGGAGACGGGTATGTCCCGGAACTGCTTGAGTTGCAGCAAGGGTGTGAAGGACCCCTTGGAAGTTCCAGTGGTTAGATGTGATTGGCCTCGAAAAGCCTCATCGGAAATGGGCCTCATCTCGCCTGGAGGGCAAAACCTCCTGGATTTTCTCGAGTTGCGGCAGGTCCTCTCGACTTACGACGGGGACCTCAGGGACCCGCTCTGGTGGCCTCAGGAAAGGCCAGTCCCCATGCGAGTTCCTCGGGGGTCTCTCGGGATTCCTCTCCCGTCGATCCCGGGGCCTAAGACCTTGTGTGGAGTCGGGGCCGGAACCTGAGGATTCCTCTCCAGTGCCGACATGGATCTTGGGGTACTTCTGGAGTCTCCCCAGGGGAGTCAGTCCTCGTCTCGAATGCGGGCATGCACTTGCGCTTTCCTCCAGAGCGGTAGCAGCAGTGTCACGCAGTCCGCCGCGTGGATCAAAGGATCTATGGTTTTCCCTCGAGTCTTTCCCACGAGGCTTTCCCACGAGGCTTTCCCACAGGGCTGTCCCACGAGCACACGTGGTGGGAGTCGATCCTCGGCTTGAACGTCAAGGCAGTGCAGGGAAAACAGGTTCCTCTGGAATGGACTGACACATCTGGGGGACTCTTGGAATGGTGGCACGACCCTGGAGTTCCTCTCGCCTTTCCTGTGGAGAGCGCCTCCTCTTGAGATGCGACGGGAACGCCGGGAATTCTTTCCCTACGAAACAGGGAAAGGATCCCTCATCTCGAGCTAGGAGGCGGAAACGGGGCTCCCCTGGATGTGTGCGGGACCCACGTGCTTCCTCTCGAGTGGAGACGGGTATGTCGGCGAACTTCTTGAGTTGCAGCAAGGGTGTGAAGGACCCTTTGGAAGTTCCAGTGGTTAGACGTGATTAGCCTCGAGAAGCCTCAGCGGAAATGGGCCTCATCTCGCCTGGAGGGCAAAACCTCCTGGATTTTCTCGAGTTGCGGCAGGTGCTCTCGACTTACGACGGGGACCTCAGGGACCCGCTCTGGTGGCCTCAGGACAGGCCAGTCCCCATGCGAGTTCCTCGGGGGACTCTCGGGATTCCTCTCCCGTCTATGCCGGGGCCTAAGACCTTGTGTGGAGTCGGGGCCGGAACCTGAGGATTCCTCTCCAATGCTGACATGGATCTTGGGGTACTTCTGGAGTCTCCCCAGGGGAGTCAGTCCTCGTCTCGAATGCGGGCATGCACTTGCGCTTTCCTCCAGAGCGGTAGCAGCAGTGTCACGCAGTCCGCCGCGTGGATCAAAGGATCTATGGTTTTCCCTCGAGTCTTTCCCACGAGGCTTTCCCACGAGGCTTTCCCACAGGGCTGTCCCACGTGCACACGTGGTGGGAGTCGATCCTCGGCTTGAACGTCAAGGCAGTGCAGGGAAAACAGGTTCCTCTGGAATGGACTGACACATCTGGGGGACTCTTGGAATGGTGGCACGACCCTGGAGTTCCTCTCGCCTTTCCTGTGGAGAGCGCCTCCTCTTGAGATGCGACGGGAACGCCGGGAATTCTTTCCCTAGGAAACAGGGAAAGGATCCCTCATCTCGAGCTAGGAGGCGGAAACGGGGCTCCCCTGGATGTGTGCGGGACCCCACGTGCTTCCTCTCGAGTGGAGACGGGTATGTCGGGGAACTTCTTGAGTTGCAGCAAGGGTGTGAAGGACCCTTTGGAAGTTCCAGTGGTTAGACGTGATTAGCCTCGAGAAGCCTCAGCGGAAATGGGCCTCATCTCGCCTGGAGGGCAAAACCTCCTGGATTTTCTCGAGTTGCGGCAGGTGCTCTCGACTTTCGACGGGGACCTCAGGGACCCGCTCTGGTGGCCTCAGGAAAGGCCAGTCCCCATGCGAGTTCCTCGGGGGCCTCTCGGGATTCCTCTCCCGTCGATGCCGGGGCCTAAGACCTTGTGTGGAGTCGGGGCCGGAACCTGAGGATTCCTCTCCAGTGCTGACATGGATCTTGGGGTACTTCTGGAATCTCCCCAGGGGAGTCAGTCCTCGTCTCGAATGCGGGCATGCACTTGCGCTTTCCTCCAGAGCGGTAGCAGCAGTGTCACGCAGTCCGCCGCGTGGATCAAAGGATCTATGGTTTTCCCTCGAGTCTTTCCCACGAGGCTTTCCCACGAGGCTTTCCCACAGGGCTGTCCCACGTGCACACGTGTTGGGAGTGGATCCTCGGCTTGAACGTCAAGGCAGTGCAGGGAAAACAGGTTCCTCTGGAATGGACTGACACATCTGGGGGACTCTTGGAATGGTGGCACGACCCTGGAGTTCCTCTCACCTTTCCTGTGGAGAGCGCCTCCTCTTGAGATGCGACGGGAACGCCGGGAATTCTTTCCCTACGAAACAGGGAAAGGATCCCTCATCTCGAGCTAGGAGGCGGAAACGGGGCTCCCCTGGATGTGTGCGGGACCCCACGTGCTTCCTCTCGAGTGGAGACGGGTATGTCGGGGAACTTCTTGAGTTGCAGCAAGGGTGTGAAGGACCCTTTGGAAGTTCCACTGGTTAGACGTGATTAGCCTCGAGAAGCCTCAGCGGAAATGGGCCTCATCTCGCCTGGAGGGCAAAACCTCCTGGATTTTCTCGAGTTGCGGCAGGTGCTCTCGACTTACGACGGGGACCTCAGGGACCCGCTCTGGTGGCCTCAGGAAAGGCCAGTCCCCATGCGAGTTCCTCGGGGGCCTCTCGGCATTCCTCTCCCGTCGATGCCGGGGCCTAAGACCTTGTGTGGAGTCGGTGCCGGAACCTGAGGATTCCTCTCCAGTGCTGACATGGATCTTGGGGTACTTCTGGAGTCTCCCCAGGGGAGTCAGTCCTCGTCTCGAATGCGGGCATGCACTTGCGCTTTCCTCCAGAGCGGTAGCAGCAGTGTCACGCAGTCAGCCGCGTGGATCAAAGGATCTATGTTTTTCCCTCGAGTCTTTCCCACGAGGCTTTCCCATGAGGCTTTCCCACAGGGCTGTCCCACGTGCACACGTGGTGGGAGTCGATCCTCGGCTTGAACGTCAAGGCAGTGCAGGGAAAACAGGTTCCTCTGGAATGGACTGATACATCTGGGGGACTCTTGGAATTGTGGCACCACCCTGGAGTTCCTCTCGCCTTTCCTGTGGAGAGCGCCTCCTCTGGAGATGCGACGGGAAAGCCGAGAATTCTTTCCCTACGAAACAGGGAAAGGATCCCTCATCTCGAGCTAGGAGGCGGAAACTTGGCTCCCCTGGATGTGTGAGGGACCCCACGTGCTTCCTCTCGAGTGGAGACGGGTATGTCGGGGAACTTCTTGAGTTGCAGCAAGGGTGTGAAGCACCCTTTGGAAGTTCCAGTGGTTAGACGTGATTAGCCTCGAGAAGCCTCAGCGGAAATGGGCATCATCTCGCCTGGAGGGCAAAACCTCCTGGATTTTCTCGAGTTGCGGCAGGTGCTCTCGACTTACGACGGGGACCTCAGGGACCCGCTCTGGTGGCCTCAGGAAAGGCCAGTCCCCATGCGAGTTCCTCTGGGGCCTCTCGGCATTCCTCTCCCGTCGATGCCGGGGCCTAAGACCTTGTGTGGAGTCGGGGCCGGAACCTGAGGATTCCTCTCCAGTGCTGACATGGATCTTGGGGTACTTCTGGAGTCTCCCCAGGGGAGTCAGTCCTCGTCTCGAATGCGGGCATGCACTTGCGCTTTCCTCCAGAGCGGTAGCAGCAGTGTCACGCAGTCCGCCGCGTGGATCAAAGGATCTATGGTTTTCCCTCGAGTCTTTCCCACGAGGCTTTCCCACGAGGCTTTCCCACAGGGCTGTCCCACGTGCACACGTGGTGGGAGTCGATCCTCGGCTTGAACGTCAAGGCAGTGCAGGGAAAACAGGTTCCTCTGGAATGGACTGACACATCTGGGGGACTCTTGGAATGGTGGCACGACCCTGGAGTCCCTATCGCCTTTCCTGTGGAGAGCGCCTCCTCTTGAGATGCGACGGGAACGCCGGGAATTCTTTCCCTACGAAACAGGGAAAGGATCCCTCATCTCGAGCTAGGAGGCGGAAACGGGGCTCCCCTGGATGTGTGCGGGACCCCACGTGCTTCCTCTCGAGTGGAGACGGGTATGTCGGGGAACTTCTTGAGATGCAGCAAGGGTGTGAAGGACCCTTTGGATGTTCCAGTGGTTAGACGTGATTAGCCTCGAGAAGCCTCAGCGGAAATGGGCCTCATCTCGCCTGGAGGGCAAAACCTCCTGGATTTTCTCGAGTTGGGGCAGGTGCCCTCGACTTACGACGGGGACCTCAGGGACCCGCTCTGGTGGCCTCAGGAAAGGCCAGTCCCCATGCGAGTTCCTCGGGGGCCTCTCGGGATTCCTCTCCCGTCGATGCCGGGGCCTAAGACCTTGTGTGGCGTCGGGGCCGGAACCTGAGGATTCCTCTCCAGTGCTGACATGGATCTTGGGGTAATTCTGGAGTCTCCCCAGGGGAGTCAGTCCTCGTCTCGAATGCGGGCATGCACTTGCGCTTTCCTCCAGAGCGGTAGCAGCATTGTCACGCAGTCCGCCGCGTGGATCAAAGGATCTATGGTTTTCCCTCGAGTCTTTCCCAAGAGGCTTTTCCACGAGGCTTTCCCACAGGGCTGTCCCACGTGCACACGTGGTGGGAGTCGATCCTCGGCTTGAACGTCAAGGCAGTGCAGGGAAAACAGATTCCTCTGGAATAGACTGACACATCTGGGGGACTCTTGGAATGGTGGCACGACCCTGGAGTTCCTCTCGCCTTTCCTGTGGAGAGCGCCTCCTCTTGAGATGCGACGGGAACGCCGGGAATTCTTTCCCTACGAAACAGGGAAAGGATCCCTCATCTCGAGCTAGGAGGCGGAAACGGGGCTCCCCTGGATGTGTGCGGAACCCCACGTGCTTCCTCTCGAGTGGAGACGGGTATGTCGGGGAACTTCTTGAGTTGCAGCAAGGGTTTGAAGGACCCTTTGGAAGTTCCAGTGGTTAGACGTGATTAGCCTCGAGAAGCCTCAGCGGAAATGGGCCTCATCTCGCCTGGAGGGCAAAACCTCCTGGATTTTCTCGAGTTGCGGCAGGTGCTCTCGACTTACGACGGGGACCTCAGGGACCCGCTCTGGTGGCCTCAGGAAAGGCCAGTCCCCAGGCGAGTTGCTCGGGGGCCTCTCGGGATTCCTCTCCCGTCCATGCCGGGGCCTAAGATCTTGTGTGGAGTCGGGGCCGGAACCTGAGGATTCTTCTCCAGTCCTGACATGGATCTTTTTGTACTTCTAGAGTCTCCCCAGGGGAGTCAGTCCTCGTCTCGAATGCGGGCATACACTTGCGCTTTCCTCCAGAGCGGTAGCAGCAGTGTCACGCAGTCCGCAGCGTGGATCAAAGGATCTATGGTTTTCCCTCGAGTCTTTCCCACGAGGCTTTCCCACGAGGCTTTCCCACAGGGCTGTCCCACGTGCACACGTGGTGGGAGTCGATCCTCGGCTTGAACGTCAAGGCAGTGCAGGGAAAACAGGTTCCTCTGGAATGGACTGACACATCTGGGGGACTCTTGGAATGGTGGCACGACCCTGGAGTTCCTCTCGCCTTTCCTGTGGAGAGCGCCTCCACTTGAGATGCGACGGGAACGCCGGGAATTCTTTCCCTACGAAACAGGGAAAGGATCCCTCATCTCGAGCTAGGAGGCGGAAACGGGGCTCCCCTGGATGTGTGCGGGACCCCACGTGCTTCCTCTCGAGTGGAGACGGGTATGTCGGGGAACTTCTTGAGTTGCAGCAAGGGTGTGAAGGACCCTTTGGAAGTTCCAGTGGTTAGACGTGATTAGCCTCGAGAAGCCTCAGCGGAAATGGGCCTCATCTCGCCTGGAGGGCAAAACCTCCTGGATTTTCTCGAGTTGCGGCAGGTGCTCTCGACTTACGACGGGGACCTCAGGGACCCACTCTGGTGGCATCAGGAAAGGCCAGTCCCCATGCGAGTTCCTCAGGGGCCTCTCGGGATTCCTCTCCCGTCGATGCCGGGGCCTAAGACCTTGTGTGGAGTCGGGGCCGGAACCTGAGGATTCCTCTCCAGTGCTGACATGGATCTTGGGGTACTTCTGGAATCTCCCCAGGGGAGTCAGTCCTCGTCTCGAATGCGGGCATGCACTTGCGCTTTCCTCCAGAGCGGTAGCAGCAGTGTCACGCAGTCCGCCGCGTGGATCAAAGGATCTATGGTTTTCCCTCGAGTCTTTCCCACGAGGCTTTCCCACGAGGCTTTCCCACAGGGCTGTCCCACGTGCACACGTGGTGGGAGTGGATCCTCGGCTTGAACGTCAAGGCAGCGCAGGGAAAACAGGTTCCTCTGGAATGGACTGACACATCTGGGGGACTCTTGGAATGGTGGCACGACCCTGGAGTTCCTCTCACCTTTCCTGTGGAGAGCGCCTCCTCTTGAGATGCGACGGGAACGCCGGGAATTCTTTCCCTACGAAACAGGGAAAGGATCCCTCATCTCGAGCTAGGAGGCGGAAACGGGGCTCCCCTGGATGTGTGCGGGACCCCACGTGCTTCCTCTCGAGTGGAGACGGGTATGTCGGGGAACTTCTTGAGTTGCAGCAAGGGTGTGAAGGACCCTTTGGAAGTTCCACTGGTTAGACGTGATTAGCCTCGAGAAGCCTCAGCGGAAATGGGCCTCATCTCGCCTGGAGGGCAAAACCTCCTGGATTTTCTCGAGTTGCGGCAGGTGCTCTCGACTTACGACGGGGACCTCAGGGACCCGCTCTGGTGGCCTCAGGAAAGGCCAGTCCCCATGCGAGTTCCTCGGGGGCCTCTCGGCATTCCTCTCCCGTCGATGCCGGGGCCTAAGACCTTGTGTGGAGTCGGTGCCGGAACCTGAGGATTCCTCTCCAGTGCTGACATGGATCTTGGGGTACTTCTGGAGTCTCCCCAGGGGAGTCAGTCCTCGTCTCGAATGCGGGCATGCACTTGCGCTTTCCTCCAGAGCGGTAGCAGCAGTGTCACGCAGTCAGCCGCGTGGATCAAAGGATCTATGTTTTTCCCTCGAGTCTTTCCCACGAGGCTTTCCCATGAGGCTTTCCCACAGGGCTGTCCCACGTGCACACGTGGTGGGAGTCGATCCTCGGCTTGAACGTCAAGGCAGTGCAGGGAAAACAGGTTCCTCTGGAATGGACTGATACATCTGGGGGACTCTTGGAATTGTGGCACCACCCTGGAGTTCCTCTCGCCTTTCCTGTTTAGAGCGCCTCCTCTGGAGATGCGACGGGAACGCCGGGAATTCTTTCCCTACGAAACAGGGAAAGGATCCCTCATCTCGAGCTAGGAGGCGGAAACGTGGCTCCCCTGGATGTGTGAGGGACCCCACGTGCTTCCTCTCGAGTGGAGACGGGTATGTCGGGGAACTTCTTGAGTTGCAGCAAGGGTGTGAAGCACCCTTTGGAAGTTCCAGTGGTTAGACGTGATTAGCCTCGAGAAGCCTCAGCGGAAATGGGCATCATCTCGCCTGGAGGGCAAAACCTCCTGGATTTTCTCGAGTTGCGGCAGGTGCTCTCGACTTACGACGGGGACCTCAGGGACCCGCTCTGGTGGCCTCAGGAAAGGCCAGTCCCCATGCGAGTTCCTCTGGGGCCTCTCGGCATTCCTCTCCCGTCGATGCCGGGGCCTAAGACCTTGTGTGGAGTCGGGGCCGGAACCTGAGGATTCCTCTCCAGTGCTGACATGGATCTTGGGGTACTTCTGGAGTCTCCCCAGGGGAGTCAGTCCTCGTCTCGAATGCGGGCATGCACTTGCGCTTTCCTCCAGAGCGGTAGCAGCAGTGTCACGCAGTCCTCCGCGTGGATCAAAGGATCTATGGTTTTCCCTCGAGTCTTTCCCACGAGGCTTTCCCACGAGGCTTTCCCACAGGGCTGTCCCACGTGCACACGTGGTGGGAGTCGATCCTCGGCTTGAACGTCAAGGCAGTGCAGGGAAAACAGGTTCCTCTGGAATGGACTGACACATCTGGGGGACTCTTGGAATGGTGGCACGACCCTGGAGTCCCTATCGCCTTTCCTGTGGAGAGCGCCTCCTCTTGAGATGCGACGGGAACGCCGGGAATTCTTTCCCTACGAAACAGGGAAAGGATCCCTCATCTCGAGCTAGGAGGCGGAAACGGGGCTCCCCTGGATGTGTGCGGGACCCCACGTGCTTCCTCTCGAGTGGAGACGGGTATGTCGGGGAACTTCTTGAGATGCAGCAAGGGTGTGAAGGACCCTTTGGATGTTCCAGTGGTTAGACGTGATTAGCCTCGAGAAGCCTCAGCGGAAATGGGCCTCATCTCGCCTGGAGGGCAAAACCTCCTGGATTTTCTCGAGTTGGGGCAGGTGCCCTCGACTTACGACGGGGACCTCAGGGACCCGCTCTGGTGGCCTCAGGAAAGGCCAGTCCCCATGCGAGTTCCTCGGGGGCCTCTCGGGATTCCTCTCCCGTCGATGCCGGGGCCTAAGACCTTGTGTGGCGTCGGGGCCGGAACCTGAGGATTCCTCTCCAGTGCTGACATGGATCTTGGGGTAATTCTGGAGTCTCCCCAGGGGAGTCAGTCCTCGTCTCGAATGCGGGCATGCACTTGCGCTTTCCTCCAGAGCGGTAGCAGCAGTGTCACGCAGTCCGCCGCGTGGATCAAAGGATCTATGGTTTTCCCTCGAGTCTTTCCCACGAGGCTTTCCCACGAGGCTTTCCCACAGGGCTGTCCCACGTGCACACTTGGTGGGAGTGGATCCTCGGCTTGAACGTCAAGGCAGTGCAGGGAAAAAAGGTTCCTCTGGAATGGACTGACACATCTGGGGGACTCTTGGAATGGTGGCACGACCCTGGAGTTCCTCTCGCCTTTCCTGTGGAGAGCGCCTCCTCTTGAGATGCGACGGGAACGCCGGGAATTCTTTCCCTACGAAACAGGGAAAGGATCCCTCATCTCGAGCTAGGAGGCGGAAACGGGGCTCCCCTGGATGTGTGCGGAACCCCACGTGCTTCCTCTCGAGTGGAGACGGGTATGTCGGGGAACTTCTTGAGTTGCAGCAAGGGTGTGAAGGACCCTTTGGAAGTTCCAGTGGTTAGACGTGATTAGCCTCGAGAAGCCTCAGCGGAAATGGGCCTCATCTCGCCTGGAGGGCAAAACCTCCTGGATTTTCTCGAGTTGCGGCAGGTGCTCTCAACTTACGACGGGGACCTCAGGGACCCGCTCTGGTGGCCTCAGGAAAGGCCAGTCCCCATGCGAGTTCCTCGGGGGCGTCTCGGGATTCCTCTCCCGTCGATGCCGGGGCCTAAGACCTTGTGTGGAGTCGGGGCCGGAACCTGAGGATTCCTCTCCAGTGCTGACATGGATCTTGGGGTACTTCTGGAGTCTCCCCAGGGGAGTCAGTCCTCGTCTCGAATGCGGACATGCACTTGCGCTTTCCTCCAGAGCGGTAGCAGCAGTGTCACGCAGTCCGCCGCGTGGATCAAAGGATCTATGGTTTTCCCTCGAGTCTTTCCCACGAGGCTTTCCCACGAGGCTTTCCCACAGGGCTGTCCCACGTGCACACGTGGTGGGAGTCGATCCTCGGCTTGAACGTCAAGGCAGTGCAGGGAAAACAGGTTCCTCTGGAATGGACTGACACATCTGGGGGACTCTTGGAATGGTGGCACGACCCTGGAGTTCCTCTCGCCTTTCCTGTGGAGAGCGCCTCCTCTGGAGATGCGACGGGAACGCCGGGAATTCTTTCCCTACGAAACAGGGAAAGGATCCCTCATCTCGAGCTAGGAGGCGGAAACGGGGCTCCCCTGGATGTGTGCGGGACCCCACGTGCTTCCTCTCGAGTGGAGACGGGTATGTCGGGGAACTTCTTGAGTTGCAGCAAGGGTGTGTAGCACCCTTTGGAAGTTCCAGTGGTTAGACGTGATTAGCCTCGAGAAGCCTCAGCGGAAATGGGCCTCATCTCGCCTGGAGGGCAAAACCTCCTGGATTTTCTCGAGTTGCGGCAGGTGCTCTCGACTTACGATGGGGACCTCAGGGACCCGCTCTGGTGGCCTCAGGAAAGGCCAGTCCCCATGCGAGTTCCTCGGGGGCCTCTCGGGATTCCTCTCCCATCGATGCCGGGGCCAAAGACCTTGTGTGGAGTCGGGGCCGGAACCTGAGGATTCCTCTCCAGTGCTGACATGGATCTTGGGGTACTTCTGGAGTCTCCCCAGGGGAGTCAGTCCTCGTCTCGAATGCGGGCATGCACTTGCGCTTTCCTCCAGAGCGGTAGCAGCAGTGTCACGCAGTCCGCCGGGTGGATCAAAGGATCTATGGTTTTCCCTCGAGTCTTTCCCACGAAGCTTTCCCACGAGGCTTTCCCACAGCTCTGTCCCACGTGCACACGTGGTGGGAGTGGATCCTCGGCTTGAACGTCAAGGCAGTGCAGGGAAAACAGGTTCCTCTGGAATGGACTGACATATCTGGGGGACTCTTGGAATGGTGGCACGACCCTGGAGTTCCTCTCGCCTTTCCTGTGGAGAGCGCCTCCTCTTGAGATGCGACGGGAACGCCGGGAATTCTTTCCCTACGAAACAGGGAAAGGATCCCTCATCTCGAGCTAGGAGGCGGAAACGGGGCTCCCCTGGATGTGTGCGGGACCCCACGTGCTTCCTCTCGAGTGGAGACGGGTATGTCGGGGAACTTCTTGAGTTGCAGCAAGGGTGTGAAGGACCCTTTGGAAGTTCCAGTGGTTAGACGTGATTAGCCTCGAGAAGCCTCAACGGAAATGGGCCTCATCTCTCCTGGAGGGCAAAACCACCTGGATTTTCTCGAGTTGCGGCAGGTGCTCTCGACTTACGACGGGGACCTCAGGGACCCGCTCTGGTGGCCTCAGGAAAGGCCAGTCCCCATGCGAGTTCCTCGGGGGCCTCTCGGGATTCCTCTCCCGTCGATGCCGGGGCCTAAGACCTTGTGTGGAGTCGGGGCCGGAACCTGAGGATTCCTCTCCAGTGCTGACATGGATCTTGGGGTACTTCTGGAGTCTCCCCAGGGGAGTCAGTCCTCGTCTCGAATGCGGGCATGCACTTGCGCTTTCCTCCAGAGCGGTAGCAGCAGTGTCACGCAGTCCGCCGCGTGGATCAAAGGATCTATGGTTTTCCCTCGAGTCTTTCCCACGAGGCTTTCCCACGAGGCTTTCCCACAGGGCTGTCCCACGTGCACACGTGGTGGGAGTCGATCCTCGGCTTGAACGTCAAGGCAGTGCAGGGAAAACAGGTTCCTCTGGAATGGACTGACACAGCTGGGGGACTCTTGGAATGGTGGCACGACACTGGAGTTCCTCTCCCCTTTCCTGTGGAGAGCGCCTCCTCTTGAGATGCGACGGGAATGCCGGGAATTCTTTCCCTACGAAACAGGGAAAGGATCCCTCATCTCGAGCTAGGAGGCGGAAACGGGGCTCCCCTGGATGTGTGCGGGACCCCACGTGCTTCCTCTCGAGTGGAGACGGGTATGTCGGGGAACTTCTTGAGTTGCAGCAAGGGTGTGAAGGACCCTTTGGAAGTTCCAGTGGTTAGACGTGATTAGCCTCGAGAAGCCTCAGCGGAAATGGGCCTCATCTCGCCTGGAGGGCAAAACCTCCTGGATTTTCTCGAGTTGCGGCAGGTGCTCTCGACTTACGACGGGGACTTCAGGGACCCGCTCTGGTGGCCTCAGGAAAGGCCAGTCCCCATGCGAGTTCCTCGGGGGCCTCTCGGGATTCCTCTCCCGTCGATGCCGGGGCCTAAGACCTTGTGTGGAGTCGGGGCCGGAACCTGAGGATTCCTCTCCAGTGCTGACATGGATCTTGGGGTACTTCTGGAGTCTCCCCAGGGGAGTCAGTCCTCGTCTCGAATGCGGGCATGCACTTGCGCTTTCCTCCAGAGCGGTAGCAGCAGTGTCACGCAGTCCGCCGCGTGGATCAAAGGATCTATGGTTTTCCCTCGAGTCTTTCCCACGAGGCTTTCCCACGAGGCTTTCCCACAGGGCTGTCCCACGTGCACACGTGGTGGGAGTCGATCCTCGGCTTGAACGTCAAGGCAGTGCAGGGAAAACAGGTTCCTCTGGAATGGACTGACACATCTGGGGGACTCTTGGAATGGTGGCACGACCCTGGAGTTCCTCTCGCCTTTCCTGTGGAGAGCGACTCCTCTTGAGATGCGACGGGAACGCCGGGAATTCTTTCCCTACGAAACAGGGAAAGGATCCCTCATCTCGAGCTAGGAGGCGGAAACGGGGCTCCCCTGGATGTGTGCGGAACCCCACGTGCTTCCTCTCGAGTGGAGACGGGTATGTCGGGGAACTTCTTGAGTTGCAGCAAGGGTGTGAAGGACCCTTTGGAAGTTCCAGTGGTTAGACGTGATTAGCCTCGAGAAGCCTCAGCGGAAATGGGCCTCATCTTGCCTGGAGGGCAAAACCTCCTGGATTTTCTCGAGTTGCGGCAGGTGCTCTCGACTTACGACGGGGACGTCAGGGACCCGCTCTGGTGGCCTCAGGAAAGGCCAGTCCCCATGTGAGTTCCTCGGGGGCCTCTCGGGATTCCTCTCCCGTCGATGCCGGGGCCTAAGACCTTGTGTGGAGTCGGGGCCGGAACCTGAGGATTCCTCTCCAGTGCTGACATGGATCTTGGGGTACTTCTGGAGTCTCCCCAGGGGAGTCAGTCCTCGTCTCGAATGCGGGCATGCACTTGCGCTTTCCTCCAGAGCGGTAGCAGCAGTGTCACGCAGTCCGCCGCGTGGATCAAAGGATCTATGGTTTTCCCTCGAGTCTTTCCCACGAGGCTTTCCCACGAGGCTTTCCCACAGGGCTGTCCCACGTGCACACGTGGTGGGAGTCGATCCTCGGCTTGAACGTCAAGGCAGTGCAGGGAAAACAGGTTCCTCTGGAATGGACTGACACATCTGGGGGACTCTTGGAATGGTGGCACGACCCTGGAGTTCCTCTCGCCTTTCCTGTGGAGAGCGCCTCCTCTGGAGATGCGACGGGAACGCCGGGAATTCTTTCCCTACGAAACAGGGAAAGGATCCCTCATCTCGAGCTAGGAGGCGGAAACGGGGCTCCCCTGGATGTGTGCGGGACACCACGTGCTTCCTCTCGAGTGGAGACGGGTATGTCGGGGAACTTCTTGAGTTGCAGCAAGGGTGTGTAGCACCCTTTGGAAGTTCCAGTGGTTAGACGTGATTAGCCTCGAGAAGCCTCAGCGGAAATGGGCCTCATCTCGCCTGGAGGGCAAAACCTCCTGGATTTTCTCGAGTTGCGGCAGGTGCTCTCGACTTACGACGGGGACCTCAGGGACCCGCTCTGGTGGCCTCAGGAAAGGCCAGTCCCCATGCGAGTTCCTCGGGGGCCTCTCGGGATTCCTCTCCCATCGATGCCGGGGCCTAAGACCTTGTGTGGAGTCGGGGCCGGAACCTGAGGATTCCTCTCCAGTGCTGACATGGATCTTGGGGTACTTCTGGAGCCTCCCCAGGGGAGTCAGTCCTCGTCTCGAATGCGGGCATGCACTTGCGCTTTCCTCCAGAGCGGTAGCAGCAGTGTCACGCAGTCCGCCGCGTGGATCAAAAGATCTATGGTTTTCCCTCGAGTCTTTCCCACGAGGCTTTCCCACGAGGCTTTCCCACAGGGCTGTCCCACGTGCACACGTGTTGGGAGTCGATCCTCGGCTTGAACGTCAAGGCAGTGCAGGGAAAACAGGTTCCTCTGGAATGGACTGACACATCTGGGGGACTCTTGGAATGGTGGCACGACCCTGGAGTTCCTCTCGCCTTTCCTGTGGAGAGCGCCTCCTCTTGAGATGCGACGGGAACGCCGGGAATTCTTTCCCTACGAAACAGGGAAAGGATCCCTCATCTCGAGCTAGGAGGCGGAAACGGGTCTCCCCTGGATGTGTGCGGGACCCCACGTGCTTCCTCTCGAGTGGAGACGGGTATGTCGGGGAACTTCTTGAGTTGCAGCAAGGGTGTGAAGGACCCTTTGGAAGTTCCAGTGGTTAGACGTGATTAGCCTCGAGAGGCCTCAGCGGAAATGGGCCTCATCTCGGTGGAGGGCAAAACCTCCTGGATTTTCTCGAGTTGCGGCAGGTGCTCTCGACTTACGACGGGGACCTCAGGGACCCGCTCTGGTGGCCTCAGGAAAGGCCAGTCCCCATGCGAGTTCCTCGGGGGCGTCTCGGGATTCCTCTCCCGTCGATGCCGAGGCCTAAGACCTTGTGTGGAGTCGGGGCCGGAACCTGAGGATTCCTCTCCAGTGCTGACATGGATCTTGGGGTACTTCTGGAGTCTCCCCAGGGGAGTCAGTCCTCGTCTCGAATGCGGGCATGCACTTGCGCTTTCCTCCAGAGCGGTAGCAGCAGTGTCACGCAGTCCGCCGCGTGGATCAAAGGATCTATGGTTTTCCCTCGAGTCTTTCCCACGAGGCTTTCCCACGAGGCTTTCCCACAGGGCTGTCCCACGTGCACACGTGGTGGGAGTCGATCCTCGGCTTGAACGTCAAGGCAGTGCAGGGAAAACAGGTTCCTCTGGAATGGACTGACACATCTGGGGGACTCTTGGAATGGTGGCACGACCCTGGAGTTCCTCTCGCCTTTCCTGTGGAGAGCGCCTCCTCTTGAGATGCGACGGGAATGCTGGGAATTCTTTCCCTACGAAACAGGGAAAGGATCCCTCATCTCGAGCTAGGAGGCGGAAACGGGGCTCCCCTGGATGTGTGCGGGACCCCACGTGCTTCCTCTCGAGTGGAGACGGGTATGTCGGGGAACTTCTTGAGTTACAGCAAGGGTGTGAAGGACCCTTTGGAAGTTCCAGTGGTTAGACGTGATTAGCCTCGAGAAGCCTCAGCGGAAATGGGCCTCATCTCGCCTGGAGGGCAAAACCTCCTGGATTTTCTCGAGTTGCGGCAGGTGCTCTCGACTTAGGACGGGGACCTCAGGGACCCGCTCTGGTGGCCTCAGGAAAGGCCAGTCCCCATGCGAGTTCCTCGGGGGCCACTCGGCATTCCTCTCCCGTCGATGCTGGGGCCTAAGATCTTGTGTGGAATCGGGGCCGGAACCTGAGGATTCCTCTCCAGTGCTGACATGGATCTTGGGGTACTTCTGGAGTCTCCCCAGGGGAGTCAGTCCTCGTCTCGAATGCGGGCATGCACTTGCGCTTTCCTCCAGAGCGGTAGCAGCAGTGTCACGCAGTCTGCCGCGTGGATCAAAGGATCTATGGTTTTCTCTCGAGTCTTTCCCACGAGGCTTTCCCACGAGGCTTTACCACAGGGCTGTCCCACGTGCACACGTGGTGGGAGTCGATCCTCGGCTTGAACGTCAAGGCAGTGCAGGGAAAACAGGTTCCTCTGGAATGGACTGACACATCTGGGGGACTCTTGGAATGGTGGCACGACCCTGGAGTTCCTCTCGCCTTTCCTGTGGAGAGCGCCTCCTCTTGAGATGCGACGGGAACGCCTGGAATTCTTTCCCTACGAAACAGGGAAAGGATCCCTCATCTCGAGCTAGGAGGCGGAAACGGGGCTCCCCTGGATGTGTGCGGGACCCCACGTGCTTCCTCTCGAGTGGAGACAGGTATGTCGGGGAACTTCTTGAGTTGCAGCAAGGGTGTGAAGGACCCTTTGGAAGTTCCAGTGGTTAGACGTGATTAGCCTCGAGAAGCCTCAGCGGAAATGGGCCTCATCTCGCCTGGAGGGCAAAACGTCCTGGATTTTCTCGAGTTGCGGCAGGTGCTCTCGACATACGACGGGGACCTCAGGGACCCGCTCTGGTGGCCTCAGGAAAGGCCAGTCCCCATGCGAGTTCCTCGGGGGCCTCTCGGGATTCCTCTCCCGTCGATGCCGGGGCCTAAGACCTTGTGTGGACTCGGTGCCGGAACCTGAGGATTCCTCTCCAGTGCTGACATGGATCTTGGGGTACTTCTGGAGTCTCCCCAGGGGAGTCAGTCCTCGTCTCGAATGCGGGCATGCACTTGTGCTTTCCTCCAGAGCGGTAGCAGCAGTGTCACGCAGTCCGCCGCGTGGATCAAAGGATCTATGGTTTTCCCTCGAGTCTTTCCCACGAGGCTTTCCCACGAGGCTTTCCCACAGGGCTGTCCCACGTGCACACGTGGTGGGAGTCGATCCTCGGCTTGAACGTCAAGGCATTGCAGGGAAAACAGGTTCCTCTGGAATGGACTGACACATCTGGGGGACTCTTGGAATGGTGGCACGACCCTGGAGTTCCTCTCGCCTTTCCTGTGGAGAGCGCCTCCTCTTGAGATGCGAAGGGAACGCCGGGAATTCTTTCCCTACGAAACAGGGAAAGGATCCCTCATCTCGAGCTAGGAGGCGGAAACGGGGCTCCCCTGGATGTGTGCGGGACCCAGTGCTTCCTCTCGAGTGGAGACGGTTATGTCGGGGAACTTATTGAGTTGCAGCAAGGGTGTGAAGGACCCTTTGGAAGTTCCAGTGGTTAGATGTGATTGGCCTCGAGAAGCCTCAGCGGAAATGGGCCTCATCTCGCCTGGAGGGCAAAACCTCCTGGATTTTCTCGAGTTGCGGCAGGTGATCTCGACTTACGACGGGGACCTCAGGGACCCGCTCTGGTGGCCTCAGGAAAGGCCAGTCCCCATGCGAGTTCCTCGGGGGCCTCTCGGGATTCCTCTCCCGTTGATGCCGGGGCCTAAGACCTTGTGTGGAGTCGGGGCCGGAACCTGAGGATTCCTCTCCAGTGCTGACATGGATCTTGGGGTACTTCTGGAGTCTCCCCAGGGGAGTCAGTCCTCGTCTCCAATGCGGGCATGCACTTGCGCTTTCCTCCAGAGCGGTAGCAGCAGTGTCACGCAGTCTGCCGCGTGGATCAAAGGATATATGGTTTTCCCTCGAGTCTTTCCACGAGGCTTTCCCACGAGGCTTTCCCACTGGGCTGTCCCACGTGCACACGTGGTGGGAGTCGATCCTCGGCTTGAACGTCAAGGCAGTGCAGGGAAAACAGGTTCCTCTGGAATTGACTGACACATCTGGGGGACTCTTGGAATGGTGGCACGACCCTGGAGTTCCTCTCGCCTTTCCTGTTGAGAGCGCCTCCTCTTGAGATGCGACGGGAACGCCGGGAATTCTTTCCCTACGAAACAGGGAAAGGATCCCTCATCTCGAGCTGGGAGGCGGAAACGGGGCTCCCCTGGATGTGTGCGGGACCCACGTGCTTCCTCTCGTATGGAGACGTGTATGTCGGGGAACTTCTTGAGTTGCAGCAAGGGTGTGAAGGACCCTTTGGAAGTTCCAGTGGTTAGACGAGATTAGCCTCGAGAAGCCTCAGCGGAAATGGGCCTCATCTCGCCTGGAGGGCAAAACCTCCTGGATTTTCTCGAGTTTCGGCAGGTGCTCTCGACTTACGACGGGGACCTCAGGGAACCGCTCTGGTGGCCTCAGGAAAGGCCAGTCCCCATGCGAGTTCCTCGGGGGCCTCTCGGGATTCCTCTCCCGTCGATGCCGGGGCCTAAGACCTTGTGTGGAGTCGGGGCCGGAACCTGAGGATTCCTCTCCAGTGCTGACATGGATCTTGGGGTACTTCTGGAGTCTCCCCAGGGGAGTCAGTCCTCGTCTCGAATGCGGGCATGCACTTGCGCTTTCCTCCAGAGCGGTAGCAGCAGTGTCACGCAGTCCGCCGCGTGGATCAAAGGATCTGTGGTTTTCCCTCGAGTCTTTCCCACGAGGCTTTCCCACGAGGCTATTCCACAGGGCTGTCCCACGTGCACACGTGGTGGGAGTCGATCCTCGGCTTAAACGTCAAGGCAGTGCAGGGAAAACAGGTTCCTCTGGAATGGACTGACACATCTGGGGGACTCTTGGAATGGTGGCACGACCCTGGAGTTCCTCTCGCCTCTCCTGTGGAGAGCGCCTCCTCTTGAGATGCGACGGGAACGCCGGGAATTCTTTCCCTACGAAACAGGGAAAGGATCCCTCATCTCGAGCTAAGAGGCGGAAACGGGGCTCCCCTCGATGTGTGCGGGACACCACGTGCTTCCTCTCGAGTGGAGACGGGTATGTCGGGGAACTTCTTGAGTTGCAGCAAGGGTGTGAAGGACCCTTTGGAAGTTCCAGTGGTTAGATGTGATTGGCCTCGAGAAGCCTCAGCGGAAATGGGCCTCATCTCGCCTGGAGGGCAAAACCTCCTGGATTTTCGCGAGTTGCGGCAGGTGCTCTCGACTTACGACGGGGACCTCAGGGAACCGCTCTGGTGGCCTCAGGAAAGGCCAGTCCCCATGCGAGTTCCTCGGGGGCCTCTCGGGATTCCTCTCCCGTCGATGCCGGGGCCTAAGACCTTGTGTGGAGTCGGGGCCGGAACCTGAGGATTCCTCTCCAGTGCTGACATGGATCTTGGGGTACTTCTGGAGTCTCCCCAGGGGAGTCAGTCCTCGTCCCGAATGCGGGCATGCACTTGCGCTTTCCTCCAGAGCGGTAGCAGCAGTGTCACGCAGTCTGCCGCGTGGATCAAAGGATCTATGGTTTTCCCTCGATTCTTTCCCACGAGGCTTTCCACGAGGCTTTCCCACAGGGCTGTCCCACGTGCACACGTGGTGGGAGTCGATCCTCGGCTACAACGTCAAGGCAGTGCAGGGAAAACAGGTTCCTCTGGAATGGACTGACACATCTGGGGGACTCTTGGAATGGTGGCACGACTATGGAGTTCCTCTCGCCATTCCTGTGGAGAGCGCCTCCTCTTGAGATGCGACGGGAACGCCGGGAATTCTTTCCCTACGAAACAGGGAAAGGATCCCTCATCTCGAGCTAGGAGGCGGAAACGGGGCTCCCCTGGATGTGTGCGGGACCCACGTGCTTCCTCTCGAGTGGAGACGGGTATGTCGGGGAATTTCTTGAGTTGCAGCCAGGGTGTGAATGACCCTTTGGAAGTTCCAGTGGTTAGACGTGATTGGCCTCGTGAAGCCTCAGCGGAAATGGGCCTCATCTCGCCTGGAGGGCAAAACCTCCTGGATTTTCTCGAGTTGCGGCAGGTGCTCTCGACTTACGACGGGGACCTCAGGGACCCGCTCTGGTGGCCTCAGGAAAGGCCAGTCCCCATGCGAGTTCCTCGGGGGCCTCTCGGGATTCCTCTCCCGTCGATGCCGGGGCCTAAGACCTTGTGTGGAGTCGGGGCCGGAACCTGAGGATTCCTCTCCAGTGCTGACATGGATCTTGGGGTACTTCTGGAGTCTCCCCAGGGGAGTCAGACCTCGTCTCGAATGCGGGCATGCACTTGCGCTTTCCTCCAGAGCGGTAGCAGCAGTGTCACGCAGTCCGCCGCGTGGATCAAAGGATCTATGGTTTTCCCTCGAGTCTTTCCCACGAGGCTTTCCCACGAGGCTTTCCCACAGGGCTGTCCCACGTGCACACGTGGTGGGAGTCGATCCTCGGATTGAACATCAAGGCAGTGCAGGGAAAACAGGTTCCTCTGGAATGGACTGACACATCTGGGGGACTCTTGGAATGGTGGCACGACCCTGGAGTTCCTCTCGCCTTTCCTGTGGAGAGCGCCTCCTCTTGAGATGCGACGAGAACGCCGGGAATTCTTTCCCTACGAAACAGGGAAAGGATCCCTCATCTCGAGCTAGGAGGCGGAAACGGGGCTCCCCTGGATGTGTGCGGGACCCACGTGCTTCCTCTCGAGTGGAGACGGGTATGTCGGGGAACTTCTTGAGTTGCAGCAATGGTGTGAAGGACCCTTTGGAAGTTCCAGTGGTTAGACGAGATTAGCCTCGAGAAGCCTCAGCGGAAATGGGCCTCATCTCGCCTGGAGGGCAAAACCTCCTGGATTTACTCGAGTTGCGGCAGGTGCTCTCGACTTACGATGGGGACATCAGGGACCCGCTCTGGTGGCCTCAGGAAAGGCCAGTCCCCATGCGAGTTCCCTGGGGGCCTCTCGAGATTCCTCTCCCGTCGATGTCGGGGCCTAAGACCTTGTGTGGAGTCGGGGCCAGAACCTGAGGATTCCTCTCCAGTGCTGACATGGATCTTGGGGTACTTCTGGAGTCTCCCCAGGGGAGTCAGTCCTCGTCTCGAATGCGGGCATGCACTTGCGCTTTCCTCCAGAGCGGTAGCAGCCGTGTCACGCAGTCCTCCGCGTGGATCAAAGGATCTATGGTTTTCCCTCGAGTCTTTCCCACGAGGCTTTCCCACGAGGCTTTCCCACAGGGCTGTCCCACGTGCACACCTGGTGGGAGTCGATCCTCGGCTTGAACGTCAAGGCAGTGCAGGGAAAACAGGTTCCTCTGGAATGGACTGACACATCTGGGGGACTCTTGGAATGGTGGCACGTCCCTGGAGTTCCTCTCGCCTTTCCTGTGGAGAGCGCCTCCTCTTGAGATGCGACGGGAACGCCGGGAATTCTTTCCCTACGAAACAGGGAAAGGATCCCTCATCTCGAGCTAGGAGGCGGAAACGGGGCTCCCCTGGATGTGTGCGGGACACCACGTGGTTCCTCTCGAGTGGAGACGGGTATGTCGGGGAACTTATTGAGTTGCAGCAAGGGTGTGAAGGACCCTTTGAAAGTTCCAGTGGTTAAATGTGATTGGCCTCGAGAAGCCTCAGCGGAAATGGGCCTCATCTCGCCTGGAGGGCAAAACCTCCTGGATTTTCTCGAGTTGCGGCAGGTGATCTCGACTTACGACGGGGACCTCAGGGACCCGCTCTGGTGGCCTCAGGAAAGGCCAGTCCCCATGCGAGTTCCTCGGGGGCCTCTCGGGATTCCTCTCCCGTCGATGCCGGGGCCTAAGACCTTGTGTGGAGTCGGGGCCGGAACCTGAGGATTCCTCTCCAGTGCTGACATGGATCTTGGGGTACTTCTGGAGTCTCCCCAGGGGAGTCAGTCCTCGTCTCGAATGCGGGCATGCACTTGCGCTTTCCTCCAGAGCGGTAGCAGCAGTGTCACGCAGTCCGCCGCGTGGATCAAAGGATCTATGGTTTTCCCTCGAGTCTTTCCCAGGACGCTTTCCCACGAGGCTTTCCCACTGGGCTGTCCCACGTGCACACGTGTTGGGAGTCGATCCTCGGCTTGAACGTCAAGGCAGTGCAGGGAAAACAGGTTCCTCTGGAATTGACTGACACATCTGGGGGACTCTTGAAATGGTGGCACGACCCTGGAGTTCCTCTCGCCTTTCCTGTGGAGAGCGCCCCCTCTTGAGATGCGACGGGAACGCCGGGAATTCTTTCCCTACGAAACAGGGAAAGGATCCCTCATCTCGAGCTGGGAGGCAGAAACGGGGCTCCCCTGGATGTGTGCGGGACCCACGTGCTTCCTCTCGTGTGGAGACGGGTATGTCGGGGAACTTCTTCAGTTGCAGCAATGGTGTGAAGGACCCTTTGGAAGTTCCAGTGGTTAGATGTGAATGGCCTCGAGAAGCCTCAGCGGAAATGGGCCTCATCTCGCTTGGAGGGCAAAACCTCTTGGATTTTCTCGAGTTTCGGCAGGTGCTCCCGACTTACGACGGGGATCTCAGGGAACCGCTCTGGTGGCCTCAGGAAAGGCCAGTCCCCATGCGAGTTCCTCGGGGGCGTTTCGGGATTCCTCTCCCTTCGATGCCGGGGCCTAAGACCTTGTGTGGAGTCGGGGCCGGAACCTGAGGATTCCTCTCAAGTGCTGACATGGATCTTGGGGTACTTCTGGAGTCTCCCCAGGGGAGTAAGTCCTCGTCTCGAATGTGGGCATGCATTGTGCTTTCCTCCAGAGCGGTAAGAGCAGTGTCACGCAGTCCGCCGCGTGGATCATAGGATCTATGGTTTTCCCTCGAGTCTTTCCCACGAGGCTTTCCCACGAGGCTTTCCCACAGGGCTGTCCCACGTGCACACGTGGTGGGAGTCGATCCTCGGCTTGAACGTCAAGGCAGTGCAGGGAAAACAGGTTCCTCTGGAATGGACTGACACATCTGGGGGACTCTTGGAATGGTGGCACGACCCTGGAGTTCCTCTCGCCTTTCCTGTGGAGAGCGCCTCCTCTTGAGATGCGACGGGAAAGCCGGGAATTTTTTCCCTACGAAACAGGGAAAGGATCCCTCATCTCGAGCTAGGAGGCGGAAACGGGGCTCCCCTGGATGTGTGCGGGACACCACGTGCTTCCTCTCGAGTGGAGACGGGTATGTCGGGGAACTTCTTGAGTTGCAGCAAGGGTGTGAAGGACCCTTTGGAAGTTCCAGTGGTTAGATGTGATTGGCCTCGAGAAGCCTCAGCGGAAATGGGCCTCATCTCGCCTGGAGGGCAAAACCTCCTGGATTTTCTCGAGTTGCGGCAGGTGCTCTCGACTTACGACGGGGACCTCAGGGACCCGGTCTGGTGGCCTCAGGAAAGGCCAGTCCCCATGCGAGTTCCTCGGGGGCCTCTCGGGATTCCTCTCCCGTCGATGCCGGGGCCTAAGACCTTGTGTGGAGTCGGGGCCGGAACCTGAGGATTCCTCTCCAGTGCTGACATGGATCTTGGGGTACTTCTGGAGTCTCCCCAGGGGAGTCAGTCCTCGTCTCGAATGCGGACATGCACTTGCGCTTTCCTCCAGAGCTGTAGCAGCAGTGTCACGCAGTCCGCCGCGTGGATCAAAGGATCTATGGTTTTCCCTCGAGTCTTTCCCACGAGGCTTTCCCACGAGGCTTTCCCACAGGTCTGTCCCACGTGCACACGTGGTGGGAGTCGATCCTCGGCTTGAACGTCAAGGCAGTGCAGGGAAAACAGGTTCCTCTGTAATGGACTGACACATCTGGGGGACTCTTGGAATGGTGGCATGACCCTGGAGTTCCTCTTTCCTTTCCTGTGGAGAGCGCCTCCTCTTGAGATGCGACGGGAACGCCGGGAATTCTTACCCTACGAAACAGGGAAAGGATCCCTCATCTCGAGCTAGGAGGCGGAAACGGGGCTCCCCTGGATGTGTGCGGGACCCACGTGCTTCCTCTCGAGTGGAGACGGGTATGTCGGGGAACTTCTTGAGTTGCAGCAAGGGTGTGAAGGCCCCTTTGGAAGTTCCAGTGGTTAGACGTGATTAGCCTCGAGAAGCCTCAGCGGAAATGGGCCTCATCTCGCCTGGAGGGCAAAACCTCCTGGATTTTCTCGAGTTGCGGCAGGTGCTCTCGACTTACGACGGGGACCTCAGGGAGCCGCTCTGGTGGCCTCAGGAAAGGCCAGTCCCCATGCGAGTTCCTCGGGGGCCTCTCGGGATTCCTCTCCCGTCGATGCCGGGGCCAAAGACCTTGTGTGGAGTCGGGGCCGGAACCTGAGGATTCCTCTCCAGTGCTGACATGGATCTTGGCGTACTTCTGGAGTCTCCCCAGGGAAGTCAGTCCTCGTCTCGAATGCGGGCATGCACTTGCGCTTTCCTCCAGAGCGGTAGCAGCAGTGTCACGCAGTCCGCCGCGTGGTTCAAAGGATCTATGGTTTTCCCTCGAGTCTTTCCCACGAGGCTTTCCCACGAGGCTTTCCCACAGGGCTGTCCCACGTGCACACGTGGTGGGAGTCGATCCTCGGCTTGAACGTCAAGGCAGTGCAGGGAAAACAGGTTCCTCTGGAATGGACTGACACATCTGGGGGACTCTTGGAATGGTGGCACGACCCTGGAGTTCCTCTCGCCTTTCCTGTGGAGAGTGCCTCCTCTTGAGATGCGACGGGAACGCCGGGAATTCTTTCCCTACGAAACAGGGAAAGGATCCCTCATCTCGAGCTAGGAGGCGGAAACGGGGCTCCCCTGGATGTGTGCGGGACACCACGTGCTTCCTCTCGAGTGGAGACGGGTATGTCGGGGAACTTCTTGAGTTGCAGCAAGGGTGTGAAGGACCCTTTGGAAGTTGCAGTGGTTAGACGTGATTGGCCTCGAGAAGCCTCAGCGGAAATGGGCCTCATCTCGCCTGGAGGGCAAAACCTCCTGGATTTTCTCGAGTTGCGGCAGGTGCTCTCGACTTACGACGGGGACCTCAGGGAACCGCTCTGGTGGCCTCAGGAAAGGCCAGTCCCCATGCGAGTTCCTCGGGGGCCTCTCGGGATTCCTCTCCCGTCGATGCCGGGGCCTAAGACCTTGTGTGGAGTCGGGGCCAGAACCTGAGGATTCCTCTCCAGTGTTGACATCGACCTTGGGGTACTTCTGGAGTCTCCCCAGGGGAGTCAGTCCTCGTCTCGAATGCGGGCATGCACTTGCGCTTTCCTCCAGAGCGGTAGCAGCAGTGTCACGCAGTCTGCCGCGTGGATCAAAGGATCTATGGTTTTCCCTCGATTCTTTCCCACGAGGCTTTCCACGAGGCTTTTCCACAGGGCTGTCCCACGTGCACACGTGGTGGGAGTCGATCCTCGGCTTCAACGTCAAGGCAGTGCAGGGAAAACAGGTTCCTCTGGAATGGACTGACACATCTGGGGGACTCTTGGAATTGTGGCACGACTATGGAGTTCCTCTCGCCATTCCTGTGGAGAGCGCCTCCTCTTGAGATGCGACGGGAACGCCGGGAATTCTTTCCCTACGAAACAGGGAAAGGATCCCTCATCTCGAGCTAGGAGGCGGAAACGGGGCTCCCCTGGATGTGTGCGGGACCCACGTGCTTCCTCTCGAGTGGAGACGGGTATGTCGGGGAACGTCTTGAGTTGCAGCAAGGGTGTGAATGACCCTTTGGAAGTTCCAGTGGTTAGACGTGATTAGCCTCGAGAAGCCTCAGTGGAAATGGGCCTCATCTCGCCTGGAGGGCAAAACCTCCTGGATTTTCTCGAGTTGCGGCAGGTGCTCTCGACTTACGACGGGGACCTCAGGGACCCGCACTGGTGGCCTCCGGAAAGGCCAGTCCCATGCGAGTTCCTCGGGGTCCTCTCGGGATTCCTCTCCCGTCGATGCCGGGGCCTAAGGCCTTGTGTGGAGTCGGGGCCGGAACCTGAGGATTCCTCTCCAGTGCTGACATGGATCTTGGGGTACTTCTGGAGTCTCCCCAGGGGAGTCAGTACTCGTCTCGAATGCGGGCATGCACTTGCGCTTTCCTCCAGAGCGGTAGCAGCAGTGTCACGCAGTCCTCCGCGTGGATCAAAGGATCTATGGTTTTCCCTCGAGTCTTTCCCACGAGGCTTTCCCACAGGGCTGTCCCACGTGCACACGTGGTGGGAGTCGATCCTCGGCTTGAACGTCAAGGAAGTGCAGGGAAAACAGGTTCCTCTGAAATGGACTGACACATCTGGGGGACTCTTGGAATGGTGTCACGACCCTGGAGTTCCTCTCGCCTTACCTGTGGAGAGCGCCTCCTCTTGAGATGCGACGGGAACGCCGGGAATTCTTTCCCTACGAAACAGGGAAAGGATCCCTCATCTCGAGCTAGGAGGCGGAAACGGGGCTCCCCTGGAAGTGTGCGGGACACAACGTGCTTCCTCTCGAGTGGAGACGGGTATGTCGGGGAACTTCTTGAGTTGCAGCAAGGGTGTGAAGGACCCTTTGGAAGTTCCAGTGGTTAGATGTGATTGGCCTCGAGAAGCCTCAGCGGAAATGGGCCTCATCTCGCCTGGAGGGCAAAACCTCCTGGATTTTCTCGAGTTGCGGCAGGTGCTCTCGACTTACGACGGGGACCTCAGGGAACCGCTCTGGTGGCCTCAGGAAAGGCCAGTCCCCATGCGAGTTCCTCGGGGGCATCTCGGGATTCCTCTCCCGTCGATGCCGGGGCCTAAGACCTTGTGTGGAGTCGGGGCCGGAACCTGAGGATTCCTCTCCAGTGCTGACATGGATCTTGGGGTACTTCTGGAGTCTCCCCAGGGGAGTCAGTCCTCGTCTCGAATGCGGGCATGCACTTGCGCTTCCCTCCAGTGCGGTAGGAGCAGGGTCACGCAGTCTGCAGCGTGGATCAAAGGATCTATAGCTTTCCCTCGAGTCTTTCCCACGAGGCTTTCCCACGAGGCGTTCCCCCAGGGCTGTCCCTCGTGCACACGTGGTGGGAGTCGATCCTCGGCTTGAACGTCAAGGCAGTGCAGGGAAAACAGGTTCCTCTGGAATGGACTGACACATCTGGGGGTCTCTTGGAATGGTGGCACGACTCTGGAGTTCCTCTCCCCTTTCCTGTGGAGAGCACCTCCTCTTGAGAGGCGACGCTAACGCCGGGAATTCTTTCCCTACGAAACAGGGAAAGGATCCCTCATCTCGAGCTAGGAGGCGGAAACGGGGCTCCCCTGGATGTGTGCGGGACCCCACGTGCTTCCTCTCCAGTGGAGACGGGTATGTCGGGGAACTTCTGGACTTGCAGGAAGGGTGTGAAGGACCCTTTGGAAGTTCCAGTGGTTAGATGTGATTAGCCTCGAGAAGCCTCAGCGGAAATGGGCCTCATCTCCCCTGGAGGGCAAAACCTCCTGGATTTTCTCGAGTTGCGGCAGGTGCTCTCGACTTACGACGGGGACCTCAGGGACCCGCTCTGGTGGCCTCAGGAAAGGCCAGTCCCCATGCGAGTTCCTCAGGGGCCTCTCGGGATTCCTCTCCCGTCGATGCCGGGGCCTAAGACCTTGTGTGGAGTCTGGGCCCGAAGCTGAGGATTCCTCTCCAGTGCAGACATGGATCATGGGCGACTTCTGGAGTCTCCCCAGGGGAGTCAGTCCTCGTCTCGAATGCGGGCATGTACTTGCGCTTTCCTCCAGAGCGGTAGCAGCAGTGTCACGCAGTCCGCCGCGTGGATCAAAGGATCTATGGTTTTCCCTCGAGTCTTTCCCATGAGGCTTTCCCACGAGGCTTTCCCACAGGGCTGTCCCACGTGCACACGTGGTGGGAGTCGATCCTCGGCTTGAACGTCAACGCAGTGCAGGGAAAACAGGTTCCTCTGGAATGGACTGACACATCTGGGGTCTCTTGGAATGGTGGTACGACCCTGGAGTTCCTCTCGCCTTTCCTGTGGAGAGCGCCTCCTCTTGAGATGCGACGGGAACGCCGGGAATTCTTTCCCTACGAAACAGGGAAAGGATCCCTCATCTCGAGCTAGGAGGCGGAAACGGGGCTCCCCTGGATGTGTGCGGGACCCTCGTGCTTCCTCTCGAGTGGACACGGGTATGTCGGGGAACTTCTTGAGTTGCAGCAAGGGTGTGAAGGACCCTTTGAAAGTTCCAGTGGTTAGATGTGATTAGCCTCGAGAAGCCTCAGCGGAAATGAACCTCATCTCGCCTGGAGGGCAAAACCTCCTGGATTTTCTCGAGTTGTGGCAGGTGCTCTCGACTTACGTCGGGGACCTCAGGGACCCGCTCTGGTGGCCTCAGGAAAGGCCAGTCCCCATGCGAGTTCCTCGGGGGCCTCTCGGGATTCCTCTCCCGTCGATGCCGGGGCCTAAGACCTTGTGTGGAGTCTGGGCCCGAAGCTGAGGATTCCTCTCCAGTGCAGACATGGATCATGGGCGACTTCTGGAGTCTCCCCAGGGGAGTCAGTCCTCGTCTCGAATGCGGGCATGTACTTGCGCTTGCCTCCAGAGCGGTAGCAGCAGTGTCACGCAGTCCGCCGCGTGGATCAAAGGATCTATGGTTTTCCCTCGAGTCTTTCCCATGAGGCTTTCCCACGAGGCTTTCCCACAGGGCTGTCCCACGTGCACACGTGGTGGGAGTCGATCCTCGGCTTGAACGTCAACGCAGTGCAGGGAAAACAGGTTCCTCTGGAATGGACTGACACATCTGGGGTCTCTTGGAATGGTGGTACGACCCTGGAGTTCCTCTCGCCTTTCCTGTGGAGAGCGCCTCCTCTTGAGATGCGACGGGAACGCCGGGAATTCTTTCCCTACGAAACAGGGAAAGGATCCCTCATCTCGAGCTAGGAGGCGGAAACGGGGCTCCCCTGGATGTGTGCGGGACCCTCGTGCTTCCTCTCGAGTGGACACGGGTATGTCGGGGAACTTCTTGAGTTGCAGCAAGGGTGTGAAGGACCCTTTGAAAGTTCCAGTGGTTAGATGTGATTAGCCTCGAGAAGCCTCAGCGGAAATGAACCTCATCTCGCCTGGAGGGCAAAACCTCGTGGATTTTCTCGAGTTGTGGCAGGTGCTCTCGACTTACGTCGGGGACCTCAGGGACCCGCTCTGGTGGCCTCAGGAAAGGCCAGTCCCCATGCGAGTTCCTCGGGGGCCTCTCGGGATTCCTCTCCCGTCGATGCCGGGGCCTAAGACCTTGTGTGGAGTCGGGGCCGGAACCTGAGGATTCCTCTCCAGTGCAGACATGGATCTTGGGGTACTTCTGGAGTCTCCCCAGGGGAGTCAGTCCTCGTCTCGAATGCGGGCATGCACTTGCGCTTCCCTCCAGTGCGGTAGGAGCAGGGTCACGCAGTCTGCAGCGTGGATCAAAGGATCTATAGCTTTCCCTTGAGTCTTTCCCACGAGGCTTTCCCACGAGGCGTTCCCCCAGGGCTGTCCCTCGTGCACACGTGGTGGGAGTCGATCCTCGGCTTGAACGTCAAGGCAGTGCAAGAAAAACAGGTTCCTCTAGAATGGACTGACACATCTGGGGGACTCTTGGAATGGTGGCACGACCCTGGAATTCCTCTCGCCTTTCCTGTGGAAAGCGCCTCCTCTTGATATGCGACGGGAACGCCGGGAATTCTTTCTCTACGAAACAGGGAAAGGATCCCTCATCTCGAGCTAGGAGGCGGAAAGGGGGCTCCCCTGGATGTGTGCGGGACCCTCGTTCTTTCTCTCGAGTGGAGACGGCTATGTCGGGGAACTTCTTGAGTTGCAGCAAGGGTGTGAAGGACCCTTGGGAAGTTCCAGTTGTTAGATGTGATTAGCCTCCAGAAGCCTCAGCGGAAATGGGCCTCATCTCGCCTGGAGGGCAAAACCTCCTGGATTTTCCCGAGTTGCGGCAGGTGCTCTCGACTTACGACGGGGACCTCAGGGACCCGCTCTGGTGGCCTCAGGAAAGGCAAGTCCCCATGCGAGTTCCTCGGGGGCCTCTCGGGATTCCTCTCCCGTCGATGCCGGGGCCTAAGACCTTGTGTGGAGTCGGGGCCGGAACCTGAGGATTCCTCTCCAGTGCTGACATGGATCTTGGGCTACTTCTGGAGTCTCCCCAGGGGAGTCAGTCCTCGTCTCGAATGCAGGCTTGCACTTGCGCTTTCCTCCAGAGCGGTAGCAGCAGTGTCACACAGTCCGCCGCCTGGATCAAAGGATCTATGGTTTTCCCTCGAGTCTTTCCCACGAGGCTTTCCCACGAGGCTTTCCCACAGGGCTGTCCCACGTGCACACGTGGTGGGAGTCGATCCTCGGCTTGAACGTCAAGGCAGTGCAGGGAAAACAGGTTCCTCTGGAATGGACTGACACATCTGGGGGACTCTTGGAATGGTTGCACGACCCTGGAGTTCCTCTCGCCTTTCCTGTGGAGAGCGCCTCCTCTTGAGATGCGACGGGAACGCCGGGAATTCTTTCCCTACGAAACAGGGAAAGGATCCCTCATCTCGTGCTAGGAGGCGGAAACGGGGCTCCCCTGGATGTGTGCTGGACCCTCGTGCTTCCTCTCGAGTGGAGACGGGTATGTCGCGGAACTGCTTGAGTTGCAGCAAGGGTGTGAAGGACCCTTAGGAAGTTCCAGTGGTTAGACGTGATTAGCCTGGAGAAGCCTCAGCGGAAATGGGCCTCGTCTCGCCTGGAGGGCAAAACCTCCTGAATTTTCTAGAATTGCGGCAGGTGCACTCGACTTATGAAGGGGACCTCAGGGACCCGCTCTGGAGGCCTCAGGAAAGGCCAGTCCCCATGCGAGTTCCTCGGGGGCCGCTCGGGATTCCTCTCCCGTAGATGCCTGGGCCTAAGACCTTGTGTGGATTCGGGGCCGGAACCTGAGGATTCCTCTCCAGTGCTGACATGGATCTTGGGCTACTTCTGGAGTCTCCACAGGGGAGTCAGTCCTCGTCTCGAATGCGGGCATGCACTTGCGCTTTCCTCCAGAGTGGTAGCAGCAGTGTCACGCAGTCCGCCGCGTAGATCAAAGGATCTATGGTTTTCCCTCGAGTTTTTCCCACGAGGGTTTCCCACGTGGCTTTCCCACAGGGCTGTCCCACGTGCACACGTGGTGGGAGTCGATCCACGGCTTGAACGTCAAGGCAGTGCAGGGGAAACAGGTTCCTCTGGAATGGACTGACACATCTGGGGGTCTCTTGGAATGGTGCCACGACCCTGGAGTTCCTTTCGCCTTTCCTGTGGAGAACGCCTGCTCTTGAGATGCGACGGGAACGTCGCGAATTCTTTCCCTACTAAACAGGGAAAGGATCCCTCATCTCGAGCTAGGAGGCGGAAACGTGGCTCCCCTGGATGTGTGAGGGACCCCACGGGCTTCCTCTCGAGTGGAGACGGTTATGTCGGGGAATTTCTTGAGTTGCAGAAAGGGTGTGAAGGACCCTTTGGAAGTTGCAGTGGTTAGATGTGATTAGCCTCGAGAAGCCTCAGCGGAAATGGGCCTCATCTCGCCTGGAGGGCAAAACCTCCTGGAATTTCTCGAGTTGCGGCAGGTGTTCGCGACTTACGACGGGGACCTCAGGGACCCGCTCTGGAGGCCTCAGGAAAGGCCAGTCCCCATGCGAAATCCTCGGGGGCCTCTCGGGATTCCTCTCCCGTCGATGCCGGGGCCTAAGACCTTGTGTGGAGTCGGGGCCGGAACCTGAGGATTCCTCTCCAGTGCTGACATGGATCTTGGGGTACTTCTGGAGTCTCCCCAGGGGAGTCAGTCCTAGTCTCGAATGCGGGCATGCACTTGCGCTTTCCTCCAGAGCGGTAGCAGCAGTGTCACGCAGTCCGCCGCGTGGATCAAAGGATCTATGGTTTTCCCTCGAGTCTTTCCCACGAGTCTTTCCCACGAGACTTTCCCACTGGGCTGTCCCACGTGCACACGTGGTGGGAGTCGATCCTCGGCTTGAACGTCAAGGAAGTGCAGGGAAAACAGGTTCCTCTGTAATGGACTGACACATCTGGGGGACTCGTGGAATGGTGGCACGACCCTGGAGTTCCTCTCGCCTTTCCTGTGGAGAGCGCCTCCTCTTGAGATGCGACGGGAACGCCGGGAATTCTTTCCCTACGAAACAAGGAAAGGATCCCTCATCTCGAGCTAGGAGGCGGATACGGGGCTCCCCTGGATGTGTGCGGGACTCTCGTGCTTCCTCTCGAGTGGAGACGGGTATGTCGGGGAACTTCTTGAGTTGCAGCAAGGGTGTGAAGGACCCTTTGGAAGTTCCAGTGGTTAGATGTGAATGGCCTCGAGAAGCCTCAGCGGAAATGGGCCTCATCTCGCCTGGAGGACAAAACCTCCTGGATTTTCTCGAGTTGCGGCAGGTGCTCTCGACTTACGACGGGGACCTCAGGGACCCGCTTTGGTGGCCTCAGGAAAGGCCAGTCCCCATGCGAGTTTCCGGGGACCTCTCGGGATTCCTCTCCCGTCGATGCCGGGGCCTAAGACCTTGTGTGGAGTCGGGGCCGGAACCTGAGGATTCCTCTCCAGTGCTGACATGGATCTTGGGGTACTTCTGGAGTCTCCCCAGGGGAGTCAGTCCTCGTCTCGAATGCGGGCATGCACTTGCGCTTTCCTCCAGAGCGGTAGCAGCAGTGTCACGCAGTCCGCCACGTGGATCAAAGGATCTATGGTTTTCCCTCGAGTCTGTCCCACGAGTCTTTCCCACGAGGCTTTTCCACAGGGCTGTCCCACGTGCACACGTGGTGAGAGTCGATCCTCGGCTTGAACGTCAAGGCAGTACAGGGAAAACAGGTTCCTCTGGAATAGACTGACACATCTGGGGTCTCTTGGAATGGTGGCACGACCCTGGAGTTCCTCTCGCCTTTCCTGTGGAGAGCGCCTCCTCTTGAGATGCGACGGGAACGCCGGGAATTCTTTCCCTACGAAAGAGAGAAGGATCCCTCATCTCGAGCTAGGAGGCGGAAACGGGGCTCCCCTGGATGTGTGCGGGACCCCACGTGCTTCCTCTCGAGTGGAGACGGGTATGTCGGGGAACTTCTTGTGTTGCAGCAAGGGTGTGAATGACCCTTTGGAAGTTCCAGTGGTTAGATGTGATTAGCCTCGAGAGCCTCAGCGGAAATGGGCCTCATCTCGCCTGGAGGGCAAAACCTCCTGGATTTTCTCGAGTTGCGGCAGGTGCTCTCGACTTACGACGGGGACCTCAAGGACCCGCTCTGGTGGCCTCAGGAAAGGCCAGTCCCCATGCGAGTTCCTCGGGGACCTCTTGGGATTCCTCTCCCGTCGATGCCGGGGCCTAAGACCTTGTGTGGAGTCGGGGCCGGAACCTGAGGATTCCTCTCCAGTGCTGACATGGATCTTGGGGTACTTCTGGAGTCTCCCCAGGGGAGTCAGTCCTCGTCTCGAATGCGGGCATGCACTTGCGCTTTCCTCCAGAGCGGTAGCAGCAGTGTCTCGCAGTCCGCCGCGTGCATCAAAGGATCTATGGTTTTCCCTCGAGTCTTTCCCGCGAGGCTTTCCCACAGGGCTGTCCCACGTGCACACGTGGTGGGAGTCTATCCTCGGCTTGAACGTCAAGGCAGTACAGGGAAAACAGGTTCCTCTGGAATGGACTGACACATCTGGGGTCTCTTGGAATGATGGTACGACCCTGGAGTTCCTCTCGCCTTTCCTGTGGAGAGCGCCTCCTCTTGAGATGCGACGGGAACGCCGGGAATTCTTTCCCTACGAAACAGGGAAAGGATCCCTCATCTCGAGCTAGGAGGCGGAAACGGGGCTCCCCTGGATGTGTGCGGGACCCTCGTGCTTCCTCTCGAGTGGACACGGGTATGTCGGGGAACTTCTTGAGTTGCAGCAAGGGTGTGAAGGACCCTTTGAAAGTTCCAGTGGTTAGATGTTATTAGCCTCGAGAAGCCTCAGCGGAAATGGGCCTCATCTCGCCTGGAGGGCAAAACCTCCTGGATTTTCTCGAGTTGTGGCAGGTGCTCTCGACTTACGTCGGGGACCTCAGGGACCCGCTCTGGTGGCCTCAGGAAAGGCCAGTCCCCATGCGAGTTCCTCGAGGGCCTCTCGGGATTCCTCTCCCGTCGATGCCGGGCCATAAGACCTTGTGTGGAGTCGGGGCCGGAACCTGAGGATTCCTCTCCAGTGCTGACATGGATCTTGGGGTACTTCTGGAGTCTCCCCAGGGGAGTCAGTCCTCGTCTCGAATGCGGGCATGCACTTGTGCTTTCCTCCAGAGTGGTAGCAGCAGTGTCACGCAGTCCGCCGCGTGGATCAAAGGATCTATGGTTTTTCCTCAAGTCTTTCCCACGTGGCTTTCCCACGAGGCTTTCCCACGAGGCTTTCCCACAGGGCTGTCCCACGTGCACACGTGGTGGGAGTCGATCCTCGGCTTGAACGTCAAGGCAGTGCAGGAAAAACAGGTTCTTCTGGAATGGACTGACACATCTGGGGGACTCTTGGAATGGTGGCACGACCCTGGAGTTCCTCTCGCCTTTCCTGTGGAGAGCGCCTCCTCTTGAGATGCGACGGGAACGCCGGGAATTCTTTCCCTACGAAACAGGAAAAGGATCCCTCATCTCGAGCTAGGAGGCGGATACGGGGCTCCCCTGCATGTGTGCGGGACCCTCGTGCTTCCTCTCGAGTGGAGACGGGTATGTCGGGGAACTTCTTGAGTTGCAGCAAGGGTGTGAAGGACCCTTTGGAAGTTCCAGTGGTTAGATGTGATTAGCCTCGAGAAGCCTCAGCGGAAATGGGTCTCATCTCGCCTGGAGGACAAAACCTCCTGGATTTTCTCGAGTTGCGGCAGGTGCTCTCGACTTACGACGGGGACCTCAGGGACCCGCTCTGGTGGCCTCAGGAAAGGCCAGTCCCCATGCGAGTTTCCGGGGGCCTCTCGGGATTCCTCTCCCGTCGATGCCGGGGCCTAAGACCTTGTGTGGAGTCGGGGCCGGAACCTGAGGATTCCTCTCCAGTGCAGACATGGATCTTGGGGTACTTCTGGAGTCTCCCCAGGGGAGTCAGTCCTCGTCTCGAATGCGGGCATGCACTTGCGCTTCCCTCCAGTGCGGTAGGAGCAGGGTCACGCAGTCTGCAGCGTGGATCAAAGGATCTATAGCTTTCCCTTGAGTCTTTCCCACGAGGCTTTCCCACGAGGCGTTCCCCCAGGGCTGTCCCTCGTGCACACGTGGTGGGAGTCGATCCTCGGCTTGAACGTCAAGGCAGTGCAAGAAAAACAGGTTCCTCTAGAATGGACTGACACATCTGGGGGACTCTTGGAATGGTGGCACGACCCTGGAATTCCTCTCGCCTTTCCTGTGGAAAGCGCCTCCTCTTGAGATGCGACGGGAACGCCGGGAATTCTTTCTCTACGAAACAGGGAAAGGATCCCTCATCTCGAGCTAGGAGGCGGAAACGGGGCTCCCCTGGATGTGTGCGGGACCCTCGTTCTTTCTCTCGAGTGGAGACGGCTATGTCGGGGAACTTCTTGAGTTGCAGCAAGGGTGTGAAGGACCCTTGGGAAGTTCCAGTTGTTAGATGTGATTAGCCTCGAGAAGCCTCAGCGGAAATGGGCCTCATCTCGCCTGGAGGGCAAAACCTCCTGGATTAACCCGAGTTGCGGCAGGTGCTCTCGACTTACGACGGGGACCTCAGGGACCCGCTCTGGTGGCCTCAGGAAAGGCAAGTCCCCATGCGAGTTCCTCGGGGGCCTCTCGGGATTCCTCTCCCGTCGATGCCGGGGCCTAAGACCTTGTGTGGAGTCGGGGCCGGAACCTGAGGATTCCTCTCCAGTGCTGACATGGATCTTGGGCTACTTCTGGAGTCTCCCCAGGGGAGTCAGTCCTCGTCTCGAATGCAGGCATGCACTTGCGCTTTCCTCCAGAGCGGTAGCAGCAGTGTCACACAGTCCGCCGCCTGGATCAAAGGATCTATGGTTTTCCCTCGAGACTTTCCCACGAGGCTTTCCCACGAGGCTTTCCCACAGGGCTGTCCCACGTGCACACGTGGTGGGAGTCGATCCTCGGCTTGAACGTCAAGGCAGTGCAGGGAAAACAGGTTCCTCTGGAATGGACTGACACATCTGGGGGACTCTTGGAATGGTTGCACGACCCTGGAGTTCCTCTCGCCTTTCCTGTGGAGAGCGCCTCCTCTTGAGATGCGACGGGAACGCCGGGAATTCTTTCCCTACGAAACAGGGAAAGGATCCCTCATCTCGTGCTAGGAGGCGGAAACGGGGCTCCCCTGGATGTGTGCTGGACCCTCGTGCTTCCTCTCGAGTGGAGACGGGTATGTCGCGGAACTGCTTGAGTTGCAGCAAGGGTGTGAAGGACCCTTAGGAAGTTCCAGTGGTTAGACGTGATTAGCCTGGAGAAGCCTCAGCGGAAATGGGCCTCGTCTCGCCTGGAGGGCAAAACCTCCTGAATTTTCTAGAATTGCGGCAGGTGCACTCGACTTATGACGGGGACCTCAGGGACCCGCTCTGGAGGCCTCAGGAAAGACCAGTCCCCATGCGAGTTCCTCGGGGGCCGCTCGGGATTCCTCTCCCGTAGATACCTGGGCCTAAGACCTTGTGTGGATTCGGGGCCGGAACCTGAGGATTCCTCTCCAGTGCTGACATGGATCTTGGGCTACTTCTGGAGTCTCCCCAGGGGAGTCAGTCCTCGTCTCGAATGCGGGCATGCACTTGCGCTTTCCTCCAGAGTGGTAGCAGCAGTGTCACGCAGTCCGCCGCGTGGATCAAAGGATCTATGGTTTTCCCTCGAGTTTTTCCCACGAGGGTTTCCCACGTGGCTTTCCCACAGGGCTGTCCCACGTGCACACGTGGTGGGAGTCGATCCACGGCTTGAACGTCAAGGCAGTGCAGGGGAAACAGGTTCCTCTGGAATGGACTGACACATCTGGGGGTCTCTTGGAATGGTGCCACGACCCTGGAGTTCCTTTCGCCTTTCCTGTGGAGAACGCCTGCTCTTGAGATGCGACGGGAACGTCGCGAATTCTTTCCCTACTAAACAGGGAAAGGATCCCTCATCTCGAGCTAGGAGGCGGAAACGTGGCTCCCCTGGATGTGTGAGGGACCCCACGGGCTTCCTCTCGAGTGGAGACGGTTATGTCGGGGAATTTCTTGAGTTGCAGAAAGGGTGTGAAGGACCCTTTGGAAGTTGCAGTGGTTAGATGTGATTAGCCTCGAGAAGCCTCAGCGGAAATGGGCCTCATCTCGCCTGGAGGGCAAAACCTCCTGGATTTTCTCGAGTTGCGGCAGGTGTTCTCGACTTACGACGGGGACCTCAGGGACCCGCTCTGGAGGCCTCAGGAAAGGCCAGTCCCCATGCGAATTCCTCGGGGGCCTCTCGGGATTCCTCTCCCGTCGATGCCGGGGCCTAAGACCTTGTGTGGAGTCGGGGCCGGAACCTGAGGATTCCTCTCCAGTGCTGACATGGATCTTGGGGTACTTCTGGAGTCTCCCCAGGGGAGTCAGTCCTAGTCTCGAATGCGGGCATGCACTTGCGCTTTCCTCCAGAGCGGTAGCAGCAGTGTCACGCAGTCTGCCCCGTGGATCAAAGGATCTATGGTTTTCCCTCGAGTCTTTCCCACGAGGCTTTCCCACGAGGCTTTCCCACAGGGCAGTCCGACGTGCACACGTGGTGGGAGTCGATCCTCGGCTTGAACGTCAAGGCAGTGCAGGGAAAACAGGTTCCTCTGGAATGGATTGACACATCTGGGGGACTCTTGGAATGGTGGCACGACCCTGGAGGTCCTCTCGCCTTTCCTGTGGAGAGCGCCTCCTCTTGAGATGCGACGGGATCGCCGGGAATTCTTTCCCTACGAAACAGGGAAAGGATCCCTCATCTCGAGCTAGGAGGTGGAAACGGGGCTCCCGTGGATGTGTGCGGGACCCCACGTGCTTCCTCTCGAGTGGAGACGGTTTTGTCGGGGAACATCTTGAGTTGCAGCAAGGGTGTGAAGGACCCTTTGGAAGTTCCAGTGGTTAGATGTGATTAGCCTCGAGAAGCCTCAGCGGAAATGGGTCTCATCTCTCCTGGAGGGCAAAACCTCCTGGATTTTCTCGAGTTGCGGCAGGTGCTCTCGACTTACGACGGGACCTCAGGGACCCGCTCCGGTGGCCTCAGAAAGGCCAGTCACCATGCGAGTTCCTCGGGGGCCTCTCGGGATTCCTCTCCCGTCGATGCCGTGGCCTAAGACCTTGTGTGGAGTCGGGGCCGGAACCTGAGGATTCCTCTCCAGTGCTGAGATGGACCTTGGGGTACTTCTGGAGTCTCCCGAGGGGAGTCAGTCCTCGTCTCGAATGCGGGCATGCACTTGTGCTTTCCTCCAGAGGGGTAGCAGCAGAGTCACGCAGTCCGCCGCGTGGATAAAAGGGTCTATGGTTTTCCCTGGAGTCTTTCCCACGAAGCTTTCCCACGAGGCTTTCCCACAGGGCTGTCCCACGTGCACACGTGGTGGGAGTCGATCCTCGGCTTGAACGTCAAGGCAGTTCAGGGAAAAGAGGTTCCTCTGGAATGGACTGACACATCTGCGTGACTCTTGGAATGGTGGCACGACCCTGGAGTTCCTCTCGCCTTTCCTGTGGAGAGCGCCTCCTCTTGAGATGCGACGGGAACGCCGGGAATTCTTTCCCTACGAAACAGGGAAAGGATCCCTCATCTCGAGCTAGGAGGCGGAAACGGGGCTCCCCTGGATGTGTGCGGGACCCTCGTGCTTCCTCTCGAGTGGAGACGGGTATGTCGGGGAACTTCTTGAGTTGCAGCAAGGGTGTGAAGGACACATTGGAAGTTCCAGTGGTTAGATGTGATTAGCCTCGAGAAGCCTCAGCGGAAATGGGCCTCATCTCGCCTGGAGTGCAAAACCTCCTGGATTTTCTCGAGTTGCGGCAGGTGCTCTCGACTTACGACGGGGACCTCAGGGACCCGCTCTGGTGGCCTCAGGAAAGGCCAGTCCCCATGCGAGTTCCTCGGGGGCCTCTCAGGATTGCTCTCCTGTCGATGCCGGGGCCTAAAACCTTGTGTGGAGTCGGGGCCGGAACCTGAGGATTCCTCTCCAGTGCTGACATGGATATTGGGGTACTTCTGGAGTCTCCCCAGGGGAGTCAGTCCTCGTCTCGAATGCGGGCATACACTTGCGCTTTCCTCCAGAGCGGTAGCAGCAGTGTCACACAGTCCGCCGCGTGTATCAAAGGATCTATGGTTTTCCCTCGAGTCGTTCCCACGAGGCTTTCTCACGAGGCTTTCCCTCAGGGCTGTCCCACGTGCACACGTGGTGGGACTCGATCCTTGGCTTGATCGTCAAGGCAGTGCAGGGAAAACAGTTTCCTCTGAAATGGACTGACACATCTGTGGGACTCTTGGAATGGTGGCACGACCCTGGAGTTCCTCTCGCCTTTCCTGTGGAGAGCGCCTCCTCTTGAGATGCGACGGGAACGCCGGGAATTCTTTCCCTACGAAACAGGGAAAGGATCCCTCATCTCGAGCTAGGAGGCGGAAACGGGGCTCCCCTGGATGTGTGCGGTACCCTCGTATTTCCACTCGAGTGGAGACGGGTATGTCGGGGAACTTCTTGAGTTGCAGCAAGGGTGTGAAGGACACTTTGGAAGTTCCAGTGGTTAGATGTGATTAGCCTCGAGAAGCCTCAGTGTAAATGGGCTTCATCTCGCCTGGAGGGCAAATCCTCCTGGATTTTCTCGAGTTGTGGCAGGTGCTCTCGACTTACGACGGGGACCTCAGGTACCCTCTCTGGTGGCCTGAGGAAAGGCCAGTCCCCATGCGAGTTCCTAGGTTGCCTTTCGGGATTCCTCCTCCGTCGATGCCGGGGCCTAAGACCTTGTGTGGAGTCGGGGCCGGAACCTGAGGATTCCTCTCCAGTGCTGACATGGATCTTGGGGTACTTCTGGAGTCTCCCCAGGGGAGTCAGTCCTCGTCTCGAATGCGGGCATGCACTTGCGCTTTCCTCCAGAGCGGTAGCAGCAGTGTCACGCAGTCCGCCGCGTGGATCAAAGGATCTATGGTTTTCCCTCGAGTCTTTCCCACGAGGCTGTCCCACGCGGTTTTCCCAAGGGCTGTCCCACGTACACACGTGGTGGGAGTCGATCCTCGGATTGAACGTCAAGGCAGTTTAGGGAAAATAGGTTCCTCTGGAATGGACTGACACATCTGGGGTACTCTTGGAATGGTGTCACGACCCTGGAGTTCCTCTCGCCTTTCCTGTGGAGAGCGCCTCCTCTTGAGATGCGATGGGAACCCCGGGAATTCTTTCCCTACGAAACAGGGATAGGATCCTTCACCTCGAACAAGGAGGCGGATACGGGGCTCCCCTGGATGTGTGCGGCACCCCACGTGCTTCCTTTCGAGTGGAGACGGGTATGTCGCGGAACTGCTTGAGTTGTAGCTAGGGTGTGAAGGACCCTTTGGAAGTTCCAGTGGTTAGATGTGATTAGCCTCGAGAAGCCTCAGCGGAAATGGGCCTCATCTCGCCTGGAGGGCAAAACCTCATGGAATTTCTCGAGTTGCGGCAGGTGCTCTCGACTTACGACGGGGACCTCAGGGACCCGCTCTGGAAGCCTCAGGAAAGGCCAGTCCCCATACGAGTTCCTCGGGGGCCTCTCGGGATTCCTCTCCCGTCGATTCCGGGGCCTAAGACCTTGTGTGGAGTCGGGGCCGGAATCTGAGGATTCCTCTCCAGTGCTGACATGGATCTTGGGGTACTTCTGGAGTCTCCCCAGGGGAGTCAGTCCTCGTCTCGAATGCGGGCATGCACTTGCGCTTTGCTCCAGAGCGGTCGCAGCAGTGTCACGCAGTCCACCGCGTGGATCAAAGGATCTATGGTTTTCCCTCGAGTCTTTCCCACGAGGCTGTCCCACGCGGTTTTCCCAAGGGCTGTCCCACGTACACACGTGGTGGGAGTCGATCCTCGGCTTGAACGTCAAGGCAGTTTAGGGAAAACAGGTTCCTCTGGAATGGACTGACACATCTGGGGTACTCTTGGAATGGTGTCACGACCCTGGAGTTCCTCTCGCCTTTCCTGTGGAGAGCGCCTCCTCTTGAGATGCGATGGGAACCCCGGGAATTCTTTCCCTACGAAACAGGGATAGGATCCTTCACCTCGAACAAGGAGGCGGATACGGGGCACCCCTGGATGTGTGCGGCACCCCACGTGCTTCCTTTCGAGTGGAGACGGGTATGTCGCGGAACTGCTTGAGTTGCAGCTAGGGTGTGAAGGACCCTTTGGAAGTTCCAGTGGTTAGATGTGATTAGCCTCGAGAAGCCTCAGCGGAAATGGGCCTCATCTCGCCTGGAGGGCAAAACCTCCTGGATTTTCTCGAGTTGCGGCAGGTGCTCTCGACTTACCAAGGGGACCAGAGGGACCCGCTCTGGAGGCCTCAGGAAAGGCCTGTCCCCATGCGAGTTCCTTGGGGGCCTCTCGGGATTCCTCTCCCGTCGATGCCGGGGCCTAAGACCTTGTGTGGAGTCGGGGCCGGACCTGAGGATTCCTCTCCAGTGCTGACTTGGATCTTGGGGTACTTCTGGAGTCTCCCCAGGGGAGTCAGTCCTCGTCTCGAATGCGGGCATGCACTTGCGCTTTCCTCCAGAGCGGTAGCAGCAGTGTCACGCAGTCCGCCGCGTGGATCAAAGGATCTATGGTTTTCCCGCGAGTCTTTCCCACGAGGCTTTCCCCCGAGGCTTTCAAACAGGTCTGTCCCACGTGCACACGTGGTGGGAGTCGATCCTCGGCTTGAACGTCAAGGCAGTGCAGGGAAAACAGGTTCCTCTGGAATGGACTGACACATCTGGGGGACTCTTGGAATGGTGGCACGACCCTGGAGTTCCTCTCGCCTTTCCTGTGGAGAGCGCCTCCTCTTGAGATGCGACGGGAACGCCGGGAATTCCTTCCCTACGAAACAGGGAAAGGATCCCTCATCTCGAGCTAGGAGGCGGAAACGGGGCTCCCCTGGATGTGTGCGGGACCCCACGTGCTTCCTCTCGAGTGGAGACGGGTATGTCGGGGAACTTCTTTAGTTGCAGCAAGGGTGTGAAGGACCCTTTGGAAGTTCCAGTGGTTAGATGTGATTAGCCTCGAGAAGCCTCAGCGGAAATGGGCCTCAACTCGCCTGGAGGGCAAAACCTCCTGGATTTTCTCGAGTTGCGGCAGGTGCTCTCGACTTACGACGGGGACCTCAGGGACCCGCTCTGGAGGCCTCCGGAAAGGCCAGTCCCCATGCGAGTTCCTCGGGGGCCTCTCGGGATTCCTCTCCCGTCGGTGCCGGGGCCTAAGACCTTGTGTGGAGTCGGGGCCGGAATCTGAGGATTCCTCTCCAGTGCTGACATGGATCTTGGGGTACTTCTGGAGTCTCCCCAGGGGAGTCAGTCCTCGTCTCGAATGCGGGCATGCACTTGCGCTTTCCTCCAGAGCGGTAGCAGCAGTGTCACGCAGTCCGCCGCGTGGATCAAAGGATCTATGGTTTTCCCTCGAGTCTTTCCCACGAGGCTGTCCCACGCGGTTTTCCCAAGGGCTGTGCACGTACACACGTGGTGGGAGTCGATCCTCGGCTTGAACGTCAAGGCAGTTTAGGGAAAACAGGTTCCTCTGGAATGGACTGACACATCTGGGGTACTCTTGGAATGGTGTCACGACCCTGGAGTTCCTCTCGCCTTTCCTGTGGAGAGCGCCTCCTCTTGAGATGCGATGGGAACCCCGGGAATTCTTTCCCTACGAAACAGGGATAGGATCCTTCACCTCGAACAAGGAGGCGGATACGGGGCTCCCCTGGATGTGTGCGGCACCCCACGTGCTTCCTTTCGAGTGGAGACGGGTATGTCGCGGAACTGCTTGAGTTGCAGCTAGGGTGTGAAGGACCCTTTGGAAGTTCCAGTGGTTAGATGTGATTAGCCTCGAGAAGCCTCAGCGGAAATGGGCCTCATCTCGCCTGGAGGGCAAAACCTCCTGGATTTTCTCGAGTTGCGGCAGGTGCTCTCGACTTACCAAGGGGACCAGAGGGACCCGCTCTGGAGGCCTCAGGAAAGGCCTGTCCCCATGCGAGTTCCTTGGGGGCCTCTCGGGATTCCTCTCCCGTCGATGCCGGGGCCTAAGACCTTGTGTGGAGTCGGGGCCGGAACCTGAGGATTCCTCTCCAGTGCTGACTTGGATCGTGGGGTACTTCTGGAGTCTCCCCAGGGGAGTCAGTCCTCGTCTCGAATGCGGGCATGCACTTGCGCTTTCCTCCAGAGCGGTAGCAGCAGTGTCACGCAGTCCGCCGCGTGGATCAAAGGATCTATGGTTTTCCCTCGAGTCTTTCCCACGAGGCTTTCCCCCGAGGCTTTCAAACAGGTCTGTCCCACGTGCACACGTGGTGGGAGTCGATCCTCGGCTTGAACGTCAAGGCAGTGCAGGGAAAACAGGTTCCTCTGGAATGGACTGACACATCTGGGGGACTCTTGGAATGGTGGCACGACCCTGGAGTTCCTCTCGCCTTTCCTGTGGAGAGCGCCTCCTCTTGAGATGCGACGGGAACGCCGGGAATTCCTTCCCTACGAAACAGGGAAAGGATCCCTCATCTCGAGCTAGGAGGCGGAAACGGGGCTCCCCTGGATGTGTGCGGGACCCCACGTGCTTCCTCTCGAGTGGAGACGGGTATGTCGGGGAACTTCTTTAGTTGCAGCAAGGGTGTGAAGGACCCTTTGGAAGTTCCAGTGGTTAGATGTGATTAGCCTCGAGAAGCCTCAGCGGAAATGGGCCTCAACTCGCCTGGAGGGCAAAACCTCCTGGATTTTCTCGAGTTGCGGCAGGTGCTCTCGACTTACGACGGGGACCTCAGGGACCCGCTCTGGAGGCCTCCGGAAAGGCCAGTCCCCATGCGAGTTCCTCGGGGGCCTCTCGGGATTCCTCTCCCGTCGGTGCCGGGGCCTAAGACCTTGTGTGGAGTCGGGGCCGGAACCTGAGGATTCCTCTCCAGTGCTGACAAGGATCTTGGGGTACTTCTGGAGTCTCCCCAGGGGAGTCAGTCCTCGTCTCGAATGCGGGCATGCACTTGCGCTTTCCTCCAGAGCGGTAGCAGCAGTGTCACGCAGTCCGCCGCGTGGATCAAAGGATCTATGGTTTTCCCTCCAGTCTTTCCCACGAGGCTTTCCCACGAGGCTTTCCCTCAGGGCTGTCCCACGTGCACACGTGGTGGGACTCGATCCTCGGCTTGAACGTCAAGGCAGTGCAGGGAAAACAGGTTCCTCTGTAATGGACTGACACATCTGGTGGTCTCTTGGAATGGTGGCACGACCCTGGAGTTTCTCTCGCCTTTCCTGTGGAGAGCGCCTCCTCTTGAGATGCGACGGGAACGCCGGGAATTCTTTCCCTACTAAACAGGGAAAGGATCCCTCATCTCAAGCTAGGAAGCGGAAACGGGGCACACCTGGATGTGTGCGGGACCACACGTGCTTCCTCTCGAGTGGAGACGGGTTGTCGGGGAACTTCTTGACTTGCAGCAAGGGTGTGAAGGACCCTTTGGAAGTTCCAGTGGTTAGATGTGATTGAACTCGAGAAGCCTCAGCGGAAATGGGCCTCATCTCGCCTGGAGGGCAAAACCTCCTGGATTTTCTCGAGTTGCGGCAGGTGCTCTCGACTTACGACGGGGACCTCAGGGACCCGCTCTGGAGGCCTCAGGAAAGGCCAGTCCCCATGCGAGTTCCTCGGGGGCCTCTCGGGATTCCTCTCCCGTCGATGCCGGGGCCTAAGACCTTGTGTGGAGTCGGGGCCAGAACCTGAGGATTCCTCTCCAGTGCTGACATGGATCTTGGGGTACTTCTGGAGTCTCCCCAGGGGAGTCAGTCATCCTCTCGAATGCGCGCATGCACTTGTGCTTTCCTCCAGAGCGGTAGCAGCAGTGTCACGCTGTACGCCGCGTGGATCAAAGGATCTATGGTTTTCCCTCGAGTCTTTCCCACGAGGCTTTCCCACGAGCCTTTCCACAGGGCTGTCCCACGTGCACACGTGGTGGGAGTCGATCCTCGGCTTGAACGTCAAGGCAGTGCAGGGAAAACAGGTTCCTCTGGAATGGACTGACACATCTGGGGGACTCTTGGAATGGTGGCACGACCCTGGAGTTCCTCTTGCCTTTCCTGTGGAGAGCACCTCCTCTTGAGATGCGCCGGGAACGCCGGGAATTCTTTCCCTACGAAAAAGGGAAAGGATTCCTCATCTCGAGGTAGGAGGCAGAAACGGGGCTCCCCTGGATGTGTGCGGGACCCCACATGCTTCCTCTCGAGTGGAGACGGGTATGTCGGGGAACTTCTTGAGTTGCAGCAAGGGTGTGAAGGACCCTTTGGAAGTTCCAGTGGTTAGACGTGATTAGCGTCGAGAAGCCTCAGCGGAAATGGGCCTCATCTCGCCTGGAGGGCAAAACCTCCTGGATTTTCTCGAGTTGCGGCAGGTGCTCTCGACTTACGACGGGGACCTCAGGGACCCGCTCTGGTGGCCTCAGGAAAGGCAAGTCCCCATGCGAGTTCCTCGGGGGCCTCTCGGGATTCCTCTCCCGTCAATGCCGGGGACTAAGACCTTGTGTGGAGTCGGGGCCGGAACCTGAGGATTCCTCTCCAGTGCTGACATGGATCTTGGGGTACTTCTGGAATCTCCCCAGGGGAGTCAGTCCTCGTCTCGAATGCGGGCATGCACTTGCGCTTTCCTCCAGAGCGGTAGCAGCAGTGTCACGCAGTCCGCCGCGTGGATCAAAGGATCTATGGTTTTCCCTCGAGTCTTTCCCACGAGGCTTTCCCACAGGGCTGTCCCACGTGCACACGTGGTGGAAGTCGATCCTCGGCTTGAACGTCAAGGCAGTGCAGGGAAAACATGTTCCTCTGGAATGGACTGACACATCTGGGGGACTCTTGGAATGGTGGCACGACCCTGGAGTTCCTCTCGCCTTTCCTGTGGAGAGTGCCTCCTCTTGAGATGCGACGGGAACGCCGGGAATTCTTTCCCTACGAAACAGGGAAAGGATCCCTCATCTCGAGCTAGTAGGCGGAAACGGGTCTCCCCTGTATGTGTGCGGGACCCCACGTGCTTCCTCACGAGTGGAGGCGGGTATGTCGGGGAACTTCTTGAGTTGCAGCAAGGGTGTGAAGGACCCTTAGGAAGTTCCAGTGGTTAGACGTGATTAGCCTCGAAAAGCCTCAGCGGAAATGGGCCTCATCTCGCATGGAGGGCAAAACCTCCTGGATTTTCTCGAGTTGCGGCAGGTGCTCTCGACTTACGACGGGGACCTCATGGACCCGCTCTGGTGGCCTCAGGAAAGGCCAGTCCCCATGCGAGTTCCTCGGGGGCCTCTCGGGATTCCTCTCCCGTCGATGCCGGGGCCTAAACCTTGTGTGGAGTCGGGGCCGGAACCTGAGGATTCCTCTCCAGTGCTGACATGGATCTTGGGGTACTTCTGGAGTCTCCCCAGGGGAGTCAGTCCTCGTCTCGAATGCGGGCATGCACTTGCGCTTTCCTCCAGAGCGGTAGCAGCAGTGTCACGCAATCCGCCGCGTGGATCAAAAGACCTATGGATTTCCCTCGAGTCTTTCCCACGAGTCTTTCCCACGAGGCTTTCCCACAGTGCTGTCCCACGTGCACACGTGGTGGGAGTCGATCCTCGGCTTGAACGTCAAGGCAGTGCAGGGAAAACAGGTTCCTCTGGAATGGACTGACACATCTGGTGGACTCTTGGAATGGTGGCACGACCCTGGAGTTCCTCTCGCCTTTCCTGTGGATAGCGCCTCCTCTTGAGATGCGACGGGAACGCCGGGAATTCTTTCCCTACGAAACAGGGAAAGGATCCCTCATCTCGAGCTAGGAGGCGGAAACGGGGCTCCCCTGGATGTGTGCGGGATCCCACGTGCTTCCTCTCGAGTGGAGACGGGTATGTCGGGGAACTTCTTGAGTTGCATCAAAGGTGTGAAGGACCATTTGGAAGTTCCAGTGGTTAGATGTGATTAGCCTCGAGAAGCCTCAGCGGAAATGGGCCTCATCTCGCCTGGAGGGCAAAACCTCCTGGATTTTCTCGAGTTGCGGCAGGTGCTCTCGACTTACGACCGGGACCTCAGGGACCCGCTCTGGTGGACTCAGGAAAGGCCAGTCCCCATGCGAGTTCCTCGGGGGCCTCTCGGGATTCCTCTCCCGTCAATGCCTGGGCCTAAGACCTTGTGTGGAGTCGGGGCCGGAACCTGAGGATTCCTCTCCAGTGCTGACATGGATCTTGGGGTACTTCTGGAGTCTCCCCAGGGGAGTCAGTCCTCGTCTCGAATGCGGGCATGCACTTGCGCTTTCCTCCAGAGCGGTAGCAGCAGTGTCACGCAGTCCGCCGCGTGGATCAAAGGATCTATGGATTTCCCTCGAGTCTTTCCCACGAGTCTTTCCCACGAGGCTTTCCCACGGGGCTTTCCCACAGGGCTGTCCCACGTGCACACGTGGTGGGAGTCGATCGTCGGCTTGAACGTCAAGGCAGTGCAGGGAAAACAGGTTCCTCTGGAATGGACTGACACATCTGGGGGACTCTTGGAATGGTGGCACGACCCTGGAGTTCCTCTCCCCTTTCCTGTGGAGAGCGCCTCCTCTTGAGATTCGATTGGAACACCGGGAATTCTTTCCCTACGAAACAGGGAAAGGATCCCTCATCTCGAGCTAGGAGGCGGAAACGGGGCTCCCCTGGATGTGTGAGGGACCCCACGTGCTTCCTCTCGAGTGGAGACGGGTATGTCGGGGAACTTCTTGAGTTGCAGCAAGGGTGTGAAGGACCCTTAGGAAGTTCCAGTGGTTAGACGTGATTAGCCTCGAGAAGCCTCAGGGGAAATGGGCCTCATCTCGCCTGGAGGGCAAAACCTCCTGGATTTTCTCTAGTTGCGGCAGGTGCTCTCGACTTACTACGAGGACCTCAGGGACCCGCTCTGGTGGCCTCAGGAAAGGCCAGTCCCCATGCGAGTTCCTCGGGGGCCTCTCGGGATTCCTCTCCCCTCGATTCCGGGGACTAAGACCTTGTGTGGAGTCGGGGCCGGAACCTGAGGATTCCTCTCCAGGGCTGACATGGATCTTGGGGTACTTCTGGAGTCTCCCCAGGGGAGTCAGTCCTCGTCTCGAATGCGGGCATGCACTTGCGCTTTCCTCCAGAGCGGTAGCAGCAGTGTCACGCAGTCCGCCGCGTGGATCAAAGGATCTATGGTTTTCCCTCGAGTCTTTCCCACGAGGCTTTCCCACGAGGCTTTCCCACAGGGCTGTCCCACGTGCACACGTGGTGGGAGTCGATCCTCGGCTTGAACGTCAAGGCAGTGCAGGGAAAACAGGTTCCTCTGGAATGGACTGACACATCTGGGGGACTCTTGGAATGGTGGCATGACCCTGGAGTTCCTCTCGCCTTTCCTGTGGAGAGCGCCTCCTCTTGAGATTCGATTGGAACACCGGGAATTCTTTCCCTACGAAACAGGGAAAGGATCCCTCCTCTCGAGCTAGGAGGCGGAAACGGGGCTCCCCTGGATGTGTGCGAGACCCCACGTGCTTCATCTCGAGTGGAGACGGGTATGTCGGGGAACTTCTTGAGTTGCAGCAATATTGTGAAGGACCCTTTGGAAGTTCCAGTGGTTAGATGTTATTGGCCTCGAGAAGCCTCAGCGGAAATGGGCCTCATCTCGCCAAGAGGGCAAAACCTCCTGGATTTTCTCGAGTTGCGGCAGGTGCTCTCGACTTACGACGGGGACCTCAGGGACCCGCTCTGGTGGCCTCAGGAAAGGCCAGTCCCCATGCGAGTTCCTCGGGGGCCTCTCGGGATTCCTCTCCCGTCGATGCCGGGGCCTAAGACCTTGTGTGGAGTCGGGGCCGGAACCTGAGGATTCCTCTCCAGTGCTGACATGGATCTTGGGGTACTTCTGGAGTCTCCCCAGGGGAGTCAGTCCTCGTCTCAAATGCGGGCATGCACTTGCGCTTTCTTCCAGAGCGGTAGCAGCAGTGTCACGCAATCCGCCGCGTGGATCAAAGGATCTATGGTTTTCCCTCGAGGCTTTCCCACGAGGCTTTCCCACAGGGCTGTCCCACGTGCACACGTGGTGGGAGTCGATCCTCGGCTTGAACGTCAAGGCAGTGCAGGGAAAACAGGTTCCTCTGGAATGGACTGACACATCTGGGGGACTCTTGGAATGGTGTCACGACCCTGGAGTTCCTCTCGCCTTTCCTGTGGAGAGCGCCTCCTCTTGAGATGCGACTGGAACGCCGGGAATTCTTTCCCTACGAAACAGGGAAAGGATCCCTCATCTTGAGCTAGGAGGCGGAAACGGGGCTCCCCTGGATGTGTGCGGGACACCACGTGCTTCCTCTCGAGTGCAGACGGGTATGTCGGGAACTTCTTGAGTTGCAGCAAGGGTGTGAAGGACCCTTTGGAAGTTCCAGTGTTTAGATGTGATTGGCCTCGAGAAGCCTCAGCGGAAATGGGCCTCATCTCGCCTGGAGGGCAAAACCTCCTGGATTTTCTCGAGTTGCGGCAGGTGCTCTCGACTTACGACGGGGACCTCAGGGAACCGCTCTGGTGGCCTCAGGAAAGGCCAGTCCCCATGCGAGTTCCTCGGGGGCCTCTCGGGATTCCTCTCCCGTCGATGCCGGGGCCTAAGACCTTGTGTGGAGTCGGGGCCGGAACCTGAGGATTCCTCTCCAGTGCTGACATGGATTTTGGGGTACTTCTGGAGTCTCCCCAGGGGAGTCAGTCCTCGTCTCGAATGCGGGCATGCACTTGCGCTTTCCTCCAGAGCGGTAGCAGCAGTGTCACGCAGTCCGCCGCGTGGATCAAAGGATCTATGGTTTTCCCTCGAGTCTTTCCCACGAGGCTTTCCCACGAGGCTTTCCCACAGGGCTGTCCCACGTGCACACGTGGTGGGAGTCGATCCTCGGCTTGAACGTCAAGGCAGTGCAGGGAAAACAGGTTCCTCTGGAATGGACTGACACATCTGGGGGACTCTTGGAATGGTGGCACGACCCTGGAGTTCCTCTCGCCTTTCCTGTGGAGAGCGCCTCCTCTTGAGATGCGACGGGAACGCCGGGAATTCTTTCCCTACGAAACAGGGAAAGGATCCCTCATCTTGAGCTAGGAGGCGGAAACCGGGCTCCCCTGGATGTGTGCGGGACCCCACGTGCTTCCACTCGAGTAGAGACTGGTATGTCGGGGAACTTCTTGAGTTGCAGCAAGGGTGTGAAGGACCCTTTGGAAGTTCCAGTGGTCAGACGTGATTGGCCTCGAGAAGCCTCAGCGGAAATGGGCCTCATCTCGCCTGGAGGGCAAAACCTCCTGGATTTTCTCGAGTTGCGGCAGGTGCTCTCGACTTACGACGGGGAACTCAGGGACCCGCACTGGTGGCCTCAGGAAAGGCCAGTCCCCATGCGAGTTCCTCGGGGGCCTCTCGGGATCCCTCTCCCGTCGATGCCGGGGCCTAAGACCTTGTGTGGAGTCGGGGCCGGAACCTGAGGATTCCTCTCCAGTGCTGACATGGATCTTGGGGTACTTCTGGAGTCTCCCCAGGGGAGTCAGTCCTCGTCTCGAATGCGGGCATGCACTTGCGCTTTCCTCCAGAGCGGTAGCAGCAGTGTCACGCAGTCTGCCGCGTGGATCAAAGGATCTATTGTTTTCCCTCGAGTCTTTCCCACGAGGCTTTCCCACGAGGCTTTCCCACAGGGCTGTCCCACGTGCACACGTGGTTGGAGTCGATCCTCGGCTTGAACGTCAAGGCAGTGCAGGGAAAACAGGTTCCTCTGGAATGGACTGACACATCTGGGGGACTCTTGGAATGGTGGCACGACCCTGGAGTTCCTCTCGCCTTTCCTGTGGAGAGCGCCTCCTCTTGAGATGTGACGGGAATGCTGGGAATTCTTTCCCTACGAAACAGGGAAAGGATCCCTCATCTCGAGCTAGGAGGCGGAAACGGGGCTCCCCTGGATGTGTGCGGGACACCACGTGCTTCCTCTCGAGTGCAGACGGGTATGTCAGGGAACTTCTTGAGTTGCAGCAAGGGTGTGAAGGACCCTTTGGAAGTTCCAGTGGTTAGATGTGATTGGCCTCGAGAAGCCTCAGCGGAAATGGGCCTCATCTCGCCTGGAGGGCAAAACCTCCTGGATTTTCTCGAGTTGCGGCAGGTGCTCTCGACTTACGACGGGGACCTCAGGGACCCGCTCTGGTGGCCTCAGGAAAGGCCAGTCCCCATGCGAGTTCCTCGGGGGCGTCTCGGGATTCCTCTCCCGTCGATGCCGGGGCCTAAGACCTTGTGTGGAGTCGGGGCCGGAACCTGAGGATTCCTCTCCAGTGCTGACATGGATCTTGGGGTACTTCTGGAGTCTCCCCAGGGGAGTCAGTCCTCGTCTCGAATGCGGGCATGCACTTGCCCTTTCCTCCAGAGCGGTAGCAGCAGTGTCACGCAGTCCGCCGCGTGGATCAAAGGATCTATGGTTTTCCCTCGAGTCTTTCCCACGAGGCTTTCCCACGAGGCTTTCCCACAGGGCTGTCCCACGTGCACACGTGGTGGGAGTCGATCCTCGGCTTGAACGTCAAGGCAGTGCAGGGAAAACAGGTTCCTCTGGAATGGACTGACACATCTGGGGGACTCTTGGAATGGTGGCACGACCCTGGAGTTCCTCTCGCCTTTCCTGTGGAGAGCGCCTCCTCTTGAGATGCGACGGGAACGCCGGGAAATCTTTCCCTAAGAAACAGGAAAAGGATCCCTCATCTCGAGCTAGGAGGCGGAAACGGGGCTCCCCTGGATGTGTGCGGGACACCACGTGCTTCCTCTCGAGTGCAGACGGGTATGTCGGGGAACTTCTTGAGTTGCAGCAAGGGTGTGAAGGACCCTTTGGAAGTTCCAGTGGTTAGATGTGATTGGCCTCGAGAAGCCTCAGCGGAAATGGGCCTCATCTCGCCTGGAGGGCAAAACCTCCTGGATTTTCTCGAGTTGCGGCAGGTGCTCTCGACTTACGACGGGGACCTCAGGGACCCGCTCTGGTGGCCTCAGGACAGGCCAGTCCCCATGCGAGTTCCTCGGGGGACTCTCGGGATTCCTCCCCCGTCGATGCCGGGGCCTAAGACCTTGTGTGGAGTCGGGTCCGGAACCTGAGGATTCCTCTCCAGTGTTGACATGGATCTTGGGGTACTTCTGGAGTCTCCCCAGGGGAGTCAGTCCTCATCTCGAATGCGGGCATGCACTTGCGCTTTCCTCCAGAGCGGTAGCAGCAGTGTCACGCAGTCCGCCGCGTGGATCAAAGGATCTATGGTTTTCCCTCGAGTCTTTCCCACGAGGCTTTCCCACGAGGCTTTCCCACAGGGCTGTCCCACGTGCACACGTGGTGGGAGTCGATCCTCGGCTTGAACGTCAAGGCAGTGCAGGGAAAACAGGTTCCTCTGGAATGGACTGACACATCTGGGGGACTCTTGGAATGGTGGCACGACCCTGGAGTTCCTCTCGCCTTTCCTGTGGAGAGCGCCTCCTCTTGAGATGCGACGGGAACGCCGGGAATTCTTTCCCTACGAAACAGGGAAAGGATCCCTCATCTCGAGCTAGGAGGCGGAAACGGGGCTCCCCTGGATGTGTGCGGGACACCACGTGCTTCCTCTCGAGTGCAGACGGGTATGTCGGGGAACTTCTTGAGTTGCAGCAAGGGTGTGAAGGACCCTTTGGAAGTTCCAGTGGTTAGATGTGATTGGCCTCGAGAAGCCTCAGCGGAAATGGGCCTCATCTCGCCTGGAGGGCAAAACCTCCTGGATTTTCTCGAGTTGCGGCAGGTGCTCTCAACTTACGACGGGGACCTCAGGGACCCGCTCTGGTGGCCTCAGGACAGGCCAGTCCCCATGTGAGTTCCTCGGGGGCCTCTCGGGATTCCTCTCCCGTCGATGCCGGGGCCTCAGACCTTGTGTGGATTCGGGGCCGGAACCTGAGGATTCCTCTCCAGTGCTGACATGGATCTTGGGGTACTTCTGGAGTCTCCCCAGGGTAGTCTGTCCTCGTTTCGAATGCGTGCATGCACTTGCGCTTTCCTCCAGAGCGGTAGCAGCAGTGTCACGCAGTCCGCCGCGTGGATTAAAGGATCTATGGTTTTCCCTCGAGTCTTTCCCACGAGGCTTTCCCACGAGGCTTTCCCACAGGGCTGTCCCACGTGCACACGTGGTGGGAGTCGATCCTCGGCTTGAACGTCAAGGCAGTGCAGGGAAAACAGGTTCCTCTGGAATGGACTGACACATCTGGGGGACTCTTGGAATGGTGGCATGACCCTGGAGTTCCTCTCGCCTTTCCTGTGGATAGCGCCTCCTCTTGAGATGCGACGGGAACGCCGGGAATTCTTTCCCTACGAAACAGGGAAAGGATCCCTCATCTCGAGCTAGGAGGCGGAAACGGGGCTCCCCTGGATGTGTGCGGGACACCACGTGCTTCCTCTCGAGTGCAGACGGGTATGTCGGGGAACTTCTTGAGTTGCAGCAAGGGTGTGAAGGACCCTTTGGAAGTTCCAGTGGTTAGATGTGATTGGCCTCGAGAAGCCTCAGCGGAAATGGGCCTCATCTCGCCTGGAGGGCAAAACCTCCTGGATTTTCTCGAGTTGCGACAGGTGCTCTCGACTTACGCCGGGGACCTCAGGGACCCGCTCTGGTGGCCTCAGGAAAGGCCAGTCCCCATGCGAGTTCCTCGGGGGCCTCTGGGGATTCCTCTCCCGTCGATGCCGGGGCCTAAGACCTTGTGTGGAGTCGGGGCCGGAACCTGAGGATTCCTCTCCAGTGCTGACATGGATCTTGGGGTACTTCTGGAGTCTCCCCAGGGGAGTTAGTCCTCGTCTCGAATGCGGGCATGCACTTGCGCTTTCCTCCAGAGCGGTAGCAGCAGTGTCACGCAGTCCGCCACGTGGATCAAAGGATCTATGGTTTTCCCTCGAGTCTTTCCCACGAGGCTTTCCCACGAGGCTTTCCCACAGGGCTGTCTCACGTGCACACGTGGTGGGAGTCGATCCTCGGCTTGAACGTCAAGGCAGTGCAGGGAAAACAGGTTCCTCTAGAATGGACTGACATATCTGGGGGACTCTTGGAATGGTGGCATGACCCTGGAGTTCCTCTCGCCTTTCCTGTGGAGAGCGCCTCCTCTTGAGTTGCGACGGGAACGCCGGGAATTCTTTCCCTACGAAACAGGGAAAGGATCCCTCAACTCGAGCTAGGAGGCGGAAACGGGGCTCCCCTGGATGTGTGCGGGACAGCACGTGCTTCCACTCGAGTGCAGAGGGGTACGTCGGGGAACTTCTTGAGTTGCAGCAATGGTGTGAAGGACCCTTTGGAAGTTCCAGTGGTTAGATGTGATTGGCCTCGAGAAGCCTCAGCGGAAATGGGCCTCATCTCGCCTGGAGGGCAAAACCTCCTGGATTTTCTCGAGTTGCGGCAGGTGCTCTCGACTTACGACGGGGACCTCAGGGACCCGCTCTGGTGGCCTCAGGAAAGGCCAGTCCCCATGCGAGTTTCTCGGGGGCCTCTCGGGATTCCTCTCCCGTCGATGCCGGGGCCTAAGACCTTGTGTGGAGTCGGGGCCGGAACCTGAGGATTCCTCTCCAGTGCTGACATGGATCTTGGGGTACTTCTGGAGTCTCCCCAGGGGAGTCAGTCCTCGTCTCGAATGCGGGCATGCACTTGCGCTTTCCTCCAGAGCGGTAGCAGCAGTGTCACGCAGTCCGCCGCGTGGATCAAAGGATCTATGGTTTTCCCTCGAGTCTTTCCCACGAGGCTTTCCCACGAGGCTTTCCCACAGGGCTGTCCCACGTGCACACGTGGTGGGAGTCGATCCTCGGCTTGAACGTCAAGGCAGTGCAGGGAAAACAGGTTCCTCTGGAATGGACTGACACATCTGGGGGACTCTTGGAATGGTGGCATGACCCTGGAGTTCCTCTCGCCTTTACTGTGGAGAGCGCCTCCTCTTGAGATGCGACGGGAACGCCGGGAATTCTTTCCCTACGAAACAGGAAAGGATCCCTCATTTCGAACTAGGAGGCGGAAACGGGGCTCCCCTGGATGTGTGCGGGACCCCACGTGCTTCCTCTCGAGTGGAGACGGGTATGTCGGGGAACTTCTTGAGTTGCAGCAAGGGTGTGAAGGATCCTTTGGAAGTTCCAGTGGTTAGACGTGATTAGCCTCGAGAAGCCTCAGCGGAAATGGGCCTCATCTCGCCTGGAGGGCAAAACCTCCTGGATTTTCTCGAGTTGCGGCAGGTGCTCTCGACTTACGACGGGGACCTCAGGGACCCGCTCTGGTGGCCTCAGGAAAGGCCAGTCCCCATGCGAGTTCCTCGGGGGCCTCTCGGGATTCCTCTCCCGTCGATGCAGGGGCCTAAGACCTTGTGTGGAGTCGGGGACGGAACCTTAGGATTCCTCTCCAGTGCTGACATGGATCTTGGGGTACTTCTGGAGTCTCCCCAGGGGAGTCAGTCCTCGTCTCGAATGCGGGCATGCACTTGCGCTTTCCTCCAGAGCGGTAGCAGCAGTGTCACGCAGTCCGCCGCGTGGATCAAAGGATCTATGGTTTTCCCTCGAGTCTTTCCCCCGAGGCTTTCCCACGAGGCTTTCCCACAGGGCTGTCCCACGTGCACACGTGGTGGGAGTCGATCCTCGGCTTGAACGTCAAGGCAGTGCAGGGAAAACAGGTTCCTCTGGAATGGACTGACACATCTGGGGGACTCTTGGAATGGTGGCACGACCCTGGAGTTCCTCTCGCCTTTCCTGTGGAGAGCGCCTCCTCTTGAGATGCGACGGGAATGCCGGGAATTCTTTCCCTACGAAACAGGGAAAGGATCCCTCATCTCGAGCTAGGAGGCGGAAACGGGGCTCCCCTGTATGTGTGCGGGACCCCACGTGCTTCCTCTCGAGTGGAGACGGGTATGTCGCAGAACTGCTTGAGTTGCAGCAATGGTGTGAAGGACCCTTTGGAAGTTCCAGTGGTTAGACGTGATTGGCCTCGAGAAGCCTCAGCGGAAATGGGCCTCATCTCGCCTGGAGGGCAAAACCTCCTGGATTTTCTCGAGTTGCGGCAGGTGCTCTCGACTTACGACGGGGACCTCAGGGACCCGCTCTGGTGGCCTCAGGAAAGGCCAGTCCCCATGCGAGTTCCTCGGGGGCCTCTCGGGATTCCTCTCCCGTCGATGCCGGGGCCTAAGACCTCGTGTGGAGTCGGGGCCGGAACCTGAGGATTCCTCTCCAGTGCTGACATGGATCTTGGGGTACTTCTGGAGTCTCCTCAGGGGAGTCAGTCCTCGTCTCGAATGCGGGCATGCACTTGCGCTTTCCTCCAGAGCGGTAGCAGCAGTGTCACGCAGTCCGCCCAATGGGTCAAAGGATCTATGTTTTTCCCTCGAGTCTTTCCCACGAGGCTTTCCCACGAGGCTTTCCCACAGGGCTGTCCCATGTGCACACGTGGTGGGAGTCGATCCTCGGCTTGAACGTCAAGGCAGTGCAGGGAAAACAGGTTCCTCTGGAATGGACTGACACATCTGGGGGACTCTTGGAATGGTGGCACGACCCTGGAGTTCCTCTCGCCTTTCCTGTGGAGAGCGCCTCCTCTTGAGATGCGACGGGAACGCCGGGAATTCTTTCCCTACGAAACAGGGAAAGGATCACTCATCTCGAGCTAGGAGGCGGAAACGGGGCTCCCCTGGATGTGTGCGGGACCCACGTGCTTCCTCTCGAGTGGAGACGGGTATGTCGGGGAACTTCTTGAGTTGCAGCAAGGGTGTGAAGGACCCTTTGGAAGTTCCAGTGGTTAGACGTGATTAGCCTCGAGAAGCCTCAGCGGAAATGGGCCTCATCTCGCCTGGAGGGCAAAACCTCCTGGATTTTCTCGAGTTGCGGCAGGTGCTCTCGACTTACGACGGGGACCTCAGGGACCCGCTCTGGTGGACTCAGGAAAGGCCAGTCCCCATGCGAGTTCCTCGGGGGCGTCTCGGGATTCCTCTCCCGTCGATGCCGGGGCCTAAGACCTTGTGTGGAGTCGGGGCCGCAACCTGAGGATTCCTCTCCAGTGCTGACATGGATCTTGGGGTACTTCTGGAGTCTCCCCAGGGGAGTCAGTCCTCGTCTCGAATGCGGGCATGCACTTGCGCTTTCCTCCAGAGCGGTAGCAGCAGTGTCACGCAGTCTGCCGAGTGGATCAAAGGATCTATGGTTTTCCCTCGAGTCTTTCCCACGAGGCTTTCCCACGAGGCTTTCCCACAGGGCTGTCCCACGTGCACACGTGGTGGGAGTCGATCCTCGGCTTGAACGTCAAGGCAGTGCAGGGAAAACAGGTTCCTCTGGAATGGACTGACACATCTGGGGGACTCTGGGAATGGTGGCACGACCCTGGAGTTCCTCTCGCCTTTCCTGTGGAGAGCGCCTCCTCTTGAGATGCGACGGGAACGCCGGGACTTCTTTCCCTACGAAACAGGGAAAGGATCCCTCATCTCGAGCTAGGAGGCGGAAACGGGGCTCCCCTTGATGTGTGCGGGACACCACGTGCTTCCTCTCGAGTGGAGACGGGTATGTCGGGGAACTTCTTGAGTTGCAGCAAGGGTGTGAAGGACCCTTTGGAAGTTCCAGTGGTTAGACGTGATTGGCCTCGAGAAGCCTCAGCGGAAATGGGCCTCATCTCGCCTGGAGGGCAAAACCTCCTGGATTTTCTCGAGTTGCGGAAGGTGATCTCGACTTACGACGGGGACCTCAGGGACCCGCTCTGGTGGCCTCAGGAAAGGCCAGTCCCCATGCGAGTTCCTCGGGGGCCTCTCGGGATTTCTCTCCCGTCGATGCCGGGGCCTCAGACCTTGTGTGGAGTCGGGGCTGGAACCTGAGGATTTCTCTCCAGTGCTGACATGGATCTTGGGGTACTTCTGGAGTCTCCCCAGGGGAGTCAGTCCTCGTCTCGAATGCCGGCATGCACTTGCGCTTTCCTCCAGAGCGAGAGCAGCAGTGTCACGCAGTCCGCCGCGTGGTTCAAAGGATCTATGGTTTTCCCTCGAGTCTTTCCCACGAGGCTTTCCCACGAGGCTTTCCCACAGGGCTGTCCCACGTGAACACGTCTTGGGAGTCGATCCTCGGCTTGATCGTCAAGGCAGTGCAGGGAAAACATATTCCTCTGGAATGGACTGACACATCTGGGGGACTCTTGGAATGGTGGCACGACCCTGGAGTTCCTCTCGCCTTTCCTGTGGAGAGCGCCTCCTCTTGAGATGCGACGGGAACGCCGGGAATTCTTTCCCTACGAAACAGGGAATGGATCCCTCATCTCGAGCTAGGAGGCGGAAACGGGGCACCCTTTATGTGTGCGAGACCCAGTGCTTCCTCTCGAGTGGAGACGGGTATGTCGGAGAACTTCTTGAGTTGCAGCAAGGGTGTGAAGGACCCTTTGGAAGTTCCAGTGGTTAGACGTGATTAGCCTCGAGAAGCCTCAGCGGAAATGGGCCTCATCTCGCCTGGAGGGCAAAACCTCCTGGATTTTCTCGAGTTGCGGCAGGTGCTCTCGACTTACGACGGGGACCTCAGGGACCCGCTCTGGTGGCCTCAGGAAAGGCCAGTCCCCATGCGAGTTCCTCGGGGGCCTCTCGGGATTCCTCTCCCGTCGATGCCGGGGCCTAAGACCTTGTGTGGAGTCGGGGCCGGAACCTGAGAATTCCTCTCCAGTGCTGACATGGATCTTGGGGTCCTTCTGGAGTCTCCCCAGGGGAGTCAGTCCTCGTCTCGAATGCGGGCATGCACTTGCGCTTTCCTCCAGAGCGGTAGCAGCAGTGTCACGCAGTCCGCCGCGTGGATCAAAGGATCTATGGTTTTCCCTCGAGTCTTTCCCACGAGGCTTTCCCACGAGGCTTTCCCAAAGGGCTGTCCCACGTGCACACGTGGTGGGAGTCGATCCTCGGCTTGAACGTCAAGGCAGTGCAGGGAAAACAGGTTCCTCTGGAATAGACTGACACATCTGGGGGACTCTTGGAATGGTGGCACGACCCTGGAGTTCCTCTCGCCTTTCCTGTGGAGAGCACCTCCTCTTGAGATGCGACGGGAACGCCGGGAATTCTTTCCCTACGAAACAGGGAAAGGATCCCTCATCTCGAGCTAGGAGGCGGAAACGGAGCTCCCCTGGATGTGTGCGGGACCCCACGTGCTTCCTCTCGAGTGGAGACGGGTATGTCTGGGAACTTCTTGAGTTGCAGCAATGGTGTGAAGGACCCTTTGGAAGTTCCAGTGGTTAGATGTGATTGGCCTCGAGAAGCCTCAGCGGAAATGGGCCTCATCTCGCCTGGAGGGCAAAACCTCCTGGATTTTCTCGAGTTGCGGCAGGTGCTCTCGACTTACGACGGGGACCTCAGGGACCCGCTCTGGTGGACTCAGGAAAGGCCAGTCCCCATGCGAGTTCCTCGGGGGCGTCTCGGGATTCCTCTCCCGTCGATGCCGGGGCCTAAGACCTTGTGTGGAGTCGGGGCCGCAACCTGAGGATTCCTCTCCAGTGCTGACATGGATCTTGGGGTACTTCTGGAGTCTCCCCAGGGGAGTCAGTCCTCGTCTCGAATGCGGGCATGCACTTGCGCTTTCCTCCAGAGCGGTAGCAGCAGTGTCACGCAGTCTGCCGAGTGGATCAAAGGATCTATGGTTTTCCCTCGAGTCTTTCCCACGAGGCTTTCCCACGAGGCTTTCCCACAGGGCTGTCCCACGTGCACACGTGGTGGGAGTCGATCCTCGGCTTGAACGTCAAGGCAGTGCAGGGAAAACAGGTTCCTCTGGAATGGACTGACACATCTGGGGGACTCTGGGAATGGTGGCACGACCCTGGAGTTCCTCTCGCCTTTCCTGTGGAGAGCGCCTCCTCTTGAGATGCGACGGGAACGCCGGGAATTCTTTCCCTATGAAACAGGGAAAGGATCCCTCATCTCGAGCTAGGAGGCGGAAACGGGGCTCCCCTGGATGTGTGCGGGACCCCACGTGCTTCCTCTCGAGTGGAGACGGGTATGTCGGGGAACTTCTTGAGTTGCAGCAAGGGTGTGAAGGTCCCTTTGGAAGTTCCAGTGGTTAGACGTGATTGGCCTCGAGAAGCCTCAGCGGAAATGGGCCTCATCTCGCCTGGAGGGCAAAACCTCCTGGATTTTCTCGAGTTGCGGCAGGTGCTCTCGACTTACGACGGGGACCTCAGGGACCCGCTCTGGTGGCCTCAGGAAAGGCCAGTCCCCATGCGAGTTCCTCGGGGGCCTCTCCGGATTCCTCTCCCGTCGATGCCGGGGCCTAAGACCTTGTGTGGAGTCGGGGCCGGAACCTGAGGATTCCTCTCCAGTGCTGACATGGATCTTGGGGTACTTCTGGAGTCTCCCCAGGGGAGTCAGTCCTTGTCTCGAATGCGGGCATGCACTTGCGCTTTCCTCCAGAGCGGTAGCAGCAGTGTCACGCAGTCTGCCGTGTGGATCAAAGGATCTATGGTTTTCCCTCGAGTCTTTCCCACGAGGCTTTCCCACGAGGCTTTCCCACAGGGCTGTCCCACGTGCACACGTGGTGGGAGTCGATCCTCGGCTTGAACGTCAAGGCAGTGCAGGGAAAACAGGTTCCTCTGGAATGGACTGACACATCTGGGGGACTCTTGGAATGGTGGCACGACCCTGGAGTTCCTCTCGCCTTTCCTGTGGAGAGCGCCTCCTCTTGAGATGCGACGAGAACGCCGGGACTTCTTTCCCTACGAAACAGGGAAAGGATCCCTCATCTCGAGCTAGGAGGCGGAAACGGGGCTCCCCTTGATGTGTGCGGGACACCACGTGCTTCCTCTCGAGTGGAGACGGGTATGTCGGGGAACTTCTTGAGTTGCAGCAAGGGTGTGAAGGACCCTTTGGAAGTTCCAGTGGTTAGACGTGATTGGCCTCGAGAAGCCTCAGCGGAAATGGGCCTCATCTCGCCTGGAGGGCAAAACCTCCTGGATTTTCTCGAGTTGCGGAAGGTGATCTCGACTTACGACGGGGACCTCAGGGACCCGCTCTGGTGGCCTCAGGAAAGGCCAGTCCCCATGCGAGTTCCTCGGGGGCCTCTCGGGATTTCTCTCCCGTCGATGCCGGGGCCTCAGACCTTGTGTGGAGTCGGGGCTGGAACCTGAGGATTTCTCTCCAGTGCTGACATGGATCTTGGGGTACTTCTGGAGTCTCCCCAGGGGAGTCAGTCCTCGTCTCGAATGCGGGCATGCACTTGCGCTTTCCTCCAGAGCGAGAGCAGCAGTGTCACGCAGTCCGCCGCGTGGATCAAAGGATCTATGGTTTTCCCTCGAGTCTTTCCCACGAGGCTTTCCCACGAGGCTTTCCCACAGGGCTGTCCCACGTGAACACGTCTTGGGAGTCGATCCTCGGCTTGATCGTCAAGGCAGTGCAGGGAAAACATACTCCTCTGGAATGGACTGACACATCTGGGGGACTCTTGGAATGGTGGCACGACCCTGGAGTTCCTCTCGCCTTTCCTGTGGAGAGCGCCTCCTCTTGAGATGCGACGGGAACGCCGGGAATTCTTTCCCTACGAAACAGGGAATGGATCCCTCATCTCGAGCTAGGAGGCGGAAACGGGGCTCCCCTGTATGTGTGCGAGACCCAGTGCTTCCTCTCGAGTGGAGACGGGTATGTCGGAGAACTTCTTGAGTTGCAGCAAGGGTGTGAAGGACCCTTTGGAAGTTCCAGTGGTTAGACGTGATTAGCCTCGAGAAGCCTCAGCGGAAATGGGCCTCATCTCGCCTGGAGGGCAAAACCTCCTGGATTTTCTCGAGTTGCGGCAGGTGCTCTCGACTTACGACGGGGACCTCAGGGACCCGCTCTGGTGGCCTCAGGAAAGGCCAGTCCCCATGCGAGTTCCTCGGGGGCCTCTCGGGATTCCTCTCCCGTCGATGCCGGGGCCTAAGACCTTGTGTGGAGTCGGGGCCGGAACCTGAGAATTCCTCTCCAGTGCTGACATGGATCTTGGGGTCCTTCTGGAGTCTCCCCAGGGGAGTCAGTCCTCGTCTCGAATGCGGGCATGCACTTGCGCTTTCCTCCAGAGCGGTAGCAGCAGTGTCACGCAGTCCGCCGCGTGGATCAAAGGATCTATGGTTTTCCCTCGAGTCTTTCCCACGAGGCTTTCCCACGAGGCTTTCCCAAAGGGCTGTCCCACGTGCACACGTGGTGGGAGTCGATCCTCGGCTTGAACGTCAAGGCAGTGCAGGGAAAACAGGTTCCTCTGGAATAGACTGACACATCTGGGGGACTCTTGGAATGGTGGCACGACCCTGGAGTTCCTCTCGCCTTTCCTGTGGAGAGCGCCTCCTCTTGAGATGCGACGGGAACGCCGGGAATTCTTTCCCTACGAAACAGGGAAAGGATCCCTCATCTCGAGCTAGGAGGCGGAAACGGAGCTCCCCTGGATGTGTGCGGGACCCCACGTGCTTCCTCTCGAGTGGAGACGGGTATGTCTGGGAACTTCTTGAGTTGCAGCAATGGTGTGAAGGACCCTTTGGAAGTTCCAGTGGTTAGATGTGATTGGCCTCGAGAAGCCTCAGCGGAAATGGGCCTCATTTCGCCTGGAGGGCAAAACCTCCTGGATTTTCTCGAGTTGCGGCAGGTGCTCTCGACTTACGACGGGGACCTCAGGGACCCGCTCTGGTGGCCTCAGGAAAGGCCAGTCCCCATGCGAGTTCCTCGGGGGCCTCTCGGGATTCCTCTCCCGTCGATGCCGGGGCCTAAGACCTTGTGTGGAGTCGGGGCCGGAACCTGAGGATTCCTCTCCAGTGCTGACATGGATCTTGGGGTACTTCTGGAGTCTCCCCAGGGGAGTCAGTCCTCGTCTCGAATGCGGGCATGCACTTGCGCTTTCCTCCAGAGCGGTAGCAGCAGTGTCACGCAGTCCGCCGCGTGGATCAAAGGATCTATGGTTTTCCCTCGAGTCTTTCCCACGAGGCTTTCCCACGAGGCTTTCCCACAGGGCTGTCCCACGTGCACACGTGGTGGGAGTCGATCCTCGGCTTGAACGTCAAGGCAGTGCAGGGAAAACAGGTTCCTCTGGAATAGACTGACACATCTGGGGGACTCTTGGAATGGTGGCACGACCCTGGAGTTCCTCTCGCCTTTCCTGTGGAGAGCGCCTCCTCTTGAGATGCGACGGGAACGCCGGGAATTCTTTCCCTACGAAACAGGGAAAGGATCCCTCATCTCGAGCTAGGAGGCGGAAACGGAGCTCCCCTGGATGTGTGCGGGACCCCACGTGCTTCCTCTCGAGTGGAGACGGGTATGTCTGGGAACTTCTTGAGTTGCAGCAATGGTGTGAAGGACCCTTTGGAAGTTCCAGTGGTTAGATGTGATTGGCCTCGAGAAGCCTCAGCGAAAATGGGCCTCATCTCGCCTGGAGGGCAAAACCTCCTGGATTTTCTCGAGTTTCGGCAGGTGCTCTCGACTTACGACGGGGACCTCAGGGAACCGCTCTGGTGGCCTCAGGAAAGGCCAGTCCCCATGCGAGTTCCTCGGGGGCCTCTCGGGATTCCTCTCCCGTCGATGCCGGGGCCTAAGACCTTGTGTGGAGTCGGGGCCGGAACCTGAGGATTCCTCTCCAGTGCTGACATGGATCTTGGGGTACTTCTGGAGTCTCCCCAGGGGAGTCAGTCCTCGTCTCGAATGCGGGCATGCACTTGCGCTTTCCTCCAGAGCGAGAGCAGCAGTGTCACGCAGTCCGCCGCGTGGATCAAAGGATCTATGGTTTTCCCTCGAGTCTTTCCCACGAGGCTTTCCCACGAGGCTTTCCCACAGGGCTGTCCCACGTGAACACGTCTTGGGAGTCGATCCTCGGCTTGAACGTCAAGGCAGTGCAGGGAAAACATGTTCCTCTGGAATGGACTGACACATCTGGGGGACTCTTGGAATGGTGGCACGACCCTGGAGTTCCTCTCGCCTTTCCTGTGGAGAGCGCCTCCTCTTGAGATGCGACGGGAACGCCGGGAATTCTTTCCCTACGAAACAGGGAATGGATCCCTCATCTCGAGCTAGGAGGGGGAAACGGGGCTCCCCTGGATGTGTGCGAGACCCAGTGCTTCCTCTCGAGTGGAGACGGGTATGTCGGAGAACTTCTTGAGTTGCAGCAAGGGTGTGAAGGACCCTTTGGAAGTTCCAGTGGTTAGATGTGAATGGCCTCGAGAAGCCTCAGCGGAAATGGGCCTCATCTCGCTTGGAGGGCAAAACCTCTTGGATTTTCTCGAGTTTCGGCAGGTGCTCCCGACTTACGACGGGGATCTCAGGGAACCGCTCTGGTGGCCTCAGGAAAGGCCAGTCCCCATGCGAGTTCCTCGGGGGCGTTTCGGGATTCCTCTCCCTTCGATGCCGGGGCCTAAGACCTTGTGTGGAGTCGGGGCCGGAACCTGAGGATTCCTCTCAAGTGCTGACATGGATCTTGGGGTACTTCTGGAGTCTCCCCAGGGGAGTAAGTCCTCGTCTCGAATGTGGGCATGCATTGTGCTTTCCTCCAGAGCGGTAAGAGCAGTGTCACGCAGTCCGCCGCGTGGATCATAGGATCTATGGTTTTCCCTCGAGTCTTTCCCACGAGGCTTTCCCACGAGGCTTTCCCACAGGGCTGTCCCACGTGCACACGTGGTGGGAGTCGATCCTCGGCTTGAACGTCAAGGCAGTGCAGGGAAAACAGGTTCCTCTGGAATGGACTGACACATCTGGGGGACTCTTGGAATGGTGTCACGACCCTGGAGTTCCTCTCGCCTTTCCTGTGGAGAGCGCCTCCTCTTGAGATGCGACGGGAACGCCGGGAATTCTTTCCCTACGAAACAGGGAAAGGATCCCTCATCTCGAGCTAGGAGGCGGAAACGGGGCTCCCCTGGATGTGTGCGGGACCCACGTGCTTCCTCTCGAGTGGAGACGGGTATGTCGGGGAACTTCTTGAGTTGCAGCAATGGTGTGAAGGACCCTTTGGAAGTTCCAGTGGTTAGACGAGATTAGCCTCGAGAAGCCTCAGCGGAAATGGGCCTCATCTCGCCTGGAGGGCAAAACCTCCTGGATTTTCTCGAGTTGCGGCAGGTGCTCTCGACTTACGATGGGGACCTCAGGGACCCGCTCTGGTGGCCTCAGGAAAGGCCAGTCCCCATGCGAGTTCCCTGGGGGCCTCTCGAGATTCCTCTCCCGTCGATGTCGGGGCCTAAGACCTTGTGTGGAGTCGGGGCCAGAACCTGAGGATTCCTCTCCAGTGCTGACATGGATCTTGGGGTACTTCTGGAGTCTCCCCAGGGGAGTCAGTCCTCGTCTCGAATGCGGGCATGCACTTGCGCTTTCCTCCAGAGCGGTAGCAGCCGTGTCACGCAGTCCTCCGCGTGGATCAAAGGATCTATGGTTTTCCCTCGAGTCTTTCCCACGAGGCTTTCCCACGAGGCTTTCCCACAGGGCTGTCCCACGTGCACACGTGGTGGGAGTCGATCCTCGGCTTGAACGTCAAGGCAGTGCAGGGAAAACAGGTTCCTCTGGAATGGACTGACACATCTGGGGGACTCTTGGAATGGTGTCACGACCCTGGAGTTCCTCTCGCCTTTCCTGTGGAGAGCGCCTCCTCTTGAGATGCGACTGGAACGCCGGGAATTCTTTCCCTACGAAACAGGGAAAGGATCCCTCATCTCGAGCTAGGAGGCGGAAACGGGGCTCCCCTGGATGTGTGCGGGACACCACGTGCTTCCTCTCGAGTGCAGACGGGTATGTCGGGAACTTCTTGAGTTGCAGCAAGGGTGTGAAGGACCCTTTGGAAGTTCCAGTGGTTAGATGTGATTGGCCTCGAGAAGCCTCAGCGGAAATGGGCCTCATCTCGCCTGGAGGGCAAAACCTCCTGGATTTTCTCGAGTTGCGGCAGGTGCTCTCGACTTACGACGGGGACCTCAGGGACCCGCTCTGGTGGCCTCAGGAAAGGCCAGTCCCCATGCGAGTTCCTCGGGGGCCTCTCGGGATTCCTCTCCCGTCGATGCCGGGGCCTAAGACCTTGTGTGGAGTCGGGGCCGGAACCTGAGGATTCCTCTCCAGTGCTGACATGGATTTTGGGGTACTTCTGGAGTCTCCCCAGGGGAGTCAGTCCTCGTCTCGAATGCGGGCATGCACTTGCGCTTTCCTCCAGAGCGGTAGCAGCAGTGTCACGCAGTCCGCCGCGTGGATCAAAGGATCTATGGTTTTCCCTCGAGTCTTTCCCACGAGGCTTTCCCACGAGGCTTTCCCACAGGGCTGTCCCACGTGCACACGTGGTGGGAGTCGATCCTCGGCTTGAACGTCAAGGCAGTGCAGGGAAAACAGGTTCCTCTGGAATGGACTGACACATCTGGGGGACTCTTGGAATGGTGGCACGACCCTGGAGTTCCTCTCGCCTTTCCTGTGGAGAGCGCCTCCTCTTGAGATGCGACGGGAACGCCGGGAATTCTTTCCCTACGAAACAGGGAAAGGATCCCTCATCTTGAGCTAGGAGGCGGAAACGGGGCTCCCCTGGATGTGTGCGGGACCCCACGTGCTTCCACTCGAGTAGAGACTGGTATGTCGGGGAACTTCTTGAGTTGCAGCAAGGGTGTGAAGGACCCTTTGGAAGTTCCAGTGGTCAGACGTGATTGGCCTCGAGAAGCCTCAGCGGAAATGGGCCTCATCTCGCCTGGAGGGCAAAACCTCCTGGATTTTCTCGAGTTGCGGCAGGTGCTCTCGACTTACGACGGGGAACTCAGGGACCCGCACTGGTGGCCTCAGGAAAGGCCAGTCCCCATGCGAGTTCCTCGGGGGCCTCTCGGGATCCCTCTCCCGTCGATGCCGGGGCCTAAGACCTTGTGTGGAGTCGGGGCCGGAACCTGAGGATTCCTCTCCAGTGCTGACATGGATCTTGGGGTACTTCTGGAGTCTCCCCAGGGGAGTCAGTCCTCGTCTCGAATGCGGGCATGCACTTGCGCTTTCCTCCAGAGCGGTAGCAGCAGTGTCACGCAGTCTGCCGCGTGGATCAAAGGATCTATTGTTTTCCCTCGAGTCTTTCCCACGAGGCTTTCCCACGAGGCTTTCCCACAGGGCTGTCCCACGTGCACACGTGGTTGGAGTCGATCCTCGGCTTGAACGTCAAGGCAGTGCAGGGAAAACAGGTTCCTCTGGAATGGACTGACACATCTGGGGGACTCTTGGAATGGTGGCACGACCCTGGAGTTCCTCTCGCCTTTCCTGTGGAGAGCGCCTCCTCTTGAGATGTGACGGGAATGCCGGGAATTCTTTCCCTACGAAACAGGGAAAGGATCCCTCATCTCGAGCTAGGAGGCGGAAACGGGGCTCCCCTGGATGTGTGCGGGACACCACGTGCTTCCTCTCGAGTGCAGACGGGTATGTCAGGGAACTTCTTGAGTTGCAGCAAGGGTGTGAAGGACCCTTTGGAAGTTCCAGTGGTTAGATGTGATTGGCCTCGAGAAGCCTCAGCGGAAATGGGCCTCATCTCGCCTGGAGGGCAAAACCTCCTGGATTTTCTCGAGTTGCGGCAGGTGCTCTCGACTTACGACGGGGACCTCAGGGACCCGCTCTGGTGGCCTCAGGAAAGGCCAGTCCCCATGCGAGTTCCTCGGGGGCGTCTCGGGATTCCTCTCCCGTCGATGCCGGGGCCTAAGACCTTGTGTGGAGTCGGGGCCGGAACCTGAGGATTCCTCTCCAGTGCTGACATGGATCTTGGGGTACTTCTGGAGTCTCCCCAGGGGAGTCAGTCCTCGTCTCGAATGCGGGCATGCAGTTGCGCTTTCCTCCAGAGCGGTAGCAGCAGTGTCACGCAGTCCGCCGCGTGGATCAAAGGATCTATGGTTTTCCCTCGAGTCTTTCCCACGAGGCTTTCCCACGAGGCTTTCCCACAGGGCTGTCCCACGTGCACACGTGGTGGGAGTCGATCCTCGGCTTGAACGTCAAGGCAGTGCAGGGAAAACAGGTTCCTCTGGAATGGACTGACACATCTGGGGGACTCTTGGAATGGTGGCACGACCCTGGAGTTCCTCTCGCCTTTCCTGTGGAGAGCGCCTCCTCTTGAGATGCGACGGGAACGCCGGGAATTCTTTCCCTACGAAACAGGGAAAGGATCCCTCATCTCGAGCTAGGAGGCGGAAACGGGGCTCCCCTGGATGTGTGCGGGACACCACGTGCTTCCTCTCGAGTGCAGACGGGTATGTCGGGGAACTTCTTGAGTTGCAGCAAGGGTGTGAAGGACCCTTTGGAAGTTCCAGTGGTTAGATGTGATTGGCCTCGAGAAGCCTCAGCGGAAATGGGCCTCATCTCGCCTGGAGGGCAAAACCTCCTGGATTTTCTCGAGTTGCGGCAGGTGCTCTCAACTTACGACGGGGACCTCAGGGACCCGCTCTGGTGGCCTCAGGACAGGCCAGTCCCCATGCGAGTTCCTCGGGGGCCTCTCGGGATTCCTCTCCCGTCGATGCCGGGGCCTCAGACCTTGTGTGGATTCGGGGCCGGAACCTGAGGATTCCTCTCCAGTGCTGACATGGATCTTGGGGTACTTCTGGAGTCTCCCCAGGGTAGTCTGTCCTCGTTTCGAATGCGTGCATGCACTTGCGCTTTCCTCCAGAGCGGTAGCAGCAGTGTCACGCAGTCCGCCGCGTGGATTAAAGGATCTATGGTTTTCCCTCGAGTCTTTCCCACGAGGCTTTCCCACGAGGCTTTCCCACAGGGCTGTCCCACGTGCACACGTGGTGGGAGTCGATCCTCGGCTTGAACGTCAAGGCAGTGCAGGGAAAACAGGTTCCTCTGGAATGGACTGACACATCTGGGGGACTCTTGGAATGGTGGCATGACCCTGGAGTTCCTCTCGCCTTTCCTGTGGATAGCGCCTCCTCTTGAGATGCGACGGGAACGCCGGGAATTCTTTCCCTACGAAACAGGGAAAGGATCCCTCATCTCGAGCTAGGAGGCGGAAACGGGGCTCCCCTGGATGTGTGCGGGACACCACGTGCTTCCTCTCGAGTGCAGACGGGTATGTCGGGGAACTTCTTGAGTTGCAGCAAGGGTGTGAAGGACCCTTTGGAAGTTCCAGTGGTTAGATGTGATTGGCCTCGAGAAGCCTCAGCGGAAATGGGCCTCATCTCGCCTGGAGGGCAAAACCTCCTGGATTTTCTCGAGTTGCGACAGGTGCTCTCGACTTACGCCGGGGACCTCAGGGACCCGCTCTGGTGGCCTCAGGAAAGGCCAGTCCCCATGCGAGTTCCTCGGGGGCCTCTGGGGATTCCTCTCCCGTCGATGCCGGGGCCTAAGACCTTGTGTGGAGTCGTGGCCGGAACCTGAGGATTCCTCTCCAATGCTGACATGGATCTTGGGGTACTTCTGGAGTCTCCCCAGGGGAGTTAGTCCTCGTCTCGAATGCGGGCATGCACTTGCGCTTTCCTCCAGAGCGGTAGCAGCAGTGTCACGCAGTCCGCCACGTGGATCAAAGGATCTATGGTTTTCCCTCGAGTCTTTCCCACGAGGCTTTCCCACGAGGCTTTCCCACAGGGCTGTCTCACGTGCACACGTGGTGGGAGTCGATCCTCGGCTTGAACGTCAAGGCAGTGCAGGGAAAACAGGTTCCTCTAGAATGGACTGACATATCTGGGGGACTCTTGGAATGGTGGCATGACCCTGGAGTTCCTCTCGCCTTTCCTGTGGAGAGCGCCTCCTCTTGAGTTGCGACGGGAACGCCGGGAATTCTTTCCCTACGAAACAGGGAAAGGATCCCTCAACTCGAGCTAGGAGGCGGAAACGGGGCTCCCCTGGATGTGTGCGGGACAGCACGTGCTTCCACTCGAGTGCAGAGGGGTACGTCGGGGAACTTCTTGAGTTGCAGCAATGGTGTGAAGGACCCTTTGGAAGTTCCAGTGGTTAGATGTGATTGGCCTCGAGAAGCCTCAGCGGAAATGGGCCTCATCTCGCCTGGAGGGCAAAACCTCCTGGATTTTCTCGAGTTGCGGCAGGTGCTCTCGACTTACGACGGGGACCTCAGGGACCCGCTCTGGTGGCCTCAGGAAAGGCCAGTCCCCATGCGAGTTTCTCGGGGGCCTCTCGGGATTCCTCTCCCGTCGATGCCGGGGCCTAAGACCTTGTGTGGAGTCGGGGCCGGAACCTGAGGATTCCTCTCCAGTGCTGACATGGATCTTGGGGTACTTCTGGAGTCTCCCCAGGGGAGTCAGTCCTCGTCTCGAATGCGGGCATGCACTTGCGCTTTCCTCCAGAGCGGTAGCAGCAGTGTCACGCAGTCCGCCGCGTGGATCAAAGGATCTATGGTTTTCCCTCGAGTCTTTCCCACGAGGCTTTCCCACGAGGCTTTCCCACAGGGCTGTCCCACGTGCACACGTGGTGGGAGTCGATCCTCGGCTTGAACGTCAAGGCAGTGCAGGGAAAACAGGTTCCTCTGGAATGGACTGACACATCTGGGGGACTCTTGGAATGGTGGCATGACCCTGGAGTTCCTCTCGCCTTTACTGTGGAGAGCGCCTCCTCTTGAGATGCGACGGGAACGCCGGGAATTCTTTCCCTACGAAACAGGAAAGGATCCCTCATTTCGAACTAGGAGGCGGAAACGGGGCTCCCCTGGATGTGTGCGGGACCCCACGTGCTTCCTCTCGAGTGGAGACGGGTGTGTCGGGGAACTTCTTGAGTTGCAGCAAGGGTGTGAAGGATCCTTTGGAAGTTCCAGTGGTTAGACGTGATTAGCCTCGAGAAGCCTCAGCGGAAATGGGCCTCATCTCGCCTGGAAGGCAAAACCTCCTGGATTTTCTCGAGTTGCGGCAGGTGCTCTCGACTTACGACGGGGACCTCAGGGACCCGCTCTGGTGGCCTCAGGAAAGGCCAGTCCCCATGCGAGTTCCTCGGGGGCCTCTCGGGATTCCTCTCCCGTCGATGCAGGGGCCTAAGACCTTGTGTGGAGTCGGGGACGGAACCTTAGGATTCCTCTCCAGTGCTGACATGGATCTTGGGGTACTTCTGGAGTCTCCCCAGGGGAGTCAGTCCTCGTCTCGAATGCGGGCATGCACTTGCGCTTTCCTCCAGAGCGGTAGCAGCAGTGTCACGCAGTCCGCCGCGTGGATCAAAGGATCTATGGTTTTCCCTCGAGTCTTTCCCCCGAGGCTTTCCCACGAGGCTTTCCCACAGGGCTGTCCCACGTGCACACGTGGTGGGAGTCGATCCTCGGCTTGAACGTCAAGGCAGTGCAGGGAAAACAGGTTCCTCTGGAATGGACTGACACATCTGGGGGACTCTTGGAATGGTGGCACGACCCTGGAGTTCCTCTCGCCTTTCCTGTGGAGAGCGCCTCCTCTTGAGATGCGACGGGAATGCCGGGAATTCTTTCCCTACGAAACAGGGAAAGGATCCCTCATCTCGAGCTAGGAGGCGGAAACGGGGCTCCCCTGTATGTGTGCGGGACCCCACGTGCTTCCTCTCGAGTGGAGACGGGTATGTCGCAGAACTGCTTGAGTTGCAGCAATGGTGTGAAGGACCCTTTGGAAGTTCCAGTGGTTAGACGTGATTGGCCTCGAGAAGCCTCAGCGGAAATGGGCCTCATCTCGCCTGGAGGGCAAAACCTCCTGGATTTTCTCGAGTTGCGGCAGGTGCTCTCGACTTACGACGGGGACCTCAGGGACCCGCTCTGGTGGCCTCAGGAAAGGCCAGTCCCCATGCGAGTTCCTCGGGGGCCTCTCGGGATTCCTCTCCCGTCGATGCCGGGGCCTAAGACCTCGTGTGGAGTCGGGGCCGGAACCTGAGGATTCCTCTCCAGTGCTGACATGGATCTTGGGGTACTTCTGGAGTCTCCTCAGGGGAGTCAGTCCTCGTCTCGAATGCGGGCATGCACTTGCGCTTTCCTCCAGAGCGGTAGCAGCAGTGTCACGCAGTCCGCCCAATGGGTCAAAGGATCTATGTTTTTCCCTCGAGTCTTTCCCACGAGGCTTTCCCACGAGGCTTTCCCACAGGGCTGTCCCATGTGCACACGTGGTGGGAGTCGATCCTCGGCTTGAACGTCAAGGCAGTGCAGGGAAAACAGGTTCCTCTGGAATGGACTGACACATCTGGGGGACTCTTGGAATGGTGGCACGACCCTGGAGTTCCTCTCGCCTTTCCTGTGGAGAGCGCCTCCTCTTGAGATGCGACGGGAACGCCGGGAATTCTTTCCCTACGAAACAGGGAAAGGATCCCTCATCTCGAGCTAAGAGGTGGAAACGGGGCTCCCCTGGATGTGTGCGGGACCCCACGTGCTTCCTCTCGATTGGAGACGGGTATGTCGGGGAACTTCTTGAGTTGCAGCAAGGGTGTGAAGGACCCTTTGGAAGTTCCAGTGGTTAGATTTAATTGGCCTCGAGAAGCCTCAGCGGAAATGGGCCTCATCTCGCCTGGAGGGCAAAACCTCCTGGATTTTCTCGAGTTGCGGCAGGTGCTCTCGACTTACGACGGGGACCTCAGGGACCCGCTCTGGTGGCCTCAGGAAAGGCCAGTCCCCATGCGAGTTCCTCGGGGGCCTCTCGGGATTCCTCTCCCGTCGATGCCGGGGCCTAAAACCTTGTGTGGAGTCGGGGCCGGAACCTGAGGATTCCTCTCCAGTGCTGACATGGATCTTGGGGTACTTCTGGAGACTCCCCAGGGTAGTCAGTCCTCGTCTCGAATGCGGGCATGCACTTGCGCTTTCCTCCAGAGCGGTAGCAGCAGTGTCACGCTGTCCGCCGCGTGGATCAAAGGATCTATGGTTTTCCCTCGAGTCTTTCCCACGAGGCTTTCCAACGGGGCTTTCCCACAGGGCTGTCCCACGTGCACACGTGGTGGGAGTCGATCCTCGGCTTGAACGTCAAGGCAGTGCAGGGAAAACAGGTTCCTCTGGAATGGACTGACACATCTGGGGGACTCTTGGAATGGTGTCACGACCCTGGAGTTCCTCTCGCCTTTCCTGTGGAGAGCGCCTCCTCTTGAGATGCGACGGGAACGCCGGGAATTCTTTCCCTACGAAACAGGGAAAGGATCACTCATCTCGAGCTAGGAGGCGGAAACGGGGCTCCCCTGGATGTGTGCGGGACCCACGTGCTTCCTCTCGAGTGGAGACGGGTATGTCGGGGAACTTCTTGAGTTGCAGCAAGGGTGTGAAGGACCCTTTGGAAGTTCCAGTGGTTAGACGTGATTAGCCTCGAGAAGCCTCAGCGGAAATGGGCCTCATCTCGCCTGGAGGGCAAAACCTCCTGGATTTTCTCGAGTTGCGGCAGGTGCTCTCGACTTACGACGGGGACCTCAGGGACCCGCTCTGGTGGACTCAGGAAAGGCCAGTCCCCATGCGAGTTCCTCGGGGGCGTCTCGGGATTCCTCTCCCGTCGATGCCGGGGCCTAAGACCTTGTGTGGAGTCGGGGCCGCAACCTGAGGATTCCTCTCCAGTGCTGACATGGATCTTGGGGTACTTCTGGAGTCTCCCCAGGGGAGTCAGTCCTCGTCTCGAATGCGGGCATGCACTTGCGCTTTCCTCCAGAGCGGTAGCAGCAGTGTCACGCAGTCTGCCGAGTGGATCAAAGGATCTATGGTTTTCCCTCGAGTCTTTCCCACGAGGCTTTCCCACGAGGCTTTCCCACAGGGCTGTCCCACGTGCACACGTGGTGGGAGTCGATCCTCGGCTTGAACGTCAAGGCAGTGCAGGGAAAACAGGTTCCTCTGGAATGGACTGACACATCTGGGGGACTCTGGGAATGGTGGCACGACCCTGGAGTTCCTCTCGCCTTTCCTGTGGAGAGCGCCTCCTCTTGAGATGCGACGGGAACGCCGGGAATTCTTTCCCTATGAAACAGGGAAAGGATCCCTCATCTCGAGCTAGGAGGCGGAAACGGGGCTCCCCTGGATGTGTGCGGGACCCCACGTGCTTCCTCTCGAGTGGAGACGGGTATGTCGGGGAACTTCTTGAGTTGCAGCAAGGGTGTGAAGGTCCCTTTGGAAGTTCCAGTGGTTAGATGTGATTGGCCTCGAGAAGCCTCAGCGGAAATGGGCCTCATCTCGCCTGGAGGGCAAAACCTCCTGGATTTTCTCGAGTTGCGGCAGGTGCTCTCGACTTACGACGGGGACCTCAGGGACCCGCTCTGGTGGCCTCAGGAAAGGCCAGTCCCCATGCGAGTTCCTCGGGGGCCTCTCCGGATTCCTCTCCCGTCGATGCCGGGGCCTAAGACCTTGTGTGGAGTCGGGGCCGGAACCTGAGGATTCCTCTCCAGTGCTGACATGGATCTTGGGGTACTTCTGGAGTCTCCCCAGGGGAGTCAGTCCTTGTCTCGAATGCGGGCATGCACTTGCGCTTTCCTCCAGAGCGGTAGCAGCAGTGTCACGCAGTCTGCCGTGTGGATCAAAGGATCTATGGTTTTCCCTCGAGTCTTTCCCACGAGGCTTTCCCACGAGGCTTTCCCACAGGGCTGTCCCACGTGCACACGTGGTGGGAGTCGATCCTCGGCTTGAACGTCAAGGCAGTGCAGGGAAAACAGGTTCCTCTGGAATGGACTGACACATCTGGGGGACTCTTGGAATGGTGGCACGACCCTGGAGTTCCTCTCGCCTTTCCTGTGGAGAGCGCCTCCTCTTGAGATGCGACGAGAACGCCGGGACTTCTTTCCCTACGAAACAGGGAAAGGATCCCTCATCTCGAGCTAGGAGGCGGAAACGGGGCTCCCCTTGATGTGTGCGGGACACCACGTGCTTCCTCTCGAGTGGAGACGGGTATGTCGGGGAACTTCTTGAGTTGCAGCAAGGGTGTGAAGGACCCTTTGGAAGTTCCAGTGGTTAGACGTGATTGGCCTCGAGAAGCCTCAGCGGAAATGGGCCTCATCTCGCCTGGAGGGCAAAACCTCCTGGATTTTCTCGAGTTGCGGAAGGTGATCTCGACTTACGACGGGGACCTCAGGGACCCGCTCTGGTGGCCTCAGGAAAGGCCAGTCCCCATGCGAGTTCCTCGGGGGCCTCTCGGGATTTCTCTCCCGTCGATGCCGGGGCCTCAGACCTTGTGTGGAGTCGGGGCTGGAACCTGAGGATTTCTCTCCAGTGCTGACATGGATCTTGGGGTACTTCTGGAGTCTCCCCAGGGGAGTCAGTCCTCGTCTCGAATGCGGGCATGCACTTGCGCTTTCCTCCAGAGCGAGAGCAGCAGTGTCACGCAGTCCGCCGCGTGGATCAAAGGATCTATGGTTTTCCCTCGAGTCTTTCCCACGAGGCTTTCCCACGAGGCTTTCCCACAGGGCTGTCCCACGTGTACACGTCTTGGGAGTCGATCCTCGGCTTGATCGTCAAGGCAGTGCAGGGAAAACATATTCCTCTGGAATGGACTGACACATCTGGCGGACTCTTGGAATGGTGGCACGACCCTGGAGTTCCTCTCGCCTTTCCTGTGGAGAGCGCCTCCTCTTGAGATGCGACGGGAACGCCGGGAATTCTTTCCCTACGAAACAGGGAATGGATCCCTCATCTCGAGCTAGGAGGCGGAAACGGGGCTCCCCTGTATGTGTGCGAGACCCAGTGCTTCCTCTCGAGTGGAGACGGGTATGTCGGAGAACTTCTGGAGTTGCAGCAAGGGTGTGAAGGACCCTTTGGAAGTTCCAGTGGTTAGACGTGATTAGCCTCGAGAAGCCTCAGCGGAAATGGGCCTCATCTCGCCTGGAGGGCAAAACCTCCTGGATTTTCTCGAGTTGCGGCAGGTGCTCTCGACTTACGACGGGGACCTCAGGGACCCGCTCTGGTGGCCTCAGGAAAGGCCAGTCCCCATGCGAGTTCCTCGGGGGCGTTTCGGGATTCCTCTCCCGTCGATGCCGGGGCCTAAGACCTTGTGTGGAGTCGGGGCCGGAACCTGAGAATTCCTCTCCAGTGCTGACATGGATCTTGGGGTCCTTCTGGAGTCTCCCCAGGGGAGTCAGTCCTCGTCTCGAATGCGGGCATGCACTTGCGCTTTCCTCCAGAGCGGTAGCAGCAGTGTCACGCAGTCCGCCGCGTGGATCAAAGGATCTATGGTTTTCCCTCGAGTCTTTCCCACGAGGCTTTCCCACGAGGCTTTCCCAAAGGGCTGTCCCACGTGCACACGTGGTGGGAGTCGATCCTCGGCTTGAACGTCAAGGCAGTGCAGGGAAAACAGGTTCCTCTGGAATAGACTGACACATCTGGGGGACTCTTGGAATGGTGGCACGACCCTGGAGTTCCTCTCGCCTTTCCTGTGGAGAGCGCCTCCTCTTGAGATGCGACGGGAACGCCGGGAATTCTTTCCCTACGAAACAGGGAAAGGATCCCTCATCTCGAGCTAGGAGGCGGAAACGGAGCTCCCCTGGATGTGTGCGGGACCCCACGTGCTTCCTCTCGAGTGGAGACGGGTATGTCTGGGAACTTCTTGAGTTGCAGCAATGGTGTGAAGGACCCTTTGGAAGTTCCAGTGGTTAGATGTGATTGGCCTCGAGAAGCCTCAGCGGAAATGGGCCTCATTTCGCCTGGAGGGCAAAACCTCCTGGATTTTCTCGAGTTGCGGCAGGTGCTCTCGACTTACGACGGGGACCTCAGGGACCCGCTCTGGTGGCCTCAGGAAAGGCCAGTCCCCATGCGAGTTCCTCGGGGGCCTCTCGGGATTCCTCTCCCGTCGATGCCGGGGCCTAAGACCTTGTGTGGAGTCGGGGCCGGAACCTGAGGATTCCTCTCCAGTGCTGACATGGATCTTGGGGTCCTTCTGGAGTCTCCCCAGGGGAGTCAGTCCTCGTCTCGAATGCGGGCATGCACTTGCGCTTTCCTCCAGAGCGGTAGCAGCAGTGTCACGCAGTCCGCCGCGTGGATCAAAGGATCTATGGTTTTCCCTCGAGTCTTTCCCACGAGGCTTTCCCACGAGGCTTTCCCACAGGGCTGTCCCACGTGCACACGTGGTGGGAGTCGATCCTCGGCTTGAACGTCAAGGCAGTGCAGGGAAAACAGGTTCCTCTGTAATAGACTGACACATCTGGGGGACTCTTGGAATGGTGGCACGACCCTGGAGTTCCTCTCGCCTTTCCTGTGGAGAGCGCCTCCTCTTGAGATGCGACGGGAACGCCGGGAATTCTTTCCCTACGAAACAGGGAAAGGATCCCTCATCTCGAGCTAGGAGGCGGAAACGGAGCTCCCCTGGATGTGTGCGGGACCCCACGTGCTTCCTCTCGAGTGGAGACGGGTATGTCTGGGAACTTCTTGAGTTGCAGCAATGGTGTGAAGGACCCTTTGGAAGTTCCAGTGGTTAGATGTGATTGGCCTCGAGAAGCCTCAGCGAAAATGGGCCTCATCTCGCCTGGAGGGCAAAACCTCCTGGATTTTCTCGAGTTTCGGCAGGTGCTCTCGACTTACGACGGGGACCTCAGGGAACCGCTCTGGTGGCCTCAGGAAAGGCCAGTCCCCATGCGAGTTCCTCGGGGGCCTCTCGGGATTTCTCTCCCGTCGATGCCGGGGCCTCAGACCTTGTGTGGAGTCGGGGCTGGAACCTGAGGATTTCTCTCCAGTGCTGACATGGATCTTGGGGTACTTCTGGAGTCTCCCCAGGGGAGTCAGTCCTCGTCTCGAATGCGGGCATGCACTTGCGCTTTCCTCCAGAGCGAGAGCAGCAGTGTCACGCAGTCCGCCGCGTGGATCAAAGGATCTATGGTTTTCCCTCGAGTCTTTCCCACGAGGCTTTCCCACGAGGCTTTCCCACAGGGCTGTCCCACGTGAACACGTCTTGGGAGTCGATCCTCGGCTTGAACGTCAAGGCAGTGCAGGGAAAACATGTTCCTCTGGAATGGACTGACACATCTGGGGGACTCTTGGAATGGTGGCACGACCCTGGAGTTCCTCTCGCCTTTCCTGTGGAGAGCGCCTCCTCTTGAGATGCGACGGGAACGCCGGGAATTCTTTCCCTACGAAACAGGGAATGGATCCCTCATCTCGAGCTAGGAGGCGGAAACGGGGCTCCCCTGGATGTGTGCGAGACCCAGTGCTTCCTCTCGAGTGGAGACGGGTATGTCGGAGAACTTCTTGAGTTGCAGCAAGGGTGTGAAGGACCCTTTGGAAGTTCCAGTGGTTAGATGTGAATGGCCTCGAGAAGCCTCAGCGGAAATGGGCCTCATCTCGCTTGGAGGGCAAAACCTCTTGGATTTTCTCGAGTTTCGGCAGGTGCTCCCGACTTACGACGGGGATCTCAGGGAACCGCTCTGGTGGCCTCAGGAAAGGCCAGTCCCCATGCGAGTTCCTCGGGGGCGTTTCGGGATTCCTCTCCCTTCGATGCCGGGGCCTAAGACCTTGTGTGGAGTCGGGGCCGGAACCTGAGGATTCCTCTCAAGTGCTGACATGGATCTTGGGGTACTTCTGGAGTCTCCCCAGGGGAGTAAGTCCTCGTCTCGAATGTGGGCATGCATTGTGCTTTCCTCCAGAGCGGTAAGAGCAGTGTCACGCAGTCCGCCGCGTGGATCATAGGATCTATGGTTTTCCCTCGAGTCTTTCCCACGAGGCTTTCCCACGAGGCTTTCCCACAGGGCTGTCCCACGTGCACACGTGGTGGGAGTCGATCCTCGGCTTGAACGTCAAGGCAGTGCAGGGAAAACAGGTTCCTCTGGAATGGACTGACACATCTGGGGGACTCTTGGAATGGTGTCACGACCCTGGAGTTCCTCTCGCCTTTCCTGTGGAGAGCGCCTCCTCTTGAGATGCGACGGGAACGCCGGGAATTCTTTCCCTACGAAACAGGGAAAGGATCCCTCATCTCGAGCTAGGAGGCGGAAACGGGGCTCCCCTGGATGTGTGCGGGACCCACGTGCTTCCTCTCGAGTGGAGACGGGTATGTCGGGGAACTTCTTGAGTTGCAGCAATGGTGTGAAGGACCCTTTGGAAGTTCCAGTGGTTAGACGAGATTAGCCTCGAGAAGCCTCAGCGGAAATGGGCCTCATCTCGCCTGGAGGGCAAAACCTCCTGGATTTACTCGAGTTGCGGCAGGTGCTCTCGACTTACGATGGGGACCTCAGGGACCCGCTCTGGTGGCCTCAGGAAAGGCCAGTCCCCATGCGAGTTCCCTGGGGGCCTCTCGAGATTCCTCTCCCGTCGATGTCGGGGCCTAAGACCTTGTGTGGAGTCGGGGCCAGAACCTGAGGATTCCTCTCCAGTGCTGACATGGATCTTGGGGTACTTCTGGAGTCTCCCCAGGGGAGTCAGTCCTCGTCTCGAATGCGGGCATGCACTTGCGCTTTCCTCCAGAGCGGTAGCAGCCGTGTCACGCAGTCCTCCGCGTGGATCAAAGGATCTATGGTTTTCCCTCGAGTCTTTCCCACGAGGCTTTCCCACGAGGCTTTCCCACAGGGCTGTCCCACGTGCACACGTGGTGGGAGTCGATCCTCGGCTTGAACGTCAAGGCAGTGCAGGGAAAACAGGTTCCTCTGGAATGGACTGACACATCTGGGGGACTCTTGGAATGGTGGCACGTCCCTGGAGTTCCTCTCGCCTTTCCTGTGGAGAGCGCCTCCTCTTGAGATGCGACGGGAACGCCGGGAATTCTTTCCCTACGAAACAGGGAAAGGATCCCTCATCTCGAGCTAGGAGGCGGAAACGGGGCTCCCCTGGATGTGTGCGGGACACCACGTGGTTCCTCTCGAGTGGAGACGGGTATGTCGGGGAACTTATTGAGTTGCAGCAAGGGTGTGAAGGACCCTTTGGAAGTTCCAGTGGTTAAATGTGATTGGCCTCGAGAAGCCTCAGCGGAAATGGGCCTCATCTCGCCTGGAGGGCAAAACCTCCTGGATTTTCTCGAGTTGCGGCAGGTGATCTCGACTTACGACGGGGACCTCAGGGACCCGCTCTGGTGGCCTCAGGAAAGGCCAGTCCCCATGCGAGTTCCTCGGGGGCCTCTCGGGATTCCTCTCCCGTCGATGCCGGGGCCTAAGACCTTGTGTGGAGTCGGGGCCGGAACCTGAGGATTCCTCTCCAGTGCTGACATGGATCTTGGGGTACTTCTGGAGTCTCCCCAGGGGAGTCAGTCCTCGTCTCGAATGCGGGCATGCACTTGCGCTTTCCTCCAGAGCGGTAGCAGCAGTGTCACGCAGTCCGCCGCGTGGATCAAAGATCTATGGTTTTCCCTCGAGTCTTTCCCAGGACGCTTTCCCACGAGGCTTTCCCACTGGGCTGTCCCACGTGCACACGTGTTGGGAGTCGATCCTCGGCTTGAACGTCAAGGCAGTGCAGGGAAAACAGGTTCCTCTGGAATTGACTGACACATCTGGGGGACTCTTGAAATGGTGGCACGACCCTGGAGTTCCTCTCGCCTTTCCTGTGGAGAGCGCCTCCTCTTGAGATGCGACGGGAACGCCGGGAATTCTTTCCCTACGAAACAGGGAAAGGATCCCTCATCTCGAGCTGGGAGGCAGAAACGGGGCTCCCCTGGATGTGTGCGGGACCCACGTGCTTCCTCTCGTGTGGAGACGGGTATGTCGGGGAACTTCTTGAGTTGCAGCAATGGTGTGAAGGACCCTTTGGAAGTTCCAGTGGTTAGATGTGAATGGCCTCGAGAAGCCTCAGCGGAAATGGGCCTCATCTCGCTTGGAGGGCAAAACCTCTTGGATTTTCTCGAGTTTCGGCAGGTGCTCCCGACTTACGACGGGGATCTCAGGGAACCGCTCTGGTGGCCTCAGGAAAGGCCAGTCCCCATGCGAGTTCCTCGGGGGCGTTTCGGGATTCCTCTCCCTTCGATGCCGGGGCCTAAGACCTTGTGTGGAGTCGGGGCCGGAACCTGAGGATTCCTCTCAAGTGCTGACATGGATCTTGGGGTACTTCTGGAGTCTCCCCAGGGGAGTAAGTCCTCGTCTCGAATGTGGGCATGCATTGTGCTTTCCTCCAGAGCGGTAAGAGCAGTGTCACGCAGTCCGCCGCGTGGATCATAGGATCTATGGTTTTCCCTCGAATCTTTCCCACGAGGCTTTCCCACGAGGCTTTCCCACAGGGCTGTCCCACGTGCACACGTGGTGGGAGTCGATCCTCGGCTTGAACGTCAAGGCAGTGCAGGGAAAACAGGTTCCTCTGGAATGGACTGACACATCTGGGGGACTCTTGGAATGGTGGCACGACCCTGGAGTTCCTCTCGCCTTTCCTGTGGAGAGCGCCTCCTCTTGAGATGCGACGGGAAAGCCGGGAATTTTTTCCCTACGAAACAGGGAAAGGATCCCTCATCTCGAGCTAGGAGGCGGAAACGGGGCTCCCCTGGATGTGTGCGGGACACCACGTGCTTCCTCTCGAGTGGAGACGGGTATGTCGGGGAACTTCTTGAGTTGCAGCAAGGGTGTGAAGGACCCTTTGGAAGTTCCAGTGGTTAGATGTGATTGGCCTCGAGAAGCCTCAGCGGAAATGGGCCTCATCTCGCCTGGAGGGCAAAACCTCCTGGATTTTCTCGAGTTGCGGCAGGTGCTCTCGACTTACGACGGGGACCTCAGGGACCCGGTCTGGTGGCCTCAGGAAAGGCCAGTCCCCATGCGAGTTCCTCGGGGGCCTCTCGGGATTCCTCTCCCGTCGATGCCGGGGCCTAAGACCTTGTGTGGAGTCGGGGCCGGAACCTGAGGATTCCTCTCCAGTGCTGACATGGATCTTGGGGTACTTCTGGAGTCTCCCCAGGGGAGTCAGTCCTCGTCTCGAATGCGGACATGCACTTGCGCTTTCCTCCAGAGCTGTAGCAGCAGTGTCACGCAGTCCGCCGCGTGGATCAAAGGATCTATGGTTTTCCCTCGAGTCTTTCCCACGAGGCTTTCCCACGAGGCTTTCCCACAGGTCTGTCCCACGTGCACACGTGGTGGGAGTCGATCCTCGGCTTGAACGTCAAGGCAGTGCAGGGAAAACAGGTTCCTCTGGAATGGACTGACACATCTGGGGGACTCTTGGAATGGTGGCATGACCCTGGAGTTCCTCTTTCCTTTCCTGTGGAGAGCGCCTCCTCTTGAGATGCGACGGGAACGCCGGGAATTCTTACCCTACGAAACAGGGAAAGGATCCCTCATCTCGAGCTAGGAGGCGGAAACGGGGCTCCCCTGGATGTGTGCGGGACCCACGTGCTTCCTCTCGAGTGGAGACGGGTATGTCGGGGAACTTCTTGAGTTGCAGCAAGGGTGTGAAGGCCCCTTTGGAAGTTCCAGTGGTTAGACGTGATTAGCCTCGAGAAGCCTCAGCGGAAATGGGCCTCATCTCGCCTGGAGGGCAAAACCTCCTGGATTTTCTCGAGTTGCGGCAGGTGCTCTCGACTTACGACGGGGACCTCAGGGAGCCGCTCTGGTGGCCTCAGGAAAGGCCAGTCCCCATGCGAGTTCCTCGGGGGCCTCTCGGGATTCCTCTCCCGTCGATGCCGGGGCCAAAGACCTTGTGTGGAGTCGGGGCCGGAACCTGAGGATTCCTCTCCAGTGCTGACATGGATCTTGGGGTACTTCTGGAGTCTCCCCAGGGAAGTCAGTCCTCGTCTCGAATGCGGGCATGCACTTGCGCTTTCCTCCAGAGCGGTAGCAGCAGTGTCACGCAGTCCGCCGCGTGGTTCAAAGGATCTATGGTTTTCCCTCGAGTCTTTCCCACGAGGCTTTCCCACGAGGCTTTCCCACAGGGCTGTCCCACGTGCACACGTGGTGGGAGTCGATCCTCGGCTTGAACGTCAAGGCAGTGCAGGGAAAACAGGTTCCTCTGGAATGGACTGACACATCTGGGGGACTCTTGGAATGGTGGCACGACCCTGGAGTTCCTCTCGCCTTTCCTGTGGAGAGTGCCTCCTCTTGAGATGCGACGGGAACGCCGGGAATTCTTTCCCTACGAAACAGGGAAAGGATCCCTCATCTCGAGCTAGGAGGCGGAAACGGGGCTCCCCTGGATGTGTGCGGGACACCACGTGCTTCCTCTCGAGTGGAGACGGGTATGTCGGGGAACTTCTTGAGTTGCAGCAAGGGTGTGAAGGACCCTTTGGAAGTTGCAGTGGTTAGACGTGATTGGCCTCGAGAAGCCTCAGCGGAAATGGGCCTCATCTCGCCTGGAGGGCAAAACCTCCTGGATTTTCTCGAGTTGCGGCAGGTGCTCTCGACTTACGACGGGGACCTCAGGGAACCGCTCTGGTGGCCTCAGGAAAGGCCAGTCCCCATGCGAGTTCCTCGGGGGCCTCTCGGGATTCCTCTCCCGTCGATGCCGGGGCCTAAGACCTTGTGTGGAGTCGGGGCCAGAACCTGAGGATTCCTCTCCAGTGTTGACATCGACCTTGGGGTACTTCTGGAGTCTCCCCAGGGGAGTCAGTCCTCGTCTCGAATGCGGGCATGCACTTGCACTTTCCTCCAGAGCGGTAGCAGCAGTGTCACGCAGTCTGCCGCGTGGATCAAAGGATCTATGGTTTTCCCTCGATTCTTTCCCACGAGGCTTTCCACGAGGCTTTTCCACAGGGCTGTCCCACGTGCACACGTGGTGGGAGTCGATCCTCGGCTTCAACGTCAAGGCAGTGCAGGGAAAACAGGTTCCTCTGGAATGGACTGACACATCTGGGGGACTCTTGGAATTGTGGCACGACTATGGAGTTCCTCTCGCCATTCCTGTGGAGAGCGCCTCCTCTTGAGATGCGACGGGAACGCCGGGAATTCTTTCCCTACGAAACAGGGAAAGGATCCCTCATCTCGAGCTAGGAGGCGGAAACGGGGCTCCCCTGGATGTGTGCGGGACCCACGTGCTTCCTCTCGAGTGGAGACGGGTATGTCGGGGAACGTCTTGAGTTGCAGCAAGGGTGTGAATGACCCTTTGGAAGTTCCAGTGGTTAGACGTGATTAGCCTCGAGAAGCCTCAGTGGAAATGGGCCTCATCTCGCCTGGAGGGCAAAACCTCCTGGATTTTCTCGAGTTGCGGCAGGTGCTCTCGACTTACGACGGGGACCTCAGGGACCCGCTCTGGTGGCCTCCGGAAAGGCCAGTCCCATGCGAGTTCCTCGGGGTCCTCTCGGGATTCCTCTCCCGTCGATGCCGGGGCCTAAGGCCTTGTGTGGAGTCGGGGCCGGAACCTGAGGATTCCTCTCCAGTGCTGACATGGATCTTGGGGTACTTCTGGAGTCTCCCCAGGGGAGTCAGTACTCGTCTCGAATGCGGGCATGCACTTGCGCTTTCCTCCAGAGCGGTAGCAGCAGTGTCACGCAGTCCTCCGCGTGGATCAAAGGATCTATGGTTTTCCCTCGAGTCTTTCCCACGAGGCTTTCCCACAGGGCTGTCCCACGTGCACACGTGGTGGGAGTCGATCCTCGGCTTGAACGTCAAGGAAGTGCAGGGAAAACAGGTTCCTCTGAAATGGACTGACACATCTGGGGGACTCTTGGAATGGTGTCACGACCCTGGAGTTCCTCTCGCCTTACCTGTGGAGAGCGCCTCCTCTTGAGATGCGACGGGAACGCCGGGAATTCTTTCCCTACGAAACAGGGAAAGGATCCCTCATCTCGAGCTAGGAGGCGGAAACGGGGCTCCCCTGGAAGTGTGCGGGACACAACGTGCTTCCTCTCGAGTGGAGACGGGTATGTCGGGGAACTTCTTGAGTTGCAGCAAGGGTGTGAAGGACCCTTTGGAAGTTCCAGTGGTTAGATGTGATTGGCCTCGAGAAGCCTCAGCGGAAATGGGCCTCATCTCGCCTGGAGGGCAAAACCTCCTGGATTTTCTCGAGTTGCGGCAGGTGCTCTCGACTTACGACGGGGACCTCAGGGAACCGCTCTGGTGGCCTCAGGAAAGGCCAGTCCCCATGCGAGTTCCTCGGGGGCATCTCGGGATTCCTCTCCCGTCGATGCCGGGGCCTAAGACCTTGTGTGGAGTCGGGGCCGGAACCTGAGGATTCCTCTCCAGTGTTGACATGGATCTTGGGGTACTTCTGGAGTCTCCCCAGGGGAGTCAGTCCTCGTCTCGAATGCGGGCATGCACTTGCGCTTTCCTCCAGAGCGGTAGCAGCCGTGTCACGCAGTCCTCCGCGTGGATCAAAGGATCTATGGTTTTCCCTCGAGTCTTTCCCACGAGGCTTTCCCACCAGGCTTTCCCACAGGGCTGTCCCACGTGCACACGTGGTGGGAGTCAATCCTCGGCTTGAACGTCAAGGCAGTGCAGGGAAAACAGGTTCCTCTGGAATGGACTGACACATCTGGGGGACTCTTGGAATGGTGGCATGACCCTGGAGTTCCTCTCGCCTTTCCTGTGGAGAGCGCCTCCTCTTGAGATGCGACGGGAACGCCGGGAATTCTTTCCCTACGAAACAGGGAAAGGATCCCTCATCTCGAGCTAGGAGGCGGAAACGGGGCTCCCCTGGATGTGTGCGGGACACCACGTGGTTCCTCTCGAGTGGAGACGGGTATGTCGGGGAACTTCTTGAGTTGCAGCAAGGGTGTGAAGGACCCTTTGGAAGTTCCAGTGGTTAGATGTGATTGGCCTCGAGAAGTCTCAGCGGAAATGGGCCTCATCTCGCCTGGAGGGCAAAACCTCCTGGATTTTCTCGAGTTGCGGCAGGTGCTCTCGACTTACGACGGGGACCTCAGGGACCCGCTCTGGTGGCCTCAGGAAAGGCCAGTCCCCATGCGAGTTCCTCGGGGGCCTCTCGGGATTCCTCTCCCGTCGATACCGGGGCCTAAGACCTTGTGTGGAGTCGGGGCCGGAACCTGAGGATTCCTCTCCAGTGCTGACATGGATCTTGGGGTACTTCTGGAGTCTCCCCAGGGGAGTCAGTCCTCGTCTCGAATGCGGGCATGCACTTGCGCTTTCCTCCAGAGCGGTAGCAGCAGTGTCACGCAGTCCGCAGCGTGGATCAAAGGATCTATGGTTTTCCCTCGAGTCTTTCCCACGAGGCTTTCCCACGAGGCTTTCCCACAGGGCTGTCCCACGTGCACACGTGGTGGGAGTCGATCCTCGGCTTGAACGTCAAGGCAGTGCAGGGAAAACAGGTTCCTCTGCAATGGACTGACACATCTGGGGGACTCTTGGAATGGTGTCACGACCCTGGAGTTCCTCTCTCCTTTCCTGTGGAGAGCGCCTCCTCTTGAGATGCGACGGGAACGCCGGGAATTCTTTCCCTACGAAACAGGGAAAGGATCCCTCATCTCGAGCTAGGAGGCGGAAACGGGGCTCCCCGGATGTGTGCGGGACACCACGTGCTTCCTCTCGAGTGGAGACGGGTATGTCGGGGAACTTCTTGAGTTGCAGCAAGGGTGTGAAGGACCCTTTGGAGTTCCAGTGGTTAGATGTGATTGGCCTCGAGAAGCCTCAGCGGAAATGGGCCTCATCTCGCCTGGAGGGCAAAACCTCCTGGATTTTCTCGAGTTGCGGCAGGTGCTCTCGACTTACGATGGGGACCTCAGGGAACCGCTCTGGTGGCCTCAGGAAAGGCCAGTCCCCATGTGAGTTCCTCGGGGGCCTCTCGGGATTCCTCTCCCGTCGATGCCGGGTCCTAAGACCTTGTGTGGAGTCGGGGCCGGAACCTGAGGATTCCTCTCCAGTGCTGACATGGATCTTGGGGTACTTCTGGAGTCTCCCCAGGGGAGTCAGTAATCGTCTCGAATGCGGGCATGCACTTGCGCTTTCCTCCAGAGCGGTAGCAGCCGTGTCACGCAGTCCTCCGCGTGGATCAAAGGATCTATGGTTTTCCCTCGAGTCTTTCCCACGAGGCTTTCCCACGAGGCTTTCCCACAGGGCTGTCCCACGTGCACACGTGGTGGGAGTCGATCCTCGGCTTGAACGTTAAGGCAGTGCAGGGAAAACAGGTTCCTCTGGAATGGACTGACACATCTGGGGGACTCTTGGAATGGTGGCACGACCCTGGAGTTCCTCTCGCCTTTCCTGTGGAGAGCGCCTCCTCTTGAGATGCGACGGGAACGCCAGGAATTCTTTCCCTACGAAACAGGGAAAGGATCCCTCATCTCGAGCTAGGAGGCGGAAACGGGGCTCCCCTGAATGTGTGCGGGACACCACGTGGTTCCTCTCGAGTGGAGACGGGTATGTCGGGGAACTTCTTGAGTTGCAGCAAGGATGTGAAGGACCCTTTGGAAGTTCCAGTGGTTAGATGTGATTGGCCTCGAGAAGCCTCAGCGGAAATGGGCCTCATCTCGCCTGGAGGGCAAAACCTCCTGGATTTTCTCGAGTTGCGGCAGGTGCTCTCGACTTACGACGGGGACCTCAGGGACCCGGTCTGGTGGCCTCAGGAAAGGCCAGTCCCCATGCGAGTTCCTCGGGGGCCTCTCGGGATTCCTCTCCCTTCGATGCCGGGGCCTAAGACCTTGTGTGGAGTCGGGGCCGGAACCTGAGGATTCCTCTCCAGTGCTGACATGGATCTTGGGGTACTTCTGGAGTCTCCCCAGGGGAGTCAGTCCTCGTCTCGAATGCGGGCATGCACTTGCCCTTTCCTCCAGAGCGGTAGCAGCAGTGTCACGCAGTCCGCCGCGTGGATCAAAGGATCTATGGTTTTCCCTCGAGTCTTTCCCACGAGGCTTTCCCACGAGGCTTTCCCACAGGGCTGTCCCACGTGCACACGTGGTGGGAGTCGATCCTCGGCTTGAACGTCAAGGCAGTGCAGGGAAAACAGGTTCCTCTGGAATGGACTGACACATCTGGGGGACTCTTGGAATGGTGGCACGACCCTGGAGTTCCTCTCTCCTTTCCTGTGGAGAGCGCCTCCTCTTAAGATGCGACGGGAACGCCGGGAATTCTTTCAGTACTAATCAGGGAAAGGATCCCTCATCTCGAGCTAGGAGGCGGAAACGGGGCTCCCCGGATGTGTGCGGGACACCACGTGCTTCCTCTCGAGTGGAGACGGGTATGTCGGGGAACTTCTTGAGTTGCAGCAAGGGTGTGAAGGACCCTTTGGAAGTTCCAGTGGTTAGATGTGATTGGCCTCGAGAAGTCTCAGCGGAAATGGGCCTCATCTCGCCTGGAGGGCAAAACCTCCTGGATTTTCTCGAGTTGCGGCAGGTGCTCTCGACTTACGACGGGGACCTCAGGGACCCGCTCTGGTGGCCTCAGGAAAGGCCAGTCCCCATGCGAGTTCCTCGGGGGCCTCTCGGGATTCCTCTCCCGTCGATACCGGGGCCTAAGACCTTGTGTGGAGTCGGGGCCGGAACCTGAGGATTCCTCTCCAGTGCTGACATGGATCTTGGGGTACTTCTGGAGTCTCCCCAGGGGAGTCAGTCCTCGTCTCGAATGCGGGCATGCACTTGCGCTTTCCTCCAGAGCGGTAGCAGCAGTGTCACGCAGTCCGCAGCGTGGATCAAAGGATCTATGGTTTTCCCTCGAGTCTTTCCCACGAGGCTTTCCCACGAGGCTTTCCCACAGGGCTGTCCCACGTGCACACGTGGTGGGAGTCGATCCTCGGCTTGAACGTCAAGGCAGTGCAGGGAAAACAGGTTCCTCTGCAATGGACTGACACATCTGGGGGACTCTTGGAATGGTGTCACGACCCTGGAGTTCCTCTCTCCTTTCCTGTGGAGAGCGCCTCCTCTTGAGATGCGACGGGAACGCCGGGAATTCTTTCCCTACGAAACAGGGAAAGGATCCCTCATCTCGAGCTAGGAGGCGGAAACGGGGCTCCCCGGATGTGTGCGGGACACCACGTGCTTCCTCTCGAGTGGAGACGGGTATGTCGGGGAACTTCTTGAGTTGCAGCAAGGGTGTGAAGGACCCTTTGGAGTTCCAGTGGTTAGATGTGATTGGCCTCGAGAAGCCTCAGCGGAAATGGGCCTCATCTCGCCTGGAGGGCAAAACCCCCTGGATTTTCTCGAGTTGCGGCAGGTGCTCTCGACTTACGATGGGGACCTCAGGGAACCGCTCTGGTGGCCTCAGGAAAGGCCAGTCCCCATGTGAGTTCCTCGGGGGCCTCTCGGGATTCCTCTCCCGTCGATGCCGGGTCCTAAGACCTTGTGTGGAGTCGGGGCCGGAACCTGAGGATTCCTCTCCAGTGCTGACATGGATCTTGGGGTACTTCTGGAGTCTCCCCAGGGGAGTCAGTAATCGTCTCGAATGCGGGCATGCACTTGCGCTTTCCTCCAGAGCGGTAGCAGCCGTGTCACGCAGTCCTCCGCGTGGATCAAAGGATCTATGGTTTTCCCTCGAGTCTTTCCCACGAGGCTTTCCCACGAGGCTTTCCCACAGGGCTGTCCCACGTGCACACGTGGTGGGAGTCGATCCTCGGCTTGAACGTTAAGGCAGTGCAGGGAAAACAGGTTCCTCTGGAATGGACTGACACATCTGGGGGACTCTTGGAATGGTGGCACGACCCTGGAGTTCCTCTCGCCTTTCCTGTGGAGAGCGCCTCCTCTTGAGATGCGACGGGAACGCCAGGAATTCTTTCCCTACGAAACAGGGAAAGGATCCCTCATCTCGAGCTAGGAGGCGGAAACGGGGCTCCCCTGAATGTGTGCGGGACACCACGTGGTTCCTCACGAGTGGAGACGGGTATGTCGGGGAACTTCTTGAGTTGCAGCAAGGATGTGAAGGACCCTTTGGAAGTTCCAGTGGTTAGATGTGATTGGCCTCGAGAAGCCTCAGCGGAAATGGGCCTCATCTCGCCTGGAGGGCAAAACCTCCTGGATTTTCTCGAGTTGCGGCAGGTGCTCTCGACTTACGACGGGGACCTCAGGGACCCGGTCTGGTGGCCTCAGGAAAGGCCAGTCCCCATGCGAGTTCCTCGGGGGCCTCTCGGGATTCCTCTCCCTTCGATGCCGGGGCCTAAGACCTTGTGTGGAGTCGGGGCCGGAACCTGAGGATTCCTCTCCAGTGCTGACATGGATCTTGGGGTACTTCTGGAGTCTCCCCAGGGGAGTCAGTCCTCGTCTCGAATGCGGGCATGCACTTGCCCTTTCCTACAGAGCGGTAGCAGCAGTGTCACGCAGTCCGCCGCGTGGATCAAAGGATCTATGGTTTTCCCTCGAGTCTTTCCCACGAGGCTTTCCCACGAGGCTTTCCCACAGGGCTGTCCCACGTGCACACGTGGTGGGAGTCGATCCTCGGCTTGAACGTCAAGGCAGTGCAGGGAAAACAGGTTCCTCTGGAATGGACTGACACATCTGGGGGACTCTTGGAATGGTGGCACGACCCTGGAGTTCCTCTCTCCTTTCCTGTGGAGAGCGCCTCCTCTTAAGATGCGACGGGAACGCCGGGAATTCTTTCAGTACGAATCAGGGAAAGGATCCCTCATCTCGAGCTAGGAGGCGGAAACGGGGCTCCCCGGATGTGTGCGGGACACCACGTGCTTCCTCTCGAGTGGAGACGGGTATGTCGGGGAACTTCTTGAGTTGCAGCAAGGGTGTGAAGGACCCTTTGGAAGTTCCAGTGGTTAGATGTGATTGGCCTCGAGAAGTCTCAGCGGAAATGGGCCTCATCTCGCCTGGAGGGCAAAACCTCCTGGATTTTCTCGAGTTGCGGCAGGTGCTCTCGACTTACGACGGGGACCTCAGGGACCCGCTCTGGTGGCCTCAGGAAAGGCCAGTCCCCATGCGAGTTCCTCGGGGGCCTCTCGGGATTCCTCTCCCGTCGATACCGGGGCCTAAGACCTTGTGTGGAGTCGGGGCCGGAACCTGAGGATTCCTCTCCAGTGCTGACATGGATCTTGGGGTACTTCTGGAGTCTCCCCAGGGGAGTCAGTCCTCGTCTCGAATGCGGGCATGCACTTGCGCTTTCCTCCAGAGCGGTAGCAGCAGTGTCACGCAGTCCGCAGCGTGGATCAAAGGATCTATGGTTTTCCCTCGAGTCTTTCCCACGAGGCTTTCCCACGAGGCTTTCCCACAGGGCTGTCCCACGTGCACACGTGGTGGGAGTCGATCCTCGGCTTGAACGTCAAGGCAGTGCAGGGAAAACAGGTTCCTCTGCAATGGACTGACACATCTGGGGGACTCTTGGAATGGTGTCACGACCCTGGAGTTCCTCTCTCCTTTCCTGTGGAGAGCGCCTCCTCTTGAGATGCGACGGGAACGCCGGGAATTCTTTCCCTACGAAACAGGGAAAGGATCCCTCATCTCGAGCTAGGAGGCGGAAACGGGGCTCCCCGGATGTGTGCGGGACACCACGTGCTTCCTCTCGAGTGGAGACGGGTATGTCGGGGAACTTCTTGAGTTGCAGCAAGGGTGTGAAGGACCCTTTGGAGTTCCAGTGGTTAGATGTGATTGGCCTCAAGAAGCCTCAGCGGAAATGGGCCTCATCTCGCCTGGAGGGCAAAACCCCCTGGATTTTCTCGAGTTGCGGCAGGTGCTCTCGACTTACGATGGGGACCTCAGGGAACCGCTCTGGTGGCCTCAGGAAAGGCCAGTCCCCATGTGAGTTCCTCGGGGGCCTCTCGGGATTCCTCTCCCGTCGATGCCGGGTCCTAAGACCTTGTGTGGAGTCGGGGCCGGAACCTGAGGATTCCTCTCCAGTGCTGACATGGATCTTGGGGTACTTCTGGAGTCTCCCCAGGGGAGTCAGTAATCGTCTCGAATGCGGGCATGCACTTGCGCTTTCCTCCAGAGCGGTAGCAGCCGTGTCACGCAGTCCTCCGCGTGGATCAAAGGATCTATGGTTTTCCCTCGAGTCTTTCCCACGAGGCTTTCCCACGAGGCTTTCCCACAGGGCTGTCCCACGTGCACACGTGGTGGGAGTCGATCCTCGGCTTGAACGTTAAGGCAGTGCAGGGAAAACAGGTTCCTCTGGAATGGACTGACACATCTGGGGGACTCTTGGAATGGTGGCACGACCCTGGAGTTCCTCTCGCCTTTCCTGTGGAGAGCGCCTCCTCTTGAGATGCGACGGGAACGCCAGGAATTCTTTCCCTACGAAACAGGGAAAGGATCCCTCATCTCGAGCTAGGAGGCGGAAACGGGGCTCCCCTGAATGTGTGCGGGACACCACGTGGTTCCTCTCGAGTGGAGACGGGTATGTCGGGGAACTTCTTGAGTTGCAGCAAGGATGTGAAGGACCCTTTGGAAGTTCCAGTGGTTAGATGTGATTGGCCTCGAGAAGCCTCAGCGGAAATGGGCCTCATCTCGCCTGGAGGGCAAAACCTCCTGGATTTTCTCGAGTTGCGGCAGGTGCTCTCGACTTACGACGGGGACCTCAGGGACCCGCTCTGGTGGCCTCAGGAAAGGCCAGTCCCCATGCGAGTTCCTCGGGGGCCTCTCGGGATTCCTCTCCCTTCGATGCCGGGGCCTAAGACCTTGTGTGGAGTCGGGGCCGGAACCTGAGGATTCCTCTCCAGTGCTGACATGGATCTTGGGGTACTTCTGGAGTCTCCCCAGGGGAGTCAGTCCTCGTGTCGAATGCGGGCATGCACTTGCCCTTTCCTCCAGAGCGGTAGCAGCAGTGTCACGCAGTCCGCCGCGTGGATCAAAGGATCTATGGTTTTCCCTCGAGTCTTTCCCACGAGGCTTTCCCACGAGGCTTTCCCACAGGGCTGTCCCACGTGCACACGTGGTGGGAGTCGATCCTCGGCTTGAACGTCAAGGCAGTGCAGGGAAAACAGGTTCCTCTGGAATGGACTGACACATCTGGGGGACTCTTGGAATGGTGGCACGACCCTGGAGTTCCTCTCTCCTTTCCTGTGGAGAGCGCCTCCTCTTAAGATGCGACGGGAACGCCGGGAATTCTTTCAGTACGAATCAGGGAAAGGATCCCTCATCTCGAGCTAGGAGGCGGAAACGGGGCTCCCCGGATGTGTGCGGGACACCACGTGCTTCCTCTCGAGTGGAGACGGGTATGTCGGGGAACTTCTTGAGTTGCAGCAAGGGTGTGAAGGACCCTTTGGAGTTCCAGTGGTTAGATGTGATTGGCCTCGAGAAGCCTCAGCGGAAATGGGCCTCATCTCGCCTGGAGGGCAAAACCCCCTGGATTTTCTCGAGTTGCGGCAGGTGCTCTCGACTTACGACGGGGACCTCAGGGAACCGCTCTGGTGGCCTCAGGAAAGGCCAGTCCCCATGTGAGTTCCTCGGGGGCCTCTCGGGATTCCTCTGCCGTCGATGCCGGGGCCTAAGACCTTGTGTGGAGTCGGGGCCGGAACCTGAGGATTCCTCTCCAGTGCTGACATGGATCTTGGGGTACTTCTGGAGTCTCCCCAGGGGAGTCAGTAATCGTCTCGAATGCGGGCATGCACTTGCGCTTTCCTCCAGAGCGGTAGCAGCAGTGTCACGCAGTCCGCCGCGTGGATCAAAGGATCTATGGTTTTCCCTCGAGTCTTTCCCATGAGGTTTTCCCACGAGGCTTTCCCACAGGGCTGTCCCACGTGCACACGTGGTGGGAGTCGATCCTCGGCGTGAACGTCAAGGCAGTGCAGGGAAAACAGGTTCCTCTGGAATGGACTGACACATCTGGGGGACTCTTGGAATGGTGTCACGACCCTGGAGTTCCTCTCGCCTTTCCTGTGGAGAGCGCCTCCTCTTGAGATGCGACGGGAACGCCGGGAATTCTTTCCCTATGAAACAGGGAAAGGATCCCTCATCTCGAGCTAGTAGGCGGAAACGGGGCTCCCCTGGATGTGTGCGGGACCCACGTGCTTCCTCTCGAGTGGAGACGGGTATGTCCGGGAACTTCTTGAGTTGCAGCAAGGGTGTGAAGGACCCTTTGGAAGTTCCAGTGGTTAGACGTGATTAGCCTCGAGAAGCCTCAGCGGAAATGGGCCTCATCTCGCCTGGAGGGCAAAACCTCCTGGATTTTCTCGAGTTGCGGCAGGTGCTCTCGGCTTACGACGGGAACCTCAGGGAGCCGCTCTGGTGGCCTCAGGAAAGGCCAGTCCCCATGCGAGTTCCTCGGGGGCCTCTCGGGATTCCTCTCCCGTCGATGCCGGGGCCTAAGACCTTGTGTGGAGTCGGGGCCGGAACCTGAGGATTCCTCTCCAGTGCTGACATGGATCTTGGGGTACTTCTGGAGTCTCCCCAGATGAGTCAGTCCTCGTCTCGAATGCGGGCATGCACGTGCGCTTTCCTCCAGAGCGGTAGCAGCAGTGTCACGCAGTCCGCCGCGTGGATCAAAGGATCTATGGTTTTCCCTCGAGTCTTTCCCACGAGGCTTTCCCACGAGGCTTTCCCACAGGGCTGTCCCACGTGCACACGTGGTGGGAGTCGATCCTCGGCTTGAACGTCAAGGCAGTGCAGGGAAAACAGGTTCCTCTGGAATGGACTGACACATCTGGGGGACTCTTGGAATGGTGGCACGACCCTGGAGTTCCTCTCTCCTTTCCTGTGGAGAGCGCCTCCTCTTGAGATGCGACGGGAACGCCGGGAATTCTTTCCCTACGAAACAGGGAAAGGATCCCTCATCTCGAGCTAGGAGGCGGAAACGGGGCTCCCCTGGATGTGTGCGGGACCCCACGTGCTTCCTCTCGAGTGGAGACGGGTATGTCCCGGAACTGCTTGAGTTGCAGCAATGGTGTGAAGGACCTTTGGAAGTTCCAGTGGTTTGATGTGATTGGCCTCGAGAAGCCTCAGCGGAAATGGGCCTCATCTCGCCTGGAGGGCAAAACCTCCTGGATTTTCTCGAGTTGCGGCAGGTGCTCTCGACTTACGACGGGGACCTCAGGGACCCGCTCTGGTGGCCTCAGGAAAGGCCAGTCCCCATGCGAGTTCCTCGGGGGCCTCTCGGGATTCCTCTCCCATCGATGCCGGGGCCTAAGACCTTGTGTGGAGTCGGGGCCGGAACCTGAGGATTCCTCTCCAGTGCTGACATGGATCTTGGGGTACTTCTGGAGTCTCCCCAGGGGAGTCAGTCCTCGTCTCGAATGCGGGCATGCACTTGCGCTTTCCTCCAGAGCGGTAGCAGCAGTGTCACGCAGTCCGCCGCGTGGATCAAAGGATCTATGGTTTTCCCTCGAGTCTTTCCCACGAGGCTTTCCCACGAGGCTTTCCCACAGGGCTGTCCCACGTGCACACGTTGTGGGAGTCGATCCTCGGCTTGAACGTCAAGGCAGTGCAGGGAAAACAGGTTCCTCTGGAATGGACTGACACATCTGGGGGACTCTTGGAATGGTGTCACGACCCTGGAGTTCCTCTCTCCTTTCCTGTGGAGAGCGCCTCCTCTTGAGATGCGACGGGAACGCCGGGAATTCTTTCCCTACGAAACAGGGAAAGGATCCCTCATCTCGAGCTAGGAGGCGGAAACGGGGCTCCCCGGATGTGTGCGGGACACCACGTGCTTCCTCTCGAGTGGAGACGGGTATGTCGGGGAACTTCTTGAGTTGCAGCAAGGGTGTGAAGGACCCTTTGGAGTTCCAGTGGTTAGATGTGATTGGCCTCGAGAAGCCTCAGCGGAAATGGGCCTCATCTCGCCTGGAGGGCAAAACCCCCTGGATTTTCTCGAGTTGCGGCAGGTGCTCTCGACTTACGACGGGGACCTCAGGGAACCGCTCTGGTGGCCTCAGGAAAGGCCAGTCCCCATGCGAGTTCCTCGGGGGCCTCTCGGGATTCCTCTCCCGTCGATGCCGGGTCCTAAGACCTTGTGTGGAGTCGGGGCCGGAACCTGAGGATTCCTCTCCAGTGCTGACATGGATCTTGGGGTACTTCTGGAGTCTCCCCAGGGGAGTCAGTAATCGTCTCGAATGCGGGCATGCACTTGCGCTTTCCTCCAGAGCGGTAGCAACAGTGTCACGCAGTCCGCCGCATGGATCAAAGGATCTATGGTTTTCCCTCGAGTCTTTCCCATGAGGTTTCCCCACGAGGCTTTCCCACAGGGCTGTCCCACGTGCACACGTGGTGGGAGTCGATCCTCGGCTTGAACGTCAAGGCAGTGCAGGGAAAACAGGTTCCTCTGGAATGGACTGACACATCTGGGGGACTCTTGGAATGGTGGCACGACCCTGGAGTTCCTCTCTCCTTTCCTGTGGAGAGCGCCTCCTCTTGAGATGCGACGGGAACGCCGGGAATTCTTTCCCTACGAAACAGGGAAAGGATCCCTCATCTCGAGCTAGGAGGCGGAAACGGGGCTCCCCTGGATGTGTGCGGGACCCCACGTGCTTCCTCTCGAGTGGAGACGGGTATGTCCCGGATCTGCTTGAGTTGCAGCAATGGTGTGAAGGACCTTTGGAAGTTCCAGTGGTTTGATGTGATTGGCCTCGAGAAGCCTCAGCGGAAATGGGCCTCATCTCGCCTGGAGGGCAAAACCTCCTGGATTTTCTCGAGTTGCGGCAGGTGCTCTCGACTTACGACGGGGACCTCAGGGACCCGCTCTGGTGGCCTCAGGAAAGGCCAGTCCCCATGCGAGTTCCTCGGGGGCCTCTCGGGATTCCTCTCCCGTCGATGCCGGGGCCTAAGACCTTGTGTGGAGTCGGGGCCGGAACCTGAGGATTCCTCTCCAGTGCTGACATGGATCTTGGGGTACTTCTGGAGTCTCCCCAGGGGAGTCAGTCCTCGTCTCGAATGCGGGCATGCACTTGCGCTTTCCTCCAGAGCGGTAGCAGCAGTGTCACGCAGTCCGCCGCGTGGATCAAAGGATCTATGGTTTTCCCTCGAGTCTTTCCCACGAGGCTTTCCCACGAGGCTTTCCCACAGGGCTGTCCCACGTGCACACGTTGTGGGAGTCGATCCTCGGCTTGAACGTCAAGGCAGTGCAGGGAAAACAGGTTCCTCTGGAATGGACTGACACATCTGGGGGACTCTTGGAATGGTGTCACGACCCTGGAGTTCCTCTCTCCTTTCCTGTGGAGAGCGCCTCCTCTTGAGATGCGACGGTAACGCCGGGAATTCTTTCCCTACGAAACAGGGAAAGGATCCCTCATCTCGAGCTAGGAGGCGGAAACGGGGCTCCCCGGATGTGTGCGGGACACCACGTGCTTCCTCTCGAGTGGAGACGGGTATGTCGGGGAACTTCTTGAGTTGCAGCAAGGGTGTGAAGGACCCTTTGGAGTTCCAGTGGTTAGATGTGATTGGCCTCGAGAAGCCTCAGCGGAAATGGGCCTCATCTCGCCTGGAGGGCAAAACCCCCTGGATTTTCTCGAGTTGCGGCAGGTGCTCTCGACTTACGACGGGGACCTCAGGGAACCGCTCTGGTGGCCTCAGGAAAGGCCAGTCCCCATGCGAGTTCCTCGGGGGCCTCTCGGGATTCCTCTCCCGTCGATGCCGGGTCCTAAGACCTTGTGTGGAGTCGGGGCCGGAACCTGAGGATTCCTCTCCAGTGCTGACATGGATCTTGGGGTACTTCTGGAGTCTCCCCAGGGGAGTCAGTAATCGTCTCGAATGCGGGCATGCACTTGCGCTTTCCTCCAGAGCGGTAGCAACAGTGTCACGCAGTCCGCCGCATGGATCAAAGGATCTATGGTTTTCCCTCGAGTCTTTCCCATGAGGTTTTCCCACGAGGCTTTCCCACAGGGCTGTCCCACGTGCACACGTGGTGGGAGTCGATCCTCGGCGTGAACGTCAAGGCAGTGCAGGGAAAACAGGTTCCTCTGGAATGGACTGACACATCTGGGGGACTCTTGGAATGGTGTCACGACCCTGGAGTTCCTCTCGCCTTTCCTGTGGAGAGCGCCTCCTCTTGAGATGCGACGGGAAGGCCGGGAATTCTTTCCCTACGAAACAGGGAAAGGATCCCTCATCTCGAGCTAGTAGGCGGAAACGGGGCTCCCCGGATGTGTGCGGGACACCACGTGCTTCCTCTCGAGTGCAGACGGGTATGTCGGGGAACTTCTTGAGTTGCAGCAAGGGTGTGAAGGACCCTTTGGAGTTCCAGTGGTTAGATGTGATTGGCCTCAAGAAGCCTCAGCGGAAATGGGCCTCATCTCGCCTGGAGGGCAAAACCTCCTGGATTTTCTCGAGTTGCGGCAGGTGCTCTCGACTTTCGACGGGGACCTCAGGGAACCGCTCTGGTGGCCTCAGGAAAGGCCAGTCCCCATGCGAGTTCCTCGGGGGCGTTTCGGGATTCCTCTCCCTTCGATGCCGGGGCCTAAGACCTTGTGTGGAGTCGGGGCCGGAACCTGAGGATTCCTCTCCAGTGCTGACATGGATCTTGGGGTACTTCTGGAGTCTCCCCAGGGGAGTCAGTCCTCGTCTCTAATGCGGGCATGCACTTGCGCTTTCCTCCAGAGCGGTAGCAGCAGTGTCACGCAGTCCGCCGCGTGGATCAAAGGATCTATGGTTTTCCCTCGAGTCTTTCCCGTGAGGTTTTCCCACGAGGCTTTCCCACAGGGCTGTCCCACGTGCACACGTGGTGGGAGTCGATCCTCGGCTTGAACGTCAAGGCAGTGCAGGGAAAACAGGTTCCTCTGGAATGGACTGACACATCTGGGGGACTCTTGGAATGGTGTCACGACCCTGGAGTTCCTCTCGCCTTTCCTGTGGAGAGCACCTCCTCTTGAGATGCGACGGGAACGCCGGGAATTCTTTCCCTACGAAACAGGGAAAGGATCCCTCATCTCGAGCTAGGAGGCGGAAACGGGGCTCCCCTGGATGTGTGCGTGACACCACGTGCTTCCTCTCGAGTGCAGACGGGTATGTCGGGGAACTTCTTGAGTTGCAGCAAGGGTGTGAAGGACCCTTTGGAAGTTCCAGTGGTTAGATGTGATTGGCCTAGAGAAGCCTCAGCGGAAATGGGCCTCATCTCGCCTGGAGGGCAAAACCTCCTGGATTTTCTCGAGTTGCGGCAGGTGCTCTCGACTTACGACGGGGACCTCAGGGACCCGCTCTGGTGGCCTCAGGAAAGGCCAGTCCCCATGGGAGTTCCTCGGGGGCCTCTCGGGATTGCTCTCCCGTCGATGCCGGGGCCTAAGACCTTGTGTGGAGTCGGGGCCGGAACCTGAGGATTCCTCTCCAGTGCTGACATGGATCTTGGGGTACTTCTGGAGTCTCCCCAGGGGAGTCAGTACTCGTCTCGAATGCGGGCATGCACTTGCGCTTTCCTCCAGAGCGGTAGCAGCAGTGTCACGCAGTCCGCTGCGTGGATCAAAGGATCTATGGTTTTCCCTCGAGTCTTTCCCACGAGGCTTTCCCACGAGGCTTTCCCACAGGGCTGTCCCACGTGCACACGTGGTGGGAGTCGATCCTCGGCTTGAACGTCAAGGCAGTGCAGGGAAAACAGGTTCCTCTGGAATTGACTGACACATCTGGGGGACTCTTGGAATGGTGGCACGACCCTGGAGTTCCTCTCGCCTTTCCTGTGGAGAGCGCCTCCTCTTGAGATGCGACGGGAACGACGGAATTCTTTCCCTACGAAACAGGGAAAGGATCCCTCATCTCGAGCTAGTAGGCGGAAACGGGGCTCCCCTGGATGTGTCCGGGACCCACGTGCTTCCACTCGAGTGGAGACGGGTATGTCGGGGAACTTCTTGAGTTGCAGCAAGGGTGTGAAAGACCCTTTGGAAGTTCCAGTGGTTAGACGTGATTAGCCTCGAGAAGCCTCAGCGGAAATGGGCCTCATCTCGCCTGGAGGGCAAAACCTCCTGGATTTTCTCGAGTTGCGGCAGGTGCTCTCGACTTACGATGGGGACCTCAGGGACCCGCTCTTGTGGCCTCAGGAAAGGCCAGTCCCCATGCGAGTTCCTCGGGGGCCTCTCGGGATTCCTCTCCCGTCGATGCCGGGGCCTAAGACCTTGTGTGGAGTCGGGGCCGGAACCTGAGGATTCCTCTCCCGCATTGACATGGATCTTGGGGTACTTGTGGAGTCTCCCCAGGGGAGTCAGTCCTCGTCTCGAATGCGGGCATGCACTTGCGCTTTCCTCCAGAGCGGTAGCAGCAGTGTCACGCAGTCCGCCGCGTGGATCAAAGGATCTATGGTTTTCCCTCGAGTCTTTCCCACGAGGCTTTCCCACGAGGCTTTCCCACAGGGCTGTCCCACGTGCACACGTGGTGGGAATCGATCCTCGGCTTGAACGTCAAGGCAGTGCAGGGAAAACAGGTTCCTCTGGAATGGACTGACACATCTGGGGGACTCTTGGAATGGTGGCACGACCCTGGAGTTCCTCTCGCCTTTCCTGTGGAGAGCGCCTCCTCTTGAGATGCGACGGGAACGCCGGGAATTCTTTCCCTATGAAACAGGGAAAGGATCCGTCATCTCGAGCTAGGAGTCGGAAACGGGGCTCCCCTGGATGTGTGCAGGACACCACGTGCTTCCTCTCGAGTGCAGACGGGTATGTCGGGGAACTTCTTGAGTTGCAGCATGGGTGTGAAGGACCCTTTGGAAGTTCCAGTGGTTAGATGTGATTGGCCTCGAGAAGCCTCAGCGGAAATGGGCCTCATCTCGCCTGGAGGGCAAAACCTCCTGGATTTTCTCGAGTTGCGGCAGGTGCTCTCGACTTACGACGGGGACCTCAGGGACCCGCTCTGGTGGCCTCAGGAAAGGCCAGTCCCCATGCGAGTTCCTCGGGGGCCTCTCGGGATTCCTCTCCCATCGATGCCGGGGCCTAAGACCTTGTGTGGAGTCGGGGCCGGAACCTGAGGATTCCTCTCCAGTGCTGACATGGATCTTGGGGTACTTCTGGAGTCTCCCCAGGGGAGTCAGTCCTCGTCTCGAATGCGGGCATGCACTTGCGCTTTCCTCCAGAGCGGTAGCAGCAGTGTCACGCAGTCCGCCGCGTGGATCAAAGGATCTATGGTTTTCCCTCGAGTCTTTCCCACGAGGCTTTCCCACGAGGCTTTCCCACAGGGCTGTCCCACGTGCACACGTGGTGGGAGTCGATCCTCGGCTTGAACGTCAAGGCAGTGCAGGGAAAACAGGTTCCTCTGGAATGGACTGACACATCTGGGGGACTCTTGGAATGGTGTCACGACCCTGGAGTTCCTCTCTCCTTTCCTGTGGAGAGCGCCTCCTCTTGAGATGCGACGGGAACGCCGGGAATTCTTTCCCTACGAAACAGGGAAAGGATCCCTCATCTCGAGCTAGGAGGCGGAAACGGGGCTCCCCGGATGTGTGCGGGACACCACGTGCTTCCTCTCGAGTGGAGACGGGTATGTCGGGGAACTTCTTGAGTTGCAGCAAGGGTGTGAAGGACCCTTTGGAGTTCCAGTGGTTAGATGTGATTGGCCTCGAGAAGCCTCAGCGGAAATGGGCCTCATCTCGCCTGGAGGGCAAAACCCCCTGGATTTTCTCGAGTTGCGGCAGGTGCTCTCGACTTACGACGGGGACCTCAGGGAACCGCTCTGGTGGCCTCAGGAAAGGCCAGTCCCCATGCGAGTTCCTCGGGGGCCTCTCGGGATTCCTCTCCCGTCGATGCCGGGTCCTAAGACCTTGTGTGGAGTCGGGGCCGGAACCTGAGGATTCCTCTCCAGTGCTGACATGGATCTTGGGGTACTTCTGGAGTCTCCCCAGGGGAGTCAGTAATCGTCTCGAATGCGGGCATGCACTTGCGCTTTCCTCCAGAGCGGTAGCAGCAGTGTCACGCAGTCCGCCGCATGGATCAAAGGATCTATGGTTTTCCCTCGAGTCTTTCCCATGAGGTTTTCCCACGAGGCTTTCCCACAGGGCTGTCCCACGTGCACACGTGGTGGGAGTCGATCCTCGGCGTGAACGTCAAGGCAGTGCAGGGAAAACAGGTTCCTCTGGAATGGACTGACACATCTGGGGGACTCTTGGAATGGTGTCACGACCCTGGAGTTCCTCTCGCCTTTCCTGTGGAGAGCGCCTCCTCTTGAGATGCGACGGGAAGGCCGGGAATTCTTTCCCTACGAAACAGGGAAAGGATCCCTCATCTCGAGCTAGTAGGCGGAAACGGGGCTCCCCGGATGTGTGCGGGACACCACGTGCTTCCTCTCGAGTGCAGACGGGTATGTCGGGGAACTTCTTGAGTTGCAGCAAGGGTGTGAAGGACCCTTTGGAGTTCCAGTGGTTAGATGTGATTGGCCTCAAGAAGCCTCAGCGGAAATGGGCCTCATCTCGCCTGGAGGGAAAAAACCTCCTGGATTTTCTCGAGTTGCGGCAGGTGCTCTCGACTTACGACGCGGACCTCAGGGACCCGCTCTGGTGGCCTCAGGAAAGGCCAGTCCCCATGCGAGTTCCTCGGGGTCCTCTCGGGATTCCTCTCCCGTCGATCCCGGGGCCTAAGACCTTGTGTGGAGTCGGGGCCGGAACCTGAGGATTCCTCTCCAGTGCTGACATGGATCTTGGGGTACTTCTGGAGTCTCCCCAGGGGAGTCAGTCCTCGTCTCGAATGCGGGCATGCACTTTCGCTTTCCTCCAGAGCGGTAGCAGCAGTGTCACGCAGTCCGCCGCGTGGATCAAAGGATCTATGGTTTTCCCTCGAGTCTTTCCCACGAGGCTTTCCCACGAGGCTTTCCCACAGGGCTGTCCCACGTGCACACGTGGTGGGAGTCGATCCTCGGCTTGAACGTCAAGGCAGTGCAGGGAAAACAGGTTCCTCTGGAATGGACTGACACATCTGGGGGACTCTTGGAATGGTGTCACGACCCTGGAGTTCCTCTCGCCTTTCCTGTGGAGAGCGCCTCCTCTTGAGATGCGACGGGAACGCCGGGAATTCTTTCCCTATGAAACAGGGAAAGGATCCCTCATCTCGAGCTAGTAGGCGGAAACGGGGCTCCCCTGGATGTGTGCGGGACCCACGTGCTTCCTCTCGAGTGGAGACGGGTATGTCCGGGAACTTCTTGAGTTGCAGCAAGGGTGTGAAGGACCCTTTGGAAGTTCCAGTGGTTAGACGTGATTAGCCTCGAGAAGCCTCAGCGGAAATGGGCCTCATCTCGCCTGGAGGGCAAAACCTCCTGGATTTTCTCGAGTTGCGGCAGGTGCTCTCGGCTTACGACGGGAACCTCAGGGAGCCGCTCTGGTGGCCTCAGGAAAGGCCAGTCCCCATGCGAGTTCCTCGGGGGCCTCTCGGGATTCCTCTCCCGTCGATGCCGGGGCCTAAGACCTTGTGTGGAGTCGGGGCCGGAACCTGAGGATTCCTCTCCAGTGCTGACATGGATCTTGGGGTACTTCTGGAGTCTCCCCAGATGAGTCAGTCCTCGTCTCGAATGCGGGCATGCACGTGCGCTTTCCTCCAGAGCGGTAGCAGCAGTGTCACGCAGTCCGCCGCGTGGATCAAAGGATCTATGGTTTTCCCTCGAGTCTTTCCCACGAGGCTTTCCCACGAGGCTTTCCCACAGGGCTGTCCCACGTGCACACGTGGTGGGAGTCGATCCTCGGCTTGAACGTCAAGGCAGTGCAGGGAAAACAGGTTCCTCTGGAATGGACTGACACATCTGGGGGACTCTTGGAATGGTGGCACGACCCTGGAGTTCCTCTCTCCTTTCCTGTGGAGAGCGCCTCCTCTTGAGATGCGACGGGAACGCCGGGAATTCTTTCCCTACGAAACAGGGAAAGGATCCCTCATCTCGAGCTAGGAGGCGGAAACGGGGCTCCCCTGGATGTGTGCGGGACCCCACGTGCTTCCTCTCGAGTGGAGACGGGTATGTCCCGGAACTGCTTGAGTTGCAGCAATGGTGTGAAGGACCTTTGGAAGTTCCAGTGGTTTGATGTGATTGGCCTCGAGAAGCCTCAGCGGAAATGGGCCTCATCTCGCCTGGAGGGCAAAACCTCCTGGATTTTCTCGAGTTGCGGCAGGTGCTCTCGACTTACGACGGGGACCTCAGGGACCCGCTCTGGTGGCCTCAGGAAAGGCCAGTCCCCATGCGAGTTCCTCGGGGGCCTCTCGGGATTCCTCTCCCATCGATGCCGGGGCCTAAGACCTTGTGTGGAGTCGGGGCCGGAACCTGAGGATTCCTCTCCAGTGCTGACATGGATCTTGGGGTACTTCTGGAGTCTCCCCAGGGGAGTCAGTCCTCGTCTCGAATGCGGGCATGCACTTGCGCTTTCCTCCAGAGCGGTAGCAGCAGTGTCACGCAGTCCGCCGCGTGGATCAAAGGATCTATGGTTTTCCCTCGAGTCTTTCCCACGAGGCTTTCCCACGAGGCTTTCCCACAGGGCTGTCCCACGTGCACACGTTGTGGGAGTCGATCCTCGGCTTGAACGTCAAGGCAGTGCAGGGAAAACAGGTTCCTCTGGAATGGACTGACACATCTGGGGGACTCTTGGAATGGTGTCACGACCCTGGAGTTCCTCTCTCCTTTCCTGTGGAGAGCGCCTCCTCTTGAGATGCGACGGGAACGCCGGGAATTCTTTCCCTACGAAACAGGGAAAGGATCCCTCATCTCGAGCTAGGAGGCGGAAACGGGGCTCCCCGGATGTGTGCGGGACACCACGTGCTTCCTCTCGAGTGGAGACGGGTATGTCGGGGAACTTCTTGAGTTGCAGCAAGGGTGTGAAGGACCCTTTGGAGTTCCAGTGGTTAGATGTGATTGGCCTCGAGAAGCCTCAGCGGAAATGGGCCTCATCTCGCCTGGAGGGCAAAACCCCCTGGATTTTCTCGAGTTGCGGCAGGTGCTCTCGACTTACGACGGGGACCTCAGGGAACCGCTCTGGTGGCCTCAGGAAAGGCCAGTCCCCATGCGAGTTCCTCGGGGGCCTCTCGGGATTCCTCTCCCGTCGATGCCGGGTCCTAAGACCTTGTGTGGAGTCGGGGCCGGAACCTGAGGATTCCTCTCCAGTGCTGACATGGATCTTGGGGTACTTCTGGAGTCTCCCCAGGGGAGTCAGTAATCGTCTCGAATGCGGGCATGCACTTGCGCTTTCCTCCAGAGCGGTAGCAACAGTGTCACGCAGTCCGCCGCATGGATCAAAGGATCTATGGTTTTCCCTCGAGTCTTTCCCATGAGGTTTTCCCACGAGGCTTTCCCACAGGGCTGTCCCACGTGCACACGTGGTGGGAGTCGATCCTCGGCTTGAACGTCAAGGCAGTGCAGGGAAAACAGGTTCCTCTGGAATGGACTGACACATCTGGGGGACTCTTGGAATGGTGGCACGACCCTGGAGTTCCTCTCTCCTTTCCTGTGGAGAGCGCCTCCTCTTGAGATGCGACGGGAACGCCGGGAATTCTTTCCCTACGAAACAGGGAAAGGATCCCTCATCTCGAGCTAGGAGGCGGAAACGGGGCTCCCCTGGATGTGTGCGGGACCCCACGTGCTTCCTCTCGAGTGGAGACGGGTATGTCCCGGATCTGCTTGAGTTGCAGCAATGGTGTGAAGGACCTTTGGAAGTTCCAGTGGTTTGATGTGATTGGCCTCGAGAAGCCTCAGCGGAAATGGGCCTCATCTCGCCTGGAGGGCAAAACCTCCTGGATTTTCTCGAGTTGCGGCAGGTGCTCTCGACTTACGACGGGGACCTCAGGGACCCGCTCTGGTGGCCTCAGGAAAGGCCAGTCCCCATGCGAGTTCCTCGGGGGCCTCTCGGGATTCCTCTCCCATCGATGCCGGGGCCTAAGACCTTGTGTGGAGTCGGGGCCGGAACCTGAGGATTCCTCTCCAGTGCTGACATGGATCTTGGGGTACTTCTGGAGTCTCCCCAGGGGAGTCAGTCCTCGTCTCGAATGCGGGCATGCACTTGCGCTTTCCTCCAGAGCGGTAGCAGCAGTGTCACGCAGTCCGCCGCGTGGATCAAAGGATCTATGGTTTTCCCTCGAGTCTTTCCCACGAGGCTTTCCCACGAGGCTTTCCCACAGGGCTGTCCCACGTGCACACGTTGTGGGAGTCGATCCTCGGCTTGAACGTCAAGGCAGTGCAGGGAAAACAGGTTCCTCTGGAATGGACTGACACATCTGGGGGACTCTTGGAATGGTGTCACGACCCTGGAGTTCCTCTCTCCTTTCCTGTGGAGAGCGCCTCCTCTTGAGATGCGACGGGAACGCCGGGAATTCTTTCCCTACGAAACAGGGAAAGGATCCCTCATCTCGAGCTAGGAGGCGGAAACGGGGCTCCCCGGATGTGTGCGGGACACCACGTGCTTCCTCTCGAGTGGAGACGGGTATGTCGGGGAACTTCTTGAGTTGCAGCAAGGGTGTGAAGGACCCTTTGGAGTTCCAGTGGTTAGATGTGATTGGCCTCGAGAAGCCTCAGCGGAAATGGGCCTCATCTCGCCTGGAGGGCAAAACCCCCTGGATTTTCTCGAGTTGCGGCAGGTGCTCTCGACTTACGACGGGGACCTCAGGGAACCGCTCTGGTGGCCTCAGGAAAGGCCAGTCCCCATGCGAGTTCCTCGGGGGCCTCTCGGGATTCCTCTCCCGTCGATGCCGGGTCCTAAGACCTTGTGTGGAGTCGGGGCCGGAACCTGAGGATTCCTCTCCAGTGCTGACATGGATCTTGGGGTACTTCTGGAGTCTCCCCAGGGGAGTCAGTAATCGTCTCGAATGCGGGCATGCACTTGCGCTTTCCTCCAGAGCGGTAGCAACAGTGTCACGCAGTCCGCCGCATGGATCAAAGGATCTATGGTTTTCCCTCGAGTCTTTCCCATGAGGTTTTCCCACGAGGCTTTCCCACAGGGCTGTCCCACGTGCACACGTGGTGGGAGTCGATCCTCGGCGTGAACGTCAAGGCAGTGCAGGGAAAACAGGTTCCTCTGGAATGGACTGACACATCTGGGGGACTCTTGGAATGGTGTCACGACCCTGGAGTTCCTCTCGCCTTTCCTGTGGAGAGCGCCTCCTCTTGAGATGCGACGGGAAGGCCGGGAATTCTTTCCCTACGAAACAGGGAAAGGATCCCTCATCTCGAGCTAGTAGGCGGAAACGGGGCTCCCCGGATGTGTGCGGGACACCACGTGCTTCCTCTCGAGTGCAGACGGGTATGTCGGGGAACTTCTTGAGTTGCAGCAAGGGTGTGAAGGACCCTTTGGAGTTCCAGTGGTTAGATGTGATTGGCCTCAAGAAGCCTCAGCGGAAATGGGCCTCATCTCGCCTGGAGGGCAAAACCTCCTGGATTTTCTCGAGTTGCGGCAGGTGCTCTCGACTTTCGACGGGGACCTCAGGGAACCGCTCTGGTGGCCTCAGGAAAGGCCAGTCCCCATGCGAGTTCCTCGGGGGCGTTTCGGGATTCCTCTCCCTTCGATGCCGGGGCCTAAGACCTTGTGTGGAGTCGGGGCCGGAACCTGAGGATTCCTCTCCAGTGCTGACATGGATCTTGGGGTACTTCTGGAGTCTCCCCAGGGGAGTCAGTCCTCGTCTCTAATGCGGGCATGCACTTGCGCTTTCCTCCAGAGCGGTAGCAGCAGTGTCACGCAGTCCGCCGCGTGGATCAAAGGATCTATGGTTTTCCCTCGAGTCTTTCCCGTGAGGTTTTCCCACGAGGCTTTCCCACAGGGCTGTCCCACGTGCACACGTGGTGGGAGTCGATCCTCGGCTTGAACGTCAAGGCAGTGCAGGGAAAACAGGTTCCTCTGGAATGGACTGACACATCTGGGGGACTCTTGGAATGGTGTCACGACCCTGGAGTTCCTCTCGCCTTTCCTGTGGAGAGCACCTCCTCTTGAGATGCGACGGGAACGCCGGGAATTCTTTCCCTACGAAACAGGGAAAGGATCCCTCATCTCGAGCTAGGAGGCGGAAACGGGGCTCCCCTGGATGTGTGCGTGACACCACGTGCTTCCTCTCGAGTGCAGACGGGTATGTCGGGGAACTTCTTGAGTTGCAGCAAGGGTGTGAAGGACCCTTTGGAAGTTCCAGTGGTTAGATGTGATTGGCCTAGAGAAGCCTCAGCGGAAATGGGCCTCATCTCGCCTGGAGGGCAAAACCTCCTGGATTTTCTCGAGTTGCGGCAGGTGCTCTCGACTTACGACGGGGACCTCAGGGACCCGCTCTGGTGGCCTCAGGAAAGGCCAGTCCCCATGGGAGTTCCTCGGGGGCCTCTCGGGATTGCTCTCCCGTCGATGCCGGGGCCTAAGACCTTGTGTGGAGTCGGGGCCGGAACCTGAGGATTCCTCTCCAGTGCTGACATGGATCTTGGGGTACTTCTGGAGTCTCCCCAGGGGAGTCAGTACTCGTCTCGAATGCGGGCATGCACTTGCGCTTTCCTCCAGAGCGGTAGCAGCAGTGTCACGCAGTCCGCTGCGTGGATCAAAGGATCTATGGTTTTCCATCGAGTCTTTCCCACGAGGCTTTCCCACGAGGCTTTCCCACAGGGCTGTCCCACGTGCACACGTGGTGGGAGTCGATCCTCGGCTTGAACGTCAAGGCAGTGCAGGGAAAACAGGTTCCTCTGGAATTGACTGACACATCTGGGGGACTCTTGGAATGGTGGCACGACCCTGGAGTTCCTCTCGCCTTTCCTGTGGAGAGCGCCTCCTCTTGAGATGCGACGGGAACGACGGAATTCTTTCCCTACGAAACAGGGAAAGGATCCCTCATCTCGAGCTAGTAGGCGGAAACGGGGCTCCCCTGGATGTGTCCGGGACCCACGTGCTTCCACTCGAGTGGAGACGGGTATGTCGGGGAACTTCTTGAGTTGCAGCAAGGGTGTGAAAGACCCTTTGGAAGTTCCAGTGGTTAGACGTGATTAGCCTCGAGAAGCCTCAGCGGAAATGGGCCTCATCTCGCCTGGAGGGCAAAACCTCCTGGATTTTCTCGAGTTGCGGCAGGTGCTCTCGACTTACGATGGGGACCTCAGGGACCCGCTCTTGTGGCCTCAGGAAAGGCCAGTCCCCATGCGAGTTCCTCGGGGGCCTCTCGGGATTCCTCTCCCGTCGATGCCGGGGCCTAAGACCTTGTGTGGAGTCGGGGCCGGAACCTGAGGATTCCTCTCCCGCATTGACATGGATCTTGGGGTACTTGTGGAGTCTCCCCAGGGGAGTCAGTCCTCGTCTCGAATGCGGGCATGCACTTGCGCTTTCCTCCAGAGCGGTAGCAGCAGTGTCACGCAGTCCGCCGCGTGGATCAAAGGATCTATGGTTTTCCCTCGAGTCTTTCCCACGAGGCTTTCCCACGAGGCTTTCCCACAGGGCTGTCCCACGTGCACACGTGGTGGGAATCGATCCTCGGCTTGAACGTCAAGGCAGTGCAGGGAAAACAGGTTCCTCTGGAATGGACTGACACATCTGGGGGACTCTTGGAATGGTGGCACGACCCTGGAGTTCCTCTCGCCTTTCCTGTGGAGAGCGCCTCCTCTTGAGATGCGACGGGAACGCCGGGAATTCTTTCCCTATGAAACAGGGAAAGGATCCGTCATCTCGAGCTAGGAGTCGGAAACGGGGCTCCCCTGGATGTGTGCAGGACACCACGTGCTTCCTCTCGAGTGCAGACGGGTATGTCGGGGAACTTCTTGAGTTGCAGCATGGGTGTGAAGGACCCTTTGGAAGTTCCAGTGGTTAGATGTGATTGGCCTCGAGAAGCCTCAGCGGAAATGGGCCTCATCTCGCCTGGAGGGCAAAACCTCCTGGATTTTCTCGAGTTGCGGCAGGTGCTCTCGACTTACGACGGGGACCTCAGGGACCCGCTCTGGTGGCCTCAGGAAAGGCCAGTCCCCATGCGAGTTCCTCGGGGGCCTCTCGGGATTCCTCTCCCATCGATGCCGGGGCCTAAGACCTTGTGTGGAGTCGGGGCCGGAACCTGAGGATTCCTCTCCAGTGCTGACATGGATCTTGGGGTACTTCTGGAGTCTCCCCAGGGGAGTCAGTCCTCGTCTCGAATGCGGGCATGCACTTGCGCTTTCCTCCAGAGCGGTAGCAGCAGTGTCACGCAGTCCGCCGCGTGGATCAAAGGATCTATGGTTTTCCCTCGAGTCTTTCCCACGAGGCTTTCCCACGAGGCTTTCCCACAGGGCTGTCCCACGTGCACACGTGGTGGGAGTCGATCCTCGGCTTGAACGTCAAGGCAGTGCAGGGAAAACAGGTTCCTCTGGAATGGACTGACACATCTGGGGGACTCTTGGAATGGTGTCACGACCCTGGAGTTCCTCTCTCCTTTCCTGTGGAGAGCGCCTCCTCTTGAGATGCGACGGGAACGCCGGGAATTCTTTCCCTACGAAACAGGGAAAGGATCCCTCATCTCGAGCTAGGAGGCGGAAACGGGGCTCCCCGGATGTGTGCGGGACACCACGTGCTTCCTCTCGAGTGGAGACGGGTATGTCGGGGAACTTCTTGAGTTGCAGCAAGGGTGTGAAGGACCCTTTGGAGTTCCAGTGGTTAGATGTGATTGGCCTCGAGAAGCCTCAGCGGAAATGGGCCTCATCTCGCCTGGAGGGCAAAACCCCCTGGATTTTCTCGAGTTGCGGCAGGTGCTCTCGACTTACGACGGGGACCTCAGGGAACCGCTCTGGTGGCCTCAGGAAAGGCCAGTCCCCATGCGAGTTCCTCGGGGGCCTCTCGGGATTCCTCTCCCGTCGATGCCGGGTCCTAAGACCTTGTGTGGAGTCGGGGCCGGAACCTGAGGATTCCTCTCCAGTGCTGACATGGATCTTGGGGTACTTCTGGAGTCTCCCCAGGGGAGTCAGTAATCGTCTCGAATGCGGGCATGCACTTGCGCTTTCCTCCAGAGCGGTAGCAGCAGTGTCACGCAGTCCGCCGCATGGATCAAAGGATCTATGGTTTTCCCTCGAGTCTTTCCCATGAGGTTTTCCCACGAGGCTTTCCCACAGGGCTGTCCCACGTGCACACGTGGTGGGAGTCGATCCTCGGCGTGAACGTCAAGGCAGTGCAGGGAAAACAGGTTCCTCTGGAATGGACTGACACATCTGGGGGACTCTTGGAATGGTGTCACGACCCTGGAGTTCCTCTCGCCTTTCCTGTGGAGAGCGCCTCCTCTTGAGATGCGACGGGAAGGCCGGGAATTCTTTCCCTACGAAACAGGGAAAGGATCCCTCATCTCGAGCTAGTAGGCGGAAACGGGGCTCCCCGGATGTGTGCGGGACACCACGTGCTTCCTCTCGAGTGCAGACGGGTATGTCGGGGAACTTCTTGAGTTGCAGCAAGGGTGTGAAGGACCCTTTGGAGTTCCAGTGGTTAGATGTGATTGGCCTCAAGAAGCCTCAGCGGAAATGGGCCTCATCTCGCCTGGAGGGCAAAACCTCCTGGATTTTCTCGAGTTGCGGCAGGTGCTCTCGACTTACGACAGGGACCTCAGGGACCCGCTCTGGTGGCCTCAGGAAAGGCCAGTCCCCATGCGAGTTCCTCGGGGGCCTCTCGGGATTCCTCTCCCATCGATGCCGGGGCCTAAGACCTTGTGTGGAGTCGGGGCCGGAACCTGAGGATTCCTCTCCAGTGCTGACATGGATATTGGGGTACTTCTGGAGTCTCCCCAGGGGAGTCAGTCCTCGTCTGGAATGCGGGCATGCACTTGCGCTTTCCTCCAGAGCGGTAGCAGCAGTGTCACGCAGTCCGCCGCTTGGATCAAAGGATCTATGGTTTTCCCTCGAGTCTTTCCCATGAGGTTTTCCCACGAGGCTTTCCCACAGGGCTGTCCCACGTGCACACGTGGTGGGAGTCGATCCTCGGCTTGAACGTCAAGGCAGTGCAGGGAAAACAGGTTCCTCTGGAATGGACTGACACATCTGGGGGACTCTTGGAATGGTGGCACGACCCTGGAGTTCCTCTCGCCTTTCCTGTGGAGAGCGCCTCCTCTTGAGATGCGACGGGAACGCCGGGAATTCTTTCCCGACGAAACAGGGAAAGGATCCCTCATCTCGAGCTAGTAGGCGGAAACGGAGCTCCCCTGGATGTGTGCAGGACACCACGTGCTTCCTCTCGTGTGAAGACGGGTATGTCGGGGAACTTCTTGAGTTGCAGCAATGGTGTGAAGGACCCTTTGGAAGTTCCAGTGGTTAGATGTGATTGGCCTCGAGAAGCCTCAGCGGAAATGGGCCTCATCTCGCCTGGAGGGCAAAACCTCCTGGATTTTCTCGAGTTGCGGCAGGTGCTCTCGACTTTCGACGGGGACCTCAGGGAACCGCTCTGGTGGCCTCAGGAAAGGCCAGTCCCCATGCGAGTTCCTCGGGGGCGTTTCGGGATTCCTCTCCCTTCGATGCCGGGGCCTAAGACCTTGTGTGGAGTCGGGGCCGGAACCTGAGGATTCCTCTCCAGTGCTGACATGGATCTTGGGGTACTTCTGGAGTCTCCCCAGGGGAGTCAGTCCTCGTCTCTAATGCGGGCATGCACTTGCGCTTTCCTCCAGAGCGGTAGCAGCAGTGTCACGCAGTCCGCCGCGTGGATCAAAGGATCTATGGTTTTCCCTCGAGTCTTTCCCGTGAGGTTTTCCCACGAGGCTTTCCCACAGGGCTGTCCCACGTGCACACGTGGTGGGAGTCGATCCTCGGCTTGAACGTCAAGGCAGTGCAGGGAAAACAGGTTCCTCTGGAATGGACTGACACATCTGGGGGACTCTTGGAATGGTGTCACGACCCTGGAGTTCCTCTCGCCTTTCCTGTGGAGAGCACCTCCTCTTGAGATGCGACGGGAACGCCGGGAATTCTTTCCCTACGAAACAGGGAAAGGATCCCTCATCTCGAGCTAGGAGGCGGAAACGGGGCTCCCCTGGATGTGTGCGTGACACCACGTGCTTCCTCTCGAGTGCAGACGGGTATGTCGGGGAACTTCTTGAGTTGCAGCAAGGGTGTGAAGGACCCTTTGGAAGTTCCAGTGGTTAGATGTGATTGGCCTAGAGAAGCCTCAGCGGAAATGGGCCTCATCTCGCCTGGAGGGCAAAACCTCCTGGATTTTCTCGAGTTGCGGCAGGTGCTCTCGACTTACGACGGGGACCTCAGGGACCCGCTCTGGTGGCCTCAGGAAAGGCCAGTTCCCATGGGAGTTCCTCGGGGGCCTCTCGGGATTGCTCTCCCGTCGATGCCGGGGCCTAAGACCTTGTGTGGAGTCGGGGCCGGAACCTGAGGATTCCTCTCCAGTGCTGACATGGATCTTGGTGTACTTCTGGAGTCTCCCCAGGGGAGTCAGTACTCGTCTCGAATGCGGGCATGCACTTGCGCTTTCCTCCAGAGCGGTAGCAGCAGTGTCACGCAGTCCGCTGCGTGGATCAAAGGATCTATGGTTTTCCCTCGAGTCTTTCCCACGAGGCTTTCCCACGAGGCTTTCCCACAGGGCTGTCCCACGTGCACACGTGGTGGGAGTCGATCCTCGGCTTGAACGTCAAGGCAGTGCAGGGAAAACAGGTTCCTCTGGAATTGACTGACACATCTGGGGGACTCTTGGAATGGTGGCACGACCCTGGAGTTCCTCTCGCCTTTCCTGTGGAGAGCGCCTCCTCTTGAGATGCGACGGGAACGACGGAATTCTTTCCCTACGAAACAGGGAAAGGATCCCTTATCTCGAGCAAGTAGGCGGAAACGGGGCTCCCGTGGATGTGTCCGGGACCCACGTGCTTCCACTCGAGTGGAGACGGGTATGTCGGGGAACTTCTTGAGTTGCAGCAAGGGTGTGAAGGACCCTTTGGAAGTTCCAGTGGTTAGACGTGATTAGCCTCGAGAAGCCTCAGCGGAAATGGGCCTCATCTCGCCTGGAGGGCAAAACCTCCTGGATTTTCTCGAGTTGCGGCAGGTGCTCTCGACTTACGATGGGGACCTCAGGGACCCGCTCTTGTGGCCTCAGGAAAGGCCAGTCCCCATGCGAGTTCCTCGGGGGCCTCTCGGGATTCCTCTCCCGTCGATGCCGGGGCCTAAGACCTTGTGTGGAGTCGGGGCCGGAACCTGAGGATTCCTCTCCCGCATTGACATGGATCTTGGGGTACTTGTGGAGTCTCCCCAGGGGAGTCAGTCCTCGTCTCGAATGCGGGCATGCACTTGCGCTTTCCTCCAGAGCGGTAGCAGCAGTGTCCCGCAGTCCGCCGCGTGGATCAAAGGATCTATGGTTTTCCCTCGAGTCTTTCCCACGAGGCTTTCCCACGAGGCTTTCCCACAGGGCTGTCCCACGTGCACACGTGGTGGGAATCGATCCTCGGCTTGAACGTCAAGGCAGTGCAGGGAAAACAGTTTCCTCTGGAATGGACTGACACATCTGGGGGACTCTTGGAATGGTGGCACGACCCTGGAGTTCCTCTCGCCTTTCCTGTGGAGAGCGCCTCCTCTTGAGATGCGACGGGAACGCCGGGAATTCTTTCCCTATGAAACAGGGAAAGGATCCGTCATCTCGAGCTAGGAGTCGGAAACGGGGCTCCCCTGGATGTGTGCAGGACACCACGTGCTTCCTCTCGAGTGCAGACGGGTATGTCGGGGAACTTCTTGAGTTGCAGCATGGGTGTGAAGGACCCTTTGGAAGTTCCAGTGGTTAGATGTGATTGGCCTCGAGAAGCCTCAGCGGAAATGGGCCTCATCTCGCCTGGAGGGAAAAAACCTCCTGGATTTTCTCGAGTTGCGGCAGGTGCTCTCGACTTACGACGCGGACCTCAGGGACCCGCTCTGGTGGCCTCAGGAAAGGCCAGTCCCCATGCGAGTTCCTCGGGGTCCTCTCGGGATTCCTCTCCCGTCGATCCCGGGGCCTAAGACCTTGTGTGGAGTCGGGGCCGGAACCTGAGGATTCCTCTCCAGTGCTGACATGGATCTTGGGGTACTTCTGGAGTCTCCCCAGGGGAGTCAGTCCTCGTCTCGAATGCGGGCATGCACTTTCGCTTTCCTCCAGAGCGGTAGCAGCAGTGTCACGCAGTCCGCCGCGTGGATCAAAGGATCTATGGTTTTCCCTCGAGTCTTTCCCACGAGGCTTTCCCACGAGGCTTTCCCACAGGGCTGTCCCACGTGCACACGTGGTGGGAGTCGATCCTCGGCTTGAACGTCAAGGCAGTGCAGGGAAAACAGGTTCCTCTGGAATGGACTGACACATCTGGGGGACTCTTGGAATGGTCGCACGACCCTGGAGTTCCTCTCGCCTTTCCTGTGGAGAGCGCCTCCTCTTGAGATGCGACGGGAACGCCGGGAATTCTTTCCCTACAAAACAGGGAAAGGATCCCTCATCTCGAGCTAGGAGGCGGAAACGGGGCTCCCCTCGATGTGTGCGGGACACCACATGCTTCCTCTCGAGTGCAGACGGGTATGTCGGGGAACTTCTTGAGTTGCAACAAGGGTGTGAAGGACCCTTTGGAAGTTCCAGTGGTTAGATGTGATTGGCCTCGAGAAGCCCCAGCGTAAATGGGCCTCATCTCGCCTGGAGGGCAAAACCTCCTGGATTTTCTCGAGTTTCGGCAGGTGCTCTCGACTTACGACGGGGACCTCAGGGACCCGCTCTGGTGGCCTCAGGAAAGGCCAGTCCCCATGCGAGTTCCTCGAGGGCCTCTCGGGATTCCTCTCCCGTCGATGACGGGGCCTAAGACCTTGTGTGGAGTCGGGGCCGGAACCTGAGGATTCCTCTCCAGTGCTGACATGGATCTTGGGGTACTTCTGGAGTCTCCCCAGGGGAGTCAGTCCTCGTCTCGAATGCGGGCATGCACTTGCGCTTTCCTCCAGAGCGGTAGCAGCAGTGTCACGCAGTCCGCCGCGTGGATCAAAGGATCTATGGTTTTCCCTCGAGTCTTTCCCACGAGGCTTTCCCACGAGGCTTTCCCACAGGGCTGTCCCACGTGCACACGTGGTGGGAGTCGATCCTCGGCTTGAACGTCAAGGAAGTGCAGGGAAAACATGTTCCTCTGGAATGGACTGACACATCTGGGGACTCTTGGAATGGTGTCACGACCCTGGAGTTCCTCTCACCTTTCCTGTGGAGAGCGCCTCCTCTTGAGATGCGACGGGAACACCGGGAATTCTTTCCCTACGAAACAGGGAAAGGATCCCTCATCTCGAGCTTGGAGGCGGAAACCGGGCTCCCCTCGATGTGTGCGGGACCCCACGTGCTTCCTCTCGAGTGGAGACGGGTATGTCCCGGAACTGCTTGAGTTGCAGCAAGGGTGTGAAGGACCCCTTGGAAGTTCCAGTGGTTAGATGTGATTGGCCTCGAAAAGCCTCATCGGAAATGGGCCTCATCTCGCCTGGAGGGCAAAACCTCCTGGATTTTCTCGAGTTGCGGCAGGTCCTCTCGACTTACGACGGGGACCTCAGGGACCCGCTCTGGTGGCCTCAGGAAAGGCCAGTCCCCATGCGAGTTCCTCGGGGGTCTCTCGGGATTCCTCTCCCGTCGATCCCGGGGCCTAAGACCTTGTGTGGAGTCGGGGCCGGAACCTGAGGATTCCTCTCCAGTGCCGACATGGATCTTGGGGTACTTCTGGAGTCTCCCCAGGGGAGTCAGTCCTCGTCTCGAATGCGGGCATGCACTTGCGCTTTCCTCCAGAGCGGTAGCAGCAGTGTCACGCAGTCCGCCGCGTGGATCAAAGGATCTATGGTTTTCCCTCGAGTCTTTCCCACGAGGCTTTCCCACGAGGCTTTCCCACAGGGCTGTCCCACGTGCACACGTGGTGGGAGTCGATCCTCGGCTTGAACGTCAAGGCAGTGCAGGGAAAACAGGTTCCTCTGGAATGGACTGACACATCTGGGGGACTCTTGGAATGGTGGCACGACCCTGGAGTTCCTCTCGCCTTTCCTGTGGAGAGCGCCTCCTCTTGAGATGCGACGGGAACGCCGGGAATTCTTTCCCTACGAAACAGGGAAAGGATCCCTCATCTCGAGCTAGGAGGCGGAAACGGGGCTCCCCTGGATGTGTGCGGGACCCACGTGCTTCCTCTCGAGTGGAGACGGGTATGTCGGCGAACTTCTTGAGTTGCAGCAAGGGTGTGAAGGACCCTTTGGAAGTTCCAGTGGTTAGACGTGATTAGCCTCGAGAAGCCTCAGCGGAAATGGGCCTCATCTCGCCTGGAGGGCAAAACCTCCTGGATTTTCTCGAGTTGCGGCAGGTGCTCTCGACTTACGACGGGGACCTCAGGGACCCGCTCTGGTGGCCTCAGGAAAGGCCAGTCCCCATGCGAGTTCCTCGGGGGCCTCTCAGGATTCCTCTCCCGTCGATGCCGGGGCCTAAGACCTTGTGTGGAGTCGGGGCCGGAACCTGAGGATTCCTCTCCAATGCTGACATGGATCTTGGGGTACTTCTGGAGTCTCCCCAGGGGAGTCAGTCCTCGTCTCGAATGCGGGCATGCAATTGCGCTTTCCTCCAGAGCGGTAGCAGCAGTGTCACGCAGTCCGCCGCGTGGATCAAAGGATCTATGGTTTTCCCTCGAGTCTTTCCCACGAGGCTTTCCCACGAGGCTTTCCCACAGGGCTGTCCCACGTGCACACGTGGTGGGAGTCGATCCTCGGCTTGAACGTCAAGGCAGTGCAGGGAAAACAGGTTCCTCTGGAATTGACTGACACATCTGGGGGACTCTTGGAATGGTGGCACGACCCTGGAGTTCCTCTCGCCTTTCCTGTGGAGAGCGCCTCCTCTTGAGATGCGACGGGAACGCCGGGAATTCTTTCCCTAGGAAACAGGGAAAGGATCCCTCATCTCGAGCTAGGAGGCGGAAACGGGGCTCCCCTGGATGTGTGCGGGACCCCACGTGCTTCCTCTCGAGTGGAGACGGGTATGTCGGGGAACTTCTTGAGTTGCAGCAAGGGTGTGAAGGACCCTTTGGAAGTTCCAGTGGTTAGACGTGATTAGCCTCGAGAAGCCTCAGCGGAAATGGGCCTCATCTCGCCTGGAGGGCAAAACCTCCTGGATTTTCTCGAGTTGCGGCAGGTGCTCTCGACTTTCGACGGGGACCTCAGGGACCCGCTCTGGTGGCCTCAGGAAAGGCCAGTCCCCATGCGAGTTCCTCGGGGGCCTCTCGGGATTCCTCTCCCGTCGATGCCGGGGCCTTAGACCATGTGTGGAGTCGGGGCCGGAACCTGAGGATTCCTCTCCAGTGCTGACATGGATCTTGGGGTAATTCTGGAGTCTCCCCAGGGGAGTCAGTCCTCGTCTCGAATGCGGGCATGCACTTGCGCTTTCCTCCAGAGCGGTAGCAGCAGTGTCACGCAGTCCGCCACGTGGATCAAAGGATCTATGGTTTTCCCTCGAGTCTTTCCCAAGAGGCTTTCCCACGAGGCTTTCCCACAGGGCTGTCCCACGTGCACACGTTGTGGGAGTCGATCCTCGGCTTGAACGTCAAGGCAGTGCAGGGAAAACAGGTTCCTCTGGAATGGACTGACACATCTGGGGGACTCTTGGAATGGTGGCACGACCCTGGAGTTCCTCTCGCCTTTCCTGTGGAGAGCGCCTCCTCTTGAGATGCGACGGGAACGCCGGGAATTCTTTCCCTACGAAACAGGGAAAGGATCCCTCATCTCGAGCTAGGAGGCTGAAACGGGGCTCCCCTGGATGTGTGCGGGACCCCACGTGCTTCCTCTCGAGTGGAGACGGGTATGTCGGGGAACTTCTTGAGTTGCAGCAAGGGTGTGAAGGACCCGTTGGAAGTTCCAGTGGTTAGACGTGATTCGCATCGAGAAGCCTCAGCGGAAATGGGCATCATCTCGCCTGGAGGTCAAAACCTCCTGGATTTTCTCGAGTTGCGGCAGGTGCTCTCGACTTACGACGGGGACCTCAGGGACCCGCTCTGGTGGCCTCAGGAAAGGCCAGTCCCCATGCGAGTTCCTCGGGGGCCTCTCGGGATTCCTCTCCCGTCGATGCCGGGGCCTAAGACATTGTGTGGAGTCGGGGCCGGAACCTGAGGATTCCTCTCCAGTGCTGACATGGATCTTGGGGTACTCCTGGAGTCTCCCCACGGGAGTCAGTCCTCGTCTCGAATGCGGGCATGCACTTGCGCTTTCCTCCAGAGCGGTAGCAGCATTGTCACGCAGTCCGCCGCGTGGATCAAAGGATCTATGGTTTTCCCTCGAGTCTTTCCCAAGAGGCTTTTCCACGAGGCTTTCCCACAGGGCTGTCCCACGTGCACACGTGGTGGGAGTCGATCCTCGGCTTGAACGTCAAGGCAGTGCAGGGAAAACAGATTCCTCTGGAATGGACTGACACATCTGGGGGACTCTTGGAATGGTGGCACGACCCTGGAGTTCCTCTCGCCTTTCCTGTGGAGAGCGCCTCCTCTTGAGATGCGACGGGAACGCCGGGAATTCTTTCCCTACGAAACAGGGAAAGGATCCCTCATCTCGAGCTAGGAGGCGGAAACGGGGCTCCCCTGGATGTGTGCGGAACCCCACGTGCTTCCTCTCGAGTGGAGACGGGTATGTCGGGGAACTTCTTGAGTTGCAGCAAGGGTTTGAAGGACCCTTTGGAAGTTCCAGTGGTTAGACGTGATTAGCCTCGAGAAGCCTCAGCGGAAATGGGCCTCATCTCGCCTGGAGGGCAAAACCTCCTGGATTTTCTCGAGTTGCGGCAGGTGCTCTCGACTTACGACGGGGACCTCAGGGACCCGCTCTGGTGGCCTCAGGAAAGGCCAGTCCCCAGGCGAGTTCCTCGGGGGCCTCTCGGGATTCCTCTCCCGTCCATGCCGGGGCCTAAGATCTTGTGTGGAGTCGGGGCCGGAACCTGAGGATTCTTCTCCAGTCCTGACATGGATCTTTTTGTACTTCTAGAGTCTCCCCAGGGGAGTCAGTCCTCGTCTCGAATGCGGGCATACACTTGCGCTTTCCTCCAGAGCGGTAGCAGCAGTGTCACGCAGTCCGCAGCGTGGATCAAAGGATCTATGGTTTTCCCTCGAGTCTTTCCCACGAGGCTTTCCCACGAGGCTTTCCCACAGGGCTGTCCCACGTGCACACGTGGTGGGAGTCGATCCTCGGCTTGAACGTCAAGGCAGTGCAGGGAAAACAGGTTCCTCTGGAATGGACTGACACATCTGGGGGACTCTTGGAATGGTGGCACGACCCTGGAGTTCCTCTCGCCTTTCCTGTGGAGAGCGCCTCCACTTGAGATGCGACGGGAACGCCGGGAATTCTTTCCCTACGAAACAGGGAAAGGATCCCTCATCTCGAGCTAGGAGGCGGAAACGGGGCTCCCCTGGATGTGTGCGGGACCCCACGTGCTTCCTCTCGAGTGGAGACGGGTATGTCGGGGAACTTCTTGAGTTGCAGCAAGGGTGTGAAGGACCCTTTGGAAGTTCCAGTGGTTAGACGTGATTAGCCTCGAGAAGCCTCAGCGGAAATGGGCCTCATCTCGCCTGGAGGGCAAAACCTCCTGGATTTTCTCGAGTTGCGGCAGGTGCTCTCGACTTACGACGGGGACCTCAGGGACCCACTCTGGTGGCATCAGGAAAGGCCAGTCCCCATGCGAGTTCCTCAGGGGCCTCTCGGGATTCCTCTCCCGTCGATGCCGGGGCCTAAGACCTTGTGTGGAGTCGGGGCCGGAACCTGAGGATTCCTCTCCAGTGCTGACATGGATCTTGGGGTACTTCTGGAATCTCCCCAGGGGAGTCAGTCCTCGTCTCGAATGCGGGCATGCACTTGCGCTTTCCTCCAGAGAGGTAGCAGCAGTGTCACGCAGTCCGCCGCGTGGATCAAAGGATCTATGGTTTTCCCTCGAGTCTTTCCCACGAGGCTTTCCCACGAGGCTTTCCCACAGGGCTGTCCCACGTGCACACGTGGTGGGAGTGGATCCTCGGCTTGAACGTCAAGGCAGTGCAGGGAAAACAGGTTCCTCTGGAATGGACTGACACATCTGGGGGACTCTTGGAATGGTGGCACGACCCTGGAGTTCCTCTCACCTTTCCTGTGGAGAGCGCCTCCTCTTGAGATGCGACGGGAACGCCGGGAATTCTTTCCCTAAGAAACAGGGAAAGGATCCCTCATCTCGAGCTAGGAGGCGGAAACGGGGCTCCCCTGGATGTGTGCGGGACCCCACGTGCTTCCTCTCGAGTGGAGACGGGTATGTCGGGGAACTTCTTGAGTTGCAGCAAGGGTGTGAAGGACCCTTTGGAAGTTCCACTGGTTAGACGTGATTAGCCTCGAGAAGCCTCAGCGGAAATGGGCCTCATCTCGCCTGGAGGGCAAAACCTCCTGGATTTTCTCGAGTTGCGGCAGGTGCTCTCGACTTACGACGGGGACCTCAGGGACCCGCTCTGGTGGCCTCAGGAAAGGCCAGTCCCCATGCGAGTTCCTCGGGGGCCTCTCGGCATTCCTCTCCCGTCGATGCCGGGGCCTAAGACCTTGTGTGGAGTCGGTGCCGGAACCTGAGGATTCCTCTCCAGTGCTGACATCTATCTTGGGGTACTTCTGGAGTCTCCCCAGGGGAGTCAGTCCTCGTCTCGAATGCGGGCATGCACTTGCGCTTTCCTCCAGAGCGGTAGCAGCAGTGTCACGCAGTCAGCCGCGTGGATCAAAGGATCTATGTTTTTCCCTCGAGTCTTTCCCACGAGGCTTTCCCATGAGGCTTTCCCACAGGGCTGTCCCACGTGCACACGTGGTGGGAGTCGATCCTCGGCTTGAACGTCAAGGCAGTGCAGGGAAAACAGGTTCCTCTGGAATGGACTGATACATCTGGGGGACTCTTGGAATTGTGGCACCACCCTGGAGTTCCTCTCGCCTTTCCTGTTTAGAGCGCCTCCTCTGGAGATGCGACGGGAACGCCGGGAATTCTTTCCCTACGAAACAGGGAAAGGATCCCTCATCTCGAGCTAGGAGGCGGAAACGTGGCTCCCCTGGATGTGTGAGGGACCCCACGTGCTTCCTCTCGAGTGGAGACGGGTATGTCGGGGAACTTCTTGAGTTGCAGCAAGGGTGTGAAGCACCCTTTGGAAGTTCCAGTGGTTAGACGTGATTAGCCTCGAGAAGCCTCAGCGGAAATGGGCATCATCTCGCCTGGAGGGCAAAACCCCCTGGATTTTCTCGAGTTGCGGCAGGTGCTCTCGACTTAGGACGGGGACCTCAGGGACCCGCTCTGGTGGCCTCAGGAAAGGCCAGTCCCCATGCGAGTTCCTCTGGGGCCTCTCGGCATTCCTCTCCCGTCGATGCTGGGGCCTAAGACCTTGTGTGGAGTCGGGGCCGGAACCTGAGGATTCCTCTCCAGTGCTGACATGGATCTTGGGGTACTTCTGGAGTCTCCCCAGGGGAGTCAGTCCTCGTCTCGAATGCGGGCATGCACTTGCGCTTTCCTCCAGAGCGGTAGCAGCAGTGTCACGCAGTCCGCCGCGTGGATCAAAGGATCTATGGTTTTCCCTCGAGTCTTTCCCACGAGGCTTTCCCACGAGGCTTTCCCACAGGGCTGTCCCACGTGCACACGTGGTGGGAGTCGATCCTCGGCTTGAACGTCAAGGCAGTGCAGGGAAAACAGGTTCCTCTGGAATGGACTGACACATCTGGGGGACTCTTGGAATGGTGGCACGACCCTGGAGTCCCTATCGCCTTTCCTGTGGAGAGCGCCTCCTCTTGAGATGCGACGGGAACGCCGGGAATTCTTTCCCTACGAAACAGGGAAAGGATCCCTCATCTCGAGCTAGGAGGCGGAAACGGGGCTCCCCTGGATGTGTGCGGGACCCCACGTGCTTCCTCTCGAGTGGAGACGGGTATGTCGGGGAACTTCTTGAGATGCAGCAAGGGTGTGAAGGACCCTTTGGATGTTCCAGTGGTTAGACGTGATTAGCCTCGAGAAGCCTCAGCGGAAATGGGCCTCATCTCGCCTGGAGGGCAAAACCTCCTGGATTTTCTCGAGTTGGGGCAGGTGCCCTCGACTTACGACGGGGACCTCAGGGACCCGCTCTGGTGGCCTCAGGAAAGGCCAGTCCCCATGCGAGTTCCTCGGGGGCCTCTCGGGATTCCTCTCCCGTCGATGCCGGGGCCTAAGACCTTGTGTGGAGTCGGGGCCGGAACCTGAGGATTCCTCTCCAGTGCTGACATGGATCTTGGGGTAATTCTGGAGTCTCCCCAGGGGAGTCAGTCCTCGTCTCGAATGCGGGCATGCACTTGCGCTTTCCTCCAGAGCGGTAGCAGCAGTGTCACGCAGTCCGCCGCGTGGATCAAAGGATCTATGGTTTTCCCTCGAGTCTTTCCCACGAGGCTTTCCCACGAGGCTTTCCCACAGGGCTGTCCCACGTGCACACGTGGTGGGAGTCGATCCTCGGCTTGAACGTCAAGGCAGTGCAGGGAAAACAGGTTCCTCTGGAATGGACTGACACATCTGGGGGACTCTTGGAATGGTGGCACGACCCTGGAGTTCCTCTCGCCTTTCCTGTGGAGAGCGCCTCCTCTTGAGATGCGACGGGAATGCTGGGAATTCTTTCCCTACGAAACAGGGAAAGGATCCCTCATCTCGAGCTAGGAGGCGGAAACGGGGCTCCCCTGGATGTGTGCGGGACCCCACGTGCTTCCTCTCGAGTGGAGACGGGTATGTCGGGGAACTTCTTGAGTTGCAGCAAGGGTGTGAAGGACCCTTTGGAAGTTCCAGTGGTTAGACGTGATTAGCCTCGAGAAGCCTCAGCGGAAATGGGCCTCATCTCGCCTGGAGGGCAAAACCTCCTGGATTTTCTCGAGTTGCGGCAGGTGCTCTCGACTTACGACGGGGACCTCAGGGACCCGCTCTGGTGGTCTCAGGAAAGGCCAGTCCCCATGCGAGTTCCTCGGGGCCTCTCGGGATTCCTCTCCCGTCGATGCCGGGGCCTAAGACCTTGTGTGGAGTCGGGGCCGGAACCTGAGGATTCCTCTCCAGTGCTGACATGGATCTTGGGGTACTTCTGGAGTCTCCCCAGGGGAGTCAGTCCTCGTCTCGAATGCGGGCATGCACTTGCGCTTTCCTCCAGAGCGGTAGCAGCAGTGTCACGCAGTCCGCCGGGTGGATCAAAGGATCTATGGTTTTCCCTCGAGTCTTTCCCACGAAGCTTTCCCACGAGGCTTTCCCACAGCTCTGTCCCACGTGCACACGTGGTGGGAGTGGATCCTCGGCTTGAACGTCAAGGCAGTGCAGGGAAAACAGGTTCCTCTGGAATGGACTGACATATCTGGGGGACTCTTGGAATGGTGGCACGACCCTGGAGTTCCTCTCGCCTTTCCTGTGGAGAGCGCCTCCTCTTGAGATGCGACGGGAACGCCGGGAATTCTTTCCCTACGAAACAGGGAAAGGATCCCTCATCTCGAGCTAGGAGGCGGAAACGGGGCTCCCCTGGATGTGTGCGGGACCCCACGTGCTTCCTCTCGAGTGGAGACGGGTATGTCGGGGAACTTCTTGAGTTGCAGCAAGGGTGTGAAGGACCCTTTGGAAGTTCCAGTGGTTAGACGTGATTAGCCTCGAGAAGCCTCAACGGAAATGGGCCTCATCTCTCCTGGAGGGCAAAACCACCTGGATTTTCTCGAGTTGCGGCAGGTGCTCTCGACTTACGACGGGGACCTCAGGGACCCGCTCTGGTGGCCTCAGGAAAGGCCAGTCCCCATGCGAGTTCCTCGGGGGCCTCTCGGGATTCCTCTCCCGTCGATGCCGGGGCCTAAGACCTTGTGTGGAGTCGGGGCCGGAACCTGAGGATTCCTCTCCAGTGCTGACATGGATCTTGGGGTACTTCTGGAGTCTCCCCAGGGGAGTCAGTCCTCGTCTCGAATGCGGGCATGCACTTGCGCTTTCCTCCAGAGCGGTAGCAGCAGTGTCACGCAGTCCGCCGCGTGGATCAAAGGATCTATGGTTTTCCCTCGAGTCTTTCCCACGAGGCTTTCCCACGAGGCTTTCCCACAGGGCTGTCCCACGTGCACACGTGGTGGGAGTCGATCCTCGGCTTGAACGTCAAGGCAGTGCAGGGAAAACAGGTTCCTCTGGAATGGACTGACACAGCTGGGGGACTCTTGGAATGGTGGCACGACACTGGAGTTCCTCTCCCCTTTCCTGTGGAGAGCGCCTCCTCTTGAGATGCGACGGGAACGCCGGGAATTCTTTCCCTACGAAACAGGGAAAGGATCCCTCATCTCGAGCTAGGAGGCGGAAACGGGGCTCCCCTGGATGTGTGCGGGACCCCACGTGCTTCCTCTCGAGTGGAGACGGGTATGTCGGGGAACTTCTTGAGTTGCAGCAAGGGTGTGAAGGACCCTTTGGAAGTTCCAGTGGTTAGACGTGATTAGCCTCGAGAAGCCTCAGCGGAAATGGGCCTCATCTCGCCTGGAGGGCAAAACCTCCTGGATTTTCTCGAGTTGCGGCAGGTGCTCTCGACTTACGACGGGGACTTCAGGGACCCGCTCTGGTGGCCTCAGGAAAGGCCAGTCCCCATGCGAGTTCCTCGGGGGCCTCTCGGGATTCCTCTCCCGTCGATGCCGGGGCCTAAGACCTTGTGTGGAGTCGGGGCCGGAACCTGAGGATTCCTCTCCAGTGCTGACATGGATCTTGGGGTACTTCTGGAGTCTCCCCAGGGGAGTCAGTCCTCGTCTCGAATGCGGGCATGCACTTGCGCTTTCCTCCAGAGCGGTAGCAGCAGTGTCACGCAGTCCGCCGCGTGGATCAAAGGATCTATGGTTTTCCCTCGAGTCTTTCCCACGAGGCTTTCCCACGAGGCTTTCCCACAGGGCTGTCCCACGTGCACACGTGGTGGGAGTCGATCCTCGGCTTGAACGTCAAGGCAGTGCAGGGAAAACAGGTTCCTCTGGAATGGACTGACACATCTGGGGGACTCTTGGAATGGTGGCACGACCCTGGAGTTCCTCTCGCCTTTCCTGTGGAGAGCGACTCCTCTTGAGATGCGACGGGAACGCCGGGAATTCTTTCCCTACGAAACAGGGAAAGGATCCCTCATCTCGAGCTAGGAGGCGGAAACGGGGCTCCCCTGGATGTGTGCGGAACCCCACGTGCTTCCTCTCGAGTGGAGACGGGTATGTCGGGGAACTTCTTGAGTTGCAGCAAGGGTGTGAAGGACCCTTTGGAAGTTCCAGTGGTTAGACGTGATTAGCCTCGAGAAGCCTCAGCGGAAATGGGCCTCATCTTGCCTGGAGGGCAAAACCTCCTGGATTTTCTCGAGTTGCGGCAGGTGCTCTCGACTTACGACGGGGACGTCAGGGACCCGCTCTGGTGGCCTCAGGAAAGGCCAGTCCCCATGTGAGTTCCTCGTGGGCCTCTCGGGATTCCTCTCCCGTCGATGCCGGGGCCTAAGACCTTGTGTGGAGTCGGGGCCGGAACCTGAGGATTCCTCTCCAGTGCTGACATGGATCTTGGGGTACTTCTGGAGTCTCCCCAGGGGAGTCAGTCCTCGTCTCGAATGCGGGCATGCACTTGCGCTTTCCTCCAGAGCGGTAGCAGCAGTGTCACGCAGTCCGCCGCGTGGATCAAAGGATCTATGGTTTTCCCTCGAGTCTTTCCCACGAGGCTTTCCCACGAGGCTTTCCCACAGGGCTGTCCCACGTGCACACGTGGTGGGAGTCGATCCTCGGCTTGAACGTCAAGGCAGTGCAGGGAAAACAGGTTCCTCTGGAATGGACTGACACATCTGGGGGACTCTTGGAATGGTGGCACGACCCTGGAGTTCCTCTCGCCTTTCCTGTGGAGAGCGCCTCCTCTGGAGATGCGACGGGAACGCCGGGAATTCTTTCCCTACGAAACAGGGAAAGGATCCCTCATCTCGAGCTAGGAGGCGGAAACGGGGCTCCCCTGGATGTGTGCGGGACCCCACGTGCTTCCTCTCGAGTGGAGACGGGTATGTCGGGGAACTTCTTGAGTTGCAGCAAGGGTGTGTAGCACCCTTTGGAAGTTCCAGTGGTTAGACGTGATTAGCCTCGAGAAGCCTCAGCGGAAATGGGCCTCATCTCGCCTGGAGGGCAAAACCTCCTGGATTTTCTCGAGTTGCGGCAGGTGCTCTCGACTTACGACGGGGACCTCAGGGACCCGCTCTGGTGGCCTCAGGAAAGGCCAGTCCCCATGCGAGTTCCTCGGGGGCCTCTCGGGATTCCTCTCCCATCGATGCCGGGGCCTAAGACCTTGTGTGGAGTCGGGGCCGGAACCTGAGGATTCCTCTCCAGTGCTGACATGGATCTTGGGGTACTTCTGGAGCCTCCCCAGGGGAGTCAGTCCTCGTCTCGAATGCGGGCATGCACTTGCGCTTTCCTCCAGAGCGGTAGCAGCAGTGTCACGCAGTCCGCCGCGTGGATCAAAAGATCTATGGTTTTCCCTCGAGTCTTTCCCACGAGGCTTTCCCACGAGGCTTTCCCACAGGGCTGTCCCACGTGCACACGTGTTGGGAGTCGATCCTCGGCTTGAACGTCAAGGCAGTGCAGGGAAAACAGGTTCCTCTGGAATGGACTGACACATCTGGGGGACTCTTGGAATGGTGGCACGACCCTGGAGTTCCTCTCGCCTTTCCTGTGGAGAGCGCCTCCTCTTGAGATGCGACGGGAACGCCGGGAATTCTTTCCCTACGAAACAGGGAAAGGATCCCTCATCTCGAGCTAGGAGGCGGAAACGGGTCTCCCCTGGATGTGTGCGGGACCCCACGTGCTTCCTCTCGAGTGGAGACGGGTATGTCGGGGAACTTCTTGAGTTGCAGCAAGGGTGTGAAGGACCCTTTGGAAGTTCCAGTGGTTAGACGTGATTAGCCTCGAGAGGCCTCAGCGGAAATGGGCCTCATCTCGCCTGGAGGGCAAAACCTCCTGGATTTTCTCGAGTTGCGGCAGGTGCTCTCGACTTACGACGGGGACCTCAGGGACCCGCTCTGGTGGCCTCAGGAAAGGCCAGTCCCCATGCGAGTTCCTCGGGGGCGTCTCGGGATTCCTCTCCCGTCGATGCCGAGGCCTAAGACCTTGTGTGGAGTCGGGGCCGGAACCTGAGGATTCCTCTCCAGTGCTGACATGGATCTTGGGGTACTTCTGGAGGCTCCCCAGGGGAGTCAGTCCTCGTCTCGAATGCGGGCATGCACTTGCGCTTTCCTCCAGAGCGGTAGCAGCAGTGTCACGCAGTCCGCCGCGTGGATCAAAGGATCTATGGTTTTCCCTCGAGTCTTTCCCACGAGGCTTTCCCACGAGGCTTTCCCACAGGGCTGTCCCACGTGCACACGTGGTGGGAGTCGATCCTCGGCTTGAACGTCAAGGCAGTGCAGGGAAAACAGGTTCCTCTGGAATGGACTGACACATCTGGGGGACTCTTGGAATGGTGGCACGACCCTGGAGTTCCTCTCGCCTTTCCTGTGGAGAGCGCCTCCTCTTGAGATGCGACGGGAATGCTGGGAATTCTTTCCCTACGAAACAGGGAAAGGATCCCTCATCTCGAGCTAGGAGGCGGAAACGGGGCTCCCCTGGATGTGTGCGGGACCCCACGTGCTTCCTCTCGAGTGGAGACGGGTATGTCGGGGAACTTCTTGAGTTACAGCAAGGGTGTGAAGGACCCTTTGGAAGTTCCAGTGGTTAGACGTGATTAGCCTCGAGAAGCCTCAGCGGAAATGGGCCTCATCTCGCCTGGAGGGCAAAACCTCCTGGATTTTCTCGAGTTGCGGCAGGTGCTCTTGACTTAGGACGGGGACCTCAGGGACCCGCTCTGGTGGCCTCAGGAAAGGCCAGTCCCCATGCGAGTTCCTCGGGGGCCACTCGGCATTCCTCTCCCGTCGATGCCGGGGCCTAAGATCTTGTGTGGAATCGGGGCCGGAACCTGAGGATTCCTCTCCAGTGCTGACATGGATCTTGGGGTACTTCTGGAGTCTCCCCAGGGGAGTCAGTCCTCGTCTCCAATGCGGGCATGCACTTGCGCTTTCCTCCAGAGCGGTAGCAGCAGTGTCACGCAGTCTGCCGCGTGGATCAAAGGATCTATGGTTTTCCCTCGAGTCTTTCCACGAGGCTTTCCCACGAGGCTTTCCCACTGGGCTGTCCCACGTGCACACGTGGTGGGAGTCGATCCTCGGCTTGAACGTCAAGGCAGTGCAGGGAAAACAGGTTCCTCTGGAATTGACTGACACATCTGGGGGACTCTTGGAATGGTGGCACGACCCTGGAGTTCCTCTCGCCTTTCCTGTGGAGAGCGCCTCCTCTTGAGATGCGACGGGAACGCCGGGAATTCTTTCCCTACGAAACAGGGAAAGGATCCCTCATCTCGAGCTGGGAGGCGGAAACGGGGCTCCCCTGGATGTGTGCGGGACCCACGTGCTTCCTCTCGTATGGAGACGTGTATGTCGGGGAACTTCTTGAGTTGCAGCAAGGGTGTGAAGGACCCTTTGGAAGTTCCAGTGGTTAGACGAGATTAGCCTCGAGAAGCCTCAGCGGAAATGGGCCTCATCTCGCCTGGAGGGCAAAACCTCCTGGATTTTCTCGAGTTTCGGCAGGTGCTCTCGACTTACGACGGGGACCTCAGGGAACCGCTCTGGTGGCCTCAGGAAAGGCCAGTCCCCATGCGAGTTCCTCGGGGGCCTCTCGGGATTCCTCTCCCGTCGATGCCGGGGCCTAAGACCTTGTGTGGAGTCGGGGCCGGAACCTGAGGATTCCTCTCCAGTGCTGACATGGATCTTGGGGTACTTCTGGAGTCTCCCCAGGGGAGTCAGTCCTCGTCTCGAATGCGGGCATGCACTTGCGCTTTCCTCCAGAGCGGTAGCAGCAGTGTCACGCAGTCCGCCGCGTGGATCAAAGGATCGGTGGTTTTCCCTCGAGTCTTTCCCACGAGGCTTTCCCACGAGGCTTTCCCACAGGGCTGTCCCACGTGCACACGTGGTGGGAGTCGATCCTCGGCTTAAACGTCAAGGCAGTGCAGGGAAAACAGGTTCCTCTGGAATGGACTGACACATCTGGGGGACTCTTGGAATGGTGGCACGACCCTGGAGTTCCTCTCGCCTCTCCTGTGGAGAGCGCCTCCTCTTGAGATGCGACGGGAACGCCGGGAATTCTTTCCCTACGAAACAGGGAAAGGATCCCTCATCTCGAGCTAAGAGGCGGAAACGGGGCTCCCCTCGATGTGTGCGGGACACCACGTGCTTCCTCTCGAGTGGAGACGGGTATGTCGGGGAACTTCTTGAGTTGCAGCAAGGGTGTGAAGGACCCTTTGGAAGTTCCAGTGGTTAGATGTGATTGGCCTCGAGAAGCCTCAGCGGAAATGGGCCTCATCTCGCCTGGAGGGCAAAACCTCCTGGATTTTCGCGAGTTGCGGCAGGTGCTCTCGACTTACGACGGGGACCTCAGGGAACCGCTCTGGTGGCCTCAGGAAAGGCCAGTCCCCATGCGAGTTCCTCGGGGGCCTCTCGGGATTCCTCTCCCGTCGATGCCGGGGCCTAAGACCTTGTGTGGAGTCGGGGCCGGAACCTGAGGATTCCTCTCCAGTGCTGACATGGATCTTGGGGTACTTCTGGAGTCTCCCCAGGGGAGTCAGTCCTCGTCCCGAATGCGGGCATGCACTTGCGCTTTCCTCCAGAGCGGTAGCAGCAGTGTCACGCAGTCTGCCGCGTGGATCAAAGGATCTATGGTTTTCCCTCGATTCTTTCCCACGAGGCTTTCCACGAGGCTTTCCCACAGGGCTGTCCCACGTGCACACGTGGTGGGAGTCGATCCTCGGCTACAACGTCAAGGCAGTGCAGGGAAAACAGGTTCCTCTGGAATGGACTGACACATCTGGGGGACTCTTGGAATGGTGGCACGACTATGGAGTTCCTCTCGCCTTTCCTGTGGAGAGCGCCTCCTCTTGAGATGCGACGGGAACGCCGGGAATTCTTTCCCTACGAAACAGGGAAAGGATCCCTCATCTCGAGCTAGGAGGCGGAAACGGGGCTCCCCTGGATGTGTGCGGGACCCACGTGCTTCCTCTCGAGTGGAGACGGGTATGTCGGGGAATTTCTTGAGTTGCAGCAAGGGTGTGAAGGACCCTTTGGAAGTTCCAGTGGTTAGACGTGATTGGCCTCGAGAAGCCTCAGCGGAAATGGGCCTCATCTCGCCTGGAGGGCAAAACCTCCTGGATTTTCTCGAGTTGCGGCAGGTGCTCTCGACTTACGACGGGGACCTCAGGGACCCGCTCTGGTGGCCTCAGGAAAGGCCAGTCCCCATGCGAGTTCCTCGGGGGCCTCTCGGGATTCCTCTCCCGTCGATGCCGGGGCCTAAGACCTTGTGTGGAGTCGGGGCCGGAACCTGAGGATTCCTCTCCAGTGCTGACATGGATCTTGGGGTACTTCTGGAGTCTCCCCAGGGGAGTCAGACCTCGTCTCGAATGCGGGCATGCACTTGCGCTTTCCTCCAGAGCGGTAGCAGCAGTGTCACGCAGTCCGCCGCGTGGATCAAAGGATCTATGGTTTTCCCTCGAGTCTTTCCCACGAGGCTTTCCCACGAGGCTTTCCCACAGGGCTGTCCCACGTGCACACGTGGTGGGAGTCGATCCTCGGATTGAACATCAAGGCAGTGCAGGGAAAACAGGTTCCTCTGGAATGGACTGACACATCTGGGGGACTCTTGGAATGGTGGCACGACCCTGGAGTTCCTCTCGCCTTTCCTGTGGAGAGCGCCTCCTCTTGAGATGCGACGGGAACGCCGGGAATTCTTTCCCTACGAAACAGGGAAAGGATCCCTCATCTCGAGCTAGGAGGCGGAAACGGGGCTCCCCTGGATGTGTGCGGGACCCACGTGCTTCCTCTCGAGTGGAGACGGGTATGTCGGGGAACCTCTTGAGTTGCAGCAATGGTGTGAAGGACCCTTTGGAAGTTCCAGTGGTTAGACGAGATTAGCCTCGAGAAGCCTCAGCGGAAATGGGCCTCATCTCGCCTGGAGGGCAAAACCTCCTGGATTTACTCGAGTTGCGGCAGGTGCTCTCGACTTACGATGGGGACATCAGGGACCCGCTCTGGTGGCCTCAGGAAAGGCCAGTCCCCATGCGAGTTCCCTGGGGGCCTCTCGAGATTCCTCTCCCGTCGATGTCGGGGCCTAAGACCTTGTGTGGAGTCGGGGCCAGAACCTGAGGATTCCTCTCCAGTGCTGACATGGATCTTGGGGTACTTCTGGAGTCTCCCCAGGGGAGTCAGTCCTCGTCTCGAATGCGGGCATGCACTTGCGCTTTCCTCCAGAGCGGTAGCAGCCGTGTCACGCAGTCCTCCGCGTGGATCAAAGGATCTATGGTTTTCCCTCGAGTCTTTCCCACGAGGCTTTCCCACGAGGCTTTCCCACAGGGCTGTCCCACGTGCACACGTGGTGGGAGTCGATCCTCGGCTTGAACGTCAAGGCAGTGCAGGGAAAACAGGTTCCTCTGGAATGGACTGACACATCTGGGGGACTCTTGGAATGGTGGCACGTCCCTGGAGTTCCTCTCGCCTTTCCTGTGGAGAGCGCCTCCTCTTGAGATGCGACGGGAACGCCGGGAATTCTTTCCCTACTAAACAGGGAAAGGATCCCTCATCTCGAGCTAGGAGGCGGAAACGGGGCTCCCCTGGATGTGTGCGGGACACCACGTGGTTCCTCTCGAGTGGAGACGGGTATGTCGGGGAACTTATTGAGTTGCAGCAAGGGTGTGAAGGACCCTTTGGAAGTTCCAGTGGTTAAATGTGATTGGCCTCGAGAAGCCTCCGCGGAAATGGGCCTCATCTCGCCTGGAGGGCAAAACCTCCTGGATTTTCTCGAGTTGCGGCAGGTGATCTCGACTTACGACGGGGACCTCAGGGACCCGCTCTGGTGGCCTCAGGAAAGGCCAGTCCCCATGCGAGTTCCTCGGGGGCCTCTCGGGATTCCTCTCCCGTCGATGCCGGGGCCTAAGACCTTGTGTGGAGTCGGGGCCGGAACCTGAGGATTCCTCTCCAGTGCTGACATGGATCTTGGGGTACTTCTGGAGTCTCCCCAGGGGAGTCAGTCCTCGTCTCGAATGCGGGCATGCACTTGCGCTTTCCTCCAGAGCGGTAGCAGCAGTGTCACGCAGTCCGCCGCGTGGATCAAAGGATCTATGGTTTTCCCTCGAGTCTTTCCCAGGACGCTTTCCCACGAGGCTTTCCCACTGGGCTGTCCCACGTGCACACGTGTTGGGAGTCGATCCTCGGCTTGAACGTCAAGGCAGTGCAGGGAAAACAGGTTCCTCTGGAATTGACTGACACATCTGGGGGACTCTTGAAATGGTGGCACGACCCTGGAGTTCCTCTCGCCTTTCCTGTGGAGAGCGCCTCCTCTTGAGATGCGACGGGAACGCCGGGAATTCTTTCCCTACGAAACAGGGACAGGATCCCTCATCTCGAGCTGGGAGGCAGAAACGGGGCTCCCCTGGATGTGTGCGGGACCCACGTGCTTCCTCTCGTGTGGAGACGGGTATGTCGGGGAACTTCTTGAGTTGCAGCAATGGTGTGAAGGACCCTTTGGAAGTTCCAGTGGTTAGATGTGAATGGCCTCGAGAAGCCTCAGCGGAAATGGGCCTCATCTCGCTTGGAGGGCAAAACCTCTTGGATTTTCTCGAGTTTCGGTAGGTGCTCCCGACTTACGACGGGGATCTCAGGGAACCGCTCTGGTGGCCTCAGGAAAGGCCAGTCCCCATGCGAGTTCCTCGGGGGCGTTTCGGGATTCCTCTCCCTTCGATGCCGGGGCCTAAGACCTTGTGTGGAGTCGGGGCCGGAACCTGAGGATTCCTCTCAAGTGCTGACATGGATCTTGGGGTACTTCTGGAGTCTCCCCAGGGGAGTAAGTCCTCGTCTCGAATGTGGGCATGCATTGTGCTTTCCTCCAGAGCGGTAAGAGCAGTGTCACGCAGTCCGCCGCGTGGATCATAGGATCTATGGTTTTCCCTCGAGTCTTTCCCACGAGGCTTTCCCACGAGGCTTTCCCACAGGGCTGTCCCACGTGCACACGTGGTGGGAGTCGATCCTCGGCTTGAACGTCAAGGCAGTGCAGGGAAAACAGGTTCCTCTGGAATGGACTGACACATCTGGGGGACTCTTGGAATGGTGGCACGACCCTGGAGTTCCTCTCGCCTTTCCTGTGGAGAGCGCCTCCTCTTGAGATGCGACGGGAAAGCCGGGAATTTTTTCCCTACGAAACAGGGAAAGGATCCCTCATCTCGAGCTAGGAGGCGGAAACGGGGCTCCCCTGGATGTGTGCGGGACACCACGTGCTTCCTCTCGAGTGGAGACGGGTATGTCGGGGAACTTCTTGAGTTGCAGCAAGGGTGTGAAGGACCCTTTGGAAGTTCCAGTGGTTAGATGTGATTGGCCTCGAGAAGCCTCAGCAGAAATGGGCCTCATCTCGCCTGGAGGGCAAAACCTCCTGGATTTTCTCGAGTTGCGGCAGGTGCTCTCGACTTACGACGGGGACCTCAGGGACCCGGTCTGGTGGCCTCAGGAAAGGCCAGTCCCCATGCGAGTTCCTCGGGGGCCTCTCGGGATTCCTCTCCCGTCGATGCCGGGGCCTAAGACCTTGTGTGGAGTCGGGGCCGGAACCTGAGGATTCCTCTCCAGTGCTGACATGGATCTTGGGGTACTTCTGGAGTCTCCCCAGGGGAGTCAGTCCTCGTCTCGAATGCGGACATGCACTTGCGCTTTCCTCCAGAGCTGTAGCAGCAGTGTCACGCAGTCCGCCGCGTGGATCAAAGGATCTATGGTTTTCCCTCGAGTCTTTCCCACGAGGCTTTCCCACGAGGCTTTCCCACAGGTCTGTCCCACGTGCACACGTGGTGGGAGTCGATCCTCGGCTTGAACGTCAAGGCAGTGCAGGGAAAACAGGTTCCTCTGGAATGGACTGACACATCTGGGGGACTCTTGGAATGGTGGCATGACCCTGGAGTTCCTCTTTCCTTTCCTGTGGAGAGCGCCTCCTCTTGAGATGCGACGGGAACGCCGGGAATTCTTACCCTACGAAACAGGGAAAGGATCCCTCATCTCGAGCTAGGAGGCGGAAACGGGGCTCCCCTGGATGTGTGCGGGACCCACGTGCTTCCTCTCGAGTGGAGACGGGTATGTCGGGGACCTTCTTGAGTTGCAGCAAGGGTGTGAAGGCCCCTTTGGAAGTTCCAGTGGTTAGACGTGATTAGCCTCGTGAAGCCTCAGCGGAAATGGGCCTCATCTCGCCTGGAGGGCAAAACCTCCTGGATTTTCTCGAGTTGCGGCAGGTGCTCTCGACTTACGACGGGGACCTCAGGGAGCCGCTCTGGTGGCCTCAGGAAAGGCCAGTCCCCATGCGAGTTCCTCGGGGGCCTCTCGGGATTCCTCTCCCGTCGATGCCGGGGCCAAAGACCTTGTGTGGAGTCGGGGCCGGAACCTGAGGATTCCTCTCCAGTGCTGACATGGATCTTGGGGTACTTCTGGAGTCTCCCCAGGGAAGTCAGTCCTCGTCTCGAATGCGGGCATGCACTTGCGCTTTCCTCCAGAGCGGTAGCAGCAGTGTCACGCAGTCCGCCGCGTGGTTCAAAGGATCTATGGTTTTCCCTCGAGTCTTTCCCACGAGGCTTTCCCACGAGGCTTTCCCACAGGGCTGTCCCACGTGCACACGTGGTGGGAGTCGATCCTCGGCTTGAACGTCAAGGCAGTGCAGGGAAAACAGGTTCCTCTGGAATGGACTGACACATCTGGGGGACTCTTGGAATGGTGGCACGACCCTGGAGTTCCTCTCGCCTTTCCTGTGGAGAGTGCCTCCTCTTGAGATGCGACGGGAACGCCGGGAATTCTTTCCCTACGAAACAGGGAAAGGATCCCTCATCTCGAGCTAGGAGGCGGAAACGGGGCTCCCCTGGATGTGTGCGGGACACCACGTGCTTCCTCTCGAGTGGAGACGGGTATGTCGGGGAACTTCTTGAGTTGCAGCAAGGGTGTGAAGGACCCTTTGGAAGTTGCAGTGGTTAGACGTGATTGGCCTCGAGAAGCCTCAGCGGAAATGGGCCTCATCTCGCCTGGAGGGCAAAACCTCCTGGATTTTCTCGAGTTGCGGCAGGTGCTCTCGACTTACGACGGGGACCTCAGGGAACCGCTCTGGTGGCCTCAGGAAAGGCCAGTCCCCATGCGAGTTCCTCGGGGGCCTCTCGGGATTCCTCTCCCGTCGATGCCGGGGCCTAAGACCTTGTGTGGAGTCGGGGCCAGAACCTGAGGATTCCTCTCCAGTGTTGACATCGACCTTGGGGTACTTCTGGAGTCTCCCCAGGGGAGTCAGTCCTCGTCTCGAATGCGGGCATGCACTTGCGCTTTCCTCCAGAGCGGTAGCAGCAGTGTCACGCAGTCTGCCGCGTGGATCAAAGGATCTATGGTTTTCCCTCGATTCTTTCCCACGAGGCTTTCCACGAGGCTTTTCCACAGGGCTGTCCCACGTGCACACGTGGTGGGAGTCGATCCTCGGCTTCAACGTCAAGGCAGTGCAGGGAAAACAGGTTCCTCTGGAATGGACTGACACATCTGGGGGACTCTTGGAATTGTGGCACGACTATGGAGTTCCTCTCGCCATTCCTGTGGAGAGCGCCTCCTCTTGAGATGCGACGGGAACGCCGGGAATTCTTTCCCTACGAAACAGGGAAAGGATCCCTCATCTCGAGCTAGGAGGCGGAAACGGGGCTCCCCTGGATGTGTGCGGGACCCACGTGCTTCCTCTCGAGTGGAGACGGGTATGTCGCGGAACGTCTTGAGTTGCAGCAAGGGTGTGAATGACCCTTTGGAAGTTCCAGTGGTTAGACGTGATTAGCCTCGAGAAGCCTCAGTGGAAATGGGCCTCATCTCGCCTGGAGGGCAAAACCTCCTGGATTTTCTCGAGTTGCGGCAGGTGCTCTCGACTTACGACGGGGACCTCAGGGACCCGCTCTGGTGGCCTCCGGAAAGGCCAGTCCCATGCGAGTTCCTCGGGGTCCTCTCGGGATTCCTCTCCCGTCGATGCCGGGGCCTAAGGCCTTGTGTGGAGTCGGGGCCGGAACCTGAGGATTCCTCTCCAGTGCTGACATGGATCTTGGGGTACTTCTGGAGTCTCCCCAGGGGAGTCAGTACTCGTCTCGAATGCGGGCATGCACTTACGCTTTCCTCCAGAGCGGTAGCAGCAGTGTCACGCAGTCCTCCGCGTGGATCAAAGGATCTATGGTTTTCCCTCGAGTCTTTCCCACGAGGCTTTCCCACAGGGCTGTCCCACGTGCACACGTGGTGGGAGTCGATCCTCGGCTTGAACGTCAAGGAAGTGCAGGGAAAACAGGTTCCTCTGAAATGGACTGACACATCTGGGGGACTCTTGGAATGGTGTCACGACCCTGGAGTTCCTCTCGCCTTACCTGTGGAGAGCGCCTCCTCTTGAGATGCGACGGGAACGCCGGGAATTCTTTCCCTACGAAACAGGGAAAGGATCCCTCATCTCGAGCTAGGAGGCGGAAACGGGGCTCCCCTGGAAGTGTGCGGGACACAACGTGCTTCCTCTCGAGTGGAGACGGGTATGTCGGGGAACTTCTTGAGTTGCAGCAAGGGTGTGAAGGACCCTTTGGAAGTTCCAGTGGTTAGATGTGATTGGCCTCGAGAAGCCTCAGCGGAAATGGGCCTCATCTCGCCTGGAGGGCAAAACCTCCTGGATTTTCTCGAGTTGCGGCAGGTGCTCTCGACTTACGACGGGGACCTCAGGGAACCGCTCTGGTGGCCTCAGGAAAGGCCAGTCCCCATGCGAGTTCCTCGGGGGCATCTCGGGATTCCTCTCCCGTCGATGCCGGGGCCTAAGACCTTGTGTGGAGTCGGGGCCGGAACCTGAGGATTCCTCTCCAGTGTTGACATGGATCTTGGGGTACTTCTGGAGTCTCCCCAGGGGAGTCAGTCCTCGTCTCGAATGCGGGCATGCACTTGCGCTTTCCTCCAGAGCGGTAGCAGCCGTGTCACGCAGTCCTCCGCGTGGATCAAAGGATCTATGGTTTTCCCTCGAGTCTTTCCCACGAGGCTTTCCCACCAGGCTTTCCCACAGGGCTGTCCCACGTGCACACGTGGTGGGAGTCAATCCTCGGCTTGAACGTCAAGGCAGTGCAGGGAAAACAGGTTCCTCTGGAATGGACTGACACATCTGGGGGACTCTTGGAATGGTGGCATGACCCTGGAGTTCCTCTCGCCTTTCCTGTGGAGAGCGCCTCCTCTTGAGATGCGACGGGAACGCCGGGAATTCTTTCCCTACGAAACAGGGAAAGGATCCCTCATCTCGAGCTAGGAGGCGGAAACGGGGCTCCCCTGGATGTGTGCGGGACACCACGTGGTTCCTCTCGAGTGGAGACGGGTATGTCGGGGAACTTCTTGAGTTGCAGCAAGGGTGTGAAGGACCCTTTGGAAGTTCCAGTGGTTAGATGTGATTGGCCTCGAGAAGTCTCAGCGGAAATGGGCCTCATCTCGCCTGGAGGGCAAAACCTCCTGGATTTTCTCGAGTTGCGGCAGGTGCTCTCGACTTACGACGGGGACCTCAGGGACCCGCTCTGGTGGCCTCAGGAAAGGCCAGTCCCCATGCGAGTTCCTCGGGGGCCTCTCGGGATTCCTCTCCCGTCGATACCGGGGCCTAAGACCTTGTGTGGAGTCGGGGCCGGAACCTGAGGATTCCTCTCCAGTGCTGACATGGATCTTGGGGTACTTCTGGAGTCTCCCCAGGGGAGTCAGTCCTCGTCTCGAATGCGGGCATGCACTTGCGCTTTCCTCCAGAGCGGTAGCAGCAGTGTCACGCAGTCCGCAGCGTGGATCAAAGGATCTATGGTTTTCCCTCGAGTCTTTCCCACGAGGCTTTCCCACGAGGCTTTCCCACAGGGCTGTCCCACGTGCACACGTGGTGGGAGTCGATCCTCGGCTTGAACGTCAAGGCAGTGCAGGGAAAACAGGTTCCTCTGCAATGGACTGACACATCTGGGGGACTCTTGGAATGGTGTCACGACCCTGGAGTTCCTCTCTCCTTTCCTGTGGAGAGCGCCTCCTCTTGAGATGCGACGGGAACGCCGGGAATTCTTTCCCTACGAAACAGGGAAAGGATCCCTCATCTCGAGCTAGGAGGCGGAAACGGGGCTCCCCGGATGTGTGCGGGACACCACGTGCTTCCTCTCGAGTGGAGACGGGTATGTCGGGGAACTTCTTGAGTTGCAGCAAGGGTGTGAAGGACCCTTTGGAGTTCCAGTGGTTAGATGTGATTGGCCTCGAGAAGCCTCAGCGTAAATGGGCCTCATCTCGCCTGGAGGGCAAAACCCCCTGGATTTTCTCGAGTTGCGGCAGGTGCTCTCGACTTACGATGGGGACCTCAGGGAACCGCTCTGGTGGCCTCAGGAAAGGCCAGTCCCCATGTGAGTTCCTCGGGGGCCTCTCGGGATTCCTCTCCCGTCGATGCCGGGTCCTAAGACCTTGTGTGGAGTCGGGGCCGGAACCTGAGGATTCCTCTCCAGTGCTGACATGGATCTTAGGGTACTTCTGGAGTCTCCCCAGGGGAGTCAGTAATCGTCTCGAATGCGGGCATGCACTTGCGCTTTCCTCCAGAGCGGTAGCAGCCGTGTCACGCAGTCCTCCGCGTGGATCAAAGGATCTATGGTTTTCCCTCGAGTCTTTCCCACGAGGCTTTCCCACGAGGCTTTCCCACAGGGCTGTCCCACGTGCACACGTGGTGGGAGTCGATCCTCGGCTTGAACGTTAAGGCAGTGCAGGGAAAACAGGTTCCTCTGGAATGGACTGACACATCTGGGGGACTCTTGGAATGGTGGCACGACCCTGGAGTTCCTCTCGCCTTTCCTGTGGAGAGCGCCTCCTCTTGAGATGCGACGGGAACGCCAGGAATTCTTTCCCTACGAAACAGGGAAAGGATCCCTCATCTCGAGCTAGGAGGCGGAAACGGGGCTCCCCTGAATGTGTGCGGGACACCACGTGGTTCCTCTCGAGTGGAGACGGGTATGTCGGGGAACTTCTTGAGTTGCAGCAAGGATGTGAAGGACCCTTTGGAAGTTCCAGTGGTTAGATGTGATTGGCCTCGAGAAGCCTCAGCGGAAATGGGCCTCATCTCGCCTGGAGGGCAAAACCTCCTGGATTTTCTCGAGTTGCGGCAGGTGCTCTCGACTTACGACGGGGACCTCAGGGACCCGCTCTGGTGGCCTCAGGAAAGGCCAGTCCCCATGCGAGTTCCTCGGGGGCCTCTCGGGATTCCTCTCCCTTCGATGCCGGGGCCTAAGACCTTGTGTGGAGTCGGGGCCGGAACCTGAGGATTCCTCTCCAGTGCTGACATGGATCTTGGGGTACTTCTGGAGTCTCCCCAGGGGAGTCAGTCCTCGTCTCGAATGCGGGCATGCACTTGCCCTTTCCTCCAGAGCGGTAGCAGCAGTGTCACGCAGTCCGCCGCGTGGATCAAAGGATCTATGGTTTTCCCTCGAGTCTTTCCCACGAGGCTTTCCCACGAGGCTTTCCCACAGGGCTGTCCCACGTGCACACGTGGTGGGAGTCGATCCTCGGCTTGAACGTCAAGGCAGTGCAGGGAAAACAGGTTCCTCTGGAATGGACTGACACATCTGGGGGACTCTTGGAATGGTGGCATGACCCTGGAGTTCCTCTCGCCTTTCCTGTGGAGAGCGCCTCCTCTTGAGATGCGACGGGAACGCCGGGAATTCTTTCAGTACGAATCAGGGAAAGGATCCCTCATCTCGAGCTAGGAGGCGGAAACGGGGCTCCCCGGATGTGTGCGGGACACCACGTGCTTCCTCTCGAGTGGAGACGGGTATGTCGGGGAACTTCTTGAGTTGCAGCAAGGGTGTGAAGGACCCTTTGGAAGTTCCAGTGGTTAGATGTGATTGGCCTCGAGAAGTCTCAGCGGAAATGGGCCTCATCTCGCCTGGAGGGCAAAACCTCCTGGATTTTCTCGAGTTGCGGCAGGTGCTCTCGACTTACGACGGGGACCTCAGGGACCCGCTCTGGTGGCCTCAGGAAAGGCCAGTCCCCATGCGAGTTCCTCGGGGGCCTCTCGGGATTCCTCTCCCGTCGATACCGGGGCCTAAGACCTTGTGTGGAGTCGGGGCCGGAACCTGAGGATTCCTCTCCAGTGCTGACATGGATCTTGGGGTACTTCTGGAGTCTCCCCAGGGGAGTCAGTCCTCGTCTCGAATGCGGGCATGCACTTGCGCTTTCCTCCAGAGCGGTAGCAGCAGTGTCACGCAGTCCGCAGCGTGGATCAAAGGATCTATGGTTTTCCCTCGAGTCTTTCCCACGAGGCTTTCCCACGAGGCTTTCCCACAGGGCTGTCCCACGTGCACACGTGGTGGGAGTCGATCCTCGGCTTGAACGTCAAGGCAGTGCAGGGAAAACAGGTTCCTCTGCAATGGACTGACACATCTGGGGGACTCTTGGAATGGTGTCACGACCCTGGAGTTCCTCTCTCCTTTCCTGTGGAGAGCGCCTCCTCTTGAGATGCGACGGGAACGCCGGGAATTCTTTCCCTACGAAACAGGGAAAGGATCCCTCATCTCGAGCTAGGAGGCGGAAACGGGGCTCCCCGGATGTGTGCGGGACACCACGTGCTTCCTCTCGAGTGGAGACGGGTATGTCGGGGAACTTCTTGAGTTGCAGCAAGGGTGTGAAGGACCCTTTGGAGTTCCAGTGGTTAGATGTGATTGGCCTCGAGAAGCCTCAGCGGAAATGGGCCTCATCTCGCCTGGAGGGCAAAACCCCCTGGATTTTCTCGAGTTGCGGCAGGTGCTCTCGACTTACGATGGGGACCTCAGGGAACCGCGCTGGTGGCCTCAGGAAAGGCCAGTCCCCATGTGAGTTCCTCGGGGGCCTCTCGGGATTCCTCTCCCGTCGATGCCGGGTCCTAAGACCTTGTGTGGAGTCGGGGCCGGAACCTGAGGATTCCTCTCCAGTGCTGACATGGATCTTGGGGTACTTCTGGAGTCTCCCCAGGGGAGTCAGTAATCGTCTCGAATGCGGGCATGCACTTGCGCTTTCCTCCAGAGCGGTAGCAGCCGTGTCACGCAGTCCTCCGCGTGGATCAAAGGATCTATGGTTTTCCCTCGAGTCTTTCCCACGAGGCTTTCCCACGAGGCTTTCCCACAGGGCTGTCCCACGTGCACACGTGGTGGGAGTCGATCCTCGGCTTGAACGTTAAGGCAGTGCAGGGAAAACAGGTTCCTCTGGAATGGACTGACACATCTGGGGGACTCTTGGAATGGTGGCACGACCCTGGAGTTCCTCTCGCCTTTCCTGTGGAGAGCGCCTCCTCTTGAGATGCGACGGGAACGCCAGGAATTCTTTCCCTACGAAACAGGGAAAGGATCCCTCATCTCGAGCTAGGAGGCGGAAACGGGGCTCCCCTGAATGTGTGCGGGACACCACGTGGTTCCTCTCGAGTGGAGACGGGTATGTCGGGGAACTTCTTGAGTTGCAGCAAGGATGTGAAGGACCCTTTGGAAGTTCCAGTGGTTAGATGTGATTGGCCTCGAGAAGCCTCAGCGGAAATGGGCCTCATCTCGCCTGGAGGGCAAAACCTCCTGGATTTTCTCGAGTTGCGGCAGGTGCTCTCGACTTACGACGGGGACCTCAGGGACCCGCTCTGGTGGCCTCAGGAAAGGCCAGTCCCCATGCGAGTTCCTCGGGGGCCTCTCGGGATTCCTCTCCCTTCGATGCCGGGGCCTAAGACCTTGTGTGGAGTCGGGGCCGGAACCTGAGGATTCCTCTCCAGTGCTGACATGGATCTTGGGGTACTTCTGGAGTCTCCCCAGGGGAGTCAGTCCTCGTCTCGAATGCGGGCATGCACTTGCCCTTTCCTCCAGAGCGGTAGCAGCAGTGTCACGCAGTCCACCGCGTGGATCAAAGGATCTATGGTTTTCCCTCGAGTCTTTCCCACGAGGCTTTCCCACGAGGCTTTCCCACAGGGCTGTCCCACGTGCACACGTGGTGGGAGTCGATCCTCGGCTTGAACGTCAAGGCAGTGCAGGGAAAACAGGTTCCTCTGGAATGGACTGACACATCTGGGGGACTCTTGGAATGGTGGCACGACCCTGGAGTTCCTCTCTCCTTTCCTGTGGAGAGCGCCTCCTCTTAAGATGCGACGGGAACGCTGGGAATTCTTTCAGTACGAATCAGGGAAAGGATCCCTCATCTCGAGCTAGGAGGCGGAAACGGGGCTCCCCGGATGTGTGCGGGACACCACGTGCTTCCTCTCGAGTGGAGACGGGTATGTCGGGGAACTTCTTGAGTTGCAGCAAGGGTGTGAAGGACCCTTTGGAGTTCCAGTGGTTAGATGTGATTGGCCTCGAGAAGCCTCAGCGGAAATGGGCCTCATCTCGCCTGGAGGGCAAAACCCCCTGGATTTTCTCGAGTTGCGGCAGGTGCTCTCGACTTACGACGGGGACCTCAGGGAACCGCTCTGGTGGCCTCAGGAAAGGCCAGTCCCCATGCGAGTTCCTCGGGGGCCTCTCGGGATTCCTCTCCCGTCGATGCCGGGGCCTAAGACCTTGTGTGGAGTCGGGGCCGGAACCTGAGGATTCCTCTCCAGTGCTGACATGGATCTTGGGGTACTTCTGGAGTCTCCCCAGGGGAGTCAGTAATCGTCTCGAATGCGGGCATGCACTTGCGCTTTCCTCCAGAGCGGTAGCAGCAGTGTCACGCAGTCCGCCGCGTGGATCAAAGGATCTATGGTTTTCCCTCGAGTCTTTCCCATGAGGTTTTCCCACGAGGCTTTCCCACAGGGCTGTCCCACGTGCACACGTGGTGGGAGTCGATCCTCGGCTTGAACGTCAAGGCAGTGCAGGGAAAACAGGTTCCTCTGGAATGGACTGACACATCTGGGGGACTCTTGGAATGGTGTCACGACCCTGGAGTTCCTCTCGCCTTTCCTGTGGAGAGCGCCTCCTCTTGAGATGCGACGGGAACGCCGGGAATTCTTTCCCTATGAAACAGGGAAAGGATCCCTCATCTCGAGCTAGTAGGCGGAAACGGGGCTCCCCTGGATGTGTGCGGGACCCACGTGCTTCCTCTCGAGTGGAGACGGGTATGTCCGGGAACTTCTTGAGTTGCAGCAAGGGTGTGAAGGACCCTTTGGAAGTTCCAGTGGTTAGACGTGATTAGCCTCGAGAAGCCTCAGCGGAAATGGGCCTCATCTCGCCTGGAGGGCAAAACCTCCTGGATTTTCTCGAGTTGCGGCAGGTGCTCTCGGCTTACGACGGGAACCTCAGGGAGCCGCTCTGGTGGCCTCAGGAAAGGCCAGTCCCCATGCGAGTTCCTCGGGGGCCTCTCGGGATTCCTCTCCCGTCGATGCCGGGGCCTAAGACCTTGTGTGGAGTCGGGGCCGGAACCTGAGGATTCCTCTCCAGTGCTGACATGGATCTTGGGGTACTTCTGGAGTCTCCCCAGGGGAGTCAGTCCTCGTCTCGAATGCGGGCATGCACGTGCGCTTTCCTCCAGAGCGGTAGCAGCAGTGTCACGCAGTCCGCCGCGTGGATCAAAGGATCTATGGTTTTCCCTCGAGTCTTTCCCACGAGGCTTTCCCACGAGGCTTTCCCACAGGGCTGTCCCACGTGCACACGTGGTGGGAGTCGATCCTCGGCTTGAACGTCAAGGCAGTGCAGGGAAAACAGGTTCCTCTGGAATGGACTGACACATCTGGGGGACTCTTGGAATGGTGGCACGACCCTGGAGTTCCTCTCTCCTTTCCTGTGGAGAGCGCCTCCTCTTGAGATGCGACGGGAACGCCGGGAATTCTTTCCCTACGAAACAGGGAAAGGATCCCTCATCTCGAGCTAGGAGGCGGAAACGGGGCTCCCCTGGATGTGTGCGGGACCCCACGTGCTTCCTCTCGAGTGGAGACGGGTATGTCCCGGAACTGCTTGAGTTGCAGCAATGGTGTGAAGGACCTTTGGAAGTTCCAGTGGTTAGATGTGATTGGCCTCGAGAAGCCTCAGCGGAAATGGGCCTCATCTCGCCTGGAGGGCAAAACCTCCTGGATTTTCTCGAGTTGCGGCAGGTGCTCTCGACTTACGACGGGGACCTCAGGGACCCGCTCTGGTGGCCTCAGGAAAGGCCAGTCCCCATGCGAGTTCCTCGGGGGCCTCTCGGGATTCCTCTCCCATCGATGCCGGGGCCTAAGACCTTGTGTGGAGTCGGGGCCGGAACCTGAGGATTCCTCTCCAGTGCTGACATGGATCTTGGGGTACTTCTGGAGTCTCCCCAGGGGAGTCAGTCCTCGTCTCGAATGCGGGCATGCACTTGCGCTTTCCTCCAGAGCGGTAGCAGCAGTGTCACGCAGTCCGCCGCGTGGATCAAAGGATCTATGGTTTTCCCTCGAGTCTTTCCCACGAGGCTTTCCCACGAGGCTTTCCCACAGGGCTGTCCCACGTGCACACGTTGTGGGAGTCGATCCTCGGCTTGAACGTCAAGGCAGTGCAGGGAAAACAGGTTCCTCTGGAATGGACTGACACATCTGGGGGACTCTTGGAATGGTGGCACGACCCTGGAGTTCCTCTCTCCTTTCCTGTGGAGAGCGCCTCCTCTTGAGATGCGACGGGAACGCCGGGAATTCTTTCCCTACGAAACAGGGAAAGGATCCCTCATCTCGAGCTAGGAGGCGGAAACGGGGCTCCCCGGATGTGTGCGGGACACCACGTGCTTCCTCTCGAGTGGAGACGGGTATGTCGGGGAACTTCTTGAGTTGCAGCAAGGGTGTGAAGGACCCTTTGGAGTTCCAGTGGTTAGATGTGATTGGCCTCGAGAAGCCTCAGCGGAAATGGGCCTCATCTCGCCTGGAGGGCAAAACCCCCTGGATTTTCTCGAGTTGCGGCAGGTGCTCTCGACTTACGACGGGGACCTCAGGGAACCGCTCTGGTGGCCTCAGGAAAGGCCAGTCCCCATGCGAGTTCCTCGGGGGCCTCTCGGGATTCCTCTCCCGTCGATGCCGGGTCCTAAGACCTTGTGTGGAGTCGGGGCCGGAACCTGAGGATTCCTCTCCAGTGCTGACATGGATCTTGGGGTACTTCTGGAGTCTCCCAAGGGGAGTCAGTAATCGTCTCGAATGCGGGCATGCACTTGCGCTTTCCTCCAGAGCGGTAGCAACAGTGTCACGCAGTCCGCCGCATGGATCAAAGGATCTATGGTTTTCCCTCGAGTCTTTCCCATGAGGTTTTCCCACGAGGCTTTCCCACAGGGCTGTCCCACGTGCACACGTGGTGGGAGTCGATCCTCGGCGTGAACGTCAAGGCAGTGCAGGGAAAACAGGTTCCTCTGGAATGGACTGACACATCTGGGGGACTCTTGGAATGGTGTCACGACCCTGGAGTTCCTCTCGCCTTTCCTGTGGAGAGCGCCTCCTCTTGAGATGCGACGGGAAGGCCGGGAATTCTTTCCCTACGAAACAGGGAAAGGATCCCTCATCTCGAGCTAGTAGGCGGAAACGGGGCTCCCCGGATGTGTGCGGGACACCACGTGCTTCCTCTCGAGTGCAGACGGGTATGTCGGGGAACTTCTTGAGTTGCAGCAAGGGTGTGAAGGACCCTTTGGAGTTCCAGTGGTTAGATGTGATTGGCCTCAAGAAGCCTCAGCGGAAATGGGCCTCATCTCGCCTGGAGGGCAAAACCTCCTGGATTTTCTCGAGTTGCGGCAGGTGCTCTCGACTTACGACAGGGACCTCAGGGACCCGCTCTGGTGGCCTCAGGAAAGGCCAGTCCCCATGCGAGTTCCTCGGGGGCCTCTCGGGATTCCTCTCCCATCGATGCCGGGGCCTAAGACCTTGTGTGGAGTCGGGGCCGGAACCTGAGGATTCCTCTCCAGTGCTGACATGGATATTGGGGTACTTCTGGAGTCTCCCCAGGGGAGTCAGTCCTCGTCTGGAATGCGGGCATGCACTTGCGCTTTCCTCCAGAGCGGTAGCAGCAGTGTCACGCAGTCCGCCGCTTGGATCAAAGGATCTATGGTTTTCCCTCGAGTCTTTCCCATGAGGTTTTCCCACGAGGCTTTCCCACAGGGCTGTCCCACGTGCACACGTGGTGGGAGTCGATCCTCGGCTTGAACGTCAAGGCAGTGCAGGGAAAACAGGTTCCTCTGGAATGGACTGACACATCTGGGGGACTCTTGGAATGGTGGCACGACCCTGGAGTTCCTCTCGCCTTTCCTGTGGAGAGCGCCTCCTCTTGAGATGCGACGGGAACGCCGGGAATTCTTTCCCTACGAAACAGGGAAAGGATCCCTCATCTCGAGCTAGGAGGCGGAAACGGGGCTCCCCTGGATGTGTGCGTGACACCACGTGCTTCCTCTCGAGTGCAGACGGGTATGTCGGGGAACTTCTTGAGTTGCAGCAAGGGTGTGAAGGACCCTTTGGAAGTTCCAGTGGTTAGATGTGATTGGCCTAGAGAAGCCTCAGCGGAAATGGGCCTCATCTCGCCTGGAGGGCAAAACCTCCTGGATTTTCTCGAGTTGCGGCAGGTGCTCTCGACTTACGACGGGGACCTCAGGGACCCGCTCTGGTGGCCTCAGGAAAGGCCAGTCCCCATGGGAGTTCCTCGGGGGCCTCTCGGGATTGCTCTCCCGTCGATGCCGGGGCCTAAGACCTTGTGTGGAGTCGGGGCCGGAACCTGAGGATTCCTCTCCAGTGCTGACATGGATCTTGGGGTACTTCTGGAGTCTCCCCAGGGGAGTCAGTACTCGTCTCGAATGCGGGCATGCACTTGCGCTTTCCTCCAGAGCGGTAGCAGCAGTGTCACGCAGTCCGCTGCGTGGATCAAAGGATCTATGGTTTTCCCTCGAGTCTTTCCCACGAGGCTTTCCCACGAGGCTTTCCCACAGGGCTGTCCCACGTGCACACGTGGTGGGAGTCGATCCTCGGCTTGAACGTCAAGGCAGTGCAGGGAAAACAGGTTCCTCTGGAATTGACTGACACATCTGGGGGACTCTTGGAATGGTGGCACGACCCTGGAGTTCCTCTCGCCTTTTCTGTGGAGAGCGCCTCCTCTTGAGATGCGACGGGAACGACGGAATTCTTTCCCTACGAAACAGGGAAAGGATCCCTCATCTCGAGCTAGTAGGCGGAAACGGGGCTCCCCTGGATGTGTCCGGGACCCACGTGCTTCCACTCGAGTGGAGACGGGTATGTCGGGGAACTTCTTGAGTTGCAGCAAGGGTGTGAAGGACCCTTTGGAAGTTCCAGTGGTTAGACGTGATTAGCCTCGAGAAGCCTCAGCGGAAATGGGCCTCATCTCGCCTGGAGGGCAAAACCTCCTGGATTTTCTCGAGTTGCGGCAGGTGCTCTCGACTTACGATGGGGACCTCAGGGACCCGCTCTTGTGGCCTCAGGAAAGGCCAGTCCCCATGCGAGTTCCTCGGGGGCCTCTCGGGATTCCTCTCCCGTCGATGCCGGGGCCTAAGACCTTGTGTGGAGTCGGGGCCGGAACCTGAGGATTCCTCTCCCGCATTGACATGGATCTTGGGGTACTTGTGGAGTCTCCCCAGGGGAGTCAGTCCTCGTCTCGAATGCGGGCATGCACTTGCGCTTTCCTCCAGAGCGGTAGCAGCAGTGTCACGCAGTCCGCCGCATGGATCAAAGGATCTATGGTTTTCCCTCGAGTCTTTCCCACGAGGCTTTCCCACGAGGCTTTCCCACAGGGCTGTCCCACGTGCACACGTTGTGGGAGTCGATCCTCGGCTTGAACGTCAAGGCAGTGCAGGGAAAACAGGTTCCTCTGGAATGGACTGACACATCTGGGGGACTCTTGGAATGGTGTCACGACCCTGGAGTTCCTCTCTCCTTTCCTGTGGAGAGCGCCTCCTCTTGAGATGCGACGGGAACGCCGGGAATTCTTTCCCTACGAAACAGGGAAAGGATCCCTCATCTCGAGCTAGGAGGCGGAAACGGGGCTCCCCGGATGTGTGCGGGACACCACGTGCTTCCTCTCGAGTGGAGACGGGTATGTCGGGGAACTTCTTGAGTTGCAGCAAGGGTGTGAAGGACCCTTTGGAGTTCCAGTGGTTAGATGTGATTGGCCTCGAGAAGCCTCAGCGGAAATGGGCCTCATCTCGCCTGGAGGGCAAAACCCCCTGGATTTTCTCGAGTTGCGGCAGGTGCTCTCGACTTACGACGGGGACCTCAGGGAACCGCTCTGGTGGCCTCAGGAAAGGCCAGTCCCCATGCGAGTTCCTCGGGGGCCTCTCGGGATTCCTCTCCCGTCGATGCCGGGTCCTAAGACCTTGTGTGGAGTCGGGGCCGGAACCTGAGGATTCCTCTCCAGTGCTGACATGGATCTTGGGGTACTTCTGGAGTCTCCCCAGGGGAGTCAGTAATCGTCTCGAATGCGGGCATGCACTTGCGCTTTCCTCCAGAGCGGTAGCAGCAGTGTCACGCAGTCCGCCGCATGGATCAAAGGATCTATGGTTTTCCCTCGAGTCTTTCCCATGAGGTTTTCCCACGAGGCTTTCCCACAGGGCTGTCCCACGTGCACACGTGGTGGGAGTCGATCCTCGGCGTGAACGTCAAGGCAGTGCAGGGAAAACAGGTTCCTCTGGAATGGACTGACACATCTGGGGGACTCTTGGAATGGTGTCACGACCCTGGAGTTCCTCTCGCCTTTCCTGTGGAGAGCGCCTCCTCTTGAGATGCGACGGGAAGGCCGGGAATTCTTTCCCTACGAAACAGGGAAAGGATCCCTCATCTCGAGCTAGTAGGCGGAAACGGGGCTCCCCGGATGTGTGCGGGACACCACGTGCTTCCTCTCGAGTGCAGACGGGTATGTCGGGGAACTTCTTGAGTTGCAGCAAGGGTGTGAAGGACCCTTTGGAGTTCCAGTGGTTAGATGTGATTGGCCTCAAGAAGCCTCAGCGGAAATGGGCCTCATCTCGCCTGGAGGGCAAAACCTCCTGGATTTTCTCGAGTTGCGGCAGGTGCTCTCGACTTACGACAGGGACCTCAGGGACCCGCTCTGGTGGCCTCAGGAAAGGCCAGTCCCCATGCGAGTTCCTCGGGGGCCTCTCGGGATTCCTCTCCCATCGATGCCGGGGCCTAAGACCTTGTGTGGAGTCGGGGCCGGAACCTGAGGATTCCTCTCCAGTGCTGACATGGATATTGGGGTACTTCTGGAGGCTCCCCAGGGGAGTCAGTCCTCGTCTGGAATGCGGGCATGCACTTGCGCTTTCCTCCAGAGCGGTAGCAGCAGTGTCACGCAGTCCGCCGCTTGGATCAAAGGATCTATGGTTTTCCCTCGAGTCTTTCCCATGAGGTTTTCCCACGAGGCTTTCCCACAGGGCTGTCCCACGTGCACACGTGGTGGGAGTCGATCCTCGGCTTGAACGTCAAGGCAGTGCAGGGAAAACAGGTTCCTCTGGAATGGACTGACACATCTGGGGGACTCTTGGAATGGTGGCACGACCCTGGAGTTCCTCTCGCCTTTCCTGTGGAGAGCGCCTCCTCTTGAGATGCGACGGGAACGCCGGGAATTCTTTCCGACGAAACAGGGAAAGGATCCCTCATCTCGAGCTAGTAGGCGGAAACGGAGCTCCCCTGGATGTGTGCAGGACACCACGTGCTTCCTCTCGTGTGAAGACGGGTATGTCGGGGAACTTCTTGAGTTGCAGCAATGGTGTGAAGGACCCTTTGGAAGTTCCAGTGGTTAGATGTGATTGGCCTCGAGAAGCCTCAGCGGAAATGGGCCTCATCTCGCCTGGAGGGCAAAACCTCCTGGATTTTCTCGAGTTGCGGCAGGTGCTCTCGACTTTCGACGGGGACCTCAGGGAACCGCTCTGGTGGCCTCAGGAAAGGCCAGTCCCCATGCGAGTTCCTCGGGGGCGTTTCGGGATTCCTCTCCCTTCGATGCCGGGGCCTAAGACCTTGTGTGGAGTCGGGGCCGGAACCTGAGGATTCCTCTCCAGTGCTGACATGGATCTTGGGGTACTTCTGGAGTCTCCCCAGGGGAGTCAGTCCTCGTCTCTAATGGGGGCATGCACTTGCGCTTTCCTCCAGAGCGGTAGCAGCAGTGTCACGCAGTCCGCCGCGTGGATCAAAGGATCTATGGTTTTCCCTCGAGTCTTTCCCGTGAGGTTTTCCCACGAGGCTTTCCCACAGGGCTGTCCCACGTGCACACGTGGTGGGAGTGGATCCTCGGCTTGAACGTCAAGGCAGTGCAGGGAAAACAGGTTCCTCTGGAATGGACTGACACATCTGGGGGACTCTTGAAATGGTGTCACGACCCTGGAGTTCCTCTCGCCTTTCCTGTGGAGAGCACCTCCTCTTGAGATGCGACGGGAACGCCGGGAATTCTTTCCCTACGAAACAGGGAAAGGATCCCTCATCTCGAGCTAGGAGGCGGAAACGGGGCTCCCCTGGATGTGTGCGTGACACCACGTGCTTCCTCTCGAGTGCAGACGGGTATGTCGGGGAACTTCTTGAGTTGCAGCAAGGGTGTGAAGGACCCTTTGGAAGTTCCAGTGGTTAGATGTGATTGGCCTAGAGAAGCCTCAGCGGAAATGGGCCTCATCTCGCCTGGAGGGCAAAACCTCCTGGATTTTCTCGAGTTGCGGCAGGTGCTCTCGACTTACGACGGGGACCTCAGGGACCCGCTCTGGTGGCCTCAGGAAAGGCCAGTCCCCATGGGAGTTCCTCGGGGGCCTCTCGGGATTGCTCTCCCGTCGATGCCGGGGCCTAAGACCTTGTGTGGAGTCGGGGCCGGAACCTGAGGATTCCTCTCCAGTGCTGACATGGATCTTGGGGTACTTCTGGAGTCTCCCCAGGGGAGTCAGTACTCGTCTCGAATGCGGGCATGCACTTGCGCTTTCCTCCAGAGCGGTAGCAGCAGTGTCACGCAGTCCGCTGCGTGGATCAAAGGATCTATGGTTTTCCCTCGAGTCTTTCCCACGAGGCTTTCCCACGAGGCTTTCCCACAGGGCTGTCCCACGTGCACACGTGGTGGGAGTCGATCCTCGGCTTGAACGTCAAGGCAGTGCAGGGAAAACAGGTTCCTCTGGAATTGACTGACACATCTGGGGGACTCTTGGAATGGTGGCACGACCCTGGAGTTCCTCTCGCCTTTCCTGTGGAGAGCGCCTCCTCTTGAGATGCGACGGGAACGCCGGAATTCTTTCCCTACGAAACAGGGAAAGGATCCCTCATCTCGAGCTAGTAGGCGGAAACGGGGCTCCCCTGGATGTGTCCGGGACCCACGTGCTTCCACTCGAGTGGAGACGGGTATGTCGGGGAACTTCTTGAGTTGCAGCAAGGGTGTGAAGGACCCTTTGGAAGTTCCAGTGGTTAGACGTGATTAGCCTCGAGAAGCCTCAGCGGAAATGGGCCTCATCTCGCCTGGAGGGCAAAACCTCCTGGATTTTCTCGAGTTGCGGCAGGTGCTCTCGACTTACGATGGGGACCTCAGGGACCCGCTCTTGTGGCCTCAGGAAAGGCCAGTCCCCATGCGAGTTCCTCGGGGGCCTCTCGGGATTCCTCTCCCGTCGATGCCGGGGCCTAAGACCTTGTGTGGAGTCGGGGCCGGAACCTGAGGATTCCTCTCCCGCATTGACATGGATCTTGGGGTACTTGTGGAGTCTCCCCAGGGGAGTCAGTCCTCGTCTCGAATGCGGGCATGCACTTGCGCTTTCCTCCAGAGCGGTAGCAGCAGTGTCACGCAGTCCGCCGCGTGGATCAAAGGATCTATGGTTTTCCCTCGAGTCTTTCCCACGAGGCTTTCCCACGAGGCTTTCCCACAGGGCTGTCCCACGTGCACACGTGGTGGGAATCGATCCTCGGCTTGAACGTCAAGGCAGTGCAGGGAAAACAGGTTCCTCTGGAATGGACTGACACATCTGGGGGACTCTTGGAATGGTGGCACGACCCTGGAGTTCCTCTCGCCTTTCCTGTGGAGAGCGCCTCCTCTTGAGATGCGACGGGAACGCCGGGAATTCTTTCCCTATGAAACAGGGAAAGGATCCGTCATCTCGAGCTAGGAGTCGGAAACGGGGCTCCCCTGGATGTGTGCAGGACACCACGTGCTTCCTCTCGAGTGCAGACGGGTATGTCGGGGAACTTCTTGAGTTGCAGCATGGGTGTGAAGGACCCTTTGGAAGTTCCAGTGGTTAGATGTGATTGGCCTCGAGAAGCCTCAGCGGAAATGGGCCTCATCTCGCCTGGAGGGAAAAAACCTCCTGGATTTTCTCGAGTTGCGGCAGGTGCTCTCGACTTACGACGCGGACCTCAGGGACCCGCTCTGGTGGCCTCAGGAAAGGCCAGTCCCCATGCGAGTTCCTCGGGGTCCTCTCGGGATTCCTCTCCCGTCGATCCCGGGGCCTAAGACCTTGTGTGGAGTCGGGGCCGGAACCTGAGGATTCCTCTCCAGTGCTGACATGGATCTTGGGGTACTTCTGGAGTCTCCCCAGGGGAGTCAGTCCTCGTCTCGAATGCGGGCATGCACTTTCGCTTTCCTCCAGAGCGGTAGCAGCAGTGTCACGCAGTCCGCCGCGTGGATCAAAGGATCTATGGTTTTCCCTCGAGTCTTTCCCACGAGGCTTTCCCACGAGGCTTTCCCACAGGGCTGTCCCACGTGCACACGTGGTGGGAGTCGATCCTCGGCTTGAACGTCAAGGCAGTGCAGGGAAAACAGGTTCCTCTGGAATGGACTGACACATCTGGGGGACTCTTGGAATGGTGTCACGACCCTGGAGTTCCTCTCTCCTTTCCTGTGGAGAGCGCCTCCTCTTGAGATGCGACGGGAACGCCGGGAATTCTTTCCCTACGAAACAGGGAAAGGATCCCTCATCTCGAGCTAGGAGGCGGAAACGGGGCTCCCCGGATGTGTGCGGGACACCACGTGCTTCCTCTCGAGTGGAGACGGGTATGTCGGGGAACTTCTTGAGTTGCAGCAAGGGTGTGAAGGACCCTTTGGAGTTCCAGTGGTTAGATGTGATTGGCCTCGAGAAGCCTCAGCGGAAATGGGCCTCATCTCGCCTGGAGGGCAAAACCCCCTGGATTTTCTCGAGTTGCGGCAGGTGCTCTCGACTTACGACGGGGACCTCAGGGAACCGCTCTGGTGGCCTCAGGAAAGGCCAGTCCCCATGCGAGTTCCTCGGGGGCCTCTCGGGATTCCTCTCCCGTCGATGCCGGGTCCTAAGACCTTGTGTGGAGTCGGGGCCGGAACCTGAGGATTCCTCTCCAGTGCTGACATGGATCTTGGGGTACTTCTGGAGTCTCCCCAGGGGAGTCAGTAATCGTCTCGAATGCGGGCATGCACTTGCGCTTTCCTCCAGAGCGGTAGCAGCAGTGTCACGCAGTCCGCCGCATGGATCAAAGGATCTATGGTTTTCCCTCGAGTCTTTCCCATGAGGTTTTCCCACGAGGCTTTCCCACAGGGCTGTCCCACGTGCACACGTGGTGGGAGTCGATCCTCGGCGTGAACGTCAAGGCAGTGCAGGGAAAACAGGTTCCTCTGGAATGGACTGACACATCTGGGGGACTCTTGGAATGGTGTCACGACCCTGGAGTTCCTCTCGCCTTTCCTGTGGAGAGCGCCTCCTCTTGAGATGCGACGGGAAGGCCGGGAATTCTTTCCCTACGAAACAGGGAAAGGATCCCTCATCTCGAGCTAGTAGGCGGAAACGGGGCTCCCCGGATGTGTGCGGGACACCACGTGCTTCCTCTCGAGTGCAGACGGGTATGTCGGGGAACTTCTTGAGTTGCAGCAAGGGTGTGAAGGACCCTTTGGAGTTCCAGTGGTTAGATGTGATTGGCCTCAAGAAGCCTCAGCGGAAATGGGCCTCATCTCGCCTGGAGGGCAAAACCTCCTGGATTTTCTCGAGTTGCGGCAGGTGCTCTCGACTTACGACAGGGACCTCAGGGACCCGCTCTGGTGGCCTCAGGAAAGGCCAGTCCCCATGCGAGTTCCTCGGGGGCCTCTCGGGATTCCTCTCCCATCGATGCCGGGGCCTAAGACCTTGTGTGGAGTCGGGGCCGGAACCTGAGGATTCCTCTCCAGTGCTGACATGGATATTGGGGTACTTCTGGAGTCTCCCCAGGGGAGTCAGTCCTCGTCTGGAATGCGGGCATGCACTTGCGCTTTCCTCCAGAGCGGTAGCAGCAGTGTCACGCAGTCCGCCGCTTGGATCAAAGGATCTATGGTTTTCCCTCGAGTCTTTCCCATGAGGTTTTCCCACGAGGCTTTCCCAAAGGGCTGTCCCACGTGCACACGTGGTGGGAGTCGATCCTCGGCTTGAACGTCAAGGCAGTGCAGGGAAAACAGGTTCCTCTGGAATGGACTGACACATCTGGGGGACTCTTGGAATGGTGGCACGACCCTGGAGTTCCTCTCGCCTTTCCTGTGGAGAGCGCCTCCTCTTGAGATGCGACGGGAACGCCGGGAATTCTTTCCCGACGAAACAGGGAAAGGATCCCTCATCTCGAGCTTGTAGGCGGAAACGGAGCTCCCCTGGATGTGTGCAGGACACCACGTGCTTCCTCTCGTGTGAAGACGGGTATGTCGGGGAACTTCTTGAGTTGCAGCAATGGTGTGAAGGACCCTTTGGAAGTTCCAGTGGTTAGATGTGATTGGCCTCGAGAAGCCTCAGCGGAAATGGGCCTCATCTCGCCTGGAGGGCAAAACCTCCTGGATTTTCTCGAGTTGCGGCAGGTGCTCTCGACTTTCGACGGGGACCTCAGGGAACCGCTCTGGTGGCCTCAGGAAAGGCCAGTCCCCATGCGAGTTCCTCGGGGGCGTTTCGGGATTCCTCTCCCTTCGATGCCGGGGCCTAAGACCTTGTGTGGAGTCGGGGCCGGAACCTGAGGATTCCTCTCCAGTGCTGACATGGATCTTGGGGTACTTCTGGAGTCTCCCCAGGGGAGTCAGTCCTCGTCTCTAATGGGGGCATGCACTTGCGCTTTCCTCCAGAGCGGTAGCAGCAGTGTCACGCAGTCCGCCGCGTGGATCAAAGGATCTATGGTTTTCCCTCGAGTCTTTCCCGTGAGGTTTTCCCACGAGGCTTTCCCACAGGGCTGTCCCACGTGCACACGTGGTGGGAGTCGATCCTCGGCTTGAACGTCAAGGCAGTGCAGGGAAAACAGGTTCCTCTGGAATGGACTGACACATCTGGGGGACTCTTGGAATGGTGTCACGACCCTGGAGTTCCTCTCGCCTTTCCTGTGGAGAGCACCTCCTCTTGAGATGCGACGGGAACGCCGGGAATTCTTTCCCTACGAAACAGGGAAAGGATCCCTCATCTCGAGCTAGGAGGCGGAAACGGGGCTCCCCTGGATGTGTGCGTGACACCACGTGCTTCCTCTCGAGTGCAGACGGGTATGTCGGGGAACTTCTTGAGTTGCAGCAAGGGTGTGAAGGACCCTTTGGAAGTTCCAGTGGTTAGATGTGATTGGCCTAGAGAAGCCTCAGCGGAAATGGGCCTCATCTCGCCTGGAGGGCAAAACCTCCTGGATTTTCTCGAGTTGCGGCAGGTGCTCTCGACTTACGACGGGGACCTCAGGGACCCGCTCTGGTGGCCTCAGGAAAGGCCAGTCCCCATGGGAGTTCCTCGGGGGCCTCTCGGGATTGCTCTCCCGTCGATGCCGGGGCCTAAGACCTTGTGTGGAGTCGGGGCCGGAACCTGAGGATTCCTCTCCAGTGCTGACATGGATCTTGGGGTACTTCTGGAGTCTCCCCAGGGGAGTCAGTACTCGTCTCGAATGCGGGCATGCACTTGCGCTTTCCTCCAGAGCGGTAGCAGCAGTGTCACGCAGTCCGCTGCGTGGATCAAAGGATCTATGGTTTTCCCTCGAGTCTTTCCCACGAGGCTTTCCCACGAGGCTTTCCCACAGGGCTGTCCCACGTGCACACGTGGTGGGAGTCGATCCTCGGCTTGAACGTCAAGGCAGTGCAGGGAAAACAGGTTCCTCTGGAATTGACTGACACATCTGGGGGACTCTTGGAATGGTGGCACGACCCTGGAGTTCCTCTCGCCTTTCCTGTGGAGAGCGCCTCCTCTTGAGATGCGACGGGAACGACGGAATTCTTTCCCTACGAAACAGGGAAAGGATCCCTCATCTCGAGCTAGTAGGCGGAAACGGGGCTCCCCTGGATGTGTCCGGGACCCACGTGCTTCCACTCGAGTGGAGACGGGTATGTCGGGGAACTTCTTGAGTTGCAGCAAGGGTGTGAAGGACCCTTTGGAAGTTCCAGTGGTTAGACGTGATTAGCCTCGAGAAGCCTCAGCGGAAATGGGCCTCATCTCGCCTGGAGGGCAAAACCTCCTGGATTTTCTCGAGTTGCGGCAGGTGCTCTCGACTTACGATGGGGACCTCAGGGACCCGCTCTTGTGGCCTCAGGAAAGGCCAGTCCCCATGCGAGTTCCTCGGGGGCCTCTCGGGATTCCTCTCCCGTCGATGCCGGGGCCTAAGACCTTGTGTGGAGTCGGGGCCGGAACCTGAGGATTCCTCTCCCGCATTGACATGGATCTTGGGGTACTTGTGGAGTCTCCCCAGGGGAGTCAGTCCTCGTCTCGAATGCGGGCATGCACTTGCGCTTTCCTCCAGAGCGGTAGCAGCAGTGTCACGCAGTCCGCCGCGTGGATCAAAGGATCTATGGTTTTCCCTCGAGTCTTTCCCACGAGGCTTTCCCACGAGGCTTTCCCACAGGGCTGTCCCACGTGCACACGTGGTGGGAGTCGATCCTCGGCTTGAACGTCAAGGCAGTGCAGGGAAAACAGGTTCCTCTGGAATGGACTGACACATCTGGGGGACTCTTGGAATGGTGGCACGACCCTGGAGTTCCTCTCTCCTTTCCTGTGGAGAGCGCCTCCTCTTGAGATGCGACGGGAACGCCGGGAATTCTTTCCCTACGAAACAGGGAAAGGATCCCTCATCTCGAGCTAGGAGGCGGAAACGGGGCTCCCCGGATGTGTGCGGGACACCACGTGCTTCCTCTCGAGTGGAGACGGGTATGTCGGGGAACTTCTTGAGTTGCAGCAAGGGTGTGAAGGACCCTTTGGAGTTCCAGTGGTTAGATGTGATTGGCCTCGAGAAGCCTCAGCGGAAATGGGCCTCATCTCGCCTGGAGGGCAAAACCCCCTGGATTTTCTCGAGTTGCGGCAGGTGCTCTCGACTTACGACGGGGACCTCAGGGACCCGCTCTGGTGGCCTCAGGAAAGGCCAGTCCCCATGCGAGTTCCTCGGGGGCCTCTCGGGATTCCTCTCCCGTCGATGCCGGGTCCTAAGACCTTGTGTGGAGTTGGGGCCGGAACCTGAGGATTCCTCTCCAATGCTGACATGGATCTTGGGGTACTTCTGGAGTCTCCCCAGGGGAGTCAGTAATCGTCTCGAATGCGGGCATGCACTTGCGCTTTCCTCCAGAGCGGTAGCAGCAGTGTCACGCAGTCCGCCGCATGGATCAAAGGATCTATGGTTTTCCCTCGAGTCTTTCCCATGAGGTTTTCCCACGAGGCTTTCCCACAGGGCTGTCCCACGTGCACACGTGGTGGGAGTCGATCCTCGGCGTGAACGTCAAGGCAGTGCAGGGAAAACAGGTTCCTCTGGAATGGACTGACACATCTGGGGGACTCTTGGAATGGTGTCACGACCCTGGAGTTCCTCTCGCCTTTCCTGTGGAGAGCGCCTCCTCTTGAGATGCGACGGGAAGGCCGGGAATTCTTTCCCTACGAAACAGGGAAAGGATCCCTCATCTCGAGCTAGTAGGCGGAAACGGGGCTCCCCGGATGTGTGCGGGACACCACGTGCTTCCTCTCGAGTGCAGACGGGTATGTCGGGGAACTTCTTGAGTTGCAGCAAGGGTGTGAAGGACCCTTTGGAGTTCCAGTGGTTAGATGTGATTGGCCTCAAGAAGCCTCAGCGGAAATGGGCCTCATCTCGCCTGGAGGGCAAAACCTCCTGGATTTTCTCGAGTTGCGGCAGGTGCTCTCGACTTACGACAGGGACCTCAGGGACCCGCTCTGGTGGCCTCAGGAAAGGCCAGTCCCCATGCGAGTTCCTCGGGGGCCTCTCGGGATTCCTCTCCCATCGATGCCGGGGCCTAAGACCTTGTGTGGAGTCGGGGCCGGAACCTGAGGATTCCTCTCCAGTGCTGACATGGATATTGGGGTACTTCTGGAGTCTCCCCAGGGGAGTCAGTCCTCGTCTGGAATGCGGGCATGCACTTGCGCTTTCCTCCAGAGCGGTAGCAGCAGTGTCACGCAGTCCGCCGCTTGGATCAAAGGATCTATGGTTTTCCCTCGAGTCTTTCCCATGAGGTTTTCCCACGAGGCTTTCCCAAAGGGCTGTCCCACGTGCACACGTGGTGGGAGTCGATCCTCGGCTTGAACGTCAAGGCAGTGCAGGGAAAACAGGTTCCTCTGGAATGGACTGACACATCTGGGGGACTCTTGGAATGGTGGCACGACCCTGGAGTTCCTCTCGCCTTTCCTGTGGAGAGCGCCTCCTCTTGAGATGCGACGGGAACGCCGGGAATTCTTTCCCGACGAAACAGGGAAAGGATCCCTCATCTCGAGCTTGTAGGCGGAAACGGAGCTCCCCTGGATGTGTGCAGGACACCACGTGCTTCCTCTCGTGTGAAGACGGGTATGTCGGGGAACTTCTTGAGTTGCAGCAATGGTGTGAAGGACCCTTTGGAAGTTCCAGTGGTTAGATGTGATTGGCCTCGAGAAGCCTCAGCGGAAATGGGCCTCATCTCGCCTGGAGGGCAAAACCTCCTGGATTTTCTCGAGTTGCGGCAGGTGCTCTCGACTTTCGACGGGGACCTCAGGGAACCGCTCTGGTGGCCTCAGGAAAGGCCAGTCCCCATGCGAGTTCCTCGGGGGCGTTTCGGGATTCCTCTCCCTTCGATGCCGGGGCCTAAGACCTTGTGTGGAGTCGGGGCCGGAACCTGAGGATTCCTCTCCAGTGCTGACATGGATCTTGGGGTACTTCTGGAGTCTCCCCAGGGGAGTCAGTCCTCGTCTCTAATGGGGGCATGCACTTGCGCTTTCCTCCAGAGCGGTAGCAGCAGTGTCACGCAGTCCGCCGCGTGGATCAAAGGATCTATGGTTTTCCCTCGAGTCTTTCCCGTGAGGTTTTCCCACGAGGCTTTCCCACAGGGCTGTCCCACGTGCACACGTGGTGGGAGTCGATCCTCGGCTTGAACGTCAAGGCAGTGCAGGGAAAACAGGTTCCTCTGGAATGGACTGACACATCTGGGGGACTCTTGGAATGGTGTCACGACCCTGGAGTTCCTCTCGCCTTTCCTGTGGAGAGCACCTCCTCTTGAGATGCGACGGGAACGCCGGGAATTCTTTCCCTACGAAACAGGGAAAGGATCCCTCATCTCGAGCTAGGAGGCGGAAACGGGGCTCCCCTGGATGTGTGCGTGACACCACGTGCTTCCTCTCGAGTGCAGACGGGTATGTCGGGGAACTTCTTGAGTTGCAGCAAGGGTGTGAAGGACCCTTTGGAAGTTCCAGTGGTTAGATGTGATTGGCCTAGAGAAGCCTCAGCGGAAATGGGCCTCATCTCGCCTGGAGGGCAAAACCTCCTGGATTTTCTCGAGTTGCGGCAGGTGCTCTCGACTTACGACGGGGACCTCAGGGACCCGCTCTGGTGGCCTCAGGAAAGGCCAGTCCCCATGGGAGTTCCTCGGGGGCCTCTCGGGATTGCTCTCCCGTCGATGCCGGGGCCTAAGACCTTGTGTGGAGTCGGGGCCGGAACCTGAGGATTCCTCTCCAGTGCTGACATGGATCTTGGGGTACTTCTGGAGTCTCCCCAGGGGAGTCAGTACTCGTCTCGAATGCTGGCATGCACTTGCGCTTTCCTCCAGAGCGGTAGCAGCAGTGTCACGCAGTCCGCTGCGTGGATCAAAGGATCTATTGTTTTCCCTCAAGTCTTTCCCACGAGGCTTTCCCACGAGGCTTTCCCACAGGGCTGTCCCACGTGCACACGTGGTGGGAGTCGATCCTCGGCTTGAACGTCAAGGCAGTGCAGGGAAAACAGGTTCCTCTGGAATTGACTGACACATCTGGGGGACTCTTGGAATGGTGGCACGACCCTGGAGTTCCTCTCGCCTTTCCTGTGGAGAGCGCCTCCTCTTGAGATGCGACGGGAACGACGGAATTCTTTCCCTACGAAACAGGGAAAGGATCCCTCATCTCGAGCTAGTAGGCGGAAACGGGGCTCCCCTGGATGTGTCCGGGACCCACGTGCTTCCACTCGAGTGGAGACGGGTATGTCGGGGAACTTCTTGAGTTGCAGCAAGGGTGTGAAGGACCCTTTGGAAGTTCCAGTGGTTAGACGTGATTAGCCTCGAGAAGCCTCAGCGGAAATGGGCCTCATCTCGCCTGGAGGGCAAAACCTCCTGGATTTTCTCGAGTTGCGGCAGGTGCTCTCGACTTACGATGGGGACCTCAGGGACCCGCTCTTGTGGCCTCAGGAAAGGCCAGTCCCCATGCGAGTTCCTCAGGGGCCTCTCGGGATTCCTCTCCCGTCGATGCCGGGGCCTAAGACCTTGTGTGGAGTCGGGGCCGGAACCTGAGGATTCCTCTCCCGCATTGACATGGATCTTGGGGTACTTGTGGAGTCTCCCCAGGGGAGTCAGTCCTCGTCTCGAATGCGGGCATGCACTTGCGCTTTCCTCCAGAGCGGTAGCAGCAGTGTCACGCAGTCCGCCGCGTGGATCAAAGGATCTATGGTTTTCCCTCGAGTCTTTCCCACGAGGCTTTCCCACGAGGCTTTCCCACAGGGCTGTCCCACGTGCACACGTGGTGGGAATCGATCCTCGGCTTGAACGTCAAGGCAGTGCAGGGAAAACAGGTTCCTCTGGAATGGACTGACACATCTGGGGGACTCTTGGAATGGTGGCACGACCCTGGAGTTCCTCTCGCCTTTCCTGTGGAGAGCGCCTCCTCTTGAGATGCGACGGGAACGCCGGGAATTCTTTCCCTATGAAACAGGGAAAGGATCCGTCATCTCGAGCTAGGAGTCGGAAACGGGGCTCCCCTGGATGTGTGCAGGACACCACGTGCTTCCTCTCGAGTGCAGACGGGTATGTCGGGGAACTTCTTGAGTTGCAGCATGGGTGTGAAGGACCCTTTGGAAGTTCCAGTGGTTAGATGTGATTGGCCTCGAGAAGCCTCAGCGGAAATGGGCCTCATCTCGCCTGGAGGGAAAAAACCTCCTGGATTTTCTCGAGTTGCGGCAGGTGCTCTCGACTTACGACGCGGACCTCAGGGACCCGCTCTGGTGGCCTCAGGAAAGGCCAGTCCCCATGCGAGTTCCTCGGGGTCCTCTCGGGATTCCTCTCCCGTCGATCCCGGGGCCTAAGACCTTGTGTGGAGTCGGGGCCGGAACCTGAGGATTCCTCTCCAGTGCTGACATGGATCTTGGGGTACTTCTGGAGTCTCCCCAGGGGAGTCAGTCCTCGTCTCGAATGCGGGCATGCACTTTCGCTTTCCTCCAGAGCGGTAGCAGCAGTGTCACGCAGTCCGCCGCGTGGATCAAAGGATCTATGGTTTTCCCTCGAGTCTTTCCCACGAGGCTTTCCCACGAGGCTTTCCCACAGGGCTGTCCCACGTGCACACGTGGTGGGAGTCGATCCTCGGCTTGAACGTCAAGGCAGTGCAGGGAAAACAGGTTCCTCTGGAATGGACTGACACATCTGGGGGACTCTTGGAATGGTCGCACGACCCTGGAGTTCCTCTCGCCTTTCCTGTGGAGAGCGCCTCCTCTTGAGATGCGACGGGAACGCCGGGAATTCTTTCCCTACAAAACAGGGAAAGGATCCCTCATCTCGAGCTAGGAGGCGGAAACGGGGCTCCCCTCGATGTGTGCGGGACACCACATGCTTCCTCTCGAGTGCAGACGGGTATGTCGGGGAACTTCTTGAGTTGCAACAAGGGTGTGAAGGACCCTTTGGAAGTTCCAGTGGTTAGATGTGATTGGCCTCGAGAAGCCCCAGCGTAAATGGGCCTCATCTCGCCTGGAGGGCAAAACCTCCTGGATTTTCTCGAGTTTCGGCAGGTGCTCTCGACTTACGACGGGGACCTCAGGGACCCGCTCTGGTGGCCTCAGGAAAGGCCAGTCCCCATGCGAGTTCCTCGAGGGCCTCTCGGGATTCCTCTCCCGTCGATGACGGGGCCTAAGACCTTGTGTGGAGTCGGGGCCGGAACCTGAGGATTCCTCTCCAGTGCTGACATGGATCTTGGGGTACTTCTGGAGTCTCCCCAGGGGAGTCAGTCCTCGTCTCGAATGCGGGCATGCACTTGCGCTTTCCTCCAGAGCGGTAGCAGCAGTGTCACGCAGTCCGCCGCGTGGATCAAAGGATCTATGGTTTTCCCTCGAGTCTTTCCCACGAGGCTTTCCCACGAGGCTTTCCCACAGGGCTGTCCCACGTGCACACGTGGTGGGAGTCGATCCTCGGCTTGAACGTCAAGGAAGTGCAGGGAAAACATGTTCCTCTGGAATGGACTGACACATCTGGGGACTCTTGGAATGGTGTCACGACCCTGGAGTTCCTCTCACCTTTCCTGTGGAGAGCGCCTCCTCTTGAGATGCGACGGGAACACCGGGAATTCTTTCCCTACGAAACAGGGAAAGGATCCCTCATCTCGAGCTTGGAGGCGGAAACCGGGCTCCCCTCGATGTGTGCGGGACCCCACGTGCTTCCTCTCGAGTGGAGACGGGTATGTCCCGGAACTGCTTGAGTTGCAGCAAGGGTGTGAAGGACCCCTTGGAAGTTCCAGTGGTTAGATGTGATTGGCCTCGAAAAGCCTCATCGGAAATGGGCCTCATCTCGCCTGGAGGGCAAAACCTCCTGGATTTTCTCGAGTTGCGGCAGGTCCTCTCGACTTACGACGGGGACCTCAGGGACCCGCTCTGGTGGCCTCAGGAAAGGCCAGTCCCCATGCGAGTTCCTCGGGGGTCTCTCGGGATTCCTCTCCCGTCGATCCCGGGGCCTAAGACCTTGTGTGGAGTCGGGGCCGGAACCTGAGGATTCCTCTCCAGTGCCGACATGGATCTTGGGGTACTTCTGGAGTCTCCCCAGGGGAGTCAGTCCTCGTCTCGAATGCGGGCATGCACTTGCGCTTTCCTCCAGAGCGGTAGCAGCAGTGTCACGCAGTCCGCCGCGTGGATCAAAGGATCTATGGTTTTCCCTCGAGTCTTTCCCACGAGGCTTTCCCACGAGGCTTTCCCACAGGGCTGTCCCACGAGCACACGTGGTGGGAGTCGATCCTCGGCTTGAACGTCAAGGCAGTGCAGGGAAAACAGGTTCCTCTGGAATGGACTGACACATCTGGGGGACTCTTGGAATGGTGGCACGACCCTGGAGTTCCTCTCGCCTTTCCTGTGGAGAGCGCCTCCTCTTGAGATGCGACGGGAACGCCGGGAATTCTTTCCCTACGAAACAGGGAAAGGATCCCTCATCTCGAGCTAGGAGGCGGAAACGGGGCTCCCCTGGATGTGTGCGGGACCCACGTGCTTCCTCTCGAGTGGAGACGGGTATGTCGGCGAACTTCTTGAGTTGCAGCAAGGGTGTGAAGGACCCTTTGGAAGTTCCAGTTGTTAGACGTGATTAGCCTCGAGAAGCCTCAGCGGAAATGGGCCTCATCTCGCCTGGAGGGCAAAACCTCCTGGATTTTCTCGAGTTGCGGCAGGTGCTCTCGACTTACGACGGGGACCTCAGGGACCCGCTCTGGTGGACTCAGGAAAGGCCAGTCCCCATGCGAGTTCCTCGGGGGCCTCTCAGGATTCCTCTCCCGTCGATGCCGGGGCCTAAGACCTTGTGTGGAGTCGGGGCCGGAACCTGAGGATTCCTCTCCAATGCTGACATGGATCTTGGGGTACTTCTGGAGTCTCCCCAGGGGAGTCAGTCCTCGTCTCGAATGCGGGCATGCACTTGCGCTTTCCTCCAGAGCGGTAGCAGCAGTGTCACGCAGTCCGCCGCGTGGATCAAAGGATCTATGGTTTTCCCTCGAGTCTTTCCCACGAGGCTTTCCCACGAGGCTTTCCCACAGGGCTGTCCCACGTGCACACGTGGTGGGAGTCGATCCTCGGCTTGAACGTCAAGGCAGTGCAGGGAAAACAGGTTCCTCTGGAATGGACTGACACATCTGGGGGACTCTTGGAATGGTGGCACGACCCTGGAGTTCCTCTCGCCTTTCCTGTGGAGAGCGCCTCCTCTTGAGATGCGACGGGAACGCCGGGAATTCTTTCCCTAGGAAACAGGGAAAGGATCCCTCATCTCGAGCTAGGAGGCGGAAACGGGGCTCCCCTGGATGTGTGCGGGACCCCACGTGCTTCCTCTCGAGTGGAGACGGGTATGTCGGGGAACTTCTTGAGTTGCAGCAAGGGTGTGAAGGACCCTTTGGAAGTTCCAGTGGTTAGACGTGATTAGCCTCGAGAAGCCTCAGCGGAAATGGGCCTCATCTCGCCTGGAGGGCAAAACCTCCTGGATTTTCTCGAGTTGCGGCAGGTGCTCTCGACTTTCGACGGGGACCTCAGGGACCCGCTCTGGTGGCCTCAGGAAAGGCCAGTCCCCATGCGAGTTCCTCGGGGGCCTCTCGGGATTCCTCTCCCGTCGATGCCGGGGCCTTAGACCATGTGTGGAGTCGGGGCCGGAACCTGAGGATTCCTCTCCAGTGCTGACATGGATCTTGGGGTAATTCTGGAGTCTCCCCAGGGGAGTCAGTCCTCGTCTCGAATGCGGGCATGCACTTGCGCTTTCCTCCAGAGCGGTAGCAGCAGTGTCACACAGTCCGCCACGTGGATCAAAGGATCTATGGTTTTCCCTCGAGTCTTTCCCAAGAGGCTTTCCCACGAGGCTTTCCCACAGGGCTGTCCCACGTGCACACGTGGTGGGAGTCGATCCTCGGCTTGAACGTCAAGGCAGTGCAGGGAAAACAGGTTCCTCTGGAATGGACTGACACATCTGGGGGACTCTTGGAATGGTGGCACGACCCTGGAGTTCCTCTCGCCTTTCCTGTGGAGAGCGCCTCCTCTTGAGATGCGACGGGAACGCCGGGAATTCTTTCCCTACGAAACAGGGAAAGGATCCCTCATCTCGAGCTAGGAGGCGGAAACGGGGCTCCCCTGGATGTGTGCGGGACCCCACGTGCTTCCTCTCGAGTGGAGACGGGTATGTCGGGGAACTTCTTGAGTTGCAGCAAGGGTGTGAAGGACCCGTTGGAAGTTCCAGTGGTTAGACGTGATTCGCATCGAGAAGCCTCAGCGGAAATGGGCATCATCTCGCCTGGAGGGCAAAACCTCCTGGATTTTCTCGAGTTGCGGCAGGTGCTCTCGACTTACGACGGGGACCTCAGGGACCCGCTCTGGTGGCCTCAGGAAAGGCCAGTCCCCATGCGAGTTCCTCGGGGGCCTCTCGGGATTCCTCTCCCGTCGATGCCGGGGCCTAAGACATTGTGTGGAGTCGGGGCCGGAACCTGAGGATTCCTCTCCAGTGCTGACATGGATCTTGGGGTACTCCTGGAGTCTCCCCACGGGAGTCAGTCCTCGTCTCGAATGCGGGCATGCACTTGCGCTTTCCTCCAGAGCGGTAGCAGCATTGTCACGCAGTCCGCCGCGTGGATCAAAGGATCTATGGTTTTCCCTCGAGTCTTTCCCACGAGGCTTTTCCACGAGGCTTTCCCACAGGGCTGTCCCACGTGCACACGTTGTGGGAGTCGATCCTCGGCTTGAACGTCAAGGCAGTGCAGGGAAAACAGATTCCTCTGGAATGGACTGACACATCTGGGGGACTCTTGGAATGGTGGCACGACCCTGGAGTTCCTCTCGCCTTTCCTGTGGAGAGCGCCTCCTCTTGAGATGCGACGGGAACGCCGGGAATTCTTTACCTACGAAACAGGGAAAGGATCCCTCATCTCGAGCTAGGAGGCGGAAACGGGGCTCCCCTGGATGTGTGCGGAACCCCACGTGCTTCCTCTCGAGTGGAGACGGGTATGTCGGGGAACTTCTTGAGTTGCAGCAAGGGTTTGAAGGACCCTTTGGAAGTTCCAGTGGTTAGACGTGATTAGCCTCGAGAAGCCTCAGCGGAAATGGGCCTCATCTCGCCTGGAGGGCAAAACCTCCTGGATTTTCTCGAGTTGCGGCAGGTGCTCTCGACTTACGACGGGGACCTCAGGGACCCGCTCTGGTGGCCTCAGGAAAGGCCAGTCCCCAGGCGAGTTCCTCGGGGGCCTCTCGGGATTCCTCTCCCGTCCATGCCGGGGCCTAAGATCTTGTGTGGAGTCGGGGCCGGAACCTGAGGATTCTTCTCCAGTCCTGACATGGATCTTTTTGTACTTCTAGAGTCTCCCCAGGGGAGTCAGTCCTCGTCTCGAATGCGGGCATACACTTGCGCTTTCCTCCAGAGCGGTAGCAGCAGTGTCACGCAGTCCGCAGCGTGGATCAAAGGATCTATGGTTTTCCCTCGAGTCTTTCCCACGAGGCTTTCCCACGAGGCTTTCCACAGGGCTGTCCCACGTGCACACGTGGTGGGACTCGATTCTCGGCTTCAACGTCAAGGCAGTGCAGGGAAAACAGGTTCCTCTGGAATGGACTGACACATCTGGGGGACTCTTGGAATGGTGGCACGACCCTGGAGTTCCTCTCGCCTTTCCTGTGGAGAGCGCCTCCTCTTGAGATGCGACGGGAACGCCGGGAATTCTTTCCCTACGAAACAGGGAAAGGATCCCTCATCTCGAGCTAGGAGGCGGAAACGGGGCTCCCCTGGATGTGTGCGGGACCCCACGTGCTTCCTCTCGAGTGGAGACGGGTATGTCGGGGAACTTCTTGAGTTGCAGCAAGGGTGTGAAGGACCCTTTGGAAGTTCCAGTGGTTAGACGTGATTAGCCTCGAGAAGCCTCAGCGGAAATGGGCCTCATCTCGCCTGGAGGGCAAAACCTCCTGGATTTTCTCGAGTTGCGGCAGGTGCTCTCGACTTACGACGGGGACCTCAGGGACCCGCTCTGGTGGCCTCAGGAAAGGCCAGTCCCCAGGCGAGTTCCTCGGGGGCCTCTCGGGATTCCTCTCCCGTCGATGCCGGGGCCTAAGACCTTGTGTGGAGTCGGGGCCGGAACCTGAGGATTCCTCTCCAGTGCTGACATGGATCTTGGGGTACTTCTGGAGTCTCCCCACGGGAGTCAGTCCTCGTCTCGAATGCGGGCATGCACTTGCGCTTTCCTCCAGAGCGGAAGCAGCAGTGTCACGCAGTCCGCCGCGTGGATCAAAGGATCTATGGTTTTCCCTTGAGTCTTTCTCACGAGGCTTTCCCACGAGGGTTTCCCACAGGGCTGTCCCACGTGCACACGTGGTGGGAGTCGATCCTCGGCTTGAACGTCAAGGCAGTGCAGGGAAAACAGGTTCCTCTGGAATGGACTGACACATCTGGGGGACTCTTGGAATGGTGGCACGACCCTGGAGTTCCTCTCGCCTTTCCTGTGGAGAGCGCCTCCTCTTGAGATGCGACGGGAACGCCGGGAATTCTTTCCCTACGAAACAGGGAAAGGATCCCTAATCTCGAGCTAGGAGGCGGAAACGGGGCTCCCCTGGATGTGTGCGGGACCCCACGTGCTTCCTCTCGAGTGGAGACGGGTATGTCGGGGAACTTCTTGAGTTGCAGCAAGGGTGTGAAGGACCCTTTGGAAGTTCCAGTGGTTAGACGTGATTAGCCTCGAGAAGCCTCAGCGGAAATGGGCCTCATCTCGCCTGGAGGGCAAAACCTCCTGGATTTTCTCGAGTTGCGGCAGGTGCTCTCGACTTACGACGGGGACCTCAGGGACCCGCTCTGGTGGCCTCAGGAAAGGCCAGTCCCCATGCGAGTTCCTCGGGGGCCTCTCGGGATTCCTCTCCCGTCGATGCCGGGGCCTAAGACCTTGTGTGGAGTCGGGGCCGGAACCTGAGGATTCCTCTCCAGTGCTGACATGGATCTTGGGGTACTTCTGGAGTCTCCCCAGGGGAGTCAGTCCTCGTCTCGAATGCGGGCATGCACTTGCGCTTTCCTCCAGAGCGGTAGCAGCAGTGTCACGCAGTCCGCCGCGTGGATTAAAGGATCTATGGTTTTCCCTTGAGTCTTTCTCACGAGGCTTTCCCACGAGGCTTTCCCACAGGGCTGTCCCACGTGCACACGTGGTGGGAGTCGATCCTCGGCTTGAACGTCAAGGCAGTGCAGGGAAAACAGGTTCCTCTGGAATGGACTGACACATTTGGGGGACTCTTGGAATGGTGGCACGACCCTGGAGTTCCTCTCGCCTTTCCTGTGGAGAGCGCCTCCTCTTGAGATGCGACGGGAACGCCGGGAATTCTTTCCCTAAGAAACAGGGAAAGGATCCCTCATCTCGAGCTAGGAGGCGGAAACGGGGCTCCCCTGGATGTGTGCGGGACCCCACGTGCTTCCTCTCGAGTGGAGACGGGTATGTCGGGGAACTTCTTGAGTTGCAGCAAGGGTGTGAAGGACCCTTTGGAAGTTCCAGTGGTTAGACGTGATTAGCCTCGAGAAGCCACAGCGGAAATGGGCCTCATCTCGCCTGGAGGGCAAAACCTCCTGGATTTTCTCGAGTTGCGGCAGGTGCTCTCGACTTACGACGGGGACCTCAGGGACCCGCTCTGGTGGCCTCAGGAAAGGCCAGTCCCCATGCGAGTTCCTCGGGGGCCTCTCGGGATTCCTCTCCCATTGATGCCGGGGCCAAAGACCTTGTGTGGAGTCGGGGCCGGAACCTGAGGATTCCTCTCCAGTGCTGACATGGATCATGGGGTACTTCTGGAGTCTCCCCAGGGGAGTCAGTCCTCGTCTCGAATGCGGGCATGTACTTGCGCTTTCCTCCAGAGCGGTAGCAGCAGTGTCACGCAGTCCGCCGCGTGGATCAAAGGATCTATGGTTTTCCCTCGAGTCTTTCCCACGAGGCTTTCCCACGAGGCTTTCCCACAGGGCTGTCCCACGTGCACACGTGGTGGGAGTGGATCCTCGGCTTGAACGTCAAGGCAGTGCAGGGAAAACAGGTTCCTCTGGAATGGACTGACACATCTGGGGGACTCTTGGAATGGTGGCACGACCCTGGAGTTCCTCTCGCCTTTCCTGTGGAGAGCGCCTCCTCTTGAGATGCGACGGGAACGCCGGGAATTCTTTCCCTACGAAACAGGGAAAGGATCCCTCATCTCGAGCTAGGAGGCGGAAACGGGGCTCCCCTGGATGTGTGCGGGATACCACGTGCTTCCTATCGAGTTGAGACGGGTATGTCGGGGAACTTCTTGAGTAGCAGCAAGGGTGTGAAGGACCCTTTGGAAGTTCCAGTGGTTAGATGTGATTGGCCTCGAGAAGCCTCAGCGGAAATGGGCCTCATCTCGCCTGGAGGGCAAAACCTCCTGGATTTTCTCGAGTTGCGGCAGGTGCTCTCGACTTACGACGGGGACCTCAGGGACCCGCTCTGGTGGCCTCAGGAAAGGCCAGTCCCCATGCGAGTTCCTCGGGGGCCTCTCGGGATTCCTCTCCCGTCGATGCCGGGGCCTAAGACCTTGTGTGGAGTCGGGGCCGGAACCTGAGGATTCCTCTCCAGTGCTGACATGGATCTTGGGGTACTTCTGGAGTCTCCCCAGGGGAGTCAGTCCTCGTCTCGAATGCGGGCATGCACTTGCGCTTTCCTCCAGAGCGGCAGCAGCAGTGTCACGCAGTCCGCCACGTGGATCAAAGGATCTATGGTTTTCCCTCGAGTCTTTCCCACGAGGCTTTCCCACGAGGCTTTCCCACAGGGCTGTCCCACGTGCACACGTGGTGGGAGTGGATCCTCGGTTTGAACGTCAAGGCAGTGCAGGGAAAACAGGTTCCTCTGGAATGGACTGACACATCTGGGGGACTCTTGGAATGGTGGCACGACCCTGGAGTTCCTCTCGCCTTTCCTGTGGAGAGCGCCTCCTCTTGAGATGCGACGGGAACGCCGGGAATTCTTTACCTACGAAACAGGGAAAGGATCCCTCATCTCGAGTCAGGAGGCGGAAACGGGGCTCCCCTGGATGTGTGCGGGACCCCACGTGCTTCCTCTCGAGTGGAGACGGGTATGTCGGGGAACATCTTGAGTTGCAGCAAGGGTGTGAAGGACCCTTTGGAAGTTCCAGTGGTTAGACGTGATTAGCCTCGAGAAGCCTCAGCGGAAATGGGCCTCATCTCGCCTGGAGGGCAAAACCTCCTGGATTTTCTCGAGTTGTGGCAGTTGCTCTCGACTTACGACGGGGACCTCAGGGACCCTCTCTGGTGGCCTCAGGAAAGGCCAGTCCCCATGCGAGATCCTCGGGGGCCTCTCGGGATTCCTCTCCCGTCGATGCCGGGGCCTAAGACCTTGTGTGGAGTCGGGGCCGGAACCTGAGGATTCCTCTCCAGTGCTGACATGGATCTTGGGGTACTTCTGGAGTCTCCCCAGGGGAGTCAGTCCTCGTCTCGAATGCGGGCATGCAATTGTGCTTTCCTCCAGAGCGGTAGCAGCAGTGTCACGCAGTCCGCCGCGTGGATCAAAGGTTCTATGGTTTTCCCTCGAGTCTTTCCCACGAGGTTTTCCCACGAGGCTTTCCCACAGGGCTGTCCCACGTGCACACGTGGTGGGAGTCGATCCTCGGCTTGAACGTCAAGGCAGTGCAGAGAAAACAGGTTCCTCTGGAATGGACTGACATTTGGGGGCTCTTGGAATGGTGGCACGACCCTGGAGTTCCTCTCGCCTTTCCTGTGGAGAGCGCCTCCTCTTGAGATGCGACGGGAACGCCGGGAATTCTTTCCCTACGAAACAGGGTAAGGATCCCTCATCTCGAGCTAGGAGGCGGAAACGGGGCTCCCCTGGATGTGTGCGGGACCCCACGTGCTTCCTCTCGAGTGGAGACGGGTATGTCGGGGAACTTCTTGAGTTGCAGCAAGGGTGTGAAGGACCCTTTGGAAGTTCCAGTGGTTAGATGTGATTGGCCTCGAGAAGCCTCAGCGGAAAAGGGCCTCATCTTGCCTGGAGGGCAAAACCTCCTGGATTTTCTCGAGTTGCGGCAGGTGCTCTCGACTTACGATGGGGACCTCAGGGACCCGCTCTGGTGGCCTCAGGAAAGGCCAGTCCCCATGCGAGTTCCTCGGGTGCCTGTCGGCATTCCTCTCCCGTCGATGCCGGGGCCTAAGACCTTGTGTGGAGTCGGGGCCGGAACCTGAGGATTCCTCTCCAGTGCTGACATGGATCTTGGGGTACTTCTGGAGTCTCCCCAGGGGAGTCAGTCCTCGTCTCCAATGCGGGCATGCACTTGTGCTTTCCTCCAGAGCGGTAGCAGCAGTGTCACGCAGTCCGCCGCGTGGATCAAAGGTTCTATGGTTTTCCCTCGAGTCTTTCCCACGAGGCTTTCCCACGAGGCTTTCCCACAGGGCTGTCCCACGTGCACACGTGGTGGGAGTCGATCCTCGGCTTGAACGTCAAGGCAGTGCAGGGAAAACAGGTTCCTCTGGAATGGACTGACACATTTGGGGGCTCTTGGAATGGTGGCACGACCCTGGAGTTCCTCTCGCCTTTCCTGTGGAGAGCGCCTCCTCTTGAGATGCGACGGGAACGCCGGGAAATCTTTCCCTACGAAACAGGGTAAGGATCCCTCATCTCGAGCTAGGAGGCGGAAACGGGGCTCCCCTGGATGTGTGCGGGACCCCACGTGCTTCCTCTCGAGTGGAGACGGGTATGTCGGGGAACTTCTTGAGTTGCAGCAAGGGTGTGAAGGACCCTTTGGAAGTTCCAGTGGTTAGATGTGATTGGCCTCGAGAATCCTCAGCGGAAATGGGCCTCATCTTGCCTGGAGGGCAAAACCTCCTGGATTTTCTCGAGTTGCGGCAGGTGCTCTCGACTTACGATGGGGACCTCAGGGACCCGCTCTGGTGGCCTCAGGAAAGGCCAGTCCCCATGCGAGTTCCTCGGGGGCCTCTCGGCATTCCTCTCCCGTCGATGCCGGGGCCTAAGACCTTGTGTGGAGTCGGGGCCGGAACCTGAGGATTCCTCTCCAGTGCTGACATGGATCTTGGGGTACTTCTGGAGTCTCCCCAGGGGAGTCAGTCCTCGTCTCGAATGCGGTCATGCACTTGCGCTTTCCTCCAGAGCGGTAGCAGCAGTGTCACGCAGTCCGCCGCGTGGATCAAAGGATCTATGGTTTTCCCTTGAGTCTTTCTCACGAGGCTTTCCCACGAGGCTTTCCCACAGGGCTGTCCCACGTGCACACGTGGTGGGAGTCGATCCTCGGCTTGAACGTCAAGGCATTGCAGGGAAAACAGGTTCCTCTGGAATGGACTGACACATTTGGGGGACTCTTGGAATGGTGGCACGACCCTGGAGTTCCTCTCGCCTTTCCTGTGGAGAGCGCCTCCTCTTGAGATGCGACGGGAACGCCGGGAATTCTTTCCCTACGAAACAGGGAAAGGATCCCTCATCTCGAGCTAGGAGGCGGAAACGGGGCTCCCCTGGATGTGTGCGCGACCCCACGTGCTTCCTCTCGAGTGGAGACGGGTATGTCGGGGAACTTCTTGAGTTGCAGCAAGGGTGTGAAGGACCCTTTGGAAGTTCCAGTGGTTAGACGTGATTAGCCTCGAGATGCCTCAGCGGAAATGGGCCTCATCTCGCCTGGAGGGCAAAATCTCCTGGATTTTCTCGAGTTGCGGCAGGTGCTCTCGACTTACGACGGGGACCTCAGGGACCCGCTCTGGTGGCCTCAGGAAAGGCCAGTCCCCATGCGAGTTCCTCGGGGGCCTCTCGGGATTCCTCTCCCGTCGATGCCGGGGCCTAAGACCTTGTGTGGAGTCGGGTCCGGAACCTGAGGATTCCTCTCCAGTGCTTACATGGATCTTGGTGTACTTCTGGAGTCTCCCCAGGGGAGTCAGTCCTCGTCTCGAATGCGGGCATGCACTTGCGCTTTCCTCCAGAGCGGTAGCAGCAGTGTCACGCAGTCCGCCGCGTGGATCAAAGGATCTATGGTTTTCCCTCGAGTCTTTCCCACGAGGCTTTCCCACGAGGCTTTCCCACAGGGCTGTCCCACGTGCACAGGTGGTGGGAGTCGATCCTCGGCTTGAACGTCAAGGCAGTGCAGGGAAAACAGGTTCCTCTGGAATGGACTGACCCATCTGGGCGTCTCTTGGAATGGTGGCACGACCCTCGAGTTCCTCTCGCCTCTCCGGTGGAGAGCGCCTCCTCTTGAGATGCGACGGGAACGCCGGGAATTCTTTCCCTAAGAAACAGGGAAAGGATCCCTCATCTCGAGCTAGGAGGCGGAAACGGGCTCCCCTGGATGTGTGCGGGACCCCACGTGCTTCCTCTCGAGTGGAGACGGGTATGTCGGGGAACTTCTTGAGTTGCAGCAAGGGTGTGAAGGACCCTTTGGAAGTTCCAGTGGTTAGATGTGATTAGCCTCGAGAAGCCTCAGCGGAAATGGGCCTCATCTCGCCTGGAGGGCAAAACCTCCTGGATTTTCTCAAGTTGCGGCATGTGCTCTCGAGTTACGACGGGGACCTCAGGGACCCGCTCTGGTGACCTCAGGAAAGGCCAGTCCCCATGCGAGTTCCTCGGGGGCCTCTCAGGATTCCTCTCCCATTGATGCCGGGGCCTAAGATCTTGTGTGGAGTCGGGGCCGGAACCTGAGGATTCCTCTCCAGTGCTGACATGCATCATGGGGTACTTCTGGAGTCTCCCCAGGGGAGTCAGTCCTCGTCTCGAATGCGGGCATGTACTTGCGCTTTCCTCCAGAGCGGTGGCAGCAGTGTCACGCAGTTCGCCGCGTGGATCAAAGGATCTGTGGTTTTCCCTCGAGTCTTTCCCACGAGGCTTTACCACGAGGCTTTCCCACAGGGCTGTCCCACGTGCACACGTGGTGGGAGTGGATCCTCGGCTTGAACGTCAAGGCAGTGCAGGGAAAACAGGTTCCTCTGGAATGGACTGACACATCTGGGGGACTCTTGGAATGGTGGCACGACCCTGGTGTTCCTCTCGCCTTTCCTGTGGAGAGCGCCTCCTCTTGAGATGCGACGGGAACGCCGGGAATTCTTTCCCTACGAAACAGGGAAAGGATCCCTCATCTCGAGCTAGGAGGTGGAAACGGGGCACCGCTGGATGTGTGCGGGAACCCACGTGCTTCCTCTCGAGTGGAGACGAGTATGTCGGGGAACTTCTTGAGTTGCAGCAAGGGTGTGAAGGACCCTTTGGAAGTTCCAGTGGTTAGACGTGATTAGCCTCGAGAAGCCTCAGCGGAAATGGGCCTCATCTCGCCTGGAGGGCAAAACCTCCTGGATTTTCTCGAGTTGCGGCAGGTGCTCTCGACTTACGACGGGGACCTCAGCGACCCGCTCTGGTGGCCTCAGGAAAGGCCAGTCCCCATGCGAGTTCCTCGGGGGCCTCTCGGGATTCCTCTCCCGTCGATGCCGGGGCCTAAGACCTTGTGTGGAGTCGGGGCCGGAACCTGAGGATTCCTCTCCAGTGCTGACATGGATCTTGGGGTACTTCTGGAGTCTCCCCAGGGGAGTCAGTCCTCGTCTCGAATGCGGGCATGCACTTGGGCTTTCCTCCAGAGCGGTAGCAGCAGTGTCACGCAGTCCGCCGCGTGGATCAAAGGATCTATGGTTTTCCCTCGAGTCTTTCCCACGAGGCTTTCCCACGAGGCTTTCCCACAGGGCTGTCCCACGTGCACACGTGGTGGGAGTCGATCCTCGGCTTGAACGTCAAGGCAGTGCAGGGAAAACAGGTTCCTCTGGAATGGACTGACACATCTGGGGGACTCTTGGAATGGTGGCACGACCCTGGAGTTCCTCTCGCCTTTCCTGTGGAGAGCGCCTCCTCTTGAGATGCGACGGGAACGCCGGGAATTCTTTCCCTATGAAACAGGGAAAGGATCCCTCATCTCGAGCTAGGAGGCGGAAACGGGGCTCCCCTGGATGTGTGCGGGACCCCACGTGCTTCCTCTCGAGTGGAGACGGGTATGTCGGGGAACTTCTTGAGTTGCAGCAAGGGTGTGAAGGACCCTTTGGAAGTTCCAGTGGTTAGACGTGATTAGCCTCGAGAAGCCTCAGCGGAAATGGGCCTCATCTCGCCTGGAGGGCAAAACCTCCTGGATTTTCTCGAGTTGCGGCAGGTGCTCTCGACTTACGACGGGGACCTCAGGGACCCGCTCTGCTGGCCTCAGGAAAGGCCAGTCCCCATGCGAGTTCCTCGGGGGCCTCTCGGGATTCCTCTCCCGTCGATTCCGGGGCCTAAGACCTTGTGTGGAGTCGGGGCCGGAACCTGAGGATTCCTCTCCAGTGCTGACATGGATCTTGGGGTACATCTGGTGTCTCCCCAGGGGAGTCAGTCCTCGTCTCGAATGCGGTCATGCACTTGCGCTTTCCTCCAGAGCGGTAGCAGCAGTGTCACGCAGTCCGCCGCGTGGATCAAAGGATCTATGGTTTTCCCTTGAGTCTTTCTCACGAGGCTTTCCCACGAGGCTTTCCCACAGGGCTGTCCCACGTGCACACGTGGTGGGAGTCGATCCTCGGCTTGAACGTCAAGGCAGTGCAGGGAAAACAGTTTCCTCTGGAATAGACTGACACATTTGGGGGACTCTTGGAATGGTGGCACGACCCTGGAGTTCCTCTCGCCTTTCCTGTGGAGAGCGCCTCCTCTTGAGATGCGACGGGAATGCCGGGAATTCTTTCCCTACGAAACAGGGAAAGGATCCCTCATCTCGAGCTAGGAGGCGGAAACGGGGCTCCCCTGGATGTGTGCGCGACCCCACGTGCTTCCTCTCGAGTGGAGACGGGTATGTCGGGGAACTTCTTGAGTTGCAGCAAGGGTGTGAAGGACCCTTTGGAAGTTCCAGTGGTTAGACGTGATTAGCCTCGAGATGCCTCAGCGGAAATGGGCCTCATCTCGCCTGGAGGGCAAAACCTCCTGGATTTTCTCGAGTTGCGGCAGGTGCTCTCGACTTACGACGGGGACCTCAGGGACCCGCTCTGGTGGCCTCAGGAAAGGCCAGTCCCCATGCGAGTTCCTCGGGGGCCTCTCGGGATTCCTCTCCCGTCGATGCCGGGGCCTAAGACCTTGTGTGGAGTCGGGGCCGGAACCTGAGGATTCCTCTCCAGTGCTTACATGGATCTTGGTGTACTTCTGGAGTCTCCCCAGGGGAGTCAGTCCTCGTCTCGAATGCGGGCATGCACTTGCGCTTTCCTCCAGAGCGGTAGCAGCAGTGTCACGCAGTCCGCCGCGTGGATCAAAGGATCTATGGTTTTCCCTCGAGTCTTTCCCACGAGGCTTTCCCACGAGGCTTTCCCACAGGGCTGTCCCACGTGCACAGGTGGTGGGAGTCGATCCTCGGCTTGAACGTCAAGGCAGTGCAGGGAAAACAGGTTCCTCTGGAATGGACTGACCCATCTGGGCGTCTATTGGAATGGTGGCACGACCCTCGAGTTCCTCTCGCCTCTCCTGTGGAGATCGCCTCCTCTTGAGATGCGACGGGAACGCCGGGAATTCTTTCCCTAAGAAACAGGGAAAGGATCCCTCATCTCGAGCTAGGAGGCGGAAACGGGCTCCCCTGGATGTGTGCGGGACCCCACGTGCTTCCTCTCGAGTGGAGACGGGTATGTCGGGGAACTTCTTGAGTTGCAGCAAGGGTGTGAAGGACCCTTTGGAAGTTCCAGTGGTTAGATGTGATTAGCCTCGAGAAGCCTCAGCGGAAATGGGCCTCATCTCGCCTGGAGGGCAAAACCTCCTGGATTTTCTCGAGTTGTGGCATGTGCTCTCGACTTACGACGGGGACCTCAGGGACCCGCTCTGGTGACCTCAGGAAAGGCCAGTCCCCATTCGAGTTCCTCGGGGGCCTCTCGGGATTCCTCTCCCATTGATGCCGGGGCCTAAGACCTTGTGTGGAGTCGGGGCCGGAACCTGAGGATTCCTCTCCAGTGCTGACATGGATCTTGGGGTACTTCTGGAGTCTCCCCAGGGGAGTCAGTCCTCGTCTCGAATGCGGGCATGCACTTGTGCTTTCCTCCAGAGCGGTAGCAGCAGTGTCACGCAGTCCGCCAAGTGGATCAAAGGTTCTATGGTTTTCCCTCGAGTCTTTCCCACGAGGCTTTCCCACGAGGCTTTCCCACAGGGCTGTCCCACGTGCACACGTGGTGGGAGTCGATCCACGGCTTGAACGTCAAGGCAGTGCAGGGAAAACAGGTTCCTCTGGAATGGACTGACACATCTGGGGGACTCTTGGAATGGTGGCACGACCCTGAAGTTCCTCTCGCCTTTCCTGTGGAGAGCGCCTCCTCTTGAGATGCGACGGGAACGCCGGGAATTCTTTCCCTACGAAACAGGGAAAGGATCCCTCATCTCGAGCTAGGAGGCGGAAACGGGGCTCCCCTGGATGTGTGCGAGAACCCACGTGCTTCCTCTCGAGTGGAGACGGGTATGTCGGGGAACATCTTGAGTTGCAGCAAGATTGTGAAGGACCCTTTGGAAGTTCCAGTGGTTAGACGTGATTAGCCTCGAGAAGCCTCAGCGGAAATGGGCCTCATCTCGCCTGGAGGGCAAAACCTCCTGGATTTTCTCGAGTTGCGGCAGGTGCTCTCGACTTACGACGGGGACCTCAGGGACCCGCTCTGGTGGCCTCAGGAATGGCCAGTCCCCATGCGAGTTCCTCGGGAGCCTCTCGGGATTCCTCTCCCGTCGATGCCGGAGCCTAAGACCTTGTGTGGAGTCGGGGCCGGAACCTGAGGATTCCTCTCCAGTGCTGACATGGATCATGGGGTACTTCTGGAGTCTCCCCAGGGGAGTCAGTCCTCGTCTCGAATGCGGGCATGCACTTGCGCTTTCCTCCAGAGCGGTAGCAGCAGTGTCACGCAGTCCGCCGCGTGGATCAAAGGATCTATGGTTTTCCCTCGAGTCTTTCCCACGAGGCTTTCCCACGAGGCTTTCCCACAGGGCTGTCCCACGTGCACACGTGGTGGGAGTCGATCCTCGGCTTGAACGTCAAGGCAGTGCAGAGAAAACAGGTTCCTCTGGAATGGACTGACCCATCTGGGCGTCTCTTGGAATGGTGGCACGACCCTGGAGTTCCTCTCGCCTCTCCTGTGGAGAGCGCCTCCTCTTGAGATGCGACGGGAACGCCGGGAATTCTTTCCCTAAGAAACAGGGAAAGGATCCCTCATCTCGAGCTAGGAGGCGGAAACGGGGCTCCCCTGGATGTGTGCGGGACCCCACGTGCTTCCTCTCGAGTGGAGACGGGTATGTCGGGGAACTTCTTGAGTTGCAGCAAGGGTGTGAAGGACCCTTTGGAAGTTCCAGTGGTTAGATGTGATTAGCCTCGAGAAGCCTCAGCGGAAATGGGCCTCATCTCGCCTGGAGGGCAAAACCTCCTGGATTATCTCGAGTTGCGGCATGTGCTCTCGACTTACGACGGGGACCTCAGGGACCCGCTCTGGTGACCTCAGGAAAGGCCAGTCCCCATGCGAGTTCCTCGGGGGCCTCTCGGGATTCCTCTCCCATTGATGCCGGGGCCTAAGACCTTGTGTGGAGTCGGGGCCGGAACCTGAGGATTACTCTCCAGTGCTGACATGGATCATGGGGTACTTCTGGAGTCTCCCCAGGGGAGTCAGTCCTCGTCTCGAATGCGGGCATGTACTTGCGCTTTCCTCCAGAGCGGTAGCAGCAGTGTCACGCAGTCCGCCGCGTGGATCAAAGGATCTATGGTTTTCCCTCGAGTCTTTCCCACGAGGCTTTCCCACGAGGCTTTCCCACAGGGCTGTCCCACGTGCACACGTGGTGGGAGTCGATCCTCGGCTTGAACGTCAAGGCAGTGCAGGGAAAACAGGTTCCTCTGGAATGGACTGACACATCTGGGGGACTCTTGGAATGGTGGCACGACCCTGGAGTTCCTCTCGCCTTTCCTGTGGAGAGCGCCTCCTCTTGAGATGCGACGGGAATGCCGGGAATTCTTTCCCTACGAAACAGTGAAAGGATCCCTCATCTCGAGCTAGGAGCCGGAAACGGGGCTCCCCTGGATGTGTGCGGGATACCACGTGCTTCCTATCGAGTGGAGACGGGTATGTCGGGGAACTTCTTGAGTAGCAGCAAGGGTGTGAAGGACCCTTTGGAAGTTCCAGTGGTTAGATGTGATTGGCCTCGAGAAGCCTCAGCGGAAATGGGCCTCATCTCGCCTGGAGGGCAAAACCTCCTGGATTTTCTCGAGTTACGGCAGGTGCTCTCGACTTACGACGGGGACTTCAGGGACCCGCTCTGGTGGCCTCAGGAAAGGCCAGTCCCCATGCGAGTTCCTCGGGGGCCTCTCGGGATTCCTCTCCCGTCTATGCCGGGGCCTAAGACCTTGTGTGGAGTCGGGTCCGGAACCTGAGGATTCCTCTCCAGTGCTGACATGGATCTTGGGGTACTTCTGGAGTCTCCCCAGGGGAGTCAGTCCTCGTCTCGAATGCGGGCATGCACTTGCGCTTTCCTCCAGAGCGGTAGCAGCAGTGTCACGCAGTCCGCCGCGTGGATCAAAGGATCTATGGTTTTCCCTCGAGTCTTTCCCACGAGGCTTTCCCACGAGGCTTTCCCACAGGGCTGTCCCACGTGCACACGTGGTGGGAGTCGATCCTCGGCTTGAACGTCAAGGCAGTGCAGGGAAAACAGGTTCCTCTGGAATGGACTGACACATCTGGGGGACTCTTGGAATGGTGGCACGACCCTGGAGTTCCTCTCGCCTTTCCTGTGGAGAGCGCCTCCTCTTGAGATGCGACGGGAACGCCGGGAATTCTTTCCCTACGAAACAGGGAAAGGATCCCTCATCTCGAGCTAGGAGGCGGAAACGGGGCTCCCCTGGATGTGTGCGGAACCCCACGTGCTTCCTCTCGAGTGGAGACGGGTATGTCGGGGAACTTCTTGAGTTGCAGCAAGGGTGTGAAGGACCCTTTGGAAGTTCCAGTGGTTAGACGTGATTAGCCTCGAGAAGCCTCAGCGGAAATGGGCCTCATCTCGCCTGGAGGGCAAAACCTCCTGGATTTTCTCGAGTTGCGGCAGGTGCTCTCGACTTACGACGGGGACCTCAGGGACCCGCTCTGGTGGCCTCAGGAAAGGCCAGTCCCCATGCGAGTTCCTCGGGGGCCTCTCGGGATTCCTCTCCCGTCGATGCCGGGGCCTAAGACCTTGTGTGGAGTCGGGGCCGGAACCTGAGGATTCCTCTCCAGTGCTTACATGGATCTTGGTGTACTTCTGGAGTCTCCCCAGGGGAGTCAGTCCTCGTCTCGAATGCGGGCATGCACTTGCGCTTTCCTCCAGAGCGGTAGCAGCAGTGTCACGCAGTCCGCCGCGTGGATCAAAGGATCTATGGTTTTCCCTCGAGTCTTTCCCACGAGGCTTTCCCACGAGGCTTTCCCACAGGGCTGTCCCACGTGCACAGGTGGTGGGAGTCGATCCTCGGCTTGAACGTCAAGGCAGTGCAGGGAAAACAGGTTCCTCTGGAATGGACTGACCCATCTGGGCGTCTCTTGGAATGGTGGCACGACCCTCGAGTTCCTCTCGCCTCTCCTGTGGAGATCGCCTCCTCTTGAGATGCGACGGGAACGCCGGGAATTCTTTCCCTAAGAAACAGGGAAAGGATCCCTCATCTCGAGCTAGGAGGCGGAAACGGGCTCCCCTGGATGTGTGCGGGACCCCACGTGCTTCCTCTCGAGTGGAGACGTGTATGTCGGGGAACTTCTTGAGTTGCAGCAAGGGTGTGAAGGACCCTTTGGAAGTTCCAGTGGTTAGATGTGATTAGCCTCGAGAAGCCTCAGCGGAAATGGGCCTCATCTCGCCTGGAGGGCAAAACCTCCTGGATTTTCTCGAGTTGCGGCATGTGCTCTCGACTTACGACGGGGACCTCAGGGACCCGCTCTGGTGACCTCAGGAAAGGCCAGTCCCCATGCGAGTTCCTCGGGGGCCTCTCGGGATTCCTCTCCCATTGATGCCGGGGCCTAAGACCTTGTGTGGAGTCGGGGCCGGAACCTGAGGATTCCTCTCCAGTGCTGACATGCATCATGGGGTACTTCTGGAGACTCCCCAGGGGAGTCAGTCCTCGTCTCGAATGCGGGCATGTACTTGCGCTTTCCTCCAGAGCGGTGGCAGCAGTGTCACGCAGTCCGCCGCGTGGATCAAAGGATCTATGGTTTTCCCTCGAGTCTTTCCCACGAGGCTTTCCCACGAGGCTTTCCCACAGGGCTGTCCCACGTGCACACGTGGTGGGAGTGGATCCTCGGCTTGAACGTCAAGGCAGTGCAGGGAAAACAGGTTCCTCTGGAATGGACTGACACATCTGGGGGACTCTTGGAATGGTGGCACGACCCTGGAGTTCCTCTCGCCTTTCCTGTGGAGAGCGCCTCCTCTTGAGATGCGACGGGAACGCCGGGAATTCTTTCCCTACGAAACAGGGAAAGGATCCCTCATCTCGAGCTAGGAGGCGGAAACGGGGCTCCGCTGGATGTGTGCGGGAACCCATGTGCTTCCTCTCGAGTGGAGACGAGTATGTCGGGGAACTTCTTGTGTTGCAGCAAGGGTGTGAAGGACCCTTTGGAAGTTCCAGTGGTTAGACGTGATTAGCCTCGAGAAGCCTCAGCGGAAATGGGCCTCATCTCGCCTGGAGGGCAAAACCTCCTGGATTTTCTCGAGTTTCGGCAGGTGCTCTCGACTTACGACGGGGACCTCAGGGACCCGCTCTGGTGGCCTCAGGAAAGGCCAGTCCCCATGCGAGTTCCTCGGGGGCCTCTCGGGATTCCTCTCCCGTCGTTGCCGGGGCCTAAGACCTTGTGTGGAGTCGGGGCCGGAACCTGAGGATTCCTCTCCAGTGCTGACATGGATCTTGGGGTACTTCTGGAGTCTCCCCAGGGGAGTCAGTCCTCGTCTCGAATGCGGGCATGCACTTGTGCTTTCCTCCAGAGCGGTAGCAGCAGTGTCACGCAGTCCGCCGCGTGGATCAAAGGTTCTATGGTTTTCCCTCGAGTCTTTCCCACGAGGCTTTCCCACGAGGCTTTCCCACAGGGCTGTCCCACGTGCACACGTGGTGGGAGTCGATCCTCGGCTTGAACGTCAAGGCAGTGCAGGGAAAACAGGTTCCTCTGGAATGGACTGACACATCTGGGGGACTCTTGGAATGGTGGCACGACCCTGGAGTTCCTCTCGCCTTTCCTGTGGAGAGCGCCTCCTCTTGAGATGCGACGGGAACGCCGGGAATTCTTTCCCTACGAAACAGGGAAAGGATCCCTCATCTCGAGCGAGGAGGCGGAAACGGGGCTCCCCTGGATGTGTGCGAGAACCCACGTGCTTCCTCTCGAGTGGAGACGGGTATGTCGGGGAACATCTTGAGTTGCAGCAAGATTGTGAAGGACCCTTTGGAAGTTCCAGTGGTTAGACGTGATTAGCCTCGAGAAGCCTCAGCGGAAATGGGCCTCATCTCGCCTGGAGGGCAAAACCTCCTGGATTTTCTCGAGTTGCGGCAGGTGCTCTCGACTTACGACGGGGACCTCAGGGACCCGCTCTGGTGGCCTCAGGAATGGCCAGTCCCCATGCGAGTTCCTCGGGAGCCTCTCGGGATTCCTCTCCCGTCGATGCCGGAGCCTAAGACCTTGTGTGGAGTCGGGGCCGGAACCTGAGGATTCCTCTCCAGTGCTGACATGGATCATGGGGTACTTCTGGAGTCTCCCCAGGGGAGTCAGTCCTCGTCTCGAATGCGGGCATGCACTTGCGCTTTCCTCCAGAGCGGTAGCAGCAGTGTCACGCAGTCCGCCGCGTGGATCAAAGGATCTATGGTTTTCCCTCGAGTCTTTCCCACGAGGCTTTCCCACGAGGCTTTCCCACAGGGCTGTCCCACGTGCACACGTGGTGGGAGTCGATCCTCGGCTTGAACGTCAAGGCAGTGCAGGGAAAACAGGTTCCTCTGGAATGGACTGACACATCTGGGGGACTCTTGGAATGGTGGCACGACCCTGGAGTTCCTCTCGCCTTTCCTGTGGAGAGCGCCTCCTCTTGAGATGCGACGGGAACGCCGGGAATTCTTTACCTACGAAACAGGGAAAGGATCCCTCATCTCGAGCTAGGAGGCGGAAACGGGGCTCCCCTGGATGTGTGCGGGACCCCACGTGCTTCCTCTCGAGTGGAGACGGGTATGTCGGGGAACATCTTGAGTTGCAGCAAGGGTGTGAAGGACCCTTTGGAAGTTCCAGTGGTTAGACGTGATTAGCCTCGAGAAGCCTCAGCGGAAATGGGCCTCATCTCGCCTGGAGGGCAAAACCTCCTGGATTTTCTCGAGTTGCGGCAGGTGCTCTCGACTTACGACGGGGACCTCAGGGACCCGCTCTGGTGGCCTCAGGAAAGGCCAGTCCCCATGCGAGTTCCTCGGGGGCCTCTCGGGATTCCTCTCCCGTCGATGCCGGGGCCTAAGACCTTGTGTGGAGTCGGGGCCGGAACCTGAGGATTCCTCTCCAGTGCTGACATGGATCTTGGGGTACTTCTGGAGTCTCCCCAGGGGAGTCAGTCCTCGTCTCGAATGCGGGCATGCACTTGCGCTTTCCTCCAGAGCGGTAGCAGCAGTGTCACGCAGTCCGCTGCGTGGATCAAAGGATCCATGGTTTTCCCTCGAGTGTTTCCCACGAGGCTTTCCCACGAGGCTTTCCCACAGGGCTGTCCCACGTGCACACGTGGTGGGAGTCGATCCTCGGCTTGAACGTCAAGGCAGTGCAGGGAAAACAGGTTCCTCTGGAATGGACTGACACATCTGGGGGACTCTTGGAATGGTGGCACGACCCTGGAGTTCCTCTCACCTTTCCTGTGGAGAGCGCCTCCTCTTGAGATGCGACGGGCACGCCGGGAGTTCTTTCCCTACGAAACAGGGAAAGGATCCCTCATCTCGAGCTAGGGGGCGGAAACGGGGCTCCGCTGGATGTGTGCGGGAACCCACGTGCTTCCTCTCGAGTGGAGACGGGTATGTCGGGGAACTTCTTGAGTTGCAGCAAGGGTGTGAAGGACCCTTTGGAAGTTCCAGTGGTTAGACGTGATTAGCCTCGAGAAGCCTCAGCGGAAATGGGCCTCATCTCGCCTGGAGGGCAAAACCTCCTGGATTTTCTCGAGTTTCGGCAGGCGCTCTCGACTTACGACGGGGACCTCAGGGACCCGCTCTGGTGGCCTCAGGAAAGGCCAGTCCCCATGCGAGTTCCTCGGGGGCCTCTCGGGATTCCTCTCCCGTCGATGCCGGGGCCTAAGACCTTGTGTGGAGTCGGGGCCGGAACCTGAGGATTCCTCTCCAGTGCTGACATGGATCTTGGGGTACTTCTGGAGTCTCCCCAGGGGAGTCAGTCCTCGTCTCGAATGCGGGCATGCACTTGCGCTTTCCTCCAGAGCGGTAGCAGCAGTGTCACGCAGTCCGCCAAGTGGATCAAAGGTTCTATGGTTTTCCCTCGAGTCTTTCCCACGAGGCTTTCCCACGAGGCTTTCCCACAGGGCTGTCCCACGTGCACACGTGGTGGGAGTCGATCCACGGCTTGAACGTCAAGGCAGTGCAGGGAAAACAGGTTCCTCTGGAATGGACTGACACATCTGGGGGACTCTTGGAATGGTGGCACGACCCTGGAGTTCCTCTCGCCTTTCCTGTGGAGAGCGCCTCCTCTTGAGATGCGACGGGAACGCCGGGAATTCTTTCCCTACGAAACAGGGAAAGGATCCCTCATCTCGAGCTAGGAGGCGGAAACGGGGCTCCCCTGGATGTGTGCGAGAACCCACGTGCTTCCTCTCGAGTGGAGACGGGTATGTCGGGGAACATCTTGAGTTGCAGCAAGATTGTGAAGGACCCTTTGGAAGTTCCAGTGGTTAGACGTGATTAGCCTCGAGAAGCCTCAGCGGAAATGGGCCTCATCTCGCCTGGAGGGCAAAACCTCCTGGATTTTCTCGAGTTGCGGCAGGTGCTCTCGACTTACGACGGGGACCTCAGGGACCCGCTCTGGTGGCCTCAGGAATGGCCAGTCCCCATGCGAGTTCCTCGGGAGCCTCTCGGGATTCCTCTCCCGTCGATGCCGGAGCCTAAGACCTTGTGTGGAGTCGGGGCCGGAACCTGAGGATTCCTCTCCAGTGCTGACATGGATCATGGGGTACTTCTGGAGTCTCCCCAGGGGAGTCAGTCCTCGTCTCGAATGCGGGCATGCACTTGCGCTTTCCTCCAGAGCGGTAGCAGCAGTGTCACGCAGTCCGCCGCGTGGATCAAAGGATCTATGGTTTTCCCTCGAGTCTTTCCCACGAGGCTTTCCCACGAGGCTTTCCCACAGGGCTGTCCCACGTGCACACGTGGTGGGAGTCGATCCTCGGCTTGAACGTCAAGGCAGTGCAGAGAAAACAGGTTCCTCTGGAATGGACTGACCCATCTGGGCGTCTCTTGGAATGGTGGCACGACCCTGGAGTTCCTCTCGCCTCTCCTGTGGAGAGCGCCTCCTCTTGAGATGCGACGGGAACGCCGGGAATTCTTTCCCTAAGAAACAGGGAAAGGATCCCTCATCTCGAGCTAGGAGGCGGAAACGGGGCTCCCCTGGATGTGTGCGGGACCCCACGTGCTTCCTCTCGAGTGGAGACGGGTATGTCGGGGAACTTCTTGAGTTGCAGCAAGGGTGTGAAGGACCCTTTGGAAGTTCCAGTGGTTAGATGTGATTAGCCTCGAGAAGCCTCAGCGGAAATGGGCCTCATCTCGCCTGGAGGGCAAAACCTCCTGGATTATCTCGAGTTGCGGCATGTGCTCTCGACTTACGACGGGGACCTCAGGGACCCGCTCTGGTGACCTCAGGAAAGGCCAGTCCCCATGCGAGTTCCTCGGGGGCCTCTCGGGATTCCTTTCCCATTGATGCCGGGGCCTAAGACCTTGTGTGGAGTCGGGGCCGGAACCTGAGGATTACTCTCCAGTGCTGACATGGATCATGGGGTACTTCTGGAGTCTCCCCAGGGGAGTCAGTCCTCGTCTCGAATGCGGGCATGTACTTGCGCTTTCCTCCAGAGCGGTAGCAGCAGTGTCACGCAGTCCGCCGCGTGGATCAAAGGATCGATGGTTTTCCCTCGAGTCTTTCCCACGAGGCTTTCCCACGAGGCTTTCCCACAGGGCTGTCCCACGTGCACACGTGGTGGGAGTCGATCCTCGGCTTGAACGTCAAGGCAGTGCAGGGAAAACAGGTTCCTCTGGAATGGACTGACACATCTGGGGGACTCTTGGAATGGTGGCACGACCCTGGAGTTCCTCTCGCCTTTCCTGTGGAGAGCGCCTCCTCTTGAGATGCGACGGGAACGCCGGGAATTCTTTCCCTACGAAACAGGGAAAGGATCCCTCATCTCGAGCTAGGAGGCGGAAACGGGGCTCCCCTGGATGTGTGCGGAACCCCACGTGCTTCCTCTCGAGTGGAGACGGGTATGTCGGGGAACTTCTTGAGTTGCAGCAAGGGTGTGAAGGACCCTTTGGAAGTTCCAGTGGTTAGACGTGATTAGCCTCGAGAAGCCTCAGCGGAAATGGGCCTCATCTCGCCTGGAGGGCAAAACCTCCTGGATTTTCTCGAGTTGCGGCAGGTGCTCTCGACTTACGACGGGGACCTCAGGGACCCGCTCTGGTGGCCTCAGGAAAGGCCAGTCCCCATGCGAGTTCCTCGGGGGCCTCTCGGGATTCCTCTCCCGTCGATGCCGGGGCCTAAGACCTTGTGTGGAGTCGGGGCCGGAACCTGAGGATTCCTCTCCAGTGCTTACATGGATCTTGGTGTACTTCTGGAGTCTCCCCAGGGGAGTCAGTCCTCGTCTCGAATGCGGGCATGCACTTGCGCTTTCCTCCAGAGCGGTAGCAGCAGTGTCACGCAGTCCGCCGCGTGGATCAAAGGATCTATGGTTTTCCCTCGAGTCTTTCCCACGAGGCTTTCCCACGAGGCTTTCCCACAGGGCTGTCCCACGTGCACAGGTGGTGGGAGTCGATCCTCGGCTTGAACGTCAAGGCAGTGCAGGGAAAACAGGTTCCTCTGGAATGGACTGACCCATCTGGGCGTCTCTTGGAATGGTGGCACGACCCTCGAGTTCCTCTCGCCTCTCCTGTGGAGAGCGCCTCCTCTTGAGATGCGACGGGAACGCCGGGAATTCTTTCCCTAAGAAACAGGGAAAGGATCCCTCATCTCGAGCTAGGAGGCGGAAACGGGCTCCCCTGGATGTGTGCGGGACCCCACGTGCTTCCTCTCGAGTGGAGACGTGTATGTCGGGGAACTTCTTGAGTTGCAGCAAGGGTGTGAAGGACCCTTTGGAAGTTCCAGTGGTTAGATGTGATTAGCCTCGAGAAGCCTCAGCGGAAATGGGCCTCATCTCGCCTGGAGGGCAAAACCTCCTGGATTTTCTCGAGTTGCGGCATGTGCTCTCGACTTACGACGGGGACCTCAGGGACCCGCTCTGGTGACCTCAGGAAAGGCCAGTCCCCATGCGAGTTCCTCGGGGGCCTCTCGGGATTCCTCTCCCATTGATGCCGGGGCCTAAGACCTTGTGTGGAGTCGGGGCCGGAACCTGAGGATTCCTCTCCAGTGCTGACATGCATCATGGGGTACTTCTGGAGACTCCCCAGGGGAGTCAGTCCTCGTCTCGAATGCGGGCATGTACTTGCGCTTTCCTCCAGAGCGGTGGCAGCAGTGTCACGCAGTCCGCCGCGTGGATCAAAGGATCTATGGTTTTCCCTCGAGTCTTTCCCACGAGGCTTTCCCACGAGGCTTTCCCACAGGGCTGTCCCACGTGCACACGTGGTGGGAGTGGATTCTCGGCTTGAACGTCAAGGCAGTGCAGGGAAAACAGGTTCCTCTGGAATGGACTGACACATCTGGGGGACTCTTGGAATGGTGGCACGACCCTGGAGTTCCTCTCGCCTTTCCTGTGGAGAGCGCCTCCTCTTGAGATGCGACGGGAACGCCGGGAATTCTTTCCCTACGAAACAGGGAAAGGATCCCTCATCTCGAGCTAGGAGGCGGAAACGGGGCTCCGCTGGATGTGTGCGGGAACCCATGTGCTTCCTCTCGAGTGGAGACGAGTATGTCGGGGAACTTCTTGAGTTGCAGCAAGGGTGTGAAGGACCCTTTGGAAGTTCCAGTGGTTAGACGTGATTAGCCTCGAGAAGCCTCAGCGGAAATGGGCCTCATCTCGCCTGGAGGGCAAAACCTCCTGGATTTTCTCGAGTTTCGGCAGGTGCTCTCGACTTACGACGGGGACCTCAGGGACCCGCTCTGGTGGCCTCAGGAAAGGCCAGTCCCCATGCGAGTTCCTCGGGGGCCTCTCGGGATTCCTCTCCCGTCGTTGCCGGGGCCTAAGACCTTGTGTGGAGTCGGGGCCGGAACCTGAGGATTCCTCTCCAGTGCTGACATGGATCTTGGGGTACTTCTGGAGTCTCCCCAGGGGAGTCAGTCCTCGTCTCGAATGCGGGCATGCACTTGTGCTTTCCTCCAGAGCGGTAGCAGCAGTGTCACGCAGTCCGCCGCGTGGATCAAAGGTTCTATGGTTTTCCCTCGAGTCTTTCCCACGAGGCTTTCCCACGAGGCTTTCCCACAGGGCTGTCCCACGTGCACACGTGGTGGGAGTCGATCCTCGGCTTGAACGTCAAGGCAGTGCAGGGAAAACAGGTTCCTCTGGAATGGACTGACACATCTGGGGGAGTCTTGGAATGGTGGCACGACCCTGGAGTTCCTCTCGCCTTTCCTGTGGAGAGCGCCTCCTCTTGAGATGCGACGGGAACGCCGGGAATTCTTTCCCTACGAAACAGGGAAAGGATCCCTCATCTCGAGCTAGGAGGCGGAAACGGGGCTCCCCTGGATGTGTGCGAGAACCCACGTGCTTCCTCTCGAGTGGAGACGGGTATGTCGGGGAACATCTTGAGTTGCAGCAAGATTGTGAAGGACCCTTTGGAAGTTCCAGTGGTTAGACGTGATTAGCCTCGAGAAGCCTCAGCGGAAATGGGCCTCATCTCGCCTGGAGGGCAAAACCTCCTGGATTTTCTCGAGTTGCGGCAGGTGCTCTCGACTTACGACGGGGACCTCAGGGACCCGCTCTGGTGGCCTCAGGAATGGCCAGTCCCCATGCGAGTTCCTCGGGAGCCTCTCGGGATTCCTCTCCCGTCGATGCCGGAGCCTAAGACCTTGTGTGGAGTCGGGGCCGGAACCTGAGGATTCCTCTCCAGTGCTGACATGGATCATGGGGTACTTCTGGAGTCTCCCCAGGGGAGTCAGTCCTCGTCTCGAATGCGGGCATGCACTTGCGCTTTCCTCCAGAGCGGTAGCAGCAGTGTCACGCAGTCCGCCGCGTGGATCAAAGGATCTATGGTTTTCCCTCGAGTCTTTCCCACGAGGCTTTCCCACGAGGCTTTCCCACAGGGCTGTCCCACGTGCACACGTGGTGGGAGTCGATCCTCGGCTTGAACGTCAAGGCAGTGCAGGGAAAACAGGTTCCTCTGGAATGGACTGACACATCTGGGGGACTCTTGGAATGGTGGCACGACCCTGGAGTTCCTCTCGCCTTTCCTGTGGAGAGCGCCTCCTCTTGAGATGCGACGGGAACGCCGGGAATTCTTTACCTACGAAACAGGGAAAGGATCCCTCATCTCGAGCTAGGAGGCGGAAACGGGGCTCCCCTGGATGTGTGCGGGACCCCACGTGCTTCCTCTCGAGTGGAGACGGGTATGTCGGGGAACATCTTGAGTTGCAGCAAGGGTGTGAAGGACCCTTTGGAAGTTCCAGTGGTTAGACGTGATTAGCCTCGAGAAGCCTCAGCGGAAATGGGCCTCATCTCGCCTGGAGGGCAAAACCTCCTGGATTTTCTCGAGTTGCGGCAGGTGCTCTCGACTTACGACGGGGACCTCAGGGACCCGCTCTGGTGGCCTCAGGAAAGGCCAGTCCCCATGCGAGTTCCTCGGGGGCCTCTCGGGATTCCTCTCCCGTCGATGCCGGGGCCTAAGACCTTGTGTGGAGTCGGGGCCGGAACCTGAGGATTCCTCTCCAGTGCTGACATGGATCTTGGGGTACTTCTGGAGTCTCCCCAGGGGAGTCAGTCCTCGTCTCGAATGCGGGCATGCACTTGCGCTTTCCTCCAGAGCGGTAGCAGCAGTGTCACGCAGTCCGCCGCGTGGATCAAAGGATCTATGGTTTTCCCTCGAGTCTTTCCCACGAGGCTTTCCCACGAGGCTTTCCCACAGGGCTGTCCCACGTGCACACGTGGTGGGAGTCGATCCTCGGCTTGAACGTCAAGGCAGTGCAGGGAAAACAGGTTCCTCTGGAATGGACTGACACATCTGGGGGACTCTTGGAATGGTGGCACGACCCTGGAGTTCCTCTCGACTTTCATGTGGAGAGCGCCTCCTCTTGAGATGCGACGGGAACGCCGGGAAATCTTTCCCTACGAAACAGGGAAAGGATCCCTCATCTCGAGCTAGGAGGCGGAAACGGGGCTCCCCTGGATGTGTGCGAGAACCCACGTGCTTCCTCTCGAGTGGAGACGGGTATGTCGGGGAACATCTTGAGTTGCAGCAAGGGTGTGAAGGACCGTTGGAAGTTCCAGTGGTTAGACGTGATTAGCCTCGAGAAGCCTCAGCGGAAATGGGCCTCATCTCGCCTGGAGGGCAAAACCTCCTGGATTTTCTCGAGTTGCGGCAGGTGCTCTCGACTTACGACGGGGACCTCAGGGACCCGCTCTGGTGGCCTCAGGATAGGCCAGTCCCCATGCGAGTTCCTCGGGAGCCTCTCGGGATTCCTCTCCCGTCGATGCCGGGGCCTAAGACCTTGTGTGGAGTCGGGGCCGGAACCTGAGGATTCCTCTCCAGTGCTGACATGGATCTTGGGGTACTTCTGGAGTCTCCCCAGGGGAGTCAGTCCTCGTCTCGAATGCGGGCATGCACTTGCGCTTTCCTCCAGAGCGGTAGCAGCAGTGTCACGCAGTCCGCGGCGTGGATCAAAGGATCTATGGTTTTCTATCGAGTCTTTCCCACGAGGCTTTCCCACGAGGCTTTCCCACGAGGCTTTCCCACAGGGCTGTCCCATGTGCACACGTGGTGGGAGTCGATCCTCGGCTTGAACGTCAAGGCAGTGCAGAGAAAACAGGTTCCTCTGGAATGGACTGACCCATCTGGGCGTCTCTTGGAATGGTGGCACGACCCTGGAGTTCCTCTCGCCTCTCCTGTGGAGAGCGCCTCCTCTTGAGATGCGACGGGAACGCCGGGAATTCTTTCCCTAAGAAACAGGGAAAGGATCCCTCATCTCGAGCTAGGAGGCGGAAACGGGGCTCCCCTGGATGTGTGCGGGACCCCACGTGCTTCCTCTCGAGTGGAGACGGGTATGTCGGGGAACTTCTTGAGTTGCAGCAAGGGTGTGAAGGACCCTTTGGAAGTTCCAGTGGTTAGATGTGATTAGCCTCGAGAAGCCTCAGCGGAAATGGGCCTCATCTCGCCTGGAGGGCAAAACCTCCTGGATTATCTCGAGTTGCGGCATGTGCTCTCGACTTACGACGGGGACCTCAGGGACCCGCTCTGGTGACCTCAGGAAAGGCCAGTCCCCATGCGAGTTCCTCGGGGGCCTCTCGGGATTCCTCTCCCATTGATGCCGGGGCCTAAGACCTTGTGTGGAGTCGGGGCCGGAACCTGAGGATTACTCTCCAGTGCTGACATGGATCATGGGGTACTTCTGGAGTCTCCCCAGGGGAGTCAGTCCTCGTCTCGAATGCGGGCATGTACTTGCGCTTTCCTCCAGAGCGGTAGCAGCAGTGTCACGCAGTCCGCCGCGTGGATCAAAGGATCTATGGTTTTCCCTCGAGTCTTTCCCACGAGGCTTTCCCACGAGGCTTTCCCACAGGGCTGTCCCACGTGCACACGTGGTGGGAGTCGATCCTCGGCTTGAACGTCAAGGCAGTGCAGGGAAAACAGGTTCCTCTGGAATGGACTGACACATCTGGGGGACTCTTGGAATGGTGGCACGACCCTGGAGTTCCTCTCGCCTTTCCTGTGGAGAGCGCCTCCTCTTGAGATGCGACGGGAACGCCGGGAATTCTTTCCCTACGAAACAGGGAAAGGATCCCTCATCTCGAGCTAGGAGGCGGAAACGGGGCTCCGCTGGATGTGTGCGGGACCCCACGTGCTTCCTCTCGAGTGGAGACGGGTATGTCGGGGAACTTCTTGAGTTGCAACAAGGGTGTGAAGGACCCTTTTGAAGTTCCAGTGGTTAGACGTGATTAGCCTCGAGAAGCCTCAGCGGAAATGGGCCTCATCTCGCCTGGAGGGCAAAACCTCCTGAATTTTCTCGAGTTGCGGCAGGTGCTCTCGACTTACGACGGGGACCTCAGGGACCCGCTCTGGTGGCCTCAGGAAAGGCCAGTCCCCATGCGAGTTCCTCGGGGGCCTCTCGGGATTCCTCTCCCGTCGATGCCGGGGCCTAAGACCTTGTGTGGAGTCGGGGCCGGAACCTGAGGATTCCTCTCCAGTGCTGACATGGATCTTGGGGTACTTCTGGAGTCTCCCCAGGGGAGTCAGTCCTCGTCTCGAATGCGGGCATGCACTTGCGCTTTCCTCCAGAGCGGTAGCAGCAGTGTCACGCAGTCCGCCGCGTGGATCAAAGAATCTATGGTTTTCCCTCGAGTCTTTCCCACGAGGCTTTCCCACGAGGCTTTCCCACAGGGCTGTCCCACGTGCACACGTGGTGGGAGTGGATCCTCGGCTTGAACGTCAAGGCAGTGCAGGGAAAACAGGTTCCTCTGGAATGGACTGACACATCTGGGGGACTCTTGGAATGGTGGCACGACCCTGGAGTTCCTCTCGCCTTTCCTGTGGAGAGCGCCTCCTCTTGAGATGCGACGGGAACGCCGGGAATTCTTTCCCTACGAAACAGTGAAAGGATCCCTCATCTCGAGCTAGGAGCCGGAAACGGGGCTCCCCTGGATGTGTGCGGGATACCACGTGCTTCCTATCGAGTGGAGACGGGTATGTCGGGGAACTTCTTGAGTAGCAGCAAGGGTGTGAAGGACCCTTTGGAAGTTCCAGTGGTTAGATGTGATTGGCCTCGAGAAGCCTCAGCGGAAATGGGCCTCATCTCGCCTGGAGGGCAAAACCTCCTGGATTTTCTCGAGTTACGGCAGGTGCTCTCGACTTACGACCGGGACCTCAGGGACCCGCTCTGGTGGCCTCAGGAAAGGCCAGTCCCCATGCGAGTTCCTCGGGGGCCTCTCGGGATTCCTCTCCCGTCGATGCCGGGGCCTAAGCCCTTGTGTGGAGTCGGGGCCGGAACCTGAGGATTCCTCTCCAGTGCTGACATGGATCTTGGGGTACTTCTGGAGTCTCCCCAGGGGAGTCAGTCCTCGTCTCGAATGCGGGCATGCACTTGCGCTTTCCTCCAGAGCGGTAGCAGCAGTGTCACGCAGTCCGCCGCGTGGATCAAAGGATCTATGGTTTTCCCTCGAGTCTTTCCCACGAGGCTTTCCCACGAGGCTTTCCCACAGGGCTGTCCCACGTGCACAGGTGGTGGGAGTCGATCCTCGGCTTGAACGTCAAGGCAGTGCAGGGAAAACAGGTTCCTCTGGAATGGACTGACATATCTGGGCGTCTCTTGGAATGGTGGCACGACCCTGGAGTTCCTCTCGCCTCTCCTGTGGAGAGCGCCTCCTCTTGAGATGCGACGGGAACGCCGGGAATTCTTTCCCTAAGAAACAGGGAAAGGATCCCTCATCTCGAGCTAGGAGGCGGAAACGGGGCTCCCCTGGATGTGTGCGGGACCCCACGTGCTTCCTCTCGAGTGGAGACGGGTATGTCGGGGAACTTCTTGAGTTGCAGCAAGGGTGTGAAGGACCCTTTGGAAGTTCCAGTGGTTAGATGTGATTAGCCTCGAGAAGCCTCAGCGGAAATGGGCCTCATCTCGCCTGGAGGGCAAAACCTCCTGGATTATCTCGAGTTGCGGCATGTGCTCTCGACTTACGACGGGGACCTCAGGGACCCGCTCTGGTGACCTCAGGAAAGGCCAGTCCCCATGCGAGTTCCTCGGGGGCCTCTCGGGATTCCTTTCCCATTGATGCCGGGGCCTAAGACCTTGTGTGGAGTCGGGGCCGGAACCTGAGGATTACTCTCCAGTGCTGACATGGATCATGGGGTACTTCTGGAGTCTCCCCAGGGGAGTCAGTCCTCGTCTCGAATGCGGGCATGTACTTGCGCTTTCCTCCAGAGCGGTAGCAGCAGTGTCACGCAGTCCGCCGCGTGGATCAAAGGATCTATGGTTTTCCCTCGAGTCTTTCCCACGAGGCTTTCCCACGAGGCTTTCCCACAGGGCTGTCCCACGTGCACACGTGGTGGGAGTCGATCCTCGGCTTGAACGTCAAGGCAGTGCAGGGAAAACAGGTTCCTCTGGAATGGACTGACACATCTGGGGGACTCTTGGAATGGTGGCACGACCCTGGAGTTCCTCTCGCCTTTCCTGTGGAGAGCGCCTCCTCTTGAGATGCGACGGGAACGCCGGGAATTCTTTCCCTACGAAACAGGGAAAGGATCCCTCATCTCGAGCTAGGAGGCGGAAACGGGGCTCCCCTGGATGTGTGCGGAACCCCACGTGCTTCCTCTCGAGTGGAGACGGGTATGTCGGGGAACTTCTTGAGTTGCAGCAAGGGTGTGAAGGACCCTTTGGAAGTTCCAGTGGTTAGACGTGATTAGCCTCGAGAAGCCTCAGCGGAAATGGGCCTCATCTCGCCTGGAGGGCAAAACCTCCTGGATTTTCTCGAGTTGCGGCAGGTGCTCTCGACTTACGACGGGGACCTCAGGGACCCGCTCTGGTGGCCTCAGGAAAGGCCAGTCCCCATGCGAGTTCCTCGGGGGCCTCTCGGGATTCCTCTCCCGTCGATGCCGGGGCCTAAGACCTTGTGTGGAGTCGGGGCCGGAACCTGAGGATTCCTCTCCAGTGCTTACATGGATCTTGGTGTACTTCTGGAGTCTCCCCAGGGGAGTCAGTCCTCGTCTCGAATGCGGGCATGCACTTGCGCTTTCCTCCAGAGCGGTAGCAGCAGTGTCACGCAGTCCGCCGCGTGGATCAAAGGATCTATGGTTTTCCCTCGAGTCTTTCCCACGAGGCTTTCCCACGAGGCTTTCCCACAGGGCTGTCCCACGTGCACAGGTGGTGGGAGTCGATCCTCGGCTTGAACGTCAAGGCAGTGCAGGGAAAACAGGTTCCTCTGGAATGGACTGACCCATCTGGGCGTCTCTTGGAATGGTGGCACGACCCTCGAGTTCCTCTCGCCTCTCCTGTGGAGAGCGCCTCCTCTTGAGATGCGACGGGAACGCCGGGAATTCTTTCCCTAAGAAACAGGGAAAGGATCCCTCATCTCGAGCTAGGAGGCGGAAACGGGCTCCCCTGGATGTGTGCGGGACCCCACGTGCTTCCTCTCGAGTGGAGACGTGTATGTCGGGGAACTTCTTGAGTTGCAGCAAGGGTGTGAAGGACCCTTTGGAAGTTCCAGTGGTTAGATGTGATTAGCCTCGAGAAGCCTCAGCGGAAATGGGCCTCATCTCGCCTGGAGGGCAAAACCTCCTGGATTTTCTCGAGTTGCGGCATGTGCTCTCGACTTACGACGGGGACCTCAGGGACCCGCTCTGCTGACCTCAGGAAAGGCCAGTCCCCATGCGAGTTCCTCGGGGGCCTCTCGGGATTCCTCTCCCATTGATGCCGGGGCCTAAGACCTTGTGTGGAGTCGGGGCCGGAACCTGAGGATTCCTCTCCAGTGCTGACATGCATCATGGGGTACTTCTGGAGACTCCCCAGGGGAGTCAGTCCTCGTCTCGAATGCGGGCATGTACTTGCGCTTTCCTCCAGAGCGGTGGCAGCAGTGTCACGCAGTCCGCCGCGTGGATCAAAGGATCTATGGTTTTCCCTCGAGTCTTTCCCACGAGGCTTTCCCACGAGGCTTTCCCACAGGGCTGTCCCACGTGCACACGTGGTGGGAGTGGATCCTCGGCTTGAACGTCAAGGCAGTGCAGGGAAAACAGGTTCCTCTGGAATGGACTGACACATCTGGGGGACTCTTGGAATGGTGGCACGACCCTGGAGTTCCTCTCGCCTTTCCTGTGGAGAGCGCCTCCTCTTGAGATGCGACGGGAACGCCGGGAATTCTTTCCCTACGAAACAGGGAAAGGATCCCTCATCTCGAGCTAGGAGGCGGAAACGGGGCTCCGCTGGATGTGTGCGGGAACCCATGTGCTTCCTCTCGAGTGGAGACGAGTATGTCGGGGAACTTCTTGAGTTGCAGCAAGGGTGTGAAGGACCCTTTGGAAGTTCCAGTGGTTAGACGTGATTAGCCTCGAGAAGCCTCAGCGGAAATGGGCCTCATCTCGCCTGGAGGGCAAAACCTCCTGGATTTTCTCGAGTTTCGGCAGGTGCTCTCGACTTACGACGGGGACCTCAGGGACCCGCTCTGGTGGCCTCAGGAAAGGCCAGTCCCCATGCGAGTTCCTCGGGGGCCTCTCGGGATTCCTCTCCCGTCGTTGCCGGGGCCTAAGACCTTGTGTGGAGTCGGGGCCGGAACCTGAGGATTCCTCTCCAGTGCTGACATGGATCTTGGGGTACTTCTGGAGTCTCCCCAGGGGAGTCAGTCCTCGTCTCGAATGCATGCATGCACTTGTGCTTTCCTCCAGAGCGGTAGCAGCAGTGTCACGCAGTCCGCCGCGTGGATCAAAGGTTCTATGGTTTTCCCTCGAGTCTTTCCCACGAGGCTTTCCCACGAGGCTTTCCCACAGGGCTGTCCCACGTGCACACGTGGTGGGAGTCGATCCTCGGCTTGAACGTCAAGGCAGTGCAGGGAAAACAGGTTCCTCTGGAATGGACTGACACATCTGGGGGACTCTTGGAATGGTGGCACGACCCTGGAGTTCCTCTCGCCTTTCCTGTGGAGAGCGCCTCCTCTTGAGATGCGACGGGAACGCCGGGAATTCTTTCCCTACGAAACAGGGAAAGGATCCCTCATCTCGAGCTAGGAGGCGGAAACGGGGCTCCCCTGGATGTGTGCGAGAACCCACGTGCTTCCTCTCGAGTGGAGACGGGTATGTCGGGGAACATCTTGAGTTGCAGCAAGATTGTGAAGGACCCTTTGGAAGTTCCAGTGGTTAGACGTGATTAGCCTCGAGAAGCCTCAGCGGAAATGGGCCTCATCTCGCCTGGAGGGCAAAACCTCCTGGATTTTCTCGAGTTGCGGCAGGTGCTCTCGACTTACGACGGGGACCTCAGGGACCCGCTCTGGTGGCCTCAGGAATGGCCAGTCCCCATGCGAGTTCCTCGGGAGCCTCTCGGGATTCCTCTCCCGTCGATGCCGGAGCCTAAGACCTTGTGTGGAGTCGGGGCCGGAACCTGAGGATTCCTCTCCAGTGCTGACATGGATCATGGGGTACTTCTGGAGTCTCCCCAGGGGAGTCAGTCCTCGTCTCGAATGCGGGCATGCACTTGCGCTTTCCTCCAGAGCGGTAGCAGCAGTGTCACGCAGTCCGCCGCGTGGATCAAAGGATCTATGGTTTTCCCTCGAGTCTTTCCCACGAGGCTTTCCCACGAGGCTTTCCCACAGGGCTGTCCCACGTGCACACGTGGTGGGAGTCGATCCTCGGCTTGAACGTCAAGGCAGTGCAGGGAAAACAGGTTCCTCTGGAATGGACTGACACATCTGGGGGACTCTTGGAATGGTGGCACGACCCTGGAGTTCCTCTCGCCTTTCCTGTGGAGAGCGCCTCCTCTTGAGATGCGACGGGAACGCCGGGAATTCTTTACCTACGAAACAGGGAAAGGATCCCTCATCTCGAGCTAGGAGGCGGAAACGGGGCTCCCCTGGATGTGTGCGGGACCCCACGTGCTTCCTCTCGAGTGGAGACGGGTATGTCGGGGAACATCTTGAGTTGCAGCAAGGGTGTGAAGGACCCTTTGGAAGTTCCAGTGGTTAGACGTGATTAGCCTCGAGAAGCCTCAGCGGAAATGGGCCTCATCTCGCCTGGAGGGCAAAACCTCCTGGATTTTCTCGAGTTGCGGCAGGTGCTCTCGACTTACGACGGGGACCTCAGGGACCCGCTCTGGTGGCCTCAGGAAAGGCCAGTCCCCATGCGAGTTCCTCGGGGGCCTCTCGGGATTCCTCTCCCGTCGATGCCGGGGCCTAAGACCTTGTGTGGAGTCGGGGCCGGAACCTGAGGATTCCTCTCCAGTGCTGACATGGATCTTGGGGTACTTCTGGAGTCTCCCCAGGGGAGTCAGTCCTCGTCTCGAATGCGGGCATGCACTTGCGCTTTCCTCCAGAGCGGTAGCAGCAGTGTCACGCAGTCCGCCGCGTGGATCAAAGGATCTATGGTTTTCCCTCGAGTCTTTCCCACGAGGCTTTCCCACGAGGCTTTCCCACAGGGCTGTCCCACGTGCACACGTGGTGGGAGTCGATCCTCGGCTTGAACGTCAAGGCAGTGCAGGGAAAACAGGTTCCTCTGGAATGGACTGACACATCTGGGGGACTCTTGGAATGGTGGCACGACCCTGGAGTTCCTCTCGACTTTCATGTGGAGAGCGCCTCCTCTTGAGATGCGACGGGAACGCCGGGAAATCTTTCCCTACGAAACAGGGAAAGGATCCCTCATCTCGAGCTAGGAGGCGGAAACGGGGCTCCCCTGGATGTGTGCGAGAACCCACGTGCTTCCTCTCGAGTGGAGACGGGTATGTCGGGGAACATCTTGAGTTGCAGCAAGGGTGTGAAGGACCGTTGGAAGTTCCAGTGGTTAGACGTGATTAGCCTCGAGAAGCCTCAGCGGAAATGGGCCTCATCTCGCCTGGAGGGCAAAACCTCCTGGATTTTCTCGAGTTGCGGCAGGTGCTCTCGACTTACGACGGGGACCTCAGGGACCCGCTCTGGTGGCCTCAGGATAGGCCAGTCCCCATGCGAGTTCCTCGGGAGCCTCTCGGGATTCCTCTCCCGTCGATGCCGGGGCCTAAGACCTTGTGTGGAGTCGGGGCCGGAACCTGAGGATTCCTCTCCAGTGCTGACATGGATCTTGGGGTACTTCTGGAGTCTCCCCAGGGGAGTCAGTCCTCGTCTCGAATGCGGGCATGCACTTGCGCTTTCCTCCAGAGCGGTAGCAGCAGTGTCACGCAGTCCGCGGCGTGGATCAAAGGATCTATGGTTTTCTATCGAGTCTTTCCCACGAGGCTTTCCCACGAGGCTTTCCCACGAGGCTTTCCCACAGGGCTGTCCCATGTGCACACGTGGTGGGAGTGGATCCTCGGCTTGAACGTCAAGGCAGTGCAGGAAAAACAGGTTCCTCTGGAATGGACTGACACATCTGGGGGACTCTTGGAATGGTGGCACGACCCTGGAGTTCCTCTCGCCTTTCCTGTGGAGAGCGCCTCCTCTTGAGATGCGACGGGAACGCCGGGAATTCTTTCCCTACGAAACAGGGAAAGGATCCCTCATCTCGAGCTACGAGGCGGAAACGGGGCTCCCCTGGATGTGTGCGGGACCCCACGTGCTTCCTCTCGAGTGAAGACGGGTATGTCGGGGAACTTCTTGAGTTTCAGCAAGGGTGTGAAGGACCCTTTGGAAGTTCCAGTGGTTGGACGTGATTAGCCTCGAGAAGCCTCAGCGGAAATGGGCCTCATCTCGCCTGGAGGCAAAACCTCCTGGATTTTCTCGAGTTGCGGCAGGTGCTCTCGACTTACGACGGGGACCTCAGGGACCCGCTCTGGTGGCCTCAGGAAAGGCCAGTCCCCATGCGAGTTCCTCGGGGGCCTCTCGGGATTCCTCTCCCGTCGATGCCGGGGCCTAAGACCTTGTGTGGAGTCGGGGCCGGAACCTGAGGATTCCTCTCCAGTGCTGACATGGATCTTGGGGTACTTCTGGAGTCTCCCCAGGGGAGTCAGTCCTCGTCTCGAATGCGGGCATGCACTTGCGCTTTCCTCCAGAGCGGTAGCAGCAGTGTCTCGCAGTCCGCCCCGTGGATCAAAGGATCTATGGTTTTCCCTCGAGTCTTTCCCACGAGGCTTTCCCACGAGGCTTTCCCACAGGGCTGTCCCACGTGCACACGTGGTGGGAGTGGATCCTCGGCTTGAACGTCAAGGCAGTGCACGGAAAACAGGTTCCTCTGGAATGGACTGACACATCTGGGGGACTCTTGGAATGGTGGCACGACCCTGGAGTTCCTCTCGCCTTTCCTGTGGAGAGCGCCTCCTCTTGAGATGCGACGGGAACGCCGGGAATTCTTTCCCTACGAAACAGGGAAAGGATCCCTCATCTCGAGCTAGGAGGCGGAAACGGGGCTCCCCTGGATGTGTGCGGGACCCCACGTGCTTCCTCTCGAGTGGAGACGGGTATGTCGGGGAACTTCTTGAGTTGCAGCAAGGGTGTGAAGGACCCTTTGGAAGTTCCAGTGGTTAGACGTGATTAGCCTCGAGAAGCCTCAGCGGAATTGGGCCTCATCTCGCCTGGAGGGCAAAACGTCCTGGATTTTCTCGAGTTGCGGCAGGTGCTCTCAACTTACGACGGGGACCTCAGGGACCCGCTCTGGTTGCCTCAGGAAAGGCCAGTCCCCATGCGAGTTCCTCGGGGGCCTCTCGGGATTCCTCTCCCGTCGATGCCGGGGCCTAAGACCTTGTGTGGAGTCGGGGCCGGAACCTGAGGATTCCTCTCCAGTGCTGACATGGATCTTGGGGTACTTCTGGAGTCTCCCCAGGGGAGTCAGTCCTCGTCTCAAATGCGGGCATGCACTTGCGCTTTCCTCCAGAGCGGTAGCAGCAGTGTCACGCAGTCCGCAGTGTGGATCAAAGGATCTATGGTTTTCCCTCGAGTCTTTCCCACGAGTCTTTCCCACGAGGCTTTCCCACAGGGCTGTCCCACGTGCACACGTGGTGGGACTCGATCCTCGTCTTGAACGTCAAGGCAGTGCAGGGAAAACAGGTTCCTCTGGAATGGACTGACACATCTGGGGGACTCTTGGAATGGTGGCACGACCCTGGAGTTCCTCTCGCCTTTCCTGTGGAGAGCGCCTCCTCTTGAGATGCGACGGGAACGCCGGGAATTCTTTCCCTACGAAACAGGGAAAGGATCCCTCATCTCGAGCTAGGAGGCGGAAACGGGGCTCCCCTGGATGTGTGCGGAACCCCACGTGCTTCCTCTCGAGTGGAGACGGGTATGTCGGGGAACTTCTTGAGTTGCAGCAAGGGTGTGAAGGACCCTTTGGAAGTTCCAGTGGTTAGACGTGATTGGCCTCGAGAAGCCTCAGCGGAAATGGGCCTCATCTCGCCTGGAGGGCAAAACCTCCTGGATTTTCTCGAGTTGCGGCAGGTGCTCTCGACTTACGACGGGGACCTCAGGGACCCGCTCTGGTGGCCTCAGGAAAGGCCAGTCCCCATGCGAGTTCCTCGGGGGCCTCTCGGGATTCCTCTCCCGTCGATGCCGGGGCCTAAGACCTTGTGTGGAGTCGGGGCCGGAACCTGAGGATTCCTCTCCAGTGCTGACATGGATCTTGGGGTACTTCTGGAGTCTCCCCAGGGGAGTCAGTCCTCGTCTCGAATGCGGGCATGCACTTGCGCTTTCCTCCAGAGCGGTAGCAGCAGTGTCACGCAGTCCGCCGCGTGGATCAAAGGATCTATGGTTTTCCCTCGAGTCTTTCCCACGAGGCTTTCCCACGAGGCTTTCCCACAGGGCTGTCCCACGTGCACACGTGGTGGGAGTCGATCCTCGGCTTGAACGTCAAGGCAGTGCAGGGAAAACAGGTTCCTCTGGAATGGACTGACACATCTGGGGGACTCTTGGAATGGTGGCACGACCCTGGAGTTCCTCTCGCCTTTCCTGTGGAGAGCGCCTCCTCTTGAGATGCGACGGGAACGCCGGGAATTCTTTCCCTACGAAACAGGGAAAGGATCCCTCATCTCGAGCTAGGAGGCGGAAACGGGGCTCCCCTGGATGTGTGCGGGACCCCACGTGCTTCCTCTCGAGTGGAGACGGGTATGTCGGGGAACCTCTTTGAGTTGCAGCAAGGGTGTGAAGGACCCTTTGGAAGTTCCAGTGGTTAGACGTGATTAGCCTCGAGAAGCCTCAGCGGAAATGGGCCTCATCTCGCCTGGAGGGCAAAACCTCCTGGATTTTCTCGAGTTGCGGCAGGTGCTCTCGATTTACGACGGGGACCTCAGGGACCCGGTCTGGTGGCCTCAGGAAAGGCCAGTCCCCATGCGAGTTCCTCGGGGGCCTCTCGGGATTCCTCTCCCGTCGATGCCGGGGCCTAAGACCTTGTGTGGAGTCGGGGCCGGAACCTGAGGATTCCTCTCCAGTGCTGACATGGATCTTGGGGTACTTCTGGAGTCTCCCCAGGGGAGTCAGTCCTCGTCTCGAATGCGGGCATGCACTTGCGCTTTCCTCCAGAGCGGTAGCAGCAGTGTCACGCAGTCCGCCGCGTGGATCAAAGGTTCTATGGTTTTCCCTCGAGTCTTTCCCACGAGGCTTTCCCACGAGGCTTTCCCACAGGGCTGTCCCACGTGCACACGTGGTGGGAGTCGATCCTCGGCTTGAACGTCAAGGCAGTGCAGGGAAAACAGGTTCCTCTGGAATGGACTGACACATCTGGGGGACTCTTGGAATGGTGGCACGACCCTGGAGTTCCTCTCGCCTTTCCTGTGGAGAGCGCCTCCTCTTGAGATGCGAAGGGAACGCCGGGAATTCTTTCCCTACGAAACAGGGAAAGGATCCCTCATCTCGAGCTAGGAGGCGGAAACGGGGCTCCCCTGGATGTGTGCGGGACCCCACGTGCTTCCTCTCGAGTGGAGACGGGTTTGTCGGGGAACTTCTTGAGATGCAGCAAGGGTGTGAAGGACCCTTTGGAAGTTCCAGTGGTTAGACGTGATTAGCCTCGAGAAGCCTCAGCGGAAATGGGCCTCATCTCGCCTGGAGGGCAAAACCTCCTGGATTTTCTCGAGTTGCGGCAGGTGCTCTCGACTTACGACGGGGACCTCAGGGACCCGCTCTGGTGGCCTCAGGAAAGGCCAGTCCCCATGCGAGTTCCTCGGGGGCCTCTCGGCATTCCTCTCCCGTTGATGCCGGGGCCTAAGACCTTGTGTAGTCGGGGCCGGAACCTGAGGATTCCTCCCCAGTGCTGACATGGATCTTGGGGTACTTCTGGAGTCTCCCCAGGGGAGTCAGTCCTCGTCTCGAATGCATGCATGCACTTGCGCTTTCCTCCAGAGCGGTAGCAGCAGTGTCACGCAGTCCGCCGCGTGGATCAAAGGATCTATGGTTGTCTCTCGAGTCTTTCCCACGAGGCTTTCCCACGAGGCTTTCCCACAGGGCTGTCCCACGTGCACACGTGGTGGGAGTCGATCCTCGGCTTGAACGTCAAGGCAGTGCAGGGAAAACAGGTTCCTCTGGAATGGACTGACACATCTGGGGGACTCTTGGAATGGTGGCACGACCCTGGAGTTCCTCTCGCCTTTCCTGTGGAGAGCGCCTCCTCTTGAGATGCGACGGGAACGCCGGGAATTCTTTCCCTACGAAACAGGGAAAGGATCCCTCATCTCGAGCTAGGAGGCGGAAACGGGGCTCCCCTGGATGTGTGCGGGACCCCACGTGCTTCCTCTCGAGTGGAGACGGGTATGTCGGGGAACTTCTTGAGTTTCAGCAAGGGTGTGAAGGACCCTTTGGAAGTTCCAGTGGTTAGACGTGATTAGCCTCGAGAAGCCTCAGCGGAAATGGGCCTCATCTCGCCTGGAGGGCAAAACCTCCTGGATTTTCTCGAGTTGCGGCAGGTGCTCTCGACTAACGACGGGGACCTCAGGGACCCGCTCTGGTGGCCTCAGGAAAGGCCAGTCCCCATGCGAGTTCCTCGGGGGCCTCTCGGGATTCCTCTCCCGTCGATGCCGGGGCCTAAGACCTTGTGTGGAGTCGGGGCCGGAACCTGAGGATTCCTCTCCAGTGCTGACATGGATCTTGGGGTACTTCTGGAGTCTCCCCAGGGGAGTCAGTCCTCGTCTCGAATGCGGGCATGCACTTGCGCTTTCCTCCAGAGCGGTAGCAGCAGTGTCACGCAGTCCGCCGCGTGGATCAAAGGATCTATGGTTTTCCCTCGAGTCTTTCCCACGAGGCTTTCCCACGAGGCTTTCCCACAGGGCTGTCCCACGTGCACACGTGATGGGAGTCGATCCTCGGCTTGAACGTCAAGGCAGTGCAGGGAAAACAGGTTCCTCTGGAACGGACTGACAAATCTGGGGGACTCTTGGAATGGTGGCACGACCCTGGAGTTCCTCTCGCCTTTCCTGTGGAGAGCGCCTCCTCTTGAGATGCGACGGGAACGCCGGGAATTCTTTCCCTACGAAACAGGGAAAGGATCCCTCATCTCGAGCTAGGAGGCGGAAACGGGGCTCCCCTGGATGTGTGCGGGACCCCACGTGCTTCCTCTCGAGTGGAGACGGGTATGTCGGGGAACTTCTTGAGTTGCAGCAAGGGTGTGAAGGACCCTTTGGAAGTTCCAGTGGTTAGACGTGATTAGCCTCGAAAAGCCTCAGCGGAAATGGGCCTCATCTCGCCTGGAGGGCAAAACCTCCTGGATTTTCTCGAGTTGCGGCAGGTGCTCTCGACTTACGACGGGGACCTCAGGGACCCGCTCTGGTGGCCTCAGGAAAGGCCAGTCCCCATGCGAGTTCCTCGGGGGCCTCTCGGGATTCCTCTCCCGTCGATGCCGGGGCCTAAGACCTTGTGTGGAGTCGGGGCCGGAACCTGAGGATTCCTCTCCAGTGCTGACATGGATCTTGGGGTACTTCTGGAGTCTCCCCAGGGGAGTCAGTCCTCGTCTCGAATGCGGGCATGCACTTGCGCTTTCCTCCAGAGCGGTAGCAGCAGTGTCTCGCAGTCCGCCCCGTGGATCAAAGGATCTATGGTTTCCCCTCGAGTCTTTCCCACGAGGCTTTCCCACGAGGCTTTCCCACAGGGCTGTCCCACGTGCACACGTGGTGGGAGTGGATCCTCGGCTTGAACGTCAAGGCAGTGCAGGGAAAACAGGTTCCTCTGGAATGGACTGACACATCTGGGGGACTCTTGGAATGGTGGCACGACCCTGGAGTTCCTCTCGCCTTTCCTGTGGAGAGCGCCTCCTCTTGAGATGCGACGGGAACGCCGGGAATTCTTTCCCTACGAAACAGGGAAAGGATCCCTCATCTCGAGCTAGGAGGCGGAAACGGGGCTCCCCTGGATGTGTGCGGGACCCAACGTGCTTCCTCTCGAGTGGAGACGGGTATGTCGGGGAACTTCTTGAGTTGCAGCAAGGGTGTGAAGGACCCTTTGGAAGTTCCAGTGGTTAGACGTGATTAGCCTCGAGAAGCCTCAGCGGAATTGGGCCTCATCTCGCCTGGAGGGCAAAACGTCCTGGATTTTCTCGAGTTGCGGCAGGTGCTCTCAACTTACGACGGGGACCTCAGGGACCCGCTCTGGTTGCCTCAGGAAAGGCCAGTCCCCATGCGAGTTCCTCGGGGGCCTCTCGGGATTCCTCTCCCGTCGATGCCGGGGCCTAAGACCTTGTGTGGAGTCGGGGCCGGAACCTGAGGATTCCTCTCCAGTGCTGACATGGATCTTGGGGTACTTCTGGAGTCTCCCCAGGGGAGTCAGTCCTCGTCTCAAATGCGGGCATGCACTTGCGCTTTCCTCCAGAGCGGTAGCAGCAGTGTCACGCAGTCCGCCGCGTGGATCAAAGGATCTATGGTTTTCCCTCGAGTCTTTCCCACGAGTCTTTCCCACGAGGCTTTCCCACAGGGCTGTCCCACGTGCACACGTGGTGGGACTCGATCCTCGTCTTGAACGTCAAGGCAGTGCAGGGAAAACAGGTTCCTCTGGAATGGACTGACACATCTGGGGGACTCTTGGAATGGTGGCACGACCCTTGAGTTCCTCTCGCCTTTCCTGTGGAGAGCGCCTCCTCGGGAGATGCGACGGGAACGCCGGGAATTCTTTCCCTACGAAACAGGGAAAGGATCACTCATCTCGAGCTAGGAGGCGGAAACGGGGCTCCCCTGGATGTGTGCGGGACCCCACGTGCTTCCTCTCGAGTGAGACGGGTATGTCGGGGAACTTCTTGAGTTGCAGCAAGGGTGTGAAGGACCCCTTGGAAGTTCCAGTGGTTAGACGTGATTAGCCTCGAGTAGCCTCAGCGGAAATGGGCCTCATCTCGCCTGGAGTGCAAAACCTCCTGGATTTTCTCGAGTTGCGGCAGGTGCTCTCGACTTACGACGGGGACCTCAGGGACCCGCTCTGGTGGCCTTAGGAAAGGCCAGTCCCCATGCGAGTTCCCCTGGGGCCTCTGGGGATTCCTCTCCCGTCGATGCCGGGGCCTAAGACCTTGTGTGGATTCGGGGCCGGAAACTGAGGATTCCTCTCCAGTGCTTCCATGGATCTTGGGGTACTTCTGGAGTCTCCCCAGGGGAGTCAGTCCTCGTCTCGAATGCGGGATTGCACTTGCGCTTTCCTTCAGAGCGGTAGCAGCAGTGTCACGCAGTCCGCCGCGTGGATCAAAGGATCTATGGTTTTCCCTCGAGTCTTTCCCACGAGGCTTTCCCACGAGGCTTTCCCACAGGGCTGTCCCACGTGCACACGTGATGGGAGTCGATCCTCGGCTTGAACGTCAAGGCAGTGCAGGGAAAACAGGTTACTCTGGAATGGACTGACACATCTGGGGGTCTCTTGGAATGGTGGCACGACCCTGGAGTTCCTCTCGCCTTTCCTGTGGAGAGCGCCTCCTCTTGAGATGCGACGGGAACGCCGGGAATTCTTTCCCTGCGAAACAGGGAAAGGATCCCTCATCTCGAACTAGGAGGGGTAAACGGGGCTCCCCTGGATGTGTGCGGGACCCCACGTGCTACCTCTCGAGTGGAGACGGGTATGTCGGGGAACTTCTTGAGTTGCAACAAGGGTGTGAAGGACCCTTTGGAAGTTCCAGTGGTTAGATGTGATTAGCCTCGAGAAGCCTCAGCGGAAATGGGCTTCATCTCGCCTGGAGGGCAAAACCTCCTGGATTTTCTCGAGTTGCGGCAGGTGCTCTCGACTTACGACGGGGACCTCAGGGACCCGCTCTGGTGGCCTCAGGAAAGACCAGTCCCCATGCGAGTTCCTCGGGGGCCTCTCGGGATTCCTCTCCCGTCGATGCCGGGGCCTAAGACCTTGTGTGGAGTCGGGGCCGGAACCTGAGGATTCCTCTCCAGTGCTGACATGGATCTTGGGGTACTTCTGGAGTCTCCCCAGGGGAGTCAGTCCTCGTCTCGAATGCGGGCATGCACTTGCGCTTTCCTCCAGAGCGGTAGCAGCAGTGTCACGCAGTCCGCCGCGTGGATCAAAGGATCTATGGTTTTCCCTCGAGTCTTTCCCACGAGGCTTTCCCACGAGGCTTTCCCACAGGGCTGTCCCACGTGCACACGTGGTGGGAGTCGATCCTCGGCTTGAACGTCAAGGCAGTGCAGGGGAAACAGGTTCCTCTGGAAAGGACTGACACATCTGGGGGACTCTTGGAATGGTGGCATGACCCTGGAGTTCCTCTCGCCTTTCCTGTGGAGAGCGCCTCCTCTTGAGATGCGACGGGAACGCCGGGAATTCTTTCCCTATGAAACAGGGAAAGGATCCCTCATCTGGAGCTAGGAGGCGGAAACGGGGCTCCCCTGGATGTGTGCGGGACACCACGTGCTTCCTCTCGAGTGGAGACGGGTATGTCGGGGAACTTCTTGAGTTGCAGCAAGGGTGTGAAGGACCCTTTGGAAGTTCCAGTGGTTAGATGTGATTGGCCTCGAGAAGCCTCAGCGGAAATGGGCCTCATCTCGCTTGGAGGGCAAAACCTCCTGGATTTTCTCGAGTTGCGGCAGGTGCTCTCGACTTACGACGGGGACCTCAGGGACCCGCTCTGGTGGCCTCAGGAAAGGCCAGTCCCCAGGCGAGTTCCTCGGGGGCCTCTCGGGATTCCTCTCTCGTCCATGACGGGGCCTAAGACCTTGTGTGGAGTCGGGGCCGGAACCTGAGGATTCCTCTCCAGTGCTGACATGGATCTTGGGGTACTTCTGGAGTCTCCCCAAGGGGAGTCAGTCCTCGTCTCGAATGCGGGCATGCACTTGCGCTTTCCTCCAGAGCGGTAGCAGCAGTGTCACGCAGTCCGCCGCGTGGATCAAAGGATCTATGGTTTTCCCTCGAGTCTTTCCCACGAGGCTTTCCCACGAGGCTTTCCCACAGGGCTGTCCCACGTGCACACGTGGTGGGAGTCGATCCTCGGCTTGAACGTCAAGGCAGTGCAGGGAAAACAGGTTCCTCTGGAATGGACTGACACATCTGGGGGACTCTTGGAATGGTGGCACGACCCTGGAGTTCCTCTCGCCTTTCCTGTGGAGAGCGCCTCCTCTTGAGATGCGACGGGAACGCCGGGAATTCTTTCCCTACGAAACAGGGAAAGGATCCCTCATCTCGAGCTAGGAGGCGGAAACGGGGCTCCCCTGGATGTGTGCGGGACCCACGTGCTTCCTCTTGAGTGGAGACGGGTATGTCGGGGAACTTCTTGAGTTGCAGCAAGGGTGTGAAGGACCCTTTGGAAGTTCCAGTGGTTAGACGTGATTAGCCTCGAGAAGCCTCAGCGGAAATGGGCCTCATCTCGCCTGGAGGGCAAAACCTCCTGGATTTTCTCGAGTTGCGGCAGGTGCTCTCAACTTGCGACGGGGACCTCAGGGACCCGCTCTGGTGGCCTCAGGAAAGGCCAGTCCCCATGCGAGTTCCTCGGGGGCCTCTCGGGATTCCTCTCCCGTCGATGCCGGGGCCTAAGACCTTGTGTGGAGTCGGGGCCGGAACCTGAGGATTCCTCTCCAGTGCTGACATGGATCTTGGGGTACTTCTGGAGTTTCCCCGGGGAGTCAGTCCTCGTCTCGAATGCGGGCATGCACTTGCGCTTTCCTCCAGAGCGGTAGCAGCAGTGTCACGCAGTCCGCCGCGTGGATAAAAGGATCTATGGTTTTCCCTCGAGTTTTTCCCACGAGGCTTTCCCACGAGGCTTTCCCACAGGGCTGTCCCACGTGCACACGTGGTGGGAGTCGATCCTCGGCTTGAACGTCAAGGCAGTGCAGGGAAAACAGGTTCCTCTGGAATGGACTGACACATCTGGGGGACTCTTGGAATGGTGGCACGACCCTGGAGTTCCTCTCGCCTTTCCTGTGGAGAGCGCCTCCTCTTGAGATGCGACGGGAACGCCGGGAATTCTATCCCTACGAAACAGGGAAAGGATCCCTCATCTCGAGCTAGGAGGCGGAAACGGGGCTCCCCTGGATGTGTGCGGGACCCCACGTGCTTCCTCTCGAGTGGAGACGGGTATGTCGGGGAACTTCTTGAGTTGCAGCAAGGGTGTGAAGGACCCTTTGGAAGTTCCAGTGGTTAGACGTGATTGGCCTCGAGAAGCCTCAGCGGAAATGGGCCTCATCTCGCCTGGAGGGCAAAACCTCCTGGATTTTCTCGAGTTGTGGCAGGTGCTCTCGACTTACGACGGGGACCTCAGGGACCCGCTCTGGTGGCCTCAGGAAAGGCCAGTCCCCATGCGAGTTCCTCGGGGGCCTCTCGGGATTCCTCTCCCGTCGATGCCGGGGCCTAAGACCTTGTGTGGAGTCGGGGCCGGAACCTGAGGATTCCTCTCCAGTGCTGACATGGATCTTGGGGTATTTCTGGAGTCTCCCCAGGGGAGTCAGTCCTCGTCTCGAATGCGGGCATGCACTTGCGCTTTCCTCCAGAGCGGTAGCAGCAGTGTCACGCAGTCCGCCGCGTGGATCAAAGGATCTATGGTTTTCCCTCGAGTCTTTCCCACGAGGCTTTCCCACGAGGCTTTCCACAGGGCTGTCCCACGTGCACACGTGGTGGGACTCGATCCTCTGCTTGAACGTCAAGGCAGTGCAGGGAAAACAGTTTCCTCTGGAATGGACTGACACATCTGGGGGACTCTTGGAATGGTGGCACGACCCTGGAGTTCCTCTCGCCTTTCCTGTGGAGAGCGCCTCCTCTTGAGATGCGACGGGAACGCCGGGAATTCTTTCCCTACGAAACAGGGAAAGGATCCCTCATCTCGAGCTAGGAGGCGGAAACGGGGCTCCCCTGGATGTGTGCGGGACCCCACGTGCTTCCTCTCGAGTGGAGACGGGTGTGTCGTGGAACTTCTTGAGTTGCAGCAAGGGTGTGAAGGACCCTTTGGAAGTTCCAGTGGTTAGATGTGATTGGCCTCGAGAAGCCTCACCGGAAATGGGCCTCATCTCGCCTGGAGGGCAAAACCTCCTGGATTTTTTCGAGTTGCGGCAGGTGCTCTCGACTTACGACGGGGACCTCAGGGACCCGCTCTGGTGGCCTCAGGAAAGGCCAGTCCCCATGCGAGTTCCTCGGGGGCCTCTCGGGATTCCTCTCCCGTCGATGCCGGGGCCTAAGACCTTGTGTGGAGTCGGGGCCGGAACCTGAGGATTCCTCTCCAGTGCTGACATGGATCTTGGGGTACTTCTGGAGTCTCCCCAAGGGGAGTCAGTCCTCGTCTCGAATGCGGGCATGCACTTGCGCTTTCCTCCAGAGCGGTAGCAGCAGTGTCACGCAGTCCGCCGCGTGGATCAAAGGATCTATGGTTTTCCCTCGAGTCTTTCCCACGAGGCTTTCCCACGAGGCTTTCCCACAGGGCTGTCCCACGTGCACACGTGGTGGGAGTCGATCCTCGGCTTGAACGTCAAGGCAGTGCAGGGAAAACAGGTTCCTCTGGAATGGACTGACACATCTGGGGGACTCTTGGAATGGTGGCACGACCCTGGAGTTCCTCTCGCCTTTCCTGTGGAGAGCGCCTCCTCTTGAGATGCGACGGGAACGCCGGGAATTCTTTCCCTACGAAACAGGGAAAGGATCCCTCATCTCGAGCTAGGAGGCGGAAACGGGGCTCCCCTGGATGTGTGCGGGACCCCACGTGCTTCCTCTCGAGTGGAGACGGGTATGTCGGGGAACTTCTTGAGTTGCAGCAAGGGTGTGAAGGACCCTTTGTAAGTTCCAGTGGTTAGACGTGATTGGCCTCGAGAAGCCTCAGCGGAAATGGGCCTCATCTCGCCTGGAGGGCAAAACCTCCTGGATTTTCTCGAGTTGTGGCAGGTGCTCTCGACTTACGACGGGGACCTCAGGGACCCGCTCTGGTGGCCTCAGGAAAGGCCAGTCCCCATGCGAGTTCCTCGGGGGCCTCTCGGGATTCCTCTCCCGTCGATGCCGGGGCCTAAGACCTTGTGTGGAGTCGGGGCCGGAACCTGAGGATTCCTCTCCAGTGCTGACATGGATCTTGGGGTATTTCTGGAGTCTCCCCAGGGGAGTCAGTCCTCGTCTCGAATGCGGGCATGCACTTGCGCTTTCCTCCAGAGCGGTAGCAGCAGTGTCACGCAGTCCGCCGCGTGGATCAAAGGATCTATGGTTTTCCCTCGAGTCTTTCCCACGAGGCTTTCCCACGAGGCTTTCCACAGGGCTGTCCCACGTGCACACGTGGTGGGACTCGATCCTCTGCTTGAACGTCAAGGCAGTGCAGGGAAAACAGTTTCCTCTGGAATGGACTGACACATCTGGGGGACTCTTGGAATGGTGGCACGACCCTGGAGTTCCTCTCGCCTTTCCTGTGGAGAGCGCCTCCTCTTGAGATGCGACGGGAACGCCGGGAATTCTTTCCCTACGAAACAGGGAAAGGATCCCTCATCTCGAGCTAGGAGGCGGAAACGGGGCTCCCCTGGATGTGTGCGGGACCCCACGTGCTTCCTCTCGAGTGGAGACGGGTGTGTCGTGGAACTTCTTGAGTTGCAGCAAGGGTGTGAAGGACCCTTTGGAAGTTCCAGTGGTTAGATGTGATTGGCCTCGAGAAGCCTCACCGGAAATGGGCCTCATCTCGCCTGGAGGGCAAAACCTCCTGGATTTTTTCGAGTTGCGGCAGGTGCTCTCGACTTACGACGGGGACCTCAGGGACCCGCTCTGGTGGCCTCAGGAAAGGCCAGTCCCCATGCGAGTTCCTCGGGGGCCTCTCGGGATTCCTCTCCCGTCGATGCCGGGGCCTAAGACCTTGTGTGGAGTCGGGGCCGGAACCTGAGGATTCCTCTCCAGTGCTGACATGGATCTTGGGGTACTTCTGGAGTCTCCCCAAGGGGAGTCAGTCCTCGTCTCGAATGCGGGCATGCACTTGCGCTTTCCTCCAGAGCGGTAGCAGCAGTGTCACGCAGTCCGCCGCGTGGATCAAAGGATCTATGGTTTTCCCTCGAGTCTTTCCCACGAGGCTTTCCCACGAGGCTTTCCCACAGGGCTGTCCCACGTGCACACGTGGTGGGAGTCGATCCTCGGCTTGAACGTCAAGGCAGTGCAGGGAAAACAGGTTCCTCTGGAATGGACTGACACATCTGGGGGACTCTTGGAATGGTGGCACGACCCTGGAGTTCCTCTCGCCTTTCCTGTGGAGAGCGCCTCCTCTTGAGATGCGACGGGAACGCCGGGAATTCTTTCCCTACGAAACAGGGAAAGGATCCCTCATCTCGAGCTAGGAGGCGGAAACGGGGCTCCCCTGGATGTGTGCGGGACCCACGTGCTTCCTCTTGAGTGGAGACGGGTATGTCGGGGAACTTCTTGAGTTGCAGCAAGGGTGTGAAGGACCCTTTGGAAGTTCCAGTGGTTAGACGTGATTAGCCTCGAGAAGCCTCAGCGGAAATGGGCCTCATCTCGCCTGGAGGGCAAAACCTCCTGGATTTTCTCGAGTTGCGGCAGGTGCTCTCAACTTACGACGGGGACCTCAGGGACCCGCTCTGGTGGCCTCAGGAAAGGCCAGTCCCCATGCGAGTTCCTCGGGGGCCTCTCGGGATTCCTCTCCCGTCGATGCCGGGGCCTAAGACCTTGTGTGGAGTCGGGGCCGGAACCTGAGGATTCCTCTCCAGTGCTGACATGGATCTTGGGGTACTTCTGGAGTTTCCCCGGGGAGTCAGTCCTCGTCTCGAATGCGGGCATGCACTTGCGCTTTCCTCCAGAGCGGTAGCAGCAGTGTCACGCAGTCCGCCGCGTGGATAAAAGGATCTATGGTTTTCCCTCGAGTTTTTCCCACGAGGCTTTCCCACGAGGCTTTCCCACAGGGCTGTCCCACGTGCACACGTGGTGGGAGTCGATCCTCGGCTTGAACGTCAAGGCAGTGCAGGGAAAACAGGTTCCTCTGGAATGGACTGACACATCTGGGGGACTCTTGGAATGGTGGCACGACCCTGGAGTTCCTCTCGCCTTTCCTGTGGAGAGCGCCTCCTCTTGAGATGCGACGGGAACGCCGGGAATTCTATCCCTACGAAACAGGGAAAGGATCCCTCATCTCGAGCTAGGAGGCGGAAACGGGGCTCCCCTGGATGTGTGCGGGACCCCACGTGCTTCCTCTCGAGTGGAGACGGGTATGTCGGGGAACTTCTTGAGTTGCAGCAAGGGTGTGAAGGACCCTTTGTAAGTTCCAGTGGTTAGACGTGATTGGCCTCGAGAAGCCTCAGCGGAAATGGGCCTCATCTCGCCTGGAGGGCAAAACCTCCTGGATTTTCTCGAGTTGTGGCAGGTGCTCTCGACTTACGACGGGGACCTCAGGGACCCGCTCTGGTGGCCTCAGGAAAGGCCAGTCCCCATGCGAGTTCCTCGGGGGCCTCTCGGGATTCCTCTCCCGTCGATGCCGGGGCCTAAGACCTTGTGTGGAGTCGGGGCCGGAACCTGAGGATTCCTCTCCAGTGCTGACATGGATCTTGGGGTATTTCTGGAGTCTCCCCAGGGGAGTCAGTCCTCGTCTCGAATGCGGGCATGCACTTGCGCTTTCCTCCAGAGCGGTAGCAGCAGTGTCACGCAGTCCGCCGCGTGGATCAAAGGATCTATGGTTTTCCCTCGAGTCTTTCCCATGAGGCTTTCCCACGAGGCTTTCCACAGGGCTGTCCCACGTGCACACGTGGTGGGAGTCGATCCTCGGCTTGAACGTCAAGGCAGTGCAGGGAAAACAGTTTCCTCTGGAATGGACTGACACATCTGGGGGACTCTTGGAATGGTGGCACGACCCTGGAGTTCCTCTCGCCTTTCCTGTGGAGAGCGCCTCCTCTTGAGATGCGACGGGAACGCCGGGAATTCTTTCCCTACGAAACAGGGAAAGGATCCCTCATCTCGAGCTAGGAGGCGGAAACGGGGCTCCCCTGGATGTGTGCGGGACCCCACGTGCTTCCTCTCGAGTGGAGACGGGTGTGTCGTGGAACTTCTTGAGTTGCAGCAAGGGTGTGAAGGACCCTTTGGAAGTTCCAGTGGTTAGATGTGATTGGCCTCGAGAAGCCTCACCGGAAATGGGCCTCATCTCGCCTGGAGGGCAAAACCTCCTGGATTTTTTCGAGTTGCGGCAGGTGCTCTCGACTTACGACGGGGACCTCAGGGACCCGCTCTGGTGGCCTCAGGAAAGGCCAGTCCCCATGCGAGTTCCTCGGGGGCCTCTCGGGATTCCTCTCCCGTCGATGCCGGGGCCTAAGACCTTGTGTGGAGTCGGGGCCGGAACCTGAGGATTCCTCTCCAGTGCTGACATGGATCTTGGGGTACTTCTGGAGTCTCCCCAGGGGAGTCAGTCCTCGTCTCGAATGCGGGCATGCACTTGCGCTTTCCTCCAGAGCGGTAGCAGCAGTGTCACGCAGTCCGCCGCGTGGATCAAAGGATCTATGGTTTTCCCTCGAGTCTTTCCCACGAGGCTTTCCCACAGGGCTGTCCCACGTGCACACGTGGTGGGAGTCGATCCTCGGCTTGAACGTCAAGGCAGTGCAGGGAAAACAGGTTCCTCTGGAATGGACTGACACATCTGGGTGACTCTTGGAATGGTGTCACGACCCTGGAGTTCCTCTCGCCTTTCCTGTGGAGAGCGCCTCCTCTTGAGATGCGACGGAAACGTCGGGAATTCTTTCCCTACGAAACAGGGAAAGGATCCCTCATCTCGAGCTAGGAGGCGGAAACGCGGCTCCCCTGGATGTGTGCGGGACCCACGTGCTTCCTCTCGAGTGGAGACGGGTATGTCGGGGAACTTCTTGAGTTGAAGCAAGGGTGTGAAGGACCCTTTGGAAGTTCCAGTGGTTAGACGTGATTAGCCTCGAGAAGCCTCAGCGGAAATGGGCCTCATCTCGCCTGGAGGGCAAAACCTCCTGGATTTTCACGAGTTGCCGCAGGTGCTCTCGACTTACGACGGGGACCTCAGGGACCCGCTCTGGTGGCCTCAGGAAAGGCCAGTCCCCATGCGAGTTCCTCGGGGGCGTCTCGGGATTCCTCTCCCGTCAATGCCGGGACCTAAGACCTTGTGTGGAGTCGGGGCCGGAACCTGAGGATTCCTCTCCAGTGCTGACATGGATCTTGGGGTACTTCTGGAGTCTCCCCAGGGGAGTCAGTCCTCGTCTCGAATGCGGGCATGCACTTGCGCTTTCCTCCAGAGCGGTAGCAGCAGTGTCACGCAGTCCGCCGCGTGGATCAAAGGATCTATGGTTTTCCCTCGAGTCTTTCCCACGAGGCTTTCCCACAGGGCTGTCCCACGTGCACACGTGGTGGGAGTCGATCCTCGGCTTGAACGTCAAGGCAGTGCAGGGAAAACAGGTTCCTCTGGAATGGACTGACACATCTGGGGGACTCTTGGAATGGTGGCATGACCCTGGAGTTCCTCTCGCCTTTCCTGTGGAGAGCGCCTCCTCTTGAGATGCGACGGGAACGCCGGGAATTCTTTCCCTACGAAACAGGGAAAGGATCCCTCATCTCGAGCTAGGAGGCGGAAACGGGGCTCCCCTGGATGTGTGCGGGACCCCACGTGCTTCCTCTCGAGTGGAGACGGGTATGTCGGGGAACTTCTTGAGTTGCAGCAAGGGTGTGAAGGACCCTTTGGAAGTTCCAGTGGTTAGACGTGATTGGCCTCGAGAAGCCTCAGCGGAAATGGGCCTCATCTCGCCTGGAGGGCAAAACCTCCTGGATTTTCTCAAGTTGCGGCAGGTGCTCTCGACTTACGACGGGGACCTCAGGGACCCGCTCTGGTGGACTCAGGAAAGGCCAGTCCCCATGAGAGTTCCTCGGGGGCCTCTCGGGATTCCTCTCCCGTCGATGCCGGGTCCTAAGACCTTGTGTGGAGTCGGGGCCGGAACCTGAGGATTCCTCTCCAGTGCTGACATGGATCTTGGGGTACTTCTGGAGTCTCCCCAGGGGAGTCAGTCCTCGTCTCGAATGCGGGCATGCACTTGCGCTTTCCTCCAGAGCGGTAGCAGCAGTGTCACGCAGTCCGCCGCGTGGATCAAAGGATCTATGGTTTTCCCTCGAGTCTTTCCCACGAGGCTTCCCCACGAGGCTTTCCACAGGGCTGTCCCACGTGCACACGTGGTGGGAGTCGATCCTCGGCTTGAACGTCAAGTCAGTGCAGGGAAAACAGGTTCCTCTGGAATGGACTGACACATCTGGGGGACTCTTGGAATGGTGGCACGACCCTGGAGTTCCTCTCGCCTTTCCTGTGGAGAGCGCCTCCTCTTGAGATGCGACGGGAACGCCGGGAATTCTTTCCCTACGAAACAGGGAAAGGATCCCTCATCTCGACCTAGGAGGCGGAAAAGGGGCTCCCCTGGATGTGTGCGGGACCCACGTGCTTCGTCTCGAGTGGAGTCGTGTATGTCGGGGAACTTCTAGAGTTGCAGCAAGGGTGTGAAGGACCCTTTGGAAGTTCCAGTGGTTAGACGTGATTAGCCTCGAGAAGCCTCAGCGGAAATGGGCCTCATCTCGCCTGGAGGGCAAAACCTCCTGGATTTTCTCGAGTTGCGGCAGGTGCTCTCGACTTACGACGGAGACCTCAGGGACCTGCTCTGGTGGCCTCAGGAAAGGCCAGTCCCCATGCGAGTTCCTCGGGGGCCTCTCGGGATTCCTCTCCCGTCGATGCCGGGGCCTAAGACCTTGTGTGGAGTCGGGGCCGGAACCTGAGGATTCCTCTCCAGTGCTGACATGGATCTTGGGGTACTTCTGGAGTCTCCCCAGGGGAGTCAGTCCTCATCTCGAATGCGGGCATGCACTTGCGCTTTCCTCCAGAGCGGTAGCAGCAGTGTAACGCTTCTACCGCGTGGATCAAAGGATCTATGGTTTTCCCTCGAGTCTTTCCCACGAGGCTTTCCCAAGAGGCTTTCCCACAGGGCTGTCCCACGTGCACACGTGGTGGGAGTCGATCCTCGGCTTGAACGTCAAGGCAGTGCAGGGAAAACAGGTTCCTCTGGAATGGACTGACACATCTGGGGGACTCTTGGAATGGTGGCACGACCCTGGAGTTCCTTTCGGCTTTCCTGTGGAGAGCGCCTCCTCTTGAGATGCGACGGGAACGCCGGGAATTCTTTCCCTACGAAACAGGGAAAGGATCCCTCATCTCGAGCTAGGAGGCGGAAACGGGGCTCCCCTGGATGTGTGCGGGACCCAACGTGCTTCCTCTCGAGTGGAGACGGGTATGTCGGGGAACTTCTTGAGTTGCAGCAAGGGTGTGAAGGACCCTTTGGAAGTTCCAGTGGTTAGACGTGATTAGCCTCGAGAAGCCTCAGCGGAATTGGGCCTCATCTCGCCTGGAGGGCAAAACGTCCTGGATTTTCTCGAGTTGCGGCAGGTGCTCTCAACTTACGACGGGGACCTCAGGGACCCGCTCTGGTTGCCTCAGGAAAGGCCAGTCCCCATGCGAGTTCCTCGGGGGCCTCTCGGGATTCCTCTCCCGTCGATGCCGGGGCCTAAGACCTTGTGTGGAGTCGGGGCCGGAACCTGAGGATTCCTCTCCAGTGCAGACATGGATCTTGGGGTACTTCTGGAGTCTCCCCAGGGGAGTCAGTCCTCGTCTCAAATGCGGGCATGCACTTGCGCTTTCCTCCAGAGCGGTAGCAGCAGTGTCACGCAGTCCGCCGCGTGGATCAAAGGATCTATGGTTTTCCCTCGAGTCTTTCCCACGAGTCTTTCCCACGAGGCTTTCCCACAGGGCTGTCCCACGTGCACACGTGGTGGGACTCGATCCTCGTCTTGAACGTCAAGGCAGTGCAGGGAAAACAGGTTCCTCTGGAATGGACTGACACATCTGGGGGACTCTTGGAATGGTGGCACGACCCTGGAGTTCCTCTCGCCTTTCCTGTGGAGAGCGCCTCCTCTTGAGATGCGACGGGAACCCCGGGAATTCTTTCCCTACGAAACAGGGAAAGGATCCCTCATCTCGAGCTAGGAGGCGGAAACGGGGCTCCCCTGGATGTGTGCGGGACCCCACGTGCTTCCTCTCGAGTGAGACGGGTATGTCGGGGAACTTCTTGAGTTGCAGCAAGGGTGTGAAGGACCCCTTGGAAGTTCCAGTGGTTAGACGTGATTAGCCTCGAGTAGCCTCAGCGGAAATGGGCCTCATCTCGCCTGGAGTGCAAAACCTCCTGGATTTTCTCGAGTTGCGGCAGGTGCTCTCGACTTACGACGGGGACCTCAGGGACCCGCTCTGGTGGCCTTAGGAAAGGCCAGTCCCCATGCGAGTTCCCCTGGGGCCTCTGGGGATTCCTCTCCCGTCGATGCCGGGGCCTAAGACCTTGTGTGGATTCGGGGCCGGAAACTGAGGATTCCTCTCCAGTGCTTCCATGGATCTTGGGGTACTTCTGGAGTCTCCCCAGGGGAGTCAGTCCTCGTCTCGAATGCGGGATTGCACTTGCGCTTTCCTTCAGAGCGGTAGCAGCAGTGTCACGCAGTCCGCCGCGTGGATCAAAGGATCTATGGTTTTCCCTCGAGTCTTTCCCACGAGGCTTTCCCACGAGGCTTTCCCACAGGGCTGTCCCAAGTGCACACGTGATGGGAGTCGATCCTCGGCTTGAACGTCAAGGCAGTGCAGGGAAAACAGGTTACTCTGGAATGGACTGACACATCTGGGGGTCTCTTGGAATGGTGGCACGACCCTGGAGTTCCTCTCGCCTTTCCTGTGGAGAGCGCCTCCTCTTGAGATGCGACGGGAACGCCGGGAATTCTTTCCCTGCGAAACAGGGAAAGGATCCCTCATCTCGAACTAGGAGGGGTAAACGGGGCTCCCCTGGATGTGTGCGGGACCCCACGTGCTACCTCTCGAGTGGAGACGGGTATGTCGGGGAACTTCTTGAGTTGCAGCAAGGGTGTGAAGGACCCTTTGGAAGTTCCAGTGGTTAGATGTGATTAGCCTCGAGAAGCCCCAGCGGAAATGGGCTTCATCTCGCCTGGAGGGCAAAACCTCCTGGATTTTCTCGAGTTGCGGCAGGTGCTCTCGACTTACGACGGGGACCTCAGGGACCCGCTCTGGTGGCCTCAGGAAAGACCAGTCCCCATGCGAGTTCCTCGGGGGCCTCTCGGGATTCCTCTCCCGTCGATGCCGGGGCCTAAGACCTTGTGTGGAGTCGGGGCCGGAACCTGAGGATTCCTCTCCAGTGCTGACATGGATCTTGGGGTACTTCTGGAGTCTCCCCAGGGGAGTCAGTCCTCGTCTCGAATGCGGGCATGCACTTGCGCTTTCCTCCAGAGCGGTAGCAGCAGTGTCACGCAGTCCGCCGCGTGGATCAAAGGATCTATGGTTTTCCCTCGAGTCTTTCCCACGAGGCTTTCCCACGAGGCTTTCCCACAGGGCTGTCCCACGTGCACACGTGGTGGGAGTCGATCCTCGGCTTGAACGTCAAGGCAGTGCAGGGGAAACAGGTTCCTCTGGAAAGGACTGACACATCTGGGGGACTCTTGGAATGGTGGCATGACCCTGGAGTTCCTCTCGCCTTTCCTGTGGAGAGCGCCTCCTCTTGAGATGCGACGGGAACGCCGGGAATTCTTTCCCTACGAAACAGGGAAAGGATCCCTCATCTCGAGCTAGGAGGCGGAAACGGGGCTCCCCTGGATGTGTGCGGGACCCCACGTGCTTCCTCTCGAGTGGAGACGGGTATGTCGGGGAACCTCTTTGAGTTGCAGCAAGGGTGTGAAGGACCCTTTGGAAGTTCCAGTGGTTAGACGTGATTAGCCTCGAGAAGCCTCAGCGGAAATGGGCCTCATCTCGCCTGGAGGGCAAAACCTCCTGGATTTTCTCGAGTTGCGGCAGGTGCTCTCGATTTACGACGGGGACCTCAGGGACCCGGTCTGGTGGCCTCAGGAAAGGCCAGTCCCCATGCGAGTTCCTCGGGGGCCTCTCGGGATTCCTCTCCCGTCGATGCCGGGGCCTAAGACCTTGTGTGGAGTCGGGGCCGGAACCTGAGGATTCCTCTCCAGTGCTGACATGGATCTTGGGGTACTTCTGGAGTCTCCCCAGGGGAGTCAGTCCTCGTCTCGAATGCGGGCATGCACTTGCGCTTTCCTCCAGAGCGGTAGCAGCAGTGTCACGCAGTCCGCCGCGTGGATCAAAGGTTCTATGGTTTTCCCTCGAGTCTTTCCCACGAGGCTTTCCCACGAGGCTTTCCCACAGGGCTGTCCCACGTGCACACGTGGTGGGAGTCGATCCTCGGCTTGAACGTCAAGGCAGTGCAGGGAAAACAGGTTCCTCTGGAATGGACTGACACATCTGGGGGACTCTTGGAATGGTGGCACGACCCTGGAGTTCCTCTCGCCTTTCCTGTGGAGAGCGCCTCCTCTTGAGATGCGAAGGGAACGCCGGGAATTCTTTCCCTACGAAACAGGGAAAGGATCCCTCATCTCGAGCTAGGAGGCGGAAACGGGGCTCCCCTGGATGTGTGCGGGACCCCACGTGCTTCCTCTCGAGTGGAGACGGGTTTGTCGGGGAACTTCTTGAGATGCAGCAAGGGTGTGAAGGACCCTTTGGAAGTTCCAGTGGTTAGACGTGATTAGCCTCGAGAAGCCTCAGCGGAAATGGGCCTCATCTCGCCTGGAGGGCAAAACCTCCTGGATTTTCTCGAGTTGCGGCAGGTGCTCTCGACTTACGACGGGGACCTCAGGGACCCGCTCTGGTGGCCTCAGGAAAGGCCAGTCCCCATGCGAGTTCCTCGGGGGCCTCTCGGCATTCCTCTCCCGTTGATGCCGGGGCCTAAGACCTTGTGTAGTCGGGGCCGGAACCTGAGGATTCCTCCCCAGTGCTGACATGGATCTTGGGGTACTTCTGGAGTCTCCCCAGGGGAGTCAGTCCTCGTCTCGAATGCATGCATGCACTTGCGCTTTCCTCCAGAGCGGTAGCAGCAGTGTCACGCAGTCCGCCGCGTGGATCAAAGGATCTATGGTTGTCTCTCGAGTCTTTCCCACGAGGCTTTCCCACGAGGCTTTCCCACAGGGCTGTCCCACGTGCACACGTGGTGGGAGTCGATCCTCGGCTTGAACGTCAAGGCAGTGCAGGGAAAACAGGTTCCTCTGGAATGGACTGACACATCTGGGGGACTCTTGGAATGGTGGCACGACCCTGGAGTTCCTCTCGCCTTTCCTGTGGAGAGCGCCTCCTCTTGAGATGCGACGGGAACGCCGGGAATTCTTTCCCTACGAAACAGGGAAAGGATCCCTCATCTCGAGCTAGGAGGCGGAAACGGGGCTCCCCTGGATGTGTGCGGGACCCCACGTGCTTCCTCTCGAGTGGAGACGGGTATGTCGGGGAACTTCTTGAGTTTCAGCAAGGGTGTGAAGGACCCTTTGGAAGTTCCAGTGGTTAGACGTGATTAGCCTCGAGAAGCCTCAGCGGAAATGGGCCTCATCTCGCCTGGAGGGCAAAACCTCCTGGATTTTCTCGAGTTGCGGCAGGTGCTCTCGACTAACGACGGGGACCTCAGGGACCCGCTCTGGTGGCCTCAGGAAAGGCCAGTCCCCATGCGAGTTCCTCGGGGGCCTCTCGGGATTCCTCTCCCGTCGATGCCGGGGCCTAAGACCTTGTGTGGAGTCGGGGCCGGAACCTGAGGATTCCTCTCCAGTGCTGACATGGATCTTGGGGTACTTCTGGAGTCTCCCCAGGGGAGTCAGTCCTCGTCTCGAATGCGGGCATGCACTTGCGCTTTCCTCCAGAGCGGTAGCAGCAGTGTCACGCAGTCCGCCGCGTGGATCAAAGGATCTATGGTTTTCCCTCGAGTCTTTCCCACGAGGCTTTCCCACGAGGCTTTCCCACAGGGCTGTCCCACGTGCACACGTGATGGGAGTCGATCCTCGGCTTGAACGTCAAGGCAGTGCAGGGAAAACAGGTTCCTCTGGAACGGACTGACAAATCTGGGGGACTCTTGGAATGGTGGCACGACCCTGGAGTTCCTCTCGCCTTTCCTGTGGAGAGCGCCTCCTCTTGAGATGCGACGGGAACGCCGGGAATTCTTTCCCTACGAAACAGGGAAAGGATCCCTCATCTCGAGCTAGGAGGCGGAAACGGGGCTCCCCTGGATGTGTGCGGGACCCCACGTGCTTCCTCTCGAGTGGAGACGGGTATGTCGGGGAACTTCTTGAGTTGCAGCAAGGGTGTGAAGGACCCTTTGGAAGTTCCAGTGGTTAGACGTGATTAGCCTCGAAAAGCCTCAGCGGAAATGGGCCTCATCTCGCCTGGAGGGCAAAACCTCCTGGATTTTCTCGAGTTGCGGCAGGTGCTCTCGACTTACGACGGGGACCTCAGGGACCCGCTCTGGTGGCCTCAGGAAAGGCCAGTCCCCATGCGAGTTCCTCGGGGGCCTCTCGGGATTCCTCTCCCGTCGATGCCGGGGCCTAAGACCTTGTGTGGAGTCGGGGCCGGAACCTGAGGATTCCTCTCCAGTGCTGACATGGATCTTGGGGTACTTCTGGAGTCTCCCCAGGGGAGTCAGTCCTCGTCTCGAATGCGGGCATGCACTTGCGCTTTCCTCCAGAGCGGTAGCAGCAGTGTCTCGCAGTCCGCCCCGTGGATCAAAGGATCTATGGTTTCCCCTCGAGTCTTTCCCACGAGGCTTTCCCACGAGGCTTTCCCACAGGGCTGTCCCACGTGCACACGTGGTGGGAGTGGATCCTCGGCTTGAACGTCAAGGCAGTGCAGGGAAAACAGGTTCCTCTGGAATGGACTGACACATCTGGGGGACTCTTGGAATGGTGGCACGACCCTGGAGTTCCTCTCGCCTTTCCTGTGGAGAGCGCCTCCTCTTGAGATGCGACGGGAACGCCGGGAATTCTTTCCCTACGAAACAGGGAAAGGATCCCTCATCTCGAGCTAGGAGGCGGAAACGGGGCTCCCCTGGATGTGTGCGGGACCCAACGTGCTTCCTCTCGAGTGGAGACGGGTATGTCGGGGAACTTCTTGAGTTGCAGCAAGGGTGTGAAGGACCCTTTGGAAGTTCCAGTGGTTAGACGTGATTAGCCTCGAGAAGCCTCAGCGGAATTGGGCCTCATCTCGCCTGGAGGGCAAAACGTCCTGGATTTTCTCGAGTTGCGGCAGGTGCTCTCAACTTACGACGGGGACCTCAGGGACCCGCTCTGGTTGCCTCAGGAAAGGCCAGTCCCCATGCGAGTTCCTCGGGGGCCTCTCGGGATTCCTCTCCCGTCGATGCCGGGGCCTAAGACCTTGTGTGGAGTCGGGGCCGGAACCTGAGGATTCCTCTCCAGTGCTGACATGGATCTTGGGGTACTTCTGGAGTCTCCCCAGGGGAGTCAGTCCTCGTCTCAAATGCGGGCATGCACTTGCGCTTTCCTCCAGAGCGGTAGCAGCAGTGTCACGCAGTCCGCCGCGTGGATCAAAGGATCTATGGTTTTCCCTCGAGTCTTTCCCACGAGTCTTTCCCACGAGGCTTTCCCACAGGGCTGTCCCACGTGCACACGTGGTGGGACTCGATCCTCGTCTTGAACGTCAAGGCAGTGCAGGGAAAACAGGTTCCTCTGGAATGGACTGACACATCTGGGGGACTCTTGGAATGGTGGCACGACCCTTGAGTTCCTCTCGCCTTTCCTGTGGAGAGCGCCTCCTCTTGAGATGCGACGGGAACGCCGGGAATTCTTTCCCTACGAAACAGGGAAAGGATCACTCATCTCGAGCTAGGAGGCGGAAACGGGGCTCCCCTGGATGTGTGCGGGACCCCACGTGCTTCCTCTCGAGTGAGACGGGTATGTCGGGGAACTTCTTGAGTTGCAGCAAGGGTGTGAAGGACCCCTTGGAAGTTCCAGTGGTTAGACGTGATTAGCCTCGAGTAGCCTCAGCGGAAATGGGCCTCATCTCGCCTGGAGTGCAAAACCTCCTGGATTTTCTCGAGTTGCGGCAGGTGCTCTCGACTTACGACGGGGACCTCAGGGACCCGCTCTGGTGGCCTTAGGAAAGGCCAGTCCCCATGCGAGTTCCCCTGGGGCCTCTGGGGATTCCTCTCCCGTCGATGCCGGGGCCTAAGACCTTGTGTGGATTCGGGGCCGGAAACTGAGGATTCCTCTCCAGTGCTTCCATGGATCTTGGGGTACTTCTGGAGTCTCCCCAGGGGAGTCAGTCCTCGTCTCGAATGCGGGATTGCACTTGCGCTTTCCTTCAGAGCGGTAGCAGCAGTGTCACGCAGTCCGCCGCGTGGATCAAAGGATCTATGGTTTTCCCTCGAGTCTTTCCCACGAGGCTTTCCCACGAGGCTTTCCCACAGGGCTGTCCCACGTGCACACGTGATGGGAGTCGATCCTCGGCTTGAACGTCAAGGCAGTGCAGGGAAAACAGGTTACTCTGGAATGGACTGACACATCTGGGGGTCTCTTGGAATGGTGGCACGACCCTGGAGTTCCTCTCGCCTTTCCTGTGGAGAGCGCCTCCTCTTGAGATGCGACGGGAACGCCGGGAATTCTTTCCCTGCGAAACAGGGAAAGGATCCCTCATCTCGAACTAGGAGGGGTAAACGGGGCTCCCCTGGATGTGTGCGGGACCCCACGTGCTACCTCTCGAGTGGAGACGGGTATGTCGGGGAACTTCTTGAGTTGCAACAAGGGTGTGAAGGACCCTTTGGAAGTTCCAGTGGTTAGATGTGATTAGCCTCGAGAAGCCTCAGCGGAAATGGGCTTCATCTCGCCTGGAGGGCAAAACCTCCTGGATTTTCTCGAGTTGCGGCAGGTGCTCTCGACTTACGACGGGGACCTCAGGGACCCGCTCTGGTGGCCTCAGGAAAGACCAGTCCCCATGCGAGTTCCTCGGGGGCCTCTCGGGATTCCTCTCCCGTCGATGCCGGGGCCTAAGACCTTGTGTGGAGTCGGGGCCGGAACCTGAGGATTCCTCTCCAGTGCTGACATGGATCTTGGGGTACTTCTGGAGTCTCCCCAGGGGAGTCAGTCCTCGTCTCGAATGCGGGCATGCACTTGCGCTTTCCTCCAGAGCGGTAGCAGCAGTGTCACGCAGTCCGCCGCGTGGATCAAAGGATCTATGGTTTTCCCTCGAGTCTTTCCCACGAGGCTTTCCCACGAGGCTTTCCCACAGGGCTGTCCCACGTGCACACGTGGTGGGAGTCGATCCTCGGCTTGAACGTCAAGGCAGTGCAGGGGAAACAGGTTCCTCTGGAAAGGACTGACACATCTGGGGGACTCTTGGAATGGTGGCATGACCCTGGAGTTCCTCTCGCCTTTCCTGTGGAGAGCGCCTCCTCTTGAGATGCGACGGGAACGCCGGGAATTCTTTCCCTATGAAACAGGGAAAGGATCCCTCATCTGGAGCTAGGAGGCGGAAACGGGGCTCCCCTGGATGTGTGCGGGACACCACGTGCTTCCTCTCGAGTGGAGACGGGTATGTCGGGGAACTTCTTGAGTTGCAGCAAGGGTGTGAAGGACCCTTTGGAAGTTCCAGTGGTTAGATGTGATTGGCCTCGAGAAGCCTCAGCGGAAATGGGCCTCATCTCGCTTGGAGGGCAAAACCTCCTGGATTTTCTCGAGTTGCGGCAGGTGCTCTCGACTTACGACGGGGACCTCAGGGACCCGCTCTGGTGGCCTCAGGAAAGGCCAGTCCCCAGGCGAGTTCCTCGGGGGCCTCTCGGGATTCCTCTCTCGTCCATGACGGGGCCTAAGACCTTGTGTGGAGTCGGGGCCGGAACCTGAGGATTCCTCTCCAGTGCTGACATGGATCTTGGGGTACTTCTGGAGTCTCCCCAAGGGGAGTCAGTCCTCGTCTCGAATGCGGGCATGCACTTGCGCTTTCCTCCAGAGCGGTAGCAGCAGTGTCACGCAGTCCGCCGCGTGGATCAAAGGATCTATGGTTTTCCCTCGAGTCTTTCCCACGAGGCTTTCCCACGAGGCTTTCCCACAGGGCTGTCCCACGTGCACACGTGGTGGGAGTCGATCCTCGGCTTGAACGTCAAGGCAGTGCAGGGAAAACAGGTTCCTCTGGAATGGACTGACACATCTGGGGGACTCTTGGAATGGTGGCACGACCCTGGAGTTCCTCTCGCCTTTCCTGTGGAGAGCGCCTCCTCTTGAGATGCGACGGGAACGCCGGGAATTCTTTCCCTACGAAACAGGGAAAGGATCCCTCATCTCGAGCTAGGAGGCGGAAACGGGGCTCCCCTGGATGTGTGCGGGACCCACGTGCTTCCTCTTGAGTGGAGACGGGTATGTCGGGGAACTTCTTGAGTTGCAGCAAGGGTGTGAAGGACCCTTTGGAAGTTCCAGTGGTTAGACGTGATTAGCCTCGAGAAGCCTCAGCGGAAATGGGCCTCATCTCGCCTGGAGGGCAAAACCTCCTGGATTTTCTCGAGTTGCGGCAGGTGCTCTCAACTTGCGACGGGGACCTCAGGGACCCGCTCTGGTGGCCTCAGGAAAGGCCAGTCCCCATGCGAGTTCCTCGGGGGCCTCTCGGGATTCCTCTCCCGTCGATGCCGGGGCCTAAGACCTTGTGTGGAGTCGGGGCCGGAACCTGAGGAGTCCTCTCCAGTGCTGACATGGATCTTGGGGTACTTCTGGAGTTTCCCCGGGGAGTCAGTCCTCGTCTCGAATGCGGGCATGCACTTGCGCTTTCCTCCAGAGCGGTAGCAGCAGTGTCACGCAGTCCGCCGCGTGGATAAAAGGATCTATGGTTTTCCCTCGAGTTTTTCCCACGAGGCTTTCCCACGAGGCTTTCCCACAGGGCTGTCCCACGTGCACACGTGGTGGGAGTCGATCCTCGGCTTGAACGTCAAGGCAGTGCAGGGAAAACAGGTTCCTCTGGAATGGACTGACACATCTGGGGGACTCTTGGAATGGTGGCACGACCCTGGAGTTCCTCTCGCCTTTCCTGTGGAGAGCGCCTCCTCTTGAGATGCGACGGGAACGCCGGGAATTCTATCCCTACGAAACAGGGAAAGGATCCCTCATCTCGAGCTAGGAGGCGGAAACGGGGCTCCCCTGGATGTGTGCGGGACCCCACGTGCTTCCTCTCGAGTGGAGACGGGTATGTCGGGGAACTTCTTGAGTTGCAGCAAGGGTGTGAAGGACCCTTTGGAAGTTCCAGTGGTTAGACGTGATTGGCCTCGAGAAGCCTCAGCGGAAATGGGCCTCATCTCGCCTGGAGGGCAAAACCTCCTGGATTTTCTCGAGTTGTGGCAGGTGCTCTCGACTTACGACGGGGACCTCAGGGACCCGCTCTGGTGGCCTCAGGAAAGGCCAGTCCCCATGCGAGTTCCTCGGGGGCCTCTCGGGATTCCTCTCCCGTCGATGCCGGGGCCTAAGACCTTGTGTGGAGTCGGGGCCGGAACCTGAGGATTCCTCTCCAGTGCTGACATGGATCTTGGGGTATTTCTGGAGTCTCCCCAGGGGAGTCAGTCCTCGTCTCGAATGCGGGCATGCACTTGCGCTTTCCTCCAGAGCGGTAGCAGCAGTGTCACGCAGTCCGCCGCGTGGATCAAAGGATCTATGGTTTTCCCTCGAGTCTTTCCCACGAGGCTTTCCCACGAGGCTTTCCACAGGGCTGTCCCACGTGCACACGTGGTGGGACTCGATCCTCTGCTTGAACGTCAAGGCAGTGCAGGGAAAACAGTTTCCTCTGGAATGGACTGACACATCTGGGGGACTCTTGGAATGGTGGCACGACCCTGGAGTTCCTCTCGCCTTTCCTGTGGAGAGCGCCTCCTCTTGAGATGCGACGGGAACGCCGGGAATTCTTTCCCTACGAAACAGGGAAAGGATCCCTCATCTCGAGCTAGGAGGCGGAAACGGGGCTCCCCTGGATGTGTGCGGGACCCCACGTGCTTCCTCTCGAGTGGAGACGGGTGTGTCGTGGAACTTCTTGAGTTGCAGCAAGGGTGTGAAGGACCCTTTGGAAGTTCCAGTGGTTAGATGTGATTGGCCTCGAGAAGCCTCACCGGAAATGGGCCTCATCTCGCCTGGAGGGCAAAACCTCCTGGATTTTTTCGAGTTGCGGCAGGTGCTCTCGACTTACGACGGGGACCTCAGGGACCCGCTCTGGTGGCCTCAGGAAAGGCCAGTCCCCATGCGAGTTCCTCGGGGGCCTCTCGGGATTCCTCTCCCGTCGATGCCGGGGCCTAAGACCTTGTGTGGAGTCGGGGCCGGAACCTGAGGATTCCTCTCCAGTGCTGACATGGATCTTGGGGTACTTCTGGAGTCTCCCCAAGGGGAGTCAGTCCTCGTCTCGAATGCGGGCATGCACTTGCGCTTTCCTCCAGAGCGGTAGCAGCAGTGTCACGCAGTCCGCCGCGTGGATCAAAGGATCTATGGTTTTCCCTCGAGTCTTTCCCACGAGGCTTTCCCACGAGGCTTTCCCACAGGGCTGTCCCACGTGCACACGTGGTGGGAGTCGATCCTCGGCTTGAACGTCAAGGCAGTGCAGGGAAAACAGGTTCCTCTGGAATGGACTGACACATCTGGGGGACTCTTGGAATGGTGGCACGACCCTGGAGTTCCTCTCGCCTTTCCTGTGGAGAGCGCCTCCTCTTGAGATGCGACGGGAACGCCGGGAATTCTTTCCCTACGAAACAGGGAAAGGATCCCTCATCTCGAGCTAGGAGGCGGAAACGGGGCTCCCCTGGATGTGTGCGGGACCCCACGTGCTTCCTCTCGAGTGGAGACGGGTATGTCGGGGAACTTCTTGAGTTGCAGCAAGGGTGTGAAGGACCCTTTGTAAGTTCCAGTGGTTAGACGTGATTGGCCTCGAGAAGCCTCAGCGGAAATGGGCCTCATCTCGCCTGGAGGGCAAAACCTCCTGGATTTTCTCGAGTTGTGGCAGGTGCTCTCGACTTACGACGGGGACCTCAGGGACCCGCTCTGGTGGCCTCAGGAAAGGCCAGTCCCCATGCGAGTTCCTCGGGGGCCTCTCGGGATTCCTCTCCCGTCGATGCCGGGGCCTAAGACCTTGTGTGGAGTCGGGGCCGGAACCTGAGGATTCCTCTCCAGTGCTGACATGGATCTTGGGGTATTTCTGGAGTCTCCCCAGGGGAGTCAGTCCTCGTCTCGAATGCGGGCATGCACTTGCGCTTTCCTCCAGAGCGGTAGCAGCAGTGTCACGCAGTCCGCCGCGTGGATCAAAGGATCTATGGTTTTCCCTCGAGTCTTTCCCACGAGGCTTTCCCACGAGGCTTTCCACAGGGCTGTCCCACGTGCACACGTGGTGGGACTCGATCCTCTGCTTGAACGTCAAGGCAGTGCAGGGAAAACAGTTTCCTCTGGAATGGACTGACACATCTGGGGGACTCTTGGAATGGTGGCACGACCCTGGAGTTCCTCTCGCCTTTCCTGTGGAGAGCGCCTCCTCTTGAGATGCGACGGGAACGCCGGGAATTCTTTCCCTACGAAACAGGGAAAGGATCCCTCATCTCGAGCTAGGAGGCGGAAACGGGGCTCCCCTGGATGTGTGCGGGACCCCACGTGCTTCCTCTCGAGTGGAGACGGGTGTGTCGTGGAACTTCTTGAGTTGCAGCAAGGGTGTGAAGGACCCTTTGGAAGTTCCAGTGGTTAGATGTGATTGGCCTCGAGAAGCCTCACCGGAAATGGGCCTCATCTCGCCTGGAGGGCAAAACCTCCTGGATTTTTTCGAGTTGCGGCAGGTGCTCTCGACTTACGACGGGGACCTCAGGGACCCGCTCTGGTGGCCTCAGGAAAGGCCAGTCCCCATGCGAGTTCCTCGGGGGCCTCTCGGGATTCCTCTCCCGTCGATGCCGGGGCCTAAGACCTTGTGTGGAGTCGGGGCCGGAACCTGAGGATTCCTCTCCAGTGCTGACATGGATCTTGGGGTACTTCTGGAGTCTCCCCAAGGGGAGTCAGTCCTCGTCTCGAATGCGGGCATGCACTTGCGCTTTCCTCCAGAGCGGTAGCAGCAGTGTCACGCAGTCCGCCGCGTGGATCAAAGGATCTATGGTTTTCCCTCGAGTCTTTCCCACGAGGCTTTCCCACGAGGCTTTCCCACAGGGCTGTCCCACGTGCACACGTGGTGGGAGTCGATCCTCGGCTTGAACGTCAAGGCAGTGCAGGGAAAACAGGTTCCTCTGGAATGGACTGACACATCTGGGGGACTCTTGGAATGGTGGCACGACCCTGGAGTTCCTCTCGCCTTTCCTGTGGAGAGCGCCTCCTCTTGAGATGCGACGGGAACGCCGGGAATTCTTTCCCTACGAAACAGGGAAAGGATCCCTCATCTCGAGCTAGGAGGCGGAAACGGGGCTCCCCTGGATGTGTGCGGGACCCACGTGCTTCCTCTTGAGTGGAGACGGGTATGTCGGGGAACTTCTTGAGTTGCAGCAAGGGTGTGAAGGACCCTTTGGAAGTTCCAGTGGTTAGACGTGATTAGCCTCGAGAAGCCTCAGCGGAAATGGGCCTCATCTCGCCTGGAGGGCAAAACCTCCTGGATTTTCTCGAGTTGCGGCAGGTGCTCTCAACTTACGACGGGGACCTCAGGGACCCGCTCTGGTGGCCTCAGGAAAGGCCAGTCCCCATGCGAGTTCCTCGGGGGCCTCTCGGGATTCCTCTCCCGTCGATGCCGGGGCCTAAGACCTTGTGTGGAGTCGGGGCCGGAACCTGAGGATTCCTCTCCAGTGCTGACATGGATCTTGGGGTACTTCTGGAGTTTCCCCGGGGAGTCAGTCCTCGTCTCGAATGCGGGCATGCACTTGCGCTTTCCTCCAGAGCGGTAGCAGCAGTGTCACGCAGTCCGCCGCGTGGATAAAAGGATCTATGGTTTTCCCTCGAGTTTTTCCCACGAGGCTTTCCCACGAGGCTTTCCCACAGGGCTGTCCCACGTGCACACGTGGTGGGAGTCGATCCTCGGCTTGAACGTCAAGGCAGTGCAGGGAAAACAGGTTCCTCTGGAATGGACTGACACATCTGGGGGACTCTTGGAATGGTGGCACGACCCTGGAGTTCCTCTCGCCTTTCCTGTGGAGAGCGCCTCCTCTTGAGATGCGACGGGAACGCCGGGAATTCTATCCCTACGAAACAGGGAAAGGATCCCTCATCTCGAGCTAGGAGGCGGAAACGGGGCTCCCCTGGATGTGTGCGGGACCCCACGTGCTTCCTCTCGAGTGGAGACGGGTATGTCGGGGAACTTCTTGAGTTGCAGCAAGGGTGTGAAGGACCCTTTGTAAGTTCCAGTGGTTAGACGTGATTGGCCTCGAGAAGCCTCAGCGGAAATGGGCCTCATCTCGCCTGGAGGGCAAAACCTCCTGGATTTTCTCGAGTTGTGGCAGGTGCTCTCGACTTACGACGGGGACCTCAGGGACCCGCTCTGGTGGCCTCAGGAAAGGCCAGTCCCCATGCGAGTTCCTCGGGGGCCTCTCGGGATTCCTCTCCCGTCGATGCCGGGGCCTAAGACCTTGTGTGGAGTCGGGGCCGGAACCTGAGGATTCCTCTCCAGTGCTGACATGGATCTTGGGGTATTTCTGGAGTCTCCCCAGGGGAGTCAGTCCTCGTCTCGAATGCGGGCATGCACTTGCGCTTTCCTCCAGAGCGGTAGCAGCAGTGTCACGCAGTCCGCCGCGTGGATCAAAGGATCTATGGTTTTCCCTCGAGTCTTTCCCATGAGGCTTTCCCACGAGGCTTTCCACAGGGCTGTCCCACGTGCACACGTGGTGGGAGTCGATCCTCGGCTTGAACGTCAAGGCAGTGCAGGGAAAACAGTTTCCTCTGGAATGGACTGACACATCTGGGGGACTCTTGGAATGGTGGCACGACCCTGGAGTTCCTCTCGCCTTTCCTGTGGAGAGCGCCTCCTCTTGAGATGCGACGGGAACGCCGGGAATTCTTTCCCTACGAAACAGGGAAAGGATCCCTCATCTCGAGCTAGGAGGCGGAAACGGGGCTCCCCTGGATGTGTGCGGGACCCCACGTGCTTCCTCTCGAGTGGAGACGGGTGTGTCGTGGAACTTCTTGAGTTGCAGCAAGGGTGTGAAGGACCCTTTGGAAGTTCCAGTGGTTAGATGTGATTGGCCTCGAGAAGCCTCACCGGAAATGGGCCTCATCTCGCCTGGAGGGCAAAACCTCCTGGATTTTTTCGAGTTGCGGCAGGTGCTCTCGACTTACGACGGGGACCTCAGGGACCCGCTCTGGTGGCCTCAGGAAAGGCCAGTCCCCATGCGAGTTCCTCGGGGGCCTCTCGGGATTCCTCTCCCGTCGATGCCGGGGCCTAAGACCTTGTGTGGAGTCGGGGCCGGAACCTGAGGATTCCTCTCCAGTGCTGACATGGATCTTGGGGTACTTCTGGAGTCTCCCCAGGGGAGTCAGTCCTCGTCTCGAATGCGGGCATGCACTTGCGCTTTCCTCCAGAGCGGTAGCAGCAGTGTCACGCAGTCCGCCGCGTGGATCAAAGGATCTATGGTTTTCCCTCGAGTCTTTCCCACGAGGCTTTCCCACAGGGCTGTCCCACGTGCACACGTGGTGGGAGTCGATCCTCGGCTTGAACGTCAAGGCAGTGCAGGGAAAACAGGTTCCTCTGGAATGGACTGACACATCTGGGTGACTCTTGGAATGGTGTCACGACCCTGGAGTTCCTCTCGCCTTTCCTGTGGAGAGCGCCTCCTCTTGAGATGCGACGGAAACGTCGGGAATTCTTTCCCTACGAAACAGGGAAAGGATCCCTCATCTCGAGCTAGGAGGCGGAAACGCGGCTCCCCTGGATGTGTGCGGGACCCACGTGCTTCCTCTCGAGTGGAGACGGGTATGTCGGGGAACTTCTTGAGTTGAAGCAAGGGTGTGAAGGACCCTTTGGAAGTTCCAGTGGTTAGACGTGATTAGCCTCGAGAAGCCTCAGCGGAAATGGGCCTCATCTCGCCTGGAGGGCAAAACCTCCTGGATTTTCACGAGTTGCCGCAGGTGCTCTCGACTTACGACGGGGACCTCAGGGACCCGCTCTGGTGGCCTCAGGAAAGGCCAGTCCCCATGCGAGTTCCTCGGGGGCGTCTCGGGATTCCTCTCCCGTCAATGCCGGGACCTAAGACCTTGTGTGGAGTCGGGGCCGGAACCTGAGGATTCCTCTCCAGTGCTGACATGGATCTTGGGGTACTTCTGGAGTCTCCCCAGGGGAGTCAGTCCTCGTCTCGAATGCGGGCATGCACTTGCGCTTTCCTCCAGAGCGGTAGCAGCAGTGTCACGCAGTCCGCCGCGTGGATCAAAGGATCTATGGTTTTCCCTCGAGTCTTTCCCACGAGGCTTTCCCACAGGGCTGTCCCACGTGCACACGTGGTGGGAGTCGATCCTCGGCTTGAACGTCAAGGCAGTGCAGGGAAAACAGGTTCCTCTGGAATGGACTGACACATCTGGGGGACTCTTGGAATGGTGGCATGACCCTGGAGTTCCTCTCGCCTTTCCTGTGGAGAGCGCCTCCTCTTGAGATGCGACGGGAACGCCGGGAATTCTTTCCCTACGAAACAGGGAAAGGATCCCTCATCTCGAGCTAGGAGGCGGAAACGGGGCTCCCCTGGATGTGTGCGGGACCCCACGTGCTTCCTCTCGAGTGGAGACGGGTATGTCGGGGAACTTCTTGAGTTGCAGCAAGGGTGTGAAGGACCCTTTGGAAGTTCCAGTGGTTAGATGTGATTGGCCTCGAGAAGCCTCAGCGGAAATGGGCCTCATCTCGCCTGGAGGGCAAAACCTCCTGGATTTTCTCAAGTTGCGGCAGGTGCTCTCGACTTACGACGGGGACCTCAGGGACCCGCTCTGGTGGACTCAGGAAAGGCCAGTCCCCATGAGAGTTCCTCGGGGGCCTCTCGGGATTCCTCTCCCGTCGATGCCGGGTCCTAAGACCTTGTGTGGAGTCGGGGCCGGAACCTGAGGATTCCTCTCCAGTGCTGACATGGATCTTGGGGTACTTCTGGAGTCTCCCCAGGGGAGTCAGTCCTCGTCTCGAATGCGGGCATGCACTTGCGCTTTCCTCCAGAGCGGTAGCAGCAGTGTCACGCAGTCCGCCGCGTGGATCAAAGGATCTATGGTTTTCCCTCGAGTCTTTCCCACGAGGCTTCCCCACGAGGCTTTCCACAGGGCTGTCCCACGTGCACACGTGGTGGGAGTCGATCCTCGGCTTGAACGTCAAGTCAGTGCAGGGAAAACAGGTTCCTCTGGAATGGACTGACACATCTGGGGGACTCTTGGAATGGTGGCACGACCCTGGAGTTCCTCTCGCCTTTCCTGTGGAGAGCGCCTCCTCTTGAGATGCGACGGGAACGCCGGGAATTCTTTCCCTACGAAACAGGGAAAGGATCCCTCATCTCGACCTAGGAGGCGGAAAAGGGGCTCCCCTGGATGTGTGCGGGACCCACGTGCTTCGTCTCGAGTGGAGTCGTGTATGTCGGGGAACTTCTAGAGTTGCAGCAAGGGTGTGAAGGACCCTTTGGAAGTTCCAGTGGTTAGACGTGATTAGCCTCGAGAAGCCTCAGCGGAAATGGGCCTCATCTCGCCTGGAGGGCAAAACCTCCTGGATTTTCTCGAGTTGCGGCAGGTGCTCTCGACTTACGACGGAGACCTCAGGGACCTGCTCTGGTGGCCTCAGGAAAGGCCAGTCCCCATGCGAGTTCCTCGGGGGCCTCTCGGGATTCCTCTCCCGTCGATGCCGGGGCCTAAGACCTTGTGTGGAGTCGGGGCCGGAACCTGAGGATTCCTCTCCAGTGCTGACATGGATCTTGGGGTACTTCTGGAGTCTCCCCAGGGGAGTCAGTCCTCATCTCGAATGCGGGCATGCACTTGCGCTTTCCTCCAGAGCGGTAGCAGCAGTGTAACGCTTCTACCGCGTGGATCAAAGGATCTATGGTTTTCCCTCGAGTCTTTCCCACGAGGCTTTCCCAAGAGGCTTTCCCACAGGGCTGTCCCACGTGCACACGTGGTGGGAGTCGATCCTCGGCTTGAACGTCAAGGCAGTGCAGGGAAAACAGGTTCCTCTGGAATGGACTGACACATCTGGGGGACTCTTGGAATGGTGGCACGACCCTGGAGTTCCTTTCGGCTTTCCTGTGGAGAGCGCCTCCTCTTGAGATGCGACGGGAACGCCGGGAATTCTTTCCCTACGAAACAGGGAAAGGATCCCTCATCTCGAGCTAGGAGGCGGAAACGGGGCTCCCCTGGATGTGTGCGGGACCCAACGTGCTTCCTCTCGAGTGGAGACGGGTATGTCGGGGAACTTCTTGAGTTGCAGCAAGGGTGTGAAGGACCCTTTGGAAGTTCCAGTGGTTAGACGTGATTAGCCTCGAGAAGCCTCAGCGGAATTGGGCCTCATCTCGCCTGGAGGGCAAAACGTCCTGGATTTTCTCGAGTTGCGGCAGGTGCTCTCAACTTACGACGGGGACCTCAGGGACCCGCTCTGGTTGCCTCAGGAAAGGCCAGTCCCCATGCGAGTTCCTCGGGGGCCTCTCGGGATTCCTCTCCCGTCGATGCCGGGGCCTAAGACCTTGTGTGGAGTCGGGGCCGGAACCTGAGGATTCCTCTCCAGTGCAGACATGGATCTTGGGGTACTTCTGGAGTCTCCCCAGGGGAGTCAGTCCTCGTCTCAAATGCGGGCATGCACTTGCGCTTTCCTCCAGAGCGGTAGCAGCAGTGTCACGCAGTCCGCCGCGTGGATCAAAGGATCTATGGTTTTCCCTCGAGTCTTTCCCACGAGTCTTTCCCACGAGGCTTTCCCACAGGGCTGTCCCACGTGCACACGTGGTGGGACTCGATCCTCGTCTTGAACGTCAAGGCAGTGCAGGGAAAACAGGTTCCTCTGGAATGGACTGACACATCTGGGGGACTCTTGGAATGGTGGCACGACCCTGGAGTTCCTCTCGCCTTTCCTGTGGAGAGCGCCTCCTCTTGAGATGCGACGGGAACCCCGGGAATTCTTTCCCTACGAAACAGGGAAAGGATCCCTCATCTCGAGCTAGGAGGCGGAAACGGGGCTCCCCTGGATGTGTGCGGGACCCCACGTGCTTCCTCTCGAGTGAGACGGGTATGTCGGGGAACTTCTTGAGTTGCAGCAAGGGTGTGAAGGACCCCTTGGAAGTTCCAGTGGTTAGACGTGATTAGCCTCGAGTAGCCTCAGCGGAAATGGGCCTCATCTCGCCTGGAGTGCAAAACCTCCTGGATTTTCTCGAGTTGCGGCAGGTGCTCTCGACTTACGACGGGGACCTCAGGGACCCGCTCTGGTGGCCTTAGGAAAGGCCAGTCCCCATGCGAGTTCCCCTGGGGCCTCTGGGGATTCCTCTCCCGTCGATGCCGGGGCCTAAGACCTTGTGTGGATTCGGGGCCGGAAACTGAGGATTCCTCTCCAGTGCTTCCATGGATCTTGGGGTACTTCTGGAGTCTCCCCAGGGGAGTCAGTCCTCGTCTCGAATGCGGGATTGCACTTGCGCTTTCCTTCAGAGCGGTAGCAGCAGTGTCACGCAGTCCGCCGCGTGGATCAAAGGATCTATGGTTTTCCCTCGAGTCTTTCCCACGAGGCTTTCCCACGAGGCTTTCCCACAGGGCTGTCCCAAGTGCACACGTGATGGGAGTCGATCCTCGGCTTGAACGTCAAGGCAGTGCAGGGAAAACAGGTTACTCTGGAATGGACTGACACATCTGGGGGTCTCTTGGAATGGTGGCACGACCCTGGAGTTCCTCTCGCCTTTCCTGTGGAGAGCGCCTCCTCTTGAGATGCGACGGGAACGCCGGGAATTCTTTCCCTGCGAAACAGGGAAAGGATCCCTCATCTCGAACTAGGAGGGGTAAACGGGGCTCCCCTGGATGTGTGCGGGACCCCACGTGCTACCTCTCGAGTGGAGACGGGTATGTCGGGGAACTTCTTGAGTTGCAGCAAGGGTGTGAAGGACCCTTTGGAAGTTCCAGTGGTTAGATGTGATTAGCCTCGAGAAGCCCCAGCGGAAATGGGCTTCATCTCGCCTGGAGGGCAAAACCTCCTGGATTTTCTCGAGTTGCGGCAGGTGCTCTCGACTTACGACGGGGACCTCAGGGACCCGCTCTGGTGGCCTCAGGAAAGACCAGTCCCCATGCGAGTTCCTCGGGGGCCTCTCGGGATTCCTCTCCCGTCGATGCCGGGGCCTAAGACCTTGTGTGGAGTCGGGGCCGGAACCTGAGGATTCCTCTCCAGTGCTGACATGGATCTTGGGGTACTTCTGGAGTCTCCCCAGGGGAGTCAGTCCTCGTCTCGAATGCGGGCATGCACTTGCGCTTTCCTCCAGAGCGGTAGCAGCAGTGTCACGCAGTCCGCCGCGTGGATCAAAGGATCTATGGTTTTCCCTCGAGTCTTTCCCACGAGGCTTTCCCACGAGGCTTTCCCACAGGGCTGTCCCACGTGCACACGTGGTGGGAGTCGATCCTCGGCTTGAACGTCAAGGCAGTGCAGGGGAAACAGGTTCCTCTGGAAAGGACTGACACATCTGGGGGACTCTTGGAATGGTGGCATGACCCTGGAGTTCCTCTCGCCTTTCCTGTGGAGAGCGCCTCCTCTTGAGATGCGACGGGAACGCCGGGAATTCTTTCCCTACGAAACAGGGAAAGGATCCCTCATCTCGAGCTAGGAGGCGGAAACGGGGCTCCCCTGGATGTGTGCGGGACACCACGTGCTTCCTCTCGAGTGGAGACGGGTATGTCGGGGAACTTCTTGAGTTGCAGCAAGGGTGTGAAGGACCCTTTGGAAGTTCCAGTGGTTAGATGTGATTGGCCTCGAGAAGCCTCAGCGGAAATGGGCCTCATCTCGCTTGGAGGGCAAAACCTCCTGGATTTTCTCGAGTTGCGGCAGGTGCTCTCGACATACGACGGGGACCTCAGGGACCCGCTCTGGTGGCCTCAGGAAAGGCCAGTCCCCAGGCGAGTTCCTCGGGGGCCTCTCGGGATTCCTCTCTCGTCCATGACGGGGCCTAAGACCTTGTGTGGAGTCGGGGCCGGAACCTGAGGATTCCTCTCCAGTGCTGACATGGATCTTGGGGTACTTCTGGAGTCTCCCCAAGGGGAGTCAGTCCTCGTCTCGAATGCGGGCATGCACTTGCGCTTTCCTCCAGAGCGGTAGCAGCAGTGTCACGCAGTCCGCCGCGTGGATCAAAGGATCTATGGTTTTCCCTCGAGTCTTTCCCACGAGGCTTTCCCACGAGGCTTTCCCACAGGGCTGTCCCACGTGCACACGTGGTGGGAGTCGATCCTCGGCTTGAACGTCAAGGCAGTGCAGGGAAAACAGGTTCCTCTGGAATGGACTGACACATCTGGGGGACTCTTGGAATGGTGGCACGACCCTGGAGTTCCTCTCGCCTTTCCTGTGGAGAGCGCCTCCTCTTGAGATGCGACGGGAACGCCGGGAATTCTTTCCCTACGAAACAGGGAAAGGATCCCTCATCTCGAGCTAGGAGGCGGAAACGGGTCTCCCCTGGATGTGTGCGGGACCCACGTGCTTCCTCTTGAGTGGAGACGGGTATGTCGGGGAACTTCTTGAGTTGCAGCAAGGGTGTGAAGGACCCTTTGGAAGTTCCAGTGGTTAGACGTGATTAGCCTCGAGAAGCCTCAGCGGAAATGGGCCTCATCTCGCCTGGAGGGCAAAACCTCCTGGATTTTCTCGAGTTGCGGCAGGTGCTCTCAACTTACGACGGGGACCTCAGGGACCCGCTCTGGTGGCCTCAGGAAAGGCCAGTCCCCATGCGAGTTCCTCGGGGGCCTCTCGGGATTCCTCTCCCGTCGATGCCGGTGCCTAAGACCTTGTGTGGAGTCGGGGCCGGAACCTGAGGATTCCTCTCCAGTGCTGACATGGATCTTGGGGTACTTCTGGAGTTTCCCCGGGGAGTCAGTCCTCGTCTCGAATGCGGGCATGCACTTGCGCTTTCCTCCAGAGCGGTAGCAGCAGTGTCACGCAGTCCGCCGCGTGGATAAAAGGATCTATGGTTTTCCCTCGAGTTTTTCCCACGAGGCTTTCCCACGAGGCTTTCCCACAGGGCTGTCCCACGTGCACACGTGGTGGGAGTCGATCCTCGGCTTGAACGTCAAGGCAGTGCAGGGAAAACAGGTTCCTCTGGAATGGACTGACACATCTGGGGGACTCTTGGAATGGTGGCACGACCCTGGAGTTCCTCTCGCCTTTCCTGTGGAGAGCGCCTCCTCTTGAGATGCGACGGGAACGCCGGGAATTCTATCCCTACGAAACAGGGAAAGGATCCCTCATCTCGAGCTAGGAGGCGGAAACGGGGCTCCCCTGGATGTGTGCGGGACCCCACGTGCTTCCTCTCGAGTGGAGACGGGTATGTCGGGGAACTTCTTGAGTTGCAGCAAGGGTGTGAAGGACCCTTTGTAAGTTCCAGTGGTTAGACGTGATTGGCCTCGAGAAGCCTCAGCGGAAATGGGCCTCATCTCGCCTGGAGGGCAAAACCTCCTGGATTTTCTCGAGTTGTGGCAGGTGCTCTCGACTTACGACGGGGACCTCAGGGACCCGCTCTGGTGGCCTCAGGAAAGGCCAGTCCCCATGCGAGTTCCTCGGGGGCCTCTCGGGATTCCTCTCCCGTCGATGCCGGGGCCTAAGACCTTGTGTGGAGTCGGGGCCGGAACCTGAGGATTCCTCTCCAGTGCTGACATGGATCTTGGGGTATTTCTGGAGTCTCCCCAGGGGAGTCAGTCCTCGTCTCGAATGCGGGCATGCACTTGCGCTTTCCTCCAGAGCGGTAGCAGCAGTGTCACGCAGTCCGCCGCGTGGATCAAAGGATCTATGGTTTTCCCTCGAGTCTTTCCCATGAGGCTTTCCCACGAGGCTTTCCACAGGGCTGTCCCACGTGCACACGTGGTGGGAGTCGATCCTCGGCTTGAACGTCAAGGCAGTGCAGGGAAAACAGTTTCCTCTGGAATGGACTGACACATCTGGGGGACTCTTGGAATGGTGGCACGACCCTGGAGTTCCTCTCGCCTTTCCTGTGGAGAGCGCCTCCTCTTGAGATGCGACGGGAACGCCGGGAATTCTTTCCCTACGAAACAGGGAAAGGATCCCTCATCTCGAGCTAGGAGGCGGAAACGGGGCTCCCCTGGATGTGTGCGGGACCCCACGTGCTTCCTCTCGAGTGGAGACGGGTGTGTCGTGGAACTTCTTGAGTTGCAGCAAGGGTGTGAAGGACCCTTTGGAAGTTCCAGTGGTTAGATGTGATTGGCCTCGAGAAGCCTCACCGGAAATGGGCCTCATCTCGCCTGGAGGGCAAAACCTCCTGGATTTTTTCGAGTTGCGGCAGGTGCTCTCGACTTACGACGGGGACCTCAGGGACCCGCTCTGGTGGCCTCAGGAAAGGCCAGTCCCCATGCGAGTTCCTCGGGGGCCTCTCGGGATTCCTCTCCCGTCGATGCCGGGGCCTAAGACCTTGTGTGGAGTCGGGGCCGGAACCTGAGGATTCCTCTCCAGTGCTGACATGGATCTTGGGGTACTTCTGGAGTCTCCCCAGGGGAGTCAGTCCTCGTCTCGAATGCGGGCATGCACTTGCGCTTTCCTCCAGAGCGGTAGCAGCAGTGTCACGCAGTCCGCCGCGTGGATCAAAGGATCTATGGTTTTCCCTCGAGTCTTTCCCACGAGGCTTTCCCACGAGGCTTTCCCACAGGGCTGTCCCACGTGCACACGTGGTGGGAGTGGACCTCGGCTTGAACGTCAAGGCAGTGCAGGGAAAACAGGTTCCTCTGGAATGGACTGACACATCTGGGTGACTCTTGGAATGGTGTCACGACCCTGGAGTACCTCTCGCCTTTCCTGTGGAGAGCGCCTCCTCTTGAGATGCGACGGGAACGCCGGGAATTCTTTACCTACGAAACAGGGAAAGGATCCCTCATCTCGAGCTAGGAGGCGGAAACAGGGCTCCCCTGGATGTGTGCGGGACCCACGTGCTTCCTCTCGAGTGGAGACGGGTATGTCGGGGAACTTCTTGAGTTGCAGCAAGGGTGTGAAGGACCCTTTGGAAGTTCCAGTGGTTAGACGTGATTAGCCTCGAGAAGCCTCAGCGGAAATGGGCCTCATCTCGCCTGGAGGGCAAAACCTCCTGGATTTTCTCGAGTTGCGGCAGGTGCTCTCGACTTACGACGGGGACCTCTGGGACCCGCTCTGGTGGCCTCAGGAAAGGCCAGTCCCCATGCGAGTTCCTCGGGGGCCTCTCGGGATTCCTCTCCCGTTGATGCCGGGGCCTAAGACCTTGTGTGGAGTCGGGGCCGGAACCTGAGTATTCCTCTCCAGTGCTGACATGGATCTTGGGGTACTTCTGGAGTCTCCCCAGGGGAGTCAGTCCTCGTCTCGAATGCGGGCATGCACTTGCGCTTTCCTTCAGAGCGGTAGCAGCAGTGTCACGCAGTCCGCGGCGTGGATCAAAGCATCTATGGTTTTCCCTCGAGTCTTTCCCACGAGGCTTTCCCACAGGGCTGTCCCACGTGCACACGTGGTGGGAGTCGATCCTCGGCTTGAACGTCAAGGCAGTGCAGGGAAAACAGGTTCCTCTGCAATGGACTGACACATCTGGGTGACTCTTGGAATGTTGTCACGACCCTGGAGTTCCTCTCGCCTTTCCTGTGGAGAGCGCCTCCTCTTGAGATGCGACGGAAACGTCGGGAATTCTTTCCCTACGAAACAGGGAAAGGATCCCTCATCTCGAGCTAGGAGGCGGAAACGGGGCTCCCCTGGATGTGTGCGGGACCCACGTGCTTCCTCTCGTGTGGAGACGGGTATGTCGGGGAACTTCTTGAGTTGCAGCAAGGGTGTGAAGGACCCTTTGGAAGTTCCAGTGGTTAGACGTGATTAGCCTCGAGAAGCCTCAGCGGAAATGGGCCTCATCTCGCCTGGAGGGCAAAACCTCCTGGATTTTCACGAGTTGCCGCAGGTGCTCTCGACTTACGACGGGGACCTCAGGGACCCGCTCTGGTGGCCTCAGGAAAGGCCAGTCCCCATGCGAGTTCCTCGGGGGCCTCTCGGGATTCCTCTCCCGTCGATGCCGGGACCTAAGACCTTGTGTGGAGTCGGGGCCGGAACCTGAGGATTCCTCTCCAGTGCTGACATGGATCTTGGGGTACTTCTGGAGTCTCCCCAGGGGAGTCAGTCCTCGTCTCGAATGCGGGCATGCACTTGCGCTTTCCTCCAGAGCGGTAGCAGCAGTGTCACGCAGTCCGCCGCGTGGATCAAAGGATCTATGGTTTTCCCTCGAGTCTTTCCCACGAGGCTTTCCCACAGGGCTGTCCCACGTGCACACGTGGTGGGAGTCGATCCTCGGCTTGAACGTCAAGGCAGTGCAGGGAAAACAGGTTCCTCTGGAATGGACTGACACATCTGGGGGACTCTTGGAATGGTGGCATGACCCTGGAGTTCCTCTCGCCTTTCCTGTGGAGAGCGCCTCCTCTTGAGATGCGACGGGAACGCCGGGAATTCTTTCCCTACGAAACAGGGAAAGGATCCCTCATCTCGAGCTAGGAGGCGGAAACGGGGCTCCCCTGGATGTGTGCGGGACCCCACGTGCTTCCTCTCGAGTGGAGACGGGTATGTCGGGGAACTTCTTGAGTTGCAGCAAGGGTGTGAAGGACCCTTTGGAAGTTCCAGTGGTTAGATGTGATTGGCCTCGAGAAGCCTCAGCGGAAATGGGCCTCATCTCGCCTGGAGGGCAAAACCTCCTGGATTTTCTCAAGTTGCGGCAGGTGCTCTCGACTTACGACGGGGACCTCAGGGACCCGCTCTGGTGGACTCAGGAAAGGCCAGTCCCCATGAGAGTTCCTCGGGGGCCTCTCGGGATTCCTCTCCCGTCGATGCCGGGTCCTAAGACCTTGTGTGGAGTCGGGGCCGGAACCTGAGGATTCCTCTCCAGTGCTGACATGGATCTTGGGGTACTTCTGGAGTCTCCCCAGGGGAGTCAGTCCTCGTCTCGAATGCGGGCATGCACTTGCGCTTTCCTCCAGAGCGGTAGCAGCAGTGTCACGCAGTCCGCCGCGTGGATCAAAGGATCTATGGTTTTCCCTCGAGTCTTTCCCACGAGGCTTTCCCACGAGGCTTTCCACAGGGCTGTCCCACGTGCACACGTGGTGGGAGTCGATCCTCGGCTTGAACGTCAAGGCAGTGCAGGGAAAACAGGTTCCTCTGGAATGGACTGACACATCTGGGGGACTCTTGGAATGGTGGCACGACCCTGGAGTTCCTCTCGCCTTTCCTGTGGAGAGCGCCTCCTCTTGAGATGCGACGGGAACACCGGGAATTCTTTCCCTACGAAACAGGGAAAGGATCCCTCATCTCGAGCTAGGAGGCGGAAACGGGGCTCCCCTGGATGTGTGCGGGACCCACGTGCTTCCTCTCGAGTGGAGACGGGTATGTCGGGGAACTTCTTGAGTTGAAGCAAGGGTGTGAAGGACCCTTTGGAAGTTCCAGTGGTTAGACGTGATTAGCCTCGAGAAGCCTCAGCGGAAATGGGCCTCATCTCGCCTGGAGGGCAAAACCTCCTGGATTTTCACGAGTTGCCGCAGGTGCTCTCGACTTACGACGGGGACCTCAGGGACCCGCTCTGGTGGCCTCAGGAAAGGCCAGTCCCCATGCGAGTTCCTCGGGGGCGTCTCGGGATTCCTCTCCCGTCAATGCCGGGACCTAAGACCTTGTGTGGAGTCGGGGCCGGAACCTGAGGATTCCTCTCCAGTGCTGACATGGATCTTGGGGTACTTCTGGAGTCTCCCCAGGGGAGTCAGTCCTCGTCTCGAATGCGGGCATGCACTTGCGCTTTCCTCCAGAGCGGTAGCAGCAGTGTCACGCAGTCCGCCGCGTGGATCAAAGGATCTATGGTTTTCCCTCGAGTCTTTCCCACGAGGCTTTCCCACAGGGCTGTCCCACGTGCACACGTGGTGGGAGTCGATCCTCGGCTTGAACGTCAAGGCAGTGCAGGGAAAACAGGTTCCTCTGGAATGGACTGACACATCTGGGGGACTCTTGGAATGGTGGCATGACCCTGGAGTTCCTCTCGCCTTTCCTGTGGAGAGCGCCTCCTCTTGAGATGCGACGGGAACGCCGGGAATTCTTTCCCTACGAAACAGGGAAAGGATCCCTCATCTCGAGCTAGGAGGCGGAAACGGGGCTCCCCTGGATGTGTGCGGGACCCCACGTGCTTCCTCTCGAGTGGAGACGGGTATGTCGGGGAACTTCTTGAGTTGCAGCAAGGGTGTGAAGGACCCTTTGGAAGTTCCAGTGGTTAGATGTGATTGGCCTCGAGAAGCCTCAGCGGAAATGGGCCTCATCTCGCCTGGAGGGCAAAACCTCCTGGATTTTCTCAAGTTGCGGCAGGTGCTCTCGACTTACGACGGGGACCTCAGGGACCCGCTCTGGTGGACTCAGGAAAGGCCAGTCCCCATGAGAGTTCCTCGGGGGCCTCTCGGGATTCCTCTCCCGTCGATGCCGGGTCCTAAGACCTTGTGTGGAGTCGGGGCCGGAACCTGAGGATTCCTCTCCAGTGCTGACATGGATCTTGGGGTACTTCTGGAGTCTCCCCAGGGGAGTCAGTCCTCGTCTCGAATGCGGGCATGCACTTGCGCTTTCCTCCAGAGCGGTAGCAGCAGTGTCACGCAGTCCGCCGCGTGGATCAAAGGATCTATGGTTTTCCCTCGAGTCTTTCCCACGAGGCTTTCCCACGAGGCTTTCCACAGGGCTGTCCCACGTGCACACGTGGTGGGAGTCGATCCTCGGCTTGAACGTCAAGGCAGTGCAGGGAAACAGGTTCCTCTGGAATGGACTGACACATCTGGGGGACTCTTGGAATGGTGGCACGACCCTGGAGTTCCTCTCGCCTTTCCTGTGGAGAGCGCCTCCTCTTGAGATGCGACGGGAACACCGGGAATTCTTTCCCTACGAAACAGGGAAAGGATCCCTCATCTCGACCTAGGAGGCGGAAAAGGGGCTCCCCTGGATGTGTGCGGGACCCACGTGCTTCGTCTCGAGTGGAGTCGTGTATGTCGGGGAACTTCTTGAGTTGCAGCAAGGGTGTGAAGGACCCTTTGGAAGTTCCAGTGGTTAGACGTGATTAGCCTCGAGAAGCCTCAGCGGAAATGGGCCTCATCTCGCCTGGAGGGCAAAACCTCCTGGATTTTCTCGAGTTGCGGCAGGTGCTCTCGACTTACGACGGAGACCTCAGGGACCTGCTCTGGTGGCCTCAGGAAAGGCCAGTCCCCATGCGAGTTCCTCGGGGGCCTCTCGGGATTCCTCTCCCGTCGATGCCGGGGCCTAAGACCTTGTGTGGAGTCGGGGCCGGAACCTGAGGATTCCTCTCCAGTGCTGACATGGATCTTGGGGTACTTCTGGAGTCTCCCCAGGGGAGTCAGTCCTCATCTCGAATGCGGGCATGCACTTGCGCTTTCTTCCAGAGCGGTAGCAGCAGTGTAACGCTTCTACCGCATGGATCAAAGGATCTATGGTTTTCCCTCGAGTCTTTCCCACGAGGCTTTCCCACGAGGCTTTCCCACAGGGCTGTCCCACGTGCACACGTGGTGGGAGTCGATCCTCGGCTTGAACGTCAAGGCAGTGCAGGGAAAACAGGTTCCTCTGGAATGGACTGACACATCTGGGGGACTCTTGGAATGGTGGCACGACCCTGGAGTTCCTCTCGCCTTTCCTGTGGAGAGCGCCTCCTCTTGAGATGCGACGGGAACGCCGGGAATTCTTTCCCTACGAAACAGGGAAAGGATCCCTCATCTCGAGCTAGAAGGCGGAAACGGGGCTCCCCTGGATGTGTGCGGGACCCACGTGCTTCCTCTCGAGTGGAGACGGGTATGTCGGGGAACTTCTTGAGTTGCAGCAAGGGTGTGAAGGACCCTTTGGAAGTTCCAGTGGTTAGACGTGATTAGCCTCGAGAAGCCTCAGCGGAAATGGGCCTCATCTCGCCTGGAGGGCAAAACCTCCTGGATTTTCTCGAGTTGCGGCAGGTGCTCTCGACTTACGACGGGGACCTCAGGGACCCGCTCTGGTGGCCTCAGGAAAGGCCAGTCCCCATGCGAGTTCCTCGGGGGCGTCTCGGGATTCCTCTCCCGTCCATGCCGGGGCCTAAGACCTTGTGTGGAGTCGGGGCCGGAACCTGAGGATTCCTCTCCAGTGCTGACATGGATCTTGGGGTACTTCTGGAGTCTCCCCAGGGGAGTCAGTCCTCGTCTCGAATGCGGGCATGCACTTGCGCTTTCCTCCAGAGCGGTAGCAGCAGTGTCACGCAGTCCGCCGCGTGGATCAAAGGATCTATGGTTTTCCCTCGAGTCTTTCCCACGAGGCTTTCCCACGAGGCTTTCCCACAGGGCTGTCCCACGTGCACACGTTGTGGGAGTCGATCCTCGGCTTGAACGTCAAGGCAGTGCAGGGAAAACAGGTTCCTCTGGAATGGACTGACACATCTGGGGCACTCTTGGAATGGTGGCATGACCCTGGAGTTCCTCTCGCCTTTCCTGTGGAGAGCGCCTCCTCTTGAGATGCGACGGGAACGCCGGGAATTCTTTCTCTACGAAACAGGGAAAGGATCCCTCATCTCGAGCTAGGAGGCGGAAACCGGGCTCCCCTGGATGTGTGCGGGACCCCACGTGCTTCCTCTCGAGTGGAGACGGGTATGTCGGGGAACTTCTTGAGATGCAGCAAGGGTGTGAAGGACCCTTTGGAAGTTCCAGTGGTTAGATGTGATTGGCCTCGAGAAGCCTCAGCGGAAATGGGCCTCATCTCGCCTGGAGGGCAAAACCTCCTGGATTTTCTCAAGTTGTGGCAGGTGCTCTCGACTTACGACGGGGACCTCAGGGACCCGCTCTGGTGGCCTCAGGAAAGGCCAGTTCCCATGCGAGTTCCTCGGGGGCCTCTCGGTATTCCTCTCCCGTCGATGCCGGGGCCTAAGACCTTGTGTGGAGTCGGGGCCGGAACCTGAGGATTCCTCTCCAGTGCTGACATGGATCTTGGGGTACTTCTGGAGTCTCCCCAGGGGAGTCAGTCCTCGTCTCGAATGCGGGCATGCACTTGCGCTTTCCTCCAGAGCGGTAGCAGCAGTGTCACGCAGTCCGCCGCGTGGATCAAAGGATCTATGGTTTTCCCTCGAGTCTTTCCCACGAGGCTTTCCCACGAGGCTTTCCCACAGGGCTGTCCCACGTGCACACGTGGTGGGAGTCGATCCTCGGCTTGAACGTCAAGGCAGTGCAGGGAAAACAGGTTCCTCTGGAATGGACTGACACATCTGGGGGACTCTTGGAATGGTGGCACGACCCTGGAGTTCCTCTCGCCTTTCCTGTGGAGAGCGCCTCCTCTTGAGATGCGACGGGAACGCCGGGAATTCTTTCCCTACGAAACAGGGAAAGGATCCCTCATCTCGAGCTAGGAGGCGGAAACGGGGCTCCCCTGGATGTGTGCGGGACCCCACGTGCTTCCTCTCGAGTGGAGACGGGTATGTCGGGGAACTTCTTGAGTTGCAGCAAGGGTGTGAAGGACCCTTTGTAAGTTCCAGTGGTTAGACGTGATTGGCCTCGAGAAGCCTCAGCGGAAATGGGCCTCATCTCGCCTGGAGGGCAAAACCTCCTGGATTTTCTCAAGTTGTGGCAGGTGCTCTCGACTTACGACGGGGACCTCAGGGACCCGCTCTGGTGGCCTCAGGAAAGGCCAGTCCCCATGCGAGTTCCTCGGGGGCCTCTCGGGATTCCTCTCCCGTCGATGCCGGGGCCTAAGACCTTGTGTGGAGTCGGGGCCGGAACCTGAGGATTCCTCTCCAGTGCTGACATGGATCTTGGGGTACTTCTGGAGTCTCCCCAGGGGAGTCAGTCCTCGTCTCGAATGCGGGCATGCACTTGCGCTTTCCTCCAGAGCGGTAGCAGCAGTGTCACGCAGTCCGCCGCGTGGATCAAAGGATCTATGGTTTTCCCTCGAGTCTTTCCCACGAGGCTTTCCCACGAGGCTTTCCCACAGGGCTGTCCCACGTGCACACGTGGTGGGAGTCGATCCTCGGCTTGAACGTCAAGGCAGTGCAGGGAAAACAGGTTCCTCTGGAATGGACTGACACATCTGGGGGACTCTTGGAATGGTGGCACGACCCTGGAGTTCCTCTCGCCTTTCCTGTGGAGAGCGCCTCCTCTTGAGATGCGACGGGAACGCCGGGAATTCTTTCCCTACGAAACAGGGAAAGGATCCCTCATCTCGAGCTAGGAGGCGGAAACGGGGCTCCCCTGGATGTGTGCGGGACCCCACGTGCTTCCTCTCGAGTGGAGACGGGTATGTCGGGGAACTTCTTGAGTTGCAGCAAGGGTGTGAAGGACCCTTTGTAAGTTCCAGTGGTTAGACGTGATTGGCCTCGAGAAGCCTCAGCGGAAATGGGCCTCATCTCGCCTGGAGGGCAAAACCTCCTGGATTTTCTCGAGTTGTGGCAGGTGCTCTCGACTTACGACGGGGACCTCAGGGACCCGCTCTGGTGGCCTCAGGAAAGGCCAGTCCCCATGCGAGTTCCTCGGGGGCCTCTCGGGATTCCTCTCCCGTCGATGCCGGGGCCTAAGACCTTGTGTGGAGTCGGGGCCGGAACCTGAGGATTCCTCTCCAGTGCTGACATGGATCTTGGGGTACTTCTGGAGTCTCCCCAGGGGAGTCAGTCCTCGTCTCGAATGCGGGCATGCACTTGCGCTTTCCTCCAGAGCGGTAGCAGCAGTGTCACGCAGTCCGCCGCGTGGATCAAAGGATCTATGGTTTTCCCTCGAGTCTTTCCCATGAGGCTTTCCCACGAGGCTTTCCACAGGGCTGTCCCACGTGCACACGTGGTGGGAGTCGATCCTCGGCTTGAACGTCAAGGCAGTGCAGGGAAAACAGGTTCCTCTGGAATGGACTGACACATCTGGGGGACTCTTGGAATGGTGGCACGACCCTGGAGTTCCTCTCGCCTTTCCTGTGGAGAGCGCCTCCTCTTGAGAAGCGACGGGAACGCCGGGAATTCTTTCCCTACGAAACAGGGAAAGGATCCCTAATCTCGAGCTAGGAGGCGGAAAAGGGGCTCCCCTGGATGTGTGCGGGACCCCACGTGCTTCCTCTCGAGTGGAGACGGGTGTGTCGTGGAACTTCTTGAGTTGCAGCAAGGGTGTGAAGGACCCTTTGGAAGTTCCAGTGGTTAGATGTGATTGGCCTCGAGAAGCCTCACCGGAAATGGGCCTCATCTCGCCTGGAGGGCAAAACCTCCTGGATTTTTTCGAGTTGCGGCAGGTGCTCTCGACTTACGACGGGGACCTCAGGGACCCGCTCTGGTGGCCTCAGGAAAGGCCAGTCCCCATGCGAGTTCCTCGGGGGCCTCTCGGGATTCCTCTCCCGTCGATGCCGGGGCCTAAGACCTTGTGTGGAGTCGGGGCCGGAACCTGAGGATTCCTCTCCAGTGCTGACATGGATCTTGGGGTACTTCTGGAGTCTCCCCAGGGGAGTCAGTCCTCGTCTCGAATGCGGGCATGCACTTGCGCTTTCCTCCAGAGCGGTAGCAGCAGTGTCACGCAGTCCGCCGCGTGGATCAAAGGATCTATGGTTTTCCCTCGAGTCTTTCCCACGAGGCTTTCCCACGAGGCTTTCCCACAGGGCTGTCCCACGTGCACACGTGGTGGGAGTGGATCCTCGGCTTGAACGTCAAGGCAGTGCAGGGAAAACAGGTTCCTCTGGAATGGACTGACACATCTGGGTGACTCTTGGAATGGTGTCACGACCCTGGAGTTCCTCTCGCCTTTCCTGTGGAGAGCGCCTCCTCTTGAGATGCGACGGGAACGCCGGGAATTCTTTACCTACGAAACAGGGAAAGGATCCCTCATCTCGAGCTAGGAGGCGGAAACAGGGCTCCCCTGGATGTGTGCGGGACCCACGTGCTTCCTCTCGAGTGGAGACGGGTATGTCGGGGAACTTCTTGAGTTGCAGCAAGGGTGTGAAGGACCCTTTGGAAGTTCCAGTGGTTAGACGTGATTAGCCTCGAGAAGCCTCAGCGGAAATGGGCCTCATCTCGCCTGGAGGGCAAAACCTCCTGGATTTTCTCGAGTTGCGGCAGGTGCTCTCGACTTACGACGGGGACCTCAGGGACCCGCTCTGGTGGCCTCAGGAAAGGCCAGTCCCCATGCGAGTTCCTCGGGGGCCTCTCGGGATTCCTCTCCCGTTGATGCCGGGGCCTAAGACCTTGTGTGGAGTCGGGGCCGGAACCTGAGTATTCCTCCCCAGTGCTGACATGAATCTTGGGGTACTTCTGGAGTCTCCCCAGGGGAGTCAGTCCTCGTCTCGAATGCGGGCATGCACTTGCGCTTTCCTTCAGAGCGGTAGCAGCAGTGTCACGCAGTCCGCCGCGTGGATCAAAGGATCTATGGTTTTCCCTCGAGTCTTTCCCACGAGGCTTTCCCACAGGGCTGTCCCACGTGCACACGTGGTGGGAGTCGATCCTCGGCTTGAACGTCAAGGCAGTGCAGGGAAAACAGGTTCCTCTGGAATGGACTGACACATCTGGGGGACTCTTGGAATGGTGGCACGACCCTGGAGTTCCTCTCGCCTTTCCTGTGGAGAGCGCCTCCTCTTGAGATGCGACGGGAACGCCGGGAATTCTTTCCCTACGAAACAGGGAAAGGATCCCTCATCTCGAGCTAGGAGGCGGAAAAGGGGCTCCCCTGGATGTGTGCGGGACCCACGTGCTTCGTCTCGAGTGGAGTCGTGTATGTCGGGGAACTTCTTGAGTTGCAGCAAGGGTGTGAAGGACCCTTTGGAAGTTCCAGTGGTTAGACGTGATTAGCCTCGAGAAGCCTCAGCGGAAATGGGCCTCATCTCGCCTGGAGGGCAAAACCTCCTGGATTTTCTCGAGTTGCGGCAGGTGCTCTCGACTTACGACGGAGACCTCAGGGACCTGCTCTGGTAGCCTCAGGAAAGGCCAGTCCCCATGCGAGTTCCTCGGGGGCCTCTCGGGATTCCTCTCCCGTCGATGCCGGGGCCTAAGACCTTGTGTGGAGTCGGGGCCGGAACCTGAGGAGTCCTCTCCAGTGCTGACATGGATCTTGGGGTACTTCTGGAGTCTCCCCAGGGGAGTCAGTCCTCATCTCGAATTCGGGCATGCACTTGCGCTTTCCTCCAGAGCGGTAGCAGCAGTGTAACGCTTCTACCGCGTGGATCAAAGGATCTATGTTTTTCCCTCGAGTCTTTCCCACGAGGCTTTCCCACGAGGCTTTCCCACAGGGCTGTCCCACGTGCACACGTGGTGGGAGTGGATCCTCGGCTTGAACGTCAAGGCAGTGCAGGGAAAACAGGTTCCTCTGGAATGGACTGACACATCTGGGTGACTCTTGGAATGGTGTCACGACCCTGGAGTTCCTCTCGCCTTTCCTGTGGAGAGCGCCTCCTCTTGAGATGCGACGGGAACGCCGGGAATTCTTTACCTACGAAACAGGGAAAGGATCCCTCATCTCGAGCTAGGAGGCGGAAACAGGGCTCCCCTGGATGTGTGCGGGACCCACGTGCTTCCTCTCGAGTGGAGACGGGTATGTCGGGGAACTTCTTGAGTTGCAGCAAGGGTGTGAAGGACCCTTTGGAAGTTCCAGTGGTTAGACGTGATTAGCCTCGAGAAGCCTCAGCGGAAATGGGCCTCATCTCGCCTGGAGGGCAAAACCTCCTGGATTTTCTCGAGTTGCGGCAGGTGCTCTCGACTTACGACGGGGACCTCAGGGACCCGCTCTGGTGGCCTCAGGAAAGGCCAGTCCCCATGCGAGTTCCTCGGGGGCCTCTCGGGATTCCTCTCCCGTTGATGCCGGGGCCTAAGACCTTGTGTGGAGTCGGGGCCGGAACCTGAGTATTCCTCCCCAGTGCTGACATGAATCTTGGGGTACTTCTGGAGTCTCCCCAGGGGAGTCAGTCCTCGTCTCGAATGCGGGCATGCACTTGCGCTTTCCTTCAGAGCGGTAGCAGCAGTGTCACGCAGTCCGCCGCGTGGATCAAAGGATCTATGGTTTTCCCTCGAGTCTTTCCCACGAGGCTTTCCCACAGGGCTGTCCCACGTGCACACGTGGTGGGAGTCGATCCTCGGCTTGAACGTCAAGGCAGTGCAGGGAAAACAGGTTCCTCTGGAATGGACTGACACATCTGGGGGACTCTTGGAATGGTGGCACGACCCTGGAGTTCCTCTCGCCTTTCCTGTGGAGAGCGCCTCCTCTTGAGATGCGACGGGAACGCCGGGAATTCTTTCCCTACGAAACAGGGAAAGGATCCCTCATCTCGAGCTAGGAGGCGGAAAAGGGGCTCCCCTGGATGTGTGCGGGACCCACGTGCTTCGTCTCGAGTGGAGTCGTGTATGTCGGGGAACTTCTTGAGTTGCAGCAAGGGTGTGAAGGACCCTTTGGAAGTTCCAGTGGTTAGACGTGATTAGCCTCGAGAAGCCTCAGCGGAAATGGGCCTCATCTCGCCTGGAGGGCAAAACCTCCTGGATTTTCTCGAGTTGCGGCAGGTGCTCTCGACTTACGACGGAGACCTCAGGGACCTGCTCTGGTAGCCTCAGGAAAGGCCAGTCCCCATGCGAGTTCCTCGGGGGCCTCTCGGGATTCCTCTCCCGTCGATGCCGGGGCCTAAGACCTTGTGTGGAGTCGGGGCCGGAACCTGAGGATTCCTCTCCAGTGCTGACATGGATCTTGGGGTACTTCTGGAGTCTCCCCAGGGGAGTCAGTCCTCATCTCGAATTCGGGCATGCACTTGCGCTTTCCTCCAGAGCGGTAGCAGCAGTGTAACGCTTCTACCGCGTGGATCAAAGGATCTATGTTTTTCCCTCGAGTCTTTCCCACGAGGCTTTCCCACGAGGCTTTCCCACAGGGCTGTCCCACGTGCACACGTGGTGGGAGTGGATCCTCGGCTTGAACGTCAAGGCAGTGCAGGGAAAACAGGTTCCTCTGGAATGGACTGACACATCTGGGTGACTCTTGGAATGGTGTCACGACCCTGGAGTTCCTCTCGCCTTTCCTGTGGAGAGCGCCTCCTCTTGAGATGCGACTGAAACGCCGGGAATTCTTTCCCTACGAAACAGGGAAAGGATCCCTCATCTCGAGCTTGGAGGCGGAAACGGGGCTCCCCTGGATGTGTGCGGGACCCACGTGCTTCCTCTCGAGTGGAGACGGGTATGTCGGGGAACTTCTTGAGTTGAAGCAATTGTGTGAAGGACCCTTTGGAAGTTCCAGTGGTTAGACGTGATTAGCCTCGAGAAGCCTCAGCGGAAATGGGCCTCATCTCGCCTGGAGGGCAAAACCTCCTGGATTTTCACGAGTTGCCGCAGGTGCTCTCGACTTACGACGGGGACCTCAGGGACCCGCTCTGGTGGCCTCAGGAAAGGCCAGTCCCCATGCGAGTTCCTCGGGGGTGTCTCGGGATTCCTCTCCCGTCAATGCCGGGACCTAAGACCTTGTGTGGAGTCGGGGCCGGAACCTGAGGATTCCTCTCCAGTGCTGACATGGATCTTGGGGTACTTCTGGAGTCTGCCCAGGGGAGTCAGTCCTCGTCTCGAATGCGGGCATGCACTTGCGCTTTCCTCCAGAGTGGTAGCAGCAGTGTCACGCAGTCCGCCGCGTGGATCAAAGGATCTATGGTTTTCCCTCGAGTCTTTCCCACGAGGCTTTCCCACGAGGCTTTCCCACAGGGCTGTCCCACGTGCACACGTGGTGGGAGTCGAACCTCGGCTTGAACGTCAAGGCAGTGCAGGGAAAACAGGTTCCTCTGGAATGGACTGACACATCTGGGGGACTCTTGGAATGGTGGCATGACCCTGGAGTTCCTCTCGCCTTTCCTGTGGAGAGCGCCTCCTCTTGAGATGCGACGGGAACGCCGGGAATTCTTTCCCTACGAAACAGGGAAAGGATCCCTCATCTCGAGCTAGGAGGCGGAAACGGGGCTCCCCTGGATGTGTGCGGGACACCACGTGCTTCCTCTCGAGTGGAGACGGGTATGTCGGGGAACTTCTTGAGTTGCAGCAAGGGTGTGAAGGACCCTTTGGAAGTTCCAGTGGTTAGATGTGATTGGCCTCGAGAAGCCTCAGCGGAAATGGGCCTCATCTCGCCTGGAGGGCAAAACCTCCTGGATTTTCTCAAGTTGCGGCAGGTGCTCTCGACTTACGACGGGGACCTCAGGGACCCGCTCTGGTGGCCTCAGGAAAGGCCAGTCCCCATGCGAGTTCCTCCGGGGCCTCTTGGGATTCCTCTCCCGTCGATGCCGGGGCCTAAGACCTTGTGTGGAGTCGGGGCCGGAACCTGAGGATTCCTCTCCAGTGCTGACATGGATCTTGGGGTACTTCTGGAGTCTCCCCAGGGGAGTCAGTCCTCGTCTCGAATGCGGGCATGCACTTGCGCTTTCCTCCAGAGCGGTAGCAGCAGTGTCACGCAGTCCGCCGCGTGGATCAAAGGATCTATGGTTTTCCCTCGAGTCTTTCCCACGAGGCTTTCCCACGAGGCTTTCCCACAGGGCTGTCCCACGTGCACACGTGGTGGGAGTGGATCCTCGGCTTGAACGTCAAGGCAGTGCAGGGAAAACAGGTTCCTCTGGAATGGACTGACACATCTGGGGGACTCTTGGAATGGTGGCACGACCCTGGAGTTCCTCTCGCCTTTCCTGTGGAGAGCGCCTCCTCTTGAGATGCGACGGGAACGCCGGGAATTCTTTCCCTACGAAACAGGGAAAGGATCCCTCATCTCGAGCTAGGAGGCGGAAAAGGGGCTCCCCTGGATGTGTGCGGGACCCACGTGCTTCGTCTCGAGTGGAGTCGTGTATGTCGGGGAACTTCTTGAGTTGCAGCAAGGGTGTGAAGGACCCTTTGGAAGTTCCAGTGGTTAGACGTGATTAGCCTCGAGAAGCCTCAGCGGAAATGGGCCTCATCTCGCCTGGAGGGCAAAACCTCCTGGATTTTCTCGAGTTGCGGCAGGTGCTCTCGACTTACGACGGAGACCTCAGGGACCTGCTCTGGTGGCCTCAGGAAAGGCCAGTCCCCATGCGAGTTCCTCGGGGGCCTCTCGGGATTCCTCTCCCGTCGATGCCGGGGCCTAAGACCTTGTGTGGAGTCGGGGCCGGAACCTGAGGATTCCTCTCCAGTGCTGACATGGATCTTGGGGTACTTCTGGAGTCTCCCCAGGGGAGTCAGTCCTCATCTCGAATTCGGGCATGCACTTGCGCTTTCCTCCAGAGCGGTAGCAGCAGTGTAACGCTTCTACCGCGTGGATCAAAGGATCTATGTTTTTCCCTCGAGTCTTTCCCACGAGGCTTTCCCACGAGGCTTTCCCACAGGGCTGTCCCACGTGCACACGTGGTGGGAGTGGATCCTCGGCTTGAACGTCAAGGCAGTGCAGGGAAAACAGGTTCCTCTGGAATGGACTGACACATCTGGGTGACTCTTGGAATGGTGTCACGACCCTGGAGTTCCTCTCGCCTTTCCTGTGGAGAGCGCCTCCTCTTGAGATGCGACTGAAACGCCGGGAATTCTTTCCCTACGAAACAGGGAAAGGATCCCTCATCTCGAGCTAGGAGGCGGAAACGGGGCTCCCCTGGATGTGTGCGGGACCCACGTGCTTCCTCTCGAGTGGAGACGGGTATGTCGGGGAACTTCTTGAGTTGAAGCAATTGTGTGAAGGACCCTTTGGAAGTTCCAGTGGTTAGACGTGATTAGCCTCGAGAAGCCTCAGCGGAAATGGGCCTCATCTCGCCTGGAGGGCAAAACCTCCTGGATTTTCACGAGTTGCCGCAGGTGCTCTCGACTTACGACGGGGACCTCAGGGACCCGCTCTGGTGGCCTCAGGAAAGGCCAGTCCCCATGCGAGTTCCTCGGGGGTGTCTCGGGATTCCTCTCCCGTCAATGCCGGGACCTAAGACCTTGTGTGGAGTCGGGGCCGGAACCTGAGGATTCCTCTCCAGTGCTGACATGGATCTTGGGGTACTTCTGGAGTCTGCCCAGGGGAGTCAGTCCTCGTCTCGAATGCGGGCATGCACTTGCGCTTTCCTCCAGAGTGGTAGCAGCAGTGTCACGCAGTCCGCCGCGTGGATCAAAGGATCTATGGTTTTCCCTCGAGTCTTTCCCACGAGGCTTTCCCACGAGGCTTTCCCACAGGGCTGTCCCACGTGCACACGTGGTGGGAGTCGAACCTCGGCTTGAACGTCAAGGCAGTGCAGGGAAAACAGGTTCCTCTGGAATGGACTGACACATCTGGGGGACTCTTGGAATGGTGGCATGACCCTGGAGTTCCTCTCGCCTTTCCTGTGGAGAGCGCCTCCTCTTGAGATGCGACGGGAACGCCGGGAATTCTTTCCCTACGAAACAGGGAAAGGATCCCTCATCTCGAGCTAGGAGGCGGAAACGGGGCTCCCCTGGATGTGTGCGGGACACCACGTGCTTCCTCTCGAGTGGAGACGGGTATGTCGGGGAACTTCTTGAGTTGCAGCAAGGGTGTGAAGGACCCTTTGGAAGTTCCAGTGGTTAGATGTGATTGGCCTCGAGAAGCCTCAGCGGAAATGGGCCTCATCTCGCCTGGAGGGCAAAACCTCCTGGATTTTCTCAAGTTGCGGCAGGTGCTCTCGACTTACGACGGGGACCTCAGGGACCCGCTCTGGTGGCCTCAGGAAAGGCCAGTCCCCATGCGAGTTCCTCTGGGGCCTCTTGGGATTCCTCTCCCGTCGATGCCGGGGCCTAAGACCTTGTGTGGAGTCGGGGCCGGAACCTGAGGATTCCTCTCCAGTGCTGACATGGATCTTGGGGTTCTTCTGGAGTCTCCCCAGGGGAGTCAGTCCTCGTCTCGAATGCGGGCATGCACTTGCGCTTTCCTCCAGAGCGGTAGCAGCAGTGTCACGCAGTCCGCCGCGTGGATCAAAGGATCTATGGTTTTCCCTCGAGTCTTTCCCACGAGGCTTTCCCACGAGGCTTTCCCACAGGGCTGTCCCACGTGCACACGTGGTGGGAGTGGATCCTCGGCTTGAACGTCAAGGCAGTGCAGGGAAAACAGGTTCCTCTGGAATGGACTGACACATCTGGGGGACTCTTGGAATGGTGGCACGACCCTGGAGTTCCTCTCGCCTTTCCTGTGGAGAGCGCCTCCTCTTGAGATGCGACGGGAACGCCGGGAATTCTTTCCCTACGAAACAGGGAAAGGATCCCTCATCTCGAGCTAGGAGGCGGAAACGGGGCTCCCCTGGATGTGTGCGGGACCCACGTGCTTCGTCTCGAGTGGAGTCGTGTATGTCGGGGAACTTCTTGAGTTGCAGCAAGGGTGTGAAGGACCCTTTGGAAGTTCCAGTGGTTAGACGTGATTAGCCTCGAGAAGCCTCAGCGGAAATGGGCCTCATCTCGCCTGGAGGGCAAAACCTCCTGGATTTTCTCGAGTTGCGGCAGGTGCTCTCGAATTACGACGGAGACCTAAGGGACCTGCTCTGGTGGCCTCAGGAAAGGCCAGTCCCCATGCGAGTTCCTCGGGGGCCTCTCGGGATTCCTCTCCCGTCGATGCCGGGGCCTAAGACCTTGTGTGGAGTTGGGGCCGGAACCTGAGGATTCCTCTCCAGTGCTGACATGGATCTTGGGGTACTTCTGGAGTCTCCCCAGGGGAGTCAGTCCTCATCTCGAATGCGGGCATGCACTTGCGCTTTCCTCCAGAGCGGTAGCAGCAGTGTAACGCTTCTACCGCGTGGATCAAAGGATCTATGGTTTTCCCTCGAGTCTTTCCCACGAGGCTTTCCCACGAGGCTTTCCCACAGGGCTGTCCCACGTGCACACGTGGTGGGAGTCGATCCTCGGCTTGAACGTCAAGGCAGTGCAGGGAAAACAGGTTCCTCTGGAATGGACTGACACATCTGGGGGACTCTTGGAATGGTGGCACGACCCTGGAGTTCCTCTCGCCTTTCCTGTGGAGAGCGCCTCCTCTTGAGATGCGACGGGAACGCCGGGAATTCTTTCCCTACGAAACAGGGAAAGGATCCCTCATCTCGAGCTAGGAGGCGGAAACGGGGCTCCCCTGGATGTGTGCGGGACCCACGTGCTTCCTCTCGAGTGGAGACGGGTATGTCGGGGAACTTCTTGAGTTGAAGCAAGGGTGTGAAGGACCCTTTGGAAGTTCCAGTGGTTAGACGTGATTAGCCTCGAGAAGCCTCAGCGGAAATGGGCCTCATCTCGCCTGGAGGGCAAAACCTCCTGGATTTTCACGAGTTGCCGCAGGTGCTCTCGACTTACGACGGGGACCTCAGGGACCCGCTCTGGTGGCCTCAGGAAAGGCCAGTCCCCATGCGAGTTCCTCGGGGGTGTCTCGGGATTCCTCTCCCGTCAATGCCGGGACCTAAGACCTTGTGTGGAGTCGGGGCCGGAACCTGAGGATTCCTCTCCAGTGCTGACATGGATCTTGGGGTACTTCTGGAGTCTCCCCAGGGGAGTCAGTCCTCGTCTCGAATGCGGGCATGCACTTGCGCTTTCCTCCAGAGCGGTAGCAGCAGTGTCACGCAGTCCGCCGCGTGGATCAAAGGATCTATGGTTTTCCCTCGAGTCTTTCCCACGAAGCTTTCCCACGAGGCTTTCCCACAGGGCTGTCCCACGTGCACACGTGGTGGGAGTCGATCCTCGGCTTGAACGTCAAGGCAGTGCAGGGAAAACAGGTTCCTCTGGAATGGACTGACACATCTGGGGGACTCTTGGAATGGTGGCATGACCCTGGAGTTCCTCTCGCCTTTCCTGTGGAGAGCGCCTCCTCTTGAGATGCGACGGGAACGCCGGGAATTCTTTCCCTACGAAACAGGGAAAGGATCCCTCATCTCGAGCTAGGAGGCGGAAACGGGGCTCCCCTGGATGTGTGCGGGACACCACGTGCTTCCTCTCGAGTGGAGACGGGTATGTCGGGGAACTTCTTGAGTTGCAGCAAGGGTGTGAAGGACCCTTTGGAAGTTCCAGTGGTTAGATGTGATTAGCCTCGAGAAGCCTCAGCGGAAATGGGCCTCATCTCGCCTGGAGGGCAAAACCTCCTGGATTTTCTCAAGTTGCGGCAGGTGCTCTCGACTTACGACGGGGACCTCAGGGACCCGCTCTGGTGGCCTCAGGAAAGGCCAGTCCCCATGCGAGTTCCTCGGGGGCGTCTCGGGATTCCTCTCCCGTCGATGCCGGGGCCTAAGACCTTGTGTGGAGTCGGGGCCGGAACCTGAGGATTCCTCTCCAGTGCTGACATGGATCTTGGGGTACTTCTGGAGTCTCCCCAGGGGAGTCAGTCCTCGTCTCGAATGCGGGCATGCACTTGCGCTTTCCTCCAGAGCGGTAGCAGCAGTGTCACGCAGTCCGCCGCGTGGATCAAAGGATCTATGGTTTTCCCTTGAGTTTTTCCCACGAGGCTTTCCCACGAGGCTTTCCCACAGGGCTGTCCCACGTGCACACGGGGTGGGAGTGGATCCTCGGCTTGAACGTCAAGGCAGTGCAGGGAAAACAGGTTCCTCTGGAATGGACTGACACATCTGGGGGACTCTTGGAATGGTGGCACGACCCTGGAGTTCCTCTCGCCTTTCCTGTGGAGAGCGCCTCCTCTTGAGATGCGACGGGAACGCCGGGAATTCTTTCCCTACGAAACAGGGAAAGGATCCCTCATCTCGAGCTAGGAGGCGGAAACGGGGCTCCCTGGATGTGTGCGGGACCCCACGTGCTTCCTCACGAGTGGAGACGGGTATGTCGGGGAAATTCTTGAGTTGCAGCAAGAGTGTCAAGGACCCTTTGGAAGTTCCAGTGGTTAGACGTGATTAGCCACGAGAAGCCTCAGCGGAAATGGGCCTCATCTCGCCTGGAGGGCAAAACCTCCTGGATTTTCTCGAGTTTCGGCAGGTGCTCTCGACTTACGACCGGGACCTCAGGGACCCGCTCTGGTGGCCTCAGGAAAGGCCAGTCCCCATGCGAGTTCCTCGGGGGCCTCTCAGGATTCCACTCCCGTCGATGCCGGGGCCTAAGACCTTGTGTGGAGTCGGGGCCGGAACCTGAGGATTCCTCTCCAGTGCTGACATGGAACTTGGGGTACTTCTGGAGTCTCCCCAGGGGAGTCAGTCCTCGTCTCGAATGCGGGCATGCACTTGCGCTTTCCTCCAGATCGGTAGCAGCAGTGTCACTCAGTCCGCCGCGTGGATCAAAGGATCTATGGTTTTCCCTCGAGTCTTTCCCACGAAGCTTTCCCACGAGGCTTTCCCACAGGGCTGTCCCACGTGCACACGTGGTGGGAGTCGATCCTCGGCCTGAACGTCAAGGCAGTGCAGGGAAAACAGGTTCCTCTGGAATGAAATGACACATCTGGGGGACTCTTGGAATGGTGGCACGACCCTGGAGTTCCTCTCGCCTTTCCTGTGGAGAGCGCCTCCTCTTGAGATGCGACGGGAACGCCGGGAATTCTTTCCCTACGAAACAGGGAAAGGATCCCTCATCTCGAGCTAGGAGGCGGAAACGGGGCTCCCCTGGATGTGTGCGGGACACCACGTGCTTCCTCTCGAGTGCAGACGGGTATGTCGGGGAACTTCTTGAGTTGCAGCAAGGGTGTGAAGGACCCTTTGGAAGTTCCAGTGGTTAGATGTGATTGGCCTCGAGAAGCCTCAGCGGAAATGGGCCTCATCTCGCCTGGAGGGCAAAACCTCCTGGATTTTCTCAAGTTGCGGCAGGTGCTCTCGACTTACGACGGGGACCTCAGGGACCCGCTCTGGTGGCCTCAGGAATGGCCAGTCCCCATGCGAGTTCCTCGGGGGCCTCTTGGGATTCCTCTCCCGTCGATTCCGGGACCTAAGACCTTGTGTGGAGTCGGGGCCGGAACCTGAGGATTCCTCTCCAGTGCTGACATGGATCTTGGGGTACTTCTGGAGTCTCCCCAGGGGAGTCAGTCCTCGTCTCGAATGCGGGCATGCACTTGCCCTTTCCTCCAGAGCGGTAGCAGCAGTGTCACGCAGTCCGCCGCGTGGATCAAAGGATCTATGGTTTTCCCTCGAGTCTTTCCCACGAGGCTTTCCCACGAGGCTTTCCCACAGGGCTGTCCCACGTGCACACGTGGTGGGAGTGGATCCTCGGCTTGAACGTCAAGGCAGTGCAGGGAAAACAGGTTCCTCTGGAATGGACTGACACATCTGGGGGACTCTTGGAATGGTGGCACGACCCTGGAGTTCCTCTCGCCTTTCCTGTGGAGAGCGCCTCCTCTTGAGATGCGACGGGAACGCCGGGAATTCTTTCCCTACGAAACAGGGAAAGGATCCCTCATCTCGAGCTAGGAGGCGGAAACGGGGCTCCCCTGGATGTGTGCGGGACCCACGTGCTTCGTCTCGAGTGGAGTCGTGTATGTCGGGGAACTTCTTGAGTTGCAGCAAGGGTGTGAAGGACCCTTTGGAAGTTCCAGTGGTTAGACGTGATTAGCCTCGAGAAGCCTCAGCGGAAATGGGCCTCATCTCGCCTGGAGGGCAAAACCTCCTGGATTTTCTCGAGTTGCGGCAGGTGCTCTCGACTTACGACGGAGACCTCAGGGACCTGCTCTGGTGGCCTCAGGAAAGGCCAGTCCCCATGCGAGTTCCTCGGGGGCCTCTCGGGATTCCTCTCCCGTCGATGCCGGGGCCTAAGACCTTGTGTGGAGTCGGGGCCGGAACCTGAGGATTCCTCTCCAGTGCTGACATGGATCTTGGGGTACTTCTGGAGTCTCCCCAGGGGAGTCAGTCCTCATCTCGAATGCGGGCATGCACTTGCGCTTTCCTCCAGAGCGGTAGCAGCAGTGTAACGCTTCTACCGCGTGGATCAAAGGATCTATGGTTTTCCCTCGAGTCTTTCCCACGAGGCTTTCCCACGAGGCTTTCCCACAGGGCTGTCCCACGTGCACACGTGGTGGGAGTCGATCCTCGGCTTGAACGTCAAGGCAGTGCAGGGAAAACAGGTTCCTCTGGAATGGACTGACACATCTGGGGGACTCTTGGAATGGTGGCACGACCCTGGAGTTCCTCTCGCCATTCCTGTGGAGAGCGCCTCCTCTTGAGATGCGACTGAAACGCCGGGAATTCTTTCCCTACGAAACAGGGAAAGGATCCCTCATCTCGAGCTAGGAGGCGGAAACGGGGCTCCCCTGGATGTGTGCGGGACCCACGTGCTTCCTCTCGAGTGGAGACGGGTATGTCGGGGAACTTCTTGAGTTGAAGCAAGGGTGTGAAGGACCCTTTGGAAGTTCCAGTGGTTAGACGTGATTAGCCTCGAGAAGCCTCAGCGGAAATGGGCCTCATCTCGCCTGGAGGGCAAAACCTCCTGGATTTTCACGAGTTGCCGCAGGTGCTCTCGACTTACGACGGGGACCTCAGGGACCCGCTCTGGTGGCCTCAGGAAAGGCCAGTCCCAATGCGAGTTCCTCGGGGGTGTCTCGGGATTCCTCTCCCGTCAATGCCGGGACCTAAGACCTTGTGTGGAGTCGGGGCCGGAACCTGAGGATTCCTCTCCAGTGCTGACATGGATCTTGGGGTACTTCTGGAGTCTCCCCAGGGGAGTCAGTCCTCGTCTCGAATGCGGGCATGCACTTGCGCTTTCCTCCAGAGCGGTAGCAGCAGTGTCACGCAGTCCGCCGCGTGGATCAAAGGATCTATGGTTTTCCCTCGAGTCTTTCCCACGAGGCTTTCCCACGAGGCTTTCCCACAGGGCTGTCCCACGTGCACAAGTGGTGGGAGTCGAACCTCGGCTTGAACGTCAAGGCAGTGCAGGGAAAACAGGTTCCTCTGGAATGGACTGACACATCTGGGGGACTCTTGGAATGGTGGCATGACCCTGGAGTTCCTCTCGCCTTTCCTGTGGAGAGCGCCTCCTCTTGAGATGCGACGGGAACGCCGGGAATTCTTTCCCTACGAAACAGGGAAAGGATCCCTCATCTCGAGCTAGGAGGCGGAAACGGGGCTCCCCTGGATGTGTGCGGGACACCACGTGCTTCCTCTCGAGTGGAGACGGGTATGTCGGGGAACTTCTTGAGTTGCAGCAAGGGTGTGAAGGACCCTTTGGAAGTTCCAGTGGTTAGATGTGATTGGCCTCGAGAAGCCTCAGCGGAAATGGGCCTCATCTCGCCTGGAGGGCAAAACCTCCTGGATTTTCTCAAGTTGCGGCAGGTGCTCTCGACTTACGACGGGGACCTCAGGGACCCGCTCTGGTGGCCTCAGGAAAGGCCAGTCCCCATGCGAGTTCCTCGGGGGCCTCTCGGGATTCCTCTCCCGTCGATGCCGGGGCCTAAGACCTTGTGTGGAGTCGGGGCCGGAACCTGAGGATTCCTCTCCAGTGCTGACATGGATCTTGGGGTACTTCTGGAGTCTCCCCAGGGGAGTCAGTCCTCGTCTCGAATGCGGGCATGCTCTTGCGCTTTCCTCCAGAGCGGTAGCAGCAGTGTCACGCAGTCCGCCGCGTGGATCAAAGGATCTATGGTTTTCCCTCGAGTCTTTCCCACGAGGCTTTCCCACGAGGCTTTCCCACAGGGCTGTCCCACGTGCACACGGGGTGGGAGTGGATCCTCGGCTTGAACGTCAAGGCAGTGCAGGGAAAACAGGTTCCTCTGGAATGGACTGACACATCTGGGGGACTCTTGGAATGGTGGCACGACCCTGGAGTTCCTCTCGCCTTTCCTGTGGAGAGCGCCTCCTCTTGAGATGCGACGGGAACGCCGGGAATTCTTTCCCTACGAAACAGGGAAAGGATCCCTCATCTCGAGCTAGGAGGCGGAAACGGGGCTCCCCTGGATGTGTGCGGGACACCACGTGCTTCCTCACGAGTGGAGACGGGTATGTCGGGGAAATTCTTGAGTTGCAGCAAGAGTGTCAAGGACCCTTTGGAAGTTCCAGTGGTTAGACGTGATTAGCCACGAGAAGCCTCAGCGGAAATGGGCCTCATCTCGCCTGGAGGGCAAAACCTCCTGGATTTTCTCGAGTTGCGGCAGGTGCTCTCGACTTACGACCGGGACCTCAGGGACCCGCTCTGGTGGCCTCAGGAAAGGCCAGTCCCCATGCGAGTTCCTCGGGGGCCTCTCAGGATTCCACTCCCGTCGATGCCGGGGCCTAAGACCTTGTGTGGAGTCGGGGCCGGAACCTGAGGATTCCTCTCCAGTGCTGACATGGAACTTGGGGAACTTCTGGAGTCTCCCCAGGGGAGTCAGTCCTCGTCTCGAATGCGGGCATGCACTTGCGCTTTCCTCCAGAGCGGTAGCAGCAGTGTCACTCAGTCCGCCGCGTGGATCAAAGGATCTATGGTTTTCCCTCGAGTCTTTCCCACGAAGCTTTCCCACGAGGCTTTCCCACAGGGCTGTCCCACGTGCACACGTGGTGGGAGTCGATCCTCGGCCTGAACGTCAAGGCAGTGCAGGGAAAACAGGTTCCTCTGGAATGAAATGACACATCTGGGGGACTCTTGGAATGGTGGCACGACCCTGGAGTTCCTCTCGCCTTTCCTGTGGAGAGCGCCTCCTCTTGAGATGCGACGGGAACGCCGGGAATTCTTTCCCTACGAAACAGGGAAAGGATCCCTCATCTCGAGCTAGGAGGCGGAAACGGGGCTCCCCTGGATGTGTGCGGGACACCACGTGCTTCCTCTCGAGTGGAGACGGGTATGTCGGGGAACTTCTTGAGTTGCAGCAAGGGTGTGAAGGACCCTTTGGAAGTTCCAGTGGTTAGATGTGATTGGCCTCGAGAAGCCTCAGCGGAAATGGGCCTCATCTCGCCTGGAGGGCAAAACCTCCTGGATTTTCTCGAGTTGCGGCAGGTGCTCTCGACTTACGACGGGGACCTCAGGGACCCGCTCTGGTGGCCTCAGGAAAGGCCAGTCCCCATGCGAGTTCCTCGGGGGCCTCTCGGGATTCCTCTCCCGTCGATGCCGGGGCCTAAGACCTTGTGTGGAGTCGGGGCCGGAACCTGAGGATTCCTCTCCAGTGCTGACATGGATCTTGGGGTACTTCTGGAGTCTCCCCAGGGGAGTCAGTCCTTGTCTCGAATGCGGGCATGCACTTGTGCTTTCCTCCAGAGCGGTAGCAGCAGTGTCACGCAGTCCGCCGCGTGGATCAAAGGATCTATGGTTTTCCCTCGAGTCTGTCCCACGAGGCTTTCCCACGAGGCTTTCCCACAGGGCTGTCCCACGTGCACACGTGGTGGGAGTGGATCCTCGGCTTGAACGTCAAGGCAGTGCAGGGAAAACAGGTTCCTCTGGAATGGACTGACACATCTGGGGGACTCTTGGAATGGTGTCACGACCCTAGAGTTCCTCTCCCTTTCCTGTGGAGAGCGCCTCCTCTTGAGATGCGACGGGAACGCCGGGAATTCTTTCCCTACGAAACAGGGAAAGGATCCCTCATCTCGAGCTAGGAGGCGGAAACGGGGCTCCCCTGGATGTGTGCGGGACCCACGTGCTTCCTCACGAGTGGAGACGTGTATGTCGGGGAACTTCTTGAGTTGCAGCAAGGGTGTCAAGGACCCTTTGGAAGTTCCAGTGGTTAGACATGATTAGCGACGAGAAGCCTCAGCGGAAATGGGCCTCATCTCGCCTGGAGGGCAAAACCTCCTGGATTTTCTCGAGTTGCGGCAGGTGCTCTCGACTTACGACGGGGACCTCAGGGACCCGCTCTGGTGGCCTCAGGAAAGGCCAGTCCCGATGCGAGTTCCTCGGGGGCCTCTCAGGATTCCACTCCCGTCGATGCCGGGGCCTAAGACCTTGTGTGGAGTCGGGGCCGGAACCTGAGGATTCCTCTCCAGTGCTGACATGGATCTTGGGGTACTTCTGGAGTCTCCCCAGGGGAGTCAGTCCTCGTCTCGAATGCGGGCATGCACTTGCGCTTTCCTCCAGAGCGGTAGCAGCAGTGTCACGCAGTCCGCCGCGTGGATCAAAGGATCTATGGTTTTCCCTCGAGTCTTTCCCACGAGGCTTTCCCACGAGGCTTTCCCACAGGGCTGTCCCACGTGCACACGTGGTGGGAGTCGATCCTCGGCTTGAACGTCAAGGCAGTGCAGGGAAAACAGGTTCCTCTGGAATGGACTGACACATCTGGGGGACTCTTGGAATGGTGGCACGACTCTGGAGTTCCTCTCGCCTTTCCTGTGGAGAGCGCCTCCTCTTGAGATGCGACGGGAACGCCGGGAATTCTTTCCCTACGAAACAGGGAAAGGATCCCTCATCTCGAGCTAGGAGGCGGAAACGGGGCTCCCCTGTATGTGTGCGGGACCCCACGTGCTTCCTCTTGAGTGGAGACGGGTATGTCGGGGAACTTCTTGAGTTGCAGCAATGGTGTGAATGACCCTTTGGAAGTTCCAGTGGTTAGATGTGATTGGCCTCGAGAAGCCTCAGCGGAAATGGGCCTCATCTCGCCTGGAGGGCAAAACCTACTGAATTTTCTCGAGTTGCGGCAGCTGCTCTCGACTTACGATGGGGACCTCAGGGAACCGCTCTGTTGGCCTCAGGAAAAGCCAGTCCCCATGCGGGTTCCTAGGGGGCGTCTCGGGATTCCTCTCCCGTCGATGCCGGGGCCTAAGACCTTGTGTGGAGTCGGGGCCGGAACCTGAGGATTCCTCTCCAGTGCTGACATGGATCTTGGGGTACTTCTGGAGTCTCCCCAGGGGAGTCAGTTCTCGTCTCGAATGCGGGCATGCATTGCGCTTTCCTCCAGAGCGGTAGCAGCAGTGTCTCACAGTCCGCCGCGTGGATCAAAGGATCTATGGTTTTCCCTCGAGTCTTTCCCACGAGGCTTTCCCACAGGGCTGTCCCACGTGCACACGTGGTGGGAGTCGATCCTCGTCTTGAACGTCAAGGCAGTGCAGGGAAAACAGGTTCCTCTGGAATGGACTGACACATCTGGGGGACTCTTGGAATGGTGGCACGACCCTGGAGTTCCTCTCGCCTTTCCTGTGGAGAGCGCCTCCTCTTGAGATGCGACGGGAACGCCGGGAATTCTTTCCCTACGAAACAGGGAAAGGATCCCTCATCTCGAGCTAGGAGGCGGAAACGGGGCTCCCCTGGATGTGTGCGGGACCCCACGTGCTTCCTCTCGAGTGGAGACAGGTATGTCGGGGAACTTCTTGAGTTGAAGCAAGGGTGTGAAGGACCCTTTGGAAGTTCAAGTGGTTAGATGTGATTGGCCTCGAGAAGCCTCAGCGGAAATGGGCCTCATCTCGCCTGGAGGGCAAAACCTCCTGGATTTTCTCGAGTTGCGGCAGGTGCTCTCGACTTACGACGGGGACCTCAGGGACCCGCTCTGGTGGCCTCAGGAAAGGCCAGTCCCGATGCGAGTTCCTCGGGGGCCTCTCAGGATTCCACTCCCGTCGATGCCGGGGCCTAAGACCTTGTGTGGAGTCGGGGCCGGAACCTGAGGATTCCTCTCCAGTGCTGACATGGATCTTGGGGTACTTCTGGTGTCTCCCCAGGGGAGTCAGTCCTCGTCTCGAATGCGGGCATGCACTTGCGCTTTCCTCCAGAGCGGTAGCAGCAGTGTCACGCAGTCCGCCGCGTGGATCAAAGGATCTATGGTTTTCCCTCGAGTCTTTCCCACGAGGCTTTCCCACGAGGCTTTCCCACAGGGCTGTCCCACGTGCACACGTGGTGGGAGTCAATCCTCGGCCTGAACGTCAAGGCAGTGCAGGGAAAAAAGGTTCCTCTGGAATGGACTGACACATCTGGGGGACTCTTGGAATGGTGGCACGACCCTGGAGTTCCTCTCGCCTTTCCTGTGGAGAGCGCCTCCTCTTGAGATGCGACGGGAACGCCGGGAATTCTTTCCCTACGAAACAGGGAAAGGATCCCTCATCTCGAGCTAGGAGGCGGAAACGGGGCTCCCCTGAATGTGTGCGGGACCCACGTGCTTCCTCACGAGTGGAGACGGGTATGTCGGGGAACTTCTTGAGTTGCAGCAAGGGTGTCAAGGACCCTTTGGAAGTTCCAGTGGTTAGACATGATTAGCGACGAGAAGCCTCAGCGGAAATGGGCCTCATCTCGCCTGGAGGGCAAAACCTCCTGGATTTTCTCGAGTTGCGGCAGGTGCTCTCGACTTACGACGGGGACCTCAGGGACCCGCTCTGGTGGCCTCAGGAAAGGCCAGACCCGATGCGAGTTCCTCGGGGGCCTCTCAGGATTCCACTCCCGTCGATGCCGGGGCCTAAGACCTTGTGTGGAGTCGGGGCCGGAACCTGAGGATTCCTCTCCAGTGCTGACATGGATCTTGGGGTACTTCTGGAGTCTCCCCAGGGGAGTCAGTCCTCGTCTCGAATGCGGGCATGCACTTGCGCTTTCCTCCAGAGCGGTAGCAGCAGTGTCACGCAGTCCGCCGCGTGGATCAAAGGATCTATGGTTTTCCCTCGAGTCTTTCCCACGAGGCTTTCCCACGAGGCTTTCCCACAGGGCTGTCCCACGTGCACACGTGGTGGGAGTCAATCCTCGGCCTGAACGTCAAGGCAGTGCAGGGAAAAAAGGTTCCTCTGGAATGGACTGACACATCTGGGGGACTCTTGGAATGGTGGCACGACCCTGGAGTTCCTCTCGCCTTTCCTGTGGAGAGCGCCTCCTCTTGAGATGCGACGGGAACGCCGGGAATTCTTTCCCTACGAAACAGGGAAAGGATCCCTCATCTCGAGCTAGGAGGCGGAAACGGGGCTCCCCTGGATGTGTGCGGGACCCCACGTGCTTCCTCTCGAGTGGAGACGGTATGTCGGGGAACTTCTTGAGTTGCAGCAAGGGTGTGAATGACCCTTTGGAAGTTCAGTGGTTAGACGTGATTAGCCTCGAGAAGCCTCAGCGGAAATGGGCCTCATCTCACCTGGAGGGCAAAACATCCTGGATTTTCTCGAGTTGCGGCAGGTGCTCTCGACTTACGACGGGGACCTCAGGGACCCGCTCTGGTGGCCTCAGGAAAGGCCAGTCCCCAAGCGAGTTCTTCGGGAGCCTCTCGGGATTCCTCTCCCGTTGATGCCGGGGCCTAAGACCTTGTGTGGAGTCGGGGCCGGAACCTGAGGATTCCTCTCCAGTACTGACATGGATTTGGGGTACTTCTGGAGTCTCCCCAGGGGAGTCAGTCCTCGTCTCGAATGCGGGCATGCACTTGCGCTTTCCTCCAGAGCGGTAGCAGCAGTGTCACGCAGTCCGCCGCGTGGATCAAAGGATCTATGGTTTTCCCTCGAGTCTTTCCCACGAGGCTTTCCCACGAGGCTTTCCCACAGGGCTGTCCCACGTGCACACGTGGTGGGAGTCGATCCTCGGCTTGAACGTCAAGGCAGTGCAGGGAAAACAGGTTCCTCTGGAATGGACTGACACATCTGGGGGACTCTTGGAATGGTGGCATGACCCTGGAGTTCCTCTCGCCTTACCTGTGGAGAGCCCCTCCTCTTGAGATGCGACGGGAACGCCGGGAATTCTTTCCCTACGAAACAGGGAAAGGATCCCTCATCTCGAGCTAGGAGGCGGAAACGGGGCTCCCCTGGATGTGTGCGGGACACCACGTGCTTCCTCTCGAGTGCAGACGGGTATGTCGGGGAACTTCTTGAGTTGCAGCAAGGGTGTGAAGGACCCTTTGGAAGTTCCAGTGGTTAGATGTGATTGGCCTCGAGAAGCCTCAGCGGAAATGGGCCTCATCTCGCCTGGAGGTGAAAACCTCCTGGATTTTCTCGAGTTGCGGCAGGTGCTCTCGACTAACGACGGGGACCTCAGGGACCCGCTCTGGTGGCCTCAGGAAAGGCCAGTCCCCATGCGAGTTCCTCGGGGGCCTCTCGGGATTCCTCTCCCGTCGATGCCGGGGCCTAAGACCTTGTGTGGAGTCGGGGCCGGAACTTGAGGATTCCTCTCCAGTGCTGACATGGATCTTGGGGTACTTCTGGAGTCTCCCCAGGGGAGTCAGTCCTCGTCTCGAATGCGGGCATGCACTTGCGCTTTCCTCCAGTGCGGTAGCAGCAGTGTCACGCAGTCCGCCGCGTGGATCAAAGGATCTATGGTTTTCCCTCGAGTCTTTCCCACGAGGCTTTCCCACGAGGCTTTCCCACAGGGCTGTCCCACGTGCACACGTGGTGGGAGTCGATCCTCGGCTTGAACGTCAAGGCAGTGCAGGGAAAACAGGTTCCTCTGGAATGGACTGACACATCTGGGGGACTCTTGGAATGGTGGCACGACTCTGAAGTTCCTCTCGCCTTTCCTGTGGAGAGCGCCTCCTCTTGAGATGCGACGGGAACGCCGGGAATTCTTTCCCTACGAAACAGGGAAAGGATCCCTCATCTCGAGCTAGGAGGCGGAAACGGGGCTCCCCTGTATGTGTGCGGGACCCCACGTGCTTCCTCTTGAGTGGAGACGGGTATGTCGGGGAACTTCTTGAGTTGCAGCAATGGTGTGAATGACCCTTTGGAAGTTCCAGTGGTTAGATGTGATTGGCCTCGAGAAGCCTCAGCGGAAATGGGCCTCATCTCGCCTGGAGGGCAAAACCTACTGAATTTTCTCGAGTTGCGGCAGCTGCTCTCGACTTACGATGGGGACCTCAGGGAACCGCTCTGTTGGCCTCAGGAAAAGCCAGTCCCCATGCGGGTTCCTAGGGGGCGTCTCGGGATTCCTCTCCCGTCGATGCCGGGGCCTAAGACCTTGTGTGGAGTCGGGGCCGGAACCTGAGGATTCCTCTCCAGTGCTGACATGGATCTTGGGGTACTTCTTGAGTCTCCCCAGGGGAGTCAGTTCTCGTCTCGAATGCGGGCATGCATTGCGCTTTCCTCCAGAGCGGTAGCAGCAGTGTCTCACAGTCCGCCGCGTGGATCAAAGGATCTATGGTTTTCCCTCGAGTCTTTCCCACGAGGCTTTCCCACAGGGCTGTCCCACGTGCACACGTGGTGGGAGTCGATCCTCGTCTTGAACGTCAAGGCAGTGCAGGGAAAACAGGTTCCTCTGGAATGGACTGACACATCTGGGGGACTCTTGGAATGGTGGCACGACCCTGGAGTTCCTCTCGCCTTTCCTGTGGAGAGCGCCTCCTCTTGAGATGCGACGGGAACGCCGGGAATTCTTTCCCTACGAAACAGGGAAAGGATCCCTCATCTCGAGCTAGGAGGCGGAAACGGGGCTCCCCTGGATGTGTGCGGGACCCCACGTGCTTCCTCTCGAGTGGAGACAGGTATGTCGGGGAACTTCTTGAGTTGAAGCAAGGGTGTGAAGGACCCTTTGGAAGTTCAAGTGGTTAGATGTGATTGGCCTCGAGAAGCCTCAGCGGAAATGGGCCTCATCTCGCCTGGAGGGCAAAACCTCCTGGATTTTCTCGAGTTGCGGCAGGTGCTCTCGACTTACGACGGGGACCTCAGGGAACCGCTCTGGTGGCCTCAGGAAAGGCCAGTCCCCATGCGAGTTCCACGGGGGCCTATCGGGATTCCTCTCCCGTCGATGCCGGGGCCTAAGACCTTGTGTGGAGTCGGGGCTGGAACCTGAGGATTCCTCTCCAGTGTTGACATGGATCTTGGGGTACTTCTGGAGTCTCCCCAGGGGAGTCAGTCCTCGTCTCGAATGCGGGCATGCACTTGCGCTTTCCTCCAGAGCAGTAGCAGCAGTGTCACGCAGTCTGCCGCGTGGATCAAAGGATCTATGGTTTTCCCTCGAGTCTTTCCCACGAGGCTTTCCCACAGGGCTGTCCCACGTGCACACGTGGTGGGAGTCGATCCTCGGCTTGAACGTCAAGGCAGTGCAGGGAAAACAGGTTCCTCTGGAATGCACTGACACATCTGGGGGACTCTTGGAATTGTGGCACGACCCTGGAGTTCCTCTCGCCTTTCCTGTTTAGAGCGCCTCCTCTGGAGATGCGACGGGAACGCCGGGAATTCTTTCCCTACGAAACAGGGAAAGGATCCCTCATCTCGAGCTAGGAGGCGGAAACGGGGCTCCCCTGGATGTGTGCGGGACCCCACGTGCTTCCTCTCGAGTGGAGACAGGTATGTCGGGGAACTTCTTGAGTTGAAGCAAGGGTGTGAAGGACCCTTTGGAAGTTCCAGTGGTTAGATGTGATTGGCCTCGAGAAGCCTCAGCGGAAATGGGCCTCATCTCGCCTGGAGGGCAAAACCTCCTGGATTTTCTCGAGTTGCGGCAGGTGCTCTCGACTTACGACGGGGACCTCAGGGAACCGCTCTGGTGGCCTCAGGAAAGGCCAGTCCCCATGCGAGTTCCACGGGGGCCTCTCGGGATTCCTCTCCCGTCGATGCCGGGGCCTAAGACCTTGTGTGGAGTCGGGGCTGGAACCTGAGGATTCCTCTCCAGTGTTGACATGGATCTTGGGGTACTTCTGGAGTCTCCCCAGGGGAGTCAGTCCTCGTCTCGAATGCGGGCATGCACTTGCGCTTTCCTCCAGAGCAGTAGCAGCAGTGTCACGCAGTCTGCCGCGTGGATCAAAGGATCTATGGTTTTCCCTCGAGTCTTTCCACGAGGCTTTCCACGAGGCTTTCCACAGGGCTGTCCCACGTGCACACGTGGTGGGAGTCGATCCTCGGCTTCAACGTCAAGGCAGTGCAGGGAAAACAGGTTCCTCTGGAATGGACTGACACATCTGGGGGACTCTTGGAATGGTGGCACGACCCTGGAGTTCCTCTCGCCATTCCTGTGGAGAGCGCCTCCTCTTGAGATGCGACGGGAACGCCGGGAATTCTTTCCCTACGAAACAGGGAAAGGATCCCTCATGTCGAGCTAGGAGGCGGAAACGGGGCTCCACTGGATGTGTGCGGGACCCACGTGCTTCCTCTCGAGTGGAGACGGGTATGTCGGGGAACTTCTTGAGTTGCAGCAAGGGTGTGAATGACCCTTTGGAAGTTGCAGTGGTTAGACGTGATTAGCCTCGAGAAGCCTCAGCGGAAATGGGCCTCATCTCGCCTGGAAGGCAAAACCTCCTGGATTTTCTCGAGTTGCGGCAGGTGCTCTCGACTTACGACGGGGACCTCAGGGACCCGCTCTGCTGGCCTCAGGAAAGGCCAGTCCCCATGCGAGTTCCTCTGGGGCCTCTCGGGATTCCTCTCCCGTCGATGCCGGGGCCTAAGACCTTGTGTGGAGTCGGGGCTGGAACCTGAGGATTCCTCTCCAGTGCTGACATGGATCTTGGGGTACTTCTGGAGTCTCCCAAGGGGAGTCGTCCTCGTCTCGAATGCGGGCATGCACTTGCGCTTTCCTCCAGAGCGGTAGCAGCAGTGTCACACAGTCCGCCGCGTGGAGCAAAGGATCTATGGTTTTCCCTCGAGTCTTTCCCACGAGGCTTTCACACGAAGCTTTCCCACAGGGCTGTCCCACGAGCACACGTGGTGGGAGTCGATCTTCGGCTTGAACGTCAAGGCAGTGCAGGGAAAACAGGTTCCTCTGGAATGGACTGACACATCTGGGGGACTCTTGGAATGGTGGCATGACCCTGGAGTTCCTCTCGCCTTTCCTGTGGAGAGCGCCTCCTCTTGAGATGCGACGGGAACGCCGGGAATTCTTTCCCTACGAAACAGGGAAAGGATCCCTCATCTCGACCGAGGAGTCGGAAACGGGGCTCTCCTGGATGTGTGCGGGACCCCACGTGCTTCCTCTCGAGTGGAGACGGGTATGTCGGGGAACTTCTTGAGTTGCAGCAAGGGTGTGAAGGACCGTTTGGAAGTTCCAGTGGTTAGATGTGATTGGCCTCGAGAAGCCTCATCGGAAATGGGCCTCATCTCGCCTGGAGGGCGAAACCTCCTGGATTTTCTCGAGTTGTGGCAGGTGCTCTCGACTTACGACGGGGACCTCAGGGACCCGCTCTGGTGGCCTCAGAAAAGGCCAGTCCCCATGCGAGTTCCTCGGGGGCCTCTCAGGATTCCACTCCCGTCAATGCAAGGGCCTAAGACCTTGTGTGGAGTCGGGGCCGGAACCTGAGGATTCCTCTCCAGGGCTGACATGGATCTTGGGGTACTTCTGGAGTCTCCCCAGGGGAGTCAGTCCTCGTCTCGCATGCGGGCATGCACTTGCGCTTTCCTCCAGAGCGGTAGCAGCAGTGTCACGCAGTCCGCCACGTGGATCAAAGGATCTATGGTTTTCCCTCGAGTCTTTCCCACGAGGCTTTCCCACGAGGCTTTCCCACAGGGCTGTCCCACGTGCACACGTGGTGGGAGTCGATCCTCGGCTTGAACGTCAAGGCAGTGAAGGGAAAACTGGTTCCTCTTGAATGGACTGACACATCTGGGGTACTCTTGGAATGGTGGCACGACCCTGGAGTTCCTCTCGTCTTTCCTGTGGAGAGCGCCTCCTCTTGAAATGCGACGGGAACGCCGGGAATTCTTTCCCTACGAAACAGGGAAAGGATCACTCATGTCGAGCTAGGAGGCGGAAACGGGGCTCCCCTGGATGTGTGCGGGACCCCACGTGCTTCCTCTCGAGTGGAGACAGGTATGTCGGGGAACTTCTTGAGTTGAAGCAAGGGTGTGAAGGACCCTTTGGAAGTTCAAGTGGTTAGATGTGATTGGCCTCGAGAAGCCTCAGCGGAAATGGGCCTCATCTCGCCTGGAGGGCAAAACCTCCTGGATTTTCTCGAGTTGCGGCAGGTGCTCTCGACTTACGACGGGGACCTCAGGGAACCGCTCTGGTGGCCTCAGGAAAGGCCAGTCCCCATGCGAGTTCCACGGGGGCCTCTCGGGATTCCTCTCCCGTCGATGCCGGGGCCTAAGACCTTGTGTGGAGTCGGGGCTGGAACCTGAGGATTCCTCTCCAGTGTTGACATGGATCTTGGGGTACTTCTGGAGTCTCCCCAGGGGAGTCAGTCCTCGTCTCGAATGCGGGCATGCACTTGCGCTTTCCTCCAGAGCAGTAGCAGCAGTGTCACGCAGTCTGCCGCGTGGATCAAAGGATCTATGGTTTTCCCTCGAGTCTTTCCCACGAGGCTTTCCCACAGGGCTGTCCCACGTGCACACGTGGTGGGAGTCGATCCTCGGCTTGAACGTCAAGGCAGTGCAGGGAAAACAGGTTCCTCTGGAATGGACTGACACATCTGGGGGACTCTTGGAATTGTGGCACGACCCTGGAGTTCCTCTCGCCTTTCCTGTTTAGAGCGCCTCCTCTGGAGATGCGACGGGAACGCCGGGAATTCTTTCCCTACGAAACAGGGAAAGGATCCCTCATCTCGAGCTAGGAGGCGGAAACGGGGCTCCCCTGGATGTGTGCGGGACCCCACGTGCTTCCTCTCGAGTGGAGACAGGTATGTCGGGGAACTTCTTGAGTTGAAGCAAGGGTGTGAAGGACCCTTTGGAAGTTCCAGTGGTTAGATGTGATTGGCCTCGAGAAGCCTCAGCGGAAATGGGCCTCATCTCGCCTGGAGGGCAAAACCTCCTGGATTTTCTCGAGTTGCGGCAGGTGCTCTCGACTTACGACGGGGACCTCAGGGAACCGCTCTGGTGGCCTCAGGAAAGGCCAGTCCCCATGCGAGTTCCACGGGGGCCTCTCGGGATTCCTCTCCCGTCGATGCCGGGGCCTAAGACCTTGTGTGGAGTCGGGGCTGGAACCTGAGGATTCCTCTCCAGTGTTGACATGGATCTTGGGGTACTTCTGGAGTCTCCCCAGGGGAGTCAGTCCTCGTCTCGAATGCGGGCATGCACTTGCGCTTTCCTCCAGAGCAGTAGCAGCAGTGTCACGCAGTCTGCCGCGTGGATCAAAGGATCTATGGTTTTCCCTCGAGTCTTTCCACGAGGCTTTCCACGAGGCTTTCCACAGGGCTGTCCCACGTGCACACGTGGTGGGAGTCGATCCTCGGCTTCAACGTCAAGGCAGTGCAGGGAAAACAGGTTCCTCTGGAATGGACTGACACATCTGGGGGACTCTTGGAATGGTGGCACGACCCTGGAGTTCCTCTCGCCATTCCTGTGGAGAGCGCCTCCTCTTGAGATGCGACGGGAACGCCGGGAATTCTTTCCCTACGAAACAGGGAAAGGATCCCTCATGTCGAGCTAGGAGGCGGAAACGGGGCTCCACTGGATGTGTGCGGAACCCACGTGCTTCCTCTCGAGTGGAGACGGGTATGTCGGGGAACTTCTTGAGTTGCAGCAAGGGTGTGAATGACCCTTTGGAAGTTGCAGTGGTTAGACGTGATTAGCCTCGAGAAGCCTCAGCGGAAATGGGCCTCATCTCGCCTGGAGGGCAAAACCTCCTGGATTTTCTCGAGTTGCGGCAGGTGCTCTCGACTTACGACGGGGACCTCAGGGACCCGCTCTGCTGGCCTCAGGAAAGGCCAGTCCCCATGCGAGTTCCTCTGGGGCCTCTCGGGATTCCTCTCCCGTCGATGCCGGGGCCTAAGACCTTGTGTGGAGTCGGGGCTGGAACCTGAGGATTCCTCTCCAGTGCTGACATGGATCTTGGGGTACTTCTGGAGTCTCCCAAGGGGAGTCGTCCTCGTCTCGAATGCGGGCATGCACTTGCGCTTTCCTCCAGAGCGGTAGCAGCAGTGTCACACAGTCCGCCGCGTGGAGCAAAGGATCTATGGTTTTCCCTCGAGTCTTTCCCACGAGGCTTTCACACGAAGCTTTCCCACAGGGCTGTCCCACGAGCACACGTGGTGGGAGTCGATCTTCGGCTTGAACGTCAAGGCAGTGCAGGGAAAACAGGTTCCTCTGGAATGGACTGACACATCTGGGGGACTCTTGGAATGGTGGCACGACCCTGGAGTTCCTCTCGCCTTTCCTGTGGAGAGCGCCTCCTCTTGAGATGCGACGGGAACGCCGGGAATTCTTTCCCTACGAAACAGGGAAAGGATCCCTCATCTCGACCGAGGAGTCGGAAACGGGGCTCTCCTGGATGTGTGCGGGACCCCACGTGCTTCCTCTCGAGTGGAGACGGGTATGTCGGGGAACTTCTTGAGTTGCAGCAAGGGTGTGAAGGACCGTTTGGAAGTTCCAGTGGTTAGATGTGATTGGCCTCGAGAAGCCTCATCGGAAATGGGCCTCATCTCGCCTGGAGGGCGAAACCTCCTGGATTTTCTCGAGTTGTGGCAGGTGCTCTCGACTTACGACGGGGACCTCAGGGACCCGCTCTGGTGGCCTCAGAAAAGGCCAGTCCCCATGCGAGTTCCTCGGGGGCCTCTCAGGATTCCTCTCCCGTCAATGCAAGGGCCTAAGACCTTGTGTGGAGTCGGGGCCGGAACCTGAGGATTCCTCTCCAGGGCTGACATGGATCTTGGGGTACTTCTGGAGTCTCCCCAGGGGAGTCAGTCCTCGTCTCGCATGCGGGCATGCACTTGCGCTTTCCTCCAGAGCGGTAGCAGCAGTGTCACGCAGTCCGCCACGTGGATCAAAGGATCTATGGTTTTCCCTCGAGTCTTTCCCACGAGGCTTTCCCACGAGGCTTTCCCACAGGGCTGTCCCACGTGCACACGTGGTGGGAGTCGATCCTCGGCTTGAACGTCAAGGCAGTGAAGGGAAAACTGGTTCCTCTTGAATGGACTGACACATCTGGGGTACTCTTGGAATGGTGGCACGACCCTGGAGTTCCTCTCGTCTTTCCTGTGGAGAGCGCCTCCTCTTGAAATGCGACGGGAACGCCGGGAATTCTTTCCCTACGAAACAGGGAAAGGATCACTCATGTCGAGCTAGGAGGCGGAAACGGGGCTCCCCTGGATGTGTGCGGGACCGACGTGCTTCCTCTCCAGTGGAGAAGGGTATGTCGGGGTACTTCTTGAGTTGCAGCAACGGTGTGAAGGGCCCTTTGGAAGTTCCAGTGGTTAGATGTGATTAGCCTCGAGAAGCGTCTTTGGAAATGGGCCTCATCTCGCCTGGAGGGCAAAACCTCCTGGATTTTCTCGAGTTGCGGCAGGTGCTCTCGACTTACGACGGGGACCTCAGGGACCCGCTCTGGTGGCCTCAGGAAAGGCCAGTCCCCATGCGAGTTCCTCGGGGGCCTCTCGGCATTCCTCTCCCGTCGATGCCGGGGCCTAAGACCTTGTGTGGAGTCGGGGCCGGAACCTGAGGATTCCTCTCCAGTGTTGACATGGATCTTGGGGTACTTCTGGAGTCTCCCCAGGGGAGTCAGTCCTCGTCTCGAATGCGGGCATGCACTTGCGCTTTCCTCCAGAGCGGTAGCAGCAGTGTCACGCAGTCCGCCGCGTGGATCAAAGGATCTATGGTTTTCCCTCGAGTCTTTCCCACGAGGCTTTCCCACGAGGCTTTCCCACAGGGCTGTCCCACGTGCACACGTGGTGGGAGTCGATCCTCGGCTTGAACGTCAAGGCAGTGCAGGGAAAACAGGTTCCTCTGGAATGGACTGACAAATCTGGGGGACTCTTGGAATGGTGTCACGACCATGGAGTTCCTCTCGCCTTTCCTGTGGAGAGCGCCTCCTCTTGAGATGCGACGGGAACGCCGGGAATTCTTTCCCTACGAAACAGGGAAAGGATCCCTCATCTCGAGCTAGGAGGCGGAAACGGGGCTCCCCTGGATGTGGGCGGGACCCACGTGCTTCCTCTCGAGTGGAGACGGGTATGTCGGGGAACTTCTTGAGTTGCAGCAAGGGTGTGAAGGACCCTTTGGAAGTTCCAGTGGTTAGACGTGATTAGCCACGAAAAGCCTCAGCGGAAATGGGCCTCATCTCGCCTGGAGGGCAAAACCTCCTGGATTTTCTCGAGTTGCGGCAGGTGCTCTCGACTTACGACGGGGACCTCAGGGACCCGCTCTGGTGGCCTCAGGAAAGGCCAGTCCCGATGCGAGTTCCTCGGGGGCCTCTCAGGATTCCACTCCCGTCGATGCCGGGGCCTAAGACCTTGTGTGGAGTCGGGGCCGGAACTTGAGGATTCCTCTCCAGTGCTGACATGGATCTTGGGGTACTTCTGGAGTCTCCCCAGGGGAGTCAGTCCTCGTCTCGAATGCGGGCATGCACTTGCGCTTTCCTCCAGAGCGGTAGCAGCAGTGTCACGCAGTCCGCCGCGTGGATCAAAGGATCTATGGTTTTCCCTCGAGTCTTTCCCACGAGGCTTTCCCACGAGGCTTTCCCACAGGGCTGTCCCACGTGCACACGTGGTGGGAGTCGATCCTCGGCTTGAACGTCAAGGCAGTGCAGGGAAAACAGGTTCCTCTGGAACGGACTGACACATCTGGGGGACTCTTGGAATGGTGGCACGACCCTGGAGTTCCTCTCGCCTTTCCTGTGGAGAGCGCCTCCTCTTGAGATGCGACGGGAACGCCGGGAATTCTTTCCCTGCGAAACAGGGAAAGGATCCCTCATCTCGAGCTAGGAGGCGGAAACGGGGCTCCCCTGGATGTGTGCGGGACCCCACGTGCTTCCTCTCGAGTGGAGACGGGTATGTCGGGGAACTTCTTGAGATGCAGCAAGGGTGGGAAGGACCCTTTGGAAGTTCCAGTGGTTAGACGTGATTAGCCTCGAGAAGCCTCAGCGGAAATGGGCCTCATCTCGCCTGGAGGGCAAAACCTCCTGGATTTTCTCGAGTTGTGGCAGGTGCTCTCGACTTACGACGGGGACCTCAGGGACCCGGTCTGGTGGCCTCAGGAAAGGCCAGTCCCCATGCGAGTTCCTCGGGGGCCTCTCGGGATTCCTCTCCCGTCGATTCCGGGGCCTAAGACCTTGTGTGGAGTCGGGGCCGGAACCTGAGGATTCCTATCCAGTGCTGACATGGATCTTGGGGTACTTCTGGAGTCTCCCCAGGGGAGTCAGTCCTCGTCTCGAATGCGGGCATGCACTTGCGCTTTCCTCCAGAGCGGTAGCAGCAGTGTCACGCAGTCCGCCGCATGGATCAAAGGATCTATGGTTTTCCCTCGAGTCTTTCCCACGAGGCTTTCCCACGAGGCTTTCCACAGGGCTGTCCCACGTGCACACGTGGTGGGAGTGGATCCTCGGCTTGAACGTCAAGGCAGTGCAGGGAAAACAGGTTCCTCTGGAATGGACTGACACATCTGGGGGACTCTTGGAATGGTGGCACGACCCTGGAGTTCCTCTCGCCTTTCCTGTGGAGAGCGCCTCCTCTTGAGATGCGACGGGAACGCCGGGAATTCTTTCCCTACGAAACAGGGAAAGGATCCCTCATCTCGAGCTAGGAGGCGGAAACGGGGCTCCCCTGGATGTGTGCGGGACCCCACGTGCTTCCTCTCGAGTGGAGACGGGTATGTCGGGGAACTTCTTGAGTTGCAGCAAGTGTGTGAAGGACCCTTTGGAAGTTCCAGTGGTTAGACGTGATTAGCCTCGAGAAGCCTCAGCGGAAATGGGCCTCATCTCGCCTGGAGGGCAAAACCTCCTGGATTTTCTCGAGTTGCGGCAGGTGCTCTCGACTTACGACGGGGACCTCAGGGACCCGCTCTGGTGGCCTCAGGAAAGGCCAGTCCCCATGCGAGTTCCTCGGGGGCCTCTCGGGATTCCTCTCCCGTCGATGCCGGGGCCTAAGACCTTGTGTGGAGTCGGGGCCGGAACCTGAGGATTCCTCTCCAGTTCTGACATGGATCTTCGGGTAATTCTGGAGTCTCCCCAGGGGAGTCAGTCCTCGTCTCGAATGCGGGCATGCACTTGCGCTTTCCTCCAGAGCGGTAGCAGCAGTGTCACGCAGTCCGCCGCGTGGATCAAAGGATCTATGGTTTTCCCTCGAGTCTTTCCCACGAGGCTTTCCCACGAGGCTTTCCCACAGGGCTGTCCCACGTGCACACGTGGTGGGAGTCGATCCTCGCCTTGAACGTCAAGGCAGTGCAGGGAAAACAGGTTCCTCTGGAATGGACTGACACATCTGGGGGACTCTTGGAATGGTGGCACGACCCTGGAGTTCCTCTCGCCTTTCCTGTGGAGAGCGCCTCCTCTTGAGATGCGAAGGGAACGCCGGGAATTCTTTCCCTACGAAACAGGGAAAGGATCCCTCATCTCGAGCTAGGAGGCGGAAACGGGGCTCCCCTGGATGTGTGCGGGACCCCACGTGCTTCCTCTCGAGTGGAGACGGGTTTGTCGGGGAACTTCTTGAGATGCAGCAAGGGTGTGAAGGACCCTTTGGAAGTTCCAGTGGTTAGACGTGATTAGCCTCGAGAAGCCTCAGCGGAAATGGGCCTCATCTCGCCTGGAGGGCAAAACCTCTTGGATTTTCTCGAGTTGCGGCAGGTGCTCTCGACTTACGACGGGGACCTCAGGGACCCGCTCTGGTGGCCTCAGGAAAGGCCAGTCCCCATGCGAGTTCCTCGGGGGCCTCTCGGCATTCCTCTCCCGTCGATGCCGGGGCCTAAGACCTTGTGTGGAGTCGGGGCCGGAACCTGAGGATTCCTCTCCAGTGCTGACATGGATCTTGGGGTACTTCTGGAGTCTCCCCAGGGGAGTCAGTCCTCGTCTCGAATGCGGGCATGCACTTGCGCTTTCCTCCAGAGCGGTAGCAGCAGTGTCACGCAGTCCGCCGCGTGGATCAAAGGATCTATGGTTTTCTCTCGAGTCTTTCCCACGAGGCTTTCCCACGAGGCTTTCCCACAGGGCTGTCCCACGTGCACACGTGGTGGGAGTGGATCCTCGGCTTGAACGTCAAGGCAGTGCAGGAAAAACAGGTTCCTCTGGAATGGACTGACACATCTGGGGGACTCTTGGAATGGTGGCACGACCCTGGAGTTCCTCTCGCCTTTCCTTTGGAGAGCGCCTCCTCTTGAGATGCGACGGGAACGCCGGGAATTCTTTCCCTACGAAACAGGGAAAGGATCCCTCATCTCGAGCTAGGAGGCGGAAACGGGGCTCCCCTGGATGTGTGCGGGACCCCACGGGCTTCCTCTCGAGTGAAGACGGGTATGTCGGGGAACTTCTTGAGTTGCAGCAAGGGTGTGAAGGACCCTTTGGAAGTTCCAGTGGTTAGACGTGATTAGCCTCGAGAAGCCTCAGCGGAAATGGGCCTCATCTCGCCTGGAGGGCAAAACCTCCTGGATTTTCTCGAGTTGCGGCAGGTGCTCTCGACTTACGACGGGGACCTCAGGGACCCGCTCTGGTGGCCTCAGGAAAGGCCAGTCCCCATGCGAGTTCCTCGGGGGCCTCTCGGGATTCCTCTCCCGTCGATGCCGGGGCCTAAGACCTTGTGTGGAGTCGGGGCCGGAACCTGAGGATTCCTCTCCAGTGCTGACATGGATCTTGGGGTACTTCTGGAGTCTCCCCAGGGGAGTCAGTCCTCGTCTCGAATGCGGGCATGCACTTGCGCTTTCCACCAGAGCGGTAGCAGCAGTGTCACGCAGTCCGCCGCGTGGATCAAAGGATCTATGGTTTTCCCTCGAGTCTTTCCCACGAGGCTTTCCCACAGGGCTGTCCCACGTGCACACGTGGTGGGAGTGGATCCTCGACTTGAACGTCAAGGCAGTGAAGGGAAAACAGGTTCCTCTGGAATGGACTGACACATCTGGGGGACTCTTGGAATGGTGGCACGACCCTGGAGTTCCTCTCGCCTTTCCTGTGGAGAGCGCCTCCTCTTGAGATGCGACGGGAACGCCGGGAATTCTTTCCCTACGAAACAGGGAAAGGATCCCTCATCTCGAGCTAGGAGGCGGAAACGGGGCTCCCCTGGATGTGTGCGGGACCCCACGTGCTTCCTCTCGAGTGGAGACGGGTATGTCGGGGAACTTCTTGAGTTGCAGCAAGGGTGTGAAGGACCCCTTGGAAGTTCCAGTGGTTAGACGTGATTAGCCTCGAGAAGCCTCAGCGGAAATGGGCCTCATCTCGCCTGGAGGGCAAAACCTCCTGGATTTTCTCGAGTTGCGGCAGGTGCTCTCGACTTACGATGGGCACCTCAGGGACCCGCTCTGGTGGCCTCAGGAAAGGCCAGTCCCAATGCGAGTTCCTCAGGGGCCTCTCGGCATTCCTCTCCCGCCGATGCCGGGGCCTAAGACCTTGTGTGGAGTCGGGGCCGGAACCTGAGGATTCCTCTCCAGTGCTGACATGGATCTTGGGGTACTTCTGGAGTCTCCCCAGGGGAGTCAGTCCTCGTCTCGAATGCGGGCATGCACTTGCGCTTTCCTCCAGAGCGGTAGCAGCAGTGTCACGCAGTCCGCCGCGTGGATCAAAGGATCTATGGTTTTCCCTCGAGTCTTTCCCACGAGGCTTTCCCACGAGGCTTTCCCACAGGGCTGTCCCACGTGCACACGTGGTGGGAGTCGATCCTCGGCTTGAACGTCAAGGCAGTGCAGGGAAAACAGGTTCCTCTGGAATGGACTGACACATCTGGGGGACTCTTGGAATGGTGGCACGACCCTGGAGTTCCTCTCGCCTTTCCTGTGGAGAGCGCCTCCTCTTGAGATGCGACGGGAACGCCGGGAATTCTTTCCCTACGAAACAGGGAAAGGATCCCTCATCTCGAGCTCGGAGGCAGAAACGGGGCTCCCCTGGATGTGTGCGGGACCCCACGTGCTTCCTCTCGAGTGGAGACGGGTATGTCGGGGAACTTCTTGATTTGCAGCAAGGGTGTGAAGGACCCTTTGGAAGTTCCAGTGGTTAGACGTGATTAGCCTCGAGAAGCCTCAGCCGAAATGGGCCTCATCTCGCCTCGAGGGCAAAACCTCCTGGATTTTCTCGAGTTGCGGCAGGTGCTCTCAACTTACGACGGAGACCTCAGGGACCTGCTCTGGTGGCCTCAGGAAGGGCCAGTCCCCATGCGAGTTCCTCGGGGGCCTCTCGGGATTCCTCTCCCGTTGATGCCGGGGCCTAAGACCTTGTGTGGAGTCGGGGCCGGAACCTGAGGATTCCTCTCCAGTGCTGACATGGATCTTGGGGTACTTCTGGAGTCTCCCCAGGGGAGTCAGTCCTCATCTCGAATGCGGGCATGCACTTGCGCTTTCCTCCAGAGCGGTAGCAGCAGTGTAACGCTTCTGCCGCGTGGATCAAAGGATCTATGGTTTTCCCTCGAGTCTTTCCCACGAGGCTTTCCCACGAGGCTTTCCCACAGGGCTGTCCCACGTGCACACGTGGTGGGAGTCGATCCTCGGCTTGAACGTCAAGGCAGTGCAGGGAAAACAGGTTCCTCTGGAATGGACTGACACATCTGGGGGACTCTTGGAATGGTGGCACGACCCTGGAGTTCCTCTCGCCTTTCCTGTGGAGAGCGCCTCCTCTTGAGATGCGACGGAAACGCCGGGAATTCTTTCCCTACGAAACAGGGAAAGGATCCCTCATCTCGAGCTAGGAGGCGGAAACGGGGCTCCCCTGGATGTGTGCGGGACCCACGTGCTTCCTCTCGAGTGGAGACGGGTATGTCGGGGAACTTCTTGAGTTGCAGCAAGGGTGTGAAGGACCCTTTGGAAGTTCCAGTGGTTAGATGTGATTGGCCTCGAGAAGCCTCAGCGGAAATGGGCCTCATCTCGCCTGGAGGGCAAAACCTCCTGGATTTTCTCAAGTTGCGGCAGGTGCTCTCGACTTACGACGGGGACCTCAGGGACCCGCTCTGGTGGCCTCAGGAAAGGCCAGTCCCCATGCGAGTTCCTCGGGGGCCTCTCGGGATTCCTCTCCCGTCAATGCCGGGGCCTAAGACCTTGTGTGGAGTCGGGGCCGGAACCTGAGGATTCCTCTCCAGTGCTGACATGAATCTTGGGGTAATTCTGGAGTCTCCCCAGGGGAGTCAGTCCTCATCTCGAATGCGGGCATGCACTTGCGCTTTCCTCCAGAGCGGTAGCAGCAGTGTAACGCTTCTGCCGCGTGGATCAAAGGATCTATGGTTTTCCCTCGAGTCTTTCCCACGAGGCTTTCCCACGAGGCTTTCCCACAGGGCTGTCCCACGTGCACACGTGGTGGGAGTCGATCCTCGGCTTGAACGTCAAGGCAGTGCAGGGAAAACAGGTTCCTCTGGAATGGACTGACACATCTGGGTGACTCTTGGAATGGTGTCACGACCCTGGAGTTCCTCTCGCCTTTCCTGTGGAGAGCGCCTCCTCTTGAGATGCGACGGAAACGCCGGGAATTCTTTCCCTACGAAACAGGGAAAGGATCCCTCATCTCGAGCTAGGAGGCGGAAACGGGGCTCCCCTGGATGTGTGCGGGACCCACGTGCTTCCTCTCGAGTGGAGACGGGTATGTCGGGGAACTTCTTGAGTTGAAGCAAGGGTGTGAAGGACCCTTTGGAAGTTCCAGTGGTTAGACGTGATTAGCCTCGAGAAGCCTCAGCGGAAATGGGCCTCATCTCGCCTGGAGGGCAAAACCTCCTGGATTTTCACGAGTTGCCGAAGGTGCTCTCGACTTACGACGGGGACCTCAGGGACCCGCTCTGGTGGCCTCAGGAAAGGCCAGTCCCCATGCGAGTTCCTCGGGGGTGTCTCGGGATTCCTCTCCCGTCAATGCCGGGACCTAAGACCTTGTGTGGAGTCGGGGCCGGAACCTGAGGATTCCTCTCCAGTGCTGACATGGATCTTGGGGTACTTCTGGAGTCTCCCCAGGGGAGTCAGTCCTCGTCTCGAATGCGGGCATGCACTTGCGCTTTCCTCCAGAGCGGTAGCAGCAGTGTCACGCAGTCCGCCGCGTGGATCAAAGGATCTATGGTTTTCCCTCGAGTCTTTCCCACGAGGCTTTCCCACGAGGCTTTCCCACAGGGCTGTCCCACGTGCACACGTGGTGGGAGTCGAACCTCGGCTTGAACGTCAAGGCAGTGCAGGGAAAACAGGTTCCTCTGGAATGGACTGACACATCTGGGGGACTCTTGGAATGGTGGCATGACCCTGGAGTTCCTCTCGCCTTTCCTGTGGAGAGCGCCTCCTCTTGAGATGCGACGGGAACGCCGGGAATTCTTTCCCTACGAAACAGGGAAAGGATCCCTCATCTCGAGCTAGGAGGCGGAAACGGGGCTCCCCTGGATGTTTGCGGGACACCACGTGCTTCCTCTCGAGTGGAGACGGGTATGTCGGGGAACTTCTTGAGTTGCAGCAAGGGTGTGAAGGACCCTTTGGAAGTTCCAGTGGTTAGATGTGATTGGCCTCGAGAAGCCTCAGCGGAAATGGGCCTCATCTCGCCTGGAGGGCAAAACCTCCTGGATTTTCTCAAGTTGCGGCAGGTGCTCTCGACTTACGACGGGGACCTCAGGGACCCGCTCTGGTGGCCTCAGGAATGGCCAGTCCCCATGCGAGTTCCTCGGGGGCCTCTCGGGATTCCTCTCCCGTCGATGCCGGGGCCTAAGACCTTGTGTGGAGTCGGGGCCGGAACCTGAGGATTCCTCTCCAGTGCTGACATGGATCTTGGGGTACTTCTGGAGTCTCCCCAGGGGATTCAGTCCTCGTCTCGAATGCGGGCATGCACTTGCGCTTTCCTCCAGAGCGGTAGCAGCAGTGTCACGCAGTCCGCCGCGTGGATCAAAGGATCTATGGTTTTCCCTCGAGTCTTTCCCACGAGGCTTTCCCACGAGGCTTTCCCACAGGGCTGTCCCACGTGCACACGTGGTGGGAGTCGATCCTCGGCTTGAACGTCAAGGCAGTGCAGGGAAAACAGGTTCCTCTGGAATGGACTGACACATCTGGGGGACTCTTGGAATGGTGGCACGACCCTGGAGTTCCTCTCGCCTTTCCTGTGGAGAGCGCCTCCTCTTGAGATGCGACGGGAACGCCGGGAATTCTTTCCCTACGAAACAGGGAAAGGATCCCTCATCTCGAGCTAGGAGGCGGAAACGGGGCTCCCCTGGATGTGTGCGGGACCCCACGTGCTTCCTCTCGAGTGGAGACGGGTATGTCGGGGAACTTCTTGAGTTGCAGCAAGGGTGTGAAGGACCCTTTGGAAGTTCCAGTGGTTAGACGTGATTGGCCTCGAGAAGCCTCAGCGGAAATGGGCCTCATCTCGCCTGGAGGGCAAAACCTCCTGGATTTTCTCGAGTTGCGGCAGGTGCTCTCGACTTACGACGGGGACCTCAGGGAACCGCTCTGGTGGCCTCATGAAAGGCCAGTCCCCATGCGAGTTCCTCGGGGGCCTCTCGGGATTCCTCTCCCGTCGATGCCGGGGCCTAAGACCTTGTGTGGAGTCGGGGCCGGAACCTGAGGATTCCTCTCCAGTGCTGACATGGATCTTGGGGTACTTCTGGAGTCTCCCCAGGGGAGTCAGTCCTCGTCTCGAATGCGGGCATGCACTTGCGCTTTCCTCCAGAGCGGTAGCAGCAGTGTCACGCAGTCCGCCGCGTGGATAAAAGGATCTATGGTTTTCCCTCGAGTCTTTCCCACGAGGCTTTCCCACGAGGCTTTCCCACAGGGCTGTCCCACGTGCACACGTGGTGGGAGTCGATCCTCGGCTTGAACGTCAAGGCAGTGCAGGGAAAACTGGTTCCTCTGGAATGGACTGACACATCTGGGGGACTCTTGGAATGGTGTCACGACCCTGGAGTTCCTCTCGCCTTTCCTGTGGAGAGCGCCTCCTCTTGAGATGCGACGGAAACGCCGGGAATTCTTTCCCTACGAAACAGGGAAAGGATCCCTCATCTCGAGCTAGGAGGCGGAAACGGGGCTCCCCTGGATGTGTGCGGGACCTACGTGCTTCCTCTCGAGTGGAGACGGGTATGTCGGGGAACTTCTTGAGTTGAAGCAAGGGTGTGAAGGACCCTTTGGAAGTTCCAGTGGTTAGACGTGATTAGCCTCGAGAAGCCTCAGCGGAAATGGGCCTCATCTCGCCTGGAGGGCAAAACCTCCTGGATTTTCACGAGTTGCCGCAGGTGCTTTCGACTTACGACGGGGACCTCAGGGACCCGCTCTGGTGGCCTCAGGAAAGGCCAGTCCCCATGCGAGTTCCTCGGGGGTGTCTCGGGATTCCTCTCCCGTCAATGCCGGGACCTAAGACCTTGTGTGGAGTCGGGGCCGGAACCTGAGGATTCCTCTCCAGTGCTGACATGGATCTTGGGGAACTTCTGGAGTCTCCCCAGGGGAGTCAGTCCTCGTCTCGAATGCGGGCATGCACTTGCGCTTTCCTCCAGAGCGGTAGCAGCAGTGTCACGCAGTCCGCCGCGTGGATCAAAGGATCTATGGTTTTCCCTCGAGTCTTTCCCACGAGGCTTTCCCACGAGGCTTTCCCACAGGGCTGTCCCACGTGCACACGTGGTGGGAGTCGAACCTCGGCTTGAACGTCAAGGCAGTGCAGGGAAAACAGGTTCCTCTGGAATGGACTGACACATCTGGGGGACTCTTGGAATGGTGGCATGACCCTGGAGTTCCTCTCGCCTTTCCTGTGGAGAGCGCCTCCTCTTGAGATGCGACGGGAACGCCGGGAATTCTTTCCCTACGAAACAGGGAAAGGATCCCTCATCTCGAGCTAGGAGGCGGAAACGGGGCTCCCCTGGATGTTTGCGGGACACCACGTGCTTCCTCTCGAGTGGAGACTGGTATGTCGGGGAACTTCTTGAGTTGCAGCAAGGGTGTGAAGGACCCTTTGGAAGTTCCAGTGGTTAGATGTGATTGGCCTCGAGAAGCCTCAGCGGAAATGGGCCTCATCTCGCCTGGAGGGCAAAACCTCCTGGATTTTCTCGAGTTGCGGCAGGTGCTCTCGACTTACGACGGGGACCTCAGGGACCCGCTCTGGTGGCCTCAGGAAAGGCCAGTCCCCATGCGAGTTCCTCGGGGGCCTCTCGGGATTCCTCTCCCGTCGATGCCGGGGCCTAAGACCTTGTGTGGAGTCGGGGCCGGAACCTGAGGATTCCTCTCCAGTGCTGACATGGATCTTGGGGTACTTCTGGAGTCTCCCCAGGGGAGTCAGTCCTCGTCTCGAATGCGGGCATGCACTTGCGCTTTCCTCCAGAGCGGTAGCAGCAGTGTCACGCAGTCCGCCGCGTGGATCAAAGGATCTATGGTTTTCCCTCGAGTCTTTCCCACGAGGCTTTCCCACGAGGCTTTCCCACAGGGCTGTCCCACGTGCACACGTGGTGGGAGTCGATCCTCGGCTTGAACGTCAAGGCAGTGCAGGGAAAACAGGTTCCTCTGGAATGGACTGACACATCTGGGGGACTCTTGGAATGGTGGCACGACCCTGGAGTTCCTCTCGCCTTTCCTGTGGAGAGCGCCTCCTCTTGAGATGCGACGGGAACGCCGGGAATTCTTTCCCTACGAAACAGGGAAAGGATCCCTCATCTCGAGCTAGGAGGCGGAAACGGGGCTTCCCTGGATGTGTGCGGGACCCCACGTGCTTCCTCTCGAGTGGAGACGGGTATGTCGGGGAACTTCTTGAGTTGCAGCAAGGGTGTGAAGGACCCTTTGGAAGTTCCAGTGGTTAGACGTGATTGGCCTCGAGAAGCCTCAGCGGAAATGGGCCTCATCTCGCCTGGAGGGCAAAACCTCCTGGATTTTCTCGAGTTGCGGCAGGTGCTCTCGACTTACGACGGGGACCTCAGGGAACCGCTCTGGTGGCCTCATGAAAGGCCAGTCCCCATGCGAGTTCCTCGGGGGCCTCTCGGGATTCCTCTCCCGTCGATGCCGGGGCCTAAGACCTTGTGTGGAGTCGGGGCCGGAACCTGAGGATTCCTCTCCAGTGCTGACATGGATCTTGGGGTACTTCTGGAGTCTCCCCAGGGGAGTCAGTCCTCGTCTCGAATGCGGGCATGCACTTGCGCTTTCCTCCAGAGCGGTAGCAGCAGTGTCACGCAGTCCGCCGCGTGGATAAAAGGATCTATGGTTTTCCCTCGAGTCTTTCCCACGAGGCTTTCCCACGAGGCTTTCCCACAGGGCTGTCCCACGTGCACACGTGGTGGGAGTCGATCCTCGGCTTGAACGTCAAGGCAGTGCAGGGAAAACTGGTTCCTCTGGAATGGACTGACACATCTGGGGGACTCTTGGAATGGTGTCACGACCCTGGAGTTCCTCTCGCCTTTCCTGTGGAGAGCGCCTCCTCTTGAGATGCGACGGGAACGCCGGGAATTCTTTCCCTACGAAACAGGGAAAGGATCCCTCATCTCGAGCTAGGAGGCGGAAACGGGGCTCCCCTGGATTTGTGCGGGACCCACGTGCTTCCTCTCGAGTGGAGACGTGTATGTCGGGGAACTTCTTGAGTTGCAGCAAGGGTGTGAAGGACCCTTTGGAAGTTCCAGTGGTTAGACGTGATTAGCCTCGAGAAGCCTCAGCCGAAATGGGCCTCATTTCGCCTCGAGGGCAAAACCTTCTGGATTTTCTCGAGTTGCGGAAGGTGCTCTCGACTTACGACGGGGACCTCAGGGAACCTCTCTGGTGGCCTCAGGAAAGGCCAGTCCCCATGCGAGTTCCTCGGGGGTCTCTCGGGATTCCTCTCCCGTCGATGCCGGGGCCTAAGATCTTGTGTGGAGTCGGGGCCGGAACCTGAGGATTCCTCTCCAGTGCTGACAAGGATCTTGGGGTACTTCTGGAGTCTCCCCAGGGGAGTCAGTCCTCGTCTCGAATGCGGGCATGCACTTGCGCTTTCCTCCAGAGCGGTAGCAGCAGTGTCACGCAGTCCGCCGCGTGGATCAAAGGATCTATGGTTTTCCCTCGAGTCTTTCCCACGAGGCTTTCCCACGAGGCTTCCCACAGGGCTGTCCCACGTGCACACGTGGTGGGAGTCGATCCTCGGCTTGAACGTCAAGGCAGTGCAGGGAAAACCGGTTCCTCTGGAATGGACTGACACATCTGGGGGACTCTTGGAATGGTGGCATGACCCTGGAGTTCCTCTCGCCTTTCCTGTGGAGAGCGCCTCCTCTTGAGATGCGACGGGAACGCCGGGAATTCTTTCCCTACGAAACAGGGAAAGGATCCCTCATCTCGAGCTAGGAGGCGGAAACGGGGCTCCCCTGGATGTGTGCGGGACCCCACGTGCTTCCTCTCGAGTGGAGACGGGTATGTCGGGGAACTTCTTGAGTTGCAGCAAGGGTGTGAAGGACCCTTTGGAAGTTCCAGTGGTTAGACGTGATTGGCCTCGAGAAGCCTCAGCGGAAATGGGCCTCATCTCGCCTGGAGGGCAAAACCTCCTGGATTTTCTCGAGTTGCGGCAGGTGCTCTCGACTTACGACGGGGACCTCAGGGACCCGCTCTGGTGGCCTCAGGAAAGGCCAGTCCCCATGCGAGTTCCTCGAGGGCCTCTCGGGATTCCTCTCCCGTCGATGCCGGGGCCTAAGACCTTGTGTGGAGTCGGGGCCGGAACCTGAGGATTCCTCTCCAGTGCTGACATGGATCTTGGGGTACTTCTGGAGTCTCCCCAGGGGAGTCAGACCTCGTCTCGAATGCGGGCATGCACTTGCGCTTTCCTCCAGAGCGGTAGCAGCAGTGTCACGCAGTCCGCCGCGTGGATCAAAGGATCTATGGTTTTCCCTCGAGTCTTTCCCACGAGGCTTTCCCACGAGGATTTCCCACAGGGCTGTCCCACGTGCACACGTGGTGGGAGTCGATCCTCGGCTTGAACGTCAAGGCAGTGCAGGGAAAACAGGTTCCTCTGGAATGGACTGACACATCTGGGGGACTCTTGGAATGGTGGCACGACCCTGGAGTTCCTCTCGCCTTTCCTGTGGAGAGCGCCTCCTCTTGAGATGCGACCGGAAAGCCGGGAATTCTTTCCCTACGAAACAGGGAAAGTATCCCTCATCTCGAGCTAGGAAACGGAAAAGGGGCTCCCGTGGATGTGTGCGGGACCCCACGTACTTGCTCTCGAGTGGAGACGGGTGTGTCGTGGAACTTCTTGAGTTGCAGCAATGGTGTGAAAGACCCTTTGGAAGTTCCAGTGGTGAGATGTGATTGGCCTCGAGAAGCCTCAGCGGAAATGGGACTCATCTCGCCTGGAGGGCAAAACCTCCTGGATTTTTTCGAGTTGCGGCAGGTGCTCTCGACTTACGACGGGGAACTCAGGGAACCGCTCTGGTGGCCTCCGGAAAGGCCAGTCCCCATGCGAGTTCCTCGAGGGCCTCTCGGGATTCCTCTCCCGTCGATGCCGGGGCCTAAGACCTTGTGTGGAGTCGGGGCCGGAACCTGAGGATTCCTCTCCAGTGCTGACATGGATCTTGGGGTACTTCTTGAGTCTCCCCAGGGGAGACAGTCCTCGTCTCGAATGCGGGCATGCACTTGCGCTTTCCTCCAGAGCGGTAGCAGCAGTGTCACGCAGTCCGCCGCGTAGATAAAAGGATCTATGGTTTTCCCTCGAGTCTTTCCCACGAGGCTTTCCCACAGGGCTGTCCCACGTGCACACGTGGTGGGAGTGGATCCTCGGCTTGAACGTCAAGGCAGTGCAGGGAAAACAGGTTCCTCTGGAATGGACTGACACATCTGGGGGACTCTTGGAATGGTGTCACGACCCTGGAGTTCCTCACGCCTTTCCTGTGGAGAGCGCCTCCTCTTGAGATGCGACGGGAACGCCGGGAATTCTTTCCCTACGAAACAGGGAAAGGATCCCTCATCTCGAGCTAGGAGGCGGAAACGGGGCTCCCCTGGATGTGTGCGGGACCCACGTGCTTCCTCTCGAGTGGAGACGTGTATGTCGGGGAACTTCTTGAGTTGCAGCAAGGGTGTGAAGGACCCTTTGGAAGTTCCAGTGGTTAGACGTGATTAGCCACGAGAAGCCTCAGCGGAAATGGGCCTCATCTCGCCTGGAGGGCAAAACCTCCTGGATTTTCTCGAGTTGCGGCAGGTGCTCTCGACTTACGACCGGGACCTCAGGGACCCGCTCTGGTGGCCTCAGGAAAGGCCAGTCCCCATGCGAGTTCCTCGGGGGCCTCTCAGGATTCCACTCCCGTCGATGCCGGGGCCTAAGACCTTGTGTGGAGTCGGGGCCGGAACCTGAGGATTCTTCTCCAGTGCTGACATGGAACTTGGGGTACTTCTGGAGTCTCCCCAGGGGAGTCAGTCCTCGTCTCGAATGCGGGCATGCACTTGCGCTTTCCTCCAGAGCGGTAGCAGCAGTGTCACGCAGTCCGCCGCGTGGATCAAAGGATCTATGGTTTTCCCTCGAGTCTTTCCCATGAGGCTTTCCCACGAGGCTTTCCCACAGGGCTGTCCCACGTGCACACGTGGTGGGAGTCGATCCTCGGCCTGAACGTCAAGGCAGTGCAGGGAAAACAGGTTCCTCTGGAATGAAATGACACATCTGGGGGACTCTTGGAATGGTGGCACGACCCTGGAGTTCCTCTCGCCTTTCCTGTGGAGAGCGCCTCCTCTTGAGATGCGACGGGAACGCCGGGAATTCTTTCCCTACGAAACAGGGAAAGGATCCCTCATCTCGAGCTAGGAGGCGGAAACGGGGCTCCCCTGGATGTGTGCGGTACCCCACGTGCTTCCTCTCGAGTGGAGACGGGTATGTCGGGGACCTTCGTGAGTTGCAGCAAGGGTGTGAAGGACCCTTTGGAAGTTCCAGTGGTTAGATGTGATTGGCCTCGAGAAGCCTCAGCGGAAATGGGCCTCATCTCGCCTGGAGGGCAAAACCTTTTTTCTCTAGTTGCGGCATGTGCTCTCGACTTACGACGAGGACCTCAGGGACCCGCTCTGGTGGCCTCAGGAAAGGCCAGTCCCCACGCGAGTTCCTCTGGGGATTCCTCTCCGGTCGATGCCGGGGCCTAAGACCTTGTGTGGAGTCGGGGCCGGAACCTGAGGATTCCTCTCCAGTGCTGACATGGATCTTGGGGTACTTCTGGAGTCTCCCCAGGGGAGTCAGTCCTCGTCTCGAATGCGGGCATGCACTTGCGCTTTCCTCCAGATCGGTAGCAGCAGTGTCACGCAGTCCGCCGCATGGATCAAAGGATCTATGGTTTTCCCTCGAGTCTTTCCCACGAGGCTTTCCCACGAGGCTTTCCCACAGGGCTGTCCCACGTGCACACGTGGTGGGAGTCGATCCTCGGCTTGAACATCAAGGCAGTGCAGGGAAAACAGGTTCCTCTGGAATGGACTGACAAATCTGGGGGACTCTTGGAATGGTGTCACGACCCTGGAGTTCCTCTCCCTTTCCTGTGGAGAGCGCCTCCTCTTGAGATGCGACGGGAACGCCGGGAATTCTTTCCCTACGAAACAGGGAAAGGATCCCTCATCTCGAGCTAGGAGGCGGAAACGGGGCTCCCCTGGATTTGTGCGGGACCAAAATGCTTCCTCACGAGTGGAGACGGGTATGTCGGGGAAATTCTTGAGTTGCAGCAAGAGTGTCAAGGACCCTTTGGAAGTTCCAGTGGTTAGACGTGATTAGCCACGAGAAGCCTCAGCGGAAATGGGCCTCATCTCGCCTGGAGGGCAAAACCTCCTGGATTTTCTCGAGTTGCGGCAGGTGCTCTCGACTTACGACCGGGACCTCAGGGACCCGCTCTGGTGGCCTCAGGAAAGGCCAGTCCCCATGCGAGTTCCTGGGGGGCCTCTCAGGATTCCACTCCCGTCGATGCCGGGGCCTAAGACCTTGTGTGGAGTCGGGGCCGGAACCTGAGGATTCCTCTCCAGTGCTGACATGGAACTTGGGGTACTTCTGGAGTCTCCCCAGGGGAGTCAGTCCTCGTCTCGAATGCGGGCATGCACTTGCGCTTTCCTCCAGAGCGGTAGCAGCAGTGTCACGCAGTCCGCCGCGTGGATCAAAGGATCTATGGTTTTCCCTCGAGTCTTTCCCATGAGGCTTTCCCACGAGGCTTTCCCACAGGGCTGTCCCACGTGCACACGTGGTGGGAGTCGATCCTCGGCCTGAACGTCAAGGCAGTGCAGGGAAAACAGGTTCCTCTGGAATGAAATGACACATCTGGGGGACTCTTGGAATGGTGGCACGACCCTGGAGTTCCTCTCGCCTTTCCTGTGGAGAGCGCCTCCTCTTGAGATGCGACGGGAACGCCGGGAATTCTTTCCCTATGAAACAGGGAAAGGATCCCTCATCTCGAGCTAGGAGGCGGAAACGGGGCTCCCCTGGATGTGTGCGGGACACCACGTGCTTCCTCTCGAGTGGAGACGGGTATGTCGGGGAACTTCTTGAGTTTCAGCAAGGGTGTGAAGGACCCTTTGGAAGTTCCAGTGGTTAGATGTGATTGGCCTCGAGAAGCCTCAGCGGAAATGGGCCTCATCTCGCCTGGAGGGCAAAACCTCCTGGATTTTCTCGAGTTGCGGCAGGTGCTCTCGACTTACGACGGGGACCTCAGGGACCCGCTCTGGTGGCCTCAGGAAAGGCCAGTCCCCATGCGAGTTCCTCGCGGGCCTCTCGGGATTCCTCTCCCGTCGATGCAGGGGCCTAAGACCTTGTGTGGAGTCGGGGCCGGAACCTGAGGATTCCTCTCCAGTGCTGACATGGATCTTGGGGTACTTCTGGAGTCTCCCCAGGGGAGTCAGTCCTTGTCTCGAATGCGGGCATGCACTTGTGCTTTCCTCCAGAGCGGTAGCAGCAGTGTCACGCAGTCCGCCGCGTGGATCAAAGGATCTATGGTTTTCCCTCGAGTCTTTCCCACGAGGCTTTCCCACGAGGCTTTCCCACAGGGCTGTCCCACGTGCACACGGGGTGGGAGTCGATCCTCGGCTTGAACGTCAAGGCAGTGCAGGGAAAACAGGTTCCTCTGGAATGGACTGACAAATCTGGGGGACTCTTGGAATGGTGTCACGACCCTGGAGTTCCTCTCCCTTTCCTGTGGAGAGCTCCTCCTCTTGAGATGCGACGGGAACGCCGGGAATTCTTTCCCTACGAAACAGGGAAAGGATCCCTCATCTCGAGCTAGGAGGCGGAAACGGGGCTCCCCTGGATGTGTGCGGGACCCACGTGCTTCCTCACGAGTGGAGACGGGTATGTCGGGGAACTTCTTGAGTTGCAGCAAGGGTGTGAATGACCCTTTGGAAGTTCAGTGGTTAGACGTGATTAGCCTCGAGAAGCCTCAGCGGAAATGGGCCTCATCTCACCTGGAGGGCAAAACATCCTGGATTTTCTCGAGTTGCGGCAGGTGCTCTCGACTTACGACGGGGACCTCAGGGACCCGCTCTGGTGGCCTCAGGAAAGGCCAGTCCCCAAGCGAGTTCTTCGGGAGCCTCTCGGGATTCCTCTCCCGTCGATGCCGGGGCCTAAGACCTTGTGTGGAGTCCGGGCCGGAACCTGAGGATTCCTCTCCAGTGCTGACATGGATCTTGGGGTACTTCTGGAGTCTCCCCAGGGGAGTCAGTCCTCGTCTCGAATGCGGGCATGCACTTGCGCTTTCCTCCAGAGCGGTAGCAGCAGTGTCACGCAGTCCGCCGCGTGGATCAAAGGATCTATGGTTTTCCCTCGAGTCTTTCCCACGAGGCTTTCCCACGAGGCTTTCCCACAGGGCTGTCCCACGTGCACACGTGGTGGGAGTCGATCCTCGGCTTGAACGTCAAGGCAGTGCAGGGAAAACAGGTTCCTCTGGAATGGACTGACACATCTGGGGGACTCTTGGAATGGTGGCACGACCCTGGAGTTCCTCTCGCCTTTCCTGTGGAGAGCGCCTCCTCTTGAGATGCGACGGGAACGCCGGGAATTCTTTCCCTACGAAACAGGGAAAGGATCCCTCATCTCGAGCTAGGAGGCGGAAACGGGGCTCCCCTGGATGTGTGCGGGACACCACGTGCTTCCTCTCGAGTGGAGACGGGTATGTCGGGGAACTTCTTGAGTTGCAGCAAGAGTGTCAAGGACCCTTTGGAAGTTCCAGTGGTTAGACGTGATTAGCCACGAGAAGCCTCAGCGGAAATGGGCCTCATCTCGCCTGGAGGGCAAAACCTCCTGGATTTTCTCGAGTTGCGGCAGGTGCTCTCGACTTACGACCGGGACCTCAGGGACCCGCTCTGGTGGCCTCAGGAAAGGCCAGTCCCCATGCGAGTTCCTCTGGGGCCTCTCAGGATTCCACTCCCGTCGATGCCGGGGCCTAAGACCTTGTGTGGAGTCGGGGCCGGAACCTGAGGATTCTTCTCCAGTGCTGACATGGAACTTGGGGTACTTCTGGAGTCTCCCCAGGGGAGTCAGTCCTCGTCTCGAATGCGGGCATGCACTTGCGCTTTCCTCCATAGCGGTAGCAGCAGTGTCACGCAGTCCGCCGCGTGGATCAAAGGATCTATGGTTTTCCCTCGAGTCTTTCCCATGAGGCTTTCCCACGAGGCTTTCCCACAGGGCTGTCCCACGTGCACACGTGGTGGGAGTCGATCCTCGGCCTGAACGTCAAGGCAGTGCAGGGAAAACAGGTTCCTCTGGAATGAAATGACACATCTGGGGGACTCTTGGAATGGTGGCACGACCCTGGAGTTCCTCTCGCCTTTCCTGTGGAGAGCGCCTCCTCTTGAGATGCGACGGGAACGCCGGGAATTCTTTCCCTACGAAACAGGGAAAGGATCCCTCATCTCGAGCTAGGAGGCGGAAACGGGGCTCCCCTGGATGTGTGCGGTACCCCACGTGCTTCCTCTCGAGTGGAGACGGGTATGTCGGGGACCTTCGTGAGTTGCAGCAAGGGTGTGAAGGACCCTTTGGAAGTTCCAGTGGTTAGATGTGATTGGCCTCGAGAAGCCTCAGCGGAAATGGGCCTCATCTCGCCTGGAGGGCAAAACCTTTTTTCTCTAGTTGCGGCATGTGCTCTCGACTTACGACGAGGACCTCAGGGACCCGCTCTGGTGGCCTCAGGAAAGGCCAGTCCCCACGCGAGTTCCTCTGGGGATTCCTCTCCGGTCGATGCCGGGGCCTAAGACCTTGTGTGGAGTCGGGGCCGGAACCTGAGGATTCCTCTCCAGTGCTGACATGGATCTTGGGGTACTTCTGGAGTCTCCCCAGGGGAGTCAGTCCTCGTCTCGAATGCGGGCATGCACTTGCGCTTTCCTCCAGATCGGTAGCAGCAGTGTCACGCAGTCCGCCGCATGGATCAAAGGATCTATGGTTTTCCCTCGAGTCTTTCCCACGAGGCTTTCCCACGAGGCTTTCCCACAGGGCTGTCCCACGTGCACACGTGGTGGGAGTCGATCCTCGGCTTGAACATCAAGGCAGTGCAGGGAAAACAGGTTCCTCTGGAATGGACTGACAAATCTGGGGGACTCTTGGAATGGTGTCACGACCCTGGAGTTCCTCTCCCTTTCCTGTGGAGAGCGCCTCCTCTTGAGATGCGACGGGAACGCCGGGAATTCTTTCCCTACGAAACAGGGAAAGGATCCCTCATCTCGAGCTAGGAGGCGGAAACGGGGCTCCCCTGGATTTGTGCGGGACCCACATGCTTCCTCACGAGTGGAGACGGGTATGTCGGGGAAATTCTTGAGTTGCAGCAAGAGTGTCAAGGACCCTTTGGAAGTTCCAGTGGTTAGACGTGATTAGCCACGAGAAGCCTCAGCGGAAATGGGCCTCATCTCGCCTGGAGGGCAAAACCTCCTGGATTTTCTCGAGTTGCGGCAGGTGCTCTCGACTTACGACCGGGACCTCAGGGACCCGCTCTGGTGGCCTCAGGAAAGGCCAGTCCCCATGCGAGTTCCTCGGGGGCCTCTCAGGATTCCACTCCCGTCGATGCCGGGGCCTAAGACCTTGTGTGGAGTCGGGGCCGGAACCTGAGGATTCCTCTCCAGTGCTGACATGGAACTTGGGGTACTTCTGGAGTCTCCCCAGGGGAGTCAGTCCTCGTCTCGAATGCGGGCATGCACTTGCGCTTTCCTCCAGAGCGGTAGCAGCAGTGTCACGCAGTCCGCCGCGTGGATCAAAGGATCTATGGTTTTCCCTCGAGTCTTTCCCATGAGGCTTTCCCACGAGGCTTTCCCACAGGGCTGTCCCACGTGCACACGTGGTGGGAGTCGATCCTCGGCCTGAACGTCAAGGCAGTGCAGGGAAAACAGGTTCCTCTGGAATGAAATGACACATCTGGGGGACTCTTGGAATGGTGGCACGACCCTGGAGTTCCTCTCGCCTTTCCTGTGGAGAGCGCCTCCTCTTGAGATGCGACGGGAACGCCGGGAATTCTTTCCCTATGAAACAGGGAAAGGATCCCTCATCTCGAGCTAGAAGGCGGAAACGGGGCTCCCCTGGATGTGTGCGGGACACCACGTGCTTCCTCTCGAGTGGAGACGGGTATGTCGGGGAACTTCTTGAGTTTCAGCAAGGGTGTGAAGGACCCTTTGGAAGTTCCAGTGGTTAGATGTGATTGGCCTCGAGAAGCCTCAGCGGAAATGGGCCTCATCTCGCCTGGAGGGCAAAACCTCCTGGATTTTCTCGAGTTGCGGCAGGTGCTCTCGACTTACGACGGGGACCTCAGGGACCCGCTCTGGTGGCCTCAGGAAAGGCCAGTCCCCATGCGAGTTCCTCGGGGGCCTCTCGGGATTCCTCTCCCGTCGATGCAGGGGCCTAAGACCTTGTGTGGAGTCGGGGCCGGAACCTGAGGATTCCTCTCCAGTGCTGACATGGATCTTGGGGTACTTCTGGAGTCTCCCCAGGGGAGTCAGTCCTTGTCTCGAATGCGGGCATGCACTTGTGCTTTCCTCCAGAGCGGTAGCAGCAGTGTCACGCAGTCCGCCGCGTGGATCAAAGGATCTATGGTTTTCCCTCGAGTCTTTCCCACGAGGCTTTCCCACGAGGCTTTCCCACAGGGCTGTCCCACGTGCACACGGGGTGGGAGTCGATCCTCGGCTTGAACGTCAAGGCAGTGCAGGGAAAACAGGTTCCTCTGGAATGGACTGACAAATCTGGGGGACTCTTGGAATGGTGTCACGACCCTGGAGTTCCTCTCCCTTTCCTGTGGAGAGCTCCTCCTCTTGAGATGCGACGGGAACGCCGGGAATTCTTTCCCTACGAAACAGGGAAAGGATCCCTCATCTCGAGCTAGGAGGCGGAAACGGGGCTCCCCTGGATGTGTGCGGGACCCACGTGCTTCCTCACGAGTGGAGACGGGTATGTCGGGGAACTTCTTGAGTTGCAGCAAGGGTGTGAATGACCCTTTGGAAGTTCAGTGGTTAGACGTGATTAGCCTCGAGAAGCCTCAGCCGAAATGGGCCTCATCTCACCTGGAGGGCAAAACATCCTGGATTTTCTCGAGTTGCGGCAGGTGCTCTCGACTTACGACGGGGACCTCAGGGACCCGCTCTGGTGGCCTCAGGAAAGGCCAGTCCCCAAGCGAGTTCTTCGGGAGCCTCTCGGGATTCCTCTCCCGTCGATGCCGGGGCCTAAGACCTTGTGTGGAGTCCGGGCCGGAACCTGAGGATTCCTCTCCAGTGCTGACATGGATCTTGGGGTACTTCTGGAGTCTCCCCAGGGGAGTCAGTCCTCGTCTCGAATGCGGGCATGCACTTGCGCTTTCCTCCAGAGCGGTAGCAGCAGTGTCACGCAGTCCGCCGCGTGGATCAAAGGATCTATGGTTTTCCCTCGAGTCTTTCCCACGAGGCTTTCCCACGAGGCTTTCCCACAGGGCTGTCCCACGTGCACACGTGGTGGGAGTCGATCCTCGGCTTGAACGTCAAGGCAGTGCAGGGAAAACAGGTTCCTCTGGAATGGACTGACACATCTGGGGGACTCTTGGAATGGTGGCACGACCCTGGAGTTCCTCTCGCCTTTCCTGTGGAGAGCGACTCCTCTTGAGATGCGACGGGAACGCCAGGAATTCTGTCCCTACGAAACAGGGAAAGGATCCCTCATCTCGAGCTAGGAGGCGGAAACGGGGCTCCCCTGGATGTGTGCCGGACCCCACGTGCTTCCTCACGAGTGGAGACGGGTATGTCGGGGAAATTCTTGAGTTGCAGCAAGAGTGTCAAGGACCCTTTGGAAGTTCCAGTGGTTAGACGTGATTAGCCACGAGAAGCCTCAGCGGAAATGGGCCTCATCTCGCCTGGAGGGCAAAACCTCCTGGATTTTCTCGAGTTGCGGCAGGTGCTCTCGACTTACGACCGGGACCTCAGGGACCCGCTCTGGTGGCCTCAGGAAAGGCCAGTCCCCATGCGAGTTCCTCGGGGGCCTCTCAGGATTCCACTCCCGTCGATGCCGGGGCCTAAGACCTTGTGTGGAGTCGGGGCCGGAACCTGAGGATTCCTCTCCAGTGCTGACATGGAACTTGGGGTACTTCTGGAGTCTCCCCAGGGGAGTCAGTCCTCGTCTCGAATGCGGGCATGCACTTGCGCTTTCCTCCAGAGCGGTAGCAGCAGTGTCACGCAGTCCGCCGCGTGGATCAAAGGATCTATGGTTTTCCCTCGAGTCTTTCCCATGAGGCTTTCCCACGAGGCTTTCCCACAGGGCTGTCCCACGTGCACACGTGGTGGGGGTCGATCCTCGGCCTGAACGTCAAGGCAGTGCAGGGAAAACAGGTTCCTCTGGAATGAAATGACACATCTGGGGGACTCTTGGAATGGTGGCACGACCCTGGAGTTCCTCTCGCCTTTCCTGTGGAGAGCGCCTCCTCTTGAGATGCGACGGGAACGCCGGGAATTCTTTCCCTACGAAACAGGGAAAGGATCCCTCATCTCGAGCTAGGAGGCGGAAACGGGGCTCCCCTGGATGTGTGCGGGACACCACGTGCTTCCTCTCGAGTGGAGACGGGTATGTCGGGGAACTTCTTGAGTTGCAGCAAGGGTGTGAAGGACCCTTTGGAAGTTCCAGTGGTTAGATGTGATTGGCCTCGAGAAGCCTCAGCGGAAATGGGCCTCATCTCGCCTGGAGGGCAAAACCTCCTGGATTTTCTCGAGTTGCGGCAGGTGCTCTCGACTTACGACGGGGACCTCAGGGACCCGCTCTGGTGGCCTCAGGAAAGGCCAGTCCCCATGCGAGTTCCTCGGGGGCCTCTCAGGATTCCACTCCCGTCGATGCCGGGGCCTAAGACCTTGTGTGGAGTCGGGGCCGGAACCTGAGGATTCCTCTCCAGTGCTGACATGGATCTTGGGGTACTTCTGGAGTCTCCCCAGGGGAGTCAGTCCTCGTCTCGAATGCGGGCATGCACTTGCGCTTTCCTCCAGAGCGGTAGCAGCAGTGTCACGCAGTCCGCCGCGTGGATCAAAGGATCTATGGTTTTCCCTCGAGTCTTTCCCACGAGGCTTTCCCACGAGGCTTTCCCACAGGGCTGTCCCACGTGCACACGTGGTGGGAGTCAATCCTCGGCCTGAACGTCAAGGCAGTGCAGGGAAAAAAGGTTCCTCTGGAATGGACTGACACATCTGTGGGACTCTTGGAATGGTGGCACGACCCTGGAGTTCCTCTCGCCTTTCCTGTGGAGAGCGCCTCCTCTTGAGATGCGACGGGAACGCCGGGAATTCTTTCCCTACGAAACAGGGAAAGGATCCCTCATCTCGAGCTAGGAGGCGGAAACGGGGCTCCCCTGGATGTGTGCGGGACCCACGTGCTTCGTCTCGAGTGGAGACGGTATGTCGGGGAACTTCTTGAGTTGCAGCAAGGGTGTGAATGACCCTTTGGAAGTTCAGTGGTTAGACGTGATTAGCCTCGAGAAGCCTCAGCGGAAATGGGCCTCATCTCACCTGGAGGGCAAAACATCCTGGATTTTCTCGAGTTGCGGCAGGTGCTCTCGACTTACGACGGGGACCTCAGGGACCCGCTCTGGTGGCCTCAGGAAAGGCCAGTTCACAAGCGAGTTCTTCGGGAGCCTCTCGGGATTCCTCTCCCGTCGATGCCGGGGCCTAAGACCTTGTGTGGAGTCGGGGCCGGAACCTGAGGATTCCTCTCCAGTGCTGACATGGATCTTGGGGTACTTCTGGAGTCTCCCCAGGGGAGTCAGTTCTCGTCTCGAATGCGGGCATGCATTGCGCTTTCCTCCAGAGCGGTAGCAGCAGTGTCACGCAGTCCGCCGCGTGGATCAAAGGATCTATGGTTTTCCCTCAAGTCTTTCCCACGAGGCTTTCCCACAGGGCTGTCCCACGTGCACACGTGGTGGAGTCGATCCTCGTCTTGAACGTCAAGGCAGTGCAGGGAAAACAGGTTCCTCTGGAATGGACTGACACATCTGGGGGACTCTTGGAATGGTGGCACGACCCTGGAGTTCCTCTCGCCTTTCCTGTGGAGAGCGCCTCCTCTTGAGATGCGACGGGAACGCCGGGAATTCTTTCCCTACGAAACAGGGAAAGGATCACTCATCTCGAGTTAGGAGGCGGAAACGGGGCTCCCCTGGATGTGTGCGGGACACCACGTGCTTCCTCTCGAGTGGAGACGGGTATGTCGGGGAACTTCTTGAGTTGCAGCAAGGGTGTGAAGGACCCTTTGGAAGTTCCAGTGGTTAGACGTGATTAGCCTCGAGAAGCCTCAGCGGAAATGGGCCTCATCTCGCCTCGAGGGCAAAACCTCCTGGATTTTCTCGAGTTGCGGCAGGTGCTCTCGACTTACGACGGGGACCTCAGGGACCCGCTCTGGTGGCCTCAGGAAAGGCCAGTCCCCATGCGAGTTCCACGGGGGCCTCTCGGCATTCCTCTCCCGTCGAGGCCGGGGCCTAAGACCTTGTGTGGAGTCGGGGCCGGAACCTGAGGATTCCTCTCCAGTTCTGACATGGATCTTGGGGTACTTCTGGAGTCTCCCCAGGGGAGTCAGTCCTCGTCTCGAATGCGGGCATGCACTTGCGCTTTCCTCCAGAGCGGTAGCAGCAGTGTCACGCAGTCCGCCGCGTGGATCAAAGGATCTATGGTTTTCCCTCGAGTCTTTCCCACGAGGCTTTCCCACGAGGCTTTCCTACAGGGCTGTCCCACGTGCACACGTGGTGGGAGTCGATCCTCGGCTTGAACGTCAAGGCAGTGCAGGGAAAACAGGTTCCTCTGGAATGGACTGACAAATCTGGGGGACTCTTGGAATGGTGTCACGACCATGGAGTTCCTCTCGCCTTTCCTGTGGAGAGCGCCTCCTCTTGAGATGCGACGGGAACGCCGGGAATTCTTTCCCTACGAAACAGGGAAAGGATCCCTCATCTCGAGCTAGGAGGCGGAAACGGGGCTCCCCTGGATGTGGGCGGGACCCACGTGCTTCCTCTCGAGTGGAGACGGGTATGTCGGGGAACTTCTTGAATTGCAGCAAGGGTGTGAAGGACCCTTTGGAAGTTCCAGTGGTTAGACGTGATTAGCCACGAAAAGCCTCAGCGGAAATGGGCCTCATCTCGCCTGGAGGGCAAAACCTCCTGGATTTTCTCGAGTTGCGGCAGGTGCTCTCGACTTACGACGGGGACCTCAGGGACCCGCTCTGGTGGCCTCAGGAAAGGCCATTCCCCATGCGAGTTCCTCGGGGGCCTCTCGGGATTCCTCTCCCGTCGATGCCGGGACCTAAGACCTTGTGTGGAGTCGGGGCCGGAACCTGAGGTTTCCTCTCCAGTGCTGACATGGATCTTGGGGTACTTCTGGAGTCTCCCCAGGGGAGTCAGTCCTCGTCTCGAATGCGGGCATGCACTTGCGCTTTCCTCCAGAGCGGTAGCAGCAGTGTCACGCAGTCCGCCGCGTGGATCAAAGGATCTATGGTTTTCCCTCGAGTCTTTCCCACGAGGCTTTCCCACGAGGCTTTCCCACAGGGCTGTCCCACGTGCACACGTGGTGGGAGTCGATCCTCGGCTTGAACGTCAAGGCAGTGCAGGGAAAACAGGTTCCTCTGGAATGGACTGACACATCTGGGGGACTCTTGGAATGTTGGCACGACCCTGGAGTTCCTCTCGCCTTTCCTGTGGAGAGCGTCTCCTCTTGAGATGCGACAGGAACGCCGGGAATTCTTTCCCTACGAAACAGGGAAAGGATCCCTGATCTCGAGCTGGGGGGCGGAAACGGAGCTCCCCTGGATGTGTGCGGGACCCCACGTGCTTCCTCTCGAGTGGAGACGGTATGTCGGGGAACTTCTTGAGTTGCAGCAATGGTGTGAAGGACCCTTTGGAAGTTCCAGTGGTTAGATATGATTGGCCTCGAGAAGCCTCAGCGGAAATGGGCCTCATCTCGCCTGGAGGGCAAAACCTCCTGGATTTTCTCGAGTTGCGGCAGGTGCTCTCGACTTACGACGGGGACCTCAGGGAACCGCTCTGGTGGCCTCAGGAAAGGCCAGTCCCCATGCGAGTTCCACGGGGGCCTCTCAGGATTCCTCTCCCGTCGATGCCGGGGCCTAAGACCTTGTGTGGAGTCGGGGCCGGAACCTGAGGATTCCTCTCCAGTGCTGACATGGATCTTGGGGTAATTCTGGAGTCTCCCCAGGGGAGTCAGTCCTCGTCTCGAATGCGGGCATGCACTTGCGTTTTCCTCCAGAGCGGTAGCAGCAGTGTCACGCAGTCCGCCGCGTGGATCAAAGGATCTATGGTTTTCCCTCAAGTCTTTCCCACGAGGCTTTCCCACGAGGCTTTTCCACAGAGCTGTCCCACGTGCACACGTGGTGGGAGTCGATCCTCGGCTTGAACGTCAAGGCAGTGCAGGGAAAACAGCTTCCTCTGGAATGGACTGACATATCTGGGGGACTCTTGGAATGGTGTCACGACCCTGGAGTTCCTCTCCCTTTCCTGTGGAGAGCGCCTCCTCTTGAGATGCGACGGGAACGCCGGGAATTCTTTCCCTACGAAACAGGGAAAGGATCCCTCATCTCGAGCTAGGAGGCGGAAACGGGGCTCCCCTGGATGTGTGCGGGACCCACGTGCTTCCTCACGAGTGGAGACGGGTATGTCGGGGAACTTCTTCAGTTGCAGCAAGGGTGTCAAGGACCCTTTGGAAGTTCCAGTGGTTAGACATGATTAGCCACGAGAAGCCTCAGCGGAAATGGGCCTCATCTCGCCTGGAGGGCAAACCTCCTGGATTTTCTCGAGTTGCGGCAGGTGCTCTCGACTTACGACGGGGACCTCAGGGACCCGCTCTGGTGGCGTCAGGAAAGGCCAGTCCCCATGCGAGTTCCTCGGGGGCCTCTCAGGATTCCACTCCCGTCGATGCCGGGGCCTAAGACCTTGTGTGGAGTCGGGGCCGGAACCTGAGGATTCCTCTCCAGTGCTGACATGGATCTTGGGGTACTTCTGGAGTCTCCCCAGGGGAGTCAGTCCTCGTCTCGAATGCGGGCATGCACTTGCGCTTTCCTCCAGAGCGGTAGCAGCAGTGTCACGCAGTCCGCCGCGTGGATCAAAGGATCTATGGTTTTCCCTCGAGTCTTTCCCACGAGGCTTTCCCACGAGGCTTTCCCACAGGGCTGTCCCACGTGCACACGTGGTGGGAGTCGATCCTCGGCTTGAACGTCAAGGCAGTGCAGGGAAAACAGGTTCCTCTGGAATGGACTGACACATCTGGGGGACTCTTGGAATGTTGGCACGACCCTGGAGTTCCTCTCGCCTTTCCTGTGGAGAGCGTCTCCTCTTGAGATGCGACGGGAACGCCGGGAATTCTTTCCCTACGAAACAGGGAAAGGATCCCTGATCTCGAGCTAGGGGGCGGAAACGGAGCTCCCCTGGATGTGTGCGGGACCCCACGTGCTTCCTCTCGAGTGGAGACGGTATGTCGGGGAACTTCTTGAGTTGCAGCAATGGTGTGAAGGACCCTTTGGAAGTTCCAGTGGTTAGATGTGATTGGCCTCGAGAAGCCTCAGCGGAAATGGGCCTCATCTCGCCTGGAGGGCAAAACCTCCTGGATTTTCTCGAGTTGCGGCAGGTGCTCTCGACTTACGACGGGGACCTCAGGGAACCGCTCTGGTGGCCTCAGGAAAGGCCAGTCCCCATGCGAGTTCCACGGGTGCCTCTCAGGATTCCTCTCCCGTCGATGCCGGGGCCTAAGACCTTGTGTGGAGTCGGGGCCGGAACCTGAGGATTCCTCTCCAGTGCTGACATGGATCTTGGGGTAATTCTGGAGTCTCCCCAGGGGAGTCAGTCCTCGTCTCGAATGCGGGCATGCACTTGCGTTTTCCTCCAGAGCGGTAGCAGCAGTGTCACGCAGTCCGCCGCGTGGATCAAAGGATCTATGGTTTTCCCTCAAGTCTTTCCCACGAGGCTTTCCCACGAGGCTTTTCCACAGAGCTGTCCCACGTGCACACGTGGTGGGAGTCGATCCTCGGCTTGAACGTCAAGGCAGTGCAGGGAAAACAGCTTCCTCTGGAATGGACTGACATATCTGGGGGACTCTTGGAATGGTGTCACGACCCTGGAGTTCCTCTCCCTTTCCTGTGGAGAGCGCCTCCTCTTGAGATGCGACGGGAACGCCGGGAATTCTTTCCCTACGAAACAGGGAAAGGATCCCTCATCTCGAGCTAGGAGGCGGAAACGGGGCTCCCCTGGATGTGTGCGGGACCCACGTGCTTCCTCACGAGTGGAGACGGGTATGTCGGGGAACTTCTTCAGTTGCAGCAAGGGTGTCAAGGACCCTTTGGAAGTTCCAGTGGTTAGACATGATTAGCCACGAGAAGCCTCAGCGGAAATGGGCCTCATCTCGCCTGGAGGGCAAAACCTCCTGGATTTTCTCGAGTTGCGGCAGGTGCTCTCGACTTACGACGGGGACCTCAGGGACCCGCTCTGGTGGCCTCAGGAAAGGCCAGTCCCCATGCGAGTTCCTCGGGGGCCTCTCAGGATTCCACTCCCGTCGATGCCGGGGCCTAAGACCTTGTGTGGAGTCGGGGCCGGAACCTGAGGATTCCTCTCCAGTGCTGACATGGATCTTGGGGTACTTCTGGAGTCTCCCCAGGGGAGTCAGTCCTCGTCTCGAATGCGGGCATGCACTTGCGCTTTCCTCCAGAGCGGTAGCAGCAGTGTCACGCAGTCCGCCGCGTGGATCAAAGGATCTATGGTTTTCCCTCGAGTCTTTCCCACGAGGCTTTCCCACGAGGCTTTCCCACAGGGCTGTCCCACGTGCACACGTGGTGGGAGTCGATCCTCGGCTTGAACGTCAAGGCAGTGCAGGGAAAACAGGTTCCTCTGGAATGGACTGACACATCTGGGGGACTCTTGGAATGGTGTCACGACCCTGGAGTTCCTCTCGCCTTTCCTGTGGAGAGCGCCTCCTCTTGAGATGCGACGGGAACGCCGGGAATTCTTTCCCTTCGAAACAGAGAAAGGATCCCTCATCTCGAGCTAGGAGGCGGAAACGGGGCTCCCCTGGATGTGTGTGGGACACCACGTGCTTCTTCTCGAGTGGAGACGGGTATGTCGGGGAACTTCTTGAGTTGCAGCAAGCGTGTGAAGGACCCTTTGGAAGTTCCAGTGGTTAGATGTGATTGGCCTCGAGAAGCCTCAGCGGAAATGGGCCTCATCTCGCCTGGACGGCAAAACCTCCTGGATTTTCTCGAGTTGCGGCAGGTGCTCTCGACTTACGACGGGGACCTCAGGGAACCGCTCTGGTGGCCTCAGGAAAGGCCAGTCCCCATGCGAGTTCCACGCGGGCCTCTCAGGATTCCTCTCCCGTCGATGCCGGGGCCTAAGACCTTGTGTGGAGTCGGGGCCGGAACCTGAGGATTCCTCTCCAGTGCTGACATGGATCTTGGGGTAATTCTGGAGTCTCCCCAGGGGAGTCAGTCCTCGTCTCGAATGCGGGCATGCACTTGCGCTTTCCTCCAGAGCGGTAGCAGCAGTGTCACGCAGTCCGCCGCGTGGATCAAAGGATCTATGGTTTTCCCTCAAGTCTTTCCCACGAGGCTTTCCCACGAGGCTTTTCCACAGAGCTGTCCCACGTGCACACGTGGTGGGAGTCGATCCTCGGCTTGAACGTCAAGGCAGTGCAGGGAAAACAGCTTCCTCTGGAATGGACTGACATATCTGGGGGACTCTTGGAATGGTGTCACGACCCTGGAGTTCCTCTCCCTTTCCTGTGGAGAGCGCCTCCTATTGAGATGCGACGGGAACGCCGGGAATTCTTTCCCTACGAAACAGGGAAAGGATCCCTCATCTCGAGCTAGGGGGCGGAAACGGAGCTCCCCTGGATGTGTGCGGGACCCCACGTGCTTCCTCTCGGGTGGAGACGGTATGTCAGGGAACTTCTTGAGTTGCAGCAATGGTGTGAAGGACCCTTTGGAAGTTCCAGTGGTTAGATGTGATTGGCCTCGAGAAGCCTCAGCGGAAATGGGCCTCATCTCGCCTGGAGGGCAAAACCTCCTGGATTTTCTCGAGTTGCGGCAGGTGCTCTCGACTTACGAAGGGGACCTCAGGGAACCGCTCTGGTGGCCTCAGGAAAGGCCAGTCCCCATGCGAGTTCCACGGGGGCCTCTCGGGATTCCTCTCCCGTCGTTGCCGGGGTCTAAGACCTTGTGTGGAGTCGGGGCCGGAACCTGAGGATTCCTCTCCAGTGCTGACATGGATCTTGGGGTACTTCTGGAGTCTCCCCAGGGGAGTCAGTCCTTGTCTCGAATGCGGGCATGTACTTGTGCTTTCCTCCAGAGCGGTAGCAGCAGTGTCACGCAGTCCGCCGCGTGGATCAAAGGATCTATGGTTTTCCCTCGAGTCTTTCCCACGAGGCTTTCCCACGAGGCTTTCCCACAGGGCTGTCCCACGTGCACACGGGGTGGGAGTCGATCCTCGGCTTGAACGTCAAGGCAGTGCAGGGAAAACAGGTTCCTCTGGAATGGACTGACAAATCTGGGGGATTCTTGGAATGGTGTCACGACCCTGGAGTTCCTCTCCCTTTCCTGTGGAGAGCGCCTCCTCTTGAGATGCGACGGGAACACCGGGAATTCTTTCCCTACGAAACAGGGAAAGGATCCCTCATCTCGAGCTAGGAGGCGGAAACGGGGCTCCCCTGGATGTGTGCGGGACCCACGTGCTTCCTCACGAGTGGAGACGGATATGTCGGGGAACTTCTTGAGTTGCAGCAAGGGTGTCAAGGACCCTTTGGAAGTTCGAGTGGTTAGATGTGATTGGCCTCGAGAAGCCTCAGCGGAAATGGGCCTCATCTCGCCTGGAGGGCAAAACCTCCTGGATTTTCTCGAGTTGCGGCAGGTGCTCTCGACTTACGACGGGGACCTCAGGGACCCGCTCTGGTGGCGTCAGGAAAGGCCAGTCCCCATGCGAGTTCCTCGGGGGCCTCTCAGGATTCCACTCCCGTCGATGCCGGGGCCTAAGACCTTGTGTGGAGTCGGGGCCGGAACCTGAGGATTCCTCTCCAGTGCTGACATGGATCTTGGGGTACTTCTGGAGTCTCCCCAGGGGAGTCAGTCCTCGTCTCGAATGCGGGCATGCACTTGCGCTTTCCTCCAGAGCGGTAGCAGCAGTGTCACGCAGTCCGCCGCGTGGATCAAAGGATCTGTGGTTTTCCCTCGAGTCTTTCCCACGAGGCTTTCCCACGAGGCTTTCCCACAGGGCTGTCCCACGTGCACACGTGGTGGGAGTCGATCCTCGGCTTGAACGTCAAGGCAGTGAAGGGAAAACAGGTTCCTCTGGAATGGACTGACACATCTGGGGGACTCTTGGAATGGTGTCACGACCCTGGAGTTCCTCTCGCCTTTCCTGTGGAGAGCGCCTCCTCTTGAGATGCGACGGGAACGCCGGGAATTCTTTCCCTACGAAACAGGGAAAGGATCCCTCATCTCGAGCTAGGAGGCGGAAACGGGGCTCCCCTGGATGTGTGCGGGACCCCACGTGCTTCCTCTCGAGTGGAGACGGGTATGTCGGGGACCATCTTGAGTTGCAGCAAGGGTGTGAAGGACCCTTTGGAAGTTCCAGTGGTTAGATGTGATTGGCCTCGAGAAGCGTCAGCGGAAATGGGCCTCATCTCGCCTGGAGGGCAAAACCTCCGAGATTTTCTCGAGTTGCGGCATGTGCTCTCGACTTACGACGAGGACCTCAGGGACCCGCTTTGGTGGCCTCAGGAAAGACCAGTCCCCATGCGAGTTCCTCTGGGGATTCCTCTCCCGTCGATGCCGGGGCCTAAGACCTTGTGTGTAGTCGGGGCCGGAACCTGAGGATTCCTCTCCAGTGCTGACATGGATCTTGGGGTACTTCTGGAGTCTCCCCAGGGGAGTCAGTCCTCGTCTCGAATGCGGGCATGCACTTGCGCTTTCCTCCAGAGCGGTAGCAGCAGTGTCACGCAGTCCGCCGCGTGGATCAAAGGATCTATGGTTTTCCCTCGAGTCTTTCCCACGAGGCTTTCCCACGAGGCTTTCCCACAGGGCTGTCCCACGTGCACACGTGGTGGGAGTCGATCCTCGGCTTGAACGTCAAGGCAGTGCAGGGAAAACAGTTTCCTCTGGAATGGACTGACACATCTGGGGGACTCTTGGAATGGTGGCACGACCCTGGAGTTCCTCTCGCCTTTCCTGTGGAGAGCGCCTCCTCTTGAGATGCGACGGGAACGCCGGGAATTCTTTCCCTACGAAACAGGGAAAGGATCCCTCATCTCGAGCTAGGAGGCGGAAACGGGGCTCCCCTGGATGTGTGCGGGACACCACGTGCTTCCTCTCGAGTGGAGACGGGTATGTCGGGGAACTTCTTGAGTTGCAGCAAGGGTGTGAAGGACCCTTTGGAAGTTCCAGTGGTTAGATATGATTGGCCTCGAGAAGCCTCAGCGGAAATGGGCCTCATCTCGCCTGGAGGGCAAAACCTCCTGGATTTTCTCGAGTTGCGGCAGGTGCTCTCGACTTACGATGGGGACCTCAGGGACCCGCTCTGGTGGCCTCTGGAAAGGCCAGTCCCCATGCGAGTTTCTCGGGGGCGTCTCGGGATTCCTCTCCCGTCCATGCCGGGGCCTAAGACCTTGTGTGGAGTCGGGGCTGGAACCTGAGGATTCCTCTCCAGTGCTGACATGGATCTTGGGGTACTTCTGGAGTCTCCCCAGGGGAGTCAGTCCTCGTCTCGAATGCGGGCATGCACTTGCGCTTTCCTCCAGAGCGGTAGCAGCAGTGTCACGCAGTCCGCCGCGTGGATCAAAGGATCTATGGTTTTCCCTCGAGTCTTTCCCACGAGGCTTTCCCACGAGGCTTTCCCACAGGGCTGTCCCACGTGCACACGTGGTGGGAGTCGATCCTCGGCTTGAACGTCAAGGCAGTGCAGGGAAAACAGGTTCCTCTGGAATGGACTGACACATCTGGGGGACTCTTGGAATGGTGGCATGACCCTGGAGTTCCTCTCGCCTTACCTGTGGAGAGCCCCTCCTCTTGAGATGCGACGGGAACGCCGGGAATTCTTTCCCTACGAAACAGGGAAAGGATCCCTCATCTCGAGCTAGGAGGCGGAAACGGGGCTCCCCTGGATGTGTGCGGGACACCACGTGCTTCCTCTCGAGTGGAGACGGGTATGTCGGGGAACTTCTTGAGTTGCAGCAAGGGTGTGAAGGACCCTTTGGAAGTTCCAGTGGTTAGATATGATTGGCCTCGAGAAGCCTCAGCGGAAATGGGCCTCATCTCGCCTGGAGGGCAAAACCTCCTGGATTTTCTCGAGTTGCGGCAGGTGCTCTCGACTTACGATGGGGACCTCAGGGACCCGCTCTGGTGGCCTCTGGAAAGGCCAGTCCCCATGCGAGTTTCTCGGGGGCGTCTCGGGATTCCTCTCCCGTCCATGCCGGGGCCTAAGACCTTGTGTGGAGTCGGGGCTGGAACCTGAGGATTCCTCTCCAGTGCTGACATGGATCTTGGGGTACTTCTGGAGTCTCCCCAGGGGAGTCAGTCCTCGTCTCGAATGCGGGCATGCACTTGCGCTTTCCTCCAGAGCGGTAGCAGCAGTGTCACGCAGTCCGCCGCGTGGATCAAAGGATCTATGGTTTTCCCTCGAGTCTTTCCCACGAGGCTTTCCCACGAGGCTTTCCCACAGGGCTGTCCCACGTGCACACGTGGTGGGAGTCGATCCTCGGCTTGAACGTCAAGGCAGTGCAGGGAAAACAGGTTCCTCTGGAATGGACTGACACATCTGGGGGACTCTTGGAATGGTGTCACGACCCTGGAGTTCCTCTCGCCTTTCCTGTGGAGAGCGCCTCCTCTTGAGATGCGACGGGAACGCCGGGAATTCTTTCCCTAAGAAACAGGGAAAGGATCCCTCATCTCGAGCTAGGAGGCGGAAACGGGGCTCCCCTGGACGTGTGCGGGACACCACGTGCTTCCTCTCGAGTGGAGACGGGTATGTCGGGGAACTTCTTGAGTTGCAGCAAGGGTGTGAAGGACCCTTTGGAAGTTCCAGTGGTTAGATGTGATTGGCCTCGAGAAGCCTCAGCGGAAATGGGCCTCATCTCGCCTGGAGGGCAAAACCTCCTGGATTTTCTCGAGTTGCGGCAGGTGCTCTCGACTTACGACGGGGACCTAAGGGACCCGCTCTGGTGGCCTCAGGAAAGGCCAGTCCCCATGCGAGTTCCTCGGGGCCTCTCGGGATTCCTCTCCCGTCGATGCCGGGACCTAAAACCTTGTGTGGAGTCGGGGCCGGAACCTGAGGATTCCTCTCCAGTGCTGACATGGATCTTGGGGTACTTCTGGAGTCTCCCCAGGGAAGTCAGTCCTCGTCTCGAATGCGGGCATGCACTTGCGCTTTCCTCTAGAGCGGTAGCAGCAGTGTCACGCAGTCCGCCCCATGGATCAAAGGATCTATGGTTTTCCCTCGAGTCTTTCCCACGAGGCTTTCCCACGAGGCTTTCCCACAGGGCTGTCCCACGTGCACACGTGGTGGGAGTCGATCCTCGGCTTGAACGTCAAGGCAGTGCAGGGAAAACAGGTTCCTCTGGAATGGACTGACACATCTGGGGGACTCTTGGAATGGTGGCACGACCCTGGAGTTCCTCTCGCCTTTCCTGTGGAGAGCGTCTCCTCTTGAGATGCGACGGGAACGCCGGGAATTCTTTCCCTACGAAACAGGGAAAGGATCCCTCATCTCGAGCCAGGGGGCGGAAAAGGAGCTCCCCTGGATGTGTGCGGGACCCCACGTGCTTCCTCTCGAGTGGAGACGGTATGTCGGGGAACTTCTTGAGTTGCAGCAAGGGTGTGAAGGACCCTTTGGAAGTTCCAGTGGTTAGATGTGATTGGCCTCGAGAAGCCTCAGCGGAAATGGGCCTCATCTCGCCTGGAGGTGAAAACCTCCTGGATTTTCTCGAGTTGCGGCAGGTGCTCTCGACTTACGACGGGGACCTCAGGGACCCGCTCTGGTGGCCTCAGGAAAGGCCAGTCCCCATGCGAGTTCCTCGGGGGCCTCTCGGGATTCCTCTCCCGTCGATGCCGGGGCCTAAGACCTTGTGTGGAGTCGGGGCCGGAACCTGAGGATTCCTCTCCAGTGCTGACATGGATCTTGGGGTACTTCTGGAGTCTCCCCAGGGGAGTCAGTCCTCGTCTCGAATGCGGGCATGCACTTGCGCTTTCCTCCAGAGCGGTAGCAGCAGTGTCACGCAGTCCGCCGCGTGGATCAAAGGATCTATGGTTTTCCCTCGAGTCTTTCCCACGAGGCTTTCCCACGAGGCTTTCCCACAGGGCTGTCCCACGTGCACACGTGGTGGGAGTCGATCCTCAGCTTGAACGTCAAGGCAGTGCAGGGAAAACAGGTTCCTCTGGAATGGACTGACACATCTGGGGGACTCTTGGAATGGTGGCACGACCCTGGAGTTCCTCTCGCCTTTCCTGTGGAGAGCGCCTCCTCTTGAGATGCGACGGGAACGCCGGGAATTCTTTCCCTACGAAACAGGGAAAGGATCCCTCATCTCGAGCTAGGAGGCGGAAACGGGGCTCCCCTGGATGTGTGCGGGACACCACGTGCTTCCTCACGAGCGGAGACGGGTATGTCGGGGAACTTCTTGAGTTGCAGCAAGGGTGTGAAGGACCCTTTGGAAGTTCCAGTGGTTAGATGTGATTGGCCTCGAGAAGCCTCAGCGGAAATGGGCCTCATCTCGCCTGGAGGGCAAAACCTCCTGGATTTTCTCAAGTTTCGGCAGGTGCTCTCGACTTACGACGGGGACCTCAGGGACCCGCTCTGGTGGCGTCAGGAAAGGCCAGTCCCCATGCGAGTTCCTCGGGAGCCTCTCGGGATTCCTCTCCCGTCGATGCCGGGGCCTAAGACCTTGTGTGGAGTCGGGGCCGGAACCTGAGGATTCCTCTCCAGTGCTGACATGGATCTTGGGGTACTTCTGGAGTCTCCCCAGGGGAGTCAGTCCTCGTCTCGAATGCGGGCATGCACTTGCGCTTTCCTCCAGAGCGGTAGCAGCAGTGTCACGCAGTCCGCCGCGTGGATCAAAGGATCTATGGTTTTCCCTCGAGTCTTTCCCACGAGGGTTTCCCACGAGGCTTTCCCACAGGGCTGTCCCACGTGCACACGTGGTGGGAGTCGATCCTCGGCTTGAACGTCAAGGCAGTGCAGGGAAAACAGGTTCCTCTGGAATGGACTGACACATCTGGGGGACTCTTGGAATGGTGGCACGACCCTGGAGTTCCTCTCGCCTTTCCTGTGGAGAGCGCCTCCTCTTGAGATGCGACGGGAACGCCGGGAATTCTTTCCCTACGAAACAGGGAAAGGATCCCTCATCTCGAGCTAGGAGGCGGGAACGGGGCTCCCCTGGATGTGTGCGGGACCCCACGTGCTTCCTCTCAAGTGGAGACGGTATGTCGGGGAACTTCTTGAGTTGCAGCAAGGGTGTGAAGGACCCTTTGGAAGTTCCAGTGGTTAGACGTGATTAGCCTCGAGAAGCCTCAGCGGAAATGGGCCTCATCTCGTCTGGAGGGCAAAACATCCTGGATTTTCTCGAGTTGCGGCAGGTGCTCTCGACTTACGACGGGGACCTCAGGGACCCGCTCTGGTGGCCTCAGGAAAGGCCAGTCCCCATGCGAGTTCCTCGGGAGACTCTCGGGATTCCTCTCCCGTCGATGCCGGGGCCTAAGACCTTGTGTGGAGTCGGGGCCGGAACCTGAGGATTCCTCTCCAGTGCTGACATGGATCTTGGGGTACTTCTGGAGTCTCCCCAGGGGAGTCAGTCCTCGTCTCGAATGCGGGCATGCACTTGCGCTTTCCTCCAGAGCGGTAGCAGCAGTGTCACGCAGTCCGCCGCGTGGATCAAAGGATCTATGGTTTTCCCTCGAGTCTTTCCCACGAGGCTTTCCCACGAGGCTTTCCCACAGGGCTGTCCCACGTGCACACGTGGTGGGAGTCGATCCTCGGCTTGAACGTCAAGGCAGTGCAGGGAAAACAGGTTCCTCTGGAATGGACTGACACATCTGGGGGACTCTTGGAATGGTGGCACGACCCTGGAGTTCCTCTCGCCTTTCCTGTGGAGAGCCCCTCCTCTTGAGATGCGACGGTAACGCCGGGAATCCTTTCCCTACGAAACAGGGAAAGGATCCCTCATCTCGAGCTGGGAGGCGGAAACGGGGCTACCCTGGATGTGTGCGGGACACCACGTGCTTCCTCTCGAGTGCAGACGGGTATGTCGGGGAACTTCTTGAGTTGCAGCAAGGGTGTGAAGGACCCTTTGGAAGTTCCAGTGGTTAGATGTGATTGGCCTCGAGAAGCCTCAGCGGAAATGGGCCTCATCTCGCCTGGAGGTGAAAACCTCCTGGATTTTCTCGAGTTGCGGCAGGTGCTCTCGACTTACGAAGGGGACCTCAGGGACCCGCTCTGCTGGCCTCAGGAAAGGCCAGTCCCCATGCGAGTTCCTCGGGGGCCTCTCGGGATTCCTCTCCCGTCGATGCCGGGGCCTAAGACCTTGTGTGGAGTCGGGGCCGGAACCTGAGGATTCCTCTCCAGTGCTGACATGGATCTTGGGGTACTTCTGGAGTCTCCCCAGGGGAGTCAGTCCTCGTCTCGAATGCGGGCATGCACTTGTGCTTTCCTCCAGAGCGGTAGCAGCAGTGTCACGCAGTCCGCCGCGTGGATCAAAGGATCTATGGTTTTCCCTCGAGTCTTTCCCACGAGGCTTTCCCACGAGGCTTTCCCACAGGGCTGTCCCACGTGCACACGTGGTGGGAGTCGATCCTCGGCTTGAACGTCAAGGCAGTGCAGGGAAAACAGTTTCCTCTGGAATGGACTGACACATCTGGGGGACTCTTGGAATGGTGGCACGACCCTGGAGTTCCTCTCGCCTTTCCTGTGGAGAGCGCCTCCTCTTGAGATGCGACGGGAACGCCGGGAATTCTTTCCCTACGAAACAGGGAAAGGATCCCTCATCTCGAGCTAGGAGGCGGAAACGGGGCTCCCCTGGATGTGTGCGGGACACCACGTGCTTCCTCTCGAGTGGAGACGGGTATGTCGGGGAACTTCTTGAGTTGCAGCAAGGGTGTGAAGGACCCTTTGGAAGTTCCAGTGGTTAGATATGATTGGCCTCGAGAAGCCTCAGCGGAAATGGGCCTCATCTCGCCTGGAGGGCAAAACCTCCTGGATTTTCTCGAGTTGCGGCAGGTGCTCTCGACTTACGATGGGGACCTCAGGGACCCGCTCTGTTGGCCTCTGGAAAGGCCAGTCCCCATGCGAGTTTCTCGGGGGCGTCTCGGGATTCCTCTCCCGTCCATGCCGGGGCCTAAGACCTTGTGTGGAGTCGGGGCTGGAACCTGAGGATTCCTCTCCAGTGCTGACATGGATCTTGGGGTACTTCTGGAGTCTCCCCAGGGGAGTCAGTCCTCGTCTCGAATGCGGGCATGCACTTGCGCTTTCCTCCAGAGCGGTAGCAGCAGTGTCACGCAGTCCGCCGCGTGGATCAAAGGATCTATGGTTTTCCCTCGAGTCTTTCCCACGAGCCTTTCCCACGAGGCTTTCCCACAGGGCTGTCCCACGTGCACACGTGGTGGGAGTCGATCCTCGGCTTGAACGTCAAGGCAGTGCAGGGAAAACAGGTTCCTCTGGAATGGACTGACACATCTGGGGGACGCTTGGAATGGTGTCACGACCCTGGAGTTCCTCTCGCCTTTCCTGTGGAGAGCGCCTCCTCTTGAGATGCGACGGGAACGCCGGGAATTCTTTCCCTAAGAAACAGGGAAAGGATCCCTCATCTCGAGCTAGGAGGCGGAAACGGGGCTCCCCTGGACGTGTGCGGGACACCACGTGCTTCCTCTCGAGTGGAGACGGGTATGTCGGGGAACTTCTTGAGTTGCAGCAAGGGTGTGAAGGACCCTTTGGAAGTTCCAGTGGTTAGATGTGATTGGCCTCGAGAAGCCTCAGCGGAAATGGGCCTCATCTCGCCTGGAGGGCAAAACCTCCTGGATTTTCTCGAGTTGCGGCAGGTGCTCTCGACTTACGACGGGGACCTAAGGGACCCGCTCTGGTGGCCTCAGGAAAGGCCAGTCCCCATGCGAGTTCCTCGGGGCCTCTCGGGATTCCTCTCCCGTCGATGCCGGGACCTAAAACCTTGTGTGGAGTCGGGGCCGGAACCTGAGGATTCCTCTCCAGTGCTGACATGGATCTTGGGGTACTTCTGGAGTCTCCCCAGGGAAGTCAGTCCTCGTCTCGAATGCGGGCATGCACTTGCGCTTTCCTCCAGAGCGGTAGCAGCAGTGTCACGCAGTCCGCCCCATGGATCAAAGGATCTATGGTTTTCCCTCGAGTCTTTCCCACGAGGCTTTCCCACGAGGCTTTCCCACAGGGCTGTCCCACGTGCACACGTGGTGGGAGTCGATCCTCGGCTTGAACGTCAAGGCAGTGCAGGGAAAACAGGTTCCTCTGGAATGGACTGACACATCTGGGGGACTCTTGGAATGGTGGCACGACTCTGGAGTTCCTCTCGCCTTTCCTGTGGAGAGCGTCTCCTCTTGAGATGCGACGGGAACGCCGGGAATTCTTTCCCTACGAAACAGGGAAAGGATCCCTCATCTCGAGCCAGGGGGCGGAAAAGGAGCTCCCCTGGATGTGTGCGGGACCCCACGTGCTTCCTCTCGAGTGAAGACGGTATGTCGGGGAACTTCTTGAGTTGCAGCAAGGGTGTGAAGGACCCTTTGGAAGTTCCAGTGGTTAGATGTGATTGGCCTCGAGAAGCCTCAGCGGAAATGGGCCTCATCTCGCCTGGAGGTGAAAACCTCCTGGATTTTCTCGAGTTGCGGCAGGTGCTCTCGACTTACGACGGGGACCTCAGGGACCCGCTCTGGTGGCCTCAGGAAAGGCCAGTCCCCATGCGAGTTCCTCGGGGGCCTCTCGGGATTCCTCTCCCGTCGATGCCGGGGCCTAAGACCTTGTGTGGAGTCGGGGCCGGAACCTGAGGATTCCTCTGCAGTGCTGACATGGATCTTGGGGTACTTCTGGAGTCTCCCCAGGGGAGTCAGTCCTCGTCTCGAATGCGGGCATGCACTTGCGCTTTCCTCCAGAGCGGTAGCAGCAGTGTCACGCAGTCCGCCGCGTGGATCAAAGGATCTATGGTTTTCCCTCGAGTCTTTCCCACGAGGCTTTCCCACGAGGCTTTCCCACAGGGCTGTCCCACGTGCACACGTGGTGGGAGTCGATCCTCAGCTTGAACGTCAAGGCAGTGCAGGGAAAACAGGTTCCTCTGGAATGGACTGACACATCTGGGGGACTCTTGGAATGGTGGCACGACCCTGGAGTTCCTCTCGCCTTTCCTGTGGAGAGCGCCTCCTCTTGAGATGCGACGGGAACGCCGGGAATTCTTTCCCTACGAAACAGGGAAAGGATCCCTCATCTCGAGCTAGGAGGCGGAAACGGGGCTCCCCTGGATGTGTGCGGGACACCACGTGCTTCCTCACGAGCGGAGACGGGTATGTCGGGGAACTTCTTGAGTTGCAGCAAGGGTGTGAAGGACCCTTTGGAAGTTCCAGTGGTTAGATGTGATTGGCCTCGAGAAGCCTCAGCGGAAATGGGCCTCATCTCGCCTGGAGGGCAAAACCTCCTGGATTTTCTCAAGTTTCGGCAGGTGCTCTCGACTTACGACGGGGACCTCAGGGACCCGCTCTGGTGGCGTCAGGAAAGGCCAGTCCCCATGCGAGTTCCTCGGGAGCCTCTCGGGATTCCTCTCCCGTCGATGCCGGGGCCTAAGACCTTGTGTGGAGTCGGGGCCGGAACCTGAGGATTCCTCTCCAGTGCTGACATGGATCTTGGGGTACTTCTGGAGTCTCCCCAGGGGAGTCAGTCCTCGTCTCGAATGCGGGCATGCACTTGCGCTTTCCTCCAGAGCGGTAGCAGCAGTGTCACGCAGTCCGCCGCGTGGATCAAAGGATCTATGGTTTTCCCTCGAGTCTTTCCCACGAGGGTTTCCCACGAGGCTTTCCCACAGGGCTGTCCCACGTGCACACGTGGTGGGAGTCGATCCTCGGCTTGAACGTCAAGGCAGTGCAGGGAAAACAGGTTCCTCTGGAATGGACTGACACATCTGGGGGACTCTTGGAATGGTGGCACGACCCTGGAGTTCCTCTCGCCTTTCCTGTGGAGAGCGCCTCCTCTTGAGATGCGACGGGAACGCCGGGAATTCTTTCCCTACGAAACAGGGAAAGGATCCCTCATCTCGAGCTAGGAGGCGGGAACGGGGCTCCCCTGGATGTGTGCGGGACCCCACGTGCTTCCTCTCAAGTGGAGACGGTATGTCGGGGAACTTCTGGAGTTGCAGCAAGGGTGTGAAGGACCCTTTGGAAGTTCCAGTGGTTAGACGTGATTAGCCTCGAGAAGCCTCAGCGGAAATGGGCCTCATCTCGTCTGGAGGGCAAAACATCCTGGATTTTCTCGAGTTGCGGCAGGTGCTCTCGACTTACGACGGGGACCTCAGGGACCCGCTCTGGTGGCCTCAGGAAAGGCCAGTCCCCATGCGAGTTCCTCGGGAGACTCTCGGGATTCCTCTCCCGTCGATGCCGGGGCCTAAGACCTTGTGTGGAGTCGGGGCCGGAACCTGAGGATTCCTCTCCAGTGCTGACATGGATCTTGGGGTACTTCTGGAGTCTCCCCAGGGGAGTCAGTCCTCGTCTCGAATGCGGGCATGCACTTGCGCTTTCCTCCAGAGCGGTAGCAGCAGTGTCACGCAGTCCGCCGCGTGGATCAAAGGATCTATGGTTTTCCCTCGAGTCTTTCCCACGAGGCTTTCCCACGAGGCTTTCCCACAGGGCTGTCCCACGTGCACACGTGGTGGGAGTCGATCCTCGGCTTGAACGTCAAGGCAGTGCAGGGAAAACAGGTTCCTCTGGAATGGACTGACACATCTGGGGGACTCTTGGAATGGTGGCACGACCCTGGAGTTCCTCTCGCCTTTCCTGTGGAGAGCCCCTCCTCTTGAGATGCGACGGTAACGCCGGGAATCCTTTCCCTACGAAACAGGGAAAGGATCCCTCATCTCGAGCTGGGAGGCGGAAACGGGGCTACCCTGGATGTGTGCGGGACACCACGTGCTTCCTCTCGAGTGGAGACGGGTATGTCGGGGAACTTCGTGAGTTGCAGCAAGGGTGTGAAGGACCCTTTGGAAGTTCCAGTGGTTAGATGTGATTGGCCTCGAGAAGCCTCAGCGGAAATGGGCCTCATCTCGCCTGGAGGTGAAAACCTCCTGGATTTTCTCGAGTTGCGGCAGGTGCTCTCGACTTACGAAGGGGACCTCAGGGACCCGCTCTGCTGGCCTCAGGAAAGGCCAGTCCCCATGCGAGTTCCTCGGGGGCCTCTCGGGATTCCTCTCCCTTCGATGCCGGGTCCTAAGACCTTGTGTGGAGTCGGGGCCGGAACCTGAGGATTCCTCTCCAGTGCTGACATGGATCTTGGGGTACTTCTGGAGTCTCCCCAGGGGAGTCAGTCCTCGTCTTGAATGCGGGCATGCACTTGTGCTTTCCTCCAGAGCGGTAGCAGCAGTGTCACGCAGTCCGCCGCGTGGATCAAAGGATCTATGGTTTTCCCTCGAGTCTTTCCCACGAGGCTTTCCCACGAGGCTTTCCCACAGGGCTGTCCCACGTGCACACGTGGTGGGAGTCGATCCTCGGCTTGAACGTCAAGGCAGTGCAGGGAAAACAGGTTCCTCTGGAATGGACTGACACATCTGGAGGACTCTTGAAATGGTGGCACGACCCTGGAGTTCCTCTCGCCTTTCCAGTGGAGAGCGCCTCCTCTTGAGATGCGACGGGAACGCCGGGAATTCTTTCCCTACGAAACAGGGAAAGGATCCCTCATCTCGAGCTAGGAGGCGGGAACGGGGCTCCCCTGGATGTGTGCGGGACCCACGTGCTTCCTCACGAGTGGAGACAGGTATGTCGGGGAACTTCTTGAGTTGCAGCAAGGGTGTCAAGGACCCTTTGGAAGTTCCAGTGGTTAGATGTGATTGGCCTCGAGAAGCCTCAGCGGAAATGGGCCTCATCTCGCCTGGAGGGCAAAACCTCCTGGATTTTCTCGAGTTGCGGCAGGTGCTCTCGACTTACGATGGGGACCTCAGGGACCCGCTCTGGTGGCGTCAGGAAAGGCCAGTCCCCATGCGAGTTCCTCGGGGGCCTCTCAGGATTCCACTCCCGTCGATGCCGGGGCCTAAGACCTTGTGTGGAGTCGGGGCCGGAACCTGAGGATTCCTCTCCAGTGCTGACATGGATCTTGGGGTACTTCTGGAGTCTCCCCAGGGGAGTCAGTCCTCGTCTCGAATGCGGGCATGCACTTGCGCTTTCCTCCAGAGCGGTAGCAGCAGTGTCACGCAGTCCGCCGCGTGGATCAAAGGATCTGTGGTTTTCCCTCGAGTCTTTCCCACGAGGCTTTCCCACGAGGCTTTCCCACAGGGCTGTCCCACGTGCACACGTGGTGGGAGTCGATCCTCGGCTTGAACGTCAAGGCAGTGAAGGGAAAACAGGTTCCTCTGGAATGGACTGACACATCTGGGGGACTCTTGGAATGGTGTCACGACCCTGGAGTTCCTCTAGCCTTTCCTGTGGAGAGCGCCTCCTCTTGAGATGCGACGGGAACGCCGGGAATTCTTTCCCTACGAAACAGGGAAAGGATCCCTCATCTCGAGCTAGGAGGCGGAAACGGGGCTCCCCTGGATGTGTGCGGGACCCCACGTTCTTCCTCTCGAGTGGAGATGGGTATGTCGGGGACCATCTTGAGTTGCAGCAAGGGTGTGAAGGACCCTTTGGAAGTTCCAGTGGTTAGATGTGATTGGCCTCGAGAAGCGTCAGCGGAAATGGGCCTCATCTCGCCTGGAGGGCAAAACCTCCGAGATTTTCTCGAGTTGCGGCATGTGCTCTCGACTTACGACGAGGACCTCAGGGACCCGCTTTGGTGGCCTCAGGAAAGACCAGTCCCCATGCGAGTTCCTCTGGGGATTCCTCTCCCGTCGATGCCGGGGCCTAAGACCTTGTGTGTAGTCGGGGCCGGAACCTGAGGATTCCTCTCCAGTGCTGACATGGATCTTGGGGTACTTCTGGAGTCTCCCCAGGGGAGTCAGTCCTCGTCTCGAATGCGGGCATGCACTTGCGCTTTCCTCCAGAGCGGTAGCAGCAGTGTCACGCAGTCCGCCGCGTGGATCAAAGGATCTATGGTTTTCCCTCGAGTCTTTCCCACGAGGCTTTCCCACGAGGCTTTCCCACAGGGCTGTCCCACGTGCACACGTGGTGGGAGTCGATCCTCGGCTTGAACGTCAAGGCAGTGCAGGGAAAACAGTTTCCTCTGGAATGGACTGACACATCTGGGGGACTCTTGGAATGGTGTCACGACCCTGGAGTTCCTCTCGCCTTTCCTGTGGAGAGCGCCTCCTCTTGAGATGCGACGGGAACGCCGGGAATTCTTTCCCTACGAAACAGGGAAAGGATCCCTCATCTCGAGCTAGGAGGCGGAAACGGGGCTCCCCTGGATGTGTGCGGGACACCACGTGCTTCCTCTCGAGTGGAGACGGGTATGTCGGGGAACTTCTTGAGTTGCAGCAAGGGTGTGAAGGACCCTTTGGAAGTTCCAGTGGTTAGATATGATTGGCCTCGAGAAGCCTCAGCGGAAATGGGCCTCATCTCGCCTGGAGGGCAAAACCTCCTGGATTTTCTCGAGTTGCGGCAGGTGCTCACGACTTACGATGGGGACCTCAGGGACCCGCTCTGGTGGCCTCCGGAAAGGCCAGTCCCCATGCGAGTTTCTCGGGGGCGTCTCGGGATTCCTCTCCCGTCCATGCCGGGGCCTAAGACCTTGTGTGGAGTCGGGGCTGGAACCTGAGGATTCCTCTCCAGTGCTGACATGGATCTTGGGGTACTTCTGGAGTCTCCCCAGGGGAGTCAGTCCTCGTCTCGAATGCGGGCATGCACTTGCGCTTTCCTCCAGAGCGGTAGCAGCAGTGTCACGCAGTCCGCCGCGTGGATCAAAGGATCTATGGTTTTCCCTCGAGTCTTTCCCACGAGGCTTTCCCACGAGGCTTTCCCACAGGGCTGTCCCACGTGCACACGTGGTGGGAGTCGATCCTCGGCTTGAACGTCAAGGCAGTGCAGGGAAAACAGATTCCTCTGGAATGGACTGACACATCTGGAGGACTCTTGGAATGGTGGCACGACCCTGGAGTTCCTCTCGCCTTTCCTGTGGAGAGCGCCTCCTCTTGAGATGCGACGGGAACGCCGGAAATTCTTTCCCTACGAAACAGGGAAAGGATCCCTCATCTCGAGCTAGGAGGCGGGAACGGGGCTCCCCTGGATGTGTGCGGGACCCCACGTGCTTCCTCTCGAGTGGAGACGTGTATGTCGGGGAACTTCTTGAGTTGCAGCAAGGGTGTGAATGACCCTTTGGAAGTTCCAGTGGTTAGACGTCATTAGCCTCGAGAAGCCTCAGCGGAAATGGGCCTCATCTCGTCTGGAGGGCAAAACCTCCTGGATTTTCTCGAGTTGCGGCAGGTGCTCTCGACTTACGACGGGGACCTCAGGGACCCGCTCTGGTGGCCTCAGGAAAGGCCAGTCCCCATGCGAGGTCCTCGGGGGCCTCTCGGGATTCCTCTCCCTTCGATGCCGGGTCCTAAGACCTTGTGTGGAGTCGGGGCCGGAACCTGAGGATTCCTCTCCAGTGCTGACATGGATCTTGGGGTACTTCTGGAGTCTCCCCAGGGGAGTCAGTCCTCGTCTCGAATGCGGGCATGCACTTGCGCTTTCCTCCAGAGCGGTAGCAGCAGTGTCACGCAGTCCGCCGCGTGGATCAAAGGATCTATGGTTTTCCCTCGAGTCTTTCCCACGAGGCTTTCCCACGAGGCTTTCCCACAGGGCTGTCCCACGTGCACACGTGGTGGGAGTGGATCCTCGGCTTGAACGTCAAGGCAGTGCAGGGAAAACAGGTTCCTCTGGAATGGACTGACACATCTGGGGGACTCTTGGAATGGTGACACGACCCTGGAGTTCCTCTCGCCTTTCCTGTGGAGAGCGCCTCCTCTTGAGATGCGACGGGAACGCCGGGAATTCTTTCCCTACGAAACAGGGAAAGGATCCCTCATCTCGAGCTGGGAGGCGGAAACGGGGCTCCCCTGGATGTGTGCGGGACACCACGTGCTTCCTCTCGAGTGGAGACGGGTATGTCGGGGAACTTCTTGAGTTGCAGCAAGGGTGTGAAGGACCCTTTGGAAGTTCCAGTGGTTAGACGTGATTGGCCTCGAGAAGCCTCAGCGGAAATGGGCCTCATCTCGCCTGGAGGGCAAAACCTCCTGGATTTTCTCGAGTTGCGGCAGGTGCTCTCGACTTACGACGGGGACCTCAGGGAACCGTTTCTGGTGGCCTCAGGAAAGGCCAGTCCCCATGCGAGTTCCACGGGGGCCTCTCGGGATTCCTCTCCCGTCGATGCCGGGGCCTAAGACCTTGTGTGGAGTCGGGTCCGGAACCTGAGGATTCCTCTCCAGTGTTGACATGGATCTTGGGGTACTTCTGGAGTCTCCCCAGGGGAGTCAGTCCTCGTCTCGAATGCGGGCATGCACTTGCGCTTTCCTCCAGAGCGGTAGCAGCAGTGTCACGCAGTCTGCCGCGTGGATCAAAGGATCTATGGTTTTCCCTCGAGTCTTTCCCACGAGGATTTCCACGAGGCTTTCCCACAGGGCTGTCCCACGTGCACACGTGGTGGGAGTCGATCCTCGGCTTCAACGTCAAGGCAGTGCAGGGAAAACAGGTTCCTCTGGAATGGACTGACACATCTGGGGGACTCTTGGAATGGTGGCACGACCCTGGAGTTCCTCTCGCCATTCCTGTGGAGAGCGCCTCCTCTTGAGATGCGACGGGAACGCCGGGAATTCTTTCCCTACGAAACAGGGAAAGGATCCCTCATCTCGAGCTAGGAGTCGGAAACGGGGCTCCCCTGGATGTGTGCGGGACCCACGTGCTTCCTCTCGAGTGGAGACGGGTATGTCGGGGAACTTCTTGAGTTGCAGCAAGGGTGTGAATGACCCTTTGGAAGTACCAGTGGTTAGACGTGATTAGCCTCGAGAAGCCTCAGCGGAAATGGGCCTCATCTCGCCTGGAGGGCAAAACCTCCTGGATTTTCTCGAGTTGCGGCATGTGCTCTCGACTTACGACGGGGACCTCAGGGACCCGCTCTGGTGGCCTCAGGAAAGGCCAGTCCCCATGAGAGTTCCTCGGGGGCCTCTCGGGATTCCTCTCCCGTCGTTGCCGGGGCCTAAGACCTTGTGTGGAGTTGGGGCCGGAACCTGAGGATTCCTCTCCAGTGCTGACATGGATCTTGGGGTACTTCTGGAGTCTCCCCAGGGGAGTCAGTCCTCGTCTCGAATGCGGGCATGCACTTGCGCTTTCCTCCAGAGCGGTAGCAGCAGTGTCACGCAGTCCGCCGCGTGGATCAAAGGATCTATGCTTTTCCCTCGAGTCTTTCCCACGAGGCTTTCCCACGAGGCTTTCCCACAGGGCTGTCCCACGAGCACACGTGGTGGGAGTCGATCCTCGGCTTGAACGTCAAGGCAGTGCAGGGAAAACAGGTTCCTCTGGAATGGACTGACACATCTGGGGGACTCTTGGAATGGTGGCACGACCCTGGAGTTCCTCTCGCCTTTCCTGTGGAGAGCGCCTCCTCTTGAGATGCGACGGGAACGCCGGGAATTCTTTCCCTACGAAACAAGGAAAGGATCCCTCATCTCGAGCTAGGAGGCGGAAACGGGGCTCCCCTGGATGTGTGCGGGACACCACGAGCTTCCTCTCGAGTGGAGACGGGTATATCGCGGAACTGCTTGAGCTGCAGCAAGGGTGTGAAGGACCCTTTGGAAGTTCCAGTGCTTAGATGTGATCGGCATCAAGAAGCCTCAGCAGAAATGGGCCTCAACTCGCCTGGAGGGCAAAACCTCCTAGATTTTCTCGAGTTGTGGCAGGTGCTCTCGACTTACGACGGGGACCTCAGGGACCCGCTCTGGTGGCCTCAGGAAAGGCCAGTCCCCATGCGAGTTCCTCGGGGGCCTCTCGGGATTCCTCTCCTGTCGATGCCGGGGCCTAAGACCTTGTGTGGAGTCGGGGCTGGAACCTGAGGATTCCTCTCCAGTGCTGACATGGATCTTGGGGTACTTCTGGAGTCTCCCAAGGGGAGTCGTCCTCGTCTCGAATGCGGGCATGGACTTGCGCTTTCCTCCAGAGCGGTAGCAGCAGTGTCACGCAGTCCTCCGCGTGGATCAAAGGATCTATGATTTTCCCTCGAGTCTTTCCCACGAGGCTTTCCCACGAAGCTTTCCCACAGGGCTGTCCCACGAGCACACGTGGTGGGAGTCGATCCTCGGCTTGAACGTCAAGGCAGTGCAGGGAAAACAGGTTCCTCTGGAATGGACTGACACATCTGGGGGACTCTTGGAATGGTGGCATGACCCTGGAGTTCCTCTCGCCTTTCCTGTGGAGAGCGCCTCCTCTTGAGATGCGACGGGAACGCCGGGAATTCTTTCCCTACGAAACAGGGAAAGGATCCCTCATCTCGAGCTAGGAGGCGGAACCGGGGCTCCCCTGGATGTGTGCGGGACCCCACGTGCTTCCTCTCGAGTGGAGACAGGTATGTCGGGGAACTTCTTGAGTTGCAGCAAGGGTGTGAAGGACCGTTTGGAAATTCCAGTGGTTAGATGTGATTGGCCTCGAGAAGCCTCATCGGAAATGGGCCTCATCTCGCCTGGAGCGCGAAACCTCCTGGATTTTCTCGAGTTGTGGCAGGTGCTCTCGACTTACGACGGGGACCTCAGGGACCCGCTCTGGTGGCCTCAGAAAAGGCCAGTCCCCATGCGAGTTCCTCGGGGGCCTCTCGGGATTCCTCTCCCGTCAATGCCGGGGCCTAATTCCTTGTGTGGAGTCGGGGCCGGAACCTGAGGTTTCCTCTCCAGTGCAGACATGGATCTTGGGGTACTTCGGGAGTCTCCCCAGGGGAGTCAGTCCTCGTCTCGAATGCGGGCATGCACTTGCGCTTTCCTCCAGAGCGGTAGCAGCAGTGTCACGCAGTCCGCCACGTGGATCAAATGATCTATGGTTTTCCCTCGAGTCTTTCCCACGAGGCTTTCCCACGAGGCTTTCCCACAGGGCTGTCCCACGTGCACACGTGGTGGGAGTCGATCCTCGGCTTGAACGTCAAGGCAGTGCAGGGAAAACAGGTTCCTCTGGAATGGACTGACACATCTGCGGGACTCTTGGAATGGTGTCACGACCCTGGAGTTCTTCTCGCCTTTCCTATGGAGAGCGCCTCCTCTTGAGATGCGACGGGAACGCCGGAATTCTTTCCTACGAAACAGGGAAAGGATCCATCATCTCGAGCTAGGAGGCGGAAACGGGGCTCCCCTGGATGTGTGCGGGACCCCACGTGCTTCCTCTCGAGTGGAGACGGGTATGTCGGGGAACTTCTTGAGTTGCAGCAAGGGTGTTAAGGACCCTTTGGAAGTTCCAGTGGTTAGATGTGATTGGCCTCGAGAAGCCTCAGCGGAAATGGGCCTCATCTCGCCTGGAGGGCAAAACCTCCTGGATTTTCTCGAGTTGCGGCAGGTGCTCTCGACTTACGACGGGGACCTCAGGGACCCGCTCTGGTGGCCTCAGGAAAGGCCAGTCCCCATGCGAGTTCCTCGTGGGCCTCTCGGCATTCCTCTCCCGTCGATGCCGGGGCCTAAGACCTTGTGTGGAGTCGGGGCCGGAACCTGAGGATTCCTCTCCAGCGCTGACAAGGATCTTGGGGTACTTCTGGAGGCTCCCCAGGGGAGTCAGTCCTCGTCTCGAATGCGGGCATGCACTTGCGCTTTCCTCCAGAGCGGTAGCAGCAGTGTCACGCAGTCCGCCGCGTGGATCAAAGGATCTATGGTTTTCCCTCGAGTCTTTCCCACGAGGCTTTCCCACGAGGCTTTCCCACAGGGCTGTCCCACGTGCACACGTGGTGGGAGTCGATCCTCGGCTTGAACGTCAAGGCAGTGCAGTGAAAACAGTTTCCTCTGGAATGGACTGACACATCTGGGGGACTCTTGGAATGGTGGCACGACCCTGGAGTTCCTCTCGCCTTTCCTGTGGAGAGCGCCTCCTCTTGAGATGCGACGGGAACGCCGGGAATTCTTTCCCTACGAAACAGGGAAAGGATCCCTCATCTCGAGCTAGGAGGCGGAAACGGGGCTCCCCTGGATGTGTGCGGGACCCCACGTGCTTCCACTCGAGTGGAGACGGGTATTTCGGGGAACTTCTTGAGTTGCAGCAAGGGTGTGAAGGACCCTTTGGAAGTTCCAGTGGTTAGATGTGATTAGCCTCGAGAAGCCTCATCGGAAATGGGCCTCATCTCGCCTGGAGGGCAAAACCTCCTGGATTTTCTCAAGTTTCGGCAGGTGCTCTCGACTTACGACGGGGACCTCAGGGACCCGCTCTGGTGGCCTCAGGAAAGGCCAGTCCCCATGCGAGTTCCTCGGGGGCCTCTCGGGATTCCTCTCCCGTCGATGCCGGGGCCTAAGACCTTGTGTGGAGTCGGGGCCGGAACCTGAGGATTCCTCTCCAGGGCTGACATGGATCTTGGGGTACTTCTGGAGTCTCCCCAGGGGAGTCAGTCCTCGTCTGGAATGCGGGCATGCACTTGCGCTATCCTCCAGAGCGGTAGCAGCAGTGTCACGCACTCCGCCGCGTGCATCAAAGTATCTATGGTTTTCCCTCTAGTCTTTCCCACGAGGCTTTCCCACGAGGCCTTCCCAAGGGCTGTCCCACGTGCACACGTGGTGGGAGTCGATCCTCGGCTTGAACGTGAAGGCAGTGCAGGGAAAACAGGTTCCTCTGGAATGGACTGACATATCTGGGGGACACTTTGGATGGTGGCACGACGCTGGAGTCCTCTCGCCTTTCCTGTGGAGAGCGCCTCCTCTTGAGATGCGACGGGAACACCGGGAATTCTTTCCCTACGAAACAGGGAAAGGATCCCTCATCTCGAGCTTGGAGGCGGAAACGGGGCTCCCCTGGATGTGTGCGGGACCCTCGTGCTTCCTCTCGAGTGGAGACGGGTATGTCGGGGAACTTCTTGAGTTGCAGCAAGGGTGTCAAGGACCCTTTGGAAGTTCCAGTGGTTAGACGTGATTAGCCTCGAGAAGCCTCAGCGGAAATGGACCTCATCTCGCCTGGAGGGCAAAACCTCCTGGATTTTCTCGAGTTGCGGCAGGTGCTCTCGACTTACGACCGGGACCTCAGGGACCCGCTCTGGTGGCCTCAGGAAAGGCCAGTCCCCATGCGAGTTCCTCGGGGGCCTCTCGGGATTCCTCATCCGTCGATGCCGGGCCTAAGACCTTGTGTGGAGTCGGGGCCGGAACCTGAGGATTCCTTTCCAGTGCTGACATGGATCTTGGGGTACTTCTGGAGTCTCCCCAGGGGAGTCAGTCTTCGTCTCGAATGCGAGCATGCACTTGCGCTTTCCTTCAGAGCGGTAGCAGCAGTGTCACGCAGTCCGCCGCGTGGATCAAAGGATCTATGGTTTTCCCTCGAGTCTTTCCCACGAGGCTTTCCCACGAGGCTTTCCACAGGGCTGTCCCACGTGCACACGTGGTGTGACTCGATTCTCGGCTTAAACGTCAAGGCAGTGCAGGGAAAACAGGTTCCTCTGGAATGGACTGACATATCTGGGGGACACTTTGGATGGTGGCACGACGCTGGAGTCCTCTCGCCTTTCCTGTGGAGAGGGCCTCCTCTTGAGATGCGACGGGAACACCGGGAATTCTTTCCCTACGAAACAGGGAAAGGATCCCTCATCTCGAGCTAGGAGGCGGAAACGGGGCTCCCCTGGATGTGTGCGGGACCCTCGTGCTTCCTCTCGAGTGGAGACGGGTATGTCGGGGAACTTCTTGAGTTGCAGCAAGGGTGTGAAGGACCTTTGGAAGTTCCAGTGGTTAGATGTGATTGGCCTCGAGAAGCCTCAGCGGAAATGGGCCTCATCTCGTCTGGAGGGCAAAACCTCCTGGATTTTCTCGAGTTGCGGCAGGTGCTCTCGACTTACGACGGGGACCTCAGGGACCCGCTCTGGTGGCCTCAGGAAAGGCCAGTCCCCATGCGAGTTCCTCGGGGGCCTCTCGGGATTCCTCTCCCGTCGATGCTGGGGCCTACGACCTTGTGTGGAGTCGGGGCCGGAACCTGAGGATTCCTCTCCAGTGCTGACATGGATCTTGGGGTACTTCTGGAGTCTCCCCAGGGGAGTCAGTCCTCGTCTCGAATGCGGGCATGCTCTTGCGCTTTCCTCCAGAGCGGTAGCAGCAGTGTCACGCAGTCCGCCGCGTGGATCAAAGGATCTATGGTTTTCCCTCGAGTCTTTCCCACGAGGCTTTCCCACGAGGCTTTCCCACAGGGCTGTCCCACGTGCACACGTGGTGGGAGTCGATCCTCGGCTTGAACGTCAAGGCAGTGCAGGGAAAACAGGTTCCTCTGGAATGGACTGACACATCTGGGGTCTCTTGGAATGGTGGCACGACCCTGGAGTTCCTCTCGCCTTTCCTGTGGGAGTGCCTCCTCTTGAGATGCGACGGGAACGCCGGGAATTCTTTCCCTACGAAACAGGGAAAGGATCCCTCATCTCGAGCTAGGAGGAGGAAACGGGGCTGCCCTGGATGTGTGCGGGACCCCACGTGCTTCCTCTCGAGTGGAGACGGGTATGTCGGGGAACTTCTTGCGTTGCAGCAAGGGTGTGAAGGACCCTTTGGAAGTTCCAGTGGTTAGAAGTGATTAGCCTCGAGAAGCCTCAGCGGAAATGGGCCTCATCTCGCCTGGAGAGCAAAACCTCCTGGATTTTCTCGAGTTGCGGCAGGTGCTCTCGACTTACGACGGGGACCTCAGAGACCCGCTCTGGTGGCCTCAGGAAAGGCCTGTCCCCATGCGAGTTCCTCGGTTCCTCTCGGGATTCCTCTCCCGTCGATGCTGGGGCCTACGACTTTGTGTGGAGTCGGGGCCGGAACCTGAGGATTCCTCTCCAGTGCTGACATGGATCTTGGGGTACTTCTGGAGTCTCCCCAGGGGAGTCAGTCCTCGTCTCGAATGCGGGCATGCTCTTGCGCTTTCCTCCAGAGCGGTAGCAGCAGTGTCACGCAGTCCGCCGCGTGGATCAAAGGATCTATGGTTTTCCCTCGAGTCTTTCCCACGAGGCTTTCCCACGAGGCTTTCCACAGGGCTGTCCCACGTGCACACGTGGTGGGACTCGATTCTCGGCTTCAACGTCAAGGCAGTGCAGGGAAAACAGGTTCCTCTGGAATGGACTGACCCATCTGGGGGACTCTTGGAATGGTGGCACGACCCTGGAGTTCCTCTCGCCTTTCCTGTGGAGAGCGCCTCCTCTTGAGATGCGACGAGAACGCCGGGAATTCTTTCCCTACGAAACAGGGAAAGGATCCCTCATCTCGAGCTAGGAGGCGGAAATGGGGCTCCCCTGGATGTTTGCGGGACCCCACGTGCTTCCTCTCGAGTGGAGACGAGTATGTCGGGGAACTTCTTGAGTTGCAGCAATGGTGTGAAGGACCCTTTGGAAGTTCCAGTGGTTAGATGTGATTGGCCTCGAGAAGCCTCAGCGGAAATGGGCCTCATCTCGCCTGGAGGGCAAAACCTCCTGGATTTTCTCGAGTTGCGGCAGGTGCTCTCGACTTACGATGGGGACCTCAGGGACCCGCTCTGGTGGCCTCAGGAAAGGCCAGTCCCCATGCGAGTTCCTCGGGGGCCTCTCGGCATTCCTCTCCCGTCGATGCCGGGGCCTAAGACCTTGTGTGGAGTCGGGGCCGGAACCTGAGGATTCCTCTCCAGTGCTGACATGGATCTTGGGGTACTTCTGGAGTCTCCCCAGGGGAGTCAGTCCTCGTCTCCAATGCGGGCATGCACTTGCGCTTTCCTCCAGAGCGGTAGCAGCAGTGTCACGCAGTCCGCCGCGTGGATCAAAGGATCTATGGTTTTCCCTCGAGTCTTTCCAACGAGGCTTTCCAACGAGGCTTTCCCACAGGGCTGTCCCACGTGCACACGTGGTGGGAGTGGATCCTCGGCTTGAACGTCAAGGCAGTGCAGGGAAAACAGGTTCCTCTGGAATGGACTGACACATCTGGGGGACTCTTGGAATGGTGACACGACCCTGGAGTTCCTCTCGCCTTTCCTGTGGAGAGCGCCTCCTCTTGAGATGCGACGGGAACGCCGGGAATTCTTTCCCTACGAAACAGGGAAAGGATCCCTCATCTCGAGCTGGGAGGCGGAAACGGGGCTCCCCTGGATGTGTGCGGGACACCACGTGCTTCCTCTCGAGTGGAGACGGGTATGTCGGGGAACTTCTTGAGTTGCAGCAAGGGTGTGAAGGACCCTTTGGAAGTTCCAGTGGTTAGACGTGATTGGCCTCGAGAAGCCTCAGCGGAAATGGGCCTCATCTCGCCTGGAGGGCAAAACCTCCTGGATTTTCTCGAGTTGCGGCAGGTGCTCTCGACTTACGACGGGGACCTCAGGGAACCGCTCTGGTGGCCTCAGGAAAGGCCAGTCCCCATGCGAGTTCCACGGGGGCCTCTCGGGATTCCTCTCCCGTCGATGCCGGGGCCTAAGACCTTGTGTGGAGTCGGGTCCGGAACCTGAGGATTCCTCTCCAGTGTTGACATGGATCTTGGGGTACTTCTGGAGTCTCCCCAGGGGAGTCAGTCCTCGTCTCGAATGCGGGCATGCACTTGCGCTTTCCTCCAGAGCGGGAGCAGCAGTGTCACGCAGTCTGCCGCGTGGATCAAAGGATCTATGGTTTTCCCTCGAGTCTTTCCCACGAGGCTTTCCACGAGGCTTTCCCACAGGGCTGTCCCACGTGCACACGTGGTGGGAGTCGATCCTCGGCTTCAACGTCAAGGCAGTGCAGGGAAAACAGGTTCCTCTGGAATGGACTGACACATCTGGGGGACTCTTGGAATGGTGGCACGACCCTGGAGTTCCTCTCGCCATTCCTGTGGAGAGCGCCTCCTCTTGAGATGCGACGGGAACGCCGGGAATTCTTTCCCTACGAAACAGGGAAAGGATCCCTCATCTCGAGCTAGGAGTCGGAAACGGGGCTCCCCTGGATGTGTGCGGGACCCACGTGCTTCCTCTCGAGTGGAGACGGGTATGTCGGGGAACTTCTTGAGTTGCAGCAAGGGTGTGAATGACCCTTTGGAAGTACCAGTGGTTAGACGTGATTAGCCTCGAGAAGCCTCAGCGGAAATGGGCCTCATCTCGCCTGGAGGGCAAAACCTCCTGGATTTTCTCGAGTTGCGGCAGGTGCTCTCGACTTACGACGGGGACCTCAGGGACCCGCTCTGGTGGCCTCAGGAAAGGCCAGTCCCCATGCGAGTTCCTCGGGGGCCTCTCGGGATTCCTCTCCCGTCGTTGCCGGGGCCTAAGACCTTGTGTGGAGTTGGGGCCGGAACCTGAGGATTCCTCTCCAGTGCTGACATGGATCTTGGGGTACTTCTGGAGTCTCCCCAGGGGAGTCAGTCCTCGTCTCGAATGCGGGCATGCACTTGCGCTTTCCTCCAGAGCGGTAGCAGCAGTGTCACGCAGTCCGCCGCGTGGATCAAAGGATCTATGCTTTTCCCTCGAGTCTTTCCCACGAGGCTTTCCCACGAGGCTTTCCCACAGGGCTGTCCCACGAGCACACGTGGTGGGAGTCGATCCTCGGCTTGAACGTCAAGGCAGTGCAGGGAAAACAGGTTCCTCTGGAATGGACTGACACATCTGGGGGACTCTTGGAATGGTGGCACGACCCTGGAGTTCCTCTCGCCTTTCCTGTGGAGAGCGCCTCCTCTTGAGATGCGACGGGAACGCCGGGAATTCTTTCCCTACGAAACAAGGAAAGGATCCCTCATCTCGAGCTAGGAGGCGGAAACGGGGCTCCCCTGGATGTGTGCGGGACACCACGAGCTTCCTCTCGAGTGGAGACGGGTATATCGCGGAACTGCTTGAGCTGCAGCAAGGGTGTGAAGGACCCTTTGGAAGTTCCAGTGCTTAGATGTGATCGGCATCAAGAAGCCTCAGCAGAAATGGGCCTCAACTCGCCTGGAGGGCAAAACCTCCTAGATTTTCTCGAGTTGTGGCAGGTGCTCTCGACTTACGACGGGGACCTCAGGGACCCGCTCTGGTGGCCTCAGGAAAGGCCAGTCCCCATGCGAGTTCCTCGGGGGCCTCTCGGGATTCCTCTCCTGTCGATACCGGGGCCTAAGACCTTGTGTGGAGTCGGGGCTGGAACCTGAGGATTCCTCTCCAGTGCTGACATGGATCTTGGGGTACTTCTGGAGTCTCCCAAGGGGAGTCGTCCTCGTCTCGAATGCGGGCATGGACTTGCGCTTTCCTCCAGAGCGGTAGCAGCAGTGTCACGCAGTCCGCCGCGTGGATCAAATGATCTATGGTTTTCCCTCGAGTCTTTCCCACGAGGCTTTCCCACGAGGCTTTCCCACAGGGCTGTCCCACGTGCACACGTGGTGGGAGTCGATCCTCGGCTTGAACGTCAAGGCAGTGCAGGGAAAACAGGTTCCTCTAGAATGGACTGACACATCTGCGGGACTCTTGGAATGGTGGCACGACCCTGGAGTTCTTCTCGCCTTTCCTATGGAGAGCGCCTCCTCTTGAGATGCGACGGGAACGCCGGAATTCTTTCCTACGAAACAGGGAAAGGATCCATCATCTCGAGCTAGGAGGCGGAAACGGGGCTCCCCTGGATGTGTGCGGGACCCCACGTGCTTCCTCTCGAGTGGAGACGGGTATGTCGGGGAACTTCTTGAGTTGCAGCAAGGGTGTGAAGGACCCTTTGGAAGTTCCAGTGGTTAGATGTGATTGGCCTCGAGAAGCCTCAGCGGAAATGGGCCTCATCTCGCCTGGAGGGCAAAACCTCCTGGATTTTCTCGAGTTGCGGCAGGTGCTCTCGACTTACGACGGGGACCTCAGGGACCCGCTCTGGTGGCCTCAGGAAAGGCCAGTCCCCATGCGAGTTCCTCGTGGGCCTCTCGGCATTCCTCTCCCGTCGATGCCGGGGCCTAAGACCTTGTGTGGAGTCAGGGCCGGAACCTGAGGATTCCTCTCCAGCGCTGACAAGGATCTTGGGGTACTTCTGGAGGCTCCCCAGGGGAGTCAGTCCTCGTCTCGAATGCGGGCATGCACTTGCGCTTTCCTCCAGAGCGGTAGCAGCAGTGTCACGCAGTCCGCCGCGTGGATCAAAGGATCTATGGTTTTCCCTCGAGTCTTTCCCACGAGGCTTTCCCACGAGGCTTTCCCACAGGGCTGTCCCACGTGCACACGTGGTGGGAGTCGATCCTCGGCTTGAACGTCAAGGCAGTGCAGTGAAAACAGTTTCCTCTGGAATGGACTGACACATCTGGGGGACTCTTGGAATGGTGGCACGACCCTGGAGTTCCTCTCGCCTTTCCTGTGGAGAGCGCCTCCTCTTGAGATGCGACGGGAACGCCGGGAATTCTTTCCCTACGAAACAGGGAAAGGATCCCTCATCTCGAGCTAGGAGGCGGAAACGGGGCTCCCCTGGATGTGTGCGGGACCCCACGTGCTTCCTCTCGAGTGGAGACGGGTATTTCGGGGAACTTCTTGCGTTGCAGCAAGGGTGTGAAGGACCCTTTGGAAGTTCCAGTGGTTAGATGTGATTAGCCTCGAGAAGTCTCATCGGAAATGGGCCTCATCTCGCCTGGAGGGCAAAACCTCCTGGATTTTCTCAAGTTTCGGCAGGTGCTCTCGACTTACGACGGGGACCTCAGGGACCCGCTCTGGTGGCCTCAGGAAAGGCCAGTCCCCATGCGAGTTCCTCGGGGGCCTCTCGGGATTCCTCTCCCGTCGATGCCGGGGCCTAAGACCTTGTGTGGAGTCGGGGCCGGAACCTGAGGATTCCTCTCCAGGGCTGACATGGATCTTGGGGTACTTCTGGAGTCTCCCCAGGGGAGTCAGTCCTCGTCTGGAATGCGGGCATGCACTTGCGCTATCCTCCAGAGCGGTAGCAGCAGTGTCACGCACTCCGCCGCGTGCATCAAAGTATCTATGGTTTTCCCTCTAGTCTTTCCCACGAGGCTTTCCCACGAGGCCTTCCCAAGGGCTGTCCCACGTGCACACGTGGTGGGAGTCGATCCTCGGCTTGAACGTGAAGGCAGTGCAGGGAAAACAGGTTCCTCTGGAATGGACTGACATATCTGGGGGACACTTTGGATGGTGGCACGACGCTGGAGTCCTCTCGCCTTTCCTGTGGAGAGCGCCTCCTCTTGAGATGCGACGGGAACACCGGGAATTCTTTCCCTACGAAACAGGGAAAGGATCCCTCATCTCGAGCTTGGAGGCGGAAACGGGGCTCCCCTGGATGTGTGCGGGACCCTCGTGCTTCCTCTCGAGTGGAGACGGGTATGTCGGGGAACTTCTTGAGTTGCAGCAAGGGTGTCAAGGACCCTTTGGAAGTTCCAGTGGTTAGACGTGATTAGCCTCGAGAAGCCTCAGCGGAAATGGACCTCATCTCGCCTGGAGGGCAAAACCTCCTGGATTTTCTCGAGTTGCGGCAGGTGCTCTCGACTTACGACCGGGACCTCAGGGACCCGCTCTGGTGGCCTCAGGAAAGGCCAGTCCCCATGCGAGTTCCTCGGGGGCCTCTCGGGATTCCTCATCCGTCGATGCCGGGCCTAAGACCTTGTGTGGAGTCGGGGCCGGAACCTGAGGATTCCTTTCCAGTGCTGACATGGATCTTGGGGTACTTCTGGAGTCTCCCCAGGGGAGTCAGTCTTCGTCTCGAATGCGAGCATGCACTTGCGCTTTCCTCCAGAGCGGTAGCAGCAGTGTCACGCAGTCCGCCGCGTGGATCAAAGGATCTATGGTTTTCCCTCGAGTCTTTCCCACGAGGCTTTCCCACGAGGCTTTCCACAGGGCTGTCCCACGTGCACACGTGGTGTGACTCGATTCTCGGCTTAAACGTCAAGGCAGTGCAGGGAAAACAGGTTCCTCTGGAATGGACTGACATATCTGGGGGACACTTTGGATGGTGGCACGACGCTGGAGTCCTCTCGCCTTTCCTGTGGAGAGGGCCTCCTCTTGAGATGCGACGGGAACACCGGGAATTCTTTCCCTACGAAACAGGGAAAGGATCCCTCATCTCGAGCTAGGAGGCGGAAACGGGGCTCCCCTGGATGTGTGCGGGACCCTCGTGCTTCCTCTCGAGTGGAGACGGGTATGTCGGGGAACTTCTTGAGTTGCAGCAAGGGTGTGAAGGACCCTTTGGAAGTTCCAGTGGTTAGATGTGATTGGCCTCGAGAAGCCTCAGCGGAAATGGGCCTCATCTCGTCTGGAGGGCAAAACCTCCTGGATTTTCTCGAGTTGCGGCAGGTGCTCTCGACTTACGACGGGGACCTCAGGGACCCGCTCTGGTGGCCTCAGGAAAGGCCAGTCCCCATGCGAGTTCCTCGGGGGCCTCTCGGGATTCCTCTCCCGTCGATGCTGGGGCCTAAGACCTTGTGTGGAGTCGGGGCCGGAACCTGAGGATTCCTCTCCAGTGCTGACATGGATCTTGGGGTACTTCTGGAGTCTCCCCAGGGGAGTCAGTCCTCGTCTCGAATGCGGGCATGCTCTTGCGCTTTCCTCCAGAGCGGTAGCAGCAGTGTCACGCAGTCCGCCGCGTGGATCAAAGGATCTATGGTTTTCCCTCGAGTCTTTCCCACGAGGCTTTCCCACGAGGCTTTCCCACAGGGCTGTCCCACGTGCACACGTGGTGGGAGTCGATCCTCGGCTTGAACGTCAAGGCAGTGCAGGGAAAACAGGTTCCTCTGGAATGGACTGACACATCTGGGGTCTCTTGGAATGGTGGCACGACCCTGGAGTTCCTCTCGCCTTTCCTGTTGGAGTGCCTCCTCTTGAGATGCGACGGGAACGCCGGGAATTCTTTCCCTACGAAACAGGGAAAGGATCCCTCATCTCGAGCTAGGAGGTGGAAACGGGGCTGCCCTGGATGTGTGCGGGACCCCACGTGCTTCCTCTCGAGTGGAGACGGGTATGTCGGGGAACTTCTTGCGTTGCAGCAAGGGTGTGAAGGACCCTTTGGAAGTTCCAGTGGTTAGAAGTGATTAGCCTCGAGAAGCCTCAGCGGAAATGGGCCTCATCTCGCCTGGAGAGCAAAACCTCCTGGATTTTCTCGAGTTGCGGCAGGTGCTCTCGACTTACGACGGGGACCTCAGAGACCCGCTCTGGTGGCCTCAGGAAAGGCCTGTCCCCATGCGAGTTCCTCGGTTCCTCTCGGGATTCCTCTCCCGTCGATGCTGGGGCCTACGACTTTGTGTGGAGTCGGGGCCGGAACCTGAGGATTCCTCTCCAGTGCTGACATGGATCTTGGGGTACTTCTGGAGTCTCCCCAGGGGAGTCAGTCCTCGTCTCGAATGCGGGCATGCTCTTGCGCTTTCCTCCAGAGCGGTAGCAGCAGTGTCACGCAGTCCGCCGCGTGGATCAAAGGATCTATGGTTTTCCCTCGAGTCTTTCCCACGAGGCTTTCCCACGAGGCTTTCCACAGGGCTGTCCCACGTGCACACGTGGTGGGACTCGATTCTCGGCTTCAACGTCAAGGCAGTGCAGGGAAAACAGGTTCCTCTGGAATGGACTGACACATCTGGGGGACTCTTGGAATGGTGGCACGACCCTGGAGTTCCTCTCGCCTTTCCTGTGGAGAGCGCCTCCTCTTAAGATGCGACGGGAACGCCGGGAATTCTTTCCCTACGAAACAGGGAAAGGATCCCTCATCTCGAGCTAGGAGGCGGAAATGGGGCTCCCCTGGATGTTTGCGGGACCCCACGTGCTTCCTCTCGAGTGGAGACGGGTATGTCGGGGAACTTCTTGAGTTGCAGCAAGGGTGTGAAGGACCCTTTGGAAGTTCCAGTGGTTAGATGTGATTAGCCTCGAGAAGCCTCAGCGGAAATGGGCCTCATCTCGCCTGGAGGGCAAAACCTCCTGGATTTTCTCGAGTTGCGGCAGGTGCTCTCGACTTACGACGGGGACCTCAGGGACCCGCTCTGGTGGCCTCAGGAAAGGCCAGTCCCCATGCGAGTTCCTCGGGGGCCTCTCGGGATTCCTCTCCCGTCGATGCCGGGGCCTAAGACCTTGTGTGGAGTCGGGGCCGGAACCTGAGGATTCCTCTACAGTGCTGACATGGATCTTGGGGTACTTCTGGAGTCTCCCCAGGGGAGTCAGTCCTCGTCTCGAATGCGGGCATGCACTTGGGCTTTCCTCCAGAGCGGAAGCAGCAGTGTCACGCAGTCCGCCGCGTGGATCAAAGGATCTATGGTTTTCCCTTGAGTCTTTCCCACGAGGCTTTCCCACGAGGGTTTCCCACAGGGCTGTCCCACGTGCACACGTGGTGGGAGTCGATCCTCGGCTTGAACGTCAAGGCAGTGCAGTGAAAACAGGTTCCTCTGGAATGGACTGACACATCTGGGGGACTCTTGGAATGGTGGCACGACCCTGGAGTTCCTGTCGCCTTTCCTGTGGAGAGCGCCTCCTCTTGAGATGCGACGGGAACGCCGGGAATTCTTTCCCTACGAAACAGGGAAAGGATCCCTAATCTCGAGCTAGGAGGCGGAAACGGGGCTCCCCTGGATGTGTGCGGGACCCCACGTGCTTCCTCTCGAGTGGAGACGGGTATGTCGGGGAACTTCTTGAGTTGCAGCAAGGGTGTGAAGGACCCTTTGGAAGTTCCAGTGGTTAGACGTGATTAGCCTCGAGAAGCCTCAGCGGAAATGGGCCTCATCTCGCCTGGAGGGCAAAACCTCCTGGATTTTCTCGAGTTGCGGCAGGTGCTCTCGACTTACGACGGGGACCTCAGGGACCCGCTCTGGTGGCCTCAGGAAAGGCCAGTCCCCATGCGAGTTCCTCGGGGGCCTCTCGGGATTCCTCTCCCGTCGTTGCCGGGGCCTAAGACCTTGTGTGGAGTCGGGGCCGGAACCTGAGGATTCCTCTCCAGTGCTGACATGGATCTTGGGGTACTTCTGGAGTCTCCCCAGGGGAGTCAGTCCTCGTCTCGAATGCGGGCATGCACTTGCGCTTTCCTCCAGAGCGGTAGCAGCAGTGTCACGCAGTCCGCCGCGTGGATCAAAGGATCTATGGTTTTCCCTCGAGTCTTTCCCACGAGGCTTTCCCACGAGGCTTTCCCACAGGGCTGTCCCACGTGCACACGTGGTGGGAGTCGATCCTCGGCTTGAACGTCAAGGCAGTGCAGGGAAAACAGGTTCCTCTGGAATGGACTGACACATCTGGGGGACTCTTGGAATGGTGGCACGACCCTGGAGTTCCTCTCGCCTTTCCTGTGGAGAGCGCCTCCTCTTGAGATGCGACGGGAACGCCGGGAATTCTTTCCCTACGAAACAGGGAAAGGATCCCTCATCTCGAGCTAGGAGGCGGAAACGGGGCTCCCCTGGATGTGTGCGGGACCCCACGTGCTTCCTCTCGAGTGGAGACGGGTATGTCGGGGAACTTCTTGAGTTGCAGCAAGGGTGTGAAGGACCCTTTGGAAGTTCCAGTGGTTAGACGTGATTAGCCTCGAGAAGCCTCAGCGGAAATGGGCCTCATCTCGCCTGGAGGGCAAAACCTCCTGGATTTTCTCGAGTTGCGGCAGGTGCTCTCGACTTACGACGGGGACCTCAGGGACCCGCTCTGGTGGCCTCAGGAAAGGCCAGTCCCCATACGAGTTCCTCGGGGGCCTCTCGGGATTCCTCTCCCATTGATGCCGGGGCCTAAGACCTTGTGTGGAGTCGGGGCCGGAACCTGAGGATTCCTCTCCAGTGCTGACATGGATCATGGGGTACTTCTGGAGTCTCCCCAGGGGAGTCAGTCCTCGTCTCGAATGCGGGCATGTACTTGCGCTTTCCTCCAGGGCGGTAGCAGCAGTGTCACGCAGTCCGCCGCGTGGATCAAAGGATCTATGGTTTTCCCTCGAGTCTTTCCCACGAGGCTTTCCCACGAGGCTTTCCCACAGGGCTGTCCCACGTGCACACGTGGTTGGAGTGGATCCTCGGCTTGAACGTCAAGGCAGTGCAGGGAAAACAGGTTCCTCTGGAATGGACTGACACATCTGGGGGACTCTTGGAATGGTGGCACGACCCTGGAGTTCCTCTCGCCTTTCCTGTGGAGAGCGCCTCCTCTTGAGATGCGACGGGAACGCCGGGAATTCTTTCCCTACGAAACAGGGAAAGGATCCCTCATCTCGAGCTAGGAGGCGGAAACGGGGCTCCCCTGGATGTGTGCGGGATACCACGTGCTTCCTATCGAGTTGAGACGGGTATGTCGGGGAACTTCTTGAGTAGCAGCAAGGGTGTGAAGGACCCTTTGGAAGTTCCAGTGGTTAGATGTGATTGGCCTCGAGAAGCCTCAGCGGAAATGGGCCTCATCTCGCCTGGAGGGCAAAACCTCCTGGATTTTCTCGAGTTGCGGCAGGTGCACTCGACTTACGACGGGGACCTCAGGGACCCGCTCTGGTGGCCTCAGGAAAGGCCAGTCCCCATGCGAGTTCCTCGGGGGCCTCTCGGCATTCCTCTCCCGTCGATGCCGGGGCCTAAGACCTTGTGTGGAGTCGGGGCCGGAACCTGAGGATTCCTCTCCAGTGCTGACATGGATCTTGGGGTACTTCTGGAGTCTCCCCAGGGGAGTCAGTCCTCGTCTCGAATGCGGGCATGCACTTGCGCTTTCCTCCAGAGCGGTAGCAGCAGTGTCACGCAGTCCGCCGCGTGGATCAAAGGATCTATGGTTTTCCCTCGAGTCTTTCCCACGAGGCTTTCCCACGAGGCTTTCCCACAGGGCTGTCCCACGTGCACACGTGGTGGGAGTGGATCCTCGGCTTGAACGTCAAGGCAGTGCAGGGAAAACAGGTTCTTCTGGAATGGACTGACACATCTGGGGGACTCTTGGAATGGTGGCACGACCCTGGAGTTCCTCTCGCCTTTCCTGTGGAGAGCGCCTCCTCTTGAGATGCGACGGGAATGCCGGGAATTCTTTCCCTACGAAACAGGGAAAGGATCCCTCATCTCGAGCTAGGAGGCGGAAACGGGGCTCCCCTGGATGTGTGCGGGATACCACGTGCTTCCTATCGAGTTGAGACGGGTATGTCGGGGAACTTCTTGAGTTGCAGCAAGGGTGTGAAGGACCCTTTGGAAGTTCCAGTGGTTAGATGTGATTGGCCTCGAGAAGCCTCAGCGGAAATGGGCCTCATCTCGCCTGGAGGGCAAAACCTCCTGGATTTTCTCGAGTTGCGGCAGGTGCTCTCGACTTACGACGGGGACCTCAGGGACCCGCTCTGGTGGCCTCAGGAAAGGCCAGTCCCCATGCGAGTTCCTCGGAGGCCTCTCGGGATTCCTCTCCCGTCGATGCCGGGGCCTAAGACCTTGTGTGGAGTCGGGGCCGGAACCTGAGGATTCCTCTCCAGTGCTGACATGGATCTTGGGGTACTTCTGGAGTCTCCCCAGGGGAGTCAGTCCTCGTCTCGAATGCGGGCATGCACTTGCGCTTTCCTCCAGAGCGGCAGCAGCAGTGTCACGCAGTCCGCCGCGTGGATCAAAGGATCTATGGTTTTCCCTCGAGTCTTTCCCACGAGGCTTTCCCACGAGGCTTTCCCACAGGGCTGTCCCACGTGCACACGTGGTGGGAGTGGATCCTCGGCTTGAACGTCAAGGCAGTGCAGGGAAAACAGGTTCCTCTGGAATGGACTGACACATCTGGGGGACTCTTGGAATGGTGGCACGACCCTGGAGTTCCTCTCGACTTTCCTGTGGAGAGCGCCTCCTCTTGAGATGCGACGGGAATGCCGGGAATTCTTTACCTACGAAACAGGGAAAGGATCCCTCATCTCGAGTTAGGAGGCGGAAACGGGGCTCCCCTGGATGTGTGCGGGACCCCACGTGCTTCCTCTCGAGTGGAGACGGGTATGTCGGGGAACATCTTGAGTTGCAGCAAGGGTGTGAAGGACCCTTTGGAAGTTCCAGTGGTTAGACGTGATTAGACTCGAGAAGCCTCAGCGGAAATGGGCCTCATCTCGCCTGGAGGGCAAAACCTCCTGGATTTTCTCGAGTTGCGGCAGGTGCTCTCGACTTACGACGGGGACCTCAGGGACCCGCTCTGGTGGCCTCAGGAAAGGCCAGTCCCCATGCGAGTTCCTCGGGGGCCTCTCGGCATTCCTCTCCCGTCGATGCCGGGGCCTAAGACCTTGTGTGGAGTCGGGGCCGGAACCTGAGGATTCCTCTCCAGTGCTGACATGGATCTTGGGGTACTTCTGGAGTCTCCCAGGGGAGTCAGTCCTCGTCTCGAATGCGGGCATGCACTTGCGCTTTCCTCCAGAGCGGTAGCAGCAGTGTCACGCAGTCCGCCGCGTGGATCAAAGGATTTATGGTTTTCCCTCGAGTCTTTCCCACGAGGCTTTCCCACGAGGCTTTCCCACAGGGCTGTCCCACGTGCACACGTGGTGGGAGTCGATCCTCGGCTTGAACGTCAAGGCAGTGCAGGGAAAACAGGTTCCTCTGGAATGGACTGACACATTTGGGGGACTCTTGGAATGGTGGCACGACCCTGGAGTTCCTCTCGCCTTTCCTGTGGAGAGCGCCTCCTCTTGAGATGCGACGGGAACGCCGGGAATTCTTTCCCTACGAAACAGGGAAAGGATCCCTCATCTCGAGCTAGGAGGCGGAAACGGGGCTCCCCTGGATGTGTGCGGGACCCCATGTGCTTCCTCTCGAGTGGAGACGGGTATGTCTGGGAACTTCTTGAGTTGCAGCAAGGGTGTGAAGGACCCTTTGGAAGTTCCAGTGGTTAGACGTGATTAGACTCGAGAAGCCTCAGCGAAAATGGGCCTCATCTCGCCTGGAGGGCAAAACCTCCTGGATTTTCTCGAGTTGCGGCAGGTGCTCTCGACTTACGATGGGGACCTCAGGGACCCGCTCTGGTGGCCTCAGGAAAGGCCAGTCCCCATGCGAGTTCCTCGGGGGCCTCTCGGCATTCCTCTCCCGTCGATGCCGGGGCCTAAGACCTTGTGTGGAGTCGGGGCCGGAACCTGAGGATTCCTCTCCAGTGCTGACATGGATCTTGGGGTACTTCTGGAGTCTCCCCAGGGGAGTCAGTCCTCGTCTCCAATGCGGGCATGCACTTGCGCTTTCCTCCAGAGCGGTAGCAGCAGTGTCACGCAGTCCGCCGCGTGGATCAAAGGATCTATGGTTTTCCCTTGAGTCTTTCTCACGAGGCTTTCCCACGAGGCTTTCCCACAGGGCTGTCCCACGTGCACACGTGGTGGGAGTCGATCCTCGGCTTGAACGTCAAGGCAGTGCAGGGAAAACAGGTTCCTCTGGAATGGACTGACACATTTGGGGGACTCTTGGAATGGTGGCACGACCCTGGAGTTCCTCTCGCCTTTCCTGTGGAGAGCGCCTCCTCTTGAGATGCGACGGGAACGCCGGGAATTCTTTCCCTACGAAACAGGGAAAGGATCCCTCATCTCGAGCTAGGAGGCGGAAACGGGGCTCCCCTGGATGTGTGCGGGACCGCACGTGCTTCCTCTCGAGTGGAGACGTGTATGTCGGGGAACTTCTTGAGTTGCAGCAAGGGTGTGAAGGACCCTTTGGAAGTTCCAGTGGTTAGACGTGATTAGCCTCGAGAAGCCTCAGCGGAAATGGGCCTCATCTCGCCTGGAGGGCAAAACCTCCTGGATTTTCTCGAGTTGCGGCAGGTGCTCTCGACTTACGACGGGGACCTCAGGGACCCGCTCTGGTGGCCTCAGGAAAGGCCAGTCCCCATGCGAGTTCCTCGGGGGCCTCTCGGGATTCCTCTCCCGTCGATGCCGGGGCCTAAGACCTTGTGTGGAGTCGGGGCCGGAACCTGAGGATTCCTCTCCAGTGCTTACATGGATCTTGGTGTACTTCTGGAGTCTCCCCAGGGGAGTCAGTCCTCGTCTCGAATGCGGGCATGCACTTGCGCTTTCCTCCAGAGCGGTAGCAGCAGTGTCACGCAGTCCGCCGCGTGGATCAAAGGATCTATGGTTTTCCCTCGAGTCTTTCCCACGAGGCTTTCCCACGAGGCTTTCCCACACGGCTGTCCCACGTGCACAGGTGGTGGGAGTCGATCCTCGGCTTGAACGTCAAGGCAGTGCAGGGAAAACAGGTTCCTCTGGAATGGACTGACCCATCTGGGCGTCTCTTGGAATGGTGGCACGACCCTCGAGTTCCTCTCGCCTCTCCTGTGGAGAGCGCCTCCTCTTGAGATGCGACGGGAACGCCGGGAATTCTTTCCCTAAGAAACAGGGAAAGGATCCCTCATCTCGAGCTAGGAGGCGGAAACGGGCTCCCCTGGATGTGTGCGGGACCCCACGTGCTTCCTCTCGAGTGGAGACGGGTATGTCGGGGAACTTCTTGAGTTGCAGCAAGGGTGTGAAGGACCCTTTGGAAGTTCCAGTGGTTAGATGTGATTAGCCTCGAGAAGCCTCAGCGGAAATGGGCCTCATCTCGCCTGGAGGGCAAAACCTCCTGGATTTTCTCGAGTTGCGGCATGTGCTCTCGACTTACGACGGGGACCTCAGGGACCCGCTCTGGTGACCTCAGGAAAGGCCAGTCCCCATGCGAGTTCCTCGGGGGCCTCTCGGGATTCCTCTCCCATTGATGCCGGGGCCTAAGACCTTGTGTGGAGTCGGGGCCGGAACCTGAGGATTCCTCTCCAGTGCTGACATGCATCATGGGGTACTTCTGGAGTCTCCCCAGGGGAGTCAGTCCTCGTCTGGAATGCGGGCATGTACTTGCGCTTTCCTCCAGAGCGGTAGCAGCAGTGTCACGCAGTCCGCCGCGTGGATCAAAGGATCTATGGTTTTCCCTCGAGTCTTTCCCACGAGGCTTTCCCACGAGGCTTTCCCACAGGGCTGTCCCACGTGCACACGTGGTGGGAGTCGATCCTCGGCTTGAACGTCAAGGCAGTGCAGGGAAAACAGGTTCCTCTGGAATGGACTGACACATCTGGGGGACTCTTGGAATGGTGGCACGACCCTGGAGTTCCTCTCGCCTTTCCTGTGGAGAGCGCCTCCTCTTGAGATGCGACGGGAACGCCGGGAATTCTTTCCCTACGAAACAGGGAAAGGATCCCTCATCTCGAGCTAGGAGGCGGAAACGGGGCTCCGCTGGATGTGTGCGGGAACCCACGTGCTTCCTCTCGAGTGGAGACGAGTATGTCGGGGAACTTCTTGAGTTGCAGCAAGGGTGTGAAGGACCCTTTGGAAGTTCCAGTGGTTAGACGTGATTAGCCTCGAGAAGCCTCAGCGGAAATGGGCCTCATCTCGCCTGGAGGGCAAAACCTCCTGGATTTTCTCGAGTTGCGGCAGGTGCTCTCGACTTACGACGGGGACCTCAGGGACCCGCTCTGGTGGCCTCAGGAAAGGCCAGTCCCCATGCGAGTTCCTCGGGGGCCTCTCGGCATTCCTCTCCCGTCGATGCCGGGGCCTAAGACCTTGTGTGGAGTCGGGGCCGGAACCTGAGGATTCCTCTCCAGTGCTGACATGGATCTTGGGGTACTTCTGGAGTCTCCCCAGGGGAGTCAGTCCTCGTCTCGAATGCGGGCATGCACTTGCGCTTTCCTCCAGATCGGTAGCAGCAGTGTCACGCAGTCCGCCGCGTGGATCAAAGGATTTATGGTTTTCCCTCGAGTCTTTCCCACGAGGCTTTCCCACGAGGCTTTCCCACAGGGCTGTCCCACGTGCACACGTGGTGGGAGTCGATCCTCGGCTTGAACGTCAAGGCAGTGCAGGGAAAACAGGTTCCTCTGGAATGGACTGACACATTTGGGGGACTCTTGGAATGGTGGCACGACCCTGGAGTTCCTCTCGCCTTTCCTGTGGAGAGCGCCTCCTCTTGAGATGCGACGGGAACGCCGGGAATTCTTTCCCTAAGAAACAGGGAAAGGATCCCTCATCTCGAGCTAGGAGGCGGAAACGGGGCTCCCCTGGATGTGTGCGGGACCCCATGTGCTTCCTCTCGAGTGGAGACGGGTATGTCTGGGAACTTCTTGAGTTGCAGCAAGGGTGTGAAGGACCCTTTGGAAGTTCCAGTGGTTAGACATGATTAGCCTCGAGAAGCCTCAGCGGAAATGGGCCTCATCTCGCCTGGAGGGCAAAACCTCCTGGATTTTCTCGAGTTGCGGCAGGTGCTCTCGACTTACGATGGGGACCTCAGGGACCCGCTCTGGTGGCCTCAGGAAAGGCCAGTCCCCATGCGAGTTCCTCGGGGGCCTCTCGGGATTCCTCTCCCGTCGTTGCCGGGGCCTAAGACCTTGTGTGGAGTCGGGGCCGGAACCTGAGGATTCCTCTCCAGTGCTGACATGGATCTTGGGGTACTTCTGGAGTCTCCCCAGGGGAGTCAGTCCTCGTCTCGAATGCGGGCATGCACTTGCGCTTTCCTCCAGAGCGGTAGCAGCAGTGTCACGCAGTCCGCCGCGTGGATCAAAGGATCTATGTTTTTCCCTCGAGTCTTTCCCACGAGGCTTTCCCACGAGGCTTTCCCACAGGGCTGTCCCACGTGCACACGTGGTGGGAGTGGATCCTTGGCTTGAACGTCAAGGCAGTGCAGGGAAAACAGGTTCCTCTGGAATGGACTGACACATCTGGGGGACTCTTGGAATGGTGGCACAACCCTGGAGTTCCTCTCGCCTTTCCTGTGGAGAGCGCCTCCTCTTGAGATGCGACGGGAACGCCGGGAATTCTTTCCCTACGAAACAGGGAAAGGATCCCTCATCTCGAGCTAGGAGGCGGAAACGGGGCTCCCCTGGATGTGTGCGGGACCCCACGTGCTTCCTCTCGAGTGGAGACGTGTATGTCGGGGAACTTCTTGAGTTGCAGCAAGGGTGTGATGGACCCTTTGGAAGTTCCAGTGGTTAGACGTGATTAGCCTCGAGAAGCCTCAGCGGAAATGGGCCTCATCTCGCCTGGAGGGCAAAACCTCCTGGATTTTCTCGAGTTGCGGCAGGTGCTCTCGACTTACGACGGGGACCTCAGGGACCCGCTCTGGTGGCCTCAGGAAAGGCCAGTCCCCATGCGAGTTCCTCGGGGGCCTCTCGGGATTCCTCTCCCGTCGATGCCGGGGCCTAAGACCTTGTGTGGAGTCGGGGCCGGAACCTGAGGATTCCTCTCCAGTGCTTACATGGATCTTGGTGTACTTCTGGAGTCTCCCCAGGGGAGTCAGTCCTCGTCTCGAATGCGGGCATGCACTTGCGCTTTCCTCCAGAGCGGTAGCAGCAGTGTCACGCAGTCCGCCGCGTGGATCAAAGGATCTATGGTTTTCCCTCGAGTCTTTCCCACGAGGCTTTCCCACGAGGCTTTCCTACAGGGCTGTCCCACGTGCACAGGTGGTGGGAGTCGATCCTCGGCTTGAACGTCAAGGCAGTGCAGGGAAAACAGGTTCCTGTGGAATGGACTGACCCATCTGGGCGTCTCTTGGAATGGTGGCACGACCCTCGAGTTCCTCTCGCCTCTCCTGTGGAGAGCGCCTCCTCTTGAGATGCGACGGGAACGCCGGGAATTCTTTCCCTAAGAAACAGGGAAAGGATCCCTCATCTCGAGCTAGGAGGCGGAAACGGGCTCCCCTGGATGTGCGCGGGACCCCACGTGCTTCCTCTCGAGTGGAGACGGGTATGTCGGGGAACTTCTTGAGTTGCAGCAAGGGTGTGAAGGACCCTTTGGAAGTTCCAGTGGTTAGATGTGATTAGCCTCGAGAAGCCTCAGCGGAAATGGGCCTCATCTCGCCTGGAGGGCAAAACCTCCTGGATTTTCTCGAGTTGCGGCATGTGCTCTCGACTTACGACGGGGACCTCAGGGACCCGCTCTGGTGACCTCAGGAAAGGCCAGTCCCCATGCGAGTTCCTCGGGGGCCTCTCGGGATTCCTCTCCCATTGATGCCGGGGCCTAAGACCTTGTGTGGAGTCGGGGCCGGAACCTGAGGATTCCTCTCCAGTGCTGACATGCATCATGGGGTACTTCTGGAGTCTCCCCAGGGGAGTCAGTCCTCGTCTCGAATGCGGGCATGTACTTGCGCTTTCCTCCAGAGCGGTAGCAGCAGTGTCACGCAGTCCGCCGCGTGGATCAAAGGATCTATGGTTTTCCCTCGAGTCTTTCCCACGAGGCTTTCCCACGAGGCTTTCCCACAGGGCTGTCCCACGTGCACACGTGGTGGGAGTGGATCCTCGGCTTGAACGTCAAGGCAGTGCAGGGAAAACAGGTTCCTCTGGAATGGACTGACACATCTGGGGGACTCTTGGAATGGTGGCACGACCCTGGAGTTCCTCTCGCCTTTCCTGTGGAGAGCGCCTCCTCTTGAGATGCGACGGGAACGCCGGGAATTCTTTCCCTACGAAACAGGGAAAGGATCCCTCATCTCGAGCTAGGAGGCGGAAACGGGGCTCCGCTGGATGTGTGCCGGAACCCACGTGCTTCCTCTCGAGTGGAGACGAGTATGTCGGGGAACTTCTTGAGTTGCAGCAAGGGTGTGAAGGACCCTTTGGAAGTTCCAGTGGTTAGACGTGATTAGCCTCGAGAAGCCTCAGCGGAAATGGGCCTCATCTCGCCTGGAGGGCAAAACCTCCTGGATTTTCTCGAGTTGCGGCAGGTGCTCTCGACTTACGACGGGGACCTCAGGGACCCGCTCTGGTGGCCTCAGGAAAGGCCAGTCCCCATGCGAGTTCCTCGGGGGCCTCTCGGCATTCCTCTCCCGTCGATGCCGGGGCCTAAGACCTTGTGTGGAGTCGGGGCCGGAACCTGAGGATTCCTCTCCAGTGCTGACATGGATCTTGGGGTACTTCTGGAGTCTCCCCAGGGGAGTCAGTCCTCGTCTCGAATGCGGGCATGCACTTGCGCTTTCCTCCAGAGCGGTAGCAGCAGTGTCACGCAGTCCGCCGCGTGGATCAAAGGATTTATGGTTTTCCCTCGAGTCTTTCCCACGAGGCTTTCCCACGAGGCTTTCCCACAGGGCTGTCCCACGTGCACACGTGGTGGGAGTTGATCCTCGGCTTGAACGTCAAGGCAGTGCAGGGAAAACAGGTTCCTCTGGAATGGACTGACACATTTGGGGGACTCTTGGAATGGTGGCACGACCCTGGAGTTCCTCTCGCCTTTCCTGTGGAGAGCGCCTCCTCTTGAGATGCGACGGGAACGCCGGGAATTCTTTCCCTAAGAAACAGGGAAAGGATCCCTCATCTCAAGCTAGGAGGCGGAAACGGGGCTCCCCTGGATGTGTGCGGGACCCCATGTGCTTCCTCTCGAGTGGAGACGGGTATGTCTGGGAACTTCTTGAGTTGCAGCAAGGGTGTGAAGGACCCTTTGGAAGTTCCAGTGGTTAGACGTGATTAGCCTCGAGAAGCCTCAGCGGAAATGGGCCTCATCTCGCCTGGAGGGCAAAACCTCCTGGATTTTCTCGAGTTGCGGCAGGTGCTCTCGACTTACGATGGGGACCTCAGGGACCCGCTCTGGTGGCCTCAGGAAAGGCCAGTCCCCATGCGAGTTCCTCGGGGGCCTCTCGGCATTCCTCTCCCGTCGATGCCGGGGCCTAAGACCTTGTGTGGAGTCGGGGCCGGAACCTGAGGATTCCTCTCCAGTGCTGACATGGATCTTGGGGTACTTGTGGAGTCTCCCCAGGGGAGTCAGTCCTCGTCTCGAATGCGGGCATGCACTTGCGCTTTCCTCCAGAGCGGTAGCAGCAGTGTCACGCAGTCCGCCGCGTGGATCAAAGGATCTATGTTTTTCCCTCGAGTCTTTCCCACGAGGCTTTCCCACGAGGCTTTCCCACAGGGCTGTCCCACGTGCACACGTGGTGGGAGTCGATCCTTGGCTTGAACGTCAAGGCAGTGCAGGGAAAACAGGTTCCTCTGGAATGGACTGACACATCTGGGGGACTCTTGGAATGGTGGCACAACCCTGGAGTTCCTCTCGCCTTTCCTGTGGAGAGCGCCTCCTCTTGAGATGCGACGGGAACGCCGGGAATTCTTTCCCTACGAAACAGGGAAAGGATCCCTCATCTCGAGCTAGGAGGCGGAAACGGGGCTCCCCTGGATGTGTGCGGGACCCCACGTGCTTCCTCTCGAGTGGAGACGTGTATGTCGGGGAACTTCTTGAGTTGCAGCAAGGGTGTGAAGGACCCTTTGGAAGTTCCAGTGGTTAGACGTGATTAGCCTCGAGAAGCCTCAGCGGAAATGGGCCTCATCTCGCCTGGAGGGCAAAACCTCCTGGATTTTCTCGAGTTGCGGCAGGTGCTCTCGACTTACGACGGGGACCTCAGGGACCCGCTCTGGTGGCCTCAGGAAAGGCCAGTCCCCATGCGAGTTCCTCGGGGGCCTCTCGGGATTCCTCTCCCGTCGATGCCGGGGCCTAAGACCTTGTGTGGAGTCGGGGCCGGAACCTGAGGATTCCTCTCCAGTGCTTACATGGATCTTGGTGTACTTCTGGAGTCTCCCCAGGGGAGTCAGTCCTCGTCTCGAATGCGGGCATGCACTTGCGCTTTCCTCCAGAGCGGTAGCAGCAGTGTCACGCAGTCCGCCGCGTGGATCAAAGGATCTATGGTTTTCCCTCGAGTCTTTCCCACGAGGCTTTCCCACGAGGCTTTCCCACAGGGCTGTCCCACGTGCACAGGTGGTGGGAGTCGATCCTCGGCTTGAACGTCAAGGCAGTGCAGGGAAAACAGGTTCCTCTGGAATGGACTGACCCATCTGGGCGTCTCTTGGAATGGTGGCACGACCCTCGAGTTCCTCTCGCCTCTCCTGTGGAGAGCGCCTCCTCTTGAGATGCGACGGGAACGCCGGGAATTCTTTCCCTAAGAAACAGGGAAAGGATCCCTCATCTCGAGCTAGGAGGCGGAAACGGGCTCCCCTGGATGTGTGCGGGACCCCACGTGCTTCCTCTCGAGTGGAGACGGGTATGTCGGGGAACTTCTTGAGTTGCAGCAAGGGTGTGAAGGACCCTTTGGAAGTTCCAGTGGTTAGATGTGATTAGCCTCGAGAAGCCTCAGCGGAAATGGGCCTCATCTCGCCTGGAGGGCAAAACCTCCTGGATTTTCTCGAGTTGCGGCATGTGCTCTCGACTTACGACGGGGACCTCAGGGACCCGCTCTGGTGACCTCAGGAAAGGCCAGTCCCCATGCGAGTTCCTCGGGGGCCTCTCGGGATTCCTCTCCCATTGATGCCGGGGCCTAAGACCTTGTGTGGAGTCGGGGCCGGAACCTGAGGATTCCTCTCCAGTGCTGACATGCATCATGGGGTACTTCTGGAGTCTCCCCAGGGGAGTCAGTCCTCGTCTCGAATGCGGGCATGTACTTGCGCTTTCCTCCAGAGCGGTGGCAGCAGTGTCACGCAGTCCGCCGCGTGGATCAAAGGATCTATGTTTTTCCCTCGAGTCTTTCCCACGAGGCTTTCCCACGAGGCTTTCCCACAGGGCTGTCCCACGTGCACACGTGGTGGGAGTGGATCCTCGGCTTGAACGTCAAGGCAGTGCAGGGAAAACAGGTTCCTCTGGAATGGACTGACACATCTGGGGGACTCTTGGAATGGTGGCACGACCCTGGAGTTCCTCTCGCCTTTCCTGTGGAGAGCGCCTCCTCTTGAGATGCGACGGGAACGCCGGGAATTCTTTCCCTACGAAACAGGGAAAGGATCCCTCATCTCGAGCTAGGAGGCGGAAACGGGGCTCCGCTGGATGTGTGCGGGAACCCACGTGCTTCCTCTCGAGTGGAGACGAGTATGTCGGGGAACTTCTTGAGTTGCAGCAAGGGTGTGAAGGACCCTTTGGAAGTTCCAGTGGTTAGACGTGATTAGCCTCGAGAAGCCTCAGCGGAAATGGGCCTCATCTCGCCTGGAGGGCAAAACCTCCTGGATTTTCTCGAGTTTCGGCAGGTGCTCTCGACTTACGATGGGGACCTCAGGGACCCGCTCTGGTGGCCTCAGGAAAGGCCAGTCCCCATGCGAGTTCCTCGGGGGCCTCTCGGGATTCCTCTCCCGTCGTTGCCGGGGCCCAAGACCTTGTGTGGAGTCGGGGCCGGAACCTGAGGATTCCTCTCCAGTGCTGACATGGATCTTGGGGTACTTCTTGAGTCTCCCCAGGGGAGTCAGTCCTCGTCTCGAATGCGGGCATGCACTTGCGCTTTCCTCCAGAGCGGTAGCAGCAGTGTCACGCAGTCCGCCGCGTGGATCAAAGGATCTATGGTTTTCCCTCGAGTCTTTCCCACGAGGCTTTCCCACGAGGCTTTCCCACAGGGCTGTCCCACGTGCACACGTGGTGGGAGTCGATCCTTGGCTTGAACGTCAAGGCAGTGCAGGGAAAACAGGTTCCTCTGGAATGGACTGACACATCTGGGGGACTCTTGGAATGGTGGCACAACCCTGGAGTTCCTCTCGCCTTTCCTGTGGAGAGCGCCTCCTCTTGAGATGCGACGGGAACGCCGGGAATTCTTTCCCTACGAAACAGGGAAAGGATCCCTCATCTCGAGCTAGGAGGCGGAAACGGGGCTCCCCTGGATGTGTGCGGGACCCCACGTGCTTCCTCTCGAGTGGAGACGTGTATGTCGGGGAACTTCTTGAGTTGCAGCAAGGGTGTGAAGGACCCTTTGGAAGTTCCAGTGGTTAGACGTGATTAGCCTCGAGAAGCCTCAGCGGAAATGGGCCTCATCTCGCCTGGAGGGCAAAACCTCCTGGATTTTCTCGAGTTGCGGCAGGTGCTCTCGACTTACGACGGGGACCTCAGGGACCCGCTCTGGTGGCCTCAGGAAAGGCCAGTCCCCATGCGAGTTCCTCGGGGGCCTCTCGGGATTCCTCTCCCGTCGATGCCGGGGCCTAAGACCTTGTGTGGAGTCGGGGCCGGAACCTGAGGATTCCTCTCCAGTGCTTACATGGATCTTGGTGTACTTCTGGAGTCTCCCCAGGGGAGTCAGTCCTCGTCTCGAATGCGGGCATGCACTTGCGCTTTCCTCCAGAGCGGTAGCAGCAGTGTCACGCAGTCCGCCGCGTGGATCAAAGGATCTATGGTTTTCCCTCGAGTCTTTCCCACGAGGCTTTCCCACGAGGCTTTCCCACAGGGCTGTCCCACGTGCACAGGTGGTGGGAGTCGATCCTCGGCTTGAACGTCAAGGCAGTGCAGGGAAAACAGGTTCCTCTGGAATGGACTGACCCATCTGGGCGTCTCTTGGAATGGTGGCACGACCCTCGAGTTCCTCTCGCCTCTCCTGTGGAGAGCGCCTCCTCTTGAGATGCGACGGGAACGCCGGGAATTCTTTCCCTAAGAAACAGGGAAAGGATCCCTCATCTCGAGCTAGGAGGCGGAAACGGGCTCCCCTGGATGTGTGCGGGACCCCACGTGCTTCCTCTCGAGTGGAGACGGGTATGTCGGGGAACTTCTTGAGTTGCAGCAAGGGTGTGAAGGACCCTTTGGAAGTTCCAGTGGTTAGATGTGATTAGCCTCGAGAAGCCTCAGCGGAAATGGGCCTCATCTCGCCTGGAGGGCAAAACCTCCTGGATTTTCTCGAGTTGCGGCATGTGCTCTCGACTTACGACGGGGACCTCAGGGACCCGCTCTGGTGACCTCAGGAAAGGCCAGTCCCCATGCGAGTTCCTCGGGGGCCTCTCGGGATTCCTCTCCCATTGATGCCGGGGCCTAAGACCTTGTGTGGAGTCGGGGCCGGAACCTGAGGATTCCTCTCCAGTGCTGACATGCATCATGGGGTACTTCTGGAGTCTCCCCAGGGGAGTCAGTCCTCGTCTCGAATGCGGGCATGTACTTGCGCTTTCCTCCAGAGCGGTGGCAGCAGTGTTACGCAGTCCGCCGCGTGGATCAAAGGATCTATGTTTTTCCCTCGAGTCTTTCCCACGAGGCTTTCCCACGAGGCTTTCCCACAGGGCTGTCCCACGTGCACACGTGGTGGGAGTGGATCCTCGGCTTGAACGTCAAGGCAGTGCAGGGAAAACAGGTTCCTCTGGAATGGACTGACACATCTGGGGGACTCTTGGAATGGTGGCACGACCCTGGAGTTCCTCTCGCCTTTCCTGTGGAGAGCGCCTCCTCTTGAGATGCGACGGGAACGCCGGGAATTCTTTCCCTACGAAACAGGGAAAGGATCCCTCATCTCGAGCTAGGAGGCGGAAACGGGGCTCCGCTGGATGTGTGCGGGAACCCACGTGCTTCCTCTCGAGTGGAGACGAGTATGTCGGGGAACTTCTTGAGTTGCAGCAAGGGTGTGAAGGACCCTTTGGAAGTTCCAGTGGTTAGACGTGATTAGCCTCGAGAAGCCTCAGCGGAAATGGGCCTCATCTCGCCTGGAGGGCAAAACCTCCTGGATTTTCTCGAGTTTCGGCAGGTGCTCTCGACTTACGATGGGGACCTCAGGGACCCGCTCTGGTGGCCTCAGGAAAGGCCAGTCCCCATGCGAGTTCCTCGGGGGCCTCTCGGGATTCCTCTCCCGTCGTTGCCGGGGCCCAAGACCTTGTGTGGAGTCGGGGCCGGAACCTGAGGATTCCTCTCCAGTGCTGACATGGATCTTGGGGTACTTCTGGAGTCTCCCCAGGGGAGTCAGTCCTCGTCTCCAATGCGGGCATGCACTTGCGCTTTCCTCCAGAGCGGTAGCAGCAGTGTCACGCAGTCCGCCGCGTGGATCAAAGGATCTATGGTTTTCCCTCGAGTCTTTCCCACGAGGCTTTCCCACGAGGCTTTCCCACAGGGCTGTCCCACGTGCACACGTGGTGGGAGTCGATCCTCGGCTTGAACGTCAAGGCAGTGCAGGGAAAACAGGTTCCTCTGGAATGGACTGACACATCTGGGGGACTCTTGGAATGGTGGCACGACCCTGGAGTTCCTCTCGCCTTTCCTGTGGAGAGCGCCTCCTCTTGAGATGCGACGGGAACGCCGGGAATTCTTTCCCTACGAAACAGGGAAAGGATCCCTCATCTCGAGCTAGGAGGCGGAAACGGGGCTCCCCTGGATGTGTGCGGGACCCCACGTGCTTCCTCTCGAGTGGAGACGGGTATGTCGGGGAACTTCTTGAGTTGCAGCAAGGGTGTGAAGGACCCTTTGGAAGTTCCAGTGGTTAGACGTGATTAGCCTCGAGAAGCCTCAGCGGAAATGGGCCTCATCTCGCCTGGAGGGCAAAACCTCCTGGATTTTCTCGAGTTGCGGCAGGTGCTCTCGACTTACGACGGGGACCTCAGGGACCCGCTCTGCTGGCCTCAGGAAAGGCCAGTCCCCATGCGAGTTCCTCGGGGGCCTCTCGGGATTCCTCTCCCGTCGATTCCGGGGCCTAAGACCTTGTGTGGAGTCGGGGCCGGAACCTGAGGATTCCTCTCCAGTGCTGACATGGATCTTGGGGTACTTCTGGAGTCTCCCCAGGGGAGTCAGTCCTCGTCTCGAATGCGGTCATGCACTTGCGCTTTCCTCCAGAGCGGTAGCAGCAGTGTCACGCAGTCCGCCGCGTGGATCAAAGGATCTATGGTTTTCCCTTGAGTCTTTCTCACGAGGCTTTCCCACGAGGCTTTCCCACAGGGCTGTCCCACGTGCACACGTGGTGGGAGTCGATCCTCGGCTTGAACGTCAAGGCAGTGCAGGGAAAACAGGTTCCTCTGGAATGGACTGACACATTTGGGGGACTCTTGGAATGGTGGCACGACCCTGGAGTTCCTCTCGCCTTTCCTGTGGAGAGCGCCTCCTCTTGAGATGCGACGGGAACGCCGGGAATTCTTTCCCTACGAAACAGGGAAAGGATCCCTCATCTCGAGCTAGGAGGCGGAAACGGGGCTCCCCTGGATGTGTGCGCGACCCCACGTGCTTCCTCTCGAGTGGAGACGGGTATGTCGGGGAACTTCTTGAGTTGCAGCAAGGGTGTGAAGGACCCTTTGGAAGTTCCAGTGGTTAGACGTGATTAGCCTCGAGATGCCTCAGCGGAAATGGGCCTCATCTCGCCTGGAGGGCAAAACCTCCTGGATTTTCTCGAGTTGCGGCAGGTGCTCTCGACTTACGACGGGGACCTCAGGGACCCGCTCTGGTGGCCTCAGGAAAGGCCAGTCCCCATGCGAGTTCCTCGGGGGCCTCTCGGGATTCCTCTCCCGTCGTTGCCGGGGCCTAAGACCTTGTGTGGAGTCGGGGCTGGAACCTGAGGATTCCTCTCCAGTGCAGACATGGATCTTGGGGTACTTCTGGAGTCTCCCCAGGGGAGTCAGTCCTCGTCTCGAATGCGGGCATGCACTTGCGCTTTCCTCCAGAGCGGTAGCAGCAGTGTCACGCAGTCCGCCGCGTGGATCAAAGGATCTATGGTTTTCCCTCGAGTCTTTCCCACGAGGCTTTCCCACGAGGCTTTCCCACAGGGCTGTCCCACGTGCACAGGTGATGGGAGTCGATCCTCGGCTTGAACGTCAAGGCAGTGCAGGGAAAACAGGTTCCTCTGGAATGGACTGACCCATCTGGGCGTCTCTTGGAATGGTGGCACGACCCTGGAGTTCCTCTCGCCTCTCCTGTGGAGAGCGCCTCCTCTTGAGATGCGACGGGAACGCCGGGAATTCTTTCCCTAAGAAACAGGGAAAGGATCCCTCATCTCGAGCTAGGAGGCGGAAACGGGCTCCCCTGGATGTGTGCGGGACCCCACGTGCTTCCTCTCGAGTGGAGACGGGTATGTCGGGGAACTTCTTGAGTTGCAGCAAGGGTGTGAAGGACCCTTTGGAAGTTCCAGTGGTTAGATGTGATTAGCCTCGAGAAGCCTCAGCGGAAATGGGCCTCATCTCGCCTGGAGGGCAAAACCTCCTGGATTTTCTCGAGTTGCGGCATGTGCTCTCGACTTACGACGGGGACCTCAGGGACCCGCTCTGGTGACCTCAGGAAAGGCCAGTCCCCATGCGAGTTCCTCGGGGGCCTCTCGGGATTCCTCTCCCATTGATGCCGGGGCCTAAGACCTTGTGTGGAGTCGGGGCCTGAACCTGAGGATTCCTCTCCAGTGCTGACATGCATCATGGGGTACTTCTGGAGTCTCCCCAGGGGAGTCAGTCCTCGTCTCGAATGCGGGCATGTACTTGCGCTTTCCTCCAGAGCGGTGGCAGCAGTGTCACGCAGTCCGCCGCGTGGATCAAAGGATCTATGGTTTTCCCTCGAGTCTTTCCCACGAGGCTTTCCCACGAGGCTTTCCCACAGGGCTGTCCCACGTGCACACGTGGTGGGAGTGGATCCTCGGCTTGAACGTCAAGGCAGTGCAGGGAAAACAGGTTCCTCTGGAATGGACTGACACATCTGGGGGACTCTTGGAATGGTGGCACGACCCTGGAGTTCCTCTCGCCTTTCCTGTGGAGAGCGCCTCCTCTTGAGATGCGACGGGAACGCCGGGAATTCTTTCCCTACGAAACAGGGAAAGGATCCCTCATCTCGAGCTAGGAGGCGGAAACGGGGCTCCGCTGGATGTGTGCGGGAACCCACGTGCTTCCTCTCGAGTGGAGACGAGTATGTCGGGGAACTTCTTGAGTTGCAGCAAGGGTGTGAAGGACCCTTTGGAAGTTCCAGTGGTTAGACGTGATTAGCCTCGAGAAGCCTCAGCGGAAATGGGCCTCATCTCGCCTGGAGGGCAAAACCTCCTGGATTTTCTCGAGTTTCGGCAGGTGCTCTCGACTTACGACGGGGACCTCAGGGACCCGCTCTGGTGGCCTCAGGAAAGGCCAGTCCCCATGCGAGTTCCTCGGGGGCCTCTCGGGATTCCTCTCCCGTCGTTGCCGGGGCCTAAGACCTTGTGTGGAGTCGGGGCCGGAACCTGAGGATTCCTCTCCAGTGCTGACATGGATCTTGGGGTACTTCTGGAGTCTCCCCAGGGGAGTCAGTCCTCGTCTCGAATGCGGGCATGCACTTGCGCTTTCCTCCAGAGCGGTAGCAGCAGTGTCACGCAGTCCGCCGCGTGGATCAAAGGATCTATGGTTTTCCCTCGAGTCTTTCCCACGAGGCTTTCCCACGAGGCTTTCCCACAGGGCTGTCCCACGTGCACACGTGGTGGGAGTCGATCCTCGGCTTGAACGTCAAGGCAGTGCAGGGAAAACAGGTTCCTCTGGAATGGACTGACACATCTGGGGGACTCTTGGAATGGTGGCACGACCCTGGAGTTCCTCTCGCCTTTCCTGTGGAGAGCGCCTCCTCTTGAGATGCGACGGGAACGCCGGGAATTCTTTCCCTACGAAACAGGGAAAGGATCCCTCATCTCGAGCTAGGAGGCGGAAACGGGGCTCCCCTGGATGTGTGCGGGATACCACGTGCTTCCTCTCGAGTCGAGACGGGTATGTCGGGGAACTTCTTGAGTAGCAGCAAGGGTGTGAAGGACCCTTTGGAAGTTACAGTGGTTAGATGTGATTGGCCTCGAGAAGCCTCAGCGGAAATGGGCCTCATCTCGCCTGGAGGGCAAAACCTCCTGGATTTTCTCGAGTTACGGCAGGTGCTCTCGACCTACGACCGGGACCTCAGGGACCCGCTCTGGTGGCCTCAGGAAAGGCCAGTCCCCATGCGAGTTCCTCGGGGGACTCTCGGGATTCCTCTCCCGTCGTTGCCGGGGCCTAAGACCTTGTGTGGAGTCGGGGCCGGAACCTGAGGATTCCTCTCCAGTGCTGACATGGATCTTGGGGTACTTCTGGAGTCTCCCCAGGGGAGTCAGTCCTCGTCTCGAATGCGGGCATGCACTTGCGCTTTCCTCCAGAGCGGTAGCAGCAGTGTCACGCAGTCCGCCGCGTGGATCAAAGGATCTATGGTTTTCCCTCGAGTCTTTCCCACGAGGCTTTCCCACGAGGCTTTCCCACAGGGCTGTCCCACGTGCACACGTGGTGGGAGTCGATCCTCGGCTTGAACGTCAAGGCAGTGCAGGGAAAACAGGTTCCTCTGGAATGGACTGACACATCTGGGGGACTCTTGGAATGGTGGCACGACCCTGGAGTTCCTCTCGCCTTTCCTGTGGAGAGCGCCTCCTCTTGAGATGCGACGGGAACGCCGGGAATTCTTTCCCTACGAAACAGGGAAAGGATCCCTCATCTCGAGCTAGGAGGCGGAAACGGGGCTCCGCTGGATGTGTGCGGGAACCCACGTGCTTCCTCTCGAGTGGAGACGAGTATGTCGGGGAACTTCTTGAGTTGCAGCAAGGGTGTGAAGGACCCTTTGGAAGTTCCAGTGGTTAGACGTGATTAGCCTCGAGAAGCCTCAGCGGAAATGGGCCTCATCTCGCCTGGAGGGCAAAACCTCCTGGATTTTCTCGAGTTTCGGCAGGTGCTCTCGACTTACGATGGGGACCTCAGGGACCCGCTCTGGTGGCCTCAGGAAAGGCCAGTCCCCATGCGAGTTCCTCGGGGGCCTCTCGGGATTCCTCTCCCGTCGTTGCCGGGGCCCAAGACCTTGTGTGGAGTCGGGGCCGGAACCTGAGGATTCCTCTCCAGTGCTGACATGGATCTTGGGGTACTTCTGGAGTCTCCCCAGGGGAGTCAGTCCTCGTCTCCAATGCGGGCATGCACTTGCGCTTTCCTCCAGAGCGGTAGCAGCAGTGTCACGCAGTCCGCCGCGTGGATCAAAGGATCTATGGTTTTCCCTCGAGTCTTTCCCACGAGGCTTTCCCACGAGGCTTTCCCACAGGGCTGTCCCACGTGCACACGTGGTGGGAGTGGATCCTCGGCTTGAACGTCAAGGCAGTGCAGGGAAAACAGGTTCCTCTGGAATGGACTGACACATCTGGGGGACTCTTGGAATGGTGGCACGACCCTGGAGTTCCTCTCGCCTTTCCTGTGGAGAGCGCCTCCTCTTGAGATGCGACGGGAACGCCGGGAATTCTTTCCCTACGAAACAGGGAAAGGATCCCTCATCTCGAGCTAGGAGGCGGAAACGGGGCTCCCCTGGATGTGTGCGGGACCCCACGTGCTTCCTCTCGAGTGGAGACGGGTATGTCGGGGAACTTCTTGAGTTGCAGCAAGGGTGTGAAGGACCCTTTGGAAGTTCCAGTGGTTAGACGTGATTAGCCTCGAGAAGCCTCAGCGGAAATGGGCCTCATCTCGCCTGGAGGGCAAAACCTCCTGGATTTTCTCGAGTTGCGGCAGGTGCTCTCGACTTACGACGGGGACCTCAGGGACCCGCTCTGCTGGCCTCAGGAAAGGCCAGTCCCCATGCGAGTTCCTCGGGGGCCTCTCGGGATTCCTCTCCCGTCGATTCCGGGGCCTAAGACCTTGTGTGGAGTCGGGGCCGGAACCTGAGGATTCCTCTCCAGTGCTGACATGGATCTTGGGGTACTTCTGGAGTCTCCCCAGGGGAGTCAGTCCTCGTCTCGAATGCGGTCATGCACTTGCGCTTTCCTCCAGAGCGGTAGCAGCAGTGTCACGCAGTCCGCCGCGTGGATCAAAGGATCTATGGTTTTCACTTGAGTCTTTCTCACGAGGCTTTCCCACGAGGCTTTCCCACAGGGCTGTCCCACGTGCACACGTGGTGGGAGTCGATCCTCGGCTTGAACGTCAAGGCAGTGCAGGGAAAACAGGTTCCTCTGGAATGGACTGACACATTTGGGGGACTCTTGGAATGGTGGCACGACCCTGGAGTTCCTCTCGCCTTTCCTGTGGAGAGCGCCTCCTCTTGAGATGCGACGGGAACGCCGGGAATTCTTTCCCTACGAAACAGGGAAAGGATCCCTCATCTCGAGCTAGGAGGCGGAAACGGGGCTCCCCTGGATGTGTGCGCGACCCCACGTGCTTCCTCTCGAGTGGAGACGGGTATGTCGGGGAACTTCTTGAGTTGCAGCAAGGGTGTGAAGGACCCTTTGGAAGTTCCAGTGGTTAGACGTGATTAGCCTCGAGATGCCTCAGCGGAAATGGGCCTCATCTCGCCTGGAGGGCAAAACCTCCTGGATTTTCTCGAGTTGCGGCAGGTGCTCTCGACTTACGACGGGGACCTCAGGGACCCGCTCTGGTGGCCTCAGGAAAGGCCAGTCCCCATGCGAGTTCCTCGGGGGCCTCTCGGGATTCCTCTCCCGTCGTTGCCGGGGCCTAAGACCTTGTGTGGAGTCGGGGCCGGAACCTGAGGATTCCTCTCCAGTGCTGACATGGATCTTGCGGTACTTCTGGAGTCTCCCCAGGGGAGTCAGTCCTCGTCTCGAATGCGGGCATGCACTTGCGCTTTCCTCCAGAGCCGTAGCAGCAGTGTCACGCAGTCCGCCGCGTGGATCAAAGGATCTATGGTTTTCCCTCGAGTCTTTCCCACGAGGCTTTCCCACGAGGCTTTCCCACAGGGCTGTCCCACGTGCACAGGTGGTGGGAGTCGATCCTCGGCTTGAACGTCAAGGCAGTGCAGGGAAAACAGGTTCCTTGGAATGGACTGACCCATCTGGGCGTCTCTTGGAATGGTGGCACGACCCTGGAGTTCCTCTCGCCTCTCCTGTGGAGAGCGCCTCCTCTTGAGATGCGACGGGAACGCCGGGAATTCTTTCCCTAAGAAACAGGGAAAGGATCCCTCATCTCGAGCTAGGAGGCGGAAACGGGCTCCCCTGGATGTGTGCGGGACCCCACGTGCTTCCTCTCGAGTGGAGACGGGTATGTCGGGGAACTTCTTGAGTTGCAGCAAGGGTGTGAAGGACCCTTTGGAAGTTCCAGTGGTTAGATGTGATTAGCCTCGAGAAGCCTCAGCGGAAATGGGCCTCATCTCGCCTGGAGGGCAAAACCTCCTGGATTTTCTCGAGTTGCGGCATGTGCTCTCGACTTACGACGGGGACCTCAGGGACCCGCTCTGGTGACCTCAGGAAAGGCCAGTCCCCATGCGAGTTCCTCGGGGGCCTCTCGGGATTCCTCTCCCATTGATGCCGGGGCCTAAGACCTTGTGTGGAGTCGGGGCCGGAACCTGAGGATTCCTCTCCAGTGCTGACATGCATCATGGGGTACTTCTGGAGTCTCCCCAGGGGAGTCAGTCCTCGTCTCGAATGCGGGCATGTACTTGCGCTTTCCTCCAGAGCGGTGGCAGCAGTGTCACGCAGTCCGCCGCGTGGATCAAAGGATCTATGGTTTTCCCTCGAGTCTTTCCCACGAGGCTTTCCCACGAGGCTTTCCCACAGGGCTGTCCCACGTGCACACGTGGTGGGAGTGGATCCTCGGCTTGAACGTCAAGGCAGTGCAGGGAAAACAGGTTCCTCTGGAATGGACTGACACATCTGGGGGACTCTTGGAATGGTGGCACGACCCTGGAGTTCCTCTCGCCTTTCCTGTGGAGAGCGCCTCCTCTTGAGATGCGACGGGAACGCCGGGAATTCTTTCCCTACGAAACAGGGAAAGGATCCCTCATCTCGAGCTAGGAGGCGGAAACGGGGCTCCGCTGGATGTGTGCGGGAACCCACGTGCTTCCTCTCGAGTGGAGACGAGTATGTCGGGGAACTTCTTGAGTTGCAGCAAGGGTGTGAAGGACCCTTTGGAAGTTCCAGTGGTTAGACGTGATTAGCCTCGAGAAGCCTCAGCGGAAATGGGCCTCATCTCGCCTGGAGGGCAAAACCTCCTGGATTTTCTCGAGTTTCGGCAGGTGCTCTCGACTTACGACGGGGACCTCAGGGACCCGCTCTGGTGGCCTCAGGAAAGGCCAGTCCCCATGCGAGTTCCTCGGGGGCCTCTCGGGATTCCTCTCCCGTCGTTGCCGGGGCCTAAGACCTTGTGTGGAGTCGGGGCCGGAACCTGAGGATTCCTCTCCAGTGCTGACATGGATCTTGGGGTACTTCTGGAGTCTCCCCAGGGGAGTCAGTCCTCGTCTCGAATGCGGGCATGCACTTGCGCTTTCCTCCAGAGCGGTAGCAGCAGTGTCACGCAGTCCGCCGCGTGGATCAAAGGATCTATGGTTTTCCCTCGAGTCTTTCCCACGAGGCTTTCCCACGAGGCTTTCCCACAGGGCTGTCCCACGTGCACACGTGGTGGGAGTCGATCCTCGGCTTGAACGTCAAGGCAGTGCAGGGAAAACAGGTTCCTCTGGAATGGACTGACACATCTGGGGGACTCTTGGAATGGTGGCACGACCCTGGAGTTCCTCTCGCCTTTCCTGTGGAGAGCGCCTCCTCTTGAGATGCGACGGGAACGCCGGGAATTCTTTCCCTACGAAACAGGGAAAGGATCCCTCATCTCGAGCTAGGAGGCGGAAACGGGGCTCCCCTGGATGTGTGCGGGATACCACGTGCTTCCTCTCGAGTCGAGACGGGTATGTCGGGGAACTTCTTGAGTAGCAGCAAGGGTGTGAAGGACCCTTTGGAAGTTCCAGTGGTTAGATGTGATTGGCCTCGAGAAGCCTCAGCGGAAATGGGCCTCATCTCGCCTGGAGGGCAAAACCTCCTGGATTTTCTCGAGTTACGGCAGGTGCTCTCGACCTACGACCGGGACCTCAGGGACCCGCTCTGGTGGCCTCAGGAAAGGCCAGTCCCCATGCGAGTTCCTCGGGGGACTCTCGGGATTCCTCTCCCGTCGTTGCCGGGGCCTAAGACCTTGTGTGGAGTCGGGGCCGGAACCTGAGGATTCCTCTCCAGTGCTGACATGGATCTTGGGGTACTTCTGGAGTCTCCCCAGGGGAGTCAGTCCTCGTCTCGAATGCGGGCATGCACTTGCGCTTTCCTCCAGAGCGGTAGCAGCAGTGTCACGCAGTCCGCCGCGTGGATCAAAGGATCTATGGTTTTCCCTCGAGTCTTTCCCACGAGGCTTTCCCACGAGGCTTTCCCACAGGGCTGTCCCACGTGCACACGTGGTGGGAGTCGATCCTCGGCTTGAACGTCAAGGCAGTGCAGGGAAAACAGGTTCCTCTGGAATGGACTGACACATCTGGGGGACTCTTGGAATGGTGGCACGACCCTGGAGTTCCTCTCGCCTTTCCTGTGGAGAGCGCCTCCTCTTGAGATGCGACGGGAACGCCGGGAATTCTTTCCCTACGAAACAGGGAAAGGATCCCTCATCTCGAGCTAGGAGGCGGAAACGGGGCTCCGCTGGATGTGTGCGGGAACCCACGTGCTTCCTCTCGAGTGGAGACGAGTATGTCGGGGAACTTCTTGAGTTGCAGCAAGGGTGTGAAGGACCCTTTGGAAGTTCCAGTGGTTAGACGTGATTAGCCTCGAGAAGCCTCAGCGGAAATGGGCCTCATCTCGCCTGGAGGGCAAAACCTCCTGGATTTTCTCGAGTTTCGGCAGGTGCTCTCGACTTACGATGGGGACCTCAGGGACCCGCTCTGGTGGCCTCAGGAAAGGCCAGTCCCCATGCGAGTTCCTCGGGGGCCTCTCGGGATTCCTCTCCCGTCGTTGCCGGGGCCCAAGACCTTGTGTGGAGTCGGGGCCGGAACCTGAGGATTCCTCTCCAGTGCTGACATGGATCTTGGGGTACTTCTGGAGTCTCCCCAGGGGAGTCAGTCCTCGTCTCCAATGCGGGCATGCACTTGCGCTTTCCTCCAGAGCGGTAGCAGCAGTGTCACGCAGTCCGCCGCGTGGATCAAAGGATCTATGGTTTTCCCTCGAGTCTTTCCCACGAGGCTTTCCCACGAGGCTTTCCCACAGGGCTGTCCCACGTGCACACGTGGTGGGAGTGGATCCTCGGCTTGAACGTCAAGGCAGTGCAGGGAAAACAGGTTCCTCTGGAATGGACTGACACATCTGGGGGACTCTTGGAATGGTGGCACGACCCTGGAGTTCCTCTCGCCTTTCCTGTGGAGAGCGCCTCCTCTTGAGATGCGACGGGAACGCCGGGAATTCTTTCCCTACGAAACAGGGAAAGGATCCCTCATCTCGAGCTAGGAGGCGGAAACGGGGCTCCCCTGGATGTGTGCGGGATACCACGTGCTTCCTCTCGAGTCGAGACGGGTATGTCGGGGAACTTCTTGAGTAGCAGCAAGGGTGTGAAGGACCCTTTGGAAGTTCCAGTGGTTAGATGTGATTGGCCTCGAGAAGCCTCAGCGGAAATGGGCCTCATCTCGCCTGGAGGGCAAAACCTCCTGGATTTTCTCGAGTTACGGCAGGTGCTCTCGACCTACGACCGGGACCTCAGGGACCCGCTCTGGTGGCCTCAGGAAAGGCCAGTCCCCATGCGAGTTCCTCGGGGGACTCTCGGGATTCCTCTCCCGTCGTTGCCGGGGCCTAAGACCTTGTGTGGAGTCGGGGCCGGAACCTGAGGATTCCTCTCCAGTGCTGACATGGATCTTGGGGTACTTCTGGAGTCTCCCCAGGGGAGTCAGTCCTCGTCTCGAATGCGGGCATGCACTTGCGCTTTCCTCCAGAGCGGTAGCAGCAGTGTCACGCAGTCCGCCGCGTGGATCAAAGGATCTATGGTTTTCCCTCGAGTCTTTCCCACGAGGCTTTCCCACGAGGCTTTCCCACAGGGCTGTCCCACGTGCACACGTGGTGGGAGTCGATCCTCGGCTTGAACGTCAAGGCAGTGCAGGGAAAACAGGTTCCTCTGGAATGGACTGACACATCTGGGGGACTCTTGGAATGGTGGCACGACCCTGGAGTTCCTCTCGCCTTTCCTGTGGAGAGCGCCTCCTCTTGAGATGCGACGGGAACGCCGGGAATTCTTTCCCTACGAAACAGGGAAAGGATCCCTCATCTCGAGCTAGGAGGCGGAAACGGGGCTCCGCTGGATGTGTGCGGGAACCCACGTGCTTCCTCTCGAGTGGAGACGAGTATGTCGGGGAACTTCTTGAGTTGCAGCAAGGGTGTGAAGGACCCTTTGGAAGTTCCAGTGGTTAGACGTGATTAGCCTCGAGAAGCCTCAGCGGAAATGGGCCTCATCTCGCCTGGAGGGCAAAACCTCCTGGATTTTCTCGAGTTTCGGCAGGTGCTCTCGACTTACGATGGGGACCTCAGGGACCCGCTCTGGTGGCCTCAGGAAAGGCCAGTCCCCATGCGAGTTCCTCGGGGGCCTCTCGGGATTCCTCTCCCGTCGATTCCGGGGCCTAAGACCTTGTGTGGAGTCGGGGCCGGAACCTGAGGATTCCTCTCCAGTGCTGACATGGATCTTGGGGTACTTCTGGAGTCTCCCCAGGGGAGTCAGTCCTCGTCTCGAATGCGGTCATGCACTTGCGCTTTCCTCCAGAGCGGTAGCAGCAGTGTCACGCAGTCCGCCGCGTGGATCAAAGGATCTATGGTTTTCCCTTGAGTCTTTCTCACGAGGCTTTCCCACGAGGCTTTCCCACAGGGCTGTCCCACGTGTACACGTGGTGGGAGTCGATCCTCGGCTTGAACGTCAAGGCAGTGCAGGGAAAACAGGTTCCTCTGGAATGGACTGACACATTTGGGGGACTCTTGGAATGGTGGCACGACCCTGGAGTTCCTCTCGCCTTTCCTGTGGAGAGCGCCTCCTCTTGAGATGCGACGGGAACGCCGGGAATTCTTTCCCTACGAAACAGGGAAAGGATCCCTCATCTCGAGCTAGGAGGCGGAAACGGGGCTCCCCTGGATGTGTGCGCGACCCCACGTGCTTCCTCTCGAGTGGAGACGGGTATGTCGGGGAACTTCTTGAGTTGCAGCAAGGGTGTGAAGGACCCTTTGGAAGTTCCAGTGGTTAGACGTGATTAGCCTCGAGATGCCTCAGCGGAAATGGGCCTCATCTCGCCTGGAGGGCAAAACCTCCTGGATTTTCTCGAGTTGCGGCAGGTGCTCTCGACTTACGACGGGGACCTCAGGGACCCGCTCTGGTGGCCTCAGGAAAGGCCAGTCCCCATGCGAGTTCCTCGGGGGCCTCTCGGGATTCCTCTCCCGTCGTTGCCGGGGCCTAAGACCTTGTGTGGAGTCGGGGCCGGAACCTGAGGATTCCTCTCCAGTGCTGACATGGATCTTGCGGTACTTCTGGAGTCTCCCCAGGGGAGTCAGTCCTCGTCTCGAATGCGGGCATGCACTTGCGCTTTCCTCCAGAGCCGTAGCAGCAGTGTCACGCAGTCCGCCGCGTGGATCAAAGGATCTATGGTTTTCCCTCGAGTCTTTCCCACGAGGCTTTCCCACGAGGCTTTCCCACAGGGCTGTCCCACGTGCACAGGTGGTGGGAGTCGATCCTCGGCTTGAACGTCAAGGCAGTGCAGGGAAAACAGGTTCCTTGGAATGGACTGACCCATCTGGGCGTCTCTTGGAATGGTGGCACGACCCTGGAGTTCCTCTCGCCTCTCCTGTGGAGAGCGCCTCCTCTTGAGATGCGACGGGAACGCCGGGAATTCTTTCCCTAAGAAACAGGGAAAGGATCCCTCATCTCGAGCTAGGAGGCGGAAACGGGCTCCCCTGGATGTGTGCGGGACCCCACGTGCTTCCTCTCGAGTGGAGACGGGTATGTCGGGGAACTTCTTGAGTTGCAGCAAGGGTGTGAAGGACCCTTTGGAAGTTCCAGTGGTTAGATGTGATTAGCCTCGAGAAGCCTCAGCGGAAATGGGCCTCATCTCGCCTGGAGGGCAAAACCTCCTGGATTTTCTCGAGTTGCGGCATGTGCTCTCGACTTACGACGGGGACCTCAGGGACCCGCTCTGGTGACCTCAGGAAAGGCCAGTCCCCATGCGAGTTCCTCGGGGGCCTCTCGGGATTCCTCTCCCATTGATGCCGGGGCCTAAGACCTTGTGTGGAGTCGGGGCCGGAACCTGAGGATTCCTCTCCAGTGCTGACATGCATCATGGGGTACTTCTGGAGTCTCCCCAGGGGAGTCAGTCCTCGTCTCGAATGCGGGCATGTACTTGCGCTTTCCTCCAGAGCGGTGGCAGCAGTGTCACGCAGTCCGCCGCGTGGATCAAAGGATCTATGGTTTTCCCTCGAGTCTTTCCCACGAGGCTTTCCCACGAGGCTTTCCCACAGGGCTGTCCCACGTGCACACGTGGTGGGAGTGGATCCTCGGCTTGAACGTCAAGGCAGTGCAGGGAAAACAGGTTCCTCTGGAATGGACTGACACATCTGGGGGACTCTTGGAATGGTGGCACGACCCTGGAGTTCCTCTCGCCTTTCCTGTGGAGAGCGCCTCCTCTTGAGATGCGACGGGAACGCCGGGAATTCTTTCCCTACGAAACAGGGAAAGGATCCCTCATCTCGAGCTAGGAGGCGGAAACGGGGCTCCGCTGGATGTGTGCGGGAACCCACGTGCTTCCTCTCGAGTGGAGACGAGTATGTCGGGGAACTTCTTGAGTTGCAGCAAGGGTGTGAAGGACCCTTTGGAAGTTCCAGTGGTTAGACGTGATTAGCCTCGAGAAGCCTCAGCGGAAATGGGCCTCATCTCGCCTGGAGGGCAAAACCTCCTGGATTTTCTCGAGTTTCGGCAGGTGCTCTCGACTTACGACGGGGACCTCAGGGACCCGCTCTGGTGGCCTCAGGAAAGGCCAGTCCCCATGCGAGTTCCTCGGGGGCCTCTCGGGATTCCTCTCCCGTCGTTGCCGGGGCCTAAGACCTTGTGTGGAGTCGGGGCCGGAACCTGAGGATTCCTCTCCAGTGCTGACATGGATCTTGGGGTACTTCTGGAGTCTCCCCAGGGGAGTCAGTCCTCGTCTCGAATGCGGGCATGCACTTGCGCTTTCCTCCAGAGCGGTAGCAGCAGTGTCACGCAGTCCGCCGCGTGGATCAAAGGATCTATGGTTTTCCCTCGAGTCTTTCCCACGAGGCTTTCCCACGAGGCTTTCCCACAGGGCTGTCCCACGTGCACACGTGGTGGGAGTCGATCCTCGGCTTGAACGTCAAGGCAGTGCAGGGAAAACAGGTTCCTCTGGAATGGACTGACACATCTGGGGGACTCTTGGAATGGTGGCACGACCCTGGAGTTCCTCTCGCCTTTCCTGTGGAGAGCGCCTCCTCTTGAGATGCGACGGGAACGCCGGGAATTCTTTCCCTACGAAACAGGGAAAGGATCCCTCATCTCGAGCTAGGAGGCGGAAACGGGGCTCCCCTGGATGTGTGCGGGATACCACGTGCTTCCTCTCGAGTGGAGACGGGTATGTCGGGGAACTTCTTGAGTAGCAGCAAGGGTGTGAAGGACCCTTTGGAAGTTCCAGTGGTTAGATGTGATTGGCCTCGAGAAGCCTCAGCGGAAATGGGCCTCATCTCGCCTGGAGGGCAAAACCTCCTGGATTTTCTCGAGTTACGGCAGGTGCTCTCGACCTACGACCGGGACCTCAGGGACCCGCTCTGGTGGCCTCAGGAAAGGCCAGTCCCCATGCGAGTTCCTCGGGGGACTCTCGGGATTCCTCTCCCGTCGTTGCCGGGGCCTAAGACCTTGTGTGGAGTCGGGGCCGGAACCTGAGGATTCCTCTCCAGTGCTGACATGGATCTTGGGGTACTTCTGGAGTCTCCCCAGGGGAGTCAGTCCTCGTCTCGAATGCGGGCATGCACTTGCGCTTTCCTCCAGAGCGGTAGCAGCAGTGTCACGCAGTCCGCCGCGTGGATCAAAGGATCTATGGTTTTCCCTCGAGTCTTTCCCACGAGGCTTTCCCACGAGGCTTTCCCACAGGGCTGTCCCACGTGCACACGTGGTGGGAGTCGATCCTCGGCTTGAACGTCAAGGCAGTGCAGGGAAAACAGGTTCCTCTGGAATGGACTGACACATCTGGGGGACTCTTGGAATGGTGGCACGACCCTGGAGTTCCTCTCGCCTTTCCTGTGGAGAGCGCCTCCTCTTGAGATGCGACGGGAACGCCGGGAATTCTTTCCCTACGAAACAGTGAAAGGATCCCTCATCTCGAGCTAGGAGGCGGAAACGGGGCTCCCCTGGATGTGTGCGGGATACCACGTGCTTCCTATCGAGTGGAGACGGGTATGTCGGGGAACTTCTTGAGTAGCAGCAAGGGTGTGAAGGACCCTTTGGAAGTTCCAGTGGTTAGATGTGATTGGCCTCGAGAAGCCTCAGCGGAAATGGGCCTCATCTCGCCTGGAGGGCAAAACCTCCTGGATTTTCTCGAGTTACGGCAGGTGCTCTCGACTTACGACCGGGACCTCAGGGACCCGCTCTGGTGGCCTCAGGAAAGGCCAGTCCCCATGCGAGTTCCTCGGGGGCCTCTCGGGATTCCTCTCCCGTCGATGCCGGGGCCTAAGCCCTTGTGTGGAGTCGGGGCCGGAACCTGAGGATTCCTCTCCAGTGCTGACATGGATCTTGGGGTACTTCTGGAGTCTCCCCAGGGGAGTCAGTCCTCGTCTCGAATGCGGGCATGCACTTGCGCTTTCCTCCAGAGCGGTAGCAGCAGTGTCACGCAGTCCGCCGCGTGGATCAAAGGATCTATGGTTTTCCCTCGAGTCTTTCCCACGAGGCTTTCCCACGAGGCTTTCCCACAGGGCTGTCCCACGTGCACAGGTGGTGGGAGTCGATCCTCGGCTTGAACGTCAAGGCAGTGCAGGGAAAACAGGTTCCTCTGGAATGGACTGACATATCTGGGCGTCTCTTGGAATGGTGGCACGACCCTGGAGTTCCTCTCGCCTCTCCTGTGGAGAGCGCCTCCTCTTGAGATGCGACGGGAACGCCGGGAATTCTTTCCCTACGAAACAGGGAAAGGATCCCTCATCTCGAGCTAGGAGGCGGAAACGGGGCTCCCCTGGATGTGTGCGGGAACCCACGTGCTTCCTCTCGAGTGGAGACGGGTATGTCGGGGAACTTCTTGAGTTGCAGCAAGGGTGTGAAGGACCCTTTGGAAGTTCCAGTGGTTAGATGTGATTAGCCTCGAGAAGCCTCAGCGGAAATGGGCCTCATCTCGCCTGGAGGGCAAAACCTCCTGGATTTTCTCGAGTTGCGGCATGTGCTCTCGACTTACGACGGGGACCTCAGTGACCCGCTCTGGTGACCTCAGGAAAGGCCAGTCCCCATGCGAGTTCCTCGGGGGCCTCTCGGGATTCCTCTCCCGTCGATGCCGGGGCCTAAGACCTTGTGTGGAGTCGGGGCCGGAACCTGAGGATTCCTCTCCAGTGCTGACATGGATCATGGGGTATTTCTGGAGTCTCCCCAGGGGAGTCAGTCCTCGTCTCGAATGCGGGCATGTACTTGCGCTTTCCTCCAGAGCGGTAGAAGCAGTGTCACGCAGTCCGCCGCGTGGATCAAAGGATCTATGGTTTTCCTTCGAGTCTTTCCCACGAGGCTTTCCCACGAGGCTTTCCCACAGGGCTGTCCCACGTGCACACGTGGTGGGAGTGGATCCTCGGCTTGAACGTCAAGGCAGTGCAGGGAAAACAGGTTCCTCTGGAATGGACTGACCCATCTGGGCGTCTCTTGGAATGGTGGCACGACCCTGGAGTTCCTCTCGCCTTTCCTGTGGAGAGCGCCTCCTCTTGAGATGCGACGGGAACGCCGGGAATTCTTTCCCTACGAAACAGGGAAAGGATCCCTCATCTCGAGCTAGGAGGCGGAAACGGGGCTCCCCTGGATGTGTGCGGGACCCCACGTGCTTCCTATCGAGTGGAGACGGGTATGTCGGGGAACTTCTTGAGTAGCAGCAAGGGTGTGAAGGACCCTTTGGAAGTTCCAGTGGTTAGATGTGATTGGCCTCGAGAAGCCTCAGCGGAAATGGGCCTCATCTCGCCTGGAGGGCAAAACCTCCTGGATTTTCTCGAGTTACGGCAGGTGCTCTCGACTTACGACGGGGACCTCAGGGACCCGCTCTGGTGGCCTCAGGAAAGGCCAGTCCCCATGCGAGTTCCTCGGGGGCCTCTCGGGATTCCTCTCCCGTCGATGCCGGGGCCTAAGACCTTGTGTGGAGTCGGGGCCGGAACCTGAGGATTCCTCTCCAGTGCTGACATGGATCTTGGGGTACTTCTGGAGTCTCCCCAGGGGAGTCAGTCCTCGTCTCGAATGCGGGCATGCACTTGCGCTTTCCTCCAGAGCGGTAGCAGCAGTGTCACGCAGTCCGCCGCGTGGATCAAAGGATCTATGGTTTTCCCTCGAGTCTTTCCCACGAGGCTTTCCCACGAGGCTTTCCCACATGGCTGTCCCACGTGCACACGTGGTGGGAGTCGATCCTCGGCTTGAACGTCAAGGCAGTGCAGGGAAAACAGGTTCCTCTGTAACGGACTGACACATCTGGGCGTCTCTTGGAATGGTGGCACGACCCTGGAGTTCCTCTCGCCTCTCCTGTGGAGAGCGCCTCCTCTTAAGATGCGACGGGAACGCCGGGAATTCTTTCCCTAAGAAACAGGGAAAGGATCCCTCATCTCGAGCTAGGAGGCGGAAACGGGGCTCCCCTGGATGTGTGCGGGACCCCACGTGCTTCCTCTCGAGTGGAGACGGGTATGTCGGGGAACTTCTTGAGTTGCAGCAAGTGTGTGAAGGACCCTTTGGAAGTTCCAGTGGTTAGATGTGATTGGCCTCGAGAAGCCTCAGCGGAAATGGGCCTCATCTCGCCTGGAGGGCAAAACCTCCTGGATTTTCTCGAGTTGCGGCAGGTGCTCTCGACTTACGACGGGGACCTCAGGGACCCGCTCTGGTGGCCTCAGGAAAGGCCAGTCCCCATGCGAGTTCCTCGGGGGCCTCTCGGGATTCCTCTCCCGTCGTTGCCGGGGCCTAAGACCTTGTGTGGAGTCGGGGCCGGAACCTGAGGATTCCTCTCCAGTGCTGACATGGATCTTGGGGTACTTCTGGAGTCTCCCCAGGGGAGTCAGTCCTCGTCTCGAATGCGGGCATGCACTTGCGCTTTCCTCCAGAGCGGTAGCAGCAGTGTCACGCAGTCCGCCGCGTGGATCAAAGGATCTATGGTTTTCCCTCGGGTCTTTCCCACGAGGCTTTCCCACGAGGCTTTCCCACACGGCTGTCCCACGTGCACACGTGGTGGGAGTCGATCCTCGGCTTGAACGTCAAGGCAGTGCAGGGAAAACAGGTTCCTCTGGAATGGACTGACACATCTGGGGGACTCTTGGAATGGTGGCACGACCCTGGAGTTCCTCTCGCCTTTCCTGTGGAGAGCGCCTCCTCTTGAGATGCGACGGGAACGCCGGGAATTCTTTCCTACGAAACAGGGAAAGGATCCCTCATCTCGAGCTAGGAGGCGGAAACGGGGCTCCCCTGGATGTGTGCGGGACCCCACGTGCTTCCTCTCGAGTGGAGACGGGTATGTCGGGGAACTTCTTGAGTTGCAACAAGGGTGTGAAGGACCCTTTGGAAGTTCCAGTGGTTAGACGTGATTAGCCTCGAGAAGCCTCAGCGGAAATGGGCCTCATCTCGCCTGGAGGGCAAAACCTCCTGGATTTTCTCGAGTTGCGGCAGGTGCTCTCGACTTACGACGGGGACCTCAGGGACCCGCTCTGGTGGCCTCAGGAAAAGCCAGTCCCCATGCGAGTTCCTCGGGGGCCTCTCGGGATTCCTCTCCCGTCGATGCCGGGGCCTAAGACCTTGTGTGGAGTCGGGGCCGGAACCTGAGGATTCCTCTCCAGTGCTGACATGGATCTTGGGGTACTTCTGGAGTCTCCCCAGGGGAGTCAGTCCTCGTCTCGAATGCGGGCATGCACTTGCGCTTTCCTCCAGAGCGGTAGCAGCAGTGTCACGCAGTCCGCCGCGTGGATCAAAGGATCTATGGTTTTCCCTCGAGTCTTTCCCACGAGGCTTTCCCACGAGGCTTTCCCACAGGGCTGTCCCACGTTCACAGGTGGTGGGAGTCGATCCTCGGCTTGAACGTCAAGGCAGTGCAGGGAAAACAGGTTCCTCTGGAATGGACTGACCCATCTGGGCGTCTCTTGGAATGGTGGCACGACCCTGGAGTTCCTCTCGCCTTTCCTGTGGAGAGTGCCTCCTCTTGAGATGCGACGGGAACGCCGGGAATTCTTTCCCTACGAAACAGGGAAAGGATCCCTCATCTCGAGCTAGGAGGCGGAAACGGGGCTCCCCTGGATGTGTGCGGGACCCCACGTGCTTCCTCTCGAGTGGAGACGGGTATGTAGGGGAACTTCTTGAGTTGCAGCAAGGGTGTGAAGGACCCTTTGGAAGTTCCAGTGGTTAGATGTGATTAGCCTCGAGAAGCCTCAGCGGAAATGGGCCTCATCTCGCCTGGACGGCAAAACCTCCTGGATTTTCTCGAGTTGCGGCATGTGCTCTCGACTTACGACGGGGACCTCAGTGACCCGCTCTGGTGACCTCAGGAAAGGCCAGTCCCCATGCGAGTTCCTCGGGGGCCTCTCGGGATTCCTCTCCCATTGATGCCGGGGCCTAAGACCTTGTGTGGAGTCGGGGCCGGAACCTGAGGATTCCTCTCCAGTGCTGACATGGATCATGGGGTAATTCTGGAGTCTCCCCAGGGGAGTCAGTCCTCGTCTCGAATGCGGGCATGTACTTGCGCTTTCCTCCAGAGCGGTAGCAGCAGTGTCACGCAGTCCGCCGCGTGGATCAAAGGATCTATGGTTTTCCTTCGAGTCTTTCCCACGAGGCTTTCCCACGAGGCTTTCCCACAGGGCTGTCCCACGTGCACACGTGGTGGGAGTGGATCCTCGGCTTGAACGTCAAGGCAGTGCAGGGAAAACAGGTTCCTCTGGAATGGACTGACACATCTGGGGGACTCTTGGAATGGTGGCACGACCCTGGAGTTCCTCTCGCCTTTCCTGTGGAGAGCGCCTCCTCTTGAGATGCGACGGGAACCCCGGGAATTCTTTCCCTAAGAAACAGGGAAAGGATCCCTCATCTCGAGCTAGGAGGCGGAAACGGGGCTCCCCTGGATGTGTGCGGGATACCACGTGCTTCCTATCGAGTGGAGACGGGTATGTCGGGGAACTTCTTGAGTAGCAGCAAGGGTGTGAAGGACCCTTTGGAAGTTCCAGTGGTTAGATGTGATTGGCCTCGAGAAGCCTCAGGGGAAATGTGCCTCATCTCGCCTGGAGGGCAAAACCTCCTGGATTTTCTCGAGTTGCGGCAGGTGCTCTCGACTTACGACGGGGACCTCAGGGACCCGCTCTGGTGGCCTCAGGAAAGGCCAGTCCCCATGCGAGTTCCTCGGGGGCCTCTCGGGATTCCTCTCCCGTCGATGCCGGGGCCTAAGACCTTGTGTGGAGTCGGGGCCGGAACCTGAGGATTCCTCTCCAGTGCTGACATGGATCTTGGGGTACTTCTGGAGTCTCCCCAGGGGAGTCAGTCCTCGTCTCGAATGCGGGCATGCACTTGCGCTTTCCTCCAGAGCGGTAGCAGCAGTGTCACGCAGTCCGCCGCGTGGATCAAAGGATCTATGGTTTTCCCTCGAGTCTTTCCCACGAGGCTTTCCCACGAGGTTTTCCCACAGGGCTGTCCCACGTGCACACGTGGTGGGAGTCGATCCTCGGCTTGAACGTCAAGGCAGTGCAGGGAAAACAGGTTCCTCTGGAATGGACTGACCCATCTGGGCGTCTCTTGGAATGGTGGCACGACCCTGGAGTTCCTCTCGCCTCTCCTGTGGAGAGCGCCTCCTCTTGAGATGCGACGGGAACGCCGGGAATTCTTTCCCTAAGAAACAGGGAAAGGATCCCTCATCTCGAGCTAGGAGGCGGAAACGGGGCTCCCCTGGATGTGTGCGGGACCCCACGTGCTTCCTCTCGAGTGGAGACGGGTATGTCGGGGAACTTCTTGAGTTGCAGCAAGGGTGTGAAGGACCCTTTGGAAGTTCCAGTGGTTAGATGTGATTAGCCTCGAGAAGCCTCAGCGGAAATGGGCCTCATCTCGCCTGGAGGGCAAAACCTCCTGGATTTTCTCGAGTTGCGGCAGGTGCTCTCGACTTACGACGGGGACCTCAGGGACCCGCTCTGGTGGCCTCAGGAAAGGCCAGTCCCCATGCGAGTTCCTCGGGGGACTCTCGGGATTCCTCTCCCGTCGTTGCCGGGGCCTAAGACCTTGTGTGGAGTCGGGGCCGGAACCTGAGGATTCCTCTCCAGTGCTGACATGGATCTTGGGGTACTTCTGGAGTCTCCCCAGGGGAGTCAGTCCTCGTCTCGAATGCGGGCATGCACTTGCGCTTTCCTCCAGAGCGGTAGCAGCAGTGTCACGCAGTCCGCCGCGTGGATCAAAGGATCTATGGTTTTCCCTCGAGTCTTTCCCACGAGGCTTTCCCACGAGGCTTTCCCACAGGGCTGTCCCACGTGCACACGTGGTGGGAGTCGATCCTCGGCTTGAACGTCAAGGCAGTGCAGGGAAAACAGGTTCCTCTGGAATTGACTGACACATCTGGGGGACTCTTGGAATGGTGGCACGACCCTGGAGTTCCTCTCGCCTTTCCTGTGGAGAGCGCCTCCTCTTGAGATGGGACGGGAACCCCGGGAATTCTTTCCCTACGAAACAGGGAAAGGATCCCTCATCTCGAGCTAGGAGGCGGAAACGGGGCTCCCCTGAATGTGTGCGGGATACCACGTGCTTCCTATCGAGTGGAGACGGGTATGTCGGGGAACTTCTTGAGTAGCAGCAAGGGTGTGAAGGACCCTTTGGAAGTTCCAGTGGTTAGATGTGATTGGCCTCGAGAAGCCTCAGCGGAAATGTGCCTCATCTCGCCTGGAGGGCAAAACATCCTGGATTTTCTCGAGTTGCGGCAGGTGATCTCGACTTACGACGGGGACCTCAGGGACCCGCTCTGGTGGCCTCAGGAAAAGCCAGTCCCCATGCGAGTTCCTCGGGGGCCTCTCGGGATCCCTCTCCCGTCGATGCCGGGGCCTAAGTCCTTGTGTGGACTCGGGGCCGGAACCTGAGGATTCCTCTCCAGTGCTGACATGGATCTTGCGGTACTTCTGGAGTCTCCCCAGGGGAGTCAGTCCTCGTCTCGAATGCGGGCATGCACTTGCGCTTTCCTCCAGAGCCGTAGCAGCAGTGTCACGGAGCCCGCTGCGTGGATCAAAGGATCTATGGTTTTCCCTCGTGTCTTTCCCACTAGGCTTTCCCACGAGGCTTTCCCACAGGGCTGTCCCACGTGCACACGTGGTGGGAGTCGATCCTTGGCTTGAAAGTCAAGGCAGTGCAGGGAAAACAGGTTCCTCTGTAATGGACTGACACATCTGGGGGTCTCTTGGAATGGTGGCACGACCCTGGAGTTCCTCTCCCCTTTCCTGTGGAGAGCGCCTCCTCTTGAGATGCGACGGGAACGCCGGGAATTCTTTCCCTACGAAACAGGGAAAGGATCCCTCATCTCGAGCTAGGAGGCGAAACGGGGCTCCCCTGGATGTGTGCGGGACACCACGTGCTTCCTCTCGAGTGGAGACGGGTATGTCGGGGAACTTCTTGAGCTGCAGCAAGGGTGTGAAGGACCCTTTGGAAGTTCCAGTGGTTCGATGTGATTGGCCTCGAGAAGCCTCAGCGGAAATGGGCCTCATCTCGCCTGGAGGGCAAAACCTCCTGGATTTTCTCGAGTTGCGGCAGGTGCTCTCGACTTTCGACGGGGACCTCAGGGACCCGCTCTGGTGGCCTCAGGAAAGGCCAGTCCCCATGCGAGTTCCTCGGGGGCCTCTGGGGATTCCTCTCCCGTCGATGCCGGGGCCTAAGACCTTGTGTGGAGTCGGGGCCGGAACCTGAGGATTCCTCTCCAGTGCTGACATGGATCTTGGGGTACTTCTGGAGTCTCCCCAGGGGAGTCAGTCCTCGTCTCGAATGCGGGCATGCACTTGCGCTTTCCACCAGAGCGGTAGCAGCAGTGTCACGCAGTCCGCCGCGTGGATCAAAGGATCTATGGTTTTCCCTCGAGTCTTTCCCACGAGGCTTTCCCACGAGGCTTTCCCACAGGGCTGTCCCACCTGCACACGTGGTGGGAGTCGATCCTCGGCTTGAACGTCAAGGCAGTGCAGGGAAAACAGGTTCCTCTGAAATGGACTGACACATCTGGGGGACTCTTGGAATGGTGTCACGACCCTGGAGTTCCTCTCGCCTTTCCTGTGGAGAGCGCCTCCTCTTGAGATGCGACGGGAACGCCGGGAATTCTTTCCCTACGAAACAGGGAAAGGATCCCTCATCTCGAGTTAGGAGGCGGAAACGGGGCTCCATTGGATGTGTGCGGGACACCACGAGCTTCCTCTCGAGTGCAGACGGTTATGTCGGGGAACTTCTTGAGTTGCAGCAATGGTGTGAAGGACCCTTTGGAAGTTCCAGTGGTTAGATGTGATTGGCCTCGAGAAGCCTCAGCGGAAATGGGCCTCATCTCGCCTGGAGGGCAAAACCTCCTGGATTTTCTCGAGTTGCGGCAGGTGCTCTCGACTTACGATGGGGAACTCAGGGACACGCTCTGGTGGCCTCAGGAAAGGCCAGTCCCCATGCGAGTTCCTCGGGGGCCTCTCGGGATTCCTCTCCCGTCGATGCCGGGGCCTAAGACCTTGTGTGGAGTCGGGGCCGGAACCTGAGGATTCCTCTCCAGTGCTGACATGGATCTTGGGGTACTTCTGGAGTCTCCCCAGGGGAGTCAGTCCTCGTCTCGAATGCGGGCATGCACTTGCGCTTTCCTCCAGAGCGGTAGCAGCAGTGTCACGCAGTCCGCCCCGTGGATCAAAGGATCTATGGTTTTCCCTCGAGTCTTTCCCACGAGGCTTTCCCACGAGGCTTTCCCACAGGGCTGTCCCACGTGCACACGTGGTGGGAGTCGATCCTCGGCTTGAACGTCAAGGCAGTTCAGGGAAAACAGGTTCCTCTGGAATGGACTGACACATCTGGGGGACTCTTGGAAGGTGGCACGACCCTTCAGTTCCTCTCGCCTTTCCTGTGGAGAGCGCCTCCTCTTGAGATGCGACGGGAACGCCGGGAATTCTTTCCCTAGGAAACAGGGAAAGGATCCCTCATCTCGAGCTAGTAGGCGGAAACGGGGCTCCCCTGGATGTGTGCGGGACCCACGTGCTTCCTCTCGAGTGGAGACGGGTATGTCGGGGAACTTCTTGAGTTGCAGCAAGGGTGTGAAGGACCCTTTGGAAGTTCCAGTGGTTAGATGTTATTAGCCTCGAGAAGCCTCAGCGGAAATGGGACTCATCTCGCCTGGAGGGCAAAACCTCCTGGATTTTCTCGAGTTGCGGCAGGTGATCTCGACTTACGACAGGGACCTCAGCGACCCGCTCTGGTGGCCTCAGGAAAGGCCAGTCCCCATGCGAGTTCCTCGGGGGCCTCTGGGGATTCCTCTCCCGTCGATGCCGGGGCCTAAGTCCTTGTGTGGAGTCGGGGTCGGAACCTGAGGATTCCTCTCCAGTGCTGACATGTATCTTGGGGTACTTCTGGAGTCTCCCCAGGGGAGTCAGTCTTCGTCTCGAATGCGGGCATGCACCTGCGCTTTCCTCCAGAGCGGTAGCAGCAGTGTCACGTAGTCCGCCGCCTGGATCAAGGATCTATGGTTTTCCCTCGAGTCTTTCCCACGAGGCTTTCCCACGAGGCTTTCCCACAGGGCTGTCCCACGTGCACACGTGGTGGGAGTCGATCCTCGGCTTGAACGTCAAGGCAGTGCAGGGAAAACAGATTCCTCTGGAATGGACTGACACATCTGGGGGACTCTTGGAATGGTGGCACGACCCTGGAGTTCCTCTCGCCTTTCCTGTGGAGAGCGCCTCCTCTTGAGATGCGACGGGAACGCCGGGAATTCTTTCCCTACGAAACAGGGAAAGGATCCCTCATCTCGAGCTAGGAGGCGAAACGGGTCTCCCCTGGATGTGTGCGGGACACCACGTGCTTCCTCTCGAGTGGAGACGGGTATGTCGGGGAACTTCTTGAGTTGCAGCAAGGGTGTGAAGGACCCTTTGGAAGTTCCAGTGGTTAGATGTGATTGGCCTCGAGAAGCCTCAGCGGAAATGGGCCTCATCTCGCCTGGAGGGCAAAACCTCCTGGATTTTCTCGAGTTGCGGCAGGTGCTCTCGACTTACGACGGGGACCTCAGGGACTCGCTCTGGTGGCCTCAGGAAAGGCCAGTCCCCATACGAGTTCCTCGGGGGCCTCTCGGGATTCCTCTCCCTTCGATGCCGGGGACTAAGACCTTGTGTGGAGTCGGGGCCGGATACTGAGGATTCCTCTCCAGTGCTGACATGGATCTAGGGGTACTTCTGGAGTCTCTCCAGGGGAGTCAGTCCTCGTCTCGAATGCGGGCATGCACTTGCGCTTTCCTCCAGAGCGGTAGCAGCAGTGTCACGCAGTCCGCCGCGTGGATCAAAGGATCTATGGTTTTCCCTCGAGTCTTTCCCACGAGGCTTTCCCACGAGGCTTTCCCACAGGGCTCTCCCACGTACACACGTGGTGGGAGTCGATCCTCGGCTTAAACGTCAAGGCAATGCAGGGAAAACAGATTCCTCTGGAATGGACTGACACATCTGGGGGACTCTTGGAATGGTGTCACGACCCTGGAGTTCCTCTCGCCTTTCCTGTGGAGAGCATCTCCTCTTGAAATGCGACGGGAACGCCGGGAATTCTTTCCCTACGAAACAGGGAAAGGATCCCTCATCTCGAGCTAGGAGGCGGAAACGGGGCTCCCCTGGATGAGTGTGGGACCCCACGTGCCTCCTCTCGAGTGGAGACGGGTATGTCGGGGAACTTCTGGAGTTGCAGCAATGGTTTGAAGGACCCTTTGGAAGTTCCAGTGGTTAGATGTGATTGGCCTCGAGAAGCCTCAGCGGAAATGGGCCTCATCTCGCCTGGAGGGCCAAACCTCCTGGATTTTCTCGAGTTGTGGCAGGTGCTCTCGACTTACGACGTGGACCTCAGCGACCCGCTCTGGTGGCCTCAGGAAAGGCCAGTCCCCATGCGAGTTCCTCGGAGGCCTCTGGGGATTCCTCTCCCGTCGATGCCGGGGCCTACGTCCTTGTGTGGAGTCAGGGTCGGAACTTGAGGATTCCTCTCCAGTGCTGACATGGATCTTGGGGTACTTCTGGAGTCTCCCCAGGGGAGTCAGTCTTCGTCTCGAATGCGGGCATGCACTTGAGCTTTCCTCCAGAGCGGTAGCAGCAGTGTCACGTAGTCCGCCGCGTGGATCAAAGGATCTATGGTTTTCCCTCGAGTCTTTTCCACGAGGCTTTCCCACGAGGCTTTCCCACAGGGCTATCCCACGTGCACACGTGGTGGGAGTCGATCCTCGGCTTGAACGTCAAGGCAGTGCAGGGAAAACAGGTTCCTCTGGAATGGACTGACACATCTGGGGGACTCTTGGAATGGTGGCACGACCCTGGAGTTCCTCTCGCCTTTCCTGTGGAGAGCGCCTCCTCTTGAGATGCGATGGGAACGCCGGGAATTATTTCCCTATGAAACAGGGAAAGGATCCCTCATCTCGAGCTAGGAGGCGAAACGGTGCTCCCCTGGATGTGTGCGGGACAGGACGTGCTTCCTCTCGAGTGGAGACGGGTATGTCGGGGAACTTCTTGAGTTGCAGCAAGGGTGTGAAGGACCCTTTGGAAGTTCCAGTGGTTAGATGTGATTGGCCTCGAGAAGCCTCAGCGGAAATGGGCCTCATCTCGCCTGGAGGGCAAAACCTCCTGGATTTTCTCGAGTTGCGGCAGGTGCTCTCGACTTACGACGGGGACCTCAGGGACCCGCTCTGGTGGCCTCAGGAAAGGCCAGTCCCCATGCGAGTTCCTCGGGGGCCTCTCGGGATTCCTCTCCCGTCGATGCCGGGGCCAAGACCTTGTGTGGAGTCGGGGCCGGAACCTGAGGATTCCTCTCCAGTGCTGACATGGATCTTGGGGTACTTCTGGAGTCTCCCCAGGGGAGTCAGTCCTCGTCTGGAATGCGGGCATGCACTTGCGCTTTCCTCCAGAGCGGTAGCAGCAGTGTCACGCAGTCCGCCGCGTGGATCAAAGGATCTATGGTTTTCCCTCGAGTCTTTCCCACGAGGCTTTCCGCGAGGCTTTCCCACAGGGCTGTCCCACGTGCACACGTGGTGGGAGTCGATCCTCGGCTTGAACGTCAAGGCAGTGCAGGGAAAACAGGTTCCTCTGGAATGGACTGACACATCTGGGGGACTCTTGGAATGGTGGCACGACCCTGGAGTTCCTCTCGCCTTTCCTGTGGAGAGCGCCTCCTCTTGAGATGCGACGGGAACGCCGGGAATTCTTTCCCTACGAAACAGGGAAAGGATCCCTCATCTCGAGTTAGGAGGCGGAAACGGGGCTCCCCTGGATGTGTGCGGGACACCACGAGCTTCCTCTCGAGTGCAGACGGTTATGTCGGGGAACTTCTTGAGTTGCAGCAATGGTGTGAAGGACCCTTTGGAAGTTCCAGTGGTTAGATGTGATTGGCCTCGAGAAGCCTCAGCGGAAATGGGCCTCATCTCGCCTGGAGGGCAAAACCTCCTGGATTTTCTCGAGTTGCGGCAGGTGCTCTCGACTTACGACGGGGACCTCAGTGACCCGCTCTGGTGACCTCAGGAAAGGCCAGTCCCCATGCGAGTTCCTCGGGGGCCTCTCGGGATTCCTCTCCCATTGATGCCGGGGCCTAAGACCATGTGTGGAGTCGGGGCCGGAACCTGAGGATTCCTCTCCAGTGCTGACATGGATCTTGGGGTACTTCTGGAGTCTCCCCAGGGGAGTCAGTCCTCGTCTCGAATGCGGGCATGTACTTGCGCTTTCCTCCAGAGCGGTAGCAGCAGTGTCACGCAGTCCGCCTCGTGGATCAAAGGATCTATGGTTTTCCTTCGAGTCTTTCCCACGAGGCTTTCCCACGAGGCTTTCCCACAGGGCTGTCCCACGTGCACACGTGGTGGGAGTGGATCCTCGGCTTGAACGTCAAGGCAGTGCAGGGAAAACAGGTTCCTCTGGAATGGACTGACACATCTGGGGGACTCTTGGAATGGTGGCATGACCCTGGAGTTCCTCTCGCCTTTCCTGTGGAGAGCGCCTCCTCTTGAGATGCGACGGGAACCCCGGGAATTCTTTCCCTACGAAACAGGGAAAGGATCCCTCATCTCGAGCTAGGAGGTGGAAACGGGGCTCCCCTGGATGTGTGCGGGACCCCACGTGCTTCCTATCGAGTGGAGACGGGTATGTCGGGGAACTTCTTGAGTAGCAGCAAGGGTGTGAAGGACCCTTTGGAAGTTCCAGTGGTTAGATGTGATTGGCCTCGAGAAGCCTCAGCGGAAATGGGCCTCATCTCGCCTGGAGGGCAAAACCTCCTGGATTTTCTCGAGTTACGGCAGGTGCTCTCGACTTACGACGGGGACCTCAGGGACCCGCTCTGGTGGCCTCAGGAAAGGCCAGTCCCCATGCGAGTTCCTCGGGGGCCTCTCGGGATTCCTCTCCCGTCGATGCCGGGGCCTAAGACCTTGTGTGGAGTCGGGGCCGGATACTGAGGATTCCTCTCCAGTGCTGACATGGATCTTGGGGTACTTCTGGAGTCTCCCCAGGGGAGTCAGTCCTCGTCTCGAATGCGGGCATGCACTTGCGCTTTCCTCCAGAGCGGTAGCAGCAGTGTCACGCAGTCCGCCGCGTGGATCAAAGGATCTATGGTTTTCCCTCGAGTCTTTCCCACGAGGCTTTCCCACGAGGCTTTCCCACATGGCTGTCCCACGTGCACACGTGGTGGGAGTCGATCCTCGGCTTGAACGTCAAGGCAGTGCAGGGAAAACAGGTTCCTCTGTAACGGACTGACACATCTGGGCGTCTCTTGGAATGGTGGCACGACCCTGGAGTTCCTCTCGCCTCTCCTGTGGAGAGCCCCTCCTCTTGAGATGCGACGGGAACGCCGGGAATTCTTTCCTAAGAAACAGGGAAAGGATCCCTCATCTCGAGCTAGGAGTCGAAAACGGGGCTCCCCTGGATGTGTGCGGGACCCCACGTGCTTCCTCTCGAGTGGAGATGGGTATGTCGCGGAACTTCTTGAGTTGCAGCAAGGGTGTGAAGGACCCTTTGGAAGTTCCAGTGGTTAGATGTGATTAGCCTCGAGAAGCCTCAGCGGAAATGGGCCTCATCTCGCCTGGAGGGCAAAACCTCCTGGATTTTCTCGAGTTGCGGCATGTGCTCTCGACTTACGACGGGGAACTCGGGGTACCGCTCTGGTGACCTCAGGAAAGGCCAGTCCCCATGCGAGTTCCTCGGGGGCCTCTCGGGATTCCTCTCCCATCGATGCCGGGGCCTAAGACCTTGTGTGGAGTCGGGGCCGGAACCTGAGGATTCCTCTCCAGTGCTGACATGGATCTTGGGGTACTTCTGGAGTCTCCCCAGGGGAGTCAGTCCTCGTCTCGAATGCGGGCATGCACTTGCGCTTTCCTCCAGAGCGGTAGCAGCAGTGTCACGCAGTCCGCCGCGTGGATCAAAGGATCTATGGTTTTCCCTCGAGTCTTTCCCACGAGGCTTTCCCACGAGGCTTTCCCACAGGGCTGTCCCACGTGCACACGTGGTGGGAGTCGATCCTCGGCTTGAACATCAAGGCAGTGCAGGGAAAACAGGTTCCTCTGGAATGGACTGACCCATCTGGGCGTCTCTTGGAATGGTGGCACGACCCTGGAGTTCCTCTCGCCTCTCCTGTGGAGAGCGCCTCCTCTTAAGATGCGACGGGAACGCCGGGAATTCTTTCCCTAAGAAACAGGGAAAGGATCCCTCATCTCGAGCTACGAGGCGGAAACGGGGCTCCCCTGGATGTGTGCGGGACCCCACGTGCTTCCTCTCGAGTGGAGACGGGTATGTCGGGGAACTTCTTGAGTTGCAGCAAGGGTGTGAAGGACCCTTTGGAAGTTCCAGTGGTTAGATGTGATTAGCCTCGAGAAGCCTCAACGGAAATGGGCCTCATCTCGCCTGGAGGGCAAAACCTCCTGGATTTTCTCGAGTTGCGGCAGGTGCTCTCGACTTACGACGGGGACCTCAGGGACCCGCTCTGGTGGCCTCAGGAAAGGCCAGTCCCCATGCGAGTTCCTCGGGGGCCTCTCGGGATTCCTCTCCCGTCGTTGCCGGGGCCTAAGACCTTGTGTGGAGTCGGGGCCGGAACCTGAGGATTCCTCTCCAGTGCTGACATGGATCTTGGGGTACTTCTGGAGTCTCCCCAGGGGAGTCAGTCCTCGTCTCGAATGCGGGCATGCACTTGCGCTTTCCTCCAGAGCGGTAGCAGCAGTGTCACGCAGTCCGCCCAATGGATCAAAGGATCTATGGTTTTCCCTCGAGTCTTTCCCACGAGGCTTTCCCACGAGGCTTTCCCACAGGGCTGTCCCACGTGCACACGTGGTGGGAGTCGATCCTCGGCTTGAACGTCAAGGCAGTGCAGGGAAAACAGGTTCCTCTGGAATGGACTGACACATCTGGGGGACTCTTGGAATGGTGGCACGACCCTGGAGTTCCTCTCGCCTTTCCTGTGGAGAGCGCCTCCTCTTGAGATGCGACGGGAACGCCGGGAATTCTTTCCTACGAAACAGGGAAAGGATCCCTCATCTCGAGCTAGGAGGCGGAAACGGGGCTCCCCTGGATGTGTGCGGGACCCCACGTGCTTCCTCTCGAGTGGAGACGGGTATGTCGGGGAACTTCTTGAGTTGCAACAAGGGTGTGAAGGACCCTTTGGAAGTTCCAGTGGTTAGACGTGATTAGCCTCGAGAAGCCTCAGCGGAAATGGGCCTCATCTCGCCTGGAGGGCAAAACCTCCTGGATTTTCTCGAGTTGCGGCAGGTGCTCTCGACTTACGACGGGGACCTCAGGGACCCGCTCTGGTGGCCTCAGGAAAAGCCAGTCCCCATGCGAGTTCCTCGGGGGCCTCTCGGGATTCCTCTCCCGTCGATGCCGGGGCCTAAGACCTTGTGTGGAGTCGGGGCCGGAACCTGAGGATTCCTCTCCAGTGCTGACATGGATCTTGGGGTACTTCTGGAGTCTCCCCAGGGGAGTCAGTCCTCGTCTCGAATGCGGGCATGCACTTGCGCTTTCCTCCAGAGCGGTAGCAGCAGTGTCACGCAGTCCGCCGCGTGGATCAAAGGATCTATGGTTTTCCCTCGAGTCTTTCCCACGAGGCTTTCCCACGAGGCTTTCCCACAGGGCTGTCCCACGTTCACAGGTGGTGGGAGTCGATCCTCGGCTTGAACGTCAAGGCAGTGCAGGGAAAACAGGTTCCTCTGGAATGGACTGACCCATCTGGGCGTCTCTTGGAATGGTGGCACGACCCTGGAGTTCCTCTCGCCGTTCCTGTGGAGAGTGCCTCCTCTTGAGATGCGACGGGAACGCCGGGAATTCTTTCCCTACGAAACAGGGAAAGGATCCCTCATCTCGAGCTAGGAGGCGGAAACGGGGCTCCCCTGGATGTGTGCGGGACACCACGTGCTTCCTCTCGAGTGGAGACGGGTATGTAGGGGAACTTCTTGAGTTGCAGCAAGGGTGTGAAGGACCCTTTGGAAGTTCCAGTGGTTAGATGTGATTAGCCTCGAGAAGCCTCAGCGGAAATGGGCCTCATCTCGCCTGGAGGGCAAAACCTCCTGGATTTTCTCGAGTTGCGGCATGTGCTCTCGACTTACGACGGGGACCTCAGTGACCCGCTCTGGTGACCTCAGGAAAGGCCAGTCCCCATGCGAGTTCCTCGGGGGCCTCTCGGGATTCCTCTCCCATTGATGCCGGGGCCTAAGACCTTGTGTGGAGTCGGGGCCGGAACCTGAGGATTCCTCTCCAGTGCTGACATGGATCATGGGGTACTTCTGGAGTCTCCCCAGGGGAGTCAGTCCTCGTCTCGAATGCGGGCATGTACTTGCGCTTTCCTCCAGAGCGGTAGCAGCAGTGTCACGCAGTCCGCCGCGTGGATCAAAGGATCTATGGTTTTCCTTCGAGTCTTTCCCACGAGGCTTTCCCACGAGGCTTTCCCACAGGGCTGTCCCACGTGCACACGTGGTGGGAGTGTATCCTCGGCTTGAACGTCAAGGCAGTGCAGGGAATACAGGTTCCTCTGGAATGGACTGACACATCTGGGGGACTCTTGGAATGGTGGGACGACCCTGGAGTTCCTCTCGCCTTTCCTGTGGAGAGCGCCTCCTCTTGAGATGCGACGGGAACCCCGGGAATTCTTTCCCTACGAAACAGGGAAAGGATCCCTCATCTCGAGCTAGGAGGCGGAAACGGGGCTCCCCTGGATGTGTGCGGGATACCACGTGCTTCCTATCGAGTGGAGACGGGTATGTCGGGGAACTTCTTGAGTAGCAGCAAGGGTGTGAAGGACCCTTTGGAAGTTCCAGTGGTTAGATGTGATTGGCCTCGAGAAGCCTCAGCGGAAATGGGCCTCATCTCGCCTGGAGGGCAAAACCTCCTGGATTTTCTCGAATTACGGCAGGTGCTCTCGACTTACGACGGGGACCTCAGGGACCCGCTCTGGTGGCCTCAGGAAAGGCCAGTCCCCATGCGAGTTCCTCGGGGGCCTCTCGGCATTCCTCTCCCGTCGATGCCGGGGCCTAAGACCTTGTGTGGAGTCGGGGCCGGAACCTGAGGATTCCTCTCCAGTGCTGACATGGATCTTGGGATACTTCTGGAGTCTCCCCAGGGGAGTCAGTCCTCGTCTCGAATGCGGGCATGCACTTGCGCTTTCCTCCAGAGCGGTAGCAGCAGTGTCACGCAGTCCGCCGCGTGGATCAAAGGATCTATGGTTTTCCCTCGAGTCTTTCCCACGAGGCTTTCCCACGAGGCTTTCCCACAGGGCTGTCCCACGTGCACACGTGTTGGGAGTCGATCCTCGGCTTGAACGTCAAGGCAGTGCAGGGAAAACAGGTTCCTCTGGAATGGACTGACCCATCTGGGCGTCTCTTGGAATGGTGGCACGACCCTGGAGTTCCTCTCGCCTTTCCTGTGGAGAGCGCCTCCTCTTGAGATGCGACGGGAACGCCGGGATTTCTTTCCCTAAGAAACAGGGAAAGGATCCCTCATCTCGAGCTAGGAGGCGGAAACGGGGCTCCCCTGGATGTGTGCGGGACCCCACGAGCTTCCTCTCGAGTGCAGACGGGTATGTCGGGGAACTTCTTGAGTTGCAGCAATGGTGTGAAGGACCCTTTGGAAGTTCCAGTGGTTAGATGTGATTGGCCTCGAGAAGCCTCAGCGGAAATGGGCCTCATCTCGCCTGGAGGGCAAAACCTCCTGGATTTTCTCGATTTGCGGCAGGTGCTCTCGACTTACGACGGGGAACTCAGGGACACGCTCTGGTGGCCTCAGGAAAGGCCAGTCCCCATGCGAGTTCCTCGGGGGCCTCTGGGGATTCCTCTCCCGTCGATTCCGGGGCCTAAAACCTTGTGTGGAGTCGGGGCCGGAACCTGAGGATTCCTCTCCAGTGCTGACATGGATCTTGGGGTACTTCTGGAGTCTCCCCAGGGAAGTCAGTCCTCGTCTCGAATGCGGGCATGCACTTGCACTTTCCTCCAGAGCGGTAGCAGCAGTGTCACGCAGTCCGCCGCGTGGATCAAAGGATCTATGGTTTTCCCTCGAGTCTTTCCCACGAGGCTTTCCCACGAGGCTTTCCCACAGGGCTGTCCCACCTGCACACGTGGTGGGAGTCGATCCTCGGCTTGAACGTCAAGGCAGTGCAGGGAAAACAGGTTCCTCTGAAATGGACTGACACATCTGGGGGACTCTTGGAATGGTGTCACGACCCTGGAGTTCCTCTCGCCTTTCCTGTGGAGAGCGCCTCCTCTTGAGATGCGACGGGAACGCCGGGAATTCTTTCCCTACGAAACAGGGAAAGGATCCCTCATCTCGAGTTAGGAGGCGTAAACGGGGCTCCCCTGGATGTGTGCGGGACACCACGAACTTCCTCTCGAGTGCAGACGGTTATGTCGGGGAACTTCTTGAGTTGCAGCAATGGTGTGAAGGACCCTTTGGAAGTTCCAGTGGTTAGATGTGATTGGCCTCGAGAAGCCTCAGCAGAAATGGGCCTCATCTCGCCTGGAGGGCAAAACCTCCTGGATTTTCTCGATTTGCGGCAGGTGCTCTCGACTTACGACGGGGAACTCAGGGACACGCTCTGGTGGCCTCAGGAAAGGCCAGTCCCCATGCGAGTTCCTCGGGGGCCTCTCGGGATTCCTCTCCCGTCGATGCCGGGGCCTAAGACCTTGTGTGGAGTCGGGGCCGGAACCTGAGGATTCCTCTCCAGTGCTGACATGGATCTTGGGGTACTTCTGGAGTCTCCCCAGGGGAGTCAGTCCTCGTCTCGAATGCGGGCATGTACTTGCGCTTTCCTCCAGAGCGGTAGCAGCAGTGTCACGCAGTCCGGCGCGTGGATCAAAGGATCTATGGTTTTCCCTCGAGTCTTTCCCACGAGGCTTTCCCACGAGGCTTTCCCACAGGGCTGTCCCACGTGCACACGTGGTGGGAGTCGATCCTCGGATTGAACGTCAAGGCAGTGCAGGGAAAACAGGTTCCTCTGGAATGGACTGACACATCTGGGGGACTCTTGGAATGGTGGCACGACCCTGGAGTTCCTCTCGCCTTTCCTGTGGAGAGCGCCTCCTCTTGAGATGCGACGGGAACGCCGGGAATTCTTTCCCTACGAAACAGGGAAAGGATCCCTCATCTCGAGCTAGGAAGCGGAAACGGGGCTCCCCTGGATGTGTGCGGGACCCACGTTCTTCCTCTCGAGTGGAGACGGGTATGTCGGGGAACTTCTTGAGTTGCAGCAATGGTGTGAAGAACCCTTTGGAAGTTCCAGTGGTTAGATGTGATTGGCCCCGAGAAGCCTCAGCGGAAATGGGCCTCATCTCGCCTGGAGGGCAAAACCTCCTGGATTTTCTCGAGTTGCGGCAGGTGCTCTCGACTTACGACGGGGACCTCAGGGAACCGCTCTGGTGGCCTCAGGAAAGGCCAGTCCCCATGCGAGTTCCTCGGGGGCCTCTGGGGATTCCTCTCCCGTCGATGCCGGGGCCTAAGACCTTGTGTGGAGTCGGGGCCGGAACCTGAGGATTCCTCTCCAGTGCTGACATGGATCTTGGGGTACTTCTGGAGTCTCCCCAGGGGAGTCAGTCCTAGTCTCGAATGCGGGCATGCACTTGCGCTTTCCTCCAGAGCGGTAGCAGCAGTGTCACGCAGTCCGCCGCGTGGATCAAAGGATCTATGGTTTTCCCTCGAGTCTTTCCCACGAGGCTTTCCCACGAGGCTTTCCCACAGGGCTGTCCCACGTGCACACGTGGTGGGAGTCGATCCTCGGCTTGAACGTCAAGGCAGTGCAGGGAAAACAGGTTCCTCTGAAATGGACTGACACATCTGGGGGACTCTTGGAATGGTGGCACGACCCTGGAGTTCCTCTCGCCTTTCCTGTGGAGAGCGCCTCCTCTTGAGATGCGACGGGAACGCCGGGAATTCTTTCCCTACGAAACAGGAAAAGGATCCCTCATCTCGAGCTAGGAGGCGGACACGGGGCTCCCCTGGATGTGTGCGGGACACCACGTGCTTCCTCGCGAGTGCAGATGGGTATGTCGGGGAACTTCTTGAGTTGCAGCAACGGTGTGAAGGACCCTTTGGAAGTTCCAGTGGTTAGATGTGATTGGCCTAGAGAAGCCTAAGCGGAAATGGGCCTCATCACGCCTGGAGGGCAAAACCTCGGGGATTTTCTCGAGTTGCGGCAGGTGCTCTTGACTTACGACGGGGACCTCAGGGACCCGCTCTGTTGGCCTCAGGAAAGGCCAGTCGCCATGCGAGTTCCTCGGGGGCCTCTCGGGATTCCTCTCCCGTCGATGCCGGGGCCTAAGACCTTGTGTGGAGTCGGGGCCGGAACCTGAGGATTCCTCTCCAGTGCTGACATGGATCTTGGGGTACTTCTGGAGTCTCCCCAGGGGAGTCAGTCCTCGTCTCGAATGCGGGCATGCACTTGCGCTTTCCTCCAGAGCGGTAGCAGCAGTGTCACGCAGTCCGCCGCGTGGATCAAAGGATCTATGGTTTTCCCTCGAGTCTTTCCCACGAGGCTTTTCCACGAGGCTTTCCCACAGGGCTGTCCCACGTGCACACGTGGTGGGAGTCGATCCTCGGCTTGAACGTCAAGGCAGTTCAGGGAAAACAGGTTCCTCTGGAATGGACTGACACATCTGGGGGACTCTTGGAAGGTGGCACGACCCTTCAGTTCCTCTCGCCTTTCCTGTGGAGAGCGCCTCCTCTTGAGATGCGACGGGAACGCCGGGAATTCTTTCTCTAGGAAACAGGGAAAGGATCCCTCATCTCGAGCTAGTAGGCGGAAACGGGGCTCCCCTGGATGTGTGCGGGACCCACGTGCTTCCTCTCGAGTGGAGACGGGTATGTCGGGGAACTTCTGGAGTTGCAGCAATGGTTTGAAGGACCCTTTGGAAGTTCCAGTGGTTAGATGTGATTGGCCTCGAGAAACCTCAGCGGAAATGGGCCTCATCTCGCCTGGAGGGCAAAACCTCCTGGATTTTCTCGAGTTGCGGCAGGTGCTCTCGACTTACGACGGGGACCTCAGGGACCCGCTCTGGTGGCGTCAGGAAAGGCCAATCCCCATGCGAGTTCCTCGGGGGCCTCTCGGGATTCCTCTCCCGTCGATGCCGGGGCCTAAGACCTTGTGTGGAGTCGGGGCCGGAACCTGAGGATTCCTCTCCAGTGCTGACATGGATCTTGGGGTACTTCTGGAGTCTCCCCAGGGGAGTCAGTCCTCGTCTCGAATGCGGGCATGCACTTGCGCTTTCCTCCAGAGCGGTAGCAGCAGTGTCACGCAGTCCGCCGCGTGGATCAAAGGATCTATGGTTTTCCCTCGAGTCTTTTCCACGAGGCTTTCCCACGAGGCTTTCCCACAGGGCTGTCCCACGTGCACACGTGGTGGGAGTCGATCCTCGGCTTGAACGTCAAGGCAGTGCAGGGAAAACAGGTTCCTCTGGAATGGACTGACACATCTCGGGGACTCTTGGAATGGTGTCACGGCCCTGGAGTTCCTCTCGCCTTTCCTGTGGAGAGCGCCTCCTCTTGAGATGCGACGGGAACGCCGGGAATTCTTTCCCTACGAAACAGGGAAAGGATCCCTCATCTCGAGCTAGGAGGCGGAAACGGGGCTCCCCTGGATGTGTGCGGGACCCCACGTGCTTCCTCTCGAGTGGAGACGGGTATGTCGGGGAACTTCTTGAGTTGCAGCAAGGGTGTGAAGGACCATTGGAAGTTCCACTAGTTAGATGTTATTAGCCTCGAGAAGCCTCAGCGGAAATGGGCCTCATCTCGCCTGGAGGGCCAAACCTCCTGGATTTTCTCGAGTTGTGGCAGGTGCTCTCGACTTACGACGGGGACCTCAGCGACCCGCTCTGGTGGCCTCAGGAAAGGCCAGTCCCCATGCGAGTTCCTCGGAGGCCTCTGGGGATTCCTCTCCCGTCGATGCCGGGGCCTATGTCCTTGTGTGGAGTCGGGGTCGGAACTTGAGGATTCCTCTCCAGTGCTGACATGGATCTTGGGGTACTTCTGGAGTCTCCCCAGGGGAGTCAGTCTTCGTCTCGAATGCGGGCATGCACTTGAGCTTTCCTCCAGAGCGGTAGCAGCAGTGTCACGTAGTCCGCCGCGTGGATCAAAGGATCTATGGTTTTCCCTCGAGTCTTTTCCACGAGGCTTTCCCACGAGGCTTTCCCACAGGGCTATCCCACGTGCACACGTGGTGGGAGTCGATCCTCGGCTTGAACGTCAAGGCAGTGCAGGGAAAACAGGTTCCTCTGGAATGGACTGACACATCTGGGGGACTCTTGGAATGGTGGCACGACCCTGGAGTTCCTCTCGCCTTTCCTGTGGAGAGCGCCTCCTCTTGAGATGCGATGGGAACGCCGGGAATTATTTCCCTATGAAACAGGGAAAGGATCCCTCATCTCGAGCTAGGAGGCGAAACGGTGCTCCCCTGGATGTGTGCGGGACAGGACGTGCTTCCTCTCGAGTGGAGACGGGTATGTCGGGGAACTTCTTGAGTTGCAGCAAGGGTGTGAAGGACCCTTTGGAAGTTCCAGTGGTTAGATGTGATTGGCCTCGAGAAGCCTCAGCGGAAATGGGCCTCATCTCGCCTGGAGGGCAAAACCTCCTGGATTTTCTCGAGTTGCGGCAGGTGCTCTCGACTTACGACGGGAACCTCAGGGACCCGCTCTGGTGGCCTCAGGAAAGGCCAGTCCCCATGCGAGTTCCTCGGGGGCCTCTCGGGATTCCTCTCCCGTCGATGCCGGGGCCTATGACCTTGTGTGGAGTCGGGGCCGGAACCTGAGGATTCCTCTCCAGTGCTGACATGGATCTTGGGGTACTTCTGGAGTCTCCCCAGGGGAGTCAGTCCTCGTCTCGAATGCGGGCATGTACTTGCGCTTTCCTCCAGAGCGGTAGAAGCAGTGTCACGCAGTCCGCCGCGTGGATCAAAGGATCTATGGTTTTCCTTCGAGTCTTTCCCACGAGGCTTTCCCGCGAGGCTTTCCCACAGGGCTGTCCCACGTGCACACGTGGTGGGAGTGGATCCTCGGCTTGAACGTCAAGGCAGTGCAGGGAAAACAGGTTCCTCTGGAATGGACTGACACATCTGGGGGACTCTTGGAATGGTGGCACGACACTGGAGTTCCTCTCGCCTTTCCTGTGGAGAGCGCCTCCTCTTGAGATGCGACGGGAACGCCGGGAATTCTTTCCCTACGAAACAGGGAAAGGATCCCTCATCTCGAGCTAGGAGGCGGAAACGGGGCTCCCCTGGATGTGTGCGGGACCCCACGTGCTTCCTATCGAGTGGAGACGGGTATGTCGGGGAACTTCTTGAGTAGCAGCAAGGGTGTGAAGGACCCTTTGGAAGTTCCAGTGGTTAGATGTGATTGGCCTCGAGAAGCCTCAGCGGAAATGGGCCTCATCTCGCCTGGAGGGCAAAACCTCCTGGATTTTCTCGAGTTACAGCAGGTGCTCTCGACTTACGACGGGGACCTCAGGGACCCGCTCTGGTGGCCTCAGGAAAGGCCAGTCCCCATGCGAGTTCCTCGGGGGCCTCTCGGGATTCCTCTCCCGTCGATGCCGGGGCCTACGACCTTGTGTGGAGTCATGGCCGGAACCTGAGGATTCCTCTCCAGTGCTGACATGGATCTTGGGGTACTTCTGGAGTCTCCCCAGGGGAGTCAGTCCTCATCTCGAATGCGGGCATGCACTTGCGCTTTCCTCCAGAGCGGTAGCAGCAGTGTCACGCAGTCCGCCGCGTGGATCAAAGGATCTATGGTTTTCCCTCGAGTCTTTCCCACGAGGCTTTCCCACGAGGCTTTCCCACAGGGCTGTCCCACGTGCACACGTGGTGGGAGTCGATCCTCGGCTTGAACGTCAAGGCAGTGCAGGGAAAACAGGTTCCTCTATAACGGACTGACCCATCTGGGCGTCTCTTGGAATGGTGGCACGACCCTGGAGTTCCTCTCGCCTCTCCTGTGGAGAGCCCCTCCTCTTGAGATGCGACGGGAACGCCGGGAATTCTTTCCTAAGAAACAGGGAAAGGATCCCTCATCTCGAGCTAGGAGTCGAAAACGGGGCTCCCCTGGATGTGTGCGGGACCCCACGTGCTTCCTCTCGAGTGGAGACGTGTATGTCGGGGAACTTCTTGAGTTGCAGCAAGGGTGTGAAGGACCCTTTGGAAGTTCCAGTGGTTAGACGTGATTAGCCTCGAGAAGCCTCAGCGGAAATGGGCCTCATCTCGCCTGGAGGGCAAAACCTCCTGGATTTTCTCGAGTTGCGGCAGGTGCTCTCGACTTACGACGGGGACCTCAGGGACCCGCTCTGGTGGCCTCAGGAAAGGCCAGTCCCCATGCGAGTTCCTCGGGGGCCTCTCGGGATTCCTCTCCCGTCGTTGCCGGGGCCTAAGACCTTGTGTGGAGTCGGGGCCGGAACCTGAGGATTCCTCTCCAGTGCTGACATGGATCTTGGGGTACTTCTGGAGTGTCCCCAGGGGAGTCAGTCCTCGTCTCGAATGCGGGCATGCACTTGCGCTTTCCTCCAGAGCGGTAGCAGCAGTGTCACGCAGTCCGCCGCGTGGATCAAAGGATCTATGGTTTTCCCTCGAGTCTTTCCCACGAGGCTTTCCCACGAGGCTTTCCCACAGGGCTGTCCCACGTTCACAGGTGGTGGGAGTCGATCCTCGGCTTGAACGTCAAGGCAGTGCAGGGAAAACAGGTTCCTCTGGAATGGACTGACCCATCTGGGCGTCTCTTGGAATGGTGGCACGACCCTGGAGTTCCTCTCGCCTTTCCTGTGGAGAGTGCCTCCTCTTGAGATGCGACGGGAACGCCGGGAATTCTTTCCCTACGAAACAGGGAAAGGATCCCTCATCTCGAGCTAGGAGGCGGAAACGGGGCTCCCCTGGATGTGTGCGGGACCCCACGTGCTTCCTCTCGAGTGGAGACGGGTATGTAGGGGAACTTCTTGAGTTGCAGCAAGGGTGTGAAGGACCCTTTGGAAGTTCCAGTGGTTAGATGTGATTAGCCTCGAGAAGCCTCAGCGGAAATGGGCCTCATCTCGCCTGGAGGGCAAAACCTCCTGGATTTTCTCGAGTTGCGGCATGTGCTCTCGACTTACGACGGGGACCTCAGTGACCCGCTCTGGTGACCTCAGGAAAGGCCAGTCCCCATGCGAGTTCCTCGGGGGCCTCTCGGGATTCCTCTCCCATTGATGCCGGGGCCTAAGACCTTGTGTGGAGTCGGGGCCGGAACCTGAGGATTCCTCTCCAGTGCTGACATGGATCATGGGGTACTTCTGGAGTCTCCCCAGGGGAGTCAGTCCTCGTCTCGAATGCGGGCATGTACTTGCGCTTTCCTCCAGAGCGGTAGCAGCAGTGTCACGCAGTCCGCCGCGTGGATCAAAGGATCTATGGTTTTCCTTCGAGTCTTTCCCACGAGGCTTTCCCACGAGGCTTTCCCACAGGGCTGTCCCACGTGCACACGTGGTGGGAGTGGATCCTCGGCTTGAACGTCAAGGCAGTGCAGGGAAAACAGGTTCCTCTGGAATGGACTGACACATCTGGGGGACTCTTGGAATGGTGGCACGACCCTGGAGTTCCTCTCGCCTTTCCTGTGGAGAGCGCCTCCTCTTGAGATGCGACGGGAACCCCGAGAATTCTTTCCCTACGAAACAGGGAAAGGATCCCTCATCTCGAGCTAGGAGGCGGAAACGGGGCTCCCCTGGATGTGTGCGGGATACCACGTGCTTCCTATCGAGTGGAGACGGGTATGTCGGGGAACTTCTTGAGTAGCAGCAATGGTGTGAAGGACCCTTTGGAAGTTCCAGTGGTTAGATGTGATTGGCCTCGAGAAGCCTCAGCGGAAATGTGCCTCATCTCGCCTGGAGGGCAAAACCTCCTGGATTTTCTCGAATTACGGCAGGTGCTCACGACTTACGACGGGGACCTCAGGGACCCGCTCTGGTGGCCTCAGGAAAGGCCAGTCCCCATGCGAGTTCCTCGGGGGCCTCTCGGGATTCCTCTCCCGTCGATGCCGGGGCCTAAGACCTTGTGTGGTGTCGGGGCCGGAACCTGAGGATTCCTCTCCAGTGCTGACATGGATCTTGGGGTACTTCTGGAGTCTCCCCAGGGGAGTCAGTCCTCGTCTCGAATGCGGGCATGCACTTGCGCTTTCCTCCAGAGCGGTAGCAGCAGTGTCACGCAGTCCGCCGCATGGATCAAAGGATCTATGGTTTTCCCTCGAGTCTTTCCCACGAGGCTTTCCCACGAGGCTTTCCCACAGGGCTGTCCCACGTGCACACGTGGTGGGAGTCGATCCTCGGCTTGAACGTCAAGGCAGTGCAGGGAAAACAGGTTCCTCTGGAATGGACTGACCCATCTGGGCGTCTCTTGGAATGGTGGCACGACCCTGGAGTTCCTCTCGCCTCTCCTGTGGAGAGCGCCTCCTCTTGAGATGCGACGGGAACGCCGGGAATTCTTTCCCTACGAAACAGGGAAAGGATCCCTCATCTCGAGCTAGGAGGCGGAAACGGGGCTCCCCTGGATGTGTGCGGGACCCCACGTGCTTCCTCTCGAGTGGAGACGGGTATGTCGGGGAACTTCTTGAGTTGCAGCAAGGGTGTGAAGGACCCTTTGGAAGTTCCAGTGGTTAGATGTGATTAGCCTCGAGAAGCCTCAGCGGAAATGGGCCTCATCTCGCCTGGAGGGCAAAACCTCCTGGATTTTCTCGAGTTGCGGCAGGTGCTCTCGACTTACGACGGGGACCTCAGGGACCCGCTCTGGTGGCCTCAGGAAAGGCCAGTCCCCATGCGAGTTCCTCGGGGGACTCTCGGGATTCCTCTCCCGTCGTTGCCGGGGCCTAAGACCTTGTGTGGAGTCGGGGCCGGAACCTGAGGATTCCTCTCCAGTGCTGACATGGATCTTGGGGTACTTCTGGAGTCTCCCCAGGGGAGTCAGTCCTCGTCTCGAATGCGGGCATGCACTTGCGCTTTCCTCCAGAGCGGTAGCAGCAGTGTCACGCAGTCCGCCGCGTGGATCAAAGGATCTATGGTTTTCCCTCGAGTCTTTCCCACGAGGCTTTCCCACGAGGCTTTCCCACAGGGCTGTCCCACGTGCACACGTGGTGGGAGTCGATCCTCGGCTTGAACGTCAAGGCAGTGCAGGGAAAACAGGTTCCTCTGGAATGGACTGACACATCTGGGGGACTCTTGGAATGGTGGCACGACCCTGGAGTTCCTCTCGCCTTTCCTGTGGAGAGCGCCTCCTCTTGAGATGCGACGGGAACGCCGTGAATTCTTTCCTACGAAACAGGGAAAGAATCCCTCATCTCGAGCTAGGAGGCGGAAACGGGGCTCCCCTGGATGTGTGCGGGACCCCACGTGCTTCCTCTCGAGTGGAGACGGGTATGTCGGGGAACTTCTTGAGTTGCAACAAGGGTGTGAAGGACCCTTTGGAAGTTCCAGTGGTTAGACGTGATTAGCCTCGAGAAGCCTCAGCGGAAATGGGCCTCATCTCGCCTGGAGGGCAAAACCTCCTGGATTTTCTCGAGTTGCGGCAGGTGCTCTCGACTTACGACGGGGACCTCAGGGACCCGCTCTGGTGGCCTCAGGAAAAGCCAGTCCCCATGCGAGTTCCTCGGGGGCCTCTCGGGATTCCTCTCCCGTCGATGCCGGGGCCTAAGACCTTGTGTGGAGTCGGGGCCAGAACCTGAGGATTCCTCTCCAGTGCTGACATGGATCTTGGGGTACTTCTGGAGTCTCCCCAGGGGAGTCAGTCCTCGTCTCGAATGCGGGCATGCACTTGCGCTTTCCTCCAGAGCGGTAGCAGCAGTGTCACGCAGTCCGCCGCGTGGATCAAAGGATCTATGGTTTTCCCTCGAGTCTTTCCCACGAGGCTTTCCCACGAGGCTTTCCCACAGGGCTGTCCCACGTTCACAGGTGGTGGGAGTGGATCCTCGGCTTGAACGTCAAGGCAGTGCAGGGAAAACAGGTTCCTCTGGAATGGACTGACCCATCTGGGCGTCTCTTGGAATGGTGGCACGACCCTGGAGTTCCTCTCGCCTTTCCTGTGGAGAGTGCCTCCTCTTGAGATGCGACGGGAACGCCGGGAATTCTTTCCCTACGAAACAGGGAAAGGATCCCTCATCTCGAGCTAGGAGGCGGAAACGGGGCTCCCCTGGATGTGTGCGGGACCCCGCGTGCTTCCTCTCGAGTGGAGACGGGTATGTAGGGGAACTTCTTGAGTTGCAGCAAGGGTGTGAAGGACCCTTTGGAAGTTCCAGTGGTTAGATGTGATTAGCCTCCAGAAGCCTCAGCGGAAATGGGCCTCATCTCGCCTGGAGGGCAAAACCTCCTGGATTTTCTCGAGTTGCGGCATGTGCTCTCGACTTACGACGGGGACCTCAGTGACCCGCTCTGGTGACCTCAGGAAAGGCCAGTCCCCATGCGAGTTCCTCGGGGGCCTCTCGGGATTCCTCTCCCCTTGATGCCGGGGCCTAAGACCTTGTGTGGAGTCGGGGCCGGAACCTGAGGATTCCTCTCCAGTGCTGACATGGATCATGGGGTACTTCTGGAGTCTCCCCAGGGGAGTCAGTCCTCGTTTCGAATGCGGGCATGTACTTGCGCTTTCCTCCAGAGCGGTAGCAGCAGTGTCACGCAGTCCGCCGCGTGGATCAAAGGATCTATGGTTTTCCTTCGAGTCTTTCCCACGAGGCTTTCCCACGAGGCTTTCCCACAGGGCTGTCCCACGTGCACACGTGGTGGGAGTGGATCCTCGGCTTGAACGTCAAGGCAGTGCAGGGAAAACAGGTTCCTCTGGAATGGACTGACACATCTGGGGGACTCTTGGAATGGTGGCACGACCCTGGAGTTCCTCTCGACTTTCCTGTGGAGAGCGCCTCCTCTTGAGATGCGACGGGAACCCCGGGAATTCTTTCCCTAAGAAACAGGGAAAGGATCCCTCATCTCGAGCTAGGAGGCGGAAACGGGGCTCCCCTGGATGTGTGCGGGATACCACGTGCTTCCTATCGAGTGGAGACGGGTATGTCGGGGAACTTCTTGAGTAGCAGCAAGGGTGTGAAGGACCCTTTGGAAGTTCCAGTGGTTAGATGTGATTGGCCTCGAGAAGCCTCAGCGGAAATGTGCCTCATCTCGCCTGGAGGGCAAAACCTCCTGGATTTTCTCGAGTTACGGCAGGTGCTCTCGACTTACGACGGGGACCTCAGGGACCCGCTCTGGTGGCCTCAGGAAAGGCCAGTCCCCATGCGAGTTCCTCGGGGGCCTCTCGGGATTCCTCTCCCGTCGATGCCGGGGCCTAAGACCTTGTGTGGAGTCGGGGCCGGAACCTGAGGATTCCTCTCCAGTGCTGACATGGATCTTGGGGTACTTCTGGAGTCTCCCCAGGGGAGTCAGTCCTCGTCTCGAATGCGGGCATGCACTTGCGCTTTCCTCCAGAGCGGTAGCAGCAGTGTCACGCAGTCCGCCGCGTGGATCAAAGGATCTATGGTTTTCCCTCGAGTCTTTCCCACGAGGCTTTCCCACGAGGCTTTCCCACAGGGCTGTCCCACATGCACACGTGGTGGGAGTCGATCCTCGGCTTGAACGTCAAGGCAGTGCAGGGAAAACAGGTTCCTCTGGAATGGACTGACACATCTCGGCGTCTCTTGGAATGGTGGCACGACCCTGGAGTTCCTCTCGCCTCTCCTGTGGAGAGCCCCTCCTCTTGAGATGCGACGGGAACGCCGGGAATTCTTTCCTAAGAAACAGGGAAAGGATCCCTCATCTCGAGCTAGTAGGCGGAAACGGGGCTCCCCTGGATGTGTGCGGGACCCACGTGCTTCCTCTCGAGTGGAGACGGGTATGTCGGGGAACTTCTGGAGTTGCAGCAATGGTTTGAAGGACCCTTTAGAAGTTCCAGTGGTTAGATGTGATTGGCCTCGAGAAGCCTCAGCGGAAATGGGCCTCATCTCGCCTGGAGGGCAAAACCTCCTGGATTTTCTCGAGTTGCGGCAGGTGCTCTCGACTTACGACGGGGACCTCAGGGACCCGCTCTGGTGGCGTCAGGAAAGGCCAATCCCCATGCGAGTTCCTCGGGGGCCTCTCGGGATTCCTCTCCCGTCGATGCCGGGGCCTAAGACCTTGTGTGGAGTCGGGGCCGGAACCTGAGGATTCCTCTCCAGTGCTGACATGGATCTTGGGGTACTTCTGGAGTCTCCCCAGGGGAGTCAGTCCTCGTCTCGAATGCGGGCATGCACTTGCGCTTTCCTCCAGAGCGGTAGCAGCAGTGTCACGCAGTCCGCCGCGTGGATCAAAGGATCTATGGTTTTCCCTCGAGTCTTTTCCACGAGGCTTTCCCACGAGGCTTTCCCACAGGGCTGTCCCACGTGCACACGTGGTGGGAGTCGATCCTCGGCTTGAACGTCAAGGCAGTGCAGGGAAAACAGGTTCCTCTGGAATGGACTGACACATCTCGGGGACTCTTGGAATGGTGTCACGGCCCTGGAGTTCCTCTCGCCTTTCCTGTGGAGAGCGCCTCCTCTTGAGATGCGACGGGAACGCCGGGAATTCTTTCCCTACGAAACAGGGAAAGGATCCCTCATCTCGAGCTAGGAGGCGGAAACGGGGCTCCCCTGGATGTGTGCGGGACCCCACGTGCTTCCTCTCGAGTGGAGACGGGTATGTCGGGGAACTTCTTGAGTTGCAGCAAGGGTGTGAAGGACCATTGGAAGTTCCACTAGTTAGATGTTATTAGCCTCGAGAAGCCTCAGCGGAAATGGGCCTCATCTCGCCTGGAGGGCCAAACCTCCTGGATTTTCTCGAGTTGTGGCAGGTGCTCTCGACTTACGACGGGGACCTCAGCGACCCGCTCTGGTGGCCTCAGGAAAGGCCAGTCCCCATGCGAGTTCCTCGGAGGCCTCTGGGGATTCCTCTCCCGTCGATGCCGGGGCCTATGTCCTTGTGTGGAGTCGGGGTCGGAAATTGAGGATTCCTCTCCAGTGCTGACATGGATCTTGGGGTACTTCTGGAGTCTCCCCAGGGGAGTCAGTCTTCGTCTCGAATGCGGGCATGCACTTGAGCTTTCCTCCAGAGCGGTAGCAGCAGTGTCACGTAGTCCGCCGCGTGGATCAAAGGATCTATGGTTTTCCCTCGAGTCTTTTCCACGAGGCTTTCCCACGAGGCTTTCCCACAGGGCTATCCCACGTGCACACGTGGTGGGAGTCGATCCTCGGCTTGAACGTCAAGGCAGTGCAGGGAAAACAGGTTCCTCTGGAATGGACTGACACATCTGGGGGACTCTTGGAATGGTGGCACGACCCTGGAGTTCCTCTCGCCTTTCCTGTGGAGAGCGCCTCCTCTTGAGATGCGATGGGAACGCCGGGAATTATTTCCCTATGAAACAGGGAAAGGATCCCTCATCTCGAGCTAGGAGGCGAAACGGTGCTCCCCTGGATGTGTGCGGGACAGGACGTGCTTCCTCTCGAGTGGAGACGGGTATGTCGGGGAACTTCTTGAGTTGCAGCAAGGGTGTGAAGGACCCTTTGGAAGTTCCAGTGGTTAGATGTGATTGGCCTCGAGAAGCCTCAGCGGAAATGGGCCTCATCTCGCCTGGAGGGCAAAACCTCCTGGATTTTCTCGAGTTGCGGCAGGTGCTCTCGACTTACGACGGGAACCTCAGGGACCCGCTCTGGTGGCCTCAGGAAAGGCCAGTCCCCATGCGAGTTCCTCGGGGGCCTCTCGGGATTCCTCTCCCGTCGATGCCGGGGCCTATGACCTTGTGTGGAGTCGGGGCCGGAACCTGAGGATTCCTCTCCAGTGCTGACATGGATCTTGGGGTACTTCTGGAGTCTCCCCAGGGGAGTCAGTCCTCGTCTCGAATGCGGGCATGTACTTGCGCTTTCCTCCAGAGCGGTAGAAGCAGTGTCACGCAGTCCGCCGCGTGGATCAAAGGATCTATGGTTTTCCTTCGAGTCTTTCCCACGAGGCTTTCCCACGAGGCTTTCCCACAGGGCCGTCCCACGTGCACACGTGGTGGGAGTGGATCCTCGGCTTGAACGTCAAGGCAGTGCAGGGAAAACAGGTTCCTCTGGAATGGACTGACACATCTGGGGGACTCTTGGAATGGTGGCACGACACTGGAGTTCCTCTCGCCTTTCCTGTGGAGAGCGCCTCCTCTTGAGATGCGACGGGAACGCCGGGAATTCTTTCCCTACGAAACAGGGAAAGGATCCCTCATCTCGATCTAGGAGGCGGAAACGGGGCTCCCCTGGATGTGTGCGGGACCCCACGTGCTTCCTATCGAGTGGAGACGGGTATGTCGGGGAACTTCTTGAGTAGCAGCAAGGGTGTGAAGGACCCTTTGGAAGTTCCAGTGGTTAGATGTGATTGGCCTCGAGAAGCCTCAGCGGAAATGGGCCTCATCTCGCCTGGAGGGCAAAACCTCCTGGATTTTCTCGAGTTGCGGCAGGTGCACTCGACTTACGACGGGGACCTCAGGGACCCGCTCTGGTGGCCTCAGGAAAGGCCAGTCCCCATGCGAGTTCCTCGGGGGCCTCTCGGGATTCCTCTCCCGTCGATGCCGGGGCCTACGACCTTGTGTGGAGTCATGGCCGGAACCTGAGGATTCCTCTCCAGTGCTGACATGGATCTTGGGGTACTTCTGGAGTCTCCCCAGGGGAGTCAGTCCTCATCTCGAATGCGGGCATGCACTTGCGCTTTCCTCCAGAGCGGTAGCAGCAGTGTCACGCAGTCCGCCGCGTGGATCAAAGGATCTATGGTTTTCCCTCGAGTCTTTCCCACGAGGCTTTCCCACGAGGCTTTCCCACAGGGCTGTCCCACGTGCACACGTGGTGGGAGTCGATCCTCGGCTTGAACGTCAAGGCAGTGCAGGGAAAACAGGTTCCTCTATAACGGACTGACACATCTGGGCGTCTCTTGGAATGGTGGCACGACCCTGGAGTTCCTCTCGCCTTTCCTGTGGAGAGCGCCACCTCTTGAGATGCGACGGGAACGCCGGGAATTCTTTCCCTACGAAACAGGGAAAGGATCCCTCATCTCGAGCTAGAAGGCGGAAACGGGGCTCCCCTGGATGGGTGCGGGACCCCACGTGCTTCCTCTCGAGTGGAGACGGGTATGTCGGGGAACTTCTTGAGTTGCAGCAATGGTGTGAAGGACCCTTTGGAAGTTCCAGCGGTTAGATGTGATTAGCCTCGAGAAGCCTCAGCGGAAATGGGCCTCATCTCGCCTGGAGGGCAAAACCTCCTGGATTTTCTCGAGTTGCGGCAGGTGCTTTCGACTTACGACGGGGACCTCAGGGAGCGCTCTGGTGGCCTCAGGAAAGGCCAGTCCCCATGCGAGTTCCTCGGGGGCCTCTCGGGATTCCTCTCCCGTCGATGCCGGGGCCTAAGACCCTGTGTGGAGTCGGGGCCGGAACCTGAGGATTCCTCTCCAGTGCTGACATGGATCTTGGGGTACTTCTGGAGCCTCCCCTGGGTAGTCAGTCCTCGTCTCGAATGCGTGCATGCACTTGCGCTTTCCTCCAGAGCGGTAGCAGCAGTGTCACGCAGTCCGCCGCGTGGATCAAAGGATCTATGGTTTTCCCTCGAGTCTTTCCCACGAGGCTTTCCCACGAGGCTTTCCCACGAGGCTTTCCCACAGGGCTGTCCCACGTGCACACGTGGTGGGAGTCGATCCTCGGCTTGAACGTCAAGGCAGTGAAGGGAAAACAGGTTCCTCTGGAATGGACTGACACATCTGGGGGACTCTTGGAATGGTGGCACGACCCTGGAGTTCCTCTCGCCTTTCCTGTGGAGAGCGCCTCCTCTTGAGATGCGACGGGAACGCCGGGAATTCTTTCCCTACGAAACAGGGAAAGGATCCCTCATCTCGAGCTAGGAGGCGGAAACGGGGCTCCCCTGGATGTGTGCGGGACCCCACGTGCTTCCTCTAGAGTGGAGACGGGTATGTCGGGGAAATTCTTGAGTTGCAACAAGGGTGTGAAGGACCCTTTGGAAGTTCCAGTGGTTAGACGTGATTAGCCTCGAGAAGCCTCAGCGGAAATGGGACTCATCTCGCCTGGAGGGCAAAACCTCCTGGATTTTCTCGAGTTGAGGCAGGTGCTCTCGACTTACGACTGGGACCTCAGGGACCCGCTCTGGTGGCCTCAGGAAAGGCCAGTCCCCATGCGAGTTTCTCGGGGGCCTCTCGGCATTCCTCTCCCGTCGATGCCGGGGCCTAAGACCTTGTGTGGAGTCGGGGCCGGAACCTGAGGATTCCTCTCCAGTGCTGACATGGATCTTGGGGTACTTCTGGAGTCTCCCCAGGGGAGTCAGTCCTCGTCTCGAATGCGGGCATGCACTTGCGCTTTCCTCCAGAGCGGTAGCAGCAGTGTCACGCAGTCCGCCGCGTGGATCAAAGGATCTATGGTTTTCCCTCGAGTCTTTCCCACGAGGCTTTCCCACGAGGCTTTCCCACAGGGCTGTCTCACGTGCACAGGTGGTGGGAGTGGATCCTCGGTTTGAACGTCAAGGCAGTGAAGGGAAAACAGGTTCCTCTGGAATGGACTGACACATCTGGGGGACTCTTGGAATGGTGGCACGACCCTGGAGTTCCTCTCGCCTTTCCTGTGGAGAGCGCCTCCTCTTGAGATGCGACGGGAACGCCGGGAATTCTTTCCCTACGAAACAGGGAAAGGATCCCTCATCTCGAGCTAGGAGGCGGAAACGGGTCTCCCCTGGATGTGTGCGGGACCCCACGTGCTTCCTCTCGAGTGGAGACGGGTATGTCGGGGAACTTCTTGAGTTGCAGCAAGGGTGTGAAGGACCCTTTGGAAGTTCCAGTGGTTAGACGTGATTAGCCTCGAGAAGCCTCAGCGGAAATGGGCCTCATCTCGCCTGGAGGGCAAAACCTCCTGGATTTTCTCGAGTTGCGGCAGGTGCTCTCGACTTACGACGGGGACCTCAGGGACCCGCTCTGGTGGCCTCAGGAAAGGCCAGTCCCCATGCGAGTTCCTCGGGGGCCTCTCGGCATTCCTCTCCCGTCGATGCCGGGGCCTAATACCTTGTGTGGAGTCGGGGCCGGAACCTGAGGATTCCTCTCCAGTGCTGACATGGATCTTGGGGTACTTCTGGAGTCTCCCCAGGGGAGTCAGTCCTCGTCTCGAATGCGGGCATGCACTTGCACTTTCCTCCAGAGCGGTAGCAGCAGTGTCACGCAGTCCGCCGCGTGGATCAAAGGATCTATGGTTTTCCCTCGAGTTTTTCCCACGAGGCTTTCCCACGAGGCTTTCCCACAGGGCTGTCCCACGTGCACACGTGGTGGGAGTCGATCCTCGGCTTGAACGTCAAGGCAGTGCAGGGAAAACAGGTTCCTCTGGAATGGACTGACACATCTGGGGGACTCTTGGAATGGTGGCACGACCCTGGAGTTCCTCTCGCCTTTCCTGTGGAGAGCGCCTCCTCTTGAGATGCGACGGGAACGCCGGGAATTCTTTCCCTACGAAACAGGGAAAGGATCCCTCATCTCGAGCTAGGAGGCGGAAACGGGGCTCCCCTGGATGTGTGCGGGACCGCACGTGCTTCCTCTCGAGTGGAGACGGGTATGTCGGGGAACTTCTTGAGTTGCAGCAAGAGTGTGAAGGACCCTTTGGAAGTTCCAGTGGTTAGACGTGATTAGCCTCGAGAAGCCTCAGCGGAAATGGGCCTCATCTCGCCTGGAGGGCAAAACCTCCTGGATTTTCTCGAGTTGCGGCAGGTGCTCTCGACTTACGACGGGGACCTCAGGGACCCGCTCTGGTGGCCTCAGGAAAGGCCAGTCCCCATGCGAGTTCCTCGGGGGCCTCTCGGGATTCCTCTCCCGTCGATGCCGGGGCCTAAGACCTTGTGTGGAGTCGGGGCCGGAACCTGAGGATTCCTCTCCAGTGCTGACATGGATCTTGGGGTACTTCTGGAGTCTCCCCAGGGGAGTCAGTCCTCGTCTCGAATGCGGGCATGCACTTGCGCTTTCCTCCAGAGCGGTAGCAGCAGTGTCACGCAGTCCGCCGCGTGGATCAAAGGATCTATGGTTTTCCCTCGAGTCTTTCCCACGAGTCTTTCCCACGAGGCTTTCCCACGAGGCTTTCCCGCAGGGCTGTCCCACGTGCACACGTGGTGGGAGTGGATCCTCGGCTTGAACATCAAGGCAGTGCAGGGAAAACAGGTTCCTCTGGAATGGACTGACACATCTGGGGGACTCTTGGAATGGTGGCACGACCCTGGAGTTCCTCTCGCCTTTCCTGTGGAGAGCGCCTCCTCTTGAGATGCGACGGGAACGCCGGGAATTCTTTCCCTACGAAACAGGGAAAGGATCCCTCATCTCGAGCTAGGAGGCGGAAACGGGGCTCCCCTGGATATGTGCGGGACCCCACGTGCTTTCTCTCGAGTGGAGACGGGTATGTCGGGGAACTTCTTGATTTGCAGCAAGGGTGTGAAGGACCCTTTGGAAGTTCCAGTGGTTAGACGTGATTAGGCTCCAGAAGCCTCAGCGGAAATGGGCCTCATCTCGCCTGGAGGGCAAAACCTCCTGGATTTTCTCGAGTTGCGGCAGGTGCTCTCGACTTACGACGGGGACCTCAGGAACCCGCTCTGGTGGCCTCAGGAAAGGCCAGTCCCCAGGCGAGTTCCTCGGGGGCCTCTCGGGATTCCTCTCCCGTCGATGCCGGAGCCTAAGACCTTGTGTGGAGTCGGGGCCGGAACCTGAGGATTCCTCTCCAGTGCTGACATGGATCTTGGGGTACTTCTGGAGTCTCTTCAGGGGAGTCAGTCCTCGTCTCGAATGCGGGCATGCACTTGCGCTTTCCTCCAGAGCGGTAGCAGCAGTGTCACGCAGTCCGCCGCGTGGATCAAAGGATCTATGGTTTTCCCTCGAGTCTTTCCCACGAGGCTTTCCCACGAGGCTTTCCCACAGGTCTGTCCCACGTGCACACGTGGTGGGAGTCGATCCTCGGCTTGAACGTCAAGGCAGTGCAGGGAAAACAGGTTCCTCTGGAATGGACTGACACATCTGGGGGTCTCTTGGAATGGTGCCACGAGCCTGGAGTTCCTCTCTCCTTTCCTGTGAAAAGCGCCACCTCTGGACTTGCGACGGGAACGCCGGGAATTCTTTCCCTACGAAACAGGGAAAGGATCCCTCATCTCGAGCTAGGAGGCAGAAACGGGGCTCCCCTGGATGTGTGCGGGACCCCACGTGCTTCCTCTCGAGTGGAGACGGGTATGTCGCGGAACAGCTTGAGTTGCAGCAAGGGTGTGAAGGACCCTATGGAAGTTCCAGTGGTTAGATGTGATTAGCCTCGAGAAGACTCAGCGGAAATGGGCCTCATCTCGCCTGGAGGGCAAATCCTCCTGGATTTTCTCGAGTTGCGGCAGGTGCTCTCGACTTACGATGGGGACCTCAGGGACCCGCTCTGGTGGCCTCAGGAAAGGCCAGTCCCCATGCGAGTTCCTCGGGGGCCTCTCGGGATTCCTCTCCCGTCGATGAGGGGCCTAAGACCTTGTGTGGAGTCGGGGCCGGAACCTGAGGATTCCTCTCCAGTGCTGACATGGATCTTGGGGTACTTCTGGAGTCTCCCCAGGGGAGTCAGTCCTCGTCTCGAATGCGGGCATGCACTTGCGCTTTCCTCCAGAGCGGTAGCAGCAGTGTCACGCAGTCCGCCGCGTGGATCAAAGGATCTATTGTTTCCCTCGAGTCTTTCCCACGAGGCTTTCCCACGAGGCTTTCCCACAGGGCTGTCCCACGTGCACACGTGGTGGGAGTCGATCCTCGGCTTGAACGTCAAGGCAGTGCAGGGAAAACAGGTTCCTCTGGAATGGACTGACACATCTGGGGGACTCTTGGAATGGTGGCACGACCCTGGAGTTCCTCTCGCCTTTCCTGTGGAGAGCGCCTCCTCTTGAGATGCGACGGGAACGCCGGGAATTCTTTCCCTACGAAACAGGGAAAGGATCCCTCATCTCGAGCTAGGAGGCGGAAACGGGGCTCCCCTGGATGTGTGCGGGAGCCCACGTGCTTCCTCTCGAGTGGAGACGGGTATGTCGGGGAACTTCTTGAGTTGCAGCAAGGGTGTGAAGGACCCTTCGGACGTTCCAGTGGTTAGATGTGATTAGCCTCGAGAAGACTCAGCGGAAATGGGCCTCATCTCGCCTGGAGGGCAAAACCTCCTGGATTTTCTCGAGTTGCGGCAGGTGCTCTCGACTTACGACGAGGACCTCAGGGACCCGCTCTGGTGGCCTCAGGAAAGGCCAGTCCCCATGCGAGTTCCTCGGGGGCCTCTCGGGATTCCTCTCCCGTCGATGCCGGGGCCTAAGACCTTGTGTGGAGTCGGGGCCGGAAACTGAGGATTCCTCTCCAGTGCTGACATGGAACTTGGGGTACTTCTGGAGTCTCCCCAGGGGAGTCAGTCCTCGTCTCGAATGGGGGCATGCACTTGCGCTTTCCTCCATAGCGGTAGCAGCAGTGTCACGCAGTCCGCCGCGTGGATCAAAGGATCTATGGTTTTCCCTCGAGTCTTTCCCACGAGGCTTTCCCACAGGGCTGTCCCACGTGCACACGTGGTGGGAGTCGATCCTTGGCTTGAATGTCAAGGCAGTGCAGGGAAAACAGGTTCCTCTGGAATGGACTGACACATCTGGGGGACTCTTGGAATGGTGGCACGACCCTGGAGTTCCTCTCAACTTTCCTGTGGAGAGCGCCTCCTCTTGAGATGCGACGGGAACGCCGGGAATTCTTTCCCTACGAAACAGGGAAAGGATCCCTCATCTCGAGCTAGGAGGCGGAAACGGGGCTCCCCTGGATGTGTGCGGGACCCCACGTGCTTCCTCTCGAGTGGAGACGGGTATGTTGGGGACCTTCTTGAGTTGCAGCAAGGGTGTGAAGGACCCTTTGGAAGTTCCAGTGGTTAGATGTGATTAGCCTCGAGAAGCCTCAGCGGAAATGGGCCTCATCTCGCCTGGAGGGCAAAACCTCCTGGATTTTCTCGATTTGCGGCAGGTGCTCTCGACTTACGACGGGGAACTCAGGGACACGCTCTGGTGGCCTCAGGAAAGGCCAGTCCCCATGCGAGTTCCTCGGGGGCCTCTCGGGATTCCTCTCCCGTCGATGCCGGGGCCTAAGACCTTGTGTGGAGTCGGGGCCGGAACCTGAGGATTCCTCTCCAGTGCTGACATGGATCTTGGGGTACTTCTGGAGTCTCCCCAGGGGAGTCAGTCCTCGTCTCGAATGCGGGCATGCACTTGCGCTTTCCTCCAGAGCGGTAGCAGCAGTGTCACGCAGTCCGCCGCGTGGATCAAAGGATCTATGGTTTTCCCTCGAGTCTTTCCCACGAGGCTTTCCCACGAGGCTTTCCCACAGGGCTGTCCCACGTGCACACGTGGTGAGAGTCGATCCTCGGCTTGAACGTCAAGGCAGTGCAGGGAAAACAGGTTCCTCTGGAATGGACTGACACATCTGGGGGACTCTTGGAATGGTGGCACGACCCTGGAGTTCCTCTCGCCTTTCCTGTGGAGAGCGCCTCCTTTTGAGATGCGACGGGAACGCCGGGAATTCTTTCCCTACGAAACAGGGAAAGGATCCCTCATCTCGAGCTAGGAGGCGGAAAAGGGGCTCCCCTGGATGCGTGCCGGACCCCACGTGCTTCCTCTCCAGTGGAGACGGGTATGTCGGGGAACTTCTTGAGTTTCAGCAAGGGTGTGAAGGACCCTTTGGAAGTTCCAGTGGTTAGATGTGATTGGCCTCGAGAAGCCTCAGCAGAAATGGGCTTCATCTCGCCTGGAGGGCAAAACCGCCTGGATTTTCTCGAGTTGCGGCAGGTGCTCTCGACTTACGACGAGGACCTCAGGGACCCGCTCTGGTGGCCTCAGGAAAGGCCAGTCCCCATGCGAGTTCCTCTGGGGATTCCTCTCCCGTCGATGCCGGGGCCTAAGACCTTGTGTGAAGTCGGGGCCGGAACCTGAGGATTCCTCTCCAGTGCTGACATGGATCTTGGGGTACTTCTGGAGTCTCCCCAGGGGAGTCAGTCCTCGTCTCGAATGCGGGCATGCAATTGCGCTTTCCTCCAGAGCCGTAGCAGCAGTGTCACGGAGCCCGCCGCGTGGATCAAAGGATCTATGGTTTTCCCTCGAGTCTTTCCCACTAGGCTTTCCCACGAGGCTTTCCCACAGGTCTGTCCCACGTGCACACGTGGTGGGAGTTGATCCTCGGCTTGAAAGTCAAGGCAGTGCAGGGAAAACAGGTTCCTCTGTAATGGACTGACACATCTGGGGGTCTCTTGGAATGGTGGCACGACCCTGGAGTTCCTCTCCCCTTTCCTGTGGAGAGCGCCTCCTCTTGAGATGCGACGGGAACGCCGGGAATTCTTTCCCTACGAAACAGGGAAAGGATCCCTCATCTCGAGCTAGGAGGCGAAACGGGGCTCCCCTGAATGTGTGCGGGACACCACGTGCTTCCTCTCTAGTGGAGACGGGTATGTCGGGGAACTTCTTGAGCTGCAGCAAGGGTGTGAAGGACCCTTTGGAAGTTCCAGTGGTTCGATGTGATTGGCCTCGAGAAGCCTCAGCGGAAATGGGCCTCATCTCGCCTGGAGGGCAAAACCTCCTGGATTTTCTCGAGTTGCGGCAGGTGCTCTCGACTTACGACGGGGACCTCAGGGACCCGCTCTGGTGGCCACAGGAAAGGCCAGTCCCCATGCGAGTTCCTCGGGGGCCTCTGGGGATTCCTCTCCCGTCGATGCCGGGGCCTAAGACCTTGTGTGGAGTCGGGGCCGGAACCTGAGGATTCCTCTCCAGTGCTGACATGGATCTTGGGGTACTTCTGGAGTCTCCCCAGGGGAGTCAGTCCTCGTCTCGAATGCGGGCATGCACTTGCGCTTTCCACCAGAGTGGTAGCAGCAGTGTCATGCAGTCCGCCGCGTGGATCAAAGGATCTATGGTTTTCCCTCGAGTCTTTCCCACGAGGCTTTCCCACGAGGCTTTCCCACAGGGCTGTCCCACGTGCACACGTGGTGGGAGTCGATCCTCGGCTTGAACGTCAAGGCAGTGCAGGGAAAACAGGTTCCTCTGGAATGGACTGACACATCTGGGGGACTCTTGGAATGGTGGCACGACCCTGGAGTTCCTCTCGCCTTTCCTGTGGAGAGCGCCTCCTCTTGAGATGCGACGGGAACGCCGGGAATTCTTTACCTACGAAACAGGGAAAGGATCCCTCATCTCGAGCTAGGAGGCGGAAACGGGGCTCCCCTGGATGTGTGCCGGACCCCACGTCCTTCCTCTCGAGTGGAGACGGGTATGTCGGGGAACTTCTTTAGTCGCAGCAAGGGTGTGAAGGACCCGTTGGAAGTTCCAGTATTTAGAGGTGATTAGCCTCGAGAAGCCTCAGCGGAAATGGGCCTCATCTCGCCTGGAGGGCAAAACCTCCTGGATTTTCTCGAGTTGCGGCAGGTGCTCTCGACTTACGACGGGGACCTCAGGGACCCGCTCTGGTGGCCTCAGGAAAGGCCAGTCCCCATGCGAGTTCCTCGGGGGCCTCTGGGGATTCCTCTCCCATCGATGCCGGTGCCTAAGACCTTGTGTGGAGTCGGGGCCGGAACCTGAGGATTCCTCTCCAGTGCTGACATGGATCTTGGGGTACTTCTGGAGTCTCCCCAGGGGAGTCAGTCCTCGTCTCAAATGCGGGCATGCACTTGCGCTTTCCTCCAGAGCGGTAGCAGCAGTGTCACGCAGTCCGCCGCGTGGATCAAAGGATCTATGGTTTTCCCTCTAGTCTTTCCCACGCGGCTTTCCCACAGGGCTGTCCCACGTGCACACGTGGTGGGAGTCGATCCTTGGCTTGAACGTCAAGGCAGTGCAGGGAAAACAGGTTCCTCTGGAATGGACTGACACATCTGGGGGACTCTTGGAATGGTGGCACGACCCTGGAGTTCCTCTCAACTTTCCTGTGGAGAGCGCCTCCTCTTGAGATGCGACGGGAACGCCGGGAATTCTTTCCCTACGAAACAGGGAAAGGATCCCTCATCTCGAGCTAGGAGGTGGAAACCGGGCTCCCCTGGATGTGTGGGGGACCCTCGTACTTCCCCTCGAGTGGAGACGGGTATGTCGGGGAACTTCTTGAGTTGCAGCAAGGGTGTGAAGGACCCTTTGGAAGTTCCAGTGGTTAGATGTGATTGGCCTCGAGAAGCCTCAGCGGAAATGGGCCTCATCTCTCCTGGAGGGCAAAACCTCCTGGATTTTCTCGAGTTGCGGCAGGTGCTCTCGACTTACGACGGGGACCTCAGGAAACCGCTCTGGTGGCCTCAGGAAAGGCCAGTCCCCATGCGAGTTCCTCGGGGGCGTCTCGGGATTCCTCTCCCGTCGATGCCGGGGCATAAGACCTTGTGTGGAGTCGGGGCCGGAACCTGAGGATTCCTCTCCAGTGCTGACATGGATCTTGGGGTATTTCTGGAGTCTCCCCAGGGGAGTCAGTCCTCGTCTCGAATGCGGGCATGCACTTGCGCTTTCCTCCAGAGCGGTAGCAGCAGTGTCACGCAGTCTGACGCGTGGATCAAAGGATCTATGGTTTTCCCTCGAGTCTTTCCCACGAAGCTTTCCCACGAGGCTTTCCCACAGGGCTGTCCCACGTGCACACGTGGTGGGAGTCGATCCTCGGCTTGAACGTCAAGGCAGTGCAGGGAAAACAGGTTCCTCTGGAATGGACTGACACATCTGGGGGACTCTTGGAATGGTGGCACGACCCTGGAGTTCCTCTCGCCTTTCCTGTGGAGAGCGCCTCCTCTTGAGATGCGACGGGAACCCCGGGAATTCTTTCCCTACGAAACAGGGAAAGGATCCCTCATCTCGATCTAGGAGGCGGAAACGGGGCTCCCCTGGATGTGTGCGGGACCCCACGTGCTTCCTCTCGAGTGGAGACGGGTATGTCGGGGAACTTCTTGAGTTGCAGCAATGGTGTGAAGGACCCTTTGGAAGTTCCAGTGGTTAGATGTGATTGGCCTCGAGAAGCCTCAGCGGAAATGGGCCTCATCTCGCCTGGAGGGCAAAACCTCCTGGATTTTCTCGAGTTGCGGCAGGTGCTCTCGACTTACGACGGGGACCTCAGGGACCCGGTCTGGTGGCCTCAGGAAAGGCCAGTCCCCATGCGAGTTCCTCGGGGGCCTCTGGGGATTCCTCTCCCGTCGATGCCGGTGCCTAAGACCTTGTGTGGAGTCGGGGCCGGAACCTGAGGATTCCTCTCCAGTGCTGACATGGATCTTGGGGTACTTCTGGAGTCTCCCCAGGGGAGTCAGTCCTCGTCTCAAATGCGGGCATGCACTTGCGCTTTCCTCCAGAGCGGTAGCAGCAGTGTCACGCAGTCCGCCGCGTGGATCAAAGGATCTATGGTTTTCCCTCTAGTCTTTCCCACGCGGCTTTCCCACAGGGCTGTCCCACGTGCACACGTGGTGGGAGTCGATCCTTGGCTTGAACGTCAAGGCAGTGCAGGGAAAACAGGTTCCTCTGGAATGGACTGACACATCTGGGGGACTCTTGGAATGGTGGCACGACCCTGGAGTTCCTCTCAACTTTCCTGTGGAGAGCGCCTCCTCTTGAGATGCGACGGGAACGCCGGGAATTCTTTCCCTACGAAACAGGGAAAGGATCCCTCATCTCGAGCTAGGAGGTGGAAACCGGGCTCCCCTGGATGTGTGGGGGACCCTCGTACTTCCCCTCGAGTGGAGACGGGTATGTCGGGGAACTTCTTGAGTTGCAGCAAGGGTGTGAAGGACCCTTTGGAAGTTCCAGTGGTTAGATGTGATTGGCCTCGAGAAGCCTCAGCGGAAATGGGCCTCATCTCTCCTGGAGGGCAAAACCTCCTGGATTTTCTCGAGTTGCGGCAGGTGCTCTCGACTTACGACGGGGACCTCAGGAAACCGCTCTGGTGGCCTCAGGAAAGGCCAGTCCCCATGCGAGTTCCTCGGGGGCGTCTCGGGATTCCTCTCCCGTCGATGCCGGGGCATAAGACCTTGTGTGGAGTCGGGGCCGGAACCTGAGGATTCCTCTCCAGTGCTGACATGGATCTTGGGGTATTTCTGGAGTCTCCCCAGGGGAGTCAGTCCTCGTCTCGAATGCGGGCATGCACTTGCGCTTTCCTCCAGAGCGGTAGCAGCAGTGTCACGCAGTCTGACGCGTGGATCAAAGGATCTATGGTTTTCCCTCGAGTCTTTCCCACGAAGCTTTCCCACGAGGCTTTCCCACAGGGCTGTCCCACGTGCACACGTGGTGGGAGTCGATCCTCGGCTTGAACGTCAAGGCAGTGCAGGGAAAACAGGTTCCTCTGGAATGGACTGACACATCTGGGGGACTCTTGGAATGGTGGCACGACCCTGGAGTTCCTCTCGCCTTTCCTGTGGAGAGCGCCTCCTCTTGAGATGCGACGGGAACCCCGGGAATTCTTTCCCTACGAAACAGGGAAAGGATCCCTCATCTCGATCTAGGAGGCGGAAACGGGGCTCCCCTGGATGTGTGCGGGACCCCACGTGCTTCCTCTCGAGTGGAGACGGGTATGTCGGGGAACTTCTTGAGTTGCAGCAATGGTGTGAAGGACCCTTTGGAAGTTCCAGTGGTTAGATGTGATTGGCCTCGAGAAGCCTCAGCGGAAATGGGCCTCATCTCGCCTGGAGGGCAAAACCTCCTGGATTTTCTCGAGTTGCGGCAGGTGCTCTCGACTTACGACGGGGACCTCAGGGACCCGGTCTGGTGGCCTCAGGAAAGGCCAGTCCCCATGCGAGTTCCTCGGGGGCCTCGCGGGATTCCTCTCCCGTCGATGCCGGGGCCTAAGACCTTGTGTGGAGTCGGGGCCGGAACCTGAGGATTCCTCTCCAGTGCTGACATGGATCTTGGGGTACTTCTGGAGTCTCCCCAGGGGAGTCAGTCCTCGTCTCGAATGCGGGCATGCACTTGCGCTTCCCTCCAGAGCGGTAGCAGCAGTGTCACGCAGTCTGCCGCGTGGATCAAAGGATGTTTGGTTTTCCCTCGAGTCTTTCCCACGAGGCTTTCCCACGAGGCTTTCCCACAGGGCTGTCCCACGTGCACACGTGGTGGGAGTCGATCCTCGGCTTGAACGTCAAGGCAGTGCAGGGAAAACAGGTTCCTCTGGAATGGACTGACACATCTGGGGGACTCTGGAATGGTGGCACGACCCTGGAGTTCCTCTCGCCTTTCCTGTGGAGAGCGCCTCCTCTTGAGATGCGCCGGGAACGCCGGGAATTCTTTCCCTACGAAACAGGGAAAGGATCCCTCATCTCGAGCTAGGAGGCGGAAAGGGGGCTCCCCTGGATGTGTGCGTGACCCACGTGCTTCCTCTCGAGTGGAGACGGGTATGTCGGGGAACTTCTTGAGTTGCAGCAAGGGTGTGAAGGACCCTTTGGAAGTTACAGTGGTTAGACGTGATTAGCCTCGAGAAGCCTCAGCGGAAATGGGCCTCATCTCGCCTGGAGGGCAAAACCTCCTGGATTCTCTCGAGTTGCGGCAGGTGCTCTCGACTTACGACGGGTACCTCAGGGACCCGCTCTGGTGGCCTCAGGAAAGGCCAGTCCCCATGCGAGTTCCTCGGGGCCTCTCGGGATTCCTCTCCCGTCGATGCCGGGGCCTAAGACCTTGTGTGGAGTCGGGGCCGGAACCTGAGGATTCCTCTCCAGTGCTGACATGGATCTTGGGGTACTTCTGGAGTCTCCCCAGGGGAGTCAGTCCTCGTCTCGAATGCGGGCATGCACTTGCGCTTTCCTCCAGAGCGGTAGCAGCAGTGTCACGCAGTCAGCCGCGTGGATTAAAGGATCTATGGTTTTCCCTCGAGTCTTTCCCACGAGGCTTTCCCACGAGGCTTTCCCACAGGGCTGTCCCACGTGCACACGTGGTGGGAGTCGATCCTCGGCTTGAACGTCAAGGCAGTGCAGGGAAAACAGGGTCCTCTGGAATGGACTACACATCTGGGGGACTCTTGGAATGGTGGCACGACCCTGGAGTTCCTCTCGCCTTTCCTGTGGAGAGCGCCTCCTCTTGAGATGCGACGGGAACGCCGGGAATTCTTTCCCTACGAAACAGGGAAAGGATCCCTCATCTCGAGCTAGGAGGCGGAAACGGGGCTCCCCTGGATGTGTGCGGGACCCCACGTGCTTCCTCTCGAGTGCAGACGGGTATGTCGGGGAACTTCTTGAGTTGCAGCAAGGGTGTGAAGGACCCTTTGGAAGTTCCAGTGGTTAGACGTGATTGGCCTCGAGAAGCCTCAGCGTAAATGGGCCTCATCTCGCCTGGAGGGCAAAACCTCCTGGATTTTCTCGAGTTGCGGCAGGTGCTCTCGACTTACGACGGGGACCTCAGGGAACCGCTCTGGTGGCCTCAGGAAAGGCCAGTCCCCATGCGAGTTCCTCGGGGGCCTCTCGGGATTCCTCTCCCGTCGATGCCGGGGCATAAGACCTTGTGTGGAGTCGGGGCCGGAACCTGAGGATTCCTCTCCAGTGCTGACATGGATCTTGGGGTACTTCTGGAGTCTCCCCAGGGGAGTCAGTCCTCGTCTCGAATGCGGGCATGCACTTGCGCTTTCCTCCAGAGCGGTAGCAGCAGTGTCACGCAGTCCGCCGCGTGGATCAAAGGATCTATGGTTTTCCCTCGAGTCTTTCCCAAGAGGCTTTCCCACAGGGCTGTCCCACGTGCACACGTGGTGGGAGTCGATCCTCGACTTGAACGTCAAGGCAGTGCAGGGAAAACAGGTTCCTCTGGAATGGACTGACACATCTGGGGGACTCTTGGAATGGTGGCATCACCCTGGAGTTCCTCTCGCCTTTCCTGTGGAGAGCGCCTCCTCTTGAGATGCGACGGGAACGCCGGGAATTCTTTCCCTACGAAACAGGGAAAGGATCCCTCATCTCGAGTTAGGAGGCGGAAACGGGTCTCCCCTGGATGTGTGCGGGACACCACGTGCTTCCTCTCGAGTGCAGACGGGTATGTCGGGGAACTTCTTGAGTTGCAGCAAGGGTGTGAAGGACCCTTTGGAAGTTCCAGTGGTTAGACGTGATTGGCCTCGAGAAGCCTCAGCGGAAATGGGCCTCATCTCGCCTGGAGGGCAAAACCTCCTGGATTTTCTCGAGTTGCGGCAGGTGCTCTCGACTTACGACGGGGACCTCAGGGACCCGCTCTGGTGGCCTCAGGAAAGGCCAGTCCCCATGCGAGTTCCTCGGGGGCCTCTCGGGATTCCTCTCCCGTCGATGCCGGGGCCTAAGACCTTGTGTGGAGTCGGGGCCGGAACCTGAGGATTCCTCTCCAGTGCTGACATGGATCTTGGGGTACTTCTAGAGTCTCCCCAGGGGAGTCAGTCCTCGTCTCAAATGCGGGCATGCATTGCGCTTTCCTCCAGAGCGGTAACAGCAGTGTCACGCAGTCCGCCGCGTGGATCAAAGGATCTATGGTTTTCTCTCGAGTCTTTCCCACGAGGCTTTCCCACAGGGCTGTCCCACGTGCACACGTGGTGGGAGTCGATCCTCGGCTTGAACGTCAAGGCACTGCAGGGAAAACAGGTTCCTCTGGAATGGACTGACTCATCTGGGGGACTCTTGGAATGGTGGCACGACCCTGGAGTTCCTCTCGCCTTTCCTGTGGAGAGCGCCTCATCTTGAGATGCGACGGGAACGCCGGGAATTCTTTCCCTACGAAACAGGGAAAGGATCCCTCTTCTCGAGCTAGGAGGCGGAAACGGGGCTCCCCTGGATGTGTGCGGGACCCCACGTGCTTCCTCTCGAGTGCAGACAGGTATGTCGGGGAACTTCTTGAGTTGCAGCAATGGTGTGAAGGACCCTTTGGAAGTTCCAGTGGTTAGATGTGATTGGCCTCGAGGAGCCTCAGCGGAAATGGGCCTCATCTGGCCTGGAGGGCAAAACCTCCTGGATTTTCTCGAGTTGCGGCAGGTGCTCTCGACTTACGACGGGGACCTCAGGGACCCGCTCTGGTGGCCTCAGGAAAGGCCAGTCCCCATGCGAGTTCCTCGGGGGCCTCTCGGGATTCCTCTCCCGTCGATGCCGGGGCCTAAGACCTTGTGTGGAGTCGGGGCCGGAACCTGAGGATTCCTCTCCAGTGCTGACATGGATCTTGGGGTACTTCTGGAGTCTCCCCAGGGGAGTCAGTCCTCGTCTCGAATGCGGGCATGCACTTGCGCTTCCCTCCAGAGCGGTAGCAGCAGTGTCACGCAGTCCGCCGCGTGGATCAAAGGATGTTTGGTTTTCCCTCGAGTCTTTCCCACGAGGCTTTCCCACGAGGCTTTCCCACAGGGCTGTCCCACGTGCACACGTGGTGGGAGTCGATCCTCGGCTTGAACGTCAAGGCAGTGCAGGGAAAACAGGTTCCTCTGGAATGGACTGACACATCTGGGGGACTCTTGGAATGGTGGCACGACCCTGGAGTTCCTCTCGCCTTTCCTGTGGAGAGCGCCTCCTCTTGAGATGCGACGGGAACGCCGGGAATTCTTTCCCTACGAAACAGGGAAAGGATCCCTCATCTCGAGCTAGGAGGCGGAAAGGGGGCTCCCCTGGATGTGTGCGGGACCCACGTGCTTCCTCTCGAGTGGAGACGGGTATGTCGGGGAACTTCTTGAGTTGCAGCAAGGGTGTGAAGGACCCTTTGGAAGTTCCAGTGGTTAGACGTGATTGGCCTCGAGAAGCCTCAGCGGAAATGGGTCTCATCTCGCATGGAGGGCAAAACCTCCTGGATATTCTCGAGTTGCGGCAGGTGCTCTCGACTTACGACGGGGACCTCAGGGACCCGCTCTGGTGGCCTCAGGAAAGGCCAGTCCCCATGCGAATTCCTCGGGGGCCTCTCGGGATTCCTCTCCCGTCGATGCCGGGGCCTAAGACCTTGTGTGTAGTCGGGGCCGGAACCTGAGGATTCCTCTCCAGTGCTGACATGGATCTTGGGGTACTTCTGGAGTCTCCCCAGGGGAGACAGTCCTCGTCTCGAATGCGGGCATGCACTTGCGCTTTCCTCCAGAGCGGTAGCAGCAGTGTCACGCAGTCCGCCGCGTGGATCAAAGGATCTATGGTTTTCCCTCGAGTCTTTCCCACGAGGCTTTCCCACGAGGCTTTCCCACAGGGCTGTCCCACGTGCACACGTGGTGGGAGTCGATCCTCGGCTTGAACGTCAAGGCAGTGCAGGGAAAACAGGGTCCTCTGGAATGGACTGACACATCTGGGGGACTCTTGGAATGGTGGCACGACCCTGGAGTTCCTCTCGCCTTTCCTGTGGAGAGCGCCTCCTCTTGAGATGCGACGGGAACGCCGGGAATTCTTTCCCTACGAAACAGGGAAAGGATCCCTCATCTCGAGCTAGGAGGCGGAAACGGGGCTCCCCTGGATGTGTGCGGGACCCCACGTGCTTCCTCTCGAGTGCAGACGGGTATGTCGGGGAACTTCTTGAGTTGCAGCAAGGGTGTGAAGGACCCTTTGGAAGTTCCAGTGGTTAGACGTGATTGGCCTCGAGAAGCCTCAGCGTAAATGGGCCTCATCTCGCCTGGAGGGCAAAACCTCCTGGATTTTCTCGAGTTGCGGCAGGTGCTCTCGACTTACGACGGGGACCTCAGGGAACCGCTCTGGTGGCCTCAGGAAAGGCCAGTCCCCATGCGAGTTCCTCGGGGGCCTCTCGGGATTCCTCTCCCGTCGATGCCGGGGCATAAGACCTTGTGTGGAGTCGGGGCCGGAACCTGAGGATTCCTCTCCAGTGCTGACATGGATCTTGGGGTACTTCTGGAGTCTCCCCAGGGGAGTCAGTCCTCGTCTCGAATGCGGGCATGCACTTGCGCTTTCCTCCAGAGCGGTAGCAGCAGTGTCACGCAGTCCGCCGCGTGGATCAAAGGATCTATGGTTTTCCCTCGAGTCTTTCCCAAGAGGCTTTCCCACAGGGCTGTCCCACGTGCACACGTGGTGGGAGTCGATCCTCGACTTGAACGTCAAGGCAGTGCAGGGAAAACAGGTTCCTCTGGAATGGACTGACACATCTGGGGGACTCTTGGAATGGTGGCATCACCCTGGAGTTCCTCTCGCCTTTCCTGTGGAGAGCGCCTCCTCTTGAGATGCGACGGGAACGCCGGGAATTCTTTCCCTACGAAACAGGGAAAGGATCCCTCATCTCGAGTTAGGAGGCGGAAACGGGTCTCCCCTGGATGTGTGCGGGACACCACGTGCTTCCTCTCGAGTGCAGACGGGTATGTCGGGGAACTTCTTGAGTTGCAGCAAGGGTGTGAAGGACCCTTTGGAAGTTCCAGTGGTTAGACGTGATTGGCCTCGAGAAGCCTCAGCGGAAATGGGCCTCATCTCGCCTGGAGGGCAAAACCTCCTGGATTTTCTCGAGTTGCGGCAGGTGCTCTCGACTTACGACGGGGACCTCAGGGACCCGCTCTGGTGGCCTCAGGAAAGGCCAGTCCCCATGCGAGTTCCTCGGGGGCCTCTCGGGATTCCTCTCCCGTCGATGCCGGGGCCTAAGACCTTGTGTGGAGTCGGGGCCGGAACCTGAGGATTCCTCTCCAGTGCTGACATGGATCTTGGGGTACTTCTAGAGTCTCCCCAGGGGAGTCAGTCCTCGTCTCAAATGCGGGCATGCATTGCGCTTTCCTCCAGAGCGGTAACAGCAGTGTCACGCAGTCCGCCGCGTGGATCAAAGGATCTATGGTTTTCTCTCGAGTCTTTCCCACGAGGCTTTCCCACAGGGCTGTCCCACGTGCACACGTGGTGGGAGTCGATCCTCGGCTTGAACGTCAAGGCAGTGCAGGGAAAACAGGTTCCTCTGGAATGGACTGACTCATCTGGGGGACTCTTGGAATGGTGGCACGACCCTGGAGTTCCTCTCGCCTTTCCTGTGGAGAGCGCCTCATCTTGAGATGCGACGGGAACGCCGGGAATTCTTTCCCTACGAAACAGGGAAAGGATCCCTCTTCTCGAGCTAGGAGGCGGAAACGGGGCTCCCCTGGATGTGTGCGGGACCCCACGTGCTTCCTCTCGAGTGCAGACAGGTATGTCGGGGAACTTCTTGAGTTGCAGCAATGGTGTGAAGGACCCTTTGGAAGTTCCAGTGGTTAGATGTGATTGGCCTCGAGGAGCCTCAGCGGAAATGGGCCTCATCTGGCCTGGAGGGCAAAACCTCCTGGATTTTCTCGAGTTGCGGCAGGTGCTCTCGACTTACGACGGGGACCTCAGGGACCCGCTCTGGTGGCCTCAGGAAAGGCCAGTCCCCATGCGAGTTCCTCGGGGGCCTCTCGGGATTCCTCTCCCGTCGATGCCGGGGCCTAAGACCTTGTGTGGAGTCGGGGCCGGAACCTGAGGATTCCTCTCCAGTGCTGACATGGATCTTGGGGTACTTCTGGAGTCTCCCCAGGGGAGTCAGTCCTCGTCTCGAATGCGGGCATGCACTTGCGCTTCCCTCCAGAGCGGTAGCAGCAGTGTCACGCAGTCCGCCGCGTGGATCAAAGGATGTTTGGTTTTCCCTCGAGTCTTTCCCACGAGGCTTTCCCACGAGGCTTTCCCACAGGGCTGTCCCACGTGCACACGTGGTGGGAGTCGATCCTCGGCTTGAACGTCAAGGCAGTGCAGGGAAAACAGGTTCCTCTGGAATGGACTGACACATCTGGGGGACTCTTGGAATGGTGGCACGACCCTGGAGTTCCTCTCGCCTTTCCTGTGGAGAGCGCCTCCTCTTGAGATGCGACGGGAACGCCGGGAATTCTTTCCCTACGAAACAGGGAAAGGATCCCTCATCTCGAGCTAGGAGGCGGAAAGGGGGCTCCCCTGGATGTGTGCGGGACCCACGTGCTTCCTCTCGAGTGGAGACGGGTATGTCGGGGAACTTCTTGAGTTGCAGCAAGGGTGTGAAGGACCCTTTGGAAGTTCCAGTGGTTAGACGTGATTGGCCTCGAGAAGCCTCAGCGGAAATGGGTCTCATCTCGCATGGAGGGCAAAACCTCCTGGATATTCTCGAGTTGCGGCAGGTGCTCTCGACTTACGACGGGGACCTCAGGGACCCGCTCTGGTGGCCTCAGGAAAGGCCAGTCCCCATGCGAATTCCTCGGGGGCCTCTCGGGATTCCTCTCCCGTCGATGCCGGGGCCTAAGACCTTGTGTGTAGTCGGGGCCGGAACCTGAGGATTCCTCTCCAGTGCTGACATGGATCTTGGGGTACTTCTGGAGTCTCCCCAGGGGAGACAGTCCTCGTCTCGAATGCGGGCATGCACTTGCGCTTTCCTCCAGAGCGGTAGCAGCAGTGTCACGCAGTCCGCCGCGTGGATCAAAGGATCTATGGTTTTCCCTCGAGTCTTTCCCACGAGGCTTTCCCACGAGGCTTTCCCACAGGGCTGTCCCACGTGCACACGTGGTGGGAGTCGATCCTCGGCTTGAACGTCAAGGCAGTGCAGGGAAAACAGGTTCCTCTGGAATGGACTGACACATCTGGGGGACTCTTGGAATGGTGGCACGACCCTGGAGTTCCTCTCGCCTTTCCTGTGGAGAGCGCCTCCTCTTGAGATGCGACGGGAACCCCGGGAATTCTTTCCCGACGAAACAGGGAAAGGATCCCTCATCTCGAGCTAGGAGGCGGAAACGGGGCCCCCCCTGGATGTGTGCGGGACCCCACGTGCTTCCTCTCGAGTGGAGACGGGTATGTCGGGGAACTTCTTGAGTTGCAGCAATGGTGTGAAGGACCCTTTGGAAGTTCCAGTGGTTAGATGTGATTGGCCTCGAGAAGCCTCAGCGGAAATGGGCCTCATCTCGCCTGGAGGGCAAAACCTCCTGGATTTTCTCGAGTTGCGGCAGGTGCTCTCTACTTACGATGGGGACCTCAGGGACCCGATCTGGTGGCCTCAGGAAAGGCCAGTCCCCATGCGAGTTCCTCGGGGGCCTCTCGGGATTCCTCTCCCGTCGATGCCGGGGCATAAGACCTTGTGTGGAGTCGGGGCCGGAACCTGAGGATTCCTCTCCAGTGCTGACATGGATCTTGGGGTACTTCTGGAGTCTCCCCAGGGGAGTCAGTCCTCGTCTCGAATGCGGACATGCACTTGCGCTTTCCTCCAGAGCGGTAGCAGCAGTGTCACGCAGTCCGCCGCGTGGATCAAAGGATCTATGGTTTTCCCTCGAGTCTTTCCCAAGAGGCTTTCCCACAGGGCTGTCCCACGTGCACACGTGGTGGGAGTCGATCCTCGACTTGAACGTCAAGGCAGTGCAGGGAAAACAGGTTCCTCTGGAATGGACTGACACATCTGGGGGACTCTTGGAATGGTGGCATCACCCTGGAGTTCCTCTCGCCTTTCCTGTGGAGAGCGCCTCCTCTTGAGATGCGACGGGAACGCCGGGAATTCTTTCCCTACGAAACAGGGAAAGGATCCCTCATCTCGAGTTAGGAGGCGGAAACGGGTCTCCCCTGGATGTGTGCGGGACACCACGTGCTTCCTCTCGAGTGCAGACGGGTATGTCGGGGAACTTCTTGAGTTGCAGCAAGGGTGTGAAGGACCCTTTGGAAGTTCCAGTGGTTAGACGTGATTGGCCTCGAGAAGCCTCAGCGGAAATGGGCCTCATCTCGCCTGGAGGGCAAAACCTCCTGGATTTTCTCGAGTTGCGGCAGGTGCTCTCGACTTACGACGGGGACCTCAGGGACCCGCTCTGGTGGCCTCAGGAAAGGCCAGTCCCCATGCGAGTTCCTCGGGGGCCTCTCGGGATTCCTCTCCCGTCGATGCCGGGGCCTAAGACCTTGTGTGGAGTCGGGGCCGGAACCTGAGGATTCCTCTCCAGTGCTGACATGGATCTTGGGGTACTTCTGGAGTCTCCCCAGGGGAGTCAGTCCTCGTCTCGAATGCGGGCATGCACTTGCGCTTTCCTCCAGAGCTGTAGCAGCAGTGTCACGCAGTCCGCCGCGTGGATCAAAGGATCTATGGTTTTCCCTCGAGTCTTTCCCACGAGGCTTTCCCACGAGGCTTTCCCACAGGGCTGTCCCACGTGCACACGTGGTGGGAGTCGATCCTCGGCTTGAACGTCAAGGCAGTGCAGGGAAAACAGGTTCCTCTGGAATGGACTGACACATCTGGGGGACTCTTGGAATGGTGGCACGACCCTGGAGTTCCTCTCGCCTTTCCTGTGGAGAGCGCCTCCTCTTGAGATGCGACGGGAACGCCGGGAATTCTTTCCCTACGAAACAGGGAAAGGATCCCTCATCTCGAGCTAGGAGGCGGAAACGGGGCTCCCCTGAATGTGTGCGGGACCCACGTGCTTCCTCTCGAGTGGAGACGGGTATGTCGGGGAACTTCTTGAGTTGCAGCAAGGGTGTGAAGGACCCTTTGGAAGTTCCAGTGGTTAGACGTGATGGGCCTCGAGAAGCCTCAGTGGAAATGGGCCTCATCTCGCCTGGAGGGCAAAACCTCCTGGATATTCTCGAGTTGCGGCAGGTGCTCTCGACTTACGACGGGGACCTCAGGGACCCGCTCTGGTGGCCTCAGGAAAGGCCAGTCCCCATGCGAATTCCTCGGGGGCCTCTCGGGATTCCTCTCCCGTCGATGCCGGGGCCTAAGACCTTGTGTGTAGTCGGGGCCGGAACCTGAGGATTCCTCTCCAGTGCTGACATGGATCTTGGGGTACTTCTGGAGTCTCCCCAGGGGAGTCAGTCCTCGTCTCGAATGCGGGCATGCACTTGCACTTTCCTCCAGAGCGGTAACAGCAGTGTCACGCAGTCCGCCGCGTGGATCAAAGGATCTATGGTTTTCCCTCGAGTCTTTCCCACGAGGCTTTCCCACGAGGCTTTCCCACAGGGCTGTCCCACGTGCACACGTGGTGGGAGTCGATCCTCGGCTTGAACGTCAAGGCAGTGCAGGGAAAACAGGTTCCTCTGGAATGGACTGACACATCTGGGGGTCTCTTGGAATGGTATCTCGACCCTGGAGTTCCTATCGCCTTTCCTGTGGAGAGCGCCTCCTCTTGAGATGCGACGGGAACGCCGGGAATTCTTTCCCTACGAAACAGGGAAAGGATCCCTCATCTCGAGCTAGGAGGCGGAAACGGGGCTCCCCTGGATGTGTGCGGGACCCCACGTGCTTCCTCTCGAGTGGAGACGGGTATGTCGGGGAACTTCTTGAGTTGCAGCAAGGGTGTGAAGGACCCTTTGGAAGTTCCAGTGGTTAGACGTGATTGGCCTCGAGAAGCCTCAGCGGAAATGGGCCTAATCTCGCCTGGAGGGCAAAACCTCCTGGATTTTCTCGAGTTGCAGCAGGTGCTCTCGACTTACGACGGGGACCTCAGGGACCCGCTCTGGTGGCCTCAGGAAAGGCCAGTCCCCATGCGAGTTCCTCGGGGGCCTCTCGGGATTCCTCTCCCGTCGATGGCGGGGCCTAAGACCTTGTGTGGAGTCGGGGCCGGAACCTTAGGATTCCTCTCCAGTGCTGACATGGATCTTGGGGTACTTCTGGAGTCTCCCCAGGGGAGTCAGTCCTCGTCTCGAATGCGGGCATGCACTTGCGCTTTCCTCCAGAGCGGTAGCAGCAGTGTCACGGAGTCCGCCGCGTGGATCAAAGGATCTATGGTTTTCCCTCGAGTCTTTCCCACGAGGCTTTCCCACGAGGCTTTCCCACAGGGCTGTCCCACGTGCACACGTGGTGGGAGTCGATCCTCGGCTTGAACGTCAAGGCAGTGCAGGGAAAACAGGTTCCTCTGGAATGGACTGACACATCTGGGGGACTCTTGGAATGGTGGCACGACCCTGGAGTTCCTCTCGCCTTTCCTGTGGAGAGCGCCTCCTCTTGAGATGCGACGGGAACGCCGGGAATTCTTTCCCTACGAAACAGGGAAAGGATCCCTCATCTCGAGCTAGGAGGCGGAAACGGGGCTCCCCTGAATGTGTGCGGGACCCACGTGCTTCCTCTCGAGTGGAGACGGGTATGTCGGGGAACTTCTTGAGTTGAAGCAAGGGTGTGAAGGACCCTTTGGAAGTTCCAGTGGTTAGACGTGATGGGCCTCGAGAAGCCTCAGCTGAAATGGGCCTCATCTCGCCTGGAGGGCAAAACCTCCTGGATATTCTCGAGTTGCGGCAGGTGCTCTCGACTTACGACGGGGACCTCAGGGACCCGCTCTGGTGGCCTCAGGAAAGGCCAGTCCCCATGCGAATTCCTCGGGGGCCTCTCGGGATTCCTCTCCCGTCGATGCCGGGGCCTAAGACCTTGTGTGGAGTCGGGGCCGGAACCTGAGGATTCCTCTCCAGTGCTGACATGGATCTTGGGGTACTTCTGGAGTCTCCCCAGGGGAGTCAGTCCTCGTCTCGAATGCGGTCATGCACTTGCGCTTTCCTCCAGAGCGGTAGCAGCAGTGTCACGCAGTCCGCCGCGTGGATCAAAGGATCTATGGTTTTCCCTCGAGTCTTTCCCACGAGGCTTTCCCACGAGGCTTTCCCACAGGGCTGTCCCACGTGCACACGTGGTGGGAGTCGATCCTCGGCTTGAACGTCAAGGCAGTGCAGGGAAAACAGGTTCCTCTGGAATGGACTGACACATCTGGGGGACTCTTGGAATGGTGGCACGACCCTGGAGTTCCTCTCGCCTTTCCTGTGGAGAGCGCCTCCTCTTGAGATGCGACGGGAACGCCGGGAATTCTTTCCCTACGAAACAGGGAAAGGATCCCTCATCTCGAGCTAGGAGGCGGAAACGGGGCTCCCCTGGATGTGTGCGGGACCCCACGTGCTTCCTCTCGAATGGAGACGGGTATGTCGGGGATCTTCTTGAGTTGCAGCAAGGGTGTGAAGGACCCTTTGGAAGTTCCAGTGGTTAGACGTGATTGGCCTCGAGAAGCCTCAGCGGAAATGGGCCTCATCTCGCCTGGAGGGCAAAACCTCCTGGATTTTCTCGAGTTGCGGCAGGTGCTCTCGACTTACGACGGGGACCTCAGGGCCCGCTCTGGTGGCCTCAGGAAAGGCCAGTCCCCATGCGAGTTCCTCGGGGGCCTCTCGGGATTCCTCTCCCTTCGATGGCGGGGCCTAAGACCTTGTGTGGAGTCGGGGACGGAACCTGAGGATTCCTCTCCAGTGCTGACATGGATCTTGGGGTACTTCTGGAGTCTCCCCAGGGGAGTCAGTCCTCGTCTCGAATGCGGGCATGCACTGGCACTTTCCTCCAGAGCGGTAGCAGCAGTGTCACGCAGTCCGCCGCGTGGATCAAAGGATCTATGGTTTTCCCTCGAGTCTTTCCCACGAGGCTTTCCCACGAGGCTTTCCCACAGGGCTGTCCCACGTGCACAGGTGGTGGGAGTCGATCCTCGGCTTGAACGTCAAGGCAGTGCAGGGAAAACAGGTTCCTCTGGAATGGACTGACACATCTGGGGGTCTCTTGGAATGGTATCTCGACCCTGGAGTTCCTATCGCCTTTCCTGTGGAGAGCGCCTCCTCTTGAGATGCGACGGGAACGCCTGGAATTCTTTCCCTACGAAACAGGGAAAGGATCCCTCATCTCGAGCTAGGAGGCGGAAACGGGGCTCCCCTGGATGTGTGTGGGACACCACGTGCTTCCTCTCGAGTGGAGACGGGTATGTCGGGGAACTTCTTGAGTTGCAGCAAGGGTGTGAAGGACCCTTTGGAAGTTCCAGTGGTTACATGTGATTGGCCTCGAGAAGCCTCAGCGGAAATGGTCCTCATCTCGCCTGGAGGGCAAAACCTCCTGGATTTTCTCGAGTTGCGGCAGGTGCTCTCGACTTACGACGGGGACCTCAGGGACCCGCTCTGGTGGCCTCAGGAAAGGCCAGTCCCCATGCGAGTTCCTCGGGGGCCTCTCGGGATTCCTCTCCCGTCGATGCCGGGGCCTAAGACCTTGTGTGGAGTCGGGGCCGGAACCTGAGGATTCCTCTCCAGTGCTGACATGGATCTTGGGGTACTTCTGGAGTCTCCCCAGGGGAGTCAGTCCTCGTCTCGAATGCGGTCATGCACTTGCGCTTTCCTCCAGAGCGGTAGCAGCAGTGTCACGCAGTCCGCCGCGTGGATCAAAGGATCTATGGTTTTCCCTCGAGTCTTTCCCATGAGGCTTTCCCACGAGGCTTTCCCACAGGGCTGTCCCACGTGCACACGTGGTGGGAGTCGATCCTCGGCTTGAACGTCAAGGCAGTGCAGGGAAAACAGGTTCCTCTGGAATGGACTGACACATCTGGGGGACTCTTGGAATGGTGGCACGACCCTGGAGTTCCTCTCGCCTTTCCTGTGGAGAGCGCCTCCTCTTGAGATGCGACGGGAACGCCGGGAATTCTTTCCCTACGAAACAGGGAAAGGATCCCTCATCTCGAGCTAGGAGGCGGAAACGGGGCTCCCCTGGATGTGTGCGGGACCCACGTGCTTCCTCTCGAGTGGAGACGGGTATGTCGGGGAACTTCTTGAGTTGCAGCAAGGGTGTGAAGGACCCTTTGGAAGTTCCAGTGGTTAGACGTGATTGGCCACGAGAAGCCTCAGCGGAAATGGGCCTCATCTCGCCTGGAGGGCAAAACCTCCTGGATTTTCTCGAGTTGCGGCAGGTGCTCTCGACTTACGACGGGGACCTCAGGGACCCGCTCTGGTGGCCTCAGGAAAGGCCAGTCCCCATGCGAGTTCCTCGGGGGCCTCTCGGGATTCCTCTCCCGTCGATGCCAGAGCCTAAGACCTTGTGTGGAGTCGGGGCCGGAACCTGAGGATTCCTCTCCAGTGCTGACATGGATCTTGGGGTACTTCTGGAGTCTCCCCAGGGGAGTCAGTCCTCGTCTCGAATGCGGGCATGCACTTGCGCTTTCCTCCAGAGCTGTAGCAGCAGTGTCACGCAGTCCGCCGCGTGGATCAAAGGATCTATGGTTTTCCCTCGAGTCTTTCCCACGAGGCTTTCCCACGAGGCTTTCCCACAGGGCTGTCCCACGTGCACACGTGGTGGGAGTCGATCCTCGGCTTGAACGTCAAGGCAGTGCAGGGAAAACAGGTTCCTCTGGAATGGACTGACACATCTGGGGGACTCTTGGAATGGTGGCACGACTCTGGAGTTCCTCTCGCCTTTCCTGTGGAGAGCGCCTCCTCTTGAGATGCGACGGGAACGCCGGGAATTCTTTCCCTACGAAACAGGGAAAGGATCCCTCATCTCGAGCTAGGAGGCGGAAACGGGGCTCCCCTGGATGTGTGCGGGAACCCACGTGCTTCCTCTCGAGTGGAGACGGGTATGTCGGGGAACTTCTTGAGTTGCAGCAAGGGTGTGAAGGACCCTTTGGAAGTTCCTGTGGTTAGATGTGATTGGCCTAGAGAAGCCTCAGCGGAAATGGGCCTCATCTCGCCTGGAGGGCAAAACCTCCTGGATTTTCTCGAGTTGCGGCAGGTGCTCTCGACTTACGACTGGGACCTCAGGGAACCGCTCTGGTGGCCTCAGGAAAGGCCAGTCCCCATGCGAGTTCCTTGGGGGCCTCTCGGGATACCTCTCCCGTCGATGCCGGGGCCTAAGACCTTGTGTGGAGTCGGGGCCGGAACCTGAGGATTCCTCTCCAGTGCTGACATGGATCTTGGGGTACTTCTGGAGTCTCCCCAGGGGAGTCAGTCCTCGTCTCGAATGCGGGCATGCATTGCGCTTTCCTCCAGAGCGGTAGCAGCAGTGTCACGCAATCCGCCGCGTGGATCAAAGGATCTATGGTTTTCCCTCGAGTCTTTCCCACGAGGCTTTCCCACGAAGCTTTCCCACAGGGCTGTCCCACGTGCACAGGTGGTGGGAGTCGATCCTCGGCTTGAACGTCAAGGCAGTGCAGGGAAACAGGTTCCTCTGGAATGGACTGACTCATCTGGGGGACTCTTGGAATGGTGTTACGACCCTGGAGTTCCTCTCGCCTTTCCTGTGGAGAGCGCCTCCTCTTGAGATGCGACGGGAACGCCGGGAATTCTTTCCCTACGAAACAGGGAAAGGATCCCTCATCTCGAGCTAGGAGGCGGAAACGGGGCTCCCCTGGATGTGTGCGGGACCCCACGTGCTTCCTCTCGAATGGAGACGGGTATGTCGGGGATCTTCTTGAGTTGCAGCATGGGTGTGAAGGACCCTTTGGAAGTTCCAGTGGTTAGACGTGATTGGCCTCGAGAAGCCTCAGCGGAAATGGGCCTCATCTCGCCTGGAGGGCAAAACCTCCTGGATTTTCTCGAGTTGCGGCAGGTGCTCTCGACTTACGACGGGGACCTCAGGGCCCGCTCTGGTGGCCTCAGGAAAGGCCAGTCCCCATGCGAGTTCCTCGGGGGCCTCTCGGGATTCCTCTCCCTTCGATGGCGGGGCCTAAGACCTTGTGTGGAGTCGGGGACGGAACCTGAGGATTCCTCTCCAGTGCTGACATGGATCTTGGAGTACTTCTGGAGTCTCCCCAGGGGAGTCAGTCCTCGTCTCGAATGCGGGCATGCACTTGCGCTTTCCTCCAGAGTGGTAGCAGCAGTGTCACGCAGTCCTCCGCGTGGATCAAAGGATCTATGGTTTTCCCTCGAGTCTTTCCCACGAGGCTTTCCCACGAGGCTTTCCCACAGGGCTGTCCCACGTGCACACGTGGTGGGAGTCGATCCTCGGCTTGAACGTCAAGCAGTGCAGGGAAAACAGGTTCCTCTGGAATGGACTGACACATCTGGGGGACTCTTGGAATGGTGTCTCGACCCTGGAGTTCCTATCGCCTTTCCTGAGGAGAGCGCCTCCTCTTGAGATGCGACGGGAACGCCGGGAATTCTTTCCCTACGAAACAGGGAAAGGATCCCTCATCTCGAGCTAGGAGGCGGAAACGGGGCTCCCCTGGATGTGTGTGGGACACCACGTGCTTCCTCTCGAGTGGAGACGGGTATGTCGGGGAACTTCTTGAGTTGCAGCAAGGGTGTGAAGGACCCTTTGGAAGTTCCAGTGGTTACATGTGATTGGCCTCGAGAAGCCTCAGCGGAAATGGTCCTCATCTCGCCTGGAGGGCAAAACCTCCTGGATTTTCTCGAGTTGCGGCAGGTGCTCTCGACTTACGACGGGGACCTCAGGGACCCGCTCTGGTGGCCTCAGGAAAGGCCAGTCCCCATGCGAGTTCCTCGGGGGCCTCTCGGGATTCCTCTCCCGTCGATGCCGGGGCCTAAGACCTTGTGTGGAGTCGGGACCGGAACATGAGGATTCCTCTCCAGTGCTGACATGGATCTTGGGGTACTTCTGGAGTCTCCCCAGGGGAGTCAGTCCTCGTCTCGAATGCGGTCATGCACTTGCGATTTCCTCCAGAGCGGTAGCAGCAGTGTCACGCAGTCCGCCGCGTGGATCAAAGGATCTATGGTTTTCCCTCGAGTCTTTCCCACGAGGCTTTTCCACGAGGCTTTCCCACAGGGATGTCCCACGTGCACACGTGGTGGGAGTCGATCCTCGGCTTGAACGTCAAGGCAGTGCAGGGAAAACAGGTTCCTCTGGAATGGACTGACACATCTGGGGGACTCTTGGAATGGTGGCACGACCCTGGAGTTCCTCTCGCCTTTCCTGTGGAGAGCGCCTCCTCTTGAGATGCGACGGGAACGCCGGGAATTCTTTCCCTACGAAACAGGGAAAGGATCCCTCATCTCGTGCTAGGAGGCGGGAACGGGGCTCCCCTGGATGTGTGCGGGACCCCACGTGCTTCCTCTCGAGTGGAGACGGGTATGTCGGGGAACTTCTTGAGTTGCAGCAAGGGTGTGAAGGACCCTTTGGAAGTTCCAGTGGTTAGACGTGATTAGCCTCGAGAAGCCTCAGCGGAAATGGGCCTCATCTCGTCTGGAGGGCAAAACCTCCTGGATTTTCTCGAGTTGCGGCAGGTGCTCTCGACTTACGACGGGGACCTCAGGGACCCGCTCTGGTGGCCTCAGGAAAGGCCAGTCCCCATGCGAGTTCCTCGGGGGCCTCTCGGGATTCCTCTCCCGTCGGTGCCGGGGCCTAAGACCTTGTGTGGAGTCGGGGCCGGAACCTGAGGATTCCTCTCCAGTGCTGACATGGATCTTGGAGTACTTCTGGAGTCTCCCCAGGGGAGTCAGTCCTCGTCTCGAATGCGGGCATGCACTTGCGCTTTCCTCCAGAGTGGTAGCAGCAGTGTCACGCAGTCCTCCGCGTGGATCAAAGGATCTATGGTTTTCCCTCGAGTCTTTCCCACGAGGCTTTCCCACGAGGCTTTCCCACAGGGCTGTCCCACGTGCACACGTGGTGGGAGTCGATCCTCGGCTTGAACGTCAAGCAGTGCAGGGAAAACAGGTTCCTCTGGAATGGACTGACACATCTGGGGGACTCTTGGAATGGTGTCTCGACCCTGGAGTTCCTATCGCCTTTCCTGAGGAGAGCGCCTCCTCTTGAGATGCGACGGGAACGCCGGGAATTCTTTCCCTACGAAACAGGGAAAGGATCCCTCATCTCGAGCTAGGAGGCGGGAACGGGGCTCCCCTGGATGTGTGCGGGACCCCACGTGCTTCCTCTCGAGTGGAGACGGGTATGTCGGGGAACTTCTTGAGTTGCAGCAAGGGTGTGAAGGACCCTTTGGAAGTTCCAGTGGTTAGACGTGATTAGCCTCGAGAAGCCTCAGCGGAAATGGGCCTCATCTCGTCTGGAGGGCAAAACCTCCTGGATTTTCTCGAGTTGCGGCAGGTGCTCTCGACTTACGACGGGGACCTCAGGGACCCGCTCTGGTGGCCTCAGGAAAGGCCAGTCCCCATGCGAGTTCCTCGGGGGCCTCTCGGGATTCCTCTCCCGTCGGTGCCGGGGCCTAAGACCTTGTGTGGAGTCGGGGCCGGAACCTGAGGATTCCTCTCCAGTGCTGACATGGATCTTGGGGTACTTCTGGAGTCTCCCCAGGGGAGTCAGTCCTCGTCTCGAATGCGGGCATGCACTTGCGCTTTCCTCCAGAGCGGTAGCAGCAGTGTCACGCAGTCCGCCGCGTGGATCAAAGGATCTATGGTTTTCCCTCGAGTCTTTCCCACGAGGCTTTCCCACAGGGCTGTCCGACGTGCACACGTGGTGGGAGTCGATCCTCGGCTTGAACGTCAAGGCAGTGCAGGGAAAACAGGTTCCTCTGAAATGGACTGACACATCTGGGGGACTCTTGGAATGGTGTCACGACCCTGGAGTTCCTCTCGCCTTTCCTGTGGAGAGCGCCTCCTCTTGAGATGCGACGCGAACGCCGGGAATTCTTTCCCTACGAAACAGGGAAAGGATCCCTCATCTCGAGCTAGGAGGCGGAAACGGGGCTCCCCTGGATGTGTGCGGGACACCACGTGCTTCCTCTCGAGTGGAGACGGGTATGTCGGGGAACTTCTTGAGTTGCAGCAAGGGTGTGAAGGACCCTTTGGAAGTTCAAGTGGTTAGATGTGATTGGCCTCGAGAAGCCTCAGCGGAAATGGGCCTCATCTCGCCTGGAGGGCAAAACCTCCTGGATTTTCTCGAGTTGCGGCAGGTGCTCTCGACTTACGACGGGGACCTCAGGGACCCGCTCTGGTGGCCTCAGGAAAGGCCAGTCCCCATGCGAGTTCCTCGGGGGCATCTCGGGATTCCTCTCCCGTCGATGCCGGAGCCTAAGACCTTGTGTGGAGTCGGGGCCGGAACCTGAGGATTCCTCTCCAGTGCTGACATGGATCTTGGGGTACTTCTGGAGTCTCCCCAGGGGAGTCAGTCCTCGTCTCGAATGCGGGCATGCACTTGCGCTTTCCTCCAGAGCGGTAGCAGCAGTGTCACGCAGTCTGCCACGTGGATCAAAGGATCTATGGTTTTCCCTCGAGTCTTTCCCACGAGGCTTTCCCACAGGGCTGTCCCACGTGCACACGTGTTGGGAGTCGATCCTCGGCTTGAACGTCAAGGCAGTGCAGGGAAAACAGGTTCCTCTGGAATGGACTGACACATCTGGGGGACTCTTGGAATGGTGGCACGACCCTGGAGTTCCTCTCGCCTTTCCTGTGGAGAGCGCCTCCTCTTGAGATGCGACGGGAACGCCGGGAATTCTTTCCCTAGGAAACAGGGAAAGGATCCCTCATCTCGAGCTAGTAGGCGGAAACGGGGCTCCCCTGGATGTGTGCGGGACCCACGTGCTTCCTCTCGAGTGGAGACGGGTATGTCGGGGAACTTCTTGAGTTGCAGCAATGGTGTGAAGGACCCTTTGGAAGTTCCAGTGGTTAGACGAGATTAGCCTCGAGAAGCCTCAGCGGAAATGGGCCTCATCTCGCCTGGAGGGCAAAACCTCCTGGATTTTCTCGAGTTGCGGCAGGTGCTCTCGACTTACGACGGGGACCTCAGGGACCCGCTCTGGTGGCCTCAGGAAAGGCCAGTCCCCATGCGAGTTCCTCGGGGGCCTCTCGAGATTCCTCTCCCGTCGATGTCGGGGCCTAAGACCTTGTGTGAAGTTGGGGCCGGAACCTGAGGATTCCTCTCCAGTGCTGACATGGATCTTGGGGTACTTCTGGAGTCTCCCCAGGGGAGTCAGTCCTCGTCTCGAATGCGGGCATGCACTTGCGCTTTCCTCCAGAGCGGTAGCAGCAGTGTCACGCTGTCCTCCGCGTGGATCAAAGGATCTATGGTTTTCCCTCGAGTCTTTCCCACGAGGCTTTCCCACGAGGCTTTCCCACAGGGCTGTCCCACGTGCACACGTGGTGGGAGTCGATCCTCGGCTTGAACGTCAAGGCAGTGCAGGGAAAACAGGTTCCTCTGGAATGGACTGACACATCTGGGGGACTCTTGGAATGGTGGCACGACCCTGGAGTTCCTCTCGCCTTTCCTGTGGAGAGCGCCTCCTCTTGAGATGCGACGGGAACGCCGGGAATTCTTTCCCTACGAAACAGGGAAAGGATCCCTCATCTCGAGCTAGGAGGCTGAAACGGGGCTCCCCTGGATGTGTGCGGGACACCACGTGGTTCCTCTCGAGTGGAGACGGGTATGTCGGGGAACTTATTGAGTTGCAGCAAGGGTGTGAAGGACCCTTTGGAAGTTCCAGTGGTTAGATGTGATTGGCCTCGAGAAGCCTCAGCGGAAATGGGCCTCATCTCGCCTGGAGGGCAAAACCTCCTGGATTTTCTCGAGTTGCGGCAGGTGCTCTCGACTTACGACGGGGACCTCAGGGACCCGCTCTGGTGGCCTCAGGAAAGGCCAGTCCCCATGCGAGTTCCTCGGGGGCCTCTCGGGATTCCTCTCCCGTCGATGCCGGGGCCTAAGACCTTGTGTGGAGTCGGGGCCGGAACCTGAGGATTCCTCTCCAGTGCTGACATGGATCTTGGGGTACTTCTGGAGTCTCCCCAGGGGAGTCAGTCCTCGTCTCGAATGCGGGCATGCACTTGCGCTTTCCTCCAGAGCGGTAGCAGCAGTGTCACGCAGTCCGCCGCGTGGATCAAAGGATCTATGGTTTTCCCTCGAGTGTTTCCCACGAGGCTTTCCCACGAGGCTTTCCCACAGGGCTGTCCCACGTGCACACGTGGTGGGAGTCGATCCTCGGCTTGAACTTCAACGCAGTGCAGGGAAAACAGGTTCCTCTGGAATGGACTGACACATCTGGGGGACTCTTGGAATGGTGGCACGACCCTGGAGTTCCTCTCGCCTTTCCTGTGGAGAGCGCCTCCTCTTGAGATGCGACGGGAACGCCGGGAATTCTTTCCCTACGAAACAGGGAAAGGATCCCTCATCTCGAGCTAGGAGGCGGAAACGGGGCTCCCCTGGATGTGTGCGGGACCCCACGTGCTTCCTCTCGAGTGGAGACGGGTATGTCGGGGAACTTCTTGAGTTGCAGCAAGGGTGTGAAGGACCCTTTGGAAGTTCCAGTGGTTAGATGTGATTGGCCTCGAGAAGCCTCAGCGGAAATGGGCCTCATCTGGCCTGGAGGGCAAAACTTCCTGGATTTTCTCGAGTTGCGGCAGGTGCTCTCGACTTACGACGGTGACCTCAGGGAAATGCTCTGGTCGCCTCAGGAAAAGCCAGTCCCCATGCGAGTTCCTCGGGGGCCTCTCGGGATTCCTCTCCCGTCGATGCCGGGGCCTAAGACCTTGTGTGGAGTCGGGGACGGAACCTGAGGATTCCTCTCCAGTGCTGACATGGATCTTGGGGTACTTCTGGAGTCTCCCCAGGGGAGTCAGTCCTCGTCTCGAATGCGGGCATGCACTTGCGCTTTCCTCCAGAGCGGTAGCAGCAGTGTCACGCAGTCCGCCGCGTGGATCAAAGGATCTATGGTTTTCCCTCGAGTCTTTCCCACGAGGCTTTCCCACGAGGCTTTCCCACAGGGCTGTCCCACGTGCACAGGTGGTGGGAGTCGATCCTCGGCTTGAACGTCAAGGCAGTGCAGGGAAAACTGGTTCCTCTGGAATGGACTGACTCATCTGGGGGACTCTTGGAATGGTGTTACGACCCTGGAGTTCCTCTCGCCTTTCCTGTGGAGAGCGCCTCCTCTTGAGATGCGACGGGAACGCCGGGAATTCTTTCCCTACGAAACAGGGAAAGGATCCCTCATCTCGAGCTAGGAGGCGGAAACGGGGCTCCCCTGGATGTCTGCGGGACACCACGTGGTTCCTCTCGATTGGAGACGGGTATGTCGGGGAACTTATTGAGTTGCAGCAAGGGTGTGAAGGACCCTTTGGAAGTTCCAGTGGTTAGATGTGATTGGCCTTGAGAAGCCTCAGCGGAAGTGGGCCTCATCTCGCCTGGAGGGCAAAACCTCCTGGATTTTCTCGAGTTGCGGCAGGTGCTCTCGACTTACGACGGGGACCTCAGGGACCCGCTCTGGTGGCCTCAGGAAAGGCCAGTCCCCATGCGAGTTCCTCGGGGGCCTCTCGGGATTCCTCTCCCGTCGATGCCGGGGCCTAAGACCTTGTGTGGAGTCGGGGCCGGAACCTGAGGATTCCTCTCCAGTGCTGACATGGATCTTGGGGGTACTTCTGGAGTCTCCCCAGGGGAGTCAGACCTCGTCTCGAATGCGGGCATGCACTTGCGCTTTCCTCCAGAGCGGTAGCAGCAGTGTCACGCAGTCCGCCGCGTGGATCAAAGGATCTATGGTTTTCCCTCGAGTCTTTCCCACGAGGCTTTCCCACGAGGCTTTCCCACAGGGCTGTCCCACGTGCACACGTGGTGGGAGTCGATCCTCGGCTTGAACGTCAAGGCAGTGCAGGGAAAACAGGTTCCTCTGGAATGGACTGACACATCTGGGGGACTCTTGGAATGGTGTTACGACCCTGGAGTTCCTCTCGCCTTTCCTGTGGAGAGCGCCTCCTCTTGAGATGCGACGGGAACGCCGGGAATTCTTTCCCTACGAAACAGGGAAAGGATCCCTCATCTCGAGCTAGGAGGCGGGAACGGGGCTCCCCTGGATGTGTGCGTGACCCCACGTGCTTCCTCTCGAGTGGAGACGTGTATGTCGGGGAACTTCTTGAGTTGCAGCAAGGGTGTGAAGGACCCTTTGGAAGTTCCAGTGGTTAGACGTGATTAGCCTCGAGAAGCCTCAGCGGAAATGGGCCTCATCTCGTCTGGAGGGCAAAACCTCCTGGATTTTCTCGAGTTGCGGCAGGTGCTCTCGACTTACGACGGGGACCTCAGGGACCCGCTCTGGTGGCCTCAGGAAAGGCCAGTCCCCATGCGAGTTCCTCGGGGGCCTCTCGGGATTCCTCTCCCGTCGGTGCCGGGGCCTAAGACCTTGTGTGGAGTCGGGGCCGGAACCTGAGGATTCCTCTCCAGTGCTGACATGGATCTTGGGGTACTTCTGGAGTCTCCCCAGGGGAGTCAGTCCTCGTCTCGAATGCGGGCATGCACTTGCGCTTTCCTCCAGAGCGGTAGCAGCAGTGTCACGCAGTCCGCCGCGTGGATCAAAGGATCTATGGTTTTCCCTCGAGTCTTTCCCACGAGGCTTTCCCACAGGGCTGTCCGACGTGCACACGTGGTGGGAGTCGATCCTCGGCTTGAACGTCAAGGCAGTGCGGGGAAAACAGGTTCCTCTGAAATGGACTGACACATCTGGGGGACTCTTGCAATGGTGTCACGACCCTGGAGTTCCTCTCGCCTTTCCTGTGGAGAGCGCCTCCTCTTGAGATGCGACGCGAACGCCGGGAATTCTTTCCCTACGAAACAGGAAAAGGATCCCTCATCTCGAGCTAGGAGGCGGAAACGGGGCTCCCCTGGATGTGTGCGGGACACCACGTGCTTCCTCTCGAGTGGAGACGGGTATGTCGGGGAACTTCTTGAGTTGCAGCAAGGGTGTGAAGGACCCTTTGGAAGTTCAAGTGGTTAGATGTGATTGGCCTCGAGAAGCCTCAGCGGAAATGGGCCTCATCTCGCCTGGAGGGCAAAACCTCCTGGATTTTCTCGAGTTGCGGCAGGTGCTCTCGACTTACGACGGGGACCTCAGGGAGCCGCTCTGGTGGCCTCAGGAAAGGCCAGTCCCCATGCGAGTTCCTCGGGGGCATCTCGGGATTCCTCTCCCGTCGATGCCGGAGCCTAAGACCTTGTGTGGAGTCGGGGCCGGAACCTGAGGATTCCTCTCCAGTGCTGACATGGATCTTGGGGTACTTCTGGAGTCTCCCCAGGGGAGTCAGTCCTCGTCTCGAATGCGGGCATGCACTTGCGCTTTCCTCCAGAGCGGTAGCAGCAGTGTCACCCAGTCTGCCGCGTGGATCAAAGGTTCTATGGTTTTCCCTCGAGTCTTTCCCACGAGGCTTTCCCACAGGGCTGTCCCACGTGCACACGTGGTGGGAGTCGATCCTCGGCTTGAACGTCAAGGCAGTGCAGGGAAAACAGGTTCCTCTGGAATGGACTGACACATCTGGGGGACTCTTGGAATGGTGGCACGACCCTGGAGTTCCTCTCGCCTTTCCTGTGGAGAGCGCCTCCTCTTGAGATGCGACGGGAACGCCGGGAATTCTTTCCCTACGAAACAGGGAAAGGATCCCTCATCTCGAGCTAGGAGGCTGAAACGGGGCTCCCCTGGATGTGTGCGGGACCCACGTGCTTCCTCTCGAGTGGAGACGGGTATGTCGGGGAACTTCTTGAGTTGCAGCAATGGTGTGAAGGACCCTTTGGAAGTTCCAGTGGTTAGACGAGATTAGCCTCGAGAAGCCTCAGCGGAAATGGGCCTCATCTCGCCTGGAGGGCAAAACCTCCTGGATTTTCTCGAGTTGCGGCAGGTGCTCTCGACTTACGACGGGGACCTCAGGGACCCGCTCTGGTGGCCTCAGGAAAGGCCAGTCCCCATGCGAGTTCCTCGGGGGCCTCTCGGGATTCCTCTCCCGTCGATGCCGGGGCCTAAGACCTTGTGTGGAGTCGGGGCCGGAACCTGAGGATTCCTCTCCAGTGCTGACATGGATCTTGGGGTACTTCTGGAGTCTCCCCAGGGGAGTCAGACCTCGTCTCGAATGTGGGCATGAACTTGCGCTTTCCTCCAGAGCGGTAGCAGCAGTGTCACGCAGTCCGCCGCGTGGATCAAAGGATCTATGGTTTTCCCTCGAGTCTTTCCCACGAGGCTTTCCCACGAGGCTTTCCCACAGGGCTGTCCCACGTGCACACGTGGTGGGAGTCGATCCTCGGCTTGAACGTCAAGGCAGTGCAGGGAAAACAGGGTCCTCTGGAATGGACTGACACATCTGGGGGACTCTTGGAATGGTGTCACGACCCTGGAGTGCCTCTCGCCTTTCCTGTGGAGAGCGCCTCCTCTTGAGATGTGACGGGAACGCCGGGAATTCTTTCCCTACGAAACAGGGAAAGGATCCCTCATCTCGAGCTAGGAGGCGGAAACGGGGCTCCCCTGGATGTGTGCGGGACCCACGTGCTTCCTCTCGAGTGGAGACGGGTATGTCGGGGAACTTCTTGAGTTGCAGCAATGGTGTGAAGGACCCTTTGGAAGTTCCAGTGGTTAGACGAGATTAGCCTCGAGAAGCCTCAGCGGAAATGGGCCTCATCTCGCCTGGAGGGCAAAACCTCCTGGATTTTCTCGAGTTTCGGCAGGTGCTCTCGACTTACGACGGGGACCTCAGGGACCCGCTCTGGTGGCCTCAGGAAAGGCCAGTCCCCATGCGAGTTCCTCGGGGGCCTCTCGGGATTCCTCTCCCGTCGATGCCGGGGCCTAAGACCTTGTGTGGAGTCGGGGCCGGAACCTGAGGATTCCTCTCCAGTGCTGACATGGATCTTGGGGTACTTCTGGAGTCTCCCCAGGGGAGTCAGTCTTCGTCTCGAATGCGGGCATGCACTTGCACTTTCCTCCAGAGCGGTAGCAGCAGTGTCACGCAGTCCGCCGCGTGGATCAAAGGATCTATGGTTTTCCCTCGAGTCTTTCCCACGAGGCTTTCCCACGAGGCTTTCCCACAGGGCTGTCCCACGTGCACACGTGGTGGGAGTCGATCCTAGGCTTGAACGTCAAGGCAGTGCAGGGAAAACAGGTTCCTCTGGAATGGACTGACACATCTGGGGGTCTCTTGGAATGGTGCCACGACCCTGGAGTTCCTCTCGCCTTTCCTGTGGAGAGCGCCACCTCTTGAGATGCGACGGGAACACCGGGAATTCTTTCCATACGAAAGAGGGAAAGGATCCCTCATCTCGAGCTAGGAGGCGGAAACGGGGCTCCCCTGGATGTGTGCGGGACCCCACGTGCTTCCTCTCGAGTGCAGACGGGTATGTCGGGGAACTTCTTGAGTTGCAGCAAGGGTGTGAAGGACCCTTTGGAAGTTCCAGTGGTTAGATGTGATTGGCCTCGAGAAGCCTAAGCGGAAATGGGCCTCATCTCGCCTGGAGGGCAAAACCTCCTGGATTTTCTCGAGTTGCGGCAGGTGCTCTCGACTTACGACGGGGACCTCAGGGACCCGCTCTGGTGGCCTCAGGAAAGGCCAGTCCCCATGCGAGTTCCTCGGGGGCCTCTCGGGATTCCTCTCCCTTCGATGCCGGGGCCTAAGACCTTGTGTGGAGTCGGGGCCGGAACCTGAGGATTCCTCTCCAGTGCTGACATGGATCTTGGGGTACTTCTGGAGTCTCCCCAGGGGAGTCAGACCTCGTCTCGAATGCGGGCATGCACTTGCGCTTTCCTCCAGAGCGGTAGCAGCAGTGTCACGCAGTCCGCCGCGTGGATCAAAGGATCTATGGTTTTCCCTCGAGTCTTTCCCACGAGGCTTTCCCACGAGGCTTTCCCACAGGGCTGTCCCACGTGCACACGTGGTGGGAGTCGATCCTCGGCTTGAACGTCAAGGCAGTGCAGGGAAAACAGGTTCCTCTGGAATGGACTGACACATCTGGGGGACTCTTGGAATGGTGTCACGACCCTGGAGTACCTCTCGCCTTTCCTGTGGAGAGCGCCTCCTCTTGAGATGCGACGGGAACGCCGGGAATTCTTTCCCTACGAAACAGGGAAAGGATCCCTCATCTCGAGCTAGGAGGCGGAAACGGGGCTCCCCTGGATGTGTGCGGGACCCACGTGCTTCCTCTCGAGTGGAGACGGGTATGTCGGGGAACTTCTTGAGTTGCAGCAATGGTGTGAAGGACCCTTTGGAAGTTCCAGTGGTTAGACGAGATTAGCCTCGAGAAGCCTCAGCGGAAATGGGCCTCATCTCGCCTGGAGGGCAAAACATCCTGGATTTTCTCGAGTTGCGGCAGGTGCTCTCGACTTACGACGGGGACCTCAGGGACCCGCTCTGGTGGCCTCAGGAAAGGCCAGTCCCCATGCGAGTTCCTCGGGGGCCTCTCGAGATTCTTCTCCCGTCGATGTCGGGGCCTAAGACCTTGTGTGAAGTCGGGGCCGGAACCTGAGGATTCCTCTCCAGTGCTGACATGGATCTTGGGGTACTTCTGGAGTCTCCCCAGGGGAGTCAGTCCTCGTCTCGAATGCGGGCATGCACTTGCGCTTTCCTCCAGAGCGGTAGCAGCAGTGTCACGCAGTACTCCGCGTGGATCAAAGGATCTATGGTTTTCCCTCGAGTCTTTCCCACGAGGCTTTCCCACGAGGCTTTCCCACAGGGCTGTTCCACGTGCACACGTGGTGGGAGTGGATCCTCGGCTTGAACGTCAAGGCAGTGCAGGGAAAACAGGTTCCTCTGGAATGGACTGACACATCTGGGGGGCTCTTGGACTGGTGGCACGACCTTGGAGTTCCTCTCGCCTTTCCTGTGGAGAGCGCCTCCTCTTGAGATGCGACGGGAACGCCGGGAATTCTTTCCCTACGAAACAGGGAAAGGATCCCTCATCTCGAACTAGGAGGCTGAAACAGGGCTCCCCTTAATGTGTGTGGGACACCACGTGGTTCCTCTCGAGTGGAGATGGGTATGTCGGGGAACTTATTGAGTTGCAGCAAGGGTGTGAAGGACCCTTTGGAAGTTCCAGTGGTTAGATGTGATTGGCCTCGAGAAGCCTCAGCGGAAATGGGCCTCATCTCGCCTGGAGGGCAAAACCTCCTGGATTTTCTCGAGTTGCGGCAGGTGCTCTCGACTTACGACGGGGACCTCAGGGACCCGCTCTGGTGGCCTCAGGAAAGGCCAGTCCCCATGCGAGTTCCTCGGGGGCCTCTCGGGATTCCTCTCCCGTCGATGCCGGGGCCTAAGACCTTGTGTGTAGTCGGGGCCGGAACCTGAGGATTCCTCTCCAGTGCTGACATGGATCTTGGGGTACTTCTGGAGTCTCCCCAGGGGAGTCAGACCTCGTCTCGAATGCGGGCATGCACTTGCGCTTTCCTCCAGAGCGGTAGCAGCAGTGTCACGCAGTCCGCCGCGTGGATCAAAGGATCTATGGTTTTCCCTCGAGTCTTTCCCACGAGGCTTTCCCACGAGGCTTTCCCACAGGGCTGTCCCACGTGCACACGTGGTGGGAGTCGATCCTCGGCTTGAACGTCAAGGCAGTGCAGGGAAAACAGGTTCCTCTGGAATGGACTGACACATCTGGGGGACTCTTGGAATGGTGGCACGACCCTGGAGTACCTCTCGCCTTTCCTGTGGAGAGCGCCTCCTCTTGAGATGTGACGGGAACGCCGGGAATTCTTTCCCTACGAAACAGGGAAAGGATCCCTCATCTCGAGCTAGGAGGCGGAAACGAGTCTCCCCTGGATGTGTGCGGGACCCACGTGCTTCCTCTCGAGTGGAGACGGGTATGTCGGGGAACTTCTTGAGTTGCAGCAATGGTGTGAAGGACCCTTTGGAAGTTCCAGTGGTTAGACGAGATTAGCCTCGAGAAGCCTCAGCGGAAATGGGCCTTATCTCGCCTGGAGGGCAAAACCTCCTGGATTTTCTCGAGTTTCGGCAGGTGCTCTCGACTTACGACGGGGACCTCAGGGACCCGCTCTGGTGGCCTCAGGAAAGGCCAGTCCCCATGCGAGTTCCTCGGGGGCCTCTCGGGATTCCTCTCCCGTCGATGCCGGGGCCTAAGACCTTGTGTGGAGTCGGGGCCGGAACCTGAGGATTCCTCTCCAGTGCTGACATGGATCTTGGGGTACTTCTGGAGTCTCCCCAGGGGAGTCAGTCCTCGTCTCGAATGCGGGCATGCACTTGCGCTTTCGTCCAGAGCGGTAGCAGCAGTGTCACGCAGTCCGCCGCGTGGATCAAAGGATCTATGGTTTTCCCTCGAGTCTTTCCCACGAGGCTTTCCCACGAGGCTTTCCCACAGGGCTGTCCCACGTGCAAACGTGGTGGGAGTCGATCCTCGGCTTGAACGTCAAGGCAGTGCAGGGAAAACAGGTTCCTCTGGAATGTACTGACACATCTGGGGGACTCTTGGAATGGTGTCACGACCCTGGAGTTCCTCTCGCCTTTCCTGTGGAGAACGCCTCCCTTTGAGATGCGACGGGAACGCCGGAATTCTTTCCCTACGAAACAGGGAAAGGATCCCTCATCTCGAGCTAGGAGGCGGAAACGGGGCTCCCCTGGATGTGTGCGGGACCCACGTGCTTCCTCTCGAGTGGAGACGGGTATGTCGGGGAACTTCTTGAGTTGCAGCAAGGGTGTGAAGGACCCTTTGGAAGTTCCAGTGGTTAGACGTGATTAGCCTCGAGAAGCCTCAGCGGAAATGGGCTTCATCTCGCCTGGAGGGCAAAACCTCCTGGATTTTCTCGAGTTGCGGCAGGTGCTCTCGACTTACGACGGGGACCTCAGGGAGCCGCTCTGGTGGCCTCAGGAAAGGCCAGTCCCCATGCGAGTTCCTCGGGGGCCTCTCGGGATTCCTCTCCCGTCGATGCCGGGGCCTAAGACCTTGTGTGGAGTCGGGGCCGGAACCTGAGGATTCCTCTCCAGTGCTGACATGGATCTTGGGGTACTTCTGGCGTCTCCCCAGGGGAGTCAGTCCTCGTCTCGAATGCGGGCATGCACTTGCGCTTTCCTCCAGAGCGGTAGCAGCAGTGTCACGCAGTCCGCCGCGTGGATCAAAGGATCTATGGTTTTCCCTCGAGTCTTTCCCACGAGGCTTTCCCACGAGGCTTTCCCACAGGGCTGTCCCACGTGCACACGTGGTGGGAGTCGATCCTCGGCTTGAACGTCAAGGCAGTGCAGGGAAAACAGGTTCCTCTGGAATGGACTGACACATCTGGGGGACTCTTGGAATGGTGGCACGACCCTGGAGTTCCTCTCGCCTTTCCTGTGGAGAGCGCCTCCTCTTGAGATGCGACGGGAACGCCGGGAATTCTTTCCCTACGAAACAGGGAAAGGATCCCTCATCTCGAGCTAGGAGGCGGAAACGGGGCTCCCCTGGATGTGTGCGGGACCCCACGTGCTTCCTCTCGAGTGGAGACGGGTATGTCGGGGAACTTTTGAGTTGCAGCAAGGGTGTGAAGGACCCTTTGGAAGTTCCAGTGGTTAGACGTGATTATCCTCGAGAAGCCTAAGCGGAAATGGGCCTCATCTCGCCTGGAGGGCAAAACCTCCTGGATTTTCTCGAGTTGCGGCAGGTGCTCTCGACTTATGACGGGGACCTCAGGGACCCGCTCTGGTGGCCTCAGGAAAGGCCAGTCCCCATGCGAGTTCCTCGGGGGCCTCTGGGGATTCCTCTCCCGTCGATGCCGGGGCCTAAGGCCTTGTGTGGAGTCGGGGCCGGAACCTGAGAATTCCTCTCCAGTGCTGACATGGATCTTGGGGTACTTCTGGAGTCTCCCCAGGGGAGTCAGTCCTCGTCTCGAATGCGGGCATGCACTTGCGCTTTCCTCCAGAGCGGTAGCAGCAGTGTCACGCAGTCCGCCGCGTGGATCAAAGGATCTATGGTTTTCCCTCGAGTCTTTCCCACGAGGCTTTCCCACGAGGCTTTCCCACAGGGCTGTCCCACGTGCACACGTGGTGGGAGTCGATCCTCGGCTTGAACCTCAAGGCAATGCAGGGAAAACAGGTTCCTCTGGAATGGACTGACACATCTGGGGGTCTCTTGGAATGGTGCCACGACCCTGGAGTTCCTCTCGCCTTTCCTGTGGAGAGCGCCTCCTCTTGAGATGCGACGGTAACGCCGGGATTTCTTTCCCTACGAAACAGGGAAAGGATCCCTCATCTCGAGCTAGGAGGCGGAAACGGGGCTCCCCTGGATGTGTGCGGGACCCCACGTGCTTCCTCTCGAGTGGAGACGGGTATGTCGCGGAACTGCTTCAGTTGCAGCAAGGGTGTGAAGGACCCTTTGGAAGTTCCAGTGGTTAGACGTGATTAGCCTCGAGAAGCCTCAGCGGAAATGGGCCTCATCTCGCCTGGAGGGCAAAACCTCCTGGATTTTCTCGAGTTGCGGCAGGTGCTCTCGACTTACGACGGGGACCTCAGGGACCCGCTCTGGTGGCCTCAGGAAAGGCCAGTCCCCATGCGAGTTCCTCGGGGGCCTCTCGGGATTCCTCTCCCGTCGATGCCGGGGCCTAAGACCTTGTGTGGAGTCGGGGCCGGAACCTGAGGATTCCTCTCCAGTGCTGACATGGATCTTGGGGTACTTCTGGAGTCTCCCCAGGGGAGTCAGACCTCGTCTCGAATGTGGGCATGCACTTGCGCTTTCCTCCAGAGCGGTAGCAGCAGTGTCACGCAGTCCGCCGCGTGGATCAAAGGATCTATGGTTTTCCCTCGAGTCTTTCCCACGAGGCTTTCCCACGAGGCTTTCCCACAGGGCTGTCCCACGTGCACACGTGGTGGGAGTCGATCCTCGGCTTGAACGTCAAGGCAGTGCAGGGAAAACAGGTTCCTCTGGAATGGACTGACACATCTGGGGGACTCTTGGAATGGTGTCACGACCCTGGAGTACCTCTCGCCTTTCCTGTGGAGAGCGCCTCCTCTTGAGATGTGACGGGAACGCCGGGAATTCTTTCCCTACGAAACAGGGAAAGGATCCCTCATCTCGAGCTAGGAGGCGGAAACGGGGCTCCCCTGGATGTGTGCGGGACCCACGTGCTTCCTCTCGAGTGGAGACGGGTATGTCGGGGAACTTCTTGAGTTGCAGCAATGGTGTGAAGGACCCTTTGGAAGTTCCAGTGGTTAGACGAGATTCGCCTCGAGAAGCCTCAGCGGAAATGGGCCTCATCTCGCCTGGAGGGCAAAACCTCCTGGATTTTCTCGAGTTTCGGCAGGTGCTCTCGACTTACGACGGGGACCTCAGGGACCCGCTCTGGTGGCCTCAGGAAAGGCCAGTCCCCATGCGAGTTCCTCGGGGGCCTCTCGGGATTCCTCTCCCGTCGATGCCGGGGCCTAAGACCTTGTGTGGAGTCGGGGCCGGAACCTGAGGATTCCTCTCCAGTGCTGACATGGATCTTGGGGTACTTCTGGAGTCTCCCCAGGGGAGTCAGTCCTCGTCTCGAATGCGGGCATGCACTTGCGCTTTACTCCAGAGCGGTAGCAGCAGTGTCACGCAGTCCGCCGCGTGGATCAAAGGATCTATGGTTTTCCCTCGAGTCTTTCCCACGAGGCTTTCCCACGAGGCTTTCCCACAGGGCTGTTCCACGTGCACACGTGGTGGGAGTAGACCCTCGGCTTGAACGTCAAGGCAGTGCAGGGAAAACAGGTTCCTCTGGAATTGACTGACACATCTGGTGGACTCTTGGAATGGTGGCACGACCCTGGAGTTCCTCTCGCCTTTCCTGTGGAGAGCGCCTCCTCTTGAGATGCGACGGGAACGCCGGGAATTCTTTCCCTACGAAACAGGGAAAGGATCCCTCATCTCGAGCTGGGAGGCGGAAACGGGGCTCCCCTGGATGTGTGCGGGACCCACGTGCTTCCTCTCGTGTGGAGACGGGTATGTCGGGGAACTTCTTGAGTTGCAGCAATGGTGTGAAGGACCCTTTGGAAGTTCCAGTGGTTAGATGTGATTGGCCTCGAGAAGCCTCAGCGGAAATGGGCCTCATCTCGCCTGGAGGGCAAAACCTCCTGGATTTTCTCGAGTTGCGGCAGGTGCTCTCGACTTACGACGGGGACCTCAGGGAGCCGCTCTGGTGGCCTCAGGAAAGGCCAGTCCCCATGCGAGTTCCTCGGGGGCCTCTCGGGATTCCTCTCCCGTCGATGCCGAGGCCTAAGACCTTGTGTGGAGTCGGGGCCGGAACCTGAGGATTCCTCTCCAGTGCTGACATGGATCTTGGGGTACTTCTGGCGTCTCCCCAGGGGAGTCAGTCCTCGTCTCGAATGCGGGCATGCACTTGCGCTTTCCTCCAGAGCGGTAGCAGCAGTGTCACGCAGTCCGCCGCGTGGATCAAAGGATCTATGGTTTTCCCTCGAGTCTTTCCCACGAGGCTTTCCCACGAGGCTTTCCCACAGGGCTGTCCCACGTGCACACGTGGTGGGAGTCGATCCTCGGCTTGAACGTCAAGGCAGTGCAGGGAAAACAGGTTCCTCTGGAATGGACTGACACATCTGGGGGACTCTTGGAATGGTGGCACGACCCTGGAGTTCCTCTCGCCTTTCCTGTGGAGAGCGCCTCCTCTTGAGATGCGACGGGAACGCCGGGAATTCTTTCCCTACGAAACAGGGAAAGGATCCCTCATCTCGAGCTAGGAGGCGGAAACGGGGCTCCCCTGGATGTGTGCGGGACCCCACGTGCTTCCTCTCGAGTGGAGACGGGTATGTCGGGGAACTTTTGAGTTGCAGCAAGGGTGTGAAGGACCCTTTGGAAGTTCCAGTGGTTAGACGTGATTATCCTCGAGAAGCCTAAGCGGAAATGGGCCTCATCTCGCCTGGAGGGCAAAACCTCCTGGATTTTCTCGAGTTGCGGCAGGTGCTCTCGACTTATCACGGGGACCTCAGGGACCCGCTCTGGTGGCCTCAGGAAAGGCCAGTCCCCATGCGAGTTCCTCGGGGGCCTCTGGGGATTCCTCTCCCGTCGATGCCGGGGCCTAAGGCCTTGTGTGGAGTCGGGGCCGGAACCTGAGGATTCCTCTCCAGTGCTGACATGGATCTTGGGGTACTTCTGGAGTCTCCCCAGGGGAGTCAGTCCTCGTCTCGAATGCGGGCATGCACTTGCGCTTTCCTCCAGAGCGGTAGCAGCAGTGTCACGCAGTCCGCCGCGTGGATCAAAGGATCTATGGTTTTCCCTCGAGTCTTTCCCACGAGGCTTTCCCACGAGGCTTTCCCCCAGGGCTGTCCCACGTGCACACGTGGTGGGAGTCGATCCTCGGCTTGAACCTCAAGGCAATGCAGGGAAAACAGGTTCCTCTGGAATGGACTGACACATCTGGGGGTCTCTTGGAATGGTGCCACGACCCTGGAGTTCCTCTCGCCTTTCCTGTGGAGAGCGCCTCCTCTTGAGATGCGACGGGAACGCCGGGATTTCTTTCCCTACGAAACAGGGAAAGGTTCCCTCATCTCGAGCTAGGAGGCGGAAACGGGGCTCCCCTGGATGTGTGCGGGACCCCACGTGCTTCCTCTCGAGTGGAGACGGGTATGTCGCGGAACTGCTTCAGTTGTAGCAAGGGTGTGAAGGACCCTTTGGAAGTTCCAGTGGTTAGATGTGATTAGCCTCGAGAAGCCTCAGCGGAAATGGGCCTCATCTCGCCTGGAGGGCAAAACCTCCTGGATTTTCTCGAGTTGCGGCAGGTGCTCTCGACTTACGACGGGGACCTCAGGGACCCGCTCTGGTGGCCGCAGGAAAGGCCAGTCCCCATGCGAGTTCCTCGGGGGCCTCTCGGTATTCCTCTCCCGTCGATGCTGGGGCCTAAGACCTTGTGTGGAGTCGGGGCCGGAACCTGAGGATTCCTATCCAGTGCTGACATGGATCTTGGGGTACTTCTGGAGTCTCACCAGGGGAGTCAGTCCTCGTCTCGAATGCGGGCATGCACTTGCGCTTTTCTCCAGAGCGGTAGCAGCAGTGTCACGCAGTCCGCCGCGTGGATCAAAGGATCTATGGTTTTCCCTCGAGTCTTTCCCACGAGGCTTTCCCACGAGGCTTTCCCTCAGGGCTGTCCCACGTGCACACGTGGTGGGAGTCGATCCTCGGCTTGAACGTCAAGGCAGTGCAGGGAATACAGGTTCCTCTGGAATGGACTGACACATCTGGGGGACTCTTGGAATGGTGGCACGACCCTTGAGTTCCTCTCCCCTTTCCTGTGGAGAGCGCCTCCTCTTGAGATGCGACGGGAACGCCGGGAATTCTTTCCCTACGAAACAGGGAAAGGATCCCTCATCTCGAGCTAGGAGGCGGAAACGGGGCTCCCCTGGATGTGTGCGGGACCCCACGTGCTTCCTCTCGAGTGGAGACGGGTATGTCGGTGAACTTCTTGAGTTGCAGCAAGGGTGTGAAAGACCCTTTGGAAGTTCCAGTGGTTAGACGTGATTAGCCTCGAGAAGCCTCAGCGGAAATGGGCCTCATCTCGTCTGGAGGGCAAAACCTCCTGGAATTTCTCGAGTTGCGGCAGGTGCTCTCGACTTACGACGGGGACCTCAGGGACCCGCTCTGGTGGCCTCAGGAAAGGCCAGTCCCCATGCGAGTTCCACGGGGGCCTCTCGGGATTCCTCTCCCTTCAATGCTGGGGCCTAAGACCTTGTGTGGAGTCGGGGCCGGAACCTGAGGATTCCTCTCCAGTGCTGACATGGATCTTGGGGTACTTCTGGAGTCTCCCCAGGGGAGTCAGTCTTCGTCTCGAATGCGGGCATGCACTTGCACTTTCCTCCAGAGCGGTAGCAGCAGTGTCACGCAGTCCGCCGCGTGGATCAAAGGATCTATGGTTTTCCCTCGAGTCTTTCCCACGAGGCTTTCCCACGAGGCTTTCCCACAGGGCTGTCCCACGTGCACACGTGGTGGGAGTCGATCCTCGGCTTGAACGTCAAGGCAGTGCAGGGAAAACAGGTTCCTCTGGAATGGACTGACACATCTGGGGGTCTCTTGGAATGGTGCCACGACCCTGGAGTTCCTCTCGCCTTTCCTGTGGAGAGCGCCACCTCTTGAGATGCGACGGGAACGCCGGGAATTCTTTCCCTACGAAAGAGGGAAAGGATCCCTCATCTCGAGCTAGGAGGCGGAAACGGGGCTCCCCTGGATGTGTGCGGGACCCCACGTGCTTCCTCTCGAGTGCAGACGGCTATGTCGCGGAATTGCTTCAGTTGCAGCAAGGGTGTGAAGGACCCTTTGGAAGTTCCAGTGGTTAGACGTGATTAGCCTCGAGAAGCCTCAGCGGAAATGGGCCTCATCTCGCCTGGAGGGCAAAACCTCCTGGATTTTCTCGAGTTGCGGCAGGTGCTCTCGACTTACGAAGGGGACCTCAGGGACCCGCTCTGGTGGCCTCAGGAAAGGCCAGTCCCCATGCGAGTACCTCGGGGGCCTCTCGGGATTCCTCTCCCGTCGATGCCGAGGCCTAAGACCTTGTGTGGAGTCGGGGCCGGAACCTGAGGATTCCTCTCCAGTGCTGACATGGATCTTGGGGTACTTCTGAAGTCTCCCCAGGGGAGTCAGACCTCGTCTCGAATGCGGGCATGCACTTGCGCTTTCCTCCAGAGCGGTAGCAGCAGTGTCACGCAGTCCGCCCCGTGGATCAAAGCATCTATGGTTTTCCCTCGAGTCTTTCCCACGAGGCTTTCCCACGAGGCTTTCCCACAGGGCTGTCCCACGTGCACACGTGGTGGGAGTCGATCCTCGGCTTGAACGTCAAGGCAGTGCAGGGAAAACAGGTTCCTCTGGAATGGACTGACACATCTGGGGGACTCTTGAAATGGTGTCACGACCCTGGAGTACCTCTCGCCTTTCCTGTGGAGAGCGCCTCCTCTTGAGATGTGACGGGAACGCCGGGAATTCTTTCCCTACGAAACAGGGAAAGGATCCCTCATCTCGAGCTAGGAGGCGGAAACGGGGCTCCCCTGGATGTGTGCGGGACCCACGTGCTTCCTCTCGAGTGGAGACGGGTATGTCGGGGAACTTCTTGAGTTGCAGCAATGGTGTGAAGGACCCTTTGGAAGTTCCAGTGGTTAGACGAGATTCGCCTCGATAAGCCTCAGCGGAAATGGGCCTCATCTCGCCTGGAGGGCAAAACCTCCTGGATTTTCTCGAGTTTCGGCAGGTGCTCTCGACTTACGACGGGGACCTCAGGGACCCGCTCTGGTGGCCTCAGGAAAGGCCAGTCCCCATGCGAGTTCCTCGGGGGCCTCTCGGGATTCCTCTCCCTTCGATGCCGGGGCCTAAGACCTTGTGTGGAGTCGGGGCCAGAACCTGAGGATTCCTCTCAAGTGCTGACATGGATCTTGGGGTACTTCTGGAGTCTCCCCAGGGGAGTCAGTCCTCGTCTCGAATGCGGGCATGCACTTGCGCTTTCCTCCAGAGCGGTAGCAGCAGTGTCACGCAGTCCGCTGCGTGGATCAAAGGATCTATGGTTTTCCCTCGAGTCTTTCCCACGAGGCTTTCCCACGAGGCTTTCCCCCAGGGCTGTCCCACGTGCACACGTGGTGGGAGTCGATCCTCGGCTTGAACCTCAAGGCAATGCAGGGAAAACAGTTTCCTCTGGAATGGACTGACACATCTGGGGGTCTCTTGGAATGGTGCCACGACCCTGGAGTTCCTCTCGCCTTTCCTGTGGAGAGCGCCTCCTCTTGAGATGCGACGGGAACGCCGGGATTTCTTTCCCTACGAAACAGGGAAAGGTTCCCTCATCTCGAGCTAGGAGGCGGAAACGGGGCTCCCCTGGATGTGTGCGGGACCCCACGTGCTTCCTCTCGAGTGGAGACGGGTATGTCGCGGAACTGCTTCAGTTGTAGCAAGGGTGTGAAGGACCCTTTGGAAGTTCCAGTGGTTAGATGTGATTAGCCTCGAGAAGCCTCAGCGGAAATGGGCCTCATCTCGCCTGGAGGGCAAAACCTCCTGGATTTTCTCGAGTTGCGGCAGGTGCTCTCGACTTACGACGGGGACCTCAGGGACCCGCTCTGGTGGCCTCAGGAAAGGCCAGTCCCCATGCGAGTTCCTCGGGGGCCTCTCGGTATTCCTCTCCCGTCGATGCTGGGGCCTAAGACCTTGTGTGGAGTCGGGGCCGGAACCTGAGGATTCCTCTCCAGTGCTGACATGGATCTTGGGGTACTTCTGGAGTCTCCCCAGGGGAGTCAGACCTCGTCTCGAATGCGGGCATGCACTTGCGCTTTCCTCCAGAGCGGTAGCAGCAGTGTCACGCAGTCCGCCGCGTGGATCAAAGGATCTATGGTTTTCCCTCGAGTCTTTCCCACGAGGCTTTCCCACGAGGCTTTCCCACAGGGCTGTCCCACGTGCACACGTGGTGGGAGTCGATCCTCGGCTTGAACGTCAAGGCAGTGCAGGGAAAACAGGTTCCTCTGGAATGGACTGACACATCTGGGGGACTCTTGGAATGGTGTCACGACCCTGGAGTACCTCTCGCCTTTCCTGTGGAGAGCGCCTCCTCTTGAGATGCGACGGGAACGCCGGGAATTCTTTCCCTACGAAACAGGGAAAGGATCCCTCATCTCGAGCTAGGAGGCGGAAACGGGGCTCCCCTGGATGTGTGCGGGACCCACGTGCTTCCTCTCGAGTGGAGACGGGTATGTCGGGGAACTTCTTGAGTTGCAGCAATGGTGTGAAGGACCCTTTGGAAGTTCCAGTGGTTAGACGAGATTAGCCTCGAGAAGCCTCAGCGGAAATGGGCCTCATCTCGCCTGGAGGGCAAAACATCCTGGATTTTCTCGAGTTGCGGCAGGTGCTCTCGACTTACGACGGGGACCTCAGGGACCCGCTCTGGTGGCCTCAGGAAAGGCCAGTCCCCATGCGAGTTCCTCGGGGGCCTCTCGAGATTCCTCTCCCGTCGATGTCGGGGCCTAAGACCTTGTGTGAAGTCGGGGCCGGAAACTGAGGATTCCTCTCCAGTGCTGACATGGATCTTGGGGTACTTCTGGAGTCTCCCCAGGGGAGTCAGTCCTCGTCTCGAATGCGGGCATGCACTTGCGCTTTCCTCCAGAGCGGTAGCAGCAGTGTCACGCAGTACTCCGCGTGGATCAAAGGATCTATGGTTTTCCCTCGAGTCTTTCCCACGAGGCTTTCCCACGAGGCTTTCCCACAGGGCTGTTCCACGTGCACACGTGGTGGGAGTGGATCCTCGGCTTGAACGTCAAGGCAGTGCAGGGAAAACAGGTTCCTCTGGAATGGACTGACACATCTGGGGGTCTCTTGGAATGGTGGCACGACCTTGGAGTTCCTCTCGCCTTTCCTGTGGAGAGCGCCTCCTCTTGAGATGCGACGGGAACGCCGGGAATTCTTTCCCTACGAAACAGGGAAAGGATCCCTCATCTCGAACTAGGAGGCTGAAACAGGGCTCCCCTTAATGTGTGTGGGACACCACGTGGTTCCTCTCGAGTGGAGATGGGTATGTCGGGGAACTTATTGAGTTGCAGCAAGGGGGTGAAGGACCCTTTGGAAGTTCCAGTGGTTAGATGTGATTGGCCTCGAGAAGCCTCAGCGGAAATGGGCCTCATCTCGCCTGGAGGGCAAAACCTCCTGGATTTTCTCGAGTTGCGGCAGGTGCTCTCGACTTACGACGGGGACCTCAGGGACCCGCTCTGGTGGCCTCAGGAAAGGCCAGTCCCCATGCGAGTTCCTCGGGGGCCTCTCGGGATTCCTCTCCCGTCGATGCCGGGGCCTAAGACCTTGTGTGTAGTCGGGGCCGGAACCTGAGGATTCCTCTCCAGTGCTGACATGGATCTTGGGGTACTTCTGGAGTCTCCCCAGGGGAGTCAGACCTCGTCTCGAATGCGGGCATGCACTTGCGCTTTCCTCCAGAGCGGTAGCAGCAGTGTCACGCAGTCCGCCGCGTGGATCAAAGGATCTATGGTTTTCCCTCGAGTCTTTCCCACGAGGCTTTCCCACGAGGCTTTCCCACAGGGCTGTCCCACGTGCACACGTGGTGGGAGTCGATCCTCGGCTTGAACGTCAAGGCAGTGCAGGGAAAACAGGTTCCTCTGGAATGGACTGACACATCTGGGGGACTCTTGGAATGGTGGCACGACCCTGGAGTACCTCTCGCCTTTCCTGTGGAGAGCGCCTCCTCTTGAGATGTGACGGGAACGCCGGGAATTCTTTCCCTACGAAACAGGGAAAGGATCCCTCATCTCGAGCTAGGAGGCGGAAACGAGTCTCCCCTGGATGTGTGCGGGACCCACGTGCTTCCTCTCGAGTGGAGACGGGTATGTCGGGGAACTTCTTGAGTTGCAGCAATGGTGTGAAGGACCCTTTGGAAGTTCCAGTGGTTAGACGAGATTAGCCTCGAGAAGCCTCAGCGGAAATGGGCCTTATCTCGCCTGGAGGGCAAAACCTCCTGGATTTTCTCGAGTTTCGGCAGGTGCTCTCGACTTACGACGGGGACCTCAGGGACCCGCTCTGGTGGCCTCAGGAAAGGCCAGTCCCCATGCGAGTTCCTCGGGGGCCTCTCGGGATTCCTCTCCCGTCGATGCCGGGGCCTAAGACCTTGTGTGGAGTCGGGGCCGGAACCTGAGGATTCCTCTCCAGTGCTGACATGGATCTTGGGGTACTTCTGGAGTCTCCCCAGGGGAGTCAGTCCTCGTCTCGAATGCGGGCATGCACTTGCGCTTTCGTCCAGAGCGGTAGCAGCAGTGTCACGCAGTCCGCCGCGTGGATCAAAGGATCTATGGTTTTCCCTCGAGTCTTTCCCACGAGGCTTTCCCACGAGGCTTTCCCACAGGGCTGTCCCACGTGCAAACGTGGTGGGAGTCGATCCTCGGCTTGAACGTCAAGGCAGTGCAGGGAAAACAGGTTCCTCTGGAATGTACTGACACATCTGGGGGACTCTTGGAATGGTGTCACGACCCTGGAGTTCCTCTCGCCTTTCCTGTGGAGAACGCCTCCCTTTGAGATGCGACGGGAACGCCGGAATTCTTTCCCTACGAAACAGGGAAAGGATCCCTCATCTCGAGCTAGGAGGCGGAAACGGGGCTCCCCTGGATGTGTGCGGGACCCACGTGCTTCCTCTCGAGTGGAGACGGGTATGTCGGGGAACTTCTTGAGTTGCAGCAAGGGTGTGAAGGACCCTTTGGAAGTTCCAGTGGTTAGACGTGATTAGCCTCGAGAAGCCTCAGCGGAAATGGGCTTCATCTCGCCTGGAGGGCAAAACCTCCTGGATTTTCTCGAGTTGCGGCAGGTGCTCTCGACTTACGACGGGGACCTCAGGGAGCCGCTCTGGTGGCCTCAGGAAAGGCCAGTCCCCATGCGAGTTCCTCGGGGGCCTCTCGGGATTCCTCTCCCGTCGATGCCGGGGCCTAAGACCTTGTGTGGAGTCGGGGCCGGAACCTGAGGATTCCTCTCCAGTGCTGACATGGATCTTGGGGTACTTCTGGCGTCTCCCCAGGGGAGTCAGTCCTCGTCTCGAATGCGGGCATGCACTTGCGCTTTCCTCCAGAGCGGTAGCAGCAGTGTCACGCAGTCCGCCGCGTGGATCAAAGGATCTATGGTTTTCCCTCGAGTCTTTCCCACGAGGCTTTCCCACGAGGCTTTCCCACAGGGCTGTCCCACGTGCACACGTGGTGGGAGTCGATCCTCGGCTTGAACGTCAAGGCAGTGCAGGGAAAACAGGTTCCTCTGGAATGGACTGACACATCTGGGGGACTCTTGGAATGGTGGCACGACCCTGGAGTTCCTCTCGCCTTTCCTGTGGAGAGCGCCTCCTCTTGAGATGCGACGGGAACGCCGGGAATTCTTTCCCTACGAAACAGGGAAAGGATCCCTCATCTCGAGCTAGGAGGCGGAAACGGGGCTCCCCTGGATGTGTGCGGGACCCCACGTGCTTCCTCTCGAGTGGAGACGGGTATGTCGGGGAACTTTTGAGTTGCAGCAAGGGTGTGAAGGACCCTTTGGAAGTTCCAGTGGTTAGACGTGATTATCCTCGAGAAGCCTAAGCGGAAATGGGCCTCATCTCGCCTGGAGGGCAAAACCTCCTGGATTTTCTCGAGTTGCGGCAGGTGCTCTCGACTTATGACGGGGACCTCAGGGACCCGCTCTGGTGGCCTCAGGAAAGGCCAGTCCCCATGCGAGTTCCTCGGGGGCCTCTGGGGATTCCTCTCCCGTCGATGCCGGGGCCTAAGGCCTTGTGTGGAGTCGGGGCCGGAACCTGAGAATTCCTCTCCAGTGCTGACATGGATCTTGGGGTACTTCTGGAGTCTCCCCAGGGGAGTCAGTCCTCGTCTCGAATGCGGGCATGCACTTGCGCTTTCCTCCAGAGCGGTAGCAGCAGTGTCACGCAGTCCGCCGCGTGGATCAAAGGATCTATGGTTTTCCCTCGAGTCTTTCCCACGAGGCTTTCCCACGAGGCTTTCCCACAGGGCTGTCCCACGTGCACACGTGGTGGGAGTCGATCCTCGGCTTGAACCTCAAGGCAATGCAGGGAAAACAGGTTCCTCTGGAATGGACTGACACATCTGGGGGTCTCTTGGAATGGTGCCACGACCCTGGAGTTCCTCTCGCCTTTCCTGTGGAGAGCGCCTCCTCTTGAGATGCGACGGTAACGCCGGGATTTCTTTCCCTACGAAACAGGGAAAGGATCCCTCATCTCGAGCTAGGAGGCGGAAACGGGGCTCCCCTGGATGTGTGCGGGACCCCACGTGCTTCCTCTCGAGTGGAGACGGGTATGTCGCGGAACTGCTTCAGTTGCAGCAAGGGTGTGAAGGACCCTTTGGAAGTTCCAGTGGTTAGACGTGATTAGCCTCGAGAAGCCTCAGCGGAAATGGGCCTCATCTCGCCTGGAGGGCAAAACCTCCTGGATTTTCTCGAGTTGCGGCAGGTGCTCTCGACTTACGACGGGGACCTCAGGGACCCGCTCTGGTGGCCTCAGGAAAGGCCAGTCCCCATGCGAGTTCCTCGGGGGCCTCTCGGGATTCCTCTCCCGTCGATGCCGGGGCCTAAGACCTTGTGTGGAGTCGGGGCCGGAACCTGAGGATTCCTCTCCAGTGCTGACATGGATCTTGGGGTACTTCTGGAGTCTCCCCAGGGGAGTCAGACCTCGTCTCGAATGCGGGCATGCACTTGCGCTTTCCTCCAGAGCGGTAGCAGCAGTGTCACGCAGTCCGCCGCGTGGATCAAAGGGTCTATGGTTTTCCCTCGAGTCTTTCCCACGAGGCTTTCCCACGAGGCTTTCCCACAGGGCTGTCCCACGTGCACACGTGGTGGGAGTCGATCCTCGGCTTGAACGTCAAGGCAGTGCAGGGAAAACAGGTTCCTCTGGAATGGACTGACACATCTGGGGGACTCTTGGAATGGTGTCACGACCCTGGAGTACCTCTCGCCTTTCCTGTGGAGAGCGCCTCCTCTTGAGATGTGACGGGAACGCCGGGAATTCTTTCCCTACGAAACAGGGAAAGGATCCCTCATCTCGAGCTAGGAGGCGGAAACGGGGCTCCCCTGGATGTGTGCGGGACCCACGTGCTTCCTCTCGAGTGGAGACGGGTATGTCGGGGAACTTCTTGAGTTGCAGCAATGGTGTGAAGGACCCTTTGGAAGTTCCAGTGGTTAGACGAGATTCGCCTCGAGAAGCCTCAGCGGAAATGGGCCTCATCTCGCCTGGAGGGCAAAACCTCCTGGATTTTCTCGAGTTTCGGCAGGTGCTCTCGACTTACGACGGGGACCTCAGGGACCCGCTATGGTGGCCTCAGGAAAGGCCAGTCCCCATGCGAGTTCCTCGGGGGCCTCTCGGGATTCCTCTCCCGTCGATGCCGGGGCCTAAGACCTTGTGTGGAGTCGGGGCCGGAACCTGAGGATTCCTCTCCAGTGCTGACATGGATCTTGGGGTACTTCTGGAGTCTCCCCAGGGGAGTCAGTCCTCGTCTCGAATGCGGGCATGCACTTGCGCTTTACTCCAGAGCGGTAGCAGCAGTGTCACGCAGTCCGCCGCGTGGATCAAAGGATCTATGGTTTTCCCTCGAGTCTTTCCCACGAGGCTTTCCCACGAGGCTTTCCCACAGGGCTGTTCCACGTGCACACGTGGTGGGAGTAGACCCTCGGCTTGAACGTCAAGGCAGTGCAGGGAAAACAGGTTCCTCTGGAATTGACTGACACATCTGGTGGACTCTTGGAATGGTGGCACGACCCTGGAGTTCCTCTCGCCTTTCCTGTGGAGAGCGCCTCCTCTTGAGATGCGACGGGAACGCCGGGAATTCTTTCCCTACGAAACAGGGAAAGGATCCCTCATCTCGAGCTGGGAGGCGGAAACGGGGCTCCCCTGGATGTGTGCGGGACCCACGTGCTTCCTCTCGTGTGGAGACGGGTATGTCGGGGAACTTCTTGAGTTGCAGCAATGGTGTGAAGGACCCTTTGGAAGTTCCAGTGGTTAGATGTGATTGGCCTCGAGAAGCCTCAGCGGAAATGGGCCTCATCTCGCCTGGAGGGCAAAACCTCCTGGATTTTCTCGAGTTGCGGCAGGTGCTCTCGACTTACGACGGGGACCTCAGGGAGCCGCTCTGGTGGCCTCAGGAAAGGCCAGTCCCCATGCGAGTTCCTCGGGGGCCTCTCGGGATTCCTCTCCCGTCGATGCCGAGGCCTAAGACCTTGTGTGGAGTCGGGGCCGGAACCTGAGGATTCCTCTCCAGTGCTGACATGGATCTTGGGGTACTTCTGGCGTCTCCCCAGGGGAGTCAGTCCTCGTCTCGAATGCGGGCATGCACTTGCGCTTTCCTCCAGAGCGGTAGCAGCAGTGTCACGCAGTCCGCCGCGTGGATCAAAGGATCTATGGTTTTCCCTCGAGTCTTTCCCACGAGGCTTTCCCACGAGGCTTTCCCACAGGGCTGTCCCACGTGCACACGTGGTGGGAGTCGATCCTCGGCTTGAACGTCAAGGCAGTGCAGGGAAAACAGGTTCCTCTGGAATGGACTGACACATCTGGGGGACTCTTGGAATGGTGGCACGACCCTGGAGTTCCTCTCGCCTTTCCTGTGGAGAGCGCCTCCTCTTGAGATGCGACGGGAACGCCGGGAATTCTTTCCCTACGAAACAGGGAAAGGATCCCTCATCTCGAGCTAGGAGGCGGAAACGGGGCTCCCCTGGATGTGTGCGGGACCCCACGTGCTTCCTCTCGAGTGGAGACGGGTATGTCGGGGAACTTTTGAGTTGCAGCAAGGGTGTGAAGGACCCTTTGGAAGTTCCAGTGGTTAGACGTGATTATCCTCGAGAAGCCTAAGCGGAAATGGGCCTCATCTCGCCTGGAGGGCAAAACCTCCTGGATTTTCTCGAGTTGCGGCAGGTGCTCTCGACTTATCACGGGGACCTCAGGGACCCGCTCTGGTGGCCTCAGGAAAGGCCAGTCCCCATGCGAGTTCCTCGGGGGCCTCTGGGGATTCCTCTCCCGTCGATGCCGGGGCCTAAGGCCTTGTGTGGAGTCGGGGCCGGAACCTGAGGATTCCTCTCCAGTGCTGACATGGATCTTGGGGTACTTCTGGAGTCTCCCCAGAGGAGTCAGTCCTCGTCTCGAATGCGGGCATGCACTTGCGCTTTCCTCCAGAGCGGTAGCAGCAGTGTCACGCAGTCCGCCGCGTGGATCAAAGGATCTATGGTTTTCCCTCGAGTCTTTCCCACGAGGCTTTCCCACGAGGCTTTCCCACAGGGCTGTCCCACGTGCACACGTGGTGGGAGTCGATCCTCGGCTTGAACGTCAAGGCAGTGCAGGGAAAACAGGTTCCTCTGGAATGGACTGACACATCTGGGGGACTCTTGGAATGGTGGCACGACCCTGGAGTTCCTCTCGCCTTTCCTGTGGAGAGCGCCTCCTCTTGAGATGCGACGGGAACGCCGGGAATTCTTTCCCTACGAAACAGGGAAAGGATCCCTCATCTCGAGCTAGGAGGCGGAAACGGGGCTCCCCTGGATGTGTGCGGGACCCCACGTGCTTCCTCTCGAGTGGAGACGGGTATGTCGGGGAACTTTTGAGTTGCAGCAAGGGTGTGAAGGACCCTTTGGAAGTTCCAGTGGTTAGACGTGATTATCCTCGAGAAGCCTAAGCGGAAATGGGCCTCATCTCGCCTGGAGGGCAAAACCTCCTGGATTTTCTCGAGTTGCGGCAGGTGCTCTCGACTTATGACGGGGACCTCAGGGACCCGCTCTGGTGGCCTCAGGAAAGGCCAGTCCCCATGCGAGTTCCTCGGGGGCCTCTGGGGATTCCTCTCCCGTCGATGCCGGGGCCTAAGGCCTTGTGTGGAGTCGGGGCCGGAACCTGAGAATTCCTCTCCAGTGCTGACATGGATCTTGGGGTACTTCTGGAGTCTCCCCAGGGGAGTCAGTCCTCGTCTCGAATGCGGGCATGCACTTGCGCTTTCCTCCAGAGCGGTAGCAGCAGTGTCACGCAGTCCGCCGCGTGGATCAAAGGATCTATGGTTTTCCCTCGAGTCTTTCCCACGAGGCTTTCCCACGAGGCTTTCCCACAGGGCTGTCCCACGTGCACACGTGGTGGGAGTCGATCCTCGGCTTGAACCTCAAGGCAATGCAGGGAAAACAGGTTCCTCTGGAATGGACTGACACATCTGGGGGTCTCTTGGAATGGTGCCACGACCCTGGAGTTCCTCTCGCCTTTCCTGTGGAGAGCGCCTCCTCTTGAGATGCGACGGTAACGCCGGGATTTCTTTCCCTACGAAACAGGGAAAGGATCCCTCATCTCGAGCTAGGAGGCGGAAACGGGGCTCCCCTGGATGTGTGCGGGACCCCACGTGCTTCCTCTCGAGTGGAGACGGGTATGTCGCGGAACTGCTTCAGTTGCAGCAAGGGTGTGAAGGACCCTTTGGAAGTTCCAGTGGTTAGACGTGATTAGCCTCGAGAAGCCTCAGCGGAAATGGGCCTCATCTCGCCTGGAGGGCAAAACCTCCTGGATTTTCTCGAGTTGCGGCAGGTGCTCTCGACTTACGACGGGGACCTCAGGGACCCGCTCTGGTGGCCTCAGGAAAGGCCAGTCCCCATGCGAGTTCCTCGGGGGCCTCTCGGGATTCCTCTCCCGTCGATGCCGGGGCCTAAGACCTTGTGTGGAGTCGGGGCCGGAACCTGAGGATTCCTCTCCAGTGCTGACATGGATCTTGGGGTACTTCTGGAGTCTCCCCAGGGGAGTCAGACCTCGTCTCGAATGCGGGCATGCACTTGCGCTTTCCTCCAGAGCGGTAGCAGCAGTGTCACGCAGTCCGCCGCGTGGATCAAAGGATCTATGGTTTTCCCTCGAGTCTTTCCCACGAGGCTTTCCCACGAGGCTTTCCCACAGGGCTGTCCCACGTGCACACGTGGTGGGAGTCGATCCTCGGCTTGAACGTCAAGGCAGTGCAGGGAAAACAGGTTCCTCTGGAATGGACTGACACATCTGGGGGACTCTTGGAATGGTGTCACGACCCTGGAGTACCTCTCGCCTTTCCTGTGGAGAGCGCCTCCTCTTGAGATGTGACGGGAACGCCGGGAATTCTTTCCCTACGAAACAGGGAAAGGATCCCTCATCTCGAGCTAGGAGGCGGAAACGGGGCTCCCCTGGATGTGTGCGGGACCCACGTGCTTCCTCTCGAGTGGAGACGGGTATGTCGGGGAACTTCTTGAGTTGCAGCAATGGTGTGAAGGACCCTTTGGAAGTTCCAGTGGTTAGACGAGATTCGCCTCGAGAAGCCTCAGCGGAAATGGGCCTCATCTCGCCTGGAGGGCAAAACCTCCTGGATTTTCTCGAGTTTCGGCAGGTGCTCTCGACTTACGACGGGGACCTCAGGGACCCGCTATGGTGGCCTCAGGAAAGGCCAGTCCCCATGCGAGTTCCTCGGGGGCCTCTCGGGATTCCTCTCCCGTCGATGCCGGGGCCTAAGACCTTGTGTGGAGTCGGGGCCGGAACCTGAGGATTCCTCTCCAGTGCTGACATGGATCTTGGGGTACTTCTGGAGTCTCCCCAGGGGAGTCAGTCCTCGTCTCGAATGCGGGCATGCACTTGCGCTTTACTCCAGAGCGGTAGCAGCAGTGTCACGCAGTCCGCCGCGTGGATCAAAGGATCTATGGTTTTCCCTCGAGTCTTTCCCACGAGGCTTTCCCACGAGGCTTTCCCACAGGGCTGTTCCACGTGCACACGTGGTGGGAGTAGACCCTCGGCTTGAACGTCAAGGCAGTGCAGGGAAAACAGGTTCCTCTGGAATTGACTGACACATCTGGTGGACTCTTGGAATGGTGGCACGACCCTGGAGTTCCTCTCGCCTTTCCTGTGGAGAGCGCCTCCTCTTGAGATGCGACGGGAACGCCGGGAATTCTTTCCCTACGAAACAGGGAAAGGATCCCTCATCTCGAGCTGGGAGGCGGAAACGGGGCTCCCCTGGATGTGTGCGGGACCCACGTGCTTCCTCTCGTGTGGAGACGGGTATGTCGGGGAACTTCTTGAGTTGCAGCAATGGTGTGAAGGACCCTTTGGAAGTTCCAGTGGTTAGATGTGATTGGCCTCGAGAAGCCTCAGCGGAAATGGGCCTCATCTCGCCTGGAGGGCAAAACCTCCTGGATTTTCTCGAGTTGCGGCAGGTGCTCTCGACTTACGACGGGGACCTCAGGGAGCCGCTCTGGTGGCCTCAGGAAAGGCCAGTCCCCATGCGAGTTCCTCGGGGGCCTCTCGGGATTCCTCTCCCGTCGATGCCGAGGCCTAAGACCTTGTGTGGAGTCGGGGCCGGAACCTGAGGATTCCTCTCCAGTGCTGACATGGATCTTGGGGTACTTCTGGCGTCTCCCCAGGGGAGTCAGTCCTCGTCTCGAATGCGGGCATGCACTTGCGCTTTCCTCCAGAGCGGTAGCAGCAGTGTCACGCAGTCCGCCGCGTGGATCAAAGGATCTATGGTTTTCCCTCGAGTCTTTCCCACGAGGCTTTCCCACGAGGCTTTCCCACAGGGCTGTCCCACGTGCACACGTGGTGGGAGTCGATCCTCGGCTTGAACGTCAAGGCAGTGCAGGGAAAACAGGTTCCTCTGGAATGGACTGACACATCTGGGGGACTCTTGGAATGGTGGCACGACCCTGGAGTTCCTCTCGCCTTTCCTGTGGAGAGCGCCTCCTCTTGAGATGCGACGGGAACGCCGGGAATTCTTTCCCTACGAAACAGGGAAAGGATCCCTCATCTCGAGCTAGGAGGCGGAAACGGGGCTCCCCTGGATGTGTGCGGGACCCCACGTGCTTCCTCTCGAGTGGAGACGGGTATGTCGGGGAACTTTTGAGTTGCAGCAAGGGTGTGAAGGACCCTTTGGAAGTTCCAGTGGTTAGACGTGATTATCCTCGAGAAGCCTAAGCGGAAATGGGCCTCATCTCGCCTGGAGGGCAAAACCTCCTGGATTTTCTCGAGTTGCGGCAGGTGCTCTCGACTTATCACGGGGACCTCAGGGACCCGCTCTGGTGGCCTCAGGAAAGGCCAGTCCCCATGCGAGTTCCTCGGGGGCCTCTGGGGATTCCTCTCCCGTCGATGCCGGGGCCTAAGGCCTTGTGTGGAGTCGGGGCCGGAACCTGAGGATTCCTCTCCAGTGCTGACATGGATCTTGGGGTACTTCTGGAGTCTCCCCAGAGGAGTCAGTCCTCGTCTCGAATGCGGGCATGCACTTGCGCTTTCCTCCAGAGCGGTAGCAGCAGTGTCACGCAGTCCGCCGCGTGGATCAAAGGATCTATGGTTTTCCCTCGAGTCTTTCCCACGAGGCTTTCCCACGAGGCTTTCCCCCAGGGCTGTCCCACGTGCACACGTGGTGGGAGTCGATCCTCGGCTTGAACCTCAAGGCAATGCAGGGAAAACAGGTTCCTCTGGAATGGACTGACACATCTGGGGGTCTCTTGGAATGGTGCCACGACCCTGGAGTTCCTCTCGCCTTTCCTGTGGAGAGCGCCTCCTCTTGAGATGCGACGGGAACGCCGGGATTTCTTTCCCTACGAAACAGGGAAAGGTTCCCTCATCTCGAGCTAGGAGGCGGAAACGGGGCTCCCCTGGATGTGTGCGGGACCCCACGTGCTTCCTCTCGAGTGGAGACGGGTATGTCGCGGAACTGCTTCAGTTGTAGCAAGGGTGTGAAGGACCCTTTGGAAGTTCCAGTGGTTAGATGTGATTAGCCTCGAGAAGCCTCAGCGGAAATGGGCCTCATCTCGCCTGGAGGGCAAAACCTCCTGGATTTTCTCGAGTTGCGGCAGGTGCTCTCGACTTACGACGGGGACCTCAGGGACCAGCTCTGGTGGCCTCAGGAAAGGCCAGTCCCCATGCGAGTTCCTCGGGGGCCTCTCGGTATTCCTCTCCCGTCGATGCTGGGGCCTAAGACCTTGTGTGGAGTCGGGGCCGGAACCTGAGGATTCCTATCCAGTGCTGACATGGATCTTGGGGTACTTCTGGAGTCTCCCCAGGGGAGTCAGTCCTCGTCTCGAATGCGGGCATGCACTTGCGCTTTTCTCCAGAGCGGTAGCAGCAGTGTCACGCAGTCCGCCGCGTGGATCAAAGGATCTATGGTTTTCCCTCGAGTCTTTCCCACGAGGCTTTCCCACGAGGCTTTCCCTCAGGGCTGTCCCACGTGCACACGTGGTGGGAGTCGATCCTCGGCTTGAACGTCAAGGCAGTGCAGGGAATACAGGTTCCTCTGGAATGGACTGACACATCTGGGGGACTCTTGGAATGGTGGCACGACCCTTGAGTTCCTCTCCCCTTTCCTGTGGAGAGCGCCTCCTCTTGAGATGCGACGGGAACGCCGGGAATTCTTTCCCTACGAAACAGGGAAAGGATCCCTCATCTCGAGCTAGGAGGCGGAAACGGGGCTCCCCTGGATGTGTGCGGGACCCCACGTGCTTCCTCTCGAGTGGAGACGGGTATGTCGGTGAACTTCTTGAGTTGCAGCAAGGGTGTGAAAGACCCTTTGGAAGTTCCAGTGGTTAGACGTGATTAGCCTCGAGAAGCCTCAGCGGAAATGGGCCTCATCTCGTCTGGAGGGCAAAACCTCCTGGAATTTCTCGAGTTGCGGCAGGTGCTCTCGACTTACGACGGGGACCTCAGGGACCCGCTCTGGTGGCCTCAGGAAAGGCCAGTCCCCATGCGAGTTCCACGGGGGCCTCTCGGGATTCCTCTCCCTTCAATGCTGGGGCCTAAGACCTTGTGTGGAGTCGGGGCCGGAACCTGAGGATTCCTCTCCAGTGCTGACATGGATCTTGGGGTACTTCTGGAGTCTCCCCAGGGGAGTCAGTCTTCGTCTCGAATGCGGGCATGCACTTGCACTTTCCTCCAGAGCGGTAGCAGCAGTGTCACGCAGTCCGCCGCGTGGATCAAAGGATCTATGGTTTTCCCTCGAGTCTTTCCCACGAGGCTTTCCCACGAGGCTTTCCCACAGGGCTGTCCCACGTGCACACGTGGTGGGAGTCGATCCTCGGCTTGAACGTCAAGGCAGTGCAGGGAAAACAGGTTCCTCTGGAATGGACTGACACATCTGGGGGTCTCTTGGAATGGTGCCACGACCCTGGAGTTCCTCTCGCCTTTCCTGTGGAGAGCGCCACCTCTTGAGATGCGACGGGAACGCCGGGAATTCTTTCCCTACGAAAGAGGGAAAGGATCCCTCATCTCGAGCTAGGAGGCGGAAACGGGGCTCCCCTGGATGTGTGCGGGACCCCACGTGCTTCCTCTCGAGTGCAGACGGCTATGTCGCGGAATTGCTTCAGTTGCAGCAAGGGTGTGAAGGACCCTTTGGAAGTTCCAGTGGTTAGACGTGATTAGCCTCGAGAAGCCTCAGCGGAAATGGGCCTCATCTCGCCTGGAGGGCAAAACCTCCTGGATTTTCTCGAGTTGCGGCAGGTGCTCTCGACTTACGAAGGGGACCTCAGGGACCCGCTCTGGTGGCCTCAGGAAAGGCCAGTCCCCATGCGAGTACCTCGGGGGCCTCTCGGGATTCCTCTCCCGTCGATGCCGAGGCCTAAGACCTTGTGTGGAGTCGGGGCCGGAACCTGAGGATTCCTCTCCAGTGCTGACATGGATCTTGGGGTACTTCTGAAGTCTCCCCAGGGGAGTCAGACCTCGTCTCGAATGCGGGCATGCACTTGCGCTTTCCTCCAGAGCGGTAGCAGCAGTGTCACGCAGTCCGCCGCGTGGATCAAAGGATCTATGGTTTTCCCTCGAGTCTTTCCCACGAGGCTTTCCCACGAGGCTTTCCCACAGGGCTGTCCCACGTGCACACGTGGTGGGAGTCGATCCTCGGCTTGAACGTCAAGGCAGTGCAGGGAAAACAGGTTCCTCTGGAATGGACTGACACATCTGGGGGACTCTTGAAATGGTGTCACGACCCTGGAGTACCTCTCGCCTTTCCTGTGGAGAGCGCCTCCTCTTGAGATGTGACGGGAACGCCGGGAATTCTTTCCCTACGAAACAGGGAAAGGATCCCTCATCTCGAGCTAGGAGGCGGAAACGGGGCTCCCCTGGATGTGTGCGGGACCCACGTGCTTCCTCTCGAGTGGAGACGGGTATGTCGGGGAACTTCTTGAGTTGCAGCAATGGTGTGAAGGACCCTTTGGAAGTTCCAGTGGTTAGACGAGATTCGCCTCGATAAGCCTCAGCGGAAATGGGCCTCATCTCGCCTGGAGGGCAAAACCTCCTGGATTTTCTCGAGTTTCGGCAGGTGCTCTCGACTTACGACGGGGACCTCAGGGACCCGCTCTGGTGGCCTCAGGAAAGGCCAGTCCCCATGCGAGTTCCTCGGGGGCCTCTCGGGATTCCTCTCCCTTCGATGCCGGGGCCTAAGACCTTGTGTGGAGTCGGGGCCAGAACCTGAGGATTCCTCTCAAGTGCTGACATGGATCTTCGGGTACTTCTGGAGTCTCCCCAGGGGAGTCAGTCCTCGTCTCGAATGCGGGCATGCACTTGCGCTTTCCTCCAGAGCGGTAGCAGCAGTGTCACGCAGTCCGCTGCGTGGATCAAAGGATCTATGGTTTTCCCTCGAGTCTTTCCCACGAGGCTTTCCCACGAGGCTTTCCCCCAGGGCTGTCCCACGTGCACACGTGGTGGGAGTCGATCCTCGGCTTGAACCTCAAGGCAATGCAGGGAAAACAGGTTCCTCTGGAATGGACTGACACATCTGGGGGTCTCTTGGAATGGTGCCACGACCCTGGAGTTCCTCTCGCCTTTCCTGTGGAGAGCGCCTCCTCTTGAGATGCGACGGGAACGCCGGGATTTCTTTCCCTACGAAACAGGGAAAGGTTCCCTCATCTCGAGCTAGGAGGCGGAAACGGGGCTCCCCTGGATGTGTGCGGGACCCCACGTGCTTCCTCTCGAGTGGAGACGGGTATGTCGCGGAACTGCTTCAGTTGTAGCAAGGGTGTGAAGGACCCTTTGGAAGTTCCAGTGGTTAGATGTGATTAGCCTCGAGAAGCCTCAGCGGAAATGGGCCTCATCTCGCCTGGAGGGCAAAACCTCCTGGATTTTCTCGAGTTGCGGCAGGTGCTCTCGACTTACGACGGGGACCTCAGGGACCCGCTCTGGTGGCCTCAGGAAAGGCCAGTCCCCATGCGAGTTCCTCGGGGGCCTCTCGGTATTCCTCTCCCGTCGATGCTGGGGCCTAAGACCTTGTGTGGAGTCGGGGCCGGAACCTGAGGATTCCTATCCAGTGCTGACATGGATCTTGGGGTACTTCTGGAGTCTCCCCAGGGGAGTCAGTCCTCGTCTCGAATGCGGGCATGCACTTGCGCTTTTCTCCAGAGCGGTAGCAGCAGTGTCACGCAGTCCGCCGCGTGGATCAAAGGATCTATGGTTTTCCCTCGAGTCTTTCCCACGAGGCTTTCCCACGAGGCTTTCCCTCAGGGCTGTCCCACGTGCACACGTGGTGGGAGTCGATCCTCGGCTTGAACGTCAAGGCAGTGCAGGGAATACAGGTTCCTCTGGAATGGACTGACACATCTGGGGGACTCTTGGAATGGTGGCACGACCCTTGAGTTCCTCTCCCCTTTCCTGTGGAGAGCGCCTCCTCTTGAGATGCGACGGGAACGCCGGGAATTCTTTCCCTACGAAACAGGGAAAGGATCCCTCATCTCGAGCTAGGAGGCGGAAACGGGGCTCCCCTGGATGTGTGCGGGACCCCACGTGCTTCCTCTCGAGTGGAGACGGGTATGTCGGTGAACTTCTTGAGTTGCAGCAAGGGTGTGAAGGACCCTTTGGAAGTTCCAGTGGTTAGACGTGATTAGCCTCGAGAAGCCTCAGCGGAAATGGGCCTCATCTCGTCTGGAGGGCAAAACCTCCTGGAATTTCTCGAGTTGCGGCAGGTGCTCTCGACTTACGACGGGGACCTCAGGGACCCGCTCTGGTGGCCTCAGGAAAGGCCAGTCCCCATGCGAGTTCCACGGGGGCCTCTCGGGATTCCTCTCCCTTCAATGCTGGGGCCTAAGACCTTGTGTGGATTCGGGGCCGGAACCTGAGGATTCCTCTCCAGTGCTGACATGGATCTTGGGGTACTTCTGGAGTCTCCCCAGGGGAGTCAGTCTTCGTCTCGAATGCGGGCATGCACTTGCACTTTCCTCCAGAGCGGTAGCAGCAGTGTCACGCAGTCCGCCGCGTGGATCAAAGGATCTATGGTTTTCCCTCGAGTCTTTCCCACGAGGCTTTCCCACGAGGCTTTCCCACAGGGCTGTCCCACGTGCACACGTGGTGGGAGTCGATCCTCGGCTTGAACGTCAAGGCAGTGCAGGGAAAACAGGTTCCTCTGGAATGGACTGACACATCTGGGGGTCTCTTGGAATGGTGCCACGACCCTGGAGTTCCTCTCGCCTTTCCTGTGGAGTGCGCCACCTCTTGAGATGCGACGGGAACGCCGGGAATTCTTTCCCTACGAAAGAGGGAAAGGATCCCTCATCTCGAGCTAGGAGGCGGAAACGGGGCTCCCCTGGATGTGTGCGGGACCCCACGTGCTTCCTCTCGAGTGCAGACGGCTATGTCGCGGAATTGCTTCAGTTGCAGCAAGGGTGTGAAGGACCCTTTGGAAGTTCCAGTGGTTAGACGTGATTAGCCTCGAGAAGCCTCAGCGGAAATGGGCCTCATCTCGCCTGGAGGGCAAAACCTCCTGGATTTTCTCGAGTTGCGGCAGGTGCTCTCGACTTACGACGGGGACCTCAGGGACCCGCTCTCGTGGCCTCAGGAAAGGCCAGTCCCCATGCGAGTTCCTCGGGGGCCTCTCGGGATTCCTCTCCCGTCGATGCCGAGGCCTAAGACCTTGTGTGGAGTCGGGGCCGGAACCTGAGGATTCCTCTCCAGTGCTGACATGGATCTTGGGGTACTTCTGAAGTCTCCCCAGGGGAGTCAGACCTCGTCTCGAATGCGGGCATGCACTTGCGCTTTCCTCCAGAGCGGTAGCAGCAGTGTCACGCAGTCCGCCGCGTGGATCAAAGGATCTATGGTTTTCCCTCGAGTCTTTCCCACGAGGCTTTCCCACGAGGCTTTCCCACAGGGCTGTCCCACGTGCACACGTGGTGGGAGTCGATCCTCGGCTTGAACGTCAAGGCAGTGCAGGGAAAACAGGTTCCTCTGGAATGGACTGACACATCTGGGGGACTCTTGAAATGGTGTCACGACCCTGGAGTACCTCTCGCCTTTCCTGTGGAGAGCGCCTCCTCTTGAGATGTGACGGGAACGCCGGGAATTCTTTCCCTACGAAACAGGGAAAGGATCCCTCATCTCGAGCTAGGAGGCGGAAACGGGGCTCCCCTGGATGTGTGCGGGACCCACGTGCTTCCTCTCGAGTGGAGACGGGTATGTCGGGGAACTTCTTGAGTTGCAGCAATGGTGTGAAGGACCCTTTGGAAGTTCCAGTGGTTAGACGAGATTCGCCTCGATAAGCCTCAGCGGAAATGGGCCTCATCTCGCCTGGAGGGCAAAACCTCCTGGATTTTCTCGAGTTTCGGCAGGTGCTCTCGACTTACGACGGGGACCTCAGGGACCCGCTCTGGTGGCCTCAGGAAAGGCCAGTCCCCATGCGAGTTCCTCGGGGGCCTCTCGGGATTCCTCTCCCGTCGATGCCGGGGCCTAAGACCTTGTGTGGAGTCGGGGCCGGAACCTGAGGATTCCTCTCCAGTGCTGACATGGATCTTGGGGTACTTCTGGAGTCTCCCCAGGGGAGTCAGTCCTCGTCTCGAATGCGGGCATGCACTTGCGCTTTCCTCCAGAGCGGTAGCAGCAGTGTCACGCAGTCCGCCGCGTGGATCAAAGGATCTATGGTTTTCCCTCGAGTCTTACCCACGAGGCTTTCCCACGAGGCTTTCCCACAGGGCTGTCCCACGTGCACACGTGGTGGGAGTCGACCCTCGGCTTGAACGTCAAGGCAGTGCAGGGAAAACAGGTTCCTCTGGAATGGACTGACACATCTGGTGGACTCTTGGAATGGTGGCACGACCCTGGAGTTCCTCTCGCCTTTCCTGTGGAGAGCGCCTCCTCTTGAGATGCGACGGGAACGCCGGGAATTCTTTCCCTACGAAACAGGGAAAGGATCCCTCATCTCGAGCTGGGAGGCGGAAACGGGGCTCCCCTGGATGTGTGCAGGACCCACGTGCTTCCTCTCGTGTGGAGACGGGTATGTCGGGGAACTTCTTGAGTTGCAGCAATGGTGTGAAGGACCCTTTGGAAGTTCCAGTGGTTAGATGTGATTGGCCTCGAGAAGCCTCAGCGGAAATGGGCCTCATCTCGCCTGGAGGGCAAAACCTCCTGGATTTTCTCGAGTTGCGGCAGGTGCTCTCGACTTACGACGGGGACCTCAGGGAACCGCTCTGGTGGCCTCAGGAAAGTCCAGTCCCCATGCGAGTTCCTCGGGGGCGTTTCGGGATTCCTCTCCCTTCGATGCCGGGGCCTAAGACCTTGTGTGGAGTCGGGGCCAGAACCTGAGGATTCCTCTCAAGTGCTGACATGGATCTTGGGGTACTTCTGGAGTCTCCCCAGGGGAGTCAGTCCTCGTCTCGAATGTGGGCATGCATTGTGCTTTCCTCCAGAGCGGTAGCAGCAGTGTCACGCAGTCCGCCGCGTGGATCAAAGGATCTATGGTTTTCCCTCGAGTCTTTCCCACGAGGCTTTCCCACGAGGCTTTCCCACAGGGCTGTCCCACGTGCACACGTGGTGGGAGTCGATCCTCGGCTTGAACGTCAAGGCAGTGCAGGGAAAACAGGTTCCTCTGGAATGGACTGACACATCTGGGGGACTCTTGGAATGGTGGCACGACCCTGGAGTTCCTCTCGCCTTTCCTGTGGAGAGCGCCTCCTCTTGAGATGCGACGGGAACGCCGGGAATTCTTTCCCTACGAAAGAGGGAAAGGATCCCTCATCTCGAGCTAGGAGGCGGAAACGGGGCTCCCCTGGATGTGTGCGGGACACCACGTGCTTCCTCTCGAGTGGAGACGGGTATGTCGGGGAACTTCTTGAGTTGCAGCAAGGGTGTGAAGGACCCTTTGGAAGTTCCAGTGGTTAGATGTGATTGGCCTCGAGAAGCCTCAGCAGAAATGGGCCTCATCTCGCCTGGAGGGCAAAACCTCCTGGATTTTCTCGAGTTGCGGCAGGTGCTCTCGACTTACGACGGGGACCTCAGGGAACCGCTCTGGTGGCCTCAGGAAAAGCCAGTCCCCATGCGAGTTCCTCGGGGGCCTCTCGGGATTCCTCTCCCGTCGATGCCGGGGCCTAAGACCTTGTGTGGAGTCGGGGCCGGAACCTGAGGATTCCTCTCCAGTGCTGACATGGATCTTGGGGTACTTCTGGAGTCTCCCCAGGGGAGTCAGTCCTCGTCTCGAATGCGGGCATGCACTTGCGCTTTCCTCCAGAGCTGTAGCAGCAGTGTCACGCAGTCCGCCGCGTGGATCAAAGGATCTATGGTTTTCCCTCGAGTCTTTCCCACGAGGCTTTCCCACGAGGCTTTCCCACAGGGCTGTCCCACGTGCACACGTGGTGGGAGTCGATCCTCGGCGTGAACGTCAAGGCAGTGCAGGGAAAACAGGTTCCTCTGGAATGGACTGACACATCTGGGGGACTCTTGGAATGGTGGCATGACCCTGGAGTTCCTCTTTCCTTTCCTGTGGAGAGCGCCTCCTCTTGAGATGCGACGGGAACACCGGGAATTCTTACCCTACGAAACAGGGAAAGGATCCCTCATCTCGAGATAGGAGGCGGAAACGGGGCTCCCCTGGATGTGTGCGGGACACCACGTGCTTCCTCTCGAGTGCAGACGGGTATGTCGGGGAACTTCTTGAGTTGCAGCAAGGGTGTGAAGGACCCTTTGGAAGTTCCAGTGGTTAGATGTGATTGGCCTCGAGAAGCCTCAGCGGAAATGGGCCTCATCTCGCCTGGAGGGCAAAACCTTCTGGATTTTCTCGAGTTGCGGCAGGTGCTCTCGACTTACGACGGGGACCTCAGGGACCCGCTCTGGTGGCCTCAGGAAAGGCCAGTCCCCATGCGAGTTCCTCGGGGGCCTCTCGGGATTCCTCTCCCGTTGATGCCGGGGCCTAAGACCTTGTGTGGAGTCGGGGCCGGAACCTGAGGATTCCTCTCCAGTGCTGACATGGATCTTGGGCTACTTCTGGAGTCTCCCCAGGGGAGTCAGTCCTCGTCTCGAATGCGGGCATGCACTTGCGCTTTCCTCCAGAGCGGTAGCAGCAGTGTCACGCAGTCCGCCGCGTGGATCAAAGGATCTATGGTTTTCCCTCGAGTCTTTCCCACGAGGCTTTCCCACGAGGCTTTCCCACAGGGCTGTCCCACGTGCACACGTGGTGGGAGTCGATCCTCGGCTTGAACGTCAAGGCAGTGCAGGGAAAACAGGTTCCTCTGGAATGGACTGACACATCTGGGGGACTCTTGGAATGGTGGCACGACCCTGGAGTTCCTCTCGCCTTTCCTGTGGAGAGTGCCTCCTCTTGAGATGCGACGGGAACGCCGGGAATTCTTTCCCTACGAAAGAGGGAAAGGATCCCTCATCTCGAGCTAGGAGGCGGAAACGGGGCTCCCCTGGATGTGTGCGGGACACCACGTGCTTCCTCTCGAGTGCAGACGGCTATGTCGGGGAACTTCTTGAGTTGCAGCAAGGGTGTGAAGGACCCTTTGGAAGTTCCAGTGGTTAGACGTGATTGGCCTCGAGAAGCCTCAGCGGAAATGGGCCTCATCTCGCCTGGAGGGCAAAACCTCCTGGATTTTCTCGAGTTGCGGCAGGTGGTCTCGACTTACGACGGGGACCTCAGGGAACCGCTCTGGTGGCCTCAGGAAAGGCCAGTCCCCATGCGAGTTCCTCGGGGGCCTCTCGGGATTCCTCTCCCGTCGATGCCGGGGCCTAAGACCTTGTGTGGAGTCGGGGCCGGAACCTGAGGATTCCTCTCCAGTGCTGACATGGATCTTGGGGTACTTCTGGAGTCTCCCCAGGGGAGTCAGTCCTCGTCTCGAATGCGGGCATGCACTTGCGCTTTCCTCCAGAGCTGTAGCAGCAGTGTCACGCAGTCCGCCGCGTGGATCAAAGGATCTATGGTTTTCCCTCGAGTCTTTCCCACGAGGCTTTCCCACGAGGCTTTCCCACAGGGCTGTCCCACGTGCACACGTGGTGGGAGTCGATCCTCGGCGTGAACGTCAAGGCAGTGCAGGGAAAACAGGTTCCTCTGGAATGGACTGACACATCTGGGGGACTCTTGGAATGGTGGCACGACCCTGGAGTTCCTCTTTCCTTTCCTGTGGAGAGCGCCTCCTCTTGAGATGCGACGGGAACGCCGGGAATTCTTACCCTACGAAACAGGGAAAGGATCCCTCATCTCGAGATAGGAGGCGGAAACGGGGCTCCCCTGGATGTGTGCGGGACACCACGTGCTTCCTCTCGAGTGCAGACGGGTATGTCGGGGAACTTCTTGAGTTGCAGCAAGGGTGTGAAGGACCCTTTGGAAGTTCCAGTGGTTAGATGTGATTGGCCTCGAGAAGCCTCAGCGGAAATGGGCCTCATCTCGCCTGGAGGGCAAAACCTTCTGGATTTTCTCGAGTTGCGGCAGGTGCTCTCGACTTACGACGGGGACCTCAGGGACCCGCTCTGGTGGCCTCAGGAAAGGCCAGTCCCCATGCGAGTTCCTCGGGGGCCTCTCGGGATTCCTCTCCCGTTGATGCCGGGGCCTAAGACCTTGTGTGGAGTCGGGGCCGGAACCTGAGGATTCCTCTCCAGTGCTGACATGGATCTTGGGGTACTTCTGGAGTCTCCCCAGGGGAGTCAGTCCTCGTCTCGAATGCAGGCATGCACTTGCGCTTTCCTCCAGAGCGGTAGCAGCAGTGTCACGCAGTCCGCCGCGTGGATCAAAGGATCTATGGTTTTCCCTCGAGTCTTTCCCACGAGGCTTTCCCACGAGGCTTTCCCACAGGGCGGTCCCACGTACACACGTGGTGGGAGTCGATCCTCGGCTTGAACGTCAAGGCAGTGCAGGGAAAACAGGTTCCTCTGGAATGGACTGACACATCTGGGGGACTCTTGGAATGGTGGCACGACCCTGGAGTTCCTCTCGTCTTTCCTGTGGAGAGCGCCTCCTCTTGAGATGCGACGGGAACGCCGGGAATTCTTTCCCTACGAAACAGGGAAAGGATCCCTCATCTCGAGCTAGGAGGCGGAAATGGGGCTCCCCTGGATGTGTGCGGGACACCACGTGCTTCCTCTCGAGTGCAGACGGCTATGTCGGGGAACTTCTTGAGTTGCAGCAAGGGTGTGAAGGACCCTTTGGAAGTTCCAGTGGTTAGACGTGATTGGCCTCGAGAAGCCTCAGCGGAAATGGGCCTCATCTCGCCTGGAGGGCAAAACCTCCTGGATTTTCTCGAGTTGCGGCAGGTGGTCTCGATTTACGACGGGGACCTCAGGGAACCGCTCTGGTGGCCTCAGGAAAGGCCAGTCCCCATGCGAGTTCCTCGGGGGCCTCTCGGGATTCCTCTCCCGTCGATGCCGGGGCCTAAGACCGTGTGTGGAGTCGGGGCCGGAACCTGAGGATTCCTCTCCAGTGCTGACATGGATCTTGGGGTACTTCTGGAGTCTCCCCAGGGGAGTCAGTCCTCGTCTCGAATGCGGGCATGCACTTGCGCTTTCCTCCAGAGCGGTAGCAGCAGTGTCACGCAGTCTGACGCGTGGATCAAAGGATCTATGGTTTTCCCTCGAGTCTTTCCCACGAGGCTTTCCACGAGGCTTTCCCACAGGGCTGTCCCACGTGCACACGTGGTGGGAGTCGATCATCGGCTTGAACGTCAAGGCAGTGCAGGGAAAACAGGTTCCTCTGGAATGGACTGACACATCTGGGGGACTCTTGGAATGGTGGCACGACCCTGGAGTTCCTCTCGCCTTTCCTGTGGAGAGCGCCTCCTCTTGAGATGCGACGGGAACGCCGGGAATTCTTTCCCTACGAAACAGGGAAAGGATCCCTCATCTCGAGCTCGGAGGCAGAAACGGGGCTCCCCTGGATGTGTGCGGGACCCCACGTGCTTCCTCTCGAGTGGAGACGGGTATGTCGGGGAACTTCTTGATTTGCAGCAAGGGTGTGAAGGACCCTTTGGAAGTTCCAGTGGTTAGACGTGATTAGCCTCGAGAAGCCTCAGCCGAAATGGGCCTCATCTCGCCTCGAGGGCAAAACCTCCTGGATTTTCTCGAGTTGCGGCAGGTGCTCTCGACTTACGACGGGGACCTCAGGGACCCGCTCTGGTGGCCTCAGGAAAGGCCAGTCCCCATACGATTTCCTCGAGGGCCTCTCGGGATTCCTCTCCCGTTGATGCCGGGGCCTAAGACCTTGTGTGGAGTCGGGGCCGGAACCTGAGGATTCCTCTCCAGTGCTGACATGGATCTTGGGGTACTTCTGGAGTCTCCCCAGGGGAGTCAGTCCTCGTCTCGAATGCGGGCATGCACTTGCGCTTTCCTCCAGAGCGGTAGCAGCAGTGTCACGCAGTCCGCCGCGTGGATCAAAGGATCTATGGTTTTCCCTCAAGTCTTTCCCACGAGGCTTTCCCACGAGGCTTTCCCACAGGGCTGTCCCACGTGCACACGTGGTGGGAGTCGATCCTCGGCTTCAACGTCAAGGCAGTGCAGGGAAAACAGGTTCCTCTGGAATGGACTGACACATCTGGGGGACTCTTGGAATGGTGGCATGACCCTGGAGTTCCTCTTTCCTTTCCTGTGGAGAGCGCCTCCTCTTGAGATGCGACGGGAACGCCGGGAATTCTTACCCTATGAAACAGGGAAAGGATCCCTCATCTCGAGATAGGAGGCGGAAACGGGGCTCCCCTGGATGTGTGCGGGACACCACGTGCTTCCTCTCGAGTGGAGACGGGTATGTCGGGGAACTTCTTGAGTTGCAGCAAGGGTGTGAAGGACCCTTTGGAAGTTCCAGTGGTTAGACGTGATTGGCCTCGAGAAGCCTCAGCGGAAATGGGCCTCATCTCGCCTGGAGGGCAAAACCTCCTGGATTTTCTCGAGTTGCGGCAGGTGCTCTCGACTTACGACGGGGACCTCAGGGAACCGCTCTGGTGGCCTCAGGAAAGGCCAGTCCCCATGCGAGTTCCTCGGGGGCCTCTCGGGATTCCTCTCCCGTCGATGCCGGGGCCTAAGACCTTGTGTGGAGTCGGGGCCGGAACCTGAGGATTCCTCTCCAGTGCTGACATGGATCTTGGGGTACTTCTGGAGTCTCCCCAGGGGAGTCAGTCCTCGTCTCGAATGCGGGCATGCACTTGCGCTTTCCTCCAGAGCTGTAGCAGCAGTGTCACGCAGTCCGCCGCGTGGATCAAAGGATCTATGGTTTTCCCTCGAGTCTTTCCCACGAGGCTTTCCCACGAGGCTTTCCCACAGGGCTGTCCCACGTGCACACGTGGTGGGAGTCGATCCTCGGCGTGAACGTCAAGGCAGTGCAGGGAAAACAGGTTCCTCTGGAATGGACTGACACATCTGGGGGACTCTTGGAATGGTGGCACGACCCTGGAGTTCCTCTCGTCTTTCCTGTGGAGAGCGCCTCCTCTTGAGATGCGACGGGAACGCCGGGAATTCTTTCCCTACGAAACAGGGAAAGGATCCCTCATCTCGAGCTAGGAGGCGGAAACGGGGCTCCCCTGGATGTGTGCGGGACACCACGTGCTTCCTCTCGAGTGCAGACGGCTATGTCGGGGAACTTCTTGAGTTGCAGCAAGGGTGTGAAGGACCCTTTGGAAGTTCCAGTGGTTAGACGTGATTGGCCTCGAGAAGCCTCAGCGGAAATGGGCCTCATCTCGCCTGGAGGGCAAAACCTCCTGGATTTTCTCGAGTTGCGGCAGGTGGTCTCGATTTACGACGGGGACCTCAGGGAACCGCTCTGGTGGCCTCAGGAAAGGCCAGTCCCCATGCGAGTTCCTCGGGGGCCTCTCGGGATTCCTCTCCCGTCGATGCCGGGGCCTAAGACCGTGTGTGGAGTCGGGGCCGGAACCTGAGGATTCCTCTCCAGTGCTGACATGGATCTTGGGGTACTTCTGGAGTCTCCCCAGGGGAGTCAGTCCTCGTCTCGAATGCGGGCATGCACTTGCGCTTTCCTCCAGAGCGGTAGCAGCAGTGTCACGCAGTCTGCCGCGTGGATCAAAGGATCTATGGTTTTCCCTCGAGTCTTTCCCACGAGGCTTTCCACGAGGCTTTCCCACAGGGCTGTCCCACGTGCACACGTGGTGGGAGTCGATCATCGGCTTGAACGTCAAGGCAGTGCAGGGAAAACAGGTTCCTCTGGAATGGACTGACACATCTGGGGGACTCTTGGAATGGTGGCACGACCCTGGAGTTCCTCTGCCTTTCCTGTGGAGAGCGCCTCCTCTTGAGATGCGACGGGAACGCCGGGAATTCTTTCCCTACGAAACAGGGAAAGGATCCCTCATCTCGAGCTCGGAGGCAGAAACGGGGCTCCCCTGGATGTGTGCGGGACACCACGTGCTTCCTCTCGAGTGGAGACGGGTATGTCGGGGAACTTCTTGATTTGCAGCAAGGGTGTGAAGGACCCTTTGGAAGTTCCAGTGGTTAGACGTGATTAGCCTCGAGAAGCCTCAGCCGAAATGGGCCTCATCTCGCCTCGAGGGCAAAACCTCCTGGATTTTCTCGAGTTGCGGCAGGTGCTCTCGACTTACGACGGGGACCTCAGGGACCCGCTCTGGTGGCCTCAGGAAAGGCCAGTCCCCATACGATTTCCTCGAGGGCCTCTCGGGATTCCTCTCCCGTTGATGCCGGGGCCTAAGACCTTGTGTGGAGTCGGGGCCGGAACCTGAGGATTCCTCTCCAGTGCTGACATGGATCTTGGGGTACTTCTGGAGTCTCCCCAGGGGAGTCAGTCCTCGTCTCGAATGCGGGCATGCACTTGCGCTTTCCTCCAGAGCGGTAGCAGCAGTGTCACGCAGTCCGCCGCGTGGATCAAAGGATCTATGGTTTTCCCTCAAGTCTTTCCCACGAGGCTTTCCCACGAGGCTTTCCCACAGGGCTGTCCCACGTGCACACGTGGTGGGAGTCGATCCTCGGCTTGAACGTCAAGGCAGTGCAGGGAAAAAAGGTTCCTCTGGAATGGACTGACACATCTGGGGGACTCTTGGAATGGTGTCACGACCCTGGAGTTCCTCTCGCCTTTCCTGTCGAGAACGCCTCCCTTTGAGATGCGACGGGAACGCCGGAATTCTTTCCCTACGAAACAGGGAAAGGATCCCTCATCTCGAGCTCGGAGGCGGAAATGGGGCTCCCCTGGATGTGTGCGGGACACCACGTGCTTCCTCTCGAGTGCAGACGGCTATGTCGGGGAACTTCTTGAGTTGCAGCAAGGGTGTGAAGGACCCTTTGGAAGTTCCAGTGGTTAGACGTGATTGGCCTCGAGAAGCCTCAGCGGAAATGGGCCTCATCTCGCCTGGAGGGCAAAACCTCCTGGATTTTCTCGAGTTGCAGCAGGTGCTCTCGACTTACGACGGGGACCTCAGGGAGCCGCTCTGGTGGCCTCAGGAAAGGCCAGTCCCCATGCGAGTTCCTCGGGGGCCTCTCGGGATTCCTCTCCCGTCGATGCCGGGGCCTAAGACCTTGTGTGGAGTCGGGGCCGGAACCTGAGGATTCCTCTCCAGTGCTGACATGGATCTTGGGGTACTTCTGGAGTCTCCCCAGGGGAGTCAGTCCTCGTCTCGAATGCGGGCATGCACTTGCGCTTTACTCCAGAGCGGTAGCAGCAGTGTCACGCAGTCCGCCGCGTGGATCAAAGGATCTATGGTTTTCCCTCGAGTCTTTCCCACGAGGCTTTCCCACGAGGCTTTCCCACAGGGCTGTCCCACGTGCACAGGTGGTGGGAGTCGATCCTCGGCTTGAACGTCAAGGCAGTGCAGGGAAAACTGGTTCCTCTGGAATGGACTGACACATCTGGGGGACTCTTGGAATGGTGGCACGACCCTGGAGTTCCTCTCGCCTTTCCTGTGGAGAGTGCCTCCTCTTGAGATGCGACGGGAACGCCGGGAATTCTTTCCCTACGAAACAGGGAAAGGATCCCTCATCTCGAGCTAGGAGGCGGAAACGGGGCTCCCCTGGATGTGTGCGGGACACCACGTGCTTCCTCTCGAGTGCAGACGGCTATGTCGGGGAACTTCCTGAGTTGCAGCAAGGGTGTGAAGGACCCTTTGGAAGTTCCAGTGGTTAGACGTGATTGGCCTCGAGAAGCCTCAGCGGAAATGGGCCTCATCTCGCCTGGAGGGCAAAACCTCCTGGATTTTCTCGAGTTGCGGCAGGTGCTCTCGACTTACGACGGGGACCTCAGGGACCCGCTCTGGTGGCCTCAGGAAAGGCCAGTCCCCATGCGAGTTGCTCGGGGGCCTCTCGGGATTTCTCTCCCGTCGATGCCGGGGCCTAAGACCGTGTGTGGAGTCGGGGCCGGAACCTGAGGATTCCTCTCCAGTGCTGACATGGATCTTGGGGTACTTCTGGAGTCTCCCCAGGGGAGTCAGTCCTCGTCTCGAATGCGGGCATGCACTTGCGCTTTCCTCCACAGCGGTAGCAGCAGTGTCACGCAGTCTGCCGCGTGGATCAAAGGATCTATGGTTTTCCCTCGAGTCTTTCCCACGAGGCTTTCCACGAGGCTTTCCCACAGGGCTGTCCCACGTGCACACGTGGTGGGAGTCGATCCTCGGCTTCAACGTCAAGGCAGTGCAGGGAAAACAGGTTCCTCTGGAATGGACTGACACATCTGGGGGACTCTTGGAATGGTGGCATGACCCTGGAGTTCCTCTTTCCTTTCCTGTGGAGAGCGCCTCCTCTTGAGATGCGACGGGAACGCCGGGAATTCTTACCCTACGAAACAGGGAAAGGATCCCTCATCTCGAGATAGGAGGCGGAAACGGGGCTCCCCTGGATGTGTGCGGGACACCACGTGCTTCCTCTCGAGTGCAGACGGGTATGTCGGGGAACTTCTTGAGTTGCAGCAAGGGTGTGAAGGACCCTTTGGAAGTTCCAGTGGTTAGACGTGATTGGCCTCGAGAAGCCTCAGCGGAAATGGGCCTCATCTCGCCTGGAGGGCAAAACCTCCTGGATTTTCTCGAGTTGCGGCAGGTGCTCTCGACTTACGACGGGGACCTCAGGGACCCGCTCTGGTGGCCTCAGGAAAGGCCAGTCCCCATGCGAGTTCCTCGGGGGCCTCTCGGGATTCCTCTCCCATTGATGCCGGGGCCTAAGACCTTGTGTGGAGTTGGGGTCGGAACCTGAGGATTCCTCTCCAGTGCTGACATGGATCTTGGGGTACTTCTGGAGTCTCCCCAGGGGAGTCAGTGCTCGTCTCGAATGCGGGCATGCACTTGCGCTTTCCTCCAGAGCGGTAGCAGGAGTGTCACGCAGTCCTCCGCGTGGATCAAAGGATCTATGGTTTTCCCTCGAGTCTTTCCCACGAGGCTTTCCCACGAGGCTTTCCCACAGGGCTGTCCCACGAGCACACGTGGTGGGAGTCGATCCTCGGCTTGAACGTCAAGGCAGTGCAGGGATAACAGGTTCCTCTGGAATGGACTGACACATCTGGGGGACTCTTAGAATGGTGGCACGACCCTGGAGTTCCTCTCGCCTTTCCTGTGGAGAGCGCCTCCTCTTGAGATGCGACGGGATCGCCGGGAATTCTTTCCCTACGAAACAGGGAAAGGATCCCTCATCTCGAGCTAGGATGCGGAAACGGGGCTCCCCTGGATGTGTGCGGGACCCTCGTGCTTCCTCTCGAGTGGAGACGGGTATGTCGGGGAACATCTGGACTTGCAGCAAGGGTGTGAAGGACCCTTTGGAAGTTCCAGTGGTTAGATGTGATTAGCCTAGAGAAGCCTCAGCGGAAATGGGCCTCATCTCGCCTGGAGGGCAAAACCTCCTGGATATTCTCGAGTTGAGGCAGGTGCTCTCGACTTACGACGGGGACCTCAGGGACCCGCTCTGGTGGCCTCAGGAAAGGCCAGTCCCTATGCGAGTTCCTCTGGGGCCTCTCGGGATTCCTCTCCGGTCGATGCCGGGGCCTAAGACTTGTGTGGAGTCGGGGCCGGAACCTGTGGATTCCTCTCCAGTGCTGACATGGATCTTGGGGTACTTCTGGAGTCTCCCCAGGCGAGTCAGTGCTCGTCTCGAATGCGGGCATGCACTTGCGCTTTCCTCCAGAGCGGTAGCAGCAGTGTCACGCAGTCCGCCGCATGGATCAAAGGATCTATGGTTTTCCCTCGAGTCTTTCCCACGAGGCTTTCCCACGAGGCTTTCCCACAGGGCTGTCCCACGTGCACACGTGGTGGGAGTCGATCCTCGGCTTGAACGTCAAGGCAGTGCAGGGAAAACAGGTTCCTCTGGAATGGACTGACACATCTGGGGGACTCTTTGAAGGGTGGCATGACCCTGGAGTTCCTCTCGTCTTTCCTGTGGAGAGCGCCTCCTCTTGAGATGCGACGGGAACGCCGGGAATTCTTTCCCTACGAAACAGGGAAAGGATCCCTGATCTCGAGCTAGGAGGCGGAAACGGGGCTCCCCTGGATGTGTGCGGGACCCTCGTGCTTCCTCTCGAGTGGAGACGGGTATATCGGGGAACTTCTTGAGTTGCAGCAAGGGTGTGAAGGACCCTTTGGAAGTTCCATGGGTTAGATGTGATTAGCCTCGAGAAGCCTCAGCGGAAATGGGCCTCATCTCGCCTGGAGGGCAAAACCTCCTGGATTTTCTCGAGTTGCGGCAGGTGCTCTCGACTTACGACGGGGACCTCAGGGACCCGCTCTGGTGGCCTCAGGAAAGGCCAGTCCCCATGCGAGTTCCTCGGGGGCCTCTCGGGATTCCTCTCCCGTTGATGCCGGGGCCTAAGACCTTGTGTGGAGTTGGGGTCGGAACCTGAGGATTCCTCTCCAGTGCTGACATGGATCTTGGGGTACTTCTGGAGTCTCCCCTGCGGAGTCAGTGCTCGTCTCGAATGCGGGCATGCACTTGCGCTTTCCTCCAGAGCGGTAGCAGCAGTGTCACGCAGTCCGCCGCGTGGATCAAACGATCTATGGTTTTCCCTCGAGTCTTTCCCACGAGGCTTTCCCACGAGGCTTTCCCACAGGGCTGTCCCACGTGCACACGTGGTGGGAGTCGATCCTCGGCTTGAACGTCAAGGCAGTGCAGGGAAAACAGGTTCCTCTGGAATGGACTGACACATCTGGGGGGCTCTTGGAATGGTGGCACGACCCTGGAGTTCCTCTCGCCTTTCCTGTGGAGAGCGCCTCCTCTTGAGATGCGACGGGATCGCCGGGAATTCTTTCCCTACGAAACAGGGAAAGGATCCCTCATCTCGAGCTAGGAGGCGGAAACGGGCATCCCCTGGGTGTGTGCGGGACCCTCGTGCTTCCTCTCGAGTGGAGACGGGTATGTCGGGGAACTTCTTGAGTTGCAGCAAGGGTGTGAAGGACCCTTTGGAAGTTCCAGTGGTTAGATGTGATTAGCCTCGAGAAGCCTCAGCGGAAATGGGCCTCATCTCGCCTGGAGGGCAAAACCTCCTGGATTTTCTCGAGTTGCGGCAGGTGCTCTCGACTTACGACGGGGACCTCAGGGACCCGCTCTGGTGGCCTCAGGAAAGGCCAGCCCCCATGCGAGTTCCTCGGTGGCCTCTCGGGATTCCTCTCCCATTGATGCCGGGTCCTAAGACCTTGTGTGGAGTTGGGGTCGGAACCTGAGGATTCCTCTCCAGTGCTGACATGGATCTTGGGCTACTTCTGGAGTCTCCCCAGGGGAGTCAGTGCTCGTCTCGAATGCGGGCATGCACTTGCATTTTCCTCCAGTGCGGTAGCAGCAGTGTCACGCAGTCCGCCGCGTGGATCAAAGGATCTATGGTTTTCCCTCGAGTCTTTCCCACGAGGCTTTCCCACGAGGCTTTCCCACAGGGCTGTCCCACGTGCACACGTGGTGGGAGTCGATCCTCGGCTTGAACGTCAAGGCAGTGCAGGGAAAACAGGTTCCTCTGGAATAGACTGACACATCTGAGGGACTCTTGGAATGGTGGCACGACCCTGGAGTTCCTCACGCCTTTCCTGTGGAGAGCGCCTCCTCTTGAGGTGCGACGGGAAAGCCGGGAATTCTTTCCCTATGAAACAGGGAAAGGATCCCTCATCTCGAGCAAGGAGGCGGAACCGGGGCTCCCCTGGATGTGTGCGGGACCCTCGTGCTTCCTCTCGAGTGGAGACGGGTATGTCGGGGAACTTCTTGAGTTGCAGCAAGGGTGTGAAGGACCCTTTGGAAGTTCCAGTGGTTAGATGTGATTAGCCTCGAGAAGCCTCAGCGGAAATGGGCCTCATCTCGCCTGGAGGGCAAAACCTCCTGGATTTTCTCGAGTTGCGGCAGGTGATCTCGACTTACGACGGGGACCTCAGGGACCCGCTCTGGTGGCCTCAGGAAAGGCCAGTCCCCATGTGAGTTCCTCGGGGGCCTCTCGGGATTCGTCTCCCGTTGATGCCGGGGCCTAAGACCTTGTGTGGAGTTGGGGTCGGAACCTGAGGATTCCTCTCCAGTGCTGACATGGATCTTGGGGTACTTCTGGAGTCTCCCCAGGGCAGTCAGTGCTCGTCTCGAATGCGGGCATGCACTTGCATTTTCCTCCAGAGCGGTAGCAGCAGTGTCACCCAGTCTGCCGCGTGGATCAAAGGATCTATGGTTTTCCCTCGAGTCTTTCCCACGAGTCTTTCCCACGAGGCTTTCCCACAGGGCTGTCCCACGTGCACACGTGGTGGGAGTCGATCCTCGGCTAAAACGTCAAGGCAGTGCAGGGAAAACAGGTTCCTCTGGAATGGACTGACACATCTGGGGGACTCTTGGAATGGTGGCACGACCCTGGAGTTCCTCTCGCCTTTCCTGTGGAGAGCGCCTCCACTTGAGATGCGACGGGATCGCCGGGAATTCTTTCGCGACGAAACAGGGAAAGGATCCCTCATCTCGAGCTAGGAGGCGGAAACGGGGCTCCCCTGGGTGTGTGCGGGACCCTCGTGCTTCCTCTCGAGTGGAGACGGGTATGTCGGGGAACTTCTGGAGTTGCAGCAAGGGTGTGAAGGACCCTTTGGAAGTTCCAGTGGTTAGATGTGAATAGCCTCGAGAAGCCTCAGCGGAAATGGGCCTCATCTCGCCTGGAGGGCAAAACCTCCTGGATTTTCTCGAGTTGCGGCAGGTGCTCTCGACGTACGACGGGGACCACAGGGACCCGCTCTGTTGGCCTCAGGAAAGGCCAGTCCCCATGCGAGTTCCTCGGGGGCCTCTCGGGATTCCTCTGCCGTCGATGCCGGGGCCTAAGACCTTGTGTGGAGTCGGGGCCGGAACCTGAGGATTCCTCTGCAGTGCTAACATGGATCTTGGGGTACTTCTGGAGTCTCCGCAGGGGAGTCAGTGCTCGTCTCGAATGCGGGCTTGCACTTGCGCTTTCCTCCAGAGCGGTAGCAGCAGTGTCACCCAGTCCGCCGCGTGGATCAAAGGATCTATGGTTTTCCCTCGAGTCTTTCCCACGAGGCTTTCCCACGAGGCTTTCCCACGAGGCTTTCCCACAGGGCTGTCCCACGTGCACACGTGCTGGGAGTCCATCCTCGGCTTGAACGTCAATGCAGTGCAGGGAAAACAGGTTCCTCTGGAATGGACTGACACATCTGGGGGACTCTTTGAAGGGTGGCACGACCCTGGAGTTCCTCTCGCCTTTCCTGTGGAGAGCGCCTCTTGAGATGCGACGGGAACGCCGGGAATTCTTTCCCTACGAAACAGGGAAAGGATCCCTCATCTCGAGCTAGGAGGCGGAAACAGGGCTCCCCTGGATGTGTGCGGGACCCCACGTGCTTCATCTCAAGTGGAGACGGGTATGTCGGGGAACTTCTTGAGTTGCAGCAAGGGTGTGAAGGACACTTTGGAAGTTCCAGTGGTTAGATGTGATTAGCCTCGAGAAGCCTCAGCGGAAATGGCCCTCATCTCGCCTGGAGGGCAAAATCTCCTGGATTTTCTCGAGTTGAGGCAGGTGCTCTAGACTTACGACGGGGACCTCAGGGACCCGCTCTGGTGGCCTCAGGAAAGGCCAGTCCCCATGCGAGTTCCTCGGGGGCCTCTCGGGATTCCTCTCCCGTTGATGCCGGGGCCTAAGACCTTGTGTGGAGTCGGGGCCGGAACCTGAGGATTCCTCTCCAGTGCTGACATGGATCTTGGGGTACTTCAGGAGTCTCCCCAGGGGAGTCAGTCCTCGTCTCGAATGCGGGCATGCACTTGGGCTTTCCTCCAGAGCTGTAGCAGCAGTGTCACCCAGTCCGCCGCGAGGATCAAAGGATCTATGGTTTTCCCTCGAGTCTTCCCACGAGGCTTTCCCACGAGGCTTTCCCACAGGGCTGTCCCACGTGCACACGTGGTGGGAGTCGATCCTCGGCTTGAACGTCACGGCAGTGCAGGGAAAACAGGTTCCTCTGAAATGGATTGACACATCTGGGGGACTCTTGGAATCGTGGCACGATCCTGGAGTTCCTCTCGCCTTTCCTGTGGAGAGCGCCTCCTCTTGAGATGCGACGGGAACGCCGGGAATTCTTTCCCTACGAAACAGGGAAAGGATCCCTCATCTCGAGCAAGGAGGCGGAAACGGGGCTCCCCTGGGTGTGTGCCAGACCCTCGTGCTTCCTCTCGAGTGGAGACGGGTATGTCGGGGAACTTCTTGAGTTGCAGCAAGGGTGTGAAGGACCCTTTGGAAGTTCCAGTGGTTAGCTGTGATTAGCCTCGAGAAGCCTCAGCGGAAATGGGCCTCATCTCGCCTGGAGGGCAAAACCTCCTGGATTTTCTCGAGTTGAGGCAGGTGCTCTCGACTTACGACGGGGACCTCAGGGACCCGCTCTGGTGGCCTCAGGAAAGGCCAGTCCCCATGCGAGTTCCTCGGGGGCCTGTCGGGATTCCTCTGCCGTCGATGCCGGGGCCTAAGACCTTGTGTGGAGTCGGGGCCGGAACCTGAGGATTCCTCTCTAGTGCTGACATGGATCTTGGGGTAATTCTGGAGTCTCCCCAGGGGAGTCATTGCTCGTCTCGAATGAGGGCATGCACTTGCGCTTTCCTGCAGAGCGGCAGCAGCAGTGTCACCCAGTCCGCCACGTGGATCAAAGGATCTATGGTTTTCGCTCGAGTCTTTCCCACGAGGCTTTCCCACGAGGCTTTCCCACAGGGCTGTCCCACGTGCACACGTGGTGGGAGTCGATCCTCGGCTTGAACGTCAAGGCAGTGCAGGGAATACAGGTTCCTCTGGAATGGACTGACACATCTGGGGGACTCTTCGAATGGTGGCACGACCCTGGAGTTCCTCTCGCCTTTCCTGTGGAGAGCACCTCCTCTGGAGAAGCGACGGGAACGCCGGGAATTCTTTCCCTACGAAACAGGGAAAGGATCCCTCATCTCGAGCTAGGAAGCGGAAACGGGGCTCTCCTGGATGTGTGGGGGACCCTCGTGCTTCCTCTCGAGTGGAGACGGGTATGTCGGGGAACTTCTTGAGTTGCAGCAAGGGTGTGAAGGACCCTTTGGAAGTTCCAGTGGTTAGACGTGATTAGCCTCGAGAAGCCTCAGCGGAAATGAGCCTCATCTCGCCTGGAGGGCAAAACCTCCTGGATTTTCTCGAGTTGAGGCAGGTGCTCTCGACTTATGACGGGGACCTCAGGGACCCGCTCTGGTGGCCTCAGGAAAGGCCAGGCCCCATGCGAGTTCCCCGGGGGCCTCTCGTGATTCCTCTGCCGTCGATGCCGGGGCCTAAGACCTTGTGTGGAGTCGGGGCCGGAACCTGAGGATTCCTCTGCAGTGCTGACATGGATCTTGGGGTACTTCTGGAGTCTCCCCAGGGGAGTCAGTGCTCGTCTCGAATACGGGCATGCACTTGCGCTTTCCTCCAGAGCGGTAGCAGCAGTGTCACACAGTCCGCCGCGTGGATCAAAGGATCTATGGTTTTCCCTCGAGTCTTTCCCACGAGGCTTTCCCACGAGGCCTTCCCACAGGGCTGTCCCACGTGCACACGTGGTGGGAGTCGATCCTCGGCTTGAACGTCAAGGCAGTGCAGGGAAAACAGGTTCCTCTGGAATGGACTGACACATCTGGGGGACTCTTGGAATGGTGGCACGACCCTGGAGTTCCTCTCGCCTTTCCTGTGGAGAGCGCCTCCTCTTGAGATACGACGGGAACGCCGGGAATTCTTTCCCTACGAAACAGGGAAAGGATCCCTCATCTCTAGCTAGGAGGCGGAAACGGGGCTCCCCTGGATGTGTGCGGGACCCTCGTGCATACTCTCGAGTGGAGACGGGTATGTCGGGGAACTTCTTGAGTTGCAACAAGGGTGTGAAGGACCCTTTGGAAGTTCCAGAGGTTAGATGTGATTAGCCTCGAGAAGCCTCAGCGGAAATGGGCCTCATCTCGCCTGGAGGGCAAAACCTCCTGGATTTTCTCGAGTTGCGGCAGGTGCTCTCGACTTACGACGGGGACCTCAGGGACCCGCTCTGGTGGCCTCAGGAAAGGCCAGTCCCCATGCGAGTTCCTCGGGGGCCTCTCGGGATTCCTCTCCCGTCGATGCCGGGGCCTAAGACCTTGTGTGGAGTCGAGCCCGGAACTTGAGGATTCCTCTCCAGTGCTGACATGGATCTTGGGGTACTTCTGGAGTCTCCCCAGGGGAGTCAGTCCTCGTCTCGAATGCGGGCATGCACTTGCGCTTCCCTCCAGAGCGGTAGCAGCAGTGTCACACTTTCCGCCGCGTGGATCAAAGGATCTATGGTTTTCCCTCGAGTCTTTCCCACGAGGCTTTCCCAAGAGGCTTTCCCACAGGGCTGTTCCACGTGCACACGTACTGGGTGTCCATCCTCGGCTTGAACGTCAAGGCAGTGCAGGGAAAACAGGTTCCTCTGGAATGGACTGACGCATCTGGGGGACTTTTGGAATGGTGGCACGACCCTGGAGTTCCTCTCGCCTTTCCTGTGGAGAGCGCCTCCTCTTGAGATGCGACGGGAACGCCGGGAAGTCTTTCCTTACGAAACAGGGAAAGGATCCCTCATCTCGAGCTAGCAGGCGGAAACGGGGCTCCCCTGGATGTGTGCGGGACCCTCGTGCTTCCTCTCGAGTGGAGACGGGTATGTCGGGGAACTTCTTGAGTTGCAGCAAGGGTGTGAAGGACCCTTTGGAAGTTCCAGTGGTTAGATGTGATTAGCCTAGAGAAGCCTCAGCGGAAATGGGCCTCATCTCGCCTGGAGGGCAAAACCTCCTGGATTTTCTCGAGTTGAGGCAGGTGGTCTCGACTTACGACGGGGACCTCAGGGACCCGCTCTGGTGGCCTCAGGAAAGGCCAGTCCCTATACGAGTTCCTCTGGGGCCTCTCGGGATTCCTCTGCCGTCGATGCCGGGGCCTGAGACCTTGTGTGGAGTCGGGGCCCGAACCTGAGGATTCCTCTCCAGTGCTGACATGGATCTTGGGGTACTTCTGGAGCCTCCCCAGGGGAGTCAGTCCTCGTCTCGAATGCGGGCATGCAGTTGCGCTTTCCTCCAGAGCGGTAGCAGCAGTGTCACGCAGTCCGCCGCGTGGATCAAAGGATCTATGTTTTTCCCTCGAGTGTTTCCCACGAGGCTTTCCCACGAGGCTTTCCCACAGGGCGGTCCCACGTGCACACGTGGTGGGAGTCGATCCTCGGCTTGAACGTCAAGGCAGTGCAGGGAAAACAGGTTCCTCTGCAATGGACTGACACATCTGGGGGACTCTTGGAATGGTGGCACGACTCTGGAGTTCCTCTGGCCTTTACTGTGGAGAGCGCCTCCTCTTGAGATGTGACTGGAACGCCGGGAATTCTTTCCCTACGAAACAGGGAAAGGATCCCTCATCTCGAGCTAGGAGGCGGAAACGGGGCTCCCCTGGATGTGTGCAGGACCCTCGTGCTTCCTCTCGAGTGGAGACGGGTATGTCGGGGAACTTCTTGAGTGGCAGCAAGGGTGTGAAGGACCCTTTGGAAGTTCCCGTGGTTAGATGTGATTAGCCTCGAGAAGCCTCAGCGGAAATGGGCCTCATCTCGCCTGGAGGGCAAAACCTCCTGGATTTTCTCGAGTTGCGGCAGGTGCTCTCGACTTACGACGGGGACCTCAGGGACCCGCTCTGGTGGCCTCAGGAAAGGCCAGTCCCCATGCGAGTTTCTCGAGGGCCTCTCGGGATTCCTCTCCCGTCGATGCCGGGGCCTAAGACCTTGTGTGGAGTCGGGGCCGGAACCTGAGGATTCCTCTCCAGTGCTGACATGGATATTGGGGTACTTCTGGAGTCTCCAAAGGGGAGTCAGTCCTCGTCTCGAATGCGGGCATGCACTTGCACTTTCCTCCAGAGCGGTAGCAGCAGTGTCACACAGTCCGCCGCGTGGATCAAAGGATCTATGGTTTTCCCTCGAGTCTTTCCCACGAAGCTTTCCCACGAGGCTTTCCCACAGGGCTGTCCCACGTGCAAACGTGGTGGGAGTGGATCCTCGCCTTGAACGTCAAGGCAGTGCAGGGAAAACAGGTTCCTCTGGAATGGACTGACACAGCTGGGGGATTCTTGGAATGGTGGCACGACCCTGGAGTTCCTCTCGCCTTTCCTGTGGAGAGCGCCTCCTCTTGAGATGCGACGGGAACGCCGGGAATTCTTTCCCTACGAAACAGGGAAAGGTTCCCTCATCTCGAGCTAGGAGGCGGAAACGGGGCTCCTCTGGATGTGTGCGGGACCCTCGTGCTTCCCCTCCAGTGGAGACGGGTATGTCGGGGAACTTCTTGAGTTGCAGCAAGGGTGTGAAGGACCCTTTGGAAGTTCCAGAGGTTAGATGTGATTAGGCTCGAGAAGCCTCAGCGGAAATGGGCCACATCTCGCCTGGAGGGCAAAACCTCCTGGATTTTCACGAGTTGCGGCAGGTGCCCTAGACTTACGACGGGGAAATCGGGGACCCGCTCTGGTGGCCTCAGGAAAGGCCAGTCTCCATGCGAGTTCCTCTGGGGCCTCTCGGGATTCCTCTCCCGTCGATGCCGGGGCCTAAGACCTTGTGTGGAGTCGGGGCCGGAACCTGAGGATTCCTCTCCAGTGCTGACATGGATCTTGGGGTACTTCTGGAGTCTCCCCAGGGGAGTCAGTCCTCGTCTCGAATGCGGGCATGCACTTGCGCTTTCCTCCAGAGCGGCAGCAGCAGTGTCACGCAGTCCGCCGCGTGGATCAAAGAATCTATGGCTTTCCCTCGAGTCTTTCCCACGAGGCTTTCCCAAGAGGCTTTCCCACAGGGCTGTCCCACGTGCACATGTGGTGGGAGTCGATACTCGGCTTGAACGTCAAGGCAGTGCAGGGAAAACAGGTTGCTCTGGATTGCACTGACACATCTGGGGGACTCTTGGAATGGTGGCACGACCCTGGAGTTCTTCTCGGGTTTCTTGTGGAGAGCGCCTCCTCTTGAGATGCGACGGTAACGCCGGGAATTCTTTCCCTACGAAACAGGGAAAGGATCCCTCATCTCGAGATAGGTGGCGGAAACGGGGCTCCCCTGGATTTGTGCGGGACACTCGTGCTTCCTCTCGAGTGGAGACGGGTATGTCGGGGAACTTCTTGAGTTGCAGCAAGGGTGTGAAGGACCCTTTGGAAGTTCCAGTGGTTAGATGTTATTAGCCTCGAGAAGCCTCAGCGGAAATGGGCCTCATCTCGCCTGGAGGGCAAAACCTCCTGGATTTTCTCGAGTTGCGGCAGGTGCTCTCGACTTACGACGGGGACCTCGGGGACCCGCTCTGGTGGCCTCAGGAAAGGCCAGTCCCCATGCGAGATCCTCGGGGGCCTCTCGGGATTCCTCTCCCGTCGATGCCGGGGCCTAAGACCTTGTGTGGAGTCGGGGCCGGAACCTGAGGATTCCTCTCCAGTGCTGACATGGATCTTGGGGTAATTCTGGAGTCTCCCCAGGGGAGTCAGTGCTCGTCTCGAATGCGGGCATGCACTTGCGCTTTCCTGCAGAGCGGTAGCAGCAGTGTCACACAGTCCGCCGCGTGGATCAAAGGATCTATGGTTTTCCCTCGAGTGTTTCCCACGAGGCTTTCCCACGAGGCTTTCCCACAGGGCTGTCCCACGTGCAAACGTGGTGGGAGTGGATCCTCGCCTTGAACGTCAAGGCAGTGCAGGGAAAACAGGTTCCTCTGGAATGGACTGACACATCTGGGGGACTCTTGGAATGGTGGCACGACCCTGGAGTTCCTCTCGCCTTTCCTGTGGAGAGCGCCTCCTCTTGAGATGCGACGGGAACACCGGGAATTCTTTCCCTACGAAACAGGGAAAGGATCCCTCATCTCGAGCTAGGAAGCGGAAACGGGGCTCCCCTGGATGTGTGCGGGACCCACGTTCTTCCTCTCGAGTTGAGACGGGTATGTCGGGGAACTTCTTGAGTTGCAGCAATGGTGTGAAGGACCCTTTGGAAGTTCCAGTGGTTAGATGTGATTGGCCTCGAGAAGCCTCAGCGGAAATGGGCCTCATCTCGCCTGGAGGGCAAAACCTCCTGGATTTTCTCGAGTTGCGGCAGGTGGTCTCGACTTACGACGGGGACCTCAGGGAACCCCTCTGGTGGCCTCAGGAAAGGCCAGTCCCCATGCGATTTCCTCGGGGGGCCTCTCGGGATTCCTCTCCCGTCGATGCCAGGGCCTATGACGTTGTGTGAAGTCGGGGCCGGAACCTGAGGATTCCTCTCCAGTGCTGACATGGATCTTGGGGTACTTCTGGAGTCTCCCCAGGGGAGTCAGTCCTCGTCTCGAATGCGGACATGCATTTGCGCTTTCCTCCAGAGCGGTAGCAGCAGTGTCACACAGTCCGCCGTGTGGATCAAAGGATCTATGGTTTTCCCTCGAGTCTTTCCCACGAGGCTTTCCCACGAGGCTTTCCCACAGGGCTGTCCCACGTGCACACGTGGTGGTAGTCGATCCTCTGCCTGAACGTCAAGGCAGTGCAGGGAAAACAGGTTCCTCTGGAATGGACTGACACATCTGGGGGACTCTTTGAATGGTGGCACGACCCTGGAGTTCCTCTCGCCTTTCCTGTGGAGAGCGCCTCCTCCTGAGATCCGAAGGGAACGCCGGGAATTCTTTCCCTACGAAACAGGGAAAGGATCCCTCATCTCGAGCTAGGAGGCGGAAACGGGGCTCCCCTGGATGTGTGCAGGACCCTCGTGCTTCCTCTCGAGTGGAGACGGGTATGTCGGGGAACTTCTTGAGTGGCAGCAAGGGTGTGAAGGACCCTTTGGAAGTTCCAGTGGTTAGATGTGATTAGCCTCGAGAAGCCTCAGCGGAAATGGGCCTCATCTCGCCTGGAGGGCAAAACCTCCTGGATTTTCTCGAGTTGCGGCAGGTGCTCTCGACTTACGACGGGGACCTCAGGGACCCGCTCTGGTGGCCTCAGGAAAGGCCAGTCCCCATGCGAGTTTCTCGAGGGCCTCTCGGGATTCCTCTCCCGTCGATGCCGGGGCCTAAGACGTTGTGTGGAGTCGGGGCCGGAACCTGAGGATTCCTCTCCAGTGCTGACATGGATATTGGGGTACTTCTGGAGTCTCCAAAGGGGAGTCAGTGCTCGTCTCGAATGCGGGCATGCACTTGCGCTTTCCTCCAGAGCGGTAGCAGCAGTGTCACACAGTCCGCCGCGTGGATCAAAGGATCTATGCTTTTCCCTCGAGTCTTTCCCACGAAGCTTTCCCAAGAGGCTTTCCCACAGGGCTGTCCCACGTGCAAACGTGGTGGGAGTGGATCCTCGCCTTGAACGTCAAGGCAGTGCAGGGAAAACAGGTTCCTCTGGAATGGACTGACACATCTGGGGGACTCTTGGAATGGTGGCACGACCCTGGAGTTCCTCTCGCCTTTCCTGTGGAGAGCGCCTCCTCTTGAGATGCGACGGGAACGCCGGGAATTCTTTCCCTACGAAACAGGGAAAGGATCCCTCATCTCGAGCTAGGAAGCGGAAACGGGGCTCCCCTGGATGTGTGCGGGACCCACGTTCTTCCTCTCGAGTTGAGACGGGTATGTCGGGGAACTTCTTGAGTTGCAGCAATGGTGTGAAGGACCCTTTGGAAGTTCCAGTGGTTAGATGTGATTGGCCTCGAGAAGCCTCAGCGGAAATGGGCCTCATCTCGCCTGGAGGGCAAAACCTCCTGGATTTTCTCGAGTTGCGGCAGGTGCTCTAGACTTACGACGGGGACCTCAGGGAACCCCTCTGGTGGCCTCAGGAAAGGCCAGTCCCCATGCGAGTTCCTCGGGGGGCCCCTCGGGATTCCTCTCCCGTCGATGCCAGGGCCTATGACCTTGTGTGAAGTCGGGGCCGGAACCTGAGGATTCCTCTCCAGTGCTGACATGGATCTTGGGGTACTTCTGGAGTCTCCCCAGGGGATTCAGTCCTCGTCTCGAATGCGGGCATGCACTTGCGCTTTCCTCCAGAGCGGTAGCAGCAGTGTCACGCAGTCCGCCGCGTGGATCAAAGCATCTATGGTTTTCCCTCGAGTCTTTCCCACGAGGCTTTCCCACGAGGCTTTCCCACAGGGCTGTCCCACGTGCACACATGGTGGGAGTCGATCCTCGGATTGAACGTCAAGGCAGTGCAGGGAAAACAGGTTCCTCTGGAATGGACTGACACATCTGGGGGACTCTTGGAATGGTGGCACGACCATGGAGTTCCTCTCGCCTTTCCTGTGGAGAGCGCCTCCTCTTGAGATGCGACGGGAACGCCGGGAATTCTTTCCCTACGAAACAGGGAAAGGATCCCTCATCTCGAGCTAGGAGGCGAAACGGGGCTCCCCTGGATGTGTGCGGACACCACGTGCTTCCTCTCGAGTGGAGACGGGTATGTCGGGGAACTTCTTGAGTTGCAGCAAGGGTGTGAAGGACCCTTTGGAAGTTCCAGTGGTTAGATGTGATTGGCCTCGAGAAGCCTCAGCGGAAATGGGCCTCATCTCGCCTGGAGGGCAAAACCTCCTGGATTTTCTCGAGTTGCGGCAGGTGCTCTCGACTTACGACGGGTACCTCAGGGACACGCTCTGGTGGCCTCAGGAAAGGCCAGTTCCCATGCGAGTTCCTCGGGGGCCTCTCGGGATTCCTCTCCCGTCGATGCCGGGGCCTAAGACCTTGTGTGGACTCGGGGCCGGAACCTGAGGATTCCTCTCCAGTGCTGACATGAATCTTGGGGTACTTCTGGAGTCTCCCCAGGGGAGTCATTCCTCGTCTCGAATGCGGGCATGCACTTGCGCTTTCCTCCAGAGCGGTAGCAGCAGTGTCACGCAGTCCGCCGCGTGGATCAAAGGATCTATGGTTTTCCCTCGAGTCTTTCCCACGAGGCTTTCCCACGAGGCTTTCCCACAGGGCTGTCCCACGTGCACACGTGGTGGGAGTGGATCCTCGGCTTGAACGTCAAGGCAGTGCAGGGAAAACAGGTTCCTCTGGAATGGACTGACACATCTGGGTGTCTCTTGGAATGGTGGCACGACCCTGGAGTTCCTCTCGCCTTTCCTGTGGAGAGCGCCTCCTCTTGAGATGCGACGGGAACGCCGGCAATTCTTTCCCTACGAAACAGGAAAGGATCCCTCATCTCGAGCTAGGAGGCGGAAACGGGGCTCCCCTGGATGTGTGCGGGACCCACGTGCTTCCTCTCGAGTGGAGACGGGTATGTCGGGGAACTTCTTGAGTTGCAGCAATGGTGTGAAGGACCCTTTGGAAGTTCCAGTGTTTAGATGTGATTGGCCTCGAGAAGCCTCAGCGGAAATGGGCCTCATCTCGCCTGGAGGGCAAAACCTCCTGGATTTTCTCGAGTTGCGGCAGGTCCTCTGGACTTACGACGGGGACCTCAGGGAACCGCTCTGGTGGCCTCAGGAAAGGCCAGTCCCCATGCGAGTTCCTCGGGGGCCTCTCGGGATTCCTCTCCCGTCGATGCCAGGGCCTAAGACCTTGTGTGGAGTCGGGGCCTGAACCTGAGGATTCCTCTCCAGTGCTGACATGGATCTTCGGGTACTTCTGGAGTCTCCCCGGGGGAGTCAGTCCTCGTCTCGAATGCGGGCATGCACTTGCGCTTTCCTCCAGAGCGGTAGCAGCAGTGTCACGCAGTCCGCCGCGTGGATTAAAGGATCTATGGTTTTCCCTCGAGTCTTTCCCACGAAGCTTTCCCACGAGGCTTTCCCACAGGGCTGTCCCACGTGCACACGTGGTGGGAGTCGATCTTCGGCTTGAACGTCAAGGCAGTGCAGGGAAAACAGGTTCCTCTGGAATGGACTGACACATCTGGGGGACTCTTGGAATGGTGGCATGACCCTGGATTTCCTCTCGCCTTTCCTGTGGAGAGCGCCTCCTCTTTAGATGCGACGGGAACGCCGGGAATTCTTTCCCTACGAAACAGGGAAAGGATCCCTCATCTCGAGCTAGGAGGCGGAAACGGGGCTCCCCTGGATGTGTGCGGGACCCCACGTGCTTCCTCTCGAGTGGAGACGGGTATGTCGGGGAACTTCTTGAGTTGCAGCAAGGGTGTGAAGGACCCTTTGGAAGCTCCAGTGGGTAGATGTGATTGGCCTCGAAAAACCTCAGCGGAAATGGGCCTCATCTCGCCTGGAGGGCAAAACCTCCTGGATTTTCTCGAGTTGCGGCAGGTGCTCTCGACTTACGACGGGGACCTCAGGGACCCGCTCTGATGGCCTCAGGAAAGGCCAGTCCCGATGCGAGTTCCTCGGGGGCCTCTCTGGATTCCTCTCCCGTCGATGCCGGGGCCTAAGACCTTGTGTGGAGTCGGGGCCGGAACCTGAGGATACCTCTCCAGTGCTGACATGGATCTTGGGGTACTTCTGGAGTCTGCCCAGGGGAGTCAGTCCTCGTCTCGAATGCGGGCATGCACTTGCGCTTTCCTCCAGAGCGGTAGCAGCAGTGTCACGCAGTCCGCCGCGTGGATCAAAGGATCTATGGTTTTCCCTCGAGTCTTTCCCACGAGGCTTTCCACAGGGCTGGCCCACGTGCACACGTGGTGGGAGTCGATCCTCGGCTTGAACGTCAAGGCAGTGCAGGGAAAACTGGTTCTTCTGGAATGGACTGACACATCTGGGGGACTCTTGGAATTGTGGCACGACCCTGGAGTTCCTCTCCCCTTTCCTGTGGAGAGCGCCTCCTCTTGAGATGCGACAGGAACGCCGGGAATTCTTTCCCTACGAAACAGGGAAAGGATCCCTCATCTCGAGCTAGGAGGCGAAACGGGGCACACCTGGATGTGTGCGAGACACCACGTGCTTCCACTCGAGTGGAGACGGGTATGTCGGGGAACTTCTTGAGTTGCAGCAAGGGTGTGAAGGACCCTTTGGAAGTTCCAGTGGTTAGATGTGATTGGCCTCGAGAAGCCTCAGCGGAAATGGGCCTCATCTCGCCTGGAGGGCAAAACCTCCTGGATTTTCTCGAGTTGCGGCAGGTGCTCTCGACTTACGACGGGGACCTCAGGGAACCGCTCTGGTGGCCTCAGGAAAGGCCAGTCCCCATGCGAGTTCCTCGGGGGCCTCTCGGGATACCTCTCCCGTCGATGCCGGGGTCTAAGACCTTGTGTGGAGTCGGGGCCGGAACCTGAGGATTCCTCTCCAGTGCTGACATGGATCTTGGGGTACTTCTGGAGTCTCCCCAGGGGAGTCAGTCCTCGTCTCGAATGCGGGCATGCACTTGCGCTTTCCTCCAGAGCGGTAGCAGCAGTGTCACGCAGTCCGCCGCGTGGATCAAAGGATGTATAGTTTTCCCTCGAGTCTTTCAGACGAGGCTTTCCCACGAGGCTTTCCCACAGGGCTGTCCCACGTGCACACGTGGTGGGAGTCGATCCTCGGCTTGAACGTCAAGGCAGTGCAGGGAAAACAGGTTCCTCTGGAATGGACTGACACATCTGGGGGACTCTTGGAATGGTGGCACGACCCTGGAGTTCCTCTCGCCTTTACTGTGGAGAGCGCCTCCTCTTGAGATGCGACGGGAACGCCGGGAATTCTATCCCTACGAAACAGGGAAAGGATCCCTCATCTCGAGCTAGGAGGCGGAAACGGGGCTCCCCTGGATGTGTGCGGGACCCCACGTGCTTCCTCTCGAGTGCAGACTGGTATGTCGGGGAACTTCTTGAGTTGCAGCAAGGGTGTGAAGGACCCTTTGGAAGTTCCAGTGGTTAGATGTGATTGGCCTCGAGAAGCCTCAGCGGAAATGGGCCTCATCTCGCCTGGAGGGCAAAACCTCCTGGATTTTCTCGAGTTGCGGCAGGTGCTCTCGACTTACGACGGGGACCTCAGGGACCCGCTCTGGTGGCCTCAGGAAAGGCCAGTCCCCATGCGAGTTCCTCGGGGGCCTCTCGGGATTCCTCTCCCTTCGATGCCGGGGCGTAAGACCTTGTGTGGAGTCGGGGCCGGAACCTGAGGATTCCTCTCCAGTGCTGACATGGATCTTGGGGTACTTCTGGAGTCTCCCCAGGGGAGTCAGTCCTCGTCTCGAATGCGGGCATGCACTTGCGCTTTCCTCCAGAGCGGTAGCAGCAGTGTCACGCAGTCCGCCGCGTGGATCAAAGGATCTATGGTTTTCCCTCGAGTCTTTCCCACGAGGCTTTCCCACAGGGCTGTTCCACGTGCACACGTGGTGGGAGTCGATCCTCGGCTTGAACGTCAAGGCAGTGCAGGGAAAACAGGTTCCTCTGGAATGGACTGACACATCTGGGGGACTCTTGGAATGGTGGCACGACCCTGGAGTTCCTCTCGCCTTTCCTGTGGAGAGCGCCTCCTCTTGAGATGCGACGGGAACGCCGGGAATTCTTTCCTACGAAACAGGGAAAGGATCCCTCATCTCGAGCTAGGAGGCGGAAACGGGGCTCCCCTGGTTGTCTGCGGGACCCCACGTGCTTCCTCTCGAGTGGAGACGGGTATGTCGGGGAACTTCTTGAGTTGCAACAAGGGTGTGAAGGACCCTTTGGAAGTTCCAGTGGTTAGACGTGATTAGCCTCGAGAAGCCTCAGCGGAAATGGGCCTCATCTCGCCTGGAGGGCAAAACCTCCTGGATTTTCTCGAGTTGCGGCAAGTGCTCTCGACTTACGACGGGGACCTCAGGGACCCGCTCTGGTGGCCTCAGGAAAAGCCAGTCCCCATGCGAGTTCCTCGGGGGCCTCTCGGGATTCCTCTCCCGTCGATGCTGGGGCCTAAGACCTTGTGTGGAGTCGGGGCCGGAACCTGAGGATTCCTCTCCAGTGGTGACATGGATCTTGGGGTACTTCTGGAGTCTCCCCAGGGGAGTCAGTCCTCGTCTCGAATGCGGGCATGCACTTGCACTTTCCTCCAGAGCGGTAGCAGCAGTGTCACGCAGTCCGCCGCGTGGATCAAAGGATCTATGGTTTTCCCTCGAGTCTTTCCCACGAGGCTTTCCCACGAGGCTTTCCCACAGGGCTGTCCCACGGGCACACGTGGTGGGAGTCGATCCTCGGCTTGAACGTCAAGGCAGTGCAGGGAAAACAGGTTCCTCTGGAATGGACTGACCCATCTGGGCGTCTCTTGGAATGGTGGCACGACCCTGGAGTTCCTCTCGCCTCTCCTGTGGAGAGCGCCTCCTCTTGAGATGCGACGGGAAAGCCGGGAATTCTTTCCCTATGAAACAGGGAAAGGATCCCTCATCTCGAGCAAGGAGGCGGAACCGGGGCTCCCCTGGATGTGTGCGGGACCCTCGTGCTTCCTCTCGAGTGGAGACGGGTATGTCGGGGAACTTCTTGAGTTGCAGCAAGGGTGTGAAGGACCCTTTGGAAGTTCCAGTGGTTAGATGTGATTAGCCTCGAGAAGCCTCAGCGGAAATGGGCCTCATCTCGCCTGGAGGGCAAAACCCCCTGGATTTTCTCGAGTTGCGGCAGGTGATCTCGACTTACGACGGGGACCTCAGGGACCCGCTCTGGTGGCCTCAGGAAAGGCCAGTCCCCATGTGAGTTCCTCGGGGGCCTCTCGGGATTCGTCTCCCGTTGATGCCGGGGCCTAAGACCTTGTGTGGAGTTGGGGTCGGAACCTGAGGATTCCTCTCCATTGCTGACATGGATCTTGGGGTACTTCTGGAGTCTCCCCAGGGCAGTCAGTGCTCGTCTCGAATGCGGGCATGCACTTGCATTTTCCTCCAGAGCGGTAGCAGCAGTGTCACCCAGTCTGCCGCGTGGATCAAAGGATCTATGGTTTTCCCTCGAGTCTTTCCCACGAGTCTTTCCCACGAGGCTTTCCCACAGGGCTGTCCCACGTGCACACGTGGTGGGAGTCGATCCTCGGCTAAAACGTCAAGGCAGTGCAGGGAAAACAGGTTCCTCTGGAATGGACTGACACATCTGGGGGACTCTTGGAATGGTGGCACGACCCTGGAGTTCCTCTCGCCTTTCCTGTGGAGAGCGCCTCCTCTTGAGATGCGACGGGATCGCCGGGAATTCTTTCGCGACGAAACAGGGAAAGGATCCCTCATCTCGAGCTAGGAGGCGGAAACGGGGCTCCCCTGGGTGTGTGCGGGACCCTCGTGCTTCCTCTCGAGTGGAGACGGGTATGTCGGGGAACTTCTTGAGTTGCAGCAAGGGTGTGAAGGACCCTTTGGAAGTTCCAGTGGTTAGATGTGAATAGCCTCGAGAAGCCTCAGCGGAAATGGGCCTCATCTCGCCTGGAGGGCAAAACCTCCTGGATTTTCTCGAGTTGCGGCAGGTGCTCTCGACGTACGACGGGGACCACAGGGACCCGCTCTGTTGGCCTCAGGAAAGGCCAGTCCCCATGCGAGTTCCTCGGGGGCCTCTCGGGATTCCTCTGCCGTCGATGCCGGGGCCTAAGACCTTGTGTGGAGTCTGGGCCGGAACCTGATGATTCCTCTCCAGTGCTGACATGGATCTTGGGGTACTTCTGGAGTCTCCCCAGGGGAGTCAGTCCTCGTCTCGAATGCGGGCATGCACTTGCGCTTTCCTCCAGAGCGGTAGCAGCAGTGTCACCCAGTCCGCCGCGTGGATCAAAGGATCTATGGTTTTCCCTCGAGTCTTTCCCACGAGGCTTTCCGACGAGGCTTTCCCACAGGGCGGTCCCACGTGCACAGGTGCTGGGAGTCCATCCTCGGCTTGAACGTCAAGGCAGTGCAGACAAAACAGGTTCCTCTGGAATGGACTGACACATCTGGGGGACTCTTTGAAGGGTGGCACGACCCTGGAGTTCCTCTCGCCTTTCCTGTGGAGAACGCCTCTTGAGATGCGACGGGAACGCCGGGAATTCTTTCCCTACGAAACAGGGAAAGGATCCCTCATCTCGAGCTAGGAGGCGGAAACGGGGCTCCCCTGGGTGTGTGCCGGACCCTCGTGCTTCCTCTCGAGTTGAGACGGGTATGTCGGGGAACTTCTTGAGTTGCAGCAAGGGTGTGAAGGACCCTTTGGAAGTTCCAGTGGTTAGACGTGATTAGCCTCGAGAAGCCTCAGCGGAAATGAGCCTCATCTCGCCTGGAGGGCAAAACCTCCTGGATTTTCTCGAGTTGAGGCAGGTGCTCTCGACTTATGACGGGGACCTCAGGGAGCCGCTCTGGTGGCCTCAGGAAAGGCCAGGCCCCATGCGAGTTCCTCGGGGGCCTCTCGGGATTCCTCTGCCGTCGATGCCGGGGCCTAAGACCTTGTGTGGAGTCGGGGCCGGAACCTGAGGATTCCTCTGCAGTGCTAACATGGATCTTGGGGTACTTCTGGAGTCTCCGCAGGGGAGTCAGTGCTCGTCTCGAATGCGGGCTTGCACTTGCGCTTTCCTCCAGAGCGGTAGCAGCAGTGTCACCCAGTCCGCCGCGTGGATCAAAGGATCTATGGTTTTCCCTCGAGTCTTTCCCACGAGGCTTTCCCACGAGGCTTTCCCACGAGGCTTTCCCACAGGGCTGTCCCACGTGCACACGTGCTGGGAGTCCATCCTCGGCTTGAACGTCAATGCAGTGCAGGGAAAACAGGTTCCTCTGGAATGGACTGACACATCTGGGGGACTCTTTGAAGGGTGGCACGACCCTGGAGTTCCTCTCGCCTTTCCTGTGGAGAGCGCCTCTTGAGATGCGACGGGAACGCCGGGAATTCTTTCCCTACGAAACAGGGAAAGGATCCCTCATCTCGAGCTAGGAGGCGGAAACAGGGCTCCCCTGGATGTGTGCGGGACCCCACGTGCTTCATCTCAAGTGGAGACGGGTATGTCGGGGAACTTCTTGAGTTGCAGCAAGGGTGTGAAGGACACTTTGGAAGGTCCAGTGGTTAGATGTGATTAGCCTCGAGAAGCCTCAGCGGAAATGGCCCTCATCTCGCCTGGAGGGCAAAATCTCCTGGATTTTCTCGAGTTGAGGCAGGTGCTCTAGACTTACGACGGGGACCTCAGGGACCCGCTCTGGTGGCCTCAGGAAAGGCCAGTCCCCATGCGAGTTCCTCGGGGGCCTCTCGGGATTCCTCTCCCGTTGATGCCGGGGCCTAAGACCTTGTGTGGAGTCGGGGCCGGAACCTGAGGATTCCTCTCCAGTGCTGACATGGATCTTGGGGTACTTCAGGAGTCTCCCCAGGGGAGTCAGTCCTCGTCTCGAATGCGGGCATGCACTTGGGCTTTCCTCCAGAGCTGTAGCAGCAGTGTCACCCAGTCCGCCGCGAGGATCAAAGGATCTATGGTTTTCCCTCGAGTCTTCCCACGAGGCTTTCCCACGAGGCTTTCCCACAGGGCTGTCCCACGTGCACACGTGGTGGGAGTCGATCCTCGGCTTGAACGTCACGGCAGTGCAGGGAAAACAGGTTCCTCTGAAATGGATTGACACATCTGGGGGACTCTTGGAATCGTGGCACGATCCTGGAGTTCCTCTCGCCTTTCCTGTGGAGAGCGCCTCCTCTTGAGATGCGACGGGAACGCCGGGAATTCTTTCCCTACGAAACAGGGAAAGGATCCCTCATCTCGAGCAAGGAGGCGGAAACGGGGCTCCCCTGGGTGTGTGCCAGACCCTCGTGCTTCCTCTCGAGTGGAGACGGGTATGTCGGGGAACTTCTTGAGTTGCAGCAAGGGTGTGAAGGACCCTTTGGAAGTTCCAGTGGTTAGCTGTGATTAGCCTCGAGAAGCCTCAGCGGAAATGGGCCTCATCTCGCCTGGAGGGCAAAACCTCCTGGATTTTCTCGAGTTGAGGCAGGTGCTCTCGACTTACGACGGGGACCTCAGGGACCCGCTCTGGTGGCCTCAGGAAAGGCCAGTCCCCATGCGAGTTCCTCGGGGGCCTGTCGGGATTCCTCTGCCGTCGATGCCGGGGCCTAAGACCTTGTGTGGAGTCGGGGCCGGAACCTGAGGATTCCTCTCTAGTGCTGACATGGATCTTGGGGTAATTCTGGAGTCTCCCCAGGGGAGTCATTGCTCGTCTCGAATGAGGGCATGCACTTGCGCTTTCCTGCAGAGCGGCAGCAGCAGTGTCACCCAGTCCGCCACGTGGATCAAAGGATCTATGGTTTTCGCTCGAGTCTTTCCCACGAGGCTTTCCCACGAGGCTTTCCCACAGGGCTGTCCCACGTGCACACGTGGTGGGAGTCGATCCTCGGCTTGAACGTCAAGGCAGTGCAGGGAATACAGGTTCCTCTGGAATGGACTGACACATCTGGGGGACTCTTCGAATGGTGGCACGACCCTGGAGTTCCTCTCGCCTTTCCTGTGGAGAGCACCTCCTCTGGAGAAGCGACGGGAACGCCGGGAATTCTTTCCCTACGAAACAGGGAAAGGATCCCTCATCTCGAGCTAGGAAGCGGAAACGGGGCTCTCCTGGATGTGTGGGGGACCCTCGTGCTTCCTCTCGAGTGGAGACGGGTATGTCGGGGAACTTCTTGAGTTGCAGCAAGGGTGTGAAGGACCCTTTGGAAGTTCCAGTGGTTAGACGTGATTAGCCTCGAGAAGCCTCAGCGGAAATGAGCCTCATCTCGCCTGGAGGGCAAAACCTCCTGGATTTTCTCGAGTTGAGGCAGGTGCTCTCGACTTATGACGGGGACCTCAGGGACCCGCTCTGGTGGCCTCAGGAAAGGCCAGGCCCCATGCGAGTTCCCCGGGGGCCTCTCGGGATTCCTCTGCCGTCGATGCCGGGGCCTAAGACCTTGTGTGGAGTCGGGGCCGGAACCTGAGGATTCCTCTGCAGTGCTGACATGGATCTTGGGGTACTTCTGGAGTCTCCCCAGGGGAGTCAGTGCTCGTCTCCAATACGGGCATGCACTTGCGCTTTCCTCCAGAGCGGTAGCAGCAGTGTCACACAGTCCGCCGCGTGGATCAAAGGATCTATGGTTTTCCCTCGAGTCTTTCCCACGAGGCTTTCCCACGAGGCCTTCCCACAGGGCTGTCCCACGTGCACACGTGGTGGGAGTCGATCCTCGGCTTGAACGTCAAGGCAGTGCAGGGAAAACAGGTTCCTCTGGAATGGACTGACACATCTGGGGGACTCTTGGAATGGTGGCACGACCCTGGAGTTCCTCTCGCCTTTCCTGTGGAGAGCGCCTCCTCTTGAGATACGACGGGAACGCCGGGAATTCTTTCCCTACGAAACAGGGAAAGGATCCCTCATCTCTAGCTAGGAGGCGGAAACGGGGCTCCCCTGGATGTGTGCGGGACCCTCGTGCATACTCTCGAGTGGAGACGGGTATGTCGGGGAACTTCTTGAGTTGCAACAAGGGTGTGAAGGACCCTTTGGAAGTTCCAGAGGTTAGATGTGATTAGCCTCGAGAAGCCTCAGCGGAAATGGGCCTCATCTCGCCTGGAGGGCAAAACCTCCTGGATTTTCTCGAGTTGCGGCAGGTGCTCTCGACTTACGACGGGGACCTCAGGGACCCGCTCTGGTGGCCTCAGGAAAGGCCAGTCCCCATGCGAGTTCCTCGGGGGCCTCTCGGGATTCCTCTCCCGTCGATGCCGGGGCCTAAGACCTTGTGTGGAGTCGAGCCCGGAACTTGAGGATTCCTCTCCAGTGCTGACATGGATCTTGGGGTACTTCTGGAGTCTCCCCAGGGGAGTCAGTCCTCGTCTCGAATGCGGGCATGCACTTGCGCTTCCCTCCAGAGCGGTAGCAGCAGTGTCACACTTTCCGCCGCGTGGATCAAAGGATCTATGGTTTTCCCTCGAGTCTTTCCCACGAGGCTTTCCCACGAGGCTTTCCCACAGGGCTGTTCCACGTGCACACGTACTGGGTGTCCATCCTCGGCTTGAACGTCAAGGCAGTGCAGGGAAAACAGGTTCCTCTGGAATGGACTGACGCATCTGGGGGACTTTTGGAATGGTGGCACGACCCTGGAGTTCCTCTCGCCTTTCCTGTGGAGAGCGCCTCCTCTTGAGATGCGACGGGAACGCCGGGAAGTCTTTCCTTACGAAACAGGGAAAGGATCCCTCATCTCGAGCTAGCAGGCGGAAACGGGGCTCCCCTGGATGTGTGCGGGACCCTCGTGCTTCCTCTCGAGTGGAGACGGGTATGTCGGGGAACTTCTTGAGTTGCAGCAAGGGTGTGAAGGACCCTTTGGAAGTTCCAGTGGTTAGATGTGATTAGCCTAGAGAAGCCTCAGCGGAAATGGGCCTCATCTCGCCTGGAGGGCAAAACCTCCTGGATTTTCTCGAGTTGAGGCAGGTGGTCTCGACTTACGACGGGGACCTCAGGGACCCGCTCTGGTGGCCTCAGGAAAGGCCAGTCCCTATACGAGTTCCTCTGGGGCCTCTCGGGATTCCTCTGCCGTCGATGCCGGGGCCTGAGACCTTGTGTGGAGTCGGGGCCGGAACCTGAGGATTCCTCTGCACCGCTGACATGGATCTTGGGGTACTTCTGGAGTCTCCCCAGGGGAGTCAGTGCTCGTCTCGAATGCGGGCATGCAGTTGCGCTTTCCTCCAGAGCGGTAGCAGCAGTGTCACGCAGTCCGCCGCGTGGATCAAAGGATCTATGTTTTTCCCTCGAGTGTTTCCCACGAGGCTTTCCCACGAGGCTTTCCCACAGGGCGGTCCCACGTGCACACGTGGTGGGAGTCGATCCTCGGCTTGAACGTCAAGGCAGTGCAGGGAAAACAGGTTCCTCTGCAATGGACTGACACATCTGGGGGACTCTTGGAATGGTGGCACGACTCTGGAGTTCCTCTGGCCTTTACTGTGGAGAGCGCCTCCTCTTGAGATGTGACTGGAACGCCGGGAATTCTTTCCCTACGAAACAGGGAAAGGATCCCTCATCTCGAGCTAGGAGGCGGAAACGGGGCTCCCCTGGATGTGTGCAGGACCCTCGTGCTTCCTCTCGAGTGGAGACGGGTATGTCGGGGAACTTCTTGAGTGGCAGCAAGGGTGTGAAGGACCCTTTGGAAGTTCCCGTGGTTAGATGTGATTAGCCTCGAGAAGCCTCAGCGGAAATGGGCCTCATCTCGCCTGGAGGGCAAAACCTCCTGGATTTTCTCGAGTTGCGGCAGGTGCTCTCGACTTACGACGGGGACCTCAGGGACCCGCTCTGGTGGCCTCAGGAAAGGCCAGTCCCCATGCGAGTTTCTCGAGGGCCTCTCGGGATTCCTCTCCCGTCGATGCCGGGGCCTAAGACCTTGTGTGGAGTCGGGGCCGGAACCTGAGGATTCCTCTCCAGTGCTGACATGGATATTGGGGTACTTCTGGAGTCTCCAAAGGGGAGTCAGTCCTCGTCTCGAATGCGGGCATGCACTTGCACTTTCCTCCAGAGCGGTAGCAGCAGTGTCACACAGTCCGCCGCGTGGATCAAAGGATCTATGGTTTTCCCTCGAGTCTTTCCCACGAAGCTTTCCCACGAGGCTTTCCCACAGGGCTGTCCCACGTGCAAACGTGGTGGGAGTGGATCCTCGCCTTGAACGTCAAGGCAGTGCAGGGAAAACAGGTTCCTCTGGAATGGACTGACACAGCTGGGGGATTCTTGGAATGGTGGCACGACCCTGGAGTTCCTCTCGCCTTTCCTGTGGAGAGCGCCTCCTCTTGAGATGCGACGGGAACGCCGGGAATTCTTTCCCTACGAAACAGGGAAAGGTTCCCTCATCTCGAGCTAGGAGGCGGAAACGGGGCTCCTCTGGATGTGTGCGGGACCCTCGTGCTTCCCCTCCAGTGGAGACGGGTATGTCGGGGAACTTCTTGAGTTGCAGCAAGGGTGTGAAGGACCCTTTGGAAGTTCCAGAGGTTAGATGTGATTAGGCTCGAGAAGCCTCAGCGGAAATGGGCCACATCTCGCCTGGAGGGCAAAACCTCCTGGATTTTCACGAGTTGCGGCAGGTGCCCTAGACTTACGACGGGGAAATCGGGGACCCGCTCTGGTGGCCTCAGGAAAGGCCAGTCTCCATGCGAGTTCCTCTGGGGCCTCTCGGGATTCCTCTCCCGTCGATGCCGGGGCCTAAGACCTTGTGTGGAGTCGGGGCCGGAACCTGAGGATTCCTCTCCAGTGCTGACATGGATCTTGGGGTACTTCTGGAGTCTCCCCAGGGGAGTCAGTCCTCGTCTCGAATGCGGGCATGCACTTGCGCTTTCCTCCAGAGCGGCAGCAGCAGTGTCACGCAGTCCGCCGCGTGGATCAAAGGATCTATGGCTTTCCCTCGAGTCTTTCCCACGAGGCTTTCCCAAGAGGCTTTCCCACAGGGCTGTCCCACGTGCACATGTGGTGGGAGTCGATACTCGGCTTGAACGTCAAGGCAGTGCAGGGAAAACAGGTTGCTCTGGATTGCACTGACACATCTGGGGGACTCTTGGAATGGTGGCACGACCCTGGAGTTCTTCTCGGGTTTCTTGTGGAGAGCGCCTCCTCTTGAGATGCGACGGTAACGCCGGGAATTCTTTCCCTACGAAACAGGGAAAGGATCCCTCATCTCGAGATAGGTGGCGGAAACGGGGCTCCCCTGGATTTGTGCGGGACACTCGTGCTTCCTCTCCAGTGGAGACGGGTATGTCGGGGAACTTCTTGAGTTGCAGCAAGGGTGTGAAGGACCCTTTGGAAGTTCCAGTGGTTAGATGTTATTAGCCTCGAGAAGCCTCAGCGGAAATGGGCCTCATCTCGCCTGGAGGGCAAAACCTCCTGGATTTTCTCGAGTTGCGGCAGGTGCTCTCGACTTACGACGGGGACCTCGGGGACCCGCTCTGGTGGCCTCAGGAAAGGCCAGTCCCCATGCGAGATCCTCGGGGGCCTCTCGGGATTCCTCTCCCGTCGATGCCGGGGCCTAAGACCTTGTGTGGAGTCGGGGCCGGAACCTGAGGATTCCTCTCCAGTGCTGACATGGATCTTGGGGTAATTCTGGAGTCTCCCCAGGGGAGTCAGTGCTCGTCTCGAATGCGGGCATGCACTTGCGCTTTCCTGCAGAGCGGTAGCAGCAGTGTCACACAGTCCGCCGCGTGGATCAAAGGATCTATGGTTTTCCCTCGAGTGTTTCCCACGAGGCTTTCCCACGAGGCTTTCCCACAGGGCTGTCCCACGTGCAAACGTGGTGGGAGTGGATCCTCGCCTTGAACGTCAAGGCAGTGCAGGGAAAACAGGTTCCTCTGGAATGGACTGACACATCTGGGGGACTCTTGGAATGGTGGCACGACCCTGGAGTTCCTCTCGCCTTTCCTGTGGAGAGCGCCTCCTCTTGAGATGCGACGGGAACACCGGGAATTCTTTCCCTACGAAACAGGGAAAGGATCCCTCATCTCGAGCTAGGAAGCGGAAACGGGGCTCCCCTGGATGTGTGCGGGACCCACGTTCTTCCTCTCGAGTTGAGACGGGTATGTCGGGGAACTTCTTGAGTTGCAGCAATGGTGTGAAGGACCCTTTGGAAGTTCCAGTGGTTAGATGTGATTGGCCTCGAGAAGCCTCAGCGGAAATGGGCCTCATCTCGCCTGGAGGGCAAAACCTCCTGGATTTTCTCGAGTTGCGGCAGGTGGTCTCGACTTACGACGGGGACCTCAGGGAACCCCTCTGGTGGCCTCAGGAAAGGCCAGTCCCCATGCGATTTCCTCGGGGGGCCTCTCGGGATTCCTCTCCCGTCGATGCCAGGGCCTATGACGTTGTGTGAAGTCGGGGCCGGAACCTGAGGATTCCTCTCCAGTGCTGACATGGATCTTGGGGTACTTCTGGAGTCTCCCCAGGGGAGTCAGTCCTCGTCTCGAATGCGGACATGCATTTGCGCTTTCCTCCAGAGCGGTAGCAGCAGTGTCACACAGTCCGCCGTGTGGATCAAAGGATCTATGGTTTTCCCTCGAGTCTTTCCCACGAGGCTTTCCCACGAGGCTTTCCCACAGGGCTGTCCCACGTGCACACGTGGTGGTAGTCGATCCTCTGCCTGAACGTCAAGGCAGTGCAGGGAAAACAGGTTCCTCTGGAATGGACTGACACATCTGGGGGACTCTTTGAATGGTGGCACGACCCTGGAGTTCCTCTCGCCTTTCCTGTGGAGAGCGCCTCCTCCTGAGATCCGAAGGGAACGCCGGGAATTCTTTCCCTACGAAACAGGGAAAGGATCCCTCATCTCGAGCTAGGAGGCGGAAACGGGGCTCCCCTGGATGTGTGCAGGACCCTCGTGCTTCCTCTCGAGTGGAGACGGGTATGTCGGGGAACTTCTTGAGTGGCAGCAAGGGTGTGAAGGACCCTTTGGAAGTTCCAGTGGTTAGATGTGATTAGCCTCGAGAAGCCTCAGCGGAAATGGGCCTCATCTCGCCTGGAGGGCAAAACCTCCTGGATTTTCTCGAGTTGCGGCAGGTGCTCTCGACTTACGACGGGGACCTCAGGGACCCGCTCTGGTGGCCTCAGGAAAGGCCAGTCCCCATGCGAGTTTCTCGAGGGCCTCTCGGGATTCCTCTCCCGTCGATGCCGGGGCCTAAGACGTTGTGTGGAGTCGGGGCCGGAACCTGAGGATTCCTCTCCAGTGCTGACATGGATATTGGGGTACTTCTGGAGTCTCCAAAGGGGAGTCAGTGCTCGTCTCGAATGCGGGCATGCACTTGCGCTTTCCTCCAGAGCGGTAGCAGCAGTGTCACACAGTCCGCCGCGTGGATCAAAGGATCTATGCTTTTCCCTCGAGTCTTTCCCACGAAGCTTTCCCAAGAGGCTTTCCCACAGGGCTGTCCCACGTGCAAACGTGGTGGGAGTGGATCCTCGCCTTGAACGTCAAGGCAGTGCAGGGAAAACAGGTTCCTCTGGAATGGACTGACACATCTGGGGGACTCTTGGAATGGTGGCACGACCCAGGAGTTCCTCTCGCCTTTCCTGTGGAGAGCGCCTCCTCTTGAGATGCGACGGGAACGCCGGGAATTCTTTCCCTACGAAACAGGGAAAGGATCCCTCATCTCGAGCTAGGAAGCGGAAACGGGGCTCCCCTGGATGTGTGCGGGACCCACGTTCTTCCTCTCGAGTTGAGACGGGTATGTCGGGGAACTTCTTGAGTTGCAGCAATGGTGTGAAGGACCCTTTGGAAGTTCCAGTGGTTAGATGTGATTGGCCTCGAGAAGCCTCAGCGGAAATGGGCCTCATCTCGCCTGGAGGGCAAAACCTCCTGGATTTTCTCGAGTTGCGGCAGGTGCTCTAGACTTACGACGGGGACCTCAGGGAACCCCTCTGGTGGCCTCAGGAAAGGCCAGTCCCCATGCGAGTTCCTCGGGGGGCCCCTCGGGATTCCTCTCCCGTCGATGCCAGGGCCTATGACCTTGTGTGAAGTCGGGGCCGGAACCTGAGGATTCCTATCCAGTGCTGACATGGATCTTGGGGTACTTCTGGAGTCTCCCCAGGGGAGTCAGTCCTCGTCTCGAATGCGGGCATGCACTTGCGCTTTCCTCCAGAGCGGTAGCAGCAGTGTCACGCAGTCCGCCGCGTGGATCAAAGGATCTATGGTTTTCCCTCGAGTCTTTCCCACGAGGCTTTCCCACGAGGCTTTCCCACAGGGCTGTCCCACGTGCACACATGGTGGGAGTCGATCCTCGGATTGAACGTCAAGGCAGTGCAGGGAAAACAGGTTCCTCTGGAATGGACTGACACATCTGGGGGACTCTTGGAATGGTGGCACGACCATGGAGTTCCTCTCGCCTTTCCTGTGGAGAGCGCCTCCTCTTGAGATGCGACGGGAACGCCGGGAATTCTTTCCCTACGAAACAGGGAAAGGATCCCTCATCTCGAGCTAGGAGGCGAAACGGGGCTCCCCTGGATGTGTGCGGACACCACGTGCTTCCTCTCGAGTGGAGACCGGTATGTCGGGGAACTTCTTGAGTTGCAGCAAGGGTGTGAAGGACCCTTTGGAAGTTCCAGTGGTTAGATGTGATTGGCCTCGAGAAGCCTCAGCGGAAATGGGCCTCATCTCGCCTGGAGGGCAAAACCTCCTGGATTTTTTCGAGTTGCGGCAGGTGCTCTCGACTTACGACGGGTACCTCAGGGACACGCTCTGGTGGCCTCAGGAAAGGCCAGTTCCCATGCGAGTTCCTCGGGGGCCTCTCGGGATTCCTCTCCCGTCGATGCCGGGGCCTAAGACCTTGTGTGGACTCGGGGCCGGAACCTGAGGATTCCTCTCCAGTGCTGACATGAATCTTGGGGTACTTCTGGAGTCTCCCCAGGGGAGTCATTCCTCGTCTCGAATGCGGGCATGCACTTGCGCTTTCCTCCAGAGCGGTAGCAGCAGTGTCACGCAGTCCGCCGCGTGGATCAAAGGATCTATGGTTTTCCCTCGAGTCTTTCCCACGAGGCTTTCCCACGAGGCTTTCCCACAGGGCTGTCCCACGTGCACACGTGGTGGGAGTGGATCCTCGGCTTGAACGTCAAGGCAGTGCAGGGAAAACAGGTTCCTCTGGAATGGACTGACACATCTGGGTGTCTCTTGGAATGGTGGCACGACCCTGGAGTTCCTCTCGCCTTTCCTGTGGAGAGCGCCTCCTCTTGAGATGCGACGGGAACGCCGGCAATTCTTTCCCTACGAAACAGGAAAGGATCCCTCATCTCGAGCTAGGAGGCGGAAACGGGGCTCCCCTGGATGTGTGCGGGACCCACGTGCTTCCTCTCGAGTGGAGACGGGTATGTCGGGGAACTTCTTGAGTTGCAGCAATGGTGTGAAGGACCCTTTGGAAGTTCCAGTGTTTAGATGTGATTGGCCTCGAGAAGCCTCAGCGGAAATGGGCCTCATCTCGCCTGGAGGGCAAAACCTCCTGGATTTTCTCGAGTTGCGGCAGGTGCTCTGGACTTACGACGGGGACCTCAGGGAACCGCTCTGGTGGCCTCAGGAAAGGCCAGTCCCCATGCGAGTTCCTCGGGGGCCTCTCGGGATTCCTCTCCCGTCGATGCCAGGGCCTAAGACCTTGTGTGGAGTCGGGGCCTGAACCTGAGGATTCCTCTCCAGTGCTGACATGGATCTTCGGGTACTTCTGGAGTCTCCCCGGGGGAGTCAGTCCTCGTCTCGAATGCGGGCATGCACTTGCGCTTTCCTCCAGAGCGGTAGCAGCAGTGTCACGCAGTCCGCCGCGTGGATTAAAGTATCTATGGTTTTCCCTCGAGTCTTTCCCACGAGGCTTTCCCACGAGGCTTTCCCACAGGGCTGTCCCACGTGCACACGTGGTGGGAGTCGATCTTCGGCTTGAACGTCAAGGCAGTGCAGGGAAAACAGGTTCCTCTGGAATGGACTGACACATCTGGGGGACTCTTGGAATGGTGGCATGACCCTGGATTTCCTCTCGCCTTTCCTGTGGAGAGCGCCTCCTCTTTAGATGCGACGGGAACGCCGGGAATTCTTTCCCTACGAAACAGGGAAAGGATCCCTCATCTCGAGCTAGGAGGCGGAAACGGGGCTCCCCTGGATGTGTGCGGGACCCCACGTGCTTCCTCTCGAGTGGAGACGGGTATGTCGGGGAACTTCTTGAGTTGCAGCAAGGGTGTGAAGGACCCTTTGGAAGCTCCAGTGGGTAGATGTGATTGGCCTCGAAAAACCTCAGCGGAAATGGGCCTCATCTCGCCTGGAGGGCAAAACCTCCTGGATTTTCTCGAGTTGCGGCAGGTGCTCTCGACTTACGACGGGGACCTCAGGGACCCGCTCTGATGGCCTCAGGAAAGGCCAGTCCCGATGCGAGTTCCTCGGGGGCCTCTCTGGATTCCTCTCCCGTCGATGCCGGGGCCTAAGACCTTGTGTGGAGTCGGGGCCGGAACCTGAGGATACCTCTCCAGTGCTGACATGGATCTTGGGGTACTTCTGGAGTCTGCCCAGGGGAGTCAGTCCTCGTCTCGAATGCGGGCATGCACTTGCGCTTTCCTCCAGAGCGGTAGCAGCAGTGTCACGCAGTCCGCCGCGTGGATCAAAGGATCTATGGTTTTCCCTCGAGTCTTTCCCACGAGGCTTTCCACAGGGCTGGCCCACGTGCACACGTGGTGGGAGTCGATCCTCGGCTTGAACGTCAAGGCAGTGCAGGGAAAACTGGTTCTTCTGGAATGGACTGACACATCTGGGGGACTCTTGGAATTGTGGCACGACCCTGGAGTTCCTCTCCCCTTTCCTGTGGAGAGCGCCTCCTCTTGAGATGCGACAGGAACGCCGGGAATTCTTTCCCTACGAAACAGGGAAAGGATCCCTCATCTCGAGCTAGGAGGCGAAACGGGGCACACCTGGATGTGTGCGAGACACCACGTGCTTCCACTCGAGTGGAGACGGGTATGTCGGGGAACTTCTTGAGTTGCAGCAAGGGTGTGAAGGACCCTTTGGAAGTTCCAGTGGTTAGATGTGATTGGCCTCGAGAAGCCTCAGCGGAAATGGGCCTCATCTCGCCTGGAGGGCAAAACCTCCTGGATTTTCTCGAGTTGCGGCAGGTGCTCTCGACTTACGACGGGGACCTCAGGGAACCGCTCTGGTGGCCTCAGGAAAGGCCAGTCCCCATGCGAGTTCCTCGGGGGCCTCTCGGGATACCTCTCCCGTCGATGCCGGGGTCTAAGACCTTGTGTGGAGTCGGGGCCGGAACCTGAGGATTCCTCTCCAGTGCTGACATGGATCTTGGGGTACTTCTGGAGTCTCCCCAGGGGAGTCAGTCCTCGTCTCGAATGCGGGCATGCACTTGCGCTTTCCTCCAGAGCGGTAGCAGCAGTGTCACGCAGTCCGCCGCGTGGATCAAAGGATGTATAGTTTTCCCTCGAGTCTTTCAGACGAGGCTTTCCCACGAGGCTTTCCCACAGGGCTGTCCCACGTGCACACGTGGTGGGAGTCGATCCTCGGCTTGAACGTCAAGGCAGTGCAGGGAAAACAGGTTCCTCTGGAATGGACTGACACATCTGGGGGACTCTTGGAATGGTGGCACGACCCTGGAGTTCCTCTCGCCTTTACTGTGGAGAGCGCCTCCTCTTGAGATGCGACGGGAACGCCGGGAATTCTATCCCTACGAAACAGGGAAAGGATCCCTCATCTCGAGCTAGGAGGCGGAAACGGGGCTCCCCTGGATGTGTGCGGGACCCCACGTGCTTCCTCTCGAGTGGAGACGGGTATGTCGGGGAACTTCTTGAGTTGCAGCAAGGGTGTGAAGGACCCTTTGGAAGTTCCAGTGGTTAGATGTGATTGGCCTCGAGAAGCCTCAGCGGAAATGGGCCTCATCTCGCCTGGAGGGCAAAACCTCCTGGATTTTCTCGAGTTGCAGCAGGTGCTCTCGACTTACGACGGGGACCTCAGGGACCCGCTCTGGTGGCCTCAGGAAAGGCCAGTCCCCATGCGAGTTCCTCGGGGGCCTCTCGGGATTCCTCTCCCTTCGATGCCGGGGCGTAAGACCTTGTGTGGAGTCGGGGCCGGAACCTGAGGATTCCTCTCCAGTGCTGACATGGATCTTGGGGTACTTCTGGAGTCTCCCCAGGGGAGTCAGTCCTCGTCTCGAATGCGGGCATGCACTTGCGCTTTCCTCCAGAGCGGTAGCAGCAGTGTCACGCAGTCCGCCGCGTGGATCAAAGGATCTATGGTTTTCCCTCGAGTCTTTCCCACGAGGCTTTCCCACAGGGCTGTTCCACGTGCACACGTGGTGGGAGTCGATCCTCGGCTTGAACGTCAAGGCAGTGCAGGGAAAACAGGTTCCTCTGGAATGGACTGACACATCTGGGGGACTCTTGGAATGGTGGCACGACCCTGGAGTTCCTCTCGCCTTTCCTGTGGAGAGCGCCTCCTCTTGAGATGCGACGGGAACGCCGGGAATTCTTTCCTACGAAACAGGGAAAGGATCCCTCATCTCGAGCTAGGAGGCGGAAACGGGGCTCCCCTGGTTGTCTGCGGGACCCCACGTGCTTCCTCTCGAGTGGAGACGGGTATGTCGGGGAACTTCTTGAGTTGCAACAAGGGTGTGAAGGACCCTTTGGAAGTTCCAGTGGTTAGACGTGATTAGCCTCGAGAAGCCTCAGCGGAAATGGGCCTCATCTCGCCTGGAGGGCAAAACCTCCTGGATTTTCTCGAGTTGCGGCAAGTGCTCTCGACTTACGACGGGGACCTCAGGGACCCGCTCTGGTGGCCTCAGGAAAAGCCAGTCCCCATGCGAGTTCCTCGGGGGCCTCTCGGGATTCCTCTCCCGTCGATGCTGGGGCCTAAGACCTTGTGTGGAGTCGGGGCCGGAACCTGAGGATTCCTCTCCAGTGGTGACATGGATCTTGGGGTACTTCTGGAGTCTCCCCAGGGGAGTCAGTCCTCGTCTCGAATGCGGGCATGCACTTGCACTTTCCTCCAGAGCGGTAGCAGCAGTGTCACGCAGTCCGCCGCGTGGATCAAAGGATCTATGGTTTTCCCTCGAGTCTTTCCCACGAGGCTTTCCCACGAGGCTTTCCCACAGGGCTGTCCCACGGGCACACGTGGTGGGAGTCGATCCTCGGCTTGAACGTCAAGGCAGTGCAGGGAAAACAGGTTCCTCTGGAATGGACTGACCCATCTGGGCGTCTCTTGGAATGGTGGCACGACCCTGGAGTTCCTCTCGCCTCTCCTGTGGAGAGCGCCTCCTCTTGAGATGCGACGGGAACGCCGGGAATTCTTTCCCTAAGAAACAGGGAAAGGATCCCTCATCTCGAGCTAGGAGGCGGAAACGGGGCTCCCCTGGATGTGTGCGGGACCCCACGTGCTTCCTCTCGAGTGGAGACGGGTATGTAGGGGAACTTCTTGAGTTGCAGCAAGGGTGTGAAGGACCCTTTGGAATTTCCAGTGGTTAGATGTGATTAGCCTCGAGAAGCCTCAGCGGAAATGGGCCTCATCTCGCCTGGAGGGCAAAACCTCCTGGATTTTCTCGAGTTGCGGCATGTGCTCTCGAATTACGACGGGGACCTCGGCGTCCCGCTCTGGTGACCTCAGGAAATGCCAGTCCCCATGCGAGTTCCTCGGGGGCCTCTCGGGATTCCTCTCCCATCGATGCCGGGGCCTAAGACCTTGTGTGGAGTCGGGGCCGGAACCTGAGGATTCCTCTCCAGTGCTGACATGGATCTTGGGGTACTTCTGGAGTCTCCCCAGGGGAGTCAGTCCTCGTCTCGAATGCGGGCATGCACTTGCGCTTTCCTCCAGAGCGGTAGCAGCAGTGTCACGCAGTCCGCCGCGTGGATCAAAGGATCTATGGTTTTCCCTCGAGTCTTTCCCACGAGGCTTTCCCACGAGGCTTTCCCACAGGGCTGTCCCACGTGCACACGTGGTGGGAGTGGATCCTCGGCCTGAACGTCAAGGCAGTGCAGGGAAAACAGGTTCCTCTGGAATGGACTGACACATCTGGGGGACTCTTGGAATGGTGGCACGACCCTGGAGTTCCTCTCGCCTTTCCTGTGGAGAGCGCCTCCTCTTGAGATGCGACGGGAACGCCGGGAATTCTTTCCTACGAAACAGGGAAAGGATCCCTCATCTCGAGCTAGGACGCGGAAACGGGGCTCCCCTGGATGTGTGCGGGACCCCACGTGCTTTCTCTCGAGTGGAGACGGGTATGTCGGGGAACTTCTTGAGTTGCAACAAGGGTGTGAAGTACCCTTTGGAAGTTCCAGTGGTTAGACGTGATTAGCCTCGAGAAGCCTCAGCGGAAATGGGCCTCATCTCGCCTGGAGGGCAAAACCTCCTGGATTTTCTCGAGTTGCGGCAAGTGCTCTCGACTTACGACGGGGACCTCAGGGACCCGCTCTGGTGGCCTCAGGAAAAGCCAGTCCCCATGCGAGTTCCTCGGGGGCCTCTCGGGATTCCTCTCCCGTCGATGCCGGGGCCTAAGACCTTGTGTGGAGTCGGGGCCGGAACCTGAGGATTCCTCTCCAGTGCTGACATGGATCTTGGGGTACTTCTGGAGTCTCCCCAGGGGAGTCAGTCCTCGTCTCGAATGCGGGCATGCACTTGCGCTTTCCTCCAGAGCGGTAGCAGCAGTGTCACGCAGTCCGCCGCGTGGATCAAAGGATCTATGGTTTTCCCTCGAGTCTTTCCCACGAGGCTTTCCCACGAGGCTTTCCCACAGGGCTGTCCCACGTGCACAGGTGGTGGGAGTCGATCCTCGGCTTGAACGTCAAGGCAGTGCAGGGAAAACAGGTTCCTCTGGAATGGACTGACCCATCTGGGCGTCTCTTGGAATGGTGGCACGACCCTGGAGTTCCTCTCGCCTCTCCTGTGGAGAGCGCCTCCTCTTGAGATGCGACGGGAACGCCGGGAATTCTTTCCCTAAGAAACAGGGAAAGGATCCCTCATCTCGAGCTAGGAGGCGGAAACGGGGCTCCCCTGGATGTGTGCGGGACCCCTCGTGCTTCCTCTCGAGTGGAGACGGGTATGTAGGGGAACTTCTTGAGTTGCAGCAAGGGTGTGAAGGACCCTTTGGAAGTTCCAGTGGTTAGATGTGATTAGCCTCGAGAAGCCTCAGCGGAAATGGGCCTCATCTCGCCTGGAGGGCAAAACCTCCTGGATTTTCTCGAGTTGCGGCATGTGCTCGCGACTTACGACGGGGACCTCGGGGTCCCGCTCTGGTGACCTCAGGAAATGCCAGTCCCCATGCGAGTTCCTCGGGGGCCTCTCGGGATTACTCTCCCATCGATGCCGGGGCCTAAGACCTTGTGTTGAGTCGGGGCCGGAACCTGAGGATTCCTCTCCAGTGCTGACATGGATCTTGGGGTACTTCTGGAGTCTCCCCAGGGGAGTCAGTCCTCGTGTCGAATGCGGGCATGCACTTGCGCTTTCCTCCAGAGCGGTAGCAGCAGTGTCACGCAGTCCGCCGCGTGGATCAAAGGATCTATGGTTTTCCCTCGAGTCTTTCCCACGAGGCTTTCCCACGAGGCTTTCCCTCAGGGCTGTTCCACGTGCACACGTGGTGGGAGTCAATCCTCGGCTTGAACGTCAAGGCAGTGCAGGGAAAACAGGTTCCTCTGGAATGGACTGACATATCTGGGGGACTCTTGGAATGGTGGCACGACCCTGGAGTTCCTCTCGCCTTTCCTGTGGAGAGCGCCTCCTCTTGAGATGCGACGGGAACGCCGGGAATTCTTTCCCTACGAAACAGGGAAAGGATCCCTCATCTCGAGCTAGGAGGCGGAAACGGGGCTCCCCTGGATGTGTGCGGGAGCCCACGTGCTTCCTCTCGAGTGGAGACGGGTATGTCGGGGAACTTCTTGAGTTGCAGCAAGGGTGTGAAGGACCCTTTGGACGTTCCAGTGGTTAGATGTGATTAGCCTCGAGAAGACTCAGCGGAAATGGGCCTCATCTCGCCTGGAGGGCAAAACCTCCTGGATTTTCTCGAGTTGCGGCAGGTGCTCTCGACTTACGACGGGGACCTCAGGGACCCGCTCTGGTGGCCTCAGGAAAGGCCAGTCCCCATGCGAGTTCCTCGGGGGCCTCTGGGGATTCCTCTCCCATCGATGCCGGTGCCTAAGACCTTGTGTGGAGTCGGGGCCGGAACCTGAGGATTCCTCTCCAGTGCTGACATGGATCTTGGGGTACTTCTGGAGTCTCCCCAGGGGAGTCAGTCCTCGTCTCGAATGCGGGCATGCACTTGCGCTTTCCTCCATAGCGGTAGCAGCAGTGTCACGCAGTCCGCCCCGTGGATCAAAGGATCTATGGTTTTCCCTCGAGTCTTTCCCACGCGGCTTTCCCACAGGGTGTCCCACGTGCACACGTGGTGGGAGTCGATCCTTGGCTTGAACGTCAAGGCAGTGCAGGGAAAAGAGGTTCCTCTGGAATGGACTGACACATCTGGGGGACTCTTGGAATGGTGGCACGACCCTTCAGTTCCTCTCGCCTTTCCTGTGGAGAGCGCCTCCTCTTGAGATGCCATGGGAACGCCGGGAATTCTTTCCCTACGAAACAGGGAAAGGATCCCTCATCTCGAGCTAGGAGGCGGAAACGGGGCTCCCCTGGATGTGTGCGGGACCCCACGTGCTTCCTCTCGAGTGGAGACGGGTATGTCGGGGACCTTCTTGAGTTGCAGCAAGGGTGTGAAGGACCCTTTGGAAGTTCCAGTGGTTAGACGTGATTAGCCTCGAGAAGCCTCAGCGGAAATGGGCCTCATCTCGCCTGGAGGGCAAAACCTCCTGGATTTTCTCGATTTGCGGCAGGTGCTCTCGACTTACGACGGGGATCTCAGGGACACGCTCTGGTGGCCTCAGGAAAGGCCAGTCCCCATGCGAGTTCCTCGGGGGCCTCTCGGGATTCCTCTCCCGTCGATGCCGGGGCCTAAGACCTTGTGTGTAGTCGGGGCCGGAACCTGAGGATTCCTCTCCAGTGCTGACATGGATCCTGGGGTACTTCTGGAGTCTCCCCAGGGGAGTCAGTCCTCGTCTCGAATGCGGGCATGCACTTGCGCTTTCCTCCAGAGCGGTAGCAGCAGTGTCACGCAGTCCGCCGCGTGGATCAAAGGATCTATGGTTTTCCCTCGAGTCTTTCCCACGAGGCTTTCCCACGAGGCTTTCCCACAGGGCTGTCCCACGTGCACACGTGGTGATAGTCGATCCTCGGCTTGAACGTCAAGGCAGTGCAGGGAAAACAGATTCCTCTGGAATGGACTGACACATCTGGGGGACTCTTGGAATGGTGGCACGACCCTGGAGTTCCTCTCGCCTTTGCTGTGGAGAGCGCCTCCTCTTGAGATGCGACGGGAACGCCGGGAATTCTTTCCCTACGAAACAGGAAATGATCCCTCATCTCGAGCTAGGAGGCGGAAAAGGGGCTCCCCTGGATGTGTGCCAGACCCCACGTGCTTCCTCTCGAGTGGAGACGGGTATGTCGGGGAACTTCTTGAGTTGCAGCAAGGGTGTGAAGGACCCTTTGGAAGTTCCAGTGGTTAGATGTGATTGGCCTCGAGAAGCCTCAGCGGAAATGGGCTTCATCTCGCCTGGAGGGCAAAACCGCCTGGATTTTCTCGAGTTGCGGCAGGTGCTCTCGACTTACGACGAGGACCTCAGGGACCCGCTCTGGTGGCCTCAGGAAAGGCCAGTCCCCATGCGAGTTCCTCTGGGGATTCCTCTCCCGTCGATGCCGGGGCCTAAGACCATGTGTGAAGTCGGGGCCGGAACCTGAGGATTCCTCTCCAGTGCTGACATGGATCTTGGGGTACTTCTGGAGTCTCCCCAGGGGAGTCAGTCCTCGTCTCGAATGCGGGCATGCACTTGCGCTTTCCTCCAGAGCGGTAGCAGCAGTGTCACGCAGTCCGCCCAATGGATCAAAGGATCTATGGTTTTCCCTCGAGGCTTTCCCACGAGGCTTTCCCACGAGGCTTTCCCTCAGGGCTGTCCCACGTGCACACGTGGTGGGAGTCGATCCTCGGCTTGAACGTCAAGGCAGTGCAGGGAAAACAGGTTCCTCTGGAATGGACTGACACATCTGGGGGACTTTTGGAATGGTGGCACGACCCTTCAGTTCCTCTCCCTTTCCTGTGGAGAGCGCCTCCTCTTGAGATGCGACGGGAACGCCGGGAATTTTTTCTCTACGAAACAGGGAAAGGATCCCTCATCTCGAGCTAGGAGGCGGAAACGGGGCTCCCCTGGATGTCTGCGGGACCCCACGTGCTTCCTTTCGAGTGGAGACGGGTATGTCGGGGATCTTCTTGAGTTGCAGCAAGGGTGTGAAGGACCCTTTGGAAGTTCTAGTGTTTAGACGTGATTAGCCTCGAAAACCTCTGCGGAAATGAGCCTCATCTCGCCTGGAGGGCAAAACATCCTGGATTTTCTCGAGTTGCGGCAGGTGATCTCGACTTACGACGGGGACCTCAGGGACCCGCTCTGGTGGCCTCAGGAAAAGCCAGTCCCCATGCGAGTTCCTCGGGGGCCTCTCGGGATCCCTCTCCCGTCGATGCCGGGGCCTAAGACCTTGTGTGGAGTCGGGGCCGGAACCTGAGGATTCCTCTCCAGTGCTGACATGGATCTTGGGGTACTTCTGGAGTCTCCCCAGGGGAGTCAGTCTTCGTCTCGAATGCGGGCATGCACCTGCGCTTTCCTCCAGAGCGGTAGCAGCAGTGTCACGTAGTCCGCCGAATGGATCAAAGGATCTATGGTTTTCCCTCGAGTCTTTTCCACGAGGCTTTCCCACGAGGCTTTCCCACAGGGCTGTCCCACGTGCACACGTGGTGGGAGTCGATCCTCGGCTTGAACGTCAAGGCAGTGCAGGGAAAACAGATTCCTCTGGAATGGACTGACACATCTGGGGGACTCTTGGAATGGTGGCCCGACCCTGGAGTTCCTCTCGCCTTTCCTGTGGAGAGCGCCTCCTCTTGAGATGCGACGGGAACGCCGGGAATTCTTTCCCTACGAAACAGGGAAAGGATCCCTCATCTCGAGCTAGGAGGCGGAAACGGGGCTCCCCTGGATGTGTGCGGGACCCCACGTGCTTCCTCTCGAGTGCAGACGGGTATGTCGGGGAACTTCTTGAGTTGCAGCAATGGTGTGAAGGACCCTTTGGAAGTTCCAGTGGTTAGATGTGATTGGCGTCGAGAAGCCTCAGCGGAAATGGGCCTCATCTCGCCTGGAGGGCAAAACCTCCTGGATTTTCTCGAGTTGCGGCAGGTGCTCTCGACTTACGACAGGTACCTCAGGGACCCGCTCTGGTGGCCTCAGGAAAGGCCAGTCCCCATGCGAGTTCCTCGGGGGCGTCTCGGGATTCCTCTCCCGTCGATGCCGGGGCCTAAGACCTTGTGTGGAGTCGGGGCCGGAACCTGAGGATTCCTCTCCAGTGCTGACATGGATCTTGGGGTACTTCTGGAGTCTCTCCAGGGGAGTCAGTCCTCGTCTCGAATGCGGGCATGCACTTGCGCTTTCCTCCAGAGAGGTAGCAGCAGTGTCACGCAGTCCGCCGCGTGGATAAAAGGATCTATGGTTTTCCCTCGAGTCTTTCCCACGAGGCTTTCCCACGAGGCTTTCCCACAGGGCTGTCCCACGTGCACACGTGGTGGGAGTCGATCCTCGGCTTGAACGTCAAGGCAGTGCAGGGAAAACAGGTTCCTCTGGAATGGACTGACACATCTGGGGGACTCTTGGAATGGTGGCATGACCCTGGAGTTCCTCTCGCCTTTCCTGTGGAGAGCGCCTCCTCTTGAGATGCGACGGGAACGCCGGGAATTCTTTCCCTACGAAACAGGGAAAGGATCCCTCATCTCGAGCTAGGAGGCGGAAACGGGGCTCCCCTGGATGTGTGCGGGACCCCACGTGCTTCCTCTCGAGTAGAGACGGGTATGTCGGGGAACTTCTTGAGTTGCAGCAATGGTGTGAATGACCCTTTGGAAGCTCCAGTGGTTAGATGTGATTGGCCTCGAGAAGCCTCAGCGGAAATGGGCCTCATCTCGCCTGGAGGGCAAAACCTCGTGGATTTTTTCGAGTTGCGGCAGGTGCTCTCGACTTACGACGGGGACCTCAGGGACCCGCTCTGGTGGCCTCAGGAAAGGCCAGTCCCGATGCGAGTTCCTCGGGGGCCTCTCTGGATTCCTCTCCCGTCGATGCCGGGGCCTAAGACCTTGTGTGGAGTCGGGGCCGGAACCTGAGGATACCTCTCCAGTGCTGACATGGATCTTGGGGTACTTCTGGAGTCTGCCCAGGGGAGTCAGTCCTCGTCTCGAATGCGGGCATGCACTTGCGCTTTCCTCCAGAGCGGTAGCAGCAGTGTCACGCAGTCCGCCGCGTGGATCAAAGGATCTATGGTTTTCCCTCGAGTCTTTCCCACGAGGCTTTCCCACAGGGCTGGCCCACGTGCACACGTGGTGGGAGTCGATCCTCGGCTTGAACGTCAAGGCAGTGCAGGGAAAACAGGTTCTTCTGGAATGGACTGACACATCTGGGGGACTCTTGGAATGGTGGCACGACCCTGGAGTTCCTCTCCCCTTTCCTGTGGAGAGCGCCTCCTCTTGAGATGCGACAGGAACGCCGGGAATTCTTTCCCTACGAAACAGGGAAAGGATCCCTCATCTCGAGCTAGGAGGCGAAACGGGGCACACCTGGATGTGTGCGAGACACCACGTGCTTCCTCTCGAGTGGAGACGGGTATGTCGGGGAACTTCTTGAGTTGCAGCAAGGGTGTGAAGGACCCTTTGGAAGTTCCAGTGGTTAGATGTGATTGGCCTCGAGAAGCCTCAGCGGAAATGGGCCTCATCTCGCCTCGAGGGCAAAACCTCCTGGATTTTCTCGAGTTGCGGCAGGTGCTCTCGACTTACGACGGGGACCTCAGGGAACCGCTCTGGTGGCCTCAGGAAAGGCCAGTCCCCATGCGAGTTCCTCGGGGGCCTCTCGGGATTCCTCTCCCGTCGATGCTGGGGCCTAAGACCTTGTGTGGAGTCGTGGCCGGAACCTGAGGATTCCTCTCCAGTGCTGACATGGATCTTGGGGTACTTCTGGAGTCTCCCCAGGGGAGTCAGTCCTCGTCTCGAATGCGGGCATGCACTTGCGCTTTCCTCCAGAGCGGTAGCAGCAGTGTCACGCAGTCCGCCGCGTGGATCAAAGGATCTATGGTTTTCCCTCGAGTCTTTCCCACGAGGCTTTCCCACGAGGCTTTCCCACAGGGCTGTCCCACGTGCACACGTGGTGGGAGTCGATCCTCGGCTTGAACGTCAAGGCAGTGCAGGGAAAACAGGTTCCACTGGAATGGACTGACACATCTGGGGGACTCTTGGAATGGTTGCAAGACCCTGGAGTTCCTCTCGCCTTTCCTGTGGAGAGCGCCTCCTCTTGAGATGCGACGGGAACGCTGGGAATTCTTTCCCTACGAAACAGGGAAAGGATCCCTCATCTCGAGCTAGGAGGTGGAATCGGGGCTCCCCTGGATGTGTGGGGGACCCCACGTGCTTCCCCTCGAGTGGAGACGGGTATGTCGGGGAACTTCTTGAGTTGCAACAAGGGTGTGAAGTACCCTTTGGAAGTTCCAGTGGTTAGACGTGATTAGCCTCGAGAAGCCTCAGCGGAAATGGGCCTCATCTCGCCTGGAGGGCAAAACCTCCTGGATTTTCTCGAGTTGCGGCAAGTGCTCTCGACTTACGACGGGGACCTCAGGGACCCGCTCTGGTGGCCTCAGGAAAAGCCAGTCCCCATGCGAGTTCCTCGGGGGCCTCTCGGGATTCCTCTCCCGTCGATGCCGGGGCCTAAGACCTTGTGTGGAGTCGGGGCCGGAACCTGAGGATTCCTCTCCAGTGCTGACATGGATCTTGGGGTACTTCTGGAGTCTCCCCAGGGGAGTCAGTCCTCGTCTCGAATGCGGGCATGCATTGCGCTTTCCTCCAGAGCGGTAGCAGCAGTGTCACGCAGTCCGCCGCGTGGATCAAAGTATCTATGGTTTTCCCTCGAGTCTTTCCCACGAGGCTTTCACACGAGGCTTTCCCACAGGGCTGTCCCACGTGCACAGGTGGTGGGAGTCGATCCTCGGCTTGAACGTCAAGGCAGTGCAGGGAAAACAGGTTCCTCTGGAATGGACTGACCCATCTGGGCGTCTCTTGGAATGGTGGCACGACCCTGGAGTTCCTCTCGCCTCTCCTGTGGAGAGCGCCTCCTCTTGAGATGCGACGGGAACGCCGGGAATTCTTTCCCTAAGAAACAGGGAAAGGATCCCTCATCTCGAGCTAGGAGGCGGAAACGGGGCTCCCCTGGATGTGTGCGGGACCCCTCGTGCTTCCTCTCGAGTGGAGACGGGTATGTAGGGGAACTTCTTGAGTTGCAGCAAGGGTGTGAAGGACCCTTTGGAAGTTCCAGTGGTTAGATGTGATTAGCCTCGAGAAGCCTCAGCGGAAATGGGCCTCATCTCGCCTGGAGGGCAAAACCTCCTGGATTTTCTCGAGTTGCGGCATGTGCTCTCGACTTACGACGGGGACCTCGGGGTCCCGCTCTGGTGACCTCAGGAAATGCCAGTCCCCATGCGAGTTCCTCGGGGGCCTCTCGGGATTACTGTCCCATCGATGCCGGGGCCTAAGACCTTGTGTGGAGCCGGGGCCGGAACCTGAGGATTCCTCTCCAGTGCTGACATGGATCTTGGGGTACTTCTGGAGTCTCCCCAGGGGAGTCAGTCCTCGTCTCGAATGCGGGCATGCACTTGCGCTTTCCTCCAGAGCGGTAGCAGCAGTGTCACGCAGTCCGCCGCGTGGATCAAAGGATCTATGGTTTTCCCTCGAGTCTTTCCCACGAGGCTTTCCCACGAGGCTTTCCCACAGGGCTGTCCCACGTGCACACGTGGTGGGAGTGGATCCTCGGCTTGAACGTCAAGGCAGTGCAGGGAAAACAAGTTCCTCTGGAATGGACTGACACATCTGGGGGACTCTTGGAATGGTGGCACGACCCTGGAGTTCCTCTCGCCTTTCCTGTGGAGAGCGCCTCCTCTTGAGTTGCGACGGGAACGCCGGGAATTCTTTCCCTACGAAACAGGGAAAGGATCCCTCATCTCGAGCTAGGAGGCGGAAACGTGGCTCCCCTGGATGTGTGCGGGACCCCACGTGCTTCCTCTCGAGTGGAGACGGGTATGTCGGGGAACTTCTTGAGTTGCATCAAGGGTGTGAAGGATCCTTTGGAAGTTCCAGTGGTTAGACGTGATTAGCCTCGAGAAGCCTCAGCGGAAATGGGCCTCATCTCGCCTGGAGGGCAAAACCTCCTGGATTTTCTCGAGTTGCGGCAGGTGCTCTCGACTTACGACGGGGACGTCAGGGACCCGCTCTGGTGGCCTCAGGAAAGGCCAGTCCCCATGCGAGTTCCTCGGGGGCCTCTCGGGATTCCTCTCCTGTCGTTGCCGGGGCCTAAGACCTTGTGTGGAGTCGGGGCCGGAACCTGAGGATTCCTCTCCAGTGCTGAATTGGATCTTGGGGTACTTCTGGAGTCTCCTCAGGGGAGTCAGTCCTCGTCTCGAATGCGGGCATGCACTTGCGCTTTCCTCCAGAGCGGTAGCAGCAGTGTCACGCAGTCCGCCGCGTGGATCAAAGGATATATGGTTTTCCCTCGAGTCTTTCCCACGAGGCTTTCCCACGAGGCTTTCCCACAGGGCTGTCCCACGTGCACACGTGGTGGGAGTCTATCCTCGGCTTGAACGTCAAGGCAGTGAAGGGAAAACAGGTTCCTCTGGAATGGACTGACACATCTGGGGGACTCTTGGAATGGTGGCACGACCCTGGAGTTCCTCTCGCCTTTCCTTTGGAGAGCGCCTCCTCTTGAGATGCGACGGTAACGTCGGGAATTCTTTCCCTACGAAACAGGGAAAGGATCCCTCATCTCGAGCTAGGAGGCGGAAACGGGGCTCCGCTGGATGTGTGCGGGACCCCACGTGCTTCCTCTCGAGTGGAGACGGGTATGTCGGGGAACTTCTTGAGTTGCAGCAAGGGTGTGAAGGACCCTTTGGAAGTTCCAGTGGTTAGACGTGATTAGCCTCGAGAAGCCTCAGCGGAAATGGGCCTCATCTCGCCTGGAGGGCAAAACCTCCTGGATTTTCTCGAGTTGCGGCAGGTGCTCTCGACTTACGACGGGGACCTCAGGGACCCGCTCTGGTGGCCTCAGGAAAGGCTAGTCCCCATGCGAGTTCCTCGGGGGCCTCTCGGGATTCCTCTCCCGTCGATGCCGGGGCCTAAGACCTTGTGTGGAGTCGGGGCCGGAACCTGAGGATTCCTCTCCAGTGCTGACATGGATCTTGGGGTACTTCTGGAGTCTCCCCAGGGGAGTCAGTCCTCGTCTCGAATGCGGGCATGCACTTGCGCTTTCCTCCAGAGCGGTAGCAGCAGTGTCACGCAGTCCGCCGCGTGGATCAAAGGATCTATGGTTTTCCCTCGAGTCTTTCCCAGGAGGCTTTCCCACGAGGCTTTCCCACAGGGCTGTCCCACGTGCACACGTGGTGGGAGTCGATCCTCGGCTTGAACATCAAGGCAGTGCAGGGAAAACAGGTTCCTCTGGAATGGACTGACCCATCTGGGCGTCTCTTGGAATGGTGGCACGACCCTGGAGTTCCTCTCGCCTCTCCTGTGGAGAGCGCCTCCTCTTGAGATGCGACGGGAACGCCGGGAATTCTTTCCCTAAGAAACAGGGAATGGATCCCTCATCTCGAGCTAGGAGGCGGAAACGGGGCTCCCCTGGATGTGTGCGGGACCCCACGTGCTTCCTCTCGAGTGGAGACGGGTATGTCAGGGAACTTCTTGAGTTGCAGCAAGGGTGTGAAGGACCCTTTGGAAGTTCCAGTGGTTAGACCTGATTCGCCTCGAGAAGCCTCAGCGGAAATGGGCCTCATCTCGCCTGGAGGGCAAAACCTCCTGGATTTTCTCGAGTTGCGGCAGGTGCTCTCGACTTACGACGGGGACCTCAGGGACCCGCTCTGGTGGCCTCAGGAAAGGCCAGTCCCCATGCGAGTTCCTCGGGGGCCTCTCGGCATTCCTCTCCCATCGATGCCGGGGCCTAAGACCTTGTGTGGAGTCGGGGCCGGAACCTGAGGATTCCTCTCCAGTGCTGACATGGATCTTGGGGTACTTCTGGAGTCTCCCCAGGGGAGTCAGTCCTCGTCTCGAATGTGGGCATGCACTTGCGCTTTCCTCCAGAGCGGTAGAAGCAGTGTCACGCAGTCCGCCGCGTGGATCAAAGGATCTATGGTTTTCCCTCGAGTCTTTCCCACGAGGCTTTCCCACGAGGCTTTCGCACAGGGCTGTCCCACGTGCACACGTGGTGGGAGTGGATCCTCGGCTTGAACGTCAAGGCAGTGCAGGGAAAACAGGTTCCTCTGGAATGGACTGACACATCTGGGGGACTCTTGGAATGGTGGCACGACCCTGGAGTTCCTCTCGCCTTTCCTGTGGAGAGCGCCTCCTCTTGAGATGCGACGGGAACGCCGGGAATTCTTTCCCTACGAAACAGGGAAAGGATCCCTCATCTCGAGCTAGGAGGCGGAAACGGGGCTCCCCTGGATGTGTGCGGGACCCCACGTGCTTCCTCTCGAGTGGAGACGGGTATGTCGGGGAACTTCTTGAGTTGCAGCAAGGGTGTGAAGGACCCTTTGGAAGTTCCAGTGGTTAGATGTGATTAGCCTCGAGAAGCCTCAGCGGAAATGGGCCTCATCACTCCTGGAGGGCAAAACCTCCTGGATTTTCTCGAGTTGCGGCATGTGCTCTCGACTTACGACGGGGACCTCAGGGACCCGCTCTGGTGACCTCAGGAAAGGCCAGTCCCCATGGGAGTTCCTCGGGGGCCTCTCGGGATTACTCTCCCATCGATGCCGGGGCCTAAGACCTTGTGTGGAGTCGGGGCCGGAACCTGAGGATTCCTCTCCAGTGCTGACATGGATCTTGGGGTACTTCTGGAGTCTCCCCAGGGGAGTCAGTCCTCGTCCCGAATGCGGGCATGCACTTGCGCTTTCCTCCAGAGCGGTAGTAACAGTGTCACGCAGTCCACCGCGTGGATCAAAGTATCTATGGTTTTCCCTCGAGTTTTCCCACGAGGCTTTCCCACGATGCTTTCCCACAGGGCTGTCCCACGTGCACACGTGGTGGGAGTGGATCCTCGGCTTGAACGTCAAGGCAGTGCAGGGAAAACAGGTTCCTCTGGAATGGACTGACACATCTGGGGGACTCTTGGAATGGTGGCACGACCCTGGAGTTCCTCTCGCCTTTCCTGTGGAGAGCGCCTCCTCTTGAGATGCGACGGGAACGCCGGGAATTCTTTCCCTACGAAACAGGGAAAGGATCCCTCATCTCGAGCTAGGAGGCGGAAACGGGGCACCCCTGGATGTGTGCGGGACACCACGTGCTTCCTATCGAGTGGAGACGGGTATGTCGGGGAACTTCTTGAGTTGCAGCAAGGGTGTGAAGGACCCTTTGGAAGTTCCAGTGGTTAGACGTGATTCGCCTCGAGAAGCCTCAGCGGATATGGGCCTCATCTCGCCTGGAGGGCAAAACCTCCTGGATTTTCTCGAGTTGCGGCAGGTGCTCTCGACTTACGACGGGGACCTCAGGGACCCGCTCTGGTGGCCTCAGGAAAGGCCAGTCCCCATGCGAGTTCCTCGGGGGCCTCTCGGGATTCCTCTCCCGTCGATGCCGGGGCCTAATACCTTGTATGGAGTCGGGGCCGGAAGCTGAGGATTCCTCTCCAGTGCTGACATGGATCTTGGGGTACTTCTGGAGTCTCCCCAGGGGAGTCAGTCCTCGTCTCGAATGCGGGCATGCACTTGCGCTTTCCTCCAGAGCGGTAGCAGCAGTGTCACGCAGTCCGCCGCGTGGATCAAAGGATCTATGGTTTTCTCTCGAGTCTTTCCCACGAGGCTTTCCCACGAGGCTTTCCCACAGGGCTGTCCCACGTGCACACGTGGTGGGAGTGGATCCTCGGCTTGAACGTCAAGGCAGTGCAGGGAAAACAGGTTCCTCTGGAATGGACTGACACATCTGGGGGACTCTTGGAATGGTGGCACGACCCTGGAGTTCCTCTCGCCTTTCCTGTGGAGAGCGCCTCCTCTTGAGATGCGACGGGAACGCCGGGAATTCTTTCCCTACGAAACAGGGAAAGGATCCCTCATCTCGAGCTAGGAGGCGGAAACGGGGCTCCCCTGGATGTGTGCGGGACACCACGTGCTTCCTCTCGAGTGCAGATGGGTATGTCGGGGAACTTCTTGAGTTGCAGCAACGGTGTGAAGGACCCTTTGGAAGTTCCAGTGGTTAGATGTGATTGGCCTAGAGAAGCCTAAGCGGAAATGGGCCTCATCACGCCTGGAGGGCAAAACCTCGGGGATTTTCTCGAGTTGCGGCAGGTGCTCTTGACTTACGACGGGGACCTCAGGGACCCGCTCTGGTGGCCTCAGGAAATGCCAGTCGCCATGCGAGTTCCTCGGGGGCCTCTCGGGATTCCTCTCCCGTCGATGCCGGGGCCTAAGACCTTGTGTGGAGTCGGGGCCGGAACCTGAGGATTCCTCTCCAGTGCTGACATGGATCTTGGGGTACTTCTGGAGTCTCCCCAGGGGAGTCAGTCCTCGTCTCGAATGCGGGCATGCACTTGCGCTTTCCTCCAGAGCGGTAGCAGCAGTGTCACGCAGTCCGCCGCGTGGATCAAAGGATCTATGGTTTTCCCTCGAGTCTTTCCCACGAGGCTTTCCCACAGGGCTGTCCCACGTGCACACGTGGTGGGAGTCGATCCTCGGCTTGAACGTCAAGGCAGTTCAGGGAAAACAGGTTCCTCTGGAATGGACTGACACATCTGGGGGACTCTTGGAAGGTGGCACGACCCTTCAGTTCCTCTCGCCTTTCCTGTGGAGAGCGCCTCCTCTTGAGATGCGACGGGAACGCCGGGAATTCTTTCCCTACGAAACAGGGAAAGGATCCCTCATCTCGAGCTAGTAGGCGGAAACGGGGCTCCCCTGGATGTGTGCGGGACCCACGTGCTTCCTCTCGAGTGGAGACGGGTATGTCGGGGAACTTCTTGAGTTGCAGCAAGGGTGTGAAGGACCCTTTGGAAGTTCCAGTGGTTAGATGTGATTGGCGTCGAGAAGCCTCAGCGGAAATGGGCCTCATCTCGCCTGGAGGGCAAAACCTCCTGGATTTTCTCGAGTTGCGGCAGGTGCTCTCGACTTACGACAGGTACCTCAGGGACCCGCTCTGGTGGCCTCAGGAAAGGCCAGTCCCCATGCGAGTTCCTCGGGGGCGTCTCGGGATTCCTCTCCCGTCGATGCCGGGGCCTAAGACCTTGTGTGGAGTCGGGGCCGGAACCTGAGGATTCCTCTCCAGTGCTGACATGGATCTTGGGGTACTTCTGGAGTCTCTCCAGGGGAGTCAGTCCTCGTCTCGAATGCGGGCATGCACTTGCGCTTTCCTCCAGAGCGGTAGCAGCAGTGTCACGCAGTCCGCCGCGTGGATCAAAGGATCTATGGTTTTCCCTCGAGTCTTTCCCACGAGGCTTTCCCACGAGGCTTTCCCACAGGGCTGTCCCACGTGCACACGTGGTGGGAGTCGATCCTCGGCTTGAACGTCAAGGCAGTGCAGGGAAAACAGGTTCCTCTGGAATGGACTGACACATCTGGGGGACTCTTGGAATGGTGGCATGACCCTGGAGTTCCTCTCGCCTTTCCTGTGGAGAGCGCCTCCTCTTGAGATGCGACGGGAACGCCGGGAATTCTTTCCCTACGAAACAGGGAAAGGATCCCTCATCTCGAGCTAGGAGGCGGAAACGGGGCTCCCCTGGATGTGTGCGGGACCGCACGTGCTTCCTCTCGAGTAGAGACGGGTATGTCGGGGAACTTCTTGAGTTGCAGCAATGGTGTGAAGGACCCTTTGGAAGCTCCAGTGGTTAGATGTGATTGGCCTCGAGAAGCCTCAGCGGAAATGGGCCTCATCTCGCCTGGAGGGCAAAACCTCGTGGATTTTTTCGAGTTGCGGCAGGTGCTCTCGACTTACGACGGGGACCTCAGGGACCCGCTCTGGTGGCCTCAGGAAAGGCCAGTCCCGATGCGAGTTCCTCGGGGGCCTCTCTGGATTCCTCTCCCGTCGATGCCGGGGCCTAAGACCTTGTGTGGAGTCGGGGCCGGAACCTGAGGATACCTCTCCAGTGCTGACATGGATCTTGGGGTACTTCTGGAGTCTGCCCAGGGGAGTCAGTCCTCGTCTCGAATGCGGGCATGCACTTGCGCTTTCCTCCAGAGCGGTAGCAGCAGTGTCACGCAGTCCGCCGCGTGGATCAAAGGATCTATGGTTTTCCCTCGAGTCTTTCCCACGAGGCGTTCCCACAGGGCTGGCCCACGTGCACACGTGGTGGGAGTCGATCCTCGGCTTGAACGATCAAGGCAGTGCAGGGAAAACAGGTTCCTCTGGTATGGACTGACCCATCTGGGCGTCTCTTGGAATGGTGGCACGACCCTGGAGTTCCTCTCGCCTCTCCTGTGGAGAGCGCCTCCTCTTGAGATGCGACGGGAACGCCGGGAATTCTTTCCCTAAGAAACAGGGAATGGATCCCTCATCTCGAGCTAGGAGGCGGAAACGGGGCTCCCCTGGATGTGTGCGGGACCTCACGTGCTTCCTCTCGAGTGGAGACGGGTATGTCAGGGAACTTCTTGAGTTGCAGCAAGGGTGTGAAGGACCCTTTGGAAGTTCCAGTGGTTAGACCTGATTCGCCTCGAGAAGCCTCAGCGGAAATGGGCCTCATCTCGCCTGGAGGGCAAAACCTCCTGGATTTTCTCGAGTTGCGGCAGGTGCTCTCGACTTACGACGGGGACCTCAGGGACCCGCTCTGGTGGCCTCAGGAAAGGCCAGTCCCCATGCGAGTTCCTCGGGGGCCTCTCGGCATTCCTCTCCCATCGATGCCGGGGCCTAAGACCTTGTGTGGAGTCGGGGCCGGAACCTGAGGATTCCTCTCCAGTGCTGACATGGATCTTGGGGTACTTCTGGAGTCTCCCCAGGGGAGTCAGTCCTCGTCTCGAATGTGGGCATGCACTTGCGCTTTCCTCCAGAGCGGTAGAAGCAGTGTCACGCAGTCCGCCGCGTGGATCAAAGGATCTATGGTTTTCCCTCGAGTCTTTCCCACGAGGCTTTCCCACGAGGCTTTCCCACAGGGCTGTCCCACGTGCACACGTGGTGGGAGTGGATCCTCGGCTTGAACGTCAAGGCAGTGCAGGGAAAACAGGTTCCTCTGGAATGGACTGACACATCTGGGGGACTCTTGGAATGGTGGCACGACCCTGGAGTTCCTCTCGCCTTTCCTGTGGAGAGCGCCTCCTCTTGAGATGCGACGGGAACGCCGGGAATTCTTTCCCTACGAAACAGGGAAAGGATCCCTCATCTCGAGCTAGGAGGCGGAAACGGGGCTCCCCTGGATGTGTGCGGGACCCCACGTGCTTCCTCTCGAGTGGAGACGGGTATGTCGGGGAACTTCTTGAGTTGCAGCAAGGGTGTGAAGGACCCTTTGGAAGTTCCAGTGGTTAGACGTGATTCGCCTCGAGAAGCCTCAGCGGATATGGGCCTCATCTCGCCTGGAGGGCAAAACCTCCTGGATTTTCTCGAGTTGCGGCAGGTGCTCTCGACTTACGACGGGGACCTCAGGGACCCGCTCTGGTGGCCTCAGGAAAGGCCAGTCCCCATGCGAGTTCCTCGGGGGCCTCTCGGGATTCCTCTCCCGTCGATGCCGGGGCCTAATACCTTGTATGGAGTCGGGGCCGGAAGCTGAGGATTCCTCTCCAGTGCTGACATGGATCTTGGGGTACTTCTGGAGTCTCCACAGGGGAGTCAGTCCTCGTCTCGAATGCGGGCATGCACTTGCGCTTTCCTCCAGAGCGGTAGCAGCAGTGTCACGCAGTCCGCCGCGTGGATCAAAGGATCTATGCTTTTCTCTCGAGTCTTTCCCACGAGGCTTTCCCACGAGGCTTTCCCACAGGGCTGTCCCACGTGCACACGTGGTGGGAGTCGATCCTCGGCTTGAACGTCAAGGCAGTGCAGGGAAAACAGGTTCCTCTGGAATGGACTGACACATCTGGGGGACTCTTGGAATGGTGGCACGATCCTGGAGTTCCTCTCGCCTTTCCTGTGGAGAGCGCCTCCTCTTGAGATGCGACGGGAACGCCGGGAATTCTTTCCCTACGAAACAGGGAAAGGATCCCTCATCTCGAGCTAGGAGGCGGAAACGGGGCTCCCCTGGATGTGTGCGGGACCCCACGTGCTTCCTCTCGAGTGGAGACGGGTATGTCGGGGAACTTCTTGAGATGCAGCAAGGGTGTGAAGGACCCTTTGGAAGTTCCAGTGGTTAGACGTGATTATCCTCGAGAAGCCTCAGCGGAAATGGGCCTCATCTCGCCTGGAGGGCAAAACCTCCTGGATTTTCTCGAGTTGCGGCAGGTGCTCTCGACTTACGACGGGGACCTCAGGGACCCGCTCTGGTGGCCTCAGGAAAGGCCAGTCCCCATGCGAGTTCCTCGGGGGCCTCTCGGCATTCCTCTCCCGTCGATGCCGGGGCCTCAGACCTTGTGTGGAGTCGGGGCCGGAACCTGAGGATTGCTCTCCAGTGCTGACATGGATCTTGGGGTACTTCTGGAGTCTCCCCAGGGGAGTCAGTCCTCGTCTCGAATGCGGGCATGCACTTGCGCTTTCCTCCAGAGCGGTAGCAGCAGTGTCACGCAGTCCGCCGCGTGGATCAAAGGATCTATGGTTTTCTCTCGAGTCTTTCCCACGAGGCTTTCCCACGAGGCTTTCCCACAGGGCTGTCCCACGTGCACACGTGGTGGGAGTCGATCCTCGGCTTGAACGTCAAGGCAGTGCAGGGAAAACAGGTTCCTCTGGAATGGACTGACACATCTGGGGGACTCTTGGAATGGTGGCACGACCCTGGAGTTCCTCTCGCCTTTCCTGTGGAGAGCGCCTCCTCTTGAGATGCGACGGGAACGCCGGGAATTCTTTCCCTACGAAACAGGGAAAGGATCCCTCATCTCGAGCTAGGAGGCGGAAACGGGGCTCCCCTGGATGTGTGCGGGACCCACGTGCTTCCTCTCGAGTGGAGACGGGTATGTCGGGGAACTTCTTGAGTTGCAGCAAGGGTGTGAAGGACCCTTTGGAAGTTCCAGTGGTTAGATGTGATTGGCGTCGAGAAGCCTCAGCGGAAATGGGCCTCATCTCGCCTGGAGGGCAAAACCTCCTGGATTTTCTCGAGTTGCGGCAGGTGCTCTCGACTTACGACAGGTACCTCAGGGACCCGCTCTGGTGGCCTCAGGAAAGGCCAGTCCCCATGCGAGTTCCTCGGGGGCGTCTCGGGATTCCTCTCCCGTCGATGCCGGGGCCTAAGACCTTGTGTGGAGTCGGGGCCGGAACCTGAGGATTCCTCTCCAGTGCTGACATGGATCTTGGGGTACTTCTGGAGTCTCTCCAGGGGAGTCAGTCCTCGTCTCGAATGCGGGCATGCACTTGCGCTTTCCTCCAGAGCGGTAGCAGCAGTGTCACGCAGTCCGCCGCGTGGATCAAAGGATCTATGGTTTTCCCTCGAGTCTTTCCCACGAGGCTTTCCCACGAGGCTTTCCCACAGGGCTGTCCCACGTGCACACGTGGTGGGAGTCGATCCTCGGCTTGAACGTCAAGGCAGTGCAGGGAAAACAGGTTCCTCTGGAATGGACTGACACATCTGGGGGACTCTTGGAATGGTGGCATGACCCTGGAGTTCCTCTCGCCTTTCCTGTGGAGAGCGCCTCCTCTTGAGATGCGACGGGAACGCCGGGAATTCTTTCCCTACGAAACAGGGAAAGGATCCCTCATCTCGAGCTAGGAGGCGGAAACGGGGCTCCCCTGGATGTGTGCGGGACCGCACGTGCTTCCTCTCGAGTAGAGACGGGTATGTCGGGGAACTTCTTGAGTTGCAGCAATGGTGTGAAGGACCCTTTGGAAGCTCCAGTGGTTAGATGTGATTGGCCTCGAGAAGCCTCAGCGGAAATGGGCCTCATCTCGCCTGGAGGGCAAAACCTCGTGGATTTTTTCGAGTTGCGGCAGGTGCTCTCGACTTACGACGGGGACCTCAGGGACCCGCTCTGGTGGCCTCAGGAAAGGCCAGTCCCGATGCGAGTTCCTCGGGGGCCTCTCTGGATTCCTCTCCCGTCGATGCCGGGGCCTAAGACCTTGTGTGGAGTCGGGGCCGGAACCTGAGGATACCTCTCCAGTGCTGACATGGATCTTGGGGTACTTCTGGAGTCTGCCCAGGGGAGTCAGTCCTCGTCTCGAATGCGGGCATGCACTTGCGCTTTCCTCCAGAGCGGTAGCAGCAGTGTCACGCAGTCCGCCGCGTGGATCAAAGGATCTATGGTTTTCCCTCGAGTCTTTCCCACGAGGCGTTCCCACAGGGCTGGCCCACGTGCACACGTGGTGGGAGTCGATCCTCGGCTTGAACGATCAAGGCAGTGCAGGGAAAACAGGTTCCTCTGGAATGGACTGACCCATCTGGGCGTCTCTTGGAATGGTGGCACGACCCTGGAGTTCCTCTCGCCTCTCCTGTGGAGAGCGCCTCCTCTTGAGATGCGACGGGAACGCCGGGAATTCTTTCCCTAAGAAACAGGGAATGGATCCCTCATCTCAAGCTAGGAGGCGGAAACGGGGCTCCCCTGGATGTGTGCGGGACCTCACGTGCTTCCTCTCGAGTGGAGACGGGTATGTCAGGGAACTTCTTGAGTTGCAGCAAGGGTGTGAAGGACCCTTTGGAAGTTCCAGTGGTTAGACCTGATTCGCCTCGAGAAGCCTCAGCGGAAATGGGCCTCATCTCGCCTGGAGGGCAAAACCTCCTGGATTTTCTCGAGTTGCGGCAGGTGCTCTCGACTTACGACGGGGACCTCAGGGACCCGCTCTGGTGGCCTCAGGAAAGGCCAGTCCCCATGCGAGTTCCTCGGGGGCCTCTCGGCATTCCTCTCCCATCGATGCCGGGGCCTAAGACCTTGTGTGGAGTCGGGGCCGGAACCTGAGGATTCCTCTCCAGTGCTGACATGGATCTTGGGGTACTTCTGGAGTCTCCCCAGGGGAGTCAGTCCTCGTCTCGAATGTGGGCATGCACTTGCGCTTTCCTCCAGAGCGGTAGAAGCAGTGTCACGCAGTCCGCCGCGTGGATCAAAGGATCTATGGTTTTCCCTCGAGTCTTTCCCACGAGGCTTTCCCACGAGGCTTTCCCACAGGGCTGTCCCACGTGCACACGTGGTGGGAGTGGATCCTCGGCTTGAACGTCAAGGCAGTGCAGGGAAAACAGGTTCCTCTGGAATGGACTGACACATCTGGGGGACTCTTGGAATGGTGGCACGACCCTGGAGTTCCTCTCGCCTTTCCTGTGGAGAGCGCCTCCTCTTGAGATGCGACGGGAACGCCGGGAATTCTTTCCCTACGAAACAGGGAAAGGATCCCTCATCTCGAGCTAGGAGGCGGAAACGGGGCTCCCCTGGATGTGTGCGGGACCCCACGTGCTTCCTCTCGAGTGGAGACGGGTATGTCGGGGAACTTCTTGAGTTGCAGCAAGGGTGTGAAGGACCCTTTGGAAGTTCCAGTGGTTAGACGTGATTCGCCTCGAGAAGCCTCAGCGGATATGGGCCTCATCTCGCCTGGAGGGCAAAACCTCCTGGATTTTCTCGAGTTGCGGCAGGTGCTCTCGACTTACGACGGGGACCTCAGGGACCCGCTCTGGTGGCCTCAGGAAAGGCCAGTCCCCATGCGAGTTCCTCGGGGGCCGCTCGGGATTCCTCTCCCGTCGATGCCGGGGCCTAATACCTTGTATGGAGTCGGGGCCGGAAGCTGAGGATTCCTCTCCAGTGCTGACATGGATCTTGGGGTACTTCTGGAGTCTCCACAGGGGAGTCAGTCCTCGTCTCGAATGCGGGCATGCACTTGCGCTTTCCTCCAGAGCGGTAGCAGCAGTGTCACGCAGTCCGCCGCGTGGATCAAAGGATCTATGCTTTTCTCTCGAGTCTTTCCCACGAGGCTTTCCCACGAGGCTTTCCCACAGGGCTGTCCCACGTGCACACGTGGTGGGAGTCGATCCTCGGCTTGAACGTCAAGGCAGTGCAGGGAAAACAGGTTCCTCTGGAATGGACTGACACATCTGGGGGACTCTTGGAATGGTGGCACGATCCTGGAGTTCCTCTCGCCTTTCCTGTGGAGAGCGCCTCCTCTTGAGATGCGACGGGAACGCCGGGAATTCTTTCCCTACGAAACAGGGAAAGGATCCCTCATCTCGAGCTAGGAGGCGGAAACGGGGCTCCCCTGGATGTGTGCGGGACCCCACGTGCTTCCTCTCGAGTGGAGACGGGTATGTCGGGGAACTTCTTGAGATGCAGCAAGGGTGTGAAGGACCCTTTGGAAGTTCCAGTGGTTAGACGTGATTATCCTCGAGAAGCCTCAGCGGAAATGGGCCTCATCTCGCCTGGAGGGCAAAACCTCCTGGATTTTCTCGAGTTGCGGCAGGTGCTCTCGACTTACGACGGGGACCTCAGGGACCCGCTCTGGTGGCCTCAGGAAAGGCCAGTCCCCATGCGAGTTCCTCGGGGGCCTCTCGGGATTCCTCTCCCGTCGATGCCGGGGCCTCAGACCTTGTGTGGAGTCGGGGCCGGAACCTGAGGATTGCTCTCCAGTGCTGACATGGATCTTGGGGTACTTCTGGAGTCTCCCCAGGGGAGTCAGTCCTCGTCTCGAATGCGGGCATGCACTTGCGCTTTCCTCCAGAGCGGTAGCAGCAGTGTCACGCAGTCCGCCGCGTGGATCAAAGGATCTATGGTTTTCTCTCGAGTCTTTCCCACGAGGCTTTCCCACGAGGCTTTCCCACAGGGCTGTCCCACGTGCACACGTGGTGGGAGTCGATCCTCGGCTTGAACGTCAAGGCAGTGCAGGGAAAACAGGTTCCTCTGGAATGGACTGACACATCTGGGGGACTCTTGGAATGGTGGCACGACCCTGGAGTTCCTCTCGCCTTTCCTGTGGAGAGCGCCTCCTCTTGAGATGCGACGGGAACGCCGGGAATTCTTTCCCTACGAAACAGGGAAAGGATCCCTCATCTCGAGCTAGGAGGCGGAAACGGGGCTCCCCTGGATGTGTGCGGGACCCCACGTGCTTCCTCTCGAGTGGAGACGGGTATGTCGGGGAACTTCTTGAGTTGCAGCAAGGGTGTGAAGGACCCTTTGGAAGTTCCAGTGGTTAGACGTGATTAGCCTCGAGAAGCCTCAGCGGAAATGGGCCTCATCTCGCCTGGAGGGCAAAACCTCCTGGATTTTCTCGAGTTGCGGCAGGTGCTCTCGACTTACGACGGGGACCTCAGGGACCCGCTCTGGTGGCCTCAGATAAGGCCAGTCCCCATGGAGTTCCTCGGGGGCCTCTCGGGATTCCTCTCCCGTCGATGCCGGGGCCTAAGACCTTGTGTGGAGTCGGGGCCGGAACCTGAGGATTCCTCTCCAGTGCTGACATGGATCTTGGGGTACTTCTGGAGTCTCCCCAGGGGAGTCAGTCCTCGTCTCGAATGCGGGCATGCACTTGCGCTTTCCTCCAGAGCGGTAGCAGCAGTGTCACGCAGTCCGCCGCGTGGATCAAAGGATCTATGGTTTTCCCTCGAGTCTTTCCCACGAGGCTTTCCCACGAGGCTTTCCCACAGGGCTGTCCCACGTGCACAGGTGGTGGGAGTGGATCCTCGGCTTGAACGTCAAGGCAGTGCAGGGAAAACAGGTTCCTCTGGAATGGACTGACACATCTGGGGGACTCTTGGAATGGTGGCACGACCCTGGAGTTCCTCTCGCCTTTCCTGTGGAGAGCGCCTCCTCTTGAGATGCGACGGGAACGCCGGGAATTCTTTCCCTACGAAACAGGGAAAGGATCCCTCATCTCGAGCTAGGAGGCGGAAACGGGGCTCCGCTGGATGTGTGCGGGACCCCACGTGCTTCCTCTCGAGTGGAGACGGGTATGTCGGGGAACTTCTTGAGTTGCAGCAAGGGTGTGAAGGACCCTTTGGAAGTTCCAGTGTTTAGACGTGATTAGCCTCGAGAAGCCTCAGCAGAAATGGGCCTCATCTCGCCTGGAGGGCAAAACCTCCTGGATTTTCTCGAGTTGCAGCAGGTGCTCTCGACTTACGACGGGGACCTCAGGGACCCGCTCTGGTGGCCTCAGGAAAGGCCAGTCCCCATGCGAGTTCCTCGGGGGCGTCTAGGGATTCCTCTCCCGTCGATCCCGGGGACTAAGACCTTGTGTGGAGTCGGGGACGGAACCTGAGGATTCCTCTCCAGTGCTGACATGGATCTTGGGGTACTTCTGGAGTCTCCCCAGGGGAGTCAGTCCTCGTCTCGAATGCGGGCATGCACTTGCGCTTTCCTCCAGAGCAGTAGCAGCAGTGTCACGCAGTCCGCCGCGTGGATCAAAGGATCTATGGTTTTCCCTCGAGTCTTTCCCACGAGGCTTTCCCACGAGGCTTTCCCACAGGGCTGTCCCACGTGCACACGTGGTGGGAGTGGATCCTCGACTTGAACGTCAAGGCAGTGAAGGGAAAACAGGTTCCTCTGGAATGGACTGACACATCTGGGGGACTCTTGGAATGGTGGCACGACCCTGGAGTTCCTCTCGCCTTTCCTGTGGAGAGCGCCTCCTCTTGAGATGCGACGGGAACGCCGGGAATTCTTTCCCTACGAAACAGGGAAAGGATCCCTCATCTCGAGCTAAGAGGCGGAAACGGGGCTCCCCTGGATGTGTGCGGGACCCCACGTGCTTCCTCTCGAGTGGAGACGGGTATGTCGGGGAAATTCTTGAGTTGCAGCAAGGGTGTGAAGGACCCTTTGGAAGTTCCAGTGGTTAGACGTGATTATCCTCGAGAAGCCTCAGCGGAAATGGGCCTCATCTCGCCTGGAGGGCAAAACCTCCTGGATTTTCTCGAGTTGCGGCAGGTGCTCTCGACTTACGACGGGGACCTCAGGGACCCGCTCTGGTGGCCTCAGGAAAGGCCAGTCCCCATGCGAGTTCCTCGGGGGCCTCTCTGCATTCCTCTCCCGTCGATGCCGGGGCCTAAGACCTTGTGTGCAGTCGGGGCCGGAACCTGAGGATTCCTCTCCAGTGCTGACATGGATCTTGGGGTACTTCTGGAGTCTCCCCAGGGGAGTCAGTCCTCGTCTCGAATGCGGGCATGCACTTGTGCTTTCCTCCAGAGCGGTAGCAGCAGTGTCACGCAGTCCACCGCGTGGATCAAAGGATCTATGGTTTTCCCTCGAGTCTTTCCCACGAGGATTTCCCACGAGGCTTTCCCGCAGGGCTGTCCCATGTGCACACGTGGTGGGAGTCGATCCTCGGCTTCAACGTCAAGGCAGTGCAGGGAAAACAGGTTCCTCTGGAATGGACTGACACATCTGGGGGACTCTTGGAATGGTGGCACGACCCTGGAGTTCCTCTCGCCTTTCCTGTGGAGAGCGCATCCTCTTGAGATGCGACGGGAACGCCGGGAAATCTTTCCCTACAAAACAGGGAAAGGATCCCTCATCTCGAGCTAGGAGGCGGAAACGGGGCTCCCCTGGATGTGTGCGGGACCCCACGTGCTTCCTCTCGAGTGGAGACGGGTATGTCGGGGAACTTCTTGAGTTGCAGCAAGGGTGTGAAGGACCCTTTGGAAGTTCCAGTGGTTAGACGTGATTAGCCTCGAGAAGCCTCAGCGGAAATGGGCCTCATCTCGCCTGGAGGGCAAAACCTCCTGGATTTTCTCGAGTTGCGGCAGGTGCTCTCGACTTACGACGGGGACCACAGGGACCCGCTCTGGTGGCCTCAGGAAAGGCCAGTCCCCATGCGAGTTCCTCGGGGGCCTCTCGGGATTCCTCTCCCGTCGATGCCAGAGCCTAAGACCTTGTGTGGAGTCGGGGCCGGAACCTGAGGATTCCTCTCCAGTGCTGACATGGATCTTGGGGTACTTCTGGAGTCTCCCCAGGGGAGTCAGTCCTCGTCTCGAATGCGGGCATGCACTTGCGCTTTCCTCCAGAGCGGTAGCAGCAGTGTCACGCAGTCCGCCCAATGGATCAAAGGATCTATGGTTTTCCCTCGTGTCTTTCCCACGAGGCTTTCCCACGAGGCTTTCCCACAGGGCTGTCCCACGTGCACACGTGGTGGGAGTGGATCCTCGGCTTGAAGGTCAAGGCAGTGCAGGGAAAACAGGTTCCTCTGGAATGGACTGACACATCTGGGGGACTCTTGGAATGGTGGCACGACCCTGGAGTTCCTCTCGCCTTTCCTGTGGAGAGCGCCTCCTCTTGAGATGCGACGGGAACGCCGGGAATTCTTTCCCTACGAAACAGGGAAAGGATCCCTCATCTCGAGCTAGGAGGCGGAAACGGGGCTCCCCTGGATGTGTGCGGGACCCCACGTGCTTCCTCTCGAGTGGAGACGGGTATGTCGGGGAACTTCTTGAGTTGCAGCAAGGGTGTGAAGGACCCTTTGGAAGTTCCAGTGGTTAGACGTGATTAGCCTCGAGAAGCCTCAGCGGAAATGGGCCTCATCTCGCCTGGAGGGCAAAACCTCCTGGATTTTCTCGATTTGCGGCAGGTGCTCTCGACTTACGACGGGGACCTTAGGGACCCGCTCTGGTGGCCTCAGGAAAGGCCAGTCCCCATGCGAGTTCCTCGGGGGCCTCTCGGGATTCCTCTCCCGTCGATGCCGGGGCCTAAGACCTTGTGTGGAGTCGGGGCCGGAACCTGAGGATTCCTCTCCAGTGCTGACATGGATCTTGGGGTACTTCTGGAGTCTCCCCAGGGGAGTCAGTCCTCGTCTCAAATGCGGGCATGCACTTGCGCTTTTCTCCAGAGCGGTAGCAGCAGTGTCACGCAGTCCGCCCAATGGATCAAAGGATCTATGGTTTTCCCTCGAGTCTTTCCCACGAGGCTTTCCCACGAGGCTTTCCCGCAGGGCTGTCCCACGTACACAGGTGGTGGGAGTGGATCCTCGGCTTGAACGGCAAGGCAGTGCAGGGATAACAGGTTCCTCTGGAATGGACTGACACATCTGGGGGACTCGTGGAATGGTGGCACGACCCTGGAGTTCCTCTCGCCTTTCCTGTGGAGAGCGCCTCCTTTTGAGATGCGACGGGAACGCCGGGAATTCTTTCCCTACGAAACAGGGAAAGGATCCCTCATCTCGAGCTAGGAGGCGGAAACGGGGCTCCCCTGGATGTGTGCGGGACCCACGTGCTTCGTCTCGAGTGGAGACGGTATGTCGGGGAACTTCTTGAGTTACAGCAAGGGTGTGAAGGACCCTTTGGAATTTCCAGTGGTTAGATGTGATTGGCCTCGAGAAGCCTCAGCGGAAATGGACCTCATCTCGCCTGGAGGGCAAAACCTCCTGGATTTTCTCGAGTTGCGGCAGGTGCTCTCGACTTACGACGGGGACCTCAGGGACCCGCTCTGGTGGCCTCAGGAAAGGCCAGTCCCCATGCGAGTTCCTCGGGGGCCTCTCGGCATTCCTCTCCCGTCGATGCCGGGGCCTAAGACCTTGTGTGGAGTCGGGGCCGGAACCTGAGGATTCCTCTCCAGTGCTGACATGGATCTTGGGGTACTTCTGGAGTCTCCCCAGGGGAGTCAGTCCTCGTCTCGAATGCGGCATGCACTTGCGCTTTCCTCCAGAGCGGTAGCAGCAGTGTCACGCAGTCCGCCGCGTGGATCAAAGGATCTATGGCTTTCTCTCGAGTCTTTCCCACGAGGCTTTCCCACAGGGCTGTCCCACGTGCACACGTGGTGGGAGTGGATCCTCGGCTTGAACGTCAAGGCAGTGCAGGGAAAACAGGTTCCTCTGGAATGGACTGACACATCTGGGGGACTCTTGGAATGGTGGCACGACCCTGGAGTTCCTCTCGCCTTTCCTGTGGAGAGCGCCTCCTCTTGAGATGCGACGGGAACGCCGGGAATTCTTTCCCTACGAAACAGGGAAAGGATCCCTCATCTCGAGCTAGGAGGCGGAAACGGGGCTCCCCTGGATGTGTGCGGGACCCCACGTGCTTCCTCTCGAGTGGAGACGGGTATGTCGGGGAACTTCTTGAGTTGCAGCAAGGGTGTGAAGAACCCTTTGGAAGTTCCCGTGCTTAGACGTGATTAGCCTCGAGAAGCCTCAGCGGAAATGGGCCTCATCTCGCCTGGAGAGCAAAACCTCCTGGATTTTCTCGAGTTGCGGCAGGTGCTCTCGACTTACGACGGGGACCTCAGGGACCCGCTCTGGTGGCCTCAGGAAAGGCCAGTCCCCATGGAGTTCCTCGGGGGCCTCTCGGGATTCCTCTCCCGTCGATGCCGGGGCCTAAGACCTTGTGTGGAGTCGGGGCCGGAACCTGAGGATTCCTCTCCAGTGCTGACATGGATCTTGGGGTACTTCTGGAGTCTCCCCAGGGGAGTCAGTCCTCGTCTCGAATGCGGGCATGCACTTGCGCTTTCCTCCAGAGCGGTAGCAGCAGTGTCACGCAGTCCGCCGCGTGGATCAAAGGATCTATGGTTTTCCCTCGAGTCTTTCCCACGAGGCTTTCCCACGAGGCTTTCCCACAGGGCTGTCCCACGTGCACACGTTGTGGGAGTGGATCCTCGGCGTGAACGTCAAGGCAGTGAAGGGAAAACAGGTTCCTCTGGAATGGACTGACACATCTGGGGGACTCTTGGAATGGTGGCACGACCCTGGAGTTCCTCTCGCCTTTCCTGTGGAGAGCGCCTCCTCTTGAGATGCGACGGGAACGCCGGGAATTCTTTCCCTACGAAACAGGGAAAGGATCCCTCATCTCGAGCTAGGAGGCGGAAACGGGGCTCCCCTGGATGTGTGCGGGACCCCACGTGCTTCCTCTCGAGTGGAGACGGGTATGTCGGGGAACTTCTTGAGTTGCAGCAAGGGTGTGAAGGACCCTTTGGAAGTTCCAGTGGTTAGACGTGATTAGCCTCGAGAAGCCTCAGCAGAAAATGGGCCTCATCTCGCCTGGAGGGCAAAACCTCCTGGATTTTCTCGAGTTGCAGCAGGTGCTCTCGACTTACGACGGGGACCTCAGGGACCCGCTCTGGTGGCCTCAGGAAAGGCCAGTCCCCATGCGAGTTCCTCGGGGGCGTCTAGGGATTCCTCTCCCGTCGATCCCGGGGCCTAAGACCTTGTGTGGAGTCGGGGCCGGAACCTGAGGATTCCTCTCCAGTGCTGACATGGATCTTGGGGTACTTCTGGAGTCTCCCCAGGGGAGTCAGTCCTCGTCTCGAATGCGGGCATGCACTTGCGCTTTCCTCCAGAGCGGTAGCAGCAGTGTCACGCAGTCCGCCGCGTGGATCAAAGGATCTATGGTTTTCCCTCGAGTCTTTCCCACGAGGCTTTCCCACGAGGCTTTCCCACAGGGCTGTCCCACGTGCACACGTGGTGGGAGTGGATCCTCGACTTGAACGTCAAGGCAGTGAAGGGAAAACAGGTTCCTCTGGAATGGACTGACACATCTGGGGGACTCTTGGAATGGTGGCACGACCCTGGAGTTCCTCTCGCCTTTCCTGTGGAGAGCGCCTCCTCTTGAGATGCGACGGGAACGCCGGGAATTCTTTCCCTACGAAACAGGGAAAGGATCCCTCATCTCGAGCTAAGAGGCGGAAACGGGGCTCCCCTGGATGTGTGCGGGACCCCACGTGCTTCCTCTCGAGTGGAGACGGGTATGTCGGGGAAATTCTTGAGTTGCAGCAAGGGTGTGAAGGACCCTTTGGAAGTTCCAGTGGTTAGACGTGATTATCCTCGAGAAGCCTCAGCGGAAATGGGCCTCATATCGCCTGGAGGGCAAAACCTCCTGGATTTTCTCGAGTTGCGGCAGGTGCTCTCGACTTACGACGGGGACCTCAGGGACCCGCTCTGGTGGCCTCAGGAAAGGCCAGTCCCCATGCGAGTTCCTCGGGGGCCTCTCTGCATTCCTCTCCTGTCGATGCCGGGGCCTAAGACCTTGTGTGCAGTCGGGGCCGGAACCTGAGGATTCCTCTCCAGTGCTGACATGGATCTTGGGGTACTTCTGGAGTCTCCCCAGGGGAGTCAGTCCTCGTCTTGAATGCGGGCATGCACTTGCGCTTTCCTCCAGAGCGGTAGCAGCAGTGTCACGCAGTCCACCGCGTGGATCAAAGGATCTATGGTTTTCCCTCGAGTCTTTCCCACGAGGATTTCCCACGAGGCTTTCCCGCAGGGCTGTCCCATGTGCACACGTGGTGGGAGTCGATCCTCGGCTTCAACGTCAAGGCAGTGCAGGGAAAACAGGTTCCTCTGGAATGGACTGACACATCTGGGGGACTCTTGGAATGGTGGCACGACCCTGGAGTTCCTCTCGCCTTTCCTGTGGAGAGCGCATCCTCTTGAGATGCGACGGGAACGCCGGGAATTCTTTCCCTACGAAACAGGGAAAGGATCCCTCATCTCGAGCTAGGAGGCGGAAACGGGGCTCCCCTGGATGTGTGCGGGACCCCACGTGCTTCCTCTCGAGTGGAGACTTGTATGTCGGGGAACTTCTTGAGTTGCAGCAAGGGTGTGAAGGACCCTTTGGAAGTTCCAGTGGTTAGACGTGATTAGCCTCGAGAAGCCTCAGCGGAAATGGGCCTCATCTCGCTGGAGGGCAAAACCTCCTGGATTTTCTCGAGTTGCGGCAGGTGCTCTCGACTTACGACGGGGACCACAGGGACCCGCTCTGGTGGCCTCAGGAAAGGCCAGTCCCCATGCGAGTTCCTCGGGGGCCTCTCGGGATTCCTCTCCCGTCGATGCCGGAGCCTAAGACCTTGTGTGGAGTCGGGGCCGGAACCTGAGGATTCCTCTCCAGTGCTGACATGGATCTTGGGGTACTTCTGGAGTCTCCCCAGGGGAGTCAGTCCTCGTCTCGAATGCGGGCATGCACTTGCGCTTTCCTCCAGAGCGGTAGCAGCAGTGTCACGCAGTCCGCCCAATGGATCAAAGGATCTATGGTTTTCCCTCGAGTCTTTCCCACGAGGCTTTCCCACGAGGCTTTCCCGCAGGGCTGTCCCACGTGCACACGTGGTGGGAGTCGATCCTCGGCGTGAACGTCAAGGCAGTGCAGGGAAAACAGGTTCCTCTGGAATGGACTGACACATCTGGGGGACTCTTGGAATGGTGGCACGACCCTGGAGTTCCTCTCGCCTTTCCTGTGGAGAGCGCATCCTCTTAGGATGCGACGGGAACGCCGTGAATTCTTTCCCTACGAAACAGGGAAAGGATCCCTCATCTCGAGCTAGGAGGCGGAAACGGGGCTCCCCTGGATGTGTGCGGGACCCCACGTGCTTCCTCTCGAGTGGAGACGGGTATGTCGGGGAACTTCTTGAGTTGCAGCAAGGGTGTGAAGGACCCTTTGGACGTTCCAGTGGTTAGATGTGATTGGCCTCGAGAAGCCTCAGCGGAAATGGCCCTCATCTCGCCTGGAGGGCAAAACCTCCTGGATTTTCTCGAGTTGCGGCAGGTGCTCTCGACTTACGACGGGGACCTCAGGGACCCGCTCTGGTGGCCTCAGGAAAGGCCAGTCCCCATGCGAGTTCCTCGGGGGCCTCTCGGCATTCCTCTCCCGTCGATGCCGGCGCCTAAGACCTTGTGTGGAGTCGGGGCCGGAACCTGAGGATTGCTCTCCAGTGCTGACATGGATCTTGGGGTACTTCTGGAGTCTCCCCAGGGGAGTCAGTCCTCGTCTCGAATGCGGGCATGCACTTGCGCTTTCCTCCAGAGCGGTAGCACCAGTGTCACGCAGTCCGCCGCGTGGATCAAAGGATCTATGGTTTTCTCTCGAGTCTTTCGCACGAGGCTTTCCCACGAGGCTTTCCCACAGGGCTGTCCCACGTGCACACGTGGTGGGAGTGGATCCTCGGCTTGAACGTCAAGGCAGTGCAGGGAAAACAGGTTCCTCTGGAATGGACTGACACATCTGGGGGACTCTTGGAATGGTGGCACGACCCTGGAGTTCCTCTCGCCTTTCCTGTGGAGAGCGCCTCCTCTTGAGATGCGACGGGAACGCCGGGAATTCTTTCCCTACGAAACAGGGAAAGGATCCCTCATCTCGAGCTAGGAGGCGGAAACGGGGCTCCCCTGCATGTGTGCGGGACCCCACGTGCTTCCTCTCGAGTGGAGACGGGTATGTCGCGGAACTTCTTGAGTTGCAGCAAGGGTGTGAAGGACCCTTTGGAAGTTCCAGTGTTTAGACGTGATTAGCCTCGAGAAGCCTCAGCGGAAATGGGCCTCATCTCGCCTGGAGGGCAAAACCTCCTGGATTTTCTCGAGTTGCGGAAGGTGCTCTCGACTTACGAAGGGGACCACAGGGACCCACTCTGGTGGCCTCAGGAAAGGCCAGTCCCCATGCGAGTTCCTCGGGGGCCTTTCGGGATTCCTCTCCCGTCGATGCCAGAGCCTAAGACCTTGTGTGGAGTCGGGGCCGGAACCTGAGGATTCCTCTCCAGTGTTGACATGGATCTTGGGGTACTTCTGGAGTCTCCCCAGGGGAGTCAGTCCTCGTCTCGAATGCGGGCATGCACTTGCGCTTTCCTCCAGAGCGGTAGCAGCAGTGTCACGCAGTCCGCCGCGTGGATCAAAGGATCTATGGTTTTCCCTCGTGTCTTTCCCACGAGGCTTTCCCACGAGGCTTTCCCACAGGGCTGTCCCACGTGCACACGTGGTGGGAGTCGATCCTCGGCTTGAACGTCAAGGCAGTGCAGGGAAAACAGGTTCCTCTGGAATGGACTGACACATCTGGGGGACTCTTGGAATGGTGGCACGATCCTGGAGTTCCTCTCGCCTTTCCTGTGGAGAGCGCCTCCTCTTGAGATGCGACGGGAACGCCGGGAATTCTTTCCCTACGAAACAGGGAAAGGATCCCTCATCTCGAGCTAGGAGGCGGAAACGGGGCTCCCCTGGATGTGTGCGGGACCCCACGTGCTTCCTCTCGAGTGGAGACGGGTATGTCGGGGAACTTCTTGAGTTGCAGCAAGGGTGTGAAGGACCCTTTGGAAGTTCCAGTGGTTAGACGTGATTAGGCTCCAGAAGCCTCAGCGGAAATGGGCCTCATCTCGCCTGGAGGGCAAAACCTCCTGGATTTTCTCGAGTTGCGGCAGGTGCTCTCGACTTACGACGGGGACCTCAGGGACCCGCTCTGGTGGCCTCAGGAAAGGCCAGTCCCCATGCGAGTTCCTCGGGGGCATCTCGGCATTCCTCTCCCATCGATGCCGGTGCCTAAGACCTTGCGTGGAGTCGGGGCCGGAACCTGAGGATTCCTCTCCAGTGCTGACATGGATCTTGGGGTACTTCTGGAGTCTCCCCAGGGGAGTCAGTCCTCGTCTCGAATGCGGGCATGCACTTGCGCTTTCCTCCAGAGCGGTAGCAGCAGTGTCACGCAGTCCGCCACGTGGATCAAAGGATCAATGGTTTTCCCTCGAGTCTTTCCCACGAGGCTTTCCCACGAGGCTTTCCCGCAGGGCTGTCCCACCTGCACACGTGGTGGGAGTGGATCCTCGGCTTGAACGTCAAGGCAGTGCAGGGAAAACAGGTTCCTCTGGAATGGACTGACACATCTGGGGGACTCTTGGAATGGTGGCACGACCCTGGAGTTCCTCTCGCCTTTCCTGTGGAGAGCGCCTCCTCTTGAGATGCGACGGGAACGCCGGGAATTCTTTCCCTACGAAACAGGGAAAGGATCCCTCATCTCGAGCTAGGAGGCGGAAACGGGGCTCCCCTGGATGTGTGCGGGACCCCACGTGCTTCCTCTCGAGTGGAGACGGGTATGTCGGGGAACTTCTTGATTTGCAGCAAGGGTATGAAGGACCCTTTGGAAGTTCCAGTGGTTAGACGTGATTAGGCTCCAGAAGCCTCAGCGGAAATGGGCCTCATCTCGCCTGGAGGGCAAAACCTCCTGGATTTTCTCGAGTTGCGGCAGGTGCTCTCGACTTACGACGGGGACCTCAGGGACCCGCTCTGGTGGCCTCAGGAAAGGCCAGTCCCCATGCGAGTTCCTCGGGGGCCTCTCGGGATTCCTCTCCCGTCCATGCCGGGGCCTAAGACCTTGTGTGGAGTCGGGGCTGGAACCTGAGGATTCCTCTCCAGTGCTGACATGGATCTTGGGGTACTTCTGGAGTCTCCCCAGGGGAGTCAGTCCTCGTCTCGAATGCGGGCATGCACTTGCGCTTTCCTCCAGAGCGGTAGCAGCAGTGTCACGCAGTCCGCCGCGTGGATCAAAGGATCTATGGTTTTCCCTCGAGTCTTTCCCACGAGGCTTTCCCACGAGGCTTTCCCACAGGTCTGTCCCACGTGCACACGTGGTGGGAGTCGATCCTCGGCTTGAACGTCAAGGCAGTGCAGGGAAAACAGGTTCCTCTGGAATGGACTGACACATCTGGGGGTCTCTTGGAATGGTGCCACGAGCCTGGAGTTCCTCTCTCCTTTCCTGTGGAGAGCGCCACCTCTTGACTTGCGATCGGAACGCCGGGAATTCTTTCCCTACGAAACAGGGAAAGGATCCCTCATCTCGAGCTAGGAGGCGGAAACGGGGCTCCCCTGGATGTGGGCGGGACCCCACGTGCTTCCTCTCGAGTGGAGACGGGTATGTCACGGAACAGCTTGAGTTGCAGCAAGGGTGTGAAGGACCCTATGGAAGTTCCAGTGGTTAGATGTGATTAGCCTCGAGAAGCCTCAGCGGAAATGGGCCTCATCTCGCCTGGAGGGCAAATCCTCCTGGATTTTCTCGAGTTGCGGCAGGTGCTCTCGACTTACGATGGGGACCTCAGGGACCCGCTCTGGTGGCCTCAGGAAAGGCCAGTCCCCATGCGAGTTCCTCGGGGGCCTCTCGGGATTCCTCTCCCGTCGATGAGGGGCCTAAGACCTTGTGAGGAGTCGGGGCCGGAACCTGAGGATTCCTCTCCAGTGCTGACATGGATCTTGGGGTACTTCTGGAGTCTCCCCAGGGGAGTCAGTCCTCGTCTCGTATGCGGGCATGCACTTGCGCTTTCCTCCAGAGCGGTAGCAGCAGTGTCACGCAGTCCACCGCGTGGATCAAAGGATCTATGGTTTTCCCTCGAGTCTTTCCCACGAGGCTTTCCCACGAGGCTTTCCCACAGGGCTGTCCCACGTGCACACGTGGTGGGAGTGGATCCTCGGCTTGAAGGTCAAGGCAGTGCAGGGAAAACAGGTTCCTCTGGAATGGACTGACACATCTGGGCGTCTCTTGGAATGGTGCCACGACCCTGGAGTTCCTCTCGCCTTTCCTGTGGAGTGCGCCTCCTCTTGAGATGCGACGGGAACGCCTGGAATTCTTTCCCTACAAAACAGGGAAAGGATCCCTCATCTCGAGCTAGGAGGCGGAAACGGGGCTGCCCTGGATGTGTGCGGGACCCCACGTGCTTCCTCTCGAGTGGAGACGGGTATGTCGGGGAACTTCTTGAGTTGCAGCAAGGGTGTGAAGGACCCTTTGGAAATTCCAGTGGTTAGACGTGATTAGCCTCGAGAAGCCTCAGCGGAAATGGGCCTCATCTCGCCTGGAGGGCAAAACCTCCTGGATTTTCTCGAGTTGCGGCAGGTGCTCTCGACTTACGACGGGGACCTCCGGGACCCGCTCTGGTGGCCTCAGGAAAGGCCAGTCCCCATGCGAGTTCCTCTGGGGATTCCTCTCCCGTCGATGCCGGGGCCTAAGACCTTGTGTGAAGTCGGGGCCGGAACCTGAGGATTCCTCTCCAGTGCTGACATGGATCTTGGGGTACTTCTGGAGTCTCCCCAGGGGAGTCAGTCCTCGTCTCGAATGCGGGCATGCACTTGCGCTTTCCTCCAGAGCGGTAGCAGCAGTGTCACGCAGTCCGCCCAATGGATCAAAGGATCTATGGTTTTCCCTCGAGGCTTTCCCACGAGGCTTTCCCACGAGGCTTTCCCTCAGGGCTGTCCCACGTGCACACGTGGTGGGAGTCGATCCTCGGCTTGAACGTCAAGGCAGTGCAGGGAAAACAGGTTCCTCTGGAATGGACTGACACATCTGGGGGACTCTTGGAATGGTGGCACGACCCTGGAGTTCCTCTCGCCTTTCCTGTGGAGAGCGCCTCCTCTTGAGATGCGACGGGAACGCCGGGAATTCTTTCTCTACGAAACAGGGAATGGATCCCTCATATCGAGCTAGGAGGCGGAAACGGGGCTCCCCTGGATGTGTGCGGGACCCCACGTGCTTCCTTTCGAGTGGAGACGGGTATGTCGGAGAACTTCTTGAGTTGCAGCAAGGGTGTGAAGGACCCTTTGGAAGTTCCAGTGTTTAGACGTGATTAGCCACGAAAACCTCTGCGGAAATGAGCCTCATCTCGCCTGGAGGGCAAAACATCCTGGATTTTCTCGAGTTGCGGCAGGTGATCTCGACTTATGACGGGGACCTCAGGGACCCGCTCTGGTGGCCTCAGGATAAGCCAGTCCCCATGCGAGTTCCTCGGGGGCCTCTCGGGATCCCTCTCCCGTCGATGCCGGGGCCTAAGTCCTTGTGTGGAGTCGGGGCCGGAACCTGAGGATTCCTCTCCAGTGCTGACATGGATCTTGGGGTACTTCTGGAGTCTCCCCAAGGGAGTCAGTCCTCGTCTCGAATGCGGGCATGCACTTGCGCTTTCCTCCAGAGCCGTAGCAGCAGTGTCACGGAGCCCGCCGCGTGGATCAAAGGATCTATGGTTTTCCCTCGAGTCTTTCCCACGAGGCTTTCCCACGAGGCTTTCCCACAGGGCTGTCCCACGTGCACACGTGGTGGGAGTCGATCCTTGGCTTGAACGTCAAGGCAGTGCAGGGAAAACAGGTTCCTCTGGAATGGACTGACACATCTGGGGGTCTCTTGGAATGGTGGCACGACCCTGGAGTTCCTCTCCCCTTTCCTGTGGAGAGCGCCTCCTCTTGAGATGCGACGGGAACGCCGGGAATTCTTTCCCTACGAAACAGGGAAAGGATCCCTCATCTCGAGCTAGGAGGCGAAAGGGGGCTCCCCTGGATGTGTGCGGGACCCACGTGCTTCCTCTCGAGTGGAGACGGGTATGTCGGGGAACTTCTTGAGCTGCAGCAAGGGTGTGAAGGACCCTTTGGAAGTTCCAGTGGTTAAACGTGATTAGCCTCGAGAGCCTCAGTGGAAATGGGCCTCATCTCGCCTGGAGGGCAAAACCTCCTGGATTTTCTCGAGTTGCGGCAGGTGCTCTCGACTTACGACGAGGACCTCAGGGACACGCTCTGGTGGCCTCAGGAAAGGCCAGTCCCCATGCGAGTTCCTCGGGGGCGTCTCGGGATTCCTCTCCCGTCGATGCCGGGGCCAAGACCTTGTGTGGAGTCGGGGCCGGAACCTGAGGATTCCTCTCCAGTGCTGACATGGATCTTGGGGTACTTCTGGAGTCTCCCCAGGGGAGTCAGTCCTCGTCTCGAATGCGGGCATGCACTTGCGCTTTCCTCCAGAGCGGTAGCAGCAGTGTCACGCAGTCCGCCGCGTGGATCAAAGGATCTATGGTTTTCCCTCGAGTCTTTCCCACGAGGCTTTCCCACGAGGCTTTCCCACAGGGCTGTCCCACGTGCACACGTGGTGGGAGTCGATCCTCGGCTTGAACGTCAAGGCAGTGCAGGGAAAACAGGTTCCTCTGGAATGGACTGACACATCTGGGGGACTCTTGGAATGGTGGCACGACCCTGGAGTTCCTCTCGCCTTTCCTGAGGAGAGCGCCTCCTCTTGAGATGCGACGGGAACGCCGGGAATTCTTTCCCTACCAAACAGGGAAAGGATCCCTCATCTCGAGCTAGGAGGCGGAAACGGGGCTCCCCTGGATGTGTGCGGGACCCCACGTGCTTCCTCTCGAGTGCAGACTGGTATGTCGGGGAACTTCTTGAGTTGCAGAAAGGGTGTGAAGGACCCTTTGGAAGTTCCAGTGGTTAGATGTGATTGGCCTCGAGAAGCCTCAGCGGAAATGGGCCTCATCTCTCCTGGAGGGCAAAACCTCCTGGATTTTCTCGAGTTGCTGCAGGTGCTAGCGACTTACGACGGGGACCTCAGGGACCCGCTCTGGTGGCCTCAGGACAGGCCAGTCCCCATGCGAGTTCCTCGGGGGCCTCTCGGCATTCCTCTCCCGTCGATGCCGGTGCCTAAGACCTTGTGTGGAGTCGGGGCCGGAACCTGAGGATTCCTCTCCAGTGCTGACATGGATCTTGGGGTACTTCTGGAGTCTCCCCAGGGGAGTCAGTCCTCGTCTCGAATGCGGGCATGCACTTGCGCTTTCCCCAGAGCGGTAGCAGCAGTGTCACGCAGTCCGCCGCGTGGATCAAAGGATCTATGGTTTTCCCTCGAGTCTTTCCCACGAGGCTTTCCCACGAGGCTTTCCCACAGGGCTGTCCCACGTGCACACGTGGTGGGAGTCGATCCTCGGCTTGAACGTCAACGCAGTGCAGGGAAAACAGGTTCCTCTGGAATGGACTGACACATCTGGGGGACTCTTGGAATGGTGGCACGACCCTGGAGTTCCTCTCGCCTTTCCTGTCGAGAGCGCCTCCTCTTGAGATGCGATGGGAACGCCGGGAATTCTTTCCCTACGAAACAGGGAAAGGATCCCTCATCTCGATCTAGGAGGCGGAAACGGGGCTCCACTGGATGTGTGCGGGACCCCACGTGCTTCCTCTCGAGTGGAGACGGGTATGTCGGGGAACTTCTTGAGTTGCAGCAATGGTGTGAAGGACCCTTTGGAAGTTCCAGTGGTTAGATGTGATTGGCCTCGAGAAGCCTCAGCGGAAATGGGCCTCATCTCGCCTGGAGGGCAAAACCTCCTGGATTTTCTCGAGTTGCGGCAGGTGCTCTCGACTTACGACGGGGACCTCAGGGACCCGATCTGGTGGCCTCAGGAAAGGCCAGTCCCCATGCGAGTTCCTCGGGGGCCTCTCGGGATTCCTCTCCCGTCGATGCCGGGGCTTAAGACCTTGTGTGGAGTCGGGACCGGAACCTGAGGATTCCTCTCCAGTGCTGACATGGATCTTGGGGTACTTCTGGAGTCTCCCCAGGGGAGTCAGTCCTCGTCTCGAATGCGGGCATGCACTTGCGCTTTCCTCCAGAGCGGTAGCAGCAGTGTCACGCAGTTCGCCGCGTGGATCAAAGGATCTATGGTTTTCCCTCGAGTCTTTCCCACGAGGCTTTCCCACGAGGCTTTCCCACAGGGCTGTCCCACGTGCACACGTGGTGGGAGTCGATCCTCGGCTTGAACGTCAAGGCAGTGCAGGGAAAACAGGTTCCCCTGGAATGGACTGACACATCTGGGGGACTCTTGGAATGGTGGCACGACCCTGGAGTTCCTCTCAACTTTCCTGTGGAGAGCGCCTCCTCTTGAGATGCGACGGGAACGCCGGGAATTCTTTCCCTACGAAACAGGGAAAGGATCCCTCATCTCGAGCTAGGAGGCGGAAACGGGTCTCCCCTGGATGTGTGCGGGGCCCCACGTGCTTCCTCTCGAGTGGAGACGGGTATGTCGGGGAACTTCTTGAGTTGCAGCAAGGGTGTGAAGGACCCGTTGGACGTTCCAGTATTTAGACGTGATTAGCCTCGAGAAGCCTCAGCGGAAATGGGCCTCATCTCGCCTGGAGGGCAAAACCTCCTGGATTTTCTCGAGTTGCGGCAGGTGCTCTCGAATTACGACGAGGACCTCAGGGACCCGCTCTGGTGGCCTCAGGAAAGGCCAGTCCCCATGCGAGTTCCTCGGGGGCCTCTCGGCATTCCTCTCCCGTGGATCCCGGGGCCTAAGACCTTGTGTGGAGTCGGGGCCGGAACCTGAGGATTCCTCTCCAGTGCTGACATGGATCTTGGGGTACTTTGGGAGTCTCCCCAGGGGAATCAGTCCTCGTCTCGAATGCGGGCATGCACTTGCACTTTCCTCCAGAGCGGTAGCCACAGTGTCACGCAGTCCGCCGCGTGGATCAAAGGATCTATGGTTTTCCCTCGAGTCTTTCCCACGAGGCTTTCCCACGAGGCTTTCCCACAAGGCTGTCCCACGTGCACACGTGGTGGGACTCGATCCTCGGCTTGAATGTCAAGGCAGTGCAGGGAAAACAGGTTCCTCTGGAATGGACTGACACATCTGGGGGACTCTTGGAATGGTGGCACGACCCTGGAGTTCCTCTCGCCTTTCCTGTGGAGAGCGCCTCCTCTTGAGATGCGACGGGAACGCCGGGAATTCTTTCCCTACGAAACAGGGAAAGGATCCCTCATCTCGAGCTAGGAGGCGGAAACGGGGCTCCCCTGGATGTGTGCGGGACCCCACGTGCTTCCTCTCGAGTGGAGACGGGTATGTCGGGGAACTTCTTGAGTTGCAGCAAGGGTGTGAAGGACCCTTTGGAAGTTCCAGTGGTTAGATGTGATTAGCCACGAGAAGCCTCAGCGGAAATGGGCCTCATCTCGCCTGGAGGGCAAAACCGCCTGGATTTTCTCGAGTTGCGGCAGGTGCTCTCGACTTATGACGAGGACCTCAGGAACCCGCTCTGGTGGCCTCAGGAAAGGCCAGTCCCCATGCGAGTTCCTCTGGGGATTCCTCTCCCGTCGATGCGGGGGCCTAAGACCTTGTGTGGAGTCGGGGCCGGAACCTGAGGATTCCTCTCCAGTGCTGACATGGATCTTGGGGTACTTCTGGAGTCTCCCCAGGGGAGTCAGTCCTCGTCTCGAATGCGGGCATGCACTTGCGCTTTCCTCCAGAGCGGTAGCAGCAGTGTCACGCAGTCCGCCCAATGGATCAAAGGATCTATGGTTTTCCCTCGAGGCTTTCCCACGAGGCTTTCCCACGAGGCTTTCCCTCAGGGCTGTCCCACGTGCACACGTGGTGGGAGTCGATCCTCGGCTTGAACGTCAAGGCAGTGCATGGAAAACAGGTTCCTCTGGAATGGACTGACACATCTGGGGGACTCTTGGAATGGTGGCACGACCCTGGAGTTCCTCTCGCCTTTCCTGTGGAGAGCGCCTCCTCTTGAGATGCGACGGGAACGCCGGGAATTCTTTCTCTACGAAACAGGGAATGGATCCCTCATATCGAGCTAGGAGGCGGAAACGGGGCTCCCCTGGATGTGTGCGGGACCCCACGTGCTTCCTTTCGAGTGGAGACGGGTATGTCGGGGAACTTCTTGAGTTGCAGCAAGGGTGTGAAGGACCCTTTGGAAGTTCCAGTGTTTAGACGTGATTAGCCACGAAAACCTCTGCGGAAATGAGCCTCATCTCGCCTGGAGGGCAAAACATCCTGGATTTTCTCGAGTTGCGGCAGGTGATCTCGACTTATGACGGGGACCTCAGGGACCCGCTCTGGTGGCCTCAGGATAAGCCAGTCCCCATGCGAGTTCCTCGGGGGCCTCTCGGGATCCCTCTCCCGTCGATGCCGGGGCCTAAGTCCTTGTGTGGAGTCGGGGCCGGAACCTGAGGATTCCTCTCCAGTGCTGACATGGATCTTGGGGTACTTCTGGAGTCTCCCCAGGGGAGTCAGTCCTCGTCTCGAATGCGGGCATGCACTTGCGCTTTCCTCCAGAGCCGTAGCAGCAGTGTCACGGAGCCCGCCGCGTGGATCAAAGGATCTATGGTTTTCCCTCGAGTCTTTCCCACGAGGCTTTCCCACGAGGCTTTCCCACAGGGCTGTCCCACGTGCACACGTGGTGGGAGTCGATCCTTGGCTTGAACGTCAAGGCAGTGCAGGGAAAACAGGTTCCTCTGGAATGGACTGACACATCTGGGGGTCTCTAGGAATGGTGGCACGACCCTGGAGTTCCTCTCCCCTTTCCTGTGGAGAGCGCCTCCTCTTGAGATGCGACGGGAACGCCGGGAATTCTTTCCCTACGAAACAGGGAAAGGATCCCTCATCTCGAGCTAGGAGGCGAAAGGGGGCTCCCCTGGATGTGTGCGGGACCCACGTGCTTCCTCTCGAGTGGAGACGGGTATGTCGGGGAACTTCTTGAGCTGCAGCAAGGGTGTGAAGGACCCTTTGGAAGTTCCAGTGGTTAAACGTGATTAGCCTCGAGAAGCCTCAGTGGAAATGGGCCTCATCTCGCCTGGAGGGCAAAACCTCCTGGATTTTCTCGAGTTGCGGCAGGTGCTCTCGACTTACGACAGGGACCTCAGGGACACGCTCTGGTGGCCTCAGGAAAGGCCAGTCCCCATGCGAGTTCCTCGGGGGCGTCTCGGGATTCCTCTCCCGTCGATGCCGGGGCCAAGACCTTGTGTGGAGTCGGGGCCGGAACCTGAGGATTCCTCTCCAGTGCTGACATGGATCTTGGGGTACTTCTGGAGTCTCCCCAGGGGAGTCAGTCCTCGTCTCGAATGCGGGCATGCACTTGCGCTTTCCTCCAGAGCGGTAGCAGCAGTGTCACGCAGTCCGCCGCGTGGATCAAAGGATCTATGGTTTTCCCTCGAGTCTTTGCCACGAGGCTTTCCCACGAGGCTTTCCCACAGGGCTGTCCCACGTGCACACGTGGTGGGAGTCGATCCTCGGCTTGAACGTCAAGGCAGTGCAGGGAAAACAGGTTCCTCTGGAATGGACTGACACATCTGGGGGACTCTTGGAATGGTGGCACGACCCTGGAGTTCCTCTCGCCTTTCCTGAGGAGAGCGCCTCCTCTTGAGATGCGACGGGAACGCCGGGAATTCTTTCCCTACCAAACAGGGAAAGGATCCCTCATCTCGAGCTAGGAGGCGGAAACGGGGCTCCCCTGGATGTGTGCGGGACCCCACGTGCTTCCTCTCGAGTGCAGACTGGTATGTCGGGGAACTTCTTGAGTTGCAGAAAGGGTGTGAAGGACCCTTTGGAAGTTCCAGTGGTTAGATGTGATTGGCCTCGAGAAGCCTCAGCGGAAATGGGCCTCATCTCGCCTGGAGGGCTAAACCTCCTGGATTTTCTCGAGTTGCTGCAGGTGCTAGCGACTTACGACGGGGACCTCAGGGACCCGCTCTGGTGGCCTCAGGACAGGCCAGTCCCCATGCGAGTTCCTCGGGGGCCTCTCGGCATTCCTCTCCCGTCGATGCCGGGGCCTAAGACCTTGTGTGGAGTCGGGGCCGGAACCTGAGGATTCCTCTCCAGTGCTGACATGGATCTTGGGGTACTTCTGGAGTCTCCCCAGGGGAGTCAGTCCTCGTCTCGAATGCGGGCATGCACTTGCGCTTTCCCCAGAGCGGTAGCAGCAGTGTCACGCAGTCCGCCGCGTGGATCAAAGGATCTATGGTTTTCCCTCGAGTCTTTCCCACGAGGCTTTCCCACGAGGCTTTCCCACAGGGCTGTCCCACGTGCACACGTGGTGGGAGTCCATCCTCGGCTTGAACGTCAAGGCAGTGCTGGGAAAACAGGTTCCTCTGGAATGGACTGGCACATCTGGGTGACTCTTGGAATGGTGGCACGACCCTGTAGTTCCTCTCGCCTTTCCTGTGGAGAGCGCCTCCTCTTGAGATGCGACGGTAACGCCGGGAATTCTTTCCCTACGAAACAGGGAAAGGATCCCTCATCTCGAGCTAGGAGGTGGAAACGGGGCTCCCCTGGATGTGTGGGGGACCCTCGTGCTTCCCCTCGAGTGGAGACGGGTATGTCGGGGAACTTCTTGAGTTGCAGCAATGGTGTGAAGGACCCTTTGGAAGTTCCAGTGGTTAGATGTGATTGGCCTCGAGAAGCCTCAACGGAAATGGGCCTCATCTCGCCTGGAGGGCAAAACCTCCTGGATTTTCTCGAGTTGCGGCAGGTGCTCTCGACTTACGACGGGGACCTCAGGGACCCGCTCTGGTGGCCTCAGAACAGGCCAGTCCCCATGCAAGTTCCTCAGGGGCCTCTCGGGATTCCTCTCCCGTCGATGCCGGGGCCTAAGACCTTGTGTGGAGTCGGGGCCGGAACCTGAGGATTCCTCTCCAGTGCTGACATGGATCTTGGGGTACTTCTGGAGTCTCCCCAGGGGAGTCAGTCCTCGTCTCGAATGCGGGCATGCACTTGCGCTTTCCTCCAGAGCGGTAGCAGCAGTGTCACGCAGTCCGCCGCGTGGATCAAAGGATCTATGGTTTTCCCTCGAGTCTTTCCCACGAGGCTTTCCCACGAGGCTTTCCCACAGGGCTGTCCCACGTGCACACGTGTTGGGAGTCGATCCTCGGCTTGAACGTCAACGCAGTGCAGGGAAAACAGGTTCCTCTGGAATGGACTGACACATCTGGGGGACTCTTGGAATGGTGGCACGACCCTGGAGTTCCTCTCGCCTTTCCTGTCGAGAGCGCCTCCTCTTGAGATGCGATGGGAACGCCGGGAATTCTTTCCCTACGAAACAGGGAAAGGATCCCTCATCTCGATCTAGGAGGCGGAAACGGGGCTCCACTGGATGTGTGCGGGACCCCACGTGCTTCCTCTCGAGTGGAGACGGGTATGTCGGGGAACTTCTTGAGTTGCAGCAATGGTGTGAAGGACCCTTTGGAAGTTCCAGTGGTTAGATGTGATTGGCCTCGAGAAGCCTCAGCGGAAATGGGCCTCATCTCGCCTGGAGGGCAAAACCTCCTGGATTTTCTCGAGTTGCGGCAGGTGCTCTCGACTTACGACGGGGACCTCAGGGACCCGATCTGGTGGCCTCAGGAAAGGCCAGTCCCCATGCGAGTTCCTCGGGGGCCTCTCGGGATTCCTCTCCCGTCGATGCCGGGGCTTAAGACCTTGTGTGGAGTCGGGACCGGAACGTGAGGATTCCTCTCCAGTGCTGACATGGATCTTGGGGTACTTCTGGAGTCTCCCCAGGGGAGTCAGTCCTCGTCTCGAATGCGGGCATGCACTTGCGCTTTCCTCCAGAGCGGTAGCAGCAGTGTCACGCAGTTCGCCGCGTGGATCAAAGGATCTATGGTTTTCCCTCGAGTCTTTCCCACGAGGCTTTCCCACGAGGCTTTCCCACAGGGCTGTCCCACGTGCACACGTGGTGGGAGTCGATCCTCGGCTTGAACGTCAAGGCAGTGCAGGGAAAACAGGTTCCTCTGGAATGGACTGACACATCTGGGGGACTCTTGGAATGGTGGCACGACCCTGGAGTTCCTCTCGCCTTTCCTGTGGAGAGCGCCTCCTCTTGAGATGCGACGGGAACGCCGGGAATTCTTTCCCTACGAAACAGGGAAAGGATCCCTCATCTCGAGCTAGGAGGCGGAAACGGGGCTCCCCTGGAGGTGTGCGGGACCCCACGTGCTTCCTCTCGAGTGCAGACGGGTATGTCGGGGAACTTCTTGAGTTGCAGCAAGGGTGTGAAGGACCCTTTGGAAGTTCCAGTGGTTAGACGTGATTGGCCTCGAGAAGCCTCAGCGGAAATGGGCCTCATCTCGCCTGGAGGGCAAAACCTCCTGGATTTTCTCGAGTTGCGGCAGGTGCTCTCGACTTACGACGGGGACCTCAGGGAACCGCTCTGGTGGCCTCAGGAAAGGCCAGTCCCCATGCGGGTTCCTCGGGGGCGTCTCGGGATTCCTCTCCCGTCGATGCCGGGGCCAAGACCTTGTGTGGAGTCGGGGCCGTAACCTGAGGATTCCTCTCCAGTGCTGACATGGATCTTGGGGTACTTCTGGAGTCTCCCCAGGGGAGTCAGTCCTCGTCTCGAATGCGGGCATGCACTTGCGCTTTCCTCCAGAGCGGTAGCAGCAGTGTCACGCAGTCCGCCGCGTGGATCAAAGGATCTAAGGTTTTCCCTCGAGTCTTTCCCACGAAGCTTTCCCACGAGGCTTTCCCACAGGGCTGTCCCACGTGCACACGTGGTGGGAGTCGATCCTCGGCTTGAACGTCAAGGCAGTGCAGGGAAAACAGGTTCCTCTGGAATGGACTGACACATCTGGGGGACTCTTGGAATGGTGGCACGACCCTGGAGTTCCTCTCGCCTTTCCTGTGGAGAGCGCCTACTCTTGAGATGCGACGGGAACCCCGGGAATTCTTTCCCTACGAAACAGGGAAAGGATCCCTCATCTCGATCTAGGAGGCGTAAACGGGGCTCCCCTGGATGTGTGCGGGACCCCACGTGCTTCCTCTCGAGTGGAGACGGGTATGTCGGGGAACTTCTTGAGTTGCAGCAATGGTGTGAAGGACCCTTTGGAAGTTCCAGTGGTTAGATGTGATTGGCCTCGAGAAGCCTCAGCGGAAATGGGCCTCATCTCGCCTGGAGGGCAAAACCTCCTGGATTTTCTCGAGTTGCGGCAGGTGCTCTCGACTTACGACGGGGACCTCAGGGACCCGCTCTGGTGGCCTCAGGAAAGGCCAGTCCCCATGCGAGTTCCTCGGGGGCCTCGCGGGATTCCTGTCCCGTCGATGCCGGGGCCTAAGACCTTGTGTGGAGTCGGGGCCGGAACCTGAGGATTCCTCTCCAGTGCTGACATGGATCTTGGGGTACTTCTGGAGTCTCCCCAGGGGAGTCAGTCCTCGTCTCGAATGCGGGCATGCACTTGCGCTTTCCTCCAGAGCGGTAGCAGCAGTGTCACGCAGTCCGCCGCGTGGATCAAAGGATCTATGGTTTTCCCTCGAGTCTTTCCCACGAGGCTTTCCCACGAGGCTTTCCCACAGGGCTGTCCCACGTGCACACGTGGTGGGAGTCGATCCTCGGCTTGAACGTCAAGGCAGTGCAGGGAAAACAGGTTCCTCTGGAATGGACTGACACATCTGGGGGACTCTTGGAATGGTGGCACGACCCTGGAGTTCCTCTCGCCTTTCCTGTGGAGAGCGCCTCCTCTTGAGATGCGACGGGAACGCCGGGAATTCTTTCCCTAAGAAACAGGGAAAGAATCCCTCATCTCGAGCTAGGAGGCGGAAACGGGGCTCCCCTGGATGTGTGCGGGACCCACGTGCTTCCTCTCGAGTGGAGACGGTATGTCGGGGAACTTCTTGAGTTGCAGCAAGGGTGTGAAGGACCCTTTGGAAGTTCCAGTGGTTAGACGTGATTGGCCTCGAGAAGCCTCAGCGGAAATGGGTCTCATCTCGCATGGAGGGCAAAACCTCCTGGATATTCTCGAGTTGCGGCAGGTGCTCTCGACTTACGACGGGGACCTCAGGGACCCGCTCTGGTGGCCTCAGGAAAGGCCAGTCCCCATGCGAATTCCTCGGGGGCCTCTCGGGGTTCCTCTCCCGTCGATGCCGGGGCCTCAGACCTTGTGTGTAGTCGGGGCCGGAACCTGAGGATTCCTCTCCAGTGCTGACATGGATCTTGGGGTACTTCTGGAGTCTCCCCAGGGGAGTCAGTCCTCGTCTCGAATGCGGGCATACACTTGCGCTTTCCTCCAGAGCGGTAGCAGCAGTGTCACGCACTCCGCCGCGTGGATCAAAGGATCTATGGTTTTCCCTCGAGTCTTTCCCACGAGGCTTTCCCACGAGGCTTTCCCACAGGGCTGTACCACGTGAACACGTGGTGGGAGTCGATCCTCGGCTTGAACGTCAAGGCAGTGCAGGGAAAACAGGTTCCTCTGGAATGGACTGACACATCTGGGGGACTCTTGGAATGGTGGCACGACCCTGGAGTTCCTCTCGCCTTTCCTGTGGAGAGCGCCTCCTCTTGAGATGCGACGGGAACGCCGGGAATTCTTTCCCTTCGAAACAGGGAAAGGATCCCTCATCTCGAGCTAGGAGGCGGAAACGGGGCTCCCCTGAATGTGTGCGGGACCCACGTGCTTCCTCTCGAGTGGAGACGGGTATGTCGGGGAACTTCTTGAGTTGCAGCAAGGGTGTGAAGGACCCTTTGGAAGTTCCAGTGGTTAGACGTGATGGGCCTCGAGAAGCCTCAGCGGAAATGGGCCTCATCTCGCCTGGAGGGCAAAACCTCCTGGATATTCTCGAGTTGCGGCAGGTGCTCTCGACTTACGACCGGGACCTCAGGGACCCGCTCTGGTGGCCTCAGGAAAGGCCAGTCCCCATGCGAATTCCTCGGGGGCCTCTCGGGATTCCTCTCCCGTCGATGCCGGGGCCTAAGACCTTGTGTGGAGTCGGGGCCGGAACCTGAGGATTCCTCTCCAGTGCTGACATGGATCTTGGGGTAATTCTGGAGTCTCCCCAGGGGAGTCAGTCCTCGTCTCGAATGCGGGCATGCACTTGCACTTTCCTCCAGAGCGGTAGCAGCAGTGTCACGCAGTCCGCCGCGTGGATCAAAGGATCTATGGTTTTCCCTCGAGTCTTTCCCACGAGGCTTTACCACGAGGCTTTCCCACAGGGCTGTCCCACGTGCACACGTGGTGGGAGTCGATCCTCGGCTTGAACGTCAAGGCAGTGCAGGGAAAACAGGTTCCTCTGGAATGGACTGACACATCTGGGGGTCTCTTGGAATGGTATCTCGACCCTGGAGTTCCTATCGCCTTTCCTGTGGAGAGCGCCTCCTCTTGAGATGCGACGGGAACGCCGGGAATTCTTTCCCTACGAAACAGGGAAAGGATCCCTCATCTCGAGCTAGGAGGCGGAAACGGGGCTCCCCTGGATGTGTGTGGGACACCACGTGCTTCCTCTCGAGTGGAGACGGGTATGTCGGGGAACTTCTTGAGTTGCAGCAAGGGTGTGAAGGACCCTTTGGAAGTTCCAGTGGTTACATGTGATTGGCCTCGAGAAGCCTCAGCGGAAATGGTCCTCATCTCGCCTGGAGGGCAAAACCTCCTGGATTTTCTCGAGTTGCGGCAGGTGCTCTCGACTTACGACGGGGACCTCAGGGACCCGCTCTGGTGGCCTCAGGAAAGGCCAGTCCCCATGCGAGTTCCTCGGGGGCCTCTCGGGATTCCTCTCCCGTCGATGCCGGGGCCTAAGACCTTGTGTAGAGTCGGGGCCGGAACCTGAGGATTCCTCTCCAGTGCTGACATGGATCTTGGGGTACTTCTGGAGTCTCCCCAGGGGAGTCAGTCCTTGTCTCGAATGCGGGCATGCACTTGCGCTTTCCTCCAGAGCGGTAGCAGCAGTGTCACGCAGTCCTCCGCGTGGATCAAAGGATCTATGTTTTTCCCTCGAGTCTTTCCCACGAGGCTTTCCCACGAGGCTTTCCCGCAGGGCTGTCCCACGTACACAGGTGGTGGGAGTGGATCCTCGGCTTGAACGGCAAGGCAGTGCAGGGAAAACAGGTTCCTCTGGAATGGACTGACACATCTGGGGGACTCTTGGAATGGTGGCACGACCCTGGAGTTCCTCTCGCCTTTCCTGTGGAGAGCGCCTCCTCTTGAGATGCGACGGGAACGCCGGGAATTCTTTCCCTACGAAACAGGGAAAGGATCCCTCATCTCGAGCTAGGAGGCGGAAACGGGGCTCCCCTGGATGTGTGCGGGACCCCACGTGCTTCCTCTCGAGTGCAGACAGGTATGTCGGGGAACTTCTTGAGTTGCAGCAATGGTGTGAAGGACCCTTTGGAAGTTCCAGTGGTTAGATGTGATTGGCCTCGAGAAGCCTCAGCGGAAATGGGCCTCATCTCGCCTGGAGGGCAAAACCTCCTGGATTTTCTCGAGTTGCGGCAGGTGCTCTCGACTTACGACGGGGACCTCAGGGAACCGCTCTGGTGGCCTCAGGAAAGGCCAGTCCCCTTGCGAGTTCCTCGGGGGCCTCTCGGGATTCCTCTCCCGTCGATGCCGGGGCCTAAGACCTTGTGTGGAGTCGGGGCCGGAACCTGAGGATTCCTCTCCAGTGCTGACATGGATCTTGGGGCACTTCTGGAGTCTCCCCAGGGGAGTCAGTCCTCGTCTCGAATGCGGGCATGCACTTGCGCTTTCCTCCAGAGCGGTAGCAGCGGTGTCACGCAGTCCGCCCAATGGATCAAAGGATCTATGGTTTTCCCTCGTGTCTTTCCCACGAGGCTTTCCCACGAGGCTTTCCCACAGGGCTGTCCCACGTGCACACGTGGTGGGAGTGGATCCTCGGCTTGAACGTCAAGGCAGTGCAGGGAAAACAGGTTCCTCTGGAATGGACTGACACATCTGGGGGACTCTTGGAATGGTGGCACGACCCTGGAGTTCCTCTCGCCTTTCCTGTGGAGAGCGCCTCCTCTTGAGATGCGACGGGAACGCCGGGAATTCTTTCCCTACGAAACAGGGAAAGGATCCCTCATCTCGAGCTAGGAGGCGGAAACGGGGCTCCCCTGGATGTGTGCCGGACCCCACGTGCTTCCTCTCGAGTGGAGACGGGTATGTCGGGGAACTTCTTGAGTTGCAGCAAGGGTGTGAAGGACCCTTTGGAAGTTCCAGTGGTTAGACGTGATTAGGCTCCAGAAGCCTCAGCGGAAATGGGCCTCATCTCGCCTGGAGGGCAAAACCTCCTGGATTTTCTCGAGTTGCGGCAGGTGCTCTCGACTTACGACGGGGACCTCAGGGACCCGCTCTGGTGGCCTCAGGAAAGGCCAGTCCCCATGCGAGTTCCTCGGGGGCCTCTCGGCATTCCTCTCCCGTCGATGCCGGGGCCTAAGACCTTGTGTGCAGTCGGGGCCGGAACCTGAGGATTCATCTCCAGTGCTGACATGGATCTTGCGGTACTTCTGGAGTCTCCCCAGGGGAGTCAGTCCTCGTCTCGAATGCGGGCATGCACTTGCGCTTTCCTCCAGAGCGGTAGCAGCAGTGTCACGCAGTCCGCCGCGTGGATCAAAGGATCTATGGTTTTCCCTCGAGTCTTTCCCACGAGGCTTTCCCACGAGGCTTTCCCGCAGGGCTGTCCCACGTGCACACGTGGTGGGAGTCGATCCTCGGCTTGAACGTCAAGGCAGTGCAGGGAAAACAGGTTCCTCTGGAATGGACTGACACATCTGGGGGACTCTTGGAATGGTGGCACGACCCTGGAGTTCCTCTCGCCTTTCCTGTGGAGAGCGCATCCTCTTGAGATGCGACGGGAACGCCGTGAATTCTTTCCCTACGAAACAGGGAAAGGATCCCTCATCTCGAGCTAGGAGGCGGAAACGGGGCTCCCCTGGATGTGTGCGGGACCCCACGTGCTTCCTCTCGAGTGGAGACGGGTATGTCGGGGAACTTCTTGAGTTGCAGCAAGGGTGTGAAGGACCCTTTGGACGTTCCAGTGGTTAGATGTGATTGGCCTCGAGAAGCCTCAGCGGAAATGGCCCTCATCTCGCCTGGAGGGCAAAACCTCCTGGATTTTCTCGAGTTGCGGCAGGTGCTCTCGACTTACGACGGGGACCTCAGGGACCCGCTCTGGTGGCCTCAGGAAAGGCCAGTCCCCATGCGAGTTCCTCGGGGGCCTCTCGGCATTCCTCTCCCGTCGATGCCGGCGCCTAAGACCTTGTGTGGAGTCTGGGCCGGAACCTGAGGATTGCTCTCCAGTGCTGACATGGATCTTGGGGTACTTCTGGAGTCTCCCCAGGGGAGTCAGTCCTCGTCTCGAATGCGGGCATGCACTTGCGCTTTCCTCCAGAGCGGTAGCACCAGTGTCACGCAGTCCGCCGCGTGGATCAAAGGATCTATGGTTTTCTCTCGAGTCTTTCGCACGAGGCTTTCCCGCGAGGCTTTCCCACAGGGCTGTCCCACGTGCACACGTGGTGGGAGTGGATCCTCGGCTTGAACGTCAAGGCAGTGCAGGGAAAACAGGTTCCTCTGGAATGGACTGACACATCTGGGGGACTCTTGGAATGGTGGCACGACCCTGGAGTTCCTCTCGCCTTTCCTGTGGAGAGCGCCTCCTCTTGAGATGCGACGGGAACGCCGGGAATTCTTTCCCTACGAAACAGGGAAAGGATCCCTCATCTCGAGCTAGGAGGCGGAAACGGGGCTCCCCTGCATGTGTGCGGGACCCCACGTGCTTCCTCTCGAGTGGAGACGGGTATGTCGCGGAACTTCTTGAGTTGCAGCAAGGGTGTGAAGGACCCTTTGGAAGTTCCAGTGGTTAGACGTGATTAGCCTCGAGAAGCCTCAGCGGAAATGGGCCTCATCTCGCCTGGAGGGCAAAACCTCCTGGATTTTCTCGAGTTGCGGCAGGTGCTCTCGACTTACGACGGGGACCACAGGGACCCACTCTGGTGGCCTCAGGAAAGGCCAGTCCCCATGCGAGTTCCTCGGGGGCCTTTCGGGATTCCTCTCCCGTCGATGCCAGAGCCTAAGACCTTGTGTGGAGTCGGGGCCGGAACCTGAGGATTCCTCTCCAGTGCTGACATGGATCTTGGGGTACTTCTGGAGTCTCCCCAGGGGAGTCAGTCCTCGTCTCGAATGCGGGCATGCACTTGCGCTTTCCTCCAGAGCGGTAGCAGCAGTGTCACGCAGTCCGCCGCGTGGATCAAAGGATCTATGGTTTTCCCTCGTGTCTTTCCCACGAGGCTTTCCCACGAGGCTTTCCCACAGGGCTGTCCCACGTGCACACGTGGTGGGAGTCGATCCTCGGCTTGAACGTCAAGGCAGTGCAGGGAAAACAGGTTCCTCTGGAATGGACTGACACATCTGGGGGACTCTTGGAATGGTGGCACGACCCTGGAGTTCCTCTCGCCTTTCCTGTGGAGAGCGCCTCCTCTTGAGATGCGACGGGAACGCCGGGAATTCTTTCCCTACGAAACAGGGAAAGGATCCCTCATCTCGAGCTAGGAGGCGGAAACGGGGCTCCCCTGCATGTGTGCGGGACCCCACGTGCTTCCTCTCGAGTGGAGACGGGTATGTCGCGGAACTTCTTGAGTTGCAGCAAGGGTGTGAAGGACCCTTTGGAAGTTCCAGTGGTTAGACGTGATTAGCCTCGAGAAGCCTCAGCGGAAATGGGCCTCATCTCGCCTGGAGGGCAAAACCTCCTGGATTTTCTCGAGTTGCGGCAGGTGCTCTCGACTTACGACGGGGACCACAGGGACCCACTCTGGTGGCCTCAGGAAAGGCCAGTCCCCATGCGAGTTCCTCGGGGGCCTTTCGGGATTCCTCTCCCGTCGATGCCAGAGCCTAAGACCTTGTGTGGAGTCGGGGCCGGAACCTGAGGATTCCTCTCCAGTGCTGACATGGATCTTGGGGTACTTCTGGAGTCTCCCCAGGGGAGTCAGTCCTCGTCTCGAATGCGGGCATGCACTTGCGCTTTCCTCCAGAGCGGTAGCAGCAGTGTCACGCAGTCCGCCGCGTGGATCAAAGGATCTATGGTTTTCCCTCGTGTCTTTCCCACGAGGCTTTCCCACGAGGCTTTCCCACAGGGCTGTCCCACGTGCACACGTGGTGGGAGTCGATCCTCGGCTTGAACGTCAAGGCAGTGCAGGGAAAACAGGTTCCTCTGGAATGGACTGACACATCTGGGGGACTCTTGGAATGGTGGCACGACCCTGGAGTTCCTCTCGCCTTTCCTGTGGAGAGCGCCTCCTCTTGAGATGCGACGGGAACGCCGGGAATTCTTTCCCTACGAAACAGGGAAAGGATCCCTCATCTCGAGCTAGGAGGCGGAAACGGGGCTCCCCTGGATGTGTGCGGGACCCCACGTGCTTCCTCTCGAGTGGAGACGGGTATGTCGGGGAACTTCTTGAGTTGCAGCAAGGGTGTGAAGGACCCTTTGGAAGTTCCAGTGGTTAGACGTGATTAGGCTCCAGAAGCCTCAGCGGAAATGGGCCTCATCTCGCCTGGAGGGCAAAACCTCCTGGATTTTCTCGAGTTGCGGCAGGTGCTCTCGACTTACGACGGGGACCTCAGGGACCCGCTCTGGTGGCCTCAGGAAAGGCCAGTCCCCATGCGAGTTCCTCGGGGGCATCTCGGCATTCCTCTCCCATCGATGCCGGTGCCTAAGACCTTGCGTGGAGTCGGGGCCGGAACCTGAGGATTCCTCTCCAGTGCTGACATGGATCTTGGGGTACTTCTGGAGTCTCCCCAGGGGAGTCAGTCCTCGTCACGAATGCGGGCATGCACTTGCGCTTTCCTCCAGAGCGGTAGCAGCAGTGTCACGCAGTCCGCCGCGTGGATCAAAGGATCTATGGTTTTCCCTCGAGTCTTTCCCACGAGGCTTTCCCACGAGGCTTTCCCGCAGGGCTGTCCCACCTGAACACGTGGTGGGAGTGGATCCTCGGCTTGAACGTCAAGGCAGTGCAGGGAAAACAGGTTCCTCTGGAATGGACTGACACATCTGGGGGACTCTTGGAATGGTGGCACGACCCTGGAGTTCCTCTCGCCTTTCCTGTGGAGAGCGCCTCCTCTTGAGATGCGACGGGAACGCCGGGAATTCTTTCCCTACGAAACAGGGAAAGGATCCCTCATCTCGAGCTGGGAGGCGGAAACGGGGCTCCCCTGGATGTGGGCGGGACCCCACGTGCTTCCTCTCGAGTGGAGACGGGTATGTCACGGAACAGCTTGAGTTGCAGCAAGGGTGTGAAGGACCCTATGGAAGTTCCAGTGGTTAGATGTGATTAGCCTCGAGAAGCCTCAGCGGAAATGGGCCTCATCTCGCCTGGAGGGCAAATCCTCCTGGATTTTCTCGAGTTGCGGCAGGTGCTCTCGACTTACGATGGGGACCTCAGGGACCCGCTCTGGTGGCCTCAGGAAAGGCCAGTCCCCATGCGAGTTCCTCGGGGGCCTCTCGGGATTCCTCTCCCGTCCATGAGGGGCCTAAGACCTTGTGTGGAGTCGGGGCCGGAACCTGAGGATTCCTCTCCAGTGCTGACATGGATCTTGGGGTACTTCTGGAGTCTCCCCAGGGGAGTCAGTCCTCGTCTCGTATGCGGGCATGCACTTGCGCTTTCCTCCAGAGCGGTAGCAGCAGTGTCACGCAGTCCACCGCGTGGATCAAAGGATCTATGGTTTTCCCTCGAGTCTTTCCCACGAGGCTTTCCCACGAGGCTTTCCCACAGGGCTGTCCCACGTGCACACGTGGTGGGAGTGGATCCTCGGCTTGAAGGTCAAGGCAGTGCAGGGAAAACAGGTTCCTCTGGAATGGACTGACACATCTGGGCGTCTCTTGGAATGGTGCCACGACCCTGGAGTTCCTCTCGCCTTTCCTGTGGAGAGCGCCTCCTCTTGAGATGCGACGGGAACGCCTGGAATTCTTTCCCTACAAAACAGGGAAAGGATCCCTCATCTCGAGCTAGGAGGCGGAAACGGGGCTGCCCTGGATGTGTGCGGGACCCCACGTGCTTCCTCTCGAGTGGAGACGGGTATGTCGGGGAACTTCTTGAGTTGCAGCAAGGGTGTGAAGGACCCTTTGGAAATTCCAGTGGTTAGACGTGATTAGCCTCGAGAAGCCTCAGCGGAAATGGGCCTCATCTCGCCTGGAGGGCAAAACCTCCTGGATTTTCTCGAGTTGCGGCAGGTGCTCTCGACTTACGACGGGGACCTCCGGGACCCGCTCTGGTGGCCTCAGGAAAGGCCAGTCCCCATGCGAGTTCCTCGGGGGCCTCTCGGGATTCCTCTCCCGTCGATGCCGGGGCCAAGACCTTGTGTGGAGTCGGGGCCGGAACCTGAGGATTCCTCTCCAGTGCTGACATGGATCTTGGGGTACTTCTGGAGTCTCCCCAGGGGCGTCAGTCCTCGTCTCGAATGCGGGCATGCACTTGCGCTTTCCTCCAGAGCGGTAGCAGCAGTGTCACGCAGTCCGCAGCGTGGATCAAAGGATCTATGGTTTTCCCTCGAGTCTTTCCCACGAGGCTTTCCCACGAGGCTTTCCCACAGGGCTGTCCCACGTGCACACGTGGTGGGAGTCGATCCTCGGCTTGAACGTCAAGGCAGTGCAGGGAAAACAGTTTCCTCTGGAATGAACTGACACATCTGGGGGACTCTTGGAATGGTGGCATGACCCTGGAGTTCCTCTCGCCTTTCCTGTGGAGAGCGCCTCCTCTTGAGATGCGACGGGATCGCCGGGAATTCTTTCCCTACGAAACAGGGAAAGGATCCCTCATCTCGAGCTAGGAGGTGGAAACGGGGCTCCCCTGGATGTGTGGGGGACCCTCGTGCTTCCCCTCGAGTGGAGACGGGTATGTCGGGGAACTTCTTGAGTTGCAGCAATGGTGTGAAGGACCCTTTGGAAGTTCCAGTGGTTAGATGTGATTGGCCTCGAGAAGCCTCAGCGGAAATGGGCCTCATCTCGCCTGGAGGGCAAAACCTCCTGGATTTTCTCGAGTTGCGGCAGGTGCTCTCGACTTACGACGGGGACCTCAGGGACCCGCTCTGGTGGCCTCAGAACAGGCCAGTCCCCATGCAAGTTCCTCAGGGGCCTCTCGGGATTCCTCTCCCGTCGATGCCGGGGCCTAAGACCTTGTGTGAAGTCGGGGCCGGAACCTGAGGATTCCTCTCCAGTGCTGACATGGATCTTGGGGTACTTCTGGAGTCTCCCCAGGGGAGTCAGTCCTCGTCTCGAATGCGGGCATGCACTTGCGCTTTCCTCCAGAGCGGTAGCAGCAGTGTCACGCAGTCCGCCGCGTGGATCAAAGGATCTATGGTTTTCCCTCGTGTCTTTCCCACGAGGCTTTCCCACGAGGCTTTCCCACAGGGCTGTCCCACGTGCACACGTGGTGGGAGTCGATCCTCGGCTTGAACGTCAACGCAGTGCAGGGAAAACAGGTTCCTCTGGAATGGACTGACACATCTGGGGGACTCTTGGAATGGTGGCACGACCCTGGAGTTCCTCTCGCCTTTCCTGTCGAGAGCGCCTCCTCTTGAGATGCGATGGGAACGCCGGGAATTCTTTCCCTACGAAACAGGGAAAGGATCCCTCATCTCGATCTAGGAGGCGGAAACGGGGCTCCACTGGATGTGTGCGGGACCCCACGTGCTTCCTCTCGAGTGGAAACGGGTATGTCGGGGAACTTCTTGAGTTGCAGCAATGGTGTGAAGGACCCTTTGGAAGTTCCAGTGGTTAGATGTGATTGGCCTCGAGAAGCCTCAGCGGAAATGGGCCTCATCTCGCCTGGAGGGCAAAACCTCCTGGATTTTCTCGAGTTGCGGCAGGTGCTCTCGACTTACGACGGGGACCTCAGGGACCCGATCTGGTGGCCTCAGGAAAGGCCAGTCCCCATGCGAGTTCCTCGGGGGCCTCTCGGCATTCCTCTCCCGTCGATGCCGGGGCTTAAGACCTTGTGTGGAGTCGGGACCGGAACCTGAGGATTCCTCTCCAGTGCTGACATGGATCTTGGGGTACTTCTGGAGTCTCCCCAGGGGAGTCAGTCCTCGTCTCGAATGCGGGCATGCACTTGCGCTTTCCTCCAGAGCGGTAGCAGCAGTGTCACGCAGTCCGCCGCGTGGATCAAAGGATCTATGGTTTTCCCTCGAGTCTTTCCCACGAGGCTTTCCCACGAGGCTTTCCCACAGGGCTGTCCCACGTGCACTCGTGGTGGGAGTCGATCCTCGGCTTGAACGTCAAGGCAGTGCAGGGAAAACAGGTTCCTCTGGAATGGACTGACACATCTGGGGGACTCTTGGAATGGTGGCACGACCCTGGAGTTCCTCTCGCCTTTCCTGTGGAGAGCGCCTCCTCTTGAGATGCGACGGGAACGCCGGGAATTCTTTCCCTACGAAACAGGGAAAGGATCCCTCATCTCGAGCTAGGAGGCGGAAACGGGGCTCCCCTGGAGGTGTGCGGGACCCCACGTGCTTCCTCTCGAGTGGAGACGGGTATGTCGGGGAACTTCTTGAGTTGCAGCAAGGGTGTGAAGGACCCCTTGGAAGTTCCAGTGGTTAGACGTGATTGGCCTCGAGAAGCCTCAGCGGAAATGGGCCTCATCTCGCCTGGAGGGCAAAACCTCCTGGATTTTCTCGAGTTGCGGCAGGTGCTCTCGACTTACGACGGGGACCTCAGGGAACCGCTCTGGTGGCCTCAGGAAAGGCCAGTCCCCATGCGGGTTCCTCGGGGGCGTCTCGGGATTCCTCTCCCGTCAATGCCGGGGCCAAGACCTTGTGTGGAGTCGGGGCCGGAACCTGAGGATTCCTCTCCAGTGCTGACATGGATCTTGGGGTACTTCTGGAGTCTCCCCAGGGGAGTCAGTCCTCGTCTCGAATGCGGGCATGCACTTGCGCTTTCCTCCAGAGCGGTAGCAGCAGTGTCACGCAGTCCGCCGCGTGGATCAAAGGATCTAAGGTTTTCCCTCGAGTCTTTCCCACGAAGCTTTCCCACGAGGCTTTCCCACAGGGCTGTCCCACGTGCACACGTGGTGGGAGTCGATCCTCGGCTTGAACGTCAAGGCAGTGCAGGGAAAACAGGTTCCTCTGGAATGGACTGACACATCTGGGGGACTCTTGGAATGGTGGCACGACCCTGGAGTTCCTCTCGCCTTTCCTGTGGAGAGCGCCTACTCTTGAGATGCGACGGGAACCCCGGGAATTCTTTCCCTACGAAACAGGGAAAGGATCCCTCATCTCGATCTAGGAGGCGGAAACGGGGCTCCCCTGGATGTGTGCGGGACCCCACGTGCTTCCTCTCGAGTGGAGACGGGTATGTCGGGGAACTTCTTGAGTTGCAGCAATGGTGTGAAGGACCCTTTGGAAGTTCCAGTGGTTAGATGTGATTGGCCTCGAGAAGCCTCAGCGGAAATGGGCCTCATCTCGCCTGGAGGGCAAAACCTCCTGGATTTTCTCGAGTTGCGGCAGGTGCTCTCGACTTACGACGGGGACCTCAGGGACCCGCTCTGGTGGCCTCAGGAAAGGCCAGTCCCCATGCGAGTTCCTCGGGGGCCTCGCGGGATTCCTCTCTCGTCGATGCCGGGGCCTAAGACCTTGTGTGGAGTCGGGGCCGGAACCTGAGGATTCCTCTCCAGTGCTGACATGGATCTTGGGGTACTTCTGGAGTCTCCCCAGGGGAGTCAGTCCTCGTCTCGAATGCGGGCATGCACTTGCGCTTTCCTCCAGAGCGGTAGCAGCAGTGTCACGCAGTCCGCCGCGTGGATCAAAGGATCTATGGTTTTCCCTCGAGTCTTTCCCACGAGGCTTTCCCACGAGGCTTTCCCACAGGGCTGTCCCACGTGCACACGTGGTGGGAGTCGATCCTCGGCTTGAACGTCAAGGCAGTGCAGGGAAAACAGGTTCCTCTGGAATGGACTGACACATCTGGGGGACTCTTGGAATGGTGGCACGACCCTGGAGTTCCTCTCGCCTTTCCTGTGGATAGCGCCTCCTCTTGAGATGCAACGGGAACGCCGGGAATTCTTTCCCTACGAAACAGGGAAAGGATCCCTCATCTCGAGCTAGGAGGCGGAAACGGGGCTCCCCTGTATGTGTGCGGGAACCCACGTGCTTCCTCTCGAGTGGAGACGGGTATGTCGGGGAACTTCTTGAGTTGCAGCAATGGTGTGAAGGACCCTTTGGAAGTTCCAGTGGTTAGACGTGATTGGCCTCGAGAAGCCTCAGCGGAAATGGGCCTCACCTCGCCTGGAGGGCAAAACCTCCTGGATTTTCTCGAGTTGCGGCAGGTGCTCTCGACTTACGACGGGGACCTCAGGGAACCGCTCTGGTGGCCTCAGGAAAGGCCAGTCCCCATGCGAGTTCCTCGGGGGCCTCTCGGGATTCTTCTCCCGTCGATGCCGGGGCCTAAGACCTTGTGTGGAGTCGGGGCCGGAACCTGAGGATTCCTCTCCAGTGCTGACATGGATCTTGGGGTACTTCTGGAGTCTCCCCAGGGGAGTCAGTCCTCGTCTCGAATGCGGGCATGCATTGCGCTTTCTTCCAGAGCGGTAGCAGCAGTGTCACGCAGTCCGCTGCGTGGATCAAAGGATCTATGGTTTTCTCTCGAGACTTTCCCACGAGGCTTTCCCACGAGGCTTTCCCACAGGGCTGTCCCACGTGCACACGTGGTGGGAGTCGATCCTCGGCTTGAACGTCAAGGCAGTGCAGGGAAAACAGGTTCCTCTGGAATGGACTGACTCATCTGGGGGACTCTTGGAATGGTGGCACGACCCTGGAGTTCCTCTCGCCTTTCCTGTGGAGAGCGCCTCCTCTTGAGATGCGACGGGAACGCCGGGAATTCTTTCCCTACGAAACAGGGAAAGGATCCCTCATCTCGAGCTAGGAGGCGGAAACGGGGCTCCCCTGGATGTGTGCGGGACCCCACGTGCTTCCTCTCGAGTGCAGACAGGTATGTCGGGGAACTTCTTGAGTTGCAGCAATGGTGTGAAGGACCCTTTGGAAGTTCCAGTGGTTAGATGTGATTGGCCTCGAGGAGCCTCAGCGGAAATGGGCCTCCTCTGGCCTGGAGGGCAAAACCTCCTGGATTTTCTCGAGTTGCGGCAGGTGCTCTCGACTTACGACGGGGACCTCAGGGACCCGCTCTGGTGGCCTCAGGAAAGGCCAGTCCCCATGCGAGTTCCTCGGGGGCCTCTCGGGATTCCTCTCCCGTCGATGCCGGGGCCTAAGACCTTGTGTGGAGTCGGGGCCGGAACCTGAGGATTCCTCTCCAGTGCTGACATGGATCTTGGGGTACTTCTGGAGTCTCCCCAGGGGAGTCAGTCCTCGTCTCGAATGCGGGCATGCACTTGCGCTTCCCTCCAGAGCGGTAGCAGCAGTGTCACGCAGTCCGCCGCGTGGATCAAAGGATGTTTGGTTTTCCCTCGAGTCTTTCCCACGAGGCTTTCCCACGAGGCTTTCCCACAGGGCTGTCCCACGTGCACACGTGGTGGGAGTGGATCCTCGGCTTGAACGTCAAGGCAGTGCAGGGAAAACAGGTTCCTCTGGAATGGACTGACACATCTGGAGGACTCTTGGAATGGTGGCACGACCCTGGAGTTCCTCTCGCCTTTCCTGTGGAGAGCGCCTCCTCTTGAGATGCGACGGGAACGCCGGGAATTCTTTCCCTACGAAACAGGGAAAGGATCCCTCATCTCGAGCTAGGAGGCGGAAAGGGGGCTCCCCTGGATGTGTGCGTGACCCACGTGCTTCCTCTCGAGTGGAGACGGGTATGTCGGGGAACTTCTTGAGTTGCAGCAAGGGTGTGAAGGACCCTTTGGAAGTTACAGTGGTTAGACGTGATTAGCCTCGAGAAACCTCAGCGGAAATGGGCCTCATCTCGCCTGGAGGGCAAAACCTCCTGGATTTTCTCGAGTTGCGGCAGGTGCTCTCGACTTACGACGGGGACCTCAGGGAACCGCTCTGGTGGCCTCAGGAAAGGCCAGTCCCCATGCGGGTTCCTCGGGGGCGTCTCGGGATTCCTCTCCCGTCAATGCCGGGGCCAAGACCTTGTGTGGAGTCGGGGCCGGAACCTGAGGATTCCTCTCCAGTGCTGACATGGATCTTGGGGTACTTCTGGAGTCTCCCCAGGGGAGTCAGTCCTCGTCTCGAATGCGGGCATGCACTTGCGCTTTCCTCCAGAGCGGTAGCAGCAGTGTCACGCAGTCCGCCGCGTGGATCAAAGGATCTAAGGTTTTCCCTCGAGTCTTTCCCACGAAGCTTTCCCACGAGGCTTTCCCACAGGGCTGTCCCACGTGCACACGTGGTGGGAGTCGATCCTCGGCTTGAACGTCAAGGCAGTGCAGGGAAAACAGGTTCCTCTGGAATGGACTGACACATCTGGGGGACTCTTGGAATGGTGGCACGACCCTGGAGTTCCTCTCGCCTTTCCTGTGGAGAGCGCCTACTCTTGAGATGCGACGGGAACCCCGGGAATTCTTTCCCTACGAAACAGGGAAAGGATCCCTCATCTCGATCTAGGAGGCGGAAACGGGGCTCCCCTGGATGTGTGCGGGACCCCACGTGCTTCCTCTCGAGTGGAGACGGGTATGTCGGGGAACTTCTTGAGTTGCAGCAATGGTGTGAAGGACCCTTTGGAAGTTCCAGTGGTTAGATGTGATTGGCCTCGAGAAGCCTCAGCGGAAATGGGCCTCATCTCGCCTGGAGGGCAAAACCTCCTGGATTTTCTCGAGTTGCGGCAGGTGCTCTCGACTTACGACGGGGACCTCAGGGACCCGCTCTGGTGGCCTCAGGAAAGGCCAGTCCCCATGCGAGTTCCTCGGGGGCCTCGCGGGATTCCTCTCTCGTCGATGCCGGGGCCTAAGACCTTGTGTGGAGTCGGGGCCGGAACCTGAGGATTCCTCTCCAGTGCTGACATGGATCTTGGGGTACTTCTGGAGTCTCCCCAGGGGAGTCAGTCCTCGTCTCGAATGCGGGCATGCACTTGCGCTTTCCTCCAGAGCGGTAGCAGCAGTGTCACGCAGTCCGCCGCGTGGATCAAAGGATCTATGGTTTTCCCTCGAGTCTTTCCCACGAGGCTTTCCCACGAGGCTTTCCCACAGGGCTGTCCCACGTGCACACGTGGTGGGAGTCGATCCTCGGCTTGAACGTCAAGGCAGTGCAGGGAAAACAGGTTCCTCTGGAATGGACTGACACATCTGGGGGACTCTTGGAATGGTGGCACGACCCTGGAGTTCCTCTCGCCTTTCCTGTGGATAGCGCCTCCTCTTGAGATGCAACGGGAACGCCGGGAATTCTTTCCCTACGAAACAGGGAAAGGATCCCTCATCTCGAGCTAGGAGGCGGAAACGGGGCTCCCCTGTATGTGTGCGGGAACCCACGTGCTTCCTCTCGAGTGGAGACGGGTATGTCGGGGAACTTCTTGAGTTGCAGCAATGGTGTGAAGGACCCTTTGGAAGTTCCAGTGGTTAGACGTGATTGGCCTCGAGAAGCCTCAGCGGAAATGGGCCTCACCTCGCCTGGAGGGCAAAACCTCCTGGATTTTCTCGAGTTGCGGCAGGTGCTCTCGACTTACGACGGGGACCTCAGGGAACCGCTCTGGTGGCCTCAGGAAAGGCCAGTCCCCATGCGAGTTCCTCGGGGGCCTCTCGGGATTCTTCTCCCGTCGATGCCGGGGCCTAAGACCTTGTGTGGAGTCGGGGCCGGAACCTGAGGATTCCTCTCCAGTGCTGACATGGATCTTGGGGTACTTCTGGAGTCTCCCCAGGGGAGTCAGTCCTCGTCTCGAATGCGGGCATGCATTGCGCTTTCTTCCAGAGCGGTAGCAGCAGTGTCACGCAGTCCGCTGCGTGGATCAAAGGATCTATGGTTTTCTCTCGAGACTTTCCCACGAGGCTTTCCCACGAGGCTTTCCCACAGGGCTGTCCCACGTGCACACGTGGTGGGAGTCGATCCTCGGCTTGAACGTCAAGGCAGTGCAGGGAAAACAGGTTCCTCTGGAATGGACTGACTCATCTGGGGGACTCTTGGAATGGTGGCACGACCCTGGAGTTCCTCTCGCCTTTCCTGTGGAGAGCGCCTCCTCTTGAGATGCGACGGGAACGCCGGGAATTCTTTCCCTACGAAACAGGGAAAGGATCCCTCATCTCGAGCTAGGAGGCGGAAACGGGGCTCCCCTGGATGTGTGCGGGACCCCACGTGCTTCCTCTCGAGTGCAGACAGGTATGTCGGGGAACTTCTTGAGTTGCAGCAATGGTGTGAAGGACCCTTTGGAAGTTCCAGTGGTTAGATGTGATTGGCCTCGAGGAGCCTCAGCGGAAATGGGCCTCCTCTGGCCTGGAGGGCAAAACCTCCTGGATTTTCTCGAGTTGCGGCAGGTGCTCTCGACTTACGACGGGGACCTCAGGGACCCGCTCTGGTGGCCTCAGGAAAGGCCAGTCCCCATGCGAGTTCCTCGGGGGCCTCTCGGGATTCCTCTCCCGTCGATGCCGGGGCCTAAGACCTTGTGTGGAGTCGGGGCCGGAACCTGAGGATTCCTCTCCAGTGCTGACATGGATCTTGGGGTACTTCTGGAGTCTCCCCAGGGGAGTCAGTCCTCGTCTCGAATGCGGGCATGCACTTGCGCTTCCCTCCAGAGCGGTAGCAGCAGTGTCACGCAGTCCGCCGCGTGGATCAAAGGATGTTTGGTTTTCCCTCGAGTCTTTCCCACGAGGCTTTCCCACGAGGCTTTCCCACAGGGCTGTCCCACGTGCACACGTGGTGGGAGTGGATCCTCGGCTTGAACGTCAAGGCAGTGCAGGGAAAACAGGTTCCTCTGGAATGGACTGACACATCTGGAGGACTCTTGGAATGGTGGCACGACCCTGGAGTTCCTCTCGCCTTTCCTGTGGAGAGCGCCTCCTCTTGAGATGCGACGGGAACGCCGGGAATTCTTTCCCTACGAAACAGGGAAAGGATCCCTCATCTCGAGCTAGGAGGCGGAAAGGGGGCTCCCCTGGATGTGTGCGTGACCCACGTGCTTCCTCTCGAGTGGAGACGGGTATGTCGGGGAACTTCTTGAGTTGCAGCAAGGGTGTGAAGGACCCTTTGGAAGTTACAGTGGTTAGACGTGATTAGCCTCGAGAAACCTCAGCGGAAATGGGCCTCATCTCGCCTGGAGGGCAAAACCTCCTGGATTCTCTCGAATTGCGGCAGGTGCTCTCGACTTACGACGGGGACCTCAGGGACCCGCTCTGGTGGCCTCAGGAAAGGCCAGTCCCCATGCGATTTCCTCGGGGGCCTCTCGGGATTCCTCTCCCGTCGATGCCGGGGCCTAAGACCTTGTGTGGAGTCGGGGCCGGAACCTGAGGATTCCTCTCCAGTGCTGACATGGATCTTGGGGTACTTCTGGAGTCTCCCCAGGGGAGTCAGTCCTCGTCTCGAATGCGGGCATGCACTTGCGCTTTCCTCCAGAGCGGTAGCAGCAGTGTCACGCAGTCCGCCGCGTGGATCAAAGGATCTATGGTTTTCCCTCGAGTCTTTCCCACGAGGCTTTCCCACGAGGCTTTCCCACAGGGCTGTCCCACGTGCACACGTGGTGGGAGTCGATCCTCGGCTTGAACGTCAAGGCAGTGCAGGGAAAACAGGGTCCTCTGGAATGGACTGGCACATCTGGGGGACTCTTGGAATGGTGGCACGACCCTGGAGTTCCTCTCGCCTTTCCTGTGGAGAGCGCCTCCTCTTGAGATGCGACGGGAACGCCGGGAATTCTTTCCCTACGAAACAGGGAAAGGATCCCTCATCTCGAGCTAGGAGGCGGAAACGGGGCTCCCCTGGATGTGTGCGGGACCCACGTGCTTCCTCTCGAGTGGAGACGGGTATGTCGGGGAACTTCTTGAGTTGCAGCAAGGGTGTGAAGGACCCTTTGGAAGTTCCAGTGGTTAGACGTGATTGGCCTCGAGAAGCCTCAGCGGAAATGGGTCTCATCTCGCATGGAGGGCAAAACCTCCTGGATATTCTCGAGTTGCGGCAGGTGCTCTCGACTTACGACGGGGACCTCAGGGACCCGCTCTGGTGGCCTCAGGAAAGGCCAGTCCCCATGCGAATTCCTCGGGGGCCTCTCGGGGTTCCTCTCCCGTCGATGCCGGGGCCTCAGACCTTGTGTGTAGTCGGGGCCGGAACCTGGGATTCCTCTCCAGTGCTGACATGGATCTTGGGGTACTTCTGGAGTCTCCCCAGGGGAGTCAGTCCTCGTCTCGAATGCGGGCATACACTTGCGCTTTCCTCCAGAGCGGTAGCAGCAGTGTCACGCACTCCGCCGCGTGGATCAAAGGATCTATGGTTTTCCCTCGAGTCTTTCCCACGAGGCTTTCCCACGAGGCTTTCCCACAGGGCTGTACCACGTGCACACGTGGTGGGAGTCGATCCTCGGCTTGAACGTCAAGGCAGTGCAGGGAAAACAGGTTCCTCTGGAATGGACTGACACATCTGGGGGACTCTTGGAATGGTGGCACGACCCTGGAGTTCCTCTCGCCTTTCCTGTGGAGAGCGCCTCCTCTTGAGATGCGACGGGAACGCCGGGAATTCTTTCCCTTCGAAACAGGGAAAGGATCCCTCATCTCGAGCTAGGAGGCGGAAACGGGGCTCCCCTGAATGTGTGCGGGACCCACGTGCTTCCTCTCGAGTGGAGACGGGTATGTCGGGGAACTTCTTGAGTTGCAGCAAGGGTGTGAAGGACCCTTTGGAAGTTCCAGTGGTTAGACGTGATGGGCCTCGAGAAGCCTCAGCGGAAATGGGCCTCATCTCGCCTGGAGGGCAAAACCTCCTGGATATTCTCGAGTTGCGGCAGGTGCTCTCGACTTACGACGGGGACCTCAGGGACCCGCTCTGTTGGCCTCAGGAAAGGCCAGTCCCCATGCGAATTCCTCGGGGGCCTCTCGGGATTCCTCTCCCGTCGATGCCGGGGCCTAAGACCGTGTGTGGAGTCGGGGCCGGAACCTGAGGATTCCTCTCCAGTGCTGACATGGATCTTGGGGTACTTCTGGAGTCTCCCCAGGGGAGTCAGTCCTCGTCTCGAATGCGGGCATGCACTTGCACTTTCCTCCAGAGCGGTAGCAGCAGTGTCACGCAGTCCGCCGCGTGGATCAAAGGATCTATGGTTTTCCCTCGAGTCTTTCCCACGAGGCTTTACCACGAGGCTTTCCCACAGGGCTGTCCCACGTGCACACGTGGTGGGAGTCGATCCTCGGCTTGAACGTCAAGGCAGTGCAGGGAAAACAGGTTCCTCTGGAATGGACTGACACATCTGGGGGTCTCTTGGAATGGTATCTCGACCCTGGAGTTCCTATCGCCTTTCCTGTGGAGAGCGCCTCCTCTTGAGATGCGACGGGAACGCCGGGAATTCTTTCCCTACGAAACAGGGAAAGGATCCCTCATCTCGAGCTAGGAGGCGGAAACGGGGCTCCCCTGGATGTGTGTGGGACACCACGTGCTTCCTCTCGAGTGGAGACGGGTATGTCGGGGAACTTCTTGAGTTGCAGCAAGGGTGTGAAGGACCCTTTGGAAGTTCCAGTGGTTACATGTGATTGGCCTCGAGAAGCCTCAGCGGAAATGGTCCTCATCTCGCCTGGAGGGCAAAACCTCCTGGATTTTCTCGAGTTGCGGCAGGTGCTCTCGACTTACGACGGGGACCTCAGGGACCCGCTCTGGTGGCCTCAGGAAAGGCCAGTCCCCATGCGAGTTCCTCGGGGGCCTCTCGGGATTCCTCTCCCGTCGATGCCGGGGCCTAAGACCTTGTGTGGAGTCGGGGCCGGAACCTGAGGATTCCTCTCCAGTGCTGACATGGATCTTGGGGTACTTCTGGAGTCTCCCCAGGGGAGTCAGTCCTCGTCTCGAATGCGGGCATGCACTTGCGCTTTCCTCCAGAGCGGAAGCAGCAGTGTCACGCAGTCCGCCGCGTGGATCAAAGGATCTATGGTTTTCCCTCGATTCTTTCCCACGAGGCTTTCCCACGAGGCTTTCCCACAGGGCTGTCCCACGTGCACACGTGGTGGGAGTCGATCCTCGGCTTGAACGTCAAGGCAGTGCAGGGAAAACAGGTTCCTCTGGAATGGACTGGCACATCAGGGGGACTCTTGGAATGGTGGCACGACCCTGGAGTTCCTCTCGCCTTTCCTGTGGAGAGCGCCTCCTCTTGAGATGCGACGGGAACGCCGGGAATTCTTTCCCTACGAAACAGGGAAAGGATCCCTCATCTCGAGCTAGGAGGCGGAAACGGGGCTCCCCTGGATGTGTGCGGGACCCACGTGCTTCCTCTCGAGTGGAGACGGGTATGTCGGGGAACTTCTTGAGTTGCAGCAAGGGTGTGAAGGACCCTTTGGAAGTTCCAGTGGTTAGACGTGATTGGCCTCGAGAAGCCTCAGCGGAAATGGGCCTCATCTCGCCTGGAGGGCAAAACCTCCTGGATATTCTCGAGTTGCGGCAGGTGCTCTCGACTTACGACGGGGACCTCAGGGACCCGCTCTGATGGCCTCAGGAAAGGCCAGTCCCCATGCGAATTCCTCGGGGGCCCTTCGGGATTCCTCTCCCGTCGATGCCGGGGCCTAAGACCTTGTGTGTAGTCGGGGCCGGAACCTGAGGATTCCTCTCCAGTGCTGACATTGATCTTGGGGTACTTCTGGAGTCTCCCCAGGGGAGTCAGTCCTCGTCTCGAATGCGGGCATGCACTTGCGCTTTCCTCCAGAGCGGTAGCAGCAGTGTCACGCAGTCCGCCGCGTGGATCAAAGGATCTATGGTTTTCCCTCGAGTCTTTCCCACGAGGCTTTCCCACGAGGCTTTCCCACAGGGCTGTCCCACGTGCACACGTGGTGGGAGTCGATCCTCGGCTTGAACGTCAAGGCAGTGCAGGGAAAACAGGTTCCTCTGGAATGGACTGACACATCTGGGGGACTCTTGGAATGGTGGCACGACCCTGGAGTTCCTCTCGCCTTTCCTGTGGATAGCGCCTCCTCTTGAGATGCAACGGGAACGCCGGGAATTCTTTCCCTACGAAACAGGGAAAAGATCCCTCATCTCGAGCTAGGAGGCGGAAACGGGGCTCCCCTGTATGTGTGCGGGAACCCACGTGCTTCCTCTCGAGTGGAGACGGGTATGTCGGGGAACTTCTTGAGTTGCAGCAATGGTGTGAAGGACCCTTTGGAAGTTCCAGTGGTTAGACGTGATTGGCCTCGAGAAGCCTCAGCGGAAATGGGCCTCACCTCGCCTGGAGGGCAAAACCTCCTGGATTTTCTCGAGTTGCGGCAGGTGCTCTCGACTTACGACGGGGACCTCAGGGACCCGCTCTGGTGGCCTCAGGAAAGGCCAGTCCCCATGCGAGTTCCTCGGGGGCCTCTCGGGATTCCTCTCCCGTCGATGCCGGGGCCTAAGACCTTGTGTGGAGTCGGGGCCGGAACCTGAGGATTCCTCTCCAGTGCTGACATGGATCTTGGGGTACTTCTGGAGTCTCCCCAGGGGAGTCAGTCCTCGTCTCGAATGCGGGCATGCACTTGCGCTTCCCTCCAGAGCGGTAGCAGCAGTGTCACGCAGTCCGCCGCGTGGATCAAAGGATGTTTGGTTTTCCCTCGAGTCTTTCCCACGAGGCTTTCCCACGAGGCTTTCCCACAGGGCTGTCCCACGTGCACACGTGGTGGGAGTGGATCCTCGGCTTGAACGTCAAGGCAGTGCAGGGAAAACAGGTTCCTCTGGAATGGACTGACACATCTGGAGGACTCTTGGAATGGTGGCACGACCCTGGAGTTCCTCTCGCCTTTCCTGTGGAGAGCGCCTCCTCTTGAGATGCGACGGGAACGCCGGGAATTCTTTCCCTACGAAACAGGGAAAGGATCCCTCATCTCGAGCTAGGAGGCGGAAAGGGGGCTCCCCTGGATGTGTGCGTGACCCACGTGCTTCCTCTCGAGTGGAGACGGGTATGTCGGGGAACTTCTTGAGTTGCAGCAAGGGTGTGAAGGACCCTTTGGAAGTTACAGTGGTTAGACGTGATTAGCCTCGAGAAACCTCAGCGGAAATGGGCCTCATCTCGCCTGGAGGGCAAAACCTCCTGGATTCTCTCGAATTGCGGCAGGTGCTCTCGACTTACGACGGGGACCTCAGGGACCCGCTCTGGTGGCCTCAGGAAAGGCCAGTCCCCATGCGATTTCCTCGGGGGCCTCTCGGGATTCCTCTCCCGTCGATGCCGGGGCCTAAGACCTTGTGTGGAGTCGGGGCCGGAACCTGAGGATTCCTCTCCAGTGCTGACATGGATCTTGGGGTACTTCTGGAGTCTCCCCAGGGGAGTCAGTCCTCGTCTCGAATGCGGGCATGCACTTGCGCTTTCCTCCAGAGCGGTAGCAGCAGTGTCACGCAGTCCGCCGCGTGGATCAAAGGATCTATGGTTTTCCCTCGAGTCTTTCCCACGAGGCTTTCCCACGAGGCTTTCCCACAGGGCTGTCCCACGTGCACACGTGGTGGGAGTCGATCCTCGGCTTGAACGTCAAGGCAGTGCAGGGAAAACAGGGTCCTCTGGAATGGACTGGCACATCTGGGGGACTCTTGGAATGGTGGCACGACCCTGGAGTTCCTCTCGCCTTTCCTGTGGAGAGCGCCTCCTCTTGAGATGCGACGGGAACGCCGGGAATTCTTTCCCTACGAAACAGGGAAAGGATCCCTCATCTCGAGCTAGGAGGCGGAAACGGGGCTCCCCTGGATGTGTGCGGGACCCACGTGCTTCCTCTCGAGTGGAGACGGGTATGTCGGGGAACTTCTTGAGTTGCAGCAAGGGTGTGAAGGACCCTTTGGAAGTTCCAGTGGTTAGACGTGATTGGCCTCGAGAAGCCTCAGCGGAAATGGGTCTCATCTCGCATGGAGGGCAAAACCTCCTGGATATTCTCGAGTTGCGGCAGGTGCTCTCGACTTACGACGGGGACCTCAGGGACCCGCTCTGGTGGCCTCAGGAAAGGCCAGTCCCCATGCGAATTCCTCGGGGGCCTCTCGGGGTTCCTCTCCCGTCGATGCCGGGGCCTCAGACCTTGTGTGTAGTCGGGGCCGGAACCTGGGATTCCTCTCCAGTGCTGACATGGATCTTGGGGTACTTCTGGAGTCTCCCCAGGGGAGTCAGTCCTCGTCTCGAATGCGGGCATACACTTGCGCTTTCCTCCAGAGCGGTAGCAGCAGTGTCACGCACTCCGCCGCGTGGATCAAAGGATCTATGGTTTTCCCTCGAGTCTTTCCCACGAGGCTTTCCCACGAGGCTTTCCCACAGGGCTGTCCCACGTGCACACGTGGTGGGAGTCGATCCTTGGCTTGAACGTCAAGGCAGTGCAGGGAAAACAGGTTCCTCTGGAATGGACTGACACATCTGGGGGACTCTTGGAATGGTGGCACGACCCTGGAGTTCCTCTCGCCTTTCCTGTGGAGAGCGCCTCCTCTTGAGATGCGACGGGAACGCCGGGAATTCTTTCCCTTCGAAACAGGGAAAGGATCCCTCATCTCGAGCTAGGAGGCGGAAACGGGGCTCCCCTGAATGTGTGCGGGACCCACGTGCTTCCTCTCGAGTGGAGACGGGTATGTCGGGGAACTTCTTGAGTTGCAGCAAGGGTGTGAAGGACCCTTTGGAAGTTCCAGTGGTTAGACGTGATGGGCCTCGAGAAGCCTCAGCGGAAATGGGCCTCATCTCGCCTGGAGGGCAAAACCTCCTGGATATTCTCGAGTTGCGGCAGGTGCTCTCGACTTACGACGGGGACCTCAGGGACCCGCTCTGGTGGCCTCAGGAAAGGCCAGTCCCCATGCGAATTCCTCGGGGGCCTCTCGGGATTCCTCTCCCGTCGATGCCGGGGCCTAAGACCTTGTGTGGAGTCGGGGCCGGAACCTGAGGATTCCTCTCCAGTGCTGACATGGATCTTGGGGTACTTCTGGAGTCTCCCCAGGGGAGTCAGTCCTCGTCTCGAATGCGGGCATGCACTTGCACTTTCCTCCAGAGCGGTAGCAGCAGTGTCACGCAGTCCGCCGCGTGGATCAAAGGATCTATGGTTTTCCCTCGAGTCTTTCCCACGAGGCTTTACCACGAGGCTTTCCCACAGGGCTGTCCCACGTGCACACGTGGTGGGAGTCGATCCTCGGCTTGAACGTCAAGGCAGTGCAGGGAAAACAGGTTCCTCTGGAATGGACTGACACATCTGGGGGTCTCTTGGAATGGTATCTCGACCCTGGAGTTCCTATCGCCTTTCCTGTGGAGAGCGCCTCCTCTTGAGATGCGACGGGAACGCCGGGAATTCTTTCCCTACGAAACAGGGAAAGGATCCCTCATCTCGAGCTAGGAGGCGGAAACGGGGCTCCCCTGGATGTGTGTGGGACACCACGTGCTTCCTCTCGAGTGGAGACGGGTATGTCGGGGAACTTCTTGAGTTGCAGCAAGGGTGTGAAGGACCCTTTGGAAGTTCCAGTGGTTACATGTGATTGGCCTCGAGAAGCCTCAGCGGAAATGGTCCTCATCTCGCCTGGAGGGCAAAACCTCCTGGATTTTCTCGAGTTGCGGCAGGTGCTCTCGACTTACGACGGGGACCTCAGGGACCCGCTCTGGTGGCCTCAGGAAAGGCCAGTCCCAATGCGAGTTCCTCGGGGGCCTCTCGGGATTCCTCTCCCGTCGATGCCGGGGCCTAAGACCTTGTGTGGAGTCGGGGCCGGAACCTGAGGATTCCTCTCCAGTGCTGACATGGATCTTGGGGTACTTCTGGAGTCTCCCCAGGGGAGTCAGTCCTCGTCTCGAATGCGGACATGCACTTGCGCTTTCCTCCAGAGCGGAAGCAGCAGTGTCACGCAGTCCGCCGCGTGGATCAAAGGATCTATGGTTTTCCCTCGATTCTTTCCCACGAGGCTTTCCCACGAGGCTTTCCCACAGGGCTGTCCCACGTGCACACGTGGTGGGAGTCGATCCTCGGCTTGAACGTCAAGGCAGTGCAGGGAAAACAGGTTCCTCTGGAATGGACTGGCACATCAGGGGGACTCTTGGAATGGTGGCACGACCCTGGAGTTCCTCTCGCCTTTCCTGTGGAGAGCGCCTCCTCTTGAGATGCGACGGGAACGCCGGGAATTCTTTCCCTACGAAACAGGGAAAGGATCCCTCATCTCGAGCTAGGAGGCGGAAACGGGGCTCCCCTGGATGTGTGCGGGACCCACGTGCTTCCTCTCGAGTGGAGACGGGTATGTCGGGGAACTTCTTGAGTTGCAGCAAGGGTGTGAAGGACCCTTTGGAAGTTCCAGTGGTTAGACGTGATTGGCCTCGAGAAGCCTCAGCGGAAATGGGCCTCATCTCGCCTGGAGGGCAAAACCTCCTGGATATTCTCGAGTTGCGGCAGGTGCTCTCGACTTACGACGGGGACCTCAGGGACCCGCTCTGATGGCCTCAGGAAAGGCCAGTCCCCATGCGAATTCCTCGGGGGCCCTTCGGGATTCCTCTCCCGTCGATGCCGGGGCCTAAGACCTTGTGTGTAGTCGGGGCCGGAACCTGAGGATTCCTCTCCAGTGCTGACATTGATCTTGGGGTACTTCTGGAGTCTCCCCAGGGGAGTCAGTCCTCGTCTCGAATGCGGGCATGCACTTGCGCTTTCCTCCAGAGCGGTAGCAGCAGTGTCACGCAGTCCGCCGCGTGGATCAAAGGATGTTTGGTTTTCCCTCCAGTCTTTCCCACGAGGCTTTCCCACGAGGCTGTCCCACGTGCACACGTGGTGGGATTCGATCCTCAGCTTGAACGTCAAGGCAGTGCAGAGAAAACTGGTTCCTCTGGAATGGACTGACACATCTGGGGGACTCTTGGAATGGTGGCACGACCCTGGAGTTCCTCTCGCCTTTCCTGTGGAGAGCGCCTCCTCTTGAGATGCGACGGGAACGCCGGGAATTCTTTCCCTGCGAAACAGGGAAAGGATCCCTCATCTCGAGCTAGGAGGCGGAAACGGGGCTCCCCTTGATGTGTGCGGGACCCCACGTGCTTCCTCTCGAGTGGAGACGGGTATGTCGGGGAACTTCTTGAGTTGCAGCAATGATGTGAAGGACCCTTTGGAAGTTCCAGTGGATAGATGTGATTGGCCTCGAGAAGCCTCAGCGGAAATGGGCCTCATCTCGCCTGGAGGGCAAAACCTCCTGGATTTTCTCGAGTTGCGGCAGGTGCTCTCGACTTACGACGGGAACCTCAGGGACCCGCTCTGGTGGCCTCAGGAAAGGCCAGTCCCCATGCGAGTTCCTCGGGGGCCTCTCGGGATTCCTCTCCCGTCGATGCCGGGGACTAAGACCTTGTGTGGAGTCGGGGCCGGAACCTGAGGATTCCTCTCCAGTGCTGACATGGATCTTGGGGTACGTCTGGAGTCTCCCCAGGGGAGTCAGTCCTCGTCTCGAATGCGGGCATGCATTGCGCTTTCCTCCAGAGCTGTAGCAGCAGTGTCACGCAGTCCGCCGCGTGGATCAAAGGATCTATGGTTTTCCCTCGAGTCTTTCCCACGAGGCTTTCGCCCAGGGCTTTCCCACGTGCACACGTAGTGGGAGTCGATCCTCGGCTTGAACGTCAAGGCAGTGCAGGGAAAACAGGTTCCTCTGGAATGGACTGACACATCTGGGGGACTCTTGGAATGGTGGCACGACCCTGGAGTTCCTCTCGCCTTTCCTGTGGAGAGCGCCTCCTCTTGAGATGCGACGGGAACACCGGGAATTCTTTCCCTACGAAACAGGGAAAGGATCCCTCATCTCGAGCTAGGAGGCGGAAACGGGGCTCCCCTGGATGTGTGCGGGACACCACGTGGTTCCTCTTGAGTGCAGACGGGTATGTCGGGGAACTTCTTGAGTTGCAGCAATGGTGTGAAGTCCCTTTGGCAGTTCCAGTGGTTAGATGTGATTGGCCTCGAGAAGCCTCAACGGAAATGGGCCTCATCTCGCCTGGAGGGCAAAACCTCCTGGATTTTCTCGAGTTGCGGCAGGTGCTCTCGACTTACGACGGGGACCTCAGGGAACCGCTCTGGTGGCCTCAGGAAAGGCCAGTCCCCAAGCGAGTTCCTCGGGGGCCTCTCGGGATTCCTCTCCCGTCGATGCCGGGGCCTAAGACCTTGTGTGGAGTCGGGGCCGGCCCCTGAGGATTCCTCTCCAGTGCTGACATGGATCTTGGGGTACTTCTGGAGTCTCCCGAGGGGAGTCAGTCCTCGTTTCGAATGCGGGCATGCACTTGCGCTTTCCTCCAGAGCGGTAGCAGCAGTGTCACGCAGTCCGCCGCGTGGATCAAAGGATCTATGGTTTTCCCTCGAGGCTTTCCCACGAGGCTTTCCACGAGGCTTTCCCACAGGGCTGACCCACGTGCACACGTGGTGGGAGTCGATCCTCGGCTTGAACGTCAAGGCAGTGCAGGAAAAACAGGTTCCTCTGGAATGGACTGACACATCTGGGGGACTCTTGGAATGGTGGCACGACCATGGAGTTCCTCTCCCCTTTCCTGTGGAGAGCGCCTCCTCTTGAGATGCGACGGGAACGCCGGGAATTCTTTCCCTACGAAACAGGGAAAGGATCCCTCATCTCGAGCTAGGAGGCGGAAAGGGGGCTCCCCTGGATGTGTGCGTGACCCACGTGCTTCCTCTCGAGTGGAGACGGGTATGTCGGGGAACTTCTTGAGTTGCAGCAAGGGTGTGAAGGACCCTTTGGAAGTTCCAGTGGTTAGACGTGATTAGCCTCGAGAAGCCTCAGCGGAAATGGGCCTCATCTCGCCTGGATGGCAAAACCTCCTGGATTTTCTCGAGTTGCGGCAGGTGCTCTCGACTTACGACGGGGACCTCAGGGACCCGCTCTGGTGGCCTCAGGAAAGGCCAGTCCCCATGTGAGTTCCTCGGGGGCCTCTCGGGATTCCTCTCCCGTCGATGCCGGGGCCTAAAACCTTGTGTGGAGTCGGGGCCGGAAACTGAGGATTCCTCTCCAGTGCTGACATGGATCTTGGGGTACTTCTGGAGTCTCCCCGGGGGAGTCAGTCCTCGTCTCGAATGCGGGCATGCACTTGCGCTTTCCTCCAGAGCGGTAGCAGCAGTGGCACGCAGTCCGCCGCGTGGATTAAAAGATCTATGGTTTTCCCTCGAGTCTTTCCCACGAGGCTTTCCCACGAGGCTTTCCCACAGGGCTGTCCCACGTGCACACGTGGTGGGAGTCGATCCTCGGCTTGAACGTCAAGGCAGTGCAGGGAAAACAGGTTCCTCTGGAATGGACTGACACATCTGGGGGACTCTTGGAATGGTGTCACGACCCTGGAGTTCGTCTCGCCTTTCCTGTGGAGAGCGCCTCCTCTTGAGATGCGACGGGAACGCCGGGAATTCTTTCCCTACGAAACAGGGAAAGGATCCCTCATCTCGAGCTAGGAGGCGGAAACGGGGCTCCCCTGGATGTGTGCGGGACCCCACGTGCTTCCTCTCGACTGGAGACGGGTATGTCGGGGAACTTCTTGAGTTGCAGCAAGGTTGTGAAGGACCTTTTGGAAGTTCCAGTGGTTAGATGTGATTGGCCTCGAGAAGCCTCAGCGGAAATGGGCCTCATCTCGCCTGGAGGGCAAAACCTCCTGGATTTTCTCGAGTTGTGGCAGGTGCTCTCGACTTACGACGGGGCCCTCAGGGACCCGCTCTGGTGGCCTCAGGAAAGGCCAGTCCCCATGCGAGTTCCTCGGGGGCCTATCGGGATTCCTCTCCCGTCGATGCCGGGGCCTAAGACCTAGTGTGGAGTCGGGGCCGGAACCTGAGGATTCCTCTCCAGTGCTGACATGGATCTTGGGGTACTTCTGGAGTCTCCGCAGGGGAGTCAGTCCTCGTCTCGAATGCGGGCATGCACTTGCGCTTTCCTCCAGAGCGGTAGCAGCAGTGTCACGCATTCCGCCGCGTGGATCAAAGGATCTATGGTTTTCCCTCGAGTCTTTCCCACGAGGCTTTCCCACGAGGCTTTCCCACAGGGCTGTCCCACGTGCACACGTGGTGGGAGTCGATCCTCGGCTTGAACGTCAAGGCAGTGCAGGGAAAACAGGTTCCTCTGGAATGGACTGACACATCTGGGGGACTCTTGGAATGGTGGCATGACCCTGCAGTTCCTCTCGCCTTTCCTGTGGAGAGCGCCTCCTCTTGAGATGCGACGGGAACGCCGGGAATTCTTTCCCTACGAAACAGGGAAAGGATCCCTCATCTCGAGCTAGGAGGCGGAAACGGGGCTCCCCTGGATGTGTGCGGGACACCACGTGCTTCCTCTCGAGTGCAGACGGGTATGTCGGGGAACTTCTTGAGTTGCAGCAAGGGTGTGAAGGACCCTTTGGAAGTTCCAGTGGTTAGATGTGATTGGCCTCGAGAAGCCTCAGCGGAAATGGGCCCTATCTCGCCTGGAGGGCAATACCTCCTGGATTTTCTCGAGTTGCGGCAGGTGATATCGACTTACGACGGGGACCTCAGGGACCCGCTCTGGTGGCCTCAGGAAAGGCCAGTCCCCATGCGAGTTCCTCGGGGGCATCTCGGGATTCCTCTCCCGTCGATGCCGGAGCCTAAGACCTTGTGTGGAGTCGGGGCCGGAACCTGAGGATTCCTCTCCTGTGTTGACATGGATCTTGGGGTACTTCTGGAGTCTCCCCAGGGGAGTCAGTCCTCGTCTCGAATGCGGGCATGCACTTGCGCTTTCCTCCAGAGCGGTAGCAGCAGTGTCACGCAGTCTGCCACGTGGATCAAAGGATCTATGGTTTTCCCTCGATTCTTTCCCACGAGGCTTTCCACGAGGCTTTCCCACAGGGCTGTCCCACGTGCACACGTGGTGGGAGTCGATCCTCGGCTTCAACGTCAAGGCAGTGCAGGGAAAACAGGTTCCTCTGGAATGGATTGACACATCTGGGGGACTCTTGGAATGGTGGCACGACTATGGAGTTCCTCTCGCCATTCCTGTGGAGAGCGCCTCCTCTTGAGATGCGACGGGAACGCCGGGAATTCTTTCCCTACGAAACAGGGAAAGGATCCCTCATCTCGAGCTAGGAGGCGGAAACGGGGCTCCCCTGGATGTGTGCGGGACCCACGTGCTTCCTCTCGAGTGGAGACAGGTATGTCGGGGAACTTCTTGAGTTGCAGCAAGGGTGTGAATGACCCTTTGGAAGTTCCAGTGGTTAGACGTGATTAGCCTCGAGAAGCCTCAGCGGAAATGGGCCTCATCTCGCCTGGAGGGCAAAACCTCCTGGATTTTCGCGAGTTGCGGCAGGTGCTCTCGACTTACGACGGGGACCTCAGGGACCCGCTCTGGTGGCCTCAGGAAAGGCCAGTCCCCATGCGAGTTCCTCGGGGGCCTCTCGGGATTCCTCTCCCGTCGATGCCGGGGCCTAAGACCTTGTGTGGAGTCGGGGCCGGAACCTGAGGATTCCTCTCCAGTGCTGACATGGATCTTGGGGTACTTCTGGAGTCTCCCCAGGGGAGTCAGTCCTCGTCTCGAATGCGGGCATGAACTTGCGCTTTCCTCCAGAGCGGTAGCAGCAGTGTCACGCAGTCCTCCGCCTGGATCAAAGGATCTATGGTTTTCCCTAGAGTCTTTCCCACGAGGCTTTCCCACAGGGCTGTCCCACGTGCACACGTGGTGGGAGTCGATCCTCGGCTTGAACGTCAAGGCAGTGCAGGGAAAACAGGTTCCTCTGGAATGGACTGACACATCTGGGGGACTCTTGGAATGGTGTCACGACCCTGGAGTACCTCTCGCCTTTCCTGTGGAGAGCGCCTCCTCTTGAGATGCGACGGGAACGCCGGGAATTCTTTCCCTACGAAACAGGGAAAGGATCCCTCATCTCGAGCTAGGAGGCGGAAACGGGGCTACCCTGGATGTGTGCGGGACCCACGTGCTTCCTCTCGAGTGGAGACGGGTATGTCGGGGAACTTCTTGAGTTGCAGCAATGGTGTGAAGGACCCTTTGGAAGTTCCAGTGGTTAGACGAGATTAGCCTCGAGAAGCCTCAGCGGAAATGGGCCTCATCTCGCCTGGAGGGCAAAACCTCCTGGATTTTCTCGAGTTGCGGCAGGTGCTCTCGACTTACGACGGGGACCTCAGGGAACCGCTCTGGTGGCCTCAGGAAAGGCCAGTCCCCATGCGAGTTCCTCGGGGGCCTCTCGGGATTCCTCTCCCGTCGATGCCGGGGCCTAAGACCTTGTGTGGAGTCGGGGCCGGAACCTGAGGATTCCTCTCCAGTGCTGACATGGATCTTGGGGTACTTCTGGAGTCTCCCCAGGGGAGTCAGACCTCGTCTCGAATGCGGGCATGCACTTGCGCTTTCCTCCAGAGCGGTAGCAGCAGTGTCACGCAGTCCGCCGCGTGGATCAAAGGATCTATGGTTTTCCCTCGAGTCTTTCCCACGAGGCTTTCCCACGAGGCTTTCCCACAGGGCTGTCCCACGTGCACACGTGGTGGGAGTCGATCCTCGGCTTGAACGTCAAGGCAGTGCAGGGAAAACAGGTTCCTCTGGAATGGACTGACACATCTGGGGGACTCTTGGAATGGTGTCACGACCCTGGAGTACCTCTCGCCTTTCCTGTGGAGAGCGCCTCCTCTTGAGATGCGACGGGAACGCCGGGAATTCTTTCCCTACGAAACAGGGAAAGGATCCCTCATCTCGAGCTAGGAGGCGGAAACGGGGCTCCCCTGGATGTGTGCGGGACCCACGTGCTTCCTCTCGAGTGGAGACGGGTATGTCGGGGAACTTCTTGAGTTGCAGCAATGGTGTGAAGGACCCTTTGGAAGTTCCAGTGTTTAGACGAGATTAGCCTCGAGAAGCCTCAGCGGAAATGGGCCTCATCTCGCCTGGAGGGCAAAACCTCCTGGATTTTCTCGAGTTGCGGCAGGTGCTCTCGACTTACGACGGGGACCTCAGGGACCCGCTCTGGTGGCCTCAGGAAAGGCCAGTCCCCATGCGAGTTCCTCGGGGGCCTCTCGAGATTCCTCTCCCGTCGATGTAGGGGCCTAAGACCTTGTGTGGAGTCGGGGCCGGAACCTGAGGATTCCTCTCCAGTGCTGACATGGGTCTTGGGGTACTTCTGGAGTCTCCCCAGGGGAGTCAGTCCTCGTCTCGAATGCGGGCATGCACTTGCGCTTTCCTCCAGAGCGGTAGCAGCAGTGTCACGCAGTCCTCCGCGTGGATCAAAGGATCTATGGTTTTCCCTCGAGTCTTTCCCACGAGGCTTTCCCACGAGGCTTTCCCACAGGGCTGTCCCACGTGCACACGTGGTGGGAGTCGATCCTCGGCTTGAACGTCAAGGCAGTGCAGGGAAAACAGGTTCCTCTGGAATGGACTGACACATCTGGGGGACTCTTGGAATGGTGGCACGACCCTGGAGTTCCTCTCGCCTTTCCTGTGGAGAGCGCCTCCTCTTGAGATGCGACGGGAACGCCGGGAATTCTTTCCCTACGAAACAGGGAAAGGATCCCTCATCTCGAGCTAGGAGGCTGAAACAGGGCTCCCCTGGATGTGTGCGGGACCCCACGTGCTTCCTCTCGAGTGGAGACGGGTATGTCGGGGAACTTTTGAGTTGCAGCAAGGGTGTGAAGGACCCTTTGGAAGTTCCAGTGGTTAGACGTGATTAGCCTCGAGAAGCCTAAGCGGAAATGGGCCTCATCTCGCCTGGAGGGCAAAACCTCCTGGATTTTCTCGAGTTGCGGCAGGTGCTCTCGACTTATGACGGGGACCTCAGGGACCCGCTCTGGTGGCCTCAGGAAAGGCCAGTCCCCATGCGAGTTCCTCGGGGGCCTCTGGGGATTCCTCTCCCGTCGATGCCGGGGCCTAAGACCTTGTGTGGAGTCGGGGCCGGAACCTGAGGATTCCTCTCCAGTGCTGACATGGATCTTGGGGTACTTCTGGAGTCTCCCCAGGGGAGTCAGTCCTCGTCTCGAATGCGGGCATGCACTTGCGCTTTCCTCCAGAGCGGTAGCAGCAGTGTCACGCAGTCCGCCGCGTGGATCAAAGGATCTATGGTTTTCCCTCGAGTCTTTCCCACGAGGCTTTCCCACGAGGCTTTCCCACAGGGCTGTCTCACGTGCACACGTGGTGGGAGTCGATCCTCGGCTTGAACGTCAAGGCAATGCAGGGAAAACAGGTTCCTCTGGAATGGACTGACACATCTGGGGGTCTCTTGGAATGGTGCCACGACCCTGGAGTTCCTCTCGCCTTTCCTGTGGAGAGCGCCACCTCTTGAGATGCGACGGGAACGCCGGGAATTCTTTCCCTACGAAACAGGGAAAGGATCCCTCATCTCGAGCTAGGAGGCGGAAACGGGGCTCCCCTGGATGTGTGCGGGACCCCACGTGCTTCCTCTCGAGTGGAGACGGGTATGTCGCGGAACTGCTTCAGTTGTAGCAAGGGTGTGAAAGACCCTTTGGAAGTTCCAGTGGTTAGACGTGATTAGCCTCGAGAAGCCTCAGCGGAAATGGGCCTCATCTCGCCTGGAGGGCAAAACCTCCTGGATCTTCTCGAGTTGCGGCAGGTGCTCTCGACTTACGACGGGGACCTCAGGGACCCGCTCTGGTGGCCTCAGGAAAGGCCAGTCCCCATGCGAGTTCCTCGGGGGCCTCTCGGTATTCCTCTCCCGTCGATGCCGGGGCCTAAGACCTTGTGTGGAGTCGGGGCCGGAACCTGAGGATTCCTCTCCAGTGCTGACATGGATCTTGGGGTACTTCTGGAGTCTCCCCAGGGGAGTCAGTCCTCGTCTCGAATGCGGGCATGCACTTGCGCTTTTCTCCAGAGCGGTAGCAGCAGTGTCACGCAGTCCGCCGCGTGGATCAAAGGATCTATGGTTTTCCCTCGAGTCTTTCCCACGAGGCTTTCCCACGAGGCTTTCCCACAGGGCTGTCCCACGTGCACACGTGGTGGGAGTCGATCCTCGGCTTGAACGTCAAGGCAGTGCAGGGAAAACAGGTTCCTCTGGAATGGACTGACACCTCTGGGGGACTCTTGGAATGGTGGCACGACCCTGGAGTTCCTCTCGCCTTTCCTGTGGAGAGCGCCTCCTCTTGAGATGCGACGGGAACGCCGGGAATTCTTTCCCTACGAAACAGGGAAAGGATCCCTCATCTCGAGCTAGGGGGCGGAAACGGGGCTCCCCTGGATGTGTGCGGGACCCCACGTGCTTCCTCTCGAGTGGAGACGGGTATGTTGGGGAACTTCTTGAGTTGCAGCAAGGGTGTGAAGGACCCTTTGGAAGTTCCAGTGGTTAGACGTGATTAGCCTCGAGAAGCCTCAGCGGAAATGGGCCTCATCTCGTCTGAAGGGCAAAACCTCCTGGAATTTCTCGAGTTGCGGCAGGTGCTCTCGACTTACGACGGGGACCTCAGGGACCCGCTCTGGTGGCCTCAGGAAAGGCCAGTCCCCATGCGAGTTCCACGGGGGCCTCTCGGGATTCCTCTCCCTTCGATGCTGGGGCCTAAGACCTTGTGTGGAGTCGGGGCCGGAACCTGAGGATTCCTCTCCAGTGCTGACATGGATCTTGGGGTACTTCTGGAGTCTCCCCAGGGGAGTCAGTCTTCGTCTCGAATGCGGGCATGCACTTGCGCTTTCCTCCAGAGCGGTAGCAGCAGTGTCACGCAGTCCGCCGCGTGGATCAAAGGATCTATGGTTTTCCCTCGAGTCTTTCCCACGAGGCTTTCCCACGAGGCTTTCCCACAGGGCTGTCCCACGTGCACACGTGGTGGGAGTCGATCCTCGGCTTGAACGTCAAGGCAGTGCAGGGAAAACAGGTTCCTCTGGAATGGACTGACACATCTGGGGGACTCTTGGAATGGTGGCATGACCCTGGAGTTCCTCTTTCCTTTCCTGTGGAGAGTGCCTCCTCTTGAGATGCGACGGGAACGCCGGGAATTCTTACCCTACGAAACAGGGAAAGGATCCCTCATCTCGAGATAGGAGGCGGAAACGGGGCTCCCCTGGATGTGTGCGGGACACCACGTGCTTCCTCTCGAGTGCAGACGGGTATGTCGGGGAACTTCTTGAGTTGCAGCAAGGGTGTGAAGGACCCTTTGGAAGTTCCAGTGGTTAGACGTGATTAGCCTCGAGAAGCCTCAGCGGAAATGGGCCTCATCTGCCTGGAGGGCAAAACCTCCTGGATTTTCTCGAGTTGCGGCAGGTGCTCTCGACTTACGATGGGGACCTCAGGGACCCGCTCTGGTGGCCTCAGGAAAGGCCAGTCCCCATGCGAGTTCCACGGGGGCCTCTCGGGATTCCTCTCCCTTCGATGCTGGGGCCTAAGACCTTGTGTGGAGTCGGGGCCGGAACCTGAGGATTCCTCTCCATTGCTGACATGGATCTTGGGGTACTTCTGGAGTCTCCCCAGGGGAGTCAGTCCTCGTCTCGAATGCGGGCATGCACTTGCGCTTTCCTCCAGAGCGGTAGCAGCAGTGTCACGCAGTCCGCCACGTGGATCAAAGGATCTATGGTTTTCCCTCGAGTCTTTCCCACGAGGCTTTCCCACGAGGCTTTCCCACAGGGCTGTCCCACGTGCACACGTGGTGGGAGTCGATCCTCGGCTTGAACGTCAAGGCAGTGCAGGGAAAACAGGTTCCTCTGGAATGGACTGACACATCTGGGGGTCTCTTGGAATGGTGCCACGACCCTGGAGTTCCTCTCGCCTTTCCTGTGGAGAGCGCCACCTCTTGAGATGCGACGGGAACGCCGGGAATTCTTTCCCTACGAAACAGGGAAAGGATCCCTCATCTCGAGCTAGTAGGCGGAAACGGGGCTCCCCTGGATGTGTGCGGGACCCCACGTGCTTCCTCTCGAGTGGAGACGGGTATGTCGCGGAATTGCTTCAGTTGCAGCAAAGGTGTGAAGGACCCTTTGGAAGTTCCAGTGGTTAGACGTGATTAGCCTCGAGAAGCCTCAGCGGAAATGGGCCTCATCTCGCCTGGAGGGCAAAACCTCCTGGATTTTCTCGAGTTGCGGCAGGTGCTCACGACTTACGACGGGGACCTCAGGGACCCGCTCTGGTGGCCTCAGGAAAGGCCAGTCCCCATGCGAGTTCCTCGGGGGCCTCTCGGGATTCCTCTCCCGTCGATGCCGGGTCCTAAGACCTTGTGTGGAGTCGGGGCCGGAACCTGAGGATTCCTCTCCAGTGCTGACATGGATCTTGGGGTACTTCTGGAGTCTCCCCAGGGGAGTCAGTCCTCGTCTCGAATGCGGGCATGCACTTGCGCTTTCCTCCAGAGCGGTAGCAGCAGTGTCACGCAGTCCGCCGCGTGGATCAAAGGATCTATGGTTTTCCCTCGAGTCTTTCCCACGAGGCTTTCCCACGAGGCTTTCCCACAGGGCTGTCCCACGTGCACACGTGGTGGGAGTCGATCCTCGGCTTGAACGTCAAGGCAGTGCAGGGAAAACAGGTTCCTCTGGAATGGACTGACACATCTGGGGGACTCTTGGAATGGTGGCACGACCCTGGAGTTCCTCTCGCCTTTCCTGTGGAGAGCGCCTCCTCTGGAGATGCGACGGGAACGCCGGGAATTCTTTCCCTACGAAACAGGGAAAGGATCCCTCATCTCGAGCTAGGAGGCGGAAACGGGGCTCCCCTGGATGTGTGCGGGACCCCACGTGCTTCCTCTCGAGTGGAGACGGGTATGTCGGGGAACTTCTTGAGTTGCAGCAAGGGTGTGAAGGACCCTTTGGAAGTTCCAGTGGTTAGACGTGATTAGCCTCGAGAAGCCTCAGCGGAAATGGGCCTCATCTCGCCTGGAGGGCAAAACCTCCTGGATTTTCTCGAGCTGCGGCAGGTGCTCTCGACTTACGACGGGGACCTCAGGGGCCCGCTCTGGTGGCTTCAGGAAAGGCCAGTCCCCATGCCAGTTCCTCGGGGGCCTCTTGGCATTCCTCTCCCGTCGATGCCGGGGCCTAAGACCTTGTGTGGAGTCGGGGCCGGAACCTGAGGATTCCTCTCCAGTGCTGACATGGATCTTGGGGTACTTCTGGAGTCTCCCCAGGGGAGTCAGTCCTCGTCTCGAATGCGGGCATGCACTTGCGCTTTCCTCCAGAGAGGTAGCAGCAGTGTCACGCAGTCCGCCGCGTGGAACAAAGGATCTATGGTTTTCCCTCGAGTCTTTCCCACGAGGCTTTCCCACGAGGCTTTCCCACAGGGCTGTCCCACGTGCACACGTGGTGGGAGTCGATCCTCGGCTTGAACGTCAAGGCAGTGCAGGGAAAACATGTTCCTCTGGAATGGACTGACACATCTGGGGGACTCTTGGAATGGTGGCACGACCCTGGAGTCCTCTCGCCTTTCCTGTGGAGAGCGCCTCCTCTGGAGATGCGGCGGGAACGCCAGGATTTCTTTCCCTACGAAACAGGGAAAGGATCCCTCATCTCGAGCTAGGAGGCGGAAACGGGGCTCCCCTGGATGTGTGCGGGACCCCACGTGCTTCCTCTCGAGTGGAGACGGGTATGTCGCGGAACTGCTTCCGTTGCAGCAAGGGTGTGAAGGACCCTTTGGAAGTTCCAGTGGTTAGACGTGATTAGCCTCGAGAAGCCTTAGCGGAAATGGGCCTCATCTCGCCTGGAGGGCAAAACCTCCTGGATTTTCTCGAGTTGCGGCAGGTGCTCTCGACTTACGACGGGGACCTCAGGGACCCGCTCTGGTGGCCTCAGGAAAGGCCAGTCCCCATGCGAGTTCCTCGGGGGCCTCTCGGGATTCCTCTCCCGTCGATGCCGGGGCCTAAGACCTTGTGTGGAGTCGGGGCCGGAACCTGAGGATTCCTCTCCAGTGCTGACATGGATCTTGGGGTACTTCTGGAGTCTCCCCAGGGGAGTCAGTCCTCGTCTCGAATGCGGGCATGCACTTGCGCTTTCCTCCAGAGCGGTAGCAGCAGTGTCACGCAGTCCGCCGCGTGGATCAAAGGATCTATGGTTTTCCCTCGAGTCTTTCCCACGAGGCTTTCCCACGAGGCTTTCCCACAGGGCTGTCCCACGTGCACACGTGGTGGGAGTCGATCCTCGGCTTGAACGTCAAGGCAGTGCAGGGAAAACAGGTTCCTCTGGAATGGACTGACACATCTGGGGGACTCTTGGAATGGTGGCACGACCCTGGAGTTCCTCTCGCCTTTCCTGTGGAGAGCGCCTCCTCTGGAGATGCGACGGGAACGCCGGGAATTCTTTCCCTACGAAACAGGGAAAGGATTCCTCATCTCGAGCTAGGAGGCGGAAACGGGGCTCCCCTGGATGTGTGCGGGACCCCACGTGCTTCCTCTCGAGTGGAGACGGGTATGTCGGGGAACTTCTTGAGTTGCAGCAAGGGTGTGAAGGACCCTTTGGAAGTTCCAGTGGTTAGACGTGATTAGCCTCGAGAAGCCTCAGCGGAAATGGGCCTCATCTCCCCTGGAGGGCAAAACCTCCTGGATTTTCTCGAGTTGCGGCAGGTGCTCTCGACTTACGACGGGGAACTCAGGAACCCGCTCTGGTGGCCTCAGGAAAGGCCAGTCCCCATGCGAGTTCCTCGGGGGCCTCTCGGCATTCCTCTCCCGTCGATGCCGGGGCCTAAGACCTTGTGTGGAGTCGGGGCCGGAACCTGAGGATTCCTCTCCAGTGCTGACATGGATCTTGGGGTACTTCTGGAGTCTCCCCAGGGGAGTCAGTCCTCGTCTCGAATGCGGGCATGCACTTGCGCTTTCCTCCAGAGCGGTAGCAGCAGTGTCACGCAGTCCGCCGCGTGGATCAAAGGATCTATGGTTTTCCCTCGAGTCTTTCCCACGAGGCTTTCCCACGAGGCTTTCCCACAGGGCTGTACCACGTGCACACGTGGTGGGAGTCGATCCTCGGCTTGAACGTCAAGGCAGTGCAGGGAAAACAGGTTCCTCTGGAATGGACTGACACATCTGGGGGTCTCTTGGAATGGTGGCACGTCCCTGGAGTTCCTCTCGCCTTTCCTGTGGAGAGCGCCACCTCTTGAGATGCGACGGGAACCCCGGGAATTCTTTCCCTAAGAAACAGGGAAAGGATCCCTCATCTCGAGCTAGGAGGCGGAAACGGGGCTGCCCTGGATGTGTGCGGGACCTCACGTGCTTCCTCTCGAGTGGAGACGGGTATGTCGCGGAACTGCTTCAGTTGCAGCAAGGGTGTGAAGGACCCTTTGGAAGTTCCAGTGGTTAGACGTGATTAGCCTCGAGAAGCCTCATCGGAAATGGGCCTCATCTCGCCTGGAGGGCAAAACCTCCAGGATTTTCTCGAGTTGCGGCAGGTGCTCTCGACTTACGACGGGGACCTCAGGGACCCGCTATGGTGGCCTCAGGAAAGGCCAGTCCCCATGCGAGTTCCTCGGGGGCCTCTGGGCATTCCTCTCCCATCGATGCCGGGGCCTAAGACCTTGTGTGGAGTCGGGGCCGGAACCTGAGGATTCCTCTCCAGAGCTGACATGGATCTTGGGGTACTTCTGGAGTCTCCCCAGGGGAGTCAGTCCTCGTCTCGAATGCGGGCATGCACTTGCGCTTTCCTCCAGAGCGGTAGCAGCAGTGTCACGCAGTCCGCCGCGTGGATCAAAGGATCTATGGTTTTCCCTCGAGTCTTTCCCACGAGGCTTTCCCACGAGGCTTTCCCACAGGGCTGTCCCACGTGCACACGTGGTGGGAGTCGATCCTCGGCTTGAACGTCAAGGCAGTGCAGGGAAAACAGGTTCCTCTGGAATGGACTGACACATCTGGTGGACTCTTGGAATGGTGGCACGACCCTGGAGTTCCTCTCGCCTTTCCTGTGGAGAGCGCCTCCTCTGGAGATGCGACGGGAACGCCGGGAATTCTTTCCCTACGAAACAGGGAAAGGATCCCTCATCTCGAGCTAGGAGGCGGAAACGGGGCTCCCCTGGATGTGTGCGGGACCCCACGTGCTTCCTCTCGAGTGGAGACGGGTATGTCGCGGAACTGCTTCCGTTGCAGCAAGGGTGTGAAGGACCCTTTGGAAGTTCCAGTGGTTAGATGTGATTAGCCTCGAGAAGCCTCAGTGGAAATGGGCCTCATCTCGCCTGGAGGGCAAAACCTCCTGGATTTTCTCGAGTTGCGGCAGGTGCTCTCGACTTACGACGGGGACCTCAGGGACCCGCTCTGGTGGCCTCAGGAAAGGCCAGTCCCCATGCGAGTTCCTCGGGGGCCTCTCGGCATTCCTCTCCCGTCGATGCCGGGGACTAAGACCTTGTGTGGAGTGGGGGCCGGAACCTGAGGATTCCTCTCCAGAGCTGACATGGATCTTGGGGTACTTCTGGAGTCTTCCCAGGGGAGTCAGTCCTCGTCTCGAATGCGGGCATGCACTTGCGCTTTCCTCCAGAGCGGTAGAAGCAGTGTCACGCAGTCCGCCGCGTGGATCAAAGGATCTATGCTTTTCCCTCGAGTCTTTCCCACGAGGCTTTCCCACGAGGCTTTCCCACAGGGCTGTCCCACGTGCACACGTGGTGGGAGTCGATCCTCGGGTTGAACGTCAAGGCACTGCAGGGAAAACAGGTTCCTCTGGAATGGACTGAAACATCTGGGGGACTCTTGGAATGGTGGCACTACCCAGGAGTTCCTTTCGCCTTTCCTGTGGAGAGCGCCACCTCTTGAGATGCGACGGGAACGCCGGGAATTCTTTCCCTACGAAACAGGGAAAGGATCCCTCATCTCGAGCTAGGAGCCGGAAACGGGGCTCACCTGGATGTGTGCGGGACCCCACGTGCTTCCTCTCGAGTGGAGACGGGTATGTCGCGGAACTGCTTCCGTTGCAGCAAGGGTGTGAAGGACCCTTTGGAAGTTCCAGTGGTTAGATGTGATTAGCCTCGAGAAGCCTCAGTGGAAATGGGCCTCATCTCGCCTGGAGGGCAAAACCTCCTGGATTTTCTCGAGTTGCGGCAGGTGCTCTCGACTTATGACGGGGACCTCAGGGACCCGCTCTGGTTTCCTCAGGAAAGGCTAGTCCCCATGCGAGTTCCTCGGGGGCCTCTCGGGATTCTTCTCCCGTCGATGCCGGGGCCTAAGACCTTGTGTGGAGTCGGGGCCGGAACCTGAGGATTCCTCTCCAGAGCTGACATGGATCTTGGGGTACTTCTGGAGTCTCCCCAGGGGAGTCAGTCCTCGTCTCGAATGCGGGCATGCACTTGCGCTTTCCTCCAGAGCGGTAGCAGCAGTGTCACGCAGTCCGCCGCGTGGATCAAACGATCTATGGTTTTCCCTCGAGTCTTTCCCACGAGGCTTTCCCACGAGGCTTTCCCACAGGGCTGTCCCACGTGCACACGTGGTGGGAGTCGATCCTCGGCTTGAACGTCAAGGCAGTGCAGGGAAAACAGGTTCCTCTGGAATGGACTGACACATCTGGTGGACTCTTGGAATGGTGGCACGACCCTGGAGTTCCTCTCGCCTTTCCTGTGGAGAGCGCCACCTCTTGAGATGCGACGGGAACGCCGGGAATTCTTTCCCTACGAAACAGGGAAAGGATCCCTCATCTCGAGCTAGGAGGCGGAAACGGGGCTCCCCTGGATGTGTGCGGGACCCAACGTGCTTCCTCTCGAGTGGAGACGGGTATGTCGCGGAACTGCTTCCGTTGCAGCAAGGGTGTGAAGGACCCTTTGGAAGTTCCAGTGGTTAGATGTGATTAGCCTCGAGAAGCCTCAGCGGAAATGGGCCTCATTTCGCCTGGAGGGCAAAACCTCCTGGATTTTCTCGAGTTGCGGCAGGTGCTCTCGACTTACGACGGGGACCTCAGGGACCCGCTCTGGTGGCCTCAGGAAAGGCCAGTCCCCATGCGAGTTCCTCGGGGGCCTCTCGGCATTCCTCTCCCGTCGATGCCGGGGACTAAGACCTTGTGTGGAGTCGGGGCCGGAACCTGAGGATTCCTCTCCAGAGCTGACATGGATCTTGGGGTACTTCTGGAGTCTCCCCAGGGGAGTCAGTCCTCGTCTCGAATGCGGGCATGCACTTGCGCTTTCCTCCAGAGCGGTAGAAGCAGTGTCACGCAGTCCGCCGCGTGGATCAAAGGATCTATGCTTTTCCCTCGAGTCTTTCCCACGAGGCTTTCCCACGAGGCTTTCCCACAGGGCTGTCCCACGTGCACACGTGGTGGGAGTCGATCCTCGGGTTGAACGTCAAGGCAGTGCAGGGAAAACAGGTTCCTCTGGAATGGACTGACACATCTGGGGGACTCTTGGAATGGTGGCACGACCCTGGAGTTCCTCTCGCCTTTCCTGTGGAGAGCGCCACCTCTTGAGATGCGACGGGAACGCCGGGAATTCTTTCCCTACGAAACAGGGAAAGGATCCCTCATCTCGAGCTAGGAGCCGGAAACGGGGCTCACCTGGATGTGTGCGGGACCCCACGTGCTTCCTCTCGAGTGGAGACGGGTATGTCGCGGAACTGCTTCAGTTGCAGCAAGGGTGTGAAGGACCCTTTGGAAGTTCCAGTGGTTAGATTTGATTAGCCTCGAGAAGCCTCAGTGGAAATGGGCCTCATCTCGCCTGGAGGGCAAAACCTCCTGGATTTTCTCGAGTTGCGGCAGGTGCTCTCGACTTACGACGCTTGACCTCAGGGACCCGCTCTGGTGGCCTCAGGAAAGGCCAGTCCCCATGCGAGTTCCTCGGGGGCCTCTCGGCATTCCTCTCCCGTCGATGCCGGGGCCTAAGACCTTTTGTGGAGTCGGGGCCGGAACCTGAGGATTCCTCTCCAGTGCTGACATGGATCTTGGGGTACTTCTGGAGTCTCCCCAGGGGAGTCAGTCCTCATCTCGAATGCGGGCATGCACTTGCGCTTTCCTCCAGAGCGGTAGCTGCAGTGTCACGCAGTCCGCCACGTGGATCAAAGGATCTATGGTTTTCCCTCGAGTCTTTCCCACGAGGCTTTCCCACGAGGCTTTCCCACAGGGCTGTCCCACGTGCACACGTGGTGGGAGTCGATCCTCGGCTTGAACGTCAAGGTAGTGCAGGGAAAACAGGTTCCTCTGGAATGGACTGACACATCTGGGGGTCTCTTGGAATGGTGGCACGACCCTGGAGTTCCTCTCGCCTTTCCTGTGGAGAGCGCCACCTCTTGAGATTCGACGGGAACGCCGGGAATTCTTTCCCTACGAAACAGGGAAAGGATCCCTCATCTCGAGCTAGGAGGCGGAAACGGGGCTGCCCTGGATGTGTGCGGGACCCCACGTGCTTCCTCTCGAGTGGAGACGGGTATGTCGCGGAACTGCTTCAGTTGCAGCAAGGGTGTGAAGGACCCTTTGGAAGTTCCAGTGTTTTGACGTGATTAGCCTCGAGAAGCCTCAGCGGAAATGGGCCTCATCTCGCCTGGAGGGCAAAACCTCCTGGATTTTATCGAGTTGCGGCAGGTGCTCTCGACTTATGACGAGGACCTCAGGGACCCGCTCTGGTGGCCTCAGGAAAGGCCAGTCCCCATGCGAGTTCCTCCGGGGCCTCTCGGCATTCCTCTCCCGTCGATGCCGGGGCCTAAGACCTTGTGTGGAGTCGGGGCCGGAACCTGAGGATTCCTCTCCAGTGCTGACATGGATCTTAGGGTACTTCTGGAGTCTCCCCCGGAGGGTCAGTCCTCGTCTCGAATGCGGGCATGCACTTGCGCTTTCCTCCAGAGCGGTAGCAGCAGTGTCACGCAGTCCGCCGCGTGGATCAAAGGATCTATGGTTTTCCCTCGAGTCTTTCCCACGAGGCTTTCCCACGAGGCTTTCCCACAGGGCTGTCCCACGTGCACACGTGGTGGGAGTCGATCCTCGGCTTGAACGTCAAGGCAGTGCAGGGAAAACAGGTTCCTCTGGAATGGACTCACACATCTGGGGACTCTTGGAATGGTGGCACGACCCTGGAGTTCCTCTCGCCTTTCCTGTGGAGAGCGCCTCCTCTTGAGATGCGACGGGAACGCCGGGAATTCTTTCCCTACGAAACAGGGAAAGGATCCCTCATCTCGAGCTAGGAGGCGGAAACGGGGCTCACCTGGATGTGTGCGGGACCCCACGTGCTTCCTCTCGAGTGGAGACGGGTATGTCGCGGAACTGCTTCAGTTGCAGCAAGGGTGTGAAGGACCCTTTGGAAGTTCCAGTGGTTAGACGTGATTAGCCTCGAGAAGCCTCAGCGGAAATTGGCCTCATCTCGCCTGGAGGGTAAAACCTCCTGGATTTTCTCGAGTTGCGGCAGGTGCTCTCGACTTATGACGCGGACATCAGGGACCCGCTCTGGTGGCCTCAGGAAAGGCCAGTCCCCATGCGAGTTCCTCGGGGGCCTCTGGTGATTCCTCTCCCGACGATGCCGGGGCCTAAGACCTTGTGTGGAGTCGGGGCCGGAATCTGAGGATTCCTCTCCAGTGCTGACATGGATCTTGGGGTACTTCTGGAGTCTCCCCAGGGGAGTCAGTCCTCGACTCGAATGCGGGCATGCACTTGCGCTTTCCTCCAGAGCGGTAGCAGCAGTGTCACGCAGTCCGCCGCGTGGATCAAAGGATCTATGGTTTTCCCTCGAGTCTTTCCCACGAGGCTTTCCCACGAGGCTTTCCCACAGGGCTGTCCCACGTGCACACGTGTTGGGAGTCGATCCTCGGGTTGAACGTCAAGGCAGTGCAGGGAAAACAGGTTCCTCTGGAATGGACTGACACATCTGGGGGTCTCTTGGAATGGTGGCACGACCCTGGAGTTCCTCTCGCCTTTCCTGTGGAGAGCGCCTCCTCTTGAGATGCGACGGGAACGCCGGGAATTCTTTCCCTACGAAACAGGGAAAGGATCCCTCATTTCGAGCTAGGAGGCGGAAACGGGGCTGCCCTGGATGTGTGCGGGACCCCACGTGCTTCCTCTCGAGTGGAGACGGGTATGTCGCGGAACTGCTTCAGTTGCAGCAAGGGTGTGAAGGACCCTTTGGAAGTTCCAGTGTTTAGACGTGATTAGCCTCGAGAAGCCTCAGCGGAAATGGGCCTCATCTCGCCTGGAGGGCAAAACCTCCTGGATTTTCTCGAGTTGCGGCAGGTGCTCTCGCCTTACGACGGGGACCTCAGGGTCACGCTCTGGTGGCCTCAGGAAAGGCCAGTCCCCATGCGAGTTCCTCGGGGGCCTCTCGGCATTCCTCTCCCGTCGATGCCGGGGCCTAAGACCTTGTGTGGAGTCGGGGCCGGAACCTGAGGATTCCTCTCCAGAGATGACATGGATCTTGGGGTACTTCTGGAGTCTCCCCAGGAGAGTCAGTCCTCGTCTCGAATGCGGGCATGCACTTGCGCTTTCCTCCAGAGCGGTAGCAGCAGTGTCACGTAGTCCGCCGCGTGGATCAAAGGATCTATGGTTTTCCCTCGAGTCTTTCCCACGAGGCTTTCCCACGAGGCTTTCCCACAGGGCTGTCCCACGTGCACACGTGGTGGGAGTCGATCCTCGGCTTGAACGTCAAGGCAGTGCAGGGAAAACAGGTTCCTCTGGAATGGACTGACACATCTGGGGGTCTCTTGGAATGGTGGCACTACCCTGGAGTTCCTCTCGCCTTTCCTGTGGAGAGCGCCTCCTCTTGAGATGCGACGGGAACGCCGGGAATTCTTTCCCTACGAAACAGGGAAAGGATCCCTCATCTCGAGCTAGGAGGCGGAAACGGGGCTGCCCTGGATGTGTGCGGGACCCCACGTGCTTCCTCTCGAGTGGAGACGGGTATGTCGCGGAACTGCTTCAGTTGCAGCAAGGGTGTGAAAGACCCTTTGGAATTTCCAGTGGTTAGACGTGATTAGCCTCGAGAAGCCTCAGCGGAAATGGGCCTCATCTCGCCTGAAGGGCAAAACCTCCTGGATTTTCTCGAGTTGCGGCAGGTGCTCTCGACTTACGACGGGGACCTCAGGGACCCGCTCTGGTGGCCTCAGGAAAGGCCAGTCCCCATGCGAGTTCCTCGGGGGCCTCTCGGCATTCCTCTCCCGTCGATGCCGGCGCCTAAGACCTTGTGTGGAGTCGGGGCCGGAACGTGAGGATTCCTCTCCAGTGCTGACATGGATCTTGGGGTACTTCTGGAGTCTCCCCAGGGGAGTCAGTCCTCATCTCGAATGCGGGCATGCACTTGCGCTTTCCTCCAGGGCGGTAGCAGCAGTGTCACGCAGTCCGCCGCGTGGATCAAAGGATCTATGGTTTTCCCTCGAGTCTTTCCCACGAGGCTTTCCCACGAGGCTTTCCCACAGGGCTGTCCCACGTGCACACGTGGTGGGAGTCGATCCTCGGCTTGAAAGTCAAGGCAGTGCAGGGAAAACAGGTTCCTCTGGAATGGACTGACACATCTGGGGGTCTCTTGGTATGGTGGCACGACCCTGGAGTTCCTCTCGCCTTTCCTGTGGAGAGCGCCTCCTCTTGAGATGCGACGGGAACGCCGGGAATTCTTTCCCTACGAAACAGGGAAAGGATCCCTCATCTCGAGCTAGGAGGCGGAAACGGGGCTGCCCTGGATGTGTGCGGGACCCCACGTGCTTCCTCTCGAGTGGAGACGGGTATGTCGCGGAACTGCTTCAGTTACAGCAAGGGTGTGAAGGACCCTTTGGAAGTTCCAGTGTTTAGACGTGATTAGCCTCGAGAAGCCTCAGCGGAAATGGGCCTCATCTCGCCTGGAGGGCAAAACCTCCTGGATTTTCTCGAGTTGCTGCAGGTGCTCTCGACTTACGACGGGGACCTCAGGGACCCGCTCTGGTGGCCTCAGGAAAGGCCAGTCCCCATGCGAGTTCCTCGGGGGCCTCTCGGCATTCCTCTCCCGTCGATGCCGGCGCCTAAGACCTTGTGTGGAGTCGGGGCCGGAACGTGAGGATTCCTCTCCAGTGCTGACATGGATCTTGGGGTACTTCTGGAGTCTCCCCAGGGGAGTCAGTCCTCATCTCGAATGCGGGCATGCACTTGCGCTTTCCTCCAGAGCGGTAGCAGCAGTGTCACGCAGTCCGCCGCGTGGATCAAAGGATCTATGGTTTCCCTCGAGTCTTTCCCACGAGGCTTTCCCACGAGGCTTTCCCACAGGGCTGTCCCACGTGCACACGTGGTGGGAGTCGATCCTCGGCTTGAAAGTCAAGGCAGTGCAGGGAAAACAGGTTCCTCTGGAATGGACTGACACATCTGGGGGTCTCTTGGAATGGTGGCACGACCCTGGAGTTCCTCTCGCCTTTCCTGTGGAGAGCGCCTCCTCTTGAGATGCGACGGGAACGCCGGGAATTCTTTCCCTACGAAACAGGGAAAGGATCCCTCATCTCGAGCTAGGAGGCGGAAACTGGGCTGCCCTGGATGTGTGCGGGACCCCTCGTGCTTCCTCTCGAGTGGAGACGGGTATGTCGCGGAACTGCTTCAGTTGCAGCAAGGGTGTGAAAGACCCTTTGGAAGTTCCAGTGGTTAGACGTGATTAGCTTCGAGAAGCCTCAGCGGAAATGGGCCTCATCTCGCCTGGAGGGCAAAACCTCCTGGATTTTCTCGAGTTGCGGCAGGTGCTCTCGACTTACGACGGGGACCTCAGGGACCCGCTCTGGTGGCCTCAGGAAAGGCCAGTCCCCATGCTAGTTCCCCGGGGGCCTCTCGGGATTCCTCTCCCGTCGATGCCGGGGCCTAAGACCTTGTGTGGAGTCGGGGCCGGAACCTGAGGATTGCTCTCCAGTGCTGACATGGATCTTGGGGTACTTCTGGAGTCTCCCCAGGGGAGTCAGTCCTCGTCTCGAATGCGGGCATGCACTTGCGCTTTCCTCCAGAGCGGTAGCAGCAGTGTCACGCAGTCCGCCGCGTGGATCAAAGGATCTATGGTTTTCCCTCGAGTCTTTCCCACGAGGCTTTCCCACGAGGCTTTCCCACAGGGCTGTCCCACGTGCACACGTGGTGGGAGTCGATCCTCGGCTTGAACGTCAAGGCAGTGCAGGGAAAACAGGTTCCTCTGGAATGGACTGACACATCTGGGGGACTCTTGGAATGGTGGCACGACCCTGGAGTTCCTCTCGCCTTTCCTGTGGAGAGCGCCACCTCTTGAGATGCGACGGGAACGCCGGGAATTCTTTCCCTACGAAACAGGGAAAGGATCCCTCATCTCGAGCTAGGAGGCGGAAACGGGGCTCCCCTGGATGTGTGCGGGACCCAACGTGCTTCCTCTCGAGTGGAGACGGGTATGTCGCGGAACTGCTTCCGTTGCAGCAAGGGTGTGAAGGACCCTTTGGAAGTTCCAGTGGTTAGATGTGATTAGCCTCGAGAAGCCTCAGCGGAAATGGGCCTCATTTCGCCTGGAGGGCAAAACCTCCTGGATTTTCTCGAGTTGCGGCAGGTGCTCTCGACTTACGACGGGGACCTCAGGGACCCGCTCTGGTGGCCTCAGGAAAGGCCAGTCCCCATGCGAGTTCCTCGGGGGCCTCTCGGCATTCCTCTCCCGTCGATGCCGGGGACTAAGACCTTGTGTGGAGTCGGGGCCGGAACCTGAGGATTCCTCTCCAGAGCTGACATGGATCTTGGGGTACTTCTGGAGTCTCCCCAGGGGAGTCAGTCCTCGTCTCGAATGCGGGCATGCACTTGCGCTTTCCTCCAGAGCGGTAGAAGCAGTGTCACGCAGTCCGCCGCGTGGATCAAAGGATCTATGCTTTTCCCTCGAGTCTTTCCCACGAGGCTTTCCCACGAGGCTTTCCCACAGGGCTGTCCCACGTGCACACGTGGTGGGAGTCGATCCTCGGGTTGAACGTCAAGGCAGTGCAGGGAAAACAGGTTCCTCTGGAATGGACTGACACATCTGGGGGACTCTTGGAATGGTGGCACGACCCTGGAGTTCCTCTCGCCTTTCCTGTGGAGAGCGCCACCTCTTGAGATGCGACGGGAACGCCGGGAATTCTTTCCCTACGAAACAGGGAAAGGATCCCTCATCTCGAGCTAGGAGCCGGAAACGGGGCTCACCTGGATGTGTGCGGGACCCCACGTGCTTCCTCTCGAGTGGAGACGGGTATGTCGCGGAACTGCTTCCGTTGCAGCAAGGGTGTGAAGGACCCTTTGGAAGTTCCAGTGGTTAGATTTGATTAGCCTCGAGAAGCCTCAGTGGACATGGGCCTCATCTCGCCTGGAGGGCAAAACCTCCTGGATTTTCTCGAGTTGCGGCAGGTGCTCTCGACTTACGACGCTTGACCTCAGGGACCCGCTCTGGTGGCCTCAGGAAAGGCCAGTCCCCATGCGAGTTCCTCGGGGGCCTCTCGGCATTCCTCTCCCTTCAATGCTGGGGCCTAAGACCTTTTGTGGAGTCGGGGCCGGAACCTGAGGATTCCTCTCCAGTGCTGACATGGATCTTGGGGTACTTCTGGAGTCTCCCCAGGGGAGTCAGTCCTCATCTCGAATGCGGGCATGCACTTGCGCTTTCCTCCAGAGCGGTAGCTGCAGTGTCACGCAGTCCGCCACGTGGATCAAAGGATCTATGGTTTTCCCTCGAGTCTTTCCCACGAGGCTTTCCCACGAGGCTTTCCCACAGGGCTGTCCCACGTGCACACGTGGTGGGAGTCGATCCTCGGCTTGAACGTCAAGGTAGTGCAGGGAAAACAGGTTCCTCTGGAATGGACTGACACATCTGGGGGTCTCTTGGAATGGTGGCACGACCCTGGAGTTCCTCTCGCCTTTCCTGTGGAGAGCGCCACCTCTTGAGATTCGACGGGAACGCCGGGAATTCTTTCCCTACGAAACAGGGAAAGGATCCCTCATCTCGAGCTAGGAGGCGGAAACGGGGCTGCCCTGGATGTGTGCGGGACCCCACGTGCTTCCTCTCGAGTGGAGACGGGTATGTCGCGGAACTGCTTCAGTTGCAGCAAGGGTGTGAAGGACCCTTTGGAAGTTCCAGTGTTTTGACGTGATTAGCCTCGAGAAGCCTCAGCGGAAATGGGCCTCATCTCGCCTGGAGGGCAAAACCTCCTGGATTTTATCGAGTTGCGGCAGGTGCTCTCGACTTATGACGAGGACCTCAGGGACCCGCTCTGGTGGCCTCAGGAAAGGCCAGTCCCCATGCGAGTTCCTCCGGGGCCTCTCGGCATTCCTCTCCCGTCGATGCCGGGGCCTAAGACCTTGTGTGGAGTCGGGGCCGGAACCTGAGGATTCCTCTCCAGTGCTGACATGGATCTTAGGGTACTTCTGGAGTCTCCCCCGGAGGGTCAGTCCTCGTCTCGAATGCGGGCATGCACTTGCGCTTTCCTCCAGAGCGGTAGCAGCAGTGTCACGCAGTCCGCCGCGTGGATCAAAGGATCTATGGTTTTCCCTCGAGTCTTTCCCACGAGGCTTTCCCACGAGGCTTTCCCACAGGGCTGTCCCACGTGCACACGTGGTGGGAGTCGATCCTCGGCTTGAACGTCAAGGCAGTGCAGGGAAAACAGGTTCCTCTGGAATGGACTCACACATCTGGGGACTCTTGGAATGGTGGCACGACCCTGGAGTTCCTCTCGCCTTTCCTGTGGAGAGCGCCTCCTCTTGAGATGCGACGGGAACGCCGGGAATTCTTTCCCTACGAAACAGGGAAAGGATCCCTCATCTCGAGCTAGGAGGCGGAAACGGGGCTCACCTGGATGTGTGCGGGACCCCACGTGCTTCCTCTCGAGTGGAGACGGGTATGTCGCGGAACTGCTTCAGTTGCAGCAAGGGTGTGAAGGACCCTTTGGAAGTTCCAGTGGTTAGACGTGATTAGCCTCGAGAAGCCTCAGCGGAAATGGGCCTCATCTCGCCTGGAGGGTAAAACCTCCTGGATTTTCTCCAGTTGCGGCAGGTGCTCTCGACTTATGACGCGGACATCAGGGACCCGCTCTGGTGGCCTCAGGAAAGGCCAGTCCCCATGCGAGTTCCTCGGGGGCCTCTGGGGATTCCTCTCCCGACGATGCCGGGGCCTAAGACCTTGTGTGGAGTCGGGGCCGGAATCTGAGGATTCCTCTCCAGTGCTGACATGGATCTTGGGGTACTTCTGGAGTCTCCCCAGGGGAGTCAGTCCTCGACTCGAATGCGGGCATGCACTTGCGCTTTCCTCCAGAGCGGTAGCAGCAGTGTCACGCAGTCCGCCGCGTGGATCAAAGGATCTATGGTTTTCCCTCGAGTCTTTCCCACGAGGCTTTCCCACGAGGCTTTCCCACAGGGCTGTCCCACGTGCACACGTGTTGGGAGTCGATCCTCGGGTTGAACGTCAAGGCAGTGCAGGGAAAACAGGTTCCTCTGGAATGGACTGACACATCTGGGGGTCTCTTGGAATGGTGGCACGACCCTGGAGTTCCTCTCGCCTTTCCTGTGGAGAGCGCCTCCTCTTGAGATGCGACGGGAACGCCGGGAATTCTTTCCCTACGAAACAGGGAAAGGATCCCTCATTTCGAGCTAGGAGGCGGAAACGGGGCTGCCCTGGATGTGTGCGGGACCCCACGTGCTTCCTCTCGAGTGGAGACGGGTATGTCGCGGAACTGCTTCAGTTGCAGCAAGGGTGTGAAGGACCCTTTGGAAGTTCCAGTGTTTAGACGTGATTAGCCTCGAGAAGCCTCAGCGGAAATGGGCCTCATCTCGCCTGGAGGGCAAAACCTCCTGGATTTTCTCGAGTTGCGGCAGGTGCTCTCGCCTTACGACGGGGACCTCAGGGTCACGCTCTGGTGGCCTCAGGAAAGGCCAGTCCCCATGCGAGTTCCTCGGGGGCCTCTCGGCATTCCTCTCCCGTCGATGCCGGGGCCTAAGACCTTGTGTGGAGTCGGGGCCGGAACCTGAGGATTCCTCTCCAGAGATGACATGGATCTTGGGGTACTTCTGGAGTCTCCCCAGGAGAGTCAGTCCTCGTCTCGAATGCGGGCATGCACTTGCGCTTTCCTCCAGAGCGGTAGCAGCAGTGTCACGTAGTCCGCCGCGTGGATCAAAGGATCTATGGTTTTCCCTCGAGTCTTTCCCACGAGGCTTTCCCACGAGGCTTTCCCACAGGGCTGTCCCACGTGCACACGTGGTGGGAGTCGATCCTCGGCTTGAACGTCAAGGCAGTGCAGGGAAAACAGGTTCCTCTGGAATGGACTGACACATCTGGGGGTCTCTTGGAATGGTGGCACTACCCTGGAGTTCCTCTCGCCTTTCCTGTGGAGAGCGCCTCCTCTTGAGATGCGACGGGAACGCCGGGAATTCTTTCCCTACGAAACAGGGAAAGGATCCCTCATCTCGAGCTAGGAGGCGGAAACGGGGCTGCCCTGGATGTGTGCGGGACCCCACGTGCTTCCTCTCGAGTGGAGACGGGTATGTCGCGGAACTGCTTCAGTTGCAGCAAGGGTGTGAAAGACCCTTTGGAAGTTCCAGTGGTTAGACGTGATTAGCCTCGAGAAGCCTCAGCGGAAATGGGCCTCATCTCGCCTGGAGGGCAAAACCTCCTGGATTTTCTCGAGTTGCGGCAGGTGCTCTCGACTTACGACGGGGACCTCAGGGACCCGCTCTGGTGGCCTCAGGAAAGGCCAGTCCCCATGCGAGTTCCTCGGGGGCCTCTCGGCATTCCTCTCCCGTCGATGCCGGCGCCTAAGACCTTGTGTGGAGTCGGGGCCGGAACGTGAGGATTCCTCTCCAGTGCTGACATGGATCTTGGGGTACTTCTGGAGTCTCCCCAGGGGAGTCAGTCCTCATCTCGAATGCGGGCATGCACTTGCGCTTTCCTCCAGGGCGGTAGCAGCAGTGTCACGCAGTCCGCCGCGTGGATCAAAGGATCTATGGTTTTCCCTCGAGTCTTTCCCACGAGGCTTTCCCACGAGGCTTTCCCACAGGGCTGTCCCACGTGCACACGTGGTGGGAGTCGATCCTCGGCTTGAAAGTCAAGGCAGTGCAGGGAAAACAGGTTCCTCTGGAATGGACTGACACATCTGGGGGTCTCTTGGTATGGTGGCACGACCCTGGAGTTCCTCTCGCCTTTCCTGTGGAGAGCGCCTCCTCTTGAGATGCGACGGGAACGCCGGGAATTCTTTCCCTACGAAACAGGGAAAGGATCCCTCATCTCGAGCTAGGAGGCGGAAACGGGGCTGCCCTGGATGTGTGCGGGACCCCACGTGCTTCCTCTCGAGTGGAGACGGGTATGTCGCGGAACTGCTTCAGTTACAGCAAGGGTGTGAAGGACCCTTTGGAAGTTCCAGTGTTTAGACGTGATTAGCCTCGAGAAGCCTCAGCGGAAATGGGCCTCATCTCGCCTGGAGGGCAAAACCTCCTGGATTTTCTCGAGTTGCTGCAGGTGCTCTCGACTTACGACGGGGACCTCAGGGACCCGCTCTGGTGGCCTCAGGAAAGGCCAGTCCCCATGCGAGTTCCTCGGGGGCCTCTCGGCATTCCTCTCCCGTCGATGCCGGCGCCTAAGACCTTGTGTGGAGTCGGGGCCGGAACGTGAGGATTCCTCTCCAGTGCTGACATGGATCTTGGGGTACTTCTGGAGTCTCCCCAGGGGAGTCAGTCCTCATCTCGAATGCGGGCATGCACTTGCGCTTTCCTCCAGAGCGGTAGCAGCAGTGTCACGCAGTCCGCCGCGTGGATCAAAGGATCTATGGTTTTCCCTCGAGTCTTTCCCACGAGGCTTTCCCACGAGGCTTTCCCACAGGGCTGTCCCACGTGCACACGTGGTGGGAGTCGATCCTCGGTTTGAACGTCAAGGCAGTGCAGGGAAAACAGGTTCCTCTGGAATGGACTGACACATCTGGGGGTCTCTTGGAATGGTGGCACGACCCTGGAGTTCCTCTCCCCTTTCCTGTGGAGAGCGCCACCTCTTGAGATGCGACGGGAACGCCGGGAATTCTTTCCCTAGGAAACAGGGAAAGGATCCCTCATCTCGAGCTAGGAGGCGGAAACGGGGCTCCCCTGGATGTGTGCGGGACCCCACGTGCTTCCTCTCGAGTGGAGACGGGTATGTCGCGGAACTGCTTCAGTTGCAGCAAGGGTGTGAAGGACCCTTTGGAAGTTCCAGTGGTTAGACGTGATTAGCCTCGAGAAGCCTCAGCGGAAATGGGCCTCATTTCGCCTGGAGGGCAAAACCTCCTGGATTTTCTCGAGTTGCGGCAGGTGCTCTCGACTTATGACGGGGACCTCAGGGACCCGCTCTGGTGGCCTCAGGAAAGGCCAGTCCCCATGCGAGTTCCTCGGGGGCCTCTCGGGATTCCTCTCCCGTCGATGCCGGGGCCTAAGACCTTGTGTGGAGTCGGGGCCGGAACCTGAGGATTCCTCTCCAGGGCTGACATGGATCTTCGGGTACTTCTGGAGTCTCCCCAGGGGAGTCAGTCCTCGTCTCGAATGCGGGCATGCACTTGCGCTTTCCTCCAGAGCGGTAGCAGCATTGTCACGCAGTCCGCCGCGTGGATCAAAGGATCTATGGTTTTCCCTCGAGTCTTTCCCACGAGGCTTTCCCACGAGGCTTTCCCACAGGGCTGTCCCACGTGCACACGTGGTGGGAGTCGATCCTCGGCTTGAACGTCAAGGCAGTGCAGGGAAAACAGGTTCCTCTGGAATGGACTGACACATCTGGGGGTCTCTTGGAATGGTGGCACTACCCTGGAGTTCCTCTCGCCTTTCCTGTGGAGAGCGCCTCCTCTTGAGATGCGACGGGAACGCCGGGAATTCTTTCCCTACGAAACAGGGAAAGGATCCCTCATCTCGAGCTAGGAGGCGGAAACGGGGCTGCCCTGGATGTGTGCGGGACCCCACGTGCTTCCTCTCGAGTGGAGACGGGTATGTCGCGGAACTGCTTCAGTTGCAGCAAGGGTGTGAAAGACCCTTTGGAAGTTCCAGTGGTTAGACGTGATTAGCCTCGAGAAGCCTCAGCGGAAATGGGCCTCATCTCGCCTGGAGGGCAAAACCTCCTGGATTTTCTCGAGTTGCGGCAGGTGCTCTCGACTTACGACGGGGACCTCAGGGACCCGCTCTGGTGGCCTCAGGAAAGGCCAGTCCCCATGCGAGTTCCTCGGGGGCCTCTCGGCATTCCTCTCCCGTCGATGCCGGCGCCTAAGACCTTGTGTGGAGTCGGGGCCGGAACGTGAGGATTCCTCTCCAGTGCTGACATGGATCTTGGGGTACTTCTGGAGTCTCCCCAGGGGAGTCAGTCCTCATCTCGAATGCGGGCATGCACTTGCGCTTTCCTCCAGGGCGGTAGCAGCAGTGTCACGCAGTCCGCCGCGTGGATCAAAGGATCTATGGTTTTCCCTCGAGTCTTTCCCACGAGGCTTTCCCACGAGGCTTTCCCACAGGGCTGTCCCACGTGCACACGTGGTGGGAGTCGATCCTCGGCTTGAAAGTCAAGGCAGTGCAGGGAAAACAGGTTCCTCTGGAATGGACTGACACATCTGGGGGTCTCTTGGTATGGTGGCACGACCCTGGAGTTCCTCTCGCCTTTCCTGTGGAGAGCGCCTCCTCTTGAGGTGCGACGGGAACGCCGGGAATTCTTTCCCTACGAAACAGGGAAAGGATCCCTCATCTCGAGCTAGGAGGCGGAAACGGGGCTGCCCTGGATGTGTGCGGGACCCCACGTGCTTCCTCTCGAGTGGAGACGGGTATGTCGCGGAACTGCTTCAGTTACAGCAAGGGTGTGAAGGACCCTTTGGAAGTTCCAGTGTTTAGACGTGATCAGCCTCGAGAAGCCTCAGCGGAAATGGGCCTCATCTCGCCTGGAGGGCAAAACCTCCTGGATTTTCTCGAGTTGCTGCAGGTGCTCTCGACTTACGACGGGGACCTCAGGGACCCGCTCTGGTGGCCTCAGGAAAGGCCAGTCCCCATGCGAGTTCCTCGGGGGCCTCTCGGCATTCCTCTCCCGTCGATGCCGGCGCCTAAGACCTTGTGTGGAGTCGGGGCCGGAACGTGAGGATTCCTCTCCAGTGCTGACATGGATCTTGGGGTACTTCTGGAGTCTCCCCAGGGGAGTCAGTCCTCATCTCGAATGCGGGCATGCACTTGCGCTTTCCTCCAGAGCGGTAGCAGCAGTGTCACGCAGTCCGCCGCGTGGATCAAAGGATCTATGGTTTTCCCTCGAGTCTTTCCCACGAGGCTTTCCCACGAGGCTTTCCCACAGGGCTGTCCCACGTGCACACGTGGTGGGAGTCGATCCTCGGTTTGAACGTCAAGGCAGTGCAGGGAAAACAGGTTCCTCTGGAATGGACTGACACATCTGGGGGTCTCTTGGAATGGTGGCACGACCCTGGAGTTCCTCTCCCCTTTCCTGTGGAGAGCGCCACCTCTTGAGATGCGACGGGAACGCCGGGAATTCTTTCCCTAGGAAACAGGGAAAGGATCCCTCATCTCGAGCTAGGAGGCGGAAACGGGGCTCCCCTGGATGTGTGCGGGACCCCACGTGCTTCCTCTCGAGTGGAGACGGGTATGTCGCGGAACTGCTTCAGTTGCAGCAAGGGTGTGAAGGACCCTTTGGAAGTTCCAGTGGTTAGACGTGATTAGCCTCGAGAAGCCTCAGCGGAAATGGGCCTCATTTCGCCTGGAGGGCAAAACCTCCTGGATTTTCTCGAGTTGCGGCAGGTGCTCTCGACTTATGACGGGGACCTCAGGGACCCGCTCTGGTGGCCTCAGGAAAGGCCAGTCCCCATGCGAGTTCCTCGGGGGCCTCTCGGGATTCCTCTCCCGTCGATGCCGGGGCCTAAGACCTTGTGTGGAGTCGGGGCCGGAACCTGAGGATTCCTCTCCAGGGCTGACATGGATCTTCGGGTACTTCTGGAGTCTCCCCAGGGGAGTCAGTCCTCGTCTCGAATGCGGGCATGCACTTGCGCTTTCCTCCAGAGCGGTAGCAGCATTGTCACGCAGTCCGCCGCGTGGATCAAAGGATCTATGGTTTTCCCTCGAGTCTTTCCCACGAGGCTTTCCCACGAGGCTTTCCCACAGGGCTGTCCCACGTGCACACGTGGTGGGAGTCGATCCTCGGCTTGAACGTCAAGGCAATGCAGGGAAAACAGGTTCCTCTGGAATGGACTGACACATCTGGGGGACTCTTGGAATGGTGGCACGACCCTGGATTTCCTCTCGCCTTTCCTGTGGAGAGCGCCACCTCTTAAGATGCGACGGGAACGCCGGGAATTCTTTCCCTACGAAACAGGGAAAGGATCCCTCATCTCGAGCTAGGAGGCGGAAACCGGGCTCCCCTGGATGTGTGCGGGACCCCACGTGCTTCCTCTCGAGTGGAGACGGGTATGTCGCGGAACTGCTTCAGTTGTAGCAAGGGTGTGAAGGACCCTTTGGAAGTTCCAGTGGTTAGATGTGATTAGCCTCGCGAAGCCTCAGCGGAAATGGGCCTCATCTCGCCTGGAGGGCAAAACCTCCTGGATTTTCTCGAGTTGCGGCAGGTGCTCTCGACTTACGACGGGGACCTCAGGGACCCGCTCTGGTGGCCTCAGGAAAGGCCAGTCCCCATGCGAGTTCCTCGGGGGCCTCTCGGCATTCCTCTCCCGTCGATGCCGGGGCCTAAGACCTTGTGTGGAGTCGGGGCCGGAACCTGAGGATTCCTCTCCAGTGCTGACATGGATCTTGGGGTACTTCTGGAGTCTCCCCAGGGGAGTCAGTCCTCGTCTCGAATGCGGGCATGCACTTGCGCTTTCCTCCAGAGCGGTAGCAGCAGTGTCACGCAGTCCGCCGCGTGGATCAAAGGATCTATGGTTTTCCCTCGAGTCTTTCCCACGTGGCTTTCCCACGAGGCTTTCCCACAGGGCTGTCCCACGTGCACACGTGGTGGGAGTCTATCCTCGGCTTGAACGTCAAGGCAGTGCAGGGAATACAGGTTCCTCTGGAATGGACTGACACATCTGGGGGACTCTTGGAATGGTGGCACGATCCTGGAGTTCCTCTCGCCTTTCCTGTGGAGAGCGCCTCCTCTTGAGATGCGACGGGAACGCCGGGAATTCTTTCCCTACGAAACAGGGAAAGGATCCCTCATCTCGAGCTAGGAGGCGGAAACGGGGCTCCCCTGGATGTGTGCGGGACCCCACGTGCTTCCTCTCGAGTGGAGACGGGTATGTCGGGGAACTTCTTCAGATGCAGCAAGGGTGTGAAGGACCCTTTGGAAGTTCCAGTGGTTAGACGTGATTAGCCTCGAGAAGCCTCAGCGGAAATGGGCCTCATCTCGCCTGGAGGGCAAAATTTCCTGGAATTTCTCGAGTTGCGGCAGGTGCTCTCGACTTACGACGGGGACCTCAGGGACCCGCTCTGGTGGCCTCAGGAAAGGCCAGTCCCCATGCGAGTTCCTCGGGGGCCTCTCGGGATTCCTCTCCCTTCGATGCCGGGGCCTAAGACCTTGTGTGGAGTCGGGGCCGGAACCTGAGGATTCCTCTCCAGTGCTGACATGGATCTTGGGGTACTTCTGGAGTCTCCCCAGGGGAGTCAGTCTTCGTCTCGAATGCGGGCATGCACTTGCGATTTCCTCCAGAGCGGTAGCAGCAGTGTCACGCAGTCCGCCGCGTGGATCAAAGGATCTTTGGTTTTCCCTCGAGTCTTTCCCACGAGGCTTTCCCACGAGGCTTTCCCACAGGGCTGTCCCACGTGCACACGTGGTGGGAGTCGATCCTCGGCTTGAACGTCAAGGCAGTGCAGGGAAAACAGGTTCCTCTGGAATGGACTGACACATCTGGGGGTCTCTTGGAATGGTGCCACGACCCTGGAGTTCCTCTCGCCTTTCCTGTGGAGAGCGCCACCTCTTGAGATGCGACGGGAACGCCGGGAATTCTTTCCCTACGAAACAGGGAAAGGATCCCTCATCTCGAGCTAGTAGGCGGAAACGGGGCTCCCCTGGATGTGTGCGGGACCCCACGTGCTTCCTCTCGAGTGGAGACGGGTATGTCGCGGAATTGCTTCAGTTGCAGCAAGGGTGTGAAGGACCCATTGGAAGTTCCAGTGGTTAGATGTGATTAGCCTCGAGAAGCCTCAGCGGAAATGGGCCTCATCTCCCCTGGAGGGCAAAACCTCCTGGATTTTCTCGAGTTGCGGCAGGTGCTCTCGACTTACGACGGGGACCTCAGGGACCCGCTCTGGTGGCCTCAGGAAAGGCCAGTCCCCATGCGAGTTCCTCGGGGGCCTCTCGGGATTCCTCTCCCGTCGATGCCGGGGCCTAAGACCTTGTGTGAAGTCGGGGCCGGAACCTGAGGATTCCTCTCCAGTGCTGACATGGATCTTGGGGTACTTCTGGAGTCTCCCCAGGGGAGTCAGTCCTCGTCTCGAATGCGGGCATGCACTTGCGCTTTCCTCCAGAGCGGTAGCAGCAGTGTCACGCAGTCCGCCCAATGGATCAAAGGATCTATGGTTTTCCCTCGAGTCTTTCCCACGAGGCTTTCCCACGAGGCTTTCCCACAGGGCTGTCCCACGTGCACACGTGGTGGGAGTCGATCCTCGGCTTGAACGTCAAGGCAGTGCAGGGAAAACAGGTTCCTCTGGAATGGACTGACACATTTGGGGGACTCTTGGAATGGTGGCACGACCCTGGAGTTCCTCTCGCCTTTCCTGTGGAGAGCGCCTCCTCTTGAGATGCGACGGGAACGCCGGGAATTCTTTCCCTACGAAACAGGGATAGGATCCCTCATCTCGAGCTAGGAGGCGGAAACGGGGCTCCCCTGGATGTGTGCGGGACCCCACGTGCTTCCTTTCGAGTGGAGACGGGTATGTCGGGGAACTTCTTGAGTTGCAGCAAGGGTGTGAAGGACCCTTTGGAAGTTCCAGTGTTTAGACGTGATTAGCCTCGAAAACCTCTGCGGAAATGAGCCTGATCTCGCCTGGAGGGCAAAACATCCTGGATTTTCTCGAGTTGCGGCAGGTGATCTCGACTTACGACGGGGACCTCAGGGACCCGCTCTGGTGGCCTCAGGAAAGGCCAGTCCCCATGCGAGTTCCTCGGGGGCCTCTGGGAATTCCTCTCCCGTCGATGCCGGGGCCTAAGACCTTGTGTGGAGTCGGGGCCGGAACCTGAGGATTCCTCTCCAGTGCTGACATGGATCTTGGGGTACTTCTGGAGTCTCCCCAGGGGAGTCAGTCCTCGTCTCGAATGCGGACATGCACTTGCGCTTTCCACCAGAGCGGTAGCAGCAGTGTCACGCAGTCCGCCGCGTGGATCAAAGGATCTATGGTTTTCCCTCGAGTCTTTCCCACGAGGCTTTCCCACGAGGCTTTCCCACAGGGCTGTCCCACGTGCACACGTGGTGGGAGTCGATCCTCGGCTTGAACGTCAAGGCAGTGCAGGGAAAACAGGTTCCTCTGGAATGGACTGACACATCTGGGGGACTCTTGGAATGGTGTCACGACCCTGGAGTTCCTCTCGCCTTTCCTGTGGAGAGCGCCTCCTCTTGAGATACGACGGGAACGCCGGGAATTCTTTCCCTACGAAACAGGGAAAGGATCCCTCATCTCGAGCTAGGAGGCGGAAACGGGGCTCCCCTGGATGTGTGTGGGACCCCACGTGCTTCCTCTCGAGTGGAGACGGGTATGTCGGGGAACTTCTTGAGTTGCAGCAATGGTGTGAAGCACCCTTTGGAAGTTCCAGTGGTTAGATGTGATTGGCCTCGAGAAGCCTCAGCGGAAATGGGCCTCATCTCGCCTGGAGGGCAAAACCTCCTGGATTTTCTCGAGTTGCGGCAGGTGCTCTCGACTTACGGCGGGGACCTCAGGGACCCGCTCTGGTGGCCTCAGGAAAGGCCAGTCCCGATGCGAGTTCCTCGGGGGCCTCTGGGGATTCCTCTCCCATCGATGCCGGTGCCTAAGACCTTGTGTGGAGTCGGGGCCGGAACCTGAGGATTCCTCTCCAGTGCTGACATGGATCTTGGGGTATTTCCGGAGTCTCCCCAGGAGAGTCAGTCCTCGTCTCGAATGCGGGCATGCACTTGCGCTTTCCTCCAGAGCGGTAGCAGCAGTGTCACGCAGTCCGCCGCGTGGATCAAAGGATCTATGTTTTTCCCTCGAGTCTTTCAAACGAGGCTTTCCCACGAGGCTTTCCCACAGGGCTGTCCCACGTGCACACGTGGTGGGAGTCGATCCTCGGCTTGAACGTCAAGGCAGTGCAGGGAAAACAGGTTCCTCTGGAATGGACTGACACATCTGGGGGACTCTTGGAATGGTGGCACGACCCTTCAGTTCCTCTCGCCTTTCCTGTGGAGAGCGCCTCCTCTTGAGATACGCCGGGAACGCCGGGAATTCTTTCCCTACGAAACAGGGAAAGGATCCCTCATCTCGAGCTAGGAGGCGGAAACGGGGCTCCTCTGGATGTGTGCCGGACCCCACGTGCTTCCTCTCGAGTGGAGACGGGTATGTCGGGGAACTTCTTGAGTTGCAGCAAGGGTGTGAAGGACCCTTTGGAAGTTCCAGTGGTTAGATGTGATTGGCCTCGAGAAGCCTCAGCGGAAATGGGCTTCATCTCGCCTGGAGGGCAAAACCTCCTGGATTTTCTCGAGTTGCGGCAGGTGCTCTCGACTTACGACGAGGACCTCAGGGACCCGCTCTGGTGGCCTCAGGAAAGGACAGTCCCCATGCGAGTTCCTCTGGGGATTCCTCTCCCGTCGATGCCGGGGCCTAAGACCTTGTGTGAAGTCGGGGCCGGAACATGAGGATTCCTCTCCAGTGCTTACATGGATCTTGGGGTACTTCTGGAGTCTCCCCAGGGGAGTCAGTCCTCGTCTCGAATGCGGGCATGCACTTGCGCTTTCCTCCAGAGCGGTAGCAGCAGTGTCACGCAGTCCGCCCAATGGATCAAAGGATCTATGGTTTTCCCTCGAGTCTTTCCCACGTGGCTTTCCCACGAGGCTTTCCCACAGGGCTGTCCCACGTGCACACGTGGTGGGAGTCTATCCTCGGCTTGAACGTCAAGGCAGTGCAGGGAATACAGGTTCCTCTGGAATGGACTGACACATCTGGGGGACTCTTGGAATGGTGGCACGATCCTGGAGTTCCTCTCGCCTTTCCTGTGGAGAGCGCCTCCTCTTGAGATGCGACGGGAACGCCGGGAATTCTTTCCCTACGAAACAGGGAAAGGATCCCTCATCTCGAGCTAGGAGGCGGAAACGGGGCTCCCCTGGATGTGTGCGGGACCCCACGTGCTTCCTCTCGAGTGGAGACGGGTATGTCGGGGAACTTCTTCAGATGCAGCAAGGGTGTGAAGGACCCTTTGGAAGTTCCAGTGGTTAGACGTGATTAGCCTCGAGAAGCCTCAGCGGAAATGGGCCTCATCTCGCCTGGAGGGCAAAATTTCCTGGAATTTCTCGAGTTGCGGCAGGTGCTCTCGACTTACGACGGGGACCTCAGGGACCCGCTCTGGTGGCCTCAGGAAAGGCCAGTCCCCATGCGAGTTCCTCGGGGGCCTCTCGGGATTCCTCTCCCTTCGATGCCGGGGCCTAAGACCTTGTGTGGAGTCGGGGCCGGAACCTGAGGATTCCTCTCCAGTGCTGACATGGATCTTGGGGTACTTCTGGAGTCTCCCCAGGGGAGTCAGTCTTCGTCTCGAATGCGGGCATACACTTGCGATTTCCTCCAGAGCGGTAGCAGCAGTGTCACGCAGTCCGCCGCGTGGATCAAAGGATTTATGGTTTTCCCTCGAGTCTTTCCCACGAGGCTTTCCCACGAGGCTTTCCCACAGGGCTGTCCCACGTGCACACGTGGTGGGAGTCGATCCTCGGCTTGAACGTCAAGGCAGTGCAGGGAAAACAGGTTCCTCTGGAATGGACTGACACATCTGGGGGTCTCTTGGAATGGTGCCACGACCCTGGAGTTCCTCTCGCCTTTCCTGTGGAGAGCGCCACCTCTTGAGATGCGACGGGAACGCCGGGAATTCTTTCCCTACGAAACAGGGAAAGGATCCCTCATCTCGAGCTAGTAGGCGGAAACGGGGCTCCCCTGGATGTGTGCGGGACCCCACGTGCTTCCTCTCGAGTGGAGACGGGTATGTCGCGGAATTGCTTCAGTTGCAGCAAGGGTGTGAAGGACCCATTGGAAGTTCCAGTGGTTAGATGTGATTAGCCTCGAGAAGCCTCAGCGGAAATGGGCCTCATCTCCCCTGGAGGGCAAAACCTCCTGGATTTTCTCGAGTTGCGGCAGGTGCTCTCGACTTACGACGGGGACCTCAGGGACCCGCTCTGGTGGCCTCAGGAAAGGCCAGTCCCCATGCGAGTTCCTCGGGGGCCTCTCGGGATTCCTCTCCCGTCGATGCCGGGGCCTAAGACCTTGTGTGAAGTCGGGGCCGGAACCTGAGGATTCCTCTCCAGTGCTGACATGGATCTTGGGGTACTTCTGGAGTCTCCCCAGGGGAGTCAGTCCTCGTCTCGAATGCGGGCATGCACTTGCGCTTTCCTCCAGAGCGGTAGCAGCAGTGTCACGCAGTCCGCCCAATGGATCAAAGGATCTATGGTTTTCCCTCGAGTCTTTCCCACGAGGCTTTCCCACGAGGCTTTCCCACAGGGCTGTCCCACGTGCACACGTGGTGGGAGTCGATCCTCGGCTTGAACGTCAAGGCAGTGCAGGGAAAACAGGTTCCTCTGGAATGGACTGACACATTTGGGGGACTCTTGGAATGGTGGCACGACCCTGGAGTTCCTCTCGCCTTTCCTGTGGAGAGCGCCTCCTCTTGAGATGCGACGGGAACGCCGGGAATTCTTTCCCTACGAAACAGGGATAGGATCCCTCATCTCGAGCTAGGAGGCGGAAACGGGGCTCCCCTGGATGTGTGCGGGACCCCACGTGCTTCCTTTCGAGTGGAGACGGGTATGTCGGGGAACTTCTTGAGTTGCAGCAAGGGTGTGAAGGACCCTTTGGAAGTTCCAGTGTTTAGACGTGATTAGCCTCGAAAACCTCTGCGGAAATGAGCCTGATCTCGCCTGGAGGGCAAAACATCCTGGATTTTCTCGAGTTGCGGCAGGTGATCTCGACTTACGACGGGGACCTCAGGGACCCGCTCTGGTGGCCTCAGGAAAGGCCAGTCCCCATGCGAGTTCCTCGGGGGCCTCTGGGAATTCCTCTCCCGTCGATGCCGGGGCCTAAGACCTTGTGTGGAGTCGGGGCCGGAACCTGAGGATTCCTCTCCAGTGCTGACATGGATCTTGGGGTACTTCTGGAGTCTCCCCAGGGGAGTCAGTCCTCGTCTCGAATGCGGACATGCACTTGCGCTTTCCACCAGAGCGGTAGCAGCAGTGTCACGCAGTCCGCCGCGTGGATCAAAGGATCTATGGTTTTCCCTCGAGTCTTTCCCACGAGGCTTTCCCACGAGGCTTTCCCACAGGGCTGTCCCACGTGCACACGTGGTGGGAGTCGATCCTCGGCTTGAACGTCAAGGCAGTGCAGGGAAAACAGGTTCCTCTGGAATGGACTGACACATCTGGGGGACTCTTGGAATGGTGTCACGACCCTGGAGTTCCTCTCGCCTTTCCTGTGGAGAGCGCCTCCTCTTGAGATACGACGGGAACGCCGGGAATTCTTTCCCTACGAAACAGGGAAAGGATCCCTCATCTCGAGCTAGGAGGCGGAAACGGGGCTCCCCTGGATGTGTGTGGGACCCCACGTGCTTCCTCTCGAGTGGAGACGGGTATGTCGGGGAACTTCTTGAGTTGCAGCAATGGTGTGAAGCACCCTTTGGAAGTTCCAGTGGTTAGATGTGATTGGCCTCGAGAAGCCTCAGCGGAAATGGGCCTCATCTCGCCTGGAGGGCAAAACCTCCTGGATTTTCTCGAGTTGCGGCAGGTGCTCTCGACTTACGGCGGGGACCTCAGGGACCCGCTCTGGTGGCCTCAGGAAAGGCCAGTCCCGATGCGAGTTCCTCGGGGGCCTCTGGGGATTCCTCTCCCATCGATGCCGGTGCCTAAGACCTTGTGTGGAGTCGGGGCCGGAACCTGAGGATTCCTCTCCAGTGCTGACATGGATCTTGGGGTATTTCCGGAGTCTCCCCAGGAGAGTCAGTCCTCGTCTCGAATGCGGGCATGCACTTGCGCTTTCCTCCAGAGCGGTAGCAGCAGTGTCACGCAGTCCGCCGCGTGGATCAAAGGATCTATGTTTTTCCCTCGAGTCTTTCAAACGAGGCTTTCCCACGAGGCTTTCCCACAGGGCTGTCCCACGTGCACACGTGGTGGGAGTCGATCCTCGGCTTGAACGTCAAGGCAGTGCAGGGAAAACAGGTTCCTCTGGAATGGACTGACACATCTGGGGGACTCTTGGAATGGTGGCACGACCCTTCAGTTCCTCTCGCCTTTCCTGTGGAGAGCGCCTCCTCTTGAGATACGCCGGGAACGCCGGGAATTCTTTCCCTACGAAACAGGGAAAGGATCCCTCATCTCGAGCTAGGAGGCGGAAACGGGGCTCCTCTGGATGTGTGCCGGACCCCACGTGCTTCCTCTCGAGTGGAGACGGGTATGTCGGGGAACTTCTTGAGTTGCAGCAAGGGTGTGAAGGACCCTTTGGAAGTTCCAGTGGTTAGATGTGATTGGCCTCGAGAAGCCTCAGCGGAAATGGGCTTCATCTCGCCTGGAGGGCAAAACCTCCTGGATTTTCTCGAGTTGCGGCAGGTGCTCTCGACTTACGACGAGGACCTCAGGGACCCGCTCTGGTGGCCTCAGGAAA